>NC_090449.1:730522902-732922902 GCF_031143425.1 Pleurodeles waltl
AAGTTTAACTTGTTTCCCACACGGTAGGGTCTCCGATATTTAAAAGTGAAATGTATGAAATTAAAGTCAGCTCCAGTGACTAGCCCTCAAAAGCTAGTCTCGCTGGCAGGGCTGTAGCTGGATCCTAAAGACCGGCAAAGTACAGATTATAAACTTTTATCTGTTGCTTTTAACAAGAACCTGCTAAACTAATCACTCAAAGACAAGTTTTCACATTTAGTAAAATTCCAATTCGTTGGTAAAGTCAGATTTGTAATAAATATTTAGGAAAGGAAATCTGGGAAAGTTAGCTGTTCCCTGCCTGAAGCTTTCAGATGCTATTTTGCATTAGCCTGACAGTGTGTAATTGTGTCTCTTCATAAAGGCTGTCTGCTCATATCTGCTAGCTCCTGCCCCCTCATTTCCAACATACACTTTAAGTTCTGAATCCTGGAACTCATATTGGCATTAGCACATCAGGTGCGCACTTTCAGTGATGACACAGAGAGTCTTTGGGTTCAACCTGCTTTGTTTTTCTATCTTCTTGGGTGGACATCAACAAAGTATTGTGCACTTTGTCAATATTAGTGATTGTGTATTTGTTCATGGTGTGGTTTCCTGTACTATTGTTCTTTTGCTGAAATTATGTACTTTCTATTTTTATTTTTGAAGATTATAAATTAGTGTTCCCACTGGCACAATTTTCAAATGTGAGGCTGCTTTCCATATGCTCAGTTTTAGACCTGTGTTTTGACAGCACTGGTGGCAAGCAGACCTATTGCTAACAATATGCATAGAGATGCCTTTGGGCCTCCCTCTTTCAACTATTGGCTTTCTTTGACCAGCCTATTTCAGCCATTGGCTGTAGTCTTTTGCAATCATATCTTAGCTCAGCACAGTGAAGTATTCATCTGTCACATAGTGCCATTGGCTGTTTTTGGTGTGTCCTCCACCTCTACTTGAGTGCTTGCATTGAACTGCACAAGGAACTACTTTACAACTAAAGCCCTCTCTGTCTGCTCTTGCTAGCTTTTGTCATGTAATCGCTCTGATGTGCTAATGCCAGTGCTTAATTTGTGCTTGTTTCCGGTGCTGAGCACCTACACTTATTTTTGAGGGACGGCGCTTATTCTTCTGCCCCAGCATTAGCTGTGAACAAAAGACACACATGGGAAAGACGGAGACAGAGAAAAATGATAAAGTGTCACAATAGGAGAAAGCAGAAAGCTGCAAGAGTGAGCTGAAGGGGCAGGCAGTGGCTTTAAATGGATTGAAGAGGCCCGAGATGGCTTCAGGATTACGTGGCCTCAGTATCCCATGTTCCCACATTTAATTGCAGCAGCTGCGTGTTTAAGAGAAGGGCTTAGAGCACCAGCATATTTTAATTTACAAATTAAGCACTGGCTAATGCTATATGCATTAGCACATTAAACAAAACCTATTGGCTTTGCAGTTGCTTGTAATTCAGTGCATTCCAGTAAGTTTGCATCACCGGCACTTAGCATGATGCATATGCCACAAACATCATGTTTGTGAGGTTCATGTGTTGGCATGTTTACGAGGCTGCTCTTTTCTGCCTTCAGCCTTATACCCCAAACGTGAAAAACGTAACCACATAGAGGTGTGGTGTGTGGTACTGGTGCAGGCAGGAGCCAACACATTCTGTCTGTTTCTATTTTTAGCCTCATTTTGAATTCCTGAGCAATTTTCCTATTTTGGACATGCCACTCTTTGCTCAGTGCATTGCCACTTAATTCTCTATGGGAGCAGTTACCAGG
This sequence comes from Pleurodeles waltl, assembly GCF_031143425.1. Taxonomy (NCBI): domain Eukaryota; kingdom Metazoa; phylum Chordata; class Amphibia; order Caudata; family Salamandridae; genus Pleurodeles; species Pleurodeles waltl. The sequence goes on from NC_090449.1 coordinate 730,524,660, forward strand.
TGAACTACTTTCAGAGAGCAATTTTATAGAATGCCACATCCAGGCCACACTGCTTTGGTGCAGCGCTTTCTTTGTGACAGTGTTTTTTTTTTCAAATTGTTATTTTCTAAAGTTTACTTGCTGAGTACATCTATGCACAACGTTTCTCCCTGTGTTTCAAATGATAAAATATAATATAACATACGGCCTTGCGGAGACACTTCCTGCTCCCAGTAGGAAACCGGAATGTACTTTCCGGCCATCCCTCTCCTCTGCACACGCAAACACATCCTCAGGGCAGCTGCTTAGCTGATCTGTTTGCTTCAAGGAGAATGTTTTCCTGTCAGACAATACATATATTGAGTCCACTGGTTTTTAGATGATCAGCCTGAAGAGCAGGGAAGTGCGTAAAGCCTGGAAATAAAAGGTGATACATGTACACGAACATGGCCTTTGTAAACAAAAGTCCGACAGTAATTCTAGTCTCTGCAGCGCTGGAGCCAACGCTAAAGTGGACACCGCCGTCGAGATTTCCAGTCTCCCTTGTTTGGTTTAGCTCACCCTGCAGGTGCAAGAGCTGGACGCCAAGCGTCACTCTCACAGCTCAGCACATTGGTTTTAACGTGCCAGGACCAAAGATGGCAGGTTTATTGCTTCATAAGTGTTCTGAGAGTGTTATAAACTGAGGCCTTTGCGGTGGCGCGGGAGGGGGTGGTAGAGTTGCACTTTCGTTCTATAGCGAGTATAATGATTTTTGGAAGTGTCAGGTGTTTTTTAAAATGTATTTCCTGTGTAATGCTCACATATGACTGTGCCATTGTAATATACAGTGTTAACATAAGTAAAATATCAGAATAATGAAGTAATACCATCACAAAATCTGCCCATTACGTCCATAATTTGCACTTTCTAGGCACGTAATATGGCCAACCAAGATGCATATGTTGGTCCTCTCCGGTGACCCTTGTGATAAAATTGTAGGACAGCAGTGGGAGGACGTCCTTAGAGGTCACTGGTCGGTGTGAAGTGATTAGTTTAGATAGGTCCTGTCAGTGTGGCATCAAGGATTTTTTTGGGCTCGGGCACAACATACTTGGGCCCCTTGCTTGGGACAATTTGGATTTTATTATCCATTTCTTGCTAATTGAAGACCACACAATGTACAAAGCATTATAGTATCTGTTTCAGAAAAGGTATCACAGAAACACAGCTGAAATATATCTTGCCCTGGGCCCCACTAATCCCCGAGATGACAGCTGAGAGGGAGAGGCTGAAAAACAGAATAAGCCAGAGGCGAGATAGTGAAAGCGGGAGCAATAACACCTTCTCGGGGGCCCTTTAACGCTGGGAGCTCTAAACAATTGCCCACTTCGCCCATGCCTTAAAACGCTTCTGGGTGAGCTGGGGCTGTGCTGACTAACTGAAACAAAATATACTTTTTTTCCAGTGCAATTGCCACTACTAAGTTGCCGACACCCATGCATGACCACCCTGATTCAGTTCAAAATTATGTAGAACTGAGGTCAGTTTATGTGTTCTAGCCAGTTCTAATTCTCAAGGGCAGGGCTTTGGGAGATGTCTGGAGTGTTAAAAACCCCTAATAAATATATTCTATAGTAAATAGTTGGGAAAGTGTGATGTTGAAATCTCCCTCTCTCTCTCTCGCTCTCTCGCCCCGCCCCCCCCTCCGCCACCCCAAGCTATGCCCCTGATGATTCTGCCCCCAAAGCTGTTAAAAGGAAACAAACACTTCAGAGGAAAATTCTTTGACAAGGTCTGTTATGGGCCTGGAATATTAGGGGATGTTTCGACTGTTCTGGTTGGGTCCAGAAAATTAACACAGGAGTGGGGTAAACACAGGTAACAGATGTATGTGAAAAAACCGAGTTGTTGCAAAATCTCGGTTTACAAATAGTGACAGCAAAATAAAAGCCATGTTCCAAGTTTGCAGCAACTCTGCTGACATCATGCATATTAATTAAGTTAATTTATGCATGCTAACAGGGAGCTTTGCCTGCCACCCGACAAATCTGTTAACTCTGTGCTACACTTGATATTTCTATTTTGTAATGTGTTTCCAAGTTGGCGTCGGGCCTTGGCACAAGCTTGTCAGCCATGCTATGCCGACAACAATAGGGCGAGTAGGCTGTTGGCGATTTTAAGATTTAGTAGCTGACGGCTACTTTTTGAGTTTTTTTTCTGTAATCGTATAACTTGTAGCACATAAAGCGATGTTACTGGACAAAGGCAGAACTGTCAGCTACCATGAAACATTACTTGTGTCCTGTGTCTATGATGCTAGGTTGATGGCGATTTAGGGACAGTCAAATTCTACAGAGATCTGTTTCTGCAGGAAATGCAGATTTCTTGGTTACCTGTTGATTTTCGACATTTAGCATATTTTTTCCAAAATTTCTTTATTAGCATTTTTCGGATGATCTGCACATACAAACGTAAAAATGAAAACCATCAGGGCATCGGCCTCATATCGAACAGGAAATAGTGAATCAAGCTGCAAGGTAGTTATGTCTCCTGCGCCTAAACGGAGGCGGGTAGGTAGTCCCAGTGAGTATCATTCCGCTGCCGAAACGGGGGCTGGGAGGGGAGAGTGGAGGAGGGGAAAGGGAGGGATAAGACTGTCTAAGGGGAGAGGTTGGTGGTGGGGCCGGTGAGGAGACAGACGGGAAAGGTTGGGAAGCACCGCACAGCCGCCCAATATGACCTCACCTACATTCGTAGCCGCCCGTCTGTCTAGGCAGGGGGTCCGGTGTGTGTGTGATGGGGCTTCGTGAGGGGTGTTATAGATGGCACCCAATGGTTTTACTCAACGGTTCTCAGTCTTACAACCAATGCGTATACATCCTATTCACATCTTTCATTCATCTAAACATCGATGAATGTTTAGATGGATGCATGATGTCGCTGGAGGGTGCGGGATGCCATGAAGTCAGGGGGATTTCTCACCAAACACAAAGGCAGCCTTACTCATTAAGAACCAGGGCATCAACAGTATTATCAAAAACAACGCTTCTTACTAGAGCTATACATGTATACTTGCTGCATCTGCACAATCGCAACAATAGAACTACAGTCGGATGTAGACAAAATGAGTCACAGTAGAGGTCCACCGCAGGATGCCCGTCTGACACGGCGAGGCTGGACCCTGCAGCCCTTTTCTTCATTCTTGAGATTCCTCCATTGCGCTTCATTACTACAGCGGACCGTTGATGCCATATACAGTGCTTGAAATGGAAAAATTAAAGTGCAGGTACTCTGTGCCAGAGTACCTGCTTGTTTCCGAAAAGTGCCGGTACTCTCCAATTAAAAGTATTATGTTTTTCTTTAGATATGCCGGTACTCTCGCTCTCAAAATAAAAAAGTGCCGGTACTCAGTACCGGAGAGTACCGGCCCATTTAAAGCACTGGCCATATACATTCCTTAGGGCACACGGTTCCCTTCACAATTAACAGGATTCCTTTAACAAGGGGTTCCAAGCCTTGAAAGTACTATATATATATTAATATATATATTAATTACACCATCCAAAGGTCCACCTTGTGGTGCACAAATTTTACGGGTGCAAACGTGAGGAAAGGACCATTCTTCTGCAATCTCCAAAACCAACAATTGTCAAACAATTGATTCGTTGCACTCCAGGACATCACTGTGATCAAGAAAGAGAGGTTGGTGGTGTCTTTTTATACTTCTTTGGACAGAAGCAACAAAACTCTCCTGGAGTGCAACAAATCAATTGCTTGACAATTGTTGGTTTTGGAGATATATATATATATATATATATATATATATATATATATATATATATATATATATGTATATATATATATATATGTTTTTTTTTCTGCCTCCATCAGGTGTCCCATACATCTTGTGGTTCAGATGAGATCCCAGACCATATAGAGAGAGGGTTGAAACGTTGTTGACATTTTCAAACAAACCTTGCATCTAACCCTTTGTTAAAAACGTTCAAATGAGAAACATATTAATTTCCAAGTCATTTTGGTGTATTTTTGGAAACCTGTCCTTTTCTTTCCGTCCTTTTGTATATTGACATTATGTGATTTTGTTTTTAGGTTTGAGTTCCCTTATGACACCATGCACTTTGTACATTATGGGCCATATGTACGAACACATTTTCCCATTGACACAGAATGGGAAAAACCCTGTGCTACATCTGGCCCTTTATGTGTAAATATATATTGAGGACTATCTAAACATTTCTCTGTTTTGTATTTTTTTCTGTGGTGGGCCATGTAGTGTGTGACTCATTCTATCTACATCCTACTGCACTTCTATCTTTGCGATTGCGCAGATTACTTATCACGTAGACATGTATATTTCTAATAAGAACCGTTATTTTTGCTAATGATGGTGTCAGTGGGAGGCACCGGAGACCTCACTGTCACAGTCTTTGGAAAGCTGAGTGGAACTGCCATCCACCTATTTGCTATTTGTACACAGAAGATCTACCATTTCACCCAAAATCTCAAGGGCCCTCATTACAACCCTGGCAGTTGGTGATAAAGCGGCGGTAATACAGCCAACAGGCCGGCAGTTAAAAAAATGGAATTACGACCATGGTGGAAACCGCCAACACAGACAGCCACTTTAACACACCGACCAAAAAACAAACACCGCAGCGGTAACTGCCAACAGACAGGCGGAAGACAATGTACCGCCCACACTATTACAAGGCACCAATCCGCCAGCTTTTCCGGGGCGGTACCAACGGCATCAAAAGCACGGCAGAAACAGGAATTGGAAGGGAAACCACTCACCTTTCGACACCCAAACGAGGAACCAGGACACCATGGATCCCGAGTTGCAGGTGTTGCCAATGTTGGTTTACCTCTTCTTCTACCAGGAACATCAAAGGTGGCGGCGACAACCACAGTGAGTACTGCTCCTACCACACGGGGGGGGAGGAAAAAGAGAGTGACACACACACACGCAACACCCCCGCCCCCACCCCCAACAACACACACATAAACACATGCAGCAACATGACATTTACTCCCCGTAACCCCCTGGAAGAACGCAAGGACCAAATGAAATGATTGTAACAAGTGTAATCATCGAAAATCCAGATAGGCCAACATAACTCAAAAAAATCAGTATATACAAATATTTACAGCAAGTACACAAGTACGTATACTGCTCTATTCAATGTCCGTGGACCAGTGGTCCCAAAAAGCATGGGCAAAGCCCACACATGACACCTGCCACAAAATGGAGAGAACACTGCTGGGGTATCAGGTCGAAAAAAACCAGGCACCTCAGGGAAAAGGGGAGGGGGGGCACCTCAGCCGGATGATGGGATGACGCCACTGCTCCACTAGGGGGCTCCATGCCCACTGCTTGGTCCTGGGGAGTGCAAGGCCACAATCTCTCAAGTGGGTGGTTTGCCCACTGCTTGGTCCTGGGATGTGCAAAGCCACAGTCTCTCAAGTGGGTGGTTTGCCCACTGCTTGGTCCTGGGGAGTGCAAAGCCACAGTCTCTCTAGTGGGGGGTTTGCCCACTGCTTGGTACTGGGGATTGCAAAGCCACAGTCTCTCAAGTGGGTGGTTTGCCCAATGCTTGGTCCTGGGGAGTGCAAAGCCACAGTCTCTCAAGTGGGTGCTTTGCCCACTGCTTGGTCCTGGGGAGTGCAAATCCACAGTCTCTGGAGTGGATGCAGTTCTCCACTGGTTCTGGAGGGGGCTTTGTGCCCAGAGTGCTTCATCCTGCCAAAGACTGGGGTAGTGGATGCTGTTCTCCACTGGTTCTGGAGGGGGTTTGGTGCCCAGAGTGCTGCACATGGGGTGTGGCAGTTCCCATTCCCTCATCTGGGAGTCTGAGCCACAAGATTTTCTGGGAACAGGTAGCATGATACTCTATGGAGGCAGAGACACACTCCACCCTGCCGCGACTTAGCCTGCCAACTGCTGGTACTGCCAGTGCTCGTTGTGGTGCCTCATGTAGTGTGTGCAGGGTCCAGGACGTCTCCTGCAGCCTCAGATGGCTGCCCACTGGGGATGATGCTGATGTCCGCTGTGGTGGCACTGGCTGGGCACGTCGCGGGGCAGGTGGCGGTGTCTGCGGTGGAGATGCTGCCGGTGGTGCAGGTGTCAGCACCTGTGGAGAGAGACACCAGGACGTCTCCTGCAGTCTCGGACGGCTGCCCACTGAGGATGATGCTGGGGACTGTAGCAGAGGCAGCAGACGTGCAGGTAGTGGTGCAGGTGGCGGTGCAGGTGGCGGTGCAGGTGACGGTAGTTACGGAGGTGGCCACCGCCGTACAGGTTGCTGTTCGGTCTTGCAGAAGGGGTGACACCAGTCCCTCACCCGGAGGCTCCGTGCCCTGAGCTGACTTCCCTTTGGCCTTGTGTCCCTTCCCCACCTTGGAAGTCGCTGCTGGGACCTTGGCTCTGTCCTCTTTTGTCTTGGAGGAGGCCATGCTGGGTGGTTGGTGTGGCTTTTCCCTACGGCATGTGGGCCCCTTCTTCACCTTGGCAGTGGCAGGATAGGCTGATCCTGGGCCTCACTAGGTGGCACACTGGCAGCCCTGATGGGTGCCGCCTTCGATGTCCCTGGACTTCCAGGGACCACAGTGCTTGAGGATTTTGTGGCTGAGGTGCTGGGCTGGGATCTGGAAATCCTGGACCTAGGGGAAGGACGAGGGGGAGGTGTAGGGAAGAGGTCAGTGCTAGCTAGGAAAAGTTTTTTAGACACACTGGGACGGGAAGATGAAGGGGGTTTGGGAGTGGAGGAAGAGGTAGTGGTTGTAGGAGGTGTACGTCTACTGAGTTTGGGTGAAGGTGCATGGGCTGGAGGCTGTTGTGAGGTGGATGCCTGTTGAGTGGGTGTGTGCCTGCGTTTGTGTACTTTGGGAGGAGGGCTCACAGACACACTGGGAGAGGACACAGGGGACATGTGCATGGTAGTGGGGGTGGTGATTGCACGTGAGCGGTGTGTGGTGATGGGCGTGCTTGTGATGGAGGTAGTGACTGAGAATGTAGTGCATGCAGGTGTGAGTGGAGACGAGACAGGGAGGGAGGTGGATGATGTGGAGGAGGGGGACACAGTGGAGGCAGTGGATGTTGGTGTGTCTGCATGGGTATGGTGCTTGTGTGAGTGCCTGTGGGATGTGTGGTGCTTATGTTTGCCAGAGCCACTTTTGTGTGTTGATGAGTGTGCATGCTGGTCTGATGGTGTGCTTGGAATAGGCTGAGGTAGAGGGGATTCGGTCTGGGTAGTGGAAGTTGGAGGGGGGAGGCTGGACACAGGAGCAATGGCTGCCATCAGTGCTGAGGCCAGAGCCTGAAATGCTCTCTGTTGGGCCGCCACACCAGAATGAATGCCCTCCAGGTATGCATTTGTTTGTTGCAAATGCCTCTCGACACCCTGGATGGCGTTCAGAATGGTTGACTGCCAAACAGTGAGGGATCTCAGGAGGTCAATAGCCTCCTCACTGAGGGTAGCAGGGCTGACTGGGGCAGGGCCTGAGGTGCCTGGGGCGAAGGAGATGCCCACCCTCCTGGGTGAGCGGGCACGGGAAACACGCTGAGGGGCTGCTGGGAGGGCGGTGCTGGTAGGGGGGGTGGCGGCTGTACCTGTTGTTGCTGTGGGCACAGAGGTGCCTGCCACTGCAAGGGAGATCCCATCAGAGGAGGAGTCGCTGTCGCTGGTGTCTCCTCCAGTCCCACTCGTGGAGCTCTCCTCGCCCTCCGTCCCACTGGTGCCTTCAGACTCTGTACATTCACCCTCCTGGGCCATGTGGGTTGCAGCTCCCTCCTGCTCCGGTGCCAATGCTCCTCTGCCAGATGATGCTAAGGACAGGGTGACAAAACAAAAAAGGGGGTGAAAGACAGAGGAGACACATGGTCAATGGCAGCAACAACACCACCGTTGGCAGACACAACACACAGGGAGCAGCCCTATGCACTAGGCCACGCACTAACTGTTCTTGGGGAAATCACCTGCCCAATGAGGAACTGTGCCTAAGCCCATTTGATGCACACCTGGAACCCACAGGAGCCTGACTAGGTGTAGATGGCCACTACCACCTTTGGGGCTGGAGTGCCACAGAGCCTGCCTAACAATGGACCTACCCAGCAAGTTTGCCCTTGCCTACGGGAACCCACAGCCCACTTCCCCCACCCAGACACCTCATAAAGCACACAGAGTGAGCTGAATGACACTGTACTCACCCGCTTGTGCCTGCTGTGATGTCCTCAAGCGCCCATCCAACTCAGGATATGCCACCGTCAGGATCCAGTACAACAGGGGGATCATGGTGCGACGGGCACCCCTTCCATGTTGGGAGGCCATTGGCAGCTGGGCATCCGCCGTCTTCTTGCTCCAGCGGCGCAGGTCCTCCCATCTTTTGCAGCAGTGGGTGCTCCGTCTATGGTAGACCCCCAGGGTCCGCACTTCCTTGGCGATGACACGCCAAATACCCTTCTTCTGGTGGGTGCTGACCTAGAGGAAAAGTGAAGTAAGAATGGATTTAACTCCCCCTGTCCGGTTCTTCTTACTCATTGGCCACAACTTCCCACCCTGTCCCAGAAACACATACACTGACCATTCTCACATGCTGGCCACAGCCTCCCACATGTATGTTCCATCCACCCCACTCCATAAATTCATGTCCCATGGAGGACCATAGAGTAGCGTGTACTGGGGGAGGACCCCAGCCACCAGGCTGTCCAACTCTCCGCGGTGAAGGCAGGGGCCCTTGTCGCTTCCAGACTCAGGTCACAGCAGCACTAGCAGTGTAGGTCCTCTCCTGTTGAAGGTCAGGTATCAAGTAAGTGAACGGATAGAAAATGGCAGTTATGTCCACGGCGGTGCGCACCTTCACTGCTGGTGTGCATCGTCATTGGCTCCTGGAACCCATAGGGCCCAATGATAACCAATGCTGAATTGTGCTGCGGTCTTGGTCCGCCTTCCGCAACGCTGCACAACGCCAGCGCAGTTACCTCATTTCCCCTTGTCCCTCCTTACAGGTCAGGCAGCCGCCATTTCAGGGGGCCACATGGCAGGCCACCTAACTGCATCACAGCACTTTTGGACAGGAATACGGACAGACAGCGCCACACACAGATTACATCACAATAGTTCAAAACACCCTTGTGCAAGCTAAGTGCTGTCTGACCCTCTGCTCACCCTTCTCCTCCATAGGGCACATCCGCTGGGGCAGATGATGAGATGGCGTCATCCTCCGGTATACAGACCCCTGGTGGACCTGTCGACAATGGAAACAGACACATCATTATCACCTACAGACTTGATAGTGGCACAATCCATGAACTGTGTGCCCAATTGGAGCCAGACCTGATGTCAGCTATCCGCCATCCCACAGGAATTCTCCCTCTAGTGCAGGTCCTGTCAGTACTCCATTTCCTGGCCAGTGGGTCTTTTCAAACAGCAGTGGCCATGGCATCAGGGATGTCACAGCCAGTGTTCTCTAATGTGTTGTCCAGAGTGTTGTCTGCCCTGCTGAAACACATGCGCAGCTACATCGTTTTCCCTCAGGTGGAGGATTTGCCAACAATGAAAGGTGACTTCTATGCCCTGGAACATATCCCTAACATCATTGGTGCCATTGATGGTACACATGTGGCATTTGTCCCACCCCACAGGAATGAACAGGTGTACAGAAACCGCAAAAGCTACCATTCCATGAATGTGCAGATGGTGTGTTTGGCAAACCAGTACATCTCCCATGTGAATGCCAAATATCCTGGCTCAGTGCATGACGCTTACATTTTGAGGAATAGCAGCATCCCTTATGTGATGGGCAAACTCCAGAGGCACCGTGTGTGGCTCATAGGTGAGCCCAAGGTCGCCACACAGTTTGAATAGGTGTCTGGGTATGGGAGAGTCCCTACGGGTTGGTGTGTGTCTAACAGTTGTCCCTCAATATTTGCAGGTGACTCTGGTTACCTGAAGCTGTCATGGCTACTTCCCCAGTGAGGAATCCCAGGACAAGGGCAGAGGAACGCTACAATGAGGCACATGGGCAAACTAGGAGGATAATAGAGTGGACTTTCGGCCTCCTGAAAGCCAGGTTCCGGTGCCTCCATCTGACAGGTGGCTCCCTATACTACTCACCGAAGAAGGTGTGCTAGATAATCGTGGCGCGCTGTATGTTGCACAACCTGGCTTTGCAACGCCAGGTGCCTTTTCTGCAGGAGGATTGCCCTGATGTTGGTCTTGTGGCAGCTGTGGAGCCTGTGGACAGTGAAGAAGAGGAGGCAGAAGAAGAAGATATAGACAACCGAAACAACATAATCATGCAATACTTCCAGTGAGACACAGGTAAGAGACTTGCACTGCTCCTCTCATATCACACTACTGTTGGACATTGCATGATTCCATCTTTTTACCTCTGTGTATGGACCCTGACAGTTCACTTTGGCTTTCCATTTCACAGATCTGGGTACCACTTTCTGCCTCCTGCTATGTTTACTGCTACCCAACAACTGTCGAACATTGGTATGTGAAAATGAACATTGACATTGCTATTTATCAGAGAGGTTGTAGTAACACACTTGTGAAAGTACAGACTAACGTCAGATCATTTTGTGATTCAAGGGTGTTTATTTAAGTGCTATTCAGTGGAGAGGTATGTGCAATGGGCTGGGGTGATGGTGGAGGAATGTCCATGGTGGAGTCCAGTCTATTTGCATCACAGGTGCATTGTCCAAGGGGGCATGGGAAGTGGAGTAATGGCAGTTCAAGATTGTCAGGGTGACACAGTGGGACAGAAGGGTGACAATCAGGAGGGTCTTATTTCCTGGCAGGGGTCTTGGCAATGTTCTCTGTCTTGTGCCTGGATCTCAGGGACCGTTTGCAGGGTGGTTCTCCTTCTGCAGGGGGAGGGGTGCTGGTGGCCTGTTGTTCCTGTGGCAGGACCTCCTGTCCACTAGCGCCGGCGGACGTGGAGGGCTGTTCATCATTCAGGCTAGTGTCAGGGGCCCGTTTGTGTGCCACTGTCTCCCTCATGGTGTTGGCCATGTCTGCCAGCACCCCTGCAATGGCGACCTGGGTGGTGTTAATGGACTTCAAGTCCTCCCTGATCCCCAGGTACTGTTCCTCCTGCAGATGCTGGGTCTCCTGAAACTTGGTCAGTACCGTGCCCATGGTCTCCTGGGAATGGTGGTATGCTCCCATGATGTTGGAGAGTGCCTTGTGGAGAGTGGGTTCCCCTGGCCTGTCCTCCCCCTGTCGCACAGCAGTCCTCCCAGTTTCCCTGTTGTCCTGTGCCTCTGTCCCCTGAACCATGTGCCCACTGCCACTGACCCCAGGTCCCTGATTGTCTTGTACTAGTGGTGTTGCCTGGGGTCCCTGTAGTGGTAGACCTACTGCTGGTTGACGTGTCCTGGGGACAGAGGGATGGGCCCGCTGGGTGGATGCTGCAGTGGTGTTTCCTGAGGGGGGAGATTCAGTGGTGGTTTGGGACTGTGGCAGGGGAACTGACTGTCCAGAGGCCCCTGATGGGCCGGGCTGGTCATCTTGATCCAGGCGTGCAGAGCTGCTGTCGTCACTGTGTGCCTCTTCTGTGGGGGGGACTGGATATGGTTGGCACCTCCTGTCCGGTGACGTTGGGTACGGGTCCTGTTGGGATGTAAAAGCATAGTTATTGTATCTGTGTGTGCCATCTTGTGCAATGGGTGAGTTACCCTCTACTCCTGTGCTTGCATTATAGCCTTGGCCCTTGTGTGATGGGTGAATTTGGGGCCTGGGTGAGTCTCTTTACTGGACATGCTTTGGTGATGGGCGTCCATGCAATGGTGTTACAGGCAGGGCTTGGTTTTGGGATGTGTGGGTTGTGGTATTAGGGTATTTGTGGGGTGTTGGGGTGATGGGTGTGAGGGTAGGGGTAGGAGTTTGTGATGGCATGCTGGTAGGGGGGATATAGTAGTAAAGATTTGACTTACCAGAGTCCAGTCCTCCTGCTACTCCTGCAAGGCCCTCAGGATGCATGATCGCCAAGACTTTCTCCTCCCATGTTGTTAGTTGTGGGGGAGGAGGTGGGGGTCCACCGCCAGTCCTAAGTACGGCTACCTGGTGTCTTGATACCACGGAACACACCTTCCCCCGTAGGTCATTCCACCTCTTCCTGATGTCATCCTGTGTTCTTGGATGCTGTCCCACTGCGTTGACCCTGTCGGCAATTCTCCGCCATAGCTCCATCTTCCTTGCAATGGAGGTCTGCTGCACCTGTGATTCGAATAGCTGTGGCTCTACCCAGATGATTTCCTTGACCATGACTCTGAGCTCCTCCTCAGAAAACCTGGGGTGTCTTTGAGGTGCCATTATGGGGTGTGGGTGATGTGTGAGGTGATGTTTGTTGTGCTGTGTGATGTGTTGCTGTGTGTTGATTGAGGTACGTGGATGTTGTATGAGTGATGGTGTTGTGTGCCTGTGGATGCTGGTGTTGTGTTTGCTGTTCTCTCTCTCGTTGCTTCTTCCAAAAATGCCAGCGTAAGGGGTTTTGGGTAATGTGGGTGTGTGTTTTATAGTGGTGCGAGTGTGTGGGTGTGGTGTGTGTATGTGTATCAGGTGTGTGTATTTTGAATTGTCCAATGTGGTTGTGTTTTGTAAGTGTGTATTTTGAGCGCTGCAGTGTGAACCGCCAATGGATTACCGCGGTTGAATGACCGTCGCATTGATTCGTGGGTCGTGATAGTGTGGGCTTATTCTTGTTGGCGTGATGGTGTAGGTTTTGCTATCGCCAGTTTATCACTGACCTTTGGTGTGGCGGACTTGTGTAGGTGTCTGTATTGTGCTGGATTACGAGCTGTGGGTCGTAATACCGGTAGCGGATTTTCGCGGTGGCCATGGTATCTTGACGGCCGTCAGCACGGCGGTAAGCGGGATTTACCGCCATGGTTGTAATGAGGGCCTAGGTCTGTTTAAACATTTTCATCCATGCTGACCTTCCAGAGTTGACATTCCTCGACCACTGCCCACTCCAGTAAATCAGCCCTCCTCTTATTTCCTTTCGGAGGTTCTGGGATGCCTGGTGAATTACAATGCACCTCCTGGCAAGTAACATTACTAGTTGGGAAAACTTATACCTCATCTTGCTTCCCTTTTTAGGGAGTGGCAACAGTCCCAGCAAGCTATGTCGTATTGTTAGTTCAGCTTTTATACCCGTCACTCTTCACAGGTCTTGCACTTTTTCCTCCCAAAATGGTCCAATACCCTGACATGTCGATGTGACATGTGCAAAGCCAACTGAGGACACCCCACATTTTGTGCACCCGGTAGTGCATGTTGGGTACTCCCTATGCAGGTGCTGCGGTGTCAAGTATGCTCTATGTAAGTAATAAAATTGCACCAATTTAAACCTGGTGTTGCTGGTTACCTTCTGCATTTGTGCCCAGGTATGTCTCCTTTCTCCATCTTAGAGGGGGCTCTCTAAGTCTCCATCCCATCTATCCCATGCAGATGTTATCCATCTGCCTACCTCATTTTAAGGCAGCATATAGTCCGGATATGATACCATTTGTGGATCCAGGGTCCAACATCACCTTCAGATCGTTTGATTCACTAGGTTTAGCAGGGAAGGTCATCCACAGCTCCTTGGTTGTGCAGGGCACACTAGAATATTTCAAAAATTGTCCAGGACATATGTTGTAGTGTACTTCTACCTCCTCCATTGTCACGAAATAAGTCTCCCGCTCTGTGACATAACCTCTGTCCATGGAGTTCCATATGTGCGCAAAAAGGTGCAGCCACCAAATGGGAAGGAACTTAGCATGCGGTGCCCGCTTGAAAACTTGGTGACCGCTCTTTATCAGGCTTATGCAGCCTATGGAACTATAAAGGGGGTACCCACCAGCGATCTGCAGCTCCACATAAGTAACTTGGAGAGGTTCTGTGCAGCAGTCAATCCCTCCAGTAATGACTTTTCCCAGTTGGGATTGTCATCACACCACAGTGCTGCATATTGAAGTAACCCTGCCAAGTAGTATAACTTAATGACCGGGAGGCCCAGTCCGCCCTTAGCCATGTCCAGCTTTAGAATCTCTAACCAAACCCTGTTTCATATCCTTGCCCACATGAGGAACACCACCAATCTGTCCAGCCTCTTAAATAAGGATTTTGGTAGGATGAAAGATGAGTTTTGAATAGCGTATAGGCATAGGTGTAGTAAAAGCATTTTACTAAGTGGCTGTCTGCCCATAGCTGACAGAGGTAGCATGTTCCAGAACTGTATAAAGGCTGCAAGGCCTTACAGCATCCTTCCCATATTCAGTTCATATTGTTGGTGTGAGTCATGCACTATCTGCACTCCCAGAAAACTGAACTGTTGTATCTTTCACAGCAAACTGACCTCAAGGAGACTCGCTTCCACACTGTTTGCTAGGGATGCCAGGGGGAAAAGCACCAAATTTTCGAGGATGAAATTGAGGTGCGACATTCCCCCAAAGTTAGTGTTAGAAGTGGGGCTTCTGGTTGGCTAGGGTATGCACCTAAGCCTGGCAGAACCAACCACTCGGGTGAGTAAGTCACACACCCAAGATAACCTGTGCTCACTCCCGATAGCTTGGCACAGAGCAGCCAGGCTTATCCCCAGATGTCATGCGTTAAGCTTTTGCTCAACACATTCACACCAGTGACACAATAAATACACAGCAAAAGAGAATCCACAAGTTCTTATATATGGGTTTCTGTATTGCACATAAACATAGCCGAACATGACAAGAACCAATAATTACTTTGCCAACTAAGCAATTGTCAAACATCACAATGAGTGCAGTAAGAAAGAGAGTTATATGTTGCAACCATCATGAAACAACATTACTGCGAGTACTAGGCAGTTATCATGACAGACTTGTCACCTAGCAATACAAGGCAAAATTACCTAGGTTTCAACATCCGGGCATGAAATAGTATAATCACATATAAAGTACCAAGAGTCCCCACAAACACCTTTGTACCAGTGAAACACATGCATAAGCCCAGGGCATGATAGACCCAGGGGTGATATTCTGAGCCGGAAGACATATTTTGTTAGAACGCACACCCGTGCTACATAACAGGTCAGAGAGAGAGAGAACAAAAAAATACAGGGATCACTAAATCCCCTCAGCAATGCCCCGGCGATCCACAGCCACTGACGAGCACCTTGTAAGGGGATCGCACTGGAGGCTCCAGTGGGGCCGAAGAAGGGGGCCACACACTGCAAGTTATGGCGGGGGATCTCCTGTAGTCTCACCCGCATGCAGAATCAATCCTGGCACCTGCCTGCGACAGCTGCAGACACAGTATCTGGTGTCCCACACATGCCGGTCAGCCCTACAGTGCCAAAGGGGCCCTTCCAACTGCAGGAAAGCGGGGAGTCCTTGTGAAAGTGCTTGACACGCTCAAATTCACCGCTGAAGTAGGAGCAAAGAAGCACTAGGTTCACCAATCCCCAGATAAAGCGTTTACCATGCACTATGTATATACAGCACACCAGGCAATGGTCCCAAGCGCGCCCCATGCACAAGGAAAGCAGGGAGAAGCACAGAGCCCTCACTAGGTGCCAAACTCAGTGAGCCACAGAGATTGAAGCACTAACTATTCACTATA
Organism: Pleurodeles waltl; assembly: GCF_031143425.1. NCBI lineage: Eukaryota > Metazoa > Chordata > Amphibia > Caudata > Salamandridae > Pleurodeles > Pleurodeles waltl. The sequence goes on from NC_090449.1 coordinate 730,540,229, forward strand.
TCGTAGAAGATGCCAAGTAGCTAGAAATAGTGCTTCTCCACATGCTGGGCTTCTTGGGAGGCCCTTGAGGGGCATGAAGGGGGCAGGCAGGCCAGCACAACAAAACATATGGCTATTTGGCAGTTCCTCCTGGCAGCCCAGCAGTGCTCAGGGGACCAAAGGTCAGGGAGCAGGCTGGCAGCAGGGCAACAAACAGAAAAGCAATTCAGATGAGCCCTTTGTGCCACCCAGCACGTACCAGGCAGCAGGACAAAAAAAGAAGAGCAGTCAAGATGAGTCCTTTGACTTGTCCAGCAGCCCTTCAGCAGAGGTTCAGTCTCAGTTCCAAAAGTGCTGTTCAATCATGGGGCACGAGCCCCTGTACTTATACTCCAGGTGCCTAGCTTCTAGAAGGTAGGAGAAGTTTCTAGCCAGATCTGACTAGTTCCAAGAATTTCCCTTCTCCCCTACTCTGGCTCCAGACCTGAGTAGGGGGTAAGATACCTTTGTGTGAGGGCAGGGCACAGCCTATTCAAGTGTAAGGTGTAAACTTCCCTCCCTGAATGCAGATATAACCCTGTCACACCTAACTCTCCCTGATGTATGGATGGCTGTCTGGAGAGTATGCACAAAGTGGAGCTGTCACTCTGCCCCAGACTTGAATTGGAGTCAGGCTGCAAAGCACCAGAATTATAAGCACAGAGCACCGAAAATTGCATTTCTAAAACAGCAATGTAAAATCCACCTACATCAGTAAGCAGGATTTCTCACTACCATTCCAAACATACAAAACGTGCCCGTGCTACTCCTCACAGATCAGAAATTACAACTTAGATGCTGATAAGGGAATTCCCAATGCAAACCTATTTGAGGAGCAGCACTCACAGTAGTGAAAAACAAAATAGGCTGTTTGTCACTACTAGGACATGTAACACAACCTTTTACATACACAGCACCCTGCCCATATGGCTGTCTAGGCCTACGTTAGGGGGTGATTTAGGTGTAATAAAAAGGGAGTTCAGGCCTCGGAAAGTAGTTAGACTTGCTAAGTCAGTGTGGCAGTAAACTGCACTCATAGGTGCTGCAGTGGCAAGCCTGAGACAAGTTTGAAAGGCTACCTCTGTGGGTGGTGCAATCAGAGCTGCTGGCCCACTAGTAGCATTTAATTTACAGGCCCTGGGTATATGGCATACCACTTTACAAGGGACTAACAGGTAAATGAAATAAGCCAAATAGGTGTAATCCAATTATACCAGGTTTTAGGGGAGAGAGCACATGCACTTTATTACTGATTAGCTGTGGTAAAGGGCCCAGAGTACTAAAGTCAGCAAAAGGGGGTTAGAAAAATAGGAAAAGAAAGGCAAAAGTTTGGGGATAACCCTGAAGAAAGGGACATTTCCGACAGTTACTCATAAGCCACAGGAGGTGAGGCACCATGTGTCCTGGATCCGTCATATATATCAGGGTGTCATCCACATACATTCGCACAACATGTGACAGGTCACCCACTCGCACACCCAGTCCCCCAGTTGTACCCTCAGGTGTATGGCTAATGGCTCCATGCCAAGCACAAAAAAGCAGGGACTGTGGACATCTCTGAATAGTTCATCTTTCAATATTGAAGGCATCAAACACAGTCTGTCTGGTGAGCACCCTCGCTCTGGGGGCCTGATATAGAACGTGGACCCATATAAAAAATCCGGCACCCATACACATCTGCCTCAGCACCTCCCATAAATATTGCCAGGATAGGGCTGCCTTCACCGCCTTGTCCTGGGTCTCATGCATCACATGCAAGAGCCTCTTCAGGTTCACGTGGATGCCTCTTCCCACCATAAATCTGCACCAACCCCTGTGTACCAGGTGTGTGACCACCCGACTCAAATGTAGTGCCAATACTTTTGCAAGGAGCTTGACATCTATGTTAAGCATGTACAGTGGCCGGTATGAACCGGGATCTGCGGGGCCCTTGACAGGTTTTAGGAGCATAATTATCAAGACCTTCTGGGTGTGGGTCGGTAAGGCACCATTGGATCTGGCCTCACAAAGTGCCTCTAGCATGGCAGGATGTAGGGAGGTGGATCAGGCTTGAAAATACTCAACTGGGCGACCATCGAGTCCCATGCATTTCAGCGGTCCATGTCACGAAGAGCTTTCCTATAGGTATATGTCTTTGTCTAGCCCCTCCGACTGGGCCTGCATTAGGCAAAGGGTCTTGACCTGGTTTAAGAAATCTGCCACTACATATTGCTCACTGCCCTCCAGCTCCACATATACTCTCGCCAGGTAGTCTTGCAGCAGAGAATTGATTCCTGCCTACCCCACTGCTAAGCCGCCCTTTGGCCAATTAAAAGAGAGAATTGAAGGCGGGGTCTTTTGCATTTGAGCAACCAGGCCAGCATGTGTCCCGAACTGTCTCCCTTAATGTACAGCCGTTGCCTGTAATCCCTTCTCGCATGACAATCTAATCTGTCTCAGGTGGTCGCCACCCGCCTCTGCACCTCAATCAGTCCCACGTCTCTCATCCCATCGACTGTTGCTGTAATTTCATAAGGAGTTCCCTCCCTTCCTGCAGCTCATGCTACAGGTTTTTTTCTAGTGCCATAGGTCTTGCCGAGGCTTTCACCCCTAACAAACATCTTCAGTATGCCACACTCTATCCCGCGTGTCCCACGGAGTTCCAGTTGGTGCAAAGTAGCCCTGTAGTTCCAGCTTCATGTCTCCTTATCTTCAAGGGCACCAGTGACTCTCTGCAGAACCTCCACAGCGGAATGTCGGTCTGCGGACCCTCAACCTGCACTCAAGAAGTAAGGGGGCATAGTCTGACAAGAAACACACTTGTTTTTTCACTCTACCCTAAGAGTTGGCTTATAGGAGGAGAGTTCTTTAGTTGTGGGGTGTAGGTCCCTCCAGATGTCTACAAACTTAGCCTGGCCATTGTCTCATGTAAGCCTGCCACCATGTGGCACTTTGCACCCAGTCTGGGGCAATATCTGTCCAACTGTCCGTCCATGGCACAATAAAAATCCGTGGCCCATATGATGGGCATTCTGACATAGGGCAGGAGCTCGGCCTCAATTGCCTCATAAAATTCCCTTTTGTTATTTTTGGGTGCATATACATAAGGAGGCAGATCTCCTTACCATCCAGAACACCGTGCAGGAGCACGTAGTGCCCTGCAACATAAACAATATATTAGTGCAACTGAAACGGGACCCTGGGCACCACTCAAATGGACACTCCTCTGGCATAAGAGGAGTATGTTGAGGAACAAAGTAGGGCTTTCCATTTCTTCTGCAATGTTTAGGCTTCACCATCTAATAAGTGTTTTTCTTGTATTAGTGCGATGTGGGATCCCACACGTCTAAGATAGGAGTGTATTCGTTAACTTTTAAAAATGAGTTCAAGCCTCTTATATTTCACATGAAGAATCATATGCATTCTCCTATCTTGGGCTACTGTATTCACATTAGTACCCCCTCCCCACTACCCACACCCACTCCCCCACCCCACTGCCTGCCCCACCACCAACATGAACAAGAGCCATTCTTAGCTGCATGTAAATAAACTTGTGCCCACCCACTCTGGGTAAACACCTTAAAACCTAACTAGTGTCTCCCCAAACATGTGTTGCAAAACCCACCCAGAACAATTCAAACCAGTGCTATGTCATTGCGTGCTGAGATCCACCCTGTGTCCCACAAGTAGTCAGAAAGTCTTTCAAGTGTAGCATGCGGGCAGGTGAACGAACCCTAAGGCGGCCAGGTGCGCAGGCCTGCCCTTGAGATATTCCTATGGGCCGTACACACATTGTTTCCTGCAACAATCTATCACAAATAAACCCAGGTAAAAGGAAAGGAGTAAAAAGAGAGGGAGGGGGGCAAGGAGCCAATTGTGTCTAAGGCCCAGTCATTGATGCAGCCCCAGGGTGCCCTGCTCCATCCCATTAATGGCACACATCTCAAGTTGTGTCTCAATATTTGACCAAGTTAAACTGTTCCTCCCCAGTGGAGGCGGACCTTGTCTACACTAACAATACCTTCTGGGTTAGACACCCATTGCAGGGTCCATCCTCTCTACTCCTCAAACCTGCCAGCTATTACCCTGTGGGCAGAAGACCTCCTGCAACAGTTCCCATTAGATCAAGTCACTTCATGACCCTGGAATCTGCGTATCGTCTACTAGATCCGAACAGGTTCTGGAGGATGCAGCATAAGTGACAGATTCCCCTCCTAATGCTGTTGCTCCAAGTTCAGGGTGTCATCCAGATGGACCACCACCTTTGCACAGAGGTTGATCTTCACCTTCGTCTGCTTCGGTCCTCTGGGGGGCTGCCTCTCAATGTTGATGCCGGGACCCAGTCTCCACCTCAAACCTCCAACCAGTCCCAGGCATCCTCCAGGGCCATAAAAAAGTATGCACAATCTTTGTGCAGCATTCAATTTAGCTGGATTAAACAACATGTAAGTAGGATCCATTGCTTTCAGTTTTCATTTGACACCGCCAATGGAATGTATTTGTACTTGACAGCTCCGGTGTAGTCCAGGAAGATACATATAGTGTGGTTCTCAAAGGAAGGATCTCCTTTTCAATGCAAACCCTGCAAAATAGAGTCCCGGTGCTGTAATTAAGGATCTTTGCAATTACTGTCTTTGGAGGGGCTCCTGGGTGTGGCGCGGGCCAATGACCCATGTGCCCTCTCCACCACAAAGAATTGTGACAGCTTTGCAGGCAGCAGTGCTGTTTTGATCCAGTCCACCAGAAAAGATTCTCGGGTACCAACCTTGGACCCCTTAGGGAATCCCACAAAACATAAGTTGCATCTACAGGACTGAACCTCTGAATCTTCTGAGCTAGCCTCCAGTGTTTGTAATCGGGTGTTGAAAGAGGCCACTGTGGCTCTCAGTGCAGTTAGCTCCTCCTGCATCTTGTGCACTTGCTTTTCTGTTTCGATCAATTTCTCTGCTATCTTGCATATATCCGTTCTCAGCAAGTTAATGTGCAGCGCCATGACCTCGATCTTTGCCTGCACCACTGTGCTGGATATCTCGATTCCCGCTAGGATCTGAGTCCCCTTTGGTTCCTGTGGGTCTTGTGACTTCTTGCAGCCATCTGCTGGTGGGCCTCCGCTATTCCCCAGGCTGTGTACTGATCAATCTTTGTCTGCTGTGCACCGCTGGGTGCTCGGTTGTTGCCCATAGTGCAATGCAGGGTAGAAGCCAAGCAAGCCAACACAGGGACCTAGACATCAAATATAGTTGTCTGCACGTCTTCTTCAATGATAGCACCAGGTTCTCCCTGTTACTTCCATCCACTAAGCCCCACTCCCAGGCTGTTCTCTGCATGGCAGTGGGGTTACTCCGCTCATGGCGTTCTAGCAGTCTGTATTTCCCGCTCTTGCATTTCGCAGTATTGTCAGCAATTGTTGCCAGGGCACAGACCGCTTGACAGACCTCCCCTCACAGGGTCCCCCAGAGGGGGGACAGAGCACTCTCTCACTGGTAGCCACCCGGGCCAATCAACGCTGGACTCCCTCAGGTCTCTGTCTTATCCCTCCGTAATGCCCAATGTGAAGTAAGCCGGGTGCTTCAGGAATGTGTTAGGTGCCCCTGCTAGCATAGGTGTTTTAATACAAATTATTAATGAGTGTTCATGTATTCTGAATATTGGATTTGTGTTGAAAATATAATAACCTAGAAAAATAATGCACCCATTTGAAAATGTGATTACGATGAGTGGCCGAATGTTCATGGAGTGTACTTATTAATATTATTAATGTGAAAAGCTGAGCATATGTTTGACTAATGTGGTAATACGTCATGTTAAAGGTTATGCATTATGTATTAGCTTTATTAGTTGTAGGCCTTTATTTAGCGAAGGTCTTGGCCTACTTGCCAGGCCTTGTGTCAAGGAGTACTTCTTAACATTTAATAAATGGCTGTTCTAGAGAGCTAAACTGTGATTATCCATTGAATTGTGTAAATGTGCTCACAGCTGAGAATGTTTTCTCCTGAGAACCGACTGCTAGAAGATGCTGTTCTTGCTAAATGTAACATTATGTGTGTAATGTGTGTAAGACTGACTTTCTCAGGAGGAAATCAATGGAGACACTGACTGGAGTAAAAGCTACAACAATATTGTTACCTGCGAGCCGGTGATGAGGACATTGCAGGAAACCAATCAGCAACATGTGAACGGAGCAATGGTAGAATTCATAGATTTGGAGTTTTAGTTTTATTGGACAAAGTGTGAACATATGATCCCTTGACCAATAGGGATTTGGGAAATAGATTTAGTGAATTTAACTTAACAAGAGTGCACTGAGAGGAGACCTGCATTTTGCATTTGACATTTGCCCTTACTGGCCGAAAGGTCAATATTTTCTTGTGCATCTTGACAAGAGACATGCTTAACTTTATTGCTTAAAGACTTTGAGTTTTTTTAACTTTGATGCTGAATCCTAATGTCTTGCTGATCGACTGATGTCCTGATGACGAAGACTATCTTGTCTTGCCGATCCTATTGAGGAGAGATATAAATTGTAGCTATGTGTCTGTTATGCATATTTGCTTTTGATTTCTAGGTACCAACTGCACTGTTTTGTGAGAGCCATAGTTAGATGTTTTTCCAAATTCGTGTTCTTAAATTGTTTTGCATGAAGCCCAACATGCTGATGCTAATCTGGTGTTAGTTAAGGATCCTCATTAATGAAAATTTGCTAATAGGGAATAATGCTTGATGAGTTTCTTTGCTGAATCTACTTCTATGTGATCTCGTTGCATAATTGTTCTTGTTATTAAGTTGCACTATAACCTTAGAATGTGTAATAGTTCAAGCTTTGATTAGATTACATTTTTCCATCACTTTGGACAGCCATTGTTGTTTCTGTAAGTGTATTGTGTGATTTTGAGATTAATTTACATGACGTTAGCATTGTTAATATAGGGAAATAAATATTTTAACTTTTACTAAAGGTGTGGTTATTCATGGCTGAAAGGTCATGGTGCGTGACAATTACTGACTCTATTGATTATTACTGTTATTAATTATTGTTGATTATTAATATTGTGTATTGATTATTGATTATTGATCTACATGTACTGGAATTATGGTGGGGACATCTTAATTGCGAGTCAAAAGGTTCATTGACCTATTCACGTCCCCTTGTAAGTTTACTTATTAAGGTCAGAGGCGCCAACATAGATGGTAGCAGAGGTGATGGTTAGTCTCCTTAAGAGCCCATCTTAGAAGTCCAGAGATAGTAACAGAGGTGAAGGTTAGTCTCCTTAAGAGCCCATCGTAGATGTCCAGAGATAGTAACAGAGGTAAAAGGTTTGTCTCCTGAGGAGCTCACTATAGGTGTCCGTTACAGATAAGATAGCAGAGACTGATGGTTCGTCTCCCTAAGAGCTTGTTGTAGGTGTTCCCAGAGATGGTGGTTGCTTGATGATTTGGTCCTTTGAGAGTTCATCATTACTGAGATTTGGATTTTATTTTTCAATGATGCTAATTGGAAAGAAAATGTTCCCCTAGGTCCAGAAATGACTTTTTCAGAATCTCGGATCTTGCTAATGGTTGTCTGAGGATGTTTTTGGCATTCTAGTGACAGAGTGAATGAAGAAGGTTGCGCTTGCACAGCTTATGCAAATTGCAGATGAATTGTGAGGTTTGTGAGGGCTTAGGGAGTTTGCGTACTCTAAATTAAGTTGTAAAAGGAGTGTGCGTACTCCGCAGTGTGAGAGTAGGGAAGTCGTCGAACTTCACATGTGTGTGGCGCTTTGTGCTAAAAAATTGTCCTTATGGTTGTTGATGTATAGGCCCTGCGTGGTCTAAGATTTTGGAGTATATTGAAAAGTGTATGAGACACTTGGTTTTATGTTGTAATTTGTCTGGTTTAGTAGGTCGAGTGGGCGTGGTCGACAAGCCAGAGTGTGAGTCAAAGTGAGTGAAAGAAAATTTAGACTGAGATTTGGCAAGTCCTATGTGCACCAGGACAGACCCACTGCTCAGTTGAGAGTCAAATTTGTGGGTCGAATTTTGCTTGCGAATCTGGGAGACTGAGAAAGAAGGAGTAGCTGTAAGTGAGGGTAGAGCCACCTGTGAAAAATCTGTAAGGTTTCAGAAGCGATTGTGTTACCTTTCCTGTAGTAAACCAGTAGATTAGTTTTTTGTTTTTTTATTAGTGCTCGCAATGTTTGCATTAGTTTGTGTGAATGGAAGTTTGGGGAGGACAAGCCGCAAGACTTTGTCAGCCGCAGTACGTGTGAGTGTGACGTCATTGGAGCCGCTCTGGGATAGGTTGGTTAGTCAGAAAGGTCGCTCACGGATTGGCAGCCGTCAGAGAGAAGCAATTGGTTGAGAAAGTAGGTGAAGGGAATTCTGGGATTAAAAGTCACTTCCTGATTTGATTTTGAATAACAAAAAGGTAGAAAATATTACATTTTTCAAAGCTTTTAAGAGTGCTTTAAGGGGAGATACGTATATTACAATGAGTATAGGCGAGGCTACACCGCCAGAAGGTACACCAGCTTACATTGTAATGGGAGAGAAGGGTGATGTGCCATGTCATTGCTAAAGCAATGGTGCAAAGTGACAGAAAAGCAAGGGAACTTAACACTTCCTACAAATAGGATGTTCAATTTGAGGGTTTTGGAGCATTTAAGGATGGTGCTATATGATTCGAAGCCACTTCCGGGACCAGCACAGTTTGAGCATTAGCGATTTGGGAGCTAGTAGCCAGACAGCAACAACAGCAGAAATTAGAGAGGAGGATGAGAAAGGCAGAAAAGACTTTAACGGAGGCTAGGTGGGACAGTGATCAGAGAGTTTGGAGGCTGGAGACTTTGCACGGAATTAAGTTGTGTCTGGCAATTACGTAGGACAATGAAAAGGAAGGAAGGAACGCTACTAGAAAGACTAACAGAAGTCCGTCCGAGAGTAGGGAGGCTAGAAAGTCTGCAACGGGGGAGGACGAATTGGATGATGATGAGTTTATTTTACAGTTATTGAGAAATCACCCACTACCATATGCAGCAAACAAGAGTGGTCCGAGTACCAGTGATGATCCCACCGCTCTGACACAGGTTAATGGGGCAATGAGTCCCATGCAGGTTAATGCTAGCTGACACAGAATGGGAATCAGAGTGGTCTTAATGTGCCTACTACTCCTGTAGTGCAAAATCAGGTGCGACCTCCACAGGTTCAGAGAATTTACTCTGATGTGCCTGTTATGGAAACAACTTCAAATTTATTGGTGCCTAGGAAACTGGTTTACCCGAGACCGATGTTGGTTCAGACTGAACTAACTTCACTTTTACTGCCCCAAGTCAGCCACAGGTAATGCCAAGATTCACTCCAGTAACAGGGACACAGTCAGATATGTCTTCAATGATGAATCAAAACATGTGAGTTACTCTCCCACAGAGCGTAAGTACCAGACCAACCCCAGATGCTATTTCGCTACCTATTACTGTTGGTCCAGACGTACCCCTATTTGCATAGATGAAACCTATTGTAGGTGAGCAGTGTGCCATTTCCCAGAATATAATGAGGGGAGGACAGAATGAAAATGCTTGGATAGTCTTTCCTGTGGGACAGAATTTTGATGGATCAAGATCATTGTTAGACCTCAGTCAATTTGTAGCACTTCCAGATACTGTGATAGGGTCAACCATCAGCCATAGTTTGAAATTGTTGACACCGCAGACCCCGAATGCAGTTGCACAGCAGGTGCCACCAGTCCAAGCCAGTGATATTTTATTGCAAGGTTTGACAGCTCAGCAGTTGACCGAATGGCTAGAGAAGCTGAATACCCCACAGAGTGTTCCTAAGGGATAAGAGTGTTTGAATTATGCTAGGCCAAGCATGGAAGCGGGTGAACTCATTGAGGGAACTATGGGTGTGAACAGGTAAGAATCCTACATAGAGGCAGAACTGAGATATTTCTGCCCAAAGATTAGAGGGAAGTGAGCAATGTGCATCAGAAACTAGCAGACCTGGCAGAGCAGTACGGCATAGAAATAGAGAAAACAAAGCATTTGAAAAGGAGTTACAGATTAGATTTTGAGGAGGCTAAAGTTTTGAACACATGAGATCTCCCAGAATGAAGGCACACCTTAAGGAATTGCTTCAAAGTGGGCAGACTTGGGGAGCATTAGACATGTGGGAAGGCAGATGGGTAAAGAAAAGAGACAAAAGAAAAAGGGATTCTGTGGAGCTGACTGCAAATGTGCAGCAAGGCTATGATCCAGTCAAACAAAATGTTTCCAATTAGAGAGATTCCAGGGGGGAATTTTCTTCCTATCCCTTGGAGCAGAAGTGACATTCTATTATTTACCAATGATTATTCAAAATTGAGAGAGAAGCCAGTAGAGTGGTATCAGCAGACAGACTTGCGAAGTGCCTGTGGGAGGACTTGAACACGTTACTAGAGATAGTGGTTCCAGCCGATCTGTGGATAGAGTGTAAGAGGAGTGTAGATTGGCCAACATGAGAACCAGAGAGAGACAAAAATACAGGTGCACCATCTCCTGAGGTAATGAAATATTACAATATGGTGATGGAATTTTTGAAAACAAGAATTTCGCCCAAGAATATTGATTTGCAGAGGATTGACAGGACAGCTCAAGAAGCAAAGGAGTCGATACATGCGTATCATGAGAGATTGCTGCAGGCGTTCAAGCATTACAGTGGTACAGAGACCACTGAGGTGAGAGACCTGATTCATTTTGTGTTTAGGTTTGTGGAAGGGTTGAGACCTGAAATTAGCCAGGTGATTTAAAGTCATTGGATTTGCTGGCAAGCAAAGCCGATTGATGAGGTGTTGCAGTATGCAAAGTACTGCAGTGATGAGATTGAGGTGAAGCAGAGAAAGCTGGAAGAGAAGGCAATGGTGATGCAGATTAAAGCTGCTCAAATGGGAATGCAAGGGAATTTTCCACCAAAGTTACCGCAGCAGGGAAACATGATGTTTCAGCCCCAGTTGAGAGGTAGAATGAAGAAATTATTGCCATGTCACGTTTGCGGAGCCATTGGACATTGGAAACGGGAGTGTTCGATGATGGTACAGGAAGGTGTCATTCAGGAAAGTAATTACATAAATTTGATCCAGAACATGAGTGGGCTGAGAGTGAGAGGTCCTAATCCAAATTTTCAAAATAATGTGAATCAAGGGCAGAATTTTCAACCCATGCAGCAGGTGCAAAGACCACATGTACAAATGACACAGTTGCAGCCAATGAAACAGAAAGTTCCCATGGTACCTAGACAGCAAATTCAAATAACCTCAAGCCCCAATGGAACAGCAACAGATGATGCTTTCTCAACAGGTCACAGGTCAGAGGCTTAACCAAAGTAATAACACAGTGCACCAATTCCCGTTACACAGTGAGAATGGAATAAATGATGATTGGATGAGCACCAGTTCAGATGAGGAGTCAGGTGTGCTTGCAACTTCCTTAGAAGTAAATCAGAGAGATCCCTATGTGAAGGGAAAAGTTATGGGTCACAAAGTTTCATTCTTGGTTGACAGAGGAGCTACACGCTCTACAGTGACAAGTGCAGAAGTTCCAAACTTGCCCCTTTCAGGTAAAACAGTTCAGATTGTAGGAGTAGCAAATCAGTATTTGATCAACCCATTTACAGAACCAGTTCAGGTTAAAATTGGCAACTTTCAGGGCTTGCACAAATTCATAATCTGCAATTCAAGTCCGGTATCCCTACTGGGAAGAGGCTTGCTGTGTAAACAAAATGTTCGATTACTTGTTCAAATGAAGGAGTTGAAATTCAGATGAATAGTGATGATGAAGATGACCAAGCCCCAGAGTTAGAAGGTGAAACTACAAATGAGGAGTACCCTCTGATCACATTTTTCCAAATGTTCACAGTGAAGGAGTTTCATCCTGATTTGCAGGGAATGGTTAAGGAGAAAGTGTGGGCTTTGACAGGAAAAGAAGTAGGTCTGATAAAGGGAATAGAGGCAGTTAAAGTTATTATAAATTTAAATGCAGTTTTTCCTCAACTTCCGCAGTACCACATGCCGCAAGATGTCCTGTCGCCAATGGATTACAAATTTTCAGTCATTTTGAGACCATTGCAGAAGCTGACTCATAAAGAAGTCACTGATCCTACAGTGTTAGACCAGTCTGGAATGAAAGCGTTCACTTAATTGAGAGAGAGTATGTGCAAGGCTCCAGCTTTGGGTATGCCTGACTACACGAAACCTTTCACATTGTTTTGTCATGAGTGTGATGCATGTTCTTTTTCTGTCTTGACACAGGTCCATGGAGGTGTAAACCACCCGTAGCATATTTTTCAGCTACTTTGGACCCAGTTGCAGCAGCCTTACCAGGTTGTTTGCGTGCAGTTGCAGCGGTTGGTTAAAGCCTTACACAGCGTGACTATAATGGTCCCTCACTCTATTGAGATTCTACTTAGTATGAAACCCCAATATTTAACTGGTGCGAGGTTAACCAGATATGAAACGAGTATTCTAGGGTCACAAAATATGTCATTGAAAAGATGTACAGTGCTGAACCCGGCAACCTTACTTCCAAATGAAAATGTTGAAATTGAAAAGATGGAAGACGTTGAGCATGATTGTCTTGAAGTAACTGACTTGTGCACAAATCCAAGACCTGACATTGGAGATACTCGATTGAAAGAGAATGACCAAATTATCTTTGTTGATGGTTCCTGTCTGAGATACAATGCAGGGACACTGAGAGCAGGATATGATGTGTGCACAATTACTGTTATTTTAGAAGCTTCTTGGCTTCCAGGAGTGTATTCTGCCCAAGTAGCAGAACTGGTAACCCTTACTAGAGCGTGCCATGTTTCTTCACAGCTGAATACAATCTATACGGATAGCCAGTATGGATTTGGAATAGTACATGATTTTGGCCAGTTGTTGTCACAGAGAGGTTTCATGACCTCTTCTGGTTCACCAGTGAGAAATGGTGAAAGGATTAAAAAATTGTTACATGCTATTCAAATGCCTGAAAAGATTGCCGTGATGAAATCCAGTGCACACCTGAAGTCGCAGGACTTATTATCATTGGGAAATGGATATGCGGATCAAGTTGCAAGGTTTTGCGTATTGAACTGTATATTGTTCAAAGATAAATGGGAACTGCTACCTGAAGAAGTTGAAACATATCCAAGTTTTGCATTGAAAGTAATTGACACCTTGGAGGAATTGAAAATGTTGCAGACTAATGCTGGCAGGGAGGAAACCTTTCATGGAGCAAAATGAAATGTGTACAAAGAAAAGATGAATTGTGGGTTTCAGAAGAAGGTCAATTGGTTTTGCCAAATAGTCTGTTGTCTCAAATGGCTAGGTATTATCATAGTCAAGCACATGTTGGGAGGGATGCCTTGATTTGGTTGTTCAAACATGATTGGTTTAACCCAAGGTTTAGACAGGTTGCTGAAGCAGTTTGCCATTGTTGTGTCATTTGCCAACAATTCAACATTGGGAATGGGACAGTGGTTAATTTGAGCCACATTGGAAGAGCAGGAGGTCCATTCCGCAGAATGCAGATGGATTTTATTGAGATACCTGTGTGTGGAGGTTTGAGATATGTGTTGTTGATTCTTTGCATTTTTAGTCACTGGATTGAAGCTTACCCTACACGAAGAAATGATAGTCTCACAGTAGCAAAACTACTGCTTAGGGAACTGATACTGCATTTCGGGTTTCAGATCTCTTTAGAATCAGATAGGGGAAGTCACTTCAACAGTGAAGTAATTAAATTACTGTGTGCAGCATTGAACATTGAGCAGAAGTTGCATTGTAGTTACTGCCCTGAAGCATCAGGACTAGTGGAGCAGATGAATGCTACCTTGAAGTCAAGAGCTGCAAAGATGTGTGCGTCCATGAATTTGAAATGACCTGACGCATTGCCTTTAGTATTGATGTCAATGAGAAGCACACCCGACAGGAAGACAGGATTGTCGCCGCATGAGATCCTTATGGGCCAAGCCATGAGGTTGCCAGTGGTGCCTGCAATTGCACTTGTCAACATTACAGATGATATGGTGTTGGATTACTGCAAAAGCCTAGCTGATGTGGTTCGGTCTTTCTCTCAGCAGGTGGAAGCTACCACACTGCCACCGATCCATGACCCAGGGCACAAACTGAGAGCCAGAGACTGGGTTGTGGTCTGGAAACAAGTGAGGAAAATGGGTTTGGAGCCTCATTGGAAAGGCCTATTTCAGGTAGTTCTGACAAATACCACATCTGTGAAGTGCGCTGGAATTCCGAATTGGATTCATGCCAGTCACACAAAGAAAGTGGCATGTCCACTAGATCATGAGGAAGAAGAGTTGTTGAGAGTACCAACAACAGTGAAACAAGTCTCCGGGGCGAAAAGAGAACAAAGAGGAACTGATACCGGGTCTGAGCTTGTTGAGGACTGTTCAGACACTCCTGTGAGAGACGAAGGAGAAGACCTCCAGGAGGGTGACGGAAAGCCTATCTCAATTGAGGCAGCAGGAGAGCCTAGTCAGGGGAGGGCTTTCCCAGAAGCAGACGATCTTGAGAGACAAACCGAGCAATTGCCAGACCCAGAGGGGAAAGGAGATGAGGTGGATCAAAGTCATTGTGATCTAACTCCTCCTGAACTTGTTGCAGGTCCGTCAAGAGATAACACCGCAGGACAAGGGGAAGTTTCAAATTCAACTCTAAAGAGAACACTGACAAAAGGTCCACTGAAAGGAAATAAGTGGCCGTAGTCACAAGGAAAAGGAAAGGAAGTGGATGTTGAGGCAACAATCAAGGAAGAAGTAAAAACAAGATGAGAAGATCTAAGTGAAGGAGAAGAAAGGAAGTGGTTGTTGAGACAACAATCAAGGAAGAAGTAAATACAAGGTGAGATGACCTAAGTGAAGGAGAATTGAATGGTGATCAAAAATTTAAAAGAAAGAGAATAGCAAGTCAAAGTTATGGAGGTCCTGAATGGGTATATGCAACTACAAGTGAATGGCAGCAAATAATTTTGTCTTTTTCTTTTGATAAAGACATTCCGGGTCAGTATTTTGAAACAATCTGAGAGAACCTTTTTGAGAAAGAGACTGTCGAAAGTAACTGGAATAAACATTGATAACCTGATTTGACTTTTGAAACTTGGTTTTGAAGAGCTGCTTACCGATTTTGACAAGGGATCCTGGAAGTTAGACTGAAAGCTGTAAATAACTGCTGAAAGAAAAGTTGTTTGTTTTTGATTTTGCTGCAGTTTTTCAAAATTTTCTTCTGTATTCTGATTCTTTACAGATGATGAGTAACATTAGCCACCAGGGTAGGAATACTAGGCAGTGTAAATATATGAGTATTGGTTTGGCGATTATGTGTGGGATATTGTTGTGGTGTTAATTGTGGGTATTTCTGTTCTTGGTAAGAGTGAAGCCAACCACACTTCTGCTTTGGAGACAACTACTGTACCAACGGCAATAGAGAGGTTCAGGTTAGATGAGAAGTATTTGCATGGGGATATTAATGCACAAGGAGAACTTTCTTCTAATGTCTTCTATCCCTTGTTGAGTGAGTATGTTGAGACGATGGATGCGAGGAATTGTTATGTGTGTACACAGACTCCTTCATCAGTTGAGGAAGGAGTTACGTACCATAGTTTGCCTTTAACATATGGAATAAGTTGTAGTCTGCTGCTAACAGGATTCAATAACCAGGTGTGCATTCAGTACTTTTACTTAAATTATGACATGGTGTTTTCGTTTGTCCCTATAATTAGGTATTTGAGTAGAGTAGCTAAAGATAATGACATAGTATTAGTTAGAGGTTTCTTTGAGCCTACATTGACGTTTGGCACAGCTTATGCACACAGGAATAATCTGACCTGCTTGCTTACACCTTTAGAGAAAAGCTTTTTAGATCACACAGATAACAGGAGAAAGGCATTAAAGGAGAAGTTAGAAAAAGGCTTAGAGAAAAGGACTTACAAGAATGATTCTGCTTGTAGTGCGATTAAATCCCAAGGGAAATTAGCTTTGGATGCGCAACGCGTAGGGAAAGTTTGTATATATATGCCTAAATCACGCACTGAAACTTTATTTGTGGGAACAAGTGAACGTAGACATGTGTTTTTGTTTTAGAGTAAATGGACGTTTATGTCGAATGGACAGGACCCGCAATTCCCGGAATTTATTATATTTGTGGTCTTAATGCTTATCACTGTCTTCCAAGACGATGGTATGGGACATGTTATTTGGGGATAGCTTTCCCAAAGATTTATCAAATGGATGATTTGAAGAAGTTTCCGAAAGTGACTGAATTACATCATTTGAGACAGAGGAGGGAGTCTCCTTCTGGTATTGTGGGAGATATATTTGGAGCAACGATTCCTTCAGTAGGAGTAATTCTGAACTTGATAAAGATTCAAAAATTGTCTACTATTGTGGATAACCTGCTGACAAATTTTTCAGGAGCCATACTCCTGATAGATACTGAATTAGCTGCTGAAAAAGCTAAGACTCTTCAGAAACGTCTTGCTTTAGACATTCTTTTAGAGAAGGATGGCAGAGCCTATAGAATGATTAATTCTAGACATTGTTGTTCGTATATTCCTAATAATAGTGAAGAAATTAGAGGCTTCATTACTAATCTGACTAATGAAAGTGATGATTTGAAAGAACTGAAAGAACCAGGTGTTTGGGAGAAGATTGGAAAAGGTTTTGCTTCAGTGGGAAATTAGCTCAGCAACATTTGGAATAGGATACTATTGAAAATCTTGCAATGGATATTAATTATTGTGGTTTGCCTAATTGGAACATGGGGATTGTGTAAATTATGCAAAATCATTACATTGAAAAGATTGAAAAGATCGAAGAATAATCAGTAGAGGGAAGAAAAGAAAAGGGAAAAATTGTACAGGGAACAGTTAAAAAGGGAACAAAGGTAAGAAGGGATTGAATTTACAGAATTTTAGCTGATGCAAAAAATGGTGTGGGTGGTAATTAGTGTGATGACACATTTAGTCATCAGAGGAGGGTTGCTAGAGCAGATGTTTTAATACAAATTATTCATGAGTATTCATGTATTCTGAATAATGGATTTGTGCAGAAAATATAATAACGTAGAAAAATAATGTACGCATTTGAAAATGTGATTACATTGAGTGGCCGCCAATGTTCACAAGGTGTACTTATTAGTATTATTAATATGAAATGTTGAGCATATGTTTGACTAATGTGGTAATACGTCTTATTAAAGGTTATGCATTATGTATTAGCTTTATCAGTTGTAGGCCTTAACTCAGCGAAGGTCTTGGCCTAATTGCAAGGTCCTATGTCAAGCTGTATTTCTTAACATTTAATAAATAGCTGTCCTAGAGAGCTAAACTGTGATTTTCCGTTGTATTGTGTAAATGTGCTCACAGCTGAGTATCTTTTCTCATGAGAACCAACTGCTGGAAGATGCTGTTCTTGATAAATGTATCATAATGTGTGTAATGTGTATAAGACTGACTTTCTAAGGAGGAGAACAATGGAGACACTGACTGGAGTAGAAGCTGCAACAATATTGTTACCTGATGAGCCGGATGATGAAGACATTGCAGGAAACCAATCAGCAACATGTGAATGGAGCAATGGTAGAATTCATAGATTTGAAGTTTTAGTTTTATTGGACAAAGTGGGAACATGCGATCCAACGACCAATTGGGATTTGGGAAATAGTCTTCATGAATTTAACATTTCAAGAGTAAACTGAGAGGAGACCTGCATTTTGCATTTGGCATCTGCCATAGGCCCATTGCCCATTTTCTTGCTGGCCGAAAGGTCAATATTTTCTTGTGCGTCTCGAGAAGAGACGTGCTTAACTTTGTTGCTTAAAGACTTTGCATTTTATGAACTTTGATGCTGAATCCTGATGCCTTGCTGATCGACTGATGTCCTGATGGCAAAGACTATCTTGCCTTGCCGATCCAATTGAGGAGAGGTATAAATCGTACCTATGTGTCTTTCATGCATATTTGCTTTTGATTTCTACGTACCAACCACACTGTTTTGCGACAGCCATAGTTAGATATTTTTCCAAATTCATGCTACTAAATTGTTTTGCATGAAGCCCAACATTCTGATGCTAATCTAATGTTAGTTAAGGATCCTCAATAATGAAAATTTGCTAATAGGGAATAATGCTTGATGAGTTTCTTTGCTGAATCTACTTGTTTGTGAACTCGTTGCGGAATTGTTCTTGTTATTAAGTTGCACTATAACCTTAGAATGTATAATAGTTCAAGCTTTGATTTGATTACATTTTTTCCGTTGCTGTGGACAGCCATTGTTGTTTCTGACGTGCATCGTTTTCTTTTGAGATAATTTACATGATGTTAGCATTGTTAAAATAGGGAAATAAATATTTTTACTTTTACTAAAGGTGTGGTTATTCATGGCTAAAAGGTCATGGTGCATGATAATTACTGACTCTATTGATTCTTACTGTGATTGAATATTGTTGATTATTGATATTGCGTCTTAGTTATTGACTATTGATCTGCATGTACTGGAATTATGGTGGGAACATCTTAATTGCGAGTCAAAAAATTCATCACACTATTCGCGTCCCCTTGTAAGTTTACTCAGACGGCCAAGACCCCCAACTGTTCACGGTGGACTCACTCGGGGGGCGGACCACAACATCACTGTCTCCATTCTGTGTCCTCCACTGACTGCAGGCACTCAGGGGACTCTCTCCCCCAGACCTGGCCTGACAAGACACTTCAATTAATTACGGGGGCAGAGCCCTCTGGCATCTATTAGGTCCAGCATCGGTTTGTTCAGTTATAATATTAGCTGTGATGGGGCCTGGCGTAACTGTGGGCCACCCATCACAACTCATACCTGGAAGTTTCTGTATTTCTCCCGGGGAAAGGCTGTGGTTCTCAGGCCTTTTTCTGTTGAGTGTTCACTGTGTGGATATCCTGGAAACCCTCCCTTGGCTCGGGTGAGGGGGTTGAGTTCTATTTCCCACAGCATCTCCTTTATGTTTCTAGTGTGGCAAATCTGTAAACTGGAGGCCTAATCATTCACTGGTGGCTCTCTGGACACCTTGCACTTCTAAACGGCCCCAGTCACCACTCAGGGCAGTGCCGCCAACCCTCCGCAGCCAGCCAATAATCCACCACAGTGCAGCCAGTTACCTGGGCTCCATTTCTGCCCAGGCGGAGTCCTGGTCTGTGTTTGGCAGCTCTTTGCTGCTTGGCTGTTTCCGCTGCGGCCGTGGCTCCAGCCTGGGCCCACACCATCTCTGGCCACCGGCCACATTACTCTGCTAAACATGCCAACACAATGCTGCCGGTTGCCCACAGTCTTCGGTAGCTTAGGTAGGAAACGAGCCTTGTCCTTGTGGCTCACCATGACACATCCAACTCTCTTCGGCAAAGACAGCCATGCCCCGTCAAATCCCTCACCACATTCAGCCAGAGATCTCGTACCTTGATCAGGCTGCCCTCGCCTTCCCCGCACAGGGACACACTCTTCATACAGCATCGAAAGTGCGGGACAGAGGACAGGTTAAGGGAGCAACGAGGCAACCCCTGTGTGTTTCTCTTGGCAAAGATGTGGTCAAGGGCTCCATAGGGCTTCTGGGGTGGCAGGATTCTGTTGGGTTGCAAAAGCAGGATGGGAGCTCTCCCTTAGTGCTGCCTGTCGGCCATCTTGCCAGCCACGGCCCCATCGTATTTTGTGTAGATTTTTCAAACTTTTGGAAATTGCACAAGGAATGACTAGGACTAAAGAGACCTAGCCACTGTGGCCGCCATCAACACAAGTAACACTGTGGGCACGGACGGAGATACTCATTAATTTTCTTTGACTTCACAAAGCAGCTATCTGCAAGCCCTGTTGTAACCAATGATTTAAAATAAGGGTAAAGGGGGATATGGCTCTACTCAGAGGATTAGAATAGCTATTTGGTGTGTCATTCCATTTCCTATAGAGTGCTTGCTTTACCGTGCTTAAGGGACTATTTTATACATCTAGAGCACACTAAATTGCCTCACAATAAATAATCTAGTTCATAGATGCACTCTATACAGAAATCAATATTTTTTGTTTTGTGAAGTAGAAATGTATTTTATATTAGTGAAAATGCAAGCCAGTCCAATAGGTTTCACCTTTGCATGCTTTTATACCAGCATCAGTTAATGGCAGTCTGGGCTGAGCACTGGCACCTTCACAGTGAGTCTGTGCATGAAAGCTGTCCACACAGCCGAATCCACTCAGTAACCCAGTGACTCCTATATCTTAAAACAGAATTTGAGCAAACATAAATAGGAGAGAAGCATTAAAAAATGTGACTGGTACATTTTAATCCAATATAATTACAATGTTTAACTGGATTGTCAGTGATGATCACAAGGTGTTCCACAGTCAGTCCATTAATGTACCAAAGAAGACCAATTGACCAATTCATTATGTAGTCTGTTTTATTTTGCATTTATTTTTTACAAAGTATTGTAAACGCATGGTTAGCCCAGGCAACGTGTTTCATTCCTTGAAGAGGACTTCGTCATGGATTCATCTTAACGAAATTCCAAGTAAAATACCAGCTGTACAGTTCCTCTGTTTTCAAATGTCACTTTACTAAAATGTCTTTAAGTCCTGTGGCATCTTCGGTGTTTATTCCCAATCCTTGTGTGCTTCTTCTTCTTTATGACGTGGGATAGAGCTGCTTGCTATATTAGGTTTAAGGAAACTTAGGGCCTGATGTAAATATCAGCGGAGGGGAATACTCTGTCGCAAACATGATAGATATCCTGTCTGCCGTATTATGATCCCATTCTATTCTATGGGCATTGTAATACAGTTGACAGGATATCAGTCACATTTGTGACGGAGCATTCCCTCCGCTGACATCTAAATCAAGCCCTTAATTTTTTTTGAAAGTCTGTTTAACTGTGGTGGTATTTAGGAATTCTTGCCCCATAAATATATGGCTTCCCAGCACTTTCGATGTTAAGTTTGTCATTATATGTTTTTAATACAATTAGGTAATATGGTGAATTTCACCCAAATCCTGGGGAACAGCATGGGCTAGTTTCCGAACAGTACTGTTTCCCTCCTCACCTTCCCTTTCAGTTTTTCATAGCTGATCAATTACGATCCTTCTTCTCCTTGCTGCATTGACTTTACAAAATATGATTTTGTCTTAGGTGGCAAAGACAAAGAGCCTAATTTAGATCTTGGTAGGGTTTAGATTTTGGCAGTTGGGATATCCATCACCATTGTGATGAAGTAATCCGTCCACCAATGTCTAAATCAGGCCCTAAATTTGAATATACCCAACAATTGAAGACAGTGTCCATTGATATGTACTCACCTGGTGGACTCTTGGTAACTATCATTATTGACTTTATGAGTATGATATTTTGTCAACTAAGAATTGTTTCATTTTTTATTTTGACCACTACTTATGTTGCCTTTCTCCTTCTCTTTTTCTAGGTGTGGTGCAGGAAGTGGGTGATCTCATGGCCCTCTTACGCTGATGAAATTGCCATACTTTTTATAGGCAATGAACCATGTTGGCCAAACATGATTTTGGTCAGAACATGTGATTTGTTTTAATCACATTCCAGCTTCTGAATTATTGAATCGTTTTCAACAGTTTCCTGTACACCTTTTCATAGTTTGAGATTGGGTGTAATTCAGCATTCTTTTGTTATGAGGGCGTGGCACATTTGGTTGCAGGGTGACATGTAAGGGTTGTTTATCCATTTGTGCCCTTTCCCTGTGTTTGGAAAAGTTTAGCTGTTACTTCCTCGTTTTTTCCATGCAAGGAGGAGATCCGCTTATAATGAAAGCAGTAGCCGGTTGGGACAGCAGCCCAATAGTAGCTTGGGTGAGAAGTCTTCTATTTTTATGTCACAATGGCTTAGCAGCTAGTACAAAGTTATTTTTAGTTCTGAACAAAAACAGATAAACTCTGCCTGGGCGTTAGATATTTTGAATAACTCGTGGAGAAAAGGAAATGGGGTATTTTTTGATGTCATCGGAATCTAAGTGTAGGGCTCCCCCTTTTTTTTTAACCTTTAAGTCCCTTTAAGTTCCTTCATTGTGCTCAGCTATTCAGTTCGGAAATGTTTTTAAAGTACCGAAAGCATCGTCTTGCTGAATCCAGTGGTGCGCTTTGCTGCGCACTAGGGATCAGCAGTACGTATGTCGTGCACGTGACAGCAGAGTTGCTCTTTTGCCACCTGGTACTATCTTAAACCTTTTGCTCAACAGCTATCTGTGCACCTGTTCCTCCGCGAGCGCATTCTTTTCATTCCCTCTCGTGGGTGTCCAGACAGTTATCTTTTGAGGAGTAGGCCGCAAGTCGCCCACTGAGCTTAAAATGGTTTCTCCTATGACTATTTTTAGTGCCATCGTTTTGAAATGTACATAATGAATTTCCAAGCAATGACACCAGCTATTAAGGTCAGTGTCAGTAAAACCATAGCGGGCCTGGCGAAATCTCATTGATGATGACCCCGGTGGGCAGGAGTTGCTGAGTTCAAGAACCAATTGTCCTTCGAAATAACGTAACATTATAGCGCTGTTAAAATGAATTTTACTGTACATAGACTAGTTCTGACCATTTCCATAGCTGAACGACAACTTCTTCGTCTCTCTTTGTTACTGACTTCAGGTTTTGACTGACCGAGTTTTATTGTTGTTATATTTTGCATGTTGTTTTCAGAACGGCATTTTGTGGTGGTATTTATTTTGTTTGTGCGCACATATTCGTATTATGGCAACATTTGTACGTTTCTTTTAGTATCTATGCCTTATGTACTGATTCATTAAAAGGTCGTAAATAAAGAAATGCATAGTTTTACAACAATATATGTTCCTTATGTACTAGTGTTTAGTTAATTCGCGGACATTTTCATTTTACAGGTCTGTAATTTATTTGTGTTGTACTTTTCACTATTGCATGTTGTGAAATTGGCTAGGAATGCTGAGTGTGAGTGACGTGTTTTTTTCCATAAGTCTTACAATAAAACCCCTATAGGAAATAATGTTAAATTAAACTAAATTATTAAAAAGAGTTAAACATAGAAGTAAATACAAAATAATATTTTAAAATATAAAAATAATTCATATTTATTATTTCATTATAACAAATCTTAAAAATCTAGGGTGAATTTTTAAAATAATGTAACAATACTTTTTATGCCAATATTATTTAATTAAATTGACCTTATATATATACATTCCTTCGAAGAATTAGGCAAGCCGATTAGTTTTAATTTAAAATTAACTTAGTAGTGCTGTAGCTTTTTTTTATTTTGTTCCACATTTGAAGTAACTGTATCAAATTAATTTACATTAATATGTAACATACAAATATTTGTAAGATTTGTTTTTAAGTTCTATAAACTTTTTTATTTTTCCCTATCCTTTACGATGCAGGGATTTCAGCCCTTTGTAGTCTCACTATTGTAAAGCATAGTGAAAGTTAAAAAACATTATTCACCTAAAAAATAAAGATTACAAGCATTTCTATGTTAAATATTACTGTAAAGTTTAAAAAAGATATTTATATAATTATTTTAAATACAATTTGTTGCATTATTTTTAAAATTCAAAAAAATATTATTAAAATATTTTATTATAAAATGAAAAAAATCTACTATGGTTTTTAACATTAATTTATATTTATTTATATTTTTAACAAATTTAAAGAATTTAATTTAATTTAATATGATTTCCTATGGATTTTATTTTAAAATTCTACCGCCATTATTTTCTACGGGAGGGTGTTGCAGTACAAGTGGAAGGCCATGTGTAGTGCTGGACTTACTGCTTTTTTAACAGTAATGTACTCTCAAAGGGTTTGATTAACAAAGGTAAACATACACATTTGTGTAAGTTTACTATTTTATTGGGTATTCACAAACTACAAGGTTAATTTTACTAATAATATTTTTACTTGTGCAGAGTCTCTGCAGTTTGATATGAGAACCTTACACATAAATTGATTTGGTAGGCCTCAACAGAAACAGAAATCATGTCTATCAATAGCGTATGTTATGATAACAAAAAATATTCTTTCAGTTCTGTTCTGAAGCCCCTAGTACATAAGGTGTCAAATCCATTAAAATATCCACATTGTTTTTTAACACTTGCAGGGACAACATGCATTATGAAATGCATTTTTTTACTGTTTTATTCGAAATTCCAATGACAAGACTGACCATCATCTGTTTATAATGGTTGTCCCTAAATGAATGTCTATACTCATTTTAGCAGTTAGCCTGGCCCGGATCGAAAAAGGGACAACGCTAAATGGGGCGCACAAGAGACCACAGGCAGGCAACAAGGGTACCACTTTGACATTGTACTTCTACAAAAAGTAGTACACAGAGTAATGTTTTCATTGTGTATTGCCTTTACATTGGCAACCTATTGTACACAATATCAGAGTTATTCTGCTTTTGACCGACCCAAGCTTAGTTTGACAGCAGAATATGGTTTCTTAAGAATCTTGCTGTTACACTACACCAGTTTGAGGAGGCAGAATACAGCGAAGCAATGGCTACTGAAGAGATTTGCTGTTGTACTGGCTCTGCATAGAGACCATCCCTGAGAAAAACTATACAAGGAATTTGGGAAAGCAAATTCAACATCTGTCTTTATCAATCCTGGTCCCTCGTGAGACTTTATCTGGATTCCCTGTGCGGGATATGCTCAGGACTAGAATCCAGGAGTTTGAAGAGTGAGTTAATCTGCCACAGGACCATAAGTCAACACCTTATGATAATGCACAGACAGCAGACACAGCTTCCTGAATGAAGACAAACACTCTCAGAGGGTTAAAGTATCCAGACCAGGTTTAATTAGAAAGTCACTGGCTGCATAGTAAGTGGTAAAGCTCTTCCAACTGTGCCACAAAACAGCTTTATATAATGTGAAGGACAACCCCTTAACACTCCCCAAGCTCCTTATAAGGCTGTTCCTATTTCCTGGCTATGTGGAGCAGAAGCTGCATCTTATCATGAAATACTACAAGTCTGCAAAAGTTGTAGGAATTTATTCTAGGAGTTCCATAATTATATCTGTTTTGTCCTTCTGTTTCCGAGAGTCATTGCTGTCCATTCAGCCAGGACGATGCGTTCTGCTTGAATCTGTGTTCTTGCTAGATTTACATCTTCAGTTTGGTGAGGTTGAGTGTATTTGCAAACTGATTAAGTTTTGACCAGGCACAACTGACAATTGATCTGGTGACCTTTTCGGTATCTTTAAAACCAAGAATACATTTGCTTGAGCTACCACTCGGTCAGGGGTACGTCAAGTGAATTCACTATTACAGCAGTTAACACTCAGAATAGACATATGAACTATTAGGAAAATAGAAAATGATAAACATGGAAGGGGTGCCAGCTGGTTTGGTTGTAGAGCACCTTGACATATTGCCTTTATATGCTGGAGTGCATTTTCTAATTCCATCCACAATCTTTTCAATGCACTCTGCAAAACTAATCATAGAGGTGTTTTCTTTAGACAGAGGACGTATGCATCTGGTTAGAAATACATTTAATGTTCCCGGCTTCCCATAGCAGAGTTATCTCTCAGTCTACGCATAGGATAGGTACCAAACACATAGGCTATCCCCCAGCTGACAGTGCTCCACCACTAAAGGACAAGAGCCACAAAACATAATTTCTGCTTAAGATTTTCTAAAATTAGTAAAGGCCCTATGTTCAGTGCCCGAGGGCACCCACAAAATATATTGAATGCCTACATGTGAAGATATGAGCTGAATTGTGTTGTTACGTACAAAGTACAACAAATACCTTAAGGCAGCTTGGCCCTGAATTAACAACATAATAAAAGAAATGAGGATAGTCAATACAATATATGATTTAAAGAGCTTTTCTAAACATAGAATGGTCTTCTATTTTGCTCAGGACAGGACAAAGTGCATTATAAATAGAAAAAACAACAAAAGAGAAGAAATACTCATCCTTGCCTTCCCAGATGAGTCTTCTAAATCGGGGGACTGATTGCAGAAACGAACAACAGCATTGAAGGTATCACTTAAACTGAGAAGCAGACAAATAAGCAGCATGGGTCTGTGTAATAGCCGGCTCCTTGCGCAAAGCAAGTCATCTTATCGTGGAGCCTTCTAGTAACTAAATTAAGTGCAACTTATGGTGAGCCTTGTAAAGTGGGGTATTTGACATACCAGAAGAGTTCAGTAGCTTTTGTGTATAATCAATATCTAAGTATGATCCTGAATATTAATGTATCTTCTATGATGGTATCGTAATGCAAAAGCAAAGACAGCTGGTGATTGCAGAAAATGGACAGAATAGATGTACCCATCACTCTCCCCACCCTAAACTACATCCTGCACCTTGCACCCCACACCCACTCCACCCTCCTCTGTTTATTACAATGTATTGTGAGGACAAAGACAGAGATGGAGATTTATTACAAGCTATGAGATTACAGCAAGTAGAAAAATTGGAAAACTAAGTGGGCTATGTGACCCCAAGTTAAAACTAATATTCTGTAAGGCATGTGTCTGTATGGCTATCATTCTGCTAGAAGCAGGAAGACAAATCTGGAGGCTAAGTCTATAGTTCTAAGTTATGTAGAATTCGGGTGATAATTAGGCCACATGGTAATTACTGCTACGCTCGTATGGCATATTTATTGGGTAACATAATTAAAATCTTCTTTTTCTCGGTTAACATAATTACCTTCCCACCTCAGAATGAAGCCTTCCAAGTGGAATCACTCTTTACCACACTGATTACTACATGTTTTGCATTTATGTTTTTATCCAGATAGATTTCTTCAGTCTTTATTTGAGGAGAACAATCAGGAGAAAATTGCAGAGTATGGTAATTGAGGCACAACTCAGAATTCCCATTCATGCTCAACCATCCTTTTGTGCCCGGATCAGAAATTAAAAATCCAACCTTGAATCAGGGTCTAACTAAAGTCAGTAGGTTTAAAGAAGGCAGGGAAAGGATACGTCAAGGGAGATTTGCCTAGCTCTGTATTGTCATTTTTCAGCCTTACAATGCTGTTAGGTTTGGGTATGTTGTACTGTGTTGCACTTACACGGTGCTACTTACTCCTAACAAGGTGCCACCTTGCGGAGGGGTAGCACACTACTCAAGTGAGTGCCATAGATTAAACAGAGTTTATTTGCTGCGAGGCCTAGATGTAGAATCTTTTGATAATGTGCATCAGGACCAGAGGTGTGCCTTTAATACGTTTTGTTGCAACACCTCTGTGTGAATCTGAAGAGAAAATGAGTCAGAGATAGGTTTCTTATGCATTCAATTCCAATTGACAGAGAGAAGTGTGTGAGTGGAGTCTGACCTATGTTTGAAATGTTTTGGTGTCTAGATATAACCGAAACTATTGAAACTGTGCCATAAGGAAGCATGTAGCTGCACTTACACCTGGGTGCAGGAGAGACATGCAAGGATAGACGCGGCTGCACAAGCAAATACCTGTTATCTATAGAGTGGTTTATGTATATAAAGTTCAAACCACATTGAATAATTGGGCTAACAAAGTGGACCGACATGAAGGCAGCTACCCATGGGAGGTGCAAACTCAAGGATTCAGGCAGTTACGACTTCATCTCTCTATTACATTCTAATGGAATCTTTAATTTTCTGTCTTTTGAGATATGATAACTGGAGGCTATATTTATTAATATATCACGCAGCGTAGCACGTCACCTTGCTGCGCTGAGTGATAGGGAAAGGGCAGGAATGCACCGTACTTAACTTTGTACAGTGCATTCCTGTCATTTCCCAGTGCTTGCGCACAACGTGCTGCCTAGAGCGAACACAGATACCCTTGCAGCATCATGTAAGGGTGCCTGCGTTGTAAGCAGGATTGTTTTAGTGCCGGAAGGGACACTTTCCTGCATAAAAAAACAGTCCCCTGAGGCATTTTCCACTTTCTAATTGTGCTGCATAAAGATATTAAGATATTTTTCCTTGTTAAGCCTCACGGAACACCTTCCTAGGACAGAGTAATGCAACGCAGTGATTTACTCTGTGTTGCGTTACTCTAGATTTTTCATGCGAGGCAAGGCCATGCAAGGTGGCCTTGCCTGGCTTGATAGATCTGCCTTAAGAGCTGTGTCTCACTTGTACCATGTTGCGTGGTGCAACAGTGACACAACTCTTTGATAAATATGACCCTAGGCCTCTCATTTCTCTTGATCTATTCAAAGGCATGCTAGGTAGCACACCCAGGCTCAGGTTAGAAGGTTCGTGCATCCCACCTGAATTGTGCAATCATAAGTTAAAGTCCATGAAATGGGGAATTACTATGCATACTCAGACTTACGAGGTGGGTTCCACATGGTATTCCCGTGGGTTTGAAAGCACACATTTACCATTTGCTCTGAGAAGGTGGTGAAAGCGTGCATAGGTCTGTGGAGAGAGGCTGGGAGGAGAGAGGGAGGAACTGAGGAGGGTGAAGATAGTAGTAGAGAATATTGGCTTGTATAACTAATATTCCTTTGTGGCCCAACCCTTCTGTGAAAGCAATGAGATAGTCTTCTTAGCAGGCATTTAGACATTTCATGCACCATACCAAATACCTTTTAGAGGTCCTGTCATATTTTTACGGGACAGTACTAATGCAATAAACCAGGACTGATGTATTTTAATGACGTGTAACACTTAATGGGCTGAACAAAAACTTCTTAGTAGGGCTGGCATGACTTAATGAGCCTGTAC
The DNA here is from genome assembly GCF_031143425.1 of Pleurodeles waltl. NCBI lineage: Eukaryota > Metazoa > Chordata > Amphibia > Caudata > Salamandridae > Pleurodeles > Pleurodeles waltl. The sequence continues at coordinate 730,568,926 of NC_090449.1, forward strand.
AACATTTCTCAGCAGGGCTCCCATACTATTATTGAGACATTATCAACAATTCTTACCTATCTTCTGCACTGAAGTGAGGCAGCTGCTGAAGCCTAGATGTCTCGCAGCTGGTGTCCCATCAGCTTCCTGATTTGGTCCACTCCACAACACCGTGATGGTATATAGAGTGGGGTGGAAAGGTATTTAGCCTGATATGAATTTTCAGATGAATCCATTACCCTTTATTCCATGGAGGCTGTGCCAATCTGCGACCCAGGCCAGCTTACTTTCTCTTTTTGGCTGGTACTAGTGAGTTGGAAGAGTGTAGTGGTTGGCTCCCTATCTCTGTTTGCTATATATCATCTTAGAGTCGGCTGCTTTTCCCCCACTCTACCTGACATCACCTCCCTCTCCGCTGTCTACCATGAGAAATAGTGTTGGTTTTTTTTGGCTGATGTCAGGGTCCATTGTTCCACTTCATTGGGACGAGACTAAATTGGTTCCCTTTATGGATCGTTTGGTTTGGCCCATCTGTGGAACTTTGAAACCCTATATGGACCCAGTGAAACTTGTTCATCTGCCCGCCCAACACTTAACTGAACATGATGTTTGTCAGCTATTTAGAATTTTTTCAAAAGCTTGAACATGCACTCTAGTCTCTCTCATGCCAAGGCTTTACCCACATCTATGTTGCCCTTCATCTAATAAGTGTGAGGTACTGATTTGTGTATGGTTTTGGAGATGCACAAAGGCAATAAGCCGGGTATAGTGCATTTGGGAAATTTCAAAAGGAAATCAAAGTGAAAAGCCAGTTTAGGGTACCTGTGTTTTGGCTGTGTGGAATCCTAACACAATCATGTATTATTAACATCTACACTTCCTAAGGTTTCTATCGCTCAGTGTCATCACCCTGATTGGCTGGCCAGGAGAATGTGCTGAATGTAAGGTTTCCCAAAATGTTAGAAAATGTGCACGGTTATTCCATCTAGTCTCCTTTGCACAGGAACACATATTTGACAAGGCGTGACTGACATTTATGCTCCCTTGGGTCTCCTGCGCATGAGGCTACCATACATGTCTAGAATATCAGTGGGTTTGTGGAGCCCACTTGTGATAAACTGCGAGCAGTGCATTTGGGGAATTTTGAAAGCAAAAGCAGATAGAAGCTAAATACTGGTTTATGGCACCTGTTTTTTGGTTCCAGGTATCATCCCTGCATGGACACCATCAACCATGCATTGTCAGCATCAAGACATCGAAAGATTTGTATTGATGGGTGCCAATCCACCCTCACACTGATTGATTGGCTGGCCAGGAGAACAATATTAACATGATGTTTTCAGATTTTCAGCATTTCTCCCCAAAACATGGTAGTTCCGTTGAGTCTTCCTCACACAGGAGCATTTCCCTACCAAGGCTTAATTTACAGATCTTTTCTCCTGGATCCTTTGAGTGTTGGGGTATCTTAAGTGAGGCCTATTGATATGCTTAATCATGAATCTATATACTAGGCACCAGGGAATGTTTTTAATGGGGGAGCTTCCATGGGGGATGTTTGCAGTATTTGGGCTAGGGGAGGCTAGCACCCAGAGAAGCCTACCAACCCTGGCCATTTTTGGAAACTAAAGACTCTAGGGAGTCCGGGAGCATGTAGCTTGCATGAAACCTGACACATTTTGTATACCAGATGTCCCTCCAAATGTCAAAAGTGACTAAATAATCACAGTTTCGCAGTTTTCGTCATTTTCTGTGACAGAACACTCCAGAACGTCCCGTAAACAGGTAATGTACCAGTAGCCAATGTTTCCATACTTATCCCAATAAAAATCTTATCCTGCATGTGTGCACAAGCCTTTTGCCAGGGATTAGAATAGACCAAAACTTTGACCAGGTGAAGAACCCATTGACACACTATTGATTTTCCACTGTAACGGTTTTGGCCTATTACATTAGTTTCACCCACACATCCATAGAGGTTTGCAAGCTAAGTGGTTGGAGTTTTCCTGTTCTTCACAAATTCCGAAATTATCATACACAGAAAAGGTTGTTCTGGGTAAGAAAAAGTGGTAGTCTCCATGCACACCACACCCCTCATGATCCCCCTGAGTGTCTAGTGTTCAGAAATATCTGGGTTGCCAGGTTTCCCAAGGTGCGAGCCAACCCTGCACCCCAAATTCCAGAGCTATCCACATCAACAAAAGTAAGTTAATTCCAAGCTTCTTCCTTGTGCTTTCCATGGTCACGTTCTTGGGTCTTTCTGTTCCAGTTGATAGTCGTACCCACACTTGTGAAGTACCATTTTTATTAGGAGAAGAATGCAGTGAATGTAGGATAGTATGACATTTGCTATTATCAAATGAATTTCTCTATATTTTTTGCATCCTATTGTAAGTCAGTATCCAAAAAAGACTTTGAAACAACTTCTCATGGATTTCCACAGAGAAAGAAACAGATAAATTATATATTTGTACCTGAGCAAGGAGCCGGACATGGCTTGTATATTTTTCTATGATAGGAAAAACCCAGATCATACTTGGCTTCTACATGGGCCACAAATGTTGTTTTCAGTGCCCAAGAATAGGGCCAGACACTGTGTGGATTTTGTATTAGGCTAAGAACAAATCCAAACAGTGCCTGTCTCCTTTACTGCACACAAAACCAGTGTGTGTGTGTGTGTTTGTCAGAAAAGAGCCAAACACTAATTGGTATTCTTCTCAGGCAAAGAAAGTCTAAAAAGTCCATACTACATCTGGCTCGTTGCTGGGGCTCAGAAATATTCATTTGTGCCAATATGAAAGTGACCTTTTTGTACGGTAACCCCCACACTTTTTGGCCACAGTGCTGATGGTTATGACTCTGAAAGTGCACTGGAACCTTCTAACCATGCCCCAGTGCCACAGCTCTCTCCCTAAATATGAGGACTGTGAGTTGGTGTCCCCAGTTGGCAAGGACTTTAACCTCTTATAAGTAATTGGTAAATGGTACCAGTGGTACCCAGATCATGGGAGTTAAAGGGGTCACCAGGGCCTGTAGCACTATTTGTGCCACCCTGAGTGACCCAATTAAACCCATAACAGCAGGCCAGCTATAGCAGACTGCTGGAACAGTGCAAACCGATCCAACTCAACATTGCCCTCACTATGGGCCAGATGTACCAAAGGATTTTACCCATTCTGTGTCTATGGGAAAAAGCTTTCATACATATGGCCCTATGTGTGGCAAGGTCAAAGCACTGCTTTTAATAAATGCCAGTCACCCCTAAGGTAGGGCTCCTGAGCTTAGAAGGCAGGGTGCATTATATTAAAAATGTGGACATACAAGTGCAAGCTTATATGTCCTTATGGTGACCTTTCCCATTAAAGGCTACTGTAGCTGGGTAGTTGGATGGTGGAGGGTTAGACACTGAGGTGAAAAACTACAGAGACAGTGATACCCTTATACATTATTTGAAGTCCTTGTTAGGAGATGGCTGAGTTCTTCCTGAGCACTGCCATTTAGTGACTGATAGGGTTGCATGGAGGAACTGCAAATTATGTTATTCAATGTAAGAAGTATTCTAGGCAGGGCCTGCCGATTTGCCTTTCCCTTATTACTGTTTGGTAAAGGTTGATGACAAACAAGTGCAGAGATCTCACACTTCATTTTGCCCCTGTTTTGGATACTCTAGCTTTGAACCAGCACCATTGCTACCCTCTGTTAGAGTAATCGCCTTACTCAAAGGCTAGCACAAATAAAATTACGTTTGAAAGAGAACCAACTTAAACTGTTCTGAAACCCCAGCCAGTGGATCCACTTCCGAATGATATGAAAATCAGTTTAACAGTGGAATCCATAAAATCTAATTTTGTTCCATTTTTATTATTTTTTTCGACCAAGGAAGGGAGTGCTCCTCTACAGAGTACATGTAGGACTGTTGTGTGACCAAGGCTGGTGTTTGCTTGATAGACCATGTCTTGGAGTGAGGAGATATATATTGCATGGTCTGCACATTTTGCTGGAAAAGGTGATGGTCTGTATAGAGCCTAGAAGCCTGCTTGCCTAACTGCTGAGAGAATGAAGGAGAGTTTCTAACCCTGTAGGAGGAGGAACTGTCCAGGAAGAGAATACCCAGAGAAGTGGACTTCCAAAAGGAAGTAGAACCAGGAGTGACACAGTTTGTGTGTGGGTCGATCTACCTCCCCAATCAGATTACACTATGAAAAACGCCAACATTTGGAAATGCCAAACATCATCGTGTTGTTCGGTTTCTTGCTGTGTGCCAAGAAACTGGTGTTGTCACTTCTGATGTTGGAGTAGAAAATGCCACAGCAGCGCCTATGCAGGAGCTCTGATCAACACAGAAGCTTTCCCACTGTATCGAGGACCCCATCTACACTTGGCCTTAGGGGATCCTTCTGTAGAAGGTGAATGCCACTGAGGGAGCCTGCTGCACTTTTTCCCTCCCAATGGCTGTTACCAGTGAGGTTGCTGCTGCGGCCCCTGCAGCTACAAGAGTGGCTGCCAAAGTAACTTGAATGTTGAACGTGAATGCTCCTGCTGGAACCATACAAACGGCACCTACACTAAGCAGGAAAATGCAGCACCTAATTGTATGTGGAAAGAGAGGATAAATATGCAGGAGAACGCTGCCATAAGAAGTCTTTTCTTGAATCTGAATAGGTAAGAGCAATTTTAATTAATTTGCGTATTTAGACTTTAGTCTGTTTTGAGTTAACTTCACTTGCGTCTGGTCAGTGCTTATTCCCATATACGTCAGGGACTGTAGAAACTATGAAGCTCTGACAGTGCAGAAAAAGTACAGAGAAGGGTGTACCGCCTCACTTGAAAATCACACATGAGAATACAACCCAATAACTGATAACCCTATTGAGCTGTGTAGTATTACATTTTGCTGTGAGATTGGAGAACTTTTTTAACTAATAAGTTCACTGAGCTGAACAATACATTATTGTGTATGTTAACTGAATGTTTAGTTCTGAACTCTTGCCACTCACACTAACCCCTGATAAGTCTTTGAATGCTTGCCCTTGCTACCCTGAGAGCCAAGTGCAGGAATGTTATACATGGTCCAGTTGCAGAGCCTTAGTAGGATAAACCCCAAGACACCATATGCAAATTACCTCAATGTGCATGGTTAGGTACAATTGGCCCCTGTCTGCCGTGTGCCTCCCCACCCTAACTAGGCCTGATGTACTCCTATGTGTCAGTGCACCAGCAAGGGGACAGATACTGGTTTCATTGTTTTTAGCCTAGGATAACATTTAGACACTGTCTAGATTTCTTCTTAGGCTAGAAAAATGCAAAATAGTGTTTGGCTCTTGATGTAAAATGCAATGAAGTGTTGGATGGAATGTTTGAGAGAATCTCAGCCACTGGTAACTACTCTGATCCGGATCTCAATCTTCATTTTGTTGCCCACAATGGCACCTCAGATTAGACAAAAACATTTGTAAATCATCCTTGGTCCTGTGCCAATTGGAACAGTCCAGCCGAAACAGTGAAACCAGGTCTTCTCTGAACTGGAACACAAGCATCTCAAGACTGTTTTCAGTCTGTATCGTCTTCTTTAGACGGGTGCAGCTTGGCCCCAGTGACACAGTGAGCGCTGGGCCCACAGCTAGACACACATGGAGCACCACAATGGAAAATAGTTAAAAGTGATAAATGGAATGCTTGAAATTAACTCAGCCACTGATAATTACTTGGGGCCACATTTCAATCCATCATTTAATTTCCCAGCGTGCCACCTCAGATTAGACCTAACCATATGAAAATCAGCCTTGGTCCTCTTCTAGTAGGAAGTCCAGCTAGAACTGCCAAGGCATGTCCTCTCTGAACTTGAACACAAGCAACCCAAGACCGATTTTGGCCTATTTGGTCCTTTTCAGTCGGGTGCAGCTCGGTACCAATGGCACAGTGGTCCCGTGCTCACTATGCCACTGTAACCAGGCTACACTCTTATGATGAGAACCAAAAAGGCAAAACTGGTCTGGAGTTGCTTGGTTTCCCACCAGACAGTGCCAGACCTGGTAGTTCAGTCGGTTGTGTGTTGGAACAATGCAGGCATTTACCACGCAAGTCAATACAACAACTTGCCTTGGGGAAAGTGCTGGACTTTGGAATAGTATAATTTACTATTCCAACTCCAGTCTGCGCCACTGTAGGGATGTAAAGTCCAACAACACTTTCCCTAAGGCAAGCCATTGTAATGACTTGCGTGGTAAAGGAATGCGTTGTAAAGATGCATTTGTGGTTCGGGCCACGTTGTAAAGGCACAGAGTGGCTTGAGGCACGTTGTTAATACTGTTTCCCCCTTCAGGCTGGACTGTTCTTACTGGTGCAGGATGAAGACTGATTTGCATGTGGCTTGTCAGTGATGTGGGGGAAATCAAACTAGAATAGCACACAATACAGAGTTGTCCTTAATAAAGTCTCTGAGTGCTTGACTCTGCCTTGTGCTAATCCCTACTCAATTCCTTTGTCCTTTTCCCTATTCCTGATTCTGCAAAGAACAGTGTTATAGGTGGAAAGTTTGCTCATTCTCTGCCATGGGTGAACGCCACAAAATAATTGTTAGCGTTTTGTTTCTGATGAGATTGGTTTAATTCAATGTTCACTGCAGAGCTGTATTAAAGTCAACAAGCTGAGAAAACTGCTTGTTAGTCAGGAAGCGGTCTCCTTAACCTTATTCTTAAAACTTAAAGCAACACTGGAAATAATGCAAACTGTGTAACACAGCATCTTTTACTATTGAACTCTCTACTGCACTGCAAACACAGCATATTTAGTGGAGCAGAAATTACCAAGTACTAACCAGAAATGACTTCCTGTCCAAGGCTTTCTGAGGTGATGGATAATTCTGAAACACAGAGGGCTGCAAGGAACCTGCATGCGGTGAAATTTCTTTGTACCAAGTTCCTTTTCTGCATGGGGTGCACTGTTAGAAATGAGCTCAAAAACACGTCGGGAAACTTGGATTACATGGCAGCAAATCCGTGATATAACATATTACCTTAGTCAGATTTCTTCGTGCTCAAAGTAAATCGAAATTCAATACAAGGGTCGGACTTTGTACATATAGAGAGGGTGGATGAGCTAAAGATCTCCAAGACAGAGAGGAAAGTGCAAGCTGGAGAGATGAATCAAGCATTTTCTTAGCTGAAATCCTTATTACAGTATTTCACTTTAGTTTTCAGTCCTATATGACTCAACAAATACAGTTCATTGAAATACAATACACATAAACAGCATTATTTTTGACCCACTATATTATTCGTACTACCCTTGTTTCGATCGGTGACAAGTCACACAGGAGTTGTTCATGTGATGCTTCTGTCATGTTCAAAGAATTAAAAGGTTGAATGTCCTGGAAATGTGAGTTTTGCATTTCAGGTCTAGTCTGGATCCACCAGCAATGATGTGTGTCATATGGATTTGGAGACTGTAGGGAATTGGGATATTCGTTAAAGGGTGTGAAACCCTTCTCAAGCAATCACCACAATTCCTGTCAGGGTGAACTATCAAAGTCACTAAACTAACCTGTGCCTAATTCTCTAGTAGCTTGGCACAAAAGCAGTCAGGCTTCACCTAGAAGCACTGTGTTAAGTGTTAATGCAGAACACAAATAGTAATAAAGTGAAAACCAACACATGAAAAGTCCCAAACCAATTTAGAAAAATAGGATACATTTTATTATATAAACTGAGACCAAACCTACAAGCACTAAATCTGTAGAACCAGAGATATAAAATCACAAAGATTGAGGTAAGTATGGCACCTAAAAGCAGAAAGTGCCACTCGCAGTTGATATAACTGAAGTATTATTGCTACCTTTGATGTCAGAGTGACCATCTATATGTGATCATATTTGCATCTTAATATTTGAAGTTCTAACAAGCTAAATGTAAAGTGGTGCACTGAAAGCCCATATTAAAGTGCATTCACTGTAGAATAGTAATCTAAAGTGATGTGGTATAGCCCTAAAATTCAAGTATATTCAATTAATTTGATTCCATGTGTTTCTTTTGATGTGAATTAATAGTTTTCACTAAAATGATAACAAAAATTCTAGAAGGAAATCTTTTAAACGTTACATGTAAATGTTGAAAATGTAGATCCCTATTATATATATGGGAATGTATTAACAAGGGTATTTTGTTCTAAATCTACTGTAACATGAACATGGAAAAGGTTATTAATGATGAATTCATAGCTTTGAATATTGTATGTGCATTACTTGATATAAATGAATGTGACAGTTTAATTCACTTTAGTTAGCTTATGTGCTGCCTGCAAGGCCCTGATTCATAAGATGTGTGAAAGTTGTTAAGTCCCTCTTGCTAATGTCACATTTCTTTCAGACTTCGTTCCCATACAATGTTAGCTTGAAAATAGAAGTCCTATTGTTTTATGCATAGAGAGCCTAAGAAAGTAACCTTGATATTGATACATTGAGGAACTGTGGAAATGGATGTTATACAATTGTTTTTAAATCGTACAGGAGAGGAAGATGGTTGCCTTTCCCATGTTGGTAATTGGAATATTTCCTGATGTTTCAAACGACTGTCATATGAATGACTATGATTGGGCAGTTAAACCTTCCTATTTGTATGGTGTGATGAATTGACAAATCATCTTGCACTTTGGACTTTAATATGTTGTTCCCCAGTTGATCAGCAGCATTCTCCTGAACTCTTCCCTTGGACTTTGAGAGGTACAGACCTCTCTACCCTTGCCCTGCACCTTTCCTAACAGTGAGATGAGAAGACTTGGATTTTTCTTGTGACCCATGAGAAGACTCTTGACCGAACGTCTGACATGCTGACATCTTTTCATTTTTACTTACTTTTCATAACTTTAGTTAGCTTTATCCTGCCCGAGATGCTGTTTTCCCAAATTCTTTTTGTCCTTTATTTCCTTTTTACTTTTTGCCCCGTGTCTTGTAGCCCAGCTGTTGGAGAAAATGGACTTTGTTCCTTCAAGGGATCGTCACCTCGTTATAGACTTAATTGGATAACTGAGATTTATGCAAATGCTTAAAAGAACTGGTCAACGTTTTTCTCAGAACACCAGGTTCTGATACATATGTTTTGTATCACCTTGATAGAACTTTTAGTGATGATGATTGTGTATGTTGACTTTGATTCCAACCTTTCTGCTAGGGTGAACAGATCCATCGACCCCCTTTTAGAGATGCTCCATTCCAGTCATCTGCTCGGGCTAGACCAGGAGAAAGTCACAAGTTCAGGCCGACTGCGATGGAATGCAGGCTGCATTGTGGATGGTTGTCGCTGTAGCATGAAGAGCAGGCCGTGTCACATTGCGCAGAGCAGGCCAGGCATTGTGTAGTGCAAAGATCTAGCTGAGCACATGCATGATCGTTGCTGGAGCTTCCCTTTGGCAGTCATCACAGGCTGTTGTTGCTGTAGTGTGAAGTGCAGGTCTCACGCTGCCTATTGTCTCTGGCAGTCACTGTATTGTGAAGAGTTGGGTTCATTGGAGCTTCGTGTTTGTGATTGTTGCGGGCGGCAGAGTCTCAGTACAAACTGCCTTGGTCGTGGTTGTGACGAGCACAAAATGTCAGAATTTCGCCTTTCCTTGAAGTGGAGTGCACCCCGAAGCCAGTCTAGGGTCCAGGACCGGGAGAATCACCTCTTGGGGCTCAGGGACTCACCTTAGTAGACTTCAGCAGGACTCAGGCAGGTCTAGCTGCAGGCAGGCCAAGTTGCTGCATGTCTGCTGTGCAGTTCAAGGAGGCCTTTGGAGCTTGTTGTGTCCCTGTAGCTCAGAACAGGTCAGCCAACTGACCCCCGGAGTCACTCTGGTAGTTCTAGGTTCAAAGAGATGGTCCTTTCTCCTTCAAGCAGCAAGACAGACCTCAAGTGGCAAGGCAGTCCTCTGTTAGCAGCAGGGCAGTATTCTGAGAAACAAGGCAGATCTCAAGCAGCAGGGCAATCCGCTGGTAGCAGCAGAGCAATCCGCTGGTAGCAGCAGGGCAGTCCTCTGAGAAACAAGGGAGGGCTCAAGCAGCAAGGCAGTCCTCGGAAGTGAAAGGCAGATATTTTGACATCTTCCACAGGTCCAGGATCATACTGAAGAGTTTGCCTGACGATCCAATATCTATACCTGGTGCTAGCCTTTCAAGTGAGGGAAATATCTGGACTACCTCCACAACTAGTTCTGGATATTTCCTTCCTTTCTCTTTCCAGGCTTGAGGTGGTCTAAAGTGACAATAGACTGGTGTCAAGTTCTGTTGTAAGTGTGCTGGAGGCAGCCCTTTGAAATGTAAGTATGGCAGGAAACAACTCTGACACTCTCATTCTGACAGGATGGCCCACCCTGCCAACACCTATCCCCCTTTGTCTCACTATTTGTGAGGAGTACACAAAAGCCAATGGCCAACTACTCACAGTCAAGTGTCCCAGAATACAGGCTCTTTACGCCATATGATCAGGCCAGGAAAATGCCAACTTTTAAAAAATGCCATTTTCAGAATTGTTACTTAAAATTGGACTTTGTCATTAAAGGAATGTTTTAATTGCAATTCCATTGAGACAAAACATTACATCCACGTGTTCCCAATCCAAGGTAGCACTTCATAAATGTAATAAGGTGACCCAGTGTTATTCTTTGTAAAAGGTAGGCCTCACAGTAGTGAAAAATGTTTTTTGGGAGTTGTCAGTAAGAGGACATGCAAATTTTAAAAACACACGTTCTACCTTTTAAATATAATGAACCCTGCTCTATTGGTTGTTCAGGACCTACCCCAGGGGTGACTTATATGTATTAAAAAGGGAGGTTCACGTGTGGCAAAAGGTTTATTTTGCCAGGTCCAATTGGCAGTTGAAACTACACACAGGCTCAGTGCCTTTTTTTATTAAAAAGCAAGTGCCAGGGCTGTTGTCAGGAAACCATCGCAGCTTGAACTACCTACTGACCCCGCCAGCACTGCCAGTGACTGAGCCAACACAACTACTAACCATAACACCCTACAAGTGTAACAATTCAGACTATTACAGGCCCCAAAATCTATAAGAATGGATTGGACGGCAAGTAACAGTCAATTGTAATGTATATTGAATTAGTAACCAACTGTTGTTGTTTTCATGTCTAATTTAGACAAACACTGCCACCATGTGTCATGCTGTCAAAAGGGCCAGTTCTGACAATTAAATGCCGGTGCTGAGCACTGGAAATCACCATCTCAAATGAAGCACTGCATAGACTGCAGTGGAAGGCCTGAGACATGCTTTAAAAGGCTTGTTATGTGGGTGGCGCAATAAGCACTGCAGGCCCATTAGTAGCACTCAATTTACAGGCCCTGGGTACATGTAGAACCACTTCACTCATGAGTACATTAAATGTGCCAATTAGATATAAGCAAATTCTAACATGCTTTAAGGAGTGAGCATTAATTTCAGCAAACAGGAGTGGCGAAGGCAAGTCGTTTGTGGAAGACCACATCAAATGCTGTCAGGTCTAACAGTGGCCAAACATGAAGGTATTCTAAGTGTGGCCATCAAGCACCCCATATCTCAGTGTAATCTTAAAGAATATTTGGGCTTCAGGCAAGACTTATGTTGTGCATACGAAAGAACATGCATAGGTAAGGTAACTGTAGTATTTAAAGAAAACAATCAGCAATCACTTCCAGTTGAAAGGTAAGTAGTAAGTAATCAGTAACAGTCTTTCTGCGTACTGGGATATAGTTATCTTAACCTTAGCACACTTTAGAATTACCTTAAGGATGCCTAGTGTTGGAGAAGACCTACTTTTCATGTGAGAACTGTAGTTCATTGACATCGTACAAGACTCTCATTGTGTTCCTTTGTGTGCTTACAAGGACTTAACTGTAATATTTTGGATTAATGCAGAGTTTGAGGGGTAATGATGTGGCTGTTCCTCCCTCTTGTTTGAGCACCTTGAAAACACCTAAAAGGTATGGAGAAAGAATTTTGGGGCTAGCTGCCCCAGTACTTACTCAGGCCATCAACGCATATTTTGTGACCCTCACACGTTAGGAACAACCTTCCATTTTACTACCTATTTTCATCTAATTCAAGCCTCTGTGATGTCAAAGAATATTTAATTATGCTTAAACATTCACAGGACGGTAGCTGGAATGTGTCTTGCCCAGTGGGACAAACATTCTTAAAACAACACTGGACAGAGAGAAATAGAGTCAGAGGTAGAGGTAGGCAGTGAGATTCTGATAGAGAAGAATCGACAAAGGTATGATTGAGTGAGAGAAAGATCATCTTACTGGGGTTGGGAGAATGTTGGGCCTTGGATATTGCCCACTTTGCCCAAGCATCAAAACATCCCTGCCTCAGCTATTCCTCTAACCTCACTTGCTGTTGTTGCCTCAATATCATCTTCCTCATTCTGCCCGGTTTGCCTCTATTGCCAGTAGCCCTTTCTTTTTTTGTTTTCCTAGTTTCACTCACTATGAGTATTGTGGCTGTGTGCAAGTTGTGAGGAAAAGAAACTCTCAAAGCGAAAGTGGAGACAGCTAAAGAAATGTTTTTTGGTCTGTGTCTGCTTCCTTTAGAAGGTGGAGGGTCAAGGTCAGGATTCAAATCACTACCTCTAATACCTTCATGAGTTACTGCCTGAATGATTTGATGGAGGTTTATGCCTGAGTCTCTTCAGCAGTTGAGCACACCAAAATGGTGTGACAAATAAAACCAGTCATGTCAGGATCACTTTGATGCCGCATAAGCAATTTCTAGTGCACGATGACTGTGGAAGAAGAAGCCCAAAAGACTGTCCTGATTTTCCTGAAGAGAAACTCTACATATTAGCCCACAAAAGGAGCCATATCCAATGGACTGTTCAAGTTAACTCACTCTAAACTAGCAAACAGGCATGCTGAAGCTTCATTCTAAGTCATATACAGAAGGTTGTCATGGAAGGATGAAAATGACTAACTGTGCTCACACAGGCCCCGGAGAACTGGCCTGACAGATCTTTATGGTGGAAGCTCAACAAAGAAGATATCTCAGTTTCTCCAGTCATCTGACAGCAGTGATGACAATCAGCCCATGCATGGTTTATGAAAGGCCCTAGTAGCTGATTGCTGATTTTTGGAGTAACCTCTGACAAACCCATATTGAAGCCCTCTGTAGAAATGGAAGGGCCTGCAGAGCCTTGCAGTCCCAACAAGTAATCACCACAGGGTAACACGTTTAGTGCAGTTTGATGGTGACTTCAAAGAGGAAAACATGCTTCAGGGATAAGAAGTTGAAGCATATCCTATCAAACCCCAATGCACAAAATAAGCTGGCAGCATGACTGGCCTTGCCAGAAGATGTGACAACATATTTATTTTTAGAAAGGGTCCTGGAGGTCCACCTCTCCTGGTACCCATTGAAAGTAAAGACACAATTGGGGCCAGAAAGATTATAAATGATAGCCCTGTTTTATCATAGGCCTTTTATTGGGGAGTAAGGAATGTGTGTGTTCTAATTTGGTTCCATCTGACTTTTGCAGAGAACAAATATGGTTATCTAAAGATAATTGGACATGACTCACAGTAAAATGTGGAAATCTGCACCAGCTGATTCATAGCCTTGCATGAGTGCAGATTTTTTAATTTTATGAATTCACAAAGATAACTTAGTATACACCTGGAAACCTAACACTATAACAGATTTCCAGTTGTACTCTTGGAAACCTTTGTGAATTTGATCTTCTGACTTTGTTGAAGTGTTCTTCCCCCCATAACTGTACATAGAATGATGGAGGATAGTTAAAAGTCATCTCATGTGTGCAATTTTATCCCTTCACTTTTTGACTCCACTTCACCTCTACTAGTTTTGAGTTTTGAGGGTGTTCAAAGCTGAGTAATACCCTGAAAAAGGATTTACTCCTGATCTTGACAGACGCAAATCTACAACCAGTTCCAGGAAGGAAAATAATATTTGTGAATGCCCACAAACGCGTGAACTTGTAGGTCTTCCCAAATTTTTCAGAGTGTACCCACCCTGTAACGCTCACACTTCACCTGGAAACATATTTACTTATTTACAATATTACACCATTTTGTAATGTTACTCATAAGTAAATGGCTTTATGAGTGCAAGGTTACATTTTGTGAATATCATAAATCAAGCAATATGTGTATGTAAATAGAATTTAAGAAATGGATTGATATAAAATTGACTCTCTAGAAGTCACAGCATGGAGCTACTTTGTACGACTTGGATCTTCAGTCCCTCTGGAGGCCATCTACCTTAAGCTTAATGCCAACCCTTATTGGGCGAAAGTGAGATCTGCCTTTAAGCAGCATTAAAATGACACTTATAGTTGAAAGATGTACCAGACAATGCTTTCCTTGTGCTCCTTAGAATAGGAGTGAAGAGGCCAAATGCTTGAGATGCAGATTGGCCAATCCTTTTGCAGCTGGATGACTCCTTTTATGTTTAGTGTATATGTAAATTCATATTAAAATGGAGCTGAGGATATAAGGGCCTCAAAAATAGTGCACCCAATTGTCAAAACAAGATCTGTGTAGACTAGGAAAGAACCCGCAAGGAGAAAGTGTGGTGTGTACCACAGTGCAATTTTCGTCTTCCTAGGCGTAGTTGGTTCATGCCTAGATATACCTCCAGTTGTATTTAACAATATCTATTACCACAATATCTACCTGCAACAATATTGTGTACTGACCTGAAGAACACCACTTATGTCAGATGCTACTGTTTAACTCACTGAACCATTCTGCAAGCAAATGTGGTGTCTCAGCATTTTGCCATCCATTCTTAAATCGTGTGGTGTGGTGCAGATAGTGCAGAGGGTAAGAACCTGACATCTTACATTTTCAGTCCAATTCTTAGTCCATTTTAACTGTGCAACTCCTGCCAGTGTCAGACCTGTTCCAGGAACTTTTGTAGTCACAAGGCCTCAGCGTGATATAATGTGCCTTTTTGTTGCCCCGATGGCCATGTGCTTGCTGGCCTTTTCTAAACTTGTTGGCACACGGCCACTATCTATAAAAGCGCATGCAGTTGAGAGTGACACGCAAATAAGGTTTATTTTGCAGTTATGAGAGGTTTGGGAATACGCCTTGTCTTTTCATATGGCTGCTGAGGACCCATTGATTAATATGCATTTGGTAAAACTGAACAGATTGTTTTTAGGTAAAGATTATGGGCTATATGTAGAAAAGCATTTTTGTGGTCGCAAATGCCACAGTCTGCAGAATCGAGTTGTTTCCGACTGCAAAAATGCTTTTTCATATGTAGAAAACACAAATTGCAATTTGGTAACATGTTACCGAATCGCAGTTTGTGCTTAGCGTCTCAGTAGTTTACAGGGGCTTGTTCAGTGTTTACCTTCCAAATATCGAAATGTAGTGTTATATATGAATGTTTTGCGGCTGAATGATGGTTGCAAAATATTCTTTTTTTACAGATACCTCAAGGGTGGGGGTAACCATTCGCAAATGGGATGGGGACCGCAAAGGACCCCTTCCCCTTTGAGATTGTTGAAACAAATATTTTTTAGGAGCAGGCAGGGGTCAAAAGACCACTGCCTACTCTTAAAAAAAAACTTAAATGTTTCATTTTATTTTTTTAAACAAAGCCCGGGAAAATGGACTGCAATTAAGAAAAAAGTTTGCTTTATTAAAAATTCATCACAGACATGCTGACCCCAGCAGTCCGCCATGCTGATGATGGCTGCAATTCCTAATGGGTAACAAATTGCGGCCTGCCTCATTAATATCTATTAGGAATTGCTAAATGACACCCAATGTGTTTCTTACATTAGGAATAGCAAGTTCCTAATTGCGATGTGCAGAAAATCCCAATTAGGGTATCGCTCTTCCTCAAATTTGTACATATGATCCTTAGTTTGCGCAGAAACCAATTTGATTTTAATGATTTTAATCCATTAGCAATTTGTAAAACGTAGTGTATATGTACAATATATTTGCAAAAATGTATATATTATAGGGATCAGTGCTGCAAATTAAAAAAAAAAAAACTACTCTGACATATCATAAACTGGGGGTCATGGCGTGTTGCAAAAAGGTTTGAAGTCATGGGGGGTAGTCATGAGGAATGGAGCCTGACAGCGTATTCATTTTCTTTTTTTAAATCCGCCTCAAATAAATTAACAACGAGGACTAATGTCAATGTACATTTGCCCTGGCCTACTTAGTTTCGCACAAATAGGCTGCATTCTAAAATATCTTTTGAGGTTAAGTCATCTGCTGCATAAATCTTTGTGTACCCAGCAATTTATAGCATATAATAAGGGTAATATAACTCTGGTGGCTAATGCATTTGCTGGAGCGATCTGAATGCAGTCTAGTCACAGGTTTGGCCTATCTTTGAACAGCATAGTGGATTAATATGCCTGCTGCAAAGCACCACGTGTAATATGCAGGTCACTGTCTATAAGGATCATTTCATTTGCATCACAACTGTAACGTAATTGATATTGCAACCTTGAAAAAGTCCATAGTACAAAACATTGTTGGCTGCTTGATGCGTTGATGTCACATATACTTTCTAACAATGATTGGCTAACTCGCTGTTGGAACCCATTAAAAAAATCGGAAAGAATCACAAATAATGGACTGTTTTTTATTGATACTGAGAAACTCACCAGTTATATCACTTACCTTGAGTGCTCCGATATCAATTGTTATTGGACCACTGCTACCTTTTCTTGTGTTGCTATACAAATGTTTATTAATGTAATTACTCACACAAACATATATATCTGACATTCTCACAGTGCATGTATATCTCACATACAGAAGTTGGAAAAGTCAAAAACGTGCCTCAAAATCATAGTTTGTCTTCTAAGTACTAATGAAGTGACAACATACTGAGGGCCCAATTTATATATTTGAGGTAAGCATACTCTGTTGTAACGTCAGCGGAGTACCACTACCACCAGGACAATGTTGCACCTGCCTGATTTAGGTTCAGGGGGACCATAAGTTTGGCTATGTCGATGACTACCCTGTCACCACCCTAGTCAAACCTCTCAGATGGCCATACAGAGTAAGGGCTGTCGGAGAAATAGCTGTATGTCCCCCCATCCAATTAGGAGGGACAGACATATAGCCATTTTTGGCTGCCCGTCACCTCCAGGCAATCTCTGGCAGTAAGGGGCATTCAAAAAGGAATACAGTTCCATTAACTATGTGAGGTGACTCCCATCGTGAGGGGGGCATTTTCTTTTTTAATTTTCAAGAAGAAAATCCTGTTTTGGGTTTTACTTGCTGAAATAAAAAACGTTTTTGGTGCAGGGCTCCGTCGTGTAGCTGGAGTCCTGAACCAAACAGCGAAGAGCATTGACAGGTACTGCCAAGACAGCAGTAATTGACAATGCTTTGTAAATGACCGCCAGCTTGGCGGTCATTCATAAATTTGGTGAGCCATCCCTCCATCAGTGAGATGGAGTAATCTACTATGTCCCCCTGACGGAACATCTGTCTGTCCACCAGAATATAAATCGTGCCCTGAATACCTTTGTTTCCCCTCAAAGCACTGGTGTCAAGATTAGCTCCAGTTAGCATCCAGCCTGGATAAACAAAAAGAATGGTAATGGCCCTTTATTTTATGCATTTGAGTTAGGCCCAGTTTGAAGCAAAAATAAGAAACTTCCCTCACCCACTGCAAGTTGCTGCTCTGAATGAGACAAAGTATGGGTACCCCTGATGTGTCTGAATGTCGGCAAATTACACCAGGACATGGTCAGTATATTTCACAGAGGCAAGCCCAGATTCAGTTCAATAACTGCTGCCAGATCTGCAATCCGACTGGATCACCCTAATTTCCTGCATTGATAGAGGTACAACTGAATATTCAGTTTAGTGCTATATGCTTTGATCAGGGGAGACTACAAAATCATGACCGACAGATGATGGGGAAAGTGTCAAAGTGCACCCTGAAATTACTACTTTAATTGGTGGTTTGCGTAAAGTGACTTTGAAGGCACGAAGGTACATAGATTCTGAAGTTGTGACCCAAGAAGTATCTACATTCATCAGGATCTAGTGGTCTAAAGGCTAAATTATCAGAGACAGAGACTACTTTTTATTTGACTTTTACAGCATAGAACACATGACACCAATGTTAAGAGAGCAATTGACTCTTTTACATCATATTAGCTACAGCACACAATCCCTTTGGTATGATACATCATTGAAGAGGCGATCCATCTTGACTTTCTGTCCTGCCCATGCCCACCTTCACTACGTCTACCCCTCATAAGCCTGGCAAAGTGTGGGGTCCATCCATCCCAGAATGGAGTAGCAAGGGTGAGTGTGTGTGTCATCCCAACCTTCCCATCCTAAACCGTAGTGCTCTCTCCATCTGCCCATATGACTACTTATTTGAGCTTCCATACTGAAGCAAAGTGACTTAGGGGGTCATTCTGACCCCGGCGGTCAGAGACCGCCGGGGCCAGGGTCGGCGGGAGCACCGCCGACAGGCCGGCGGTGCCCCGCAGGGCATTCTGACCGCGGCGGTTCGGCCGCGGTCAGATGCGGAAAACCGGCGGTCTCCCGCCGGTTTTCCGCTGCCCTTGTGAATCCTCCATGGCGGCGGAGCGCGCTCCGCCGCCATGGGGATTCTGACACCCCCTACCGCCATCCTGTTCCTGGCGGGTCTCCCGCCAGGAACAGGATGGCGGTAGGGGGTGCCGCAGGGCCCCCGTAAGAGGCCCCCACTTTGTATTTCAGTGTCTGCTATGCAGACACTGAAATACGCGACAGGTGCCACTGCACCCGTCGCACCTTCCCACTCCGCCGGCTCAATTCTGAGCCGGCGTCCTCGTGGGAAGGATGATTTGCCCTGGGCTGGCGGGCGGCCTTTTGGCGGTCGCCCGCCAGCCCAGGGCAAATCACTCAGAATCACCCCCTTAGTTTCCTTATTTGCCAGGTTTTGGAGGTTCGTAAAAAATCGAAGTGCTCTAATATAGAAATGGTTTCACAGCATAAATACTTGCTGAGGTAAAACTAAGAATGGGTTTTCTAGACAAGAAGATGGTAAAACATGGACCTCTTTTTGTCTTTCTGAGCTATTTTTTTTTTGTTATTTAGAATTATTCACTATTTCTGTTACGCTTCAAGTCTTTATTCTAGATAGAACTTGAGTTAAAAGCCAGATTTTCAAAAAGGCCTTCCTGAACTGTTTATCTGGTATTCTGTTTGGGGAAACAATGCATAAACGTGTGTTATTTTTTAGAGTATTGGTATTAGTCTTCCTTTACAACTATTTATTACAATATGTTTATTTGTAAAGCAAACTGTCACCCGTGAAGGATTCCTGGTGATGAGCAGGCATGTGTGCTTAGCCCTGCCTATGGTAGGTTGGTTATTTGAAAAGCCAGGCTTCTGCTTCCTGCAGAATTCAAGAAAGAAGGAGGAAGCTCTGAGGTGGAGTTCCACACTTTAGGAGCAATGTAAGAAAGTGCCATTTCTCCTGATCTGTGTATGCATGGAATGTGTGAGAGTAAGAGTCCTGCGGAGTGGAGGAATCTGGGTGGTTGGTGGAAGAAGATGCAATTGGTAGATGTAGCCTAAGTTGTGTAATGCTATAAATGTGCGTGTGTGTGTGTGTGTGTCAGAAGTTTGAAATTAGTGCATTTGTGTATTGAACTCCCTGAGGTGTGGTGTGTGGGAGGTTGAGGATTTGTCTATCTGCCAAGTTGTGGATGGTTTGCAGTTTTCTAGTGAGTTGCTAGGTGATTCAAGCATAGAGGGTATTTCCCTAGTCCAATGTGGTAGTGGCTTGCGTATGAGTGACAGTCTTTCTAGTGTTGTTTGGGAGCTATTTGAAGATGTTCCTCAGCAGTTTCAGGGTGTGGACTCAGGAAGCAGTGGCAGTGTTGGCTTGTACGGTCATGTCCAGTTTTCCCACGGTGAGGTGTTCTTCCCAAAGATCACTACTTCTCTCTTTCTGGTGTTGAGCCAATACCTTTTGGCGATGCTCTACAGCATCGACAAAACAGTGTAGAGCATGGCCAAAATTCAACTAAAGCAAAAAAAGGTGTGTTGACACTACCAATGAAATAGAAGTTATGTTATGGTAACTTATTATGTTCTTGAATAATCCCTGGATGAGGTATCTTGGCGCAAAACGAAAGGTCCCAGACGAGGAGGAGCAAAGAAAATAGGAAAGGGCAGTCAAGGGCAGTTCATGCTCTTACTCAAGACCAAGCAGTAGCTATAGATCTTGAAACAAGGCTGTCTTGAGTAGTTTACGAAACTTGGAGTGGTCCAGGCACATACGTGTGCAAATAGATAGCCTACTCCAGTAAAAGAGAGCAAGGTAAGAAAAGGACCTGCCTCCTGATCGAGTTTTTTTCACTCTTGGGATCATCAACAGCGCTTTATCACTTGATCTTAATGATCTGACTGGATAATATAAGTTTATGTTTGGTGGATAAATAGCTGGGGCCTTTTCCGTTTAAGGCTTTGTGTTTTAGACAGCAAACTTTAATAATAATCCTCTTTTGGACTGTAACCAGTGGAGAGAATATGAAAGAGGAGAGGATGGGGCCTAGGAAGGTTGGTTGTTGATGAGACATGTGGCGGTATTCTGTACCACTTGCAATTTTCATAGCAACTACTCATTCACAGAAGCCATAAGTGCATTTTCAGTAGTGTGAAAGTGCTTTTTTCTAAGCAGAGGGACAGGCAGAAGTATGATGCCTCAGCCTCCCAAAAAAAAAGATCGTGCAGGGGTGGGGGCAACAGAAGAGTGAGAGAGGCACTGGGAAGTGTGTGGGAAGAGGGGAAAAGCAGTGCATGAAAGAGCAACCGAGTGAGATGGGGGAGAAGAACATGAGTGACAAAGCTTCACCGAGCATGAGGGCCTGATAAGCAGGTTGAGACGCACACAAGATAGACAGCTCCATGCATACTTCTGAAGTGCTTAAGCAAAAGAGAAAGTAGTCCCTTAAAAGTGAGCAGTGGAAGGATACAAATCAGCCAATCTAAGAATGGCAAAGAAGGTATGATCCAGGGGAGAGGCAAACACAAGATAGCCATGTTGACATAGAAAGCCATGGAATAAGAAGCAAACAAGAGTAAAATAGCCAGCCAATGTTAAGCAATGGGTGGGCTGTAAGCTTACTGTACGTTCTTGGTAATGCCACAATAGATTTTTCAAACTAGAGAGCTTGCACTTTCTGGTTGGCTTGACCTATAAATAGAACAGGGGCGATGAGTGTCGTACCAAGGATAACTTCAAAAGGGGAGTTTTGACAGGTAAAATATGCATTTCATTAATGTATATATTGCTGTCACTCATGCAGCATTATGCTTATCCTCTATATCATGCTACTTTTTGTAAATGACTACGCGGGAGCCATTTCACTGTTCATTTAACTATTGAAGAAATGGCTTGAAGTTTGTTTCAAAATGCTCAGTGCAGGTCTTTAATTTTAGCTTGCATGCTGAACGCATACAGTGATCAAGGAAGTAATGAATTGAGCTAGCTTTTGTTTTGAACGCAATCTCTAGTCTGCTGCCACTTGCAATTAGGGGCCCAAGCATTATTATAGGGGTGCTTGGCCCAGTGAGTACCTCCACCCACCTGTGAGTATGGCTATGACAACATATGGGTCAGACAGACAGTGTATATGCATTCCCTAGTTCTACAGTGATCTGATCTTCCTCTTCTTTTTTCCACACGTTTTCTGCTTTTGCCACCTTTTTATGCTTTTGAATCCTTTTCTGCCTTTCTGCTTTTGCCTCTTTGCTTTTGCCTCTTTCTACTTTCTGCCTCTGCCTCTTTGCTGCCTGTTTTTGGATTTTGCCTAAGAGAGCACAATCCACCCTTCCCAAGAAATCTGTGACACCCTCTCAGACTACTTTCACAGCAAGATTGCCACCATATACAAAAACTTTGACCCACAACCCAGCAGCCTCAACCAACCAGCATACACTAGCTGATTGACCACCAGCCGGACACTGCTCCCTCCTCAATTCACCTCAGGCATCATGTCATCCATCCACTCTGGAGCACCCTCCAACTCATGCCTCCACCACTTCTTGAACCTTGGAACCAATCACATTAGCACAGAACTCACCCATCTCCTTCACACCTCCATCACCATGGCAGTCTTCCCGGACAAATAGAAACATGCAGATATCAGATTCCTACTAAATAAACCATCTGCCCATTCCAGTGAACTCAAAAATTATCAACCAATCTCGCTGGTACCCTACCCCACCAAAGTTCTTGAGAAGGCCATCAATCAACAGCTCCCTGAATACTTGGAGCAAAACAACCCACTTGACATTTCTCAATCAGGATTCCGAGCTAACCACAGCAAAGAGACCTCACTCATCGCAGCCACAGATGGCATCAGAACACTCCTCAATCATGGGGAGACCGCAGCCCAGATCCTCCTCGACCTTTCAACAGCATTCAACACCGTTTCCCACCACATCCTCATCAACAGACTCCACAGCATCAGCAAACAAGCAAGCATCCTCTAATGGATCACCTCTTTCCTGGCAGGACACACCCAGAGAATCTGGCTGCCTCACTTTTCCTCCGAACCCAAGAACATCATATGCGGCGCACCCCAATGATCATCACTCAGCCCCACACTGTTGGCTGGTGGACATTGTCAGATCCCATGGTCTCAACATCATATCCTATGAGGATGATACAGAGCTCATCCTCTTGCTCACTGAAAACCCACCCACCACCAAGACTCACTTCTGTGATGTTAGGACCAACATAGCCAACTGGATGAGAGCAAACTGCCTCAAATTAAACTCCAACAAACAGACATTCTAATCTTCAGGAGAAACACATCCATCTCGGACCACAGCTGGTAGCCAGCCAAACTTAGACTAGCCCCTACACCGACAGACCATGCAGGCAACCTCACCATCCTCCTCAACAGCGAACAGACCGTGGAGCGACAAATCAGCGGAGTCACTTGCTCCTGCTTCCACACTCTCCGCATGCCCCACAGGATCTTCAGATAGATCCCAGTCAACAGCAGGAAAACCATCATCCAGGCCCTTGTCACCAGCTGCCTCAATTACTGCATCTCTCTCTACAATGGTATCTCCCCACAACATCTTCCAAAGACTCCAAGCCATACAGAATGCACCAGCACAACTCCTTCTGGGCTTCCTCAAATGTGCCCACATCACCCACTACCTCAGAGACCTCCACTGGCTCTCAATCCAGAAGAGATGCCAGGTCTAGATCCTAAACACACGCCTACAAGGCCTTAGATGACCAAGGACCAGCCTACATCAACCACCGACTGAAGTTCCATCAACTGGCCAGACAGCTGCACTCATCCTCACTCGCCCTCGCACACCCTCCCAAATCCATCGCAGCTGTAGCAGTGGCTACTCCTTCTACATCACCGCTAAGGCCCGGAATGACCTGCCCCTCCATCTCCAAAAAGCATCCTCCCTAGTGGACTTCATGAAGAAACTCAAGACCTGGCTCTTTGACAGAGACCTCGCAACCCAGGGCCCAGATATCCCCAAGTGTGACTGTGCTGGGCTCTACAAATGCAGTGATTTGTTGATTGAAAGAGGCAGTGCACTCTCATTATGAAAGGTAATGCAGGTTGTTAAGTAACACAGCACAGATGAAAACTATGAAAAATATGGTGTTTGCAGTTTTGCTTTTACTTTCGTGAATGGACTGAGATCAGAGGTAGGTAACCATATTCAACAGAGTTAGTTTTTCTGTTTGGCAAAGGCATTGATTAGATCTTGATGGTGGCAAAAAATAATACTGTTTATTTTGAGAAAAGGCAAAAGAAGTTGGTGATTACTTAGACAAAAAAGTTTATGAATACGATGAGGAATCAAATGGGTTCAAATAAGAATCTTGTGCAGAATTGAATGAATCAAGTGGTACAAAGGGGTAAAAGAGATGGAATGATTCCAAATGTTGAAATGTTGAAAAATAATTCAGCTTGTCATTGTTTTTAAAGAATCAACCACTGAAAATAGAGCTTAGGCACAATCCTAATGGGATTCAGGAGAATTCAGGACAAATTCAGCAGACACAGAGAGGTAATGTGATGTAAAATATGCAAAATTCAGGGTGGAACCTACAGGATCTGAAAACACTTAAAATGCCAATGCCAACAGCCTCATTAATGCAACAGAGCATGAGAAATAAAAGCTGTGTAATGTAGGATACCACCAGAATACTATGATCCAGAGAGTCAACCCTAGTGGTAATGAAGCTTTTGGAGAGACCAGTGAAGACAAATTACTATAGGACACTGAGAGAGAGAGGGGAATTACCTCCCACCAATAAAACTCGCATGTGCGGGGGTATCTCAGTTGTCTGCTGTTGACGATGTTAATATTTCTCTGGGTGATCAACCATTGCCTACCCCCCTGACGGCAAAGACAGGGCAGTGTGGGTCTGTGCCATCCACCTCAGACTATCTGTTCCCCTCCCATGCATCTATTTTTAGCTTGCTTCAACGCCACAGGGTGGAATACAAAAGGGACTCCCTGGCTATGAAGACCCCCTATTTGAAAGATGTCTAAATATGGATGTTCTCAATGGCCGCCTTAACAATATTGAATTTCAATCTGCCAGTCTAGTGGAGTCGACACTATGGCCCTCATTTGGACCTCGGCGGTCTTTTTGCAAGACTGCCGAGGTTCCGCCGGGCCGAAGACCGCCAGTGCAGGCGGTCTCCCACCCAATGTATTATGACTGCTAGCAGCCCTCCACCCTTTTTCAGATGAGGAGCCGCCAGCAGTTATACTGGCGGTCGGCAATGAAGTGGAGGCTACTCCACCTCCACCGCCACGTCATCAGAGCACCGCCCACCAAATCTCAACCCAGGATTCGGCGTGGCAGTGTTCTGGTGACGGAGTGCTGGCGGCAGAGCAGCCCCCATGAATCCCGTTCCCTCCCGGAGGATCACCGGAACAGGTAAGGTGAACGTCTGTTAGGGGAGGGGGGTGGGGGGGGGTGTTGTGTGTTGTGTACGTGCATGGGGGTGTGCATGTGAGAGTGTAGAGGTGTTGTGTGAGTGTGTGTATGCATGCAGTGGGTGTATTGTGTGCATGGGAAATGTGACGAATGTCTGTGTGCATGTGTGCATGCTTGTGTGCATGTATGTGTATGAGTGGTGTGAGCGTGCCTGTAGGGGGTGCGGGTGTGTGTGTGTGTGTGTATCTGGAGGGGTTGGGGAGGGTGTCCTACCACCTTTGCGGGGTGGTCAGGTGGTCGTGGGTGTGGGTGGAGGACTCTGGGGAGGGGAGACCCCAATCAGTGCCAGGGAATGTATTCCCTGGCACTGATAGTGCCTACCGCCGTGGATTTCGTGGCCGTACAAAACCCCACGAAATCCATGGCGGTATGCGGGGTTCTGATACCACCAGCGGTCTAGTGACGGCTGCTGGGCTGGAGACCGAAATCTCCAGCCCAGCAGTCGTTACCATCCTGGCGGTCGGAGTGTAGAAGTGGCGGTTTGGCATGGCGGTAACCGCCATGGCTGTAATTCAATTTTTTTTCCCGCCGGCCTGTTGGCGATATTACCACCACTTTTACTCCGACCACCAGGGTTGTAATGAGGGTCAAGGTACCGAAAATCAAAAAGGACAACATGATGGCAGATGGCAGGCTATGTCTCAAAAGTTAAATGACATTGAAAATTGAATGCAGCATAACAACCTTCTCATATTGGGGATCACGAAGGGAATGATGGGGATGATCCTAGAAGGTATATTGTCTACCTATTTCAGCAGTCCTTTCTCCAACTCAGCAACTGGGATATTAATTGCCAGATACAGCAGCCAGACAGATTTCCATTTCGTAATCCAAACAAGGGTAGGGCAGTCAATTATCCATGGTCTATCCTAATGTACATGGGAAATGTTTTATGTTCAGGCAACACATATTCCAGCTGGCCCATCCTAAAAAGCTGGGCAACGCTTGTACAGTGGAGTTCTTCATGAGGTCCGACTTCTATTGGGATTAAGAAACAGTGGAATGCAGCTGGCACCTACGTGAGACAATCTCATAATTTCAGACACTTGGCACCATGGTCTCCTTATTGGAGCCTGCTAATCTAAAAAAAATACTTTAAGGGCCAAAAGGTGTACTGTCAAGATCCAGCAAAAACACAAAGCTTGTTAAAACAATGAGGCAAATGTAATGATTAGCGTGTTGACTCTATTACCTGAGTTGTCTGCTATGGGCTAACTATGGGGCATGTGGCAGTGTTTTCTAAATTGTATCCAGCCGTCTGGGCCATATTATTTTTTCCCTTATCTTTTTAACATGTTGATTTTGGGCATATTATTAGTCAGCATGGGTTTATGCTGGGTGGCCTTTCACTTTTTTTCTTTTACTTGGTGGGGGTTTATGTTGCTAGATTTATTGAACACCCCTGGAGTTGGGGTCTGCTGACAGCCGGGTTTCTTATTCACCAAACGTGGACCATGTGTTTCACACCAACGTTTTTAAAGTCCTTCTTGGCCGAGCAGGACAGGAATGGGTTTGGGTGTGGGTGGCTGGGCATGGGAGGGGTGGGTGGGATGGGGCGGTTTTGGAGGGAGGTTTTGTATGGAAAGTAAGGGTGTGCACAAGGTTTGGAGTCAGAGTAAAGCAACCTTGGCGGGGCAACAGTGTTCCACAGAGGTAAAAACTGGACATATAGCATCCATGAAGGTAGTGGAGTTCAATAATGTTATCATGCTTAGGAGATGGTTCTCGTCTATTCATTGATAATATTGATTGTGGTCGCAACCAGAGGCTGAAGAGTCTTAGCTGGAGTATCAATGGTATGCGCTCCACTGCTAAGGTTATATTTTTCAGAGAAGAACTCAGAACCCTTAAACCTCATCTTCTCTGTATTCAGGAGACCCATCTCACTACCAGCAAATTTTGCAATTTGAGTAGGTTAGGCTATCACACCCTCACTGCAACTGAAATTGATGTTCCAAAGAGGAGATGGTATTACTTTCCAGGAATAGGGAATGGGTTTCTCATCAGGTTAAACTAGGTAGGTTTGAGAGATAACTGACTGCATGTACACTATGCATGGTCTATGCTGCAACTATCGATGACCTCACAATGGTCAATCTTTTTCTGGGTGAACTCAGTATGTGCCAGACCCAATTGGCTTGTTCAAAATATTAGGTGGCACGCCTATTGAGTTTCAAGAATAGTGAGTAGATGGGTCATCTAATGGCCTTTCAATGTAAGGAAAATCTCTACAAAAACTTGATTTTGGGTATAATAGACGCTAAGAGCAAGGTTGTTACAAGCTGTCTCAAGATACTATCACTCATTCATCAATATTATTTTAACATTTACATAAAAGACTGTTGGCCAACCAGGGTAGGATTAATTGCTATCTTCAGACAGCAAGACCCAATCAACTCACTGCAGAGCAGAGGGCAGAGCTGGATATCCCAATAACCAGGGAGTAGATCGATACAGCTATTACATAGTTAGCAAGAGGCTAAAGCAGTGTGCCCAGACTAAATCCCGACAGAATTCTATAAACAGTTCAAAAATATCTCATCCCCTCTTTTTTATTGACTTCCTTGGCCTTTAGGACATCAATGCCACCAGCTTGGGGGTAAAGTTACTTTTCCATATTTCTGAAAAAGCACAAGGATCTGCTCAATTGTGGTACATATCGCCCCTATTTCATTAATTATTTGTGACTCTAAAATTCACACTAGAGTATTATTCAATCCACTTGCAGCAGTTATACCTTCACTAATCCTTCCAGTGCAACATGAATTTGTCCCCATAGTACAAAAGACCTCTTCTGGAAGAAATAGATGTACTGTGGAAAATATAGACAGAAGATGTTATACTGTTTCTACTAAAATAATGGACATCAGAACTTCAAAATGTGGGAACTGAGGTCCACCAGAGGCTGTCTGACCAATTCCTGGCTAGCTCACAGTGCCTCACCTGAACCCTTAACCTTACTGGGGTGCAAGGTGATTATGCAACCTGAACATGACACTCTGATCCCAAGGGAACTGTGGAAACTGATCTTATACTTTCTTTGTCTCACTCATGCATGCCCAGGTGAAATACAAGAGACGTACAAGATATGTTTTCAATACATTTATTGAAACAATCATAGTCATGCATAGACAGAATGAGCTGCGATAATTAGGCAGATGAAACAAAGCAATGTTATTAGCATTATGAGCATGGCAAAGAGAATTAACAATTCAACCATGGTAAATGATTTCTAGATATTCCTAACTATCGCTAACCCTATAATGAGAGCATAGTGAGTGTACCTTCTGTCCTTGCCACATCTAAGAGGAGAGCTTTAGCCCCCATACCTGGAGAACTGAACCAGGAATCGGCCTGTAGTGTAGCTGCCAATCCTTCTCTGCAGACAGGAAGATCAGCACTAAGAGAGCTGCATGTCAAACACAGCGTTCATCCCAAGGTGATTGTGGCTGGAGTACCCCTCTGACGCCCCTGGGTCAGTGCATTGTTTATATAATCAAAGCTACACTGTACTAGAGGCACATCCCTGATGCAGTGATATGTCTAGAATTTAGAAACTGTCTCCATCAGGCAACATAAGTGCTAGGATATTCTAGCTCTGAGCAGAATGTACAAATTACTTGTGGAGAAAGGCTGACTAAAAATGTATTCTTAGATTAATATCTAGCAAGCCTAAGTATATAAAATGTCACTGCTAAAAGTGGTCAGCTAAAACGTGTAAAATGTCAAATATAGAACAAAGCTAAAATGGAGAACCAACATGGATCCAAGAGGGCAACACTACACACTCTCTTTGCTGTGAAATAAAAAATGTTTACCTCAACAAGCAAATCAAACTAGCCATTAAAATATGGCAATTTAAAACATAGAATCAATTCAAATAATTTGATAAAACAAGGGCCAAATTTAAAAAATCAAAGGAGGCTTCCAAAATGTCAGTGCCAATGGAATCCAAGATGGATCTCACTCCCACAGATGACAGAACCACAATAGCCTCAGTGAGCAAATCAAAGGAACAAACATAGTTGGTACCCTCAGCTGCCACTGAGGTTGTTGCATCCTCTACAGAACCCTCAGTAGGATATTTCTGAAGAATAGAGTGGCTCATAGAAAGCACCCTGAAACAATGTCAGTCTCATGCGACAACACCAGAAATGAACCCTCAATGGGGACATCTGCAGATCCATATTCATAAATGTTTCCAATTGCGTTGCAAGACAGAAATCATGTGCACAGTTGAAAGGGCACCAAAGACAGCGGAACACAGGGTGCACACAATAAAGCCAGACTGGCCGAAAAGACACAGACCAGTTTTCATTTAGTTCCTCCAAAAAAGGTCAGCAAAAGTACTATATCATGAGTTCACAACACAGCTGGATGTGTGGTAGCTCCATCACCATTTGGCCTAGAGGTGGGGCATCCATTGTGGAGCAGCAAAAATCTAACCAAAATACCACCTATGAAGAAAAACACAAGTGGTATGCCACCAAATACACTAAAAAACTAAGTAGTATTACTCCGGAAACAAAATGGTGTGTGCTGACAAAGCCAGACCCAACTGCTTTAAAAAAATATACAACACCTGTGGTGTTAGAAGCATTAAAGATGTGAATCGCAGCTCACCAAATTGTCAGAGAAACTGTGTTTAACAGCGATTGTGTTTAATAGGGCGACTTTGCAACTTGCAGTCCTAATGTTTTACAGGCAGATGTAAGTGCCACATTTTTCTGAAACAATAAGGCCTTTAGTTTGCTCAGCTTGTCAAATTAAACATTAAATGTCGGAATAGAAGGCTACAAGCTGACGACTCTAATCTCATGCTCGGGAGGAAAGAGCACATTGTTACAACATGTCACTATTTGCAAGCCACTGAGTATTGTGAGAAAGTAGTAAATATTACATTAATAAAGACACATAAAGATAGACAAAACAATTTTGCCTGACATTGTAGATGGTTTTTCCACACTGTAGATTTATTGAAGACATTCTTCCCTCGCAATGTACACGTGATTTTGTGGACTGGATTGGTGTGGGGTGGACTGGATTGTAGTGGGGTGAATTGTGGTAGATTGGACTGGGGTGAATTGGGTGTGAGTGGGGTGAATTGGGTGTGAGTGGTGTGGCTTGGATCGGGGTGAGGTGGATTGGACTGGAGTGGGGCAAATTGTTTTAGATTGGACTGGATTGTTTGGGATTGGTGTGGGGCAGGGTGGATCAGTGCGGGTTTGAGTGGAGCAAGTTTTTTTGAATTAAAGTGGGGCAGATTGGAGTGGGACAGACTAAAATGGACTGGAGTGGGCAGGTTGTTTTGGATTGACATGGGGAAGATTACTTTGGACTGGAATGGGGCACATTGGAGCAGGGCAGATTGTTTTGGATTGGAGTGGGGCAAATTGTTTTGGATTGGAGTGGGGCAGATTGGAGTGAAGCAGATTGTTTTGGATTGGAATGGGGCAGATTGGAGTGGGGCAGATTGCTTAGGATTTGCATGGGCAGACTGGAGTGAGGCAGATTGTTTTGGACTCGGGTGGAGCAGATTGAAATGGGGCAGATTGCATTAGGGTGGATTGGAGTGAGGTGGATTGGGTTGGTGTGGTGTGGTGTGGATGGGAGAGGGGTGGATTGGATGTGAGTGGGGAATTGGAGTGGGATGAATTGGAGTAGGGCAGACTGTTTTGGAGTGGAGTGGGGCAGATGTTATTAGGGCAGATTGGAATTGAGCAGATTGTTTTGCATTAGAGTGGTGCAGAATGGAGTGAGGTGGACTAGAGTGGGGCAGATAATTTTTATTAGAGTGGGGCAGATTGTTTTGTATTGGAGTGCAGCAGATTGGAGTCGGTTAGATGGGAGTGGGGCATATTGTTTTGGATTGGAGTGGGGCATATTGCTTTGAATTGGAGTGGGTCAGGTTGTTTTGAATTGGAGCGAGGCAGATTGTTTTGGAGTGGTGCAGATTGTTTTGGATTATAGTTGGGTAAATGAGTGGTTTTGGATTGAAGTGGGGTGAATTGGTGTGGGGTAAAATGGGGTGGATCATAGTGGGGCAGATTGGAGTGGGGTGGATTGGGGCGTACTGCACGATTATGTGCTAAGGCATTATTTCATAAATAACACATAATAAAGAAACATGTTACATTGCAATATTTCGAACAAAATAATCTTTTGAGAAGAGTGCCCACAAACAAAAACAAAATATAACATGACTAGAAAGTGAGAAAAGAGACTTTACATTCTTACAGGCATCTTCTCTTCTCACCGGTTCAACAAAAGCTCCTTGAATCCCTCCAGCAGGCAACTTTGACTTTCCAGTACTAACCTACAAAACCCAGTGCGTGGGCAGTGCATGCCACACATGTTGTCACACTACAAAATAAACCACCTTAGAGCAGAATTTCCAATCTAACAGGCACGTCCTTCAGAAAAACAATTGAAATATTTCTATTTAAATTCTCAAACTGATAAAAACGTCCCAGATGAGCTAATTATTTATTTATTTGTAATTCTGTGCTTTACATTACATCAAAGTAGGAGTTAATCGTATGTTAGTACCTCGTGCTGTAAGCAATCTATTGTAAAAACAGGAAGAACATCAGATGAGTACAATTAGATAAAGCAGAAAGGAAACTTCACCTGTCTGTTATCTGAGTTATGAAGATAAGTGCATCATTGGAGCTTCCTTAACCCATTCGCTGCCAGGCCTTTTCCCCCTCAGGTGCCAAGCCTTTTTTTGGCTATTTGGGGCAGTTTGCGCTTAGGCCCTCATAACTTTTTGTCCACATAAGCTACCCACGCCAAATTTACGTCCTTTTTTTCCAACATCCTAGGGATTCTAGAGGTACCCAGACTTTGTGAGTTCCCCTGAAGGAGACCAAGAAATTAGCCAAAATACATTGAAAATTCGTTTTGTTTCAAACAAATGGGAAAAAAGGGCTGCAGAAGAAGGCTTGTGGTTTTCCCCCTGAAAATGGCATCAACAAAGGGTTTGCGGTGCTAAATCACCATCTTCTCAGCTTTCAGGAACAAGCAGACTTGAATCAGAAAACCCAATTTTTCAAAACAATTTTGGCATTTTACTGGGACATACCTCATTTTTACTATTGTTTGCACTTTCAGCCTCCTTCCAGTTAGTGACAGAAATGGTTGTGAAACCAATGCTGGATCCCAGAAAGCTAAACATTTCTGAAAAGTAGACAAAATTCTGAATTCAGCAAGGGGTCATTTGTGTAGATTCTACCATTCCCTACAGAAAACAACAGCTGAAATAAAAAAATATTGAAATTGAGGTGAAAAAAACAGCCATTTTTCTCCACGTTTTACTCTGTAACTTTTTCCTGCGATGTCAGATTTTTGAAAGCAATATACCGTTACGTCAGCTGGACTCTTCTCATTGCGGGGATGTATAGGGCTTGTAGGTTAATCAAGAAACCTAGGTACCCAGAGCCAATAAATGAGCTGCACCTTGCAATGGGTTTTCATTCTATACCGGGTATACAGCAATTCATTTGCTGAAATATAAAAAGTGAAAAATAGGTATCAAGAAAACCTTTGTATTTCCAAAAAGGCCACAAGATAAGGTGTTGAGAAGCAGTGGCTATTTGCACATCTCTGAATTCTGGGGTCCCCATACTAGCATGTGAATTACAGGGCATTTCTCAAATAGACGTCTTTTTTACACACTGTCTTACATTTGGAAGGAAAAAATGTAGAGAAAGACAAGGGACAATAACACATGTTTTGCTATTCTGTGTTCCCCCAAGTCTCCCGATAAAAATGGTACCTCACTTGCGTGGGTAGGCCTAGCGCCCGCGACAGGATATGCCCCAAGACATAACGTGGAGATATCACATTTTTAGAAAGAAAACACAGTTGTTTTTTACAAAGTGCCTAGCTGTGGATTTAGGCCTCTAGCTCAGCCGGCACCTGGGGAAACCTAGCAAACCTGGGCATTTTTGAAAACTAGACACCTAGGGGAATGCAAGATGGGGTGACTTGTGGGGCTCTGACCAGGTTCTGTTACCCAGAATCCTTTGCAAACCTCAAAATTTGGCTAAAAAAACACTTTTTCCTCACATTTCGGTGACAGAAAGTTCTGGAAACTGAGAGGAGCCCCAAATTTCCTTCCAGCCAGCGTTCCCCCAAGTCTCCCGATAAAAATTATACCTCACTTGTGTGGGTGGGCCAGGTGCCTGCAACAGAAAAAGGCCAAAAACTTGTAGAGATTGAGGGGATAGCACAGCGAGTTGATAAGCACATATTGTTCTTTTATACATTTTTAGGCTGACTCTGCTTTGGGGACCCACACAAGTGAGGTATCATTTTACTTGGGAGACTGAGGGGAACGCTGGGGAGTAGGAAGTTTGTGCTGGAGCGGTGATCGTACAAAGAAAAGTCAGGAAAATATGCTTTTTTAAACACATTTTGAGGTTTGCAGAGGAGTCTGGGTAAGAAATGTTGGGGGATCCACACAAGCCACACCTCCCTGGACTCCTTGGGGTGTCTAGTTTAAAAAAATGTCTGGGTTTGGTAGGTTTCCTAGATGAAGGCCGCACCCAGGACCAAAAACATAGGTGCCCCCTCCCCCCCAAACACAGGTAGTTTTGTAATATATCATTTTGATGTGTCCACATAAGTCTGTGATGTGCCAAACACTAAAATTGTGAAAAGAAACGTACTTAGGTTATGTGAAAAAGACCCCTCACCCACCAATCAAGTTGGTGGCATGCTTCATCATCGGGGTCCCACCTGAGACACCTAGCGTGACACAAATGTGCTGCGACGCCTGATTACAGCTAAGCAGGTTTTGTCATTTTTAACCACACATACTGGTTGGATTTGGCACGAGGGTGAGTGATGGTTCAGCAGATCAAATTTTATTAACAAGAGATTTCACAAAAGTGAAATGCACTGTTAATAACTGAAAGGCCCAAAAACTGAACCAATGACTCACAGCTCGTGAGCTGTAAAGCCACGGCAAGGCACCAACCGCTTTACAGTCCATTCACACACCTT
Source organism: Pleurodeles waltl (assembly GCF_031143425.1). Classification (NCBI taxonomy): domain Eukaryota; kingdom Metazoa; phylum Chordata; class Amphibia; order Caudata; family Salamandridae; genus Pleurodeles; species Pleurodeles waltl. The sequence goes on from NC_090449.1 coordinate 730,602,885, forward strand.
TCATACATGACATGCACAACACCATTCACGCCGCCAGCCACGGGCCCAGCACATTACAACACTCGCATCGACAAACAGCACCACTCAAGGGCCCATCACTTTCATACGCCCACATGCCTGATACAGCAATCACACCAACTGATGTGTGTGGACTGGCGTTTGGCTGGGCACCGCCAGCCAAGCACCACCCCACGCACACCGCCAGCAAAGCGCCACCCTACACACCCCGCCAGCCAAGCGCCACCCCATGCAGACCGCCAGCCAAGCACCACCCCACGCACACCGCCAGCCAACCCCCACCCCACACACACCGCCAGCCAAGCGCCACCCCACACACACCGCCAGCCTAGCACCATCCCACACACACTGCTAGCCATGCGCCACCCCACGCAGACCGCCAACCAAGCGCCACCCCACGCACACCGCCAGCCAAGCACCACCCCACGCAGACCGCCAAGCAAGCGCCACCCCACGCACAACGGCAGCCAAGCACAACCCCACGCACACCGCCAGCCAAGCGCCACCCCACGCACACCGCCAGCCAAGCGCCACCCCACACACACCATCCCTTTTTTTGTTTGTTTTTAAACAACAAAAAAACCACTAATCATAAATAAGTACAAAACATAAGCTCTAACTGAATACATGACTAATGCCAACCGTGAGACTGAACATATAAAAATATAAAACAGCAGTTTACGCTCACGAAATTTCCCAATAATTCTTCTGTGTGTGGTAGCTCCTGAAACAGCCACCCACACACAGCCCAGGTTTTGAAGGACAATCAGGGCAGTACGTCCTAGTCTCCTTCCTGATACCTCGTCGAGCACAGATTCTACATCTCTTAGCAGGAAAGTTTTTTTTGGCCGTGGGAGGAATGTGCTCAGCAAAGTGAGGATCTTTCAATCTAGCCACATCCTCCACCACTGCTTCTCTAGGAACTATTGCCTGTTCCAGCACAACAAGGCTAGCTATGATAGACTCCTGAAATTTCACAAATGTCATCCTTGATTTTGGAGAACTATCCTTGAACACAAAAAAAGCATTAAAAGTTGCCAAGTGGAACAAGTGAACCGCTAATTTCTTGTACCAAACAGAAGACTTACGAGCAGCAGTGTAAGGTTCCAACCTCTGATCTACTCTATCAACACCACCCATGTGCTTATTATAGTCTAAGATGCACACAGGTTTGCGCACTTCAGCAACCTGACCCCAAACAGCCACAGGTGAAGTACTCTCATCATGGATGGTACTTAGCATGTATACATCCCTCTTGTCTACAAATTTCAGAGCTAGCAGCTCATCATTCCGCAAGGCACTGCACTGTCCCTTCTCAAGTTTTTTACAGACAAGCTCTCTTGGATAGCCTTTCCGATTAGAGCGGATTGTGCCACAAGCAACAGTGTCCACTCTGAACAACTCCTTGAACAACTGAAATCCAGTGTAGAAGTTATCTACATATAAATGGTGACCTTTGTTAAACAGTCGTCTACCAAGTTCCCACACAATTTTCTCACTAACTCCAAAAGTGGGTGGACAACCAGGGGGGTCAATATTGGAATCCCTACCAGTGTAGACCCGGAAATTATAAACCTATCCTGTACTGCTTTCAGACAGCATATACAATTTAATTCCATACCGTGCCCTCTTGCTAGGAATGTACTGCCTAAAAACCAAACGACCCTTGAACAGGACCAAAGACTCTTCTACAGATATTTCTTTGCCTGGAACATAGATCTCTGAAAACTGATCTACCAAATGATCAAGGACAGGTCTAATCTTAAAAAGACGGTCAGAATCAGGATGATCTCGTGGCAAGGCTAAAGCATTATCTACAAAATGCAAAATCCGAAGAAGAAGCTCATACCGGTTACGACTCATGATGGCAGGAAATATAGCAGTTGCCATCAAGGGACTAGTAGACCAATATGAAGATAGCGATGGCTTCCTTATCAGCCCCATCAAAAAAGTTAAACCCAAGAACTTTTTTAACTCTTCCAGATTTGTGGGAATCCACCGGCTAGCTCTAGAGTGTGGCCTAAGTCTGGCAGCGTTGTCCCTCAAAAACTGCTCTGCATACAAATTAGTCTGCTCAACAATCTCTTCCAAAAATATATTGTCCAAAAACAACTCAAAAAAGTACACGGAAAAAAAGTTTCCCGTATTAACTCGACACCCTGGAAAACCAGTAAACGCAGGCAACTGTGGCTGCTCCATTATGGTGCAACCCACGTGTCAGGTCTTCCAATGGGAAGCCTTTCAGCCGCTGGCTCCTGCACCATCGGCACATCAGTGTCCTCCTCTAAAACAGGCACTTCATCAGCACTGAGAGTGGCTTCATCATCAGATGATTCCTCTCTGACAGAAAATTCACTTCCAGAATCTTGCACTTCCTCCTCTGCCTCAGATGCAGTCAGTCTCATATTCATGGTCAGAAGATGACTAAAAAAGCACACTAACAACCTGATGAGCGGTCATCCTACGGCTAGCCATGATCCTTCCTACAAAAATTAACTGGACAAATACACCACCAACAACCAGCACTGTGTAAGATAAGTAACAAAGTGTAGCTTTATCACTAAGAGTTACAAACTCAAAAACTATACTGCTCACTTGTCTGAAAAAGCTTGACTCACCAGCAATTACTCTGCACAGCCACAGCAATCACCAATGATATCCCACTAAAAAGAGAAAAAAAAAGCAAATTAGACATAAGACAACACAATAATCATTGTGCATAAATCTAAGGACAATTTCACACACAATCCTGCATTCAGTACACCACCTACAAACATATCATTCATGCAAGGCAACAATACTCACTTGGAGTAAATTTATTTACTTACCTAAAACATGCAACCACGCAAACCGCAGGACAACTACTGCCAAAACTGCAACAAGCCACAGGAAAGTCGGCAAAAGCTTTGAACTAGAACAAAAAGGAGAAAAACTGGTATTATCATAAAAGCAAATACTTCGCCAGTTGACAAACTCCGCCACCAACCATTTTTAAATTTTCCCTTGTGTCTAGTGTTCTCTGCTTGGAGGAAGATGGGCCTAAAAAAAATAGGCCAATCTGCCCCCAAGGGGGGCAGAAATGCCATAGAATATATTGCCCCCTTTGGGGGTGACCCTTGCCCAAGGGGCCAACCCCCCACACAAAGCACACACATGATCTCTGGAGCTAAGTGTATTCTGCCCCCCTTGGGGGCAGATGGGCCTAAAAAAGAAAAAAATAGGCCGATCTGCCCCCAAGGGGGGTCAGAAATCACCCAGATTACATTACCCCCTTTGGGGGGTGACCCTTGCCCAAGGGGCCACCCCCCACACAAAGCACACACACACACATACATTATCCCTGGTGCTATGGGCCTAAAATAAAATTGGCCTATCTGCCCCCAAGGGGTGCAGAACTGCCCAATAATGCATTTGTGCCCATGGGGCTGACCCTTGCCCAAGGGGCCGCCCCCCAACACAAAAAAAAAAACAACAACAATAAAATCCCTGGTGTCTAGTGGCTTTCTGCCCCCCTTGGGGGCAGATCGGCCTAAAAATAAGGCCAATCTGCCCCCAAGGGGGCAGAAACGGCGAGAAATACATTGGCCCCCCAAGAGGAGCGACCCTTGCCCAAGGGGCCACACCCCCACACAAAGCACACACACATACATATAGTATCCCTGACGCTATGGGGATTCTGACCCCCTTGGGGGCAGAAAGGCCTAAAAAAAATAGGCCTATTTGCCCCCAAGGGGGGCAGAACTACCCAATAATACATATGGGCCCCTGGGGGCGACCCTTTCCCAAGGGGCCGCCCCCAACACAAAAAAAAAAAAACAACAATAAAATCCCTGGTGTCTAGTGGCTTTCTGCCCCCATTGGGGGCTGATCGGCCTAAAAATAAGGCCAATCTAGAAACGACAAAAAATGCATTCGCCCCCTAAGGGGAGCGACCCTTGCCCAAGGGGTCGTTCCCCCACACTAAAAACACACACAAATCCCTGGTGTCTAGTGGGCATTCCTGCTGCCCGATCGCATCGCGATCGGGCAGCAGGAATGCTCAAAGAGGCATCCCCCCCCAGCACGGAGGTAAAAAACTCACCTTCTTCTTAGACGCGCTGGAAGCAAATGGCTTCCAGCGCGTCTTTCACCCTTTCATGATGTCAGCGCGCGATCGCGCGCTGACGTCATGGGGGGTTGGAGGGGCGGGGGTGGAAGGGGAAGGGATTCCCCTTTCAGCCCTGGCCTGGAAGGGTGGGGGGGGGGGGGGGTGGCCCTCAGGGGGGAGCGCTAGCGCTTCCCCCGAGGGCCGGTCCCAGGACATAATGGTTACATCCATGGCGCCACACGGGCGCAGCCATGGACGTAACCATTACGTCCTTGGCGACGAATGGGTTAAAGGACGTAAGAATACACATTTGTAGCAAGTGGCCCTCTGTACTGTTTACATGGGAGCACCCATTAGAATTAAAGAAGAGCAGCAATTTTTATTTTGTAATACAGAATGTGTGCCACACATGCAGTAGTTGCGCAATCAAATGTGGGCTTGCTGTATTACAGAACCACTCCCACAAATAAGCAGACCTTGGGGCTGTGCAGAATATGTGCCACCCAGGAAAACTGCAAACCCTTTGTGCATGCCCCAGTTTACCCTGTTGGTGTTGACATGAAGGATGCCATTTATGTAAGAGGGTGTTGCATACTGTAGTCACATATGGGCCACACCTTTTTTTTAAAAAATGCGTCCAATTAGACGTGGGTTGCATATGCATACACATTGGAAGTGCTGTTGGAACTGCTTTGAGAGGGCTTGCCCATGCCCACCATGCTCTCCTGCCCCCGATAGGTTGCCTGAGGTGAGCCATCCACATGCAGACATATGAGGCTATTTAGACCTCACTGGTGCCTGCAAGTCAACCTTCACCTGCCCGATTCAGAACTGAATTATTTAACTCCTTCGCTGCCAGGTCTTTTCCCCCTCAGGTGGCAGGCCTTTTTTTGGCTATTTGGGGCAGGGCGCGCTTAGGCCCTCATAACTTTTTGTCCACATAAGCTACCCACGCCACATTTGCGTCCTTTTTTTCCAACATCATAGGGATTCTAGAGGTACCCAGACTTTGTGGGTTCCCCTGAAGGAGACCAAGAAATTAGCCAAAATACAGTAACATTTTTGTTTTGTTTTAAAAAAATTGAAAAGGGGCTGTAGAAGAAGGCTTATGTTTGTTTCCCTGAAATTGGCATCAACAAAGGGTTTGCAGTGCTAAAATCACCAGCTTCCCAGCTTTCAGGAAAAGGCAGACTTGAATCAGAAAACACAATTTTTCAACACAATTTTGGCAGTTTACTGGGACATACCCCATTTTTACAATTTGTTGTGCTTTCAGCCTCCTTCCAGTCAGTGACAGAAATGGGTGTGAAACCAATGCTGGATCCCAGAAACCTAAACATTTCTGAAAAGTAGACAAAATTCTGAATTCAGCAATGGGTAATTTGTGTAGATCCTACAAGGGTTTCCTACAGAAAATAACAACTGAAATAAAAAGATATTGAAATTGAGGTGAGAAAAACAGCCATTTGTCTCTACGTTTTACTCTGTAACTTTTTCCTGCAATGTCAGAATGTTGAAAGCAATATACTGTTACGTCTGCTGGACTCTTCTGGTTGTGGGGATATATAGGGCTTGTAGGTTCATCAAGAACCCTAGGTACCCAGATCAAATAAATGAGCTGCACCTTGCAGTGGGTTTTCATTCTATACCGGGTATACAGCAATTCATTTGCTTAAATATAAAGGGTGAAAAATAGGTATCAAGAAAACCTTTGTATTTCCAAAATGGGCACAAGATAAGGTGTTGAGGAGCAGTGGTTATTTGCACATCTCTGAATTCTGGGGTGCCCATACTAGCATGTGAATTACAGGGCATTTCTCAAATAGACGTCTTTTTTACACACTGTCTTATATTTGGAAGGAAAAAATGTAGAGAAAGACAAGGGGCAATAACACTTGTTTTGCTATTCTATGTTCCCCCAAGTCTCCCGATAAAAATGGTACCTCACTTGTGTGGGTAGGCCTAGCGCCCGTGACAGGAAGTGCCCCAAAACACAACGTGGACATATCAAATTTTCGCAAAGAAAACAGAGGTGTTTTTTGCAAAGTGCCTACCCTGTGGATTTTGGCCTCTAGCTCAGCCGGCACCTAGGGAAACCTACCAAACCTGTGCGTTTTTGAAAACTAGAGACCTAGGGGAATCCAAGACGCGGTAACTTGTGGGGCTCTCACCAGGTTCTATTACCCAGAATCATTTGCAAACCTCAAAATGTGGCTAAAAAAACACTTTTTCCACACATTTCGGTGACAGAAAGTTCTGGAATCTGAGAGGAGCCAGAAATTTCCTTCCACCCAGCATTCCCATAAGTCTCCCGATAAAAATGATACCTCACTTGTGTGGGTAGGCCTAGTGCCCACGACAGGAAATGCCCCAAAACACAACGTGGACACATCACATTTTTCCACAGAAAACAAAGGTGTTTTTTGCAAAGTGCCTACCTGTGGATTTTGGCCTCTAGCTCAGCCGGTACCTAGGGAAACCTACCAAAGCTGTGTATTTTTTAAAACTAAAGACCTAGGGGAATCCAAGACGGGGTGACTTGTGGGGCTCGCACCAGGTTCTGTTACCCAGAATCCTTTGCAAACCTCAAAATGTGGCTAAATAAATACTTTTTCCTTACATTCGGTGACAGAAAGTTCTGGAACCTGAGAGGAGCCACAAATTTCCTTCCACCCAGCGTTCCCCCAAGCCTCCCAACGGGGGCAGATATGGCCAAGAGTAATGTGTCCCCATGGGGAGTGACTCTTGCCCAAGGGGGCTGCCCCCCCAACAAAACACACACATACACACACACACACCAATCCCTGGTGTCTAGTGGTATCTGCCCCCCTTGGGGGCAGATTGGCCTAACAAAAATAGGCCGATCTGCCCCCAAGGGGGGCAGAAATGGCCTAAATACAATTTTCCCCCCAGGGGAGTGACCCTCACCTAAGAGGTCGCTCCCCATACATAAAAAACATAAAGTAAATAAAAAATATATATATATCCCTGGTGTCTAGAGATTTCTGCCCCCCATGGAGGCAGATTGCCCTAATTATATTAGGCTGATCTGCCCCCAGGGGGGCAGAAATGGCCTGAGCACAATTTGGCCCCCTAGGGAGTGACCCTTGCCCAAGGGGCCGCTCCCCTCATGTAAATTTCTAAAAAAAATAAAGTCCCTGGTGCCTAGTGCAGAAATGCCCAGAATGACATTGAAAGAAAGGAAAAGCCTTTCCTTTCTTCCGATGTTCCTCCCGCCCCCCTCCTCCCAAGCGGAAGAGAAATGCTTAGCATTTCTCTTCCGCATCGCGACGGGAGGTGACCTCTGATCATCAGATGTCACTGGGGGTGATGGTGGGGTTGGCAGTGAAAGGGGAAGCGATTCCCCTTTCATCCCTGACGGGGGGTGTGGGTGGAGTCTTGTGGGAAAGCATGGAAAGCTTTACAGTGTTAGTTATTGTGGTCTTTGCTAGCTTAGACAAAATGTGCTAAAGGTCTTCGACAACACAGAATTTATCATTTTGTTAGAGAGAATGAACCCAGGATAACATGAACAGAAACATGACCTCCAATAAAAAGACAGACAGCGGCCCAGTCCCCACACACTTACTTGGGATGGGCTCTCTGGCCACTCTAGGCCATTTCAGAACTGGCCTGGCATCTCGAGGCTCCAACCTCACATTAACCTGGAGACCATAAGAGCTCTAACCCACACCCACACCAACCAGCCAACAACCAAGAAACCTGGGAATAATAATTCTAGATGACTAGTTCAACATGACAGCACAAGTCAACACAGTCACTTCCTCCTGCTTCCATATACTCTGCATGCTCCACAAGATCTTTAAGTGGCTACCCTGGAACACTAGATGCACCATGATGCAAGCACTCATTACAATCATCAATGGACTCTTCATCAGAATGTCTAACTATCTCCTCTACTGACACCAGATCATCCAGAACCTCCCAGCGAGACTCACCTCAACCTCCCACGATGCACTCATAGTGCACCATATCTCAGAAAGATCTACTGGCTCCCCATTAAAAAATGCAGCCCATTCAAACTCACACACGCGTACAAGGCACTGCACAACATTGGACCAACATACCTTAACAACACTCACCAGAAACCTGTTCTCAGCTTCACTCACACACCCGCCCCTACATCTGCAAAAGCAGAATGGGAGGTCTACATTCTCCTACATCGCACCCAGGACCTGGACCGAACTCCCTCTTCACATTAGGGCCTCCTCCTCACTTTTTGAATCCTGCAGGACGTTGAAGACCTGACTCTTCGACTAATTGCTCCGGGCTGTCTCCCATCAACCTCAGTTGTACGCCTGGATACACTACTAGATGATTAGCCACACTAGACAAATCACATGACATGACATATTGTAAATGGATAAGGCAACCAAACAGAGAAACCTGTAATTAAACAATGGGCCTAATTTAGAGTTTGGCTTACAGACTACTCCGCCACAAACATGACGGATATCTTGTTCACCTTATTACAGTGCTGTGGGATATAAAACTCTTGCAGTAAGATGTGCAGGATGTCCGCCAGATTTGTGATGGAGTAACTTATCCACCAAACGCTAAATCAGGCCCAAAGTATAATGTACTGGAACTGTGGAGTTGTGCAGGAGAAATCATTCAGAGGATTTTCATGCTTTGAGACAACAAAATGGAGGCTTTTGTGAGGTCTTCCCACAGTGAAATATTTTGAAGACTTAAGGTTAGGCCACACTCAAAGCTCCTGTTCCTGGAGAACGAACCTCATTAACCAAAACAGCTGAGTATTTACTGATTATTTATTGGTACCACCTAGGTTACTTTTTAGCAATGTAATTAATTCCTTTACAATTAAATGAGATGAATTGATTAATTCTTTGGTGACAAAAAAAAACCAAAATTCACATCATAAATTATATCACAAAATATTTTTTTCATTAATGCCTACTAATATAGTGCTATTATAGTAATTCTGAAATTCCCCTTGCAGCAGTAAAAATGTATGATGGAACAACGAATGCTGAAACAGCGCATGCCTGAACAACGCGGTCGGAACAACGACCGCTTTGTTACCACAAATGCCTTTACCATGCATACCTTTATGTTTTTTCATTGGAAAAGTATGCCTAGTCAAGGCATGTGTGGGAACAGCATGCGTGGTTCTAGCATGCAACCCCCCACCTGCCCTAAGGCCCAGAAGTACCCTACCCCTAATACTAAAACTACCCATACCCCACCACCCCTAAAACAAAACTATGCTAGATACCTCACACCAACCCTGAGCCCTAAACCCTCCCCGACCTCCCCCACCCGCCCTAAAATCAATCGCCCCCCACCGGCCCCTAAAAACAAAACTACACCAATCCCCAATCCCCACCCCAACAACCAAACTACCCCGACTCCCACCCCCAAAAACCTAACCATCCTGACCCACCCACCCTCAAAACAAAAGTACCCTGACCCCCACCCCCAAAAACTTAACTACCCGATTCCCCCACCCCAAACATCAAACTACCCGATCCCCCACCCCCAAAAACCAAACTACCATGACCCCCCACACCCACCCCCAAAAACCTAACTACCCCGACCCCCCCACCCCCAAAAACCAAACTACCCCGATCCCCACATCCACAAAAACCAAACTACCCAATCCCTCACCCCAAAAACAAAACTACCCCGATCCCCACCCCCAAAAACAAAACTACCACGACCCCCAGCCCTGCCCCTAAAAACAGAACTACCCCGATCCCCCCACCCCTAAAAACAGAACTGCCCCATCCCAATGCCCCTAAAGACCAGAACTACCCCGATCCCCCAACCCACAACTAAAAAAACGAACTACCCGACCCCCCACCCCGCCCCAAGCCCTTAATCCACACCCACCCCTAAAAGCTAGCCCCCAACCCTGCACCAGCTCCACTTACCTGACTGTGTCCTCTCCCGATGCACTCTCCTTTTTTCTCTGCCTTAACCACACATATGCATTGCTCAGCACATGCGTGGTTAAGCGAGAGAAAAAGCAAGTTGTTGTTAACACAAGCGTGGTTCCACTTGCATTAACAACAAAGTCGTCGTTCCGGACTTTTCCCACATTAAAATCCTCTCCTGTATTCGGAGACCACTAATCCCTACCAAAGTCATCCATAGTTTGAAGGAAACTTACGACTGTAAGAAGCCATAATGAAACCTTTGCCACTTGAGATATTTTGATGAAAAAGCATCTGAAAATATTAACAGAGGGCCTTATATTTTTTTTAATATATATTTTTCTACATCAACCTTATTCTCTACCTCATTTATAGTGTACGATTACAGTTTTTTGCTTGTAGGTCTGTTTTACATGACCAATCCCCTCTGTCATATTTACTGCAGTTATTTAACATCTCTTCATATGGAATTGTCTAAAGTGGATAGTTTTTAAGATGATACCACATAGATTGAATGTAACCTGCATTTTTCTGGTGAAACGGTTATGATTAATGAACAAGACAAGTAATGTTGGTGGGCAGCAGAGTGGAGGATCAATTAAGGGAGGCAAACCAGGATCTTTTTCGATCTACAAGCAGATGTACAACAACTAACTGTGTGCAATAAGATCAAACCTTGCACAACAATCCTGAAATCGCTTGACAGTCTAACAGAATGTAGCAATGTGGCTCTGCTGAGGCAAGAGGTTGCCCAGCTGAAGCCAAGTGATTTGACATGAGGAGCCAAATGACTGACAAATTCTAATGTACAGATTCTTTTCTGGCTACAGTGTATTGATTGGGGATGAGAAGTCAACAATGTAGAGAAGAAACCATGCAGCCAAGAAGAAACATGAACGCAATAGAATGTACAAGCAGTGTCATGACTCATGGATCAGTTAGGTTTCTAGTCTGCACAAAATAAATGAAACAATAGAAGTAAACTGTAAAAAACACATTGGCTTAGAATTATTTTCTTAAGGCAAGGCTATTTTCCAAAATGGTGGGTGGCTCTTTCTATACTTGAAGCATCTTTCACTGTGTTATAATGACTTCAGTGACCTCTGTACCTTTTGAAAAATCATGCTACAATTGTCAATGTCCAAGTTATTACAGTTAGGAGATTTGGTGTCACCCTAATCCTAAAACAGAGTTTCCCTATTGCTGGTGAATGCTACCTTGTAGACGGAGTGCTTCTGTTGCCTGGTCCCCCCAAAACTTTGACTTTAACATTTCAGAGTTAAACACCCAAGGCATCTTCTGACATGCTTGAGTGCTAACTATTAATGATATCCTTTATTTCAGCACCATGAGTAGCTGAGTAGCTTGAATACAGTATTGTCTGAAACCTGTATATGGTGCATTATCAACAACATTGAGGCAGGAGGCCCTGGTAAACTTGACTACCAATCATTAATGGTCTTCTATCAATTATTCCTGACTCCTCTTTGGCCAATGGCATTCGGTGTGTGAGAGAGGGATGAGGCAGCTCACAGATGCACATTGTCTCTTGGTTGCTATTAGGTTCAGGGTGCCGGTGTAGCCAGGTACCCCTATAACTATAATATTCCTTTCTTACTCATGGAAAAGGTGAAAAATTTAACTCCACCATCCTTGGGCAAGACAAGAAGTAAATCGAAGGACAAATATAAACACACCCTTCAACAAAGTGTGGTGGGGATCTGCACATACAATCCCCGCCCTTGGGCAAGGTGTGGGGAGATTAAAAATCTACACCACCTGCCCATAGGCTTCAAAGGGGAGATTGAAAGGGCCAATGTCCCCTGCCATTGTGCGAGACCGGGGAGATGGCAAAAGCACATTTACAATTCTTTAAGAATCTCTGTTGATGTTTGCAGATGTTAAAAAGGAATAAAATAAATGATGGTGGTAATTACCAGCTGTCCCTCTCCTTTGTGACCTGCTAACTCCTGTGGTCCACAAAGGATTGGGGTAGTTGGCACCTGTCTAAGTGCTCTGGTCACATATTGAAAACAGAACTCTAAGACTGCTCTGTCAACATTTGATGTGCTGGTAGACACCCAATCATCTTTTTCAAACTCGTCCTCACCCATGGACAAGTTGGGGGACAAGGAGTACGCACAATACCAACTCTTGGGCAAGGATAGAATAGTTGAAAACTACACCCTTTGTCTTGCCCTTGGGAAAAGTGGGGGAAAGCAAGCAAATAGAACCCCCATTGTTTGGCATGGGGGAAGTTAATGCCATTTGGCAAGCTGTGGGCATTCATTATCCCAACATATGGGCAAGGCAGGGATAGACTAAAAACTAAAACCCCTCACCCTGAGCAAAGGCAACAGGAATAAATATATTCTGCTTACCTTTGGGCAGAAGCCACACCTCTCCCCCACTGTAGGATTGAGCAGGTTTAGATTAAGAAACTACTTCCCTGCTCTTGTTCAAGAATGGGGTAATAAATATTTCCCCTGCACTTATTGAAGGTAGGGACTGGGGATTACACAACACCAGTTCCCTTGCACAATGCGGGGTGTGGCTAAAAAACTAAACCCATGTGCTTCTGACCAAGTTAGGGAGGATTCAGTGGCAGGAAATGTTACCAACCCACCAATGCAAAAGCTCAGAAAAAAGGAAAGAAAGCCCTCTCCCCTCTATTTCGTTTTTACACATGTATACAAACCATATGAATCCTGTGGACACACTCATAAATATCAGGACACACCAGCAGACACCCACGCCCTCTATCAAATACCACATGGACACCATCAAGCAACCGCACATACATCATCTGACATCCAAATACTTATCACAACACACATCAGGGTTGGGAGGATTAACAGGCAGCAGTTCAACCTCGCAGGCATCTACATCACCGCATATAGAGCAGACTGCCACTACATGAAACTAGATCCTAGTTCAGGTATAGAGTAATAGGAAACCTGTCCTGAGTAAGGATGAAGGCCTCGCACACCTGATGGGTGGCATGCTGTATCATTGGCATCCTCCTGGCATCTCTCCTAATGAGTAGATGCAATTACTACCCTTCAAAGTATAGGGGAGCTTAGTGGGAATCTATGTAGTAGGTAAACTATGCCACTCATGTAGCTTGGGAAGGTGTGAATGTGGGCAGAGGGGAAAGGTGTGTGTGAGGAAAAAATGAATAAAGCTACCAAGTAGGTGGAAAATCACAATTTAATGAATCCCCTAGTGGCAGAGTATAAACAGTGAAGAATGGTTCTATCCATGCCATGAGCTTGCCATGTTTCTGCCCATATCGACTCTAGAAGAAGATGTCACTGGCATTCCTCAGCACTCAACTCATCCTCTCTGCTTGCGCTGATATGTGTAGAATGCAATCAAAAAAGAATACGACTTTCATCCGAAGGCTTGGACCAGTTTCCATCAACAGGAGACACGAGTACGCCTTGGCCAAGAAACACAACAAGTCCTAGCCTTACATTCTTCAGCTTCGAGAAAGAAGCAAACTGAGCATTCGTTTTGGCCTACAGTTAAAAATAATAAGGTGGATGCCTGACATCTGATGTACCCTTCAGATGTGGTAGTATTCTTGAATTCTTCGTTGAGTTCTCACCTGTAGTTGTCTACTTTCTTCAACTTTTGGTGATATTTCAAGAAACCCCTCACCAGGCGTCTCAGATACTCCAACAATACAAAGAGTTTACAACAAGTCCATACAGCCCATTTAGAAAAAAAATCAAATAAAAAAATCACATTTTCACATTGCATTCTTCTAGAATCCACAAATAAAGCATTCATGTCTCATTTCCAACTTTCACAAATGATGGCTGGTTGGGACCTAAGGTTCAGTTGGTGTTCTGGGGAGAGAGATTAGGTGAAGGTAGTAACTTAACTTGGGAATTTCTGATATTTTTAGATTTTGCCTTACAGTTACTATCGACTCATATCAACCCTTTTCTCTCTTGAACTTTCTCTGTTTTCAGAGTACCTACATGAACATTGATTCCTACACTATTGTTATCAAAAAATATAAACGTGTTTTATAACTATCTGTCATCTTTTTCACCTCTCATCATAAAACAATGAATGCAGGGTTGCACAAGGAAATGTGCAAAGTTTTGAGTAAGACTAGTATACCAGAAAATATTAATTAGGCCCAAATTACGACTTTGGCGGTCTTCTTTGAAGACCGCCAAAGCCGCGGGTGCCAGAAGAACACCGCCCACCATATTACGAGTACTGCAGGATTTCCACCACAATTTGGGTGGAAATCCTGCAGTAGCCGTGCTGGCGGTCAGAGGTTCTGTGGCGGATCACCACCAGCCCCAACCCACCAGTAGGACTCCACCAGCCGTATTATGTGCAATAATACGGCCTGGTGGTGTCCTGCTGGCTGGGCGATGCCGGCGGTGGGAGCACCCCTTCCATTCCCTGCCGGATGACCTTCTCCCCAGACCAGGTAAGGTTATCGTCCGACAGGGGAGGGGGGTTTGTATGGTGAGGGGTGTTGTGTGTGCATCTGTGAGTGTGTGGTGTCTGTGTGTGTGCATGAATGTGTGTATGCGTGGTTGTATGTGTATATGAATGTTGAAGTGAATGCGTGTATGCATGTAAGTGTGTTTGCGCGTGTGAGTGGTGTGAATGCGTATTTGTCTGCATGTGAGTATGAGTGTTTGGATGGGTGTGAGTATGCGTGGTTAAATGCATGTCTGCATGTTGAAGTGAATGCGTGTATGGATGCGTGTGAGTAAATGCGTGTATGTAAGTGTAGGTGAATGAGGGTATGCGTGGTGCTTGTGGGTGTCTGTGTGCATATGCATGTATGCGGGGAGGGGGGCACTGTGTCTGAAGGGGGGCTTTAGTTCTTGCTGTGGGGGTGGGGGAGTCATCTACTGGTGACAAGGAAGAAATTCCCTGTCACCGGTAGCCTTTCCGCCATGGTTTTCGTGGCAGTGCTACTGCAGCGGAAACTGTGGTGGATAGGCAGCTCCTACTACCGCCGGCGGTCTTCTGTGGACCGCCGGGTCAGAGATGATCATTTCTAGCCTGGTGGTTCCGACCGCCATAGCGGTAAGAGTGGAGATGTAGCAGGTTGGCAGCGGCCAACCTGCTACACTCATTATGTGGCGGTCTTCATCGCCAGCCTGTTGGTAATGGGACCACCACATTTACCCTGGGGGTCAGAAGACCGCCAGAGTCATAATGAGGGCCTTAGTCTTTTCTCATACGGAGGTGTCAAGAAAAGTGATGTGTAAGAATTGTCCTCTGGTAAATTAACCTGAGGTGAATAATAACCTGATGTGGAAATTGGCAGAAGTGTCTTCTTTCAATGCAACACGAGGTTTTTGAGTGCATTAGTAATATATGACAAAGATCATATGAGTGAGAATTAACTCTGTGTGAGCATTACCGTGTAACACGATAGCCAACCGGAACAGACCACAATAAATATTTCCCAATGTGATTTCATTTTGAACTCGGTAACAAAAGTTCCTTCAAACAGTAGAGTGGTGAATCAATCTTTTAAACCAGGCATTTCTAGTTTGCTGACCATGCACAAATAAAACTTTGTTGTCTTCTGCTCTTGGCGCAAACACCAGTCAGTACTCTCTGCTGAAGGCATTAGCCACAATTCATTGCCTGCCCAGCAATTATTGAAGAGGGATGGAAGGGAGAGTACTTAATGAGTACAAGGCAAAGTAATAGCAGTTTAATATGGACAGCATTTTCGAAATTATGCTATTTGAAACCCTCCCCTATTTTCACCCACCACAGGTCGACAAACAGCCCTACTATTACCGTTTGTTTCATGTCCCTTCTTCCCATTCTCATTGAAAATAAAGACAGGAAAATAAACAGTTTTCGAACAAGCATTTTAAACATTCTTATTGGCTGGGCGAATCCCTGCATTTCATACAGGAGACCAACAGAATGTCCTGACCTGCCCCTGAGCATGGAATGTTTCCTGTAGACCGCCAAACGGTACAGCACATTTTGGTCATAAATGAGCCTATTTGTGAGCAATTGAGCACCAGGTGGTGGAAAACAGAACGAGCACATGTATATTTCGAGCCAGAAAAGCTGCTGTTAGTCATAATAAAACAGTAAAACAATATGTCTTGCTTAAAAAGCAGTTATTTTTCTCTAGGAGATAAAAGTACTGGAAGACACTGGTGGGTAACTGAACCTTGTAAATAAGAGGCCTATATTCCGTGTAGCGTTTTATGCGTTTGGGTTGTTTTGCAATATTTGGATGGTCTTTTTCACGTGTTTTTACTCAGAAACTATAAGTAACCTAACCTGTAAACATATCAACTCTTTCGTGAATACAGATTCTATTAAGCAAAATAAAAAATGTATACTTGCATCAAATGTGTTGTGTCGCTAGTCGCTGACGTAACCGACTATCCGACACCTAGTGAGCCACGAGGGAGTACCCCGGCTCGCCCAGCCTGGTTGGTTCCCGGATGTGAAAGCCAAGAATTACCTCTGTTTGTTGTGATGTTGGTTTCCCCTGAGGCTTCCAGCCCGGGGGTATTTAAATAAACAGGGTGTGGTCGGGGAGGCAGGGAGCCGCGACACACAGAGGGCAGCGCAGCCCGCTGACTCCTAGAAGCACGATCTCAGGCCCATCCGACCACGTGGATCCCACAACGGAGTAATTGCAGTCCTGAGTCTTATTTACTGTAAGCGCTGTGACACTAACAGATCGGCATGTCCATTATAGCTGATATAACATTTGGCGACGAGCGGAGCGGCTCCACGCCATAGGAATTGCCCGGCAGCGGCCGCAAATCACGCAGTGCTCGTGTGCGGAGGCAATCCCCCCCACCCAAAAAAAACCTTCAAAACTGTAGCCGATTGTCACGTGGTGCTCGTGGCATTTTTGTTTTTTTTCCTTTTAAAAAATAAATAAAAGAGAAGCCTGATTCAAGCGTTTCGTATCCACAACCCAGGGCATCTCGACGCTGATGGAAAATCCTGGACTGCGGACACCACAGATTACCAGACACATGGCCAGCCTCTCATAACCTACGACCACCCCTCCCAGACTGACACTCCTACAAATACAGTGAGTACACTGATGCCCTTACACCAATACCTATGGTAAAAGACCAATCAGCATCGCCTCACAGCACGGCCAGCACTCCTGATACATACCTGTCTGACGTCGCATCAATACCACAGCCCAGTTAGCCAGCATGTCTGCCATTCCTCCAGTTGAGCCATTCATTGTTGAAGGGGCCCCTTCTGCTCAAGCCCCCAGGTGGAAGGAATGGGTGGAGAGAGTACTCCTCTTCTTTGAGGCCACAAAGGTAGCCAATGACCAGAAGCGCACCATGCTCATCCACATAGGAGGGAGAGACATATATAAAATATCAAAAAATCTGGTAGAAGACGCCCCAAAAACACACACGACGCTCATAGCGGCATTGAACAGGCACTTTGAGCCCATGGTAAACACAGACTACGAGAGATTCATAATCAGGCAGGCTAGACAGCGTGGAGAAGAGTCACTAGACGCCTTTCACATGAGGCTTAGAGAGTTAGCTAACACCTGCCGGTTCGCTGATGAGACAGAAGAAGTGAGAGGACAACTCATCCAAGGGTGTGCCTCCCTAAAGCTCAGAGAGCGCATTCTAGAAGAATCCGGAAAGCCGCTACTGGAGATTCTGCAATTGGGGAACACAAAAGAGCTGTCACGGGCCCGCGCCTCTCACATGGTGGCGGCCCTGCAGCGACCCATAAAAGAGGAGGTGGCCAACACGGTCACAACACCTACGAGCAAATCCAGACAACGGCCGAATAGGACTCCAGGTAGACAGTGCGGATACTGTGGCGGAGTCCCACATAAGGCATCAGAATGCCCAGCGAGGGGCAGGATATGCTCTAACTGTGGGAAGATAAACCATTTTGCAAAGATTTGGAGATCCAAAAGAACCAAAACTGGTAATGCGTCAGTCAACACTGCGGCGGAAAGTGCCACATCAAGCAAGTCAGAGCCCGGGAGTGACATGGACGATGACGAGGCCATAGTACACGTAGTCCACTCCCTTTTCACGGTCACAAATGCGCACACTCGCCAAGCAACGCTGCCAAGATGTCAAATCCAAATGGGTACGCATGAAACAATAGCAGTAGTAGACACAGGAGCGTCCATCAATCTCCTGGCCGCAGAGGAACACTGCAGGATGATACCCGTCCCACCGCTAACCAAAGCGAATGTGAGAGTCTACGCGTACGGGCAGAACACTCCACTTGCCCTTAAGGGCATGTTCCGAACTACCCTAACTCATGGGTCGCGATCCACCCCAGCGAAAGTATACGTGACGGAAGAAGGCCGCGGGATGCTACTGGGATGCAAAGCAGCCGAAGAACTCGCAATAGTCATTTTTGCATTTGCAAGAGTCAATAGCTGACCTGCTAACAAGGTACGAAGGAATATTAGAAGGAATCGGTTGCCTCCGAGACCGTGAGATTAAACTACATATTGACAAGACAGTACAGCCAGTAGCCCTCCGGCACCGGAGAGTTGCATTTCACCTCCGACCCCAAGTGGAAAGACAACTATACAACCTCGAAAAAGCAGGTATCATCGAGAAAGTCTCTGGACCCACCCCGTGGGTATCACCCATCGTGGTAGCCCGTAAACCGAAGCATCCAGGGGAGGTCCACATATGTGTGGACATGCGCCTCCCCAATGCAGCCATCAAACGAGAGAGGCATCTTACTCCCACAATTGACGATATCCTGGGAGAACTCAGTGAATCTCTGTGGTTCTCAAAGCTAGACCTCCGGTCCGGATACCATCAGTTGGTGCTGGCGAAAGAGTCACGTTACATTACAACCTTCTCCACACATGTTGGACTGAGGGGGTACAAGCGGCTAAGCTTCGGGATATCGAGTGCCGCGGAGGTATTCCAAAATGTCATCCACGAGCTGTTAGCTGACCTGCCTGGAACCATCAACGTCAGCGATGACATCCTTGTCCATGCGCCAACTGTCGCGGAACACCATTCTCGCCTCCAGAATGTCCTACAGCGCATCCAGGAGTCTGGACTCACCCTGCACCGGCGTAAGTGCGAGTTCCTCAAGGACAGGATAAAAAATTTCAGATACACCTTCTCAGCAAATGGCGTTGCTCCAGATCCGGCCAAGGTGAATGATATAAAGAGTGCAACTCCTCCTACTAGCACCACGGAAGTACAGAGTTTCCTTGGGATGGTCAATTACTGCGGCCGTTTTATCAAAGACCTGTCCAACCTCACTCAACCACTCCGGAGGTTAACAAAAGCCTCCGAACCCTGGAAGTGGGAATCCAAGGAACAAACGGCTTTTGAAGACATAAAGCAAGCTCTGTCCAGCGAAACCACTCTGAAATACTTTGACCCAAAAAAGGACACCAAGATTGCCGTTGGCGCCTGACCAAAAGGATTAGGTGCCGTACTGCTACAGGAACAAGCCGAAGGGATGTGGTCCCCAGTTGCCTACGCAAGCAGGTCACTGACGGACACTGAGCAGAGATACTCTCAGATCGAGAAGGAGGCCAAAGCAGTACACTGGGGCTGCAAGCATTATCATATCTATGTTTATGGCCGCCCTTTCATTGTGACCACCGACCACAAGCCTTTGCTCCCTCTCTTTAAAGGCACCGCCTCAAAATCTCCGCCGAGAATTGAGAAGTGGATGTTGCAGCTGCAGGACTATCGATGTCAACTAGAGTATCGACCGGGGTCTGAGAACCCGGCAGACTACCTATCGAGACATCCCCGAGCGGCTTCTGATACAGAGGTGGATGAGGCTCGAGAAACCGAAGAGTATGTCCGGTACATCTCTGACAGATCCAGACCAATGCCCATGTCCATGGACGAAATAGTGCAAGCTACTCGAGATGATGATTGCCTACAAAAGGTCCTGGTTGCGTTGAGGAATAACCAGTGGCATGTATTAAAAAAACAACTGCCGTTGTTGACTATAGAGTCCCAGCGCATCCTAAGCAGTTTGTACCATGTCCGTGAAGAGCTTACAACGAATACGGAGGGATGCATCCTAAGAAGGAACAGGCTGGTTCTCCCGTCCTCTCTTACCACTCAAGCTGTTTATCTCGCACACAATGGTCACAAAGGGGCGCATGTGGTCAAAGGTTTGGTTTCCTCTAATGGACGAGCAGGTTGAGGACCTGGTGAGATCGTGCGTGTGGTGCCAGGCCACTGGCGAGCCCAGCAAGCCAGTTCCGGTCGAGACGGAACCCTCCCCAGAAGGACCATGGATGTCTGCTAGCCTTGACTTCGGGAGTTTACCGGATGGCCGCCACACCATGGTTCTCATTGACGACTTCTCCAAATACCCCGAGGTGGAAATCATCCCGGCCCTCACGGCGGATGTAGTAATATCGGGTTTGGAAAAAGCCATGGCCACTCATGGTTTGATTTCCAAACTAAAGACTGACAATGGGCCACCGTTCCAAAGCCGAGAGCTAGCGGAGTACCTGAAAATCACTGGCACTCATCATCGACGGATCACGCCCCGATGGCCTCAGGCCAACGGTGAGGTGGAGAGGTTCATGCGCACGCTGAACAAAGTAATTCGCATTGCCGTGGAGGGCGACCAGGCAGTTGACTACGCGAGTTTTCTCATTTCTGCGCAATTAGCGCCAGGCGCCTCACTCTACTACGAACCGGGCACCTAGTCACATTGCATTCGGGAGGGCGTCTGTAGACGCTATCCCTCATCATCCCTCGTGGAACACTCCCGCCCTGTGTCAGGACCAAGTTCTAGAGAAGCGGCGTGCAGCCAACCACAGTGCCAGCATGAGTCGGCATGCCACTCCGTCCGACCTCACCATCGGGGATCAGGTGTTGCTGAAGCGTGCTCTTCCCGGGACTAAGTTTTGTACTCCTTTTGACACTGCACAGTGGACTATCACTCGCTGGAATGGGTCTGCTGTTATTGCTATTCGTGGGGGCGAGGCTATTACCCGAAATGTATCATTTAAAAAAAGATTCTACCCACCAAGCGGAGGTCGCAGCGGAGTGTTTTGCAGCAATGACGATGATGACTCATCCTCCTCACTGATCGAGGATATTGGCCCAGACTTGCCATCCGCGAGTTTTGGAGAAGAAGTGTCGTCCCCTGGGACAGCAGAAATACCGAGCACCTTGTCAGGTTTGAGTTCCACCCTGAGCCGATCAGGAGTCACCAAATACAATCTGTGTAACAATCCTTGCCCTTCAACTCGTTTGCGTGATCACCTATGTGACGTTTGAGGCTGTATGTTTTCTGTATGTTGTTTGTTGTTTATACATTTTTGGAGGAATGTTGTGTCGCTAGTCGGTGACGTAACCGACTATCCGACACCTAGTGAGCCACGGGGGAGTACCCCAGCTCGCCCAGCCTGGTTGGTTCCCAGATGTGGGAGCCAAGAATTACCTCTGTTTGTTGTGATGTTGGTTTCCCCCGAGGCTTCCAGCCCGGGGGTATTTAAATAAACAGGGCGTGGTCGGGGAGGCAGGGAGACGCGGCACACGGAGGGCAGCGCAGCCCGCTGACTCCTAGAAGCGCGATCCCAGGCCCATCCGACCACGTGGATCCCACAACGGAGTAATTGCAGTCCCGAGTCTTATTTACTGTAAGCGCCGTGACACTAACAGATCGGCATGTCCATTACAGCCGACATAACAAAATGTATGACTTGCAGAAATTTGCATGTGCGGTTATAATGAAAATATTATAAATAATTCTTAAATGAATAAAGTATGTAATTTGCCGAAAAAGGTACACATGTAGTTCTGTAATCCAAAGGTTGCCTTTACAATAGTTACATTAAACTGTGCTCCTTTCCTCTACTGCCCTTAAGGAACACGTTTGTTCATTTTTGAGCAACTATTTGCAGGTTCGCAGACAAACATTTTCAAATAGCTTTGTTATCTTGGAGAGGGGGTGATCTGTAGAACTACCGATGGTCCATTCTTTGTTACAAGACTAAGAGTATTTTTGGAGAATGTGCCACAGTTATTGATGAATTATTTAAAGGCTATATTTGCGTGTGATGGATTTGTTTAATTGATTCTATCCTGACTTTGAGTCCTTCAATCTCAGGTTAAAATTTGTCGCTTGGATACTGCAGAATACACACACCCACATATATATATATATATATATATATATAATAATACCAAAGGATTTCGCCCACTCCACGAGGTATAAGTAGCATGTATTTTATTGCAGTAACAACCGCCAACGCTTTTCAACTCACCAAGGAGTCTTGGTCACGGTAAGTGAGTCCCTTTTTACTTTTTCTTTTTATACTCAATATCCCTTCCTCATGCACAATGCATTCTGGATATAGTAGTTTACAAAAATTCTAATTAAAGTTAAAATTCTCATTTCACAATACATGACTCTTGTTTTTTCTATTTTTCAACATTCCTCCAATCCTTTCCAACTGTCAATTTAACACTGCTTTATTTTCTGTTGTTATTTCCAATATTACACTGATTCTACTACCCAATTAAAGGTATTATTTGTTAGTAATTTGCTCAATAAAGCAAGGGCTACTTTGTATTTTGTACTGCATCTATTATTAGTCTAGAGTCATACATTCTCAATCTACTGCTTCTTTCCTAATATACTCATTAGTTTTCAAAACATTACCTACCATCGTCTTATTTTCATTATTGTCACTACAAATTCTGCCCTTCATGATTTCATTGCTATCATTATAGTATACCTTAACATGTTTTAAATCACTCTAATTTATAGATGAACAAGTAATTCTTCGTCCATATTCAATCCATACGGCATTTTGGTACGAAGCTGAATAATATATCTGCTCCCCAGTTGTCGGAGCTTCCGGATTCTGTCACCACCTCTCTCACTCTTTTTCATTTGTGCTATTCCCACAAACCTTAATGATCTCCATTCATTTGTATGAGTCCTAGAGAAGTGTTTTGCCATTGTGTAACTCATGTCTTGATTTGTGATGGCTCTAGTATGCTCTAAAATCCTTTTCTTAAGCGGATATATTGTGCTCCCAATATATCTTAATCCACATTCACACTCAAGCATATACACCACATATTGGCTGTCACAAGTAATTCTCTGTGAGATGTGTTTGACCTTCCCTTTATGATCCATAAATGTTTTTGTATTCCTTGCAATTTGACACACTTTGCATTTATTGCATTTATAGAAGCCCACTACCTCAATCTTCAGCCACTTTTTTGGTATTGGTGCTACATAATGGCTATTCACCAATATGTCTTTCAATGAGCATGACTTTCTATATGTTATTTGTGGTTTGGAGCCTATTCTTTTTACCAAGTCTTGATCACTTCTCAATATTTTCCAATGTATTCTGAATATTGTTTCTATGTTCTTACTTTCCTTACTGAAAGTGAGAATTAGACGAGAGCACCCCTCCTCCTTGTCATTTCCTCTTTTCACACCTTTGTCTACCAGAGTGTCCTGCCGGGGTATCTTCTTAGCTCTTTTCTTGCTACAATCAATGTTTGCTTTTAGGTACCCTGGATGCATAAACCGCTTTCGTACCTTACTGAATTGTTTTTCCATTTCTTTATCATTGGAGCAGTTTCGTCTAGTTCTTAAAAATTCTCCAAAAGGAATGCTCTTTAATAATGGTTTCGGATGGAAGCTGCTTCCATGCAGAACACTATTTGTAGATGTTGCTTTTCTAAACATAGTTGTATTTATCTGATCATTTTCTATGTACACTCTAATGTCTAGAAAATCAATTTGTTTATCATTAATGTCATATGTAAAATTTAGACCACAATCATTTTCATTTAGAATTTTAAAATATACATCAAATTCCTCCTTGGTGCCATCTCAGATTAGAAACAAATCATCTATATAACGTAGCCATAATACCACTTTGTCAAGATGTTCTGAATATTCATCTTTCCATGCGATTTCTCTCTCCCACCAGCCCAAGGTTAAATTAGCATAGCTTGGAGAGAGAGAAATACCCATGGCAGTTCCTCGCAACTGTTTGTATACCTTTTTGTCAAATGTAAAGATGTTATTATTTAAACACAATTTTACCATCTCTACAAGCATTTCCGAATGTCTTTTCTCTTCAATCTTCCTTTGTCGTAAGAAAAAATTCAATGCATTTAGTCCTATTTCATGTCTAATTGATGTATACAGAGATACTGCATCCACCGTCACTAGGTTGTAACTCGCCTGCCATTCAATACCATCTATCACTCTCAAGAAATCACCTGTATCCTTGATATAGGAACTGAGAGAGGAAACCAATGGAGCAATATATTAATCAACATATTTTGATATATTTTCAAACAAAGATCCACACCCTGAAATAATCGGTATCGCCGGAGGCTTATTAAGCGTTTTGTGAATCTTTGGAAGAAAATATATAGTAGACAAGACTGGATGATTCGGGTTCAAATATTTAAATTCTTCTTCATTAATCAACAATTCATTCCGCCATTCTTCCAATTTCTTTGTGATTTCCTCCTGTATTTGATTTGTAGAGTCAATCCTTAATTTCTCATAACTCTCCTTGTCATTTAATTGTCTCATTGCTTCATTTACACAGTCATTCCGATTAAGAATCACAATATTACCTCCCTTATTCGCAGGTTTGATAATAATATTGTCATTATCCGCAAGTCGTTTTAAGGCTTTTCGTTCAGTCATAGTTAGATTCTCTCTTCTTCCAGTAGGTTTAGCATATTCCAATTTCTCCAAGTCATTAATGACAATCTCATAAAATAAGTCTACTTTATTCCCTGGTGTGAAAATAGGACAGAATTTAGAGGTCGATTTAAAATGACTATATTTATGATCATTTGTTTGAATCCCCATTTTTTCTAATATTTGGGTAGATGTCATCTCATTATCTTCCAAGTTATTCATTAAATCATAGCATACTTTAATGTCTTGTATTTGATCGATCATCAGACCTGTATCTTTCTGTATATTTTGTATGTCTATAGATCGTGATTGATGTTTGCTGAAATGTTTTGCCAATTTGATTTTTCGAATAAACTTATACGTGTCTATCTTAGACTCTACTCTATCAAAGTGATGTTCAGGACAGAAAGATAGGCCTTTATTCAGTACATATTCCTCTTCCTTTGTTAATGTGTAATCAGAAAGATTTATTTACCATTTTTTCTTCTACTATTTTTTCTATATCTTCTATTGTAGTTTTCTCTGTCTGTTGCGTAGAGGATAGTTTTTCCTTTCCTTTTCCTCTTCTGATTTTCCTATGCTTGATCAACAAACGTCAAAAGGCAGGGTCCGAGGATGCAGTGTAGGCAGAGGCCAGCCAAGAAATATACAATCAAGCATAGGAAAATCAGAAGAGGTCCTGAATATCACTTTGGTAGAGAAGAGACTAAGATAGACACGTATAAGTTTATTCGAAAAATCAAATTGGCAAAACATTTCAGCAAACATCAATCACGATCTATAGACATACAAAACATACTGAAAGATACAGGTCTTATGATCGATCAAATACAAGACATTAAAGTATGCTATGATTTAATGAATAACTTGGACGATGATGAGATGACATCTACCCAAATGTTAGAAACAATGGGGATGCAAACAAATGATCATAAATATAGTCATTTTAAATCGACCTCTAAATTCTGACCTATTTTAACACCAGGGAATAAAGTAGACTTATTTTATGAGATGGTCATTAATGACTTGGAGAAAGTGGAATGTGCTAAACCTACTGGAAGAAGTGAGAATCTAACTATGACTGAACGAAAAGCCTTACAACGACTTGCGGATAATGACAATATTATTATCAAACCTGCGGACAAGGGAGGTAATATTGTGATTCTTAATCGGAATGACTATGTAAATGAAGCAGTGAGACAATTAAATGACAAGGATAGTTCTGAGAAATTAAGGAATGACCCTACAAATCAAATACAGGAGGAAATCACAAAGAAATTGGAAGAATGGCGGAATGAATTGTTGATTAATGAAAAAGGATTTAAATATTTGAACCCGAATCATCCAGTCTTGTCTGCTATATATTTTCTTCCAAAGATTCACAAAACGCTTAATAAGCCTCCAGCGATACCGATTATTTCAGGGTGTGGATCTTTGTTTGAAAATATATCAAAATATGTTGATTATTATATTGCTCCATTGGTTTCCTCTCTCAGTTCCTATATCAAGGATGCAGGTGATTTCTTGAGATTGATAGATGGTATTGAATGGCAGGCGAGTTACAACCTAGTGATGGTGGATGCAGTATCTCTGTATACATCAATTAGACATGAAGTAGGACTAAATTCATTGATTTTTTTCTTACGACAAAGGAAGATTGAAGAGAAAAGACATTCGGAAATGCTTGTGGAGATGGTAAAATTGTGTTTAAATAATAACATCTTTACATTTGACAAACAGGTATACAAACAGATGAGAGGAACTGCCATGGGTATTTCTCTCTCTCCAAGCTACGCTAATTTAACCTTGGGCTGGTGGGAGAGAGAAATAGCATGGCAAGATGAATATTCAGAACATCTTGACAAAGTGGTATTATGGCTACGTTATATAGATGATTTGTTTCTAATCTGGGATGGCACCAAGGAGGAATTTGATGTATGTTTTAAAATTCTAAATGAAAATGATTGTGGTCTAAATTTTACATATGACATTAATGATAAACAAATTGATTTTCTAGACATTAGAGTGTACATAGAAAATGATCAGATAAATACAACTATGTTTAGAAAAGCAACATCTACAATTAGTGTTCTGCATGGAAGCAGCTTCCATCCGAAACCATTATTAAAGAGCATTCCTTTTGGAGAATTTTCAAGAACTAGACGAAACTGCTCCAATGATAAAGAAATGGAAAAACAATTCAGTAAGGTACGAAAGCGGTTTATGCATCGAGGGTACCTAAAAGCAAACATTGATCGTAGCGAGAAAAGAGCTAAGAAGATACCCCAGCAGAACACTCTGATAGACAAAGGTGTGAAAAGAGGAAATGACAAGGAGGAGGGGTGCCCTCGTCTAATTCTCACTTTCAGTAAGGAAAGTAAGAACATAGAAACAATATTCAGAAAACATTGGAAAATATTGAGAAGTGATCAAGACTTGGTAAAAAGAATAGGCTCCAAACCACAAATAACATATATAAAGTCGCGCTCATTGAAAGACATATTGGTGAATAGCCATTATGTAGCACCAATACCAAAAAATTGGCTGAAGATTGAGGTAGTGGGCTTCTATAAATGCAATAAATGCAAAGTGTGTCAAATAGCAAGGAATACAAAAACATTTATGGATCATAAAGGGAAGGTCAAACACATCTCACAGAGAATTACTTGTGACAGCCAATATGTGGTGTATATGCTTGAGTGTGAATGTGGATTAAGACATATTGGGAGCACAATATGTCCGCTTAAGAAAAGGATTTTCGAGATTGGTCATCTCTGTCACCGGCACCGGCAGTGGAGTGCGCAGCCCAGCAACTTTTTGACCACTTTGTTCTACAATATATCTATATATATATATATGTTAAATTCTTAGAAACTCTTAGAAACTTACCAGAACACTTAAGACACTTTAACATTCATTCCATTCATGACTTGTGCCAACATACCATAATAACATAATTTATAAATCAAATTATACACATATTAAACTTGTCCTTCCTTAATACAAAATATTGTTCATTGCTTCCTAGTACGTTTCTAAACCTGATTGTAAACTGAAGCATAAAGTGCTCACTATAGTGAAAATTACAACAATGTCTATTAGGAGTATATTTTTTTGTCCGGGAGTGTAATCTAATCATTTAAAATATTGGTGCAGCAAAACATAATTTCCCAAAGAATTTCACAATGCATTCACAATTTAACTTAGCTCCAAGGCACCAAAGATAGCTATGAGATTACAAGATAACTACCTTATAATAAAATACCTGTTATATAATATGGAAGCCTGCAAGTTCAGATGCAGTTTAGGCAGCAAAAATGGGAACTGGCGTTTACTTTTCAGATATGAACAGGATAAACTACATATTTGTGACAGCATATTCATTCTGTTATACCTCTATAGATCATTGAAGAAAAGATAGAATGTCTGCATGGTTTTACAAAATCTGAGTCATAGCATATTTAACCTGACATATTAAACTGATCCTAATATATTTTTGTAAAAATTACTAGCTGCTTTTTTATGTGTGACCTTATAAAAATCTCAGCCTTCGGCCTCTTACCTCTGTATGTCACTGAACTCCTCGATGACTTGCAATATCCCTATAATGGATGGCAGGGTGTTTGTTCTTTGTCCTATATTTTACTTTCAGAATGGGAGTAGACTATGTCAATAATGCTCTATTAATGACCTGTAATCTTCAATACTCCTGGTCCTGTTGTCCTCCTCCCATTCCTCACAAAGTGGAGATTGTCTACCTCCACAACAGAAAAAAGAATCTGAGGAATGCTGGATCCCCTGCCCCACCCACTATGGAGTACTTAAGCATACTGACCCAGCATTCCTCCTGAACTCCTAAGCCACGACAGAAGGCCGGCAGTCCGGGAAGGAGGGTGGGGTGTGAGGATTGGGACGAGGACAACAGGACCAGTGGTAATGAAGATTACTGTTAAGTAATAGGGCATTACCTCCAGGTCCCTCCAGTCCTCATCCCATTCCTCACAAAGTGGAGCATACCCAAGCAGCCCTAACCGGCCTTCTGAACATCCGAGACAAGCCATAACCAAACCACAAAAGGGAGAGCGTACACCAATCATGCAGCCCCCCAGAAGTGATTTATCATGGAAAACAAAAACACAAAAAACAGCTCAAGAACAGACCGCCCTCAGAACCGTGCAGCCAAAAATAGGCACATCACTCAAGACATGTGGCAAATGATAATGTTTGACAAAAGTACTCATAGGAGCCCATGCAGCTGCCTGCCAATTTCCTGAACAGACACCCCTGAAGCTCAGCCTAGGAGGCCCCAACACCCTTGGTGGACTGTCCCTGAACTCCCACTGGAGGAGGTACTCCTCCTACTGAATACGCATGCTCAATAGTCTGCTTGATCCATCTGCTGAGAGAAAGACCAGAGTCCCGCTCCCCCTTAGTGGCAGCCTCAAAAGAGACAAAGAGAAACTCTGACTTGCAAAAAGATTGTGTACGAACCAGATAAAACTGCAAGGCCTGTTTTACATCCAGTAAAGACCAATCCAGGTAAGAGGCCTCCCCTTCTCCCGCCACTAAGGCTGGCAGAAGGAGTTCCTGGGAGCAATGAAACTTGGAAAGAACTTTAGGCACAAAGGAAGAGCCCAATAGCAACACAACCCCATTCTCAGTAAAGGACAGAAAAGGTTCCCTGGCCATACAAGCACTCAACTTCCCTAGACTCCTTGCTGAAGTCACAATCACCAAAAATACCACCTTGATGGTGACAAATTTAATATCAACAGTCGCCAATGGTTCAAAAGGAGCCAGAACCAAAACCCTCAGGACCAAAGGCAAGTCCCAGAAGAGGAAAGACAGGCTTCTGGACCAGATTCTTCAGGAAAAACAATGCAGCAACCAAACCAACAAATTGTCACATCTTGCAGATTTCCCCAAGGAGAATGGAAGGCCTTAATAGAAGCCCACTGGGTGCACAAAGTAGACACATGTAGATGCTTCTGAATCCCCTCCCACAAAAATTGAAGAACCAGGGGGAGAGAAAACTCCAGTGGAGAAACCCCCACTGGCTCACACCACTTCCAGAAATGATTCCAATGGTGATTATACGACTGTAGCGTAGTTGGCCTCTTAGACCTTTGCACTGCCACTGCTAAATGTTTGGCAGTGCAAAGACCGCACCAACCAAGTAGGAGGAGGAATCGCCATCGTCTTCAAAGACTCCACCAGCGTCACCACCTCCACCGAAGACACCCCCCTCGCCGCTGAACACCTGCATTTCCAGATTCGCACCGACCCCAGGACCACCCTCAGAGGATCCCTCGTCTACCGTCCCCCCGGACCGCGCGCCCCTTTCAGCGACTCCATCGCCGACTTCGTCTCCCCGCACGCCCTCGCCTCGCCGGACTACATCCTCCTAGGCGACCTCAACTTCCATCTGGAACAGAACAACGACCCCAACACCACCGCTCTGCTCGATAACCTCGACAACCTCGGCCTCAAGCAACTGGTGAACACCGCCACCCACATCGCCGGACACACGCTTGACCCCATCTTCTCTGCCAGCAAACACGTCTCCTTCAGCCACGCCTCCGCTCTACACTGGACCGACCACAGCTGTGTCCATTTCACATTCCGACGCGAGACCCGCCACCTCCACACTCAACCCATCCCTCGTCGACAGTGGAACAAAATCCCCAAAGAACAGCTCCATGCTCTCCATCAACCAACCCACCCTCACCACCGATGACCCCAACGACGCAGCCCTCAGCCTCACGAACTGGATCACCAACTGCGCAGACAACCTTGCATCCCTCAGACGCACGCATCGACATGCCAACACCAAAAAACCTCTCTGGTTCTCTGACACCCTTAAGGAATCGAAGAAAACCTGTCGTGCCCTCGCGAGAACCTGGCGCAAGGACCACACTGCTGACAACATGACCGCCCTCAAGAACGCGACCCGCGAACACCACCACCTGATCCGCGCAGCCAAAAGGAATTTCTTCACCGACAGACTGGACAAAAACAGCCACAACAGCAGAGAACTTTTCAGCATCGTTAAAGAGTTCTCCACCCCCAACGCCGTCACACCCTCACAAGACCTGTGCAACTCACTCGCTACCTTCTTCCATCGCAAGATCACTGACCTCCACGACAGCTTCGGACACCAGACCCAACCAAGCATCACCGAACCCACACCCCCGGCCATCACCCTCAACGCCTGGACCCATATCAACACTGAAGAAACCAAAACCACCATGAACTCTATCCACTCCGGCGCCCCATCGGACCCCTGCCCCAAGCCCGTCTGCGCCCGTCCGCGCCTGGCCCGCGCCCAGCGCCACGACCCCTGGTCCCCAGCTCTCCCAAGCCCCGCTGACCCGCTACGACCCCACCACCCTCCACGCCCTCAACCCAGGACGCTCCAACACCTGCTTCCAAGCTCACCCCAAACGCACCCATGGACCCTTCGCCTGCAACTCCTGCAAACGCACCTTCCACCACGCAACAACCACGACCACAAGCCCACGCGCCATCAACCACCTCAAGTGCATCCTAGTCAACGCTCGCTCCGTCCACAAACACGCCATTGAACTCTGGGACCTCCTGGACTCAATAGCACCGGACGTCGCCTTCATCACAGAGACCTGGATGAACGCCTCCTCAGCCCCTGACATCGCCACTGCCATTCCCCAAGGCTACAAGATCTCCAGAAAAGACCGCACCAACCAGGTAGGAGGAGGTATCGCCATCGTCTTCAAAGACTCCATCAGCGTCACCACCTCCACCGAAGACACCCCTCTCGCCGCTGAACACCTGCATTTTCAGATTCGCACCGATCCGAGGACCACCCTCAGAGGATCCCTCGTCTACCGTCCTCCCGGCCCACGCGCCCCTTTCAGCGACGCCATCGCCGACTTCATCTCCCCGCACGCCCTCGCCTCGCCGGACTACATCCTCCTAGGTGACCTCAACTTCCATCTGGAACAAAACAACGACCCCAACACCACCACCCTGCTCGACAACCTCGCCAACCTCGGCCTCAAACAACTGGTGAACACCGCCACCCACATCGCCGGACACACGCTTGACCCCATCTTCTCCGCCAGCAAACACGTCTTCTTCAGCCACGCCTCCGCCCTACACTGGACCGACCACAGCTGCGTCCACTTCACATTCCGACGCGAGACCCGCCACCTCCGCACCCAACCCATCCCTCGTCGACAGTGGAACAAGATCCCCGAAGAGCAACTCTTCTCCGCACTCGCTGCCAACCAACCCACCCTCACCACCGACCCCAACGACGCAGCCCTCAACCTCATAAACTGGATCTCCAACTGCGCAGACATCCTTGCTCCCCTCAAACGCACGCATCGACAGACCAACACCAAAAAACCTCTCTGGTTCTCTGACACCCTCAAAGAATCAAAGAAAACTTGTCGCGCCCTTGAGAAAGCCTGGCGCAAGGACCGCACCGCTGACAACATGACCGCCCTCAAGAACACCACCACCTGATCCACGCTGCCAAAAGGAACTTTTTCACCGACAGGCTGGACAAAAACAGACACAACAGCAGAGAACTCTTCAGCATCGTCAAGGAGTTCTCCAACCCCAGCGCCAACGCCAACGCCGTCATGCCCTCACAGGATCTGTGCGAATCCCTCGCCACTTTCTTCCATCGCAAGATTAGCGACCTCCACGACAGCTTCGGACACCAGACCCAACCATACACCACCGAACCGGCATCCACAGCCATCACCCTCAACAACTGGTCCCACATCAACACGGAAGAAACCAAATCCATCATGAACTCTATCCACTCCGGCGCCCCTTCGGACCCCTGCCCGCACTTCATCTTTAACAAAGCCGACGACATCATCGCCCCGCACATCCAGACCGTCATCAACTCTTCTTTTTCTTCTGCTACCTTCCCCGAATGCTGGAAACACGCCGAAGTCAACGCCCTACTAAAGAAACCTACGGCTGACCCGAGCGACCTAAAAAACTTCCGCCCCATCTCTCTTCTGCCTTTCCCAGCCAAAGTAATAGAGAAGACCGTCAACAAACAGCTGACCACCTTCCTGGAAGACAACAACCTGCTCGACCCCTCACAAACCGGATTGAGGACCCCTCATCTCAGTCACTGACGACATCAGAACCCTGATGGACAACGGTGAAACAGTCGCCCTCATTCTGCTCGACCTCTTGGCTGCCTTTGACACCGTCTGTCACCGCACCCTAATCACCCACCTCCGCTCCACCGGGATCCAAGGCCAGGCCCTGGACTGGATCGCCTCCTTCCTCTCAAACCGTTCCCAAAGAGTTTACCTCCCTCCGTTTCGCTCAGAACCCACCGAGATCATCTGCGGCATACCCCAAGGCTCATCACTCAGCCCGACACTCTTCAATGTCTACATGAGCCCCCTCGCCAACATCGTACGCAAGCACGACATCATCATCACCTCCTACGCCGACGACACCCAACTTATACTCTCCCTCACCAAGGACCCCGCCAGCGCCAAGACCAACCTACAAGAGGGTATGAAGGACGTCGCAGATTGGATGAGGCTCAGCCGCCTAAAGCTGAACTCTGAAAAAACGGAAGTCCTCATCCTCGGCAACACCCCGTCCGCCTGGGACGACTCCTGGTGGCCCACGGCCCTCGGCACCGCACCGACCCCCACAGACCACGCCCGCAACCTCGGCTTCATCTTGGACCCTCTTCTCACCATGACCAAGCAAGTCAACGCCGTGTCCTCCGCCTGCTTCCTCACCCTCTGCATGCTCCGCAAGATCTTCCGCTGGATCCCCGCCGACTCCAGAAAAACCGTGACCCACGCCCTCGTCACGAGCCGCCTGGACTACGGCAACACCCTCTACGCCGGGACCACAGCCAAACTCCAAAATCGCCTGCAACGCATTCAAAACGCCTCGGCCCGCCTCATCCTCGACATACCCCGCAGCAGCCACATCTCCGCACACCTGAGACACCTGCATTGGCTCCCTGTCAGCAAAAGGATCACCTTCCGACTTCTCACCCACGCACACAAAGCCCTCTACGACAAGGGACCGGAATACCTCAACAGACGCCTCAGCTTCTACGTCCCCACCCGCCTCCTCCGCTCCTCTGGCCTCGCACTCGCTGCTGTCCCTCGCATCCGCCGCTCCACGGCGGGTGGGAGATCTTTCTCCTTCCTGGCGGCCAAGACCTGGAACTCCCTCCCCCCCAACCTCAGGACCACCCAGGACCACTCCGCTTTCCGGAGACTCCTAATGACCTGGCTGTTCGAACAGCGATAACCCCCCCCTTTTTCCCCTGGCGCATTGAGACCCGCACGGGTGAGTAGCGCGCTTTATAAATGTTAATGATTTGATTTGACTTCATCTTCAATAAAGCCGACGACATCATCGCCCGCACCTCCAGGCCATCATCAACTCCTCATTTTCTTCTGCTACCTTCCCCGAAACCTGGAAACACGCCGAAGTCAACGCCCTACTAAAGAAACCTACGGCTGACCCAAGCGACCTGAAAAACTTCCGCCCCATCTCGCTCCTCCCCTTCCCTGCCAAGGTAATAGAGAAGACCGTCAACAAACAGCTTACCAACTTCCTGGAAGACAACAACCTTCTCGACCCTTCACAAACTGGATTCCGAACCAACCACAGCACTGAAACCGCCCTCATCTCAGTCACAGACGACATCAGAACCCTGATGGACAACGGTGAAACAGTCGCCCTCATCTTCCTCGACCTCTCGGCTGCCTTCGACACCGTCTATCACCGCACCCTAATAACCCGCCTCCGCTCCACCGGGATCCAAGGCCAGGCCCTGGACTGGATCGCCTCCTTCCTCTCAAACCGTTCTCAAAGAGTTTACCTCTCACCTTTTCGCTCAGACCCCACCGAGATCATCTGCGGCGTACCTCAAGGCTCCTCGCTCAGCCCAACACTCTTCAATGTCTACATGAGCCCCCTCGCCGACATCGTACGCAAGCACAACATCATCATCACCTCCTACGCCGACGACACCCAACTTATACTCTCCCTCACCAAGGACCCCGCCAGCGCTAAGACCAACCTACGAGACGGCATGAAGGACGTCGCAGATTGGATGAGGCTCAGCCGCCTAAAGCTGAACTCGGACAAAACGGAAGTCCTCATCCTCGGCAACACCCCGACCGCATGGGACGATTCCTGGTGGCCCACGGCCCTTGGCACCGCACTGACCCCCTCAGACCACGCCTGCAACCTCGGCTTCATCTTGGACCCTCTTCTCACCATGAACAAACAAGTCAACGCTGTGTCCTCCGCCTGCTTACTCACCCTCCGCATGCTCCACAAGATCTTCCGCTGGATCCCCCCCGACACCAGAAAAAACGTGACCCACGCCCTCGTCACGAGCCGCCTGGACTACGGCAACACCCTCTATGCTGGGACCACCGCTAAACTCCAAAAACGCCTGCAACGTATTCAAAACGCCTCGGCCCGCCTCATCCTCGACGTACCCCGCAACAGCCACATCTCCGCACACCTGAGACACCTGCATTGGCTCCCAGTCAGCAAAAGGATCACCTTCCGACTTCTCACCCACGCACACAAAGCCCTCCACAACAAGGGACCGGAATACCTCAACCGTCGCCTCAACTTCTACGCCCCCACCGTCTCCTCCGTTCCTCTGGCCTCACGCTCGCTGCCGTCCCTCGCATCTGCCGCTCCTCAGCGGGTGGGAGGTCCTTCTCCTACCTGGCAGCCAAGACCTGGAACACCCTCCCCACCAGCCTCAGGACCACCCAGGACCACTCCGCATTCCGGAGACTCCTCAAGACCTTGCTTTTCGAGCAGCAGTAACCCCCCCTAGAGCCTTGAAACCCGCACGGGTGAGTAGCGCGCTTTATAAATGTTAATGATTTGATTTGATTTGATTTGATTTGGCAAGCCCTTTATGTTGCCACCCACTCCTCTCAATTTTCACACCAACAGGTGGAGATGCCGAGAGTTCCAGAGAGGGGAAAGACCAGAAGGGAAACAGAGAAGACGGGACCAATCAAGAACCCCTGATCGCCACCTCCCTGAAAATGGGAAACCACCACCTCCGGGCCCAAAAGGGACCACCACAATCAACCCCCTGTCCTCCCCTGTAGATGAGAGAGAAACTGAGTAATCAAAGCCACTGGAGGAAATGCATACAGCAGGTGATTGGGCCAGGGAATTTGTCATGGCATCCACCACCCCATACTCCCACCTGAGGAAACCGGACACAAAATCTGGGAACCTGGGTATTTAGGCGGAAACCAAAGAGATCCAGGAAGGGAACACCAAACCTCTTGCACACTTGTTGAAACACATCCTCTGAGAGAGACAACGTCTGAAAGGGAGGAAAAAAATGACTGAAGGCATCTGCCACTCCATTGTCTATTCCCTGCACATAAACTGCTTTCAGCGAAAGAAGATGTAACTCTACCCACTGGAACAACTGCAGAGCCACCGCATTGAGGGACTGGGAAGGAATACCTCCTTGGCTGTTGAGGTACGCTACCATCACCTGGTTGTCTGACCTCACCACCAGATGATGACTATCCAGCATATGATGGAACCTCTGGACAGCCAGACAGATGGCCATCAACTCTCTCCAATTGGATTATCTGCGGTTCTCCTGAAAGGGCCATCTGTCCTGAAAAGGAAAGTTCCCCCAGTGTAGCCCCCCACCCCAGGGAACTGGCATCTGTGGTAAGAATCAAGGGTGGGGCAGGCTGCAAAGGCACCAAGCTACCAAGGGGGTGAGCAGGGGTTATCTTGGATGTGTAACCCCCTTGCACTGACTAGAGTGGCGAGTTCTACCTGGCTGAGGTG
Source organism: Pleurodeles waltl (assembly GCF_031143425.1). Lineage (NCBI taxonomy): Eukaryota > Metazoa > Chordata > Amphibia > Caudata > Salamandridae > Pleurodeles > Pleurodeles waltl. Next base: position 730,639,428 of record NC_090449.1, read on the forward strand.
CATACCCTAGCAAACCAGAAACCAAGGAACCCAGAAGGACAAGAGATGGATCCACATTGAGCTGAGGTGCAATTGAGCCTAGGGCACCGTGAGCACTGCTACCTTCCTGAAGCCCAAAAGATGGAGATAGATGCGAACCCAGGACCGCAGAGTTGTCCAACAATGCTAGGGCCAAGGACGGCAAAGTCTCCGCCCTAAGGGAAGTAGGAACACCCTATTGATGTCTGTACAGAACTGGGCCCCTATGAAAATCAAGTCTTGTGAAGGAAGCAACTGACTCTTGTCCGAAATGATCATGAACTCATGGGACTGAAGGGTAGCTCAAACCTCGCATAAGTCCCCCAGAAGTTCCTCCTGTCAGGGTGCATGCAGGAGCCAGTCGTCCAGGTAGGGATATAGATGACAACCCTGGAGATGAAGGGAGGCAACTAGTGGTGCCACCGCCTCAGTAAACACTCTTGGTGCCAAGCAGAGACCAAAAAGCAGTACTGTAAATTGGTAATGGATGCCCCAGAGACAGAATCTCAGAAATCGCTGGGAAGACTGGCACATGATAGTAGGCATCCTGGAAATCCAGAGCACACATGAAATGCCCATGTGCCACTAGAGGAATGATCCGCTGCAATGCCTCCATTCTGAAAAGCAGATGACAGACACATTTTTCAGGGCCTTCAAATCCAACACCAAGCAGAACTTACCTGTCACCTTCGCCACCAGAAAAATGATTGAGTAGAACCCCTGACCTTGTTCCTTAAGGAGAACAACTCACACTGCTTGTTTCTGTAACAGGGAAAGAATGCCTTGATGGAGGGACTCCTGCTTGGCTGGAAGAAAGTGTGACGGGGTGTCACTGTTGAAGAAACTGTTGAAGACGTCCCCTACAACCACATCCTGCACCTCTATCATATAGTCAGGAATGGGGCTTGGGCGGTGGGGACTTTGCTTTCTGCTCCCGACTCTTCTGAGCTGTAAACCTCCCATGAGATCTCACAGACTTCCTCCTAGGAAGCTGATGCAGAGGAAACTTGCATTTAGAAAAAGGCATGCCCCCATGCCCCGACTTCAGAGAGGAAGAATGTGTCTTTTCCTTGAAAAGTTTATCCAAGCGAGATTCCAAATCAGGACCAAACAAAACTGAATGCTGAAACTTTAATACCAAACCTTTCTAGGCAGCATCTGTCCTCCAATCTCATAAACCAGATTACTACAGGCCCCAACACAGTCCCCTTCTACCAGAGCTGAGGCCCTAACAACATCAAAGGAAATATCAGAAAGAAGCTCCATTTTACGCTCAATTAACTCCAGAACCCCAGAACAGTCTTAGGATTCATCCAAGGTCCCTATATAAAGTCTTGAGATCAGAGATTAGGGGTTGAGTCATATAAGTAATATAGATCCCAGCTCCAAGGGCCAGATGAGCCCCTGAATACACCTTCCTGAGGGAGACTCCACCTTCTTGTCCACTGGATCTTTGAGGACTATGGGGGTCATTCTGACCTCGGCAGTAAAAGTCGCTTACCGCCGGCCAGAAGGCCGCCATAACACCGCCGCGGCAAACTGCCACGGTCATTCTGACCCGCAACTGGCAAACCGCCAAAAACCCGACATCCACAAAAGTCCGCCACACCAAAGGTCAGCGGGAAACTGGCGATGACCAAACCTCCACCGTCACGCCAACAGAAATACGCCCATACCATTCCGACCCACAAATCCCTGCAGCGGTCTTTCAACCGCGGTATTCCATTGGCGGTACACACCGCCGCGGTCAAAATACACACACCTTTACAAAACACTACCACATTGGATAATTCAAAATACACACACCTGAGACACATACACACACCACTCCCACACACCCAATTAAATATAAAACACATACCCACATCACCCACAAACCCCTACGACCACAATTGCGAGTCAAGGACAGAGAGAGAGAGCACAGCATAGAGTACACCATCACACAGAGGCAAATCACAACATCACCCACACAATTTCCACGCACAAAACACCATACACCACCACACTCACCACACTCTACAACACATAAACCACCCCTCACCTCATCCACACCACCCCATGGCACCCCAAAGACACCCCAGGTTCTCTGACGCAGAACTCAGGGTCATGGTGGAGGAAGTAGTTTGTGTAGAGCCCCAGCTCTTCGTGGCACAGGTGCAGCACACCACCATTGCCAGGAGGATGGAGCTATGGCAAAGAATAGTGGACAGGGTCAACGCTGTGGGACAGCATCCACGCAATCGGGAGGACATCAGGAAGCGGTGGAACGACCTACGGGGGAAGGTGCGTTCCATGGTATCAAGGCACAACATTGCGGTGCAGAAGACTGGCGGCGGACCCCCACCTACTCCACCAGAATTCACAGCATGGGAGGAGGAAGTCTTGCACATCCTGCATCCTGAGGGCCTCGCAGGAGTAGGCGGAGGAATGGACTCTGGTAAGTCAAACCTTCACTACTCCATTCCCCCCACCCCACCTGCATGCCAAATCATACCCCCACCCTCACCCCCACCCCCATCACACCAACTCCTTGCAAATGGCTCACCATCACATCCCACCCATCCCAAAACCTAGCCCTGCGTGCGTCCCCAAAGCATGGACACCCATCCCCAAAGCATGCCCACTGCACACACCCATCACCCCCACAAGCCACCGTCACAAAAGCCCCCACAAGGGAATGCCAGCACTGGGGGACACGGCCACCCACCCATTACACGAAATGCCACACACAGAAGCAATAACCATACTCTTATACCCCTGCAGGACCCGAACGCCACCACACCGCCACGGAGGGTCCAAAGATGTCCATCCCACCCCCAGAAGAGGCCCCCAGTGATAACAGCAGCTCTGTCTCCCTGGACCCTGATGACCAGCCCGGCCCATCGGGGACCTCGGGACAGTCGGTTCCCCACAGACAGCCACAGGCTACACCAGACCTAACCCCCTCTGGGAACACCAGCACAGCTCCCACCCAGCGGGCCCATGCCTCTGTCCCCAGGACACGTCAATCAGCGGTGTGTCCACCACTACAGGGCACCCAGGTTGACCCACCACCCCAACAACAACAGGGACCTGGGGGCAGTGGTAGTGGGCACACCGTCCAGGGGACAGAGGCCCAGGGAAACAGGGGAACTGGGAGGGCTGCTGTGCGACAGGGGGGGGACAGGCCCAGGGAACCGACTCTCCAAGAGGCCCTCTCCTCCATCATGGGAGCATACCACCACTCCCAGGAGATGATGGCTACGGTACTGGCCAGGTTCCAGGAGATCCAGGTCATGCAGGAGCAACAGTACATGGGGTTCAGAGATGAACTGAGGAACATTAGTTCCGCAATGGGGACCATCGTCGTGGCCCTAACCCAGATAGTCACCACATTGCGGGACCATGTGGCACCACAAAGGGCCCCTGTCACTAGCCTGGACCAGGAACAGCCTACCACCTCCGCCGGCGCTAGTGGACAGGAGGCCCCCACACAACGACAGGCCACCAGAACCCCACCTCCTGCAGAAGAAGAACCACCCCGCAAGCGGAACCTGAGATCTCACAAGAAGACAGAGTAGGATTGCAAGACCCCCGCCAGAAAACGATACCCCCTGATGTCATCCCACTGTCCCACATTGTCACCCTGTCCAACCTTGAACTGCCCCTGCTCCATCCTTCCACAGGCATATGGACAATGCACCTGTGCGACTGAGAACTGGACTCTGCCATGGACATTACTCCACCATCACCCATCCCCGTTTTACAATCATGTTCCTTAAATTTAGCACTTGAATTAAATCACTTCTTGCACTAAAAAAATCTGGAGTCTGCTTGGATTTTGAACAAATGTATTAGACATAACGGTGCCAAAATGTTCAGTTACATTGTGATGACAACATACCACTGTCACACAGCTGTAGTCCATGGGCAAACAAAGCAGAGGTCACGCAGTGGGGCCCACAGCTCTGAAAACGGAAGGGAAAGTCACAACTCAGTTAACAGGAACTGGGGGGGAACTCAGACAGTAGAGAGGCAGGAGACTTTAAGTAAATGTAAAATGGCGTGGTTGATTCGTACCTGTGTGCTACTGAAAATATTGTTGTATCACTGTGTCCCTGTTGTCTGTGTCGTCCCCGTCGTCCTCCTCCTCTTCACTCTCCACAGGCTCCACAGCTGCTACAACACCACCATCTGGACCATCCTCCTGCAGGAAAGGCACCTGGCGTCGCAAAGCCAGGTTGTGAAGCATATAGCAGGCCACGATGATATGGCACACCTTCTTTGGTGAGTACATTAGGGATCCCCCTGTCATATGCAGGCACCTAAACCTGGCCTTCAGGAGGCCGAAGGTTCTTTCTATAATCCTCCTAGTTCACCCATGGGCCTCATTGTAGCGTTCCTCTGCCCTTGTCCTGGGATTCCTCACTGGGGTAAGTAGCCATGACAGGTTGGGGTAACCAGAGTCACCTATTAGCCACACACGCTGTCTCTGTAGCTGTTCCATCACATAAGGGATGCTGCTATTTCACATGATGTACGCGTCATGCACTGACCCAGGGAACTTGGCATTTACATGGGAGATGTACTGGTCAGCCAAACAGACCACCTGGACATTCATAGAATGATAACTTTTTCTGTTCCTGTACACCTGCTCACTTCCACTGGGGGAAACCAGGGCCACATGGGTCCCATCAATGGCACCAATGATGTTGGGGATATGTCCAAGGGCATAGAAATCACCCTTCACTGTAGCCAAATCGGCCACCTCAGGGAAAACAATGTAGCTCTGCATGTATTTCATCAGGGCAGACAACACTCTGGACAAAACCTTAGAAAACATAGGCTGAGACATCCCTAATGATATGGCCACTGTTGTTTGGAATGATCCACTTGCCAAAAAATGGAGTACTGACAGAACCTGCACCAGACGGGGAATCCCTGTGGGTTGGTGAATGGGGGACATCAGGTCTGGCTCCAGCTGGGCACACAGTTCCTGTATAGTGGCTCGGTCAAGTCTGTATGTAAGTATGACATGTCTTTCTTCCATTGTCGACAGGTCCACCAGCGGTCTGTACACGGGAGGATTCCTCCATCTCCTCGCAAGTCCCAGCGGACGGTGCCTAGGAAGGACAACATGGAGCACAGAGTCAAGCAACCCACAGGTACGTAACCACAGCTTACACAGTACACGATTCGCTATGCATTGAATGGCTTGTATGAGTGGCAATGCAAGGCCTAGGCCTGTGTGATGCCGTAGAAATTCAGCCATGTGGGCCCTTGAAATGGCGGCTGCCTGACCTGTGAAGTGTGACAATGGGATGTGAGGTCAATGCGCTGGCATGGCACACCGTGGCGGTAGGCGGTCGAAGACCGCGGCGCAAAGCAGCATTGGTTAACATTGAACCCTATGGGTCTCAGGCGCCAATGACGATGTGTGCCGGCGGTCGCGGTACGTACCGCCGCGGTACGCACCGCCGTGGGCGTTACCGCCATTTTCTACTTGCTTAATCACTCGAGACCTGATCATCCACAGGAGAGGACCTATACTGCAAGTGCTGCTGTGAACTCGGTCTGGAAGAGACAATGGCTGCTGCGACTGGGGAAAGGGCCCCTGCCTTCACATCTGAGGAATTGGATAAACTTGTTGATGGGGTCCTTCCCCAGTATGCGCTATTCTACAGTCCTCCAGACCAACAGGTAAGTACACTGGGAGCACGTAGTATGGGCTATGCCTCTGTTGAGTGGGGTGGATGTAAGATGGTGGGGAGGGGAGCGAATGAGGAGTGCAACACACGACAGATGAGAGCATGTGCCACATGGCAAGGTTGGGGAGGGGGGACCGCGCACATCGACCATGCAGAAAAGTGATGATATTTATTTTTCAACCCTGTACATGTCACATAGGTCAGCGGCAATCAGAAGATCGACATTTGGCGTGCCATCGCCAACGATGTCCGGGCCTTGGGGGTCCACAACAGACGGGGCACCCACTGCCGCAAGAGGTGGGAGGACATCCGCCGCGGGAGCAGAAAGACCGCCGAGGCTCTGCTGGGGATGGCCTCCCAACGTGGGAGGGGTGCCAGTCGTCAATTGACCCCCCTGATGTCCCAGATCCTGGCGGTGGCCTACCCCGATTTGGATGGGCACGTGAGGACATCACAGCAGACACAAGGGGGTGAGTATCAGCACATTCTGCTGTATTAGCGCACAGTGGAGGCGTCTGGGTGGGGGAGGAGGGCTGTGGCTATCTCTAGGCCAGGGCGGTTTCTGTAGGCTAGGCCCCTCCGTTAGACATGACCCTGTGCCCCCGCCCCCCACCTCTGTAGGGTGCTAAGTACAGCTATCCATGGCCCGGGCTCACCTATGTGTGCATTTGTCGTCCATAGACTTGTAGGCCAAGTCACTATAATTGAGTAGTGTACCCCGAGTGCGCGGCATAGTGCTGGGGGCTTCTGTGTCTGTCCTCTCCGCCAACGGTGCCGCCAATGCATGCACTCAACATGTCTTTCTTTCTTCTCCCCCCCCTTTTTTTTGGTTTTCCTGTTCATGTGTGCATTAGCATCATCAGGCGGAGGAGAAGTGGCATCGGCGCACGAGGGAGCTGCATCTCACATGGCCCCGGAGGGCCCTGCAAGCGACTCGGAGTTAACCAGTGAGACGGAGGACGAGGGGGGCTCCACAACGGGGACCCGTGGAGACGTCAGCGACACCGACACGTCCTCGGAAGGGAGCTCCCTTGTGGTGGCGGCAACATCCGTGCCCACCGCAACAACAGGTACAGCCGCCACCCAGCGCACCAGCTCTGCCCTCCCAGCAGCCCCTCAGCTTCCGCCCGTGCCCGCTCAAGCAGGAAGCCGGCCATCTCCTTCGCCCCTGGCACCTCAGGTCCTGCCCCAGTTACCCCTGCTGCCCTCAGTGCGGAGATCATTGACCTCCTCCAGACGCTCATTGTTGGGCAGTCTACCCTTTTGAATGCCATCCAGGGGGTAGAAAGGGAGGTGCATCGGAGCAATGCATACCTGGAGGGCATTCATTCGGGTCAGGCTGCCCATCAGCGATCGTTCAATGCTCTGGCCTCAGCACTGACGGCAACAATTGTCCCTGTCTCTAGCCTCCCCCCTCCAACTTCCTCAACCCAGTCCCACTCCCCTGTTCCTCTGCCTATCCCAGACACACCTACAGACCAGCCTGCACACACCTCAACACCCAAGGGCAGCTCATCCAGACATAAGCACCACAGATCACACAAGCATTCACCCAAGCAACATCCACATTCAGACATGCCAACAGCCACTGCCTCCTCTGTGTCCCCCTCCTCCTCGTCTCCCTCCTCCCTCCCTGTGACGTCTCCACTCAACCTGCATGCACACCACCATCAGCCACTACGTCCATCACCACCACACCCACCAGAACAGTCCACACACGTGCAGTCACCACCCCCACTGCCATTTACACGTCCCCTGTGTCCTCTCCCAGTGTGTCTGTCACTCCCTCTTCCAAGCCACACAAACGCCAGCAGCCACCCACCCAACAGCCATCCACCTCACCACAGCCTCCAGCACAAGCACCTGCACCCAAAGACAGCACACTTGACTCTCCTACAACCACATCCTCTCCCTCCACTCCCATACCCACTGCACCTACCCTTCCCATTGCTCCTAAAAAGTTGTTCCTCTCCAAAATTAACCTCTTTGTATCACCTGACCCACCCCCTCCATCTCGTAATAGTCCAAATAGCACCTCAGCCACCACAAGCCCTGCACCTACTAGGACCATCGTTCAGGGCTATTGGAGTCCACCAGCTCCTATGGCAGGAACATCGGCCAGCAGCAAGGGGACAGCCAGCCCACCCCCTGGGAAAAGAACCAAAAAAGGGAAGGGCCGGCGCGACAGGCCTGAGACGGCTGCCCCAAGGACACCACCCTTGCACCGTCACCTGGCCCATCCACAAAGGGAGGCAAGGGCCCCAGAGATTGGGCCAAGGGGGGCAAGGGCAGCAGGGCGGACAAGTCCGGCAGCAGGCGAGCTGCCCAGGAGGGCCCCACCAGCCCCATTTGGGGTGTGACAGAGGACACCCACGGGCCCAGGAGTCCAGCACAGGAGGGCCCCGCAAGCGATAGGTCGGATGGCGACTGAGCGGGAATGATTGCCCAGATCTGGTTCCCTAGGAACACAAGACAAGCACCGCTGAACAGGGCCCCGCCGTGAGAAGCACCGCTGAACAGGGCCCCGCCAAGAGAAGCACCGCTGAACAGGGCCCCGCCGTGAGAAGCACCGCTGAACAGGGCCCCGCCGTCTCTGCACCGCTCCGCTCGGCCCTTCCTGTCAAGCACCGCTCTGCTGGGCCCTTCATCTCAAGCACCGCTCCCCTGGTCCCTTCATCTCAAGCACCGCTCCGCTGGGCCCTTCCTGTCAAGCACCGCTCCGCTGGGCCCTTCATCTCAAGCACCGCTCCGCTGGGCCCTTCATCTCAAGCTCCGCTCCGCTGGGCCCTTCCTGTCAAGCACCGCTCCGCTGGGCCCTTCATCTCAAGCACCGCTCCGCTGGGCCCTTCATCTCAAGCACCGCTCCGCTGGGCCCCGCCGTCTCTGCACCGCTCCGCTGGGCCCCTCCTGTGAGGCACCGCTCCGCTGGGCCCTTCCTGTCAAGCACTGCTCCGCTGGGCCCTTCCTATCAAGCACCGCTCCGCTGGGCCCTTCCTGTCAAGCACCGCTCCGCTGGGCCCTTCATCTCAAGCACCGCTCCGCTGGGCCCTTCATCTCAAGCACCGCTCCGCTGGGCCCTTCCTGTCAAGCACCGCTCCGCTGGGCCCCGCCGTCTCTGCACCGCTCCGCTGGGCCCCTCCTGTCAGGCACCGCTCCGCTGGGCCCTTTATCTCAAGCACCGCTCTGCTGGGCCCTTCATCTCAAGCACCGCTCCGCTGGGCCCTTCATCTCAAGCACCGCTCCGCTGGGCCCTGCCGTCTCTGCACCGCTCCGCTGGGCCCCTCCTGTCAGGCACCGCTCCGCTGGGCCCTTCATCTCAAGCACCGCTCCGCTGGGCCCTTCATCTCAAGTACCGCTCTGTTGGGCCCTGCCGTCTCTGCACCGCTCCGCTGGGCCCTTCATCTCAAGCACCGCTCCTCTGGGCCCTTCCTGTCAAGCACCGCTCCGCTGGGCCCCGCCATCTCTGCACCGCTCCGCTGGGCCCCTCCTGTCAAGCACCGCTCCGCTGGGCCCTTCCTGTCAGGCACCGCTCTGCTGGGCCCTTCATCTCAAGCACCGCTCCGCTGGGCCCCGCCGTCTCTGCACCGCTCCGCTGGGCCCTTCATCTCAAGCACCGCTCCGCTGGGCCCTTCATCTCAAGCACCGCTCTGCTGGGCCCCGCCGTCTCTGCACCGCTCCGCTGGGCCCTTCCTGTCAAGCACCGCTCCGCTGGGCCCTTCCTGTCAAGCACCGCTCCGCTGGGCCCCGCCGTCTCTGCACCGCTCCGCTGGGCCTCTCCTGTCAAGCACCGCTCCGCTGGGCCCTTCATCTCAAGCACCGCTGGCCCATTGGCAGGGCCGGATCTGTGTCGGGCAGGGCTTCACGAAGCACTATGGGCACCATGCCTCCTCCATAACCAGTGGAGTCTGTAATCCACCAGATGGACTGTGGCTTTGCACTCCACAGGATGGTACAGTGGGCAATCGACCCACTGAAAAGACTTGTGAGACTGTGGCTTTGCACTCCCCAGGATGGTACAGTGGGCAATCCACCCACTGTAGAGACTTGAGAGACTGTGGCTTTGCACTCCCCAGGATGGTACAGTGGGCATGGAGGCTCCTCGTGGATCTGGCGTCGTGGACTCATGTGGCTGAGGTGCCCCCCCCTTCCCTTCCCCCTGAGGTGCCTGTGGTTTTATTATCTGATGCCCCAGCAGTGTTCTCTCCATGGAATCGGGTCTCGTGTGTGGGCTTTGCCCATGTGTTTATGCACATTGGCCCACGAACAATGGCATGTAGCCAATATGTGCCGGACTTTTGGACTATGTATACATTGTTCATGTTGTGATTTATTTATTTTAAAAATCTCATATTTCACTTAAGTTCAAATATGCTTTAATATACTTCTATTTTAATGATCATTTTATTTTGTCTTTGAATTATTCCGGGAGGTTTGGGGGGTGTAAATCTGACTTGTTGCTCTGCATTGGTGTGTGGGGATTTGGGGGGTGGGGGGGTGTCGCGTATGTGTGTGCCCGTAATCTTTTCTCCTCCCCCCTCCCCTGTGTCGTAGGTGCAGTACTCACCGTTGTCTCCTGCGGCGGCGTTCGTGCTCCTGGTAGAGGAGCAGGTAGACAATCGCTGGTAGGATGTTTAATTCGGGTTCCATGCTGTCCAGATTCCTCGTGGAGTGTATAGAGGTGAGCGTTTTCCCGTTCGTGGTCTGTTTCCGCCGTGTTTTTATCGGCGGGGCTCCCGCCCCGGAAAAGGTGGCGGATTGGTGGGTCGTGATAGGGTGGGCGGTACATTGTCTGCCGCCTGTCTGTTGGCGGTGACCGCCGCGCTGTTTGTTTGCCCCGCCGTGGCGGTTGGAGTGTTAAAGTGGCGGCCTGTGTTGGCGGTTCCCGCCAGGGTCAGAATTCCATTTTTTTTACCGCCTGCCTGTTGGCGGGTTGGCCGCCGCTTTAACACCGACCGCCAGGGTTGGAATGACCCCCTATGTCTTCCGCCAAAGAAGTGCACCCCACCAGGCTGGCCACAAAGAAGTCTACAGGAATGGAGTCTGGTAAATCAGCTTGCATATTATGCAAAGGATAAAGTTTAGGCATAAATAAGGACAAAAAAATCTCATCTGGATCACTCCATTCCTTCTGCATCACTTCACAAATACAAGAATGAACTGGACATCAACAGGGGTAGTACTCTGAAAGTGGCGCAAAAGCGTGACAAAGAAGTCTCTGGAAAATCCTCATCCTGAAAATCCAGATTACATTTTACATGATGAATGACCCCTGCCACTTGATCCTTGGAAATTACTTGTCAGTCAACTCCTCAGGGGCAGGACCTTCCTCCTCAGAACTAGATGAAGGAGACCTAGACATATGAGGAACCCTGTTCTTCCCTTCGCCCCCATCTCCAATAAAGTCTCCTTAATGAGGCCTTTAGGCGAGCCTCCTCCACACCTTGCCTGGAAATCTGCAAAGAAGAGTGAGAACGGGGAGGGGAGGAAAATATAGATGAGGACAAAGACACCTCCAAGTGCCTCTACTTATGGGAGTGGTTCCCCATGACTGCCAGCACTTTCCCACGCCCACACAGACTAAAGGCCACAGAAATCAGCCAAAGAAATGCAAGGATAACACAGCTGCCACTAAGCGGTACTCACCCATGGGTCCCCTTGTCTGAAATAGCCCACCACAGCTGTCCAAAACTGGCTTCGGAGAAGGTCAGGCAGCGGGCGGCCCGCATGCCCACAAACACCTGCAGACATAGGAAGTCAGGCAAGCCCCAGGCTACCTGCTTCCTCTGTGAGCTAACAGACCACCCGCAGGACCAGAGAGCCATGCTCTCCACAAACTACCATAATGGCCCAGGCAGGGATGCGGCATTCCTAATAGCTGCTCCCGGACCTCCACATGGGAACCCTAGCAGGTTCAGCAAGCTGAGGGACATGCAGCTGATCCTCAGCCAGCCCTGCAGGCCAAGGGACATGCAGCCGACTCTCAGCAAGCCCAGCAGGCCGGGGGATGGTCCAGAACAGCGAGGATCCCAGCAGGAGCAGCTCCCACAATCCTCGGTCCATTCTGTAGTAAGACAGTTTAAAGAACAGGAGGAATGCTGGGTAAGGATGCTTAAGTGCCACCTGGGGAGCTTGGGGGTGGAGGGGCAGGGGATCCAACATTCTTCTGGTTCTTTTTTCTGTTGTGGAGATAGACAATCTCCAATTTGTGAAGAATGGGACGAGGAATGGAGGGACCTAGAGGTAATTATCGTTTGAACGTGCCAATGGCACGTGATAAAGGACTGTTACTAGCTTCTGCACGTTATGCAGTAGTTAGCAGATAATGGCACCTGCTAAATGCTCTTTTAAACTGGTTACTTGTAATTGCTTCTACATCTGTGTGGCATGCTCCTTTAGGAGTAATGTAGCCATACTTAGAATATTGCTATGCATATGTTGCTTGAATTGATTGTTGTGCCTGCTGGCAGAGGATCTATACGTGTGGTCTACAGAAAAAGATTGCTATGTAGTAAAATGAAATCTGAAGCAATAAATGAATTTGGAATGTTGAAAATATTAAGCCTATATCTTTGGTTTAGACAAAAGAGTTGGAAACCTACCAAATATTACAATTACCTTATGCTCCGGCTCTTGATACATCATAAAGCAATATCATTCTTTCTGTGCTACAATCTTGCGTTAACATCAATTTACAGCTCACAAAGTGAAAATTTGATTTCTGGGTATCCTTTTCTGCAAAGTAATGACTGCATGTTTGCATGCATAGTCTGTAAATGACAGAATGAACTGCTAACTTACTAATTAGTGCTAATTAATGTGTCTTTGTGTTTACCTATCGTCATGCAACACCATCTGGATTCCTAGAACCTCACTATTTGCCTCTTACTGTCTACCTCTCCCATTAAAGAGCCCAAGAAGGGTGACAGATGGAATCTGCCTCTGTAGAAGGGAACCAGCTGGAACTAGCACTAATTGGGTTGTGGTTCTTGTAAGTCCATTGGTGTATGTACAGATACGTATAATCTCCTAAAACTACTTATTTTCAAGGGTGATACTTGTACATATGGTGGTGGCCAAGGTAAATGCAAGATAGTAATATGGGAAATGCATAGGGGGTTATTCTAACTTTGGAGGAGGTGTTAATCCGTCCCAAAAGTGACGGAAAAGTGACGGATTTACCACCAGCCGTATTACGAGTCCATTATATCCTATGGAACTCGTAATACGGCTGGTGGTATATCCGTCACTTTACCGTCACTTTTGGGACGGATTAACACTCCTCCAAAGTTAGAATAACCCCCATAGTCTTCTTTCCACACCCCTTTACCTTGTTTACAGTTAGGGCTTTTGCATGCTCACATTCCTCATAGTTGGTTATGAAGATCCAGTAATTCACTCAGATAGTCCCAAGAGATTTCTAATTTCCAAATAATTCAGGTATATATAATACACAGAGATAGTCTAGACTAAAACACCTATTTGTAAACACTGATCTAATCACCTAAATTCTCTTAATTGCGCACAAAACGTTCATCCTATTCAAATCAAATCAGGTTATATCAACACATGAACTCATGGAAAAGCAAACTTCATATGCCATTGTGGATCAATCCATGAGTACTATATTGAAATGGGTAATTCTGGTGCAAATTTCAAAACACCTTTGTAAAGTACATATTTTATATTCTGGTTTTCCTTTAAGATACACCTCTCACCTTGCTCATATTGATCAACCTCGGATATTAACTGAACTGACCCAAACCTGTAATTAATGGTTAATTGAGGGCAGTGTAAAGGCACATTGGGGGGCATATTTATACTCTGTTTGCACTGGATTAGCATCATTTTGTTTAACACAAATTTGGTGCAAACTTAACTCAATATTTACATTTTGACGCTAGACATGTCTACTGCCAAAAAAGTAATTTTTTGCCTGCGGAAAACTACCTTGCGTCAATGAGATGCAAGGTAGGCATTCCCGGGCAAAAAATGACTCAAAGGCCCTAGCACCTTATTTATCCTCCTGTGCAAAAATCAGGCACGGGAGGAGGAGGGCCTTAAATAAACCTGCTTAGCATCATTATTTAATGCCTGGTCAGGGCAGGCGTTAGGGGACCTGTGCGCCTATTTCCATGGTCAGAGACCATGGAAACAGCCCATAGGTGCCCTTTCCTGCCCCCGGGACACCCCCACCCACCCGCAACCACACCTGGAGGACACCTAAGGATAGGGGGACCCATCCCAGGTAAATCCAGGTAAGTATTTTTATTTGTTTTGCAAAGTGCCGTAGGGGGGCCTAACTTGGGCCCCTCTACATGGCTCTGTGCCCAAAGGCCATGCCCAGAGAACTTAAGTCCCATGAGCATGGCCATTGGGCTGGAGGGCATGACTTCTGTCTTTACTTAGGTCGGAGTCATGTCCATGGGGGTTGTGCATGGAAATAATGACGCTAATCAGGTTAGAGTCATTTTTTTTACTCTAACCTGACTAGCACCATTCTTTCACGCACAACCTCCAGTTTCCCCTAAGCCTTCCCCACCCGGTTAGCGTCAATAATTTGGATGCTAACCGGGCCTTACCAATGGCTAGTGTCATAGCTTAAATATAACGCCTGGCTGTCATCCAGGAATGGCGCTAGCCGGTGGTATACTTTTTGATGCAAACCTGCGCTAACGCAGGTTTGCGTCAAAAAGTATAAATCAGGGCCTTAATTTCCCCATTCCTAAAATAGTGAATGTGACCTTTGTGTAAAGTCTAATGCTCATGTAAAGTGCTCCTGTACCTTTTGGTCAAGTCCATGCTACATAAAACTGCAAAAAATGTTGTTGGGCCTTTTGGAAGGGGGTTGCTTCGAGTTTTTATTTTTTATTTTGTTTATTAGGTTTTTAGAAACATGCAAAAACCACAACGTGTATAACAAGACATAAACTCATCTAATGATAGTGTACGTTGGCAGTGGCCTTTCTTACATTATCCTTTTATGTGCATAGCCATTCCAACATCATTGTATCTATCATTCCCCTATGTCCCTTTTCAGCCACTCAATAAAGCCCTTCCCCCCTCTATCCTGTCGCTGGTACTTAATAACCATCTGCGCTACTACCAGTGAGCCCCAGCCTCCCCAGCTATTGTGCTCTCATCTGCATTGGGGGCACAGCTGGGCACTCATCGCTGACCATACAGCTTAACGCATCGCGGTAGGTTGTGCTGTGTCGGGTGAGTCGTGCCTGTCTTCCCCTTTGCCTCCCAGTCGGTGTAAGTAGGCTTGAAAAGGGCCCCAGATATCCCATGGGCGACTACATTGTGGGAGAAGTTCTCCATAAGTGTCCGATTGCAAATTACACTATGTCATATCTTTTATCCACTCCCCCATTGTCGGTAGAGGGCCCCTGTCCCAGCGCATGGCTACTTGTCCTTTTGCCGTAAGTAGCCCCACTGCTATTAGTCGCCTATTTGTCAGGGCAATTGTCTGTCCTTGCCCGGCAGGGCCAGTAGAGGTTTCGGTGCTATCCGCTCATCTGTGATGGAACTCAATTCATCGAATACTGCCTGCCAAAAATGCTGTATTCCCGGGCAGCCCCACAACATGTGTAGCAACACATCTTCTTCCTCCGGGCATCTAGAGCACTTTGCACTTTCACGAAGACCATACCTGCACAACCTGGACGGGGTATAGTAAACCTGATTAAGATACTTAGGGCCATATGTACGAAAGCTTTTTCCCATAGACACAAAGGGGGTCATTCTGACCTCGGCGGTAAAAGCCGCTTACCGCCGGTCAGAAGGCCGCCACAATACCGCCGCGGGTGCGGTCAGCCGCCACGGACATTCTGACCCACAACTGCAAAACCTCCAAAAATCCGCCCTCCACTGCAGTCCGCCACATCAGCGGCCAGCGGTAAACTGGAGAAGACCAAACCTCCACCGCCACGCCAACAGAAATACGCCCATCCCATTATGACCCGCAAATCCACGCGGCGGTCATTCAACCGCGGTATTCCATTGGCGGTACACACCGCCGCGGTCAAAATACACACACCTTTACAAACCCCTACCACATTGGACAATTTGAAAGGCACACACCTGAAACACATACACACACCACTCCCACACATCCAATACCATATAAAACACACACCCACATCACCCACAAACCCCTACCAACAAAAACCAGAGACGAAGGAGAGAGAGACACATCAGAGAATAGATAGCCAGACACACAGAGGCACACCACAACATCACACACACCACATAGAAGCACAAAGCACAAAGCACCACACACCAACACACACATCATCACATACACCACCCCACACCTCATACACACCACCCCATGGCACCACAAAGGCACCCACGCTTTTCGGACCAAGAACTCCGGGTCATGGTGGAGGAAATCATAAGAGTGGAACCCCAGCTCTTCGGCTCACAGGTTCAGCACACCACCATAGCAAGGAAGGCGGAGCTCTGGCAGCGGATCGTGGACAGGGTCAACGCGGTGGGACAGCATCCCAGAAATCGAGAGGACATTCGCAAACGATGGAACGACCTACGGGGGAAGGTGCGCTCGATGGTCTCGCGACACAACATCGCAGTGCAGAAGACTGGCGGGGGACCCCCACCCACTCCACCCGAATTCACAACATGGGAGCAAGAGGTACTCAACATCCTGCATCCTGATGGCCTCGCTGGAGTACACGGAGGAATGGACTCTGGTAAGTACAAGGCCAACCACTTCACCCCCCCCAGCATGCTAACCCCCACCCTCACCCCCAACCCCCCAGCACACATCCTCCCTGAGAATGTCTCTCCAGCACAACCCACCCAACACCAACCCCTGCATGCCATCCCCAAACTATGGACACCCATCACCTAAGCATGACCACTGCACATACCCATCCCCCCCCCCACAAAACACCCTCACAACACCTCCCCCAGGGGAATGCCAGCACTGGGGGACAAGGGCACCCATAAAACGCAAGCTAATGCACACACAGAAACAATAACCATACCCTCTTACCCCATGCAGGACCCGAACGACAACACACCGGTCAGGAGGGACCAGAAATGTCCATCCCACCCCCGGAACAGGCCCCTAGTGATGACAGCAGCTCTGTCGACCTGGACCCTGATGACCAGCCCGGACCATCGGGGACCTCTGGGCAGTCGGTTCCCCTCACCCAGACACAGGCCACTGCAGACCCAACCCCCTCTGGGAACAACAGCACAGCTCCCACCCAGCGGGCCCATGCCTCTGTCTCTAGGACAGGTCAAGCAGCGGTGTGTCTACCACTACAGGGCCCCCAGGGTAACCCACCAACCCAACAACAACAGGGACCTGGGGGCAGTGGGAGTGGGCACACCGTCCAGGGGACAGAGGCCCAGGGAAACAGGGCAACTCGGAGGGCTGCTGTGCGACAGGGGGGGGAGGAGAGGCCCAGGGAACCCACTCTCCAAGAGGCCCTCACCACCATCATGGCAGCCTACCACCACTCACAAGAGACGATGGCGACGGTACTGGCCAGGTTCCAGGAGATCCAGGCACAGCAGGAGCAACGCTACATGGGGTTCAGCGACCAACTCACCAACATCTCAACCGCTATGGGGAGCATAGTCCAGGCCCTGAACCGTATAGAGGACACGTTTCGGGACCATGTGGCATCACACAGGGCCCCTGTCACTAGCCAGGAACAGGAACAGCCTACCACCTCCGCCGGCGCTAGTGGACAGGAGGCCCCACCACAACGACAGCCCACCAGAACCCCACCTCCTGCTGAACAACAACCACCCCGCAAAAGGAGCCTGAGATAAAAAAAAACGACAGAGTAGGATGTCAAGACCCCCGCCAGCATCACATACCCCCTGAAGTCCTCCCACTGTTCAACATTGCCACCCTGTCAAACCTTGAACTGCCCCTGCTCCATCCTGCCACAGGCATATGGACAATGCACCTGTGAGACTGAGAACTGGACTCTGCCATGGACATTACTCCACCCCCACCCATCACTGTTTCACTATCATGTACCAATATCTATGCACTAATAATAAATCACACATTGCACTGAAATCAATCAGGACTCAGCCTGTCTTATTTACAAATGTATGACACATTACATATCAATTACGTATTTTTAACATTGTGAATTACACATACCGAGGTAACTTAGCATTAGTCCATGGGCCAACCAAGCCGAGGTCACGCAGTGGCTCATACAGCACAGAAAAGGGAAGGGAAAATCAAACATCATGTTTATAGTTCTGGGGGGAAATCGACAAAGTTGAGATGCAGGAGGCTTTCAGGAAATGTAAAATGGCATGGGTGATTATTACCTGTGTGCTACTGGAAATACTGTTCTATTACTCTGTCCCTGTTGTCTATGTCGTCCTCTGAGTCTTCCTCCTCTTCACTCTCCGCAGGCTCCACAGCTGCTTCAACACCACCATCTGCACCATCCTCCTGCAGGAAAGGAACCTGACGTCGCAATGCCAGATTGTGAAGCATACAGCAGGCCACGATGATATGGCACACCTTCTTTGGTGAGTACATCAGGGATCCCCCTGTCATATGCAGGCACCTAAACCTTGCCTTCAGGAGGCCAAAGGTCCTTTCTATGATCCTCCTAGTTCGCCCATGGGCCTCATTGTACCGTTCCTCTGCCCTGGTCCGGGGATTCCTCACTGGGGTCAGTAGCCAAGGCAGGTTGGGGTAACCAGAGTCACCTATTAGCCACACGCGTTGTCTCTGTAGCTGCTCCATCACATAGGGGATGCTGCTATTTCACATAACATACGCGTCATGCACTGACCCTGGGAACTTGGCATTTACATGGGAGATGTACTGGTCAGCCAAACAGACCACCTGGACATTCATCGAATGATAACTTTTTCTGTTTCTGTACACCTGCTCATCGTCTTTTGGGGGTACCAAAGCCACATGGGTCCCATCAATGGCACCAATGATGTTGGGGATATGTCCAAGGGCATAGAAATCACCCTTCACTGTAGGCAAGTCACCCTCCTCTGGGAAAATGATGTAGCTCCGCATGAGTTTCATCAGGGCAGACAACACTCTGCTCAAAATCTTTGAAAACATAGGCTGAGACATTCCAGATGACATGGCCACTGTTGTCTGGAATGACCCACTTGCCAAAAAATGGAGGACTGACAAAACCTGCACCAGAGGGGGAATCCCTGTGGGTTGGCGGATGGGGGACATCAGGGCTGGCTCCAGCTGGGCACACAGTTCATGGATAGTGGCACGGTCAAGTCTGTATCGAAGTATTATATGGCGTTCTTCCATTGTCGACAGGTCCACCAGCGGTCGGTACACGCGAGGATTCGTCCTTCTCCTTGCAAGTCCCAGCGGACGGTGCCTAGGAAGGACAACATGGAGCACAGAGTCAGGCAAACCACAGGTACGTACAGACAGCTTGCACAGTTACAGAATGGCAATGGGTTGAAAGGCGTGTATGTGTGGCAATGCAAGGCCTAGGCCTGTGTGTCGCAGTCAAAATTAAGCCATGTAGGCCCTTGAAATGGCGGCTGCCTGACCTGTGAAGTGGGACAATGGGATGTGAGGTCAATGCGCTGGCGGGGCACACCGTGGCGGTAGGCGGTCGAAGACCGCGGCGCAAAGCCGCATTGGTTAACATTGAAGCCTATGGGTTTCAGGAGCCAATGGCGATGTGCGCCGGCGGTCGCGGTACGCACCGCCGCGGTACGCACCGCCGCGGGCGTGACCGCCATTTCCTAGCTGATTGATCACTCGAGACCTGATCATCCACAGGAGAGGACCTATACTGCAAGTGCTGCTGTGACCTCGGTCTGGAAGTGACAATGGCTGCTGCGACTGGGGAAAGGGCCCCTGCCTTCACGTCTGAAGAGTTGGAGAAGCTCGTGGATGGGGTCCTCCCCCAGTATGCGCTACTCTACGGTCCTCCAGACCAACAAGTGAGTACACCGGGTGCACATGGAATGGGCTATGCCTGTGTGGATTGGGGTGGATGTAAGTTGGTGGGGTGGGGGGCGAATGAGGAGTGCAACGCACGACAGATGAGAGCATGTGCCATATGGCAAAGTTGGTGGGGGGGGGCCAATCACATCTAACATGCAGGTCATTGATGATTTCCTCCTTTCCACCCTGTACATGTCAAATAGGTCAGCGCCCATCAGAAGATCGAGATTTGGCGTGCCATCGCCAAGGAAGTCCGGAACTTGGGGGTCCACAACAGACGGGGCACCCACTGCCGCAAGAGGTGGGAGGACATCCGCCGCGGAACAAGGAAGACCGCAGAAACACTGCTGGGGATGGCCTCCCAACCTAGGAGGGGTGCCAGTCGCACCATGACCCCCCTGATGTCCCGGATCCTGGCGGTGGCCTACCCTGAATTGGATGGGCGCTTTAAGACATCACAGCAGACACAAGGGGGTGAGTATCAGCACATTCTCCTATCTTTCTGCGCAGTGGAGGCGTCTGGGTGGGGGAGGAGGGCTGTGGGTGACATTAGGCCAGGGCGCTTTCTGTAGTGTAGTCCTCTCCCTTAGGCATGGCCCTGTGCCCCCGGCCCCCACCTCTGTAGGGTGACAAGTACAGCCATTGATGGTCCAGCATCACCCATGTGCGCGTTTGACGTCTCTTGGCCTGTTGTCCTAGTCAGTAGTACTGAGTAGTGTACCCCGAATGCGCGGCTTAGTGCATGAGGCTCCCGTGTCTGTCCTCTCTGCCAACGGTGTTGACATTGCATGCACTCAACCTGGTCTTCTTTTTTCTCCCCCCACCCTTTCTCTTCATCTTCTTGTGCATGTGTGCATTAGCATCATCAGGCGGAGGAGATTTGGCATCGGAGCACGAGGGAGCTGCAGGACACAAGGCCCCGGTGGGCCCAGGAACAGACACCGAGGGCACCAGTGATCCGGAGGGCGAGGGGAGCACCACGACGGGGACCGCTGGTGAGAGCAGCGACAGCGACACGTCCTCGGATGGGAGCTCCCTAGCGGTGGCGGCAACATCCGGGCCCCCCGCCTCTACAGGTACAGCTGCCACCCAGCGCACCAGCACCGCCCTCCCAGCAGCCCCTCAGCCTACGCTCCGTGCCCGCTCGCCCAGGAAGGCGCGCGTCTCCTTCGCCCCAGGCACCTCAGCCCCTGCCCCTGCTGCCCTCAGTGCGGAGCTCATTGACCTGGTGAGGACGCTCATTGTTGGGCAGACGACCCTTTTGAATGCCATCCAGGGTGTGCAAAGGGAGGTGCAACAGAGCAATGCGTACCTGGAGGGCATTCATTCGGGTCAGGCTGCCCATCAACGAGCGTTCACTGCTCTGGCCTCAGCGCTGACGGCAGCCATTGTCCCTGTTTCCAGCCTCCCTCTTCTTACTGCCTCCAGCCTGTCTCTGTCTCCTGTTCCTCAGCCTATCCCATCCACACCATCAGACCAGCCTGCACAAACCTCAACACCCAAGAGCAGCTCATCCAGACACAAGCACCACAGATCCCACAAACACTCACCCAAGCAACACCCAGATGCAGACATTCCAGCAGTCACAACCACCTCTGTGTCTCCCTCCTCCTCGTCTCCCTCCTCCCTCCCTGTGACGTCTACACTCACACCTGCATGCACCCCAACATCAGCCAGTGCTTCCATCACCACCTCACCCTCCAGTACAGTCCACACTCGTGCAGTCACCACCCCCACTGCCATTTACACGTCCCCTGTGTCCTCTCCCACTGTGTCTGTCACCCCCTCTTCCAAGACACACAAACGCAGGCAGACACCCACCCAACAGCCATCCACCTCACGTCAGCCTACAGCACCAGCACCTTCACCCAATGACAGCACACCTGACTCTCCTACAACCACATCCTCTTCCTCCACTCCCATCACCACTTCTCCTACCCTTTACCTTGGACCTAAAAAGCTTTTCCTGGCTAATCTTGACCTCTTTCCCTCCGATGAGCTCCCCCCTCCATCTGCAAAGAGTCCCAAGAGCACCGCAGCCACCACCAGCCCAGCTTTGAGTGTCACTGTTGTGCATGGGTTCTGGAGTCCACCCTTTGCCAGCAGTGACACATCGATCAGCTGCAAGGACACGTCCAGCCCCCCCCCCCGGCAAGAGGACCCGCAAAAACAAGGGCCGCCGTGCGAGGACTGACAGGGCTGCCCCCAAGGAGCAATGTGCGGCCACTTCACCAGCCACACCATCTAGGGGAGGCAAGGGCCCGAGAGCCCCATCAAAGGAGCGGAAGGGCAGCAGGAGCGCGGAGAAAGTGGACCCCACATGTCACATCCCAGCTGGGAAGGAGGACACTAAAGAGGCCAGGAGTCCGTCCCCGAAGGGTCCAGAAACGTCACGGTCGGAGGGCGACTGAGCAGGGAGTCCAGGCCAGGTCTGGCTCCCTTGACCTGCTGGATGAGCACCGCTGAACAGGGCGCGCGGTGCAGAAGAGCACCGCTGAACAGGGCCCGCCGTGGAGAAGAGCACCGCTGAACAGGGCCCCGCCGTGAAGATAGGCACCGCTGAACAGGGCCCGCGGTGCAGAAGAGCACCGCTGAACAGGGCCCGCGGTGCAGAAGAGCACCGCTGAACAGGGCCCGCGGTGCAGAAGAGCACCGCTGAACAGGGCCCGCCGTGGAGAAGAGCACCGCTGAACAGGGCCCGTGGTGCAGAAGAGCACTGCCGAACAGGGCCCCGCCGTGAAGATAGGCACCGCTGAACAGGGCCCGCGGTGCAGAAGAGCACCGCTGAACAGGGCCCGCGGTGCAGAAGAGCACCGCTGAACAGGGCCCGCGGTGCAGAAGAGCACCGCTGAACAGGGCCCGCCGTGGAGAAGAGCACCGCTGAACAGGGCCCGTGGTGCAGAAGAGCACTGCCGAACAGGGCCCCGCCGTGAAGATAGGCACCGCTGAACAGGGCCCGCCGTGCAGAAGAGCACCGCTGAACAGGGCCCGCGGTGCAGAAGAGCACCGCTGAAAGGGGCCCGCAGTGAAGATAGGCACCGCTGAAGAGGGCCCGCGGTGCAGAAGAGCACCGCTGAACAGGGCCCCGCCGTGAAGATAGGCACCGCTGAACAGGGCCCGCCGTGCAGAAGAGCACCGCTGAAGAGGGCCCGCCGTGCAGAAGAGCACCGCTGAAGAGGGCCCCGCCGTGCAGAAGAGCACCGCTGAAGAGGGCCCCGCCGTGAAGATAGGCACCGCTGAAGAGGGCCCCGCCGTGAAGATAGGCACCGCTGAAGAGGGTCCCGCCATCTCAAGGACCGCTCCGCTGGGCCCTTCATCTCAAGCACCCCTCCGCTGGGCCCTTCATCTCAAGCACCGCTCCGCTGGGCACCGCCGTCTCAAGCACCGCTCCGCTGGGCCCTTCATCTCAAGCACCGCTCTGCTGGGCCCTTCATCTCAAGCACCGCTCCGCTGGGCCCTTCTTCTCAAGCACCGCTCCGCTGGGCCCTTCATCTCAAGCACCGCTCCGCTGGGCCCTTCATCTCAAGCACCGCTCCGCTGGGCACCGCCGTCTCAAGCACCGCTCCGCTGGGCCCTTCATCTCAAGCACCGCTCCGCTGGGCCCTTCTTCTCAAGCACCGCTCTGCTGGGCCCTTCATCTCAAGCACCGCTCCGATGGGCCCTTCTTCTCAAGCACCGCTCCGCTGGGCCCTTCATCTCAAGCACCGCTCCGCTGGGCACCGCCGTCTCAAGCACCGCTCCGCTGGGCCCTTCATCTCAAGCACCGCTCCGCTGGGCCCTTCTTCTCAAGCACCGCTCCGCTGGGCCCTTCATCTCAAGCACCGCTCCGCTGGGCCCTTCATCTCAAGCACCGCTCCGCTGGGCACCGCCGTCTCAAGCACCGCTCCGCTGGGCCCTTCATCTCAAGCACCGCTCCGCTGGGCCCTTCTTCTCAAGCACCGCTCCGCTGGGCCCTTCATCTCAAGCACCGCTCCGCTGGGCCCTTCATCTCAAGCACCGCTCCGCTGGGCACCGCCGTCTCAAGCACCGCTCCGCTGGGCCCTTCATCTCAAGCACCGCTCCGCTGGGCCCTTCTTCTCAAGCACCGCTCCGCTGGGCCCTTCATCTCAAGCACCGCTCCGCTGGGCCCTTCTTCTCAAGCACCGCTCCGCTGGGCCCTTCATCTCAAGCACCGCTCCGCTGGGCACCGCCGTCTCAAGCACCGCTCCGCTGGGCCCTTCATCTCAAGCACCGCTCCGCTGGGCCCTTCTTCTCAAGCACCGCTCCGCTGGGCCCTTCATCTCAAGCACCGCTCCGCTGGGCCCTTCTTCTCAAGCACCGCTCCGCTGGGCCCTTCATCTCAAGCACCGCTCCGCTGGGCACCGCCGTCTCAAGCACCGCTCCGCTGGGCCCTTCTTCTCAAGCACCGCTCCGCTGGGCACCGCCGTCTCAAGCACTGTTTATGGTTCACTGTGCCCACCATGCCTCCTCCTTGACCAGTGGAGACTGTCATCCACCTGATGGACTGTGGCTTTGCACTCCCCAGAATGGTACAGTGGGCAGCCCACCCACTGTAGAGACATTGAGAGACTGTGGCTTTGCACTCCCCAGGATGGTACAGTGGGCAGCCCACCCACTGTAGAGACATTGAGAGACTGTGGCTTTGCACTCCCCAGGATGGTACAGTGGGCAGCCCACCCACTTTAGAGACATTGAGAGACTGTGGCTTGGCACTCCCCAGGATGGTACAGTGGGCAGCCCACCCACTGTAGAGACATTGAGCGACTGTGGCTTGGCACTCCCCAGGATGGTACAGTGGGCAGCCCACCCACTGTAGAGACATTGAGAGACTGTGGCTTTGCACTCCCCAGGATGGTACAGTGGGCAGCCCACCCACTGTAGAGACATTGAGAGACTGTGGCTTGGCACTCCCCAGGATGGTACAGTGGGCAGCCCACCCACTGTAGAGACATTGAGAGACTGTGGCTTGGCACTCCCCAGGATGGTACAGTGGGCAGCCCACCCACTGTAGAGACATTGAGAGACTGTGGCTTTGCACTCCCCAGGATGGTACAGTGGGCATGGTGGCTCCTCGTGGATCTGGCGTCGTGGACTCATGTGGCTGTGGTGCCCCCCCTTCCCTTCCCCCTGAGGTGCCTGTAGTTTTTACATCTGATGCCCCTGCAGTGTTCTCTCCAAAGGACTCAGGTCTCCTGTGTGGGCTTTGCCCTTGTTTCTCAAAACTTTGGCCCACGGACATGATGAATTCGTAGGATGTGCAGGACTTGTTACTTCAGTTATACACTGATCTGTATATCATTTGTTTTCTTGTAAATATCTTTCATGGTTGTACGATAATTTTCAGGAGCTTTTTGGTACATAAATATTTATTCCAAATTTGATTATGTCATAGCATTTTTCAGGGGTGTTTGGGTGGTGTCACTGTGACTTGTTGCTCTGCATTGGTGTGTACATAGTTGGGGGGGGGGGGGTCGCATATGTGTGTGGCCGTAACCTTTCGTCCTTCCCCTCCCGTGTGTCGTAGGTGCAGTACTCACCGTTGTCGTCTGCGCCGGACTTTGTACTTGTGGTAGATGAGAAGGTAGACGAGAGCAGGTAGGATGTTTAATTCGGGTTCCATGCTGTCCTCCTTCCTCCTGGAGTGCGTAGTGGTGTGCGTTTTCCCGTTCGTAGTCTGTTTCCGCCGTGTTTTTATCGGCGGTGCTCCCGCCCCGGAAAAGGTGGCGGATTGGTGAGTTGTGATAGTGTGGGCGGTACATTGTCTGCCGCCTGGCTGTTGGCGGTGACCGCCGCGCTGTTTGTTTGTACCGCCGTGGCGGTTGGAGTGTTAAAGTGGCTGTCTGTGTTGGCGGTTCCCGCCAGGGTCAGAATTCCATTTTTTTGACCGCCAGCCTGTTGGCGGGTTGGCCGCCGCTTTAACACCGACCGCCAGGGTTAGAATCACCCCCATAATGGGAAAAATCCTTTGGTACATCTGGCCCTTAAAGTGTAGAAGCCTATGGTGGCCATTAAGAGATATAGGGGGTCATTATGACCCTGACGGTCTTCTGACCGCCAGAGTTAACAAGGCAGTATCACCGCCAACAGGCTGGCAGTAATGAGTGCCAAATTATGTCCATGGCAGTGATCCCTCCCATAGACAGCCAATATACCACAGCAACCGCCAGCATGGTACGAACACCGAACATGGCAGCAGCTACCTACAGGCAGGTGGAAGACAAGGATCGGCCCACCATATTATGACATAGCACACCACCATGATTTCCGGGGCGGTACCAACGACACCGAAAGCCTGGAGGATACACATCACTGAAAAGGAGACACTTACCTCCAGGGACACACAGGAGTCCACGTCTGCAATGAAACCTGAACTGCAAGTATTCCCAATGCTGTACCACGCCATGGCCGTCCTGGAGTACCAACACTGACGAATACGATAGCACATAAGGGGGGGAGAGTGACAAACACATGCACAACACACAACATACACACACTACGCACCCAGTAACACATGCACAGGAATAAACAACAACAGAACCCCGGAGTAAATAAAAGCAGGACATATACACAGTTCCAACCACTGTATTCCTTTTGTATGAATATGTAAAATGCAAAAACATGCACAACTGCAGAAATAAAGAAATGCAGGCCCAAAGGTCAGTCCAAAGTCACTAATGCCCACAGGGCAAAGTTCAAGCCCCAACTTGACTCCTGACAACATCGGGACTCCACTGTTCAGGGGCATCATGTTGGAAATGTGCAGGCACCTCAAGTGGCAGGGGGCTCCTAGCCCACTGGTTCTGGAGGGGGCTTCCTGCCCACAGGATGAGGAGGGGGGTGGCTGCCCACATGATGAGGAGGGGGCTGGCTGCCCACAGGATTAGGAGGGGGCTCCTAGCCCACTGGTTCTGGAGGGGGCTTCCTGCCCACAGGGTGAGGAGGAGGCTGGCTGCCCACAGGATGAGGAGGGGGGTGGCTGCCCACATGATGAGGAGGGGGGTGGCTGCCCACAGGATTAGGAGGGGGCTCCTAGCCCACTGGTTCTGGAGGGGGCTTCCTGCCCACAGGGTGAGGAGGAGGCTGGCTGCCCACAGGATGAGGAGGGGGCTTCCTGCCCACTGGTTCTGGAGGGGGCTTCTTGCCCACAGAATGAGGAGGGGGCTGGCTGCCCACTGGTGCTGGAGGGGGTTTCCTGCCCACAGGATGAGGAGGGGGCTGGCTGCCACTGTTTACTGATGGTGCCCCTTGGCCTCTGGTTCCAGATGCTGCTCCTTGGCCTCTGGTTCCGGATGCTGCTCCATTGCCACTATATTGTGGGCCTCCTGGTCTGGGGATATCTGTGGGGCCTCCTTGCCCAGGGATTCTTGGGGCTCCTCCTTGTCCAGGGATATCTGTGGGGCCTCCTTGTCCAGGGAGTTCTGGGGTTCTTCCTTGTCCAGGAATTCCTGTGGGGTCTCATTCTCCAGGGATGTCTGGAGCTCCTCCTTGGCCTAGGATGTCTGGGAGGCCTACTTGGCCTTTGATTTCTTGGGCTCCTCCTTGGCCTAGGATGTCTGGGGGGCCTACTTGGCCTTTGATTTCTTGGGCTCCTCCTTGGCCTTGGCTGTCTGGGGGGCCTCCTTGGCCTTTGTTTTCTTGGGCTCCCCCATGGCCTTTGATGTCTGGGGTTCCTCCTTGCCCTTTGATTTCTGGGGGGCCTTCTTGGGCAGGGACTTCGTTTAGGCCTCCTTCTCCCTGGGTTTTGTAGGTGGTCCCATGGTCTTGCCAGCCTGTTTGGGTGGGGGCGGCATCCTAGCCCCCAGTTTGGGGGGGGGGGAGGAGTGTCCATGTTGCCTGGGTCCAGCCTAACCCTCATGTGCCCCGTAGTGCCAGCTGGAGACTTTGGGGGTAGAGCTGTGTCGGACTGGGTGCTTCAGTTACTGGCCTAGGGTGGTTGGACCTTCCTTTTACGGGCAGGATGGGGAGAGGGGAAGGGAAGAGGTCAAGGCAGGAAAGGAAACGTTTCTTAAGGATAATGGGGCGGGATGTGGGGGGAAGGATGGGAGTGAAGGTAGAGGGAGTGGTTGTAGGAGGAGGAGGAGGTGTGCTGGACTTGGGCGCAGGTGCATGGACAGTGTGTGTGTGTGAGGTGGATGGCTGTTGGGGATCTGAGTGCGAGCGTGTGTGTGTTATGGGGGGCATACAGGGTCGAGGAGGGCAAACATGATGTGTGGATGGATGTTGTGGTGGTGTCTGCAAGTGAGGTGGGTGTGCTGCATGTGGTGTTGGTGGTAACTGTGCATGTGGTGTGTGTGGTGCATGTCTGCGGGTCTGCTGATGTGGTGACTGTGGGCAAGGCTGTGCAGGTGGCAGGATCTGGGAATGTTGATGCAGTGCATGCAGGTGTGAGTGAGGATGTGACTGTGAGGGAGTGGAGGCAGTGGATGATGTTGTGTGTGCATCTGGGTGTTTGCTGTGTGAGTGCTTGTGGACTGAAGTGTGCTGCCTGTGTTTCTCTGTGTGACTCTTGTGTGTTGCTTTGGGTGTATGCTTGTCAGAATGTGTGTGTGGGATGGGTTGGGGGTAAGGAGACTGGGACTGGGTAGTGGTAGTAGGAGGGGGGACAGATGAAACAGGGACACGACACTGCCTGCTGTCAGTGAAGAGGCCAGAGCCTGAAACAATCTCTGTAGGGCCACCAGCCCACTGTGGATGCCCTCCGGGAAGCCATTGCATTGCTGCATCTGGGATGTCAGCCCCTGGATGGCATTCACAATGGCTGACCACCCTACAGAGATGGATCTCAGGAGGTCAATAGCCTCCTCACTGAGGGCAGCAGGGCTGACTGGGGTAGGGCCTGAGGTGCCTGGGGTGAAGGAGATGCCCACCCTCCTGGGTGAGCGGGCACGGGCAACTCAGTGGGGGACTACTCGGAGGGCGGTGCTTGTATGGGGGGTGGCAGTAGAACCTGTAGCTGGGGTGGTCCCAGAGGGGTCCGCCACCAACAGGAAGCTCCCATCGGAGGATGATTCAGAGTCAGTGGTGTCACCTCCTGTCCCCACCGTGGTGCTCTCCTCCATCCCACTGGTCCCCTCGGCATCAGTGGACTCTGCCTCCTGGGTCCTGTGGGCTGCAGCTCCCTCACTTGCTGGTGCCCCTACTCCTTCGCCAGATAATGCTAATGCACACATGGTCAGGGTGAGAAAAGGAGAGAGGGGGAGAGAGAGAAAGGGAGCACAGTGTCAATCTCAGCACCAACAGCACAGATTGCAGACACATCACTGTCACACACTGAGACTGAGAATGGGCAGTATGGACCTCACAGTCATTCCATTGGCTAAGTACCACAGCAGGTAAGAGCCAAACACTGCCAACACACACCAACTGGGACCAGCTAAGCCCTGCTTGACATGGGACGTCACCTACCTAGCTATCTAATACATACTTTCAACCCTATTACCCTGAGCTGGACCACGCAGCATTATCTGAACTGGCATATTGGGGCATCCACTGACTAGTACCCTGCACCCAAATCCCATGCCAGGCAACAGAGATGGTTGACATACACACTGTACTCACCCCCTTGACGCTGCTGTGATGCCCTCAAGCACCTATCCAGCTCTGGGTGGGCCAACACCAGTATGCAGACCATTGGGGGGGGTCGGGTTCTGATGGGCACCCCTCCTTCATTGGGAGGCCATCCACAGCTGGGCCTCCGCGGTCTTCCGGGCCCAGCGTCTTAGGTCCTCCCACCGTTTCCTGCAGTGGGTGGTCCGCCTGCTATAGACCCCCAGGGTCCACAGGTCCTTGGTGATGGCACACCACAGACCCTTCTTCTGATGGGCGCTGACCTGCAGAGGAAACACAGAAGGCGGGACACCATGAACCTGACAATCCAGCCTGTCACACATATGGCCCACACAAAGCACTTCCCCTCATCAGGCACACACATGACCCGTACCCCTGCATTGACACTGCCACCAGCCATTCCCCCTTTCACCTGACACACTGCCAGCACACCCACACATATCTCCATGCAGCCATGTTGCATGCAACGTACCCATGGTGTACTCAACTGTTGGTCTGGAGGCCCATACAACTGGCCATACTGGATTAGGACCCCGTCCACGAAGAACTCCAACTCCTCTGACATGAAGGCTGGGGCCCTTCCCCTGTAGCACGAGCCATGGCAGGTTCCAGACACAGGTCACGGCAGCACATGCAGTGGAGATGTTGTTCTGTGGAAAATCAGGAATCAAGTGAAGTGTTAGAAAGGAAATGTCGGTCACGTCCGCGACGGCGTTGCTCATCATTGGTTCCCATACTCCATGAAGGGCTATGTTAGCCACTGAGGAATTGCCTGCAGTACATGCCGCCAACACCTCCAGTGTGAGGTCATTTCCACCTGTCCCTGAATACCGGACAGGCGGGTGCCATTTTCTAATGCTGGTGCACATGTACAGATTAATAAGTGCGTCATTGTATTCCAATGTACTCACCTACACAGTTCCAGTGTCCAACATACAAACATGCTTTGTGTACGCTGCTCTAGTGTGTTCATGGTTCCTGTTGACACTCCTTTTTTACATTTGGGTCTCTTAGGTACCAACCACTTTGGAAGAATAGGAGGAGGCAAACACCTGTGTACAGACCCCTTGGGACTTGGCTACACTGGAGGACTGGCACATCATACTCACCTATCGTCTGGACAGGGCCACAGTCACAGAGCTGTGTGCACAAGTGGAGCCTGATCTTCTACATGCTATCTGTAGCACCACAGCAATCCCCCCTCTTGTGCAGGTACTCTCAGTGCTCCATTTCCTGGAAACAGGCTCCTTCCAGGTGACAGAGGGCTTGGCTGCAGGGATGTCATAGCCAATGTTCTCTATTGTGCTTGCAAGGGTTTTGTCTGCTTTGCTCAGACACATGTGCAGCTACATCGCATTCCCCCAGGTAGATGACTTACCCACTGTGAAGGCTGGATTCTATGCAATGGGACATATACCTCATGTTATTTGGGCCATCAACGGGACCCATATTGCCTAAGTCCCCCACAGGGGCAATGAACAAGTGTACAGGAATCGGCAGAGTTTCCACTCACTCAGTGTCCAGATGGTGTGCCTGACTGACCAATACATCTCCCACGTCACTCCCAAGTATCCAGGGTCAGTGCATGATGCCTTTGTCCTGAGGAATAGCAGTATCCCACAGCTGATAGCACAACTATGTATGTCAGTATATGCCTTTAGGAGTCATACCCCCAACAAATGTGCAAGGCTAATGTTTGTTCCTCACTTCTTGTAGGTGATTCCAGCTACCCAAACCTGTCCTGGCTCATGACCCCTGTTAAGAATCCAAGAACAGGAGCTGAAAATAGGTATAATGATGCCCATGGGTGTACCAGGAAGATTGTCGAAAGGACCTCCTGTCTCCTAAAGGCTAGGCTCAGGTGCCTCCATCTGACAGGTAGATCCCTATGCTACTTCCCTGAGAAGATCTGCAGAATCGTTGTTGTGTGCTGCATGTTGCACAATTTAGCCCTCAGGCGGCATGTACCCTATCTGCAGGAGGAGGGGGGTGACAATGCAGCTGTGGCAGCCGTGGACACTGAGGACAGTGAGGAGGAGGATGAGGAGGAGGATGTGGACAACAGGCCACATTTGATCCTGCAGTACTTCCAATGACACTCAGGTAAGACTGTTGAACTAAGCAAGACTACAAATGAGTGTTGTACTGTGTGACTGCAGTATGATGGCAGTCATTCCCTTTGCATCCCACCTGACTATCTCTTATATCTTCCCTTATTGCAGATGTTGGCGTAGCTCCAACAGTGTACTGCTGTGATGTGTACAGACAGATTTGTTGGATGGGTCAACATGTTACTGGACATTTACACAGGATCATGCAGTTCATTACAGTCTGTTACATTGCACATTACCTGTAGATAAGGAACTATTGCACAAGTTGTGTCAAAGGGTGTTTATTTTAAATAGTTCTGCAATGGGAAGTGCAATGGAGTGGGGGTGATGGTTGGGAAAAGTCCAGGTTATTGGTCCAGTCTGTTTGTAGCACAGGTCCAGTATCCAAGGGGCCATACGAAGGGGAGCGATGGCAGTTCAACAGTGACACAGTGGAACACAAGGGGGACATTCAGGAGGGTCTCATTTTCTGGCAGTGGTCTTGGTCTCAGCAAGTGTATCTGGTGTCTGTCTGGATCGCAGGGAATGTTTGCGGGGTGGTTCACCTTCTGCAGGGGAAGGTGTGCTGGTGGCCTGTGGATCCTGTGGCAGGGCCTCGAGTCCACTAGCTACAGCAGATGTGGAGGGCTAGTCAGTTGATTGGCTAGTGTAAGGGGCCCGCTGGTGTGATGTGTACTCCCTCATGATGTTGGCCATTTCACCAGCACCCCTGCTATGGAGACTGTGGTGGTATTGGGGGCCTGCAAATCTCTCCTGATCTCCTGGTGGTGTTCCTCCTGCAGCTGCTGGTTCTCCTGCGTGATGTCTATCACCTGACCCATCTTGTCCTGGGATTGTTGGTAAGCCCCCGGGACACTGGTGAGTGCCCCCTGGATAGTCGGTTCTCTGGGCGTGTCCTCTCCCTGGCGCACAGCTGTCCTATGAATGTCCCTGGCCCCCTGTGTCTGTGTTCCCTGAACGGTGTGCCCACTGCCACTGACCCCAGGACCCTCATTGTCTTGCCTGTGAGGTGTGGACTAGGGTCCCTGTACCAACACTGTACAGGTAGGCACACTGCCGATTGACGTGTCCTGGGGACAGAGGTCTGGGGACATTGAGTGGCTGCTCAGGTGTTGGATACTGAGGGGGGAGGCTGTATGGTGGACTGGGTGTGGGCTGGGGTAACCGACTGACCAGTGGTCCTTGATGGGCCAGGAAGTTCATCCAGATCCAGAAGTCCAGAGTTGCTGTCATCAGGCGGGCCACTTCTGGTGGGCGACTGGGTAGCTGTGGCACCTCCTCCCCACTGGCAGTGGCTGGGGAACCAGTGGGGATGTAAGTGGGGTATTATGCTACATTTCTGTGACATTTTCTGCATCCCTAGCTTCCCCTATATCATTGCTGTATCCCTGCCACCTTTTTTTGTGTATGGTGATGTATTGTGGGATTGTTAGTTCTCCATGCTGTGCATACATTGGTGATGGGTGTACATGCAGGGCTTAAGGGGATGTGCATGCAGTGGGGATGGCATACAGGGCTTGGCATTTGGGTTAGTTAATTGTGGTGGTGCACTATGCGGGATGGAGCAGAGTGATATGTTCCAGGGTGAGGGGTGGTGGTGGCATGCAGGTATTGGGGGGATAGGTAGTAAAATTGATTCACCAGTGTCCAGTCCTCCGGCAACTCCAGTGAGTACCTCAGGATGCAGGATTGTCAAGACTTGCTCCTCCCATGCTGTCAGCTGTGGGGGTCCACCACCAGTCCTCTGGATGGCGAGCTGTTGCCTTGCAACTATGGAACGAACCTTCCCCCATAGGTCGTTCCCCCTCTTCCTGATGTCATCCCTTGTTCATGGATGCTGTCCCACGGCGTTCACTCTGTCCACAATCCTCTGCCATAGCTCCATTTTCCTGGCAATGGAGAACTGATGGATCTGTGCTCCAAACAGCTGTGGCTCTACCGTGACTATTTCCTCAACCATGACCCGCAACTCCTCATCAGTGAAACGGGGGTGCCTTTGTGGGGACATGGGTGTTGTGTGGTGTGTGTGTTGTGCAGAGGGTGTAGAGTAATGTGGTGGGGTATGGGGTGTGTGGTGCGTGACAGATGAATGGGTGGTTGTGGTGTGTGTGTGAAGTTGTCTTTGTGATTTGCGTGGCTAGCTATTGCGGTCTTGTTTTAGCAAAGGATTGTGGGTGATGTGGGTGTGTGTTTTATAGTGCTGTAGATGTGTGTGTGTGTATTTGTGTCAGGTGTGGGTTTTTTGTTCAGGCCAATGTTGGCTTGTTTTATCTTTGGGCGGCTTTATCCACCACAACGGTGTTCACCGCAAATGGTTTACCGTTGTTGAATGCCCGCTGTGGCGATTGGTGGGTCATTATTTGGAGGGCGTACTGTTGGTGGCATAACGGTATGATGTGGTAGTACTAACAATTTATCACATGCGGTGGGTCTAGTGGATTTGTGGTTGTGGCTGTTTTCTATTGGTTTTGGATGTATATGTCATAATGTGGTGGACAGATGTCCACCTCAGCAGCGGTATGTTGGCGGCAGTCAGCCGCCAATGTCATAATGAGGGCCATAGTCTTAGGCCTGGAACAGCAGTATGTCCACTGCTAGTCCTCTATAATGATATCCAGATCTCTTTGCCATGCTAATCCCGCTCTAGATAACTCCAGTCTGCGTGCCTCCTGTGTAATGGCATACAGACTGTATATAACATGACCCGGCGCGGAGTTCCCCAGTAATGACGATAGAGCGGGGACTGTGGGTGGCTCTTGTAGGTCATCCTCTAATATTTCCTGCATCCTGGTGCATGCCCTGTGATAATGGAACCTGATTAGAAGTGTGATTGTAGCCCCACCACCTTGTACTTTTTCCTAGCTTCGCAGCCTGCCCTATTCAAACATGTCTCCCACATTGACGATGCCCAACTCCTGGAGTGCTTTAGTGGCCGCCCTCTCCTTTGACATCCGAAACGCCAGGCATAGGAAGTCGTGTTTATCGAATCCAGTTTCCTGAGTTGTTGTTTCGGTTTATCAAAGAGGACCCGAGGTAGATTAGATGAAGTTGCCAAACCCAGCTCCAGCCGGAGGTGGGGTAACTCCAGCGGTCCATGCACCCAATAGTATGCGAACTACGCTTGAGCGACCTGATAGTACACTTCCAGGTCAGGGGCGCCTAAGCCTCCCATATCATATGGTAGAGTTAGCATCTGCCATCCTACCCTGGGATGTTTACCTGCCCAGGCCAATCTACTCAAGAGTGCCTTAGTCTATCAAAAATAGAAAGGGTGAGGATGATCGGAATGTTTAGGAACAAGAAGAGAAAGCGTGGCAGCACCACCATTTTCATGATGGTCACTCTTCCAGCAAGGGAGAGAGGAAGTTTAATCCAGCAGTTGACCGCGTACGACAGCCGCTGCACCACCACCCCGTAATTATCTTGGAGGACAATGGTTGGATCAGAGTGAATTTTAATTGCCAGATAGCTCACCGACTCTTCAGTCCACTGCAGTGGGTATTCCATAGGTACCCTGTTGGTGCCAGAGGTGAGAGGGAACACCATTGATTTGCCCTGTTTACGTCGAGTCCAGCGTGGCCTCCAAACAACACCACTTCTCGGAGCACAGGTGCGAGATTCCGGGCTGGTTCCCTGACCTATAGTAATGTGTCATCCGCCGTCACTATAAGTGTGTAATGAGTAAAATGTAACCCTCTATGGAAATGGTATTCTCTCAGTGCACATGCCGGAGGTTCAGCTACTAATGCATAAGTGGGGACAGGGGGCAACCCTGCCTAGTTCCCCTCTCTATTGGGATTGGGTAAGTCACTATACCATTTAACCGTAGTCTGGCGTATACAGCACCCCGATCTGTTTAGGAATATTTCTCCGAACCGCACTCACCGCAGAACTGCCCGCATGAAGCCCCACTCTATGGAGTCGAAGGCTTTTTCAACATCTAAAAACACCACCACTGCCTTAACTTTCGGATCTAAATGCTGCATTGCCCTAAAGAAGGTTGGCAGATTATATGATAGGCTATGTCCTGTAACAAACCCAGTCTGTTCCACACCTATCACATCGGGGGAGGAGGTGCCAGCCTTTTCACTAGGATTTTGGCATACAGCTTACCATCCAGTGGTCTGTATGAGGAGCAGCTATCTGCTGGCTTCCCGGGCTTCAGTAAGACCACCAACAGAGCCTCCCACATAGTAGGAGGCGTACAGCCATCTGTTGCCATCTACTCAAACAGTGTCACCAGGTACGGAATAAGAATGTCTTAATAAGCTTTCAAGAAGGCCACTGTAAGCCCATCTGTACCTGGCTTTATACCTGTTCGCATACTCGCCAGAGCGACCCTGACTTCCTCCGGCTGCAGTGGGCCCATCAATCAAACCCTGTGCTCATCTGTAAGCCGTGACATGGCGATTTGGGCTAGATAGTTCTCAACCGCTGCCTCATCGAACTGTAAGCGTGACCTATATAAACCTGTATAATATTCATGAAACAGCTGTACCACCGACGGGGGATCGTTCCACACATCGCCATCGTCATTGGGGTGAAGACTTGATGCTAGTGTGGCTCCAGGCCATTCCCCTTCACCATAGAGACAGGCTACCGCATATTTCCTCATATGCGTTACCTAAGCCTGTGAACCTCTTGAAATTCTGTCATCCTGTCCCGTGTAGCATGCAGCACTGAATTATCCCCCCTTCTATCTGCCTGGCTCCGGCTCTGCTATTTCTGCCTGTAATTTCTGGAGAAGGTTGCGCAACGACCTCAGTACTCCCGCATGTTTTGCTATGGTAACTCCCCATATGTAAACTTTAAACGCTTCCCATACCGTAGCAAATTTAGTCACTGTGCCCCCATTTACCATGAAGTATTCCCTCATATCTCGGCTCAGTTCCTTCCTGAATCATCCAACAGAAAATTTGGAGGGAATTGCCACAAGAAGCCGGGCGGTGGCGGCATGCACAGGTCGAGTTCTAATAAAATTGGTGAGTGGTCTGAGAATGTGCGTGGAAAAACCTCACAAGCCTGAATTTGCGGTACCAGCTGCTGTGTGCACAACCAGTAGTCTATGCGGGTGTGTACGTCATGTACTGTTGAGTAGTGAGTGTACCCTGGGGTTGTTGGGCAGCAATGTGCCCAAACTTCAGTCATTCCATCTTGATTTAAGATCTCAGTGAGGGCTCGGGCGTCCCTTGAGGGACGTCTCGGGGGGCCCGATGAGCAATCTTGGTCAGTATTTAACACGCAGTTGAGGTCCCCACCCCAGAGCTGGGAAAGGTCAGCCCATTGTTGCAACTGGGAGCTCAGGGCATAATAGAAATTGGAGTCATCGTAATTGGGACAATAATCAGCCACTACCAATAGCGTGCAATTCCTCCTAATACATTTAGCCACCACATAGCGACCAGCAGGGTCTACACACACTTCCTGCAGGCCGATGCCAGCTCCTTTCCTGACCCAAATCAGCACACCCCACGCATGGTACGTGAATCCCACCGCACACACGGACCCCTGCATCCTCCACTGTAGCGCACCCTTATCACCCAGGGCTAGGTGCATCTCCTGGAGAACTGCCACATCTATAGTGTGTCCACGTTACAAATCTTCCTATTATCATTGAGGCCACAAACATTCCGGGTGAGTAAGCACAGCGGCACGGGTTTTGCAGAACATTTCCTAAGGGTGCATTTAACATTAGACCTACAATATCTTCTACAGCTGCACTATTCTATGGACACATATTTCTAACATAGCACAGGTCATCTGCCTATTAGGATTACGTTTTAACTTATCACAGCTACCATCCCTCCACCCACATTGTGCTCTCCCCAACATGCGCAGTTTTTTCTCTCCCGACCCTATCCCTTTTACACTCCACAACAAACAACTGAAACGTGGTGCGCACTTGGTGGCCGATAAAGCCAAGCATCTCATCTTCGACATGTCCATCATGTAAGCAATAGTTCTAATTTTCCAGGCCTGTGTGCTTCAAGGGTCTCTTTAAGGGTAACCCACATCGCATAGTCAGGGACTGCAATCCCGTTCTGTGCGACTCACGCAGAGGGGTTTCTTAAGTACTGCATTGTGTGTCTCTGCGGACCCCTCACCACAGTACATCCACCTTCCTTTTGCCGATCCGATACATTCCAGTTTGTACCACTACGATGGCACAGGAATGGCCTGTTTGTCAATATTCAGCTTTACAGGACCCCTTGACCCTCGAATCTAACTCAGAGCGAACAGGGCCCAGAAACAGTATGGATACCACCAGTCCTGTCCACAGCGGCGACTGTCCAGGCTTCCTCGTCTGTGACCCCAGTGTCACTCCACATCATACATGCTTTCCGGTGTGTCCTCCTCTTCAGCTGTGTGCGTATTCTGCCATTGTCCCCTAACCTCTCTCTTGGCAATGACCTGCTGCAGTTTCTGTGGATCTGTGAAGACCAGGGGCTTCCAGGCTACTATCACTCTCAGTCGCGCCGGATACAGCATATTATATTCCAATTTCAGGTACCTTAGCTTCCGTTTACCCTGTAGGAACTGTCGTCTTGCCTCCTGTACCTGCTGGGTGAAATCTAGGAAGAGTGATACCGCGGCGCCCTCGTGTCGCAACTCCCCCAGGGCTCAGGCTTTCCGGAGTGCTGCGTCTCTGTCCCTGTAATTAAGGAGCCTCGCTATGATGGTGGGTGGGGGGTCCCCCAGAGGGGGGCGTGGCGCCAAGGAGCAGTGAGCCCGTTCTACAACATATAGGTCTGAGAAAGTCTTGCACCCTAGCAAACTGATCAATAGTCGCTCCACATACTTCTCCATGTTGTCTATCTGAGTCGATTCTGCTACACTAACAATGCACATGTTATTTCTGTGTGAGAGCACCTCTGAGTAGTCTGCTTTGGCTTGCAGCGTTAGGAGAAGTTTGTTCACTTTCTTCTGGGTTACCCCCAGTGTACTTTGATCATCTTCAGCCTCTGACACTCTCCGTTCCACCTGGTCCAGGCGCTCTGAATGTCCATCGAGCCGGTCCGACATGCGATCCATCCTGAACGTCAGGGCATCTATTTTCCCGTCGATTTTTGTTAGGCTTTGCAGCACAGCCGTCAGGATTTGCTTCAAGTTTGAGGCTGTCTCTCCCTCTAGGTCTTCTAGCGTCTCTGCAGGTGCGCTCGCCACTTTACTCTGCATCTTATGCGCCTTCCGCAACTCGAAATGCAGTTTAGCTTGTGCTTTGTCTGACTTGCCCATGGCGCTATTTTCTGCACTGCAGTTATGTCCATTCCTAAAAGGGTGCTGCCAGTAGGCACTCTGCAGAAGCGCCAGTAGCCACTGGCCTGCAGGGCCCGTCCAGTATTCCCCTCCGGCCACGCAAACAAACACCCGTACCTACACACACACACACACACTAGTACCCACAACCACCACATATACAGGTGGAAGGAAAGCCAGGACAAGGTAGGTACCATCGACACCAATGGTGTGGTGGCATAGATATATTAGACAAGTGATCATTCTGAATGAAACTATGAATACACAGGCCCAAAGGCCAGTCCAATAGTCCAAAGTGCCCCCGAGCACACTGGGCACAAGCTGAAGCCCCAACTTGACTCCTGACTGCAAAATGCAGGCCTCCTCAGGGGTATCAATGGGGTATGCAGGGACCTCAGGGGTGAGGGGGTTAGGGGTGTTGGGCTTGGAGGGGGGGTCCTTTTGTCTGGGCTTGGAGGTGGGGTCCATAGGAATGGACTTGGATGGGGGGGTCCTTGGGCTTGCCCTTGGAGCGGGGGTCCTTTCGTCTGGGCTTGGAGAGGGGTCCATAGGGGCGGACTTGGATGGGGGTCCTTGGGCTTGGCTCTGTTGGGGTGGTTTGGGATTGGCCTTGGAAGTGGAGGGAGTGGGCTTGGCCTTGGAAGTGGAGGAAGTGGGCTTGGCCTGGGAAGTGGAGACAGTGGGCTTCGCCTTGGAAGTGGAGGGACCAGGCTGGGGCTTGGGTTTAGCAGCAGGAGCAGTGGACGTGACAGGGGCAGAAGTGTCAGGTGGAGGAGGTGCATGGGCAGGGGCAGTGGCAGACTGAGAGGTGGAAGGCAGGGTCATTAGAAGGGTAGCAGGGCGCTTGGGGGAACAGGGACTCGGTCAGTGGTGGGAAACAAGAAAAACTCACAAAGGAAATGTTTTTCGAGGACACATGGGAGGTCAAGGAAATGACGTTTGGGAGTGGAGGGACTGAGTATGGTTGTGAGGTGTGTACGTGCCATAAGCTGGTAAGCACATCTAGCTAGTCCATGGTCACACAGTTTCAACATTGGAGGAGTCTGCCCCACTACCACTGACTGCATGGCATTACCTACACCTGTGATGCCAATCCTGCCCAGATGGACACAACCCATAGTGGACATCATTGTACCTAGCATCCATGCCACAGCCACCCAATGGGGCCCACCCAGAGCTACCATGCCAACACATGTTGCAAGTGAGAGTGAGTACTTAGCCCCAGGTGGCTGATGTGCTTCTCTCAAGCGCCCATCCACCTCAGGGTAGGCCAATGCCAATATAAGGGCCATTAGGGGGGTCAGGGTCCAACAGGCACCCCTCCCTCGTTGGGAGGATGTCCCCCGCTGGGCCTCTATGATCTTCTGGGCCCAGCATCTCAGGTCCTCCCACCGCTTTCTACAGTGGGTGCTCTGCCCAGGGTCCGCACTTGCTTGGCGATGGAATGCCAAATCCCTTTCTTCTGTTAGGTGCTGACCTGCATGGGTGACACGATAGAAGGACACAGTCATGTAGAGTGGCATCCCTGGGAAAGTAGTGAACAGCACACAACACACTTCCACACCCACACGTCGTCACCCAACGTAGCCTTAGGACTCTCACCCATGTTCATGCTCCATACACACTGCCACCTACCAAGGCACCCATCCCCATGCGCACAAATCACATACAGGTCAATGCCAGTGGGCTCACCTACTGTTCTGGTGCCCCATACAACTGTCAATCCAGGGGCAGGACCCCATCCACGAGCCACTCCAACTCTTCTTGGGGAAAGGCTGGGGCTCTGTCTCCTGCAGGATGTGGCATCTTGGCTACTAGAGTCAGAACAAAGCAGCACACACAGTGGAGGTCTTCACTGCATGAGGTTCAGGAGTCAAGTGTTCACAAGCACATGAAATGGCGGTCGCGGCCACTGCGGACATGACTGTCACTGCCGGCAGCGATCACCATTGGCTTCTGCCTCCTATAAGCAACAGTGTTAACCAATGGTGAGTTGCACAGCTGTCGTAATAGCCTCCCACCATGATGTGTTACGCTGGCAGGATGATCTCACTTTCACCTGTCCCATGCTTTCAGACAGGCAGCTACCATTTTACATATCCAATGTGTAATGTTTGTGAAAGTTAGTGCGCCATGGGTGACAAATGCTGGCCTGTGGCCACATCAACACCATCGACACAGTCTATGGTGCACGATATTAAACTAACTCTCTCCTGTTCCCAGGTACGATGGACAGTTGAGGATGAGGAATGCACTTGTGTACAGGCCCCTAGTAGACCTTGCCACCCTGGAGGAGCGTCACATCATCCAGACCTATCGCCTGAACTGTGTGACCATAATGGCTAGTGGCCTAGTTGGAGCTGGATCTGTTGCCTACCATTCCTATTCCAAGGCCCTCCCTACCACAGTGCAGGTGTTGTCAGTCCTCCACTACCTTGCCTCGGGCTCGTTCCAGGTCACTGTGGGCGTCGCAAGTTGGATGTCGCAGCCCATGTTCAGCAACGTCCTGAGGGATGTACTGTGTGCCCAGATAAAACACATGGCCAGCTACATCCGGTTTCCTGACGTGCAGAATTGCCCACTGTCATGGCAGCGTTCTACGCTGTGGCACACGTCCCACATCATTGGGGCCATTGATGGCACCCACGTTGCCTGGTGCCACCCAGGAGGAATGAACAGGTGTACAGAAAACGCAAAAACTTTAATTCCGTCATTGTGCATGTGTGTCTCGCGGACCAGTACATCTCCTAGGTGACGGCCAGGTACCCAGGTGTAGTAGAAGGGTGGCTCCAAATATGACATCCACATGTGAAGTAAAGATGAGATACTATATTTAATGGTATAATGGTAGAGAGATGAAACTCCAACCGCACCAGCCTGTAGCTCTCCCTCTCCAATTGCCACCATAGACATTCCAGCAGATCCAAGGAGAGCAGAGAAAGAGGGGAGAGCAGACCATACCAAATATTACAATAAATACAACAACGAGAAACTGTATTTCTTACACACATAAATAACTACAAATATTACACAGACCAAAGATAAAGATTCAATATACTACACCATCTTCCCCCCAAAAATAAAACAAAAAATAAAAACAAAAAAATAAATAAAGTAGAAATAAAATAAATGCTCAATTAAGTTTGTCAATCCTAGATTCCATATGCGACCATCATCAACTTTGACCGCCACTTTAAACACCTTAATAATCTTGAACACCTTACTATAGTGCAAATGATTATTACCAATTCTACTTGGCAATTTGATCTTGACCAAGTCACCCACATCTACCTGTAACTCTTTCACCGACTTCTGAAGGTCGTAAGCAAGTTTTCTCTTATTTCGACTCTCCAAATCTTTTCAAGAGCAATATTCTTCTGTTTTGCATAGTCAAACTACTCCTCAACAAAACATTTAACCCATGGTGGACTCATCTTGGTATGAGGTACGAGTTTTTTTAACATGACAAACGGAGATTGACTAGTGCTTGCATGAGGAGTAAACCAATACTCTTCAACTTTACATCTGATCATGCTTTCCCATTTCTTCCCAGTCTGCTTGGCCAATTGGATAGTTTCTGTCAAAGTCCAGTTAAAACGTTCTATCATTCCATTTGTCTCAGGATGATATAATGCATATTTTTTGTGAACAATCCCTCTAGACGTCAAAAAATCACATATCAATATCGACGTGAATTGAACACCATTATCAGTCAATATATACCTCGGGTTTCCCTCTCTGCTAAACACATCAGACAAAAAATTCACTACAGTCATGGAAGTAATTTCTGAGGTAATTAGTACCTCTGGCCAACATGATAATACATCCATAAGAACTACCACATATTTAGTAATAGCCCCACAACTAATTGGACCTAATATATCAACAGAGACTTCCTCCCAGACTTCCTTTGGAATCTCCTTCAAAATCAATGGTTGAGTTCTAAGCTTCAAGGATTTATCAGCCAGCCTCCACTCCACACAATCACAAACTCTTCTCCATGCCAGGCCACCAATAACACTCCTCATTCTCTCTTTTGTCTTGCAAATACCATGATGACCACCAAGAGCAAGATTAATAAGACGATCTCGTAAAGTAAGAGGAGGTATTAATCTACTACCTCTCAACACCAACCCTTTCTGGATGGACAGTTCATGCCAAATTTTTTTAAACTGCATACTAATCTTTTCATCCCTGTCCAGAGACAAGCCTGAACCCAACAATCTAATGATCTCCAACAATTCTTCATCCTTGTTTAACTCTTGCAACCACTCTTTCTCAGAAACACGACCTTCTGTAATACTGCAAACCTTAACATCCTCATCTACCCACCAAGATATATCAACATCATCTTCATCAACATTCTCCATTGTCATCCTAGAAACACAATCCTCAGTTCTATTCTCACAACCCAGAACATACTTTACAACGAAATGAAAATCTTGAAGACCCACAATCCATTTACAAATTCGAGGAGAAATATTGTCCAATCCTTTTTTCTCAAAAACTTCACATAAAGGTTTGTGATCCGTTTGTGCCTCCAAGAAAGTTCCCCAGAGGAACTGTTTAAACTTCCTGATTGCCCAAAATATAGCTAAAGCTTCTTTTTCAATTGTAGAGTACCTACACTCAGCTCCACGTAAACTACGTGATGCAAAGGCAATGATGTTAACTTTACCCTCCTTCAATTGTTTCAGAACACATCCTAAATCTTTCTCAGAAGCATCAGTAGTAACAAGGCCAGGGAGACCCGGTTGAAAGCTGCTGAGTGACTGGGCTGATGATAAAGCTTCCTTCAAATCATCAAACTCCCTCTGGCACTCAGAGGACCAAAGAAACTCGGTCCCCTTCCTGAGCAAATTCCTGATGGAAGATTTTTTTGCAAAATTAGGTATAAATCTAGAATAGAACTCAGCCATACCCAAAAAACACCTGACCATCACCTTTCTTCACAGGGGCAGACAAGTTTACAATAGGTTTCACTAAGTCCTGTTTCGGTTTTATACCATCTCCTGTTATAATGTGACCTAAATATGAAATCTCTGACCTTAAGAACTTGCACTTAACCCCTTTCAAAGTGATTCCCTTCAACCGAAAGATACGTAAAACCTCCCTGACACGTTGCTTATTCTGTTCAAGCGTCTCAGTGAAAATGAGGACATCATCCTGAAAAAACCTAACACCTTCAATGTCACCCAAAAATGTAATTCATAAGTCTCTGAAAGACAGAAGCAGCTGAGCAAAGACCAAAAGGCATTCTGTCAAGTTTGTAAATACCAAAAGGCATAATAAATGAAGTCAGTAATTTGGATTCATCACACAACGGCATTTGGTGATATGCAGAGCTAAGATCCAAACTAGTAAAGTACTTAGCATTACCTAAAGAACTAACCATCTCAGTGATGTTAGGTAAAGTAAACCTGTCCTCCACTACTTCTTTATTCAGATTACATAAGTCAACACACAATCTGATATCTCCTGAACCATTTATAGCTACCACTAGTGGAGCAATCCATTGAAAAGCTTCCACTTTCTCAATAATACCTTGTGACAGTAATCTCTGAAGTTCTGCTTTCACTTTATCTTGTAAGCTAAATGGAATATTTCTAATTTTACAGGCTATGGGTGTAGCATTCTCCTTCAATACAATGCGATGTTTATTCCCCTTGATACAACCCACTTTATCGTTGAAAACATCAGGAAACTCCTCATTAAGCTCATCTCCCAAATTATAAACTTTCTGTACTTGAACCTGTGGAACAGAATTAGGATTTATGATAATTCCCAACAACTTCTGATGTGGCCAACTTATTATAGTA
This sequence comes from Pleurodeles waltl, assembly GCF_031143425.1. Classification (NCBI taxonomy): domain Eukaryota; kingdom Metazoa; phylum Chordata; class Amphibia; order Caudata; family Salamandridae; genus Pleurodeles; species Pleurodeles waltl. The sequence continues at coordinate 730,683,838 of NC_090449.1, forward strand.
TCTCCTACTACAGGAATATACACTTAACCATCAACTCTGTTCCCCTTGAAAACAATTGTAGCATTAAAAAACCCTTTTAATTCAATTGGTTTCCCACCATAGCTATACAGTGTAACATCAGGTTCAAGTAGTGTTACCTTTCCTTCAAAATATTTTGCATAGTCAGCGTCTGACACTAAAGTCAACTTTGCACCTGAGTCCATCATCATAGAAATTCTGATACCATCCACCTCTACTGTATCAGATGGATACTCACATTGGACACCGGAAACACAATTCACATCATTAACTACTTGCAGAATAAAATTGTGATCATCATCATTCTCATATCCAATTTCATTCACTTTCACTTTCACTTTGCTCCCAGACTTACAGCATTTGGCAAAATGTCCTTTCTTTCCACACTTATTGCAAGTAGCATTAATAGCAGGACAATCCTTGCTATTAGCTAAATATAAAGCTGAATTACACCTGAAATGTAACAATTTTGATTTTGTATTGCAATTAGTTTTAGGTTTAGCTTTTGAACCCACTGTTTGCACTGTGTCAGCATTAATTTTTGACTTCCGTAAATCATCAATGCAATTTTCTAAATGTTCAATCTGCTTCGCAACAAGTAAAACCTCACCCAATGTAGGATCACCCTTTGACCACAAAGCTTCTCTAATTTTGTCACTTCTGCATTCTAGCATGAATTGGTCACGGATGCGCTCATTTAAGTTGTCCCCAAACTTGCATTGCCCAGCGAGCTTACGTAAATTTGTGACAAAGTCTTCAATTGTCTCCGAGTCGCCTTGTTTACATTTACCAAAACAGTATCTTTGAAGTATGATGGAAACCTTGGGTAAATAATGTCTGTCTAGTTTTAATAAAATAATTTCAAATTCATTCAAAGAAGTATCTCCTTCTGCTCCATCCGGTGAATCAATAGACGGCAGTGTTTCTCAAATTTCCTGTCCTTCCGCCCCTAGACATGTTGAAGAAGAGATGCTTTCTTTTCCGCTGACAAATTGCTTCAACAGACTCGAATATAAGTAAGAAAAACATTCTTCCATTTGTTCCATGGAATAGGAGGATCTCCAGGTAATGATAGAAAAAATGGAGGTGGTGTAATGTTTTGCATAGTCACAAAAATATATGATGTAAAAACTAGAAAAATTTGTTTAAACCCTACCTCTTGATACAAAAAAAAACGTATACTCAGAACCAGCACACGTAAGGAGGCTACATGGAAAGAATATTATAAGTAAAATCTTTGAAAATGATGAGTGGAAAGACGAGAATACCTTCAATGCGCATATATGTCACAAAGGTTGCAAATACCAGAAACTTTGTGGCAACCATAAATGTTCCTAAGCAAGAAAAAAAAAACGAATCACTAGTAGCAGTTAGCAGGCATTTGCAACAGTCTAGAAGGTGTAGAAACAATAAAAGCTTCAATAACAATTAATAGTCTTTAAAAGTTCCAATGCAATAATTGTGTTGCAGAATACTGGAAAGCTGAGTAGAAACTTGAAAACGCCAGTCTTCTTAAATGATAGAGCACAAGCAGAGAATCAGTGAGCCTAACCAGATGAAAGAGCACCAGCTTGTTGCTACGACGAGTGCGGTGTCAATAGAACGCTGCTGCTAGCTGAAAACAACAGCCGCGGGGCACGCCGTGTTCAGAGTCACACCTTGGAGAGCCGCTAAGCAGGAGAAGTTAAAACCCGAGCGCGGCGTCGACCAGAATAGGCCTCGAGCGGGGAAAGCCGAGCTCGGAATCTCGTTGTTATGGCAATGAGACGCGAAGGAGAGCAAGATCCAAAGTAGAAAAAATTTCAAAGTGCGGACACAAATGCTCCGCTTACAAATAAAAAAAACTGAGTATACAGTAGAAGGGGAAGGCATAAGCAAAAATATATAAAAAAAACAATTTTAGGAAAATTAAGCACTTCTTATAAAAAGGTTGTGCGTTGAAGTTTCATACCGTATCAATGTCCAATCGTCGCCAAAAATGTAGTAGAAGGGTGGCTCCAAATATGACATCCACACGTGAAGTAAAGATGAGATACTATATTTAATAGTATAATGGTAGAGAGATGAAACTCCAACCGCACCAGCCTGCAGCTCTCCCTCTCCAACTGCCACTCCTGGAACACCATAGACATTCCAGCAGATCCGAGTAGAGCAGAGAAAGAGGGGAGAGCAGACCATACCAAATATTACCATAAATACAACAAAGAGAAACTGTATTTCTAACACACATAAATAACTACAAATATTACACAGACCAAAGATAAAGATTCAATATACTACACCAGGCTCTGTGCATGACTCCTACATCCTGCTGAACAGCAGTGTCCCACACATGATGGCACCACTCCAGAGGGACCAGGCCTGGCTCATCGGTATGTACCCCTGCATATGTGTGCCCCTCAGTTCACTGCACCCTTGTGTCCCTGCCCTATTGCCCTACCGGTCTTGACACACCTCTTAACTCAATGTACACAGGTGACCCTAGCTATCCCAACCTGCCCTGGCTCCTGACATCTGTGAGACGTCCAACCTCAGCTGCAGAGGACCGTTACAATGTGGCCCACGGTCGTACCAGATGGGTCATTGAGAGATGCTTCTGCCTGCTGAAGGCCAGGATCCACGGTTTACATGTCTCCTGGGGTGCCCTGCTCTAAAGCCCACAGAAGGTGTGCCAGACCATTGTGGCTTGCTGCATGCTGCACAATCTGGCCCTGAGATGCTGGATGCAGAGGAGGGGGTAGCTGTGCCAGTGGCTGATGAAGGGGACATGGGGAGTGATGAAGAGGAGGATAATGAGGATGCAGTTGACTCTAGGGCGGAGCTGATTCGACATTACTTCAGCTGTGATGCAGGTATGTGTAAACTGTGTGTTATGTGTCCTCTACAACTGTCTGCCTTGTCCCTGATGCCACCTATTTCCTGTGACCACTGACGGTATTAGTTGCAGCTCTGACTCTGGGTGGGTTGGGGGGATGTCACATGTGCCCATGACTGGGGTAGTCACAATGTACAGGTCAGGCTTATAGTCAGGCAGGTGTTGTATTAGTGCACTAGTGCCATCAATGTGAATGTACAATGTTCCCTGAGTTGTCAGTTCAAGTGCTATGTGTGTGCCACACAGGGTTGTTGCATCTGTGCAGCATCTATCCTGGAAGTCGACATTGGCTGGCAGTGTTACATTGTTGTTGGTGGCAGTGGGTATGGGGCCAAGTCTGGCGCTGGGGTCTGTGAGGGTGGGACCATTGGGTTGGTATGTGTTGTTTATGTGTGTTGATACTGGCCATATGGTTGTGGACCTGACTGGCATATCTGCCTTGGATACCTGTTCCTACAGTGCATTTGTGTGGAGATGGCATCTGTGACTCCTACAGTGATTGTCGTCCCTGTCTACAGGACAATGTTGTGGTGTTCTGTTCTCCCTGCCTGGGCTGTTGCCATATCTCAAGCCACTGCCTGCTCCACAATTTTGCTCCCCCCTCTGTCGCCCTCCCATGAATGTGCTGGGCGATGGGTTGTCACTTGTACACGGATTGGCAATTCCATGCGTACCCATGGCAATAAATACGTAGATATGGACTGTATTCAGTTGTTGTTTATTTGGGATGTACAAATGTAAGGGGTGGTGAGTGGGGTTATGGCGGCGGAGGTCATCAGAGTGGTGAGGCCAGCTGTAGGTAATCCAGGTCCAGTCTGCTGGCAATAGGTAGACAGAGATATGGAAGTGGACAGTGGATAGGGTGTCACAGTCACACACAAGGGAGAATGTTCAGGAGAGGGTCACTTCCTGTCAGTGGTCATGGTCTGGCCATCATGTCCGGCTCTGGATGTGTACTTGGATGTCCTCGCTTGCGTGGGGGTTCCTCAGCTACAGGGGTCGGGTGCTGGTGCCCTGTGAGTCCTATGGTGGGGCCTCCATGCCGCTGGCTGCTGCTGATGTGGAGGGCTGTGATGAGATGTGGCCAGTGGTAGGGGCCTGCTGGTGGGTGGTGGACTCACGCAAGACAGTAGACAGGTCCTTGAGCACCCCTACTATGGAGGCCATGGTGGTATTGTGGCCCTCCCACTGTTGCATGGCCTTCTGACGGTATTCCTCCTGAAGCCGCTGAGTCTCCTGCACAGTAGCGAGCATCTGGGACACTGTGTCCTGGGTGTGCTGGTATACACCCAGGACTTGGTTGAGGCCCTCCTGGGCAGTCAGTTGGTGTAGCTGTCCTGACCCTTGAGCCACGGTTCCCCTCCCACAGCCCCTGACTCCCTGTGCCTGTGCCCTGGCACAGTGTGCCCGCTTCCAGTAGCAGTAGGGCCTTCATTTTCTGGGGTGGGTCCCCTTGACTCTGGCCCCTGTACTTTGGGGCACACCTCTGATTGATGGGCCCTTGGGGCACAGGTTTGGGGTTCAGGGTCTGGCTATGGTGTTGTTGCCACATGGGTAGGGGCGTCCGGTGTGTCCAGGGTGGGTGTGCTGTTGGTGGACTGTGCAGTGGCCCCAGATGGCCCAGGCAAGTTGTCCTCATCCAGACATCCAGTGGGGCCTTCATCCTGGGGGGGGGGGGCTGTCTGAGCCTGACATCCTCTGCAGGGTGTCAGTGGCAGGGAGTACCTGTGGAAGGATACAGTAGATGTTAGTTGTGTGACTGTAGTTGTTGTTTCCCTGTTGTAATGCATGCAGTGGCTCAACTTGCTTCCCAGTGACAGCAATGACAGCTGCTGCACTGCAGACATTGATTTGGATTGGATTGTGTGAGCTGTGGTTCTTCACATTGTGGTTGACATTGTGCATTAGTGGTGTGTGATTAGGGATGGTGGGAGTGAGGTGGTGTGGCATGCAGAGGAGGGGCATGGGGTGTTTGGGACTGGGTCAGTGGGGTGGGTTGCAGTGGGTTGGAGAGTGGTGGTAAGGCATGTTGGGCATGGGTGGTTGGTGCTTGGGGATATTGCTGACTTACCAGAGTCAAGCCCTCTGTTGATGACAGTCAGGCCCTCAGGATACATGATGTCCAGGACCTTCTCTTCCCAGGATGTCAACGCTAGGGGAGGAGGTGGGGACCCACCGCCGGTCTTGTTACTGGCTATCCTCTGCCTAGATGCCATGGAACATACCTTACCCCTGAGGTCGTTCCACCTCTTCCTGATGTCCTCCCTTGTGTGTGGGTATGTGTTGACTGCATTGACCCTGTCAACGATACTCTGCCATAACTCTGTCTTTTTGGCTATGGATGTTTGGTGTACCTGGACGCCCATGAGTTGTGGCTCTGCTCTGGTCTCGTCCACCATGACCCACAACTCATTGTTGATGAACGGTGGGTGCTTCTGGCGTGACATGTTGTGGGGTGGGCATGTGTTGTGCGTGTCGGGTGCAGTGTGGTGTGTGTGGTGATGTAGGGGTGTTTGGTTGTGTGTGCTGGTGAGCTGTGGTATTGATTTGTGCAATGTGTGCTGTGTGATATTTGTTTGCTGTGTTTGGGGTGTGCTTTGTCTCGAGTGTGGCTGTGGCTGCTCGTATTTGTCGCAAGGGATTGTTGGTGCGGTGGTGTTATATGGTGGCGTGGTCAGGTATGCGTGGTGTGTATATGGTTATGAGGTGTGGGATATTTGAACTAGCCAATGTGGTGTTGGCTACTTTCCGCTTTGCCATTTTGTTCCGCCGCGGTGCGAACCGCCAACAATGTCTGCCGTGTATGTTCCGCTGTGCTGGAGGTTGCCTCATATTATGCCGGTTGGAATGGTGTCGGCGTGGCGGGGCCGACGGTTGAACAGTCACTCTTTCACCCTGCGTTAGCCTGGTGGTGTTGGTTTTGTGTCTGTATCTGGGTGGTTTATGTTTTGTGACTCGGAATCCGGCGGTCGCTATAACACCACCACTGCCGGTATGGTGGTGCCATTTTGCATGGCGGTCTTGCCCGAAAACCGCCAAACTCAAAATGAGGGCCTTTGTCATTTGCAGTGAAAGCTATAGTTCAGGTCAGGTTGCTTTCTTCTGATGTGGTAGAGAACACTACATTCCAGATTAACAGTAAACTGATAATGCTGACTCGTCTGTTGGTGTGGCAAGAAGACAGCAGATAGCCATTGTGTAAGTACTTTTATTTTTACTATTAAAAAGCAATGTTGCCAATGCTTGAAGGCCTATTATTCTCTGAGTGAAGCAATACCCTGGTGCAAGGGTGTCTGCATTGTATGGAGGATTGTTTTGTGCAGCTTGGGTCACCTTTCTAAACAAAAACAATCCCCTGAGGCATTTCCTCCTTCTATGTGTTCTACAGAATTCAGCACCTTTAGAAAGAGGAAAAAATAGGAGAAATAAACACCATTCTCTCATTAAGCCTTACCTGGAAAGGCGCAGCATTTGGTGCATTCCCATGTCTACCACTTCTGGTAAATCTGGGAATGCTTCAAAATCCATGGATAAACACCCATGGAAGGCCTGGCACAGCAACACAACACAGCGAGTTGTGCTGCATTGCTTTACTCAAGATTTCTGAAGCCAATCAGGTCCACGCAAGGTGGTCTTGCGTGGCATCATACATTGCATTTTGGGCTTGTGTTGCACATGCAACATGTTGCGTGGTGCAGGAGCAACTCAACCCCACTTATAAATATGCCCCTAAGTGTGCAGTGTGTTCTCTAGCTCTTTCTGTGTTGCTATTACCCTTCTTAGCCGCACGGCAGTGTGGTTTTGTAATATGGTTTCAACCAGACCCTACACGCACACAATAGTTTTCTATATGCAGTTTGTGTATGAGGTGCTCTTGCTGACATATTTTACTGTTTGTTGACAGAAGCATGACTAAGTTTGATATCATCAGAATTCAACATTTGTGTTACCATGTAGTTTACAAAACCCAGAATGTCTGTGGCAAATAAAGTGAGACAGTCAGCTTCATCTTAGCCTTTTCTCCTGTTGTGACTTGTTTGTGGGCAGGGCCGGGTTTAGCACGGGTGGCGTCCTGTGCGACAGTCTTTTTTGGCGCCCCCCACACCCATGACCACCTCCTCGGATTCCCTCACTACTACCTGGTAAATGTGCCCTTCATCTCTCCATAGCCCCCCCTAACATACATTCATTTGTTTTAGAGCGCTTGTAAAGGCTGGAGTTACTAATCCAATCAGATATCCACAAAAAATATAGTTCTGTTCTTTGCAGCAGTCATTTTAACCCTCTATGCTACTTTATGGCGAGTCAAAGCTGCCACTAGACAAAACTCCCAGCTCTCTCCTTAGCAGAAACATTAATCACAAGAGGTATCTTGACATTTTAATTGCTTTTTGAAGGCTGGACGCACAAGGAACTTTTCCGTAGACACTTTTAAATCGCAAGATTCTAAGTTATTGCAAAACACAGCGCCCCCCTCAGGGCAGCGCCCTCCAATTCAGGTCAACACCCGGTGCCGCCGTTCTGCTCGCACCGCGTTAAAGCTGGCCCTGTTTGGGGGTCAGAGTTTATAAACATAATCTAATACACCAACAGAGTACTGGCTGACTGTCACTTGCGCCACCTCTCCAGGCACCACCCTGTTACTACTGCCCCCACTTGCAATTTCTGCATTCCTGAAACAGACTTTTCCATTCAGACACTGTTTAGAAATGTGTGTGTGTAAATGTATACTATATCAACTCTTCTAAGACCTCCCGGAACCCAGATGTCTAGTTACTTTTTCACTTATAAACTTGCCTCATTATACAACTGATTACCCCGGACGCCATTGAATACACTGTTATGTCTGGCTCCTAATACACTTGTGTAACCTCACACTTTTTTAAATTGTGCCCGATCTTCCTACACCTGCTTCTGCTGCAGGGTTGGAATCTCAACTAGTCCCAATCATCATTATGGGCCTTATTGCGACTTTGGCGGAGGGGGTTAATCCGTCCCAAATGTGACGGATATCCCACCTGCCGAATTACGAGTCCATTATATACTATGGAACTCGTAATACAGTGGGCAGGATATCCGTCACATTTGGGACGGATTAACCCCCTCCGCCAAAGTCATAATCAGGCCCTATGTCTTCTCATAACAGATATAGGGGTAAAACTGTGTAATGTCGGTCCAAACCTCATATGACCTTTATACTCTGTCCTTCTTCCGTTTTTTTTCCAGGTACCAGTCAGAACAATGTGGCATTCTTTATCATTTGGGACAGTGTTCATTTGTTCAGTGATTCATGACACATATATTGACTCAGCATGACAGACAGATCTAAACTCTAAAGTCTTATGGTCAAGTGAATCATCTGAGACAAATGTCCTCTTTAATACCTATTTAATCCACCACCAGCGTCTGCACTTTTGTAATACTGTTGCCTCTCTTATAAGATTGTGTGCAGAAATTGGTAGATACCTTTTAAGGTTGGGTGGATACTTGTTAACAAATGAGTAATTTTACAAGTTGTAATCTGATGGTTTCAACTCTAATAGTACCTCAATCCTTAAGCCTACAAATTAAATATGTAAAATTACAAATTTTCATTTTTTTAAAAGCAGGCCAAGAGTCAGGATTATAACGGTTTTCCTTTTTCCTCCATGTGAAAGATATTTTTCATCTGTGGGAGTATTTTATCCTACAACCCACAGAAAATGAGTGTGTTTTTAGGATTGGGTGCTCAACTAGTTCAGTCTTTATTGGCACAAAATTTAGGTGTCCAAATTGGGTATGAAAAGCCATTAGGAGTTTGTGCATGCCCTCTAATTTATACCGTGTGAAGTGTTCTGCAGAGTTGAAAGTCAGCCCCACTTAACAAGGTTTCTTTTCTTTTAAGGGCTTTAATAGAAGCAAAACCTCATAATGCCAAGAGATTATCGCAGTGAAACTAGTATTAAAGGAAATTACCACTGTCAATTGGTCAATATTTTACTGCTAAAACTATGATTAAAAAGAAAGTGAAAATGCAAGTACTGCCAGTACCAAGATGCTATGGGGCCTTGTTAGACCAGACAGCCTTAGGGTGGCCTCCCTCCAATTTTTTGCCTGCCTCCCTCCATTTTTCTGACCTTGGTTTTGCTGGTTTTAGGGCTCTGCACTTTACCACTGCTAACCAGTGTTAAAGTTCCTGTGCTCTCTCCACTAAATATGGTAACATTGTTGTCATATTTAATTTACCTTTAAGACCCTAGTAAAGTGCCCTATATGTGCCCAGGGCCTGCCCTATATGTGCCCAGGGTCTGCAAGATAAATGCTACTCCTGGGCCTGCATCACCGAATGTGCCACCTACATAAGTAGCCCCCTTAACCATGTCTCAGGCCTGGCATTGCAAGGTATGTGTGTGCAGTTTCACTGCCACTTTGACTTGCCATTTAAAACTACTTGCCAAGCCTTAAACTCCCTTTTTATTACATATAGGTCACCCCTAGGTAGCCCATAGGGAAGGGGCTATGTAAATAAAAGGGAGACATGTACGTATAAGTTATACATGTCCTGGTAATGAAAAACTCCCAACGTCATTTTTCACTATTGTGAGGCCTGCTCCTGTCATAGGCCAGCATCGGAAATTACCTTATATACTTCTAAGTGATGATTTCTGATCAGAAAGGAGTGGCATGTCATGCTTGGTATGGTTGGAATGGTAATGAGAAATCCTGCTTACTGGTGAAGTCGGATTTAACATTACTATTTTAGAAATGCCACTTTTAGAAGGTATGTATTTATTTGCACTTACTGCTCTCTGTCCCTTACAGCCTGTCTCCAATCCATCTCTGTGCCTGTTGCCCTGCTTCCTGCTGCTCTCGAACTCTGCTGGAAGGATTTTGCCTTCCCCCACAAGTGATTTCCAAGGACTTGGACTGAGCTTGCCTCCTGCTGAGAAGTCTCTGGGACACCATAGACTTCATCTGCCAGCACCTGGGCTCTCTAGCTGAGAGTCCTGACTTGTCAAGGGGTGCCAAACCCAATTCCTGGTCCCTTGGGAGTGAGTTCTAGTGAAACAAAGAAGAAACAAGTGTACCGACACCCACAATGACTTCAGGACCGGCGCCACACTCGGACACGGCACTGCCACCTGCACCACATCCATGTTCCTCACAGACTGAGACCACTGCCATAGGCCCCACGCCGCCACAGCGCCTCTGAAGTTCCGCCACAGTGTGAGTCCAGAGGGTTGTGTCACTGATGTCTATGGCACCCAACTCTGACTCCGCTGCAGCACCTGTAGCCCCGTAGTACAATCGTGACTCCACGAAGGGAGTGCTTTGCATCTTGACCTGCTGGATCCATCGACCTCGCTGTATTGCAAGGAACCGGCTCCTCGCAACGACACCGCATCAACTCTTCTGCAACTGTAAGGAACCAACACCTCACCTTTCCTGCCTAGCAGTAAGGAACCAACTCCTTGCCTCCCCGGTAGCAATAAAGAACTGATGCCACACCGGTTCCTGCGACGCAGTACCTCCCTGACTTCGTGCAACATCTTTGTTTCCTCATCGTTTCCAAGGTACTGTACTCAGGGTCCTTCCGACTCTGTAACTGGTTCACAATCCCCCGCAAGTGGCAATGGACTGTTGGAAAAGATTTTGTCATGAAGTCATGTCAGCCCCAGTTGGAGCTACAGTGTTTTCTATGAGCTATACTACATTTAGGCCCTCATTTTGTCATTGGTGGTAAAACCCGCCTACCGCCACGGTGGCGGCTGCCAAAATACCGTCACCGTGGCTACCATCCGTCCAACATATCATGATCTCTGCTGGACTTCTGCCACAAGAAGGCCGGAAATCTGGCAGTGATCATACTGGCGGACGGTGGTAAGCCAACGCTGCTACCACCAGCACTGCCACGCAAGTTGAACGCCGCCAGAAGTATTATGACCTGTGATACGGCCTGGCGGTGTTCTGCTGGCGGGTGCTGCTGGCGGTAGCAGCTCCCCTTCCCGTTCCGTGGCAGAAGACCTCCTAGAACAAGGTAAGTCGGGCTTCCGACGGGGGGGGGGTGTTGTGTGTGGGTGTCTGGTTGTTTGCATGAATGTGTGAGTGTGTGCGTGAATGCGTATGTGTGTGTTGTGTTGTTTGCGTGGGTGTGTGCGTGTGAGTGAATGCGTGTAAGAACGGTGAAGTGAGTGCGTGTCTGCATGTCAGTGTGATTGTATGTAAGAATGTGTGCGAGCATGTTTGGAAGTATGCGTGTATCAATGAGTGTATGCCAATGTGAGTGATTGGGTGTATGTGTGGTGCGTATCTGCGGGTGTGTGTGTGTATGGGGGTAGGAGGGAGTGAGAGGATCGAAGGGGAGGGGGAGTGAGAGGGTCAAAGGGGTGAGGGAGAGTTTGGATGGAGGGGGGTGGGGGGTGTCAGGTGTATTTTGGGGGTGTGGAGCCACCTACTGGTGACAGGGAAGGAATTCCCTGTCACCGGTAGTGCTTACTGCCATGGTTTTCATGGCATTGCTAATGCCACAAAAACCATGGTAGTAGGCAGGCTCAAAATGCCGCTGGCGGTACTATGCCAGCCGCCGGACTGGAGATTGACATCTACGGCCCGGTGGCTGATACCGCCATGGTGGTATGAGTGGAGGGTTGGCTGCAGCCAACCGGTCATTCACATAATGTGGCGGAATGTACCGCCAGCCTCTTGGCGGTACTACCGCCACATTAACACTCGCTGCCGGGGACATAATGACCCCTTAATCTTCAAAAATTCACATCTTCTCTTGTGAATGTTGTATTTTTACAATTTTGATCTTATTTTATTCAAACAAATATTTTCTATTTTTCTAAACTGGTGTGGAGTACTTTTTGTGGTGTTTTCACTGTGTTACTGTATGAGTTTTTGCACAAATACTTTACACATTGCCTTCTAAGTTAGGCCTGCCTGCTCTGTTACAAGATGCCGGAGAGTGAGCACAGGATAAGTTGTGACTTACCTTGACTAGGTTTGTGGTCCGCAATTTGACAGGGTGCATACCTCTGCCATCTAGAGACCCAATTTCTAGCAGGCCATCTGTAGGTGCACACCTGTGTGAAATTCTGTGCTGCTTTGAATACTGCACCCACTGTATTTCTGGATGTCAGTAGTTTAGGCTGACAGGTTTGAGGGCAGGAGGGGGAGGGCGTGGTGTTTAATGTGCATTCAGCAAACACATGAAACTAATTACCATTTATCCTTTGGCCGTTTTCTAGTGTGCGCCCTGAATATTGAAACCACAGTATCGATGGGGCATAATTTAGAGAACAGACAATTGAAAAAAACAGTGAAAGGCACGTACATCTAGATTTTCTACAACAAACCCCTCATATATGAACCTACATGGCCTGTAGATCTTCAAAGTATGTAGATGTGAAGTTAGGAAAAGTAACTCTACAAGCACATATATGCACTTACCTGTCAATATTTTGCCCCTCAATATTCTGTCCTCAATATACTTCTATCTTGATATTTTTGGTGTCGATATTCAGTAGCACAATCCCTTTTGCCAGTCTTTATACGTTTTAACTAAACCAAAAGTTTTAATGTACTCACAGTACTAGTTTAATACCAATAACAATTTTTATATCGACTTTGTCTTTTGTTTTCTAGATAATTTGATGAACTCATTGGATCAAACTAGCAGCCTAGTGAGCAATGTTTGTCAAGTGCTCGATTTAGGCAGGCTTGGTTTCAGCGTTATAGCTATATATGTGGATACTGCAGAGATTTGCTTCTGTCTCTGCCTTAGATATTTTTTCTAATTTAGGTAGGTTTATTTCTAGTATTGGGATCTCCACGTTCTACCTGCTATCTGCCATTTATAGACCATTTTACGTTTCTTCTGTCATGTGAATGTGAGCGTTTCGACCTTGAACAAAACGTTTTTCACAAGCATCAACCTCTGGAGCTAAATGAACAGGGTGACAAGTAAGATCAGCTTCGTATTTGTGAATCCTTTTTCACACCTCTTACCTCTACCCTTCTGGAAGTATCACTTGACCTGACAGTACTGTTTGTATCCGTGTGGTATCCACGCTGAGATCAGGAGATGGGACTGACTTCTAGAGGTAGAACATCTCGTCCAGTTTGTAGTCTGATTTGTGAGCTTCATGGTTTCAAGCAGCAAACTCTTGATTAGAGGTTGTGCTGCTTGAGGTCCACTTCTTCCTTGTTTACCTGATGAGAATAATGCAGCATGATGTTTGTCAGGTGGCTGTCAGATGAAGGGTTTTATACGTAATGGTCCTTTTGTAGCTAAAGCATTGGTAAGTGGAGGCTATAGTTGTAAGATCATCACTTTGTGATCATCACTTTGAAAGTGTGCCAAATTCTTAGGAGTTTAATTAAACTAAAAGCTGACAGCTTCCATCAGCCAATTCGCAGGCAGGATTCCTATAGCTGGAGTTTAAAATAATTATTGGTTGTCTAGTGAAGATTGTGCCTCAAATTTGCTCGAATTGCCAGTATGTAAGTCCTTACTCTAATCACTGGACCTTTGCTATTTTGTGACTTAGGGCAGAACTCATTTTTACAATTTTTCGCAAGATCATTAAGGGCGATGTGGGTGGGTGGAGGGTAGAATTTATAAATTAAAAATGTAGATGCTTATTAGGGTAAATTTGTATTAGAAGTATTTATCCAGATTTTGTGGTAAAGTAGCAAGCATTATTTTTGTAAGCATGATTCTTTTAAAAATACACATAAATTCTCTTCATTGGAGGTTTATCACGTCTCTGTACAAAGATACATGGTAAATAAAACGGGCGATGACAATGTGAGGAAAAAAATCCAAAATGGATGTATCACCTCGATTAAGGAGTTTTGTATTTCTTGAGTTCCATTAAAAATTCTAGCTAGCCCAAGGTGATGGTAGGAGTTGTAGGCCCTTAGTTGCAATAGAAAAAAATGAAACTACAGGTCCCAGCATGTTTATGGCATGGGATCACTTGCCAGCTATCATAAAGGATATGTTGTGATCACAACAGCCATGAGAAAGGTTTTGAAATGTCTGGTGTGGGTAAGGGAGGTTGAAACCTCGGATGGAAGAAGGGCCCAAAAACCAGCAACGAACACCCTAGATCAGCGGTTCCCAACCTTTTAACTTCTATGGACCCCCACTTTATCATTAATGGAACCCGGGGACCCCCACTAAGCTATTATTGGAATCCGGGGACCCCCCACTAAGTCATTATTGAAATCTGGGGACCTAATCTGTTGATATTATTTAATTTTCTAAGCAGTTGCGGACCCCCTGTGGAGGCTTCGCGGATCCCCCAGGGGTCCCCGGACCACAGGTTGGGAACCACTGCCCTAGATGAACCATGCAGCCCTCTCCCCCACATTTTTTTATTTACTAGGTTTTAAAAATGTTTTAGCTCCTGTACATTAACAGTGGCATGCGTGGAAGCACTCTTTCAACTTGCTCCATACTGTTAGGCACTATATTGCATGCCATTGTGTAAATCTGTATTACTGTGCTGCACTTCTTTTTGCAGAATTGGAAGTTAATACGAGCAGCTCCTGATGATGAACTGCCTCTTTGCATTTTAATGTTTGCCTGCTTAAAATCCTAAGTGCTTTTTCCTGTCTGACAGAGACCTGCAGGGAAAAGCAGCAAGTTCCATTAACAGATTCGTGTTCAGGAGTAATTACTGTTTTACCACAACTTCTGGATTCTTCAGTGTCTTACTAATGCATTTGTTTCCATTTGAGTTTTTTTCATGACCTCATAAGAAAAATAGAAGCAAAAGACACACACACTTTAAAATAAATAATATGCCATGACTGCTTTAGGAGTATGAATTTAGCAATCCTATTGATTAAATACCCATGCAGAAGTAGGTTGGCATGGTATATAAAGGGGCATCAATCAGACCGACCTGTGTGCTGTTTTTAATATTAACTCATAAAACGTATCTCCACCGGGGAAATGAATTATTGACCAACTGGAGGTGGATGAGATTGTTAATTAAACCGTCCATTTTGTGCACTTGCAGTTCCTGCCTTCCATCAGAAGCTGGTGACCTCCTTCCAATGTATACTTCCATTTCTTTCTATAGAACAATGGAAATCACTGCTAGATTATCTCAGGTATTCCAGTTCAGGGCCCTCTAAATGGCCATGGGTCCTATATGTGTGTGTGTAAAACCCATATCATCAATACATTGGATATCTCACTCACAAAGCATGACACGAGATGCCCCTCCAATGCCGGAAATAGTTGATCACTACTGTTTGATTTACGAAACCACTGCTGTGCTGTACTGCACGCATAAGTCTGCCCAGGCACCTGCGTCATCAAAGCATCCATACCACAAAAGAAGACGTTGTATGTATGAATGGAAAGGTTCATGTTAGCACAAACCTAGTTGGATAGCGGCAGAACAGTGGGCTAGAGCATTGGAGTTCTCTGAATGAACAAACAGGGTGTGATACTAGAAATACTATATTAAATACACACCTATCATTGTGCTATTCATGACATATCAGAGGCTTGGACGACATAAGTCATATACTATACTTCACACTCTACTTGTTTGCCACTTCTGTACTGTACAGCATTGCATTGGGTAGGAGTCTATATATCCACACCAGGTACAATGTATGCAACAAAAAAGAGATGATGGAAAGAATGTTTGAATTAATCTCGGTCACTGATGGTCACACATGCCGCATTGCAGACTATTGATTTAACCAACTAAGCCATACTAGACATGGAGGGTGTTGCAGCCCAGTAGTTGAGAGTAATTCTAATGATCCACTCAGCACTTTTTTGTTTTGCTCAGGCTGTATATGTGGCCACATACTGCGGTACTCAGACTGAGAGATGTGGAACTGGAGGCAAGCAATTAACATATTGACTGCTAATTCACACACACACAACATGGCATACTTATATATACTAGGAACTGACGTTGATCTTAATGGAGTGTCTATTCACTCTTCTAAATTCACGTGTGCCTTGATGCTGGGTTTGCTTATACAGGGTACCAAAGCGTTTGTAGCTAAACTTTTAGGTTTTTTGAAATATTGGCTTAAAAGTATCTAACACACATGGGGACCGATAGTGGTAGCTCAGCACCCCCCCCCCCCCCACACTATTTGCCACAACTTTATTTCAAGAAAAAGATGTATCACATTTTGATGTCACCCCATTTGACTCAAAATAGCAGAAAGGGAAAATGGTTAGCAACAACTTTGTAGTAGATATAGATGAATTCAGAAGCCATACACTTGATCAATTCCTGTGGTTTCAGCTAGTGCACAGCGGCTATTCCAGTGTCACCGCTCTGAGTTGTGCTTTAAATTGACGAAGCCTTTACAATGACAATTGAACATGGCCCTGGTCTCCATGTGTTGTTACATTTCCTATGCCATGTTTCACTTGTCATTTAGCACAAATAGCATCATATTTGAAGAAGCTCAGTACACATACTCTTCAAATCTTTACAAATAGTTGAGTAAGCTAATTGGGAGTATTATGGAAATATGACTTTCTTCCCCTGTCACTATTAAGAAGGCCAACGATATGATGTTGTCATCTGAGAGTTTGGGTGAAGGAGGAAAGTGATGGACTAATACCACACAGATCCATACTCTTATCCTCTTCTTCTCCTGGTTCCCTGTTAGTGTCTGCATACATGATCCAGGGTGTTATAAGGAGTGATGTTGAATCTATCTAGAAATTATCTAAGACTATCCCCCCGTGGGACAGTTGGTGTTTTAATTAGAGTGGCAATATTGTTGAAGGGAAGAGATCTGTGTGATCATTGTCCTATGCAGAGACAAACCCCTGTTGCCATAGTATACCTGTGTGCTGGAGGAATACAGTCCATGAATGATGAAGCGTTTGTGGGTATGGACATCTGTCAGCTGGGATCGCAGGTTGGCAGTGTTCATTCAATAACATAATTGGTAAGGAGCAGCATACACATACTACAGGCTTGGAGCATGATGGCCCATTTTACAAAAGTGTTGTATACTTGTGTATTGGAGTTGTATCTGCATGTGATGCATTTTACCACTGTCTCAGATAGATTCTGCTGTGGCAAGTCCTCTTCTATCAGCTGGGTTAGTGCTGCTACTGACTCTACTGAGTATGTGAATGGCTTCGGACTTGAGTTACACTTCAATTTCAAGTGCTATCTGATTGTTACCTGGCAGCCAACATTGTCTTTGCCTGACTCTTTATCCCTGCTCAATGTTTCGTACTATCAGACTCTGTTGTGTGACTATACATAGAAGATTTATGTCCTGGGTGGATTTTACAACATGGTCTGCCTTTTGTCCGTTATTATCCAACCACTGTATGGATAAACATTAATTTCTCATGCCCCTCATCCTCTAACCCAGGACTACTATTTCCGCTTTAGATACATTTGCCTTTTCCTGTTACCGTTTGCTTTGCTTATGTAGTCATTAGCACCTCCACCACAATGCACAGTTGAAGCAACAAAGGCTGCACAGACAGTGCTATAGTCCTTTTATCCTACTTCAGAAGATTGAAGAACATGGTAAGAACAGGTAGAGCCGGCACAACTCTGACGAACCACAGGGTTTTAGATTGGGATTCCATGAGCACAGAACTCTGCCGGATCCACCACCTTGCCATGATGTTAATTGAATACCAAGTAGGATGATGTTTCAATAAAGTAGGTCTGAATGAACACTGAAAATAGATTTAGCACTATCTATATTTTTAAACAATCAGTTTTTGAAAGATAAAAGTCTGTGTCTCTCATTAGGAGTGTTCTGGAGGGGTATCTCTACAGGGAATATCCCTTCAGGCCAAACTGAGATGCTGGATTTCTTTAAGCCTGGGGTTAACAGATATGGTATTTAGGCCTAGAAAACACCCTGCCCAAGAAACACTAGAACTAGAGCCTTGTTCAGTGCTGCAGGGCAAGGGAGTTGGTTACTACTGTGTTTGACTCCCACCTATTTGCTTATTATAGAATGGAGAGAGCAGGAAAAGCTTACCACAGAGATACATTAATCTTTTCTGAAATCCCACTGCCTCCAAACCATGGCCCTAGTAAACCTCCCTCACAGAATTATCATCAGCTCTATGAGACAGTAAATGTGTGCAGATTTGAGGGAAAGGGGAAACTTGTGCATTTGGATCCAGTATTCCGGGGTCTATTGGTTATCCCCATTCCATTCCTGGAGTTAGGTGTCATGATACCAGCCTGAATTAGGGATTTCAGCCTTCTGGTATCACAGCCCCTAAATCTGGGACACTCACGCTGCAGGCCGATGTGTTTCCACTGAGGTCATTTCTAACAATGTTATTAATGAATGCACCAGCCCCTAGAAGGCCTACAGGTGGCTGCAGTAGCATGTTGAGTCATAAAACGTAAAAAGTCGATCATAGTACTGCTTGTGGTTTTAATCAAGAAGAAGGGAAACATGAATAAAATAATCTATGTCTAACCTATTTTATATTTAGTTAGTAGTTAAGGCTAGTAGTGCTACACCCCTAGAAATGTCTTCCTCCATGTTAGTTCTCTCTAGGTTGGTTAAGAATAGTGATAGGGAGAAACAGGCAACCTTTTTTTGTTCAGTGCAGGATACAACATTAAAGGTTGACACACACTAAAGACATACATTTCAAAGTTAGTTTCCCAACTGCTAATGAGAACATTTCACAATGAACACCAGCCTCACCCTCAAGGAACACATTGGAAAAAAAACATAGAAAGCCAATTACTATCTCTCTCTTCTAAAGAAAGGTAAACAATTTCTTCCACAAAGTTACTTCAGAACTACTGTTCATACTCTTGTGCTCTTACATCTGGATGGTAGTAATGTCCTTCCTACCACATGACCTCCCAGACTCCACACTGGCACCCTAGTGGGGTATCCTGCATGCAGCAGTTTGTCTCACCAATGCCTGTAGAAATATGATCGCATCACTTCCACCCTTTTGGAACTCCGATTGCTCTTCTTGCCCGCATGCATCATCTTCAAATCTACCAGCATCATTTGCAAAGTGATCATGGCCAGCAACCACACTTTTCTGGCAAAAAAAGCTTGCCATCTTGGTGATTCCCTGCACCCACACAGCCAAACACCATAAGACTGCAGACTAAGAAGTGCAAAAAAAAAAAAAAAAAGACATCAGTCTTTTCCATCTGTGGAACCTGGATCTGGAACAGAGTCCCTATACCCATCAGGACAGTCCCAACCGTTCTCCAATTTAGGAAAGAGGAGAAGACTCGCCTCTTTCAAGAACACTACTTCGCAATGCAGTAACAGCCTATAATCCAGCTTCCTTGCCTATTAATCATTGATTTTATTCTTGTCTTTGACCATGTATTGCACTCGACTGCCTTTTGACTAGTTTGCCACTATAGAAATACCATATTCATACATACATTCATACTTAAATCACACTACATTACGTGGTTGATAGATGTAATACCCTGTGACTTACAGGAGAGTCTTGTTGACATAGGGGTGGTATTAGAAAATCAAGGCTGACAATTTTCTCTAGACTGACACACTTTGTTTTTTATATAGAATCTTGTTTAGGGTGGAGTTGTGATGGTCGTTCTTAATCTTTCTTGCCCCTGCATACATTTACGTGGCTTAAAATATATATATATATGGACAAGTGGTGTGCATATGTACATCTTGCACACATTTGAAATAAGATGGAGGCTATGCACACACAGAAGGCAAGATTTCCTTTCTATATTCACATCTAAAGTAAAACCAAATGCAGTAATAATTATTAAAAGTGATATGGAAAATTAATTGAACATCATTTCACTGTATTTTTGTAAGCAAATAATGTTACATTAAGTAATATACATGCTGTATTTTTAGATTTCTTTACTATAAAAATCTACCTATGTATTTTGTTTACCTGTTTTTAATGATTTATTTTAACTTAACTTTATTTACAATGGCGTTTTATATTAATACCCTACCTGCATTATTTTCAATGGGATGGTGTTCCAGTACCAGTAGTTGGCCATGTGTTGTGCTGCATCTATTACTGTTTCTTTTTTGGCAGTAGTGACTTATGCTCATAAGTTTGAAACATCTAACTTTAAAACATGTCTACACTTCTGAGTAACTTTGCGCTCAGATTTTTTGAATGGCCAAAAGTAGTAAAGTTACTCAGAAGTGTAAGAGAAAATTACATGTGTAAATTACTCACAGATGTAAGTTACGTTTGCAAGCAGCCCAATGTGTTTCAGC
The DNA here is from genome assembly GCF_031143425.1 of Pleurodeles waltl. NCBI lineage: Eukaryota > Metazoa > Chordata > Amphibia > Caudata > Salamandridae > Pleurodeles > Pleurodeles waltl. The sequence continues at coordinate 730,703,957 of NC_090449.1, forward strand.
TGGGCGTGCAAAAGAGCATTAGGCCCTAGATTTCACTTTGAAGCCTTTCTGGGATTAGTTGAAATAGCTTTTAAAAATAACAAACGCTTACAAAAAGCAACCAGATGCCATGCACAAATGGTAGTTGAACTGGGATTTGTTGGCGTCCCTGATCACTACGATATTGGACTATTGTTGTCAGTGTCAAGAGCAGAGATACGACAGAAAAGCAGTGGTTTGCGATCATATGTCTATTACGGTGATACCAGAACTGACAATCAAAAGTTACAAGAATCTCCCAGAATAATTCAGGGTATGAGAAGCAGATTTCACTTCAGTAAAGAGTCAGCCATGAGATAAAGGTGCGATCACAGCAGATTTGAGGGGTACCAGGGGGAACAAGGGATCCTATATTACATTTGTGTTGTACTGAAACACGCACACAGTGGAATCGAGACTGGGAACAGTTGTTACAGTACAGCTGTACATTATTTGTTTTATTTTGCACTGTTTTGTTGTTTGCATAAATATTGCTTGAAACAGTTGTCTGTAGCTGAGGCGCTCAATTGTTACATGTTCGCCTGTGTTTACATTATTGTTGGGTATTGACTGTAATGATCATCTACAATATATGAAAATTAAAAGATGATTGTTGTTTCTCTGCTTAAAGAGAAAACAAAATGGCGCGAGGAAAATTATTTTCAGTAGTAGGAGGTCATTTAGAGGTTTGCAGAGACTGCAGATTTGGTAAAAAAACGTGTGATGTTCTGGATAGTTTTTTAGCTCGAGTATCCACTATAGAAATGTTTATCAGCTGTGCATGTTACTTCTGCCAAGCAGGGTTCCTACTAAAAATAAGTGGTCGAACATCTTTTGTTTTTAAACTGTGGTAATCAGATGTGAAATTCACTGCAAACCTGCACACTTCTACTGGTTTTCCATCTACCTGCCCCGAATCTGAATTAAAAAAGAAGGTGAAATTCAGGAAGCATGTCCGGCTGTACAGGAGTTCCTCATTTCACACCTTAAAAAAATGCACAGAATACTTTTTCCATTCATCACTGTCAGGTCCACTACACGTAACTACCTTAAGAGTAATTGCATTAAGATAACAAAACTGCCTGTATCATAAAAGTGCATCAAAGCAGGTTTCCCAGCAGGGAAGGGTTTGTGTGGTGCCAGCCCAATGTCTCATATAGTGCCAGGAGGAGACTTTAGGTAGACCCTGCACAAAAGTTTCCTTACTGTGGAAGTTGCTTTTAAGAGCACTGTCGGGAGTCTGGGCAGCGTAGTTACCCTAATGCAATTTTCTTGAAAGTAAATACATTGCCTGGTCTCCTCACTGTACTCCAAGAAGTACTCCTAAAAACAGCTGTGTTTATATTTTTTTTCTACCTGCGAAGCAGTGCAGCACCGCTGATTCTAGCCTGAAGCCATAAAACAAGCATTTGCAATGCAACAGGTCTCACATTTGCCTGAGTTAAAGCTATTGGCGTTGCAAATGCATAACTGGACTTTTCTCGCCACATAAATTGGTTAACCCTGCCACATAATTTAGTCCTCTCTGCCATATAATTGCAGTGCCCCTGCATACAAGTAAAGAACTTCATGTACCTCCTTCGTCTATCTGCAGCAAAAAACCCACACCATATAAAGTTGAAAAAATACGACACTCATTTTATTACCATACATAACTAAGTTACATCTGGAGGGAAATCAAGTGAGTACAGTTCAAATCAAAAAAGTCAAGATCCAAGTGAGTGGTTTCAAGGGGATACAATCAAGAAATTTCTCATCAGTCAGTATAAAGTCCAATCCAGTTAAGAGATTTAATAGGTCGCAGTAACAACATTTTTTGCAACAACATCCATGAAGATACTTCTTCCGGGCTATCATAAACTTTCCATATACTCGCATCGTGGCGTCTTATATTGTTTTGGGCGTTACTCTACACGACATGCAATACGGTTAGCCTGGAACGAAACGGCTTTTTCAAGTTACTGAAGTCTCTTAAAAACTTGGATTCGGACTTATTTTGGAACACTACCTACCCTTTGGAGAGACTTGCAGTAAATTTCAAAGATTGAAAGCTTATGAGAGCCCTGAAGAAGTCGCTGGGGATTAGAAGAATTCCCCAAGACGAAACACGTGTTGGCTCAGAATGTATCTTCATGGATGTTGTTGCAAAAAATTTTGTTACTGCGACCTATTAAATCTCTAAACTGGATTGGACTTTATACTGACTGATGAGAAATTTCTTGATTGTATCCCCTTGAAACCACTCACTTGGATCTTGACTTTTTTGATTTGAACTGTACTCACTTGATTCTTTGACGTATGTAATTTGTGAAAGTAAAAAATATTGTTTTGGTAAGGGGGCCTCACCTTGTGCAAATTAATGTTGGGTTTGTTTTGAACCCTTGAGGGATGGGTGTTTCCCTTGTGTAGGCTACCCCTAAATACTTTAATTGGCCTAGCAGTACCCTGAGCGCCATTATTTTCCCTATTTTGCACCCAACTTTCTGTTTATATGCTCACCCCCTTGGTAGCTTGGCACAAACAGTCAGGCTTATCCCAGAGGCAATGTGTAAAGAGTTTGACCAACACACACAAACCAGTGACATAATAAACACACAACAAAGAAAACTCCACAATAAGATATATACAAACAGACAGTATTGCATAAACAAAAAGCATCATAGACCAAAACCACATGAATCAGTAATACCCTGCTAAGCAAGCAGTTGTCAGATCCTCACCAATATGATTGCAGAATTAGGAGAAACATTTCCATATTAAATACATTATAAACACACCCTCCCACTGCATACCAGGCAGACCCTGAAAATATATATGTCCCCCCAACATGGCAAGTACAACATATTACATAAGTCAGGTCAGAAACCCACATGCAGAACCAATGAGGGTACACATGCTAAGGTGAAAGGCATCATCTGCAGGGATTTCCAGCGACCCCTACTACATGATAATCACAGCATGTCTGCGTTTTCTTTTAGAAAATATATGAGGCAGAAGTCCACCCCATCTATGGCAGGAGCTCCTGCACTTCTACTATTAGGCCTGTGGCACTAAAGAGGCTCGGCAGGGAAGGGGCCTCCGTTGAGGGTTTCCCTTCTGCCTTGCGAGCCATGTTAGTAATGCCACGATACAGGTATGTTCAAGCCAGGGGGGAAGCAAACCCACACACCTTCTATATGGAGGGGGAGACCTCTCCTAGGGAACAATGGGCTCTCCCATTAGGGGAATTACGGTGTCTGCAAGAACCTCCTGGTTCTGGTGTCAGCAGAGTGACTGCGCGCATCGGCAAGCTTTTCTCCTCTTCACTGCCTCACATCCAGGCAGTGTATCCGGAGCCCTCCAGGGCCGCCAGGACTGCTACACTCAGTTCCACAGGATCGCTGCCTTCAAGCCAGCAGGCAGCGGCTCTGATCCACAAGCGCAGCCCTTCACTTCGGCTACACACGCCCTCTTCTCCTTTGTGGCGGACGGTCTCCACAAAAGGCGCTCCTAGGCCTGGTGGTAAACTGGCTCCAAAGTGGATGCCTACTTATGCCCCAGGAGCACCAAAGAGTGCGTGCCCTGTCTGCGCTCGTTAAGGATTGTTGGCGACTATGCTGGGAGGGGCGGGGGGGTGCATTCACAGTGATGCAGGAGTGCTTATGACATGCTCCAGTTAGGAGTATGACATTCACCTTGTGTTTCATGGGTGACAAAGTACAGCACATACTCTGCGCTTTGGAAACAGCAGAGTACAGCGCACATCAAATTATGGCACTCTCTAGGCAACAAAAATAGAAGACAGCAGGGGGAAAGGGGGCACACAACCCAGGCCCTGGAGACACCTGAGGGGCATAGCACATTAAACAACAGCAGGCCAGCACTGTAGGGTCCCGACAAAAAAGTGGTAATCCTCTTGGATGACCTGGCAGGTCATCACATCAGCAGGGCAGTCCCATGGCGGTTCCTTTCAGCATAACAGTCCCAGTCCATACAGTGTCTCAGTGTCTCAACTGTGACAAAGTCAGGGAACAGGCTGGCAGCAGGGCAAAAAGCAGAATAGCAAGCCAGATGAGTCCTTTGGGCCACCCAGTGGAGACCAGTAAGCAGGGTAACAAAAGAAGAGTAGTCCAGATGAGTCCTTTGTGCAGTCCAGCAGTCCAGCAGTCCCTCTGGCAGAGGTATGTTCCCAGTTCCATAAGTGCTCTCTAAATCAGGAGTCAGGCACCTGTACTTAAACTAAAAAATGCCTTTGTTAAGGGGGTAACTTCAAAAGAGTCCTTTCAAGTGAAGTGCAACACCCTTTCAACCCAACCCTGTCTCCAGACATCAGTAGGGGATAATCAGCCCAGTGTGTAAGGGCAGGACATAGCCTATTCACATATAAGGTGTGAAATTACCCTCCCCCTCCCAGCCCAGGAAGACATTCAGTATGCAGATGCCTCTTCTGTCGCACTTAGCCCCTCCTTTATGATAGCTGTCTAAAAAGTATGCTCTAAGTGGAGCTGTCACTCTGACCCAGATGTGGGTTGGGGTCAGGCTGCAAATCACTAGAGTTATAAGCACAGTAAAAAGCCCACTTTCTAAAAGTGGCATTTCTTAAATAGTAATGTAAAATCCACCTACACCAATAAGAAGGATTTCTCACTACCGTTCTAACCATTCCAAACATGCCCATGCCACTCCTTATGGATCAGAAATTCCCACTTAGACATATAGAAGGGAATTTCTAATGCAATCCTATGAGAGGAGCAGCACTCACAGTAATGAGAAGCTAAATAGGCTGTTTTTCACTACTAGGGCATGTAACACATAAAGATATATGTCCTACCTTTAACATACACTGCACCCTACCCATAGGGCTATCTAGGGCCTACCTTGGGGTGACTTAGGTGTAGGAAAAAGGGAGTGTAGGCCTTGGGAAGTAGTTTGACCTGCCAGGTCAGTGTGACAATAAACTGCACACGCAGGCCCTACAGTGGCAGCCCTGAGACAAGTTTGAATGCCTACTTCTGTGGGTGGCGCAAGCTGCGCTGCGGGCCCACTAACAGCATTTAATTTGCATTCCTTGGGTATAAGGGATAGAACTGTAAAAGGGACTTACATGTAAAATAAATGTGCCAATCAGGTGTAAGCCAATCATGCCAAGTTCAGAAGTAAGAGCACATGCACTTTAGCACTGATCAGCAGTGATAAAGTGCCCAGAGTCCAAGAGCCAACAGAAAGAGGTCAGAAAAACAGCAGGAGGAAGGCAGAAAGTTTGGTGTTGACCCTGCAAAAAGGGCCAGGTCCAACAACCAGTCCCCAGTCTTTACTCAAACCCCAACTCAGGATGTTCTTATGGTACGAATAGAGAGATCAGCTGTTGATAACCATATTAACTAAAACCTTTGTTGCATCGCTGTGACATGCAACAGGAGAGTGAAAGAATAGAAAGATGCATGTGGGGATGCTTTGTTTAAAACAAAATACTTGGCTATCACAATGAAGAACATTGTAAAGTATTTTAGCAGCCTATATAATAAATAGTTGCAACATCCACAAATGTAAAAAGAACATTCCGTATAAAGCCTAAATATGAAACAAGCAGCGCCAATACATGGACCCACTGAGATTGCTACAGATGTATTTCCGGGAACAAAATATGAAATGCATGGTTTAAGGATCCAAATATCAAGGGAATATATCCGAGACAGCCAGCTGACCATCTTAAAAGGGTCTGAGACAGGGAGGTTATCAAAGACAGTGTGTAGCCCGAAAAGATGGAAGGGCAGTGAGGTTGATGGAGAGATAAGCAGTTGCAGCTTCTTCCTATCTCTCCGGGGACGGGGAACTTGCACATACCTTTGATATCTCCCACCCCGACAGATAAAACAGGGCATAACCAACTGTAAACTGCTTAGTGCTGGCGTCACAGCAAATTGCTGCAGGCCCGAGGTGAGGAAAAGTGCCAGGGGAGCCAGCTTCACAAACGGGGAAACCGAGCAGGGCCACACACTTAAGCGCTAAGGACTCAAAAGGTTAAAAACACTCCGCTCATTTAAGCATGGACCGAAACTGCTGTGAATACATCCAGGTGCTGTTGGGAGGATGACTGAAAGCGGAGTAGGAACTGCACACAAAACATTTGATGGTTACAGCAACTGCTGCACTCGGTCCATTCTTCTGACAAACATTTTTCTAAATGATGCCAGGTATGCCAGTTTTAGGAACTTACATGCTGCTACTTAAAATCTTGCGGAGGGAAACACCTGTGCTGTGCGGCCAGCAAGTGTTTCACTCCACAAATAAGTTGTATTGTTAGGTTTGGGAGGGTCTGAAAAAAGGCGCATAATAAATTGGCGAAAAAATGCTAATGATTTATTTCCCTGTTAGTGCTGTGCTAGAGCAAGAAGGTTACCCATCGCCGTCCCAGCCATCTGAAGATGCTGTCCAGCCGCTAGCGCGTCGATGATCCCACCGAGTCTGCACACAGCCACCCGCTGCTCTCACCCCTCCTGCCCCATCAGCCAATCAAGCAGACAGAATAGCACTACTGGTACGTCGGCTTGTATTGTTTTATTACTGGCATGAGGAACATTTACTGTCTGAAACAGCAAGGGACTGTGGCAGTACTGCAATGGAGGCGAAAAAGACATGTCTGATAGCAGCCATGTGTGTCTCTATAACCAGCACAGGCATAGACCTAGAAAGAGGACCATAGGGTGCTCGGGATCGTAACATGTTGATGTGGGCTGCAGGCTGGCGACTCTGGTGCCGAGGCTGATCTTCTGAGCTGTTAGAGGTATATCTGTTGCTTTAATTTTTACATTACCTGTGAAATACACTACGCAGTGTTCTGGGAGGGGTAAGAGGGTTGGTGGGACAGCATGGAAAGAGTAAGTGTATGCAAGGGAAGACGAGCAGGCAAGAAAAAAGAAAGTCGGCCCCAAAGGAAGACATAAACACTGAAAGTGTAAGGAGACAGTACTTGGTCAGTGCTCCGTAGGAGGAAAGCGAAAACACAAAGGAGGGAAAAGAGGAAGTCTTGCCTAATAGCAAGCAAGGATTTCTGAAGGGCACTTTCATAGACAAATAAAAAGCAAATGCAAGCTATGGGTGAAGTTTAATTCCACAAACCGTATACAACAGGTCGCTAAGCGACAGCACAAGGGCTGTCTAGGCTTGACCTAAAAAGGGTGAATTTCACCTGAATACTTTGACCACCAACAGTGACTTTTTAAGGATTTTTGGGGCTCAGAGCGAGACATATTTTTGGTCTTCATTTTTGTAATTTACTGGCCATTTTCTACCAGCTGAAGCTTATATCATGCCAAACAAACTTTAAAAAACCGGGTTTCACACAAAAAACAGTTGAAATGTGTCTTTCCAGGGCCTCCAAAAATCCTCAAGATGCCACTGGGCAAAGCAAGAGAGACTCAGAAACAGAAGTAGGCAGAGAGGCGAGAGGCTGACATATTAAAATAGACCGAGGCAAACTTTACTTTCCCAGTTTTCAATTGCCCATGCCTTAAAACGTCTCTGCGGATACTGATGAATTCTCATATAGTGTTTAGATCTGAATGTACCCATGCATTATAAAGGCCTTTTAACTGTAGTTCATGCTTCTCCCATGCATAGCTACTACTAAGGCCTTCTATGAACGTGTAGGAGCATTTCCTTGGAAATCATGCACCAAGAAATACAGATACTGTGAGTACGGTGATTCTTACTAGGTCATTCTGAAGTGGTCATTCTGGATTGGGGAAATGCAGTTGAAATTGGTACTTTGTGCACATACTCTCCAGTTTCACTTCTGTTTCGGGCCCTTTCACTGGAGACATTTCACCACCTTTTCCTGGGCTTTGTGTTGGTCCCACCCACCTTCCAATCCTGATTCAGCATTAAGCATGTGTTTACATTTGCATTGGAACATCCATATTGTGATAAACATTTGGGAATTCTGCTAAAAGGCACTCCTGGAAGACAATGGTTTCTTAGAAGCCCTACATCTGTTGTTGGCAGCATGCACATTCCCCGATTATGTGGGTGTTTGGTTTGTACTCTTAATGTGCCACTACAAACAGATGCACCTTTCAGCTGTTGCCATTGTACTCCAGAACCTCTATTCATGCTCAGATAAACTAACACCAACAGCATGAGTTTGGAAAAAGGTTTTCCAACTGTGGTTTCTGCTGATGGTTAATGATAAAATTCACAAGAACAGGAAGCTCACTAGCTAAAGAATCACAGTGCTCAGAAATTAAATGCATTATATATGATTTTTAGAAGTTATATTAAACAAGTAAATATCACGGAAAACCATGTTCAGGATATATATCATGTCTTTTTTGCCAGTCTTTTGAATCTGGGCAATTTAAAGAATATGCTTGATTGGAATGGTGTGCACAGTGCACACGAACCTTTGCAATATATTTGCGATCTTCCCACAATGGCGAACTATTCAAAATGTATACATTTCTCAACTTTTAAAATGTGTGTAATGCTTAATGTAGCGTACAACGGCTTAAGTATACAATGGTATATTTTAGTTTCAATCGCTTGTTTCATTTTATTATTATTGCTTTTCCTCAAACAACCAAGGTGGGCAGACCCACCTACAAATTACCAGTATAGCAAAACAAGATAACAAAGTACAATTTCGCCCCTCCCCATGACACCACATCATATTTCATGCAACCAGAAATGTGAAGAGCGGCCAACTCAATAATGCGCAATAGATAGCAGGTCCAAGGCTCATAGACGATGAGGGTATGTGAAGTGTCTATTGTCCTGGTTGAGATATCTCAGGTTAGGGTCCGACATTGTAGTGAATTTGTCAGACTCATTCTGCAGTTCAAATGCGATTTTTTCATAGGCCAGGAACTGCCAGATTTTCTGCAGTCACATTGTTGTGTTGGGGCAAGTTTCTTACTCCAGAGGCCCAGTATACCCTGTTTTGCTTCTAAAAGGAAGTGAGAGCTTCTCTTCTCTTTAGGAGAATGGAGGTGGAATGCATTTACTTTCGGGGGGTCTCCAAGAGAACTTGGTGTGATTAAGAGCAAGGGGTCTGCCCTCGATAGCTGCTATGCAAGCCAAAACTTCCTCCCAGGATGGATACAACCAGAAACAAGATCCAGTACATCGCCTTATAGCCCACTGCTGAGGGCTGTACTGGTTTTTAAAGGTCCTTAATCCGAGTTATAGGTCTGAACCACAGGGTAAATCCCAGCTGTGGGCGTGGAGAATGAGTCTCTCTCTCTCCTTGGCTTCTGAAACCCAGCTAACTTGCCCCCTTCCACTTTTCTTCTCCATGCATTTTACTCACCTCTGGGGGTTGTTTTCATCTATCCGGGCCCGGAAGAGAGTGGATGTCCAGAATCTTTGGCGCACAGCCTGAGCTGCATCAGTGGCTGGGGCCACGCACCTGGATCACTGGGTGATGTGGAGGGCCACTTTCCATGGGAAGAATGGCAGAACTAGCACTTGCCGTTAGGATGGAGGAGTGTCCCGGCAGGTTGGTGTAACGAGGTCAGCTGAACTGGCAGGGTGCTTCCTTACACGGCTGGAGAGGTTTCTAGACATGTGGGACAGGCAAGTGCTATGTTGGATAAAGACTTTGCTTCATAAGTGGATTTTATTTTCCCAGAGGGGTTTCCAAAGTCAGCAAGCTCAGCAAATTCTCGGCACATACTTTTTTTAAGTCCATTTAGTCCCAAAGGTGACTGACTTATGTCCTGTCAGATCAGTGGTGAGGCGGAACGGTCCCCGGAGTTTAATAGAACACATGGTAGATATCAGCTCAGGTAAGGGTATCAACCATGTTTGCAATTGGCCAAATTCTGGTTGAAAAGCACATATGAGCACATGAATCTCAAATAAGAGTGAGGAGAAAGAGAAAGTGAGAGCTCCTGTGCTGGTAAAGGAGACAAGGGATCTTCGAGCTTTGTATGTGAAATTAAGATTGAAAGCCGCCTGACCTATTAAGACTTTTAAGTTAAATATACCCCAAGGAATGCCAAAACCAACACACTCTCTTCACTCTTTCTTTGGAGTATCCTAGTGAAGCTGCAATTTAGAGTCAGCTGCGGGCAGTAGCTCCAGAGGTGACCCTAAAGGTGATGCTTCTGTTTTTGGAAAGTAGACTTCATTAACATTGCACAAAATCTACACTTTGGCAGTGGCCAGTAGATTTTCTCAGGTGGAACAAGCAGGCAAGTCAGGTGGGTCAGAGTCTAACACTCATGACCATCTAGAAGCAGAGGCAGAGGTATTGGTAGAATAGTTTCACACACCTTTAGCTGAGTCAAGTAAAGAAGGGGCCCCCAAGTGCTCACCTTCTTACCTGTACCCATTCCATGCCACAAACTTCCCAAGCAAGGACTAAGTCAGGTGAGGTACCTCAACTCATTGAGGATTGAAGTGGGACAGAGAGGCTTCTAGTGGACCTCGTTAAGGAGGTTATAAGTAGATTTGATATCTTGGAGAACAACAAGAGAGATATTCGTGACATGTGCCAAAAGCTCTCAGATAAGGTTGATGATCAGGCCTCAAGTACTCTAGTGCTAGAGGGTGCAATGGCAAAATTGACAGTGGATGTAAGAAGAAACTCCAGGGAACTAGAAAAGTTAAAAACGCAGAACAAACTAACACATGCAATTCTGGAGAGGATAGACAGCCAAGCAAACCGCTATAATGTTAAGATAATGAATGTCCCAGTAGGAGCTGAAAGCTCAGATACCTAGGCATTTGTCCTCAAGTTGATCATGGATGGATTATTCGGGTGTTCCTTTGAGGAGGACTTCAATGCGGAAATCCAGAGGGTGCATAGGAACCCGTCTAAAATCAGGAAAAACAGGGTGGGAAAATCCTGGTAAACTTTCACTCCTTTCAGGTGAAGAAGGCAATCCTCTCTAAAGCTTTGAGATCAAATTTTTGTTCATTTGAGGGATACCATTGCTCAACAAAGTCAAATTTATGTCGGAAGAGAGGTGGTGAACTATGCTGTCAAAGATACTGAAATTCAAAGAGCTAGCACTGTCAACTGAAGGTCATGTGGGATAATAAAATGCATTTTCTTTATAGCATCAAAGAGACTGATGGCCTGCTTCAATACGTGCAGCAGAGACAATGAGTAAACAATGAGTATCAGATAAACAAGCAGGATATTAATGTGAGGTCTTAAGATCCAGGCATAGAAGAAGAGCGTAGTAGGTCGGCTAAAGGGATACAAAGAGTTAAAAGGTATATTCGGGGGTGGAGGGAGGAGGACTCCACATGCTGAGGTATAATTTGTGTGTTGACGGTTTCAAATTTTGCAATTATATCTTGGATTTTATGTGAAAAGGAGGGAGGGAGACTCAGAAATACTTCCAATTGGCTTTCCTAGCCAAGTGAACTAGAGGTTTCCTTAGGGTTGTTGGGGGGTGGGGTGTACTGTTGGGGGAGCAGGTGGGGTGCACTGGGGACCATGGCAGAAAAAAAAATAGTCCTCATCACCACCAATAGAATAGGTTCAGGTCATAGACTGTCAATAAGCAGTGGTTAGAATATAGGGGGTCATTACGACCTTGGCGGGCGGCATCAGCTGCCCGCCAAGATCTGACCGCCATGGCGGCCGCACCCCCGCCCTGGTTTCCGCCCGCTGGCCCAGCGGGGATCACGGCCGCAACATAGGAGCCGGCTCCAAATGGAGCCGGCGATGTATCGGCCGTGCGACGGGTGCAGTTGCACCTGTCGCGCTTTTCACTGTCTGAAAGCCGCATGGGGCCCTCTCAGGGGGCCCCATGACTCCCCGTACCGTCAGCCTTTTCCTGGCGGTTCAGACCACCAGAAAAAGGCTGGCGGTCGGGGACTCGTAATCCCCTGGGCAGCGCTGCCCTGGCGGATTACATCCGCCGGGGCCATCGTGGCGGTAAACCGCCGGCCCCCGCGGTGCGACCACGGCGCTACCGCCGCGGTCAAAATACGCCGGGAGGCACCGCCAGCCTGTTGGCGGTGCTCCCGTCGTTTTGGCCCTGCGGTTATAATACCGCCAGGGTCATAATGACCATCATAGTGTTTTAGAAGCAGCTTGACATGGAGCAAAAAGGGTTTAAGGATAGTCATAAGCAATGCATTAAATGTATGTCCTGAAGTGGAAATAGTCTCTGTGTTAGAAGTAGGTAAAGAGTGATATTAAAGGAGATAAGAGGTCTCATAATGGTTGTGATGGTGCTACGAGTCACACTTGCTAGGCACTGAAAAGGGGGACCTTGTGTCAAAGAAGATGTGGATCCAGGAGCCATTTTTTACAACTCAGACCCGTGTAATAAAAGGGGTGGTTATTGGAGGTGGATGATAAAGGCATATGGGTAATAGTGGAAATGAGTTTAAATTTGTCTGCATTGGATACTGTGGCCTGAATCTTGATGGCTTTGGAATATACATGTCCCTTTATACAGGGAGGTGACTTTAATCTTCTAATGGATAGTAAGATTGACAGATGCAATTACCTAACTCAAGTCTGTTTGCCTAAAATGACAAGTAGTTTGAAGCTTATTCTGAGGGATTTAGGACTGCAAGATGTTTGAAGGGAGAAAATAGGTATGAGGCTACCATCTCAGTAATTTTGAAGCCTAATAAAAACCCTAGAAAACGCGAGTCATATCACACCACTTCATAATTGAACTCAGATTACAAGATCTTGGCAGGAATATCAGCAAAGAGGTTTGGGTGGGTTGCTAATGAAGGTATTTATCAGAACCAGCAAGACTTCATGAAAGGGAGCCAAACACACAACTTAACCCACCTGTTTAGTTACCACTGAAAATCTCCCGTTAGCATTACTCTCATTCAATGAAGCCAAGGCATTTGACCAGGTACATCTGTTGTTCTGTTTAGAAAGGTTTGGCGTCCCTAAATCATGTAACCCTGAATGTATTATTCTTAAAGACCTTGGCTATGGTACTTGTTATTGGGGGTTTGACAGATTGTGGCCCTTGTTGTTTAATCTATATATTGGACACTTAGCTCAGAAGGTTAGAGAGGATCATGACATCACCGCCTTCCTAACTCATGGATATTCAAAGAAGACTTTATACCAATGATTTGATATTATATATTATACACATCTGAGGCCAGTACCTTCCTGCACAGGTTTGGGAAACTGGCAAATGACTTTGGGTGACCTCAGTTATGGCATCAATCGGGATAAAACTGAGACATTGGTGTGAAATATAGAAATGCAGAATCATTTAGTTAAGGAGGAACTGAGATATCTAGGCATCATGATTAACCAGAATTTGGATACTATCGCAGATGCAAGCAACCTCCGTAGAGATTGATAAAACCCTCAACAGATGGCAGAATCTATCTCTTACAATATACAGCACAGTCAACCCGATTAAGATGAGTATTCTCCCCAAGCTCCTGGTATTTTTTTTTAATTTTCAAAGAGAGTAATACAAAAGATACAGGGGAACATCAATAGTTTTATTTGACGGTCAGGAGGGGCTAGAATACCATGGAAGAAGTTAAGACAGAAGCTCAGGAAAGGAAGTTTACAGTTGCCAGATATCCAATTCTATTGTAGGGCATTTCAACGTAAATTAACTAGGGCTCTTTTAAGTACATCAATAGAATCTGGTACTGGGGATATACACAGGATGCTGCGGGCTGGGTTAGGATCTCAATGTGACAAAGTAGGTTTCCTATACAAGGTTGGGGATCTTAAATACTGTAAGAAGGTGAGGTTGAAGATTCTAGTATCAGCTGCAACTTTGTGGATCAGGGTACGGAAAGTATGGTCAATACCATATTTTTCACCCTATGCACTGATCTGGGGTTGCCCAGGACCCTGGATTTCCTACAGACTGCAGGGGTACCAGAATGAGACAATTTGTTGGATGATAAGTCTTTAAAACCCTTGTTTGGAGTTGAATGCTAAGTCAGGAGGGGAATATGTCCAAATTTAAATACTTACAACTTGTTTCATGGGCAGCCACACATAAAGATGAACTACAAAACCCAAGGGATATCAAAGCTAGCCTACACCTCTCCATGATTAAGAATGAAGTTGCGATGTGGTATAGGCTGATATGTCAAGCGGTACGTCTGGAGCAGCCATCACCTTTGCAGGATCTGGGACAGATGCTTGTTGACTGACCATCTGGAAGCATTATGGCAAGTATCATTTTGCTCTTTATATAATGTGGCCAGTCCGGCTGCGCTTAAAATAAACCATTTGTTCACATTACTCATGGCTTACTGGACTCCGCGTAAGCTTTTGAAGATCTCCTTTATGTCTGTATGGGGTTGCAAGAAGTGTAATTGGATCCAGGAGGATAATCTTGATATTTTTCTAGAATGCCCTGGTTTGGAAGTATTTTGGGGGGATTGAAAATTCAGCCATTTTAGAAATTATTAACAAAGATATTAAGGTAAACCTTTCCCTGGTTCTGTTTGGGATAGCCCAAGAGTTACAAGAAGAGCCCACTAATTGGAAGAGAAGGAGTTTAATCTTTTACCTGGTATTGATAGCAAAGCATACCATTTGTAAAAAATGGATTGGCCCAAACCATTCTAAGTTAGAATGCTGGCTGGTGCAAGTAAATAAAGTGTAATGGATCTAAGGAGTTGTAGTAGTAAGAGTAAAGCTGACTTATGGTCCCCTGTGACTTAGTGGTTGCAAGTTAGAAATGAAAAGGTCCTATGATTAAGCGCACCACTTGTGCGCTTTATCCTCTGTCATTAGGAGCAGATTGATACCCATAGACCCTTTACGAAAAGGAATTTCACCTCAGCTTGGTGGAAGTATCAGTGCGGCTATTATTGAAGATTGGTTCAAGTGCGTGTGGTGATGAGGACACAAATAAAACCAGACCCTTCAATCCATTGCATGACGCCGCCATGACCATCCAATGGAAGACATGTTTAGATATATCATAGGTGTTGATTAACTAGTAGAAAAAGTACAATTACAGCAAATTTGCTGTGCTCGTGATCACCAGCTGCGATATGATATGGCGAGGAAATACCTCAGAACCTGGACCTTCTGTGAGTGCGAAGTCAGAGGCGCGCTTTCCGTTTGTTAGGAGATTTCGGTGCAGTGAGGCATCTCGATGTTTATGGTGTGCTCAGCACGGGAGGACCGAACAGCGTGGCTGGGCTCTGGTAGTGTGTCTGCAGCTCCCAGCGCAGAGTCGTGCACGCTTCCTCTCAGCCCCGTTAACTCTTGCCGCTCCCTGGAGCCTGAGCTCTGCAAACACGAAGACGTGGTGGAGGACTTTGGGTCTTTGCTGAGCTAACGGTGTCAGCAAAAATCGGGCACGAGCCCGGCTGGGCCCAGAAGGTCAGCAGGGCTGAGCACACTAGTGGTAAGTTAATGGTGAACAGGTGTGTTGGCTGAGGTCACCAGGAAAATGGAGGTAAAACAAACACACTCGAAACACGACAGTCGTGGAGGCACCAGCTGCCCTGGCCAGCTCCCAAAAGCAGGGTACTGCAGAAGTCAAAACAAGCAAGTTTTTGGCCTTTTTCCACACTCGGGCATCAGTGGTGGGCAAGTGCTGTGGCCGCTGTGGAGCGCGGGACAGGCTTGGTTCTTCTCCTCCGATGCCTAATGTGCCTCGGGGAGACTCTGTCTTGCTCCTCCTGCAGTCAGACTCTTGTTCGTTCGTCTCACCACTCGAATCCCCAGCTCCTCCGCACTGTCTGGTAGGCGAGACCTCACAAGAGTTGCTTCTGAAAATTCCTCGGCCGGCTGGAGGGCGCTCTCAGCTTCCCGTGCAGGCAGCGGTCCACTCACGAAGCTCCCCCTTATTCACTGCGTGTCGTGTCATCTTTGTGGACAGAGAGCTCCCAGTCTCACTGTCTTCTAGGAATTGAGAAATGCCACCTTCCAACCGTGGCAGAGAAGCATGTGACATGTGAGGACAGTAGTCTTTGCTCGTGGATAGAGTGACTGACCACCCCCTGACGTCCCATGTAACTGCCACCTCAGAGAGCGGTGCAGACCCCAGTTACAGGCAGTGTAAGGCGGCTGTCTGGTTCACACTGTGATCTGACCCTGCTCCCCGCTTTGATCCGGTACCTGAGCCTCTCCGGGGCGCCCCTCTCACGGCCAGTCTTCGCCCTCCATACACAGCGGCGGGACCAGAAAAAGCCAACACCCTCAGCCCGAGCTCTGCGGGTGCTCGATAACTCGGCGATCAACAGCAGCAAAACACTCAGCAGCTCCTATCAGGATTCGTTTCCTTCCCACCAGATGAAGGACATATGATGAAACCAGTTTCTTCTCTGAACATGAATCCATGGTGGCATCACCCGAGAAGCAGCTACAGGTTAAATGTTTTACATCATTTCTTTGCAACAGCGAACTGACTCCTTTCGGTTCTGGCAGCAGATTAACTAGTGGACAATTAGAATTGATCTATGTCAACAATTACAGACCAACCTCACAAATTATCATCAGAACACTTGATGAAACTCATCTCTGATTTAATGAAACCCTAAACGGAAACAATCAAAATCCATCACAAAAACAATCATGTGGTCAAATCCCTGAAGATGAATCGGGTGATTGAGAGTGATGCAAAGAGGAGACATCTGCCATAAATTGTCAGATGCCCTTCCTGTCTCATTTCAATATCCCCACCTCATTTATAAGACATAGATATTTGGGTTTTTGAAGCACAGCTTCACCTTCCTCTTCTGCGACAAACACTTAGTTGACATCCCTTCATCTACAGGTTGGCCAACTTTCAAATGCAGTTGACTTTTCCTTCCGGTCAGCCATGCACGGCTAAAGAATCAACAATGACTCTACATGCCTTGAGGAGAAACAGGGTTTGTTTCTGAAAAGCAAAATCAATGCTGAGGGACGTTGCTACCTGCCCATGATTGAATTTTTACCAAAAGAGCTCTGCTATGTGTGTGGAGGTACTTATGATTAAGATTTCTTTCCAAATTGGCGCAAATTCATAATTCTTTATAAACAGACACAGAAGACACATAAAAAGTCTAACACGGATTCCAACTCATTTTGGATTTTTAAGTTCTTGTTCTGACAGTATGAAACTCTCTAATATCTAAGAATGGCCCCAAATCTCCTTCAATTATTAACACATGGTGCTTTTTTCTCAAACTCTGATTACACGGCCCCCTTCCACTTACATTTTCAAATAGTTTCCCATGACTAGCATCAAGAAATCTGTTCAGTTACAATTTGCAATCTAACGTAAATGAATCCAAGACAAAAGCAGCGCGGCAATATTCCACAAACTCTGATGACAGTTTATCATGAAGAAATGTCCTACAGATTAGGTCATCCCCTGTTTATATGTATAGCCTATAAATAATCCTCTTGACACTCACAACAAAAGCTCACTAACATTATCAGGAAAATGAACAAGCCAACTACCAAAACAACCTCTATCCAGAGGAAAAAAACTTGTCGTTACAGCTTCAGTCTCACTTGGGCAACTGCTGTGAATAGATCTCCGCACATTTTTTGCACCAAGTATTGTTTTTTATGTCCCGTGATATTACAGCGATATCAGAATACACAGCATGCCAAAGGAGATTTAGTAGAGCTTCCAGTGTTTGTTCTAGCCTGTTCAAATGGGTACAAAATGTTGACTGTACTACTGAATATTGATAATAGAAATTTAGTGATACAGTAACATCGTGGACTAGATATCGAAGACCACAATATCAAAAGCCTAGTCCATATAGGGGAAGTAAAGATTTAGGGGGTCATTCCGACCCTGGCGGTCCATGACCGCCAGGGCGGAGGGCAGCGGAAGCACCGCCAACAGGCTGGCGGTGCTTCCTGGGCTATTCTGACCGCAGCGGTAAAGCCGCGGTCAGAAAAGGGGAACCAGCGGTTTCCCGCCGGTTTTCCCCTGGCCCAGGGAATCCTCCATGGCGGCGCTGCTTGCAGCGCCGCCACGGGTATTCCGATCCCCCTTCCCGCCAGCCTGTTTCTGGCGGTATTCACCGCCAGAAACAGGATGGCGGGAACAGGTGTCGTGGGGCCCCTGGGGGCCCCTGCACTGCCCATGCCACTGGCATGGGCAGTGCAGGGGCCCCCTCACAGGGCCCATACAGATTTTCACTGTCTGCTTAGCAGACAGTGAAAATCGCGACAGGTGCCACTGCACCCGTCGCACCCCTGCAACTCCGCCGGCTCCATTCGGAGCCGGCTTCCTCGTTGCAGGGGCTTTCCCGCTGGGCAGGCGGGCGGCCTTTTGGCGGTCGCCCGCCGGCCCAGCGGGAAATTTGGAATGGCCGCCGCGGTCTTTTGACCGCGGGGTGGTCATTCGGCGGTAACCGCATGGCGGGCGGCGACCGCCGCCCGCCGCGGTCAGAATGACCGCCTTAGTATTCTCAAGACCACCTCTATGTACATTAAAGATATATATATGAGTAGCCACTAGGTAGTTATAGTTAGGACCAAGTTTCTATAGAAAGAACGTTTTTCTGTTTTGCTAAAAACTTTGGTGGTGCTTGACAAATGTTCACATAATTTTCCAAGTAAATACGACGCCCACTTCAGCTGCTATCTGGAAAGTTTGGGAGTGATCCGTCCGGGGGACAGATATAAAGAGCAGATAAAAAGGGGGGGGTCCCAAAACACTGTTCCCCGCATTCATTTTTCCATAGGGATTTTGAACAGCAATAGCGCCAAAGCTACTGGACGGAGTTACACCAAATTTGGCAGAAAGGTAGGTCCTGGACCAGAAAGCAACCTTTTTCTTGTTTTGGTGTAAATCTGTGCAGTAGTTTTAGAGAAATTAAAGAAACTCCAAATTTGTATATATTGGGGCAAAGGATTTGCGACCCCTCCCCATCTCATGCTGTGAGCTAATTGGCTGACAACACTTCAACAACAAAGCCGTTGAAGTGTTGGCAGCCACCCTGACCTCCAAGGGACCCCCACCAGGGCTAAAAAACATATATTTTAAAAACATTTACCGCAAATTCAAGACAGGGTTGCAAACCCGCAGCAAAAATGTAAAAAAGAAAATGCAGACTCCTGTGCTTTTTTTTAAATAAGCCCCCGGATGGGCCGGGTTCCGGGGGAACCCAGCTCAAGGACCACCATCTCACCAGGGCTATACTGAAATATGAGCAGGGGGCCTGTGCAGCCCCCACACCCCAGGGACCTCCACCACCGGGGCAAAAATACTTTTCTTTTGTGGGCAAGGCCTGATGGCATCCCCTACAGCCCTGGGGACCACCACCTCCCCGGGGCTACACTAAAATATGAGTGGGGGGCCACATGCCCCCTTGCACCACAGGCACCACCATCCCCCAAGGCATTTGATAAATTGGGTATGGGTGGTGCTCGGGCCCCCACTGCAACCGCGAGGACCACCCTACCCCTGGGGCATTTAGCAAATTGGGTGCGGGGGGCACTTGAGCCCCCTGCAGCACAGGAATCACAACTGCCCTGGGGCTATAATAAACATGATTACAGGGGATCAGTTTCGGACCCCCTTTAGCCCCAGGGGTCACCACCTCCCGGGGCTATGATTGTTGGAGAAGGGGTCGCGTGGCCCCCCTCAAGAAGCCACTGATGGCCCTGGGGACCACCACCCCTCAGGGAAGGCTCCTGCTACATCATGGGATGCCCACACCCGGGACATAGCTGTTTGCTGTGGTTTGGCTGCAGGCTTGGACCGTGGGGGAGGCTTTAAGGCTCCCCCTGGAGTCCCAGATAGCCAGTAAGGTCTGATAATGAAAAAAAAATGTCCAGGGACTGCAGGGTAGCCTTGAGGCTATCTCGGGGGCCCCAGATAGCCATTAAATAAATAGAGTCAAGGACAAGGACTGCAGGGGAAATGAATAGCTAAGTGTTAAGGTCACAGACCTTCACATTAAGTGTTGAGCGTTTGAGTTCAGCCTATCTCGTTTTTTTTACTACAAATCTTTAAGGCTCATACTGAAAGATAATCTTACTCTAGTTAAATGACAAATACATTTTTCTTTTTAATTTGTCCAGAAATATGTCATTCTAAGTATGCCATATATCAAAGCCTAAAACACTTTCAATCACTCTACCCCTCTCTCTCTCTCTTCATCTTTTGCAATCTTTCTCCCACTCACACACCCACTCATTTATGCACCCACTCACAGACCCACGCACAGCAAGGCTGGGTGCTTAAACGGGGTTTGCCTCAGGGCCTAGCCGTGGCCAACTGCTGCTGCGCATGGCCAAATGTAACGTCCGTGCCCTTAGGTAACTATGGGGGTTATTACAACTTTGGAGGAGGTGTTAATCCGTCCCAAAAGTGACGGTAAAGTGACGGATATACCACCAGCCGTATTACGAGTTCCATAGGATATAATGGACTCATAATACAGCTGGTGGTATATCCGTCACTTTACCGTCACTTTTGGGACGAATTAACACCTCCTCCAAAGTTGTAATAACCCCCTATAACTCTTGCCTCGCCATGCACTGCTAATTAGCCCACATATTCCAGGACTCATTACATTTTGATATCATCATTGATAATGTCACTGTAACATCCTCAGTAAAATGATTGATCCGATAACTGTGCATGGTGGGGGCACAAGTTATATTTACTTGAAATTACTCTAACTATAACTGGTGAATTTCTATGATTGTCTACGTTTAAATTGTGAGCCTAACTATAATGTCCATGTAACCTTTGTTTTTTTAAGTGAATTTCTATGTTTAAAAAAAATTCTATTTCCTAACTATAACGTCCCTGTAACCTTTGTTTTTTCAGTGAATATGTATATATATATATATATATATATATATATATATATATATATATATATAAATATATATATATATACATTTATATATATAGTCACATTACAAATATACTAATATATGGGGTTCTGTGTAGAAAATCTATCCATACTTACCTTTCAGTATTTTATCCATCTATATTTTGTCCACGATTTTCAGGCCCCATGCTTTTTTCTTGATATTCAAGGAGCACACACACAAATTTCTCTTTTCTAATAAAAGTGCTAACAGTTCTGTACGATCTTTTTTAAAGATAACTAAAGGGTTGTGCAGATCTATTCTCACAACACTACTGTGGTCTGTTGCTTTATCTTTCTTTTTACAACAATATAACTTGTTCATGTAAGAACCATATTTTGTTGAGTTGTACACAGTATTTTCCAGAGATCCAGCAATTGCACTGTATCCCATACTTCCTTAATTTAACACACATTTGCTATTTTAAATCATATCATCATGACTTAATGTTCAGGATCTTTTTTTCCACAAACACAGTTGCATGTCGTAATATTTATTTATTTATTACATATTTGAAGGTCTGTTTCATATCCTCTTTACGGCTCCAGAAAATCTCAGGCTAACTCCAGCTGGTTCCAATTCTTCCTGCCTGACCGCACCTTACTAGTCGGCAAATACCACAGCACCTCTGACTCATTTCAGTAACCTAGAGAATGATCCTGCATAAACACTCACCAAACAAGTTCAACAGCCAGGCGTACCTGCATCATGACCCCCTGTCTCAAAAAGAACGGAACTTCCTCTTCTACGAGGAGAACACACAACGTATCAATAGCTTTACCCACTAACGTCACACAAAATCAGTGCACCTAAAAACCTTTTTCCACTCTAACAAAGTCTGGGTGCTGGATGGGAGGGTACTTTGGTATGAAAACAGTGAAAAAACCCACCTTCAAACAATAAACAATTACGTTTTTCCTCCACTCTCATGCCATCTCCATTTGGGGACAATAAATCCCGATTGTGATTAAAGTGAGCCTTCCACAGTTAGCATCAGAATTTGGAACAACCACGGATTTAACATAAACAACATCATAAAATCTTGCCATTTGTACCACAAGATACTTAGACGTTTATGTTGGAAAATTACAATAACAAAATTTGCCCCTGTGCAATATGCCGACCAATATCTGAAGATGCTCAAATAATTCAGAGATTTGTGGCCAGTACTTAGAATGGATTCAGTAAAGGTGGTCGAAAATTATGCACCACATTTTACGGAATCCATTCCTTTTTTTCCAAACTGACCTATGCACTAATAGGTCAGCTTGCAAAAACCCAATTCGTAGTGGGTCACAATTTGACCTACATCATTTATATTAATGAGGTAGGTTGCAAATTGTGACCCACTTTGAATGACAGCCATTAAAGGGATGGTGGCCTGGTGGAGTCAGAAGACCACTATGTCTGTAATTGCTTTTAAATAAAGCAATTTTTTTATTTATTTTTACAATGCAGCCTGTTACTCTTAAAATGCAATGCTTTAAAAAAATGAAAAAGGTGAGTACCTTTTTTAAGAGTAGGCAGTGGTTCACTGGCTACTCTTTTCGGTGCTTGAATGGGTTACCACTGCATTTGTGTAGGCTGTAAAATATTAATGATTTGTAACCAGATTTCAGGTCCAAAACAAGAACACATCCCATTCCATATGTGTATTTGTAATGTATACACTAAACACGCTCCTTTCAAATACCGATTTGGTATTTGGTCCCAAACAGTAACATGTTGCTGAATAATAATTTGAGTTTCATATGAACCAAAACGTATTTTTGTGGTCACTAGCAATTTTGCTAGTTGGACCTTTTGCGAATTCAAAAAGATTCATCCGTCTGGCCCACAGTTCGCAAAGCCATACTCGTCCATAAATATAGTTCTATACAATATATCTACTATTAGGATTTCACAGAAGAATTTCCAACATTCATGGTAATACTGTGGAGTTCTCCACCATATGTGTTTGTATAAATCTGGAGTGCTAAACTACACGCAAAGGGTAGGAAGTGGGGGAATTAAGGTGCTGTGTGTCTTATCATTTTATGAATGCCCCCCAAACTCGAGAGCTTGTAGACATTCAAAAATAATGATACAACCCCTTCCCATCCTGGAAATGATCAGAGTTTTACTCGAGCAAAGGGCTGATGCGCCTCCTCTTCCAGTGAAGGAAGGTGGAAGGATCAGGCCCAAATTTGGTGGGGTGTGCAGAAGGAGTTTCTTCGCTGGAAAAATGTTTTCCCTGAGTAAAAAAACAGCTTTCCAGGTACTTCTGAAAATGTTTGTGAATTCTCAAAAGTACAAATATAGCGTTACCACTTTGTTTTTTAAATCAGGCACATGAAGTTTATGTCATTACATGAATAAATGGGAATCCAAGTTATGACAAAACGTTTGATCCAATGCTGGCCCTATTATACCACAAATGTACAGAAGCACTGTGGTTGTAGCTGTGTATATTGCATTGAAAAAGAACCATCCCATGATTCCAGCAAAGTTGTATTATTTTCAGAGTGCTGGTCCTGTGGATCTGGTCCCCATGACCTTCACACGTGCTTAAGACAGCTAATTCATTTAAAACATTCTTATCTTTCCAAACTAATTCACCACCATCACACAATCCCATCCGCGAAGTCATGTAATGTGACAAAATGAGAGGTCTTTAATACTTGAATGGTAAGCAAGCTCAACTTCATTTGGACCACATCAGAGACTTTGATTGATAGATAGAGTAGGGACACGCAAAACCTGATGAGCTGAAGGAAAAACAGAATTGCCTACTGTAACAGTGCGGGGTACAGGCACAGCAGACGCTTAAAATAATTATAGCATCTGACCTTCCCAAACCATCTAGAAAAAAGCAGTAAGATTAACAACCAAGTTAGAGGGGATATGAAAATGAACACCCATCCTTTGACGTTTTTGTAAATATTGAAACTGGATTTGAACTTGCCCAGTCACGATTTTTTCTGTTTAATACTCGGCTATCAAAAAGCTGTACAGAGCAAAGCACATGTTATCTTTAAATATGCAAAATATATACTGTAAACGGTAGCACAAAAAATATATTGCTCATTGTTGTTAAGACTGAACGCTGTAGCTCTCATCATTCCACCGAAACCCCCATCTCATTGCAGACAGCACATACCCACTGACCCTCACATCCTGGGTACAGGGTCGAAGTAGCATCGAGAGGATGAAGCAGGAAATAGCGCCATGAAGAATGGACCATTATGGGCATTGGCAGCCCACAAAACAGTATGGGGTTCCAGAAAAGACCAACCCCATGCGAGAGGAGGACGTCACTGACAAGTTAACTCTGCTTTTATGCTGCTGTTCTTTGTGTTGGGGGTCTACCCTCTCTCTCCCACAGACACAGTCAGTGCAACTGACACCAATGAACATTCAGTCAAAGGCCTATAAAAACGCACAGCCACAGAAGGGAATTATCTCAGGAACTTCCGCATTACAAGAGATGACCTACTGGACTGTTCTCTTTGACCAGATCTACTTCTGTGTTCCTGCCTAGACTTTGCTTTGACCATCCTACTCTTCCTACCCAGGGCCGGCTTTAGCGCTGGTGACGCCCTGTGCGACAGTCTTTTTTGGCACTCCCCTACCCCATGACCAACTCCTCTGATTTCCTCACTACCGCCCGGCAAAAGTGCTCCTCATCTCTCCATAGCCCACCTTTCACATACATTCATTTGTTTTAAAGAGCTTGTAAAGGCTGGCTTTACTAATCCACTCAGCTATCCACATAAAAAATAGTTCTGTTCTTTGCAGCAGGTACATTAACCCTCAGCGCTACTATATGGCGTGTCTAAGCTGCCGCTAGACAAAACTCCAATCTCTCTACCTAGCGGGAGCATTTATAACAAGAGGTACGTTAACAGTTTAATTGCTTCCTGAAGGCTGGACACACAAGGAACTTTTCAGCAGGTGCTTTTAAAGCACAAATTTAATAAGTTATTGCTAAACACAGCGCCCCCTGAGGTCAGCACCCCCCATAATCCAGGTCAGCACCCGGTGTGGCTGTACTGCTTGCACCACCCTAAAGCCGGCTCTGTTCCTACCGTACACCCCTTCCTACAATAGGACCTCTCTGGAGACCTCTTCTATTTTGACTCTTCCACTCCTGATCCATTGAAGCTATCCTAAGCACAAACTTACAATGTCACTTGAGGATACCTTACTAGTTATTGCTTGTCTCTTTTCAGTTTCATTTTCCCAGCCCTAGGGATGGTGGAAGGCAGGGACACAACTTGCTGCCCAGTCTGAAATACTGGAGAGCAGTGGTGCCTTAAGGGGGCAGCGAAGTACCTCTTTGGGTCCTAAGGGTACATCTGTCTCAAACCCCCAAAAGTGCCCCCTTCATTATTTATAAGGTGCGATAAATAGCACCTGATATTAGTTTTTGGGGAATAATGTGGATGTTGATGTTTAACGCACAAAAATTCTCATGGCACGGTATATTGGACACATTTTGGACACATTTCTTCTGCTAGATTTCGGCAGTTTTGACCTGTCAAAATGTAATAAAGTTTGAGGTATTTAATGCATCAGATAAATATTGGATGCAAGAAATAGCTCCCAACTCGAAATTCAGACCATGCCCAAACAAGGGTTTACACATGGGTAGGAATAAACTCACTCAATCGTAATTAGGGCACTCTGTGTTTTATATAGCACACAACTAGTCACAAAGGAATAGGGCGCTCTTCACTTAATTAAAGTTGTAGTAAATTGTCTGGATTTTTCTATTCTGCAAATAGTAACAGATTTTCATCTGCTAAATTGTACTTTGGTGCCTTATATCTTGCACCTCAAATACATTGTTTTTGATTCTTTTTTTAAAGCCGTGGAGTATATATTTTTTTAACTTTATTTTATAGATATTGATTTAGCCTTGAAACCAGGATACTCTATGTAAATGATGATTTGAACTTATATAAAGGATGGTGTCCTGTCACTCACTCTTAATATATGTATTTATGTTTGAAACGGCTACCAAATCCGATCAAGTTGATTTAATTTTTGTTGTTCCCCGCATCCAATTGACATTCAGGCAACTGGTCGTTTTTTCACTGTTCCTGTAATCTGACCTAAATAAAAGATGGGCTGGGCTATAAGATTAAAGGTTACCTTTTAGTGAAAAAAAAACACAGAAACAACAATTACTGATGATTTGCATAATCAAGGAATATCACGAGCACAACAATGCCTGTACTCTGGGAATCCAGCAGTACCCAGTGCTTAATTTGTAAAGGAACAGATGTCAAGGCCCATATCTTTGTAGGAAGCCCACTGCTGGGGCTACCGAATGTGGCTGTTGAATGCTGGGGTTGAAGGATACCAAGTCAGTATGGTCTTTAGTTCACCTCATGCCAATTTAATCCACCAATATAGTTGCCATATCTATATCGCTCTCTTGTATGTTTCTTTTAATCCTTGCTTAATCCCTTTGCCCAATTTTTCCGTCTTTCTCTTTTCCTGCTTTGCTGCTTTTCTCTCTATTGTTCTGAGTCAAAGTCTCATGATTAAAATTAACTTCCGGTCCTCCAAAAAGAGTGCTGGTGGCTCCAATTTGCAACCATAGTATCAAATTAAGCGATGGTGTAAATGTGTTACAAGTTATTGCCCTGAATTATTGTAACAAATATTTTTCTTAAATTCTATCCACAGCTAACTTTTGGAAGAGACAGTGCGGACTCTAGTAGCAATAATTCTCAGCCAGGCCATGTTGAGGTTTGTCAGCTCAAACTATGCTCCATGGTCAAGCACAACTCCTCACAAGAAGTATGGTGAGTAGAAAATTATAACCCATGCTCCTCCCCTAGATATCTCCCTTTAAACAGATCTGTGTATATACGCCCAGATTTACGAAAAGATTCACAAAACTCAGTGCGGCAACTAAAGTTGCTGCGCTGTGATGCATGAAGGGGAGAGAGTAGAACAGCACCAATATTTTGCTGTGTTCCTCTATCCCCGCGCCAGTGCACTTTAGGCTGCCATGCACCAATGCACACACCGTTAGGTAAAGAATGTTCCGTAAATAATGTTTTTCTCTACAGGAAAGGGGCACTTCCAGCAAACAATGTGTCCTTGAACACTTTTCCAGCTTTGTGTGTGTGCTGTCCAATGCCGCACTCACGCAAAGTAGAAAAAATGACGAGAAATTAAAACATTTCTCCTTGTTATGTCTACCACATGAAGGCATATATTTATGGTGCAAATCTCTGTCTATAAATATTTGTAGTTAGGGATTTGGGTCAAAACCCATGGGTGGTTGCATGGGAATGTCCCTTTACCACGCATGAATGTCCCACCGATACAAAGTAACACAAGGTACTTGCATAGTACTTTGTGAAACTATCCAATGAAAATCCTGACTTGCATTGGATTGTAAATCCCAGAATAAGTGTTTGTATCTGGTGTGCGTTATAAAATTAATGCAAATCCCACAAAAAACGTTAGTATGTCTGGCCATAGCATCTACGATTCCAAAGGAAGTGTCTTCAAAGCCACCCCTTGGGTGGTGGTGACTGTGATGGAAACATAGCCATATCACGAGGAATGTTTGTAGAAACTATACTATTCTTTTTTTCTGCATGTGAGGAACTAAGGGTCCTCTAGTAAAACTTTATCGAAGTATTTTTTTCAGTATTCTAAATTGATACCCGCCCTTTCTTTTTGTATTAATTAATTTAGGAGGGACAAAGCATCTAAAGGCACCAACAAATAAAACAGTAAGCAAGACAACTAACCACATAATCGAGTATGCAAGGGTGCTTTAGCAGAGCGAGGTACAAAGTTCAAACTCTTTAAAATTATGCAAAACAAACAATTGAAGGAGAGATGTAAGGTGGTGGAAAGCGATCCAAGATGTCCCCTCATCTCTTTCCCCCTACACAGATGAACAGTTGTCGGACTGTGGTGTGAGGAGGAGGCTAAGACAGGACATCCACAAGAAGCAGTAACATCATGACCCCCACTAGGTCGTCAAAAAGCCACCTGTGAGTCAAAGCCACATATTCATGATGTTTTCGCCTAATAAATTGCCTTTGAACAATATTTGCGAATAAGAAGCACCTTTTATCGCAAGGGGGCTCATCATAAGTTGGCTAGAAGAAAGGGGTGAGAATACCAAGACAGACATTACTAGTGCTGGCCATTCTAAGTACGAGACCTGGAATGGGGAATTATGTGCAAATTCCGGCATTGCACAGGTGGCTTATTACACATTTGTCTCAAAATCAAGTCCCTTTTCTACTTAAACACTACACCCGAGGTGAAATTTGTGACCGGAAAGGCAAATATTAATACTAGGTGCAGTATTACCAGGCAAAGTGATATTGCCTCGTAATACCATGTGTTATCAGTTGTAATTCTGCGGAGTGGTATTGCCACCAGTTCCTCGTGGTAATACTGCTCTGCACTAAATGTAATGAGGGCCAGTCTGAGCTTCAGAAGCACAGCACCTTACTTTTTTTTAACTGAACATATTTATATTTGATGTATGCATATGTGAACTTCAAAAATAGCTTTAGAGTATATTGAACTAAAAAATAACAAAAGCCCACAATTATATTTAATGTATGGTAATACATGATAGTCAACATTCCATATCACACAGCTTCCACGCATTCACGATACAAATTGTCGAATGCTTCTTTTACCTTACTAAATATAGTTGTTACTACCATACAAAAAAAATAAAGGGATGTTAATTAACAGAAAGCACAAGGTAAGGCCCGAAGTTATGTTGGCATATGTGTTTATTTTAGTTGTTTATGTCAACGAAGTTAGACTCGGCACATCATATTCTCTCATGGCAGTGGCGTTTCTATCATCCACCAAGTCTGACAGTGAACCAGTGTGATGTACCAGTGTTCTGTGTCTGTCTCAGGCCCTTGAGGGACATGCTAAGAATCCACCACCTGCATCTCCACTCCTGCTCCGATGAGACCCAAATGAAGGTAAGTGCCGCCCTGGTGCCAGCTGTGAAATTGAATGATCGTCGAAAATTAAGTTAGAGGCAATTAGAGACCCAGCTGGCTGAAGCTGCACAGGGATTAAACATGAATCTCCGAACAGGCTGTAGGAAGATGGTGTTCACTAACAGGATAAACCATCTCAGCTGCCTGATTCCAGCCATCTTGGATTTATCTGTGATGCAAAGGTGACCTTCCTCTATTAGATCAATTCTTTACCACGATTTGTTTGGCATCTACTCGGTCAATCCAGGCATATTTATCCTGAACTCCGTCGCCTGCATGCAGTTTTTGTCAACACCGAACAACATGAGGGCATTCCAGTCGTAACTTCCTGAAATGCTGCAGCCCATCTTGCATCTGAGAGCTCGCCTTTGCCAAGACCTTCATATCAGGAGTCACTGTGCTGTGTGAGTCTGCTTCTTGCTCTGTTGTTTACAAGATGATGTATTATGAGCCCTACAGCTGGCATCCTAGTACGCATTGAGATTCATCACACTGTCTCATAAATGTGCTATCGGTGGTGGCTGCCAGTTACTAGTTGTTTGGGTTCCCATCACTGAAACTAAATCCTACCAACCCATGAAAGCAATGGACAGAAATGTTTTTGTCCTGCTAACATTTAAATCCCAGGATTTTGTTAGGAACTTTATGATAAGTGCAGATTTGTCAATCTGTGTTAGTCCTAAAACATGCATCGTCCTGCCTTTCGTGCTACCACAAAATACACACCTTTTGGGGAGGAAGAGTAAAGCTAGAGGCTGAATAAAGCAGAGGTGAACTGACTTAGATCTGCACCCAAGGTCCAATAGCTTGCCTTAGTCCCCTTTATCAAATCTTGGGAGCTGGCCAGCCAATGAGAAGGCTCCCTTTGTTGGCCACACCCACCGTTATAGGCAGGCAAAGAGAGTATTCTTTGCATGCTTTATGTCCTTCTGGCCTACTTAGCTTCAATATCTGTAGGAAAGTACTCTTTTGTGCCTGGTAACTCCAAAAGAATTTGGACAGTTACTGGTGGATACTGACTATTGGCTGTGCCCTGGGTACTGATAGCCAGTCTCAGGGCCAGTGCTCTGTGTAAAGTGGATATTCAAATTAAGCTAATTATAATTGGCTCCATCAACCTACCTATAAGTCCCCAGTATATGGTAGGGCATGTAGGTCTAGGGACCACAGCATAGGTAGTGCACTCACAGGTGCACTGCTGAGGTGCCCACTGTCTTTTAAAGGCAGGTCTGCCTTGCTGGCTGCTTTTAAATTAAAGGTATCTTCAAATTCGACTTTGGAATTAACAGTACTTACAAAGTCTTCAACTACCTTATTTTTACACATAAGTCACCCCTAACATGTGCCCTAGATGCCCCCATGGTTGGGTGCAGTGTAACTATAAGCAGGGACCTTATCAAAGTTGTTTTATAAGCCCTTGTGAGTGAACAATAGCCAAATTGTTTTCCCTCACTGTAGTGAATGGGCTCCATAGGCTAACATGGGGAGACTTTATTTTAATTTAATAAAATCTCAAAAGGAGCTAACTATTTCAAGTTTGGTATCAAACTGATTGTTTTAATAAATCCAGCTACTTGCCATTGTTGAATTTGTTCCTTCTAATAAAGCACATTGAGTTAACAACTGCCATCAAAGAACTGCATGCACATTGAAAGACGTAGGTTTGAAAACGTATTGTTTTTTCCCCTCAATCTTTTGGTATTCCAAGGTTGCTAAAAAGAGTTTCTTTGGACAGCAATATAATTTTACTAGTATGACACCCCAATCATTGTGTTATATTTACGGGGCATCAGGTTTCCATCTCAAAAGTGATGCAAACCTGGTGCAAGGTGTTCCTTTGGGGCTTACTTTCCAGAGCAAATCCTGAATTGCGCTTTGAGATACTTTATGTTTACTTTAAAACTAAGGTGGTACATGGATGGTCCCATGCACTCGCTCATGAATGTTTATTCTAATCTTCAACTACTAACCTTGATAGAAAGAGATTGGCATTAAAAAATTAAGCCTCTTCGAGGCAGGTGTAAAGTTGGAGAAAATATTTATTTTCTCCAAACCTTTCCAACTTATACACAGCACCATCTCTAAATAGATATGGTGCTGCTGTGCTTTCTCCTTTTCATGCAATGCAGCATTGCAGCTTTGGTTATTATGCATCATAAAAACACAGTTAATCTGACCCTTCCTTTCTCCAGGCCAAGCACTGTTAACAGAGACTGCCCATGTTATGGATGAGTTATGACTTCCATACTCTTTAGTCCTTAATATCTTAAGTAACTTTCACTATACACTGATTTACACATGTGTATGACTCATTGTCTCTGTATAATACGTTTGTAATATAAAGTGCTCTGACACTCCTCAATGGGATACATAGGCTACAAAGTAAATACATGTGAGAGAGAGGCCAAGGACAGATAAGGGGCACAATTGGAGGGTCGTGACGAGGGAATTTGTGAAGATGATTGTCATTGGGGCGGCACCTACAAAGACTCTTGCACCAGGTGCCACCAATGCTAAAGCCAGCCCTGTTGCCCAGTGTTTGGTGTGTTTAATAAGGGGCCCATGGACACTCTGTGTAGCTCTTTAGAATTTCTGAAGCTGTAAACTGTTAACTCCTGGCATGTGGCACCTGAATCTGAGTCAGTTGGGTGATTCTACTACCATGTATAACAAATATTCTTGAAGTAAAGATGGGTGAGACAACAAATTTACAAGGAGAGCTGAGCCAAGGGTCTGGTTCGAATCTTAAAGCCCATGCATGAGCTGAACCCTGAAAGTGTTTGCTATGTAAATCACACAACAAGCAGCAAGTAAAATATTATAAAGTGGCTTCAAAATGTATAAAACATATTTCTTTAACATGTGAAGCTTTGACATTAATATGTCATGTGATAGCAGTGTCATTAGGGCCCCAAAGCTAGAGTCCATTTTGAGCCGATTAAGTTAGCCTGTCTGCTTTTGGCTGATATGCCACATGTCACTATCTTTCGCAGAACTCATGAAATTGTCAAATCATCCAAGCAATGACTCTGGTAAAGACCTGGGTGATATACGTCTGATACAAGTTTCCTGATATGTATGTTTCAAGGTCAGACCATGAATGTGCAAAATGAACGTGTAGTCTAAATTGATGTACTTTTGTCATACTGATTCATACCAGTTATATCTTGAACTAAGTTGAAGTCTCCAATGTAGGGTAAAGGTCAGTGGTCAATCCTATAAAAAACCAATGAAGTGACCACAAATTCAGGTCTTTGCCCCAGATTATCACAAGAAGTCCTGCCACAATGCCTTAGCATCCATTGCCATGCTGAGAGCTGATACCAAGCTAATTTTGGGAGGAGAGGATTTGAGTTCCATTGATGTTTGTTTTTCTTTTGAGTAAACACTCTTGTAAGCCTGAAGTCTGACACCCACAGCTTCTCTGCTGTGATCAGGAATGCAGTGCGCTGAATCCCAATAAGCTCTAGAGGCAAGTTAGCTACTCAATGCTCTCATAGTGTAGCGCTTAGAAGTACTATTTAGGCTGTTAGGTTGTCAAAAGCATGCACGAAACAACAGAATGAGACTGTTGAAACAAACACTTTGAAATATATAGTGTATTTTGGTGTACTTGTATGTATTATTCTAAAGAACAAAACTGGGTTTGAAATACCACTGAATCACTGACCTCTTTATGAGACTGTTAGTAACCCAGTAAGCATTGACACCACACAGTATGTTAATTGGAGTATGGGGGGGTACAACAACATGGACGTTTTGGCTCAAGCATTGTTGCGCTGAACTAAATCCAGACACCCGTGTGCAGGAAAGCCAATTCTTTTAGATGAAGGTCAGAGCCCTAGTCAACACAACAGCTGCACTTGCGAAGCGCTCTAATGCCCCTGGGCCAGGTTTGTGTTGTATTAAACCATGCAAAGTAAATATAGAAAAATACAATTTCTGAAGGCTGACATGGAGCTGTTTGAGGTTCTATACTTTGGAACTCACTGGCCGATGGGTAATACATTAAAATGATGACTGTCCATAATTATGAAACAAACCACTTCATTAAATGGGCTCCTGGAAGGCATGGCAATATGCCCCGTTAATGCAGAAGCACCCAAGGTCCCACACCGAGCTTTCTGCAGAGGTATTCTATTTTTCCATACATACATAAACTCAGAGTTAATATGTGGTGAGAACCTCAGTATTCTTTATGATTCATCTCCCTCGCTGATCGTCCAGTACCTTATTAGTGTTCAGTGTCTGCTGGACTTCACATAGCACAACAACCTTTCAGAAACCTGCAGAGAGTTTGTTTATTAGTCCCGAGTGCATGTCACTTGTACAAACACGAATTTCTTATTTAAAAACACTTCAAATTCGAATGCACAGAGGACATGTCCATAATTACAAATAAAGTGTTTTTGGGGAGTGGATGTGTGGCCATCAGATTAGAAGTAGGAAGGGTGCTTTAGGGACAGGTGAAGAGAACTGAAGTAAAATACCACTGTTTCTGTGGAAAATATTTGGACATATCAGTTGAGGCTATTAGAACATTTGAAAACAGCCCTCATCATACAAGGCAGAAAAATCAGGGGCAAAACTGCAAGATGGTTGCACTGGTTCTAAAGAACTGCCGTGCGAAAAACCTATTCGTTTTGCAGCTAGCACTATGAGTGAAATTGCGGAGAGCCAAGTAAGACTGTATGTCAGAACATTGATAACAAAAGTATTGTGTTGCTGAAATGTAGTGGTCTAAGCAATGTATAGAATGCCGATTTTCTACTATTAACCCTAGGGTGATATTTTCTTGAAAGATAATTAGGACACACTATTTCTGTCAGAGAATATCATATTTTATCTGTGATATTCTGGAACCATATCATCAGGTACAGATTACTGGAGTATTTTATAACTGATAAGTGAACCTTTATGAACAAAGCTCGCCTATGTATGTTGAGCTGATATAGGTTTACCTAGAGGGGGCAGGTATACCCCATCTTCAAACAGGCAGTGAGTATTGTGGGAACTGACCGGCCCTAGTAGTGAATAAGAGAACAACTGGATTCCAAGGTGTTCCTGAGTCTTTGGTCAGTAATGAGATTAGAGCAGAGCTTTACATGGCTTGTCCCAAAGTCCTTGCCCAATGTTACTTCAGCCTTTAATGAGGCGTTGAAAATGTCCTGCTTGCTACCTCCCATAAGGCGTGCCGTCATTAGCTCTTCTCTTCAATGACGGTCTTGTACAGGACACTCTTACTTATAAACACTGCTACCAACATTGAATACAGTTTTAGCCAGAACGGTAGAAAAAAAGAGCGCATGTGCTGAAGCATCCAAATCAATGCAGAGTTACCCTCTGTGCACTTTAAAATGAATCTATTCAGGCTCTTCATAGTTATTGGCAAGGCATGGATTATCAATACTCTGCCTATTACAAGCATAGACTTAGAAAAGGGTGTCTGGCAAAGTGAGCTGGAAGTTTATAATAAAAACTTAATATGATCTAATGGAGAAGTGATAATATATGTACTTCTGCTGCATGAATACAATATGCATCACTTCCTCATATGGATGAATTCTATGAAAATAGACGTGTCAGATTCTCCTAGCCTCCCTTGTTAAATGCATTCTCAGTTGATCAAAATGCTGCAAGTCTGAAACTGTCAGTTGTTCGAGATGAAGGTCTCCCAAGCTGACATGAAAGAGGGAATTTAATTGTACACTGAACATGTAATGTTACATCTAAAAGACCCATTTAACCACATTCCAGGCCTTTTGGAGGAGGGACGAATAGTATAAAAAGATTAGACGCCACAGTATTTTGACAAGTTTACCACTGACATTAATGTGATGATAATTTAAAGTATTATTCTCTGCTTCCTACAGAACACTTCATTTTGTTTTTGGAATATATTTTATTATTTTGCAAGCAAACAAGTGGACATGCGCCACAGCTCAAATAGACCCCCACAACTCCTCGACATGGCCCAGTCCAATCCCCCTCTCTGCGAGTGGTCAGCAACCCTCGGCCTGTGAATGGGTCCTTCTCGCCTAGGTCAATATCATGTTCAGGCCTCATCATCCAATATACCTCGGAGATCTTCCGAGAGGCTGTGGTATGTCCACCAGCCCCCCCAAATATTTTTTTTAACTTCTTCGGGCCCTACAGAACACTTTTTCATCTTTCCTTCCATGATCCTCTTCAAGATAATTAAGGATTTGGATAAATTGGTTGATTTGGGCATACAAGGCACCTAGGATAGCATTGGTCACCACTGAGCTACCATGTCAGGGTGTATGATGGAACAACGCATGCGTTTACCACACATGGAATTACAACACGAACACTACCACGCATTACACACAAGTACGCATGTCATTCCCACTCATTCTATTACCATGCTAACTCATTTAAACATACTACAGCGAAAAGTACAACGCACACATTCATCACGCACACCATTACCACACACACACTTACCACTTGTACAAATATATAATGGACATAATACAAGAAATTACTCAGAAACCTTTAGTAAATTTAACTTTGGAAACAAACACTTTTAACATTTGTTATGACTGCAAATATTTAAAATTCACAATTATAACAAATGGAAGTGTCGCACTATGTTTGTTTCCAAGGTAAAATATGCTAAACGTTTCTTAGTAATGTATTGTTGTTATGTCGGACTCAGAGGATTGAATAGCTATCAGCAATGTACAGAAACGTGGCTACAAAATCTTTACAGAAGATTTTGTAGCCACGTTTCTGTACATTGCTGATAGCTATTAAGTCCTCTGAGTACATATTCATTTTTTTGCTATTCTGACGTGTTGCCTGTAGTGTGCCCTGAACTCTAAAAATGTCCACCCAAGTCCTAAAGATGAACACCCCCCTCGCCCTGCACCCTGAAACCTCACCAAAGCGCTACCGCCTCCCAGACCCCAACACTTTAAAAAAAAAGAAAATCCTCCCCAAGCCCAAAACCCATTCCTTCCCCTTGATCCTACCCCCCTCTCCTCACGACGGCAGGCAGCAGCTCTCCAGGCAGGCAGGTCGTAAAGGCAGGTCGTAATGAGAGAACGGAAAAGTCTTTCAATTTCCTCTAACAATACTGATAGCCTTTACCACACCTTCACCACGCATATGCCCTAAACACCACTAACATGTATGTCTTACCATGCATGCCTCTACAACTTAATTAGTTGTTAAAGCATGTGTGGTAAACGCATATGCGTTGCAGGGGCGGCTCCTCCGTCAGGGCAGAGGAGAGTCGCCCCTCCGCCAGAAGCAACAGAAGCTGCAACCTTTAGAAACAAAATTACAATGAACGTTGTTTATTGTAATTTTGTTTTTAAAGGGGCGGGGCCAGGGGGGTGATGGGCATGGAGTGGAGTGCACAGAGCACTCCCCTCAGTGCACATGTATGTTTGCCCAGCCGTCTCAGGCCGGCCAACCATACATGCGCACAAGGGCTCTCTCCAACCTGGCGCTGTGGTGCTGAGTTGGAGAGAGCCTGCATATTCTCCCAGTCTTCGCTGGAGCAACCAGCCAGGGTGCTCTAGCCAATCATGACGCTGCTTTGAACAGCGTCATGATTAGCGTAGGGCAGGCTGGGAGCCTGTGCCTGGAGTGCGCCGGCAGCGACGCGGGAACAGTGCGGCGATGAGGTAAGTAATTTTTTTTCTTTTTTAAAATATATACATTTCTTTGGCCTCCCCCCGCCAGCCCAAAACCATGCTGAGTCGTCACCTGTGAAAAATGCGTGGTTAAGGATATACGTGGTGGGGGCATGCGTTGTAACGCATGCATGGTTGAGGTTATTCAGGGAAACAACCGCATAGTAATGGCTGTTTCCCTCATGTCATGGAGAAGAAATGGAAGTCTACTATCAAGTAGCCCAAATTTAGTATTCAGCATTTACTGAACTGGTATGCCAATGTAGATAAAAATTGCAAAGAAGCTATGTGGCATAACCTTATTCTTGATAAGCAAATTCAAGGGCTGCCACAGCACCTACACCATTGGTAATACATTGCTGAATAAAAGGAATACAGTCTCCAGGGTCTGGAGGGACTGACACAGGTCAACGTAGAACTTAGAGCACTCCTCATGATGTATTTTTCACCTGGGTGATAAGGAAGTGTTTTTATCGTTGTGAAACTGGTGCCTGGGAGCAGTGCGGCTGCATAGAATGGGGTAATTTGTTTTGGGAAGAAATATGCTAGGTGATATATTTAAAAAAAGGCCTGGGAAGACTTGGAAGAGCCATCTTTGCTATGTTTGGAAGATGCTTCTAACTTGAGGATACCAGAGGAAAATAGTAAGTGTCTACAATGTATTGTTGCTGCTACTACCCTCTGTAACTTTTGTGCGAGGAAAATGGAGTAGAGAGTTGGATTTACAGATAGTAGATATGGAGAGGGTTAGATCATGTGAACGCATCAGCAAACAAAGGGTAATCAAAAGAACCCTTTAATATACAGTCACTGCATTTACTACAAAGAGACTTTTTAACAATTAAGAATGTGTTCTTGCTGAACCGCTCTCCTAAGTGCCCCAGGTGTGGTCATTTTGAGCCTGGCTTTGTATTCATGGTGTGACCCTGCCTTGTTGTTCAAGAAGGGTGGATTATAGCAACTGACTATGGCCGTCATCACGACCCTGGTAGTCCAAAGACCGCCAGGGCCTCTGTGGCAGTGTCACCGCTGACGGGTCAGCTGTGGATATTGCCAAATTAAGAGTTTGGTGGAAACCGCTGAGCCTACATCCGTCCCGCAACATTACCGCGTTCCGAGGGGCTGTTGGTGAGCACCTCCAGCATGGTGGATGGGGTGATACCGCTAGTGGTATCACGAGGCAGGAGACCGCCAACATTTTCTGGCGATCACACTGCCAGAAAAATCTGTCGGTCTTGCACCCAGGTGACAGGAATAAGCTTTCCTGGATACACTCACACACATGTCCACATACCCGCACACATGCACTCACACACGTCTACACACAAACACCCCCTCACTCACCCACACAAATGCAACATACACACCCATTCACACTGACAAACACAAACACCACACTCATGCACGCATTCACTCCCCATCACCCACATACATTCACACACACCCTCTGCACTGCATACACATATGCATTCACTCCCCCATGCACATACATACCTTCGCATACACGCACTCACCCGCTCTCCCCATCCACTCAAACAAACACTTGCCCCCTCCCCCATCCACACACAATCACTCACACATGCAGGCACACACCCACAAACACTTCCCCCTCCACTCGCATACACGACATTCACACACGGACTCACACTCTCTCAAACAGACACACACACATCCCCTCCCTGTCGGACGATCCACTTACCTAATTTGTTGTTGAGAAGGTCATCCGGGAGGGCACGGGTCCTGGCGCTTCCACCCCCTGCAGCGCCTCGCCATCTGGACACTGCCACACCGTATTACAGGTTGTAATATGGTGTGCGGTTTATTTTTGGTGTGGCAGTACAGGTGACGGTACCGCCTCGTCACCGCCGTCCGCCAGCACAACTGGTCTCGGAATTCCACCCGATTTCAGGCGGAAGTCAGAGATCAGTTGTATTAGTGCGGTCTTGAGACCGCCAGCACTGGTGGTATTTCGGCACCCATTGCTTCTGTCGTGATGAGGGCCTATATCTTGAGCTGTGATGGGAGGAGCTAACATGATCCCATGACCAGGATATACGTGTTTAGACTGATCCCAACTACAAAGAATGGCAAAAAAGTGGCAACTTTATTGTGATAGTCTTATTATTGTTCAAAAGATTGATTGCTAGAAGTTGGCTTTGAAAAATTGCCATCATACTACATGTATGGCACAGACAATTCATCAGTTTAGTCAAAGTGGTAAAAGCTCTTGTGGATGAGTTGAAAGGGAGGCTAAAGGGGGGCCTGGACTGATAATTATGGTGTCCGAATAAATTAAGGACCCAAGTGAAATAGACACAGCTTGCACAGAACCAACAAATGTAGGTGGGGACTGTTTAGGGTCTTTAATTTGTTTATTATTTTCTGGAACTAACAAGTTTTGATAGAAGTGCAAGACTTTATGTTAGTATTGTGGGGAGATGAAGTAGAACTGAGGAGTACACTGTGGTATATTACTCGTATTTCATTTGAAGATTAGAAGTAATTGATCCATGTCATGGGATAGACATCCTACCTTGATTTGAATGACGAACCAAAAATGGGGTGATTTTTAAAGTGGGTAGCCAAAAATCAAGTTATATACCCTAAATAAGGCTCTGTGGTGATTGGAATGGATTAAAAACAGAGTATAGCTTTAAAAAGAAGGCGTCCACCACTGTGCTTGTATTGGTTGTTGTTTGTATTGTGCACACCTACTGAAAACACCAGTTAGCTGTATATTTAGACACATAACTCACTATTTATGAAAGTTCATTGGATTCGATGCACCATAGTTGTACATTTTTATGATGCAACGATAGTTTATATAATGAGATATGCTTTGGGACCACGCTGTTTTGAGTTTAGCACATTTTTCCTTTAGAAATTAAATGCAGCTGCGATCTGCAAATTAAAATAGAACCATTAAGACAGCAAACTCTTGGGACATGTAATTCTTTGGGGTTGGCGTGGAATACTGCGCTGTATCCCAAAAATGTTGTGGTTTGACCTGGTTTTAAAAATAGTGGCCTGCCTTTTATAATTATAAATGGCACTTGAGATTCGATGGGTCTGTTCTTCTTTTCTGTCAACAATTGCAGTGAAGACGTGGTATTTGAACAGCTGTGTCTAGCGATCAACCTATGCACATATTCTAGCACAACACCGACTCTCAGCGCATTTATTGTCCCGAGGCGAGCATTTTAAGGAAAGAGGGGTAGGGGGTTAATTTTCTATTAGATTCATCTGAGTGTAGGAGAAAAGTCAAATTACTAAAGGGTTTTTAAAGCGCCCACGTTTGTTCTCCCCTTCAGGAAACATTTGTAATATACAGCTCAAAAGTGCTTAGCTTGGAAATAATAATAAAAATAAACATGTCCCATGTCTACCACCTCCATGTTGATTAAGTGCCGTCAAGGGGAATCAGAGTAACTATCAGCGCTACATCACAGTAACATCCAAAAGGCTTCTTCTCTCTCTTAGTGAAATACACTTGCCTCTGCCTGAAAGGAAGTGCGAAGTGTGAGCTGTGCCACTAGGTGAAATGGCCAGTGATTGAATCAGCCAGCTTTTTCTAAGGCATGGAGTGGGTCATTCCTGACCGCCGCCCGCCAAGCGGGAACCGCCGAATGACCGCACCGCAGTCAAAAGACCGCGGCGGCCATTCTGGCTTTCCCCCTGGGCCGGCGGGCGACCGCCAGAAGGCCGCCGGCCCGCCGGCCCAGTGGGAAACCCCCTTCTACGAGGATGCCGGCTCCGAATGGAGCCGGCGGAGTCGAAGGGGTGCGACGGGTGCAGTGGCACCCGTCACGATTTTTAGTGTCTGCTTTGCAGACACTGAAAATCTTAGTGGGGCCCTGTTAGGGGGCCCCTGCAGTGCCCATGCCAGTGGCATAGGCACTGCAGGGGCCCCCAGGGGCCCCACGACACCCGTTACCACCATCCTGTTCCTGGCGGTGAAAACCGCCAGGAACAGGATGGGGTAAGGGGGTCGGAATCCCCATGGCATGGAGGATTCCCTGGGCCAGGGGTAAACCGGCGGGAAACCGCCGGTTGCCCTTTTCTGACCGCGGCTTTACCGCCGCCGGTCAGAATGGCCAAGGAAGCACCCCCAGCCTGTTGGCGGTGATTCCGTCATTTTAGCCCTGGCGGTCGCCGACCGCCAGGGTTAGAATGACCCCCGGAGTCTATAACTTGGCTCTAGACTCACCCTTGCTTCTGCAAACACAGGCTAGGGAATGGGGCACACATATGGCGCG
This sequence comes from Pleurodeles waltl, assembly GCF_031143425.1. Lineage (NCBI taxonomy): Eukaryota > Metazoa > Chordata > Amphibia > Caudata > Salamandridae > Pleurodeles > Pleurodeles waltl. Next base: position 730,744,635 of record NC_090449.1, read on the forward strand.
CAGACAACTCCATGTCACTGGCAGACCACATTTTCAGGCTTGAACTTCCAATTAACATTATTGCCTTCTGGCACTCCCACAATCACATCAGGCATTATTAGTAAACGTTGGTGTTAAATGATGACTCAGTTGATTGCCTGGCATTTACAGTGCCTAGAAGCAGCAATGTAGTAAGACGTGATATGTAAAAAACAAGTTGCTATTATTAAAGCACATAAATGGAAACAACCCATAAGGGCCTGCCCTCTTCCCCTTGTGCCACATGTACATTTGAATCAAAACACAAAAGGTGATGGGAGGAATGCTTGCAATAAGTCTAGCTGTTGGCAGTGGTTTGTGTTAGTATTGCAACCCACTGTTCTTTTGCCCACCATGTCAATTCAGATTAGACCGAGGTACATGCAAATCAGTCCTGGTCATGCCCCAGTAGGTGCAATCAAGCCGAACTGCCAAACCATGTCTTCTCTGAAATAGAACTCAAGCAACCCAAGACCGGTATCTGACTAAATGAGCATCTTCAGTCACATGTTGCTTGGTTCCACTAGCAAAATGAGCCATGTGTGTATGTTGGGTATAACCTTGGCCTTTTACAGTGTCACATCAAACTCAGAAAAGATGATGCGAGGAATGCTTGCAAGATATCTAATCTCTGGAAAGTGCTCAGAGTAGCATTCCAACCCATTGATCTTTTGTCCACGATGTCACCTCAGATTAGATCCAGCCATATGCAGATCAGCTTTGGTTGTCCTGCAGTTGGAAAGGTCCAGCCCAAACTGACAACCCAGGCCCCTCTGATCATGAATACAAGTAACCCTAGACTAGTTGTGGCTTGATTGGGCATCTTGATTCACAGTGGCACAGTGAGCAAGGTACCCATATCTGGGCATGCCCCTGGCCCCTTAGGGTGTTACATCAAACACACAAAAGGTGAAGGGAGGAATATTTGCAATATTTCTAACCATTAGCAGGCACTCGGAGTAGCATTATGACCCATTGTTCTTTGCCCACCATGCAACTCATAATAGACCCACCCATATGCAAACCAGCCTTGACCCTGCTCCATTAGAAACAGTCCAGGCTGAACTGATAAGCGAGGTCCTCTCTGAGCCAGAACACAAGCAATCCAAGAGAAGTACGCTTTGAGCTGAAGATCACTCGATATGCGGATTAACCCACTCAAAAGAAAGAAACATTTCATCAAGGATTCTGGAAACACTTATCTTTTTGTCCTTCCTGACCTTTCTGCTGCCTTTTAAACAGTAAACCATTCTTTCCTAATTTGCGTTCTCAAATAATGCGTGGACGTTAATCGCACAGTCATCAAATAGTTTTTTTAACTAACCAGTAGCAATGGATTAAACTTGGTAATTGTTTTTACAGTTCGCATACCTTAATACAGGATGTGCTCTAAAGTTTTCTATTAGCCCCATTTCTTTTCAGTCTTTATTTTGAACCTCTCGGGGTACTACTCAAGAACCGGGGATCTTCTGTAAATATATAGGGAAGATACACAACTCTAATTCAAAATCTCCTCTCCCAATAATGTTGTATAGTTTTCCCAAATATTACAAACAATTCAGGAGTAGATGACTTAACACAAAATGAAACTAAACACCTTAAAACTACGTTTTTCCTTTTTTTCCCTTCATTCGCATTGTTAACCCTGGATTGACTTTTGTGGTGTCTTGACTGCTAACCTGCCATCAAGGACAGTGAGGTTCATTCTTGAAAAAAGACTTAACCTTCAATCACAAATCACTTTAATGGACAAGTATGCATACTTCCAATACCAACTTCTAAGGGGCATTTATCAGTCCATCCGAGAACGTCCTGATGACATTTTTGCAATCCCTTGCCTTGTCAAGGATTAAGTATGTCAGCTTCCTTCTAAATCTTCCAAATGCACATCTTGCCCTTATGAAGGCTTGTCACTGGAGCTAAATACTTTAACCACTTTCCACCAGAATTTTTAACACTTAAATGGCTCCCATGCGGGAAAACTTTAGAAGATGGCTTTTATAACCCAAAAGGTTGTGCACACATATAAAATCCTCGGTACATATCTTCGACGTTGAAAGTGTTTGGAGGGCTAACATTGCTACAAAGTGCAGAACTACTTCTCTTAGACTCTTCATCTTTTAAAAAGGAACGTATGGTGATGCAATCCTTGTCTGGCAGTCACAACACAATGTGGAACCCTCAGCCTCCACGTTTACGCACCATCTCCTCTGAGGCAAACTCAAAAAAGTATCTGAAAGGTCTTCACTGCTAATGACACATCTTACCTGGCTCCAGTTTGTAGACTTTTCTGTTGTCTATTTCACTCTCTAACTTCTTTTTCTAATTCTTTTGACATCCGACTCCATCTCATCGTCCTCTTCCCTCAGCTTGTTCTCTCTCTCCTGTAGCCCGTATCCTGGAGATCATTTTTGATTAACTTTCTTTAGACAACACACAACTACCTTAGAACATCTTTGTTTACCCATTGCTGTCTTACATCAGCTTTTAACTTCCCCCGAGTTCGATTTGTTAATTCATCTTATAATTCTATATTTTTTGGATCACGTTTTGAAATGCATGGTAGTTATTCATTTTTTTACTGTTTTTGTTGCTTCTCTTTCTCTGGAAAATTTGTATTGGTAAAGTGATCTGCAGCTTTCCGACGATATTTGTTCTATATGAAACTAAATGAATAAATCAGTTATTACGTATTTCATTCACATGTATGAAAGAGATGAGGCTCCTTTTGTAGTCATAAGCTATGATTACAGCGTGCAATTGCCTTGTGATTCACCCCACAATGTGAATTCAAAATGCATTCTAATTGAAAATGTGTCTGTAAGCATCACACAATTGTATTATGCAAATTCACATAATCACAGCATTACCCAGTGCATCGTTGCTGTACTCCTGAAATACACCGATAAGGATATTTTCTCTTGTTGGAGACTGGTATCACTTTAGTTTCTGATCTTTTAATTCTGTTAGCTTTCCAAAACCAATCAAGAGAAATACGATAAAAAACACCTCAACAATATAAAATATGAAACACCCACAGAGTGATAAAAAGGTACACAATGCTCTCAAAGACAAAAAAGGTAAAGTATAAACGTGGCCCTCATTGCAAGCGACCTGGTAATGCCGATGAAGGTGTAACAAGAGATACTGGCTCTGTCCAAATTCTGTAGGAACACCGCAGACAGGTTTGTTGGTTCTTCTAGGGATTTCAGCTGCTGAAAATGTAAAAAATGTGTAATTAACTGGGGGATTCAACCCAAAAATGACCTATTGCTGTAGTATTTAATCTTTTTTAAATGGACTCTCAGGGTCCCACTCTGAATCCCATGGCAACTTCATCTCAGGTATTACCCGCTCCCTTGATATTGCTAAGGTGCTTGGTAAACGACCACGAATCTAGGGACCTCGTAATGAGGCCCTTAATTCGATAATCGTCTTTGAGGTCATGTCAGTTATTTCGGAGAAGGGCGCAGGACTCCAGTACAAACGTGATGAAGGACAACGGCGAGGCTGATATCCATATGTGCTAATGCCCCTCACAGTACCTACGTCAGGGCAGTTATCCATCACGCTATTGGTCGCCCTGTTCTGCTGAAACATGTAGACACGTGCAATAACTTACATTGATTTAGAGATCCTGAAATCGTTTATGCTAATCCTCTAAATACAAATAAATATTCCTATGCTTCAACAACACCCGTTGTGCTGACCGAAAACTGTCTGTAAAACATGTCTGTGAGTAAACAATACAAAATGACACAGTAAGAATGTGAGCTGCCAAACGTTTGGAACAAAACAAAAGTGTAATGCAATTTAAAAAAAGAGAAATACCAGGAATAGTTTGCATAGTGGTACATGAAGAAAATAGAAAGTGTATAAAAATATAGTCTTAGCAGGGCTCCAGCTTTGGCCAGTAATAAAAGTTTGTTAATGAGCTAATGACCTCTGGTGATGATCTGTGTACATTTTGATTTAATTGTGCTTTAAAATTGTAGCCATCTTATTTCAATGAAATCGCAACACGCAGCACATTTAAACGTCAAGTAGCTTAGCATCATATCATAGAAAAAGAAATGACTGTGATCAATAATTAATGCACAGACATCAATCAAACTGAAGTAGTACTCTCGTTTAGTTTGTAAATGAAAACGCAACGTGGCAGTAGTTTGTAAACAAGTAGTATGAAATACACTAGTTATTTAAATTGTACAGTGGTGAAACAGCATGAGACCACATAAAAAAGAAAGTAAACAAAGCACCATTTTACCGCCTATTTTAATAAGCATTGCGGGAATAGAGATTTGCTGCAGCTAGTAGTTTTTTCAGGAGTTATTCCATGACTGCCATTCTGGTAGTATCCTGACACTCAGTGACAGCTTAGTGCTTCCTGGGACTGCCTGACATCAGGCATACAATTTAAATAATCAATAACACACACGGAAGCGACAGAAGCAGACTAAAGAGACTAAGGAGACATCATCTCAACGTGGACTGAACATTCAGGACGGCACTCTAGGTCTGGTTCAAAGGATTGGGACCAAAATGTGCTTTGCGTTTTAAGGATTTCCAATGGTACATCTGTGGCAAAATGGGCAAGGTAATATGTAAACCCAGTGCCTAAATTGTAAAGTAATAGTTGCTGGTGCCCAAAGTTTTTCTCAGAAGCTCATAGCCGGTGCTGATGAATTTTGGTGTGCCGAGTACCCATGCTGCATAGCACTGATTCCACCACAATACTCTTTCTTCCACCATCTGACACTTCCCGTCCCTTTTATTTCACTGTAAAAGGTTCTTTTCATCCCTGCTTTCTTCCTTTGTCACTTTCCCCATCTTTCTTTCCCTTCTCCTTTACTCCTTTAATGTTTTCCTCTCTCTTATTCCTGGTCAAAGTCTGATGAGGAAAAGTAAGTTTTGGTCCCCAAAAATGAGTGCTGGTGGGCTCCAACTGCAGCCTCCATCTCAAATTAAGCAGTGTATAAATATGTGATATCCTAACTCACTCCGTGTGAGATGTTTCCTCATGGTGTTTGTCCATTTCTAATTTAATGTCCTTGTTTAGTGCTGCTTTCGTGGGGAAAACTGTGAAGGTTTAGCAGAACACTTGCTGTTTTACACATAGGGCTGCCACTGGTCACTGTACCTCCTGCCACACCTAACTAACCATCATCTAAGGCAAAGTAAAATTGTGCATCGGTTGGTGAATTATACCTTTAAATGAAACCTCCATTTAATAAGGTTAAAAAGTGAGGAAGTATAATTTATAACCTTTCATGTCAAAGTTAACATGTTTCTATGCCTCATAGTGGTCATCTGTGGTCAAGTGCATTCCTCAGGATCGGGGCCAGCACACTTTCTGAAACATCCTTTGCACCAACCTAATAACCTCACTTCTTCACTATAAGGCTGAGGTGGTGGTCTTATCCTGAATAAGTATAAGACACTAGTTCAGAACGTCAGTTCCTCATTGCAGCCACAAAATGGCAATTGTGCTGCTGATGAGGGAGCCAATGAGGAGGTTCTGACAGTGTAGAATGAAAGAACATGGAATAGGTGATGGGTGGGAAAGTGGTCTCCGAGGACCCACGCCAGTTCCTCACTGCTCCACAAAATGGCTGCTGCTGAGGAAGCCAATGATGGGGTTCTGACTGTGGAAGCAAAGAGCACGGAATAGGTGCTGGGTGGGGAAATGGTCTCAGGGGACTCGCAGGGATCGCCCCTGGAGTATAATCTCCAACATGGGCAAGGTGACATGGCGCCTCACTCTAATCGATGTTACCCCATCCACTGAGGAATGGGAACCTTCAAGGGTTTTGGTAAGCATGAGGTTTCAGGGCACCCCACTGCGTGGGTATGGACCCTCCAGTGAGGAACACGAGTCTTAAGTGTTTAGCTAAGCCTCAGCTTTTGAAAAAATGAAGGAAAAGTAAGAAGAAGTCACTAACGCGGGCAGTCAGCTTGACAGGATCATTGCTCAGGGCAACTGGTGAGGCCTAGGAACAGGACTCGTTCTACCTAAAACGTGTGCGCGCCCAGATCAAGACGAGGAGCCTATCGTAACCATTGTGTGCATGCAGTGCTCAATTATGCACTTGCTTTGCTGGCACAATGGCACTGTGTGCTCCGGTGAGGGTCTGCCGATACATAGCGGCACAGCAAATGGTTCAGAGCATAGTATTATCGGGATGGGCACCTTCATGTGATTCCAACTATATCAGTTTGGTGCAATCAGGACCTGAGCACGGGTGGTAGCTGGACTGTGCAGTTGCTCATAAAGACTGCGTTACAATACTAACTTGCGGTGGCCCATACTGTGAATTGGTAATAACGGATGCCTCCACCCTGAAGCATTTTAATGCAGGCTGCCGGGACATGAGTACTTAGTAAAACTAATGTGGCATTAAATTTATCACACGCGTGCAAGACATTTTCTTGCTACAAGATAATCAAAGAGACACACAAAAAGAACGAGGAACTAACAAAGAGAGAATAAAGCGTAGAGAGAAAAAAGAAACGGAGACAGAAAAAAAACAGAACAATCACCCTAGGAAAACAAACAACTTTTCTGCTTAATTTGCTTGTTCACAGTAATGCAAGCATAAAGAATCATCGGTTCTACTAACGGTTTTGGCTTTTGTAGAGCGAATGGGTTCTTCCCTTACATACACTGAATAATAACAGCAGGTAGAGAAATTATGACTGGTGGGTCACCAAAGGCTAGACCTGTGTATGCTGACTGTTGATAATCTATGTTCAGGGCCTAATTTACAAAGGTAATTTACGAGTCCGCGCGGCAGAGAGTGCGCAGTGCGGAGATTCTGCCCAAGTGCGGAGATTCTGCACTCTTAGCTTTTCTACCTGTAAGTTACTTTTGTGAATCAGGTCCTCGGATGTTTTTTAACAACATTTCGCCCAACACTACGATTTCTTGTGCCCTCCCCTTCTCAAGGAACCTAGCTTGAAAGTTTGCCGGTGCGATGATTGTTCTGAGCAGTACACCTGTCATTTTATATTATTCTGCACATTGTATAAATCTATGGATAAGTAATGTCTTCATTCCTTACATCAGGTTGCGCAGGATAGCGCTACTGTATTTGCAGCAATTTCGTTCCCCTGAAGTTTGGCGTGATGTATTAGATTTTATTACCAGATCTTTAATTGTAAGGAAAATATATGAAGGATTGTGACATTTTATTTTGTCAGAAATTTTGTATATCATTTTAATCGACAGATAATGTGTTAGCGGGCATATGTGTACGTTTTCAAATGAAGTTTCCTCGAATACTTTTATGTTTTTTTGCCAAATAAAGTTTTATAAATTGACTGGTTAGGTGGATAGATAAATGAGCAGGCTTATGAGTGAGCAGGTGTATGGTGGATGTGTCAGTAGGTTAGTACATGGCTCGAATGAGTGAGTAGGTGAATTAATAAGTAAGTAAATTAACAAGTAAGTAATGGTGGGTAAGTAGGATGAAGGAATGAAGATAGACAAATTATGTCTTGGTGGTGGATGATTCAAGAAGACGGTTGAATGGATGAATAGATAGAAGGGCAGTGGATGTGAAGATGGATACACAAGCCAATGAGTTGGTGAGCAGGTCCTGGATGGCTCGATATGTGAGTGAATATGTGAGTTGGAGGGTAACTAGATGAATGGGGTTTGTAAAAATGAGTGCTGAGACAAATGCTAGGAACGATCTAAATACATCGGTAGGATAGGCGGGTCGATTGATCAGAGGATGTATGGGTTTGTGGATAATTAAATGCTGAGGGGGTGGACGGACTCACAAGTGAGTGTGAGTGGAAATGGAGGAATCGGTGGCTTTACGTCCAGATGATCGCATGAACAAGTGGATGGATTGACAGACGAGAAGTTGCAAGGATGTGTGAGTAGATTCATGACTAGGTAAATCTGCGAGTAATGTGATTCATGAGCAGGTGAAAGGAATTCTGGCTGGTTGGAAAAAGTGAAGTTGGCAAACAAAACGAATGCCGGGCTCCTAATGAGGTACCTTTGGTTTTATTAAGATACACATCTGCCACGAGAGTACATATTATGTGTGTACCTTGAGGCAGTTCCTGGCTCTTTGTCAACAGTGTTTTCCATGCCAAAAACGGTGTGTAACATGTGTAAAGATGTGTAAACTGAAACTCCACGCCTGAAACTGAATCGAGCTGTTGGCTTAGAATCCAGAACCGATTAAAGACATGACATGTGACCATTTGGCAGCTATGACAATGTTAAAAGCTCCTTGTGCTGCTGTGAGATGGTTGAAGAAGGATAGATATCGGAGCTGCTACTGACTATGCTCATCTAGGAATAAATACCTTTTTAGTTAATAACACTCTTTTCTTCATTCAGGGAAAGAAATTAGCGTTTGAAAGTGTAACCTTATTGTAAACCATTAGTGCAGAATTACTGACACAGATGGGAGATTTCTAGCACATGACCTCTACAGTGCCGGGTCATCAGAAGCAAACAACTAAGTGAGCCCAGTGATGCACTGTCCTACAGGGCAATCGGGCAGTGCCTGTTGGACTGGTCTGAAAAGTCAGTGTGTGGGCCTGCTTTTTTGGCAGTTTGTGGGCCTATTTTATTGTCTTGTGGACTGGTTTTTACCATTGATATCCGCGATAATTTTACAAACATTGCCTAAGGCAACCATAAAAACATTTGTTCCCACATATCTTAGGAAACGCTTCTATATCATGTATTTCCAAGTTCTAAACTGCACCAGTTTGCAAACTTGTGCCACTTTTTTAGCAGTCTGATTTGCTAATGGGACCATTTTTAGGGTCGAGCGCACAATTTTTAGGGTCGAGCGTACAATTTTTAGGGTCAAGCGTGCAAGCACTATAGCCTGCTGTAATCTCTCTGTGGGCTTTTAATAACGCCCACCGCACGCCCATCAGTTTTGTTGGTTTGTCTGCTTGCCTTTTTAAAATTGCTTGATTTTATTAGTGAAAGGCATGCCTTTTCTGGTGTTTAGCCCTCATCAAGCGCACCGGCCAACTACTGAAAACAAACAAGGCTCCGTGTTTTCAGTATGGTTTCTGGACTACTTTTTCTTTTTATTTCCTATGCAGTGCGATCTCGCTGTGCATTTACCGATACGTTTAATTGCAAGCAAACTTCTGTTTCATTTTGTGTGCTCCTGCACGCTCATGGCGTGGCGCTTTCAATTGGTTGCTTATGTAAAACTGTATTATTTTTCATTTTCATTTTCATTTTATGTGGCAATAAAAGTCCGGTCAGGACTTTACAACGCTAATATCTCTAAGTCGAGCAAATGTGAGACCCATTGCGTTGCAAATGCTTGTTTTACTGGTGCCCAAGCTTTTTTTCTGTCCCAGTGCGACCCTGAGTTGCCATCCATTCTCCAACTGCAACAAAAAGTAACAAGGCGTTGTGGGGTTTGGTCAAAGATGTGAAGCTGAATGTGAGATTTGTTGACCTTTGTTTTCTTGTCTGATCCCTCTGGATTTGCCAGCCTCCAGCTATCAGATATTGATGTGGCATACCTGCACAAAATATTCTAAGGCAGTCACTGTCATGTACTATATGGCTGGGCTGCAGAACAGGCAATGCATTGCAGACACTAGTCAAGAGGATCGCGGGCTGCGAAATACATAACAGCAAACTGCATTAAAGGATGCTTCAGTTCCCATGCATTGCAATGGAAGTATGTGTTTTCTTTGCCAGCGTAAAGATATGCAATGCAAAGCATGGAACTTGCGTGAAGAATTTACAAGCTAATTCCATTACAAGGGATCAATTTCTTGAAAGAATACTTTCCAAGAGTTTCCACCTAGTAGCGCTATGTGCAACTACACCAGATCAAAAAAAAGAGGCAATTTAACAATGTTGAATTGACATGTCACAATGATGCAGTATTCAATACACAATACATATCAATTATAATGGAAGGGAGAAACATTCTTTGAACTTGTCTTGTGCATTGACCAACCACCCTTTAATGTATTGTTGAAGATTGCTCTACTCATTTGATGTTAATGGTGCATACTAAAAGTGATTTTGGGAATTAAGGCAAAATAAAATTAGTAGATACTTATCGTCATAACAAAATAACAAAGTGTCTTGTGCCCACATTCACATGAACCCAGGCCCTGGGGCAGACAGAAAGGCTATGTCACCAGCCAACTGCAGGGTTTCTCCAACTATTTGAAGAAAGTACCTACACTTTTATTTATTAACATATGTTTGTCACTGTTGTAGCTTCACCAGCCCAACTAGATTCATCCCCTAGACTGATGTGATATACAGTTCAGTGCCATCTTAAGCCCTGTTCGTAACAACTTTGAATTAATGACCACCCACCCCATTTTGTGTTAATTGTAGCACGTGGTATGAAAAACTTTCAAATCGGGTTTTGCACAAAAACAATTGAAGCATGTCTTTCTAGGAACAAAAAAAAATCTTGAGACAATGGGAAAAGGAAGACAGGTAGGTAGAGGTAGGTGTGGAGAAGAGAGGTTCAGATGTAGAAAAAGACAGATGTGAGTGAGAGAGAGATACGTTTACTTTCCCAGTTGGGCCTTTGGAAGGTGGAGGACCTGGGCATTACCTCCCGTCCCTCCCTCAGCTTCCTTTAACCAATGAGGCTTCCTGCCTCCCCATGGACCCTCCATTCCCCTTTAAAAACCCCCTCCAACCCCACCACCTCCTGTTCTTTTTTGTCTAGCCCCCGCTAGACTTACCTTCTGCCTTCCTCCACGGCGGGGCCTGGGGGTCTTCAGTTCCTGCCCTCCTCGAGGCGCAGAGCTCCTCAGGGAGGGCTCCTGGCGGTCACGTCTTGGGCAGGCAGGCGGGGCTGCTTGGAAGACGCGTCCTGGAGTCGGCTGACGAGGTCAGTAGGATCTTAGCGGCTGGGGCGTCAGTTTCCGGTTCTTCGGCTCGCGGAGCCGCACTGAGGTGCCGGTTTGCTTTTTTTGCATATTGGACGGTAGGACGGGCGTTCTGCCCGCGTTTTTAGCTCAAATTTTTAATTGGTTGGATGTTTTTATTTGCTGATTCTGTTTCAGTAGGAGGGCCTTTCTCTGATATATATATGGGTTGGGATCCTGTAGATGGCATTTATGTTAAGGTTATCATGCCGAAGGTTCCTACCAAACGTCACAGGATTGTTTCTTCTTCCTCCTCCTCAGGGGAGGAGGGTGATGCTCCTGTTTCTACGCCTGGGGGTCGCCAGGTTCGGAGAAGTGCTTCTGTGCCACTCATGTCCAGAGAAGAGGTCCAGGACATGATTGAGGTGGCTGTCTCTCGGGTTTTCCAGGCAGGGGTGGTCAGGCCTGGTAGGTCTCAGGCGGCCCGTCCTCCTGGTACTGTGGAAAGGTCCTCTTCGGGAGATGAGGATGATGACCCTCCATCTACTTCTTCTGGGGGGAAATATATCTCCAGGGAAGAGATGTGGGAGGTGATGTTGCATGTCTGGGACAATTTAGGTTTTCTAGTTTTTCAGCCTGCGGGATCGGATTCGCTTTTGTTCCCTCAGTATCAGACGCCTTCTAAGTTTGCCATGCCTTTTCAGGGACCTGTGAAGGATATGGTGTTTCGGGAATGGAAAGATGTGGATAAGGCTCAAGTGCCACGTTTCCTTCAGAAACTTTACTTGCTGGAAGGAGAGGATATGTTACCTCCCTCTGTTCGTATGGATTCCATTTTGGCAACCCTGATTGGCAAGACGGCAGTCAATCCGGAAGATTGTGTGCCTACAGATTCCACTGACCATAAGGTGGATTCTGGTCTCAAGAGGGCTTATGCGGCAGAGAATCTGGCCCTTAGAGCGGGTATATACTCGGCTTATTCTGCCCAATCTTTGGTACAGGATTTTGACAGGCTGGCGGTGGCTGTTCAGGAAGGTTCAGAGTGCTCCGAACTTCTGGCTGTCATGGAGCAGCAGGCCAGGTTACTGGCTGACGTGTCGTCTGATGTGGTCCGTACTTCGGCTCTGGCATTGGGAGCTTTGATTGGGGCTCGTAGGTCCCTCTGGTTGAGGTCATGGAAGGTGGATCCTGGGGAGAAGTCTGCTCTCCTGAGACTGCCTTTTGAAGGGCGTAGTTTGTTTGGTGATCAGTTGCCTTCCGTGCTGTCCAAAGCGTTTAAGGAGAGGAAACATGCCTTGCCCTACAAAGGTGGTTCTGCTTCTGGCAAAGGGTGGAGGAAGCATTCACGCTCTTCTCCCAAGATGGATTCCAAGTCTTTTTCTTTCAGAAAATGTTGTTTTCAGCCCAGTTTTTCTCCTAAGAAGTCTGCTCCTTCGAACCGGGGTGGATTCAAGAAGGGGTCCTGACAATCACTGTGGGCCTGGCATAGGGCAGGTTGGGGGATGGCTGAGGCACTTTCTTCCAGTTTCATCATTGAGTGCTGTACATTGTGGACAATGGCTACGCCATAGATTTCGATATGGTGCCTCCAGATTTCGGGGTTCGTCCCACTCCTCTGCCTGCGGTCGGGGCACGGAGACAGGCATTGTTGGATGGGGTCCGGAACTTGCTTCTCAAGGGGACCATTTCCCGAGTTCCTGTGGGGGAAAGAGGTCTGGGCACTTATTCAGTCTTGTTTCTGGTTCAGAAGGTGTCAGGGGGTTTTCGGCCTGTCCTCAATCTGAGAGGGGTGAACTCCTGGATCAAGACGATGCATTTCCATATGCTGTCCATTCAGACTATATTTCCTCTGGTCAGTCAGGGGGATTTCCTGGCATCGCTGGATCTGCAGGATGCTTACCTGCATGTTCCAGTGGCGCGGTCTTCTCAGCGGTTCCTTCATTTTGCAGTAGGCCTGGAGCATTATCAGTTTTGTGTTCTGCCTTTCGGCCCCAAGTCATCTCCCCGCATTTTCACCAAGGTGCTGGCCTCTCTGGTGGCTCTTCTGCATTCAGAAGGGGTGTTTATTCATCCTTATCTGGATGACATTCTAATCCATGCGCCCTCTCAGGAGGAGTTGCGGAGGCATGTGGCCTGGGTTCTGGTGGTCCTGCAAAGCCAGGGGTTTTTGATCAACTGGGGGAAGTCAGATTTGGCCCCTTCCCAAGATCTGGTGTTTCTAGGGGCTCGGTTTCTGACTCGTCAAGGTTTGGTGACTGTGTCGGAGAAGCGGTTGTTGGTCCTCCAGTCTCTGGTGAGGTCGATCGTGTTGCAGTCTGCTCCCCGGGCGCTTCTGTGGTTACGCCTGCAGGGTCATTGTGGTTACGCCTGCAGGGTCATTTGGCGTCAGTGATTCTTCTGGTTCCCTGGGCGCGGTTCCGTCTTCTTTGCCTGATGAACTGGTTCCTGAGGCATTGGTCTCCAAGGTCCGGTTTCCTGCTGTCTCGGATTCCGGTGTCAGGATTGGTCCGCAGGGATTTGGGGTGGTGGCTGGTGGCCACTCATCTTCAGGTAGGGGTGTCTTTGTCTCCTCCGCTCCCAGTGGTGGTGACGACGGATGCCAGTCTCTCCGGTTGGGGGGCTTGGATGAGGTCGGCGCAGATTCAGGAGTTTTGGTCGCCGCTGGAGGCCAGACGCTCTTCGAATTGGCGAGAGTTGAAGCCGGTGTTGTTGGCTCTGGTTCATTTCCAGGCCTCCCTGAAAGGAGTTACGGTTCTTATTCGGACAGACAACTTGGTGACAAAAGCTTATGTGAACATTTTTTGTGTGGGCTCAGGAATGGGTTCTTTCCCTACGTGCCACCTACATTTGGGGAGTGGTCAATGTTCGGGCGGATCTTCTCAGCAGGGTGATTCCTTCCTCGCAGCTTTTCTCCCTCCGGTGGTCACTGTTTCTTCATCTAGTTCACCTCTGGGGTCTTCCAGTGATAGATGTGTTTGCGTCTCCAGAGAATGCGACACTCAGTCGCTTCTGCTCCCGGTTTCGGTGTCCTCAGGCTTGGGAGGTGGACGGGATGTCGTGTCCTTGGCCTCGGGGTCTTTTGTACGCTTCCCCACCATTTCAGTTGCTCCGGGCATTTCTGTTGAGAGTACATCATTTGGGAGCCAGGGTTATCTTGATTGCGCCCCATTGGCCGAGGGCAAATTGGTTTCCGTTGCTGCAGTTGATGGCGTCAGATCACATGTGGACTCTTCCTCTTTGTCCGTCTCTTCTGGAGTTTCCTAGCCTCTCGAAGGGGTCGTTGAGGAGGTTGCACTTGACGGCCTGGAAGTTGAACGACGGGTTTGACGGGTTTGGGAGTGCCAGTGGCTTTGAGTTCTACTTTGCTGGCTTCCCGGTGGCGTTCCACTTTGCTGTCTTATGGTAGACAGTGGCGTGTTTTTTCTTCTTGGTGTTTCCGGCATAAGTTGGATCCTACGTCCACTTCTATTTTTGATGTGATGCAATTTTTGCAGGATGGTGTCCAATTGGGTTTGTCGGTGGCTTCTCTACGGGTGCAGTGGGCGGCTATTCAGGCTTTTAGGGGTCCTTGGCGTAATCTGTCGGATGAGGGTCATTTGATGCCTAGGTTTTTTCAAGGTCATCTTAACTTGTTTCCTTGCCTCGTGCGTTCTTTTCCTTCCTGGGATCTTTCCTTGGTTTTGGATGCATTGACTGTTGCCCCTTTTGAACCTCTGGGGGACTGTGACTTGCGTCATCTTTCTTTGAAGACTTTCTTTCTGGTAGCCATTACTTCGCCTGCCATTTAGGGGAGTTGGGGGCCTTGGCCTGCTCCTTTCCTTTTTGTAAGGTTTTCCCGGATTGGGTGGTGCTTGTTCCAGTTCCTTCTTTTGTTCTGAAGGTGAATTCGTCTTTTCATGCTCGCCAAGAGGTCATCCTTCCTTCATTTTGTCCGAATCCTTCCTCGGATGAGGAGGTTCGGTTGCATTCTTTGGATGTACGCAGGGCCTTGTTGGAGTATCTGCGAATAGTTGCTCCTTTCCGTAAGGGTGATTCTCTTTTTGTGAATTTCGGTCCGGCCCGGAAGGGTGAGAAGCCTTCCACGGCTTCTTTGAGTCGGTGGGTTCTCTCCTTGATTTTGATGGTTTATTCTTTGAAAGGGGTGGTTCCTCCCCAAGGGATTCAGGGCCGTTCTACCAGGGGTATGGCGGCTACGGTGGCTGAGCTTCGGGTGCGTCTGTGGAGGAAATTTGCAGGGCCGCCACTTGGGCCTCACCTTCAACATTTGTTTGTCATTATAGGCTGGGGGATTTGGGCAATTTGGAGTCGGTATTGGGTCACTGTGTCTTATCATTTATGATGTAATAGGAGGATGGGGACTCGGTGGTCTTTATTGATTATAATTAAACTAATTGCAACTCAGTGTCGTCTCCTGTTTTTTTCTTGCTATGTCTCATTGGGTAAAGGAAGGCAAGGGAGGGACGGGAGGTAATGCGTCCATTACTTACGATAATGGCATTACTCCTAGTCCTACTCCCTCGCCTTCCTTTCCGTTCCCTCCCGCCCCCCCCCCCCCTGGTACGGACCACCTGAGTTGCTGCTTGGGCTTGTTTTTGTACAGGAGGTGGTGGGGTGGGGGGCGGTTTTAAAGGGGAAGGGAGGGTCTATGGGGAGGCAGGAAGCCTCATTGGTTAAAGGATGGCGAGGGAGTAGGACTAGGTGTAATGCCATTATCGTAAGTAATGGATGCAATTTCCCACTTTGCAAATGCCCTAAAACTTCTCTGAGGTGTGACAGTACAATACTCACAGTACATAGTGTACATATAAAAGTGCACACCACTCAACTCTAGTATCACAGGCCACCGCTTTACACCCTTACCTTACTCTGAACATGCAAGCATGATGTTAGAGGTAATTAGGACATACAAAAACTGCTCCTTACTCTTTCACTGATTTCACTTTTTCTCATCATAAGAGGGAGAGAGGCTCACACTGAGCCAAAATCTCTGTGTTTTGAAGGGAAGAAGAGATAAAAGAAGTGGAATTAATTAGGAATCACCAGGGGTAGAAATTGCTAACCCTGATTTGTCCTTTGGTACCTCTGAAACTGTTGTTGCGATCACTGGGAACAGGGTTCATGAATGCAGGGGAAGGATTGGAATGTAAAAATGGCTTCAAAACCCCTGTTTACTTTCCTCCGTTGCCATTCCTTGTCCTTCCTCCAGTCCTTCAACAGCAGATAGGAGGCTGTAAGGGAGTACACAAAGAACAAGTGACATTTTGGGTGAATTGAGGGCAATGTGAAATGGTCAACAGATGAAGGTGCATCTTACAGCTCACACATCACAAAACGGCAGAGTGCTATTAATATTATAACAGGAAAATGTCCTTCATGTCTCAAAACCAGCAACACCCTTTGTGAACCTTGAATGTTTCAGTTGTCATAATGACTGGACATTACCTTGGCATTTCACACCTGTCAGATAAAACTTCTGTTAAAGGAGGCAGATTTTAAAAATTATGCATAGCTAGATTAGGGTGGAAAGGTACACTTTGATATGACAACTCAACTCTTTACTCCAAGATTATTTGAGTTTCTATTTTATTTTATGCTCTTTCTGAACACCTTTAAAAACAGCTGCACAAAAATGGCGTCTCAAGTCTTTAAGTGCATTGTCTCACACCAAGATGAGCAGATACTTTGGTTGCTAAGAAACACAAGGAATTAAAGTTGTTTGACATATGAAACCTTTGAGAACAGAGAGTATTGTTGAAGTTTAATTAGCATTATTTTATCCGCTGAACTGCTTCAAAATGTCAACAGGCAGTGGAAAAAATTCCACCCAAGGCTGTATCTTTTCACAGTAGCATGCCTCGGTGTAAAGTACTGTCGACATAAAATTAAATTGGCACAATTTGGCGGGGTTAGGTAACTGAGCGTCAAATTACAAAATCCAG
The DNA here is from genome assembly GCF_031143425.1 of Pleurodeles waltl. Classification (NCBI taxonomy): domain Eukaryota; kingdom Metazoa; phylum Chordata; class Amphibia; order Caudata; family Salamandridae; genus Pleurodeles; species Pleurodeles waltl. The sequence goes on from NC_090449.1 coordinate 730,761,434, forward strand.
ATTTAATGAATTTAAATTGGCTGCCCTATCACTAAACTGTTTTTCACAATCAGCACGCAATTGAGAGAGACCTGCTTGAACTAAACTCTGATATGGCGAGGTTACCTTCTGATTCGCGAGTGGAAAGTTATTTGGGACATCTTCTCTCTGCTTCTTCATTTAAAGGTTTGGTCCTACGGACCTTTATCCCCCCTCAGCTCCCCTCCTTCAAGGTGAAAGAGGGTAGGTGTGCAAAACACTGTGGAAAATGTCAGAAATAGAAAGTGTGTGTCTGTGAAGGGATGTTAGGAAGATCCTAGGTAGCCAAGCACTGGATTGGACAACATCAATATCTGTCTGGAAGGACTTAAGAAGTAATTCTGTTTCTGCCCTATTATAATCCTTTGTGGAGTAGTTCTGGCTTATTTAGAGCCTGAGTGACAAAGAGCCTCTGCAGCCTTATCAGAGGCTCAACAGTTGTGGTGGAGGCATTGCTTAATTTGTGTTTGTTGTTTCTGGTGCTGAGCACCAGCACTTACTTTTGAGGGCTGGGGCTTATTCTTCTGCCTCAAGCATTTGCTGCGAGCAAAAGGCACATATGGGAAAGATGGAGGAAGGGAAAAATGAAAAAGAGTCACAAAGCGAGCGAGTAGATAACTTCTACAGTGAGCTGAAGGGGCAGGAAGTGCCTGTAAATGGACTGAAGAGGACCGAGATGGCTTCAGGATCACGCTGCCTCAGTATTCCATGTTCAGACATTTAATTGCAGCAGCCATGTGTTTAAGAGGAGCGCTTTGGGCACCTGCACGTTTTTATTTACAAATTAAGCACTGGGTGGAGGCTCTGCACTCATAGAGGAATCTCCGCAATGAGAACTGCAGTGCGGAGATTTCGCCATGAGTGCAGTTACCGCCATGACTGTGGAGGCTCTTTGTAAATTGGGGCTTTAAAGTTCAGATATTAAGAACGACGCATAGAAATCTCCAGTTCTGAAACTATTTTCTTTCCTTTTTCTTGATCGAGAAAGTATCATGACTCAAACAAGAATGGACCACCATAGCAGTTACTTAAAGTTTACCCTGATATCTAGTGCCATCTAACTCTAGGTGCATAGTTTTTTAAACATATGAATAACATTCTCAGCAATTTTAGCGCACGATGAAAGCATTACTAATTAAAGATGTGTCTGCATTTAAAACTTTTAGGAATCGAATAATTTAAAACGATAGGATTCATTATGTCAATATACTGCAGTCACACAACATATTTCAGTCTCATTTTCCTAAAGTACAAGAGGGACAGTGAGAACAATTAGGTTAATCACTGGCTTCAGATTGTTGCAACCGTCCAAATTCATACTGATAATTTATACCATTTCAGCTACATAAAAATCAGGTCAAAATATTATGGCCCTCATTCTGACCTTGGCGGTCGGCGGAGAGGCGGCGGTCGGACCGCGAACAGACCGGCGGTATAAAAAATGGCATTCTGACCGCGGCGGTCACCGCCGCGACCGACCGCCACTTCCCCACTCCGACAGCCACGGCGGTCATGACCGACGGGCTGGAGTCTGCGCACTCCGGTCCGGCGGTCGACCCAAGACCGCCAACGGTATCATGACCCTGCTTACCGCCGCAGTTTCTGGCGGTCGGGAACCGCCATGCGAACCATGGCGGTAGGCACTATCGGGGCCAGGGAATTCCTTCCCTGGCACTGATAGGGGTCTCCCCCACCCTCCACTGCCCCCCCGAGTCCTCCCCCCACACCCTCCACCCCCCTGCCACCCCCCAGAGGTGGTACGAACCCCCTCCCCACCCCCACCCCGACATGCACATACACGCACCCCGACATGCACACACCCCCAACATGCACATATACACACCCCCTACACACACACATACACAACGGGGACACATACCCGCACACATACATGCCGACATGCGCACCCGCCGAACTACACACATTGCCCATAGGCACAGCAGCACTCCCCGCCCGCATGCACGCACTCACACACCCCCTCTACACACTCACACGCACACCCCCATGCACGCACACATCACACAACACCCCCCCCACCCCCTCCCCTCACGGACGATCAACTTACCTTGTGCGTTGGTCCTCCGGGAGGTGACAGGAGCCATGGGGAGGTGACCGCCAACAGAAGACCGCCAACAGAAGACCGCCACACAGAAATGTGGGTCGTAATTCTGTGGGCGGTGTTCTGCTGGCGTGGCGGTGGAGGTTGACCAGTCTCCACTTTCCCGCCGACTGCCAGTGTGGCTGCTGGCGGTTTTCCGGCGGAACGCTCCCAGCGGTCAGAATGCGCACAGCGGCATACCGCCGCGGTCGGCGGTCTTCACCGCGGCGGTAACTCGGCGGTCTTGCGAAAAGACCGCCAAGGTCAGAATGACCCCCTACATCTCTTGTCTAGACACCACCACTTTTTTTTAAAACCGTTGCAATTTTAGAAGGACATTCGATATCAGTCCATGACAGCATAAGAGTAAGACATTTTAATAGTCATACAATTACCGTTGTTAATGTTTCCTTCGCTATCCAAGTGGAAAAAAAAAAAAAAAAACATGCACTGCCGTATTACTGAATTGACACAAAAGGGGCATTTATTTGAACTACACAGATATTGTGGCCATTCACAAGTAAATCAACCTAGTCATAACGTTTCAACTTATATTTGAGGTACAAGAGTCTACTTGGGCTCAGGTAGATATGAACACGATAATTTTCTCTGTCACACATTTTCATGTAAAGACATTCTATAAAATGTATACCTCAAGACATTCTTTACAATATATATCCTCAAGAGTATTACCTAACAGCTGTTCCTCCCAGATCTAATCCGATTTTTTAAGGACATAATTGCTACAATTTCTTTGGGAATTTGCCAAGAATGCCACAGACAACAGCAGTCAGTGTATTTTCTGTACAACAATCCCATTGTTTGCTCCTGATTTGGTAAGAAATTCCTGACTAGCTTAACAGTAAGAAGTCAGTTCTGATTTAGACCATAGACCCACAGAACCACAAAACAACAGATTTGACAAGATTTAATTCATTATCCCTCTAGGAACTAAATCCAAGATTAGTGGGATAGTTGGGACACTATGGGGTTGTTTAAATCATTAATTATGGGAGTGATTTCCTAGTGCATCTAATAAACAATTCTGCAGAACTTTGAGCATTAAACGCTTCACTTGTATCTGAAAAAACATCTTGCCCCAGGTCTGAAGCTTAACCACATAAAAGTGTTGCTTTGTGGTCCACTTTAAAATTACATTGTTACATGTGCACTTCCAAACTGCACTTTCCGTTCATGCAGTTACTTGAGTAGTTTTAAATGTTTGCCTTTTTGAATGCTAAGCCTTATAGAGCCTATTAATGATCCTATTAACAAAGGTAAACCTATACATGTAAATGTACTTGCATGTAAACGTAATTGTGCACTTATCAGTGAATTTACACTTGACAATAGTGAAATGCAGAAACGTTACTACCAGGTGCAGACATACTTGTCTCTTCCCTTTCAGAACTGGAGGTGGAGACTACTTAAACAGGCTTTGCAAGTGTAAGGTTACTACCAGTAACGTTTCACACTTAGGTGGAGTTCTCCACCACCAGAGCAGAGATCTCCTGATGGTAAAGTATAGGGAAAATAATAACGTTTCATTCTTTAAAACATATATAAATATTTTAATGTAAATATCTTCAAACAGTTATCATTAACCTAGAAGTAAAACATAAAATATTACAACGCATTAACTCATCATATTAAATGTTTAAAAATAATTAAAGAAATAAGATGTAATAATTTAAGTTATAAATATTATTAGTTAAAGTAACTAAAGACAATTCCACCCTCACTACCATTTTAATATGGGATTATTATATTCCAAATTCTATTACAAGGTATTTGTTTGATCTATGTAATTAGTTAACATTTTGTATTAAAATGTTTGTTTTATTTATTTTTGCACAAAAAGTTAAATATTAATTAATTAATTAAAACAATAATTTTCAAATTATATATACCTTTAAAACACTTTAAAACACACACATATCTATCTATCTATCTCTCTATCTATCTATCTATCTCTATATATGTGTGTATATATATATATTTTGTTGTTTGGTGCACTTAGCATAAAAAAGCATAAAAAATAACTTCAACCAAGTGTTGTGACGGAGACTCGTTATATTCGATCACATCGAGATAAGACGCTTTGCCCGGCCGGATAACTTTTGTTTGTATTTATGAGGGTTGCAACCTCGTCTCTGTCTGCCGCGTTGCTGGCATCGTACTCAGCGACTGTTTTTGGCTTTCATATATTTATATTTATATATATTTATATATATATATTTATATATATCTATCTATATATTTATATATATCTGTGGCGGTCATGGTGGGTAGTTATAATTAGATCAGCATTTCCAAGGAAAACTAGTTTTTTGTGTTGCTAATAACCGTGGCACCATTTGACAAATCTCCAAGAAATTTTCCAAAAAATGCTCTTTTTGGCCTAGTTTTTTGCACAGAAAGGTTTGGGGTGATCCATGAAGTGGAGCCAAAGAAAAAAAGTGAGCCACAAAACTGCTGATCAGAATTACACAAATTTGGCAGAAAGCTAGATCTCTGTACGCAGATTGTGCTTTTTGTGATTTGGTGTAAACCAGTTCCATAGTTTTTGAAAAATAAAGGTTTAAAATATTTGCATATCTGGACGGTTGGGTCCATGAGAGTCTTGCAAGAGTCTCATGGGAGTGCCAATTTAAAAATAGAGGGGCATATTTATGAAATAGGTGTGTCATGTTTGCACCTCGCAATACGGTACATTTATGGCACAAACCTCTAACTCATAGTTTTGAAGCCACGCAATACCATTTTGCATGGCTTGGAATGACTCCAGTAAATAGAGTAATGCAAGGCAGCACAAATTGCCTTACTCTTCACAAACAGAAGCTTTTCCATGGGCGCTGCATGGGTGTTCCCACACAACTCCCAAGTTTTTGACAAATTTCCAGATTTACCAAACCTGGTAAACCTGGGAATGTGCTAAAATGATACACCGCCCCAGTAGAGTCGTAAAGAGGAGCAATACCTTATTTTTGCAGCACACATAGAAAGAGGAAAATGCCTCTCAGGATTGGTTTTGTGCAGGAAGGTGCCCCATCCTGCACAAAAACAATCGTATACGTTTGGTCCTTACACTAGCGTCCTTACACTAGCGTCATTTTGGCAGCCTAGCCCATGGGGCACATGGGCTAGGCTGCCAAAAGGATGCTAGTGCAGGGGGAAAGGACACAAATGCGCCGTATTGGATAAATAAGGCGCATTCCTGGCCTTTCTCTGTGATGCAGGGCAGCACACAAAGTGACTTGTTGCAAACACCTGCACCACAAAACTTATAAATATGCCCCAGAATGTTCTTATTGGCCCAGATGCTTTTTTTTTCCTTGGGCCAATTTGCTCCCTCTGGAGAAAATCTCCAGCGTCAGCGAATGCTCTGATTGGATGTGAGTAACAAGAGGAAAATGTTGCTGGCAGTCATTATAGGACTCGGGGACGTAGTCCTCTGTCCTGAACTTTAAAATAAAAAGTGATATAAGGGGCAGGGTATCCCTCGGACAAATGGATAGAGCCTATGCTCTGTACCGCAGAGCCCACCCCTAAGACACAGTGGTTCACCTGCCCGCAGTAGCGCAGGCAGGGAAACTTGTGTTTGCTCTCACCTAGCATGAGCATTTTTTAATCTCCTGCCAAATGGGAGCAAACACAAACTCTGGTCCCAGTGGGTGGGAGCTTTAAAAATGCTCCCACCGGCTGGGAGGACACTTGTGGTCTTCTTCTCTCCCCACACTGATGTGGGCAGGGAAACATATCAACAGATTGTTTTCAACCTGAGAGAGCAGAATAAATAGCTGCTCCCTCCAAGCACGAACAATACTGGCTCCCACAACATGGGGAGAGTCGGCTGGGGCCACAGGGGCACTGGGACTCCCCTGTGGTCTCTCTGTTGTTCATGGTGCCACCCACCTTTATATATTGCTGGCCCCGGGGGATGGGGTCCCTAGGGCCAAATTTGGCTTGGGGATGAGGGCCAAGCATTACCTTCCCCTTTGAAATAAGTTATGGGCTCTGGGCATAGTAGGCCTGGGAAGGGGGGCCATGCTGCCTAGTTTTTGTAGGAAAAGTGTTGTTTGTTTTGCAATAATTTTGACGACTTTTGACGAATCACCCCGTTAAAATAAATGCATTGCAGTGAATGGAAGGTTTTAAGGGTCACAAAACGGAGAGCATATGAAGGGTGATAACAGATTTTAATTACAATTTAAATCATTTGTTGATGATGTCATACTAATTTTAGGAATTGTGTTGTGTTCTCAGGTGATTTTACCCCATGAAAAAGCCTTCTGCTGGGATTTCATGAATCATGTTTGATAGAAAACTCAAACTGTTTTCTCATGATTTTCCCATAGAGGTTATGCGAGGTGCTCCTGAAGTTAAAATGAGAAGATATTTTTCACAGCCATATGAGGAGTAAGTCGGATATTCTCAGTAAAGTATGTGCTTCCAACAGGAGCAGCTGTCACTTGGTTCCCTTGTGTTTTACTGCAGACTACCAGAGTGTTCTAAAGGACAACTAGATCGCTAACAGCCTTACTTATGACAAATGTGCAGCATACCTGAAGCCATCTTGAATGAATCATGCTGGTAAAATGTAAACATTTAATTTAGAGAGTAACACAATTAAGGGGTTCATTTTGTCATTAAAACTATGGTTCATGCTGTAGAAAGAAAAATTAGGACATGTTTTAAGTGGATTCTCAAATATCTTACTCTTCTGTTCCATTTAACATACTGACATGTAGACTGAACCATGCACTTTAAACACCAGCACCAGACTGCCAGTTTACACCATAGTGATCAGCCGCTTCTCTACAGAGTTCTAATGTGCAACCAGTGTGCTAACATTCTGAATTCATGCCAAAACTGTGGCGCGTCTAAACACCATCTTGATGGAATCAAAGTGGAAAACTGAAAGCATTTTCTACCGGGGATATTGTAGTAAATGAGGAAATTAGGGAGCTTCATAACAAATAAGACTCCCAAAATTGCCACCAGAGAAAAAAGAGCCCAAATGTAACATATAATATCTCCCAAATATAGCCAAATTATATAAGTGTGCAAAACACATATTTTTTATTTTTTTTGCAGTTTTATATAGCACAGACTTGACTCGAAGGCATTGGAGGCTTTACATGAGCATCAGTTACATTAAACAAGGACACATTCAGTTTGGTTTTAGGCCTGGGGAGATTAGGTGATTTGTCCAAAATCACAAGATGTGGAGCTGACGCCGAAACCCAAACCAGGTTGCCGAGTTGCCGAAGTCTGCAGCTCTGGCAGTAATGCCACATCCTCTCCCCTAAGGGTAACAAATAATCAAGTGACCAACTGGATACAAAAAACATAAAGACAGCAAATAGTTTAAAAGTGCTTTGTTGCTATTTTAGAACTAATATGTCCTCATTTCATTTTTTTACAGCATTGACCATAATTTGTATGCAAATAAGACCCTCTTATTTTTATAATTTCTAAAGGAAAAGCTTTAGGTTTTATAGTTTTGGTTACATCAAGATGACCCCAGATGTGCCACACTTTTGTAATAAATATAGAATGCTAGCAATCTAGTTGTTCATTAAAATACTGTGGGAAAGCAGAGGTCAGGGGCCACAAACTCAGATAATTGAGGGCAGGAGGAGGGTACAAAGGCAACAAGTTGAACATGCTGGGCAGGCAGGACGGGGCAGAGGCAGCACAATGGACCCTGGAGGGCCAGGGAAAAGTGGGCAGGGACAAAAAACACAACAATGCAGGACAGACAAGAGAGGCTGTGGCAATATAACAGACCATTGAGGGCAGAAGGAAGGGGCAGTGGTAGTACAACCACGGACTCCTCCCCTTTAAAATGAATATGGCCTTGGGGAATGGGGTCTACACGGCCTAAAGAGGCCTAGGGGACAACAGCCCCTTCCCTATAAAATGAATACAGCCCTGGGGAATGGGGTCTCCAGAGCCTAATGAGGCTTGAGGAGGGGTCAACGTGGCCCCTGTCCTCTTTTTTAAAAAATAGACAGTGTTGGAGGGTGGTTGGAATCCACTGGGCCTCAGAAAACTTGGGGAAGGGGGCCACGTGGCCCCTTCCCCTTAGCAAACAACACATGGCCCAGGGGGATGGAGTGCCTGGGGCTTACAAAGGCTCAGGGAGGAGGGCCACATACTCCCCTCCCCTGCTTAATTGTATTTGGCCCTGGGGATGGGGTCCCTGGGCCTTTTGAAGCTTGGGGAGGGGGGCCACATGGTCCTTCTCCTTTTTATTGGAATTTGTCCCCAAGGATGGGGTGCATGCATATTTCCCCTTAATACTTTTGTTTTGGCAGTGGAGGATAGCGTCCTTGGGAACCAAAGACCAACCTTATGCCACACAGTCCAATAGACTGTGCATAGCATAGGGTCGGCCGGCTCCTGAAGGGTTGGCCACAGGACCTGGCAGAAGGCCAAGCCCTATGGTAACTCCCTGCTGCGCATGGCCAAAGACTGTGTACAGAGTGGAGTTGGCTGCCTGCTGGGAACTGGCGGCAGGGCAAGACTGCAAGCCAGGCACACGCCAACCCCACAAATGACCAAAAGCCATGTTTGGTGTGGAGATGTCTGGATCTAGGTGGCTGCCTGTGGGGAGTCTGACACAGGGCCTGGTTGCAAGCTAGACCCTACACCAAATCCCATACTGTGCACAACAAAAGGTCGTGTGCAGCATGGGGTTGGGTGTCAGTGGGTGGATTAGCCAGAAGTCCTGGCCTGCGGCCAAACTCGTACTGTTGGGTGGCACTACATATGGTAATAAAATATTATTGTACACTAGAAATTCACAGAAAATAACAAAGGCTAAAGTAACGTTATAGTTGGGTGAAATGTTCAGAAACCACGTAACATTTTAAACTAAAGCAAATCACATACATTCACTTACAGTTATAGTTATCTCAAGTAACTGTAACTTGTGTGCTAAGGTAACTATAACCTACGCCTTGCAATGCACTGCTAGTTACCCGACATATTACATAGGGTGATCAGATTTTCAGAATGAAAAACCTGGACACAGGCACATAGCCACAGTCATAGAAATAGAAATAGGAGTAAATGTCCTATTAAGTCTCATATATATATATATATATATATATATATATATATATATACATATATATTCACTCAAAAAAACAAAGGTTGTTAGGATGTTATAGTTAAGCTCACATTCGACAAATACAAAACCATAGAAATTCAGCAGTTATAGTTACCTGTGCTAACTATAACTTGCGCCCCCGTAATGCACTGCTTATGAGCTCACATATTACATCACTCAGGTCATGGTCAATGACATCACTCATAACATCACTGATGACATGTCAAATTACTTCACTGATGAAATCCCTGATAACATCATCCAATGAGTGTAAGTGGTTGTATGGATTTGCAAGTGGGTGTGTGAGTAGGTCTATGGGTGAGTGAGTGTGTGTGTGAGTGCTTGGATAAGTGAGTTACTGGGTTTGTTTGTGACTGTAACAGTGAATGAGTGGGTGAGTTAGCCACTGTATGGGTGGGTGAGTGGGTGTATGGGTGGCTGTATGCATAAGTGAGTGGCTGTGTCAGTGACTGTATGGGAGATTGAGTGGATGTGTGAGTAGCTATATCAGTAAGTGAGTAGGTGTGTGAGTGTCTGCATGGGTGAGTGAATGGGTGTAAGTGCCTTTACAGGTATGTGAGTGAGGTTGTGTGATATATGGGGCTGTATGCAGACAGAGGGTTTTTGATGAGTTCCTCTTTGTCCCTTTTATGTTTATTTTAGCAGAATGTAATACTGGCACACTCTTATACATTTCATGAATCATCAACCAAAATTTTGGGTACGCTGTTTTTTACCTTATGTAACTGTACTGGTGGTTGGATTCGAGGGGCTCTTGCAAGAGTTTCCCAAATCCAATTTTAAAAAATAGACCCTTCTGATTGACCCATGGGGCTTTTTTTACCATTGGGCCATGTTGCACCTGTGGGGAAGGGGGTGTGGGGAAGGGAGCCACGGTCCGAGGGCCCTTCCCAAAAATTAATCTTTGGCCCCTGGGGATAGGGACCCCGGGGCCTCTACAGGCTCAAGGATGGGGCAGCATGCCCCTCCCCTGATATTATATATGTTTGGTCCTTGGGATGGGGTCTCCAGGGCCAATTCTAGCTTGGGGGGGGGAGCTGCATGCCCCCCTCCTTTTTAAAAAAAAGGCTCAGAAGTATGGGTTCCCTGAGGCCAGTAGTGGCTAGGTTGGGGGCCTGTGTGTCCCCTCCCCTTTGGTAGAAAAAGAATGCTTGGGGAGGGAGCTGCACACCCCCTCCCCTTAATTAAATAAAATTGCCCCAGGGATTGGATTCCTGGGGCCCTAAGGATTTGGGACAAGGGGGCATGTGCAATGCATGCTTTTTGGGACTAAAAAACTGTTTTACTTTCAACCAATCTTTTTTATATTGGCCGGGGTCTGCCAGCTGATTCAACTATATCATTTTACAAGACTCATGATAAAACAAAACAAGGACTGACAAAAGCTAAAAAGCATGCATCCAATACCAGAGTTATTTGCTTTGCCAATGCTTGTTTAAATAAATGGATGCAATTAACACGGTAGCAAAGAAACACGTCTCTCTTAAAATGTAAGTTCCCGTATGATTTCTGATTTATACCAGCTATTTTCATCAAGCACAGGAGCTTCACTTTTCCTGCTTCAGTAAAGACTCCAGAATGTTAGGTAAAGTAAAGGGTGTCAAGACATCACACGTTACAATGTACAACATTAGGACTTTGAATAGCCTCACTATCTTCTGCAGACGATAACAAGGAAATGTGCAGCTACCGTATCCTGTTATAAATCCGCAGGGTTGTCTGTTTTCTTTATACTCTTTTGGATCCAATTTTTTTAAAAGAAACAGACACATGTAATCCTTGCCACTTGTTCAATTTCCTCTTGTTCTTCTCTTCATTATCAATCACTTGAGTTTATCCTAAATACTGGGGTGGCTACCTCTAAATCTGTTGTATTATTAACTAAGAACATATTTCATTCTTTGCAGCATTTTATTTGAGCAGGTGCACACTCTTTACCAAAACCAGATTAGGTGTTTGGCCGTATGAGTATAATTACTTGCACTAAAGACAAAACACATTTTAGCCACAAAATGCTTAGGAATCCTATGTAATCTCAAACAAAATCTGTTTAATTAAGATAATTTGGCATACATAACGAGAGATTCAGCAATAAATCGCACAGACCTGTTTTTTCATTAAACAAATCAATTATTATATTACCTGAAAAAACAAATATGGCCAACATTATATCCAAAGGTTTGCTTGCGACAATATATATAGTTGTATCTAAAATAACAGAACAGATGATGGCGCACCCTTTGCTGGGGACATCACTTTAATGATAGAAAACTTGTTTATCAACATGTAAATCAACAGTCATTATAAACCACATTTCATTTTCAATCATTTTAATTGAAGTTTGCAACAACAGCAAAATCTCAGAAGCAAACCGGCCAAGTGGCAATCCTATTCACAGGTAGGGGGAAGAGGATGGAACTGAAAGAGCGTAGTCTAAATAATATATATTAAAATTAAATGTTTATATCAATGTGTGATGATGCTGCATAGAAAACTAATAATAATAGCAATTTGCTTAAACGTGCACCTGAATTGTGATCACAGTGAGTTGCCACCGATGTATACGCAAACTTATAATGATAAGTGAAATGTTTATGTTATGTTTAATTAAGCTCATATTAACGCTCGTATTGTTGAAACTGTATTGAAAATCTTCATAGGCCTTAAGTTAGCATGAGCTGCAGTTTTAGCTGCTCGGCTCTCATATTAAAAGCATTTTCTGTTTTTCCAGTGTACTGACTCGCAAAGGGCCATGACCCTGCAAATGTTCTTTTTCTTCAACTTGGAAGATGAATGTAACTTTACAAAACCCGTTCCCAAGCGCATATTCGGTGCCTTGGTTTAAAAGTTATGAATACAAAGAAACAAATGTAGATTAATGAAATGTACAAGGTCACTTACACCGATGGACAATGAATCTGCTGACCCAAAGGAAGTGCCAAGGAATGAAGTAACGCCGGATGTGCCACCTCCGAAGACATCAATTACGAAGACCAATCAAAGAAACATGAATAATGTGGGGTGACAATTGGGATTACCAAATACTAAATTTGATAGGTTAAAGATAGTGGGGTATAGTAAATGACCAATAGAGTTTTGGGGGAATGTACTACGAAAAAGGGATAAAAACCCATGTAACAGAGAGGTCTAGAGAATTAGGTAGGGAATGCTATTGATTTATCCAGAAACTCTGTCACTCTGTTTGGAGACTTTGAGATTTATTAAAACCATCCTCACCCATAGACTGCCCAATTACAATGCTCCTCCTTATGAGGGAAGTGCCACCCTATGTCCTTTAGTTGAGTCCTGACTGATGGCGTTTTGACTGATGTCCTGAAGACGAAGACTGATCCTGTGTGCTGACCAAATCTCTGGAGGGTAATTATGACAATGCATTTGTGATTTGTCTGTTTGCTTTTCCTTTCTAGGTACCAACTGCTCGTTTTGACAGAGACCATAGCTAGATGTTTTCCAAATTGGTGTTCTAAATCTTTTGCATGAAGCCCAACATGCGGATGCTAATCAGTGGTTAGGACAGGGATTCATCAAATCTGACGCAAATAGACAAACGACTGACATTATGCTATGTTGAACTGACGCGTATTTGGCACTCTGCTATCTTGATCTATGTTTACGCCGTGCTATGTTCTAATGTTTGTGATTCTCGTGTTAATGAAATCTTATCACAGCTGCCATATCGTGACTATGCTTTTATGTTTCTTGGTTTTGAGATTGACTCATTTACTCATAGAGTGTAATCAATAGGGAATAAAATTCATAAAATTCTACTAAACTGGCGTGGTTATTCATGACTGAAAGGTCATGGTAGCGTCGTTGAATTGATTAATGACTTTGACTAAGGTGAAATGTATTGTTGTGATAAATGTTGATGACATTATCGATATATTGATTGACATATTGATTAGCTATCTCGTCCTACGGTGTCTCTCAACTGGGTCAAAAGATTCATTGGCCTAAAACGAGTCCTAATGTGTAATACATTAACATAAAGGGACGCGTTAGCAGTTCTGGTAGCAGAGCGACGGTTTGGCCCTTTGGGGCCCTAGGACGGAGGATCATTGTTTAATTTGTTTTTCTGAGATAATGCAAATCGGAGGTATGATGTGTTTCTAAATTCACCATGACTTTCCCGGGATCTCGGAGCCTGCCTAAGTGAGTTGGGGATGTTCTCGGCATCATAATGTGTGTGGTATAGGGTTTTGCGCTTGCTCAGCTTATGCCTTTTTGCAGGTGATTGTGAAATCTGTGTGTATCTAGGCCAGGTAAATGTTGTTTTAGTAGGAGTGGGCGTACTCCGCAGTATGAGAGTAGGGAAGTCGGCGTACTTCACATGAGTGTGGCGCTTTGTGCTCAAAATTATCCACGTGGTTGGTTGTATTGTATGGACCCGTCGTGGTCTAAGACTCCGGAGTATATTGACAAGTGTAGGAGACACTTGGGTTTATGTTGTAATCTGTGCGGTTTAATAGGTCAATCGGGCGTGGTTGACAAGTCGATTTTGAGTTGCAAAGTATGTGTGAAACCTTCTATGGAGATTTGGCAAGTTCTAAAGTGCACTAGGGCGAACCATTGACAAGTCGAGAGTAAAATTTGCAGGTCGAATTCTGCTTGCGTATGCGGGAGCTGAGAAGAAGAGAGTAGCAGCCGAGGCTTTAAGTGAAATCTCTGTAAAGCTCTGAAACAAATGTGTTACCCTTCCTGTAGTAAACCGGCAGATTTGTGTTGTCATTTAAGGTGCTCGCAATAATTTTGCATTAGTTTGTGTGGATTCAGTGAGGGGCAAGACTTTGTCAGCCACAGTGTGTGAGTGTGATGTCAGTGGTGCTGCGCTGAGATAGGTCGGTTGTCGAGAGGGGTCGCGCACGGATTGGCTGCCGTCCGTGAGAGGCAATAGGTTGAGAAAGGTGGATGAAGAGTGTCCTGGGAACAAAGTCACTTTCTGATTAAATACAAATAAGAGAAAACCGTGAAAATGAATTTTGTCAAAGCATTCAAAAGCACTCTGAAAGGAGACGCATTTATTATGGCAACTGATGGGGAGCCTACACCGCCTGAGGGTACTCCAGCCTACATGGTTATGGAGGAGAAGGGTGTTGCACCTTGTTTATGGATGAAACAGTGGCGCAAATCAACAGAGAAAGAGGGATGTTTGGCTTTCCCAGAACATGGGACATTCAATCCGAAGGTATTAGAGAATTTAAGGTGGATGTTAAGTACACAAAAAACACCTCCGAGACCAGCTCAATACGAGGCTTTAGCGATTTTGGACTTGATGGCTCTTAAACATAGACAAGAAAGGTTCCAGAGAAGACTGAAAAGGGCAGAAAAATCTTATGCAGAGGCTAGGTGGGATAACGAGAACAAAATGTGGAGACGGGGAATTGTTGACGGATTAAAATTGTTCCCAGCAATAGCACAGGGAGAAGAGACACAGGGAAAGAAAGTCTCCTGTAAAACAGATAAAGACTCTAATAAGTCTAACGGGAATAAAAGATCTTGGGAAGAGGAAGACGATTCAGACGATGAAGAATTCATGGACCGATTATTACATGATCGCCGCCACCTTATGCAGTGAGCGATAGTGTTCCGAGCACTAGCATGGGTCCTGGGAACCAGACGCAGGAGAAGGGAGTTGCTGATACGGTACAGACTAGCGATACGTCTTCGATACAGAATGGGGTCAGTGTACCCACTGCACCAGACATGCAGATACAGTTGCAACCTCCACCGCAGAGACAGATAATCTATCCATACGTCCCAGTACTTGAGACTACTACAAATCTAATAGTCCCGCCAGACCCGATAAATACAAAATTGAGGTTAGTGCAGATTGAGTCAACTCCGAAATTACTGTCCCAGCCGCAACCACAACTGATACCAGGGTATAACCCAGTAGCTGGTCCTCCATTAGTACTGGTCCCGGGTACTTTGGAACAGACTTATGGAGTTACTGCTCCACGGAGCTTGGGGCCAGGTCAGACACCTGCAGCGATATCATTACCAATTACTGTCGGTCCACCAGTGCCATTGTATGCACAAGGCAAATCTGGCGTATGTGATCAGGGAGTAATGACCCAAGATGCGATAAGAGGAGGGTCTATAGGAACTCCCCAGATAATGGCCTCAGGAGAACAGGCAGTTGAAAAGTCGAGGTCCTTAATAGACCTTAGCCCAGTAGAAGAACCCTTGGAAGCAATGCGTCAGGCAGGGTTAGGGGTTTTAACTCCACAGACAATAAGTATGAACACTTCACAGTCGCCAATGATACATGCAGGGAACATTTCACTGCAGGGTTTTACAGTGCAACAGCTGAATGAATGGCTAGAAAAGACTTATGCTTCACAAAAGACTACAGTGACTGTAGTGGAACCGGAAAAGGCAGGGCAAGATGACTAGCTACATTTTGTAAGACTGGGAGTGGAAGCTGCTGAATTAGTGGAAGGGACCATGGGGGTAAACAGATTGGAGTCATACACTGAAGCAGAATTGAGATTCCTATGCCCCAAGATTACCAAAGAAGTGGGCAAGGTGCACCAGAGATTAGCAAACCTGGCAGACAAATACAATATTGACATTGAGGACACTAAACACTTGAAAAGAAGCTACAGATTAGACTTTGATTCGAAAGATTTTTAGCACATGAGGTCTGCCGGAATGAAGTCCCATTTAAAAGAACTATTGCAAAGTGCACAAGTTTGGGGTGCATTAGAAAAATGGGAAGGCAGGTGGGCAAAGAAATGAGATAAGGAAAAAGGTGACAGTCCAGGGTCTAGTCAGACCAAAGCCTCACCCGATACAGCACCAGTAAAATTATTACCCATGAGAGAAACAGCTGGTGGTGTCTTAGTCCATGTGCCGTGGTCCAGAGGAGACATCCTATCCTTTACTAATGATTATCCCAGATTGAGGGAGAAACCGATCGAGTGGTATCAGCAAACAGATAGGTTTGTGAAACTTGCAAAGTGTCTCTGGGAAGACTTGAATACCTTGTTTGAGATCATTGTTCCCCCTGATTTGGGGCTTGAGTGTAAAAGAGGGGTAGACTGGCCGACGAAGGAGCCGGCAAGAGACAAGGTGACGAGAGCACCTTCTGAAGAGGTGATGAAGTACTATCATAAAGTGATTGAGTTTTTGAAACAAAAGGTGTCGCCGAAGGTGACTGATTGGCAGAAGATTGACCGGACCTCACAAGAGGTTAAGGAATCAATACATGCTTACTATGAGAGGTTGTTAAAAGCATTTAAACTTTACAGTGGTACTGAAACCACTGAGCCGAAAGACATGAACCATCTAGTGTTCAGATTTGTTGAAGGGTCGAGACCAGAGGTTAGTCAGATGATTAAGAATCATTTGATTTGTTGGCAAGCGAAGCCAATTGATGCGGTATTGCAGTATGCGAAATACTGTAGCGACGAGATTGAGCTGAAGCAGAAAAAGCTGAAGGAGAAAGTGATGGTGATGCAGATAAGGGCTGCACAGGCAGGAATACAGGGAAATGGAATTCAACAGATGATACAGCAGCAACCGCAAACGAATGGTGTGTTTCAGGCACAACCGAGAGGTCGTGGCCGAGGGTTTGTGAATCGCGGTCCAGACTTAAATACTGTTGTGGTTCAGGACGACGTACAAGGGATGAAAAAGATGTCACCATGTCACGCGTGCGGGGGCGTGGGGCACTGGAAACGGGAGTGCCCGAATGTGGTGCAGGGTGGTGTCGTTCAACAAAGCACTAATGTCGGTACATTGCAAAATGTAAGAGGTCCAAAAATGAGACATCAAAACCCGAATTTTCAAAATAACCTGGTAAAGATGCAAGGGGTACAGCCCATGCAGCAGATGCAAATGCCGCGTGCTCAGCCAGTACAAATGCAACAAGTACAACAGCAGGTTCCCATGGTACCTAGACAGCAAATGCAATTACCATTGGCTCCGATGGGACAGCAGCAGGTGATGCTTCCTCAACAGGTCACAGGTCAGGTAATGAGCCAAAATAACACAGTACAGCAATTCCCATTACGAGGTGAAAATGACATGAATGGAGAGTGGTCGGATGACAGCTCAGGTAGCGAAGAATGCAGACTTGCAGCATCCCTAGAGGTAGACCAGAGGGGTCCCTATGTAGAAGGGAAGGTAATGGGTTACAAAGTTTTATTCTTGGTCGATACCGGAGCTACATGCTCTACAGTCAGAAGTGCGGAGGTTCCAAAACTACCACTTTCGGGGCGTACCATAAGGGTGGTTGGAGTAGCAAATCAGTATCTGAAAAACCCGATTACAGATCCAGTACAGGTTGAGATCGGCAACTTCCAGGGGCTACATAGGTTCGTAGTCTGTGATTCAAGTCCAGTATCCTTACTGGGAAGGGACTTACTGTGCAAGACAAAATGTTCAATTACCTGTTCCAATGATGGAATTGAAGTACAGACAAATAGTGACGATGAAGGAGACGAAGGTCAGTTCTCAGAGGAAGAAACAGGGACGGCAAAAGAGGATTATCCTTTAATTACCTTGTTTCCGATGCTTACGATGATTGATCTACCTGTTGAGTTACAGGGAACAGTGACAGAGAAAGTGTAGGATCTGACAGGAAAGCAAGTGGGACTAATAAAAGGCGTGGAACCAGTTAAAGTACAAGTGAAGCCAAATGCAGTGTTTCCCCAGGTGCCACAATATCATATGGCACAAGATGTTCTTATTGAAGTGTCACAAATAATTGCAGATTTTCTGAAACAGGGAGTCCTGAAGGAAGTTTTGAGCAGTCCATGTAACTCACCGATAATGGGTCTGAAAAAGCCCTGTGGGAAAGTCCGAATTGTGCAGGATTTGAGGAAAATAAACAAGATTGTGGTAAAATGTTGCCCCATAGTACCCACTCCAGCAGTCATCATGTTTCAAGTTCCATGTCATGCTGAGTGGTTCACCGTTATAGACCTGTCACAAGCCTTCTTTTCGATACTGCTTTACGAGGACAGCCAATTTTTGTTCAGCTTCAAATTCCTGGATAAGGTGTACAGTTGGTGCAGAATTCCTCAAGGGTTTTCTGAATCACCGTCCATCTTCAATCATATATTGAAAAAGGATTTGGAATCCTTAGTACTGCCTTTTAACTCGACCCTAGTGCAGTACATCGATGATTTGCTGATTGCATCCAAAACAAGGGATAAATGTAAATATGACACAATTGCCTTACTGAATCATTTGGGAAAAAACGGACATAAAGTGTCGCCCAAGAAGCTCCAGTACTGTCAGAAAGAGGTGAAATACTTAGGGCATCTGATTGAAAGAGGGTCCAGGAGAATATCGAAGGAAAGAATAACAGCCATTTTGCAAATGAATCCTCCAACGACAAAAAGAGATGTCAGGATGTTTCTGGGTCTGGTGGGTTACTGTCGCCAGTGGATACCCAACTTCTCAATCATCTCAAAACCTTTGATAAAACTGACAGGCAAAGAGATCAAGGATGAGCCATATACCATAGCTTTGTCCAAAGAAGAGCTTGAGTCATTCATGGAATTGAGAAAGTGCATGTGCAGGGCACCAGCGTTAAGTATGCCTAATTATACGAAGCCTTTTCTACTGTTTTGTCATGAACGTGATGCCTGTTCTTTGTCTGTCTTGACACAGGTCCATGGAGGTGCAAATCGCCCTGTAGCATATTTTTCAGCTACCTTGGACCCCGTCGCAGCAGCCTTACCGGGTTGTTTGCGCGTAGTTGCAGCAGATGGTCAGAGCCTTACGCAGTGTGAAGGCATAGTCATGGGATACCCCCTAACAGTAATGGTTCCGCATTCAGTTGAAATTTTGTTGACTCAAACCAAAAATCAGCACATGACAAATGCTCGTCTTACCAAATATGAGACAATTATACTGGGGTCACCAAATGTTTTGCTGAAACGATGTACTGTATTGAACCCGGCAACTTTACTTCCTGCTGCGAATACTGAAATTAACAATGAGGAATAATTTGAGCATGATTGTCTTGAGGTAACGGAATTATGTACCAAACCACAACCTGATATTCAAGACACACAGTTAAAGGAGAATGATTGCATTATGTTTGTTGATGGGTCTTGTTTGAGAGATTCCATCGGAACACTGAGAGCTGGTTACGCTGTATGTACCATAGCTGGTATCATTGAAGCTTCCTGGCTTGAGAAAGTGTTTTCCGCCCAAGTGGCAGAATTAATTGCCCTTACTAAGGCATGCCACGCAGCTGTGAATCTGAGAGTCACTATCTATACCGATAGCAGATATGGATTCGGAATTGTACATGATTTCGGCCAACTATGGTCACATAGAGGTTTAATGACCTCTTCTGGTTCTCCTGTGAAGAATGGCGAACAAATAAAGGATTTGTTACATGCAATTCAGTTACCTCTTGAAATTACCGTGGTGAAATGCAATGCTCATGTTAAGTCACAAGACTTTGTGTCCATGGGAAACGGTTATGCAGATCAAGTCGCAAGGTTTACGCACTGAACTGTATATCGTTCAAGGAACAGTGGGAATTGTTACCTCAAACTGAAAATGACACATGCTTGAACCTTGCATTAAGGGTAGTCGATACCCTAGATGAGTTAAAGACATTACAGAGTCGTGCTAGCAAAGAGGAAAAACGCTCCTGGCAAAGAATGCAATGTGTACAGAGGGCTGACGACTTGTGGGTCTCAGAAGAGGGGAAGTTAGTTTTGCCAAACAGTCTTCTGTCACAATTCGCTAGGCTCTACCATGGACAGGCTCACCTCGGGAGAGATGCAATGATCAGGTCATTCAAAATTGATTGGTTTAACCCAAAATTCAGACATACCGCAGAGGTCACCTGTCACAGGTGCATCATCTGTCAACAGATGAATGCCGGAAAAGGGACTGTGGTAACTTTGAGCCACATTGGGAGAGCTGGTGGTCCTTTCAGCAAAATGCAAACGGACTTCATTGAGATGCCTGTTTGTGGAGGATTGAAATACGTGTTGGTAATTGTGTGTGTTTTCAGTCACTGGATTGAAGCCTACCCCACACGTAGAAATGACAGTCTCACAGTCGCAAAGCTGCTACTTAGGGAACTAATACCAAGGTTCGGGTTTCCGGTCTCTATAGAATCAGATAGGGGCAGACACTTCGACAATGAGGTGATTAAGCTTCTGTGTGCCGCACTAGACATCGAACAAAAGCTGCATTGTAGCTACTGCCCTGAAGCATCAGGATTAGTAGAGCAAATGAATGGTACTCTGAAGTCGAGAATGACAAAGATGTGTGCAGCCACAAATATGAAATGGCCAGATGCATTGCCCTTAGTACTGATGTCAATGAGGAACACCCCTGATAAGAAAACAGGACTGTCCCCCCATGAGATCCTCATGGGCAGAGCCATGAGGTTGCCAGCAGTGCCTGCGAATGCTCTAGTGAATATCACAGATGATATGGTGTTGGACTACTGCAAAGGTTTAGCTGATGTGATTCGCTCTTTCTCTCACCAGGTAGAGGCTAACACATTGCCACTGATTGGAGATCCAGGTCACACCCTGCAAGCCGGTGACTGGGTGGTTGTCAAGAAACACGTAAGAAAATTGTGTTTGGAGCCACGCTGGAAGGGTCCATATCAAGTAATATTGACAACAACCACTGCTGTGAAATGTGCAGGCGTTCCAAATTGGATACATGCCAGTCACACAAAGAAGGTAACGTGTCCAACTGATGAGGAACTTGAAGTTTCCGGCACAACAGTTCCAGGAAGAGAAGTCTCAGGGCCAGAAAGCAGCCAAGAAGGAACTGAGACTGCAGGAGAGCCCACTGAGAACAGCCTCGTCCCTCAAACAGTGAATGAGTTTGAGAGAGGTGACAGAGTGCCTATCTCAGTAGAGGCGGCAGGAGAACTAAGTCAAGGAGAGGTTCTCCCAGAAGTAGACAGATACAGGTTAGATCTTGAACCCATTACAGATCAAGAAGAAGAAGAAGAAGAAGGGGAAATAATAGACAGAAATCAGAGTGTACCGGCATCTCCTGAGCCAGTTGCAGGTCCATCAAGTGAAAACACCATATCACAAGAGGAGGGTGCTGTTCAACGTCCTGAAAAGATATATTGGAAGAAGACGCATAAGGGTGATAACTGGCCAGAGAAACCACTTTTAAGGATAAGAAGCATACCAGGTGAAACAATAACAGAGGAGATTGATACATCTCGAGTGGAAGACCTAAGTGAAGGAGAACAGCAAGGTGAATGAAGGTTGAAAAGAGAGTCGCAAACAGAAGATATACAGGTCCTGAATGGGCATACGCTACAACATCTGAATGGCAACAAGAATTCCTAGCGTTCTGTTTTGATCGAGAAGTACCAGGCCAATACTACGGTACCTGAACTAAATCAAAGGAAAGACTTTGTTAAAAATCGAAATTTAAAACTGAGGAAAGAGACTTATAAATTACCGGATGCGACATTAGAACCTGATTTGACCTTAAGAAACCTGATTATGACAAGCTGCTAACCTGAGTTGACAAAAGGGGTCCTGGAGTGAGTGAAACGCTGTAAATACACGCGGAGAGCAAGAAAGAAAAAAAAAAGTTTTATATCGTCCTCAAGTTGATTGTTGGTTTGCTATCTGATTCTATACGGACATGGCTTATAATAGAGGTAGTAACAAGGGAAGTAAGGTGTGTGGTTGGTTAAGCCTTATAATAGGTATTGTGTGTGCAATAATAATTGTGGGAGTGATTGTGGGAATGCCGTGGTTGGATAAAAAGACTATTAACGCTACTTCAAAACCTGAAGCTACAACACTAACACCGTGGGAGAAGTTTGAGCAGGATGCAAGACATTTGCATGAGGGGACTAATTCAAAAGGGGAACTTTCTACTAACGTCTTCTATCGCTTGCTGAATAAGTATGTCGAAACCATGGATGCGAAAGACTGTTATGTGTGCACCAAGATTCCTTCATCTGTGCAAGAAGGGGTTACATATCATAGCCTTCCATTAACTTACGGGATTAGTTGTAGCTTGCTATTAACCAGATTCTATAATCAAGAGCATGTGCAATACTTTTATTCGAATCTGGATGTTGTGTTTTCCTTTGTGCCTGTGAATGAATTCCTGAATAAGCTAGCTAAGGAACATGATATAAAAATAGTTAGAGGTTTCTTTGAGCCGACGCTTACATTTGGAACTGCTTATGCACATTGCAACAATCTGACATGCTTACTGTCACCTGTAGAGAAAAGCTTCTTAGACCACACTGACGATAGACGCAAAGCATTGAAAGAAAGATTAGAAAAAGGATTAGAGAAACGCACATATGCAAATGACTAAGCTTACACCGCAATCAAAACGCAAGGTAAATTAGCCATAGATGCATTACATGTAGGTAGGCTTTGTATATATAGGCCAAAATCTGAGCAGGACAATTTGTTTGTAGGAACGAGTGAATGTAGACATGTGTTTTAGTTTCAGAGTAAATGGACATTTATGTTGAATGGACAGGATCCAGCGAATCCCGGGATCTATTAAATCTGTGGGCTTAATGCTTATTACCGTCTCCCTAAGGGATGGTATGGGACATGTTATTTGGGAACAGTTTTCCCAAAGATTTACCAGATCGATGACTTGAAACAAATACCTAAATCGTCCGAATTACAACATGCTAGACAAAAACGCGAATCAGTGGCTGCTGTCATTGGTGATATATTTGGAGCTATAATTCCTTCAGTAGGAGTTATTTTGAATTCTATGAAAATCCAAAAGTTGTCTACTATTGTGGATAACATGACAAATTTTACAGGGGCTATACTCCTGATGGATACTGAACTTGCTGCAGAAAGAGCTCTGACTCTTCAAAATTGGCTTGCTTTAGACATTCTTTTAGCAAAGAGTGGAGGGGTCTGCAAGATGCTCAACGAGCACCATTGTTGCTCGTTCATTCCAGACAATAGTAAAAAGATTAGAGGTATGCTCACTAACCTAACTAGAGATAGTGTAGATTTGAAGGATTTGAAGGAACTTGGAGTTTGGGAGAAATTAGGAAAAGGAGTTGCTAGAGTGGGAAGCTGGTTTTCAAATATTTGGAACGGGGTACTTGCAAAAATACTAGGGGGTCTGTTAATTATTCTGGCTTGTCTATTAGGATTATGGGGAGCATGTAAAATTAATGATACAATTAAAAGAAATTGGACCAAAAGAACCAGGAGAAATGAAGAAAGTGAAAGAGAGAAAATGTTCAATGAAATTTGGGAGAGTTCACATAAGGGACAAGATGTTGAAATGCGCGTTATGCGTAAAGTGAAAAATTAAAATGAAGGGTTAAAAGGGAAAGATTTGTGTGATGACGAGCGTCATCAGAGGAGGGACTGAGAGAGCTTAGTCTAAATAATATATATTAAAATGAAATGTTTATATCAATGTGTGATGATGCTGCATAGAAAACTAAAAATAATAGCAATTTGCTTAAACGTTTACCTGAATTGTGATCACAGTGAATGGCCACCAATGTATACGCAAACTTATAATGATAAGTGAAATGTTTATGTTATGTTCAATTAAGCTCATATTAACGCTCGTATTGTTGAAACTGTATTGAAAATCTTCATAGGCCTTAAGTTAGCGTGAGCTGCAGTTTTAGCTGCTCGGCTCTCATATTAAATGCATTTTCTGTTTTTCCAGTGTGCTGACTCGCAAAGGGCCATGACCCTGCAAATGTTCTTTTTCTTCAACTTGGAAGATGAATGTAACTTTACAAAACCCATTCCCAAGCACATATTCGGTGCCTTGGTTTAAAAGTTATGAATACAAAGAAACAAATGTAGATTAATGAAATGTACAAGGTCACTTACACCGATGGACAATGAATCTGCTGACCCAAAGGACGTGCTAAGGAATGAAGTAACGCCGGATGTGCCACCTCCGAAGACGTCAATTACGAAGACCAATCAAAGAAACATGAATAATGTGGGGTGACAATAGGGATTACCAAATACTAAATTTGATAGGTTAAAGATAGTGGGGTATAGTAAATGACCAATAGAGTTTTGGGGGAATGTACTACGAAAAAGGGATAAAAACCCATGTAACAGAGGGGTCTAGAGAATTAGGTAGGGAATGCTATTGATTTATCCAGAAACTCTGTCACTCTGTTTGGGGACTTTGAGACTTATTAAAACCACCCTTACCCATAGACTGCCCAATTACACTGCTCCTCCTTATGAGGGAAGTGCCAACCTATGTCCTTTAGTTGAGTCCTGACTGATGGCGCTTTGACTGATGTCCTGAAGACGAAGACTGATCCAGACCAAATCTCTGGAGGGTAATTATGACAATGCATTTGTGATTTTTCTGTTTGCTTTTCCTTTCTAGGTACCAACTGCTCGTTTTGACAGAGACCATAGCTAGATGTTTTCCAAATTGGTGTTCTAAATCTTTTGCATGAAGCCCAACTTGCGGATGCTAATCAGTGGTTAGGGCAGGGGTTCATCAAATCTGACGCAAATAGACAAACGACTGACATTATGATATGTTGAACTGACGCGTATTTGGCACTCTGCTATCTTGATCTATGTTTACACCGTGCTATGTTCTAATGTTTGTGATTCTCGCGTTAATGAAATCTTATCACAGCTGCCATATCGTGACTATGCTTTTATGTTACTTGGTTTTGAGATTAACTCATTTGCTCATAGAGTGTAATCAATAGGGAATAAAATTCATAAAATTCTATAAACTGGTGTGGTTATTCATGACTGAAAGGTCATGGTAGCGTCGTTGAATTGATTAATGACTTTGACTAAGGTGAAATGTATTGTTGTGATAAATGTTGATGACATTATCGATATATTGTTTGACATATTGATGAGCTATAGCGTCCTACGGTGTCTCTCAACTGGGTCAAAAGATTAATTGGCCTAAAACGAGTCCTAATGTGTAATAAATTAACATAAAGGGACGCGTTAGCAGAACCTAATCAGTACAATTCTTATTCACAACTAACTACCGATCCATGACGTTCCACAGTCTGTTTCGTTCCATTGCACTGTAGCAACGCATTACAAGCAGGCTTGGTTTGAGTGCTGCTAGCACCCTGTACAGCAGTCTTTTTTGCCGCCCCTCACCCCATAACCTCCTCCTCGGATTCTCTAACTACTGTCTGGGAAAGTGCCCCTCATCTCTCCATAGCCCTCCTCTCACATACATTTAACTTGTTTCAAAGCGCTGGTAAAGGCTGGCTTTAGTAATCTACTCAGCTATTCACATAAAATGGAGAACTGTTCTTTGCAGTAGGGATATGAACACTCTGCACTACTCTATAGCGAGCCAAAGTTGCAACTAGACAACAGTTGCGGCACACGCTAAATGAAAGGGGCGGGAGGGGTGCGTGTGGGGGGAGGGGAAATTAAATTAAATTTAAAAATATATTTTTTTTAAAAACAACACTTAGGTGCGCCCCTGCGCCGTGCCTCTCCTCTGCCTCCAACATCTAACTGCACACAGAAATAGGCTCCCAGCCTGCCCTGCACCAATCGTGTTGCTGGGCTGGAGTGAGCCATGTGGCAAAGTGTGTTTGGCCGGCCCTAGACGGCAGGCCAAACACACATGTGCTATGTGTGGCCCGCCCCTTTTCCCAAAAAACGATTATAAACATAGTTTATGATTGTTATTTGGGAAAAAGGTTTGCGGCTGCCGCTGCTTTCGTGGGGTAGGGCGACGCTCATTCACCCCTATGGAGGAGCCGCCCCTGCTAGACAATCTCTCTCTGGGAGGAACATTAATCACAAGAGTTATCTTGACATTTTATTTACTTCATGAAAGCTTTAAGCGCAATGAACTCTGCAGCAGGTGTCTTTCAATTGTAAGTTAAATAATAAATTATTGCTAAACAGAGCCCCCCTCCTGAGGTCATTGGCCCCCTTTCAGGCCAGCACCCAGTGCGGCCGCACAGCACCCTGCGTAAAAGAGGGTCATTAAGAGGTACCCTTGAGTGCTCAATCCATGAACTGTGTGAAGAATATAACAACCTCCAGGAGCAGTGCACGGGGAACATGTGACACCCGTGGGTGAGAACAAAAAGTAAAATAGGTAGACGAGGGGATCATGCCAGGGACCTGGTGGGGAGGGTGACAGCAGTCAGTCTGAAGTAAAGGGCCTACATTGAGCCATTGGTTAAAAGTAGGGCCCACTGGCACTCATTTTTGGGGACCAGTGCTTCTGTTTCCTCATCAGACTTCCATCTAAATAAAGGGAGAGAAAAACACAAAAGAGGGAAAGAAAGAGGAGTGTGGTATTCTACAGGGTAGTGGATGGGGTCATAGAAGGCAGACAAGTGACTCCCAAACTAAACTGGTACAATTAGAAAGCATTATGAAACTGGTCACTGAAAACATCCCGGAAATATAAGAAGAGTACTAGGGAATCCACAAGGATTGGGATACATATTCTAACTTTTAAAAGGTGAACTATTCTTCACAGCCCCCCACTCAACAATGAAAAAAAGGGAAGAGGAGTGTTGACTGTGGGATTAAACTCATAACAAACACTGCAACAAACACTAAGAAATCAGGGGCAACCAAGGAATCATGAATCACCTCTCAAGCTCACCCATTACAATTTATTGCACACGTAGGGCGAGATGTACAAAAGGAGTTAGCATTTCTTAACAGACCAAATTGCAATTTTGGTCAATTAAGAAATGCTAATTTGCCTTTTCAGATGTACAAAGGCCAATAGGGAATTGAAAAATGCTATTTGTACGCAGTAGAAAACGCATTTCGAGATTCCCAAATAGAAAATTGCAAATTGTGATTTCCTATTTACGATTTCCTAAGCAAATGTACAAAGCTTTTGCTAAATGAAAAATGGGCATTTAGGAAATGTTGTTGCCATCAACTCCAAGTCGATAGTAACCATGTGCAAGTTTACAAAATGCATTCAAAATGCATTTTTTTAAAGTGCCATGTAGCACGCAAATGCCGCTAGGGCATTTGTGCATTTTACATGTGAACCACTGTTTTTTGGGGAGTATCAAGGGGGGCCATAGACCCCTAGCCATCCTTGGGTTTGCATTTCCTAAGTGGTGTAGCATTTTTTAAATAGCGATTTCTCAATAGTGACTCCTTGTCTGTAGGAATCACTATTAGGGCATCTCTATTTTTGTACATTCAATTTTGCATTTCCTAAATAGCGATTTCTTAGGATTTGCTATTTAAGAAATGAAAAATAGGCATCTGGCCCTTAAAGCATTCTGGTAAATACTATATGTAAAGATGATAGTAACCCATTTTTAGTACATCAATAAAGTCTGGAGCAGCTCCCAGGACAGCAGTCTACTGAAAGACAACTAACAATCACCCAACCCACAAACCTCCACACCACAGATTACTCAAGAGCAAAGGGATAATAACCTGCACTCTGGCCTTTAAGGTAGAAAGGAGGTTTAATCCAGTAAAAGAAGCAAAAACAGGAGCACCAGTATGTTATTCTGTTCTTCATGTTTGGGGATACCCATAATTATAATGTTTTTCTATTTGCATATGCCCTCCAGGTCAACAGGTTTCCTGTGGAGAGTCCATATTTCCTGTCCAAGTCTGGGGCAGAGCCAAGTGGTCCACCTTTTTCACCATTGCGTTGTAACGTCTTTCCTAACAGTATAGTCTGGTTTGAAAAGATGTGGTGTCTGCATGGATCAATTTGACTTATGTGTTAGTGTCATTTACACTACCTCGTACAGTTGCAATTGAAATTTAGATAACGGTAAACAATCAGTATTGGGTTTCCAGACTGGTCTTAGCTATGTCTTGCTTGCCTATTAGTAAGTGGACTTCCTGAAGTTTACCAGCAAGGCACCTCTATTAAAAGAAGAAATCTCTAAGGTTCCTGACAAGACATCTGCAGTCAATCCAGATTAAAAAATCTGTAATATTGGAAGGAGTTAGAAAAGGTCATGAAGTTAATCCTAGAGGAAAGATTTCCCATGTAGTCTAGTCAAGAAGCAGTTAGAACTTATGTTAGCTAACCAGCTCTCGCATGAACATAGCTCACTACTAACCCTGGGGCTCCATAGCACCAGCTCTAAGCATTAGCAGCTCAGCACCTGAGGAGGTAACCAAGGAAAGTGGTCAGCATATGTTTGGGCCTTTCCACTCCTCCTTCAACATCGACTTGCATTCAGGTACCCTGATCTGCCAATGCACTTTTCCAATATGTGAATATGTAAAGATGCCCTTCAGATAACAGCCTTTGATAGCATGCCACCCATCACTGTCTTCTCAACCCTGAGCCACAACACCCCTTGGGCTGTGTAGTGGGACCCAATCACCTGCTGGTTCATGAAGGTAGGAAGGAGTAACTCAGGTGTACTGGCCACTCACCATTATCTGCAAATTGGGCACTTACAGAAGTTCTCAATCCCACATATCCGTTACTGTTCTCCTCTGAAGATTCCTGTTGTCAGACACATCGGCGCTGCTGGTCCCCACAGCTGGACAGTCCCACTCGCACAATTCATTCTGTTCCACCACTTCTCTAGGGCAATCCATCCATGAGGCCACACTGTGTAGACAGACTTTGGATCTTTAAACTCTCCATTACTGCGAGGCGAGGCGAACCATAGGAGGATCCACCAATCCACTTCATGTGCACATGCCATCTTGTCGTAAACCTCCCTGCTCCATTCTTCAGTAGAGAACTCACATTAGGAGGAAAGAAAAGTTAGCAAGCAAGTTGTGTGGGAGCTGTAATAATTGGTGGCCATCTTGAGTAAAGGCCAAGCTCCACCTCCAAAGCCACATTTCTTAAAATAACAAATACAATGTTTGTTGACAACATTCTGACAATCATGGTTAATTATTTTATAGCTTAGACCCACCATGTTACTTTAAAAGAAAGTCATTTTAGGCAGAATTGAAGGGCTCAGCACGGGTGTGAGGATGGTAGACCTGGTCACTGAGCATTAATCAATTGCATCAGAGCGGCTTACTAAATCAATATTTAGGCACAAAATATTAGTTGTAGAAGGAGTAGCTCTTGCCACAGTTTAGCAATCATTTTAAGAATTTCTTATTGTTGCCATTTAGGCAAGAAATAAGTTTCAACTTAATACCCACTGTCTCTGAAGGGAAGGATCCTACATGAAGGAAGCCCAAACCACTGAATAGACATTCACCAAGTTAGAGGAGTAGAAGTGCAAACTGATCATTTACCAGTGACAATATATTGACAATATTTCTACTGTATTAAAAGTGTCACTTTAAACTATATTGTTACAAAAGTTTCTTATCCCCCTGAATGGTTTTGCTAGTGAAAGATGGTAAGTTCTCATGGATTCCATGTTGCAATTTTTCAACATTTGCCATCACCAGAAAATGTACTATTTTGCAGGCCATCATTTTTAACTCACAAAGATTTGGGGTAGTATGCACAGCTCCTGATTCTAACTCTATTGCTGTAAAAGCTTTAGATTCCCAGCACACAGGACCATGGTAGCCACATGCATTTCCTGGTACTGACGCATAATCTCTGACTCTAACCCAATAACTTTAGTTAGGGACGCCTGAGGAGTCCCTCTTCCCTAAAGCAGTGCTATCTACACAGCTATTGGAATTATGTCAGGCTACACATTTTAACACACAAACTTCATTTTTCAAATAAGCATTAAGGATTTAAGTGAGTCCACCCTGGTGGCCAGTGGCATTATCTTCTGTTTACAATAGTCAAAAGCATCATTACATATTTTAGTTTTCAAAACACCATTACATTCTGCATTTCAATAACATCACATATATATATATATATATATATATATATATATATATATATATATATAAAGTGATTCTAGGCAAAGTTATCAAAATAATAGCACTTAGTACTGGGAAACTGGACCAGTTACACCAACACTAATCAATGAAATTTTATCTGGATAACCTTCTTATAAAATGAGTACATACCCATAAAATATTCTTTCAGATTTAGTATCATGTGTATATTGCTTTCATTAATATTTACATATTACACCACAGGGCCCTTAAAATTGGGCACTCAATATATTTATTTGCATATATTTGTCAAATAAAACCTAACCCTGGAAACCTGAAGAAGAGGCTTGGGCATAATAACACGACAAAATTGTTGAACATTACAGTCACCTTCTACATAATATCAACATGTTATTATTCATCTTAGCCATAAGCGTTTCTAAGTAATAATAGTGTCATTACTTAAATAGCAATCATGTACACTTCTGTATGGATTTACCACAACATATTCACATTGTCACTGATGTTGCTATTGCAAAGGTAAAAACAAGTTGTATTTGTCGTGCCACCTTGTGCGACACTGTTGGGCCACTTGCGTTAAGAATATTCGTCACTGCTTCCTTGGATTTTTCTGTCTCTTGTATTTATTTCTTTGCGGATGATATGCTACTTCCTTAGTTTCTCATGCCATTAATTAAGAGATTAAAGGTTTTACATGTTTACATGGTTTAAATGTTGGTGGAGAGGGAACTCCATCATGACAGCAACAGAGTTTCCTCCCGGCCAACATTATGGTCAACCTCCAAGATTTAAGAGCTGGGGTGACAACAGAGGGGACTACTCTCTCCACAGTAGTCACTCCCCTCTGATAGCCCAACGGAGAAAGGGCCACCAGAGGTTTGGCTACATGTCTGTTCATCAAATTTAAATGGGAAGACACACAACTGCTTTTCAGTGCTCGTCCCCACCCCGAAATACCTTGAGGTAAGAGGCACTGAAAAGTGCTCAATTCTCCACTTTCCATGGGAGAAGGGCCTTGCTTTTTTATTTTCTAAAAGAAAATACCAACACTGGATTGGTCAGAAAAGGTGTACATTTGATGTATGGTTTCATTATGGTGACAAGCCGTCTGTTAAATTTATAATGCATTGACAGGAACCACTATGATGAAGGTTCCTGTCAATGGTAGAAATGTCTGCTGTGGCAGGTGGGGACTCCATCAGGGCGACAGAGTAATTTACTCTGTTGCCCTCTTGGCGTAAACCCCACCCTTCAACATTTAAATGAGAACCTAAATCTATTAGTGCATTCAAAATTTAAAAAAGAATGGCTCAGTGGTCTTCCATTAGCTTTTAACATTCCTTAACATTCTAAGACTTTATTCAAGGGGACACAAGCCCTTAAAATATTATTAGTTCAGAAAGTTAATAAACCAGCACCAGTTTTTAGTATCCAAAGATCACCCATTATCAACAGCCTTGAATAAGTTCAGTGCTTGCCCTGACCTTGAATCATGCTCCCACAAGAGATGAAGTTACGTTAGTTGTAGGGACCCTTGAGGGTTAGCTTAAGTTCTCAGCATAGTTTTCATGATAGTCGAGTGCTCCCAAGCGATTTGGATACATATCCCCACACCCTAAATGTACTTCCTGTGATATATTGTTTACATCTTGCAATGATGTGTGGATGGTGGAATTAGGTTTTTTATGCCATATTCGGAAATCCAAAGTGCCCCTTTCTTTTGTTGCATTGCAATCAAGGACACTTACAAATTTCAAGGTAAGAACTTAAGATAAAGGACCCTGTAAATATCGCTGCTCCACCAGTGCTCAAGGGTCT
This sequence comes from Pleurodeles waltl, assembly GCF_031143425.1. NCBI lineage: Eukaryota > Metazoa > Chordata > Amphibia > Caudata > Salamandridae > Pleurodeles > Pleurodeles waltl. The sequence continues at coordinate 730,793,274 of NC_090449.1, forward strand.
AATTGCACATGTATGGTTTCATTATGGTGACAAGCCGTCTGTTAAATTTATAATGCATTGACAGGAACCATTATGATGAAGGTTCCTGTCAATGGTAGAAATGTCTGTTGTGGCAGGTGGGGACTCCATCAGGGCGACAGAGTAATTTACTCTGTTGCCCTCTTGGCGTAAACCCCACCCTTCAACATTTAAATGAGAACCTAAATCTATTAGTGCATTCAAAACTTAAAAAAGAATGGCTCAGTGGTCTTCCATTAGCTTTTAACATTCCTTAACATTCTAAGACTTTATTCAAGGGGACAAAAGCCCTTTAAATATTATTAGTTCAGAAAGTCAATAAACCAGCACCAGTTTTTAGTATCCAAAGATCACCCATTATCAACAGCCTTGAATAAGTTCAGTGCTTGCCTTGACCTTAAGTCATGCTCCCACAAGAGATGAAGTTACGTTAGTTGTAGGGACCCTTGAGGGTTAGCTTAAGTTCTCAGCATAGTTTTCATGATAGTCGAGTGCTCCCAAGCGATTTGGATACATATCCCCACACCCTAAATGTACTTCCTGTGATATATTGTTTACATCTTGCAATGATGTGTGGATGGTGGGATTAGGTTTTTTATGCCATATTCGGGAATCCAAAGTGCCCCTTTCTTTTGTTGCATTGCAATCAAGGACACTTACAAATTTCAAGGTAAGAATATAATATAAAGGACCCTGTAAATATCGCTGCTCCACCAGTGCTCAAGGGTCTAAGTGCACAGCATACTCTAAGCTCTGAGTCCGAAAAAGAGGCTGCGTGTCCTGTCTGTTAACTTCTGGCCCCTGATGAGTGCAGACGGGTCAGTCATTAGCATGGGATTCGGCTTCATCCAGGCTTTTTGCTTTTGAATATCTTTGTTGTAGGCACATGCCACAGATTTTGTGTCCTAGAATCTACCCTAACCAGAAACATGGATGTTAGAAAAAAGGAAGGGCGATTGGACAGCTGACATCTTCATACTTAGACTTGTCTTCCTTCCTCGAATCCAGTCAGGTGAGTAACAAAGCAGCAAACCACACCCAACCACAAAGCGAGAGGCTGCAATAGCTGGACAATATTATCAACCATATCAGCTGGCTTTCAAATGTTTCAAAAGCTATTTGTTTAAAAAAAGGCTTCCAAGTTGTGAGTCTGCTGTTGAAAATCAAAATACTAATGATTCCCACACCCTGGAAGGTTTCTCTTAAAGTGTGGGGGTTATTCTGAATTTTCTTCTGGTCATTATGTGCAGAAAGAAAATGCATTACACTATCCACCCTAAATAGGGGGCATGGTGTAATGACCTTCCTCCAACTTTCCCTACTGTGTTGGGCTGTCTGATGTATTATTCATTTGACGGAGCCAACAGGGGCTATGTTGGTGGAATGCTTAAGGTCTGCCCATCTCTAAATGAGGCAGGCAGACAGAGGGTTTTGCAGCCACTTACGAGTAAAGAACGGTGTCTAATATGGTATTATAGTGGTTTATTGCTGGCTTAACTGTACTAGGTTAGGCAGTTAACTGCAGACTTGATTAGATGAATGTACTTTTTCGTGATAAGGGCAACCACAAGGAAAAAATGCAGTTGAAGCTCGTTTGAGAAGCCTCTGCTGACTTTCAGTGGTGGCAAGAATTAAATTAAGTCAGTGGGGTTTAGGCATAATTTTGTGAGCAGCACTTCTGTCATAACACTACAAGTGGAGAATATTAATTAGGTCTGCACCAAAATCCGCAGTTCCACAGAGCTGTTTTTACTTGTGAAGGCCAGCTTCACACTAACCAATAAAAGTGGTCCTAGATTTAATCTGAAACTGTATACATTTTCACCCTTCATCTTGCTAGTTTTATCTGGCAGATGCTCTTCTTTGGAATTGGTGCTTTCTTTATCATTTGATTGAGAGGCCTTGTTCTTCCTTCACTGAAAGGATGACAGTATTTGCTATTGAATGTGTTCTTCTCCTCCCTAATGTGTGTTGTCTTCTCCTTCATTACCTGCACTCGTGTTTGAAATGTTGGGGTACTTGAGGCCACTGATGTAATGCCACTTATAGCTCCTCTTTGCCTTCTGATGTGTGTGATTTCTGCAGCAGTGTACCTGGAATTCAATGGCTTCCATCAGAGGTATTTTTGGTATATCTAGTCCAACCCACCCTCATAAGATAATATGATACAGCAGTGTAACTTACTACCATGGTCCAATATTTTTATCACCTTCAGTAATGATCACATCTGTGGTATCTGAGAGACAGTATTGTGCTGATTGTCACCATCTGATGATTAACAAATACCACTTATATTATAGAGATTCTGTTTCTTCCACTGTCAAGGTAGACTGCTATGAAATGAACAAATTAGTTTACTTGATACAGAACAAAAGTAATTATCCAAAGAATCTGCACTCAAGACCACTGAATTTCTAATCTAGGTATTAAACTGATGGACTGATTTAGATTTTGGGAGATAGAGTTTACTTCTTCGGTATGGAGTAAGACATTATCTATGCCAGAACGACCTCTAGCCACCAACTTTAGGGCTGTCCACCAGCCCTACAGACATCTCTCTACATTGACAGGAAATGCTTTCATGGTGGTTCCTGTCAATATAGGAAAAATTTGATGGATGGTATCATCAGCCGTGATAGCCAGCTGTCAAACGTTTCAAAAGCTATTTGTTTTTCAAAAACAAATTCCCAAAGTTTGCTTTTGAAAAACAAACAAACTAATGACCCCCACACCCTAGGAGGTATCTCCCAAAGTGCGGGAGTCATTTGTTTTTTTTTCCTGTTGATGATGGACAGGAAAAAAGGCATTAAAGGCATTACAACATGTACCCAAAATAGGGTGGATGGTGTAATGCCCTTCCTCTAACTGCCCCTACTCCAATGGGCTGTTGGAGTAAGTATTCCATTGAAAGAGCCAACAAGGGCTCCATCGACTAAATACTTAAGTTCTCTAAATCGGTAAATGAGGCAGGCTGACTGAGGCCCTCATTATGAGTGTGTCGGTCTGAAGACTGCCACACTCATGGTGGTGGTCTTACCGCCGTGGGCCCGGCGGTAAAGATAGCCATATTATGACATCAGCGGTTTGGCCGAAGTGAAACTGCTACAATGCTGCCAGTACCGCCAGGGTGGTCGAACCGCTGGGATGGAGGTGAGTTTCTCCAGCCCGACGGCAGCCATAAGACTGCCGGCGGCATTACAACTTGGCAAACTGCTAAGCTTTTTGCCATGGTCCCACCGCCACGAAAACCCTGGCGGAAAAGCTCCCAGCGACAGGAATACCCATTCCTGTTGCTGGCACAGGCACCCCCACATGTCTACACACCTGCAGGCATGCACCCCCACTCACCCACACACTTCCTGACACCCCCCCACCAGATTGCACACACAAACACCCCCACTCGCACACATACAGACACGCACCCCACCCCTCCCCATACATTCACACCCCACCCCTCCCCATACTTACACCCCCCACCCCCTCCGCATACTTACACACCCCAACACACTCCATGCATGCATACAGACACACACACCCTCCATGCATGCAAGCATACACCCCCACAACCTCCATGCACGCATACATACACGCACGCACTCATGCACACCCTTTCCGATACACACACAAATACACGCACACACCACACATCTGCAAACACCAACCCCCACCTCTTTTCGGTCGGTCCACCTACCTGTTCGGGAAAGGTGGTCATCCGGGAGGGGAAGGGTATCGTTCGTTCCACCGCCAGCACCGCACTGCCATGCCGTATTACGTCTCATAATACGGCAGACGGAGTCCTTGCGGCCTGCCAGTGCTGGCAGTTGAACCACTTCTCACCGGCCGTCGGTCAGGACAATGGTGTTGGATTTCTGCCTGTCAATGAATGGAAATTCGTTGGTGATTCATTATACGGTGGTCTTTGGATCACCAACACTGGCGGTCTTTTGGCACCCGCTCCGACGGCAGTCTTGTCAAAAGACCACCAATGTTATAATGAGGGCCTGAGTGTTTGGCAGGCAGGGTACAGGTGACAGAGTACACCCTCTGGCCAAACTCTAAGTCAGGTCCCTAAGATTCTAGAAAGGAATATAGCTCACAAGATGTATAATGGGGAAATGGTGATTTTTAAAACTGTACTGAATTTGGTAAACTTTGCTCCAGTGAAATGTAACTTTTTTTGAAAGTAGTTTGAAGAGATGATCTGGCCAATTTGATATGGAAGCACTGTAAAGAACGTGTACACCAGATAAGGATAGTAGAAGGAGAACCAAAAGAACAAGAGTTATGTTGGAGTCTGCCCGTTCCTTTTACCTGATCTCAGCAGCATCAATAGTACCATGCACCAAGGAGCAGCTCTATCAAGTTACTAAACTTATTAGAATGGAAGCTATTAAAATACACTTTCTATTATTTTGGGTGAACTATCAGCCATAGTGAAGGAACAGATTAGAAGAACCATGTTTTAAAACCAAAATACATTGGCACTTGCTCCCTCGAGAGACCAACACAAGGCAGGGGCTTTTGGCTCAAAACCTCCAGAACACCGTCAGCCCTTGGCATCTAGTTTGATGCACCTACCTGCAATCTAGCGAATGTCTGAAAGTCAAACTTTCCTATGTATTTTTTACTGACACCACAGGAGCGACTGAAAGACTGAAGGATGAAGGCTTTAGGACATCCCCTTACTTTCGGTTGGACTCTGACTCCATCAACTCAATTTATGTCTTTTTGCTTCTCTTCTAGTGCACTGAAGGGACAAAAGTGATGTGGCAGCAGTATACAATACCTCTTATAAATGAAAACACAAATGCAAATAAATAAATACAGAAATAAATACAATGAAGATACAATTGTAAGAAAGAGTAGAACTCTTCTTTTATTAAAGAATTGTTTCTAATCAACTAAACTCAGTACTTGAAAAGGGAGACCTTCAAGCCTTTCACCTATTCGACTTCAGGGCTGCTTTCAGTTTTGAATCACTTACCTTAAAAGTTTTAAACGCTGCACATTAGATGCTGGACAGCAACAATGCCCATTTAGCAGTTTTCAATGAGATATCTGCAGACTTTAACACAACTACTGTGGAAGGTGACCAACAATTCTAGACCAGCATATGCACTTCAAGAGCAATGTATTTTGGGGGTTCACCTCTCTCCTAAAATATAGGCAGCTCCTGTTAAAATTTGGTGACCGCCTTTCAAAGGAAGCTAATGTAATCTGTTGGGCCCATCAAGGCTTGACTCTGGCTCAATCACTATCCAACCAACCAATCAATCTGTTTTTGTAAAGCACGGCTATTCACCCTTGAGGGTCTCAAGGCGCTGGGGGTGAGGGGAGGGACCTCATCCGAAGAGCCACGACTTGAGGTTATTCCTGAAGATGGTGAGTGATGGGCTTTGTCTGAGGTGCTGAGGGAGGTTGTTCCAGCTCTTTGCTGTGATGTAGGTGAAGGATCATCCGCCGAAGGTGGTTCTACGAATGTGAGGGATGGTGGCAGGGGTGTGGAAGGAGATCCGGTAATTTAGGTAGGCTGGTTCTGCATTGTGTATGGCCTTGTACGTGTGGGTGAGTAGATTGAAGGTGATTTGTTTCTCCACCGGGATCCAGTGGAGGGTCCTCTGGTGTTGGGAGATATGCTCTTGGCGTGGGAGGTGCAGGATCAGGCACCTACCTGGAGCACTTATACTAACTATAAAAGTCTACGGCATCAACCCACCCAAAGATGCAAATGACACACAGCTGTATTTAAAAACCTCTAACATGGAAGATATCCCCATTTTAAGAAATTGTTTTTCATGCCTGCAGTATTGAATAAGAGAAAATTCCTCCCTCCTGAATCCAGAGAAAACTGAGTTATTTTGCTGCATGAGCGAGAAAAATAGAAACAGTGCTTCTGAACATGTTAAATTGGACAGGCTTACCAAATTCTCCAAAAACATTTACTAAAACCATAAGATCCACTATTGATTCAGTGCTCACATTCCTGCCACACTTTAATAGAATAACAAAATCTGCAATACTTGCTTCGGCATTGTCTAAAGAAAATCAAAATCTTATCGCTACCAAGCAACTCAAAATGGCAATCAATGCCCTTGTCAATCCAGACTAGATTTTGGTAATGCAGTTTTAGCAGGTGTGCCTTTCTGTCATAGAACCCCACTCACAGCCATTCTACAGTTGTCAGAAGGGCTGATAGCTGGAGCTTAAAATATCATCAAACCACATCTATTCTCCATGACCTTCACTGGCTATCTATCCCAGTCAGAATTAATTTCAAATTATGCGCCATTATTGACAAGGTGTTGCATAATAAGAGCCCACCCATACCTCACAGAATTACTCAACATTTCAGGAAGCTAGAAAGGCTTGAGAAGGAAAGATTTCTTTCGCTTGGAAGTTCCAAAATTCAGTACGAGAAACTCCTTTGCAGCAATCTTGAGCAAACTGAAACCTCTCCTGCCTCACAATACAGGACTCAACACTCACCTGTTCAGGCAATTTCTGAAACAGCGAATCTGAAACAGCTTATGATGTGTAATCAATGCTTACCACCGCCTCACTTTAACCAAACCACATTTAATGATTATATCCAACCTCTCCTTGTTCTCCAATTTCAGCTTGAACATTAGACTGCTTAATTTAATTCTTCCTCCACTCTGTCCCAATTCTGGGGATGTAACTATATGTTTTTTTGTTTCAATTTAAATTACCTTTATAACTGTTGGCCTTGGATGAGCTTCATACGTTTGTGAATAAATACATATTTAACAAATAAATATTATATTGCCTTGGCTTGTGAGTGTTGCCTCGTGGAGCTCCGCACTTTAGTAGGCCAAGTCTCAGAAGGAAAACATTATTCATATCCTCACAAAAGGGGAGATAAGAAGGCTTATCGGGCTGTCAGAGGTTTTTGTGGAGTCCCATCCATGTTGTTCCCAAGCCGTATTTATGAGAAAATACATTGGGGCATATTTATACTCTGTTTGCGCCGGAATTGTGTCGTTTTTTTTTACGCAATTCCGACGCAAAACTAACTACATATTTATACTTTGGCGTTAGACGCGTCTAGCGCCAAAGTCCATGGAGTTTGCGTCATTTTTTAGCGTGGACACCTACTTTGCGTTAATGATATGCAAGGTAGGCGTTCCCGTCTAAAAAATTTACTCCGAGGCATGTGCGCCGTATTTACACTCCCGGGCAAAATTCACTATGCCCAATGACCATGCCCAGGGGACATAAGTCCCCTGGGCATGGCCATTGGACAAGGGGGCATGACTCCTGTCTTTGCTAAGACAGGAGTCATTTCTATGGGGGTTGGGAGTCGAAACAAATGGCGCAAATCGGGTTGAGGCGAAAAATTTGCCTCAGCCTGACTTGCCCCATTTTTTGGCGCCCAAGCTCCATATCCCCCTACGCCGGCGCTGCCTGGTGTACGTCGTTTTTTTTCACGCACACCAGGCAGCGCCGGCGGCTAACGCCGGCTAACGTCATTGATTAAATACGGCGCCCTCATGGCGCTTCAGAATGGCGTTAGCCGGCGCAAATTTTTTTGACGCAAAACTGCGTTAGCGCAGTTTTGCGTCAAAAAGTATAAATATGGCCCATAGTTGGAGCATCAGCCATGTTTAGCTGCCTCGTTATTTTTAAACAGGTAGGATTTCTTTATGTTACATGAATTAATTTGGATGGCATGGGACGTTCTATGTCGCCCAACACCGAGGTACAAATCCTGGGATTTACTTTACAATTGTCTTTGTTGTTCTGTATACCAAGTGATTCATCTGAAGTAAATCAGGTTTGCAAATTTCAGAAGGCATTGACTTCCAAAATGCGAGACCAGAGGCCGTATCATATAAACAGTTTTGTCACTGTGGTATTAGAATTTTTCAGTGCTGTTGTTCATATCACTTGAATCTGCTAGCAACAAAACTTAATTGGTGCGTTTTAATATGTTGCATAAAAAGTTATTTATTGAAATATTCCTGGCCACAATGTAAAATAAATTATGTAGTTCAACACTGCGCGAACGTAAAGCACAGCACAGTTTGCTGCTGACTAACTAAAAAACGCCAAAAGCTTGTGCCACCAAAATATTTAAATACCATAACACAGCTCTGCTTACATGATAAGGCCAATGTAAAATACAGATGACTCCAACATTTTTAAATCAAACAAGCGGAGGAGTGGAAATGTGGCGGTACGGTGAAAATAACCAATCTGATCAATCAATCAAAAGCGATTTCAATTTGACGTGTTATTTAAGTATTGAGAGTTAGCTGCCGTAGTACTACTGAAAAACAGCAGGGTCATGAATGTTGTAGGCCGCGTCAGCTTATCAGCAGAAGCACTCAAAGCGTGACAAACGCAGCCATTAATAGAAAACCCAGGGCACGAGATACTAAAGAAAGCACTAGGAAGCTAAATTTAACATATCCGGGGGCCGCAAGGTTAATAGACGCTCATGCATATAAAGAAACCAAGAGGCAGCCTTCTATATTTAAAGTGTGGGAAAATACAATTCACAATAGCAGTTGAACTCGAGATCGATGTACTGTAGCTTGTATGCATAAAAATAAAAAAGCAATAGAACTGTAAATAGAATTTAAATAGCCTTTTCATGTTTGAGAAACAATGTAATGCGATTTCCATTTGGAGTGATGTGATAACGCATTTTGGGAAGAGTCCAGCTTCTGTACATTAAGTATGCCTGCATGCCCTGCCTGCAACAATAGTGAAGTGTTTCAAGATACTACTCTATATAGAATTTGAACTATCCATGCAAAATTCGTTTTTACAACAGAACAGGCAGCAGTTTTATTTAAGAAGGCAATTTGGTAGGCAGCCGAATCGACTAACATGCAGACAGCACAGTATGCAGACAGAAATATGTCACAGTTTATAGAGAGAATGACAGCAGAATGTGTAAGATGCCAGTAAATGTGGCATGCACATAAGGAAACAGCAAAGTATGTAAAAAGAAAAATAATCATTGTATGTTCTTGGGCAGAGAGGAGACTTTTTCAATGGACAGAGGTATGCAAAACATCTCTTTAATGCTGGCTCATAGCACATGAAAGGTGGATGAAATGACTACAGGCATTCAAAATATAAAAGATAAGAAACATGTAATGCCAAGTGATTAACCCCTCATAGCAAGGTGAAACATCAGAAGGGCGTGTACATGCTGGAATCAATATCTAGTGAAGTACTGATACAAGGACTGGAAATAGAAAGTACACCATAGTGGGTAGGGCTGCCCTGTAAACTCTTTTGATCAGAAGGCCCCAGTACAGAATTTCCCCTGGTCACTATTCTAGGTTTGCTCCCACCCCATCTCACTGATTGCTGTTGTCGGTGCAGCTGTCATGGTAAAGTAGGTGATTCTAGGGCATCTAAATGTCTAAGGTATTTAAAATGGAGAAGCTCAAGTTAGCATGGCAGAATGAAGAAGCCAGGTGAGGGGAGAAAGCAGAGGAATGGGCTTAGAAGAATAAAGAAAATGTGCGGGCAGAGCAAGAGAGGTAAAAGGTAATAGCTGAGAAAGAAAAGGACACAGCCCTTGAGAAGGAAATAATGGCGTTAGAAAGGTCAAAGAAGCACACCAATCTAAAGAAGGTGGGATTTCATGTTGAGGCAACTATATTTTAAAGCACTGAACAATCTTTTAGTTACTGAGGAACTGAGGGAGAAGTCTCCAGAAACTCTGAGACAGTACTTGTCTGATTACACACCGAGGGCCTCATTTTGAGTTTGGTGGGCAGTAGAGGCCACCCGCCAAACTCTTTAGAACGGAAAACCGCCACTCCGGTTTTCCACTCGCAGGCCCTATTATCAGTTTTCCACTGATTCTGCAGACAGAAATAGCGTTTCTGCCTGCTAGCCCAGCGGAAAACTCACCACAACAGTGACGCCGGCTCATAATCGAGCTGGCAGCAATGTTGCGGGTCGTCGGGTGTGACAGCACCTGTCGAGCTTGTCACTGCCCATAATTCAGGCAGTGAAACGTGAGGTGGGGCTAACCATGGGGGCCTCTGCACTGCCAAACCAAAGTTCATGGGCAGTGCAGGGGCCCCCATGTGGCAACCTGTCTCTCCCAGCCTTTGCATGGCGGTGGGACCGCCATGCAAAAGCCAGTGGAGAGGAGACTCGCAATCCCCAGGGCAGCGCTGCTTGCAGCGGATTAAAACCGCCGGCACCACCAGGCTGTCGACTGGCTGCAACCTGGCAGTGCCGGTGGTCTGACCGTGGCCGCTCTGCCAGGGCTGTAAGTGCTAGCGCAGGTGTTTTAATTTTTTTTATTAATGAATGTTTATATATTTTGAATAATAAGTTTATGTAGAAAAATAATAACATAGAAAAATAATGCACACATTTGAAAATGTGATTACGAAGAATGGCCACCAATGTTAACAAAATCTACTAATCAATGATTATATAATATGAAATATTTAATATATGTTAGACTAATGCAGTAATATGTCATATTAAGGGTTATGAAGTAAGCATTAGCTTTATTAAGTGTAGGCCTTAACTTAGCGAGTGTCTTGGCCTACATACCAGGCCTCATGTAAAAGCTGTATTTCTTAGCGTTTAATAAAATAGCTGTCTAAGACAGTTAAACTGTGAATTTCTGTTGTATTGTTTAAATGTGCTCAGAACTGAAGTTTCTCCAAGAAATACCCAAGACCACTGGGTCTTTCGAACAACACTACAGTGAGAATGTAAGGGAGAATTATTCCTTCACTTCATGGGTAGTTAGGTGCCTCAAATGCGCCAAAGAGGTGCACTGTAGGATGGAGTAATCTAAAGATCCCAGTACCAGCACCTCTACTGATAACTAGTGTATCCTCTATAGGATCCAGCACAAGTGAGGGACCAAGTTGAACTTGCTTACCATCGGCATCTGGGAGAGGGAGCAAGATGCTTTCAGACATGTGCTTCCCAATTTGATGGGCTTAATAACGAGGCAGGCATCAATGGTAGAAGAATTCCTTATTGGCTTGTGGAATAGCATTTGCCAAAAGGATTATGGTTGAAAGAGCCAAGAGAAAAGTCTTGGTGGCAGATAACGGGGACCATGCCCTCACTAAGGTAGTGATGGATGAGGGTGGCAAGACTGCCATAGTCAATGGTGGTGTAAGAGAGAAGCAAGTTATTCCATGTCTCTATTGAGCTCTTTTCTACTGGCCAGGAATAGGTCATGATATAGAGAAGTTCTCTTGGAACTGACAGGCTTTTCAAGACAACAGCAAGTCCCTAGGCAGGAACAGGCCCCTACCGGTATCTTCCTTGATTATGGATGTAGGTATCATAGAGCAGGCAGGGATTGACAGAGTTAGCCTCTTTGACAACCCTTAACCTCAGGCACAAGTAAATACTTGTAGTGGATCATGCCACCAGGAAGCAGGAGGTGGTTCCCATGAGTTCCCATGAGGAGCACTATTGCCCAAGTGGTAGACAAGGCTCTCTCCGTGGAATAATTTCCAGGGTTGGATATCCCCATATGAGGGTGTCTCATCCTCCCCAGGTAACCTGCCCTTACACGAACTATCACAGAATATAAGATGTACACAGAATGGAACGTAAGCCAAATGAAAAGATGTATACACCATGAAATTCAGGGAGAACAATGGAAAATGTAGTCATGATGTAAACATCACAGTTTGCAAAGATATAGGCGCCACGTATTGAGCATATTAAAATGTTACAGAATTTGAAAATGAGACATCAGAATGAGGGTAAAGAGTCCACTAATGCTGGTGAATTGCACAGGCTGTAATTAGGTAAATAACCACAGAATGCAAAGAGCTGAACATAACGAAATAGAAGGATTTTGCCTTTACAAAATAAAAACTAAAAAAAATCAAGTGTTTTTCTTTTGTTAAAAAGGAAAGGTCTGTTTTTACAGTTGAAAATTAAAATAAAATCTACATTTATTCTCATACTTGCTGATCTTTGAAGAAAATTACGCTGTGGGAAAGGCAAGCATAGTTTGTCTTATAGTTAAGGTGAAGATCAGTACTTTATTAAAACTAAACTTGCTCAAGGGCTTCACAAAAACAAAGACATTGAAATGGGACATCCGATTCATTTACAGCATAAGGAAGGAAAAGACAACACTAATGTGATAACATCAAACAGTAGGTAGTAAGCTAGGAGAACATCCGGAACCATAGAAGAACCCGTAGTATACTGAAGGAGACTCAAATATGTGCAATGAAAAGGAAATATGACTATATGTTACCACAATCAACACACACACCACAAATCATAGGTTGCAAAAGAAATATATATATATATATATATTCATATATATATATATATATATATATATATACTTCCACACAGCATAACCCTCATTGACACAGACACAGCGGCACAATGCAGGACCCTTCACAATCAGGTTTTGAAAAAATTAAAACCACACATCTGTATTCAAACCAAATGGTTCTATAGTATCCATTTCTAGAATGTATTGTCGGGCGCACTGACCCGCTTTGGCTCACCCCAACTGTACAGCTCCTTTAACCCCTTCGCTGCCAGGCCTTTTCCCCCTCCTGTGCCAGGCCTTTTTTTGCCTATTTGGAATAGTTCTCGCTTAGGCCCTCATAAGCTACCCACGCCAAATTTGCGTCCTTTTTTTCCAACATCCTAGGGATTCTAGAGGTACCCAGACTTTGTGGGTTCCCATGAAGGAGGCCAAGAAATTAGCCAAAATACGGTAAAAATTTCGCTTTTTTAAAAGAAATTGGAAAAAGGGGCTGCAGAAGAAGGCTTGTGTTTTTTTTCCCTTAAAATGGCATCAACAAAGGGTTTGCAGTGCTAAAATCACCAGCTTCCCAGCTTTCAAAAACCCAATTTTTCAACCCAATTTTGGCATTTTACTGGGACATACCCCATTTTTACGATTTTTTTTTGCTTTCAGCCTCCTTCCAGTCAGTGACAAAATTGGGCATGAAACCAATGCTGGATCCCAGAAACCTAAACATTTCCAAAAAGCAGACAACATTCTGAATTCAGCAAGGGGTAATTTGTGTAGATCCAACAAGGGTTTCCTACAGAAAATAACAACTAAAAACAAAATATTGAAATTGAGGTAAAAAAAACATGAATTTTTCTCTACGTTTTACTCTGTAACCTTTTCCTGCAATGTCAGATTTTTGAAAGTAATTTAGCATTACGTCTGCTGGACTCTTTTGGTTGCAGGGATATATAGGGCTTGTAGGTTCATCAAGAATCCTAGGTACCCAGAGCCAATAAATGAGCTGCACCCTGCAGTGGGTTTTCATTCTATACCGGGTATGCAGCAATTCATTTGCTGAAATATAAAGAGTGAAAAATAGCTATCAAGAAAACCTTTGTATTTCCAAAATGGGCACAAGATAAGGTGTTGAGGAGCAATGGTTATTTCCACATCTCTGAACTCCGGGGTGCCCATACTAGCATGTGAATTACAGGGCATTTCTCAAATAGACGTCTTTTTTACACACTCTCTTATATTTGGAAGGATAAAATGTAGAGAAAGACAAAAAGCAATAACACTTGTTTTGCTATTCTATGTTTCCCCAAGTCTCCCGATACAAATGGTACCTCACTTGTGTGGGTAGGCCTAGCGCCCGCGACTGGAAATGCCCAAAACACAACGTGGACACATCCCATTTTTCTACAGAAAACAGAGGTGTTTTTTGCAAAGTGCCTATCTGTAGATTTTGGCCTCTAGCTCAGCCGGCACCTAGGGAAACCTACCAAACTTGTGCAGTTTTTAAAACTAGAGACCTAGGGGAATCCAAGATGAGGCGACTTGTGGGGCTCTGACCAGGTTCTGTTACCCAGAATCCTTTGCAAACCTCAAAATTTGGCTAAAAAAACAAGTTTTCCTCACATTTCGGTGACAGAAAGTTCTGGAATCTGAGTGGAGCCACAAATTTCCTTCCACCCAGCATTCCCCCAAGTCTCCCGATAAAAATGATACCTAACTTGTGTGGGTAGGCCTAGCGCCCGCGACAGGAAATGCCCCAAAACACAACGTGGACACATCACATTTTTCTACAGAAAACAGAGGTTTTTTTTTGCACAGTGCCTACCTGCAGATTTTGGCCTCTAGCTCAGTCGGCACCTAGGGAAACCGACCAAACCTGTGCATTTTTGAAAACTAGAGACCTAGGGGAATTCAAGATGGGGTGACTTGTGGGGCTCTGACCAGGTTCTGTTACCCAGAATCCTTTGCAAACCTCATAATTTGGCTAAAAAAACACGTTTCCTCATATTTCGGTGACAGAAAGTTCTGGCATCTGAGAGGAGCCGCAAATTTCCTTCCACCTAGCGTTCTCCCAAGTCTCCCGATAAAAATGATACCTCACTTGTGTGGGTAGGCCTAGCGCCCGCGACAGGAAATGCCCCAAAACACAACGTGGACACATCACATTTTTCTACAGAAAACAGAGGTGTTTTTTGCAAAGTGCCTACCTGTAGATTTTGGCCTCTAGCTCAGCCGGCACCTAGGGAAACCTACCAAACCTGTGCATTTTTTAAAACTAGAGACCTAGGGGAATCCTATATGGGATGACTTGTGGGGCTCTGACCAGGTTCTGTTACCCAGAATTCTTTGCAAACCTCAAAATTTGGCTAAAAAACATGTTTTCCTCACATTTCGGTGACAGAAAGTTCTGGAATCTGAGTGGAGCCACTAATTTTCTTCCACCCAGCATTCCCCCAAGTCTCCCGACAAAAATGATACCTCACTTGTGTGGGTAGGCCTAGCGCCCGCAACAGGAAATGCCCCAAAACACAACATGGACACATCCCATTTTTCTACAGAAAACAGAGTTTTTTTTTTTGCAAAGTGCCTACCTGCAGATTTTGGCCTCTAGCTCAGCCAGCACATAGGGAAACCGACCACAGCTGTGCATTTTGGAAAACTAGAGTCCTAGGGGAATCCAAGATGAGGTGACTTGTGGGGCTCTGACCAGGTTCTGTTACCCAGAATCCTTTGCAAACCTCAAAATTTGGCTAAAAAAACACGTTTTCCTCACATTTCGGTGACAGAAAGTTCTGGAATCTGAGAGGAGCCACAAATTTCCTTCCACCCAGCATTCCCCCAAGTCTCCCAATAAAAATGATACCTCACTTGTGTGGGTATGTGGGTAAGCCTACCGCCCGCGACAGGAAATGCCCCAAAACACAATGTGGACACATCACATTTTTCTACAGAAAACAGAGGTGTTTTTTGCAAAGTGCCTACCTGTAGATTTTGGCCTCTAGCTCAGCCGGCACCTAGGGAAACCTACCAAACCTGTGCATTTTTTAAAACTAGAGACCTAGGGGAATCCGAGATGGGGTGACTTGTGGGGCTCTGACCAGGTTCTGTTACCCAGAATCCTTTGCAAACCTCAAAATTGGGCTTAAAAACATGTTTTCCTCATATTTCGGTGACAGAAAGTTCTGGAATCTGAGAGGAGCCACAAATTTCCTTCCACCCAGCATTCCCCCAAGTCTCCCGATAAAAATGATACCTCACCAGGTGTGGGTCAGAAGACTGCAACCGAAAAAGGCCACAAACTTCTAGAGATTATGGGGATAGCACAGCAAGTTGATAAGCACACATTCTTCTTTTATACATCTTTAGGCTGACTCTGCTTTGGGGACCCACACAAGTGAGGTGCCATTTTACTTGGGAGACTGAGGGGAACGTTGGGGAGTAGGAATTTTGTGCTGGAGCATTGATCGTACAAACAAAAGTCAGGAAAATATTCTTTTTTAAGCACATTTTGAGGTTTGCAGAGGAGTCTGGGTAAGAAAATGTTGGGGGATCCACGCAAGCCACACCTCCCTGGACTCCTTGGGGTGTCTAGTTTAAAAAGATGTCTGGGTTTGGTAGGTTTCCCTAGATGAAGGCCGCACCCAGGACCAAAAACATAGGTGCCCCCTCCCCCCCAAACAGAGTAGTTTTGTAATATATAATTTTGATGTGTCCACATACATCTGTGATGTGCCAAACACTAAAATTATGAAAAGAAACGCACTTAGGTTATGTGAAAAAGACCCCTCACCCACCAACCAAGTTGGTGGCATGCTGCATCATCGGGGTCCCACCTGAGACACCTAGCGTGTCCCAAGTGTGCTGCAACGCCTGATTACAGCGGAGCAGGTTTTTACATTTTTACCACACATACTGGTTGGATTTGGCACGAGGGTGAGTGATGGTTCAGTAGATCAAATTTTATTAACAAGAGATTTCACAAAAGTGAAATGCACTGGTAATAACTGAAAGGCCAAAAAACTAAACCAATGACTCACAGCTCGTGAGCTGTAAAGCCACGGCAAGGCACCAACCGCTTTACAGTCCATTCACACACCTTTCATACATGACATGCACAAGACCATTCATCCGCCAGCCACGGGCCTAGCACATTACAACACTTGCATCGACAGACAGCGCCTGTCAAGGGCCCATCACTTTCATATGCCCACATGCCTGATACAGCAATCACACCAACTGATGAGTGTGTGGACTGCCGTTTGGCTGGCACCGCTAGCCAAGTGCCACCCCACCCATACCGCCAGCAGCCAAGCACCACCCCACGCACACCACCAGCCAAGCGCCACCCCATGCACACCGCCAGCCAAGCGCCACACCACCCATACCGCCAGCAAAGCGCCTCCCCAAGCACACCGCCAGCCAAGCGCCACCCCAAGCACACTGCCAGCCAAGTGCCACCCCACGCACACCGCCAGCCAAGCGCCACCCCAACCATACCGCCAGCCAAGTGCCACCCCACGCACACCGCCAGCCAAGCGCCACCCCAAGCACACCGCCAGCCAAGCGCCACCCCACGCACACCACCAGCCAAGCGCCACACCACGCACACCGCCAGCCAAGCGCCACCCCACCCATACCGCCAGCCAAGTGCCACCCCACGCACACCGCCAGCCAAGCGCCACCCCAAGCACACCACCAGCCAAGCGCCACCCCACGCACACCGCCAGCCAAGCGCCACCCCAAGCACACCGCCAGCCAAGCGCCACCCCAAGCACACTGCCAGCCAAGTGCCACCCCACGCACACCGCCAGCCAAGCGCCACCCCACCCATACCGCCAGCCAAGTGCCACCCCACGCACACCGCCAGCCAAGCGCCACCCCAAGCACACCGCCAGCCAAGCGCCACCCCACGCACACCACCAGCCAAGCGCCACCCCACGCACACCGCCAGCCAAGTGCCACCCCATGCACACCACCATCACTTTTTTTGTTTGTTTATAAACAACAAAGAAACCACTAACTAATTATAAAATAAGTACAACACTACTAACACAAAAGCTCTAACTAAATACATGACAGTAATGCCAACCGTGAAACTGAACATATGAAAATATAAAACAGGCAGTTTACGCTCACGGTATTTCCCCAAAAATCTTCCTAGTGTGGTAACTTCTAAAACAGCCGGGCACACACAGCCCAGGCTTTGAAGGGCAATCGGGGCAGTACATCCGGCTCTCCCTCTGGATTGCTCTCCGGGCACATACTCTACATTTCTTTGTGGGCAAGTCTTTTTTGGGAGTGGGGGGAATGTGATCTGGAAAGTGGCAATCTTTCAATCTAGCCACTTCCTCCACCACTTCTACTCTAGGAACTCTTGCCTGTTCCACCACAATAAGGCTCTCTATCACTGACTCCTGAAATTTAACAAATGTCATCCTTGACTCAGGTGAACAATCCTTGAACACAATAAAAGCATTAAAAGTTGCCAAATGAAATAAATGTAGGGCCAACTTTTTATACCACACGTAAGACTTACGAAGAGCAGTGTAAGGTTCCAACCTCTGATCTACTCTATCAACACCACCCATGTGCCTATTGTAGTCCAAAATGCACGCAGGTTTGCACACTTCCGCAACCTGACCCCAAACAGTCACAGGGGAAGTACTCTCATCATGGATGGTAGATAGCATGTACACATCCCTCCTGTCTGAAAATTTCAGAGCTAGCAGCTCATTATTCCGCAAGGCACTGCACTGTCACCTCTCAAGTATTTTACAGACAAGCTCCCTTGGATAGCCTTTCCGGTTAGAACGGATTGTGCCACAAGCAACAGTGTCCACTCTAAACAACTCCTTGAACAACTGCACTCCAGTGTAGAAATGATCTACGTACAAATGATGACCTTTGTTAAACAGTCGTCTACCAAGTTCCCACACAATTTTTTCGCTAACTCCAAAAGTGGCCGGACAACCAGGAGGATCAATACTGGAATCCCTACCAGCGTAGACCCAGAAATTATACACATATCCTGTACTGCTTTCTGACAGCATATAAGGTTTAATCCCATACCGTGCCCTCTTACTAGGAATGTACTGCTTAAAAACTAAACACCCCTTGAAAAGGACCAAAGACTCATCCACACTTATCTCTTTGCCTGGAACATAGACCTCTGAAAACCGATCTACAAAATGATCAAGGACAGGCCTAATCTTAAAAAGACGGTCACAATCAGGGTGATCTCGTGGCAAGGCTAAAGCATTGTCTACAAAATGCAGCATACGAAGAAGAAGCAAATAGCGATTACGTGTCATAGTTGCAGGAAATATAGCAGTTGCCATCAAGGGACTAGTAGACCAATAAGAGGCCAGTTACGGCTTCCTGATCAACCCCATCAAAAAAGTCAAACCTAAAACCTTCTAGACTAGACTAAACTTTAGATCTAGACTAAGGCCTAAGTCTGGCAGCGTTGTCCCTCAAATAGTGCTCTGCATACAAATTAGTCTGTTCCACAATCTCTTTCAAAAACACATCGTCCATAAACAAGTGAAAGAAATGGACAGGCAAAATGTTTTCCGTATTGACTCTACACCCTGGGAGACCAGTAAATGCAGGTAACTGTGGCTGCTACATGTTTGGGGCAATCCAGGTGTCAGGTCTTCTAATGGCAAACCCTTCAACCCCAGGCTGCTGCACTCTTGGCACATCAATGTCCTCCTCTAACACAGGCCCTTCATCTGCACTGAGAGTAGCTTCCTCATCAGAAGAACACTCCCTGACAGAAAACTCACTGCTAGAATCTCTCACTTCCTCCTCTGCCTCAGATGCAGAGTCAGTCTCGAAATCATGGTCTGAAGACGACTCAACAAGCATTCCAACAACCTGCTGAGCGGTCACTCTGCGGCTAGCCATGATCCTCACTAACAACAAGTTGATTGACAACAACAACTAGCACTAAAATAAGTAATAAACAAAGTGTAGCTTCATCACAAAGAGTTATGTACTAAAAAACTATACCACTCACTTGCCTAAAAAAGATACTCACCAGCAACTACCCTACACAGACACAGCAATCACCAATGATATCCCACTAAAAAGAAAAAAGAAAAAAGCAAATTAGACATATGACAACACAAATATAATTGTGCTCAAATCTAAGGACAATTTCACACACAATACTGCATTTAGTACACCACCTACAAACATGTCATTTAATGCATGTCAACAATACTCCTTTGGAGTAAATTGCTTTCACTTACCTAAAACATGCAACTATGCAAACCGCAGGACAACTACTGCCAAAACCGCAAGAATCCACAGCAAAAGAAGCAAAAGCTTTGAACTAGAACAAAAAGAAGAAATAAACTGTTATAATCACAAATACAAATACTTTGCCATTTGACAAACACCCCGCCACCAAGAACTTAGAAATTGTACCTGGTGCCTAAGTGGCTTCTGCCCCACTAGGAGGCAGATGGGCCTAAAAAAAATAGGCTGATCTGCTCCCAAGTGGGGCAGAAACGGCCAACAGATCTGGACCCTGTTTGGGGGGGCGGCCCTTGCCAAAGGGGGCAAATGGGGGTGCCCCCAGCACAAAAGAAACAAAGGGAACAAAAAAAAATCTCTGACATCTTGGTGCCTTCTGCCCCCCTTGGGGGCAGATGGGCCTAACAAAAATAGGCTGATCTGCCTCCAAGGTGGGCAGAAATGGCCATCACTAATGTGCCCCCTTTGGGGGGGCGACCCTTGCCAAAGGTGGGCGCCCCCCCCACACAAAACACACACACATACGATCCCTGGTGCCTAAGTGGATTCTGCCCCCCCTGGGGGCAGGTGGGCGTAAAATAAATTGGCCGATCTGCCCCCAAGGGGGGCAGAAATGGCCAACAACTCTGTGCCCCCTTTAGGGGGCGACCCTTGCCAAAGGGGGCACCCCCAGCACAAAACAAAAAAAGGGGAAAAAAAAAATCCCAGGCGTATTGGTGGTTTCTGCCCTCCTTGGGGGCTGATGGGCCTACAAAAATAGGCCCATCTCCCCCCAAGGGGGTCAGAGATAACCAATATGAAATTTCCCCACTTTGGGGGGGCGACCCTTGCCCAAGGGGTGCCCCCAAACACACAAAACAGACACACACACCACACAATCCCTGGCGCCAAGTGGGTTTCGACCCCCCGGGGGCCTGATCGTCCAAAAACATGGCCGATCTAGCCCCAGGGGGGGCTGAAACATATAAAAAATGATTGCCCCCAGGGCAGCGACCCTTGTCTGAGGGGTCGCTGCCTAAAAACATAAAGAAAAGAAAATCCCTGGGGCAGATCGGCTGAAAAATCGGCCGGTGTGCCCCCAGGGGGGCCCGAAATAGGATAAAAGAAATAGCCCCCAATGGGAGCGACTCTTGCCCAAGGGGTTGCTCCCAAAATACATAACAAAAATCAAATCCCTGGTGTCTAGTGATTTTCGGCCTCCCCTGGGGGCAGATCGGCCAAAAATCGGCCGATCAGCCCTCAGGGGGGCCGAAATAGGAAAAGAAAATAGCCCCTAATGGGAGCGACACTTGCCCAAGGGGTCGCTCCCAAAACTAAAGATAAAAACAAATCCCTGGTGCCTAGTGGGGATTCAGGGCCCGCGATCGTGGAGCAGGAATCCATTGAAAACAGGCACAGGGGGAAAGGAAAAACCCTTTCCTTTCCCCCGTGTCTGTTTTCCCCCCCAAACCCCCAAAAAGGGAAGGACTCACCTCTTCCGAGTCCTCTTCCCTCGACGCGCTGGAAGCAAATGGCTTCCAGAGCGTCCACTGCAATACTTGATGACGTCGGCACGCTGTGAGCTCGCTGACGTCCTCAGAATTGCTGAGGGGGGGCTCATGGGCGGAAGGGGAAGGGATTCCCCTTCCATCCACAACCAGGGAGTGTGGGTGGGGGGCCCACGGGGGAGCGCTAGCACTCCCCCCGTGGGCCGGGTGCAGGACGAGGTGACCTCGTCCAAGGCACCCGGGAACCGGTGCCTTGGACGAGATCACCTCATCCAAGGCACCCTACGGGTTAAGGGTAGAGTGTATAGCCTTTAAGGCTGTGCACTGCACGGTGACGGCTGCTCGCTGTCTGAGAATCCCTCCCCTGTACTCACCTGCTGCTATTGGCATCATGCTTGCATTTTCCTGCTGTTTCTACTTTCGTCCATGCTGGCATCTTCCTGACATCTTTTCTAAAATGGCTCATTTCACACCATTACCAGGCTTGCAGACTTCTAAAGCACTTTCAGACATCTTTTTGCAATCGATAGTATGTTTGCATGGTCTACCTTCCATTATTGTGTCTGATCGGGCCCTCAATTTATTTCAAAGTTCTGGAAATCCTTGTACGGAATCTTACAGATAGAAGCCCATCTGTCTACCGGTTATCACCCACAAACAGACGGTCAGACAGAAAGGGTAAATTAATGTGTAGAACTACTGGGTGGGATACGTTTCTTTGGGCTGCAGAGTTTGCCTACAATAATACACAACATAGTTCTACCAGGGTTATTCCATTTCAGTGTAATTATGGTCTGCATTTCGTTTTCTGTTGCTATCATCCACCTCCACTACTGAAGTTCCAGCAGTTCAAAATTATGTAGATCAAATAAAGATTATTCAACAAACAGCACAAAACAATTTGGATCAGGCAAAACTGATGTACAAACAGAATGCAGATGAACATCGAAGAACAAGCCTGGCTATCAGGTTGGACAGCAAGTACGGCTATCAACAAGACATCTCAATTTGAATTTCAACCATGGTACATAGGCTCTTATCCGATTATCAAGAGGGTCAATAAGGTCACCATGAAACTGGACTTACCACCACAAATACGAGTATACCCTGTTTTCCACGTATCTTAGATAAAATCAGTTGACCCTGGAACTGTACTCCCTAGGGAACCCCCTTTTATTCTGGTGGATAATGAACCAGAATTCGAAGTAGAGGTGATCCTGGACTCCAAACGTGTATGTCACAGACTGTTTATTTGATTAATTGGAAAGGATATCGACCTGAGGATAGCACTTGGGAGCCTGCATGTCACGTACATGCCCCCCACCTTATTCGTCTCTTTCATCGCTGATATCCTGATATCCCGTGGGAAGGTCCTTAGGGGGTCTACTGTTAGGCGCACTGCCCTGTTGTGGCTGCTTCCCAAATGTGTAGCTCCTTTAAGGGTGGAGTACATAGCCCTTAAGGCTTCACGCTGCACTGTGTTGGCCGTTTACCATCTAAGAGTCCCTCCCCCAAACTCACCTGTCGCTGTTGGCCTCCGTGCTGGCATCTTCCTGCTGCTTCTGCTGGTGTGCATACTGGCATCTTCCTGCTTTCCACTGGCATCCTCCTGTCTCCTCTTCCCACTTTCTGAGTGCTTTTTTTTCTCATTATTTTGGCATCAGGATCGTCGGGTTTTCTTCTGTCTCCTCGTAAAGCCCTTTTGAGTACTCAATGACCTGAAAGACAAAAGAACAACATTTAAAGCAGCAATCTCCTCACTCCGGTAAAAAGATTTAAGACTTGAACAGTGGTAAAAAATACTTACCTGATAGATTCTTGTGGATTGAACTGGTGAATTCAACTGTTTTCAATTACTACAAAAGAGAAATACATATAAAATTAAGGGCATACAGTTTTTGATGATAGATAAATCCTGACTTTATGATGAGTAAATCATACAATGATCATTTAATATACCAAGGGGTGAACACTGATTTTAATTCATGAACTGTATTATGAACTTGTGATATTTAGCTATTTAGTTCAGAAGTGCAGACACCTTGGGGAGGTGATAGGAAATTAATGAACCTACTCATTGTAATATATTTTGCATGTGTCCTTGTGAGCTTCAGTTCTTTTCTTAGATATAGCATATAGTGAATTCCTGTTCAGTAGGAGCAATCTATTTAACTAGGAGGAAGGGACATTAGGTAATGCAGGGGTGGGTTACATGTGTTATAGTTACTGACCCACATTGTAAATATTCTAAGCTCTAAAGTCTGTTTTTTATGTTTTAGAAACTGAAACTACCACTTAGACATTATCAGGTAGGAATCTGGTGTTTACCTCAATCAAGCTTTGGCCCTTCATCCGGGCGGGTCAGGCCTGACCTATAATTTTGGGTCTGCTCAATTTGCAGGAAAGTCGGAAATTACGTCATGTCCATTTCACTCCTGCAAAAAGTTCTCAGGGGCACACGATCTAACTCACTGTAGGACAACAATTTATGATATCCCCCATGCACCTTGGGAAGGTGTTGGACAACTGGATGAGTGCCATCATTATTTTTTATTGCCCGTAAATGTTGCAATATGCGATTTTGCACCAGGAGAATCGTACTCCCTATGTATACTTTTGGACAGGGGTAAATTAATGCATAGGCTACAAATTATTTTGACAATTCAGTGTTTTTCATATCTTAATCATTCTTTTAAAGTTGTGTGAATCTCTGTCATATTTCTCCCATTCTCACAGCCTCTGAACTTGAAGCACTTATGGAAGCCCAGAGTGGGTTTAGCCTAGTATGTTTTTGGTAGTCACTTCATGTCTGACTAGAAAATCCTGCATGTATTTAGCTTTTCTAAAAGTAATCTGTGGCCTGTTACTAGTTGTTCCCCCCATAGCATGGTCATTCTTGAGCTCCCTCTCTGCCCTTATTGCTTTCCTTTCTGCTAGGTCCAAAAAGGATTTCTTCCCACTTCAGACCGAAAACTCCTTTTTTGGTGAGGGATAAAGTCACTTTTGTGTACCCTCTAGCACGTAGTCCAGATACCATAACCTATATATATATATAGGATATGATGTGCTATATATATGTGTGTATATATACATACACATTGTTATACATATATGTACATATATATATATATATGTATATATATATATATATTACCTACTAGTGGTTGCCAGTAGGTAGTTATAGTTAAGACCGAGTTTCCAAACAGCAACTTTGGCAGAAAGGTAGTTTTTGGTTTGCAGGCAAGTCATTTTTTAATTTGGTGTAAATCCGTTCAGTAATTTAGGAGAAATTAAAGCAAAAACCAAATTGCTGATCTTGCGCAGAGATCTGACTGGCTGCCAACACTTCAACCAGGAAGTGTTGGCAGCTATTTTGAGACCTGGCTTGAGCAGAGTCTAAAAAATAGAAAAAAAGAAAAGAGGGTAAGGTATCACTATCCTCTCCCCCGGCCTTGGTGCAGGCATCCCCCAGCCACCCCCCCCCCCGGGTTAAAAATAAAAATAAAAAATAAAAAAATCACAGCGAAAATCGTGACTATTTGCAATGTATTTTTTTTTTTTCTAAAGCAAGCATGGTCTCCTGTGCCTGGGGCATGTTATTTGAAGTAGGGGTGCACCTCCCTGGGGCTATGAATGTAAAGTATGCAGGGGTCTGCATGGCCCTCCACTCCCTGGGGACACCCACCTCCCCAGGGCAACATACTTTTATAATAATAGGAGAGTACTGTGGACCCACCCCAGAGCCCCAAGGACCACCACCTCCCAGGGCTTCAAGTTAATAATAAGTGGGTGTGTGTGCGGCCTAATGCACCCTGGGGCAACCAGCTCCCCCGGGCAAAATACTCCTAAAAAAACAGGGGGTGGGAGTCCTGCGGACTGCCCTAGACCCCAGGAACTGCCACCTTCAGTGGCTACAAATTAAATTAAATGAGATTTAGAAGGGTTATGTTGAAAACCCTCGGCCCCAGGGACCACCACCCTGGCAAATTTTAAACGATGGAGGGGGGCGCATGGCCCCCCTCATAGAGCTATATATGGCCCTAGGGACTGCTACCTCCCAGGGCCAGCTCCAGCTACCTCCCAAGGTGCACACTCTGGGGAGGTAGCTGTTTGTTTTTGCTTGGTGGGAGCTGACAGCTCCCAACAAGCATAGGTAAACATAATTCCACTTTCAGAAAGTGGGAGCTGTCAAATGCAAATATGCGTGCAGGGAAAGAGATGAAAACCTTGTTCCTGCAGCAGGGAGCTGCTATTTAAAGCAGGGAGCATGTAAGCAGGAGCAATACAGGCCAGGCCCTGCGGCCAACCCCTGCTGTGCATGGTTGGGTGGTTATAGGGGTTTGGCAGCAAGGCCTGGCCTGGGGGTAGACCCTGCAGCCAACTGCCACTGTGCACGGCCAAAGGACGTACGTGGTGTGAGTTAGGGTGGTTATTGGGGGTTGGCTGCAGGGTCTGGCCTGCAGCGAGGTCCTGCGGCCAACCTAGCCACACATGGCCTAAGTCCGTGCAAGGCGCAGGCTTGGGTGGTTATAGGGGGTTGGCTGCTGGCCGTGTGGGCAGCCCCCACTGCTCACAGTGAAAGGCTGTGCGTAGCGCAGGGTTGGAGGTTATAGGTGGTAGCCGCAGAGACTGGCCACAGGCCAGGCCTTGCGGCCCAATTCCTGTGGTGGACATCGGAAGGCCGTGTGCAGCAGTGGTTGAATTAGCGTGTAGTACTTAAAATGATTTTATGTTTAAAAAACATAGAACTCCACCTAAAAAAAACAAAGGTTACAGGGATGTTATTTATATTATATTTTAAATGTACAAAACCATAGAAATTCACCTGTTAGAGATATCTCAAGTAACTATAACTTTCCCCTGCTCTAAGGCAACAATAACTTGCGGCCTCGCCATGCACAGAGTTGTGTATATATATATATATACTGCAACCCTTACGGCGTTGCTGCGTTTCCAGACGAGGCACCTGGAAAATACAACAACCCACCACTCCCTTAGTAAAGGGTCACGCACACTCACCAGGAAGGCAAAGCCACAATTCCGGCAGTGCCAATGCATAATTTATTTGTGGTGCATCTTACAGAGAAAATTTGCTTGAGATCAAAAAGAGTATCAGAAAGGCAGGATATAAACTTTTAGCTGGAGGTTTGATGACCTACAGAAAGATATTAGTACATCGCAGAACCTGGCATCATTTCAAAATGAGAAAGGTCGGGACAGAGCCAAATAGATTAGTGAAAGAAGTGAGAGTTATGTGTCAGAAGTGGACTCCAGTATTCAAGGATCCAGCAGTAACAACACTAGGAAACCAGGAAATTTGCGGGAGGAACTGAAACTTTTGATTCAAGGGAGAAATCAACAACATTGGACCAAAGATCAGGGAAGAGGAAGAGAGAAAGGAGGAAGAGGAGGAAGAAGTCGAGACCGAGGCAGAGGTGGAAGCTCAGGGCAACAAGAATAGGCAGAAAGAGCAAAGATCACTGGAGCCCCACGGGAATGCAGACAAGGGGACAGAAATAAGAATGATAATGAAGATCAAGAACAATGTGGTAAATTTAGCAGAACACCCGTTATCTCCTTACACAATAAATGTATTAGGGTGAGGAATATCCTTTTGCCCTGTGAGTAACTTTGATCACATGCAAAGTAGAATACACCTTTTTTACTTTATAAGGAAAGTGAAATTCCACAAATGGTTCCAATTAAAGGGTAAAGAGAGAGCCAAAATGCAGGAACTGGCACCACTGAGTAACCTTACCCTTGGTGACGTTGACATGTTATTCACCTTGTCAGAGTTAGATACAGAATCAGAATCCATGGGAGACAAGTATTTAAATTTGGAATCTTTAGGTACTGATTTGGAGATGAATTGTCCCAATCACTTTAAGCCCAAATGCATTTTTAATTCCATCCTTTCTTATGATGTCATTTTTTGGCAGCTATTTTAGGACTCAGGGACACTTTTGAAAGTGTAGTTATTAAGGACTTTAAGAAGATGGCTAGACAAAGTAAGTGGAAATCGGATAATCTCACTAGATCTGAAAGATTAGCCATAAGTACATTGGCGGGGTGACAACATTGTCATTCAACAGTCTGACAAGGGTGGCAATGCGGTCATCCTCTCTAAAGAGGCTTACTTAGAAGAAGGTATGAGACAACTGAATGATAGAGAGAGGTATCTAAAGGTATCTAAACAGGAGATGGAGACTTCCAACCAGTTACATTATGATATGTTGTGTGATAGGAAGGACCATGGCCTCATTGAGTGGAATGAGTACTCCATCCTCCTCAATAAGTATCCTAGGCTTACAGTGATGTACTTGCTGCCAAAGCTACACCCTCTCTCCCCCCGAAGACTAATTGTCTCTTCGATTGGGTCCCTTTTAGAAAATACATCCAAGTACATAGATTATTTTCTGAGTCCTTTTGTGTCCTCACTCCCATCATATATTCAGGCCAGTAAGGATTTCTTACAGAGAATTTATACTTTTCCTTGGGAGGAAGACTAATTGTTTTGTTATGTTGGATGAATGCAGTTTGTACACGAGTATTTGTCGCAAAAGAGCTAAGATCTGAATAGCAAAAGAGCTAAGATATCAGCCTTTATTATGTTTTAATTTGCGGGCACACTATGATGAATGAGATTTGGTTTGTATACATTGATAGCCCACTGGGGCTGGATTGTGCAGTCATAATGAGGTACATGAATTTCTAAGGGATGACTACATCTACATATTGTTAATCTCTAGGACTTGTCTTGTGACACTGGATACTTATATAATTGTTTTTCATAATAGAAAACAAAGAATATGATGCAGAGTAAAGGTTGGTGTTTGCAGTCCTTTACTTGTGGACATAATACACTTTTAATGATATTGCAAAAGTATATTTGTGAATAAGGCAGGGGTTCCTACAGTGCCAAAATGAATTAGGAAAATGACATGGGGCACCACCTGTGATTTTATGCTATAAGGGAACTTGAATGCCAAATAAGAACCAATTATATTTAGTTATGAGTGTATTTTCTATAATGTCCTTTTTAACTCTTTTTCTCTTTTTCCTGTTATTTTTTCATTTTATACGTTGGGGATGGAAAAGATAAATGATTATGTTCTGTCCTAAATTGGATCTGCTAACCACAATAGAGGAGGTCTATTGGAGAGATTTATGTTCTTTTTATCTGCACAAATGATTTTGCTGCTATACACTTTGAGTAAGTAAGAATGTTTCCAAGATGGCTGATGCATTTGACCCACTTGCTTTTGGCTGTCATTTGTGTTGATGTTTCACTTTTTAAAAGATTGTTTAAAGGTGCCACTGGGAACAGGCTAGCTAACCCATGATCAAGGTGGCTGGACCACCGAAACGCATTGGGTTTTCGCTGTAAACTGCACCACAAATTAATTAAGCTTTGGCACTCACAGAATTTTATATACATATATATATATATATATATATATATATATATATATATATATATATATATATATATATATATGTATGTCCCCATAGGTTGTAATAGTTATGGCCATGTTACCATAGGAAATAGATTTTTTTTTGGTTTGTGTATAACTTTTGCACTGTCTCATCCCGCTCAGCTCCTTTCTGGGAAATTACAGAGTGATCCATCAAGCAGGGGTCAACAAAAAATGGGGGGAAGGGCAAAATGTGTTTTCTCCACGAAATTTCCCGTAGGAAAATTAGACACAGTTACAGCCAAAACAGCTGAACAGAATTACTCCAAATTTGGCAGAAAGCAAGATCTGTAGCCAGAAAACATGCTTTTTGTATGTAAATCTGTTGAGTATTTTATAAACAATTTGGGTTTCAAAATTATGTGTAAATAAAGACACAGAGGATCTGTGTACCCAACAGATCTAAAGATAAGATTTGATTTGCTGTCACAGCATCAACAAAAATGTTTTGGCAGCTATTTTAGGATTCAGGGACTCAGTCCCTTGTCCTGAAACAAAACTAAACAAAACATACAGGAGGGACACAATCAGATTTTTTTATTTTACTTTTTGAATGGTCTGTGAATCTGCGGCAAAAGAACAAGGACGTGCCGGCCTTTTTTTCAATAAAAACCTCCTAGGGTGGGTTACTATTTTTTTTAATTGGGGACGGGCATGTGTAGGGTCCCCTCCCCAAATCTGAAGGAGCCTCTGAGGACCCCTATCTCCCAAGGAGCAGCACAGAGTATAGGGGTCCTGGGACCCCATCACCTGGACCCCGTGGCAAAGTGTAGGGGGGCAGAGTTGCGCACTCCCACATAAAGGTACTTTCCCTCAGTGGCTTACATTTAGCTGGGGATAGCAGTACATGGAGTTCTGGAACCCCATCCCTGGGACACCAAGGAAAAAGAAGGGAGGGAGGGCACTTCCGCACACCCCTCTTTGGCTTTTAGCAGGGTGCACAAAAATGCTAGCTTCTATTGCCAGTGAGGTGTGTGCTCTTGGTGGGAGCCAGTTTGGCAGAGTGGGAGTGGGCTCTCAATGCTGCCAGTTAAAACAAACAAAGGGTTTTGGGTGCCCTGTGTGGGACGAGGGCTCTAAATCCCAAACACAAAAAAAGGCAGAAGACAGCTCAGAAGTAGGGTCTCCAAGCAGCCAAAAAAGGCTCTGGGTGTCATGGGGACCCAATGGATAAAAAAGGAGGAAGGCAGTGCCAGAGTGGGCACCACCAACAACTAAAATCGTATTGTGTAGCTGCAGGGAGCCCAATAACAGTAAGTCTCCTGGGTCATTGAATGCATACACTCCAGGAGAACTTGCCATAATTTGGAAAAACCCTCCAGATGGAACTGTTTGCTCTATAGCTGAAGTGCAGGGACCCTTGTGGTTGGTCCTATGACTGCATGTTGTGTCATATGTTCAAGGTTGTTTGGAGCAAAAATGTTTATTTTATATATTATAATCATTTTTTTCAGCATTGCCCTGTGTGTGTGATAATAAGGAAAGCATTGGGTTATGATTACTGATAAATTATTGTGGTGACTTTTTGATAAAGCCAATAGGTTTGCACTATATAGGCTGATCTGTTGCCTGACACCCTGAAAAGGGCAATAGGCTTCCCTTTAACATCTTGGTGTTCTATTCAGTTGACAAAGTCAGTAGGTCTGCCGGGACTCCGGGCGGAGTCTGTTGGAACTCCGGGTGGAGTACCCCTCGATGGCTTGGAATATCTCCTGAAATATGTAGCATACCGAAGCAGAGGAGCAAATAAAGGCATACACCAGGAAAGAACAGCTATAGATTGAGCACAGGAACAGGACAGTGAAGGTAGAGCAACCTTAGTGTGAATGAACAGAGAAGGAACCAAGAATGGACAACACACTGGTTACTACTAAGGTTGTAGACAGGTAAGGCTCAGAACTTCCCACAGTAACAAGGAATGTCAATGCCTCTGTGCAGATTACTTTGACAGATGATCACTCTGCAAGCCCCATAGAAGGGAGTCAGCAGGAGCTATTCTGTCTCTGAACCCTTATGGCACAAACAAGGATTTTACTTACATATATGAGACAAGCCCTTATGGGTCCAGCTGGAAACACAGTGGCAAGTCCAAGAAAATGCAAATGGTGCACTGTCACAGATAAAGCACTTAAGACTACATACATCACAAGACAAAGGATGGGGCAGGATTTGCCTCCTTGAAAGCAGGAGCCAACCCCTGTACAAAGGAAAACACTAATATACAGGTGAGGATTAATAGTACACTTACCAGATAGAATAGTCTAAGAAAAAAATACAGATCAAGTGCTAGAAAGGAGCCTAAGAACTGTAGCTAATTCTTCAGGAGCAGGCAATGAAAGGAACAAAAAAACAGAGAACAGCAAGTCATACAAGGATTCTAGGAAACTGTAACAAGCACAAGACTTGAAGATCAAGAGAACTAATGCAAGTAAAAACTGGAGAACTAGTGACTGCAAAAGAATCATAGAGAAAGAGAACAGAAACTAGGGCAAAATCTAAGACGTAAAGGAGACATTTCAGAAGTTAAGTAACTATAACTCTTGCCATGCCCTGCTTATACCCTTAATGCTACCCATCCCTGAACACTAAAAACCTTTCTACCCCATACCCTACCCAATCCTAAACCCTAAGTACTTTGATGTACTAACTATCCCTGTAACCTAAAATATTCTTACTACCCCTATACACTACCCATCCTTGAACACTAAATCATCCTTACTACCTCTACAAACTACTTATCCCTGGGCCCTAAAAACTACTTACTATCCTCAAACACCACCCATTCCTGAACCCTAAAAATGCCCTAACAGCCCCTGTACAATTACAACCCTTAAACCCTTACATTTTTGCAATTGTAATACATTGTGACTTACTTTGTTGTAGTGGTAAATGCGTTATAACCGCTATAGTGGGTCTGCATTGTTGTGGATGCATTGTAATGTTCACCAACAAATATTTTCTGTTCTAAATCATATCTGCAAGGCTTTGCTAAAGGATCCCAGATTGATGGCCAAGCAGATCACTTCAAGCAGAGAAGCTTTTGTTGACTTACTGTGAAAACATCAGAAGGCTTCTCTTACTCTATGACTGCATGTATGGAAGCTACAACTTGAGCTGGTCACACAGTTATCAGTCAGTACCTACACAGAAAGGGAAAGGTAGAAAAGCTTTAAAATCTTGTGCAGATCTACTGAGTAAAACCTTCTTTGAAAATGTGATTTAAAAACACACTAGTTAATTATGGTTTGAACTGGAAGCTTCTTGTGGTTGTCACTTAAAAACTCAATCATCAGAAATGTGGAAGGTAGGACAATCTTTTGCCAACATTAATTTATAGCTGGATATCTTTTTAACTGAGACTATACATGGTAAATACAACATACAAAGTCTCATTATAAATTGCATTTTAATTTTGATGAGGAATTAACTCACATTACCAAGCCCATCAGAATTACCAGCAGATTGACTACAGGCACAAAAAATTTCCAATTCTCCAAGCAGGCACAATTTCTAAATAAATGCAAGGGAAAAATTAGGAATTACCTGGGAAATCATTAAAGATTCCCCTGATAATTTTTCATTTTTCTGAGGACCCCAAAGATCTCTCTTGTGATTGGCTGGTAATTCTAACCCTCTCTGAAATGTAGATATCCCTGATATGACTAGCTAATGGTCCAATTACCAGGTCACTCTTAATGAGGCCCATGACATGGTAGTATATAAATCTCACATGTATATACTTAATTGTTAATTTCCATGTAAACGTACTGTCTTTTAATTCCAATTTCTCTGTTACAATTCAGTGAGCAATTTATCATGTTAAATATGTTTTATACCTGTAAAACATCACTAGAAGATTATATTTTGCAAAAGTTTTTGAAGGTCATTTAAACACATCACTATAATCATCAATTCAGTTTTTGGTGGAATCGTTTACTTTTCCATACAGAGTGTGTGCCATTTCCAGTTGAGTAAATGAGAGCTTAAAGGAGATCTGTAACAGGTTTCACACTATCAATTTTGGCCTTTGCTTTTAATTTCTACCTACTAAATATGCAGGTCATACTAGAGACAATAGAAATGCAATTTTAACACAAACATGCCCTAACACAAGTCAGAGAGCATGGCAGGAGGCAAAACCCATAAATTGACGGGAGAAAAGAAAGTTGAGGCCACAATAAAGAAAGAGTTAAATATATGAGAATATGATTTAGCTTACTTCAATTGGACATACTAAGCTGAATTTATCTCATTTGGACTTCCTTCATGTAGACTTTCTAGATATTTAGGGCCTGATTAGGAGTTCGGCGGACGGTTTTCACCGTCCACTGAACTTCCAATGGGGAGGTTGCCGCCACATTGGCTACCTCCCCGTTGGACCTATTAAGAGTTTTCCACTATGCTGGCAGGCTGTAACCTAGATTTCCACCCGTCCACTTAGGAGGAAACAGGCTACAGCATTGTCTCCGACTCGTAATCGAGCGGCAGCAATGCTGTAGCCAGCAGGGTGCAAGAGCACCCTCGCAATATTCACTGTCTACAAAACAGACAGTGGACATTGCGTGGGTGCTAGGCAGTGGGGCCCGTACCTGTTCTCTGCCAGCCTTTTCATGGTAGTGTTACCACCATGAAAAGGCTGGCGGAGAACTAGGACGTAATCCACAGGGCTGCGCTGCATGCAGAGCTGCCCTGGCGGATTAGGATTTTCGCCACTGCCTGACCACCGGGATCCAAAATCCTGGTAGAGCTGGTGGTTCCCTGGTGGCCAGGGTTGTTATATGGCGGTCAGACCAAGGCATAGGTTGTAAGACCGCCACACTCATAATGAGGCCCTAAATCTAGGGTCATTTGGGAAATGAATGTTTGGTTTAGAAGTTTGGTTAAAGCTAAGGTATTCTGACTAAAGGCTTTAGGAGTTAATCATTGAGGTTTTGTGTAGCTCTTCAGGCTTAGTTTTGGGGATTTGCTCATAGAAATATAATCACATAGGTCTAGGCCTCAGGGTTAGGTGTCTCATTTGTTGTAAATTATTCCAAAGGGCAATGCTTGAGCTGATTGCATAGTTTGGGGTGAGGTAGGTTTCAACCATTAACTTGTAGAAGGTTCTGCATTACTTTAGGGTCTGGGCACTATTAGCACTAGATTTATGAGTTTGCACATTTGCATTTTGGTTTCTGTTTGAACATTTGAATTTGGCTATGGTTCAGGCTGTATTTAGACTAATGAGAGTTACGTTCAGATGCAGGATTTAGGAGTAATTTTAGAGTTGTCTGGCAGTTCTTCTGTAAGCAGCTAGAATTAATTTCAGAGTTAACCACTGCAGTGGGTTTAGGTTAGTTTTAAGAAATGAGCTTGCGGATGGACTTAGATTTATATTTAGTCAGAAGTTGGGTTTATAGATTGAGGGTGGAGTAAAGGATAGACCTGCACTGTTAGTGATGATTTTAGTCATAGTGTTAGTATTGGGATGATGGTTTGGCACATGGCTTCAACTTTAGGATTAAACATTGCATATAGGTTTAGGCATAGGGCTTGCATTTAGGGTTATGCACGCATTTTGTTTTTTTGAAGCTTAGAAAAAAAAAAAGGTTTGGGTTTAGAGGACTGATTCAGAGTATGCCTTTAAGTTCATACTTAAAGGCATAGATGGGCTTTGGGGTAGTGATTCATTTTAAACCTGCAAACATGAATAGATTTAGGGATCAGTGTATGGTTTGTGTTCGTATATTTTTAGGCTTAGAAGCTGTGTTTAACCTTAGGTATATAACTGGAGCCTGGTTTAGGTATCACTTTGAGTATTGGGTATATGGCCTGAATTCTAGGTTTGGGCTACCTCTACCACTGACCTTAACTATAATCCAAAAAGACTGGGTGAATTTATATCAATTCAAATGGAATAATTCCAACATGAATTGCTTCCTATTTCATATATCCAAACCAGTTAGTCCTGATGAAAGTAGCCATAATCTTTCAAAGGTCATAGTCTATAAGGTAACAGATATCAGAAATGTAAATATGTGAAACATTACAACAAAGAAAGAGACTAACAACATGTACTATAAAGAGGTAAATAGCATGAGATGCAAAGCTGTCAAACAACAATTATAGTTAAACATCACTGTGTGAAAGTCAAACATCACCTTGTTGCTGTATTTGTACTGTATGATGCAAACAGTCCAGGATATAAAGTGCTAAACAACAAAGAGTATAGGGAGGAAAACTCATGCTACTGCTTCCATACCAGTCCCAAACACTACTGCTTCAGAAATAACTTTGACACTGATGCTTCTATTTGACCCCTTGGCATCCATTGTCCATCAGGTTACCATCACCAAATTCTATTCCAACACATACCCCATGTGGCCATTTAGCTAGCTACACCACACTTTAACTACCTTCGTGCGATCTCATTGGCTAATTGTACTAGTGGACAATGATCAGAAAGAAAAAAGGCACCTCATTATACCTTACCATCTATTGCTCCTTCAGAGAAATTGTACATGCTTTACATAGTAAGATTGGATGTTTTTGTTATTATAATATGAGAAAAAAATACTCAAGGTGAAGAGTGATCACTAAGCATTCTAAATGGTTGTTTTGTTGGGCAAACATTGTATTGCTAGAATCAAATAACCAGAAGTTCAAATTAATTATTTTTTAATCAAGAGTGCACCTTAACAGCCACAAATTTCACTTTGATTTAACAAAATAGAAAATCAACTGGAAGGGTAAGTTATGATTTTTCAACTCACCACACATATTTTATTGTATCTGACCAATCACAAACCACGTGGATTTTCAATATGTGTCTTAAAGAGAAATCAGAAAGTCAAGAGGCACTGACCACAGTCAGTTCTTACCCTAAAGTCTCATTATGGGACAATGTGGTATGCAAGAACCATGCTGGATTTAGGTACCCACATCTGAAATACAAAAAACATAATCATCTCATTTTGGAACATGGATCTTAGAACACGAAAGCGACTGTTAGCTATGTAGTGTGAAGCCAGCAGATCACAACTGCTGGGGCCTATTAAGGACAATGCACATACAAGTCTAACCACAAAAAAAAGGGTAGGCAAGCTTGCATGAACTATTGCTATATACTCTGGGCAATGAACAAATAAATCAAATTCATGTGCCAAGAAGACTGAGAGCTCATAAAATCAATGTAGTAAATGTAAATGATGTGTAGATGAATAAAATGTTGATCACAAAACTTTTTGATACCATCGGTTTACTATACAAATATGGGATCAAATTTAAAGGCAGCTTTTGAAAACTACAAAACATGTTCAAAAGATCTCCTTACCTGAGACTGTTTGTCAAAATTGATGGCACCAGTGATCAAGGGCAGAAGGGCATTTTGAAACCCATGGTGGTGCACGTCTGAATTTTTGCCATTTTTTGATGCTAGATTTTAAAACATAGTTGATTTGTGACTTGAACAAATCGAGTGACTTGGTGTAGTGGGAGGCCTTCAAGGTTGTGTTGAAGGGAAGGCAGTGGTCGGCGTCCACCCAGTAATTCTCCGAGCACGAGTACATTGATGTGGAAAGGTGAGCGGTATACAACCCTCTCCTCCTACCCACACTGGCCCCTATCCATGAGACGGAAGCCTGATTGCTGGAAGGGCTGCATTATCTGGATTTCTCATCCTACACTGCCAGGGTACAAGCAGAGGAGAATCGATTTGATAGGCTGTTGGCACGGCAGGCCAACAGAGACGCTCTACAGACACCAGTGTTGAAACTCTGGGTCTTTGAGGGCAGTGACCTTCATTCCCAGGAGGAGATTCTGTAGGCATTCACGGCTTATTATATGAATCTTTATCAACCCATCAAGGATCCCCTTCCGGTTGCCCTGGAAAACGTTTGTGCTCCTGCGCTGCTCTACAGACTGACCTCACTTAAACAGCGGACCTTGATGCCCCCTTACAGTCCAGGAGTTTCATATTACTATCATGGCACTGACCTCTGGGAAGACTCTTGGGATGGATGGCCTAATGGCCGAGTTTTATAAATCATTTCAGAGCGAAGTGGCCCCACAACATCTCTAGCTTTATGTGGGGTGTTGGCTGCCGGCTCCCTCCTGGCCTCGATGCGCAATGCTTCCATAACTTCATTACTTAAGTCAGGTAAGGACCCCTAACACCTGTGGTTCCATCACCCTATTGCCATCATAAATGTAGACTACAATATGTGGAGTCTGCTCCTGGCCTGAAGTGACCAATCAGTGTTGCCACATTTAATTAATTCTGATCAAAATGGGTTTATCCCAGGATGGAGTCCGTCAGTTGTTTTGGGTCCTGGAGGCAGTCCAGGTCTGCAGGCTCAGGGTAGCAACGTTAATGATGTATATCCGTAAGGCCTTTGATTCCCTCAGCTGGGATTATCTTTTTATCCCAGCTGAGGGAATAGTTCTGAGGAGGTTCGACCTCGGCCACTCATTACTAAACTCATCTGCATCTTCTATACCTCTCCTACAGCCCAAACTCAGATCAGGGGGGGTATCTGAGTACTTCATGGTTGGAGACAGCACCCGTAAGGGCAGCCTTCTTTTGCCCTTTCTCTTGGCCATGAAAACAAAGCCTTTGGCTACTCGGACAAGGCTGGAGGTGATGAGTTGGGGTATCCTATTGCATGATTGGGCTCATATAGCTTCCCTTTATGGGGATGTTGTCCTATCATACTTACTGTTGCGCATGCCACAGTATTGACTGCGTGTCTACTGTGACCCCCTTAATGGGTAAAGCGCAAAGCCTATAAGGCTGCGCGCTGCGCGCTGCACCCTGGATCACTCATCATTCTTGAGTCTTCCTGTTACTTTCCCTGCTTCCGGCTCCTGCCCCAGTGTTTCCTGCTGTGCTTACAGTCTTCTGGTTCACTGGTCTCCTTACCTGCCAGCGCCTGTTCAGCTCCTCCTGGAGTCTGGATCGTCACTTCTCTCTCCTCCAGATCTGCCTCTGAAACATCAGCGTTCTTCCTTCCGACAAGTGACATCCTCGGCTGGTCTTCTGTGTCATGTCAGTGTCCATAGCTTTGGCTCTCAATTGTGGTTTCCTCACAGGCTTGTAAATCTGCAAAAAGGGCAATAAATGGACTTTCAACAGCCATCTCCTCTCATGCGGTAACTTGCTAAGGCTATAGGTATTTGGGGAACTACTTATCTGAAATATTTACACTGCATTCTGATAACCGCTGACTCTTCTTCCTGCTGATTCCTGAACTTGCTTATGATTATTTTGTTAGCCTGAAAATACTTAATTTAAAAGACTGTTTATGTTTGTTACATACTTGGAAAAGACTGACAAGTGAATTTCTTGAAAAAGACTGATATATTATTTTGTAATCTGCATGTCATTCTCTCAAGGAATAGAATTGCATGTGTCCTGCATATTTACATTTAAGTAACTATTATTGATGGAACTCTGCTGATAAGCTTAGGTATGTGACTAAGGTAGGAGGTGACATACTAAAATATTCTCATATGAATTGCGCATTATAGTCGTGTAACTAATTTTCATGCTTAGCTTGCAGGTATTAGTGAATTCAGAGCACTCTTAAGGGCACTAGGTAATTAATCACGAGTAACTTCTCTGTGCACTTTCTATGTTACATAGAAAATATGAGTACTGAACATTGGCATTTGTTTTGTAGATACCGTAGCAGCTCAACACCCTGGGGGCCATTGGACCGAAGTCTGGTTTCCACGTCAGCCAACAGTTGTCCCTTCATCTTGGTGAGACAGATCAGGTCATCTTTCAAGGGTCTCTCTGGTTTGTTGTTAAGTGGGGAATTTCCACATGCCCATTTCACTCCTGCGAATAGGCGAGAGCCTGACAAAATGACAAGCCCTTGTATACACTTTTGCCTGAGTGAAATGGATGCATGTGAGGTCACCCTGTCTGATTTAGATCACATGATAGGCAATCTACAAAAGGAGACACAAGCACTTGCACAGAGAGTAGACACTTTACACCGAACATCCAACCCTGCTCCCAGCATTTCAGATATAGACCAGGGGAAAAAAACATGGATGGTACTTTAGTTCAGTATGCTGTAGCTGGTTCTAATAATGGGGTAGGAGCTCCAGTAATCCAAGTCACAACTCCAGCTGCTATTCCATTAGCTCCTCCTGAA
Organism: Pleurodeles waltl; assembly: GCF_031143425.1. Taxonomy (NCBI): domain Eukaryota; kingdom Metazoa; phylum Chordata; class Amphibia; order Caudata; family Salamandridae; genus Pleurodeles; species Pleurodeles waltl. Next base: position 730,831,918 of record NC_090449.1, read on the forward strand.
AAATTTTCTGGGGACCCTATTAAATTTGTGACTTTCATTTTTTCAAAGAATTACTGAACTTGCATCAGGGAAACCATGACTTATTGACTTATATCACTACATTCAATAGACGAGTGACAGAGGAAGACTGGCCTGAGAGTAAGTGAAGTTCCTTGTTTTGCTGAGGCTTACATGATGAATTAAAAGATCTTCTGGCTCAGGTAGACCCCTCAGAAAATTGTAGTGAGTTTATAGACCTGGCAATGAAGTTGGATCATCGTTTGGCAGAAAGTAGGAAAGAGAAAGGAAGAAAATAAACAAGATTGGTGGTTTATAAGCAAAAAAGACCAGAGCCTGAAAAAACTGATAAGGATGAACCCTTCAGATAGACAGTCTTAGAGGTCCACTTAGTGAAGAGGAAAGACAAAGACGTAGGGCATTAGAGCTTTGTCTGTACTGTGGAAACAAGGGATGTTTCTTATGTGTCTGTCAAGTAAAAGCAAAAAGAAAGACAGAATTAGGAAACTTAAATACCGAGAACTTGGGAAGATGAGTGTTTTGGGGGTCTAGTTAGACTTAGCCTCACAATTTTTAGTACAAACGTCCTGTATACAATATTACCATTATCTGTTCTTGACTTCTCTCTTATCCTGGGATGGGGGCTCTGCAGAAATACAGGTACTGGTAGATTCGGGGGCCACAGGGAGCTTTATGGATCTAGCTCTCGCTTCTTGTTATGATATTCCTAAGGAACTGAAAGCCCAGGCTGATGAAGGCAAGACCGTTGATGGTAGTGCCTTACAGTCAGGCCCCATAACTCACTCTACTTCTGTTGTATGTCTGACCTTACTGGGAAATCACATAGACACACTTATATTTGGTCTGATTCAAGCTCCGCATTTCCACATCATCTTAGGGATACCATGGTTAGAGTCCCATAACCCAAACATTGATTGGCAAAGACATACAGTTTCTTTTAGTTCTTCCGTTTGTAAGGAACATTGTATGATAGACATTCCATGAATATCCCAAGACACAAAGCTAGCAGTTATCCTAGAGGAAGTGGGCCCTCAGATCCCTTCATGCTATCAGGACCTAGCAGATGTATTTGATCAACAACAAGCTACAACCCTTCCCCTGCACTGCCCCTATGATTGTCAGATTGATTTGATTCCGTGTTCCCATATACCATATAGTAGGATTTATGTTCTAACAGAAAAAGAAAACATCCATCTGAGGGAATATCTGGATGAGATGTAATGTATAGGTTTTATCAGGCCTTCTCATTCCCCAGCCTCTTCCTTTCTATTCTTCGTACCAAAAAAAGGGGTAAGTAGAATGCTTGTATCGATTACAGAGCTTTGAATGATGTCACCATGAAGAATCGTTATCCATTACCTCTCATTACTAGTTCATTAAATCAAGTAAAGGATGCACAGGTGTTCACTAAGTTGAATCTAAGAGGGACTTATCATTTGATATGACTTAGAGAGGGTGATGAATAGAAGACAGTCTTTTGTACTAAGTTTGATCTGTAGGATTACTTGGTAATGTCCTTTGGATTCTGTAATGACCCTGCAGCCTTTCAGTTTTTTAAAATAAATTAAGTCTTAAGGGATTTTTTGGATATCTCTGTGATGGTATATCTTGATGATATCCTAATTTACTCTCCCACAATGACTGAACATCAGAAGCATACAAGTGAGGTATTGCAGAGACTATGGGGGAAAAAACTATATGTGAAATTGGAGAAGAGTGAGTTCTATGTACCCAAGGTTTCCTTTTTGGGGTATGTTCCATTGTCACATGGAGTTGGTACAGACCCTCAAAACATCACTGCTATTTTGCAATGGAAGTCTCCAAAGTCAGTAATGGAAGTTCAAAGTTTTTTGGGATTCGCCAACTTTTATCAATGGTTCATAGATCACTTTTCTTCTGTGGTTACCCCTATTACTTAACTCCTTAAGAAAGGAAAGGCATTTCTTTGGACTGAGGTAGTGGAGCAAGTATTTCAACAGTTAAAAATGACATTTATCACTGCTCCTGTTCTGCAGCACCTTGATACCTCCCAATCCTCTATTGTGGAGGCAGATGCTTCTAAAGTTGCAGTAGCGGGGAGGTTAATCACAAAGAAATAAAGAAACTGGTTAGTTGTACCCTGTAGCTTACATAAACTGAACCCAGCAGAAGTGAATTACTCTATAGGACACAAATAATTATTGGCCATTAAGAAGGCATTTAAGGGATGGCGACATTACTTAATGGGTGCCATACATACAGTCACAATAATTACTGATCACAGAAACGTAAAGTTCCTAAAATGTGCCAGGGCCCTCTCCATGCGACAGTTAAGGTGGACTACATTTTTCACTGCTTATGATTTTGTGATACAGTTCCAATCAGGCAGACAAGAAAAAACGATGTCTTACCTTGTATAGGACATAAAGTTGAGGAGCACGAAACTGAACCCATTTAATCATACCCTCAGACCGAATCCTAGCTGCTATAGTTTCTGAAGAATCTTTTCTGAAAGCGGTAGTAGCAGCACCGAGTTCCAGTGAATCTCAGAATATAAAAGAAGGACGGGTAGCAAGTTAATCAATGATGTTTATTATATACAAAATGGCTTATATGTCCCTACGCCAGAATTACAGAAATTGGCCCTACTCTGGTGTCAGGACATCTAGGTGAAAAGAATACAATCGAGCCACTTCTGGTGGCCTATATTAGTATCTGACACTAAGGGCCTGATTACGAGTTCGGCAAATGGTTTAGGCCGTCTGCCAAACGTCCAACGGGGAGGTAGCCGCCATGGTGGCTACCTCCCCACTGGGCCCATAAAGAGTTTCCTGCTAGGTCGGCAGGCGGAAACCTGAGTTTATGCCCACTGGGCTAGTAGGTAAATTCCTGCCGCATTGCCTCCGGCTTGCAATTGAGCCGGTGGCAATGCTGTAGGATGCAGGGTGCACCAGCATCCTGGCAATGTTCACTGTCTGCAAAGCAGACCTCCCTGCTGGAGTTATTAAGGGTATTAAGCAGACATTGAACATATTGTCAGGGTGCTGGCCAGGGGGTCCCCTGCACTGCCCATGCCAAGTGCATGGGTAGTACAGGGGCCCCTCTAGGGCCCCCTGCACTCGTTCTCCGCCAGCCTTTTCATGGCTGTGTTACCGCTATGAAATCGCTGGTGATGAATGAGGTCGCTGCCCTAGAGGATTAGGACTGCCTCAACCGCCAGACTGCTGGGATCTCTGATCCTGACAGTGCTGGCGGTCCGACCGTGGCACGACCGCCATGGTTACAATGTGGAGCTCGGACTACCACATAGGCTGTGGTACGACCGCGAGTCTGGCGGTCAGGTGACTGCTAGACTCGTAACGACCATCTAAATGATTTGTACAATGATGTTCCATATGTTTCCCAAACAAAGACATACACCAAGCACCGGCAGTTTTATCACATCCATTGCTGACATCTCCACATCAGTGGCATACAATTTCTATGGACTTGATAACTGATCTACCAAAGCCAGAACATGGAAATACTACTTTACTGATTACAGTAGATCTATTTTCCAAAATGGCACAGTTTACACCCCTGCCAAGGTTGCCAACTTCTAAAAAACTAGCAGACACCTTCTTACAGTCCATTGTGCATTTGCCCTGTTTACCATGGGTGTTGGGTGTCTGATCGGGCCCCCAGTTTGTCTCAAGATTTTGCAAGGCCCTGTTTAAAGAATTACAACTAGAGGTGCATTTGTCTGCTGGCTAAAATCCCTAGACATATGGTCAGACTGAGAGGGTGAATCAGGGTCCAGAACAATACATGTCAGGTATTAAGTGATACAGCAGAGTGGGATAAGTATCTTTGGGCGCTGAGTATGTGTATAACAATGCTCAACATAGTTCCACAAAGCGTTTTCCATTTCAATGTAATTATGGAATGAATCCTCGTTTTCTGCTACTGCAATCTTTTCCTAATACAGACGTCCCTGCACTTCAAGAATACATAGAACAGATCAAGCACATTCAAGTAATGGCACACACCAATTTAGAAAAAGCAAAACAAGTGTATAAATGAACTGCAGATGCACATTTTAAAGACAGTCCAGATTATCAAATTGAGGATCAGGATTGGCTTTCTACACAACTCCTTAATCTTAAAGGGCCTCAGAAGTTCCAACCATGGTACATCAGCCCTTATTAAGTAATCAAGAAGATTAATGATGTAACCATGAAATTGGAATTGTCTTCACATTTGCGAGTGCACCCTGTGTTTCATGTATCTTTGTTAAAACCTGTTACTCTTGGTACTGTGCTTCAACAAAAGCTTCCAGCTATTCTCATAAATATTGAAACTGAATTTGAGGTTGAAGCAATTTTGGACTCTAAACGGATACGTCATAGACTGCATTATTTGATTCATTGGAAAGGTTATGGCCCAGAGGGTAGCACCTGGGGACCTCCCTGTAATGTGCAGGTCCCCCATCTGGTAGGGATGTTTCATCAACGTAACCCAGACAAACCCAAGCCTGAGGGGGAGCCATGATGTGGTGTACTGTCAGGCATGTCATGTTCTTGACGGCCTGTCTACTGCGGCCTCTTTAATGGATGAAGTGCGTAGCCTGTAAGGCTGCGCGCTGCACCCTAAATGACCACTCATCTTTCTTGAGTATTTCTGCTTCCTTACCTGTTTTCCGGCTCCTGCTCCAGTGCTTCCGGCGGTGCTTGCAGTCTTCTGGCTCACTGAGCTCCTTACCTGACGGTGCCTGTTTCAGTTCCTCCTAGAGTCTGGATTGTTATGCCTCCCTCCTCTGGATTCGCCTCAGCGTTCTCCTTCTAACATGCAACACCCTCGAATGGTCTTCTGCATCGTGGTAGCATCCGTAGTGTCAGCTCTCATTTGTGATTTCCTCACAGACTTGTAAATCTGCAGGAAGGGCAATAAATGGACTTTCAACAGCAATTTCCTCTCATGCAATAACTTGCTATGGTTATACTTATTTGTGAAACTACATATCTGATTTATTTATGCCGAATTCGGATAACTGCTGACTGTTCTTCCTGCTGATTTCTGAACGTGCTTGTGATTATTTCATTAGCCTGAAAAGAATTAATTTAAGATACACTTTATGCTTGTTACATACTTGGAAAATCCTGACAAGTGATTTTCTTGAGAAAGGCTAATATACTATTTTGCATTCTGTATGTCATTTTCATAAGGAATATAACTGTTTGTGTCCTATACATTTAGATTTATGTAACCATTATTGGAGGAACTCTGCTGATAAGCTTAAGTAGGTGACTAAGATAGGAGGTAACATACAAAAGTGTAATCATATGAAATGCGCATTATAGTTGTGTAAGTAATTTGCATGTTTAGCTTGTCTTGCAGGTATTAGTGAATTCATCATCAGAGCACTCTTAACATCCCTAAATAGAAAAGGACACTGGGGGGTCATTATGAGTTCAGAGGACAGTTTTCACTTACTGCCAAATGTGCGACGGGGAGGTTGTCTGGTGGAGCTGGGAATTCCCTGGTGGTCCGACCGCCAGGGTTTTCATGTGGCAGTCGGACATGATAGGTATTTAATCACTAGTGATTCTCTTGAGGTTGGCTCCGGGATGCTTCCGGTGTGCTCTCCATCTTCCTAGACACACCCCTTCTTATACCAGGTGATCCAGTTGTTTGGGCTCCTCTTCCTGGGAGTTTCCTTACTGAAGGATGTCTCCGTAGGTGGGAGGAGGAAGGTATTACATGTCTGGGCGACTTTCACACTGACCAGCAGTCACTGCCATTTGAGGAACTGGTGGGCCTTACCTGACGGGCAAATTCTTCTTTAGGTCTCCCTTTGGGGAGTGCTGGAGGATCCCTGGAGGGCCTCGGGCTCTGAGCTGGACACTTACAACCTCCTGCAAACAATACATACTATGGGTGGGGGGTTACCGATAGATTACATGGTCAACTCGGGCTCTACTTGCACATACACCGATATCACTCCAGTCCTTGAGGGAAAAGTAGGAGGAGGTCTTTGGTAGACACCTTAGGGGTAAGGAATGGAAGCGATTGCTCATGTTTCCCAAACGGGTGTCCCTTTACGCTCACCTCAAGCTTATCCAATTTTACTTTCTTTACTGTGCATCCCTTTCCCCTCATCGGCTTGCACGGATATTTCTAGGGGCTTCCAATCTTGTCTGGGATACCACACTTCAGCATACTACTGGCTTTCAGTCCTTACACACCTTCATCCAGAACCTTCTCTCCTGGGAGGTGTGCAACTTGGGATTATTTCCTTGAACCCAGAATGGGAAAGCTGCTACCCAATTTCTAGATTTTGCCCTGGTTCTGGCTAAGAAAGACCTCACGCCCCATTGGAAGTCCCCCATCTTTCTACCTCAGCTCAGTAGCTGATGCCATTCACTAGGTGGGCAAAATCTGAGGCTGTAGCAAACCATAGGGAGGATGCACAGGGCGTCCAGTGCCGTGTGCTGGTCCCAGGCTTGGAGGCCCTTACTAAACTGCCCCACCCTCAGTCTGAGTCATCTTCAGCCTCTAATGCCCCCTTTGCCTACAGAGGATTCCATACTTCTGCTGCCCTTTCCCTCCGCTTTTTATATTTTAAGGGTGTTTGCTCCTACTCCCTAAATGTGGGGATATCCCTTGACCTTTTCTGTCCAAGTCCTTTACCTGCCCCGCGGGAGCTTTTTCTCACTGTTTTTGTAGCTTGCATGCCGGATGTTTACCCTTGGGACTGTGGGGGGTGGGCTTGTGATCTGAGACTTTTTCTCTTGCATTGCCCCCTTGTATACTTATCCTCCCAATGTTTGGTTTATATGCGACCGCTACCTCATACTCTTTTTCGGTTGTACTGTAGTGATTATATCCTATTGTCCACTTGTTTCTTGCTCTGTCCCGATAGCAAAATTTCAATAAAAAGACATGTTTAAAAAAAACAAATCAAGCGACTTCGACTTTAAAAAAATGAACACCCATGAATAATAGAAACGTTTGATACCGTCTAAAAGTTTGGGAGTGCTACAGTTTATTTCTTTATCACACAGGTGTGTGTGGCCACAATATGGTGTACATTATGTAAGTACATAGTAACTAAATTCCAATTTAAAAAACTCGACCAGAATCCCGCTACGTCAACCCCAGTTGCCAGAATCTGGCGTATTACAGAGATCACCAAAAAATGCACAGACAGATCAGCAGTGAAGCAGATCACAGAAAGGTCACACAAGAAAATTAAGAAAAGTAGATGGGGATCTCGCACACAACCAAAACTGAGAGTCTAGAGACAACAAGCCATGGTTAGGGAACCTAAAAGAAAAGGAAAAGGAATTTTCAATACAATGGATAATTGCAGTTATAATCCAGAAGGAAGTGCTCCCTTTTCCTATTAAGTCGTGTGCCCAGGATTTCTCATCATGCCTGTAAACATTCCACTGATCTAAAACACATGTACATCGTTGAAAAGCTGACCCTTTCAGTGTGCATGTGCCAGGTTAAAGTGGTTGCATCCTTTGCAAGGTCCCTCCAGGGCGTGACAGCAGTGGGTGTCTTGCCCAGCAAAGCAGCTCACCTGCCATTGTGAGGCCTCGATGATTACTGACATGTCGAGTAGCTGTCAACATATCATCAGTTAGGAACGGTTTGAGTCCTGTTGTACAGTTTGGGGCAGCTTGTGTTAACAACTGGAAGGACTACATCTATAAGTGCAGGACCATGATTAATTTGCATATTGTGAGAAAATGCCCCTGTCTGCTCGGTCACCCCATTATTATGGCACGATGCTGCTGGGGTTTGAGCTCTGTGTACTTGAACACTGCTGTCTAGACCCCGATGCTTGTGCTCTTACTCCTAAAAAATGGCAAATGTGGCTAATACACTTTTCCCATATTTAATTTTCTTGTAAGGCCATAGTTTATGGTGAAGAAAATACACCAGTGGCATAGAAAGTTAGATGTCACCTGTTGAATGCCGCACCTACTGGACTACGGGACCTACTGGATGTTCCTACAGCGACTATCCCCCATTGTTAAGAGTTGTAGCTGGTTCTACGAAGAAAAAACGAAGTTACGGTTAATGTGCTAATTCAGCAGCTCGTAGATCGTACTGCAGTGGACTGTCTGTAGGACAATTGTTCAGTGGTTTAGGCTTCCGTACTATTACTGATCTACAATCCAAGTACAATCTGGCTCAAAATACTTTATTTGAATATTTTCAAATATGGACTGTGTCTCAGAAATTAGTACTGAAAACAAATGTGATAAATTGGGACATCAGTGTTAACCTATTCCACCAAAGAGAACATGTAGATTGGTGAAATTTATATGACTATGCATAAACGTGGGGAAGATGACACTTCAGAACTGGCTTTGAAAGTTGTGGGGTGAGTGAAATGCCCCACCACTTCCCAAAAACACAAAATAAAACCCCCTCCCCCAAAATCCCAAAGTAAACCACCCCTCCCTCCAAAAGCCCAAAATAAAATACCCTCTCCCCCCAAAAGCCCAATAAAAACATAACATTAACTAGAAAATAAAACACAACCACTAAACTTACATGCATTACATATTTCAAATAAAATAAAATGGCACTTACCCATGGGCTGCGCATTCTCTTTGTTGTTCTTCTGCTGTCCAATGCACGAAGAGATCCCCAATTAATCTAGACCCTGATATCATGCTGTTAACCAAAATGAGAGAAGTGCCTTGATTGGATGAAGCAGGCTGGCTGATGCTCCTTCAGACCATGAAGGCCTGTGCTTGGTCTCCTCCCAGCAGTTTGGACAGCTTCAAAGTGCACATGCCACTTTGGCCCGATGCAAAACAGCTGGCCAAAGTGCGCACTTTAGAGCATCCAGTCAGCCCTGCTTCAGTCCTCCATGCTGCCAATCTCCTGCAGAGGACATACCCAGCATGTCTCTGGGCTCCGGGCTTTTGCAGTGCGCACTGCACTCTGCATACACCGGTAAAAATAAAATGGCAATGAAATCACAGAGAGCTGCCCTCGTGGAAGAAACCGTAGCAGGAGAATTGGACAACAAATTAAATCAAAAGACATAGAGGAAGCTTGAAAGATACCTTGCATGTTGATAAAATATGTAAACGCTATAGTTCAACAGTTTAAAACTATTTGTATGCTGTATTATGCAACAGAAAAATGAAACAGTGGGGTATGAGTAGTTTCAGTAGCGCAAAATAAAATGTGTCCAAGATGTGGCGTATTGGCAGCTGACATTGTTCCTAATGCTTTCTAGCTCTTCGAAGTTGGTCATTTTTGGTCTATCATCCAGTATCTTTTGGTGCATTTGCATTATAACTAGCTAACTACGGTAACTACTCTTAGCTAACTACGGTTAATATTATGCTTAAGATGAAGCTTGACATTAGTAAACACGTCTGCAATGGTATCCATTGCTATTGTTACACAATTATATATTGCGCAAGACTGGATTGATAAGACACCTCCAGCATTACATGATTACTAGACACTCAGAATTCAGAAATTTCAAATGGAGTAGGCAGGGCCGGCCGGTACCCTTTGAAAGTCATGGGTCGATGAAGTGCCCCACCACTTCCCAAAAAAACAAAAAAAAACACCCCCTCCCTCCAAAACTCCAAAGTAAATCAACCCTTACTCCAAAAGTCCAAAATACAATACCACCTCCTACCAAAAGCCTAAATAAAAGGATAACACGAACTACAAATTAAAACACAACCATTTCACTTGCATGCATTGCACATTTCAAATAAAATAAAATGGAACTTACCCACAGGCTGCGAATCCTCCTCGCGAGAAGCATCACTTACAACGTAGCAAATACAACGCAATGCATTTATCACGATGCCTTTGCCATGCATATGTGTTTACCACGCATGCCTTTACCACAAATATACATTACCCACGCATGCCTTTACAACAAATTTTGTTGTAAAGGCATGAATGGTTAAGGTATAAGCGTGGTAAAGGTTTTAAAGGTAAGTATTTTTTTTTTATTTTGTGAAGGCATAAATGGTAAAGGTGTATGCATGGTAAAGGTTTTAAAAGTAAGTACATGTAAGTATTAAGTGGTTTGAGTATGTATATATATATACATATATATATATATATATACACAGGGTTTTTAGGGTTTAGGGTGGGTATGGGTTTTGAGATGGTAAGGGCTTTTTTGCTTTTAGGGTGAGTATGGGATTTGGGGTGGTAAGAGCATTTTTTAAGGGTTTTGGATGGGTATGGGATTTGGGGTGGTCAGGGCATTTTTAGGGTTTAGGGTGGGTATGGGATTTTGGATGGTAAGGGCATTTTAAGTTGTTTTCATTGTGGGTATGAGTTTTGGGGTGGTAAGGGCATTTTTAGGTTTTATGGTGGGTATGGGTTATTGGGTGGTAAAGGCACTTTTAGGTTTTAGGGTGGGTATAGGTTTTGGGGTGGTTATGGGTTCTTGGGCGGTGACGGATGTTTAGGGTTTAGGGTGAGTACGGAATTTTGAGTGGTAAGGGCATTTTTAGGGTTTAGGGTGGGCATGTGTTTTGGGGTGGTGGTAAGGGCTTTTTAGGTTGGGTATGGGTTTTTGGGTGGTAGGGGAATTTTTAGGGTTTCGGGTGGGTAGGATTTTATGGTGAAAATGTATGTGTGTGTATATATATATATTATGTCTCTCTCTCTCTCTCTCTCTCTCTCTCTCTCTCTCTATATATATATATATATATATATATATAGATATATGGTATACTTACCTCTTTACTTTTTACCACGCATATGCCTTTACCAACCATGCCAACAACATTTTCATTGTAAAGGCATATGCGTGGTAACAATTTTTTGTTGTAAGTGCATGTGTGGTAATGATGCATTCATTGAACTTACCACATTGGAAAGGCATGTGTGGTAAGTGCATGCATTGTTCCATCATACAGCCCCTCCTCGCTGTTCTTCTGCTGTCCCATGCAGGAAGAGCTCCCCTAACCAAACCAGACACTGCTCTGATGCTGCAAACCAGCATGAAAGAAGCGCCTGGATTGGATAGAGCTGTCTAAGACAGCTAGGTGGAGAGTTTCAAAGTGACCCATGACCTGTCTTAAGGCCAGGCTTCATTCAAAACGCTGCACAGCTCCACTTGTCTGCCTCCGTGCCCCCGACCCTGCCCTCGCTGCTGCCATGAGTTCGAGGCCCTCCAACACCCACAGGCACCCGTCTGCGCCTCATCCCTGGTGTCTAGTGGTTGGCGTAAGTATTGTGTGTCTGTCCTGTAATTGTCTGTGCGTTATTTGTGCCATTTTTCCTTTTGTTGTGTCTTTCTGTGCATTTCCGTTTTCTGACTCTGCTTTCTGTGCCTTTTTTGCTATTTGGCTCTGTTTTGTGCTTTCCTCTTCCTTTTTTGCCTACTCGTCTTTTTCTGCCCATTTCTTTGCCAACTTTCGGCTAGTCCCGCTCCCACCATTCCCGCTGCAGCTTCCCCTGTGGCCCCGCCCCCTCATGCCCCCATTTGCCCACCGCTCCCTGCCTCCCGCCTCCCAGCTGCTCCTCCCTCCCACCTCCCCTTCTTAATGGCGGCCACCGGAGGCGTGCCAGAGGCAAGCCCGTCTGCGCCCATCTGTGCCTGGACAGCGCACAGCGCCAGTCCCCCTGCCCCTCGCACCCCCCACGCCGACAGACACCGCTACACTGCAGAACAACTCCACTCGCTCAACCCTGGCCGCTCCACCGCCATCCAGACCTCCCCTAGGCACACCCATTGACCCTTCTTGTGCCGAACGTGCAACTTCACCTGCGCTCAAGCCACCAAGCCCCACAACAATGCCATCCACAACAACCACCTCAGCTGCATCCTCTTCCACTCCCGCTCCGTCCACAAGCACGACATTGAACTCTGGAACCTGCCCACAACTACCTCCCCAGACATCGCCTTCCTCACCAAAACCTGGATGAACCCCTCCTCAGAACCCAACATGGCCATAGCCATCCCTGAGGGCTACAAAATCACCAGAAGAGACTGCACCGACAAACCAGGAGGAGTAATCGCCATAGTCCACAGGAGCTCCATCAGGATCTCAACCAACATCCACGATGCCCTAAATGACACTGAACACCTGCACTTCCAGATTCACATCAACGCCAACACCACCTTGGGAGGAACCCTCGTTTACAGACCCCCATGCCCCCGCCCACCATTCTGCGATGCCATCACCAATGCAATCAGCACCCACGTCCTCGACTCCAAGGACTACATGCTCCTCGGCGACCTGAATTTTCACCTGAAAAACACCAGCAACAGCAACTCCTCAGCCCTACTGGACAACCTCGCCAACCTCGGCCTCAAGCAACTCGTTACAACACCCACCCACTCAGCCGGCCACGCACTCAACGCCATCTTCTCCACCAGGAGCCACGTCACCTTCACCCACACCACCGAACTCCACTGGACCGACCACCGCTATATCTATTTTTCCCTCCTGAAACCAACCGCCCACCACCGACAGCATCGGAGACCTCACTGCAAGTGGAACAAGATCTCCAAAGACCAACTGATCTCCACCCTCGCCCATGCCCCGCCACCCAACACCAGAGACCCAAACACCACCACCCTCAACCTCAAGCAATGGCTTGACGACTGTGCCAACACCCTCGCTCTGCTCAGAATAACCACCAACACATGCACCAGCAAGAAAGCTCCCTGGTTCACCACAGACCTTCAGGCCTCTAAGCGGGAATGCTGGAAAGCCAAGAAGATCTGGCGCCAAGAACAAACAGAAAGCAACCACGCCACCCTCAAATCCGCATCCGCAAACACCACCAGCTCATCCGGACCACCAAAAGATCCTTCTACAAAGAACAAATTGGCAACAATGCACACAACAGCAAGGAGCTCTTCAGCATCATCAAGGAACTCACCAACCCCAAGTCCTGCTCTGCCGACCCCCACACTCGCAAGAACTCTGCGACTCCCTTGCCACCTTTTTTCACTGCAAGATCACAGACATCCATAGCAGCTTTGCACCACCGCCCCTCACCACCAACTCTGCCAACGCCGACTCCAATGCACCCGTCCACACCAGTGTCCTGAGTGCCTGGACCCACACCAAAGACGAGGAGACCACCAAGACCACGAACACCATCCACTCCGGTTCACCCGCCGACATCTGCCCCCACCACATCTTCAATAAAGCCAGCCAAATCATCACTCCCCAGCTCCAGACCATCATCAACAGCTTCTTCGAGATCACCATCTTCCCGGAGAGCTGGAAACACGTCGAAGTCAATGCCCTGCTCATAAAGCCGAAAGCCGACCCCAAAGACCTCAAAAACTACCGGCCAATCTCTCTACTCCCCTTCCCTGCGAAGGTCATCGAAAAGATAGTCAACAGCCAACTATCTTGCTTCCTGGAGGACAACAGCCAACTCGACATCTCCCAGTCCGGCTTCCGCAAGAACCACAGCACTGAGACCGCCCTTATCGCTGCCACAGACGACATCAAGATCATGCTCGACAAAGGTGAAACCGTTGCCTCATCCTCCTTGACCTTTCCGCAGACTTCAACACCATCTGTCACCACACACTTCGCTCATGCCTCCACGATGCTGGAATCCACTCCAAAGCCCTGGATTGGCTCACATCCTTCCTCTCTGACAGAATCCAAAGAGTCCGTCTCCCCCCGTTCCTATCAAAAGCCACCAAGACCATCTGCAGAGTCCCCCAGGGATCCTCACTAAGTCCCACCCTCTTCAATGTCTACATGGCACCGGTCGCCAACATCGTCCGATCCCACGGCCTCAACATCATCTCCTACGTGGACGACACTCAGCTCATCCTCTCTCTCACGAAGGACCCCGCAACCGCCATGACCAACCTCCACACCGGTCTGCACGGCATCGCCAACTGGATGGAGGCAAGCCGCCTCAAACTGAACTCGGAGAAGACAGAGATCATCATCTTTGGCTCCGACAAAACAGCATGGGACGACTTCTGGTGGCCGACTACTCTGGGAGCCGCCCCAACGCCCACCTCCCACGCACGCAACCTCGGCTTCATACTGGACTCATGCTCACTATGACCCAACAAGTCAACGCCATCTCATCCTCATGTTTTAACACCCTTCGCATGCTTTGCAAGACCTTCAGGTGGATCCCCATTGAAACCAGAAGAACGGTCACCCACGCCCTCGTCAGCAGCAGACTGGACTACAGTAACGCTCTCTATGCGGGAACGACAGCCAAGCTCCAGAGAAATATTCAGCGCATCCAGAATGCCTCAGCACGAACACATCTCAACCCACCTCAGAGACCTCCACTGGCTCCCCGTCAACAAGAGAATCATCTTCAAACTCCTGATCCATGCTCACAAGGCTCTCCACGACGCCGGACCTGCCAACCTCAACGAGCATATCAACTTCCACATCCCAACACGCCAGCTCCGCTCCCCCAACCTCGCCCTCGCCACCGTCCTCCGTGTCCACCGTACCACAGCCGGCGGCAGATCCTTCTCCCACCTTGCCGCCAAAACCTGGAACTCCCTCCCTGTCAACCTACATCTGACCCAGGACCTGCTGACCTTCAGGAAGTGCCTTAAGACCTGGCTCTTCGAGCAGTAGCCCCCCCCAGTGCCTTGAGACCCTACCAGGTGAGTAGCGCGCTTAACAAATTACTGATTGATTTATTGATTGAAAGTGTGCATGTCACTTTGGCCAGCGCAAAACAGTGGGCCAAATTGACATGCACACTTTGGAGGGTCCAGTCAGCCCTTCTTCAATCCTCAATGCTGCCAATCGGCAGGCTCGAGGCTGCTGCAGTGCCCTGTTCACAGCTGGCAGATCGGCGATGCTCTTCCACCCTCATGAAGAAACTGCCTCTGGTAGTAGGGTATATCAAAGCTAAAACGGGAAAAAGGAATAAGAGGATGCTATATAAGGGACATACAAAAAAAAAATGATATATTTATATCTTTTCTCTGTTTCTTTGTTTGCTGTTGGTTAATGCTTAATGTTTATTCCATGTACGATAGGATATTGTGAGCTTGCTACACTGCACACTCTCATTAAGGATGGTGATGTTGTTGTAATTGAAACATCCAAATTCTCTTCACAAACAAATACACACTAAAAACCACAAATACTCATACTTTATTATTATTTATTTCTAAATAGTTTAAAGCTAATATAAAATACAGATCTGAATAGAAATCAAATATAAAGACAAAAATTCAGGTTTATAATTGTAAGTTACTGTAATAAATATTTTAAAATACCCAACATTTTTTTTACTAAACAAACACTTTTGGACACCTTGGAAATATGCTAACATCAAAACAAATCATATACACAATAAACAAACAAGTCTTGGTCAGAGGAATGATGATTCAAAATAAATAATCCCAAAACCCCAAAAATATTGACAAAAAGAGCCCAACATGCAAAAATAGACCAGAGAAAATAGAACATCCAGTATGAGTACAATAGACTTAGTAATCCATCCAAAACTTGAAAAACTAGAAAAATAAAAAATAAACACTGGAGGAACACTAAAAATAGAGAACACAGTACAAAAAGCCTTTTGATAACAAATAATTTACTAATTTTCCTTAAAAATAGAATGTATAGGTAAAAAATAAAGACTGATATCCAAAACTAAAGAGTTTGAAGAAAAAAAAGTGAAATATCCCACTCAAAAAGCACTTAAGACTTCATTAAAAAACAAAAGCATAGTAAAAAAATGTAAATCAATGTTAAACACAGAAAACACACTGTAATGGGTTCTTTGCCTCTAGGGGAGGGATATTGGAATAATACTATAGGCCCGGCTTTAGTGGATAATTGCTTTATTGATATGTATTTAAATGTTTTCCTCTTTTTTTGTAGGTTTCTGGGGGGCTTGCTATTGATTTCATCCGGGTTCTTTTCCTTTCTTGTAGGTGTTCGGGTAGAGGTTCCAAGCTAGGTCAGCTCCTGGCGGCGCAAGGTCACTGCTTCTCTCCCGTGGCGACAGACCGGGTTCCCCAAAACAAAAAGAACGGAACAACAGGAAAGTTTAGAGGTAAAGATATGGGGTTTAATAGGGTTAATAGGGCTGGTGGGAGGATGGGGTTGTGCAGGGTTGTGTTTGGGTAATTTCACTTTCTAGTGCATTTCACCTTCCCGTGAACCTTTTCTCTTTCTCTCCTCTTTAGTGTCTTTCTTTAGCTGGGAGAGGGTTTTCCTCACAGTGGGATTAGTTGTTTGGGCTCAACAGATTTCCCCTTCTCTGCAGCACCTTTCCCCACTCTTCCCTGTGTTTCCCTCACTCTTCCTCCCAACCTGTAGCCAAGCCGGCAAAAAACAAAGGCTTAGGTACGATCGTACCTGTGAATGCCATGCCCCTCCTGGGACGTGGCTGGCCCCTTCGTGGTATGCTGGTTTCTCTTCGGTGTTCTCGTGAGGCGGCAAGAGTTCTTCCCCTTCCTCCGGCTCCTTCGGGTTCGATCCGCGGGCTTCCTGGGATCCTTCGTCCACCGGCGTCTCCTTCCACTCGGTCCTTGATGGCAGGGTTCCTTCCTGCTTCTCCGACGGTGCTTTCGGGTGTCCATCTTCTATTTCAGGGCTGATTTCGACGCCTTCCGCGTCTGACGTCAGTCGTTCCAGACTCTCAGGAGTGCCCCGGGGGTACGGTGTTGCCGGCCCCGGCTGACAGAGAGTAACCGAGGCGATAGACGCCCGGTTACACACACATATAAAATACTATTCATAATTATATTTGACAAGATGGCCTACAGCAAAACTGTAAACTAAATGATATGTAGTACACTAAAAATTACTCTGTATCAACATCCAAGTACAAAGACTAACCTAACTAAGTATGAACACCTCCCCTTACCACTAAGCCTTAGAACAGTGGTTCTTAACCTGCGGTCTGGGGGCTCAAGAGGTCCGTGAACCTTACTCAGGGAGTCTGCTAGTGCTTAGAAAATTAAACAATATTAACAGATAAAGGGGGTCATTCTAACTCTGGCGGGTGGCGGAGGCCGCCCGCCAGAGTTCCCCCCTTTGAAATACCGCACCGCGGTCAGTAGACCGCGGAGGGTATTCTGAGTTTTTCCCTGGGCTGGCGGGCGGTTGCCAAAAGACCGCCCGCCAGCCCAGGGAAAAACTCCCTTCCCACGAGGATGCCGGCTCGTAATCGAGCCGGCGGAGTGGGAAGGTGCGACGGGTGCTGTTGCACCCGTCGCGTATTTCACTGTCTGCCAAGCAGACAGTGAAATACTTGTAGGGTCCCTCTTACGGGGGCCCCTGCAGTGCCCATGCCAGTGGCATGGGCACTGCAGGGGCCCCCAGGGGCCCCGTGACCCCCCCTACCGCCATCCGGTTCCCGGCGGGTGGACTGCCGGGAACTGGATGGCGGTAGGGGGGGTCGGAATCCCCTCGGCGGCGCAGCTAGCTGCGCCGCCTTGGAGGTTTCCGAAGGGCGGCGGTCCACTGGCGGGAGACTGCCAGTGTTGCCGGTCTGACCGCGGCTTTACCGCCGCGGTCAGAATGCCCTGCGGGGCACCGCCGGCCTGTCGGCGGTGCTCCCGCCGACCCTGGCCCCGGCGGTCTAAGACCGCCGGGGTCAGAATGACCCCCAAAGTGTTTTTTACCAACATACGTTTTATTTTTATGGAAAACAAGTTGATTATTTGTTTCAAAATGAGTTGGTTATTTGTTACCAAAAAAAAAAATTACAAAGTGCTGTACTTCGAAGGGTTTTGATTTATGGTACTAACTCCAAATTCAACCACATTGGGGAAAGTGATGGACTTTAGATGGGCGAGTCAAAATTACTATTCTTACCTGAATCTTAACCACTTAGAAGACAGTGCTGGACATTGGGAGATGGGGTAGGATTTCCTATGACAAACCTTGTACTTTTGAGGTGGGTGGGGGTAGGGATCAAATTTACTCTTCCAACTCCACACATATTGTGGAAGATGGCATAATTTTAGATTTAGAAATTAACTAATACCACAAATTCATAACATATATTACACTGAAAAAATGCATTGCAGAAATCCATTTTAATTAAACCCAAATATACACCACAAACCATAAAAAGTGAATTCAGAGTATTATTAAAAGTTAACAAAAAATATTAACTATATATTTGAATTAATGAAAATAGTTACTTACAAAGAAATTAAAATGTAAAACAAATGATAATAAATGAAACAACATAAATGTAAAAACTCCCAAGTAAAAAACACTAATTACAAAATGTCCTTACTTTAAAGTCAATCAATATATTAAAAATAATTAAATACAAACATTTCAAATAATAAATAAAATAGTATTAATTATCAATGAACTAGCAACGTTTTATCAAAGGCTATGCAAAAAAATTAAAATTGACTCAAAATAAACAATATTAAAATTATATTTATTTTTTAAACTGCAGATAAAAATTCTCCTACTGTCCAATGCACGAAGAGCTCCCTGACTATTCAGCCAACCAATCTTAACATATTTAAAAACATACATTGAAAATGAACATATCATTTTATAAAGTATAATTTATTATAAACATTTTTAATACTAAAAAGACAAAATAACAGAACAACCACTTTAAACATAACAAACTTGAAAAACTTTAGAAAATGAAAAATTGTAAATCATTCCAACCCTATTCAACTATAATCTCTACACCCCTGAAAGTCTTATACAAAAAAGCACACATTAAATTTTTTTCCAAAATATTAAAATAAAAAAACACACAAAATACACTTAAAAAGCAATGAAAATTATAATGATATAACGCAACAATATTTTAACAACAATGTTAGACATTAGAAAAGACTATAACTATAACTGCGATATTCTGACTCACTATATATTCAACATCACCATATTTATGACCCCTTATTATCTCTCATGATATTCTTTCCACAATATTTTGTCAGACCCTTGATGCATAGCGTGACCAAACCCAACTGTCAGCAAAGTTAATCAGGGAGTTAAAGTGAAGAAAGGAAGGTTTAATTTATGTGAATGTAAAGTTGACTGCAGTGAGTTCACTCTACAGCAACACAAGGGAAATGTACTCAAAACAGTATTCTTCCAGAGCTCCACTTAAGGTATCATGTCTCATCACATCTATAGATTCCTAATGCTTGGAAGGGTCCCTATAGCCCCCTGCCTACGCTATCAGTCCCTGGAGGATGGTGCCAATCTGATACCTAGGTCATGTTAACTGTCCCACTTAAGAAATCACCTGAAATTTGTTTTAACTCCAAAAATTTGGGGGGTCATCTTTCTACTTTGTTAAAGGCGGTGTGAGCTGCTCAGTTGCATATAGTGTACCAGAGGAATAGTAGGAGGCACTGGTACCATCACTTTAGGGTTTTTTAATAACACAAGTAGTAAGTCTGTATGTAGGCATCTATTTAGTCAGTACATAATGGCCGCACTTCTGCAATGGCTGATTTCAACACACATCATATGTGTAATTTGGATCACAATGCTGGTCTTGCTTTTTCATGTGATAACTGGATTTTGTTTTCCAGATTTCCAGTAATCAAGTCCAACTAAAGAACATTCAAAAACGGGCTTTCTATCACATGTTTCAAGGAGTGTCTGCTGTTAGCCGGGCTGCTATTTAACTGCAAGAAGATTGTTATTGGGAGGGCCAGCAGAGAGAGGGCAAGTATCACATACCTTTCATCTTAACTTCAATGTCATGACCCCTTTGAAAGTAAATGGGATACAGTTACTATGTACTCCCTACAGAGCTACAGTGATATGCTTCTCAGTATGATGCTGATCCGTAACTGGACATGGAAAACTATGAAGACAAGTTCTTTCAACCAGAATGACTGGTTTCAAAACCTGTCAGACTCTAAAAGAGTGGTGTTTCCTTACTTTTGATGGAGCATTTCTATGCTCTGTTCATGAGATCAACATTTTTTCCCCTGCAAGTGGATTAACTAGGAATTTAGGTAACACTATGTCAACATCAATTTACAGTGTAATTGAAAACCCAAATTGGAAATAAAGATAAAGGGTTGTATTACAAACGAACACACTTGTTAATGTGGACAAATCTCAAAAACATACTGTAAAGATACAGAATAGCAATTGGCTTGCCAAATCTTCAGAATAAATTTAGACCAATTAACACAAGACAACCAAGAATTATGACACAGCAATCCAAAATCTTTAAAGCAGTATCTGCTGTTTGGAAAACAAATGTTGATCAACCCTCCTACAAATTAGTGCAAATAAATCATTTAACTAAATTGAATGATGGTTACTTAGGGAAATCTCCAAAAACTCAAAGCTATATAAAAGAGAAAAATCAATGTAGAAAAGGGCATGAAGCTAAAAAGGCAAAGAGCGGAAATAAGGCAAAATTAAAGGGAAAAATGAAAAGAAAGTGTCAGCATTTCAGAAGCTCAAAGTCCAAGGGAAAGTGTCTTACAATCAGTCAAGCCCCTAATTAATACCATAAAATCCAATCAGGTAACACCTTCCTAGTCATGCCATCACAAGCTCCTTTCCCACAATGTCACTTGTAACACTTGCTCCATTTATCATAGAAGTCCCAAGAACACTGCAGTCCTTGGTCCTTTAGACATAATTTGCAACATGTATTAATACCGGACAGTCTATCTTTTGGTCTCTCCATGTACGACTTCAATGTTTTTCTGTCAGATTCTCTATTAATAAAACAACAGCACATCATTTTCCAAACTACCATTTCATGTGAATGCACCTGCAATGAAATGACAGGTTAGCAGAAAGAACAAAGAACGGTTTCTTATGTTAAAGAAATTCAGGCCTAGTTTAGTTAACTTTAAAGCATTTTTCACATTTAATTTCACATTATACTGTGTGCATATTAATTTCTACATTTGTGTAAATGTCAGTTACAATTTAAATAAGACTTCAGGTTACAGTTAATATAAATGCGGAATTTACTAATACATGATGTTAGATATGACTGAGAAGTACATTTCAACATTAAACTTCAAACATTAGTGCACACATTATATGAATTATTGTTTCTGATGTAACTACATTCAAGTAAGATGAGGGTGGTTTTAAATTAGACCCAATGATTATATTTCATTTAATAAAGTTAAGGTACACTGAATAAATGTACCCTACTACTACAATGAATACACCTAATTATTGATGTTGAGTGCACCACTTTACATTAATCAAATGATAAAACACACAATATTGCAGGTTTAAGAATACATATAAATCATGATTGTGACGTCAGAGGTTTGCAGCAAAATCTATGCTACTGCACTTTCAGTGGTAGCACTGTTCTATCGAGGACTTTGGCAGTTCACCTGAGTTCATAACTGAATTCCTCTACAGTTTCAATCAGGTTTCTCTTTAATTTAGTTACAAATATTTATACCCAGTAATAGGAGAACTTGATCTGTGAACTTCTTTCGGGGCATAAAATTATATATACAGTTTCATTTCTGTATATATACATAGAAAATGGTTCTGAAATTGGGGATGCAGCTGTTTCTTTAAAGGAGGTTTAGGTAACAGAAGTATGGTAAATCTAAAATATTGACACACTGTTCCCTGCATGTTATTATTCACAATATTTTGTGTTCTTAAATGATCAGTACTACTGGCCACAAGCTTTGACTTTTTTGCTTTTATGGATATAACTACCTCCTTAGCACAACACAAAAACGATTGATATTTTCCAGACTGGAAATGGGGCAGAGATTTGAGAGAGTCTGAGAAAGCGTTATTTGTCAATGGTACATTTCACATTGCAAATGATGCAACTATGGAAGCGTGTATTTGAAATTTGTACAGAAATAAATGTCATCAACCATTTGCCAAATGAATGCCAGATTAGCGTGCAAATAAGATGAATCCGAGATATGGTATTATTCAAGCTATAACATATAACATTGCTTAGCTTTCTCAAGAGTAGTCTCATGATCAGCTTTGACTTCAATAACACAAAACATCGAGGCCCTCATTACGAGTTTGGCGGTCTTTTGGCAAATGTGGTTGCGGGTGCCAAAAGACCGCCAGTGTTGGTGGTAAACCGTCCACCATATTACAAGTCACACAGAGCACACAGCCAAAAGACAGCCACAAATCTGAGACCCTGAGGATGACCGAGGGCGCGAGATAGGTGGTACCACCAGCAGCACCACCACGCCAACCACATTATGCCCTCCATATTATAACTCACAAATCAACACAGTGGTCATTGCACAGTGGAAAACCATATGTGGTGCGAACCGCTATGGTCAAAAACTCACCTCAGCCAGAACACCACACCACATTGGACAATTCGAATACCCCACACCTTACACACATTCACAGACCAGGCACACCTACACACACCACTATAAAAGACCCCCCCACACAACCCACAATCCATTGCAATTCAAATGACGATCACAGCGAGGAGCCAACATCATACGATTTTTCACTTGTACACCATAGGCACATTTACACATCACTCAGCACACACCACACAACTGCATGAACAACACTATACACACATCGACACAGCACACAAACACCACAAAACAACCACTCCCCCATTAAGTGCCCCCCATCAAGCACCTTACACTTCGAACTTGCACACAATATCCCCCCATTCATAACACAACCACCATGTCCCATCAAAAGCACCCACAGACGAAGAGTTGAGGTTCATGGTTGATGAAATTGTCAGGGTAGAGCCACAACTGTTACAAGCAGAGGTCCAGCAAACATTGATTGCCAGGAAAATTGAATTATGGCAGAGGATTGTCGACACAGAGGATCGTCGACAAGGTCAACTCAGTGAGGAACCATCCACGCTTGAGTGAGGACATCAGGAAGAGGTGGAATGACCTATGGGGGAAGGTGCATTCCATGGCATCATGACATTGGATTGCCATCAACAAGACTGGCAGTGGGCCTCCACCTCCACCCCCAGAGTTCCCAGTGTGGGAGGAGAAGGTCTTGGTCATCCTGCATCCTGAGGGCATGACTGGAATAACTGGAGGACTGGACTCTGATAAGTCACTAACACTCTCCTCGCACCAAGTACTCCTGTCCACAGGCTATCTCTACCACCCATCACTCCCCAAGTCACCCTATCTCCCACTCCACCTTCAACTCAATCACCAAATGGCCCTCCCTTGCATGCCACACCACCACCCAGCCACTATCCCCACACAGTCCCTGCCCAGTGCACTGCTACCACAACCAAGAACCATCACTACGACCCTCACAACGCGCCTGCCCAGCCACATGAGAACCTGAAATGTCCACGTCACAGTGCAACACCTGCATGGCTAACTATTGCACCTGCTACACCTACTGCATGCTATGACTGATGACCTTTACATGGCAATGGCAGCAATGCAATCTTGATTCCTCAATTTGGAACCGAACATGCTACCAATTTCTGTATCCATGATCCACAAACTATATCAACAGTGCTGCATTTGTCATTGCCATAACTGGGATACAATTCAAGCCACAGTATGCATCACACAATGACAATACCAATCACACCTTCGCTATGTAACTCTCTCTCACTCCATCCACAGGTTCTCCTGCCACTGCCACCATGCTGAGGATGCCAGAGACAGCCAGCCCACCCCAGGATCAAAGCTCCAGGGAGGACTATGCCACTGGATGTCTGGACAGTGATAACTTACCTAGCCCACCAGGGACTACTTGTCAGTCCACCACTACCACCCTCACCCTTTCCACATCAGAACCCCCCGCCTTGTGGCATCAACAGCACAGCCAACCCCTCGTCCCCAGACCTGTGTCCCAAAGACTGTTCAATCCGCAGTGTGCCCCATAGTACAGGGACCAGAGTCGACCCCTCACACCCAAGATGATGAATGTCGAGGTGTAACTGGGAGTGGGCACACTGTGCCTGGGGTGGGAGGGATACTGTGGGCCAAAGGATGGTGTCCCCAAGAGACTCAACTGACCAGGAGACAATCTCCCAAGTCCTAGAAGCATACCAGCAATCCCAGGACAAGATGGGCCAGATACGCACCATCTTGCAGGAAAATTGGAGGCTGCAGAGGGAAAATCACCAGAAGGCCATGCAGCAGTGGCAGGCTCACAATGCCACCATGGCCTCCATTGCAGTGTTGCTAAAGAAACTCACCGCCATCCAGCATGAATCCTCTACCCACCAGCAGGCCCCTTCCACAAGCCACATACCAATGGAGCCTTCAAAATCTGCTGCAGCTAGTGGAATGGAGGCCCTGCCTGAGGAACCACAGGCCACTGGCACTCCTACCTCTGTAGCTGAAGAACCCCCAGCAAATGTGGTTGTCCATTAAGACATCCTGCAGGAACTGATGCCAAGACCAAACCCACTGCCAGGAAGTGACCCTCTCCTGAACATTCTCCCTTCTGTGCCACTGAGACACCCCGTTGACTGGCCAATGTCATGTCTCCATTATTCCATTGGTCCTTAGACACTTGACCTGCACTACCTACAGCTGGGTCACCTACTCTGATGATTTCATCCGCCATAGCCCCACTCATTACCTATTGGACAACAGATTCACAATAAACACCATAGAGCACAGCTACTGCATTTGTGTCTTTATTGTAACATGTTCCAATGTGTGTTCACCAAACAGTAATGTGTGTCAATCCACAATCACCATAATTATTTTACATGGAGATGAGAGGGAGGCTTCACCAGCAGGTGACACAGTACCTCAGACATGTTCCAAAATCCATTTTTCAAGGGAGCCACTAGTTCAGGAGGACACCAGAGTAGCTCCACTAATCCAACCTGCAAATAGACCAAGAAAGCGACAACCATCAGGATAGGAGTCATGGTGGCACACACAACACATATGAAGTACATTGCAGTTGGCCCCTGTGTGAATTGTCACATGGCATGGGAAAACAGAATACCATGCCACATCCACAATCTCTGGAAACACATTGCCATGGCTCGCTAGCTCACAGCTGATATGAGCCAACAAAAGACACGTACAACTGTTAGGAAAAGCCAGTGTCCATGAATGGCAATGGGAACAAGCAGGATATGGAGTGATACTCACTATCTAATCTATAGTTGTCAAAAGATCTGAATTTGAGTTTGCAGGACTGAGAACACACCACATGCCTATACATAGGAGATGTCAACCTACGAACCTGCATTGTCAACACATGTCAGACATGAGATGAGTAAGACAGCTCCTGATGGGCTATCTGTCTCCCGTCATAGGCCAAACAGAGGGATAGGTAAATTGAACACCTCCACTGATGTAACTGACCTGGAGGTGCAATGTCAGAAGTCAGATAGAAAATCAGAGACTTGACAATACACATTATACATACCTGAATGTCACTGGAAGTATTGGTTGATCAGCACAGTCCTAGAGTCAGCTGCACCTTCATCATCAGCCTCATTATCACTTCATGTGTCACCATCATCAGCCACTGGTCCAGCTGCCACCTCTTCATCATCCAGTAATGGTATGTGACATCTCAGGGCCATATTGTGTAGCATGCAGCAGGCAACAATGATCTGGTAGACCTTTTGTGGAGTGTAGAGCAGGGCACCGCTAGATATGCGGAGGCACCTGAATCTGGCCTTCAGTCACCCAAATGTCCTTCCTATTACACGCCTCATCCTGCCATGGGCCTCATTGAAACGGTGTTCCCATCTGTTGTCAACAGCCAGGGAAGGTTAAGATAGCCAGAGTCACTTGTGTGCACAAAGGTAGGACCTGTCACTGTACCAGTAGTGACATAGGGCAAAATGGGATGACATGTGACATCACAGTTGCACACATAATATTGCATACATATCAATTAGCCTGGCCCTCTCTCTCTCTGTAGCCATGCCATCATGTTAGGAACAGTACTGTTCCTCAGAATGTAGGATTCATGCACAGATCCAGGAAAATTGGCCGTAACTTGGGAGATATACTGGTCCACGAGACACACCACCTGGACATTGATGGAGTAAAAGTTTTTCCTATTCCTGTACACTTGTTCATTGGCCCTGGGAGGAACCAAAGCAATGTAGGTGCCATCTACGGCCACTTCCACATGAGGGATGTGTCCCATATCATAGAAGTCAGTATTCATAGTGTGCAAATCCTCACGTTGGGGGAACCTGATATAGCTGTCCGGGTGTTTCAGAAAACACATAGTACAGCCTTCAACACAAGACTGAACATGGGCTGTGACATCCCTGCTGCCAATCCCACTGTAAACTGGAAGGAGCCTGAGAAATGTAGCACTGACAAAACCTGTACTGTAGGGGGATGGCATAGGGATTACATATGGCAGCCAATAGATCTGGCTCCAACTGATTACAAAGTTCCATGATGGTCTGATGATTCAAAAAATAGGTGTGTATGATATGCCTGTCCTCCAGGATAGCAAGGTCAACTAGTTGGCGGTACACTGGTGCATGTCTCATTCTCTCCATTGCACGGTATCTAGGACATAGAGAGGAAATTGTACAAGTTGATGTCCACTATGCACATGCTAGCTAACACTTAACTTGTAGCACACAACACACACTGTAGACATGGCGCTAAAGTTTACACGTACCATATAGGGCATGTTGACGGACAGTGTATGCCATCCTAGCTACCCATTGCAGCCCCGGACTAACAGCATGTCACACACAAACCATGTATTATGTTCCATATTACAGAAACCTATTTCCCCAGAACGGAATATGTATGTACCAATTTCAGTGCCACATATGGTTACCCCACCAATGAGACAGCAAGTAGCTGCACATGTACTGGAATTGACACCTGTACAGCTTACTCCACTGTGCCATTAATGGCACATGCAAATGGCAAAGCCATGAGGCCAAAACATAGGCCAGCTCTGCATAATGAACAAAAGGCTGGCATGACAAACTTACTTTTACTCTACAAGCCATGACATGTGTCTAAAATGGCAGCCGCCCATCCTGCATACACAGGACAGATGGAAGCGACCTAATTGTGCCGGCATATGTTGTCATGCAGTGGGCGGTTGCAAACGCCGTGCAACTCCTCATTGGATAACATTGTTGTCAACGGAAGACTTGGGCCAATGATGCTCATCGCCGGTGGTGACTGTCATGTACACATCAGTTGAGTCTGCCATTTTCTGCTGGGTAGCTCCCTTGACTTCTGACACTCATGAAAGCAAGACCTCCACTACGTGAGCTGCTGTGTGCTATCTCTGGAAGCCATCATGCAGGTGACAGAGTCACAACTTTCAGTCAGGAGGAGTTGGAGAACCCGAACCTTGTGGACGGAGTCCTACCCCTGTATGCACAGCTGTATGGGGCACCAGAGGAGCAGGTGAGCCCACTTCCATTGTTCTGTGTGATAGTGGTGTGTGTGAGGCTGTAAGGCATTGTCGCACTGCACAGGGAGCAGATGCATGCAGGGGGCATGGACTAAATGCGTTTGTGCTGTGAAGACATGTTAGTGTGGGCATGCGATGTGTATGATGTGTGTAGTCTACTGCTGCTCATGTGGTGTCACTCTACATAACTTTTTTATGTTCTATCTGTGTCACCCATGCAGGTCTACCCCCATCAAAAGAAGGGGATCTTGCATGCCATCGCTAAGCAAGTGTGGACCCTGGTGGTCCATAGTGGCAGAGCACCCACTGCAGAAAGCGGTGGGAGGAGCTGAGACGCTGTGCCCGGAAAACCACAGAGACCTAGCTGGAGACGTCCTCCCAACGAGGCAGGGGTGCCCATCGGACCCTGACCCCCCTAATGGCCTGCATTTTACCAGTGGTCTACCCTGAGGTGGATGGTCGCTTCAGGGTAGGAAGCAGCCACAAGGGGGTAAGTACAGGCTCTCACCTCACACATGACAGGCCTTGTTTGGGATTGGGTGGCTTACATGTGGGGATATGTGATATCAGTCACCCTGGCAGACTCTGTATCGATTATGTGTGAAAATACAATGCTGTCAGTGCATATCCAATTGACATATTCGATGGTTGGGGGAGTGTGGACACCCTACGCATTGTGCCAGACCAGCATCTTCCATCTGCATCAGTGTACCTGAGGTGTAAGTGCTATTACATCAGTATTTGTCTCCCACAATGACTGAGGCAATCTCTATTTTGTACAATAGCTGGCATGGCTGATTGTGGGGGTGGCATCAGGGGTCCTCTACATGGATGGCCTCAATCAGACAGTATTTTGGACATTATACTTTACCATGCTGACACATGTTGACCTAAGAGTGTAGGATATGTGTAGGGAAACAACCCTGACATTCTGCTAAATGTGACTCTATGTGGGCAAATAGCACAGCAAAATCTATTTTTGAAGCTATCATTATGTGGACTTGCTTTTCCAACAATGGTATGGTACTAGATGTGGTAAGTCCCCTGGGAGGTCCTTGGAGTCTAGCCGTAGTTTTTACATGTCATGCATGACATCACCCTGGCAATTACAATGCTTGCTATGCAGTGTTTCAGCCTTGACCAATTCACTAAGTCAAAATGTGCCCACAATAGCAGGTATCTGACCATTACATCTTGAATTTCCCAATGTGTATTTGCAGAAATGGAGTGCAATTGTAATGGCAGGGCCTGCCATAATATAATTGAAGAGATGACATGTTGAACTGTGTAAATGGTAGGTAGGTGTATTGATCCTTTTCCACCCTATCTTTCTCTCTCTCTCTCTCCCTCCCTCCCTCTCATCCTATGTCTTAGTGTGCATCAGCATTATCACACGAAGGAGAAGGAGCACCGGTGAGTGGGAAAGCAGCAGCCCACAGGACCGAGGAGGCTGATACCATCAGAGCCGAGGGGACCAGTGGGACAGAGGGCGAGGAGAGTGGCACGGGGGAAACTGGATCATCTCCATCATCCTTGGATTCCTCCATTGGTGGATGCTCCCTGGCGCTGGCGGACCGTTCTGGGACCAGCCCAGCACCATCCTTGTCTGCCACCCCCCTTACCAGCACCCCCTCCCTGTAGCTCCCCACCCAGTTTCCTGTGCCTGCTCACCCATTAGGATGGGTGTCTCCTTCACCACAGGCACCTCTGCCCCTGCCCCAGTCAGCCCTGTCGCCCTCAGTGAGGAGGCTATTGACCACCTGAAGTCCATCTGTGTGGGTCAGTCAACCATTGTGAATGCCATCCAGGGGCTGGCAGCTCAGGTACAGCAGAGCAATACTTACCTGGAAGGTATTCACCATACCCTGGCTGCCCTGCAGAGATCCTTTCAGGCTCTGGCCTCCTCACTGACGGCAGCCAGTGTCCATTTGTCTTCTGTCCCCCCTCCAGCTACCTTTGCCCAATCCCATACCCCTTTCCCCACACCCATCCAGAGCAGTCAGACTGTAATTCATCCACCTCAACAGACACGGTTCGTAGTGACAAACACAGCCACCACAAGATCCACCACTGGCATGCACACAGACAACACCCACCTGCACACACAACAACATCCACTCCCTACACTGACCCCCACACCACCCCCTCCTTCACAGAAACTACACTACTCACACCTGCTGGCACTACACCAACACTCCCTGATCCAGTCACAAGTCCCATCATACCCACAGTCACCACACTTCCAGACTCACATTCATCTACCCCATTCACCACATGTGCACTCACCACAACTACCAACACCCCCAAATGCAGCACATCCACCTTACCTGCAGGCATCATCCCAAGAGACAGTCACCCATCCACCATGGCATCTCCCTGATCCTCCCCCCTCCCAAAGCACCTAAAAGCCTACACTCAACCCCACATCAGACTCTCAGCACACACATGCCTTCCACCAACTCACACACCTGCACCCAGGACACTTAGAAGAACACAACCATTCCCTCTCCCTCCACTCCTGAACGCTTTTCCCATGAATGCCCTTGTGTCCCTAAGAAAAGATTCCTTTATGAGTTTTCCCTTTTCCCTACCACTCTCCCACCCCGTGGTTCCCGGACTACCCTGTGTCCCTCCCCAAGCCCAGCCCTTCCACCTCTCTGTCCTCCCCTTCCACCCCTGGTGTTGCCCATGCCCCTCCCCCTCCCGAAACTCAAACCCACGCCCAAGGACCCTCCTCCTAAGCCATGACCCCATGCTCTGCCATCCCCCCTCACCTCTGAGGTGCCTGCCTGCCCCCTTGATGCCCCTACCATGTGGAGGCCACTTTGCAGTCAGCAGTCAAGTTGGGGCAATGACATGTGCCTGGGGCACTTGGACATTTTGGACTGGCAAGGGCCTATTTTGTAGATAGTTTACAAGAGTTGAATTTCTGCCTAATATATACGGGCCAACCGCCTATTGGTTTCGATGGTGACATACTTGTCCTGTCTTTCCTTTAACATGGATGTGTTGTATTTGTGCAATTGGTTTGTGTGTGTTGTGTGCATGTGATTGTGTTGCAGCATGAGTTGTGTGTCTAACTTGTGCATTATACTTGGTTAGATGTGTTGTGATGGTGTTGTGTGGCATTGTGTGGTTGTTGTGTGTGCGTCCATGTGTGTGATGATGGACATGTCATGTGCGTTGTGTGAATGTGGTGTGACAAACGACACATTGGGTGGCAGTGTTTTGGTATTGATTGGTTGTGTGAAGTTGTTACGTGTTGCTGTCAGTATGTGTTGTCATGTGGAGGTGTGCAATGTTCTTCCTTGCCAATGCGTTTGTGTGGTTGCGATAGTGATATCATTGTGTGACTTGGTGGTTTTGAGTATGATTGTGTTAGACAATGACGGTGATGTGTGTGTGCGGGGTGGTGTGTGAATGGCATGTGTATGTTGGCCGTGGTGTGTGTAGTTTGAGTGTGTGTGTATATGATGGTGTGTGTGTGTTGGTACAGGTGTTTTTTTGCGTGTGTGTGGCCGTCGCTACCCGTTCCGGCTGTGTGTGTTGTGTCTGCATGTGTACTAATGGCATTCCCTCCAGTGTGTGCTAGGTGGGTGTAATTACGGTTGTTGTCTTTGTCGCTGGTTCTGGAGTCGTAGTGCCATCAGGGGCAATGGGAAGACTTCAAGTTCAGGTTCCATAGAGGCTTCGGACGTGTCTGTGTTCCTGAAAGGGAGTGTCTCCTTTTATACTGTTAGTTTCCGCCAGGTTTTTGGTGGCGGTCTGACTGCCCTGGAAATCCTGGTGGTGTGCAACCTCGTAATATGCTCGGCCGTAACATGGTCCCTTCTGGACTGGAGATGCCTGCCGCCATCAGCGGCGGTCCATCCGCACTGACGGTACTGTCAGTGTATTGGCTGTGTTCTGTCGAGAACACAGCCATGGTCATAATATGCTGGTCTTTGCCGTTGGGCCGTTGGTGGTGCGACCACCACTGTGGTGGTACTCGGACTGCCTAACTCATAATGAGGGCCTAAATCTTTTGAGGCACATTCAGAAATAGATGCTTTTCTTGCAGGACCACAATGATCAAATAGACCTAAATAAAATTTAATTAAACTTGCAGTTAAGGCACTCTTGCAAAAATCATGACATTTGTCAAAGGAAGCAAGCAAGGCTCTTGTGAGTAATTGACATTGAAAACGTTACCTTAATCTTAGACAGACCTCTTCAGGTAATAAATGAAAGACCTCACATCAACAGGATTCAAAATTGAGAAAGAAACTTTAGAGCCAAACAACAGAGAGGTTATTTCCTTTGCAATCTACCTCAGACTCACTAATAGCACTGATGATATTTGTAACACCATTTAACTATAGCCGTATAAGTTGGATTCCAAGACACAAAACATATGTAAAATAAACACTATGCACCTATGGATTTCTAAACAAGGGGTTAAGTATTTCCACTCTCACCATTGTATTTCCTGATAATTATTTGTCCAGCAGTTATTACTGTAGAGTCCAGCTGGACTCATTCTAGTCTTTCTGCCAGCCACTCTGCTGAGGGCTGGTCTTACAGATGTAACCCACACCCACCCAACACAGGCGTCACCAGTCAGGTGACCCTGCCAATAAAAGGGGCCGGGTGCACGTGCCCGAGGCCAGTTCAGTACTACCCTACCACCGTGTCTGCGTCCCTTCCTTTACTAGCATGAGGGCCTAGGGCCCCACATTACAATGGCGACACGTGGGATCTGCAACCCCACGTGGTTGCAGACATGAACCTACGACGGAGCAATGGGTGGAGGAAAGAGGAGAAGTGAAGCCGTAGCAGCCCCAGCCCTATTGGTACAAGGAAGGGGGTGAGTGCTGTCGATCACAGCGTCCCGCAGCGCTGCCAAAGGCTGCGGTGCTGAAAATAAGTAAAGCGCTGTGAGGCGCCCAGTGCTGGGTTACCGGTGCCCCCGAAGAAACTGCCCTGAGCCCACCCCCCCCCCAAGAGTCGGATAGAGCGCGCCCGCAGGGGGTTGCTGCGCGCCCTGAAAAAAAAAGTGAAAAGAAAGTGGAAAAAAAAATGGCCGGGGCCGGTCGCCCCAGAAAAACAAACGCGGTCCGCAGCTGTCCCATACTGCTGCGGCCGCACGTACAGAAAAGAAAAAAAAACATGGTGCGATCGAGCACCAAGATTGGAAAAAGACCCGGGGTCGTTTCCCCCCCTGGGTACTTTTAAATTGGCGCTGTAGCAAGCCGTGCGCCATGAGGGGAAGAAGTATTGTGCCGGGGCCGGTCGCCCCCTTTTCATTTCAACAATGGTGCACTCCTGCACCAAAGAAAACGTGCCCAGGGCCGCCCCCACCTCGAAAATGCCGGCAAAACGGCCGCAGCCCGGAGGATTGCTGCGGCCGCAACAAGTGACCCGCGACGGTGTCACCAGGCATCCGGAAAATAAATGAATATGCCCAGGGGCTCCCCCCTCGTCCTGGCAGCAACTAAAGCAAGAGGTGCAGACACGCACCGAAATAAGTGAAATAACATGGTGCAGGCACGCACCAGATGCCCAGGGCCGCGCCCCCACCTCCAACAAATAACTGAATGAAGAAGTGAGGTGCTCACACGCACCTAGAAAGGAGAAAAACAGTACCCAGAGCCCCCAACCCCCCTCACAAAAATTCGTGCCATCTGCACGCCTCTTTAAACGAGGCTGTGCTGTTTTAGGAAAAAAAAAAAAGTGGACAAAAAAAGAAAAAACACAGAAAGGAAAAGAGAGAAGAGAAAAGAGAGAGATAAGAAAGAAAATAAATAAAATTGCACTTACCTGCAGCACCCACCAGCATGAGAAGTCCTCCCAGCAGCACGCCCTCCTCACCAGCCGGCATCTGTTCAAACAAACGAGCCGGTAACAGGAAAGACTGTCTTTCAAGCTAGAAAAAAAAGTGCACTACTGGCATCCAGTGGCCAGAGTTGGTATTGCACCCTATTTCTGTTTTAAAGGGAAGAGAAGCTTGGATGAAGGAAAGTTCACAGCAGCACCTTCAGAAAGTGACTGCTCCAAACCAAGAGTGCGCCCGTGGACAGAAACGGCGCAGAAGACTGAAACGGCGAGAAAGAAGGAAGCGACGCGGGCGACGCTGCAAAAGGGAAGGAGAAGACTGCAGCTGTCCCAGCCAAGCTGCAACGGTGAGAAACGGACGCAAGTGCCACGTGAGGTACGAAGAGAGCGCGCATGGTCTGCGCAGCCCCTGGTGGCCGTCCGCCGCCACCGACGAAAGAACGCCACATGCCCCAGCAGTGATGGTCATCACCGCAGGACAAGAAAGGGACATGCCAGGCGTTGTCACAGGACGCCCAGAAAAAAAAAAGAGACTGACACGTGCGCAGCGTGCACAGAGAGCTGCGCCCGAGAATGTGACGACATGGGTAAAGTCCGTGAAGATGGAGAGAGTACCCGAGAGCGTGACGTAACGCACGGGAAAAGAGGCCATGTCAGCTGGCCGCGCAGCGACGGAAGATGGCCACTGTTGGCCCATCAGTGAGCAGGTCATCTGAACTGACCAACCCTGCCAGAGCAGATGGCAGGAGTGAGCGCCGTAACAGCGTAGCCTCGAGGCGCAAGAGCGGCGCCCTCGAGTGAAGATAAGGAGGAAGAGAGCGGGGACCCTCCTGCCAGAGAGAGGTCCACCAAGAGGATCCGGGAACGGACCAGACCAGGAGAGGTCTGCTTGAAGAGCAGATCATGTCCTACCCGCAGGACTCAGCCTGTGAGAGGCTGCGAACGAGCAAGATGCACCAGAGGAGGTGCAGTGATAGGTCCATGTGACGCAGCATGCGACCTGTGGCACAACGCCACATCGAGGACGAAGAGGAAGATGCACCAGCGAAGGTGCAGTGATAGGTCCGTGTGAAGCAGCATGTGACCCGTGGCACAACGCCACATCGAGGACGAAGAGGAAGATGTACCAGCGGAGGTGCAGCGCAAGGTCCATGTGCCGCAACATGTGACCTGTGGCACGACGCCACACCAAGGAGAAGAGAGAGTGGCACGATGCCAACAAGAAATGAGGAGAGGAGTGTGACAGACCGGTCACACCACAGATCAACTCCATCGCAGGTGTGAAAGTGGAAGGAAGTAGAGTGACACAACTGAGGACTCGTGCGAGCAGATGAGGAGGTACCCATCAGTACAAGACAGTCACCGGGGTGAGCAGACGTCACTGAAGACAGCGATGCGGGTGGTCCCCCACGCTTCCCAGTACGACCGACCTGTCACCGGCTGTTTGCCTGTGATGGCATCCCTGACGCCGACTGCACAGGCCACACAAGACCCGCCGTGGCCACTATGTCCATCAAGTGGTCCTTCCGCTGACGAAGCCGCCGCCACCTGTTTGATCTGCATAAGGATGAAAAAAAAAATCATCATCATGATGAGGTGCATCGTCCAATCATCGAAGGAGGAGCACAGCACCACCTGAGTGGAGACAGTCAGCAACAAGAACCGACGCTGACAAGGCATGTCTGGCAACGTAGAAACTTATCATCTGAACACTTGCCATGAGCTCCGTGAACCAGACACCTGCCGGTGAGAGCAGACCAGATCATTTGGATCATCCACCCTTGGGGTTGCACAAGACTAGGACGTGGCTCTGTTGGGAGTTCAGAGAGACTCCTTTGGCGTGGCCTACGTTGGCCCGCACAGCCCACGCAGTCCCGCCGCAATCCAGGGACAAGGGCCTCCAACAAATTCCTGTGAGAGTGGAATATCGCTGAGAGAGAATGCATCTGAGACAGCTCCACGTCAGGCATCTGGAAGCACGGAGGTCTCATATCGAGAGACTGGTCACCTGAAGACTTTGCACTATGGCCAGAGCACCTGAAACCGGATGGCTCGAGCAAGCGGACCCTGCATCAACAACCCTTGTGGCTCCATGCGAGACTAGGATGTGGTCCTGTAGGCTGTTCCTCTGAGACGTCTTTGCTGGGCCTGAGATAGGCAAGCACAGTCCACACAGTCCTGTGGAAGCCCGCGAAAGGGCCTTGAGGAGACTCCTGCTTGATGGAGATCTGGCACGAGAGGGAAGACTGCCGCTTCTCTGCCGCTGGACTCCCAGGCGCCCCAGGCCATCACGTCATCTGCAGTCTTAGGAGGTAGACAATCTCCAGAGTCAGAATGCCGTCCAGAACTGTGTACAGTGGACTCCCCACTGCTCCAGATGCACCCGCATCAGAAACTGTAAATAGACTTTGACCACATGAGCCCAGGCAGGACCGGATCGACTATATCCAGTGAACTGTGAGGTCGTGGACAAGCAACTGAAGTATCTGGACTTCATCCACACCGTGTTCGTGCCCAGCTGTACCTGGTTAAATTATGGACTCGTGCGGAGGTGTCCGGGTGCTCCCAGCTGCACCATGTCCACTGCAATTCTGCAGTCTGCCTTTTAGAGGCCGAGAGACTGATTGTGGTGCTTTGTTATTGTTTCTTTTACAGGTTGGACTTTTGTTTGGTTCCTCAATAAAGTTTGGGAGGGATGTAGAGTCCAGCTGGACTCATTCTAGTCTTTCTGCCAGCCACTCTGCTGAGGGCTGGTCTTACAGATGTAACCCACACCCACCCAACACAGGCGTCACCAGTCAGGTGACCCTGCCAATAAAAGGGGCCGGGCGCACGTGCCCGAGGCCAGTTCAGTACTACCCTACCACCGTGTCTGCGTCCCTTCCTTTACTAGCATGAGGGCTTAGGGCCCCACATTACAATTACCATTGCCACAGAAATCAACAATGTTGCCTCACTGGCCAAAAATGAAAATGGTCTCATATGCACATGCTGACGAATTAGCAAAAATAGTTTCACTGTTATTTAAACAGGACTCATAATTAGTGTATTTAATGGATACAGTTATTAAACATTAAATTAAGCAGAAAGTTACTGTACTATTACAGTTTAAACACCTGAACGCATTGAAACACCAGGAACTATTTTACATGTTTTAAAAATAAGAGGCATAGCTACACAATTGACTCAGCAAGTGCAAGTTTACTGCATCTTTTTCATTGCATCCTGGATCGGTGTCAAGAGCTCCTCAATGTTTTAAATCCACTTTTTCTGGCTTGACACCAATACTAGTCGGTGGAGTCATTTTAATTTTCATGTTTCTTTTTCCAAAAGGACTTAACAGTGACATACGACAACCACGTGATGCTCAGTAGACCGAAGGAATGCATAAGACTGAACCATAAAGACCAGTTTTTTAGGGAAGAATGGGCTTCAATTATGACTGAACATTGTACATCTCCCTACTCCAAGGACATCATATCATTGCTATGAGCCTGAAGAGCTCATCGTGCAGAAGAACTGACAAAGTGTGTTTTTGTTCAGAGTTGCTCTTTCAAAGGCACAATACAACAATAAAACATGCAAGCTTCCAAACAGAAAAAGCCTATTAATATGAAGTGGGCACACAAGAGCTCATTGAGTATTTCAGCAAAATGTGGGTAATTTTACCACCGAGCGCTCACCCCAAGAACAAATAAATGGAATAATCTTAGTACGCATCACAGGCCTTGATGCGTGCTAGCTACTTGATGTGTTGGCATTCAATAGTATGGAGTGTTTGTTTTACTTAATATAACTGTAATGGACCTGAAAATCAGCCCTTAAAATTAATAGTGTTTTCTGCTTCATTTTGTATTAGCCAACACAAGACGTGCGCAACACGGCCACACATTTTTTGTGTTAGCGAACACAAGACGTGCGCAACACTGCCATACATTTTTTGTGTTAGCGAACACAAGGCATGTGCAACACTGCCACACATTTTATGCTCATGTCGCTTTAAGTTGAAGTGGGGTGGGGATCATTCTCTGATTAATTTTTTACATAGCCAGGGGTTTTGCAGACTCATATTGTACACTTGCACAGTGCCATGCTAGAAGAATTCAAAGGTGATAAGTGGTGGTGGACCCTTCTTCGTATTTCTAGTAGAAGCACTGCGTTGGAAATAGAAAATCGGAATGCATTAGCTTCCACCTACTTCATAACATTATGGGGGGGAGGCATAATGGACCCTAGTAATTGGGGCGTGGCTGATAGAAAGATCAGCTGCTGGGTACTAGGCTGACAAATTCCACACTGATTTAAAGGTCTTCTGATGTAAAGGTATGCTAGAGATTTTACATGGCTCTGCAAATAATTAAGACATTATAAAATATCTCTGTGTAGTTATAATTAGGTCACCGTTTTCATTTGAAGGTAACTTTTTGTTTCACTAATAACTTTAACATCTCCTTCCTGAATGGTTTTACTCTGATTTATCAATCGGGGTCAAGAAAAGGTGGGGGGCTAAAAATGTGATTTTGTATGTTAATTTACATAGGAAACTTTGCTCCCCGATACAGAAAGAATGGCTGAACCAATTACACCAAACTTGGCAAAAAGTTAGAACTTCAGTCAGAAAGCATGATTTGGTGTAAATCAGTTCAGTCATTTTCAAGCAATTAGCATTTAAAAAGGGCCTCCAGGATGAGCATGAAGGGAATAAATGTTAGGTATATCTGGACAATTGGTGTCCACATACGCTCTAATTGCCCAATTTAAAGGGGATAAATCAATCCAGATTGGCAGGCCACAACTGAACAATGTGTTGTGGCAGCTATTAGTGGACTCAGGAACATAATTCCAGCATCTTGAAAATAAATGAAAAAGTGGGTAGGGTGACCACACCCTGACCGATCCCTAACGCCATGTAGGAGAAGTGGGGGCGTCCAAGGGATACACCCTGTTGATTGGCTGGCCACAAAATGGTCAACTTGTTGTAGCAACTATTACAGGACTTGGAAACAAAAGTTAGTATGTGTTGAATGTTTCAAAACTTTATTTCCTAACTTGGGATTTGATATGGTCTCCATTGTTAACATATTCTCAGTTGCAGATTGCTTAGCTATTCCTGTTATTAATGTCATTTTTCATTCAACTGTGTTTCCTTAAATTTTATTTCCTTCAAAATCTTACCTTTAATTTTTAATTTATTTGCATTTACTTAAAATTATCTTTCCTTGAAATTGCTTTTCCATGATTTGTTCACTTCCAATGTGGTTTCTCAGTTTTCATTTTTTCATTAACTTGCATATTTCCCTGTAGATACTGAATAGGCGTTGTTCAAGCTTCCCTCATAAACACAGAACAGGTGTAGCGGAGGCAGCAGTACAAGCTTTTCTCACACACATTTAATTTGAAATATAACAGAGTCCAGATACATAACATCACAATACAAAAAAACAGCATTAAGCACTAGCTCCCTCAGGAGTATGAAAAGGGATAGGGAGTGAAAAAGAGCTATTTACTTAATTTTAGTAACTATCAACAAATGAGAATGGGAAAGGCAGGGAGCCAGTCCATCAGAAAGCTGTAGCTTTACCTCCCTGGTGTCTTTACCCACTAACTGTTGTTTGTAAAACAGAGACAATAACTGTGCACCACTCCTAGATTTTAGTTAGGGGAAGTAGGGTATCTCAGAACCATTGCAGGATTTGTGGATCTCCAATGTATTTGCCAATCTTTGTGAAACCTGGTGACCATATTGGATGTGACCTATTATTTATTTAGTATGCTGAGGTGTTGAAATCATACCTGAACTTTAGTATGATTGGGCAGATGGAGGGATAGGATTGCCTCAAATGATTATTAGATTCCATTTGTTCCTTGCAAGGTTATCCACAGGCGCTCTGGTGAGCTTCCTTCTCCACAACCGAAGAAAATATACTCAGTTGTCTGCTCTCATTCTTTAGACTGTTTAAACTGCATAGCCAAACGACTTTAGGCCAAACATTTCGCCACAATAAATTTCGATTCTTTTTTTCTGAAGCCTCAATGTTCATCTTGTGAATTTTAGACCATTAATTAGAATGATATTCTATTGGTCCTTTATTTTGTTAAAGTTTTTATGTGTTACTTTTTTAAATAACAATTTTACTTTCTTTTCTGAGGTGATCATCATGCAATGCTACTGCCAATGTCTAAAGAACTAAGGTTCTTTCTAAATCTGTTTGAGTGGAAGGATAGGTTTCGTCAGTGGGAAGTTTAAATGCTAGGTTTACTCTTTTCACAGGTTGACTGTTAGAGGCTGCAGTCGCTGTTGGCGACTGGGCAATATGGCAGGGCTGGGGGGGGCAAAAAAAATTATAATTAAAAAAAATTAAACTTATCTGATCCCCACCGTACCGCTGCCACATTCCAGGCACAGGCTCCCAGCCTGATCTTCGCCAATCATGACGCCGCTCAGAGCAGTGTTATGATTGGCTGGAGCACGCTGGCTGGGCTCTCCAATGCAGACTGGGAGCCTGGGCCGGCTCTCTCCAACTCGGCAACACAGTGCCGGGTTGGAGAGAGCCCTTGTGCGCATGTGTGTTTGGCCACCCCGAGACGGGCGGACAAATATACAAACGCTGTGACGAGAGTGCCCTGTGCACTCCCCTCACTGCTCGTCACCCCCATAGCCCGCCCCGTTAACAATAAAACGATAATAAACACAGTTTATTATTATTGTTTTATTTCTAAAGGTTTGCAACCCCTGTTGCTGCTACCGGGGGTTGGGTGATGCTCCTCTGCCTTAGCGAAGAAGCCATCCTTGAGAGTCTGTGGTCGTAGTACTGTGGCATGTTTGAGGAATTTGCCCCACAAGGACTCTATTTCCTTTCATGTTGAGTGGGTCAAAATTCTTTGTGTGGAGTGGTTTCCTACTAGTTGACATTTGTTCTCTCCTCTACCATCTTCCCCCTCAAGGCTTGTAATTTATTTTTATCTGGTCATCAAATAGTACCATCAATTTCCCATGAGGCATAAGTTTTAGTTCTATAAAACTTCATTACTTTTTGTAACATTCTCACATTCCTAATCTTCCTTAGAGTTTGATGTATCTGTTAGCTGGTTAGATTTGTTTCTGCTCTATTTCGCTGCCACAATAGGTAGGCTGAATATAGAGGTGTTCACTGCCCAGCTTCTTTTCTGTATTTATATCCAACATGAACCCAGCATAGAAGAAATTAACTGCTTCCCCCAATCACGGAAGAAAGCAAAGAAATCCTAGGCAACCTATAGAATCTCTCCGAGCATGTTTTATTTTATTGTTCTCTGCCCCCTTTCCTCATTCTGCCTCTTTTGTCCACTTCAATGCAGTATGCACATTTGCTACTCGATGCACACCGAGAGGAGTTGCCTGAGGTGCACAGAGGTCAGTTTTCGTTGGACCTAAAGCAATGTGTGAATCCACGTCCAGTACTGGTATTGAAACTGAAAATATTGCGTCCTCTGGTCTGTCTCTGTTATTGACCCTTCCAGGTTTCAGTCTACTTACTAGCTAACATATTTGGGCCTCGCCTCTGACTGTGTATGCTATTTCAAGCAGCATGAGTCTCTGTGTAGAGATGAGGTTATTAGGAAAGATTTAGGTGGCAAAACCTTTGGGATCCTTTATTTCCCCTCTTTGCTTGCTGACGTATGAGCTCGCAGCTCCTCTAAAGAGAGTGTATCCTGCTTCTCACAAAATACCTGCTTCCTAGTCTGTGGAAACTCAAGTTATAATTCTCCACATTAACATTAGGTGCTGGAACTGAGGGCCCTGCTCCATGAGCACTAGAGAAGCAGATTACTAGGGAAACTGGGTCACAAATCACTATAGTACTGCTGAGTGTCAGCAAACTGCTGTGAAGTGTTGTACGACATTATTATCGGTTCTAAGATGCTTTAAGAGGAACTTTACATGGT
Source organism: Pleurodeles waltl (assembly GCF_031143425.1). Lineage (NCBI taxonomy): Eukaryota > Metazoa > Chordata > Amphibia > Caudata > Salamandridae > Pleurodeles > Pleurodeles waltl. The sequence goes on from NC_090449.1 coordinate 730,872,936, forward strand.
GAAACATATGCCTCATCAAAAAGACTTCACGTGAAAGTGTGCTTAATTTGTAGCATACTTGCATCAGTGCGATGTACTGCATGCTGTTTGCCACTTACTTCTTTGCTTGATGTTGTTCAACGGATGAGGACTGAATAGTTCCCTTGTGTGGGTCAGATATGGAGTCTTCTTGAGCTGCAACTGCTTCCTGCATCATTGCTGCCTGCAGCTCACTGTAGCCTTAGACTCTGTCTTTCATGCTGGTGACGGCCATCTGTCTGGGTGCAACACCTCCACTTATTTGAGAGAGGCCTGCCACCTTTTAAAAAAATCGGTGGCTTATGCAGGCGTCTTCTCAGGTCTCTCCATTGAGCTTTTAAGCACAACAGAGATATGCAGAAGCAAATCTAACTAGCCTCTCGCAGTCAACCTGAGTTTGTGCAGATGCGTCTATGAGTGAGCAGGCCGACCATCAGGAGTGTGGCTGACTCCAACAAGGCACTCTCCTGAGGAAGCACTCACCCACAGAACATGGGCAGAGTAAGTAGTTTCAGTACACATGTCCCTTACACCAAAGACAGGTAAATTATAGGCAGCAGCTGTGCATGCTTCCATTACACACAGAACAGGTACAGCACAGGTAGCAGCAGTGCAAGTTTCATACATACACACACACACACACAAACACAGAAGCAGTTGACTTCCTTCAGACAAACAATGCAGTTGTAAAGTGTTGGACCTGTCTCTTTCTGCAGGGTCATCCATAAACATTTTGCCTGCCTCCTCCTCTGTTTCTGACCTTGTTTCTTTTGCTATTAGGACTATGGGCACTTTACAACTGCTAACCAGTGTTAAAGTGCATCTGCTCTGTGCTTAAAACATAGCTTAGCCACACTTGTCATATTTAATTTACTCAGACGTCCCCAAGTAAAGTGCACTACCAGTACCTAGGGTCTGTGAATTAAATGCTACTAGTGGGCCTGTAGCACTGCCACCCTCTTAAGTAGCCTTCAGCATTTCTCAGGCCTGCCATTGCAGAGCCTGTGTGTGTAGTTTTAAACTGCCATATCGACCTGGCTAGTAAACCCTCTTGCCAGGCCATAACCTTCCTTTTTTTATACATATAAATCACCCCGAAGGTATGCCCTAGACCACCCCAGGGCAGAGTGCAGTGCATTTAAAAAGTAGGACATGTACTTTTTAGTTTTACATGTCCTACTAGTAAAAAACTTTTAAATTCGTTTTTTCACTACTGCAAAGCCTGTCTCCCCCACAGGAATTGGGATTACCTTATTATGTTTTATAAGGATAATTTCCAATTGGAAGAGATGGGACCCCCAAAATTGGTGTCTCTGGAATCACAATTTGAAATCACAACTTATGGTGAAGTTGGGCCATAAATTGTAATTCTGAAAATTCCACTTTTAGAAAAATGTATTTTTCTTACTTGAACCATTTGGTGCCTACTGCCTGCCTCCAATACATGTCTGGGGTGGGGTGACAGCTGAGCTTGTGCATTCCTCCCAGCTAGGCACACGCAAAGGGGGCTTAGGTAAAATCATGGGCCATCCACAGCCTGATGGGCCATTCTGGGCTGGATGGGATGGCGAAGCTAACACTTACAACTGAATGGGCTGTGTCCTGACCCGACACAAAGCACTGCATAACCCCCTGTAATTGAATCTGGAGCCAGGGCAGGAAGGGTAGGGACTCTGTGCTCTTCAAAAGCCTCTCTTTAAAGTCTCCCCACTTCAAAGGCACCACTTGGTAAAAGTTCTGGACCTCTGACCCTACCAACTACAGGAACTGTGAAGAATTCTGCCGGGGGGAAGAACTGCTGTGCTGCACACAAGGACTGCCCCTCTGGACTGCTGCTCTGCAAGAACTGCTTTTCTGCTGTGCTGCCCTGCTGCCCTCTGCCCTCCTGAGGGAAGACTGGACCTGTCTCACTTGAAACCAGAGTGACTCCTAGGGCATGTTGGCTTTCTCCCTGTTCTGGGTCTCAAGGACATTAAAGATTTATCATCATCCTGCAACAGCACCTATACTTGCTGTAAGTCTTGCCCTGCCAGGTGGTGCCAATCCAGTCCTGGGCCCTTGGAAGTGGGTATACAGTACTGCAACTGCCAGAACCTATGCATCAATGCTGTTGCGCCTATTGGAACTGGTGCATCTCCATCAATACCAATACATCGCCGCTGCTTCGAGGATCGGGAGCACCATACTGGAGACTGCGCAATGCATTGCCTCCATTCCTGACGCACCTCTGACTTTGTGCGGCTTGGAGTCAACACATTGCCTATATCCTCGGGATCAATGCCAACACATGCCCTCCTTTGCTCCTATCATCATGTTCTCAAGGTTGATGCAACTCTGGACCAAAGTACTGTTTCAGCGGGTCAAGACTGGACACTGTATGTGACCGGCGCTCCATCGCAGTCTACCTGACTTTTCAGATATGACATTCATTGCTCCAGTTTGCGCATTATGCTTCTAAGCACTACAATTAAGTTTTATATTTTTTAATTCATATGCCGACTTCTACTTATTTGATTGTTGTTGTTTTGGTCTTATCTTATTCATAAAAATATAATCTATTTTTCTAACCTGGTGTGGAGTCTTTTTGTGGTGTTTACACTGTTACTGTTTGAAGTGTTGCACAAATACTTTACACATTGCCTCTACTGGCCTGCTGCTTGAAGCGTCTGTCCTGGGAGTAAAAGGACTGCACTTTGCTTTCTACATCCTGCTTCCAAAGATTCTCCAAGGGCTTGAACTGAGCTTGCCTCTTCTTAGGAAGTTTCAGGGACATCAAAGAAGTCATCTGTGAGTACCTGGGCCCTCTTGCTGAGAGTTCTGACTTGCCAAGTTGTGTCAAATCCAGTTCCTAGGCCTTTGGGAGTGAGCTTTGGTGCAACCAAGAAGAAACCAAGCACATTGACTCCTGAGCGAATTTGGAAATGGTGCCACTGTCTGATTCCACGGCTACCTACTCCAGAGCTGTGGTCTTTGCTGAGTGCAACAAATGCGACCTGCAACACAGGCCCAATGCTGCCACAGCGCCTCTGAAGTCCCTCCACTTTGACTCCGCCGCAGCACCGGTGGCCCTGTGCTGTGATCGTGACACCGCAAACTTGACATCTCGCATCTTGACCTGCTGGATTCATTGACCCTGCCGGATTTTAAGGAACCGATGCTTCGGCACCAATGCTGCATCACCTCCCCTGCAACCGTAAGAAACCAACACCTCACATCCTCTGCCTAGCAGTGAGGAACCGATGCCACACCGGATCCAGCGACGCCTCACCTCCCCGACTCCGTGCAACATCTTTGTTTCCTCATGGTATTCCAAGGTACTGTACCTGGGGTCCATGGCACTCCATGACTGACCTGCACTCCATCACGAGTGGCATCAGACTGTTGGGAATGACTCCGCCAAGAGGTTGTGATAGCCCCAGTTGGAGCTATAGTGTTTCTAAGCACTATGCTATGATTTGATCTTTGAAAATGTGTGTCTTTACTTGTGTATGTTGGATTTATGTTGTTTTGGTCTTGGTTTACTCAGAGAAATATTGGCTATTTTTTTTCTGGTGTAGAGTACTTTTGTGGTGTTTTTACTGTGTTACTGTGTCTGTGCGCAGGTACTTTACACATTGCCTCTGAGATAAGTCTGACTGCTTGAGCCAAGCTACCAAGGGGGTGAGCAGGGTTTATCTTAGCTGTGTGACTCCCTTACCCTGACTAGAGTGAGGGTCCCTTTTGGACAGAGTGCAGACTACTGCCAACAAGAGACTCCATTTCTAACAGTATGTCATACAGTTTGTCTGGGAGTGGAGACATATGAATAGAGAAAAACCACACCAGAATGTAGGAACTAAGGCCTGCCTATACAGAATTAGTTCATGGGTGCTCCATTTTGAGGATACCATATATGACCTAGGGAAGAATATGGAAATAAGTCAAGTTTTCACTTACAACCTCCAGGCATTCACTTGAAGGCCAGAAGGCTTCAGATGCAAGAGTAGTCCTAACCTCACGGACGGAAGATCGTGCCTGAGAAACAATGACAATGAATGAGAAACATTGAGTGTCAGTTCTGAGTACCAGACTCACTTTTTCCAATCCAGGGTAAATGGATATGCGATGAGCTTGATCCTTCTTCACTTTCTAAATCACCCAAGAAATTACAGGGACTGTAGGGAATAGATAACACAGAAAAAATTACTTTCTTTTTTTAAACATGGTCTCTACAATCCCCTTTAGAAGAAAATATAGGGCACAAAAAACATATACCACATCGGTAGATGGAGGCAATTAACTCCAGTTGAGGTAAACTCCATTGGACAAAGATGATCTGATGGATTATTGTGCTGTCCCCACTCACGGTCCTCCAGATGATCTTCACAGCCAAAGGAGGAGGAATTTGTAGCCACTGTAAATATTGCTGCTGTGGGGGAAAAGGGATGGTTGGCTGTCAAGTTACACATGTACATCTACCTCTCATGGGCATCCACCAGAGACAGAAAGTTAAATATTCGCCTGACAGACACCCCAAGTGCTGGACCCTATGATGACTTAAGTATACTACTGCATCACCCTGATTAAACCAGGTGCTTTGTGTGCTGAAGATTGGATTTCAGGGCATTGATGAGTTGGTGTAACAAGGCAACTGTCTGGATAAGACAATCAAACACCAGATGAGGCAAGCCCATCTTAATCAGTCAGTGTCTGGATACAGGAAAACAAGTATTCCATCTCTGCATATAAGTGCAGCCACACAGCGATGACCGGCAGCACCAATATCAGATCAAAAGGCAGTATCACTGACTCATAGTGTTCCGTGCCCAACAAAAAGTGAAGATATTGGGTCTGCACCATCGGAATTTGAAATAAGTTTCAAGCAAGTCCAGGCACACCATCTAATACTGTTAATAAGGACTGTAGGACCTGGGCCAGGGAGAGGTTCTTGAACTTCTCCTTATGAATGAAGGAGTTCAGAACCCTGAGATCTAGAATGGATCCAAGGCCCACATGTTTTTTGGAACAAGAATTTATCGAAAGCACCCCGACCCTGCTCCACTTACAAAACCTTGTTGATGGGCACCCTTTGAGAGAAAAATTACTTCCTTCATCAAGATGTGGGTGGTAGGGTGAAGGGAAAAACAAAAAGACAGAATTGATGGTTGTTTCTGCAGAAATAGAATAGTATAACCCTGCTAAATGACTGAGACTGAAGATACCAACAACCTAAAAAGGTCATTTTGTATGTATGGCTGCAGTGGAAGAAGAGGACGATTGATGTTGCGGCTGTGGCTAACTATTTCAGACACCTCTAATGCCCCCAAACTGATGCTATTATTGTGTAGGATGGACAGGTTGGATAGACTGCCTCTGCCTTGATGGCTGTGGAAGCTATGAAAAATGAAATATCATTGATGGAACTGTCCTCAAGGTTAGGCTTGCCTGAGTGTCCTCGTGGTAGCCCCGCTCTCCTTGATCAGTTTATGTGGAGAAACTGCCTTCTCTACAAGGTGCTGCAGAGAATCTAATGATTTGTTCCTGAGGTTTGCTGGCACATCACCTGAGAAATACAAAGGAGCATTTTAACAATCGTTCATTGAATACAATGCAGCAAGCCACCTTGCTGTGCTACATGAAACAGAAAGTGTAGGAATGAGTTGCATTTAACATTATAAGGCAGATTCCTGTCATTTCCTAGTACTGGTGTGGTTTTGGCTGCGTAGCGCCAATACAGGCACCCCTACATCATGTTGCACGTGTACCTGTGTTGTTGTTTTGTAGGAGGGTGCACATTCCTGCAAGAGCAATGCAAAACCTTAGTACACCTGGCCCTCAGTACACATCCACCCTGAGAAGTACTCCTGTATTCATTGAGTGGTATCTGTCCTCTCAAGGTCAGTTTTATAAATCCGCAACTATGCATCTTGGCTATCCTTAGCCAACTGGGGAAGGGGGCCTCACGTTATGATCTGGCACACAGGTATTAGCAGAATCAGCCACTTCCCACAAGTTGTAAATGTAACATGTAGTGGGAATGTTGCATTGGCTCTGATCAGAGAGAGACTCCCAAAGGCAAAAACCTTGAAACTTCTATGGCATCAACCTAGTTCGATTCAGTGTCCAAAGTGGATACAAGAGAATGCACTGAGGCTCATTTTAGAGTAGGAAGTTGGCTCCATTATAGGCTTCTCAGTGAGGGATTAGTTCACAGACATTTTGTATCAGAAGGAACCAGCAATGGTGCCCAGACACTCACCTGTTGACCACCTGAAGTAAAAAAGGTTTTTACCAAGCTTCCAAGATCAGATTCAAAAGAATTTCATTGTAGGGTATCAAGGCCTCAGCTGTAGCAGCTGAAGACTGCAGGATCTAGACTTGAGATCTGTGTGCAGGAAGTGTAGCTCCACACCTACACTGTCTGTCAGAGGGAAGGTATCTAGTGTGCTGGTATTCTAGATGTAACAATTAAAAACATCATCCATACACTGGTTGTTGACCTTTCTATCATCTTTTCTGGAGAAGGCCCTGGCACCAGCATCGCAAGAGATCAGAGTTTGAGGCAAACATAATCTATAAGGGGCTAAGGGCCAGATGTAGGAAAAAAACAAATTGCGACTTGCAATTTGCGAGTCCGTGCGACTCGCAAATTGCAACTCGCAATTTGGTATGCAGAAAGGTGTCTCAGACACATTCTGCAACTCGCAATGGGGTCGCAAACACCCACCTCATTAATATTAATGAGGTGGGTCGCATTTTGCGACCCCATTGCGAGTATGGGCACTCACGGGGATGGTGGCCTGCTGGAGACAGCAGACCTCCATGTCCGTGACTGCTTTTTAATAAAGCAGTTTTTTTTTTCTATCTGCAGCCCGTTTTCCTTAAAGGAAAACGAGCTGCACTTAGAAAAAAAACCGAAACCTTTTGTTTCGGTATTTTTCAGAGCAGGCAGTGGTCCATAGGACCACTATCTGCTCTGAAAAATTATTTTTGTTTCCATTCACAAAGGGGAAGGGGTCCCGTGGGGACCCCTTCCCGTTTGCGACTGGGTTACCATCCACTTCAAGTGGATGGTAACTGCGATTTCATTTGCGACCGATTTCACGGTCGCAAATGAAATTGAATAGCATTGCGAGTCGCTAATAGGAAGGGAACACCCCTTCCTATTTGCGAGTCGGAAATGCATTTTGCGAGTCGGATCCGACTCGCAAAATGCATTTCTGCATAGCAAAGAGGCTTTTGCGCCTCGCAAACGGCGTTTTTCGCTGTTTGCGAGGCGCAAACACTTTGCTACATCTGGCCCTAACTTCTGACGTTTGGGAAGGTTTGCCTAGGGATGATCCTCAAAGGAGGCTACCCTTTTTCTAGCCAAAGCTAAAACATGTTTTGTCAAATGGTGATTGAGAGCTTCGACATGGCCAAAAGTGTGAGCAGTTCAGTTGATGCGATCTTTAGCTTCAGTATCGGAGTGGCCGGTGTAGCCACCAGCTCTCTACGGGGATCTTTTTTGATGGACTTAGGCGGTAGGGGCAAAACTGGCATGAACTGAATGCATACAGGATCAACTGATAACCCACTCTGCAGATTTGCGGCTTGGCAACTAAAGCCACTGTATTTCACCTAGTGTCACATGGGACCAATTTCTATAGAAAGGTTTCCAGAACCAGTTTGATGATGGGGATAGGTAGATAGACATAAGGAATCTGCAGAATGAAATATTCATCATAAATGCATACAATACTTTGATCTATGAACAGGGTCATACAGTTCACTGACACGTGGTTTATCACAGCCTAGTCATCTCTTAGAAATAATCACTTATTAGCAAGAGATCCTCCGATTAGTTACTTTTCGACATAGAATTGATTGGCCACTGGATTTTGCACATTTATATATTGGCTCAATTCCACCCCTTGATTGACAGCTTTCAGAAACTCTCTCCAAATGGTGTTGTACCCCTCTGTTGGACATAGCTTTGCCAATCCTTCTTTTTAGCTCACAGTAGTGGTACATGGAAAAAACACATTAGTGAGTCGATTGTCTTTGAGATTGGTGCCTGCAGTGTTGTTAGTGTCTTTGTTACAAGGAAGCTAAATAGTTCCAATGCATTGGTATTTAGATGTCAAACGAGATCATGGCCACAACAGCCTTGTTCCTCCAGCTTTCTCTATGAGGTGGAACCCCATATTAATATTGTCCTTTGTTTACCTCTCCGTTAGAAACCCAGATTATTATTCCTGGTTCACAGCAGTACTGTTTCCTAGTGATGTGGCCAGGGTTTATGTGAATATACTTGCATCAATATTGATGAGAGCCACAGGTCAGTAGGAATCTAACACATTTTGGGTCTTTCCCACATTTAGGGATGATAATGGTCAAAGTCATAACTGAGCTTGAGGTAAGTTACATTTTGGCATTGATTTAGGAATCAATAGAGGGGTAAATTGTTTATAAACAAGTCAGTAAACCTAATTTAGCCTGGGTGTCTTCAATAAGGCAACAGTCCTACTTGTGAATCTGTGTGACTTGCGATATTCTGAGAGAGGCCAGCAAGCCACACTTCACTTAAATAGGAGAAATGAAGAGTGGAAAAGGCAATGTGTAGTGCCTCTGAAAATTCATAAAACGTGTCAAGCTCCTCATCGTCCTCCAATGACAGATGAAAAAAATCTGTAAAAAAATATTTTTTCTGAATTTACTCCAGAACACAACCTATTTTAGCTACAGATTTGTAGTATCTGTGGATAAGGCATAACTGGATTAATTCTATTCTATTGTTGACTGTTAATTTTAATCTCAACATTTGGGCTTTTTTTGCATCTATCACAGGGAACCCGGCTACCCATCTTTGTCTCAAGTCAAATCAGATCTAATTGAAGCTTCTGGGATTCAAGTTTATGTAGCCTGTGTAGAATGGATATTGAACACTAATTTGCTATTAAGGAGCATAGATTAACATGGGAGCATAATCAGCATACACACCCACAGGCACCGGACATCATGTGCAAAGGAACATTTCTCTAATTCACAATACCTCAGTGAACCATCCAGCACCCCATCAGAAGCTGCAAATATTGAAAGGCTGCAGGCAATAGGGCATATATAGATTCAAAGACTCAACAGTCTTTCCCAGAATATTTCAAAGTGGTACTTTTATCTGTCCTGCAGCAAACACTAGGAGGAGATAGTGGTGGGCATGCCACACTGAAGGCCTTGGGTGCAGTATGTTTGTGAAATGATTGGCAATAGTTGACATCTATTCCTGATAGCTCACCCTAGGAGCCTGATAATAATTTTGCGAAGGGAGTCAGACGTTAGGGCTTCCCTCCAACAGCTGGAGTAGGTGTATTCTTTTACTACACACTGGGAGTTTGAATTGTAGCCACTGTGTCAAGGCTACACATCTCTACAAAGATTCTTGATTGCATGAGCCACTTTCTAAGGTGTGTCCTTCAATTTAGTCGTGTCCTGATGATGACCCTTATCTAATTCAACATCTGGGTCGAAATTTCAACAATCTGACTGGTCTACCTAAGAGATTTACTCAAATGACTTCAACAATTTCTTGTCCAAGTGTAGTCTGCTTCACTTATATGTATATGCCAGTCAACTGTATATAAACTTGTGCACCTTTGAATATGATTTCATGAATAATAAAAGAAGAGATTTTTGTGTTACTTTGTGGGTTGAATTGCAATTGCTGCCGTGGAAGTCTAGGATCATACTTCCCCCTTCAGGGTCCATTATGTCTTGTCATGGAGCTTTCCCAGGCCCTAGAGTTACTGGGTAGCTGTAGGAGGCTGGCCTGGTTTGTAGTGAGTACCAAGGGGTACTTACACTCTGCACCAGGTCCAGGTATCCCTTATTAGTGTAGACGAGGTGTCTAGCAGCTTTGGCTGATAGAAAAGGGTAGCTTAGCAGAGCAGCTTAGGCTGAACTAGGAGACATGCAAAGCTCCCACTATACCACTAGTGTCATATGCACAATATCATAAGAAAACACCATACACAGATATACTAAAAATAAAGGTACTTTATTTTTATGACAATATGACAAAAGTATCTCAGTGAGTACCGTCAGTATGAGGATAGCAAATATACACAAGATATATGTACACAATACCAAAAATAGGCAGTAATAGCAATAGAAAGCAATGCAAGCAATGTACAGTTACAATAGATTGCAATGAGAGCACATAGGTATAGGGGCAACACAAACCATATGCTCTAGAAGTGGAATGCGAACCAAGAATGGACCCCAAACCTATGTGAGCTTGTAGAGGGTCGCTAGGACTGCAAGAAAACAGTGAGGGTTAGAAAAATAGCCCACCCCAAAACCCTGAAAAGTAGGTGTAAAGTGCACCTAAGTTCTCCAGCGAACACAGAAGTCGTGATAGGGGAATTCTGCAAGGAAGACCAACACCAGCAATGCAACAACAATGGATTTCCAGACGAGAGTACCTGTGGAACAAGGGGACCAAGTCCAAGAGTCACACTCAAGTCGGGAGTGGGCAGATGCCCAAGAAATGCCAGCTGAGGTTGCAAAGAAGCTGCCACCGGATGGTAGAAGCTGTGGATTCTGCAAGAACGAAGAGGACTAGGAACTTCCCCTTTGGAAGATGGATGTCCCACGTCGTGAAGAAGCTTGCAGAGGTGTTCCCACGCAGAAAGACTGCAAACAAGCCTTGCTAGCTGCAAGGGTTGCGGTTATGTTTTTTGGATGCTGCTGTAGCCCAGGAGGGACCAGGATGTCGCCAATTGAGTGAGGAGACAGAGGGGGCGTCCAGCAAGACAAGGAGTCCACTCAGAAGCAAGCAGCACCTGCAGAAGTGCCGGAACAGGCACTACAAAGAAGAGTGAACCGGAGCTCACCCAAAGTCACAAAAGAAGGTCCCACAATGCCGGAGGACAACTCAGGAGGTCGTGCACTGCAGGTTAGAGTGTCGGGGACCCAGGCTTGGCTGTGCACAAAGGAAATCCTAGAAGAATGCACAGGAGCCGGAGCAGCTGCAAATCACGTGGTGCCCAGCAATGCAGTCTAGTGTGGGGAGGCAAGGACTTACCTCCACCAAACTTGGACTGAAGAGTCACTGGACTGTGGGAGTCACTTGGACAGAGTTGCTGAGTTCCAGGGACCACGCTCGTCGTGCTGAGAGGGGACCCAGAGGACCGGTGATGCATTCTTTTGGTGCCTGCGGTTGCAGGGGGAAGATTCCGTCGACCCACGGGAGATTTCTTCGGAGCTTCTAGTGCAGAGAGAAGGCAGACTACCCCCACAGCATGCACCACCAGGAAAACAGTCGAGAAGGCGGCCGGATCAGCGATACAAGGTTGCAGTAGTCGTCTTTGCTACTTTGTTGCGGTTTTGCAGGCATCCAGAGCAGTCAGCGGTCGATTCCTTTGCAGAAGGTGAAGAGAGAGAGATGCAGAGGAACTCTGATGAGCTCTTGCATTCGTTATCTAAAGAATTCCCCAAAGCAGAGTCCCTAAATAGCCAGAAAAGGAGGTTTGGCTTAGGAAGGAGGATAGGCTAGCAACACAGGTAAGAGCCTATCAGAAGGAGTCTCTGGCGACACCTGCTGGCACTGGCCACTCAGAGCAGTCCAGTGTGCCAGCAGCACCTCTGTTTCCAAGATGGCAGAGGTCTGGAGCACACTGGAGGAGCTCTGGGCACCTCCCAGGGGAGGTGCAAGTCAGGGGAGTGGTCACTCCCCTTTCTTTTGTCCAGTTTCACGCCAGAGCAGGGCTGGGGGATCCCTGAACCGGTGCAGACTGGCTTATGCAGAGATGGGCACCATCTGTGCCCATCAAAGCATTTCCAGAGGCTGGGGGAGGCTACTCCTCCCCAGCCCTGACACCTTTTTCCAAAGGGAGAGGGTGTAACACCCTCTCTCTGAGGAAGTCCTTTGTTCTGCCTTTCTGGGCCAAGCCTGGCTGGACCCCAGGAGGGCAGAAACCTGTCTGAGGGGTTGGCAGCAGCAGCAGCTGCAGTGAAACCCCGGGAAAGGTAGTTTTGCAGTACCCGAGTCTGTGCTAGAGACTCTGGGGATCATGGAATTGTCACCCCAATGCCAGAATGGCATTGGGGTGACAATTCCATGATCTTAGACATGTTACATGGCCATGTTCGGAGTTACCATTGTGACGCTATACATATGTAGTGACATATGTATAGTGCACGTGTGTAATGGTGTCCCCGCACTCACAAAGACCGGGGAATTTGCCCTGAACGATGTGGGGGCACCTTGGCTAGTGCCAGGGTGCCCACACACTAAGTAACTTAGCACCCAACCTTTACCAGGTAAAGGTTAGACATATAGGTGACTTATAAGTTACTTAAGTGCAGTGGTAAATGGCTGTGAAATAACGTGGATGTTATTTCACTCAGGCTGCAGTGGCAGGCCTGTGTAAGAATTGTCAGAGCTCCCTATGGGTGGCAAAAGAAATGCTGCAGCCCATAGGGATCTCCTGGAACCCCAATACCCTGGGTACCTCAGTACCATATACTAGGGAATTATAAGGGTGTTCCAGTATGCCAAAGTGAATTGGTGAAATTGGTCACTAGCCTGTTAGTGACAATTTGGAAAGCAAAGAGAGAGCATAACCACTGAGGTTCTGGTTAGCAGAGCCTCAGTGAGACAGTTAGTCATCACACAGGGAACACATACAGGGCACACTTATGAGCACTGGGGCCCTGGCTGGCAGGGTCCCAGTGACATATACAACTAAAACAACATATATACAGTGAAATATGGGGGTAACATGCCAGACAAGATGGTACTTTCCTACACAACCCCCCCCCCCCAAACGAAGGACAATAAGACTAGCCATGACCTGATGAGTCTTCATTGTCTAAGTGGAAATATCTGGAGAGTCCATCTGCATTGGAGTGGGTATTCCCAGGTCTATGTTCCACTGTATAGTCCATTCCCTGTAGAGATATGGACCACCTCAACAATTTAGGGTTTTCACCTTTCATTTGTTTTAGCCAAAGTAGAGGTTTGTGGTCTGTCTGAACAAGAAGTGAGTGCCAAACAGGTATGGCCTCAACTTCTTCAGTGCCCAGACCACAGCAAAGGCCTCCCTCTCTATGGCAGACCAACGCTTTTCTCTAGGGGTCAACCTCCTGCTGATAAAAGCAACAGGTTGATCCTGGCCCTCAGAATTAAGTTGTGATAAGACTGCCCCTACCCCTATTTCAGATGCATCAGTTTGGACAATGAATTTTTTGGAGTAACAGGGGCTTTTTAGGACAGGTGCAGAGCACATGGCCTGTTTCAGCTCCTCAAAAGCTTTCGGACAGCTAGCTGTCCACAATACCTTTTTAGCCATTTTCTTTGAAGTGAGGTCATTAAGAGGGGCTGCAATGGAGCCATAGCTCTTTATGAACCTCCTGTAATACCCAGTGAGGCCTAAGAAGGCTCTCACCTGGGTCTGAGTTGTAGGGGGAACCCAATCTATAATAGTTTGGATTTCCCCCTGAAGTGGTGCAATCTGTTCTCCACCTACAAGGTGTCCCAGATAAACCACTTTCCCCTGCCCTATCTGGCACTTTGAAGCCTTGATAGTGAGGCCTGCCTTTTGCAAGGCCTCCAAAACTTTCCACAGGTGGACCAGGTGATCATCCCAGGTGGAGCTAAAGACAGCTATATCATCTAGATATGCTGCACTAAAAGCCTCCAACCCTTGCAGGACTGTAATTACCAACCTCTGAAAAGTGGCAGGTGCATTTTTCAAACCAAAAGGCATTACTGTGAATTGGTAGTGCCCTCCAATGGTGGAAAATGCAGTTTTTGCTTTAGCATCCTCTGATAACTTGATCTGCCAATACCCTGCAGTCAAATCAAAGGTGCTTAGATACTTGGCAGATGCCAGTGTATCTATTAGCTCATCTGCCCTGGGTATAGGGTGATCATCAGTTTTAGTTACCTGGTTGAGACCTGACCTCTGTAGTCTACACAAAATCTAATTTCCCTTTTCCCATCTTTGGAACGAGGCTTTGGTACAAGTACCACAGGAGAGGCCCGTGGACTTTCAGAGTGCTCAACCACTCCCAGTTCAAGCATTTTCTGAACCTCTTGTTTTATGCAGTCTCTGACATGGTCAGGCTGCCTATAGATCTTACTTTTGACAGGCATGCTGTCTCCAGTATCTATAGTGTGCTCACACCAAGAAGTGGTGCCTGGCACAGTAGAAAAGAGTTCAGAAAACTGACCCAGGAGATTTATGCAGTGTTCTTTCTGCTCAGCAGTAAGACAATCTGCTAGAACTACACCTTCCACTAGAGCATCTTGTTCTGTGGAAGAGAAGAGATCAGGGAGAGGGTCACTCTCTTCTTCCTGTCCTTCATCTGTTGCAATGAGCAGGGTGAGATCAGCCCTGTCATAGTAGGGCTTTAGGCGATTGACATGGAGCACCCTAAGGGGACTCCTGGCAGTGCCCAAGTCAACCAAGTAGGTGACTTCTCCCTTTTTCTCAAAAATAATGTGGGAACCACTCCATTTGTCTTGGAGTGCTCTTGGGGCCACAGGCTCCAAGACCCACACCTTCTGTCCTTTGTTGGTACTGAATCAGAACAGCCTTCTGGTCATGCCATTGCTTTTGGAGCTCTTGGCTGGCCTGAAGGTTTTTGCTGGCCTTTTTCATATACTCAGCCATTCTGGATCTTATGCCAAGTACATAGTCCACTATGTCTTGCTTAGGAGCTTTTAAAGGTTGTTCCCAACCCTCCTTTACAAGTGTTAGGGGACCTCTTACAGGGTGTCCAAATAGGAGTTCAAAGGGGCTGAAACCCACTCCTTTATGGGGTACCTCCCCGTAAGCAAAAAGGAGGCAAGGTAACAGGACATCCCATCTCCTTCGGAGTTTTTCAGGGAGTCCCATTATCATTCCTTTGAGAGTTTTTTTAAACCTCTCAACCAGTCCATTTGTTTGTGGATGATAGGGTGTGGTGAATTTGTATGTTACACCACATTCCTTCCACATGGCCTTTAAGTAAGCAGACATGAAGTTGCTACCCCTGTCTGATACCACCTCTTTTGGGAAGCCCACCCTGGAAAAGATTCCCATGAGGGCCTTTGCCACTGCAGGAGCTGTAGTGGTCCTTAGAGGAATTGCTTCAGGATATCTGGTGGCAGGTCCACTACCACCAAAATAAACCTATTGCCTGAAGCAGTAGGGGGTCAAGGGGGCCAACTATGTCAACCTCTACCCTTTCAAAGGGAACCCCAACCACAGGCAGTGGAATAAGAGGTGCCTTTGGGGTGCCACCTGTTTTGCCACTGGCTTGACAGGTGACACAGGACTTACAAAATTCCTTTGTGTCCTCTGACATTCTAGGCCAATGAAACAAGGGGACAAGCCTGTCCCAAGTTTTCATTTGTCCCAAATGTCCAGCCAAGGGAATGTCGTGGGCTAGAGTTAGGAGGAACTCTCTGTATTGCAGGGGAATAACCAATCTCCTGGCAGCTCCAGGTTTTGGGTCCCTTGCCTCTGTATACAAGAGGTTGTCCTCCTAGTAAACTCTGTGAGAGTCACTGACATCCCCATTTTGCTGTTTGACAGCTTGCTGTCTTAGACCCTCTAGTGTGGGACAAGTCTGCTGTGCCACACTCAGCTCCTCCCTGGCAGGCCCCCCTCCACCCAAAAGCTCAGCAGTGTCTGCTTCCAGCTCCTCTGGTGAAGGTTCTGCACAGGGTGGAAATTCTTCTTCCTCAGAAGTTGAATCCACTGTAGAGGGAGGGATAGTAGGTAGGAATTTACCTTCACTAACCCTAGCTTTAGGGAGCACTTGGTCCATTGTTCCAGGATCCAAGTCACCCTGTCCTTTTTGCTTTTTGGCCTGAGCCCTTGTCAAAGCAAAAATATGCCCAGGAATGCCCAGCATTGCTGCATGAGCCTCCAACTCCACTTCTGCCCAAGCTGATGTCTCTAAATCGTTCCCTAGTAGACAGTCTACAGGTAAATCTGAGACAACCACAACTTTCTTTGGACCAGTAACCCCCCCCCCCCAGTTGAGATTTACAACAGCCATGGGGTGGCTAAGAGTGTTGTTATGAGCATCAGTCACTTGGTACTGGTGACCAAGTAGGTGTTGTTCAGGGTGGACCAGTTTCTCTATTACCATGGTAACACTGGCATCTGTGTCCCTGTAGGCCTGAACCTCAACACCATTTATTAGGGGAAGTTGCTTGTACTTATCCATATTAAGGGGACAAGCAACCAAGGTGGCCAAATCAATGGCACATTCAGAGACTAACACAGCCTCTGTGGTCTCCCTAAAAAGACCAACCCCAACTAAATTACCAAAAGTGAGCCCAGCTACTCCCTTGGATTGGCTATTAGTAGGTTTGCTCCCACCACCACTGCTATTACTAGGGGCACTAGGTGTAGCAGTAGGGGTTGTGGTAGTGGGAGGCTTGGTGCTTTTTTTTGGACAACTGGCATCAGTTGTCCAATGGCCTTTTACTTTACATAAATAGCACCATGGTTTCTTTACTTGATTAGAAGAGGATTTAGACCCACCACCCCCACCAGAGTGTTTTTATGGGCCTGATGAAGACTCATTTTTACATTTGTCCCCACCCTTGTCTGAAGACTTACCATCCTTCTTCTTGCCATCCTTGTCACCCCCTGTATGAACTTTTCTGTTCACTCTTGTTCTGACCCATTTGTCTGCCTTCTTTCCCAATTCTTGGGGAGAGGTCAGATCTGAGTCCACTAGATATTGGTGTAACAAATCAGACACACAGTTATTAAGAATATGCTCTCTCAGGATTAAGTTATACAGGCTTTCATAGTCAGAAACTTTACTGCCATGTAACCACCCCTCCAAGGCCTTCACTGAATGGTCAACAAAGTCTACCCAGTCTTGTGAAGACTCCTTTTTGGTTTCTCTGAACTTGATCCTGTACTGTTCAGTGGTTAAGCCATAACCATCTAGGAGTGCATTCTTTAAAACTGTAAAATTATTGGCATCACTTTCCTTCACAGTAAGGAGCCTATCCCTACCCTTTCCACTGAAAGATAGCCATAGGATAGCAGCCCACTGTCTTTGAGGGACCCCCTGTACAACACAGGCCCTCTCAAGTGCAGCAAAACACTTGTTAATGTCATCCCCCTCCTTGTAAGGGGGAACTATCTTGTGCAGATTCCTAGAATCATGCTCTTTTACAGGATTACTATCTGTAATACTGCTGCTGCCACCATGGGGTCCAAACCCCAACCTCTGTCTTTCTTTTTCTAAGTCAAACGTTTCCCTGTCTAGAGCCAGCTGTTGCTGTTTAAGCTTCAGTCTGGACTCTTCCACTCTCAATCTATTGAGTTCCCTTTCAAACACTCTTTCATCAGGGTGGGTGGGTTGGGCATGCTTAGACACAGAAGAATGGTGTGAATGAACAGAGGGAGACCTGTCCCTAACAGATGGCACTCTAACAACCTGGCCTAAAGGAATGACATCCCTACTGTGATGAGAGCTCACATTAGTACCAGCCATGCTAGGTGGCCTGCTAAGGGGCAGGTTAGGAAGGTTCTCATCTAACACTTTTGCTGGGGCTACCCCAGAATCAGAGTGTGAACCATCAGCTAATCTCCCACCTGATGTGCCAGCTATGGCCTTATCATTTTCAATGAGCATATTAACCAACCATTCTCTAGAGGGATTCTTCCCTACCCCTAAACCTCTATCAATGCAGAGACTCCTTACACCTTTCCAGTTAAAGTGGTCATAAGCTGTGCTGGCCAGATCCAGAGTTTGACCTGTACCAGACATGATAGAAAAGGGTTTAAGGGACAGAAAAAGAAAGAAAAAGTTTCAGAACTTTTTAAGGAACAGAAAAAAAACTTTTTCAACTTTTAAAAAACGTTTTGAAAGTTTAGAGGTACTTTTCAGCACTTAGCAATAGAGTAAGAGAAGAAAAGCAAAACTTTTTGGTTAGGTGTACATACACTGAACTTGTTTTGTATATTTTTCTCTTATGAAAAGTACAAAATGACAAAGTGGTAAGTAGTTGCAAGTACTTATCCCACTGCTGCACAACCAATGTAGGAGGCTGGCCTGGTTTGTAGTGAGTACCAAGGGATAGTTATACTCTGCACCAGGTCCAGGTATCCCTTATTAGTGCAGAAGAGGTGTCTAGCAGCTTTGGCTGATAGAAAAGGGTAGTTTAGCAGAGCAGCTTAGGCTGAACTAGGAGACATGCAAAGCTCCCACTATACCACTAATGTCATATGCACAATATCATAAGAAAACACCGTACACAGATATACTAAAAATAAAGGTACTTTATTTTTATGACAATATGACAAAAGTATCTCAGTGAGTACCCTCAGTATGAGGATAGCAAATATACACAAGATATATGTACACAATACCAAAAATATGCAGTAATAGCAATAGAAAGCAATGCAAGCAATGTACAGTCACAATAGATTGCAATGAGAGCACATAGGTATAGGGGCAACACAAACCATATACTCTAAAAGTGGAATGCGAACCACGAATGGACCCCAAACCTATGTGAGCTTGTAGAGGGTCGCTGGGACTGCAAGAAAACAGTGAGGGTTAGAAAAATAGCCCACTCCAAGACCCTGAAAAGTAGGTGTAAAGTGCACCTAAGTTCCCCAGAGAACACAGAAGTCGTGAAAGGGGAATTCTGCAAGGAAGACCAACACCAGCAATGCAACAACAATGGATTTCCAGACGAGAGTACCTATGGAACAAGGGGACCAAGTCCAAGAGTCACACTCAAGTTGGGAGTGGGCAGATGCCCAAGAAATGCCAGCTGAGGTTGCAAAGAAGCTGCCACCAGATGGTAGAAGCTGTGGATTCTGCAAGAACGAAGAGGACTAGGAACTTCCCCTTTGAAGGATGGATGTCCCACGTCGTGAAGAAGCTTGCAGAGGTGTTCCCCCGCAGAAAGATCACAAACAAGCCTTGCTAGCTGCAAGGGTTATAGTTAGGGTTTTTGGATGCTGCTGTGGCCCAGGAGGGACCAGGATGTCGCCAATTGCGTGAGGAGACAGAGGGGGCATCCAGCAAGACAAAGAGTCCACTCAGAAGCAAGCAGCACCCAAAGAAGTGCTGGAACAGGCACTACAAAGAAGAGTGAACCGGAGCTCACCCAAAGTCACAAAAGAAGGTCCCACGACGCCGGAGGACAACTCAGGAGGTCGTGCACTGCAGGTTAGAGTGCCGGGGACCCAGGCTTGGCTGTGCACAAAGGAAATCCTGGAAGAGTGCACAGGAGCCAGAGCAGCTGCAAATCACGCGGTACCCAGCAATGCAGTCTAGTGTGGGGAGGCAAGGACTTACCTCCACCAAACTTGGACTGAAGAGTCCCTGGACTGTGGGAGTCACTTGGACAGAGTTGCTGAGTTCCAGGGACCACGCTTGTCGTGCTGAGAGGGGACCCAGAGGACCGGTGATGCAGTCTTTTGGTGCCTGCGGTTGCAGGGGGAAGATTCTGTCGGCCCACAGGAGATTTCTTTGGAGCTTCTAGTGCAGAGAGGAGGCAGACTACCCCCTCAGCATGCACCACCAGGAAAACAGTCGAAAAAGGCGGCCGGATCAGCGATACAAGGTTGCAGTAGTCGTCTTTGCTACTTTGTTGCGGTTTTGCAGGCATCCAGAGCAGTCAGCGGTCGATTCCTTTGCAGAAGGTGAAGAGAGAGATGCAGAGGAACTCTGATGAGCTCTTGCATTCGTTATCTAAAGAATTCCCCAAAGCAGAGTCCCTAAATAGCCAGAAAAGGAGGTTTGGTTACTTAGGAAGGAGGATAGGCTAGCAACACAGGTAAGAGCCTATCAGAAGGAGTCTCTGACGTCACCTGCTGGCACTGGCCACTCAGAGCAGTCCAGTGTGCCAGCAGCACCTCTGTTTCCAAGATGGCAGAGGTCTGGAGCACACTGGAGGAGCTCTGGGCACCTCCCAGGGGAGGTGCAAGTCAGGGGAGTGGTCACTCCCCTTTCCTTTGTCCAGTTTCACGCCAGAGCAGGGCTGGGTGATCCCTGAACCGGTGCAGACTGGCTTATGCAGAGATGGGCACCATCTGTGCCCATCAAAGCATTTCCAGAGGCTGGGGGAGGCTACTCCTCCCCAGCCCTGACACCTTTTTCCAAATGGAGTGGGTGTAACACCCTCTCTCTGAGGAAGTCTTTGTTCTGCCTTCCTGGGCCAAGCCTGGCTGGACCCCAGGAGGGCAGAAACCTGTCTGAGGGGTTGGCAGCAGCAGCAGCTGCAGTGAAAGCCCGGGAAAGGTAGTTTGGCAGTACCCGGGTCTGTGCTAGAGACTCGGGGGATCATGGAATTGTCTCCCCAATGCCAGAATGGCATTGGGGTGACAATTCCATGACCTTAGACATGTTACATGGGCATGTTCGGAGTTACCATTGTGACGCTATACATATGTAGTGACATATGTATAGTGCACGCATGTAATGGTGTCCCCGCACTCACAAAGTCCGGGGAATTTGCCCTGAACGATGTGGGGGCACCTTGGCTAGTGCCAGGGTGCCCACACACTAAGTAACTTAGCACCCAACCTTTACCAGGTAAAGGTTAGACATATAGGTGACTTATAAGTTACTTAAGTGCAGTGGTAAATGGCTGTGAAATAACGTGGACGATATTTCACTCAGGCTGCAGTGGCAGGCCTGTGTAAGAATTGTTAGAGCTCCCTATGGGTGGCAAAGGAAATGCTGCAGCCCATAGGGATCTCCTGGAACCCCAATACCCTGGGTACCTCAGTACCATTTACTAGGGAATTATAAGGGTGTTCCAGTATGCCAAAGTGAATTGGTGAAATTGGTCACTAGCCTGTTAGTGACAATTTGGAAAGCAAAGAGAGAGCATAACCACTGAGGTTCTGGTTAGCAGAGCCTCAGTGAGACAGTTAGTCATCACACAGGGAACACATACGGGGCACACTTATGAGCACTGGGGCCCTGGCTGGCAGGGTCCCAGTGACATATACAACTAAAACAACATATATACAGTGAAATATGGGGGTAACATGCCAGGCAAGATGGTACTTCCCTACAGTAGCCCCTTCTATTATCCAACTATATCCTGCTCTGCAGCAAAAACTAGTCCCATCTAGTCTCCTTGCAGAGAGTTGGAGTGCCGCTGCCAAGCATCTATCTTTCTCTCTCTCTCCCCCTCTCAGCAGTCCTAGGACCAAAGCATGGAAGTTTTTGTCCTCAAATTCCTTCATTCCACTTTATACCTTGTTGTTTGCACCAAAAGCCAGTCTGCATTGCAGTGACAGGTCGAAGGATTTGCCCACTCCAGAGCATGTTATATCTCTATACCGGTGTTGGGGAAGTTTTAACACTGCCTCTGTGGACTATTAGGAGCCCTTGGAAACATTAAGGGGGTTATTACAACTTTGGAGCAGGTGTTAATCCGTCCCAAAAGTGACAGTAAAGTGACGGATATACCACCAGCCGTATTACGTGTCCATTATATCCTATGGAACTCGTAATACGGCTGGTGGTATATCCGTCACTTTTGGGACGGATTAACACCTCCTCCAAAGTTGTAATAACCCCCTAAGTTCCCAAACCTCACCTGAGCCTCAGACGCGGGAACTTTTTGACAGAAGTTGAGGAAATAAGAAGTGCACATTCATGAATTAAGAACATTCAATTTGATTCGATTGGAATTGATAATGAGAGTTTGAACTCTACTTCAAGATTTTATTAAATCCTTAGTTCATCAATTTCTTTATTAGCAACTCATTAAAGCTCAACGGAGTTACAGGAAAAAGCATATAGGGCCTGATTACAACTTTGGAGGAAGGTGTTAATCCGTCCCAAATGTGACGGATACACCACCAGCCGTATTACGAGTCCATTATATCCTATGGAACTCGTAATACGGCTGGTGGAATATCCGTCACATTTGGGACAGATTAACACCTCCTCCAAAGTTGTAATCAGGCCCATAGTGTGTCCAATAAAAATGTAATCCCTATTCAAATCTAATCTCAGAATGGATACTGAATATCACTAGAACTCATAAAGAGCTCTCATCTTAAATGTGAAAGCATATAGGGGGTCATTCTGACCCCGGCGGTCATGGACCGCCGGGGCCAGGGTTGGCGGGAGCACCGCCAACAGGCTGGCGGTGCCCCGCAGGGCATTCTGACCGCGGCGGTTTGGCCGCGGTCAGATGTGGAAAACCGGCGGTCTCCCGCCGGTTTTCCGCTGCCCAAATGAATCCTCCATGGCGGCGCAGCTCGCCGCACCGCCATGGAGGATTCTGACACCCCATACCGCCATCCTGTTCCTGGCGGTTCGCCCGCCAGGAACAGGATGGCGGTATGGGGTGTCGTGGGGCCCCTGGGGGCCCCTGCAGTGCCCATGCGAATGGCATGGGCACTGCAGGGGCC
This sequence comes from Pleurodeles waltl, assembly GCF_031143425.1. NCBI lineage: Eukaryota > Metazoa > Chordata > Amphibia > Caudata > Salamandridae > Pleurodeles > Pleurodeles waltl. The sequence goes on from NC_090449.1 coordinate 730,895,324, forward strand.
CCCGTAAGAGGGCCCCACTTTGTATTTCAGTGTCTGCTTTGCAGACACTGAAATACGCGATGGGTGCCACTGCACACGTCGCACCTTCCCACTCCGCCGGCTCCATTCAGAGCCGGCGTCCTCGTGGGAAGGTTGTTTTCCACTGGGCTGGCGGGCGGCCTTTTGGCGGTCGCCCGCCAGCCCAGTGGAAAACCCAGAATCACCGCAGCGGTCTGACGACCGCGGTGCGGTGTTCTGGCGGGGGTACTTTGGCGGGCGGCCTCCGCCGCCCGCCAAGGTAAGAATCACCCCCTTAGCCTTCTAATGGAACTCCTCATAAAGAGGACACCTAGACTTTTTGTAGAATCACCCAGAAATAAGTTAAAGCAGGCTAAAGGTCGGTCTAAGAATGAAACCAAGAGACATCGTCAAAGAGAAAACGTCAAGAAGTGTCAAACTCAGAGTGCTCTCTCTCAAAGAAATAGTCTCTTTAGCAAAGAATCTCTATGAAAGAGAAAACCATTCATCCTCCATAACAGAATTATAAACCCATCTTAGTTTGGAAATGCATATTTATACACAATCCAACAATATAACAAGTTGCAAGTCTTGTGTAGATAACATATGGTTCCAAAAAATCAATGTGAGATATCTACATGTGAACAGGACAGCTTCCATTGATCTTGCAAAATTTAACAAACAGCTGTCTAGACACACAATAGATTTAACTATTTTCGCAAACAGTATGAAACATCCCGATTTCTGCCCACCATCTGTAGCATGATACATATTGTAATGATCTCACTCCTGTTCCCACATGATTTTATAATAGTGACTATTCATAAAGAAGCAGTTTTAAGATTAACCTAACATTGCAGTAATTTTTGCATTGGGTATAATAATTAGGAAGATAAGTTTTAACACTCTCTCTATTCATTTTATTGTTACCGTAGGACATTTATATCATGAAATGTTATACTTATGACCATGACACCGGTCAAAATTTTAACAAAGAAGAAAGGAAGTAAAGAGAGAAGAAAGTAAAAAAATCTTTACCAGGAGTTCAACTAAATGCATGTCACTATGAAAGTTTCAAATGCAAAGCCACGTTTAAATGCAATGTTTAGTTTAGGTCTACAAAACCTTCTTGTGCACGTGAATAATATAATGTTTTTATTCTTATAAAAACGCTCTAACAACTCCCTCATCTGATGATTTGGAACCATCACAGAAATTACATTCACAGATGTATTGAGAGTTTACTCTCATTTGTGAGAATGTGACCTCTTTCTAGCATGATTACCCCTACTTTTGGCCTGTTTGTGAAGATGTATTCAGAGTTTACTCTCATCCTCCACTGAATCTCTCCATTTCTGCTTTGAATTCTCTCTTTCCTTTAGTTTGTTATATTCTTTGATAATATGCTTACTAAATACTAATGCTTTCTTCATCCGTTTATTTATTTCTCAATTTTTCTTCTTTCTCAACATCATCTTTATAGCCTTATAAACTGCTCATGTAGACAGAAAACAGACAACAACTATTAGTATAGGAACTATATAGCTTTGAGGATTCTTCCTCCTGCTGCTTTTATCCAGTTGCCTATCCCAGAAACTCCTTTAGTAAAACTTTGTACTATGCTAGTAGTTTCTAAGGGTTCTAAACCAAACATTAGGTCATAAATGTTCTTTGTGTATTCTATGATCTTCTTACTTTCATCAGGAATGTATGCACAACAATTCTCAATTTTCAGCATCTTGCAGACTCTGCTGTTTTCTGTGAGTAAAATGTCTAAAGCATATCTCTTTTGAAGGACCATTAATCTAATTGCTACTAATTCTGTGTTTTAAACTAATAAAGCTCCAGGAGTACTGCTTGATAACTTGTCTACTACTTTTGAAAAGCTTTCTAATCTTTTCAGCATTTAATACCACTCCTAGCATAATAGCTCCAAATATGTCTCTGTTCCCTCATTCTCACTGCTTGAATATCTGTGTGCAAATGTCATTGTTAATGCATCTAGACTCTGCACATGATACATTTTTGAAAAAAAAATCCTAAGTAGCGAATTTCCTCCCATTCAGCTAGTAATCTGAAATAAGCATTCTCTCCACAAATAAAATACACTCCAGGTGTAGTTGGATTATCTTTCTTCAAAATTTGCCATGTTCTCCCTGACAATTCAAAAACATGTTCACAAACACTATTCCCTACAGGTGTTCTTTTCTCTTGAATTCTTCTTTTAAAAACCCACACTTTCCCTTGTTAGGTTATTTTCATGAGCTTTAAAAGTGTTTATAGGAAGAAAATGTCTAAAGTAATACCAAGCTGTTTCCATTCATTTTGCTTGTGGGTGTAATTCATACCTTTTCTTAGTGGAACTTTTGAAAGTACCATGGCGAAGTTAAAATAATAGTATTCAACATGTCTCTCTCTACATATTAAACTAAGAAAATTGCTACATGATACAGAATATAGGAATGTGATTGTATGCTACTTACTCATCAGCTGATGAAGGCGGGTGTGTACATAAATTACAGTATTTTGTATCAATAACTCACAAATATTATTGTATTAGTCTAGAATAAGCATGTGTCAAATTATCTTCTTTCACATAATCTACAAAAGAAGCCATTAACTCATCTTGATTAATATCAGGTCTGGATGTTCTATTACAACATCTAGATGCAGATTTGTCACTCTCTGGTGTAAAATGTATTACTAATAATATTGCACCTGCTAATAAAATCAGCAATCAAAGTATAATCCCTAAAATACTCTTACACCTATTTCTGGTTCGAACGCACATGTTTATCAAAAGACAGATCTTCAAAAAGAAATGACTGTAACAGCAAGGTTACTGTCTTTATTTCAATGTGCACCAATTTTTGATTATATTCTCTTAATTCTTGCAACTTTATTTACAGCCGTCTTCATATAGTCTTCCTTAACTCGCATTCTTCTAAAATGTTATCTTCTGCCACCTCGGGCCTAAGTACTCTTCTTATTATCTTTTGTTTAACAAGTTTATAGTCTCTATTTTTTTTCTATTTGCACAGTTCACATAACAAATTATTAGATGCTATCTTAACTTTGAATATTTTCCTTTTATCTCAACTATTAATCTGTAAGAGTCTCAAGGTGGTTCAGGTAATTATTTCAGTCAAGCAGATCTCAAATTGGAATGTTTAGCCCTTCATTTGCATAGTATGTCCATTTCGGTGCTGAATATTGGTGACAAGGTACTCTTGCTCTTTTGGATCTTCTGAGAGTTTGTTGGCCTTCTTCTGTGTCACATATACCACTTTTATCTGTCTCTTTATCAATTTTCAGTGGTATTGATTCAACTGATGCAGTTGATTCCATCTTCCATCAACTGTACGTTTTTGGTCATTTAGCATTGTGGGAGTCTCTTTTTGTTATTTATACAGAACTTGTTCCTTCTCCTGGATCATTTTGTTGTTCTGAAGATATTTCAACTGTCACTTCAGCTTGATCTTGTGTTTCTCCAGTTTCTATGCCAAAAGTTCCAATGCCACTCTGAGATATCCGACAACTGGATTTCTTTGTCTGTCTGTAGATCTTCACCCTTTTTTTCTTGCTGGCCTTGACCACAAACTTGAGTAGGTTTTACAACTTGCAGTGGTACATTCACCCTATCTTCTTAGTTCTGGCCCATAAAACACTTTTTCTTCATAAGGATTTCTTGTTGTCCGGGTATGTGGAGCATGTACCGGTTTAGCACTCTGGCACACTTGACAGCTGTGTTTGTGATCAGCATTAGTTGGTAGGAGCCTTTCCACCTTGGCTCCAGACAGGACTTTCTCACATGTTTCTTGACGAGTACCCAGTCCCCAGGATTGAGGTCATGGCACTGGTCTTGATGCAGATTTATAGTGACAGCTTCAGTCTGTCGAGGGACAGAATACACCACATCAGCTCATCCTTTGCAGTAATCGAATACCATTTCATCTGCAATGTTCAAAAGTGCATTTGCGGATCCCAAAGGCAGTATCAATGCTCTCCCCATAAGAATCTCATGTGGGGATAAACCTGTCCTTCTATCAGGTGTACTTCTTACACTCAACACCAAAGGTAGAACATCAGGCTATTTCAATGAGGTGGAAGCACAAACCTTTGCCAATCAAGATTTAATGGTTCTTTTGATCTGCTCGAAAATTCCAGAAGCTTCAGGTCGGTAACTGCAGCGTAACTTTTGTTCTACTTGTAATGCTGCACGCAACGTCTTAATGATCTCACTGTTGAAGTGAGTTCCTCTATCTGACTCGAAAGAAACTGATATGCTGTACCTTGAGACCAATTCCCATAACAGTAATTTAGCTACAGTGAGGCTGTCATTCCTCCTTGTTGGGTAGGCTGCCACTCATCTAGAGAAAATGCACACTATAACTAGGACATATCTCAGCCCATTACAGGCAATTCAATAAAATCCATCTGCATTCTTTTGAAGGAACCACCTGATCTTCCTAAGTGACTCAATGCGACTGGTGTTCGCTTCCCTACATTCACTTGTTGACATGTTACACAACTCTGATACAATTCTTCTGCATGAGCTCTAAATCTGGGATTGAATCACTTTAGTCTAAATGGCCTGAATGTAGCATCTCTGCCTAAATGTGTAGGTCCGTGGAAATGTCTTGACATTGGGGACAACAAAAAATCTGGTAACCCTGGTCTTCCATCTCTTGACACCCGAATGTCAGTTTCACCCTTTCAACATCCTGCTCTAATCCAAATCTGTTGTTCTGCTTCAGACACATTTTCCTGTATGACTTTCAAATCCTCCTAAGTGTCACCTATTGACATCAGCATGGAAAGGCCGGTGTGCTCTTGAGATCCATCTGTAAATGTTCCATTAAATGTACAAGCCATAATTGCACAATAGTATGCCACCTCATCTGCATATCAGTTGCCGACAGTGACACACCATTGTTGCACCTGTATGTGGCACATTTAACCACTTCAATTTCAGTTGGAAGCTGCAATGCTTCTAACAAACTTCGCTCTTGTTTACCATTCCTAACTGGAGATACTTTTGTGGTCATGAAACCTCACTGTGACCATAACTGTCCAAAATCATGGACCACATCAAAGACGTACTCACTATCTATAAATATAGTTGCTCTCATGTGGGCTGTCAAACTGAACGCTCTAGGAAGAGCAATCAATTCTGCAACTTGTGCTAAGGAAACTCCTTGAAACCATGAAGCTTCTATTATTTCTTGAATAGTATAAACAACATAAGCTGCTCTCAGGGAACCATCATTTGTCCTTAAATTTGAGCCATCCACACAAATGATATATTCAGGACTTATTAACAGCTCATCTTTTATATCAGGTCTCTGCTTGGTGCATAAATCCATGACATCAAGGCAGTCATGCCAAAATTGCCCGCTGGCTCATTTTCAGGCAAAGGCATAAGGGTACTTGAATTGAAATCTGGCAGCATTTCAAAATTATATTCTCTGCAGTGAGAATCTGTTGATTAAACTTAGTCAACCTTGTGGTGGTCATATGCTGTGTTTTTATTCTGGTAAGAAAAACCTCAACAGACTGTGGGATCATACCAGTTAAAGGATGTCCCATCACTATGCTTTCAAATTTTTCATGACTACTACTGACCATAGCCATTGATTTAAGACAACCAGGCAATGTGGCCGTACAAGGATCAAGTGTAATTGAGAAATAAGCCACAGGCCTTCTGGCTTCTCCATGCACCTGTGTAAGCACTGGGAGTGTGCAACCCTGCCCCTCACTGCAAAATTATGAAAAACTCTTTGATCCATCAGGCATTCCCAGGGCTGGGGCACGAAAGAGACTTTCTTTCAGCTCTAGGAAAACGTTCATGCACATGTTGTCCCATGGAACTGGATTAGATACATCTGTGTATGCCAGCCTCAGTAAAGGCTTTGCCATGAAGGAAATGTTGGGTATCTACTGTCTACAGTAGCCATCCATTCTTAAAAACATTCTGATGTCTCTGCATTTTTGAAGGACCCATTCGTAAAATTGCTTCCACACTTTCTCAAGATACCTTTCTTGTTCCTTTATATGTCCTAAATATTGGACGTTTTTTTTGACAGTATTGCACCTTGCTCAGGGATGTTTTATGTCCATTTTCAGCCAAATGACTCAGCAAAGCAATGATGTCTTGTTTACAAGATTCTCTCGTTTCTGATGCCACCAGTAGGTCATTGATATACTGTACAAAGACTGAATCGCAAGGCATATTTAATGTTTCCAGATTTTTCTTCAAAATCTGTTTAAAGATTGAAGGACTCTCACTATACCCTTGTGGGACCCGACACTATGCTAATACTTTCTCTTGAAACATGAATAAGAATAGGTAATGGCTTTCCTCATGTAACGCAATCAAGACGAAAGCTCGGCAAAGATCTATAACAGTGAACCACTCTGCGGTACATGGAATTTGGTAAAGTATGTGGCTCGATTTGTACCATAGGACAACATGGGATTGCAGTTTTATTAATCTTTCTCAAATCTTGTACAATCCTAAATTTTCCATTGGGTTTTGTAATCCCATAATCAGTGAGTTGAATGGACTCCTGATTATTTCTTTTATGATTCATTTCTGTGTAATGTCTTCAATTATTGGTGTTATCCCTGCTGTTATTTCTGGAGTCATACTGTAAGGTGGTGTTCTTGGGGAAACCGCATTTGGTTTGACATTTATCCGGACTGGTTCTACATCTTTAATTAGTCCAATGTCTTTACCTGTGAAATCCCATACTTCTCGGTTTACTGTCTCTTTTAAATATGGATGTAATTATTTTGCTATTAGCATTGGGTAAAACCCTACTGCACCTTGTTGAGCCAATATAAACTCAACATCCTCATCATGGGTCTGAATTTCAAGAGCATTGGGAGTACAATAAATTGTACAGTTCAATTCACAAAAGTCCCATCCCATTAGATTAAGAGGGCTTGAATCGCAAACACGATTTTCTTCAAATGAGCCTATTTCTTTAAGAACTTCTTTTGAGATTGGATTTGTAATTTTCTTATTGGTAACTACTATAACTTGGATCTTTTTTCCCGAGAGGGGTAGGCCTGGGACTTCCGCTGTTCTAATAGTGGAACAGGTAGTTCCAGTGTCAATCAGAAATGAGACTTGGTGACCATTTATGTCACCTTGTATAAACGGCCCACTCAAGTCTATCTCAAAGACTGCGCCAAGCATGCAGTCTGCCTCCCCTCTCAGGCATCATCATTGTGATGCATCTGAGTCCAAGCTCTCATCATTAAACATTGGAAACGGTTGAACCACATTTTGGTTTTCTACCTGCAATGCCTTTCTGTTTTCAACCTTAAGTTATCCACATTTTGTTGAGCTATAGGAGCTTGTGGGACTGGTATCATTTGTTCTTAATTCTGCCTTAGTATTTGCAACTGTTATACAGGCACATTCTTCATCTGTATTTGGCTTATTCCCTGCACCTGGTTATTGTTTATTATGTCTGGTTGGCTTACACTCGAGTTTTCAATGGCACACCCTGTTATAAAGGTAACAAGGAGTAATTTTCTTCAATGTAGCAACATCAACACCTCTACTCGGATCAATCGGAACACCTCGATCTCTGTCCTGTGAGACAACCATACCTCCTTGAACACTTTGCATTACAGCTTGAAATCCAACTCCTTGCACACCAGCTTGAAATCCAACACCTTGAGCTGCACCACAATTTCCTGCAAATGATTGTTTCTGAAAACCTCTCTGTGCCAAATTTCTTTGAGCAAACATAAACTTTTCCTTACGCTTATCATTTCCTGCTTATCACAGCGATACATAGCATACTTCCGGACCTTGTCTAAAGACTTAGGGGCAGATCTAAGGAAAGTGGCGCTGCATCCAGTGCAGTGTCACTTTCCTTGCGCACCTTAGCACCCCCCTACTGCCACCATGTGTGCGCTGTATTTAAAATACGGCGCACCATAACGCAGGGTAGGGGGCAATAGCTTCATTTTTTTTTTTTAAGCTATTGATGTACTCTGCAGGAATAGCGCCTAACTTTTGGTGCTACTCCTCCAGAGTACATAGGGGCCTATTATACATAATGATTGTCCCCTTTTAACACCTGCTCTGAGCAGGCATCAAAAATGCTGACAAAAATGGTGCAAGGACATCTCTTAGATGTCCTTGCGCCATTTTTTTCAAACCCCACCTAATGGGGAAATGCCCCCCCCTTGCATGTCTTGTGCCTGGGGCAGGCATAATGTGGCCCAAGGGTTTACAAAGTGGTGTAATACATGCATTGCACCACTTTGTAAATATGGTGTGGGGAAAATACCACTTTAGCGCTGCATTACTGTCAAAACAATGACGCTTTGGTGGCACTAAGGTGGCGCAAGGGGCTCTTAGATATGCCCCTTACTCTGCCAACAAATCACATTCTGCTGTATATGCTGACTAATTTCTGGTCTCAGTCCAAGCACAAATTGTGAAATAAAGAATCCCTTATCAGTAGGTTCTAGGTGTGTTTGACCCATATGCTGTTGAAAGGCCTTCAACAATCTGTCATAATGCCCATGCACTGAGACTCTTTCATTTCCTGATGAATTTGAGTTATCCTCACATAATCCAAATCCTTTGAAGAGACTCTGCCTTTCAGAAGCATAATCACCTCATTGTATTTAGTCACCACCAGAGGTGAGGGTGGATTAATGCAACAATCTCTTGTTGGCTCCTCATCTGGCCATTGGACATCAATTTTGCATTCAACCCACAAATCGTTTGGAACAACAATGTCAAAGAATGTATTCAAATCAATCCACAACACCTTTGAAATATTAACAAATCTCTTAACTTGTGTGTACCACTGCATAGGGTTCTCTCTTAATTTAGGAAAATTGTTCGTAAACTATGCAAGGTGTCCCCAACTCAAAGGTACATTAACATATTCTTCATCTGGTTCCTCTCTGTAAGCTGTAGCTCCCTCATCATCTGGGGGATCTGGAGGTGGCTCTTGTTTAATCTCGACTGCTGCTGTTTCTACTTGACCTTTCTTCTGGCCATATATTCTTGCCCACTTAGGCCCATATTTATGAGATTTTGGCGCAGGGCAGCACAACAAGTGATATTGCTGAGCTGACCAGCATCAAAGAGAAAGGGCAGGAAAGTGCCATAACTATGGCATATGTGAACAAAAAAGGAATTGGCCCATGAGGGATAAATTATGTAATTAATATGATTAATTGGTATTGGATTACCGCAGTGAATTTACCTCTGAATGCTTAAAGCTTATAACAAAAACTAATCAAGATAGAAGTTGGTATGGTTCTTGATTATGTTTTATTTTCTCTTATAAAGTATTCTCCATCGCCATCATACTCACTGGTACCCTTATAAGACTTTTACACTCTTTCCTTGTACTTTGTATACAGTGAAAAAACTAACAGGCCACATCTTGTTTTATACGCTATATCTGTCTTCGAGGTAGTCCACATACATATCCACTTCACACCCAATCTAATGTCAAAAGTCTTATATATTATTATACATAGATTGATGTTTATTGTGGTTATTTCTTCCCCTTTCTTGTTGACTCCTTATGCAAGGAAAGTCGAGACATTTCGGCCTGTTGGATTTCTGACCTCCTCATGCCTTGTGCCAGAAGCACCGGGGCAGCAGACTACATTCGAATGACTCGGGCTGAGATGCATCCATTTAAAATAAGGAGCATCAATGTGAAGGATGAACCTTTATTGGGGACGACTGATTGATTGACTTCGTCCTGGATATGGATAATATTGATATTATAACTTTGACCTTCATAAGATGGAACTAAGCAGACTTCTGCCTCTCGAAACGAATTGAAAACCTTCAAACGTTTTCTGCTATATTTTAGTTGGAGTAGTTCATCAACGGGCGAGGCAAGAGAGATCGCATTGGTAACACTCGCCTTCTACAGTCCTGAGGAGGCCAGAAATTCAATAGGTGAAACGTGTCAACTTTCCTTGCATAAGGAGCCCATAAGAAATTGAAAGAAATAACCAAAATAAACATCAATCTGTGTATGATAATATGTAGGGCTTTTGATATTAGTTTGAGATACATATGTGGACTACCTAGAAGATGGATCTAGCATATAAAACAAGACGTAGGCCGTTAGTTTTTTCCCTGTAAAAAACATATGAGGAAAGAGTATAAAATTCTTATAAGGGTACCATTAAATATGATGGCGAAGGACAGTATTTTCTAATAAGAGAAAATAAAACATAAACAAGTACCATGCCTACAGCTGTTCTGAGTAGTTTTTGTTATAAGTTTTATGCATTCAGAGGCAAATTTGCTGCAGTAATGCAATAGCAATTAATATACTGTTGTTGATTAAATAATTACATAATTTATCCTTCGTGGGCCAATTCCTTTTTTGTTCCAAGTTAAACTTACCAAAAGCCTAGAGGGTCACTTGGCTCCCCCCTTGTTAGATACAGGTATCTATTGCATATGGCGCATTCCTGTCCTTTCCCCCTGCGCTGGTGCCATTTCAGCAGCCTAGGGCCAATGCAGGCACCCTTGCACCATGGTGCAAGGGTGCCTGGTTGCATGCAGGATTGCTTTTGTGCAGGAAGGGGCATCTTCCTGTACAAAAATAAACATGGGAGGTCTATGTGTACTGCATGCAGAATGCAGCACACATAGAAAGAAGAAAAACAAGGAGAAATAGTGATATTTCTCCTTGTTGCACCTCCCCTGGGGAGGCGTAAGGTTTTCGCACATCCCCAGGTTTACAAGGCCTTGTAAATCTGAGGAGGTATCCAAATCCATTTGTGTTGCGTGCAAACACCCACTGAAATGCATATGGAAGGCCTCCCTAGTGCAGAGTTAGGCAATGCGGCAATTTGCGCTGCCTTGCCTTAATCTATATCTATGATGCCATTCAAATCTACGCAAAGTGGCTTTGCATGGCCTCACAGATATGATTTAAAGGTTTGTGCTGCCGCTTTATGACAAAAAGTGATGCAACACCAGTGCAAGGAGGTCGTAAATATGGCCCTTAGTCTCTAATTTGTCAAACGTGCTGCACCTGCAGGCACATTTCACCAATTCAGTAATGTGCAATCACATGCCTAATGAACACATCATCTCAATTGATTCATCATCTATCTGTGTCCTGAAACTTTTTCTGAAAAGGGACACTTCTTGAAATATCATCATGTTTATTTGCCAATTCAGTTAATTTAACATGTACTGTTGCCGCTCTCCTTGTAATCTCCTTGTGCAAATAAATAAATTCTCTTTCTTGGTAATGGTTCACATGTTCAAGGTCCAAACACCCTCTAATTATTTCTTCTAACTCAATTTTTAATCTTGGGATATTCAATTGTCTTTCCGTCTCCGAGCCTAAACTAGTGCTCCGTTTCTCTGTGTCCGCTGCCTTTGTACCCCTTCTAGCAGCCTACTCAAACCATTTAATACATTTCATGCAATTCCTCACAGGGGATGTATTAAACTGAATTTAATCAATAAATTTCAAAACACAGTGCTCCAAAAAGCATTATGGCTCAGTGCAAGTAAAAAAAAGTGAGTATAAAATGTGCAAGTGCTATACAGAAAGCACACATATACAAGTGACTGATGAGGATAAATGAATGCTATACAACACTCAGCATGAGAGTGTTGTTATCCTGAATCAATTAAAAACAAATAATTGTCGACCTTTCAACCCTCATAGTTTTTTTTTTATTTATTAGTTAAATTGAGTTCAATACATACTGCGTGAGGGATTGCATGAAATGTATTAAATACATTTTGTTTCGTTCTTAGACTAAATTAGTCTGTTGATGGTTTCTTTACATGCTGCCATGGACAGGTTGTTTCTTTTAAAAAAAAGTCAGCACAAATGGCCCCTGTGACTCTGGGCATTTCAGTAATGGCGCATAAACACCTGTATTTCGACTGTTGTCAACTATATAGACATCATGAGATGCATTCTAGGTTATGAGGACCTGATAGGAACAATGATGTCTTCAGTATATATATGTTTGTCCCTGCATTCTTATTAGGATTTTAAAGAAAAGATGAGTCTGGCGAGACCGCTAAAACTGTCTCTAGGCCAGACCTAGGAAGGAACGTACAAGTCAAGCACACACATCGCTTTGATTTTCCTGGTGCTGCAGCAGATGTGGCCGCACACGTTGTACATTCAGAAAAAAACGCAACGCCCAGGCAAGTGTGTTGACGAACCAAGCACGCTCCGAGTTACACAATATTTCAGCGGACATCTGCACCATGTGCTCTGTCCTTCGCAGACCTATCATGACCCTCAAATAGGCTTAATATGCATGGGGGCAAATGACGGGAGGCACCCAACTTGAAGGACAGCAGCCTGTTGTGGGGCACCAGGGTTGAAGGTGCTAATGCTATTAGACGTTCGTGTTACAGTAAGTGGTCTTTCCATCTGACAATGTTAGAAACCTGAGTCACGTGTGAGGTCATAGGTCACAGGCTAAAAGCTAGTGCATCATAAAAGGCCCTTTCCCAAGTGGAATGGAAATTGTATTAGAGGTTCGAAGGAAAGACGTTGGAGCCGGCTGCCTTTACAAGCTGCTGTCGGATCCTGACAGTTTTGCAGTCGGCTTTGCTAAATGCTTTATTTTGTTTTAATTATAGACGTGCAAAGCAAACACCTCTAATAAATAAAGTGTGATTTGTTCTTCGTAAGGAACACTAAACCCTTGGCCAGGATGCGCAGTAAGGGGAAGCAAAGAGTACTGAAAATGTTTACCCACCTAAAAAAGGGCGCGTGACCCAGGAGTCTGAATAAAAGCAGATCAAGGCCACGGAGAATAGGGTATATTTCTTCCGGCAGTAAACATGCAGAAGGACACGCCAGATGTGTCCATCGTTCAAGTCCTGCACCAGGGATTGCTTTTATGCACATAGTCAGTCTTGCAAAGCAGTATAAATTGGGCTAAAACGAAATAAGTCGTTAACATTTCTATTGTTTCAGGGCAGCTGAGACCTTCTCTTCACAATAAAGCATTCCACAAACATTAAATAGAAGTGACAATAACTAAACACCAGGCCATTAAGGAATTGGGGTCACCACATGGTCTTCATTTAACTTCTTCTTTCAATGCCAGCAACCCTTCTACTTTTGTTCTTTTAATATAACTCTGATAATTTAGACTGTTGACAGTGTTTAATTTGTATAAATATAAGTGACAGCTCCTAAACGTTTCATGAGGTGATCTAGACCAGCAGGGAGACAAGCCTTACCTGCTCCTGCAGCACCAACACCCCCTGGAGCCTCCAGCTACCTCTGCCTGTAGCCCACCTGACTGACAGACAAATAGCAAGAGAAACAGTCCTACCTTCATTTTCCATTGAGCTTGATGGAAATATAAGAAGGGTTAGCAATACACTGGAATAATGACAGACCACTGTGTTTGCAGAATATTGTCTCTGTCCATGCCCTCTGGAAGTAAAAGAAGGACTGACCATCTGCTTCCTTTTCCTTTCACTCAGATCAGGCCCGGGACAGTGCAGAAGGTAACATAGAGTCCCAGTCCCCGGAAGTCTCTGTGCAAGTGAGGCCCATCGGCACAGATGAATTACTTACTATAAATAAGCAACGGTAATTTGCATCCCACTCATGAGATTTACAATAGACCTCAACGTTAGCACTTTTCAGGTTGTGAAAGTTATGTGCTTTGCCAACTTTGTTAAGGGCTAAAGTTTTGCATCCAAACACATCTTACACAGTTTTGCTGCTACAACTTAATTGCAGAAATATATTCTAAAAAAAATAGGTTGTACATGGTTTTCTGCTTCTGAAGATACTTTCAACTACCTTTCAGCAATAAAGTCATGAACTTCTCAAAGTTTGTGAAGGTTTTATGTAAGGTTTGAACAACATGTAAAGGCTTTGTCTCATCAATGACATGAAATATTCATAAGGCATTCAAGTGCATGGCATTCAAATAATAAGGCATTCAAGTCAAAATGTAAACATGAATGGACAACACTTAAAGGAGCTATTTATTGTTTTTTCTTAGAAAGATACTTCCAAAGCATTTGTTGCACTGCTTCATTTGTAAAGAAACTAAGTGCTGGGGCCCTCATCAGGTGACGTTCACTGCCAAAAACACTACTAACGGAAATACTGCATCACACACCTACAAGTGTGACAACGCAGACTATACCAGGCACTCAAAGTTATAAGAATGGCTTGGGCAGCTGGTAAAAGTAATTTTTAATGCACAGTGAATTGATAAACCACTGTTGTTGTGCCAATATCCAAAACAGATAGACACCACCAGCAAGTGACACACTGTCATAGGGGTTTTGACAATTAAATGGTGGTGCCAAATTAAGCACAGGTTCGTCGTCAGAGGTTATACAATATGTAGTGTGACAAGAAGGAGGGCTAACGCTCACTCTAACATGGGTATATTCAGTGTCTGACTAGCCCTTCGGTCTCTCTGGCATTTCACCATTGGACTTCAGGCTAAGGGGCTGCTTTTAGAGGTGGATGGACTGACATAATCTAATATTGCCCCATTGCCCTATTGTAGTCGAGGCTTCCTAAGGTGTGGGGCTCGTCTTAATATGGTCAGGGCTCATTTTGGTTTCCAGTCCGACCTAGGTTGCATAATGCACAAAACTGTCTGACATAGATATTGTGTCTTAAATATCGTTTACAAAATATGGTGCAGTGGGTGTACATTTTCTTTTACTAACTACAAAGGCTAGATAGTTTTGTAGACATTTATCGCACAATATTTATGTCAGACAATAGTCTGATAGTAACGTTCTGGTAACATACCTCAGTCACTTTACAAGGTTCTTTGAAAGCTAATAGCAGTTTATAAATTAGTTAGAGAGAATGTGCTTTCCAAGGGTAAACCAAACATTTTTGAAGTGATGCACATATTAATTTTGCAAAATAAAAACAGGCAGTGAAAATCATTTTTGTCAAATTTGTTTGGAGGATTGTTCCCCCGACCAGCAAGTGGACATAACAGCTTGCCGACTTGTATTTATTATTTACTGTAATGAACTGAAACGCACTACTAAATATCAGTGATTGTCTCTATTTCTAGGAGGAAATGCCCTGAGGACCTACTAAAATGTTTTAGCTCGCTCACCACACTTAATATTCCATATATTAATTATGAGGTATCATTAGCTGGTATGGCATTTAATGGCACCTTCGTTACATTTAATATTCCATATATTAATTATGAGAAATCATTAGCTGTTATACCTTCAAAGAGAAAAAGATCACTATTTTATAATATTAGGACAAAAAGGTTTGAAGACTAGTTTTCTAATGTTTCTCTTTACAATTATTACAGGAAGTAAGTAAGCCTCTAACACAACCATTCAAAAAATAAGAGAAATAAAAGTAAAAAACACAGCCTTCACGAATGATATCACACAACAAGCTTTTAATAAGCAACAGCATAAAACATGAGCAGGGTAATGTTAGATAAATTAAGGCTGCTTCTCAGGAAATGTCTACATGGAAAAGCATAATTGTGTGAAAACGTCAACATTGAACGAGAGAAACCCCTTTACACCTTCCCTTACTAACACTGTTCCTCAAAGGTCTTGTTACCATAAATGTAAATGAAAAAAGAAGATCTAGGTGGTACTGCAGCTGTCATGGTTCCAAAAGAACCCAGGGATTAGCGATACCTCGCCCCCCCACCGCATCTATCTGACAAAATAATATAAGCAATCCTATTGCTAGAATGACGGCGTGGTAGCAAGGAAGACTTTTCTAAATTGAGTTTTTATTCTTTTTCTTTTTCAAACATAAAAACAACGATTGCACTCCAAATATGGCGCACTATTATGTCTATTAGAGCATATATGTTGGCTGGGTGGTTTGCGGAAGGGCCCTCACTCACAGCTTCACACTTGCATTACACACCTGTAATCCATGTTCATGGGGTCTGGTGGCATGATAAATCACAAGAGCAACGCGAGAGTGTTTTGTACATGCCAGCTGAAAGTGGGGGATTTTGTTTCTCAAAATACATAGTTTATAATGTTAAAAGTTTGAAATTGCGAAAGGACCAAATGCTGATTTAAAGGTCATTTTTGTTTGAATCAGAGTGCAGACTAAACTGCGTGAATGCCCAAGTAGACGTTTTAAGTAAACATACATTTCTCTCAGATTCATCTTTTCATTTTTTAGAGTGGAAGAGCTTTAAAATACCGCAGGGTGCCTAAAACATACAAACTCTTCCGAAAAGTGGACAGATATTTACAAATGTTTCAAAACATTAGGAGGCAGGAGATGTGCAGCAACCAATGATTTACTACTGAGTGTATCCTTTAAAGAAACCAACCCATATTTTATACACGGCTTTTCAATGAGGCTGGGGAAAGGAGGTCGTTCAGCGGAAGGTACCAAAGTGGCGGAAAAAAGAGTTACGCGCTAAGCAAGGCCTGCATATCTTAACTGCTCAGTTACTAAACTGAAATGTACCAGGCGGTGCCTGGTCACAACTAATATAGCCAGCTTTCAATATGTCTCTTACATGCCCACTTGGTCTGACTTTAACAGCGGAGTCCCAGCAAGATCCTGCAACTCGATTGAGACTGACATCTAGATGCTGGTGGATGCTGAAAACATAACTGGGATGGTTGGAGGCACCATGGCAGGCCTGTTAATCGCTACTTGTGGAACACTGTCTCAACTGAGAGCTTCTCTACAACAGCCTTGATTGGGGACATTTGGCAAGGCTGGATGCCTGCTGTGATCACCTCCTTGAACCACAAATGAGTTTGGCAACACCCACAAGTCACCACTGAGAAGATAGAGTGCTACAGGTGGCAAGGACAGATGAATTATCGCCTGAGAATCAGGACTCACTCCCTCCCCACCCTTATCGAGAATGGATTCTCTTGTGGCTGTAGGCAGGGTGAAGACAGAGGAAGACAAAGAGTTGATGTAAAGGACGTAGAGGTGTTCACTGCACCATCAGAGTCCCACAAGAAAATCTAGAAGAACCGCTTGGCAGTGATGACAGGCCATGAAAAGAGCAGCACCTTCCTCCCCCACCAACTTGCTGCTTCTTCAAGCAACCTAGACATCCATACAACAGAGAAAGCATTTGGCAGACTGAGAGACACCCCTGCCAGACTAAAAGCCACCCCTCAACATAGCAACATCAGCATCAATGGTTGGTCCTGTTGGAGAGCAGTACTGTTGAGCTCTAACAATAAAAAGTTAGCAAACTCACCCGTTATCAGTGGGGGCTCGGAAGGAGCATCCCTGAGGAGTGCAACAGATAGACTGGGAAGCCAAAGCTCATTGCAGTATCTCCAGCACTGATCTGCAGTGCATTCCCACCACTGCATCAGCTGCATTGTTTGCAGGTTCTACCAGAGAAAAGAACCACTGAGTTCCAATGAGAAGATAATTTCTGAGACATAGAGGCCCACTCAGTATTCCCCGTGTGACCTCCATTTTTTTAATACTCCTGGCTATTGGGATCTGGACTTGCTTCCGTGAATACATCATAGATGCTGCTAGCTCATACACCTTTATAAGCTCCAGTGTGCTGTCCTTTCTGTTGGAAGACTTCTACCTCCCTGTCTATTGAACAACACTTAGACACAGGGTTCCATTGTCCCTTTGCTATCCAGCTATTTCCACTATTTGTTTATCACTTAAACTGTGGTAACCACTGCTTACGACTTGTAAACTCAAAAGCATCATGTCTCAAAAGGGGTTGTATGACACTATTGGCCATATGTACAGAATTTAGGGATGTCAATTTCGTAATAGTGTTTCTTTGCAATTAGGAAATCACAATTTCTAAAGTACAAAAACATACAAGTTGGAAACAGCGACACCTAATGGGGTTGCAATAGACATACTTCATGAATATTAAAGAGGTAGGTCGCAATCTGCGACCCATTAAGCTTTGCAGCCATCACAGAGATGGTGGTCTAATGAGGTTAGCAGACACCATGTCTGTGATTGCTTTTTGATGAAGCACTCATTCTTTTAAATGCAGCCTGTTTCAGTAGCGGCTAGTATCAGGGAAAAGTGGTGGGGTAAAATAAAAAAAATAAAAAAAACGTACCTGCCTCCAGCCACCTCGCCACTCTTCTGCTCCTCTACCCCTCTGCTAAGGCACAGGCTGAGCTAAGGCCCCCATTCCCCCCTTCGGCCAATTCAGATGCTGCTCTCATGCTGATAATACTATTAGCCAGCATGAGAGAAGCACCAGGATTGGCCTGAGATGGCTGGTTTTCCGCTCCCACAGTGGCTAGGAGCATGTGCCTGCTGTTCTCAACCTGGCAACTCAGGTCGGGTTGGAGAGATATCAGTGCGCATGTCAGTTTGGTCTTCCTAAGACAGCAGGCAAAACCAACATGAGCACTTGCAGCAGTGCCCCCCAACTCCGTGCTTGCTACAGTGCTGGTGTGAGGATGGCCCTGCCCCTAAGACTTGGCACCCAAAAGAAAAAAAAATGATAATAAAACTGGTTTATTATTTTATTTTTCAAGTTTGCATTTGTTGGCGGGGCCGCGATGCTCCTCCGCCATAACAGAGGAGCCGCCGCTGGCCCATTTTCCTTAAAGGAAAACAGGATGTTTAAAAAAATAAAAAAGAAACATTTACTTTTCATTTTTTAAGAGCAGGCAGTTGTCCTGTGGAGCACTGCCTGCTCTTAAAAAATATTTGTTTCAACATTCACAGAGGGGAAGTGGTCCAGTGGGGACCCATTTCCATCTGGCAGCACTCTTGAGGTGTTGACAAAAAATGAATGTTTTGCAACCGTTATTTGGTTTCAAAACATTCATACATACCACTGTGATTTGGTATTAGGAAGGGACACCCTAAACATGTCCCTTCCAAATACTGGATCGCTGAACACAAATTGCAATTTGGTAACATGTTACTAAATCGCCATTTGTGCTCTGTTTATGTGGAAAAGCACGTATGTGGTCCTCAACAGAGCCTGCCAAAATGCTTTTGTACATTTGGCCCTTTATCGAGAAAAACAATATTGACATGCACAAATATCACAAAAAAGTCAAAAACAAAAATATTGTGATGCTATACTCAAAAAGTAAAGTCACAAATACAAAACATATTGTGTGAAAATATCTAAAATACTTCAGTACTATCACACAAAAATTAAGAAATAAAAATTAATGATTAGGTATTAAAACTAAGGAAATGAAGAAAGACAAAATATTGAACACCAGGAAATATACATAATTCGAAATAAAACAAACAGAATTACATAAAATATATTTACACAGACAAAAACAGGTCAAAACAAAATTAACATAGAGTAAATATATAACAAAAACACTAATTACCATTTTCCGTAAATGGTGCAAAAACCCATCAAACTAGTCTCTTGTCAACCTGTAAGTAGAACATGCAACTAACCTAAACTTTGCACATGAAAAAAAGGTACTACCTTTAGAAGACACACTTGCAATAGAAGTCACTGAAATTATGATATGCTATCTAAATCCTTTTATTACATGAAACAAAACCAGCTCTACTAACGGATTATGTTGAGGATATTTGGGTTGGTTACAAGTATTGATCAGGTCACGGATGCCACCACAAGTATCAACCTTGACCAATCTGGCCCACAGATGGAAAAAATGCTTGGGACAATGACATTTAACCCACCATAGAGACAAAGACTATACTTTTGTGTCTTAAATCCATGATATCAGCTCTAGGCTGGGGTACCCTTGCTTCTCATGCAGCCCTTCTCATCTTGTCCCACTGCTCCATTTTGGAGGAGACATATCAAACCACTCATTAATAGTGCTAGAGCTAAAACAGCATCAATGTATGCTGTGGCCCAAACGCTAAAAGAAGAATTGGGTGTGATGAGAGAGAAGGTGGAACACTTGCTAGCAGTACAATTAAAACAAAGAACAGCTAATTAGAAACACACGTTTGCTAGTACCATGCATGAGCAACTTATCTAGTTCACGTTTTAAATTTCCATTCCGGTAGCTGAAGTTTTATTTATACCATTAAAAATTCAAGTCCACAAATACTGGAATGTGAAGCCTGTACATGATTAGCATCTCACACGTGAATCTGGGAAATCTGAAAGCTCTGCATAACCCGGGAGTACTTGAGCAAATGCAAAGAACCATCACTACTTTTAATAGACCTGCAGGGTGGCTGAAATATGTTAATTGCTGTGCAGTGATAAAAATGATAATTGCTTAATTAATTGTGCCCTTAGGCCCAACTAAATATTGCCTGGTGCTCCCATTCACACACAGTAACTACGGATGAGAACTATCGAAATGATAAACAGGTAATGCCAACTATTATACAGTATAGAGCTCTCAACAAAACCAAGGTATGAGTTAAAATATAGGTTTAGAAACAAAAACGAACAGAATAACTTGTTTTAATACTGCACTTTATACAGCATTTCTACCGGGAGTGTGTAGGGCGTCCCTTCCTAATATCTAATCGCAGTGGTATGTGTGAATGTTTTGCAAACGAAATGTGGTTGCAAATAATCAATTTTTACCACCTACTTCAAGTAGGTGGTAACCCATTCGCAAATGGAAAGGGGTCCCCAAAGGACCCCTTCCCTTTGTGAATGTTTGTAAAACATTTTTAAGATCTGTCAGTAGTCTCACGGACCATTGCCTACACTTAAAAAATGAAAAGAAAAGAAAACTTCTACTTTTTTTTGTAACACATCCCATTTTCTTTTAAGGATAACAGGCTGCATTAAAAAAATGCTTTATTTAAAAGCAATCACAGACGTGATGGTCTGCTGATCCCAGCAGGCCACCATTCCTGTGATTTTAGCGATTCCCAATGGGCCACAAACTGAGACCGACCCACTGGGAATCGCAAAATGTGTAATATCAACCACAACTTCTAGACTCAATGACCCATAAACCCTAAAATTACCCTTGCCACCCCAATACCCCTGTGCACTCTGAACTCTAAAATTATCCTTACCAACCAAATGCCCATGCCCACCCTAAACCATAAAATTACCTTTGCCATTCAAATACCTTTACCCACCTGAAACACTAAAAATACCCTTGAAATCCAAGTGCCCCTACCCACCCCAAACACTAATATTACTCTTGCCACCCAAATACCCTTGCCCACCCCTCACCCTAAAATTGCCCTTGCCACCCAAATACTTACCCACCCTAAAAAAAAAACTTGCCACGCAAATGTCACTGCCCACCCTAAGCTGTAAAAAAACCTTGCCACCCAAATGTCCCTACCAACCCTAAGCTCTAAAAATACCTTTGCTACCCTTATGTCCCTATCCACCCTAAACCCTAAAATTAGCCTTGCCACCCCAAAGCCCCTACGCACACTAAACCCTAATATTAACGTTGCCCACCCAAATTATGTTACCCACCCTAAACCCTAAAAAATACCCTTGCAACCCAAATACCCTTAAACACCGCTAACCCTAAAATTACCCTGCCACCCAAATGCCCCTACCTACCCTAAACCCTAAAAATAAATACTTGAAAGAAAGAACTCTAACTATAACTATGGAATTTCTATGTTTTTTATGAGTAAATTCTGAACCTAACTATAACCCTCTTGTAACCTTTGGTTTCTTCAGTGAATTTCTATGTTTTTTTTAAAGTAAAGTAATTTTAATTACTATACATTATTCCATCCCCTATTGTACACGGCCTTTGGCTGTGCGCGGCAGGGGTTGGTTGCAAGGCCTGGCCTGCAGCCAGGCCTTGCAGCCAAGGCCTTGTAGCCACCCAACCCTGTGCATGCATGGCCTTTGGCAGTACGCAGTGCAGCTTGGGCACAGGGCCTGTCTCTGTCAGTGGATCTGTGAGTGGGTGTGTGAGTGTCTGAGTGGGTCTGAAAGTGGGTGTGTGAGTCTATGCGTGTTCTGAGTCAGTGCAGGAGTGTCAAAGTGGGTGTGTGAGTGGGTGCCTCAGTCTCTGAGTGCATGTATGAGTGAATGAATTAGTGAATAAATGAGTCTGTGGTTTTTGTTTCCATTTTTTTTCATATTCGCAAATATTGTGTGTGGCGTTGAAAAATTATTTCAAACCCATAATTTTCCCCTAAAAGATATCTACAGGGAGTGCAGAATTATTAGGCAAATGAGTATTTTGACCACATCATCCTCTTTATGCATGTTGTCTTACTCCAAGCTGTATAGGCTCGAAAGCCTACTACCAATTAAGCATATTAGGTGATGTGCATCTCTGTAATGAGAAGGGGTGTGGTCTAATGACATCAACACCCTATATCAGGTGTGCATAATTATTAGGCAACTTCCTTTCCTTTGGCAAAATGGGTCAAAAGAAGGACTTGACAGGCTCAGAAAAGTCAAAAATAGTGAGATATCTTGCAGAGGGATGCAGCACTCTTAAAATTGCAAAGCTTCTGAAGCGTGATCATCGAACAATCAAGCGTTTCATTCAAAATAGTCAACAGGGTCGCAAGAAGCGTGTGGAAAAACCAAGGCGCAAAATAACTGCCCATGAACTGAGAAAAGTCAAGCGTGCAGCTGCCACGATGCCACTTGCCACCAGTTTGGCCATATTTCAGAGCTGCAACATCACTGGAGTGCCCAAAAGCACAAGGTGTGCAATACTCAGAGACATGGCCAAGGTAAGAAAGGCTGAAAGACGGCCACCACTGAACAAGACACACAAGCTGAAACGTCAAGACTGGGCCAAGAAATATCTCAAGACTGATTTTTCTAAGGTTTTATGGACTGATGAAATGAGAGTGAGTCTTGATGGGCTAGATGGATGGGCCCGTGGCTGGATTGGTAAAGGGCAGAGAGCTCCAGTCCGACTCAGACGCCAGCAAGGTGGAGGTGGAGTACTGGTTTGGGCTGGTATCATCAAAGATGAGCTTGTGGGGCCTTTTCGGGTTGAGGATGGAGTCAAGCTCAACTCCCAGTCCTACTGCCAGTTCCTGGAAGACACCTTCTTCAAGCAGTGGTACAGGAAGAAGTCTGCATCCTTCAAGAAAAACATGATTCTCATGCAGGACAATGCTCCATCACACGCGTCCAAGTACTCCACAGCGTGGCTGGCAAGAAAGGGTATAAAAGAAGGAGATCTAATGACATGGCCTCCTTGTTCACCTGATCTGAACCCCATTGAGAACCTGTGGTCCATCATCAAATGTGAGATTTACAATGAGGGAAAACAGTACACCTCTCTGAACAGTGTCTGGGAGGCTGTGGTTGCTGCTGCACGCAATGTTGATGGTGAACAGATCAAAACACTGACAGAATCCATGGATGGCAGGCTTTTGAGTGTCCTTGCAAAGAAAGGTGGCTATATTGGTCACTGATTTGTTTTTGTTTTGTTTTTCAATGTCAGAAATGTATATTTGTGAATGTTGAGATGTTATATTGGTTTCACTGGTAATAATAAATAGTTGAAATGGGTATATATTTGTTTTTTGTTAAGTTGCCTAATAATTATGCACAGTAATAGTCACCTGCACACACAGATATCCCCCTAACATAGCTAAAACTAAAAACAAACTAAAAACTACTTCCAAAAATATTCAGCTTTGATATTAATGAGTTTTTTGGGTTCATTGAGAACATGGTTGTTGTTCAATAATAAAATTAATCCTCAAAAATACAACTTGCCTAATAATTCTGCACTCCCTGTATATCACACCCCTGGCGTCAGGGTACATTTACCCTCACCCCTTATGCCACTTTCAATTTAGAATTTCATCCCTGGGGGACCGTGAAATAAAATGGCAGCTACAACTTTCTAGTGAGTTTGCGGTCAGCCAATTACTTCCTTTCTTGTCACACGCCTATTCGCACAAATTTGTGAATTTTCAGGAATTCTGCATGAAATAATCACAAAGTCCCCATGATCTGAGATATACAAATTTGGATTTCTCTAGATTTCTCAAAAACTACTGAACGAATTTACACCAAACAAGCAAAAGATCAATCTGCTTACTGAAAGCTAGCTTTCTGCCAAATTTGGTGTAATTTCGTCCAGTGGTTTGGGCTGTAGACGTGTCTAAAGGTCCTATGACAATTAACATGGGAAACTCAACTATTTTGACCCCCCATTTTTTTCAGCCCCCGCTTCACGGATCAACCCGAAATTTACCATGAGTAACAAGAATCACTGCAAAACTTTTTTGGGGAAAATTTTGTGAATATTCATCAAACGGTGCCAAGTCAGGTCAAAAAATGCTTTTTCTATGGAAACATGGTCCTAACTAAAACTACCTAGTGGTGACTGCCACTGGGGAGCCCTTTGGGAAGCTGTCCATCATCGTAGCAAAAGTGGGGAAGACATATGCATAATACTAAGGTAGATGGTGTGGGGGTCATACAGGTGCAGCTTCCAGGTGATATGGACACTTCTATACTCTTAGCAATTTAAAGGAAGAACCATGGGAGTGGGGGTCATGCAGCCTCCTTCCCCCAGCCTATTTCTGCCCCGGGACCCCATCCCCGGAGGCCCACCTCTTTTAAATAGAGGAGGGGGGCCCCCCCTCGCCAGGCCGATCTCAGGTCCGGGGACCCTTCCTAGGCCGATTTTGGCCCCAGATACCCTATCCCCGGGGCCAGGCCATCTGTCCTGGGGGCCCCACAGGGCACCCAATGTGCAATGAGATCATGGGGGGAGCCTGAAGGCCCCTGCGGCCCCAGCCAGCACCCCGCCTCCTACGAGAGCTGGCACTGTTTTTGCACACAAGGAGCTGCTAAACATGCAGCTCCATATCTGCAAAAGCAATTGTTTCATCTGTTTCCCTGCCCACGTCTCTGCAGGCAAGGAAACAGAGGAAACATCTGCTTCCAGCAGGCGAGAGCACTTTGACGGCGCTCACCCACTGGAAGCAGAGTGTTTGCTCTGACTTGGCGAAAGCTGTCAAAGGCACCTTGGGACATAGCAGGAGCCGGTCCTGAGGGGTGGCAGTCTCCAGGGCCTTTATTGGCTCCATGAGGGGCGGCCACATGCCTCCCCCAACATTTAAATAGCCCCAGGGAGGTGGTGGTCTTTGGGGCCAGGGGTTTGCGACGGGCTACCTTCATTATTTAATTTCAGCCCAAGGGAGGTGGTGATCCCCAGGTCTGCGCGGGGCTGCGCGGGGCTGCCCGGGCCCACCTTATTCACTTCACATTTGAGCCCAGGGAAGTGGCTGTCCGTGGGGCTGTAGGGGAGGCCGTAAGGGCCTCCCCCATTTGACATTGGGTTTTTTGCCCTGGGGAGGTGGTGATCCCCAGGACGTAGGGGGCCTGCTGCCCCCCAACATATTTCTCTGTCATCGACATGGGAAGATGGCAGTCCCTGGATCCAATAGAAGCCCTAGGAGGGTAGGGCCTGTGCGCCCGCTCCTCTTTAAATCCCCTAATGCCCCCAGGATCTGGCATCCAGGGGATATATAAAAAAAAGTTGGGAGACAACCCCCTTTTTTTTAAATGTCAGTAAAATCTCCAGATCCGGATCTGCTGATTTTCCTGACATTTAAAAAGAATGATTTTTATCCCTCGCGGGGTCCGTAAGTACCCACTAGACCAAGGCTAGAGGCTCAGGGTGACCCTACCCTAGCTCTTTTTCTTTATTTTTCAATTGAAGCTGAGTCCCAAGATGGTTGCCAACACTTGCTTGGTGAAATTTTGGTATTCAATCAGATATAAACATGCAGACAGTTGGATCCACGGAGGATCCATGTCCCTAGATATGTTTAATTGTTTGCCTTTAATATTTCAAAAACTACTGAACGGATTCACACCAAATTACACAAAGCACAATCTGCGCAACAAGATCTACCTTCCTGACGAATTCAATGTAATTCTGTTCAGCTGGTTGGGCTGTAGGCGTGTCTAAAGACCCTAAAGAAAACTTAATGGGGAAAATGCTTCTTGGAACCCTCCTTTTTCTCAGCCACCACTTGATGGATCACCCCAAAACTTTCAAGACAGCAGCTGAACCGACTGTCATATTAGTTTTGAAAAATTTGTGAAGTCATCAAGTGGCACCAAAGTTATTGGCAAAACAAAAAATGCTCTTCCTATGGAATCTAGGTATATATATATTGAAGCAGAGCATATGGTGACAAGAACTATCCCATGGCCTCCCACTTCGAGCACTGTCATGGGCCATCATTGGCCAGTTTCCGCTACTATGGCATAAAATATGTCAGAGTTCAACCGCGGGTGGGGACAGAGAAAAAGAATTGAGGAGAGAGGAGTAACGTATGATTTTGACACTAGGTACATACGGAGGCTCCATGGGGTCATAACATTGACACTGGGCTACATATACATTTGTGATTTAGGTTATCTTGATATGCACATTCAATATTCATGCATGTTTTGCACATTTCTTTGCACATATTCAATGTCTCTGTCTCTGCAATGATGACATATTTAGCTGGGATGAGGACCATCTTTTGACACATGTTGATTGTAGTTCTTCACTTTCAATATTCATGCAGGTTTGCACATTTCTTTGCATATATGTGATGCCTCTGTGTCTGCAATGATGACATATTTAGCTGGAAACAGGATCATCCTTTGTCCCATGTTGAGTGCAGTTTTGATCTCTCTGCACATCATTTGCACATATGTTTTAATCATGTATTGTTTTGCCTATAATGATGATATGGTTTTCCATGATTATATATTGTTAATGAGTATGAGGTTTTTACATTCCCTGCTCTTGCTTGAAGAAGCACTGCCCTGATTGGGCTGACAATATAATTATGAGGATTTGAATTGAGCTATGAGGAATGCTGGTTGTGGGTATTTATGTTGACTGCTACTTCTGGATATAGGGGATGGATGTTGGTCCATGGATGTGATCCTCCTTTGATTATTTAGGGTAAGGATGCACTTTATTTGGAATACCCCCTGAATTGATATCAGATTGTCACCTCAGAAGATCGGGATGATATCTATACCCATTAAAGGATAGAGATGATTTTATTTATATAGCAGTAAGCACTTTATATAGAAAGGAGTATGGAATGTTTCTGACAGATCTTGATCTTGGAGCCATTAGTGAATGGTAGAATAATTGTTTAATGCACCATTTTAGTAATAGTAATGAGGTACATTCTGCACATGGTATAAAACGTTATTAATCATCAGATCGAAAATGACCTGGCATGTGTCACTTTATTAGAAGGAAGGGGTTGGAATCACTGGAACCTTGGAAAATTGATTAAGGAGTGATCCTTCTTAGAAGAATGAAATCATGTGTATTACTTTAAAATGTCTTTTTAACATCATTAGGGCAATGATGAGTGCAAATAATTATTATATAGATTTTGGATGTGCCAGTTTATATAGAAAAGATCAATAACTTAGCTGATGTGCTCAATGATGAACTATATGGAATGGGGTGCATCAATTTGTGTTTGTGTGTATATATATATATATATAGATATATATATATACACTGGAAGATGAAGGATCACAAGAAAACAACAGCCAGCCAGGGCAAAAATCTGGATCCCAAAGGATGTAATGAGTCACAAGAAAATGTAATATATAATATATAACTTACTGCTAATTCCCAACAGGTTACATCACTCATGAAATCTTCTATTACATCACTGATAATATCAGTGCAACATTTGCTGTAAAATTATGGAGGAGAAAAGTATACCTGGTGGGACACGAGCTATAGTTATCTCAGCGCACAAGTTGTAGTAACTAACGATAACTGTAGGTATAACTGCTGAATTTCTATGGTTTTGTGCATGTAAAATGTGAACCTAACTATAATGGCAATGTAATCTTTGTTTTTTTGTGTGAATTTCTATGTTTTTTTTAATTCTGTTTCTTAACTGTAACCTCCCTGTAACCTTTGTTTTTTTTGTTGTTTTTTTTAGCTTTCTGTAAACTGCTGAAGACCTGACTTTCTAACTCTCCTCTAGGTAGGATTATGTTTCTGTACAAAAAGTGTGTTTTTTTCTTGCCTATATCTTTGACACCGCTTGACAAAATCTTCTCAAAACTTTCCAAACATATTTGCCAGTTCTGTCAGCTGCTGCGTGGAACGTTTCAGAGTAATCCATCTTGGGGGGCTAAGAAAAAAGGGGCGTCCCAAAACATGTTTTATCCATTCATTTTTCCATAGGGATTTTGAACAGCAATAGTGTGAAAACTACCAAACATAATTACACCAAATGTGGCAGGAAGGTAGGACCTGGTCCAGAAAGAGTGTTGTTTTATTTTAGTTTAATTCCATTAATTAGTTGTTGAGAAATTAAAGAAAATCTAAATTTGTATATCTAGGGGCGCAAAGGATTCACGACCCCTTATGATCTCCTGCTGACATCTGATTGGCTGATAACACTTCAACAACAGAAGCTGTTGAAATGTTGTCATCCATCTTGGGACTTGGCTTCAGCTGAGTCCCCCCCAAAAAAGTTTTCAAAAAAACAAAAGTGGCAAGAGCATGAACACTCTGACCCCTTAGCTCTGGTGGTAGGGTCCCAAAGGGACCCCCTCAGGCCTAAAAAGCTATTGTTTTGTTGATTTTACCAGTGGAGACGCGGTGGATATGCAAATTTGCTAGTAAAATCACTAAAAAACCAAGAGCTGGACTCCCGCACTTCATTAGTCTAATGCCCCTGGGTGGGCCAAGTCTCGGGGGTCACCACCTTCCTGGAGCTCTTCTTTTTTAAGTGGGGGTCCTGTGCCCCCCCTCACTTCCCTGGGGACCACCACCTCCCCGGGGCGATCTTGCAATAAATGGGGTCCTGTAGCCCCCTGCTGCCCTGGGGACCACCACCCCCTGGGGCAAATGTTTTAAAAAATAAAGGGACCCCCACGCCTCGGAGACCACCACCCCGGAGCTAGGATATAGTTGGAGGGGGACACGCAACCCCCTCGAGGAGCCTCTGATGGTCCTGGGGACCGTCACCCCTCAGTGCCGGCTCCTACTATGTCCCAGGGTGCCCACCCCTGGGACACAGCTGTTTGCTGTGGCTTGCCTGCAGTGCTGCAGCTGCAGCCAAGTGGAGGTCTCACTGTCAAACTCCGAAGCTTTCATCTCTGTCTCCTGCATGAATGCAGGAGACAGAGATGAAATGCTTCAGCAAGCAGGGAGCTGCTGTCAAAGCAGCTCCGTGCTTGTTGAAGCATTGGCACTGTGAGGGAAGCCTTGAGGCTTCCCTAAGGCTTCCCCCGCAGTGCTAGGTAGCCTGTAAGGGCATTTAAAAAAAACAAAATTAATACAAATAAACAAGGGACTGTGGAGGGAGCCCCCGGTCCAACATAGCCTGTAAAGGGCTTCATAATGTGGATGATGTCATCAGTGATGTCATATGAGATGTCATCAGTGATGTAATATGTGAGGTCATAAGCAGTGCATTATGGGAGTGCCAGTTATAGCTAGCTGAGGTACCTATAACTGCTGAATTGCTGCGGTTTTGTACGAGTAAATTCAGAACCTAACTATAATGTCCATGTAACCTTTGTTTTTTCAGTGAATTTCCAAGTTTTTTTCAATTCTATTTCCTTACTATAATGTCCCTGTAACCTTTGTTTTTTTCAGTGAATATATATATATATATATATATTTGATTTATTTGCATGGTGAAGACACACGTGGTAAAGGCAGGTGCATTGTAATGGATGCATGGCAAAGGTATTATGTGATAATGCTCGAGTTGTTATTGCTGTTTTCCTACTATCCCTGACGAGGCATTGAAGCCCTTTATGCCGTGGCAGTACACTGCTCTGGAACCCAAAGTTAATGTTAATTCATTGGTTATTAGCTGTTGTTGGTTACAGGGATTAGTCTTGTTCTCTCAAGGAAACCACTTCATGCATGTGCTTTCTTCTATCACATTAATAGGATTAAGTGTGATCATTTGGGGGGGTGCTCTGTGAGTCCATGCAAATGATTGTTGCGATCAACAGATAAGCTATAGGAAGTTAAGTATTGTTACATTGCAGAGGTATGGTTTCAAAGAAGGAGAGGTTGTGATCTCTGAAATGAGGTGTGGTTATTTTGGAGAAATACAATAATAGAAATAGAGATCAACATGCATGTGACTTACAGTAGGCTGGACTCAAAGGGAAGAGGCATACAGAGTATGGAAGGAAAGGTGAGAGGCAGTTGAAAAAAACAAGGAGAGGCAACAGCCAGATGTTTTAAGTCAGGGTCAATTTTTCATGCAGGGTTTCAGCAATATAGGTGAACTTTTTTGAGAAAGCACGCAATATGATGATAGAAACCGGTAGAAAGAAATTACGTTAGTTGCATTTGAGATGGTGTTATAATATATATTACAGTGTTACAGGATATTTTTGCAGTTAGGTGTTTGTATATGCTCTATTTTTCCAGTTTGTGTTTTTGTAGTTTCATTAACTACCCAAGGTTCAATGATGCATGCCATTCATTAAGCTAAAAGGCTTTGGATCTGAAGTATAAAAGTCAATGCAGTTGGTATTATAGTGTTCCATTACAGGACACCTGGTAAGATATTCTGGAAGAGTGCACGTGCCTGGGGTCATGGGATGGAATACACAAAAAAGGAGATCCTAAAGGGTGGAGAAGAAACTCCTTCAAGAATTTAGAGAGACTTAAAATAACAGTTGTCAATGAGGAAAAGGAGTACCGTCAACATTTGTAACTTACAAAGGTCTGCACTGTATATTTTAAAGCATACTGTACTCAATCTGTTAACATAAGTTGCATACCAGTGAAAATGCTATAATTGCAAAGTGTCTTGGTTTTGGAGGCAGGTTCCCCAGAGGCACAGCGCGTTTTTATTATATATTGAAACAGTTTAAATGTGTTATTTTTATTTTTAAACATCATTTTTATGAAATGAGAATGTTAATTGTGAAGATTATTCAGTATTTAACAAACATATAACTTTGCAACTTACTTTGAAAGCAGGCTGTCAGTGATCACAAACTTACCACGTTCTGACCCATACTTTTTATAATATACACATTGTGGGAAAGACCGCCGACCGCCGTGGCAACGGTGAATAGAACACCGCCATTGGTGGTGAACAGCACACCGCCATATAATGATGCCAAAAGCAGAAACCTCCAAAAATTCTGCAACCTCCAGCCACTGCCAGGGCCCTTGATGGCAGAAAAGCTGCACACCCCACCCCGCCACCGCCAAGCAGACAAACCCTCCACCCCCCCAAATAATGATGCACAAATCACCACAGCAGTTAGTGGATGTCAAACGACCATTGGCGGTACGGACCGCCACGACCAGCAATTGGACCCAACAGAAAGAAATGCACACATTGGCAAGTTTGAAACCCACACACTTGACACACATCCACAACACTATAAAACACTCACATACACACCCCACAATCCTTTGCATCACCAATAGGACAACTGAGACTGACAACACAACATGCAGACACTGAACGCAACATAACACAATTCACACACCCAATCACACAACAGCACCCTCACCAATAATCCTACAACACACCATCCACAACACACACCATGGTACCCCCTAAGCACCCCGCTTCACAGATAGGGAGCTAAGAACAGTGGTGGATGAGATACTGAAGGTTGAGCCACAGATTTTCAGGGCACAGGTCCAGCACACACCCATCGCCAGAAAAATGGAGTTATGACAGACTACAGTAAACAAGGTCAATGCAGTGGGAAACCATCCACGCACAAGGGACGACATCCGCAAGAGATGGAACGACCTGTGCTGGAAGGTGAGGTCTATGGCATCCAGGCACAACATTGCGGTACAGAAGACTGGGGAGGAACCCCACCTACACCCCGACTACATTGAGTGTGAGGAGAAGGTACTGGCTATACTGCATCCTGAGGGCCTTACTGGACTCACTGGAGGACTGGACTTGGGCAAGTCATCTACAATTACTTCATATCCACCACACCTGAAATGCATGTACCACCCCACCCCTCCAACCACCACCAGGGCCACTACCACACCCAAGCCACAATCACTACTTCCAGTCACCCTGCATGCCCACAAACCCACTAACAGATCCACATCCCTCCTCCTGTGCCCCTGTGCACAGCCACCTACCCCTGCAAGGTATCACAATTGCACTATTGCACTCACAATGCACCTCCACATCCCATGCAAAATGTAAGCCATTGCAAGGTGGGGTAGCCAGAATCACCTGCAAAAGTGGTTGAAACAGGACAGTAACAAACAGTAATTACTGGTAGACAGCCTGGCTGTCAGCCATGTAATGATCCAGTGTCATACACGCTCACCTATGAGCCAACCTCTGTCCCCTTGTAGTTGTGCCATTGTGTGTGGCACACTGCTGTTCCTCAGAACAAAGGAATCATGAACTGATCCTGGAAACATGGCATTTACATGTGAAATGTACTGGTCAGCAGTACACACCAATTGTATATTCATTGAGTGGAAGTTCTTCCTGTTCCTGTACACCTGTTCATTCACTGTTGGGGGGATGAGAGCTATGTGGGTTCCATCGATGGTGCCTATCACATGGGGAATGTTAGCAAAGGAATAGAATTCAGACTTGATGGCAGGGATTTCAGCCCTTTTGTTGAAACTTGACATATGTCTGCAGGTGTTGTACAAATGCATCCAGGAATTTAGACAGGACTAGGCTAAACACTGAATGTGAGAACCCTGCACCCATGCCCATTGTCACCTGAAATTAGCCTGTAGCCAAGAAATGGGGTACAGAGAGCACTTCAGTAGCAATGGCATGCTGATTCCGATTAGCTGGTCTCAGTACAGGATCCAGTAAAGCACATAGGTCATGGATTGTTGTACGATTGAGTCTGTAGGTGACAATGATGTGACGTTCCACCATGGTTTCCAAATCAACAAGAGGTCTGTACACTGATGGGGCCCTCCCTCGCCACATGGGTCTGTACCTATGGGGATGAAAGAGCACATATGAGGGACACACATACACATGCAAAACATGTTGTGTATGAATAACTGATGTACAATACGTTGGTGACACACACAAGCGATGTATGATATACAACTTTTGGGATGACATGTATGCAGTAATACCTCTGGACTGATGTGAGGAACAGACCCTCATGTGGGCAGGCGAGAAAGGGCTGGGACCTGAAAGCTGGGAATGGGGCCCATGACCAGGAAATATGTAAGTGGGGCTAGCAAAATGGCAGCCTCCTGACATCCAGATATGAAGGACTGAAAGTGACATCATTCCACTGGCAGTAGTTGTCATGGCGGAAGGCGGTGTTCCCCGCCGTGCACCCATTCATTGGTTTACATGGCTGTCAATGGGGAACCTGGGCCTATCATGATCCCCGCCAGCGGTGAGCGTATGCCATGTCGTCACCCCAATTTCACTTGACTCCCCGATCCCGTGCATGCAAGTACTCCACTGAGTGTGCTTCGGGGTCCTGACTCTGGTTACTCCAATGGCACGTGTCACAGGGGAAAGGGCCCGGCCTTCACCACAGAGGAGCTGGAGAAGCTGGTGGACATGGTCCTACCCCTGTATGCCAAGTTATATGGGCGAGCAGAGAAGCAGGTGAGTTGGCGGTTGCCTTGCATGGATGTGTGTGATGGTGGCAGATGCCTGTATGCATGTGTGGTCGATTTGTAACTGCACAGGCATAGATTGTATGGCAAGTACTGTGAGTGAGGT
The DNA here is from genome assembly GCF_031143425.1 of Pleurodeles waltl. Classification (NCBI taxonomy): domain Eukaryota; kingdom Metazoa; phylum Chordata; class Amphibia; order Caudata; family Salamandridae; genus Pleurodeles; species Pleurodeles waltl. Next base: position 730,928,911 of record NC_090449.1, read on the forward strand.
GGTAAAATGATCCTGTGATGTGTCTGTCCCATAGGGGACGATATGTCAGCTGTATGAAATGGGCATATCCTGATGTCTGTTTTTCTTCTCTCTGTGTCCCATACAGCTCAGTGCCCATCAGAAGAGGGGACTCTGGCAGGCCATCGCCAGGGAGGTGCGGACCCTGGGGGTCTACAACCCACTGCAGGAAGTGGTGGGAGGGCCTGTGGCGCTGGGCCAGGAAGACCTGCGAGGCACAGCTGGGGAAGGCCTCCCAACGAGGAAGGGGTGCCTGTCGGACCCTGACCCCCCCAATGTGCTGCATTCTGGGGGTGCGTATCCGGATTTGGATGGGCTCTTGAAGGCAGCACAGCAGCCACAAGGGGGTGAGTACCAACACTGTTTCGTACCACTTTTACGGATGTGTTTGGGTGCTGTGGTATGTATGCTGTCTAGTGCCAGGCACTCTGACAGGTGTCTTCCAGCAGTCCTGCCCCCCATGGGCACAGGAATGGTTAGGGGCAGGTCTGACAGTTCATCAGGTCTGTGTGTCATGGTGCAAATTAGTTTTATGCTGGGGTAGTGGCCACAAGTCAGGGGGCATAGTCATGACTGTAGTTGTAGGTGCTGCATGTAGGTATGTAAGCTGGATAGGAGTGTGTGTGCACCAAGTATGTACATCCATTCAGGTATTTACAGATTTATCTCATGTTTTGTCTCCTCACCCCTGTGCTCTTGTGTTCTTTGTGTACATCAGCATCATCTGGTGAGGGAGCAGTGGCACCGGTGAGTGGGGATGCAGTGGCCCAGGGTTGCAAGGAGGCAGAGTCGACCGACGCCACTGGGGCCAGTGGGTTGGAGTGCGAGGGGAGTACCACGGGGGAGGCAACTACCACTGGATGTGGTGCCCTGATACCTCCTCCCATGTGAGATCCCTGGTAGTGGCGGACCCTAGTGGGTCATCTTCCACCAACCCCATATCATCACTGCCCTCCCAGTTGCTCCCCACCCAGTTGCCCGTTCCCGCTCACCCAGAACGGTGGGCGTCTCCTTCACCCTAGGCACCTCATCCCCTGCCCCTGTCAGCCCTGCTGCCCTCATGGAGGAGGCTATTGACCTCCTGAGGACCATCTCTGTAGGGCAGACAACCATAGCGTATGCCATCCAGGGGCTAGCATCCCAGATGCAGCAATGCAATGCATACCTGGAAGGCATTCACAGTGCCATGTCTGGCCTACAGAGATCTTTTCAGGCTCTGACCTCCTCTTTGACGGCAGCCAGTGTCCCTGGTCTTTCCGTCCCCCCTCCAACCACCTCTACCCCTTCCAGCACCCCACTCCCTTCACCCATCCCAAGCACACGTTCATACAGCCATGCACACACCTCAACACACAAGACGCACACAGAGAAACACAAGCACCACACTTCCCACCACAGGCATACACACAGCCAACATACAAAGGCACACACGACAACATCCACTTCCCCCAGTGAGTCCACCTCTCCCGCCTCCCTGTCTGTCACCTCAACATGCACACCCACTAGCACTGCACCCTCAGTCACTGCTGCTGGCCCCATTCTTTCAGTCACCACAACATCAGACATCCAGTCATCCACCCCAGACACCACACCTGCACTCACCACAATGACATTGACTGACACATGCAGCACACTCACCAGACCTGCAGACACCCAGACAACATCCATTTACACTGGCAGCCTGTCTTGTCCCACTGTGTCCAACCCCCTCCTCCCAAGACACTCAAACGTTCCCAGACACCCACTCAACACACATCCACCACACCTCAGCATACTGTATAGGCACCTGCATCCACGTCCAGCACACCTACACCAGTTACAAGCACTCCCTCTAACTCCACTCCCACACCTTCCTCCATGTCCACCCCAACTGCCCCTAAACAACTTTTCCTGTCCCATGTTGACCTGTTCGAACCCACTGGCCCACCCCGTCTCGTCCCTAAACGTGCCCATCTCCTTGCCCTGTCCACTCCTTCCTCGTCTAAGTCAGCCCCAGTCCACCCTTCCCATTCCCATGCCCCTTCCCCATAGAGGAAAAAGCCCTGTGCTGCCCCAGGTCCATCTGCCACCCCCGGTCAAAGCCCGTTCCCCCACCTTTCAAGAGCAAACCCAAACCCCCTCCACCTCTCAAAGATAAGCCCAAGCCCCTCCCCCAAACATAAGTCCCCACCCCTGCCACCCCCTGCCTCTCTTCCCTGAGGTGCCTGGCTGCCCCATTGATGTCCCTTTACGGTGGAGTACCCTGTGCACACGTGGGAGTCAAGTTTGGGCCTTTTGGGTTCTTCAGGCTGTTTCTCATGGACTAGCCAACGGCCTTATTTGGACATTCCTTTATTTATTATGTAATAAAGTTTGTGTGCCCAGTGGTGCTGTTGGCACATTATGGAGACGTGGTTCATCGTTTCATTGTGGCGGGGTGGTGTGCACATGTGTGTACTTTGGGCAGGTTTTATTTGCCTTGTGTCGTGTAAGTACCTCTTGTTCTGGTGTGTAGGGCTTGTGATGGTGTGAGGGGTTGGGAGTGTGTTGCAGGGTGGGTGGGGTGGGTGGATGTGTAACTGTGCCCTTTGTTCCTTTGTTTGTTAGGTTGCAGTACTTACCGTCATTGTCTTCATTGGCGGTCACGGTCGTGGAGGTATATTGCAAGGAGCAGGACTGGCATTATTTGCAACTCTCTCTCTCTGTCTGCTTCAGCGTGTTGTGTGTGCCTACGGTGAGTGTTTCCTTTTATTTGGTTCATTTTCGGCACGCTTTGTGTGGGGGTGGTTCCCACCCCGGAACTGACGCTGGTCTTGTGCTTCATTATTTGTTGGGCGGGTAGGGCCTTTCCGTTGGCCTGTGGGTGGCCTCTTCCGTAATTTTCGGCACTCCAATGCTGGCGGTGTGTGGGTAGCCTGCTGGCTGTTTCTCATGTGCTTCATAATTTGGCAGTCAGGACCGCCAGCGCATTGGTGGTAGTTACCGCCACTGCCGGTGGAGCGTTGATTGCCGCCATGTTCATAAGGAGAGCCTATGTCTGTGATGCCTTCTGTATAACCAAGGATTTACTGAATTTGAAGCTAAATATTACAATAAAGCTCACAAATCTGCTGAAATTGTTGAGAGGAAAGTTCTGAATTAAATTAATTTCCTAAAGCCCGGTGAGTTTAAAAAAACAAAGCAACAAATATCTTGACCTATTTCCATCTGAGACCAAATACTCTGCATTAATAGGTGTCTCCAGTCCTTAATTTGTAAAGTAGTGAATGGCGGTGCCCAAAGTGCTGCTTAGAAGCCATGTGGGTGATATTAAGTGTTAGTCTGGTGAATACTAAGGCCCTCATTCCGAACTCAGTGGGAAATCCCGCTGAGTTCTATGTTGGCGGTTGGAACATCGACCGTTGAAGACCCCGCCGGCCCAATAAACAATATTCCGTTAGGCCGGAGGGTGGAAACAGTGTTTCCACCCGCCGGCCCAGCAGCATGCTGGGCCTGTACAATTCTGACGGCTCCATGTAGCAGTGCGGCGGTGCAGAAGCACCCGTCACGCATATCACTGCCCGTAGATCGGGCAGTGACACGCGCAACGACGCTGTGCACGGGTGCCCCTGAACTGCCCATCCAAGTGCATGGGCAGTGCAGGGAGGGGTCCAGGATGATGCTGAGGTTGCGTGTGTGGTTTGCAGGGGTGGGTGCGGGACTAGGGCTGTGGGCCACCAGGAGTCATCCCATATGATTTTGTTGGGGCTGAAGATGATGATTTCGCTTTTGTTGGAGTTAAGCATGAGGTGGTTTGTTGTCATCCAGGTGGCGGTGTCAAATTATATGAAAGTCCGGACCGCCATGCCGGTGGTGGTAATTTCCGCCACCACCGGCATGGTGGTCCGGACCGCCATGTTCTTAATGAGGGCCTAAGTCTGCATAGCCTGGAAACCACTTCCGACCTCTTTAATTGACTACCAGACACTCTCTGCCCCGTGATCTAACTTTTGCAGGTTCCTGCTTTCATCTTTGGTGAAGGGTTTCCCATCTTTCTCTTCCACCTTTTTTCCCATTTGTGTCTGATGAGGAAAAATAAGTGCTGGTCCCCAGAAAAGAGTGCCTGTGGCCCCCACGGCAATCACTGGATCATATTAAGCACTGAGTGCCCCTTGTCACTCCACTTCACTCTACTTCAAGCAGGGCAACTGTGTAAATAGATGTGAGAGTCCTCATGTCGCCGGTGCATATATTTGAACTTGTCAAAAGAGATTTGCCTCCTGACAAGCCACTAAATGTGAAGCAGCATTAGGGGCAAGGTACCAGATGGCCCTGTGAAAACATAAGAGTCAGCCGCCACTCAGGCCTCATGAAGTCTATACCACGGCTTTAGCAATTACTACTAATATAGACCTTTGGGATAAAAAATAAAACACAAAGTCGTATAGAAACAAAGAAAGTAGGTTTAAAAACTTCGGAACACTAGCAATATCTAATAAGAAAATGTTGATTACAAAGTGTCCACACTCAGGCATTAGTGTACCAAGAATGCTCATTGGGGACCCACTACCGAAGGATGTTCACCAAGGTCAGTAGGGCTGTGGAGAAGTTGGTTACCTAGGTGTGGCAGGGTGGCACTATGATTTGACGGGCATTCACATGAGTATGTTTGCACTCCACCTGTTGCCATGGTTGCCAATTTCAAGACCAAATACTCAAGTCAAAAGTAGGAACATATCCTCCTGTGTGACTCTGACATGTAGTACGAAGTAGGCAGTGGAGTCTTCTTTATTTTCCTAGTTTGAGGCTGCTTTAACAGTTGTAGGTAGCTGAAGAAGGAGTTTGAAAGTGTTAACTAGAATGTCATTCAAACCAGTGATCCTAGCCGAATCTTTGAAACATTCCCATGACGTACATTCCAGTTTCCCTTCATTGTGATGCTTGTTCTTGGGGGGACCATTAGCCATCATATTTCCCAGTAACTCCCACAGGAGAAATATAAAAAATGATGGCATGTCCAGATCTTTGAACAGAGATATTCCCTCTCCTCCAGCTTCCTCCATTGCTCGGTTGTTTACAAGCTATATTATCCCTCAGAGTAGAGGTGTGCCAATGTCGAGACTGTGCCTGCTCTTACAAAGTGGCAGTGTCATACCACGATCCCGTCGTTGTTGACATTTTGCTAGTCCTCCATGCATGACCTAATGATTTTTCCCTAAGTGTGGTGATTCCACACCAGCTGTGATTCCAGATAGAGTTGGTGACTTCCATTCCCAGCAAGACAATGCATAGACTTTGGAAGCAGAGGCACGAGGATGCTGCAGCACTCCCAAAGTAACCATGCTGGAGTTTAGAAACTTGATGAGCAACAAAGATACCTTTAAATTTTGCTTTTACCTTGTAGCATTTGAAATGCGTTCAAAGACAGTGGCAATGTCAGGATATACATTCTGCCAATTTGTTGCTTATTAATTTAAACGTGAGAATCGTTGTTTACTTTTCTTTATCTGACTGCAAAGTGAAGGATGTTGTAAAATGAACTCTCTATCAATATAGATAGATTGCAAGGAAAGTGGAGAAAATGACAGTAGGGTGTCATTTTTTCAAACACGATAAAATGTAAATACCTGTAAATGAATTGTTCCAAAATTTCAAGGTATAGCAGCAGTCAGGAAAGCAGAAAGGAGGCGCCTTTTAAAAATTCTGAAGTGTGATGGAAAGACAGATTTTAATAGGATCAAAACGAATCAAGACATTTGCTTAGGGGGGTGCAAATAATAAATTACCACTCTGCTGCTGAATGGGCTCTCATTTGCAACACTTGTTCTTTTGTGCGATGCTTGGGTTTTTCACAATTGCTTCTCTAATGTAACATTGAAGCAGCATTCACACTCTGAGAATTGTTCCAGCTTCACTGTTATCAAGAACACCAGGCCACTTAAATGACGGTCTTAGCAAAGCAGTGGTAACACTGATATATATATTTATCTCCGACTCCAAAAAATGCACATTTGAAAACATCTTTTTAAAATTTGTTTTGCTTTAAGGCGCTCGGGGAATCTGTACACTCATGAGAAACCACTTCTGTACAAAACACGCATCTCCCTAGCTCCAAAAATGAAAAAGATGCATTATTTTTCGCGAGCGTAAAACCGTGAAATAAGAATATTATGTGCTACAGTCCCCAGGTTCGGCAGGCAGTTATAAAGCAGTTGAATTTCATTTTCCTTATTTAATGTGACCAAATAAAATTGCATTCTTTCCGCTTGCGATTTCCGGCCGAGTTATCCTGCTCGAGACGCACTGTGTGTGATATGTTAACTGCACCATTTTGGATGTCCATAATTCACCTTTATCCTAGAAGGCATTTTCAATCCGCGAAACACCTTTTCCCGTCGGGTGCAGAAAAGACACAACCCCACACCTATTTGCTATTGTTGTCGACTCCTAAGTGAATCAGCATACAGCGAGCAACGTCTGTGGGGAAAGACAGAGAGCCCTAATCAACAAATAGGCCACAAAATGTATATTAAAATATTACCAGGCGGCGATACCAAATCCTCGGTGAAAATGACTGTTGCATTCAAGAAGAAAAATGGATTTGGGTCGATTGAGTTAATAACTGCTTACGCATTTTTGTTGCGATGACCTGTCTCGCTCCGTCGGGCCACGATTGTTTCACCTCAGGGCCCGGGCTTCAGCAGAGCTTTTTCCTGGAACGAAGCTGGACAGAATTCCGCCCTGCTCTAGCGGCGTTTATGTCACTCGGTTTAGAAGCCGAATGGTATTCTAGAAGTCTCGATGAGTCAGATTTGTTCTAGGGAAACTGGCAAGGAAACGCACATAAAACCGTGTTCAACATTACGTTTCATGCGTAATGAGTTCTTAGCATTTACCTGCAATGCGGTTCTTCACCCCGCAAGCCTTCTTTCACAACGTCGAGTCTCACCCTGTTTACAAAGTTATTTTTTTCTTTAGAGCCATTTTGCGAATGTCTCACGAGGACGGAAACAGGGCTGACTCGTAAACTTTAAAACATACTAGTGCAAAAAATACGATTCACTTAATTCAAAGCAGTGCACAAATGGTGGCCCATATTTATAAAGGTTTGGAGTCGCCCTTGAGCCACGCAAGAGGACACAAAGGAGAAGCAAAACCTAAATGACATTTATCAAGCACACATGGGCACATTGCGTGGCACCTAGCGTTTTCACCCCAGCCCTCGTGTCATCGGACGTTTCTAACACAGACACTTTCTGTGACAACAAACAGTTGCATCACCAACAATGGTGGGAAAAACTGTCGCAAGTTTATTCATATTCTCTTATGCAGTACACAGGTAGGGTTAACTGAGGCGTGATCAAATGAGTGTAGTGCTGTTTAGGATTAAAACAATCTCCAGCCACGGGGATCACATTGACTTATTATTATCCATTTGGTGCTGTGTATTTCACATTGGGGCTGCAGCCCAATATTTTTTAATGGTTTCTGCACCCTTGCCACCATGGAGTGAGGTAGAGCCAACACCCTATCTCTCAGAATACAAACTGTGCCTTGGGGGATGAAGGTGGTCACCACTGCATTCTTCTCATGGCCCTATATGGCCTGAAGATCTCATATTTAGCTGCCCCTCTCTCCACCTGATGAGGTATAATTCACTTTTTGCATTAGGATCACCCTGTAGCTTCGCATGCGACGCTCTACGCCAACTGGCTGTTCTTCTTGGCTCTTCTATTAATGCCAGTTGGCAAATTCCCCTGCTGCTGGCCTCTCAAAGAGGAAGAACTGGGTTGTGAGCTAACCGAAATACCCCCGCAAACTCCCACCCCCAGGCTGGATGTGGCATCAACCACCTGGAGTCAAAATAGGGGGGGGGGGGTGCAACGTCTTGTTCTAACCATGGCTACGTTACTAAACCAGGTGGCCACTAATGATATACTAACCATGGGCAGTGTAGAAACACTAAGGGGCAGTCTTCTTTAATGTCCCCCTACGGGTGACATGGCCACCCAATATGTGGCTTCATAAATCTAGAGTAATGCAAGCTAGCGTAATCACTGCCTTCTGCACTCTGTGGCGGGGGAGCTTTGCCAGGGGTGGAATGTGAGTATTCCCACACATTCACCCATGCATTCTGACACATTTCCAGATTTACCAACACTGACCTGGGGAAATATCTTTATTTATTATTATATTTATTTCTCCTCATTGTTTCCTCTTTCTAAGTGTGCTGCATTCTGCAGCAAAGGTAGAGGCAAATGCCTCTGTGCATTGTTTTTCTACAGGAAGGTGCCCCTACCTGCACAAAAACAATCCTGCCTACAACGCAGGCACGAATGCATTGGCGCTAGGCAGCAGTTTGTGCGCCAGCCCAGATAGAGAGTAGGAATGTTATATACAGCGTATTCCAGCCACTTTCCCTTTCACTCAGGACTGTGCAGCAAGGTGGCTTGCTGGGTTGCATGAAATATTGATAAATCTGGGCCACAATTTTTAAAGATTTTTGTTGATGCAAACAGTATTTTGCACCAAGTAGTCATACAAATATCTATGAAAAATCATACATAAATAATTGAGCTGTGCAAAAAACTTCACTTTTACTTACCGCCTGCTAAAAGACAAAAGTGTTTTGCATAAATTGGTTGGTGAAAATGCTGTTTTTGAACTGATCGTCAGAGCAAGGTTCAGTGAAAAATTGCATTGCACATGTGCAATTCTGGCAAACTGAGTTTTGGCTGGTAAAATATACTTTCACATGCACACCTGTGCTCTTGCTGTAAAGGAAATTCTTCAAGGTTGTTCTCACTCCAGTTAAAAGCACAGGCACCAGGTTCTTAGACTCCGAGTACAGACAGTCTGAACAATTTGGTGCCATAAAATAGCACGTACAGAAAGTTGTCATTTGTCTGAAAGCATAATCTCAGCTCCCTGTCATCTTGCCTACTGCAATTCTGTTTTCTGCCAGTGATGTGCCCGTGTGTGTTGAAGTGAATAATGCTTTCCTCCCTCCTACCACTTACCTTCCATTGTCCAAGGGAGGCAGATGGCCATTCATTATTTAGGCTAGCGTTTCTGTAACTGGGTTACAGTATTCGTAGTTTCTTTCACTCTAGTTGGTAATGCTATGGTAATAATCCATCGGGGAGCTAATCTGTCTTTATATTCAACACGGACTACATTTCATCTAAGGCAAGCCCTGCTAGAGATCATTGGATCGTTCTATACCGTGATGTCAAAACATACAGAAAGGCTCGGGTGGGAGAAATACACCTTTTTTATGTCTGGCGTTAACGAAGGCTCTTTAATTTTTAGTAATATTAAATAACATATATACTTACTTGTAGGGGCTTTCAGTGAGCCCTCTTTCTCAATTGGTTTGTTGCTGTACAGCTCACATTTTCTTTCTGCCCATTATTGTACACAGCAGTGCTTAATTTGTGCTTGTTGTTTCCTGTGCGAAGCTCTGGCACTTATTTTTGAGGGCTGGCACTTATTTTTCTGCCTCAAACATTTACTGGGAGCAAAGACACATATGGTAAAGACGGGGGAAGAGAATAATGAAAAAGCATCTCAATGGGATAATGGAGAAAGCTGCAAGAGTGAGCTTGAGGGGCAGGGAGTGCCTTTAAATGGATTGACGAGGCCTGAGATGGCTTCAGGATTACGCTGCCTCAGTATTCTGTGCTCGCACATTTAATTGCAGCAGCCGCGTATTTAAGAGGAGGGCTTTGGGCACCAGCACGTTTTTATTTACAAATTAAGCACTGGTATACAGCACGTGGAATGGAACATCCCATTTCAGTCATTAGCTAACTTCACTGTGAGAGACAGCATTCTGCTCTTTCACTAGGAGCAGATCTGCACCCTAAGAAGGTCCCTTCATTGCCAGGGACATCTATGGGAATGTGGTAAAATACTTTCACTTTTACACAATATATTTGTTATTCCCGAGAGCCAGCTACTTGAACGTTAACGTTTTACAGAAAAAATGACAACTCAGAACAAGCAGAGACAAATTCAAAAAGATGATGCCAGACATATTGGCTTTGCCATTGCTTCTTGCCATTGACTGCTGACAGCTCTGGCAAGATTTACCACAAGACATTCATAGCCGGACCCAAAAGTTGACAAAACACCTAAATTCGAGTTCAGAAACGTGTCCTGCATTGGAGAACACAACACGCCATTTCCTTATAATGACTAGGGTATAAACACGCAGATAATCCAAGAGAAATGAACATCTGGATAGAAGGTGCAGAAGGAGCTCGCATCTTTATTTTGTAGCGTGCTGTCACCCTAATTTAAAACTTATGACAGTCACAATTCTGCAATTGATTGAATTAAAGGGTAATATACTCAAGGGAAGAAAGTATGTGTGTGGCTTATCAAGACTGAAATAGGATGAGCTCTCCCCAGGGAACACTGCTTAATGCGCAGTGAACTAATTTCAGACCCCAGACCTGTTTCGGCCTTGTTGGGCCTCATCCGGGAGGTACAGCTTGTGTACAATGGCAGAGTTAGCATAGGGCCCACTTCTGGGTGTAACCTTCACGTGTTGGACGTCTCATTTAGAAAGCAAACAAGTGATGAGTGTGGTGCACGAATCACTCTCAGCCGCAGATAATTACTCAGAGTTGTATTTCAGTCCATCATTCTTTGTTCAGCTGTGTCACTCAAAACAGAAATCTTCCATGTGCAAATGAGACTTAGTGCAAATCCAAAAGAAACAGTTCAGCTCAAATTGCCAGCAAGCAAACCGAGACCAGTTTAAACCTTGTTGGCTTCATCAGTGAGATACAGCTTTAGTCCAAAGGCACAGTGCCCCTGATGGACTGAAATTACACCCTGAGTGCCTGAGATGAATTGAACCATTCTACTCATTACTTTTTCATTTTTCTCAGTGAGTGAGGACAGAAGACCATAGGAAGAAAACATGTCAATTAAAGACAAAGACCGCAAAGCTGTTAGAAAGCTGACATCCGTGTTTGCAAGCACAGTTTTTTACTTTGGCCCATTGGGCTTGACAGCCCATCCTACGAACTCTCAAGTAATTTGCAGTCATACAATATCAGCCTCCTTAAATGTTAGGCCTCAAGAGCTTGAGCAGATGCAGCCATGACTAGGTTAGTCTCAAGGTACTCCAGACATTCCCCCAGGGGCTTGGGAGCTGAAGGGCTCCTTAAAGTGCTGGGTAGGGGGAGGGAGCAATGTGTCTTCTCAGCAAAGCCAGCAAAAAACTGGTGAGCACATATGCTCAGCCCCTCTACATTCGACCTGAGATTACAATATTCAGACACTTTTTAGTGATGGAAGAGAGAGAGCAATTAAAGCTCACAGTGTTTTTAAGGACCCTCAAAAACCAAACATTTCCACCAAGTCGCATTCTCTTGAGCCCGGTGATCACGAGATGATGACAATTCGTGTGGCCCAAAACTGCTTTTGCGCATTTGCTGTAAGCAGATAGGTAATGCCTGCAATATGACGCCACTACAGGAAAAAGTATAGCTCATGGCATACCAGAGATGGGACAATCAGACATAGAAAGTGCAGCATGACTTTTGAGTAGGTGTGGTCTCAGGGATTGGCCACTAAATCTGTCAGGGCCTGGAACAGACCACCACTCAACGTGTAGTCCCCACATCTTGGTTATGAGTACACTGAAGCAGGTCTGATCTGCTCACCCTGAACCTGCCTTTGTGTGTGTTTCCATTTATAGCTGTGTTTCTCCATCTGAGTGCGTGTGCATGTGTTTGTGCATATGAGCATTCTTATGTGTTCCTGTACATGCCTGTGTTAACTGTAGATGGTAGTACCTATATGTGCCTCTTAGACTGGATGCTGATAGGTGACATAGTAGATAATGCAAAATCCCAAATAATGGTTTTGAATTCCTGATATAGTGTTCCCAACCTTAAACACATTTAGATACCTTCGTATTGTAATACTGAAACGCCCAAAGAAGATGTTGTCCTGCAAAATTAAAAAACTGGGAAGGATTGAGGTGTCATACAAATGGACAACTCCCTCCCTCCTCGACAATAATAGCTATGATCAACCTAGCAAAAAACAAAATTTAGAAAGTACGCCTCTGGGGACTGATAAAAACCGGTGTCCTATTTTCAGGCAACCTGGCCTGTAAAGGAGTTTTGCCTGTTTCAGACAAAACCTTATCATTCAATGAAAATAAAAAAGGATCTGCCGGACCTTTACATTTATCAAATAATTTTTCAGTTAAGGATTTCATAATTTGTAATATATTTTTGATAACACAGAGTTTGCTCCTTAGGGCTATTACTATGCCAGAAAATAAGGACAACTTTTGACACACATTTTTTTTTCTCCCAGGTCTTTTGAGAATATTTACTTAAAGGTTCTGCAGACAGCTCCCAAAGTATGTTGTATGATCAAGATGCTCATGTTTTTTTCCATGCAATGTGACGTTACAACAATAGCAGGACTCTCCTGAGACTTTACATGTTTAAAAGAATTGCTTTGCTTTCCTATCTGGGTAGGTGACTTTCATTTTCGGGTAGACCTTATTACTGATGATCAGGACGCTTTCTGCGCCCACACAAGGAAAACTGTCTAGACTTAAATATCTGCAGATCCCCCCACAGACGTCTTTATAACCAGCTAACAATTCTACAGCAATCACTGTTTTAAAGCTCCAACTCATATCCTCAGTTATGCTTAAGAAAAGTGACAAGATGGGATCACATGGTCCAATAGGTCTTGGAAGGTAATATATGTCCTCTGGAGCAAGTACGAGCCAGATGCTTGCGGGCATCGGAGTACCACAACAAATGACCGGTAGTGATGGAGACATTTCACACAATCTTCGGGTAGGCCTCAGTGAAGAACAGTATGTTTTTATGTGTCGCAGCATTTATGAGAAGCAAAACAAGCGTTGTGCAATTCGGACAGAGAAATACCTAGTTCAAAGAGTAGTGAGACGAGAACCACTGACTATCTTATGTTCATGCTTTCTCAACCCGTCGGCAATGCTGGCATAGTATAAACACATTTATCTCTAGCATTCTTGCACAAAATATTTAGCTAAGAAACTATCTTTTGAGCTACATAACGTTTGTTTTTAAGGTCGTTGTTCCTGGATGAAAAGTATTTTTTATTTTATTTTATGTTGCTTGTCCGAGATGCAAAACATGGATTTCTAAGTTCCCATTGATGGCAGTTTATTGGCTGTGTGACGTAAGGATACATTTTGTTTTCTACTCAGTCAGATTAGAAAGGAACCAGCTTTGGGGTTCTCTGAAAATTTGATTGGGAGTTTGTGTCTGATATGCAGTCCTCTGATCCTGCCTTTGCATACTTAATGGGTAGACTTGCCCCTCTTGAACTCTGCATGCTGGTTTTCAGATAGGCTGTCCAGAGTCTTGGTTCACTAGGGTCTCCACTTAGTAACTACTACACATAAGGGTTTTATGAGGACAAAACAAAAAAACCCAAACACTACAACCCTAATTAAATTTTTTCCCCAAAGTCAAATTATGCTTTTTAATCAATATCCTGACAAAGTGATTTGTTTTTCATTTCCTCCTATGCCCACCAGACACTCTTAGCAATTATGTTGCAGAATGTCATCGAGTAAAAGACCCATTCGTACCACAAAGTTCTCTTTGGCTTAATTGAAATCCTACAGGTGTTTGCGATAAATTGCGCTCACACCTTTGTGTATGTTATTCGTAGAAAACTAGACCATAATCAAAGTTTGGGGCTCCAGAAGGAAGGAAAACAACCCACATTTTCCTCGATAGCATACAAATTTAACAGCTTCGAGCACACTGTATATAAAAGTTCCAAGTTTTATTAATTCCAATATATACATGTCTTTTCCATAGGTAATCCAAAATCCTAGTGTACAAATTACACCATTGCAGTATAGAATATCTTTTTCATAGGTAACCCATAGTGACCTCAAATTAGTAAAAACATTAATTTGTGGTTCAATCAAAACAATCATTTCACAAGCAAGAAAACGTGATAGTTAATAATTAAAGTCCCCCAAAAATAATTGAAAAAGTGTTAAAAGTGCACTCTTGTCTCTACACCCAAACACAGATCATGCCCTTATTCCAAAATTGTCACAGTAAGCAGCATTACTCAGAGGGACTGCAACTGTGATTCAATATGTCTTTAGCACAGGGCTGGCCCAGGTGATTTTATCCAGATTCTGACACCTGTAGCAACAGAACAGTTGCGATGGGTATATTTATGGAGGACCCCAAGAGTATGGTGTGTTATATCTTAACACTTGAATTGCCATAAAAAGGCACCTGACATTGCTCAGAGGTTCCTTATGATACATAAGAACTCTGTCCCAGTTTGCGTCTGATATCTGACCATCAAATTATTTCCCCATTTGCCATATACCAATAATTACACTCTAGGTCCTCGTCTGCTCAACACACTGTATGATATTGCTACAGCTCTGCACCCTTTCATCAGAGCATAAAGCTCCACCAAAGTGCTGGATTCTTAGCCTCTCCCAGGGAAGACTCCCCAAATCACACATACAACCCCATTCAGTATAAACCAGAAACCAGACACGTTACCCTCTCCTCTTAAATAAACAAAAACTCCAGCCTACTGCCTGATCCATGTGGAGAGCAATCATAGTAGAAAACCCGAATTGACAGGTGTTGTTATTATCACACATCCAACAGATGAATTGGGCAAAGCAAGTCCAAGAGAAGCACCAAAACCTATGGCCCGGACTCAGCTCTGGGGAGGGGAAGACGGGGAGGGGAGCATTTTTAAGGTCAAATATTACACAGTTAAAATCTCCTGCCCATATCATGGAAGCCCACAACTAGATCAGGGTTAACAGCTACAACCTCTAAAAGTTGTGTGAAGAAAAAATATCCATCGCAGTAGGAGTACGCATAATCATAAAATACAACTCAAATCCAGCTTAATTACCACAAACCATCATATAGAAACTCTTCACACATAGCGACTCTTTATGTCCCCATCTTGGCTATCATCCTGAATGGTGTTAAACCTGTGGCTAGTTTAGCAGCTCCCCATGAGATCCAAGAGTCAGAGGAGGAATACAAGAATTTCCTCCATTTCTTGGTTACACAGGCATACGTCTGCATATTTACATTTGTCTTCTGTAAAAAAAGTGATCCCCAAATTCTAATGCCTAAATAAAGACATGTCCTATGCCTCTTCACATAATTATGCCAACCACTTACACTGCAAGTGAGCATTCAGGTCCCTCCAGCCATTTGTTTTCTATTAACATTTGTGGTGATGTTAACCCCAAGATAGCTTCAAGACACTTTCTCTTCCAATTTAGACCAGGACCTACAAATGTGAATCATATCTAACCCTCCCAACCTTCACCTGCTGAAACAACTCGACAGAACTGTACAAATGTACTGAACTCCCTTGGCCAGGATTACAAACTTTGTATGTGCAAACCATCTTTGCAATTTGTCCATTCTCAGCATCCACTACTTTTGGAGGACAAATTCTGTTATGCAGAATCTGTACTTCCTGTCACAAAAACATACTAAATACCAGCAATAAAGCAAAACAAAACAGTTAACAGTGGTGAGACATAACTGCTAGCACTGACAGTAGATCCCTTAAAATGAAGGTTCAGCAGAACACTAGTGCCACACCCAACAGGGTCACAAGTACTAACTAGGCCCAGAAGGGCATAGTAGTACACTACTGCTTATTACCTCCTCAGTCCATAGAGTGACTTCTCCATCACTATCCTTTTCAGCGAGGGTCAGCAGCACGAACAGTGCCCAGAATCAGTCATAAGCACCTGTCACTGGGTTCAATTCTTGACATCTAGAGTGCGATCAACATGC
Source organism: Pleurodeles waltl (assembly GCF_031143425.1). NCBI lineage: Eukaryota > Metazoa > Chordata > Amphibia > Caudata > Salamandridae > Pleurodeles > Pleurodeles waltl. The sequence continues at coordinate 730,944,735 of NC_090449.1, forward strand.
ACCACTACTCTCCTTGCAGAGAAAAGGTGAGTAATAGCACCTCCTGCCCCAAGATCAGGAAAGCCTGTCATTCCACTCATCCTATTCCAGTCTCCAGCAATCCTGACCAAGAGCAGAAGCACTGGGAAGGAGGATATCTGCAATAAGACTGACAAAACTAAGCAGTGCAAGGTGAGATCCAAACTCTATGGAAAACTAAAGACAGAGGAAACTGAGCAGGCAGGAAAACAATAAAGGTGATAGGGTGAAGGTAAATTGCAAACTATTGTAGAAGCAAAGGAACTGAAACAATTGCTGCTTACAGATGCCTGTCTAGGATGTGGTTGATCTTTATATTAACTACACCTCTAGTGGCACCAAAGGCCTACTTCCTAAGTCCATCTTTAGTGTTTCAGATGTAATTTCTTTGAAAATAGTGTCAAGTATGTCTTTCAGCACTGCTTGTGAGTTTGTGATGGCTTTCATGAGGTCAGCGACGAAAGGAGGATAAACCTTATCAGAGAATGTCCCCACTCCACATTGCCAGATGCCCCTGTCCATTGAGCAGATGCGCATTGCAATATCTTATTGGCCTGTGACATTCTGGAGGGTATAATGTGCACATTAAAAGCCAAGAGGGTTGCTGTGTCACTATATTCAATACCAACTGTTCAGCAGCAAGATGGAGCACCAGTGACAGAGCTAGCTCAGCCCAGCCCTGTTCAGCTTCTGGACTAGTGCAAACAATACATTAATGTACATGTACTGCCAAAGGCTAATGGAGGACCACAGCATTGCATAACCCAAAATCTGAGTCATCCTAATTATGAATGAAGTAAGCTCTGCTAGTCTTGGGGTCCAGTACTCTTCCCCATTGGTTCTTATCCTTCCTGGGTTGAGTACCCAGTGAGCCTTGTCCAGCCAAACTGTACTCCTCAAGGCATCTAGTGCCTCCACCTCTGCTCTACTAGGGATTGCCGCATGCCACCACTCTGGGACCGTTGCGGCCAATCCAGAGTGCTCTCCGGCCCCACCCTCTGCAGTAGGCAGAGGGGATTGATTTCCTTAGTCTTCCTCTACCTTTCCTTCACTGTGCCACGCAACAAAGTGATTCCAATCTGGGTGATCATGGTTCATATTGTCAGTCCTTGGCTACAGAATGATGTCTAGTAGACTCTAGTTTCCAAAGCCAGCAGTTACAGAAGCCATCAGTTTGTTGTCCTACAACTGAGACTGACAAAGATACAGGTTCCTCTTTCTCCTGCCCAATGAAAATTAAGAAAGCTTTCTGCAATGTTGTGAACTTGAAAATGGCCAATAGAGAGGCATGGACAGGCTTTCCAGAGTGACACATTTGCCTGATCCTAAATCAGTGGAGGTACTTACTTTGTTTCCAGTCAGGAAGCTAATATTGTGGTTTTATATGCTAAACCACGCAGAGTTGTCAAACCGCCACAGTAACATGAAGACTATGTCAAATGAACTTCTTGGACAATTGTATGCCATTTTGTTCTCCGCCTGTTTCAATTATTTTTTGTTTTTATGTGAAAGAGATATGGTATAACTTGTTTTGTTCCCCTTGACCCTCTTTCACATCATATCCCCTTTTCACCCCACCCCTCCTCTTACTTTTGGTTTGTCCACCTCCTTTGTACTGAGAGATGTGACAGTTATTCAGTTAATGAGAGTTTAGCTTGACCATCTTCAATGGCATTATTGATAGTGAATAAAGTTCAATTAATAAATCCCCCTTTTTCCAGTGTAATTCTTCAATAACAGCACTCGTAACCGAGGTCCTAATGTCGTTTTCCAAGTTTCAGAGAATTTCTTCCATCAACGCTTTTGAGGATAGAATGTGGAAATCATACCAACGTTGTCCCTCTTACATTCTCACTGAGTACACATAAACTTGCTTCATGATACAGGCTCATATATATCATCTGATGGATCATTTTATGCTCAGCCAGCAATAATCCTGGAACGACTAGATTCCAATTCCCAGAGGGCTCACTTTCACAATAATGAATGATTTTGACTTTCCTTGAACAGGACCATTATGAAAAAGATTCATACCACTCTGATGATGGCACTAGAAACCTGTACAACATCATTCACTAGCATAGCCATACACTTTCCACTCTCTTAGCTATCTAGTCCAGATGAAGTGTAAAAGGAGTCAAGACATTTCTTCTACTCTTCATTGGAATTATCTCTAGTACTCAAACCTCCTATAAGTTGGATATTCCATTAGTCACTAGACTAGCTTCCATGTATGCAGTTCCTCCTCTTTCTTAATTTCAAGGGTGGTTCCTTCTGAGCCTGCACAAAATTAATAAATATATTATTACAAGCGGAAATTGATTTTCATGGGTGTGGCCTGGGGACCTATGGAGTTAGACGCACACCACAGCAGCTCAGGACTAGGATATTGTGCATTAGCTGGAATCAAGCATTTCTACAGACTCTCTAGCTGCCGCCTAAAACATCTTTTGATAGGGCAGAGTTCTATAAGCCTTCCCAAGAAGTGAATCTGATGATCTCTGGCGGCATAAAGCCAACAAATATGGTGTGTTACTCCTGCAGTGCAAACGAAGATGGTAACAGGTCTGTATTGAGCTGCGCTAGGACACTCAGGCCTGTGTGAGTGATCTTTCAACTCCACTCCCCTTCTTGAGATTGCCTGTGGGGCAAGCGGAAAGAAGGCAGATGCACCCTGAACTGCCAGGAGATGATGTGGCAGGTCACGATTGGTGACACCGGCTGAGATTCACTAAAGAAGCCTGAGGGTCTGTGGGATGATGGAGCGACAAACCCAGAGACACGGGCTGAAGAAAATAGTGGCTGTTCAATGCTGATAAGTACAGTGAGCAGGTGGACATATCAGACTTTGTGGCTCTAAGTGTCAGTCCTCTTGCAATTGCAGCAGAAGCACTGAGTGTGGGGTTGAGCTGTACCACAGAAGCCACTTGAATTCACCAAGAAACAGCATGGACAAAAAGTGGTTGGTCAGTTCAGTTCTCAGGATGGACTGTGCTATTACGTATCCATAAATGAGCAGGGCAGTCTTTGCTTAGGTTGATTAGGACTTGAGGGTACAGACTTTTCTCAGTCCTACAGATATTGAAGGGCACAGGGCCCTGCATTAAACCCTCTGATATACAATATATTGAACTGAGACATAACCTGGCACCTCTACCTCTACTGAATTGCCGAGTCCCCTTATCCAAATAGGGAAGTAGTCATTCTTCAGGCCTTGATTGCCAAGCAGTAAAGCACAGTAAGGGGAAACTCAAACAGGACATGCCTAATGTTGCTACAAGTTCGAAACATTGGAACTATCGAGAGTCGAAACCCTGTGTTACTGCATGAGCTAAGAACTGAGCATCCACACAAACTAGACTCTGGAAAAACTACTAAACCTAGAAATGTCTGTAAACTAGACATCCTGTGGTGTCCAGGGTGGTGTGCCCTGTGTGGATCACACAGATATTCTTTTCCACAATGCCTCAAACTTTGACAAAAAACACACATTTTCCTCACTGTGTTCACAGTTCTAGAATCTGCAGGGATCCACAAATTTCCTACCACCAAGCATTCCTACTTCTCCTGATACAAATGCTACCTCACTTGTGTGACTCGGCCTTGCACCCATGACAGGAACAGATCAAACCATGGACAATGTGATTTCTCTCACAGAAATGAGCGTAAAATTTGTGGTTTAGCAGAAGTCTAAGGTTTGGAAATTCTTATGGGTAAGAAAAGGTTGTGGGATCCACACAAGTTACACCATTCTGAACTCCCCGGGGTATCTAGTTTTCAGAGACGTCTGGGTTTGAGATGTTTCCCTGGGTGGCGAATGAACTGGGGACCAAATTCCACATCTACCCACTTTCTAAGAAAGACTGATTCTGCTGGGAGGAATGTGGTGTCCCAGGCCACATTTTTGACTGTTTTGTATTATAGACTCTAGGCCCAGATATACAAAGAGGTGCACCTATTTGTTATAATCAATTGAATTTGTCTGCTGTTTTGAATTCCAAATGTAAGTCAGTGTGCAAGAAAGAACACATTATGCAAAATGTCCTTCAAATTAGATAATAGTATGGGTAGTGCCAAATTCAGATGTGTAAAAATAATTGCTGTTCCTAAACTCAGTGTCTTGTGCACATTTCAGAAATACATAGGTTTCCTTCATACCTCTTGTCCGCATATGATGCGAAATCATTTTATGTTGTAGCTAAGTTGTTGGCCTTGAGTATCTTGTGTTTTTGGAAAACCTACAAACCCTATATATCCTTGCCAGCAGCAGGACTAAATGGACGTAACAGTGTATCGCTTTTCTAATTTGGCCATTGGGTCAAAAATTAGAGAAGAAAACATTGTCACCAATTGTTTTTTTCCTACTCAGTTCTATATTTTTAAATCAAATTGTTAGTTTCTTTGAGAAATCATTTAGGAATCTACATAAATTACCCCTTTCTGAATTCAGAATTTTGTCTTGTTTTCAGAAATGTATAGCGTTCCGGGATCACCAGTGGGTTGCACACCTCTTCCCACCCCAAAATGCAAGATCAGTAATATAAATAAAATTAGGAAAACTATACTACCGCCTAAAAAATATGAAAACTGAGGTTACAGAAGTTTTTTGTTACAAGTCTGCTTGCGCCATCTTCCCAGGGCGGCCCATGCAAATAGAAGGGAGGTTTTGGCAGCCCCCCTCCTGGAGCCATATATGGCCCTGGAGACCACCACACCCCAGGGCCTGCTACTATTATGTCCCGAGGTTCCCACCCCATGGAGATAGCTGTTTGGTTTTCCTTGGTGGGAGCTGACAGGTCCCACCAAGCAAAAGCAGACACCTTGGTTCCAGCAGGTGGGAACTGTCAAAGTGCTCCTGCCCACTTGAAGGTTTCATCTCTTTCCCTGCTTGCAGACATGCGGGCAGGGAAAGAGATGAAATGATTGCTCTTGCACACAGGGAGCTGCATGTTTAGCAGCTCCCTGTGTGCAATAGCAATGTCAGCTCCAGCAGGAGGCCAGGAAGCTGTCTGGAACTGCGGGGCTTTGAAGCTTGACCCGCAGTCTCTATCATGCACACTGGATTCCCGGGGCACAGGGAACATCGTTGGGCCCTGGGGGATAGGGTCCCTGGTGCCAAAATCGGCCTGGGTGGTCTTGGCCCCCCTCCCCTATTGGAGTTTGGCCAGACCCTGCGGGATGGGATCCCCAGGGCTGAAATCAGCCAGGGGAGAGAGGGCTGCATGGGCCCCTTACCCATTAAGAGTTTTTCTCTGCTATTCCACATTGAAAAACAATCTGAGTTTCCTTCATGGAGGTGAATGCATCATTGATCTATTGAAATGCAGTCTGTATGTGACTGTGATGAGTGGGTTCTTTCTTGTCCTCCCCTGGTGACAGCAGAGTCCATGGTTTTCCCTTTAAATTGTTACAAGTATGCAAATGTACAAACCACCTGGAAGCTCCACCTGCTTAGTCCCGCACCCCCCACCTTAGTGGTATGCAAAGGTCTTCCTGCCTTCTGCCAGGATGATGGGCAGCTTACTAAAGGACCATTCCCCCCAGTGTGTATTCCACTGATTCTTGTGGTGTGTTCTTAAATCTGAGAAATATGAGGACATCTCCACAAAACAAAGAAACACTTCTGTCACATAGATAACAGAAAGGACCATGGTTGGTTGAGATTTGTAGTTTTGTTGGTCGCTCTATAGGAGGATTCATATTATCACATATTTCTAGATAAAGATGCATGAGTTTCAATCATATTGTCAAAACATATGCAAGGTCACTGGTGACATTTCCTAGTGCTCCATTACTTAGCTGCAGTGTGGAATATGTACTGGACATTTACACAAGGAGGCAGAAAGAACTCCACTTGGTTAAATATTTTGTGCAAAACTGTGGACTCTTGTCGGATAAAAGGCCAGGTGAGATTCCGTTGCGGCTGAGACACTCACACAGCTATTTGACACACCCACACAGACATTCACGCACCCACTCACAGATGCACACAGACACTCATTCAGACACTCATGAATCCACTCACAGACCCACTCAGAGAGTCATGCACTCACTCACAGTCCCACTCACAGACTCATGCACCCACTCAGAGACTCATGCACTCATTACCAGATACCCTCAGAAACTTATGCACTCACTCACAGATGCACTCAAAGACTCATGTACCCAATCATAGACCCACTCAGAGACTCATGCATCCACTCACAGAACCACTCAGAGACTTACACAGAACTCATGCATCCACTCACAGACCTACTCAATCATGTACCTACTCACAGATCCTCTCAGACAGTCATGTATCCACTCACAGACCTATTCAAAGAGTCATGCATCAGCTCACACATCCACTCAGAGACTCATGCACCCATTCACAGACTTACCTAGAGACCCATGCACCCACTTACAGATCCACTGAGGTACTCATACACAAACTCACAGACGCACTCAGAGACTTATGCATGCAGGGTTAGATGGTTATAGGGGGTTGGCTGCAGTGCACGGCTGAAGGCTGTGTGTGGAGCAGGATTGGGTGGTTATATGGGGTTTGCCACAGGCCCAGTGGCCAACCACCACTGCCCACAGCCAAAGACTGTGCTTGATGCGGAGTTAGGTAGTTATGGCAGGTTGACCGCAAGGCTTGTCCACAGGCCAGGCTCTGTGACCAACTCCCACCATGCACGGCAGCAGCAGTGGTTGGATTGACATATAGTAATTAAAATTACTTTACATTAAAAAACATAGAAATTCACTGGAAAATCCAGAGGTTATAGGGAAGTTATAGTTAAGAAATAGAATTTAAAAAAAACATAGAAATTCACTTAAAAAAACAAAGGTTACAGGGACGTTATAGTTAGGACTTGAATTTACTCGAACAAAACCATAGAAATTCAACAATTATAGTTGTGGTTAGCTCAAGTAACTATAGCTCGTGCTCTAAGTTAACTATAACTCACGCCCTTGCGATACACTGCTAATCACCCCACATATTACATCACTCATGACATCTTTGATAACATCATTGATAATATCAATGTAACAGTTACAGTAAAATTATTTAGAAGAAAACTGTGCATGGCGGGGCGGGAATTTTAGTTACCTTAGGGCCTGAGTTATAGTTACTCGCGCCCTTGCCATGCACTTCTAAATACCCCACAAATTATGGCAGTCATGAAATCTTTGATAACATCACTGATAATATCAATGTAATATTTGCAGTAAAAATAATTACAAAAAAACTGTGCATGGTGAGGCCACAAGTTATAGTTACCTTAGGGCACGACTTATAGTTAATGGAGATAACTCTAACTATAACAGGAGAATTTCCATGGCTTTATATGTTTAAATGTGAGCCTAAATATAACGTCCCTGTAACCTTTTGTTTTTTCAGTGAATTTCAATTTTTTTAAACTTCTTGTGTAAATGTATATATATCTAGGTTTGTGAGTTTTTTCAGTTACATATATATATATATGTATATATATATATATATATATATATTATCATGACATGTATATATATATGTATGTAACTGAAAAAACCCACAAACCTAGAAACTCGCTAAAACACAAAGGTTACAGAGACATTATAGTTAGGTTCAGATTTTATACTCTCAAATCCATAGAAATTTAGCAGTAATATTTATCTCAAGAAGATTTGTCAAAAATCTTCAAGAAATTTTCAAAACTAGTGTACCAGTAAACTCAGCTGCTGATTCTTCAAGTGGGGGTCAAGAAAAAGGAGGGGTCCCAAAACACGTTTCCTGCATGCAGTTTCTCATAGGGATTTTAGACATGACTACAGCTGAAACAGCTGAACGGAATTACACTAAATGTGTCAGAAAGCTAGATCTTGGTCCAGAAAGATTTCTTTTAGTAATTTGGTGTGAATCTGTTCAGTAGTTTTAGAGTTATTAAAAAAAAGATTTATGCATATCCAGGGATGCAGATCCATAGTGGAACCATCACTGTAGATCCATGCATCAAGAGCAGTACCGTGATTGGCTGGCCGTAATGTGACAGCAAAGTTGTGGCCACCATTTTGTCTATTGGTACTCGGTGCGGAGGGGGACTAAGGATACAATAAGATATAAGGGGTCAGGATAGAAGTATTCTGACCCCATACAACTGATGGAGGGGGTCTGTGACGAACCCTTCATGGGCAAGAAATTGCCCAAAATTGTGTTTTTGAGGTGTGTGAGGTTCCGCAGATGCTCTTTGACACTCAGCACTGCCCTGCCCTGTGTGAACATTCAATGGATCCACAGATCCAGATCCCAATTAAAAAAAAAAAAAGTACACACATTTACAGACCCACAAAGCCAGTCACACACCCATACAGCCACTCACACATCTACTCACAGACCCACACACCCACTCACATACTCATTCACATACTCACACACCCACTCACACTCATTCACACACTCACATACCCTCTCACAGACCCGCAAAATATCTACCAAACCCACTCAGGCACTCACACACTGATTCACAGACCAACACTGGCACTTACACACACACATTCACATACCTGGTCACACACTTGTTCACAGACACACCCACTCACCAACCCAGAATACCTCTACCACACCAACTCACATACCCTCACAGCCACTCACACACTCACTCGCACACACTCACAGACATATATACACCCATAGAGCCACTTACACACCCACTCACAAGCCCACAAGGCACTTACACACCCACTCACCCACTAATACAGAAACATTGGATGGAGGGGCCATCACAGATCCTCCCACAATATAACAGGCAGACCTCTCATTTGGCCAGGGATCTGCAGTGGATCCAGGTGGGAAATTAAAAAAAGTATTTGAAGACAAATATAAATAGTGTTTGGGAAAAGGTTTGGCTCTGAAAAAGCCTTTAATTTTGTTATGTGTAGATGATAATTACACATAGAACAGCAGGCAGTCTTTTAAGCTGTTGAGGAACACCCTTTTGGCTCCATCTGTGAAATGGACTCCCTCTTTTCAATATATTCTGTCCATACCAAAGTGTATGTTGTTATGGTATGTAGAGCCCATGTTGTGGTCTTGAAGAAATGTTTCCTAGATGTCTCTGTCTGCGGGCAAAATTCAATTGATCACTGCCACTTCTGTCTTTAGCAAATGTTGGAGAACACCAAGGCAGTACGTGGGAATAGTGACATTCATTTACCAAAGGTACTCTTCATTAGGATTTCTAGTCCTACCCCAGTAATTGTGCCTAGGTCATTGCCACCACAGTGCACAATCATAAGGTGTGGATGTTGGCAATCCACAATGCTTTTCAACCGAAGACAGCAATTGATGCCACTTCGACCCTCTCTGGCCTACCCAACTAATTCTTCAGCAGGTTAACATAGGTCCCTGTCAATGGCACTCTTTCTAGCACTCTCACTGGCCCAAATCATAAAACTATGGCCCACAATCCAGACTGACGATTTTGGAGACAAGCAGGAGTAGCACACAAGAAAAGCTGCAGCAAAATGAGGCGGGTTTGAAGCTAAAGGGCAGTTAAAATTGAGGACAGCAAGCAAAATATAAAAGAACATATTTGATTGGCTGGACGAGATCTGCAAGGAACTAATATTAGGTAGTGACTTAAAGTAAAAAGTAACTGACTGTGATTGGGTTTTGAAAAATAAAAAAAGTATATTGTTTGGGATATACTTGGAATTGCAAACAGCCAACCACACCTGCTACAGCTAATGAGAAACTAGTATGTTATTGAGATAAAGACTTGTGAACTTTTCACCTACTGGTAGGCAGAGTTTATACGAAACATGGTTACTGTGGAACCAGAGCTAAAAGAGTGTGGGGCAGAAGCAAGCCAATCAATCAATCATGGATTTGTAAAGCATGGCTATTTACCCATAGGGTTTCAAGGCGCTGAGGTAGGCATGCTGCTCAGTTGAAGAACCAAAGAGACGGCAGAGTGGAACTGAAAAGCAGACTGGTGTACAAAAATTGCTCAGTAGGGAGTGTATGTCTTTTAACTGACAATATTTTTCAAAGTAAAAAATTTACGAAAAGCATTGACAGCAGATTTTGGAATGCTTTTAAGGACTTCCGTGTGGATCCGCAAATCCACTGCGGACCACATGGAGGGGGAGTGGGCATGCTGAGCCATGTGGTGGATCCGCGGATTTGCAAAAAACCTACAGAATTGGACTTCTTTACAGGAAACATGGAAAGGGTTGACAAATAGTCACCATTTAGAAGTGGTATGACAAAAATAAAAGATCAAAGGAAGTCTGTGATCTCTAAGTACATCAGCATAAATGAGAACATAGTAGGAAGAGTAGCCATTATTGGTACTTTTCTACTAAGAGTGTAGGAGCATTGCCATATTTATGCCTTAAAATGTGCAGTAGAAAACATATTAACAGCTTTAAACATAAAAGTTGGACAACGCCAAAGATATTATACAGGTATGTGAATTAGGTTTAACTATAAAAAGTATATTAAAAAAAAATATGAATGTATATAAGCTGAAAGAAAATGTGTAGCTTCTAGTCACTACAGTAAAAGGAAAAAAAGAGAGGTTAGATTAGAAAATTAAGTAAAAAATAGCAACAGCAAAGGAGGAAGAGGAATTGCAATGCTGAAAATATAGTTGTGTTATTAAGCCAGTACAAAGGAATGTGTTTGAAGTTAGATGTGGGTCCTTGCCCATAGCATATAGTTTAATACTATGTAATTTCACCCACTCACACAGTCAGGCAGGAACTTACACACCCAATTACACTCCCACAAAAGGACAACACTGATGTACACACTAGTCATATAGACAGATAGTCATTGACACATTCAGCCACATACCCATAAAACCATTTACACACCCATTTACTCACCTCTACGTCCAGTTGCATGGTCATTCCCACACCCATGCAGGCAATGTCACACCCACTTACACACCTATACAGCCATTCATGTGCCCAGCACTCAGTCATTTACACACCCATACACCTAGTTATATTCCCAGTCACCCACCCAAACAGCTACTCACATACCTATTTACAAACCCATACAGCCACTCACATGCCCAGTCAGACAGAGTCACTTACCCATCCAGTCACACACCCAAACACCACTTATGTATCCACCACCAAGAGAGATACCTGCATACACAGTTACACACCCAAACACCCACTAACACAGACAGTTCCCAATTCATACATATACTTACATACCTATTTAGACACCCATTCAGTCACTAACACACCCAGTCCACACACCCAGCACAGATATTTACACATCCAGTGACACACCCATGGAGGCACTCATACAGTCACTCACATATCCACTCAATCACTGACACACCCAATCTACCTCCCCTACAGCCAATTATATACTAATTTATACACCCATACTCAGACACTTACACAGCCTGTTATATACTGAAATAACCACTTATGTTGCTACTCACTTGATTACAGTATGTAATGTAAAGGTAAATATAGTCTAAATTTGGTTTTTGGATATCTACTTGTGTTTTAAGAGGAATGGACAATGGAATGGTGAGGTGAAGAAAAGGTTAGGAATTCTGCTTGTTGACAGCATAAATAAACTGGGGAATAGATTACATTTTTAGTGCAACTGGCATAGGACATTTGCTACAAGTGACCATTCCTTCCAGTTTTGTTTAAAGAGCATGGATGGTAATCATCTGGTCAAGAGGACAGGGTCCCACAGATGGTCCAGCTGCTACTGATGAAGCACCACCTTCCCTCTCTCTTATCATGTTGTGATACGTCCTTCTATGTACGTTTTTCAGGTGTTCCAAATCGAGGATGTGCCATGTGAATACTTCTTCACCATACCTGTTGACAGTTTTTTTCTGCATATATTACGTAGGACACATTTTAGGAAGAACATTTTTTTTAAGGAAAGCCAGAAAAACGATGGAGATGTGTTTTTGAGTCTGTCTCCAGAGAGATGTGAAACCCAAATATCAGATTTTTGATATGGTTTGCAAAATGAATGGATGGTCACTTAATGTATCCAATGAGAAGTTGATGTTTGAATATGTTTCTGGAACTGAGGCAGATTCATGGTGGCATTGCAGCAAATCTGTGGATCCATAAAACGAATACAAAAAGAGAAAGACTTGCTGTATTGCATTTGTAGAAAGTTGACATAAGTTACTTTATGTTGATTTGTTAATTGTTATTTTTAAAATGTTTAATAAGAATAAGTGTGTTGATAAAATGTATTTGTGAACTTATGAAAATCTATATTACTGAATTGAACGTATGGGTGAAATTGTAGTCCAATTTGTATTGAAAAAAACAGTGAGATTCACTAAAACAAAAGTTACAAGGAAGTTATTGTTGGGCTCAGATTTTACACACACAAAACCATAGAAATTCAGCAGTTGTAGTTATCTGAGCTAACTATAACTTATGCCACCACAATGCACTGCTTATGAACTCACATATTACATCACTCATGAAATGGTCAATGGCATCACTGATGACATCACTGATGACATCTCAAATGAAACCACTGATGACATCAAAATAAACATAAATACACTTTATAAAATACTATAGGAAAATAATATAGGAATATACTATATCAAAGTGAAATATAGTGTGCACAGAGTCCAGGGGTTCCCCACAGACTTAACAGAGGCTAAAGTAGAAAATAATAATGCTATCTTTTGTGGTAGTGTGGTCGAGCAGTTAGCCTTATCAGAGGGTAGTGCAAAGCATTTGGTGTAAACACACAGCCAATAGAAGAAGCACACACTCAATGACTTAACTCCAGACCAATAGTTTTTATATGGCAAAAATATATTTTCTTAATTTAGTTTTAGAACCACAAGATTCAAGTTGCAGGTAAGGACCTTAAAAGTTTCATATTTCACATAGGGATCAACAGTACTTTGTTTGAAATAGGTAAGTAATACCGTTTTTGAATTATTGGCAATATTCTGTTTTACAAATGGACACTGCAATTTTCAGAAACAGTTCCTGGGGGAAAGAAATTTTAGCTTATTTCACAGGTAAGTACAACACTTACAGTTTCATTCTCTGGGTTTTAGGAAGTCCACCTTTTGGAGTTCATGTTAACCCCAAACATCCACCACCAGCAACACGGGGCCGGTGGGGTGCAGAGGTCAAAGTTGAGCAAATTTAACATGGGCTCTTATGGATACGGGGGTACTCGGAATCAGGCCTGCCTGCAGGTAAGTCACCGCGGATCGGAGGGCAGACTAGGAGGGTTTGAAGGAGCACTGGAGGGGCCAGAATCAGGCACCAAACGCACACCCTCAGCAGCACAGGGGCAGCCGGGTGCAGGGTGCAAACAGGAAGTCGGGTTTCCAATGCTGGTCTATGAGGAGACCCCAGGGGTCACTCAGAGGCTGCAGGTGAGGTCCAGGGGGGGTGTCTCGGTCACACCACTGATTGGACAGGGAGGAGGGCCGCCTGCTGAACGTAGCTGCACTGGGTGTCTGTTTCTCCAAGGCCTGGGGGCTGCTAGTGCAGTGTGTCTTTAGGCATCGTATATCTTCGTTTGGAGCTTCGCAGTCAGGGGGGTCCTCGGGATTCCCTCTGCAGGCATCATCTTGGAGGGGTAGAGAGGTCAACCCGAAGTTGGTACTTGGAGGCAATCGCTTGGGGACCCTCTCTTGCTGGATGGACCACCTGGACACGAGCCGGAGTGAGGTGGGAGTCCTTGGTTGTAGGTTTTCTTAGACAGAGCTGCTGTCCTCTGGAGTTCTTGGTCCTTTTGGGTGCAGGCCAGTCCTCTGGAGTTAGGCCGAGTTCACTGGTCCTGCTGGTCTTTTGCAGGTTCTTTGAAGCAGGAGACAGGCCGGTAGGGCTGGGGCCAAAGCAGTTGTCTTTCTTCCTTGCTGCAGGGGTTTAAGCTAAGCAGTCCTTCTTCTTCTTGTAGGTTGCCAGAAATCTGGGGAGCTGGGTTCAGGGAGGCCCTTAAATCCTAGATTTAGTGGTGTTTTAGGGGTCAGAGGGCAGTAGCCAATGGCTACTGTCCCTGAGGGTTGCTACACCCTCCTTGTGCTTACTCCCTTTGGGGAGGGGGCACAAACCTCATCCCATTGGTCCCTGTCCTACAAACTAAGATGGAGGATTCTGCAGGGAGGGGGTCACCTCAGCTCTGGACACCTTAGGGGTGGTCCTGGCTGGGGTAGTCACTCCTCCCTGTTTTTCCTAATTTTCCCACTGGACTTGCCACCAAAAGTGGTGCTTTTTCTAGGGGGGCTGGCATCTCCACTAGCTAGAGTGCCCTGGGGCACTGTAATCCGAGGCTTGAGCCTTCGCGGCTCACTGCCAGGTGTTACATTTCCTGTAGGGGGGAAGCTGTGAAGCACCTCCACCCAGGATAGGCTTTGTTTCTGACCACAGAGTGCACAAAGGCACTCACACCATGTGGTCAGAAACGTGTCTGAAAGTAGCAGGCTGGCATAGACCAGTTAGTTCTACACTAGCAGTTTGGCTAACACACAGGGGGCATCTCTAAGATGCCCTATGTGTGCATTTTTTCAATAAACCCCACACTGGCAAAAGTGTGGGTTTATTTTTCTGAGAAGTTTGATACCAAACTTCTCAGCATTCAGTGAAACCATTATGGAGCTGTGGAGTTCGTAATGACAAACTCCCAGACCATATACTCAATATGGCTACACCGCCCTTACAATGTCTAAGAATGGACTTAGACACTGTAGGAGCATATTGTTCATGCAGCTATGCCCTCACCAGTGGTATAGTGCACCCTGCCTTAGGACTGTAAGGCCTGCTAGAGGGGTGACTTACCTATGCCACAGGCAGTGATTTGTGGGCATGGCACTGTGAGAGGGGTGCCATGTAAACTTTGTCTTTTTCTTCTCACCAGTGCACACAAGATGCAAGGCAGTGTGTATGCTAGGTGTGGGGTCCCCTAGGGTGGCATAATACATGCTACAACCGTTAGAGACCTTCCCTGGCCACAGGGCCCTTGGTATCATGGGCACCTTTTACAAGGGACTTAACTGTGTTCCAGGGTTGTGCCAATTGTGGAAATAAAGGTAAAGTTTTAGGGAAAGAACACTGGGGCTGAAGCCTGGTTTGCAGGGTTACAACCCACTTTCAATCAAAGTTGGCATCAACACTAGGCAAAAAGTGGGGGGGGTAACCATGCCAACAGTGGCACTTTCCTACAAATACCATTTAAGTGTTTTGAAAATACAGGCCGCTTTGTTACAACTTCTACTAAAATTATTCTTCATCCTGGAGAAAGGTGTGAACAGAGAGGTCAGTCTGTTCTTAATGTCTACTAAACTGAGACGTCACCCTAGAGAAAGTTATTAGTGAACAGATGAATGTATTGCAATCTACTACTACAGTCATTCATCACAAAAGGAGAGAGGTCTAAGGAAACTGGTCAGCATGTCACAAAACAGAATAAATACTCACTCATCACTGTATGGTGAATTCTTAATTAAGAGCTTAGGCTGTTGCAAAGCACTACCATACACATACATCAGCAGGGGACATGTGTTAGTGTAGAGGCTACTTCACTAATAAATAGTACACAGGCTTTTAAAAAGGGATTATAAATCAGATGAATTATATTACAAATAGTATCTCTCAGTAGTAGAAAAAGAATAGTAATTTAACTTATACAGCAGCTTAGTGTATATCTTTAAGTCACAGAAACGTTTGTGAAACACTTACACATTCTGGATGATGTAATCAGTGATGTCATTTGAGATGTCATCAGTGACCTCATGAGTGATATCACTATGTCATGAGTGATGTAAAATGTGAGGTCATAAGCTGTGAATTGTGCAGCGTAAGTTATAGTTAGATTAGTATAACTGCTGAATTTCTATAGTTTTGTGTGCGCAAAATCTGAGCCTAACTATAGCGCTTCTGTAACCTTTTTGTTGTTTCAGTGAAAATATATATATATTTTGTAGCCGTTTTCACTTTTTTTTAAATAAGCAAGAATATTGCCACTGGAGAGTGTTCTGACAGGATGGAGAGGATATGTGGAAATGTACTACTGAGTTCCGAAGAAGAGTGCACCACCGCATCAAAAACTTAAGGGCACCCAAAATGCCATGAAGGGCTAATTTGGAGAAAAAAAAAAAAAAAAAAAAAATATATATATATATATATATATATATATATATATATATATATATATATATATATATTTTCTCCAAGTTAGCCCTTCATGGCATTTTGGGTATATATATATATATATATATTTATTATAGGTATAACAGCACATCAACAGATGAGCTGTTGCACTCAGATTTTTGACTGTTAAAAGCTTTGCACCTACTTGATATTGTAGAAAATGTTGCAGAACTTTCGCTAGAGTGGCAGACGGTGCAGAGTTTCACGATGATTGGCTAAGGGGGTGCAATAAAAAAGGGGGTTCCCAAAACATGTTTTTCTTCCCAATTAATTTTCCATCGACTTTGTACTGATGTGTAGCAGCCAAAAGCCCAGTCGGAGTTACAGAAACCTGGTACTACAGGTAATTAGGGTGAGTATTTTTCTATTTTTGAGTCATTTTAGCTTAGTGATATCTGTAGCCACTGTAGTTTCATGAAATTTCTGTAAAGTACCACAGTACATGCTGATGACAAGGCATTATGTGATTGGCTAATGACTGCCTTTAGAGAAGTTAGGCAGCCATGTCGTTTTAAGTACACTTTAGTTGTGTTCTGGATTAGGGCCTTAGATATAGGTAAGTATTGAGTTTTTTTTATTTTTCACTACCTATTACCACTTTAATAAAATAATAATAGGTACGTAAAATTATTTCTAAGCTTCTATAAATTATCAAATCATAAGATATTATTGCTCATCTCCAAAAATGTGTGTTGTCTCGCAGATGGATTCTTAGTAAATATATATTCATTTGTTTTTTCCATGGTCACATTATAAATAAACATTCATAAAAAAGCTTTTTTATTATACATTAAAAAAATCTTTGCTGTATTTTTCGATCAGTAACTATAATGTACTTTACAGATTAAAAGATCACCAAAAAACAATAAAAAAGGAAAAATGAATGTTCTCTTGTACTATAGGGCAGCACAACTCTGAGTGATAGTGGAGTGGTCGATGAAAGAATTGGACAAACATTGGCTCCATATGGACCAGGAAGTGGTGGTGCAGTACATATGGGATGTGTTGTCGAAACCGAGCTGACCAACCCCCTAATGCCTATCTGAGCACTCCCATGAGAACTTCACTGGTGGTATGGAAAACAGTATATCGGGCAAGTTGATGGGCGCCCTTTCCCTCACTATAAACTCCTATCCACTTTAAAACTGCCTTCTCCCTGGCACTTAATACAGGTCCTTTGATCATTGGATGGAATGGAGTTCCCTTAAGATTTTGATATCTTCCATGGGTGGGACATCCTAACCTTTGAAAGCTGTCAATAGGATTTTGGGGTCCCGTCCTCCAAGAGATAGCACTACACATGATTGAAACATTGGGTCCTTCCCCTTGAGGTGCGTATTGCAACCACTTGAGAATTGACACCAGTCAGAAAATGTGCTTGGCAGATGCATAGCTCAAAAGGTGCTATTTCCTTTTTGTGTGCCTACTTATTGGACATCTTACATGCGACCCCACCACGCCATGTCATTTCCTTTTCTGGGCCACACCCCTGGGCCACCCCATCCCTGATAAACAATGGCAGCAATTCAGGAAGATATACTGAGATTCATTCATTCTGTTGGTTTGAGGGAAACTAATTATGAACTGGTATATTACTGGTACCGCCACCCCACCAAACTTAAAGCGAAATGTCACCACCACTGATTTATATTAGAGGGGCTGTCGGCTGCTGGGCGACTTTAAACGCATTTGGTGGGATTGCCCATTTATTCGTCCTTCTTGGCAAAACATTTTGGCACAATTAAAACCATATTCGGCTACCCAATTCCATCTATCTTGGACGCTGTTTTGTCAGGACTACTTGAGGAGACTCTTAAGCACCAAACATCCAGTGATCGCTCCTTTCTCTGGTTGAGCCAGGCAGCAAATTGTAAAAAGACAGCAGCGCCTTAGAATGTTGAGTATCGGGGCTCCTTAGTGCAGTTTCTCTCAGAGGGACTGCCCCTTACAGATTCTTCCACTCGTACCAGAGTGCTTCACCTACTTCAAATTTAACAGCGTCTCCTGTAGCCCTTCTGCTTCCCATTCGATATTTTCTCCAATTTGCCTTCGCTTTGTAGGTGTACATTTTGGTAATCCTCATGGCCCCGTCCACCATGTTACATACGACACTAGTACACTCTGTTTCTTTTTTTTTGTGTCCTTTTTTTCGTGTTTTCTTGTTCGGGGGACGGAGGGGAGAATCCGTTAAAAAGGGTATTGCAGTAATATAATACAACTGTGGAATGCCACCAGAGATAAACTAGATCGCTTTCACTATCTTGCAGTTAACACGGTTAATAGCAACTGTCATCACGAATAGTTTCTCGCACTGCCTGGTTGCTGTTCTGTATCTACTGTCTTGTCTCTGAGTGATGTATTACCCTGTTAAAATCTATTAAAGTTTGATTAAAAAAAAAAATGAGAACAAATCTGTCATAGAATCTGTTGATGCAGCGTTTCGGTGGATTACAATACTGGTCTACACCACCTTCATCAGGGCATACAGTTAAAACCATTAAATATTCTGCGAAACAACAACACACAAATTAAACCTCATATTCACTGTTTAACTTTTTCCCAGTTTGCTGTATTTCATAACATCCTAAACTACCATTTATTTATTTTCGTGCACTTTTCTCATATGAACCAAGTTCTATCAACAGCCCTGTGTGTCAGGTTACAAGTGGATTCATAATTGCATTAACATTCTGACCATACACCTCTTGTCCAACTGAGGTATAGTTTAGGATATATGTTATGTTTTACAGATTGAAAAATACAACAAATACGTTTTTAATTATATTAAAAAAGCTTTTTTAAGAATGTTTGATTATTTTGTGACTGTATGGAAAAATAAATTAATACATTTTCTAAGATTCTATCTGCGAGACTACACGGTTTTTTTAAATGAGCAATAATATCTGACATGCATGGTTTGCTAATTACGAATTTATGATAATGCGATGAGAAAAAATCTTAATAAGGTGTAAATCCAGGGTTATAAACAGAATTTATAATGGTAAATTGAGATACAAAACGGAAATATATTTATTTTGGTTTTGATATCTGCCTTGGCCCTTTTTGGTTTTCAGGGGGTAACTCTCCTGTGCTTGAGGCACACTATGAGTACACCACTCACACTTTGCGGAGTTAACAGCAGCCATCTTGTTGTGTAGTTGAGCCTTCTCAGTGAAGAGTACCTGTCAGAGTCTGGTAAGGCACCAGTTTGGTTCTCTAAAGCTGCATTTATTGCGGATAAGCTTCCCTGACAAGGCCGTTCTGCCAAATGACTTCCTGAGCTACCATGAATGATGTCTCCACAGCTGAAAGAGATACAAGAGGACATCCAAGCAGTAAGGTCTGTCTTCAATGTTGACAGCAGAATGTGCCAGCAATTACAATTTATTACTAAAGTGGCACACTTGTGGAACAAAGTGATTTCTTAATATGTTGCTTTATAAATAGGGAAAACGGGTATACGCTCAAAAGGATAAAGTGGCATTTCCAATTAATTTGAAGCAACAGAGGCATACTGGGAGAATTGCAAACCCTCTGACTCTATTTACAAGGGCAGCCACTGAAATAGGACAGGGTGTCGACGTACTATACTGATTAATAAAAATAATACTTCTCGGTTTTTTTCTCCCTCTGGCCTAATCTCTCTGTCTGCAGTGGCGTAACACAGGCTCCTGCAGCCTCTGCAGCGAAGTGCCGAAGCACCCTTTTGGGAGCCGCCAGCACATATTACCCCGTCCAATATTAGGTCACTTCTGACGGTGGCACTTTCACTCCTCTCTGAACAATGTTGGGAACTCAACTTCCTTTATGCTTCTTCTTTTTCTGTGGTGCTGTGAAAAAGGCCGAATTTCCTTTTGGCTCTTGTCGAGGGCGTTACGTTTCCACTGATTTCCTTTTCACCTGGAGCTTTGTAATACAAACTGCTGCACAAATAAACAGCGAGAGGTCGACCAGCCTCCATTCCTTTGAAGCAGGCCTGCAAAATGAATTCTCCTGTACATTACATTTACAGTCGCATTTTTGCCCTCACGCGGAAAGCCAAGCTTATTTTGGATATTAGGAGAGTTTTGAAACCATGAAACCTGAAGCTGTTTCAACATATCGAAAATAAAAGTCACTTTGTAAACGTTTGCTTTTCTAGAACTTTCATTTCATGTTTCATGACAGAGTTCAACGCACAAGCCTGAGTACTTTGTTCATGAAATGTCTTATCTTTCATCTTGAAGGGTGATTGAGTATAAACGCGCGCGCGCAGCTGGCCTCGCGCTCGCGCACACAC
Organism: Pleurodeles waltl; assembly: GCF_031143425.1. NCBI lineage: Eukaryota > Metazoa > Chordata > Amphibia > Caudata > Salamandridae > Pleurodeles > Pleurodeles waltl. The sequence continues at coordinate 730,965,187 of NC_090449.1, forward strand.
ACAGATTTTCATTGGTTCTAGTGTTTCATAAACCTTTGTTGTTGTAACCTACTGCCCCTGCACACAATGGCGCTTCCTGCCCATTAGTACCAGAGAACAGATGTTCTCTGGTTTACATGGTCGATAATGCATTTCAATATTACACGTTTAAGATGCAACACTGCAGCAAACTAAGTTAGCATTTGCAGGGCCAATTGCATGCTAGACATCTAAAATGTGAACCGAGAACACTAATCGGTTTTCAGAATGCACACAATAAAATACATTTTTAAAGTCAATATTTGAAAAAGTTGTCTCTTTCCTCGCTTATTCCTCATTGTAAACAATGTCTGTGACTAGTTTCCAAAGTCATAACAAGCAATCGGTCTTGCGTTTGCTCGAGTTAGAGGTATTAGCGCTGTAAATTCCTAACTGGACTTTTCTCACCACATAAATTAACAAGCATTTGCAATGCAACGGGTCTCGCATTTCTCTGAGTTAGAGCTATTAGCAGTTGCAAACTCCCAACCGGACTTTTCTTGCCACATCAAATGGAAAAAAAGGGCGCGATCGCGCTGCTACAGTTCAACGTAGTCAACCTATCTGCAAAAGTGCAATTATCTACTTAACCAGCAAAAGTGCAATTAACTATGTATATCTACGTAACCAGCAAAAGTGCAATTAACTATGTAACAGGGTTGATGTCATGCAAAGCGCTCAACTTCTGCCAAGCGAGATCACGCTGCGAAAAAAGATAAAAAGTAGTCCACAAACTGATGGAAAACAGCGAGCCTCGCATGTTTTCAGTTCTTGGTAGCTGCGCTTGAGGAGGGCTAACCACTGGAAAAGACATGATGTATGCATGCTTTCCACTAATGAAATCAAGCAGATTTTAAAAGGCAAGCCCACGAACCAATGAAAGACATTGACGTGACATGGATGGGGCTCCGAGCCCTTTTCTAACTACTAAAGCGTCTCACAAGCGATACACATGTGCAAGCGCATGCGACGCATGCTCGACCCTAAAAATGAAAAGTAAAACAGTTGACATAAGCAAGCCAATTCAAAGTGCCACAGCCGCAATGAGCGTGAGCGCGAAAGAGAGACACAAAAGGAAAAAGAAGTTTCCTGCTAGTCAAACGTATCAGCAAATGTGCAATTATCCATGTAAGAAAGTCAATGGCTAAGGCAAAAACAAAACTGCCCCAGGGTGGGTCAAACGTAAAGCATTTACCAATGATAACAAAGAAATTTTGAAAGGCAAGCCCATGAATGAGTGATAGTGATGAGCGTGAGGTGGGCGTGGTTAAAAGCCCGCAGATAGATTACAACACGTAAGAGCGCTCCCGATTCAGCCCCAGATGTTGGACTTTTTCAAATGTACTTAATATAAAATGGTGGTTGCTATAAACATTACAAATTTAGTACACTAAATGATTCAGTAATGAGTCTAAAAAAACATTTGTGGGCCGTCGCTTTTACAGCTGACCCGCTCCACCCTTCTCTTTACATTGACTCTACGCACACCACTGCTCGATCTGTTGACCACCGTTTACACAGTGCACCACGGTATCCTTCTACTGTCACCAGAGGAACTTGGCATTCAGGGAAGCATCCCAGTTTGGATCTCCTCCTGCCAGCATGGCAGATCCAGCATCATCTGATTGCCCCTTTCACATCAACTACTTCCAGCAACAAATCTGGTGCACCTCAAGGCTCCTTAATCTCACCCTTTGCCTTGAACCTCTACTTCCTCCTACTGGAGAAACTATCATGTCCTTTTACCTAACATCCCACAACTGCACCAATGAGATACAGGTCATCTAAAAACTGGAAGACCTGAAGGATTTAAGTCCTCGGGAATTGGCCGCTGCATCCAGACTGTTAACCAATAGGTGTGGAGAATAGAAGAACTACCAACCCACAACCATATGGCTTTAGGAACTCAACCCTCTGCTAACCAAATTAATTGAATTAAGACATCTGGAAGTAAACATGACATCACAACCTTTCATGGTCCCCTACGTGAACCAAGTTAAAATAAGTGTGTTATTTACTAATCAAATAGTTCCATACCTTATCCCTCAGATACATTTCTCGGTAGGTCACTATCACCCTTGCCTTGTCTCCATTTGACTACACAAATGGTCTCTACCAAAGGGCATTGCTCTTCCTACTCAGATGACTGCAAAGAATCCAATACATAGCAGAGAGACAGTGTTAGTGCATTTGACCTTAATAAGTAAACTTACAAGGGGACGTGACTAGGTTGATGAACCTTTTGACTCGCAATTAAGATGTTCTTATCATAGATCCAGTACATAATCAATAATTAATACACAATAATCATTAGCAATCAATAAAATTAATAATCCATTGAGTCAGCAATTGTCACTCACCATGACCTTCCAGTCATGAATAACCACTCCTTTTAGTAAAAGTTTAGAATATTTATTTCCCTATACTAACAATGCTAAGGTCATGTAGATTAATCTCAATATCAAATTAAACACGTACAGAAACAATACTGGTTGTCCGAAACGGCAAAAGAAACGTAATCTAATCAAAGCTTGAACGACAACACATTCTAAGGTTATGGTGCAAATCAGTAGCAAAGTCAGCTGCGTCAATGTTATGATGTGCATGAAGTTTAGCAGAGAAATTCATCAAGCATTAGTCCTTGTTATCATAATTCATTTAGTGAGGATCCGTAGCTAACATCAGATTAGCATCAGCATGTTGGGCTTCATGCAAAACAATTTAGTAACCCATATTTGGAAAAACATCTAACTATGGCTCTGTCAAATCAGCGCAGTCGGTACCTAGAAAGAAAAAGCAAATATGCATGATAATCACAATCTGAATATTCCTGTCCTCAGGGTGGATGAGCAAAGCAGAATCAGTCTTTGTTCTCAGGACATCAGTCGATCAGCAAGGCACCAAGCTTCAGCATCAGAATTTAGGAAAGGCAAAGTTTTCAGCATTAAAGTTAAGCATGTCTCTTGTTAAGACGCAATAAGAAAGTAGTGACCTCTTGGTCAGGAAGAAAATGGGCAATGGAGTCAGAATGGCTCAGAAGGACCGTCTTCTCTCCATGCAGTGTTGTTAAGTTAAGGTTACCTAAACTACCCTCCAAATCCCTATTGGTAAGTTAATTGTATGTTCACACTCTGTCCAATAAAACTAAAACCCCAAACCTATGAATTCTTATATTACTCCGTTCACATGTCGTTGATTGGTTTGTCTTGCGATGTCCTCATCATCCGGCTTGTCACGTAACAATATTGTTGCAGCTTCTACTCTAGTCAGTATCTTCATTGTTCTTGTCCTGGAAAAGTCAGTCTCACATGCATTACACATAAAAAGCTCAGAGCGTGAACATTCCAATGTTCTTTGTTCACAGCACAAGCTGTGAACAAAGCCTCACGGAGCCTGAGGGGATTTTAATCCCCTCGGACTTCATGAGGAATTTGTTTTATTTGATAGAACATTCTGTCCTCTAGTGGCAGAATGTTCTAATAGCCTTAGAACCCGCCGTAGCAGGCTCTACCGGCCATTAAAGGCCCTTTCCCTTGTTAAAGGCCCTCACCTTCGGCTCAGGCCTTTAACGCCAGAGCGGACCTTTAATAGCCGGTAGAGCCCCTACGGCGGGTTCTAAGGCTATACTATTCTTCTGATGAGTGGCTTTAAATGGAGCAAAATAGTCAACATTTTTCACTCTTAAATCACGAGCTTCATCAGCAACTACGTTTTAGAAGTGAAACCCAAACTTTGAACATTTTCTTCAAGTCTGCTGATATAATAAATATTTTGTTTTAATATAGCTTTGACAACAAAATTTGGTCTGTCACTACCTTTACAACCCCGAACATGGCTCAGACATGTAACGTTACCTCGTGCGCATTACAAAATATTTATGGTATCAACATACTCAAAGAAAATGTTCATTCTTTGGATTTCACTTCGGAAACGTAAACCCTGATAAAGCTAATGATTTAAAAACAACAAAACTCGTTGATTACTTTCATGTATTTTATGCTGCTCATCTTGAGAATAATATAAAATAAATTCTAAAGATTCCTGGACTTCTCATGCTCTTGGACTAAAGATACTTCATTATTGTTATTGTTGCCTCTCCACGTCGTATTGTTTCAGAAGTGTGGGTTTGGGACACCTGATCCAGGGAGGTTTGCAGCATATATATGCGATAATAGGGGAACTAACTGGTAGTTGTGGTGGAGCCCCTTAAGCTGTCCATTTGTAGTATTAGATGACCACATAAGCAACTATGTTTCTCTCTGCTTCCTATGACTACAGGCATAAACTCACCTACATGACTGCAGTGATCTTTTTTCAAAACGTCATAGTAGGGACCGGTGTATAATTTGTGCTCGTTGCTCATGGGCACCATTGGAACTCATTTCAGAGCACCAGGGTCCATACTACCCATAGGACGCACTTCCCCTGTTTGCGCCACAGCACACTTTAAAGCAGGTGCGCCTGGTGCTAACAGGGAAAGTGCGCCCTATTTGGCAGAATGTGCTGCCTCGGGGCAGCCCCGAACTTGGGCTGCCCCGAGCGCAGTACATGCAAGAGAAACAAAAAGCAGCTGTTTAAAAGCTGCTCCTTGTTTTTCTGTGAAGGTGACAACCCACCTGTTCTGTTCAGAGGGATTAGAGATCCTCTTGGAGGTGTGTGCAGAGTCACTGAAACCCGTCTGAAAGGGGACATCCGGGGGAGGCGGGGTCCATGCAACCCCATTTCATCCCTCCAGAGGGCTACCTTTAGAAGGCGCAAGGCTCACTGAAAGTGCAATTTTTGTAATACACTTTCAGTACGCCTTCTAAAGGCATATTTGCCTCTGCGCCCACGCCGGTAATACGGCAGATGCAAAGAGATTACCTCATTTACATGAGGCCACTTACCATGCAAATGAGGGAATGCCCTCTAATGATAGTTCTGGCACTAAATGTGCGCCAGCGCTATCTGTATTGATACAGGAGGCGTCTGCATTCCCTTCTGTAATACCAAAGTGCCCTGGAGGCGGGCAAAGCGGGTACACATCCCGTTGCGCCCCCAAGGCACTTGTGTAATACGGCCTCAGGACTTTTCACATCCTCCCATGCTTGCAGTCATTTTTGTTATCTGAACACTGCTGCATCCATTGCGGGCCTGCAGAGCTGCCTGGGTCTGTGCTCTTACCTCTTTATCCATTTTTGGCTGTGGCTGCGGTTTCTGTCCATTCCAGTTTCTGGAACTAAATGTACAGAGAGAGAAAGAAGCACATGAAGAATAAATGTAATGCAGAGAAGGGAAACATATATAGTGTAAGAAGTTAAACAGCGATCAAAAGAGGATGAATGAAGAAAGATGCAGAAAGAAAATGGTAACATCATTGAAAGAAGAGATGGGGAAAGGGAACATTTGGTTTGTTTCATTAAGATATTCATTTTGACAAATGTAGCGGCTACGTGAAACACTCCCTCCTCTCCCTGTGCATTGTGAGTGGTGTGATTTTAGAACACTCAATTTAGGAAGCGATTTGTTTTAGTAGCTTCGTTGTTTCTCTGGAATCACTGATGGCATGATTCTAATTCGAGACTCACATCTTGAGCAAACATCTGTGATTCTAGATGAGTCACTCTATCTCCTTTACTTCAATTTGAAAATGGCGTAATGGAGTATAAATGCAGGGTGCTACATTCCTTTTCCTCACATCCTTATTTCTGTTTTCTGATGAAAAAAAGCTCTTCCACACACAATATTATTATACACACAGCATCACCTGCGTTTGAGATTCCTCTTATCTAGTATCTCTCATCTAGTATGTAGTATACATTTCTCTTATCTAGTATCTCTCAACTAATATCTAATATACATCTATGGTCTCCCTCATTACACAATTCTTCGAGGACTATTTTCAACGTAGTCCAATATCACCAGTAACTATGGAGTCATTCTTCTGACATTAAATTGTAAGCAGAGGAGATAGGATGTGGCTTTACTGCCAATTTCTCAAATGGTGAACCAGGTTCGAGTATAGGCATCGGCTCAACATCCTGTGGACCTGGGCAAATGACCCAATCTCCCCTACCTAAAAATGAATGCTACCTTGTGTAATGTAATTGGTACTCACGTAAAGCGCTCCAATCCCTTGGGTTCGGGTTCCCGCTATACAAAAATTGCAACAAAAAAAATCCGTCTTTAGCTAAGAGCACTTTGACGAGGCATTAAGGCTGGTCTCATTTAACATTATCAACACAAGCCAAGATCTCCAGTAATACTAAATCGTACAGTAGTTATTTCAGAAAGGGGAACTGACCCGGTTGAAATAACAATATCAGCGTCCTGTTCTCAGCTCCATTTTGTACTAGAATTTCATATGGGCTTGTCCACTCTATGCCGTTAGGCATATATTGTATACAAGGCTGTATGATGGACTCACACTAAAAACCACTGCTAAATATCTTCCGCATCTTTCTAACAATGGATATAATCTCAGTACACGAGCATTGCTGCTCTTCGATAAGGGGGCCACCCCAAGGATTCCTCTAGCATCACTGTTTTGCACATTATGGACATTATCAGTTCAAAATTCACATCCCTACGGAGAAGCAGCAGGAGACTATCATCCTATGCACCAGACTCGTCATGGCTGTCATACATCTCCTTGCAGAGGCTAAACCCAACTCCATCCATGGGCTTTATTTTGGGATGGAGGTCCTACGACTGAGTGATTCCCTCAGTAATAACGTTCAGATTTTTACCTTTATGGAGCTACCAAAAGCTGCTGTCAGGGTGAGATTAGGGATAATGATTGGAACTGGATTCTAAGATACATCTAACAGTTTTGTATTTGAGCCTTCATATTTGCTTTTAAACCTCGACAGTGTATTTTAGCTTTGATCAAGGAGGGTTTGTGTTCCACTATTGAGATCCAGGGATCGATTTTGAGTTTAGGTTGATGCAGGGCATCCACCAAAATGGCAATACACTCTAAAGAGGATGGAAGGGATATCCACCCATTTTTGATAGATGACTTGCATCTGTCAAACTCTCCCCAAGTGATCTCTCCCCATGTGATCTTTTCATCAAACAGTACACCAGAACAGTAATAGTCACTTGGTTTATCTTTATATCATTAAACTATAGTTAAGCACACATTTTCTTGTCAAACATCTTTAACTTGGTGTTATGGATGTTCATACTTGGTTGCCCAGATGGTAGTCCACAAGTTCTGAGGGTGAACAGATAGTGAACGTTTCTGTCCAGTGTTGGAATTGCTCAACAACCCTTGTTGTGAAGGAAAGTACATACTAGTGATCGCCACCAACCCTTGGATGATGATTTTTTATGAGCTATAATTCTTCTATATATATTTGGATGCTGGACTTACTTTGGACATCATATTTATATAATTTATAGGACACATTTATTGTCACGGATTTGGGCGGGTCTGATCAGGACTCTGGTTGGGACGCCCCTTGAGGTCACCGAATATCCTAAAGAGGTAGTGTACTGGGGCAGAAGAGCAGCTAAAGGCATACACGGGAAAGTATAGCTATGGACAGGCACAGGAAACAGGAAAGTAAAAGCAGAGCAACCCTTATGTAAACAAACAGGAAACAGATTACTAATGGACAAACACACTAGGGTTGTACACAGAGTAAAGCGCAGAACCTCCCACAGTGACAGGGAATGTCAATGCCTCTGTGCAGTTTGCTCTTACAGATAGTCACCCTGTCAGCCCCATAGAAAGGAGGCAGCAGAAGTAATTCTGTCTCTGGACCCTAGAGCACAAACAAGGATAGTACTTACATACACAAGACAAGCTCTTGTGGGTCCAGCTGGAAACACAGTAGCGATTCCTGGAAAAACAGCAATAGCACACTGTCACTGTTAGGCACGAAATACAACATATAACACTAGATAAGGATGGGGGCTGGAATTGCCTCCTGGAGAACAGGAGCCAACCCCAGTACAAAGGAAAACACTTATACACTGGTGAAGACTGATAGAACACTTACCAGACATAAATACCAAGAGGAAACTGAAAGAGAAGGAACAAACTAAGAGGCAGAGGCAGGAACTGGGAACAGGCTCAGGCTGAAGCAAAGGCAGGACTAGGACTGGAAAACAGGGTGCAAACTTCTGGCTGGAACAAACAGAGACAGGAATGGGAAACAGAGAGCGGGCTCTGGCTGGAACAAGCAAGGACAGGGCTGGAATACAGGGAGTAGGAATAAAGAGAAAACAGGACTGGGAAACAGAAAGCAGATTCAGGCTGAAACAAGGCAGGAGCAGGACAGAGAAACAGGGAGCAGACTCTGGAAGAAACAAACAGGTACAAGGCTAAGAGATAGGGAGCACACTCTGGCTGGAACAATCAGGAACAGGGCAGAGAAACAGGAAACAGGTTCAAGCTGGAACAGAACAGGAACAAGACTGGAACACTATCTGATAAGGGGTCTATAACACAAAGGAATCGAACTCCAATGCATGACAAAGGATCTTGAGGAAATGGCTGCTTATAAGCAGTTCCAAGCTGCAGAAACCCCCAAGTGTAATCACATGACTGGGCTGCACAGGAGAGGTTTCAGGTGTGTATAGTTTCAGACACTCGCAAGTCCTGGAGGAGAGGATCCGGTGAAAAGGAACTGGATTTCTCCCATAGAAAACAATGTAAAACAGAATCCAGGCTTTCCTGACTACCAGGCTGTGCATTATGGGATTTGCAGTCCCAGGAAGAAAATGTAATACTACAAAAGCATACCATGTCGAAAAGAGAAACAAACAAGAGTCAGCAAGGGACTCTAGATAAGTGTTCAAGGTGATTCCCAGGCTTCCGACAGTCCCCTTACCGCGCCCCCTAGAAATGGGACGACAGATGCGTAACATTTATGGTATCTTAAGTTGGTGAAAACAATCTTGCCTTACATTGTCAACTCTTATTCTGTACCCGAAATCTAGACTCTGATTCTTTCCCACTTGAATCATGGAAATGCCTGTTTTTTAGATCTTACTCACAAACAGCTGAAATGGCTCAGGTAGTTCAAAATGCAGCTCTATGCTTGATTAGTAGAACCCCAGACCAGCACAATGTCTCCCCAGCAGTGCTTACATAATTACACTGGCTGCTCATTGAGAAACTTATAATCATTAAAGCTACAGTAGCAGTACATGTAAATTACATCATACAAGGTAATGCACCACACTTTCCTCCATGCTTTCAATTTGCCAGCAAACTAGATCCTTGTGTTTCAGTGGCTCATTTCCTATCAGTGTCCCTAAATGCATTCTAAAGCTTTTGGGAACAGATTTTTCTCGGTGGTCATAGCCAGAGATTGGAACAAAATCCCCATGGACCTCCATTTGGCCTCAAGACTGCTTCCCTTTACAACTACTTTGCACTATTAAACCCCCATGAACCTCCTGTCATAACATCTTATTTCATATAAATACAGGTCATGTAATGGCTTTATAAATAATATTTACACTGAAAACCCTTCTTACCTTTTACTGGAGTGTCACCCTTTTAATAATATGTACCTTAAAATATATGTAATCTGTAAGCATGTATTTCACTATGTATTCTATCATACCTGACTATAAGCTGGTCATGTCCACTACTGCAATTATTCTTTCATCTACCTCTTCATAAGTCCCACCTCACAACCAGTTTTGTTTCTATTCATTTTGTAGTTTACTTGACTCCTTTTCCCTTATCCTTATAACCTACAGACTATTAAGGAATCCTGTACAAGAGAATTGTCCATCATACCGCATATTTCGACATGTATGCACATCACTGTTTCTTTTGCAAGTAATCAATAACATCTTTGAAATAAAAAAGACTGCTTCCCTTTAAGAAACTTTTAAAAACTTCATTTTAAGCTGAAATCCTTGTTTTTCATCTCTCCTGTTTTTGGCACAATGATGCCCTTTATACATAACATAACATAACATAACATAACATAACATAACGGGATGGGATGCCACTCATCTTCCTGTCTCTAATTAAGTTAGAACATTCCTTCATGATTAATTGAAACATTTGTATTTTATATCAAGACTGGGGACTCCTATTGTGCAACTTTAAAGATAATTAACTACAGAAAAAGATGCAGTGTATACTGGTTTATAAGAAGATCAAAATAAAAAAGCAGAAGACCAATTGGCAACTCTCACAATGCCTTCAATTTACCTCCTAACCAGGAGATCTTGTAAGCCTTAGCACCCATAGAGGAATGGGCCACAAAAAGAGATACATCAGTTGCAGATTGAGACATGAGATATGGATAGAGTAGAAGAAGAAACACTGAGTGAGGTGTTTTTAAAGTATGTTAATAACTGTGCAGAGGGCAATCTGAGAGAGGATGTACCGACCTTCTATTCTTTAAAACAATGAACAATACAAAACTTTGGATGTTATGGAAAGAAAGGATACTCCACTGAAGAAGTTCCATTTTTTTCTTCTGGTAAGGGAAAAAAAACTCCATTTGGAGGGTACTCTTTGGCCATTAGGTTCAAAGCTCTAACATGTAATTCTCGTTCAAAATGCATCTAAAAAGCAGCATTATATACTTAGCTGAGAATCATTTTAATGTCAATTCGATATTATCAGGATTTTTTTTTCAAAAAGTCTGAAACAACATTGACATCTCACAAAAAGCTGTACTTGTGTGCAGAAGGAATACCCTTGAAGTAGTTTGCAGTGAATTTTGTGTTTCCTGACAGGTTTGAACATTAATATATTCATGGTTTAAAGAAACTGCTGATCTGTGTGTATTACCGGTTCTGTAAGACGTACCAGAAGAGACTAGAGAACTTAGGAAATCACTATTAATGAAATATCTGCTGAAAAGGGATTAGTGTTTGATCCCTGCAAGTCCACACTGACCACTTATAGTGGTAAACCCTAGACGCTCCAGGGGGCCAGAAACATCTGGTGAGTCTGAAAGAGTCTTCTGAAAGGCATTTATTGTACAAGTTTGGCCTGGCACTTTCTTTGCCATTAGCTGAAGGTGACCTAATAGATCGAGTTTGTGAGGCTGGCTCAAGAGATTAATATGTAGATAATATGCATTTGGAAGTAGTGGTGTATTTATAACAGCATCTGTATGAGGTAGTGAGGCATACTGAGGTTTCTATCAAGTGTTTGGCCAGTGTTTACTAAACTGTGGGCCTCATTTACAAGGCCCTGGTGGCACACGTCTGCTGGACTCTTCTGGTAACGGGGATATATAGGGCTTGTAGGTTGACCAAGAGCCCTAGGTACCCTGAGCCAATAAAAGAGCTGCACCTTGCAATGGGCTTTCATTGTATCCCGAGTATACAGCAATTCATTGGGTGAAATATAAAGTGTGAAAAATAGGTATCAAGGAAACCTTTGTATTTCCAAAATGGCCACAAGATAAGGTGTTGAGAAGCAGTGGTTATTTGCACATCTCTGAATTCCGGAGTCCCCATGCTAGCATGTGAATTATAGGGCATTTCTCAAATAGACGTCTTTTTTACACACTGTCTTACATTTGGATGGAAAAAATGTAGAGAAAGACAAGGGGCAATAACACTTGTTCTGCTACTATGTGTTCCCCCAAGTCTCCTGATAGCAATGGTATCCCACTTGTGTGGGTAGGCCTAATGCCCACGACAGGAAAAGCAAAATGAACACATAAACTTTTTACATTGAAATCTGACCTATTTTTTGCAAAGTGCCTAGCTGTGGATTTTGTCCTCTAGGTCAGCTGGCACCTAGGGAGACCTAGCAAACCTATACATTTTTGAAAACTAGACACCTAGGGAAATTCAGAATGGGGTGACTTGTGGGGCTCTCACAAGGTTCTGTTACCCAGAATCCTTAGCAAACGTTAAAATTTGGCAAACAAAACACTTCTTCCTCATATTTCGTGATATAAAGTTCTGAAATCTAAGAGGAGCCACAAATGTCCTTCTACCTAGCATTCCTCCAAGTCTCTGGATAAAAATGGTACCTCACTTGTGGGGGTAGGCCTAGTGCCCGCATCAGGAAGTGCCCCAAAAATCAACATGGACACATCAAATTTTTACATTGACCACTGGTGTGTTTTTTGGAAAGTGCCTAGCTGTGTATTTTGGTCTCTAGCTCAGCAGGCACCTAGGTAAACCTACCAAACCTGTGCATTTCTGAAAACACCTAGGAAAACCCAGGATGGGGTAACTTGTGGCACTCTCACCAGGTTCTGTTACCCAGAATCCTTAGCCACAAATTTCATTATACCCAGCATTCCTCCACATCTCCCAATAAAAATGGTACATCACTTGCGTGGGTAGGCCCTGTGCTTGCCACAGGAAATGTTCCAAAACAATACATGGACACATCAAAATTATCAAATACAAAACTACCTGTTTTTGCAGGGGTGGAGTGGGGGGCAACTGAGTTTTTGGTCCTGGGCTCAGCTGCCATCTAGGGAAACCTACCAAACCCATTTCTAAAAACCAGACACCCGAGGAAGTCCAGGGAAGTGTGACTTGCGTGGATCCCCCTGTGTTTTCTTACCCGGAATCCTCAGCAAACCTCAAATTTAACTGAAAACAAAATCATATTTTCCCACATTTCGGTGTGGGGTCACTGCACTGGCACAAATTTCATACCACCCATCGTTCCCCTCAGTCTCCTGATAAAAATGATACTTCACTTGTGAAGGTGAGCTAAGTGTTTGTGATAGAGAAGAGCCAAATTGAGGGGGAACCAAAGCCAGTCCAAAAGGGCAGTTTGGAAAAAAACATTTTAGGCTGACAAGTGAGGCAGAATTTTGTATTGGTATACATGCAACAGTGCTGGGTGGTAGGAACTTTGTGGATTCCTGCAGATTCTCGAAGGTTCCATCACAAAAATGTGGGAAAAATGTGTGATTTCAAGCAAAGTTGGAGGTTTGCAGGGCATTGTGGGTAAGAAAATGATGCGGGGTGCACGTGAAGCACACCACCCTGGACTCACCCCAATGTTTAGTTTTCAGATGCGTCTAGGTCTTGTAGATTTTTAAACATGGCAGCGTCCCAAAGTCTAAAAAGTACAGCCCTCACCATTCCAAGTGGATCGATTTTGAGAGTTAGCCAAGCTCTCATGGCCCAAATGTAAAACCAAAACCCCAAAAAATCAAATGTCCTCTTGCTTGCCGTTGGGATAATATCTTTTAGTGTGTTGGGGGAGAGCTGAAAGACTGTTACCCCCTTCATTTGGGGTGGGGACATAACCATGCCCATATTGGTTGGTAGCCACCACCCCACTATTCTTTTTTTTAATTCCCTGGCATTTTGTAGGCTTTCTACTACCCCCTCCACCAGGGAGTGGATTAGGGGTAATTGCCCCATCTGCCCACTGTTGGGCAGAACAACTTTGTTCCCATTTATTTGGGACCCCAACCCTCTTTTTTTTAAAAAGAGATTCCCTCGTGTCTGGTGTCAAGGAAGGCAGAAATGGCCTAAAATAAATTTGCCCCCCAGGGGAGCGACCCTTGCCTAAAGGGTCGCTCCCCTTGCGTGAAATTGGTGAAAAAAAAAACCTGGTGTCTAGTGGCTTGGCCTAAGAAAAATAGGCCAATTTGCCCCAAAGGTGGGAAGAAAAGGCCTAAAATAAAATTGCCTTCAGGGGAGTGCCCCTTGCCTAAGGGGTCGCTCCCCATCTGTAAAAAAATATTTTAAAAAAATCCCTTATGCCTAGCAGTTTCTGTCCCCCTTGGGGGCAGATCAGCCTAATTAAAAGGGGGGCAGAAAGGACTAAAATAAATTTCCCCCCCACCCCAGGGGAACAACCCTTGCCTAAGGGGTCACTCCCCTTTTGTGAAATTGTTGCAAAAAAACAAATCACTGGTGCCTAGTGGTTTGTGAACCCCTTGGGGGTAGATTGGCCTACTAAAAATAGGCCGTTCTGCCCGCAAGGAGGGCAGAAATGGCGTAAAAACAATTTGCCCCCCCAGAAGAGCAACCCTTGCCTAAGGGGTTGCTCCCATCATAATAGTAAACAAAACAAAAAATCCCTGGTGTCTAGTGGCCATTCCTGCAGCCTGATCGCTATGCGATCGGCTTGCAGGAATGCTCCGAGAGACATGCCTCCCTGACCTCCCCTGCCCCCGTACTGAGGAGAAACAAATCTGTTTCTCCTTGGATCACGCTGAAAGCAGTGCACGATCGCACGCTGATGTCATCAGATGTCGCTGGGGGGGGGGTCGGGGTGGAAGGGGAAGCGATTCTTGTTCCATCCCTAACCGGGGGAGGCGGGTGGGAGGCCCACGGGTGGATCACTAGATCTCCCCCCGTGTGCCTGGTGCTGGACTAGCTGGTTTCACACTCGGCACACGGCAACCGTGGCCGAGGGCAAGACCAGTTATTCTGTGGCACCCAAGGGGTTAAAATTGAGGTCCTAGTTGCTTAATGATCATTACCAGATTATGGCCTGAAATATCCTTTGAGCCTTAACCACAGACTTAATATTCACACACAGTTCACCGAGGAAGTGGTCTTGGTTGGTTTACACTGATCACCATAGAGAAGTAAAACTACATGTTTGATACAAATGTGTTTGTGCTTGATGCTTGTGACACAGATCCATAATTGTGATGACCAAAAGAGAGTTATTATTCTGATGGTAGTCAATTCCTTTCTGACTTTGGTTAAACATTGAACAATGGTTAGGCCTTGTTTCAAAGTTTCAGGGAAGTATTCATTGTGAGGGTTATGACAGCCGGTCTCCAACTGAAAAATAGAGGAATCTGTTTGCTGAGCCTCAGCTTGGATAGATTGATTTATAAGGGTCCCCAATTAGTTTAAATGTTTTGGAGGAATGGAGGATAAATCTTCCAGTCACTGTAATCTTTTAAATGGTGAGAATTCCAAACCGTGAAGTTGTTAAGATGACTGGAGAGGTATTCTGACATCACTGAGATATGGTGAAGAAGCAATATTCTGAGAACTGTTTCACCAAAGAGGCTAAGATCTTTGATCTAGTGCCTCCCAGATAATTGATGTATTGGACTCATATAAAGTTGCCCATTTGATGAATTACTAAACAGCAGCATGGTTTCTTGTAAATACCTGGATTGCAAAGCAGCCCACAGGAGGCTTTAAATATTTGATGTGCAAGACTCTTGTGCAGACCATACACCACCAGTCGAGAACTGTCTGCCATGAACCACCCCATCCTGACAAACCTGCATCAAACTTGAATAGAAAGTTAGTGGTAGAACTAAATATTGCTATTCCGTTCCAAGCTTCAAAGCTGTTCTCACTAGCAGTCAGACCCTTCTTTTGTCTATAAACCCAAAGAGATTAGATATGGAAAATAGTCCTTTCCCCAGATGTTGTAAAGTTAGTCCCTGGAGGGCTCAATAGTGAAGGGGCACATAAAAACTGCTTGTATGGATGATGACATGAGATCCAAAATTCTCGCCAACTGGCACAATGAATTCTGGCAAAGAGTCCTACATTGAGCCAAGTGAATTCTAATGGCAGATAATTTGTTTATGGCAGTTGTAGAGTACAGGAGGATGAATTTACTGTGAAGCCCAGAAATTCTATTGTTTGATCTGGAACTACTACATACTCTTTCTGGTGTATTACAAATGCTTAATGCTCCAGATGAAAGATGATAGTTTGAAGGTGGCACATAACCGTTGAGTTGACTGGAGCTATAATCAATATCTCAGATATATGATTCCCTGAGACCTTAGATGGGACGCTACAGGCCTCAAAAGCTTAGTGGAACACCAAGGTACTGGAAAATACCCACTAGAAGCCTAGAAAAAGGATACCCCATATCTTGCTCTATGAATTGTAGAACTGTCCTGTGAAAAGGTTGAATAGAAACTGAAATGTAAGCATTCTTGTGGTCTAGACGAACCAGCCAGTTTCCTGACTGAAGGCAGTCCCTGAGATGATGGATTGTCTTCATCTTTTATACCAAAAAGATGTTTCTTGTAAAACTCTGGGGATCCAGGTGAAAAGATTTTTGAAACAACAATTGACTGAAATTTTCCATTTCACAGCCACTGATAGGCTGAATAGCCCAAGGGTCTAATAAAATATGACACTAGTTGCCTATAAAAGAATGCTGTGCAACCACATAAAATTACAGGAAGTCCTTATATTCTTACTGTTGCAGATGGCAGCTCTTGATTAATCTCTGCGGATTTGGTGACAAATCCTTTACAACTACGCGGGTAGAAAGCTGGTCTGATGAGGCATGATCCAAAGCCAACCCTGGAAGAGTAGGATTGGGAACAAATGTCAAATTAAAAGTGACCGGCTTCCTCTTCTGCCTACCCTGCCGAAAACACATTGCCTGAAAACCTTATAGAGAGATAAGTGTGCTTTGTCAATTGTTGGGAATGCATTCACATATTTAGAAATGTTATAAATTGGCCCCTGAAAAGCAATTATGAGAAATCATGGTGTGTTTGTCAGACTGGAAGCCTGTGTCAAGTTAGGATAGGTCACCAACACTTCTCGTACTGACAACGTCAGAAATACATGTTGCAGGTGCCAGGAGTCCTGCAGATTTAACATGTCTAGGTTTGCAAGTCATTTTGAATGATAAAGGTTGTAGTGGTGAATTGAACAACATAACTGGCTCATTCCTCTCCATGATAATTAATATTACTATAACTAAAATGATAGAAAGTCCTGTTACTACCAGCAGGGTAGGTCCGAGCTTACACAATAGTTTTCACATTTATTCCAGTGTTTTTAACAATAGCCCCTTCGTCATATTTACTGCATTCTGTTCTGAGTCATCAATTACATTTCTTATATATTTCCATAAAAAACCTCCTCAGATGTATCTATGTCCTAATATCCCTCCTCTGTTTTAATATTATGAATAGGAACACTCATTACAGATTGCTATGAAAAAAATTCTATAAGTAATGTGGAGGTGTCTGTTTTATAAATCATATTTTAAAGCATTTGTTGCCAAGCTTTAGGTACTCTTTTGTTTCTAAGAGAAGGTAGTGATTAATATTGAAAGGAGCGAGGCGTCATCACCAGTACTCGTTCTCTTCCTGTTAGCATGCTTCACTTTGTGGAGAAAGAAAAAAACACATTCCCCAACTGGTTCAGCTCCTAGAACAAGCAACGCTCCCAGGGCAAGCAGATAAGGTGAACGTAATTCTTCAATCACACCAGAGGTGCAGAACATTTGAGTGAGGTGATTAATTGAACAAGCGAGAGGGCCCTATGGTGTGATTGCTCGAACTGAGAATGTGAAGCACTGCATCAGGAAAAGCTGCTAAGCGCTTGAGGTGGTTGATGAATCCCAACCTCATATCAGAGGATATTGGGCAAATAAAGTTAACATATATGTATAGGCACAATGTAAGAACAAATCCCAGAAGTATTTTATTATTAAGTCAAAATGCAATGTCAATAAGATAACTAAAACAAGAGCTTTTAACTGACTGCTAGTTGCTGCAAGAAAAAAGACGGATTACTAAGAAACTACCATTACATACCTTCGGAATGCAACACCTGTAGATCATACTGAAGTTATAATCCAAAGTCTACTGTCAGTTCTAGTTTTATCATTGAATACATATCTTTACTATCTTATGTGTACTATTATTTTCTGGTTCTTATAAGACTAAAGCAAGAAAGTGACACATACTAGGAAATAATAGCAAATAAAATTGCAACTATACAAAAGAGGGCCTGTTAAAAAGGTAGGGTTGCTCGTGATTAAAGCTACAAATGTAAATGTACTCTTACACTCTGAAGTAAATGTACAACTTTTAGCTCTTCATTATTTCCAAGTTTAAATTTACTACGAAGTGTAGACTTACATGGAAGTCAAATTTACAAGTGTAGATTGTTACAGTCAAAAAAGACCCAAATCAGTAGTAAGTGAGACTGAAGAAAGTCCAGCACCACTACTTAGACTTCTATCTATCTATCTATCTATCTATCTATCTATCTATCTATCTATCTATCTATCTATCTATCTATCTATCTATCTATCTATCTATCTATCTATCTATCTATCTATCTATCTATCTATCTATCTATCTATCTATCTATCTATCTATCTATCTATCTATCTTTCTATCCATCTATCTATCTATCAATCTATCTCCCTATCTATCTTTCTCTCTAACTCTCTTCAGGTAGACTGAGCATATCACTTCTTTTTTCTTTCCAAATGTACACCAATACACTCTCCTATATACTAAACCAGAGGCTATACTGGTAAACTTATAATACAGTAAACAAATCAACAAAAAGTGCTTAGACTGTTTGATTCATGCATATCAGCATGAAGAGTGCCAACCCAACCCCAAACCTATTAGAACAATATGACAAACAGATCGCCAGCATCATGAAAAAAACTGCTACCACTACCTCCAAACGGAGAAGATTCAAGAAAACTTCCAACTAACAAAATAATGATGTTAATAATATGCAAAAGCAATAGAAGCATCTGAAAGGAAATAGAGAGAATTCTCCACATTCGCCCACCCCCTCAAACAGAAAACTGCCATTAAGAATTGCATATAAACCATAAATCATGCTAAATACTGTTTCCTATAATAGACTTATTAGAGTGACAAAACCACCACTGAGAAGTTTGCCATTTCCTTCAGAAACAATCCACAGATCCCACCCCAAATCCCCTCAGAGGCTCTAAAAGCAACAACCTAGCCTCTCAATTCTCTAAGAAATCATGACAAATTGAGTGGCCATTGAGAATACAAATTTCACTAAGAAGAATACTCTTGCTTCCTGGAGTACCATTCCCCCTACTACTACCCAATCAATGAAGGAAAACCTCATAAACATCAATCAGTCAAGTTTTCCCTGAGACCCCATCCCAGCTTCTTTACCGAAAGAGCACTCTAGTGTTGTATATTCACCACTATCAAAAATAATCTCATCCTTGAACAAGACTGCGCTCCCAATTCCCTCAAAGTGGTCCATGTTCACTCTCTCCTCAATAAAACATAATGCTGACCTGGAAGTGTTCAACAATAGCCCCATCACTACCACCTCATTCGTCTCCAAGATACAGAAATTTTTTTATTGCCAACTAACTAGCAATAATCTCTTAGGTGATTTCCAACCAGGGCTCCAATCTGGTCACAGTACTAAAACCTCAGTCCTCGAGATTGTAGGCAATACTCTTCAGCTAATCAATGAAGGAAATTTTTGACTTTTGGTCCTATTAGACCCATCAGGTGCCTCAGATACAGCTGATCACAAAATACTCCTAAAGTCATAAGCACCAATATGGATTTTGCAGTAATAATGCTCAACTGACTTAGGTCACAAATCAAATCATAATGCATCAAAAAAACCAATTGCTTCACATATCCTATTACAGTTCCATATGAAGTCCTTAATGGCTCGATCAATGCCCCCAAAGTTTTTAATCTTTAGTTGGGGCCATCATTCAATGTCTCAACAAGAAGGGCTGTCTCCATGTACAATATGCGAAATGTAGATATTTGTGTGTGTGTGCGCGCATTACACCCCAAGATGTAAAGGTACCCCTGATGTAATGACTACAGGCAATGACTCTTAATGGGATTACCTACAAAGTAACACCTGACATTTCCACGAAAACTCTGCTGTTATTGTGAAGACCCCTTTATAGCATTTGCACAGCTATCACTCTGTAATGTATGGAGAGATATTAATGGTGACAGGACATAGAATGTTACATATACGAACAAACCGGAAGCGTGGAACGTTAGAATGTGTATGTGTTTGAAACACTGATAAAGAAGGTAGGATCCACTGTTGGCTGGATGGCTGAGACTTTTCTCCTGTAGAAATAAACTTGAAGAATAAACCTTTTGGAGGCCACTGGGTATCTTTTGAAGCAAATGCCATCTTTATTACACTGGCAACGAGCTTAAAGGAGAATTTAAGTCACAACAACGAGGTGAGCTGTTATGAGCGACAGCAGTGTCTCATTTTGACAATTTTGTTCTTTCCTAATTCAGCGTAATGTCTCCCTGCGACCACTTTAGTGCTTTTTTTTATAATTTGAATCATCTAGGAATTAAAAGGAAGGAGCCCATTGACTGGCATCTGATATATGCTTTAAAACGAACATCTTAGCAAGCATAAATTAGTATGCAAATTATTCAAACATTTTCAAAACCAGCAAATGGCATATGCATAGAAAATTCCTAGTCTTTAAAGAAGCAGTAAAGCAGGCAAGACTTTCAGTATTCGGCCTTATTTACTTTTGAAACCTGACTTGTGCAGGCACCTTATTGGAGAGTGTATCTACCCGTTGAATGTCAGGCACAGGATAGATTCCAGTCACAAACTGTGCTTGCTCGAAGTTCTTTCAGCGTCGAGGTAATGGGAGTCCATCCCAGGTGTCTCACTGGCATTCAAGAGGATGTGCGCGCTGACGTCATTGTTTTGAGGGTCACTAAGTACGATCCATTGACAGCAGCACGAGTGTTGGTCAACTGACAGTGTCACAGAGTGCATTTCTATGGCGATTAACAGCTGAAAGTAAGGCGTGGGAACATAACATCGAGAGAAGGAACTAATTCGAGCAACTAATTGTTGTGTTTACCCACTGCAATCCAAAAAGAATGAAAGTCACGTCACGCAGAAGACCATGGTCTGACAGAAAAACGGAGAACAAACTCACTGGTGAGAGAAAGGCTGGCTACGAAAGAAAAAAGAATAGAATGGATACATTGAAAATGTATTTTTCTTTCTTCTTTATTTATACTGTATTTGATGAGCGGTCACATCTTTATGCAGGCTATGCAGGGATCATGGTGGTAACGCGTCCTTTTATGTTAATTTATTACACATTAGGACTCGTTTTAGGCCAATGAATCTTGTGACCCAGTGGAGAGACACCAGTAGGACGAGATAGATAATCAATATGTCGAGCAATATATCAATAATGTCATCAATATTTATCACAACAATGCACTTTACTTTAGTTAAAGACATCAATCAAATTGTCGACGCAACCATGACCTTTCAGCCATGAATAACTACACCTATTAATAGAATTTTATGTATTTTACTCCCTATTGGTTACAATCTATGAGCAAAAGGGTTAATCTCAATGCCAAGAAGCATAATAGCATAGTCACGATATGGCAACTGTGATAAGCTTTCATTAATGCAAGAATCATAAACATCAGAACATAGCACGGCGTAAACATAGATCAGAATACAACAAGTGTCAAATACACGTCAATTCAACATAGCATAATGTCAGTCGTTTGTCTATTTGCGTCAGTTCAAGTGAAACCCCTGTCCTAACCACTGATTAGCATTAGCATGTTGGGCTTCATGCAAAATAATTTAGAACACCAATTTGGAAAACATCTAGCTATGGCCTCTATCAAAAGAGCAGTTGGTACCTAGAAAGGAAAAGCAAACAGACAAATTACAAATTGCATTGTCATAATTACCCTCCAAGAATTAGGTCAGCACACAGGATCAGTCTTCGTCTTCAGGACATCTGTCAAAACGCCATCAGTCTAAACTCGAATAAAGGGCATAAGGGACACTTCCCTCCCTCATAAGGAGAAGAAGTGAAAATGGACAGTCTATGGGTGAGGATAGTTTTAATAAATCTCGAAGTCACCAAACAGAGTGACAGAGTTTCTGGATAAAATCAATAGCATTCCCTACCTAGTTCTAATGGCCCTTCTGTGACATGGGTTTTTATCCCTTTTTCGTAATACATTCCCTCAAAATTCTATTGGACGCTTACTATACCCCACTATCTTTAACCTATCAAATTAAACATTAAGTAATCCCAATTGTCACCCCACATTAATTCATCACATTTTGATTGGTCTTCATAATTGACGCCTTCGGAGGTGGCACGTCTGGTGTTACTTCATACTTTGGCACGTCTTTTCGGGTCAGCAGATCCATTGTCCATCGGTCTAAATGTCCTTGTACACTACATTAATCTACATTTGTTTCAATTTGTATACAAATCTTAAACCAAGGCACCAAAAAGGCGCTTGGGATCGGAATCACATAGATACTTTCATCTTCCAAGTTGAAGAAAAAGAATATTTGCAGGGTCATGGCCCTTTGCGAGTCAGCACACTGGAAAAACAGAAAATGCTTTTAATATGAGAGCTGGGCAGCTAAAACCCACAGCTTACACTAATTTAAGGCCTATAAGATTTTCAATATAAATGCAATAACATAAATGTTAATATAAACTTGATTAATCATGACATAAACAATTTTACTCATCATTATTAGTTTGCGTATACATTGGTGGCCACACATCGTGGTCACAATTCAAGTGCACGTTTAAGCAAAACCGTTATTATTATTGTTTTCTATGTAGCATCGTTATACATTGATATAAGCATTTCATTTTAGTATATTATTTAATTTACGCTCTCTCAGTCCCTCCTCTGATGACGCTCGTCATCACACAAACCTTTCCCTTCAACCTTTAATTTTTAATTTTTCACTTTACGCATAATGCACATTTCAACATCTTGTCCCTTATTTGAACTCTCCCAGATTTCATTGAACATTTTCTCCCTTTCACTTTCTTCATTTCTTCTGGTTCTTTTGGTCCAATTTCTCTTAATTTTATCATTGATTTTGCATGCCCCCCATAATCCTAATAGACAGGCCAGAACAATTAATAGGCCCATTAGTATTTTAGCAAGTACCCCATTCCAAATATTGGTAAACCAGCTCCCTACTCTGGCAATCCCCTTTCCAAATTTCTCCCAAACTCCAGGTTCCTTTAAATCCTTCAAATCTGCACTATCTCTAGTTAGGTTAGTAAGCATACCTCTAATCTTTTTACTATTGTCCGGAATGAACGAGCAACAATGGCGCTCGTTGAGCATCTTGCAGACCCCTCCACTCTTTGCTAAAAGAATGTCTAAAGCAAGCCGATTTTGAAGAGTCATAGCTCTTTCTGCAGCAAGTTCAGTATCCATCAGGAGTAGAGCTCCTGTGAAATTTGTCAGCATGTTATCCACAATAGTAGACAACTTTTGAATCTTCATAGAATTCAAGATAACCCCTACTGAAGGGATTATAGCTCCAAATATATCACCAATGACAGCAGCCACTGATTCTCGTTTTTGCCTAGGATGTTGTAATTCCGACGTTTTAGGTATCTGTTTTAAGTCATCGATCTGATAAATCTTTGGGAAAACTATTCCCAAATAACATGTCCCATACCATCCCCTAGGGAGACGGTAATAAGCATTTAGTCCACAGATGTAATAGATCCCAGGGATCGCTGGATCTTGTCCATTCAACATAAATGTCCACTTACTCTGAAACAAAAACACATGTCTGCATTCACTCATCCCCACAAACAAATTGTCCTGCTCAGATTTTGGCCTATATATACAAAGCCTACCTACATGTAATGCATCTATAGCTAGTTTTCCTTGTGTTTTGATTGCGGTGTAAGCATAATCATTTGCATATGCACATTTTTCTAATCCTTTTTCTAATCTCTCTTTCAATGCTTTGCGTCTATCGTCAGTGTGATCTAAAAAGCTTTTCTCTACAGGCGATAGCAAGCAAGTCAAATTATTGCGATGTGCATAAGCAGTTCCAAATGTAAGCGTCGGCTCAAAGAATCCTCTAACTATTTTTATATCATGTTCCTTAGCTAATTTGTTCAGGAATTCAATCACAGGCACAAAAGAAAACACAACATCCAGATTTGAGTAAAAATATTGTACATGCTCTTGATTATAGAATCTGGTTAGTAGTAAACTACAGCTAATCCCGTAGGTTAATGGAAGGCTATGGTAGGTAACCCCTTCTTGCACAGATGAAGGAATCTTGGTGCATACATAACAGTCTTTCGCATCCATGGTTTCCACATACTCATTCAGCAAGCGATAGAAGACATTAGTAGAAAGTTCCCCCTTTGAATTAGTTCCCTCATGCAAGTGTCTTGCATCCTGCTCAAATCTTTCCCACGGTGTTAGTGTTGTAGTTTCAGGTTTTGAAGTAGCGTTAATAGTCTTTTTCTTCAACCACGGCATTCCCACAATCACTCCCACAATTATTATCGCACACACAATACCTATTATAAGACTTAACCAACCACACACCTTACTCCCCTTGTTACTACCTCTATTATAAGCCATGTCTGTATAGAATCAGACAGCAGAATAACAATCAACTCGAGCATGATTTAGAACTTTTCTCTTTTGCTCTCTGCGTGTATTTACAGCGTTTTCACTCGCTCCAGGACCCCTTTGTCAAATCAGGTTAGCAGCTTGTCATAATCAGGTTTCTCAAAGTCGAATCCGGTTCTAGTGTCACATTCGGTAATTTATAAGTCTCTTTTCTCAGTTTTCAATTTCGATTTTAACCAAGTCTTTCCTTTGAATTAGTTCAGGTACCGTAATATTGGCCTGGTACTTCTCGATCAAAACAGAATGCTAGGAATTCTTGTTGCCATTCAGATGTTGTAGCATACGCCCATTCAGGACCTGTATATCTTCTGTTTGCGACTCTTTTTCTTTTCAACCTTTGTTCACCTTGCTGTTCTCCTTCACTTAGGTCTTCCACTCGGGATGTATCAATTTCTTCTATTATTGTTTCATTTGGTATGCTTCTTATTCTTAAGAGTGGTTTCTCTGGCCAGTTATCACCCTTATGCGTCTTTTCAGGATGTTGGACAGCACCCTCCTCTTGTGATATGGTGTTTTCGCTTGATGAACCTGCAACTGGCTCAGGGGATGCCGGCACACTCTGATCTCTTTCTATTATTTCTCCTTCTTCTTCTTCTTCTTGATCTGTAACGGGTTCAGGTTCTAAACCCATATCCGTCTACTTCTGGGAGAACCTCTCCTTGACTTAGTTCTCCTGCTGCCTCTACTGAGATAGGCACTCTGTCACCTCTCTCAAACTCATTCACTATTTGAGGGACAAGGATGTTCTCAGTGGGCTCTCCTGTAGTCTCAGTTCCTTCTTGGCTGTTTTCTGGCCCTGAGACTTCTCTTCCTGGAACTGTTGTACTGGAAACTTCAAGTTCCTCGTCAGTTGGACACGTTACCTTCTTCGTGTGACTGGCATGTATCCAATTTGGAACTCCTGCACACTTCACGGCAGTGGTTGTTGTCAAGATTACTTGATACGGCCCTTTCCAGCGTGGCTCCAAACACGACTTTCTCACATGCTTCTTGACAACCACCCAGTCACCGGCTTGTATGGTGTGGCCTGGATCTCCAATCGGTGGCAATGTGTTAGCCTCTACCTGGTGAGAGAAAGAGCGAATCACATCACCCGAACCTTTGCAGTAGACCAACACCATATCATCTGTGATATTCACTAGAGCATTCGCAAGTGCTGCTGGCAACCTCATAGCTCTGCCCATGAGGATCTCATGGGGGGATAGTCCTGTTTTCTTATCAGAGGTGTTCCTCATTGACATCAGTACTAAGGGCAATGCATCTGGCAATTTCATATTGGTAGCTGCGCACATTTTTGCCATTCTCGATTTCAGAGTACCATTGATTTGCTCTACTAGTCCTGATACTTCAGGGCGGTAGCTACAATGCAGCTTTTGTTCGATGTCTAGTGCAGCACACAGGAGTTTAATCACCTCATTGTCGAAGTGTCTGCCCCTATCTGATTCTATAGAGACCGGAAACCCGAACCTTGGTATTAGTTCCCTAAGTAGCAGCTTTGCAACTGTGAGACTGTCGTTCCTACGTGTGGGGTAAGCTTCAATCCAGTGACTGAAAACACACACAATCACTAACACGTATTTCAATCCTCCACAAACAGGCATTTCAATGAAGTCCATTTGCATTTTGCTGAAAGGACCACCAGCTCTCCCAATGTGGCTCAAAGTTACCACAGTTCCTTTTCCAGCATTCATCTGTTGACAGATGATGCACCTGTGACAGGTAACCTCTGCAGCATGTCTGAATTTTGGGTTGAACCAATCGATTTTAAATGACCTGATCATCGCATCTCTCCCAAGGTGAGCCTGTCCGTGGTATAGCCTGGCAAACTGGGACAGAAGGCTGTTTGGCAAAACTAACTTCCCTTCTTCTGAGACCCACAAATCATCGGCCCTCTGTACACATTGCATTCTTTGCCAGGAACGTTTTTCCTCCTTGCTAGCACGACTTTGTAATGTTTTTAACTCATCTAGGGTATCGAACCACCCTTAATGCGAGGTTCAAACATGTGTCATTTTCAGTTTGCGGTAACAATTCCCACTGTTCCTTGAACGATATACAGTTCAATGCGCAAAACCTTGCGACTTGATCTGCATAACCGTTTCCCATGGACACAAAGTCTTGTGACTTAACATGAGCATTGCATTTCACCACGGCAATTTCAAGAGGTAACTGAATTGCATGTAACAAATCCTTTATTTGTTCACCATTTTTCACAGGAGAACCAGAAGAGGTCATGAAACCTCTCTGTGACCATAGTTGGCCAAAATTATGTACAATTCCAAATCCATATCTGCTGTCAGTATAAATAGTAACTCTCAGATTCACAGCTGCGTGGCATGGCTTAGTAAGGGCAATTAATTCTGCCACTCGTGCGGAAAACACTCTCTCGAGCCAGGAAGCTTCAATGATACCAGCTATGGTACATACAGCATATCCAGCTCTCAGTGTTCCAACAGAATCTCTTAAACAGGGCCCATCGACAAACATGATACAGTCATTTTCTTTCAGCTGTGTGTCCTGAATATCTGGTCGTGGTTTGGTACACAGTTCTGTTACCTCAAGACAGTCATGTTCGAATTCTTCCTCATTGTTAATTTCAGTATTCTCAGCAGGAAGTAAAGTTGCCGGGTTCAATACAGTACATCGTTTTAGCGATACATATGGTGACCCCAGTATGATTGTCTCATACTTAGTAAGACGAGCATTTGTCATGTGCTGGGTTTTGGTTCGAGTCAACAAAATTTCAACTGAATGTGGAACCATTACTGTTAGGGGGTATCCTATGACTATGCCTTCACACTGTGTAAGGCTCTGACCAACTGCTGCAACTGCGCACAAACAACCCGGTAAGGCTGCTGTGACGGGGTCCAAGGTAGCTGAAAAATATGCTACAGGGCGATTTGCACCTCCATGGACCTGTATCAAGACAGACAAAGAACAAGCATCACGTTCATGACAAAACAGTAGAAAAGGCTTCGTATAATCAGGCATACCTAATGCCGGTGCTCTACACATGCACTCTCTCAATTCCATGAATGACTCGAGCTCTTCTTTGGACAAAGCTATGGTATATGGCTCATCCTTGATCTCTTTGCCTGTCAGTTTTATCAAAGGTTTTGAGATGATCGAAAAGTTGGGTATCCACTGGCGACAGTAGCCCACCATTCCCAAAAACATCCTGACATCCCTTTCTGTCGTTGGAGGGTTCATTTGCAATATGGCTGTTATTCTTTCTTTTGATATTCTCCTGGACTCTCTTTCGATTAGATGTCTTAGGTATTTCACCTCTTTCTGACAGTATTGCAGCTTCTTAGGTGACATCTTGTGTCCATTTTTTCCCAAATGATTCAGTAAGGCAATGGTATTGTATTTACAGTTATCCCTTGTTTTGGATGCAATCATCAAATCATCGATGTACTGCACTAGAGTTGAGTTAAAAGGCAGTACTAAGGATTCCAAATCCTTTTTCAATATCTGATTAAAGATGGACAGTGATTCAGAAAACCCTTGAGGAATTCTGCACCAACTGTACACCTTATCCAGGAATTTGAAGCTGAACAAAAATTGGCTGTCCTCATGAAGAGGTATTGAAAAGAAGGCTTGTGACAGGTCTATAACTGTGAACCACTCAGCATCACATGGAACCTATAGCATGATTACTGCTGGATTGGGTACTATAGGGCAACATTTTACCACAATCTCATTTCTTTTTCTCAAATCCTGCACAATTCGGACTTTCCCACAAGGCTTTTTCAAACCCATTATGGGAGAGTTACATGGACTGCTCAAAACTTCTTTCAGGACTCCCGGTTTCAGAAAATCTGCAATTATCTGTGACACTTCAATAAGAACATCTTGTGCCATATGGTATTGTGGTACCTGGGGAAACACTGCATTCGGCTTTACCTGTACTTTAACTGGTTCCACGCCTACTATTAGTCCTACTTCTTTTCCTGTCAGATCCCACACTTTCTCTGTCACCGTCCCCTGTAACTCGACAGGTAGATCAATCATGGTAAGCATCGGGAACAAGGTAATTAAAGGATAATCTTCATTTGTCATCCTCGTCTCTTCCTCTGTAAACTGACCTTCGTCTCCCTCATCGTCACTATTTGTCTGGATTTCGATTCCATCATTGGAACAGGTAATCAAACATTTTGCCTTGCACAGTAAGTCCCTTCCCAGTAGGGATACTGGACTTGAATCACAGACTACGAACCAATGTAGCCCCTGGAAGTTGCCGATCTCAACCTGTACTGGATCTGTAATCGGGTTTGTCAGATACTGATTTGCTACTCCAACCACCCTTATGGTACGCCCCGAAGTGGTAGTTTTGGGACCTCTGCACTTCTGACTGTAGAGCGTGTAGCTCCAGTATCGACCAAAAACGAGACTTTGTAACCCATCACCTTTCCTTCCACATAGGGACCCCTTTGATCTACCTCTAAGCATGCTGGAAGCCTGCACTGTTCGCTATCTGAGCTATCATCCGACCATTCTTCATTCATGCCATTTTCACCTCGTAATGGGAATTGCTGTACTGTATTATTTTGACTCATTACCTGGCCTGTGACCTGTTGAGGAAGCATCACCTGTTGCTGTCCCATCGGAGCCATTGGTAATTGCATTTGCTGTCTAGGTACCAGGGGAACCTGCTGTTGTACTGGTTGCATTTGTGCTGGCTGGAAACGCGGCATTTGCATCTGCTGCATGGGCTGTACCCCTTGCATCTGTACCAGGTTATTTTGAAAATTCGGGTTTTGATGTCTCCGTTTTGGACCTCTTACATTTTGCAATGTACCGACATTAGTGCTTTGTTGAACACCACCATCCTGCACCACATTCGGGCACTCCCGTTTCCAGTGCCCCATGCCCCCGCACGCTTGACATGGTGACATCTTTTTCACCCCTTGTACGTCGTTTTGAACCACAACGGTATTCAAGTCTGGACCGTGATTCGCAAACCCTCGGCCTCAACCTCTCGGCTGTGCCTGAAATGCACTATTCATTTGCGGTTGCTGCTGTATCATCTGTTGAACTCCATTTCCCTGTATCCCTGCCTGTGCAGCCCTACTCTGCATCACCATCACTTTCTTTTTCAGCCTTTTCTGCTTCAACTCAATATCATCACTACAGTATTTCGCATACTGCAACACTTCATCAATCGGCTTCGCTTGCCAACAAATCAAATGGTTCTTAATCATCTGGCTAACTTCTGGTCTCAGTCCTTCAACGAATCTAAACACAAGATGGTTCATGTCCTTCGGCTCAATAGTCTCAGTACCACTGTAGTGTTTGAATGCCTTTAGCAATCTCTCATAGTAAGCATGTATTGATTCCTTAACCTCTTGAGAGGTCCGGTCAATTTTCTGCCAATCAGTCACCTTGGGCGACACCTTTTGTTTCAAAAACTCAATCACTTTATGATAGTACTTCATCACCTCTTCAGAGGGTGCTCCGGTCACCTTATCCCTTGCCGGCTCCTTCGTCGGCCAATCTACCCCTCTCTTGCACTCGAGCCACAAATCAGGCGGAACAATGATCTCAAACAAGGTATTCAAGTCTTGCCAGAGACACTTCGCAAGTTTCACAAACCTGTCTGTCTGCTGATACCACTCAATCGGTTTCTCCCTCAGTCTGGGATAATCATTAGTAAAGGATAGGATATCTCCTCTGGACCACGGTATATGAACTAAGACACCACCAGCTGTTTCTCTCATGGGTAGTATTTTTACTGATTCTGTATCAGGTGATACTTTGGCTTGATTCGACCCTGGACTGTCACCCTTTTCCTTATCTCTTTTCTTTGCCCATCTGCCTTCCCATTTTTCTAATGCACCCCACACTTGCGCACTCTGCAATAATTCTTTTAAATGCGCTTTCATTCCAGCAGACCTCATGTGCTCAAAATCTTTTGAGTCAAAATCTAATCTGTAGCTTCTTTTCAAATGTTTAGTATTTTCAATATCAATATTATACTTATCTGCTAGGTTCGCTAATCTCTGATGCACCTTCCCTACTTCTTTGGTAATCTTGGGGCACAAGAATCTCAATTCTGCTTCCGTGTATGACTCCAATCTATTTACTCCCTTCGTACCTTCCACTAATTCAGCAGCTTCTGCCCCCAGTCTCACAAGATTTAGGTAATCATCTTGCCTTTCCTTTTCCGGTTCCACTGCAGTTACTGTAGTCTTTTGCGAAGTATAAGTCTTTTCTAGCCATTCGTTTAGCTGTTGCACTGTAAAACCCTGCAGTGAAATGTTCCCTGCATGTATCATTGGTGACTGTGAGGCGTTCGTACTCATCGTCTGTGGGGTTAAAACCCCTAGCCCTGCTCGACGCATTGCTTCTATGGGTGCTCCCACTGGGCTAAGGTCTATTAAAGACCTTGGCTTTTCAACTGCTTGTTCTCCTGGGGCCATTATCTGGGGAGCTCCTATAGACCCTCCTCTTATCACATCTTGGGTCATTACTCCCTGATCATATACGCCAGTTTTGCCTTGAGCATACAATGGCACTGGTGGACCGACAGTAATTGGCAACGATATGGCAGCAGGTGTCTGACCTGGTCCCAAACTCCGTGGAGCAGTAACTCCATAAGTCTGTTCCAAAGTACCCAGGACAGGCACTAATGGAGGACCAGCTACTAGGCTGTACCCTGGTATCAGCTGTGGTTGCGGCTGGGACAGCAATTTCGGAGTTGACTCAATTTGCACTAACTTTGATTTCGTATATATCGGGTGTGGCGGCACTATCAGATTTGTAGTAGTCTCAAGTACTGGAACGTCTAGATAGATTCTCTGTATCTGCGGTGGAGGTTGCAACTGTATCGGCATGTCTGGTGCAGTGGGTACACTGACACCATTCTGTATCAAAGCCGTATCACTAGTCTGTACCGTATCAGCAACTCCCTTCTCCATGCTAGTGCTTGGAGCGCTATCGCTCACCACATAGGGTGGCAGGCGATCATGTAATAATCTGTCCATGAATTCCTCATCGTCTGAATCATCTTCCTCTTCCCAAGGTCTTTTATTCTCTTTAGATTTATTAGAGTCTTTATCTGTTTTACAGGAGGCTTTCTTTCCATGTGTCTCTTCTCCCTGTGCTATCGCCGGGAACAATTTTAGTCCGTCTACAATTCCCCGTCTCCACATTTTGTTCTCATTATCCCACCTAGCCTCTGCATAGGATTTTTCTGCCCTTTTCAGTCTTCTCTGAAACCTTTCTTGTCTATGTTTAAGAGCCATCAAGTCCCAAATCGCTAAAGCCTCATTTTGAGCTGGCCTCAGAGGTGGTTTTTGTGTGCTTAACATCCACCTTAAGTTCTCCAGCACCTTTGGATTGAATGTCCCATGCTCTGGGAATGCTAAACATCCCTCCTTTTCTGTTAATTTGCGCCACTGTTTCATCCATAAACAAGGAGCGACACCTTTCTCTTCCATAACCATGTAGGCTGGAGTACCCTCGGGCGGTGTAGGCTCCCCATCAGTTGCCATAATATATGCGTCTCCTTTCAGAGCGCTGTTAAATGCCTTGACAAAATTCATTTTGCGATTTTCCTTTATTTGTATTTAATCAGAAAGTGACTTAGGGCCAGATGTAGCAAAGGTTTTTACCCATTCTGTGTCTATGGGAAAAAGTGTTCGTACATATGGCCCTTAGTTCCCAGGACACTCTTCACCCACCTTTCTCAACCGATTGCCTCTCACGGACGGCAGCCAATCCGTGCGTGACCCCTCTCGACAACTGACCTATCCCAGCGCTGCACCACTGACGTCACACTCACACACTGCAGCTGACAAAGTCTTGCGGCTCGTCCGCCCCTCACTGAATTCACACAAACTAATGCAAAATTATTGCGAGCACCTTAAATGACAACACAAATCTGCCGGTTTACTACAAGAAGGGTAACACATCCACTTCAGAACTTTACAGAGATTTCACTTGAAGCCTCAGCCACTACTTTCTCCTTATCAGTTCCCGCATACGCAAGCAGAATTCGACCCGCAAACTCTACTCTCGACTTGTCAATGGCTCGTCCTAGTGCACTTTAGAATTTGCCAAATCTCCATCGAAGGTTTCACACATACGTTTCGACTCAAACTTGACTTGTCAACCAAGCCCGATTGACCTATTAAACCGCACAGATTACAACATAAACCCAAGTGTCTCCTACACTTGTCAACATACTCTGGAGTCTTAGACCACGACAGGTCCGTACATAAAACAACCAACCACGTGGATAATTTTGAGCACCAAGCGCCACACTCATATGAAGTACGCCGACTTCCCTACTCTCATACTGCGGAGTACGCCCACTCCTACTAAAACAACATTTACCTGACCTAAATACACACAGATTTCACATT
Organism: Pleurodeles waltl; assembly: GCF_031143425.1. Taxonomy (NCBI): domain Eukaryota; kingdom Metazoa; phylum Chordata; class Amphibia; order Caudata; family Salamandridae; genus Pleurodeles; species Pleurodeles waltl. The sequence continues at coordinate 730,997,702 of NC_090449.1, forward strand.
CACCTGCAAAAGACGTAAGCTGAGCAAGCGCAAAAACCCTATAACACACACATTATGACGCCGAGAACATTCCCAACTCACTTAGGCAGGCTCCGAGATCCCGGGAAAGTCATGGTGAACTTAGAAACCCATCATACCTCCAATTTGCATTATCACAGAAAAACAAATTAAACAATGATTCACAGTCCTAGGGCCCCCAAGGGCCAAAACCATCGCTCTGCTACCAGAACTGGTAACGCGTCCTTTTATGTTAATTTATTACACATTAGGACTCGTTTTAGGCCAATGAATCTTGTGACCCAGTGGAGAGACACCGTAGGACGAGATAGCTAATCAATATGTCGAGCAATATATCAATAATGTCATCAATATTTATCACAACAATGCACTTTACTTTAGTTAAAGACATCAATCAAATTGTCGACGCAACCATGACCTTTCAGCCATGAATAACCACACCTATTAATAGAATTTTATGTATTTTATTCCCTATTGGTTACAATCTACGAGCAAAAGGGTTAATCTCAATGCCAAGAAGCGTAATAGCATAGTCACGATATGGCAACTGTGATAAGATTTAATTAATGCAAGAATCATAAACATCAGAACATAGCACGTCGTAAACATAGATCAGAATACAGCAAGTGTCAAATACACGTCAATTCAACATAGCATAATGTCAGTCGTTTTTCTATGTGCGTTAGTTCAAGTGAAACCCCTGTCCTAACCACTGATTAGCATTAGCATGTTGGGCTTCATGCAAAATAATTTAGAACACCAATTTGGAAAACATCTAGCTATGGCCTCTATCAAAAGAGCAGTTGGTACCTAGAAAGGAAAAGCAAACAGACAAATTACTAATTGCATTGTCATAATTACCTTCCAAGGATTAGGTCAGCACACGGGATCAGTCTTCGTCTTCAGGATATCAGTCAAAACGCCATCAGTCTAAACTCGAATAAAGGGCATAAGGGACACTTCCCTCATAAGGAGAAGAAGTGAAAATGAACAGTCTATGGGTGAGGATAGTTTTAATAAATCTCGAAGTCACCAAACAGAGTGACAGAGTTTCTGGATAAAATCAATAGCATTCCCTACCTAGTTCTAATGACCCTTCTGTGACATGGGTTTTTATCCCTTTTTCGTAATACATTCCCCCAAAATTCTATTGGACACTTACTATACCCCACTATCTTTAACCTATCAAATTAAACATTAAGTAATCCCAATTGTCACCCCACATTAATTCATCACATTTTGATTGGTCTTCATAATTGACGCCTTCGGAAGTGGCACGTCCGGTGTTACTTCATACTTTGGCACGTCTTTTCGGGTCGCGCCACTTTCTTGCATCGCCTGGGTTCAGAGAGTCTACAAGCGGTCAACTATCTTTCTAAGGTGTCAGATAATGATGCTTTGAACTTGAACAGGTGTGGAATATGTATCAGAAAATTCAATAAACATTATCCACCAGCAATTAGCGAGATATTAGAGAGGTATTATTTGGAAGGAGAATACAAAGAGAATGATAGACTGTGGAGAGTTATGTGAGAGATTTAAAAAAGTTAGTATCCTCATGTAAGTTCTTAGGAACAACAGAATATGTGATTAATTTATGATGTGTTGCAACACTGATAAGATTAGAGAGGAGGTGTGGCAAAAGGACAATCCCATTTTAGATGATGTTTTGATAGTTGCTAAGAAAACAGAACATTCTGTTCAATGTGGGGAAGTCATAAAGAGGAACAGTTTGAAAGACGAAAGAGAGCAAGCAGTGAGAGGGAAAATGAATAAACAACACAAAAATTGTATTTCCAAGGAAAATGCTTTAGATGAAGAAACAATGGGAATATAGCGAACTACAGGGAGTGTCCAGCTCTTGGGATTGTGTGAAGTTCTTGGAAGGAATGGGCATTATGCTATTTTTTGCAAAACCAAAGGTATGGAAGGGAATGTGAGAGAAGTTGAGGTAGAACAATATAAAAGTCATATGGAAGTAGAACATGGTTGAATCATGTGGAAAGTAAATAGGAGTGCGGGAAGTTAGTGGAAGGAAAAGGTACAAAGGTATTATTTGACTCTGGAGTGAAAATAACATTGGTGTCAAATAGCTTTTGCATGGGCCAACTCAAAGGGAATGTTAGACTTCACACACCAGATATCAGACCATATGCATATGGTAGGAAGCCAGTCAAACTTGAAGGCTACTTTATAGGCTTGATAGAATACAAAGATGGATTTGTGTCTGGGAAAGTATGTGTTTCCTGCAAAGTTGACATTATTTTTAGCTGGCTCCATCAAAAGGATCTTGGTCGTATGTTAGATCCCAATAGTGATCTTCCCATGGTTACAAAAGAAGTGAGGGCAGCTGAACAAATAAGTGAGGCTGAGGTGTAAAGTGGAGTTTAAACAGGTGGTTAGCAAAGAATTTCCAGCTGAATACAAAAAAGGGCTTGGATGTTTAAAAGATTATGTTAATAAAATATGATTAGCCAGAGGAGCCCAACCAAACTGCAGTGAGTTTTCACAGAGTTCCCAGAACTGTGTGGCAAGAGATGCATACTGAATTGGGAAAGTTGAAAAGAGAGGGAGACATTAAGGAAGTGGAAGGTACTGAATAGTGGCCCTATGATGTCAGCTAGAAGAGTCAATGGCGATAATATACTGGGTTTCTGTTGTGATGTAGATGAACGTGATAGAAGGGTGTAGGATGTGCTTAAAGGATTAATAAAGTTAATTTGACAATGAAAGGAAAGAAATACATGTTTAGGAAGAACTCATTTGAGTATTTGGGACATGAAGTATCAGGAGATGGTATTAGATCTAAAGGTTATTTCATGAACATAATACAAAGATTGTCTTCACCAACTAGCCAGGAAGAATTATTGTGTTTACGTGGAATTTCAAAGTATTACAATAAGTGTTTACTGAGAAGAGTAAGAGAATGAGGAATCTGTTGACAAAAGTCATGGAGTTTGTTTGGGATGAAGGATGTCAACAGGAATTTAACAATGTTAAGAAGAGACTTGCTTGAGCTTCAAATTTAAGAAGATTTGATCCCATGAAGGAATCAACACTTATCATGGATGCCAGCCTCAAGGGTCTAGGTACAACATTGATACAAGTTGAGGGTTAGTTGGAAAGAATGATACTGTTTGTATTGTGTACTTAAAAGAATCAGAGGTCTGTACTTCTGTTATAGGGAGAGAGCTCATTTAGGCTGTGAAAAAGTTGATGAAGTATGTAATGGTTAAGAGGTTTTAGAATTAATAGATTACAAACTCCTCAGAGAAATATTCTTTAAGAAAGGTTTTGAAGCTGAGTGTAGTAGAATAGCTAAGTGGGTGGCGGCCTGGCAGGAACTTAGCTTTGAAGTGGAGTATATTCTGGGAGTAAAAAATCACATTGCTGATTTTTTGTTGAGATTTGTGTCTGGTGAGTCAGATAATTAAGTGGACGATGATGAGGAAGAAGAGGGCAACATAAGGGTTTTTTTAAATTGAGAGAGGCCTCTTAATGCAACAAAGATGTCCGTTGCCTCTTCAGAAACTCCTCTTGCCAAAGGTGCTCAGAGTACAGGCTTTCTATAAACACCTATCCCACTTCATGCCACTTGCTGAATGCACCCGCAAATTGCATAGAGCACTCCTGACTGCTTGAGGGGTCACCATTTACCACAGCACTCACGCTTGAGATGATAACAGGAAATCACTGCACAGGGGCATAGCACTGACCTAGTAAGGCACAGACCGACAGTCGCAGATGAGCAACACCTGCTCTGTGTGCTCGAGATTCCTCAGGGTTTGTCATTTTCCCAATGAACACACCGTGCATTAACAGACTCATTGACATAGGTCATGTTAAACCTCGTGCCGAAAGTCTAGTTTGCTCCAAAATATAGTGACTGATAAATGCCTCTTAAGATTACAAAGCACAAAATACATCGCTTTAAAATCCTTTAAATACTGGTTCCTGGTTTGGCTATGCACGATTTTAATGTGACATAGGGGGTGCCTGCAGTTCAGCTATCCGAGCGCTGTGCTTTCGTGCTGACCGCCGTTTGGTAATGATGATTGCATGCGGGATTGCTATGAATAAATGCCGTGATGTCTGAGGTAGCACTTACTGATCCGAATGTGTATTTGAGTCATAACATTGGTGTAAAAGGTAGCTAGTTTTCATATAAGAGCTCTGGGCCTCAGTGGGATTAAAAAGTATTCTTAAAACATTCAGTTTAGGACCAAGACCGGCAGCACAGGCTACAACGTAATCACAAAATGATAGTCACCAAGAGCAGCAGGAAAATAGTAATGCATTATGGTTTTGAAGAGCTCACATAGGCCTTCATAACGAGAGGTCAGATATTAGAGGTGAAAATTAGCGCAACTATAAAATCTAACTCCACAGACATTGTAATTTATCAGGGGCAAGAACTATAGTTTATAAACAGGATTTTGGTGAATAACATGCAGCTTCGACACTTACCCCTCAATATACACATGTTCATTTAATTGCATTCTCTTTTCCCAAAATTAATTTCCAGCAGGTTTGATTTACCCAAATTTAACTCCAAGGGACAGACTTCATTCCATCCAGTAATTACTGTGTGTGACGAATGGGACATGGGACAACATGGGACAACAAACCCTCACACAAATACTCAAGAGTACGCTGACAAAGAGAACATGTTAGCAGTCGCACCTATTATAGGTATTACCACACCATCGTGACAACTTCTGTGGCAAAACAGCACCATCAAACCTGCATACTAAAAGACTGCCTCATAAATTGCAGAACTAGGCCACAGCGCAGCCCAGAGCATAAAGCCCCGCAAAGACATAACGATCGCAGAAGTATTGTTCACAAATTCTGGTAACAACAAAAAAATTATAGTAAAAAATAAATCTTCACATCACCCTCCTCTATACTTGACTAGGCATAAACACAACAGACATAAGCACATTCCAACAGTGGGCTTCATTCACAGATGCATTTGAATGTGTAAGTCGAATTTACATGTGCATATGGCTCCCTTCATAATTGCAAGATTTCCACAAAAGGTGGATTTGCACAGGAAACGTCCTTAACAACGCATCCTTAAGGACGCGGATGTTTCCAATTCAAGCGTAACCACGCTTGCCTGAACAACGCGTGGCTTTTTCTATGCCTTAACCACGTATGTGCTGAACTACTCATATGTGTGGTTAAAGCACAGAAAAAGCCATGCGGTGTTTGGGAGAGGACGCGGTGAGGTAAGGGGGACTGGGGCAGGGTTGGGGGTGGATTAAGAGATTGGGGTGGGTGGGGGGTCAGGGTAGTTTACTTATTAGGGGGAAGGTTTTAGGGCTCAGAGTGGGTAGGAGTGTTGGGGTAGTTTAGTTTTTAGGGGTTGGGGGTCAGGGTAGTTTTTTTTAGGGCTCAGGGCAGTTGAGGGGGGTCAGGGGCAGTTTACTTTTTAGGGGCGGGACGGGGGTGGGGGATGGTTTTTTTAGGGTTTAGGGTGAGTGGAGGGGTGTAGGGGTAGGTTAGTTTTTAATGGCGGGGTAATTTTTTTTAGGGCTCAGGGTGGGTGGGGGGATTGCGGTAGTTCACTTTTTAGGGGTGGCGGTCAGGGTAGTTTCTTTTTTTTTAAGGGCTCACAGTGGGTGGGGGTGTTAGGGCAGTTTAGTTTCATGGGGCAGGGGTGGGGGGTGTTTTTTTAGGGTTCAGGGCAGGTGAGGGGTCAGGGTACTTTAGTTTATAGAGGCGGGGTGGGAGGTTAGGATAGTGTTTTTTTTTTAAGGGCTCAGGGCGGGTGGGGGGGTCAGGGTAGGTTAGGTAGTAGGGATGGGGGTTGCATGAGAGAACCACTCATGCGTTTCCATACATGCCTTTAATAGGCATGCTTTTACAATGAAGTTTGTTGTAAAGGCATGCGTGGTAAAGGTGTGCGTTAAAACCACGCAGTCGTGGTTCTGACCACGTTGTTAAGGCATGTGTTGTTCCAGCATGCATGGTTCCATCATACAACCGATTTGTACACATACATTTCTTAAATCATCCACAATATTAGCCCATAATGTGGTAATATCGCCCTTGAGTACATGCCACTCAAGAGTTGGGGACAGCATGCATGGTTCCATCATAAAACCGATTTGTACATATACATTTCTTAAATCATCCACAATATTAGCCCATAATGTGGTAATATCGCCCTTGAGTACATGCCACTCAAGAGTTGGGGAGCAGACTTTCATTGGTAGTGTCTTCCTGGGAAATTTGGAAACAGTCACAATTTTAAACGTTTCTGGTATTCAGACTCTTCTCTGACCCATTCCCATCATGGTCAGCGATATACCCCTGGCAATTCCTTTGCACTGCTTAGTCACAAAGGCAATGGCATTTCTCCTTGTGTAATAATACAACATGGAGACTTCACATGCAGAAATGCCTCTCCATTGTCGCAAATGGGAATTCACATAGGTTTCCCTGAACTATGCCATGAATCCTTTCCTTGTTGCAACTTTCCAGGAGTACTTTTGGAAACTTTGTATAATCCTGAAAGTTATAAATCTGCACATATGAGAGGCCATATACCTACATGTACAGATTAGCTACTTTCTTTGAAAACTGAGCTCCATATGCTGCACTGGAATAGACAAATCCCTGATCTGTGTGTGTGGCTTGTATGCCGCTGCGCTCCACATAAACATGTGCTGTAATTTTTATACTGTTGTGCATGTTGGGTTATGCATGTTTCCCTGTTTACCTCTATTAGCCGCTCCTTGATGCCTACACACTAATATGAGGCTCTGCATGTGTGGACAGATAATTGCCTACACATTTAACTGCACTACCAAGATTGCCAGTAGTACAAGCCATAACCTTAAGTTCCAATGGTTGTTTATCATTTATGCTACACCCATATGTAGTGCGGAGCAACTGTCTCATTTGAATTGGCATGGAGTGGTGTCACGCTCGCCCTGTCCTTCCAACAAAGTTTTCTTAAAGAATTCAAAGACTTGGCTGAAGCACACCGTTTCGTCTGGAATGGTTCAAGCTCTATACCCCTTCTAATACTGTGGTTTGGGTGTTAATGTGCAGAGAAAATACTTTAGAAGTTGTTGTGAAACAGTTCATTGAGTTCCTGAGAGAAGTTTAAAGGGTACACTTCCCAACAGAGCCCAGGCATTCTCATAATGAAACATCTAATCCATTACTCAGAATTTTTTGTCAAGAAAATTAGGAGGATATGGAAAGAGATCAGCCACTTGCCATGTGAATCCCTCTAGGTTCCTTCCTTTTCTTTGGCGACTATGACCTCAGAAGAAATACAGCTATCGTGTAACCAAGAATATCATTCAGTGTCCTGCCAAAACCAGGCTCCTCCTTTCTGTCGAAGGAATTAACTCCAATCCTAGCTCCTATGATCCATGAGACAATTACCCACACACTTCTGAGAATTCAGCTATGACACTGCTTGTGTAAAACAAAATTCGGGTGACTCGCCTACTAAAAGGTTTTAATTAGATTCCTTGGCTCCGGCCAGTTATATGTCAATGTGGAACTCCATTTCTTGTAAACATCTTAGTAAAAGCAATTATAGGACAAGTTTCACTATATCTAGAGCAGTAAAATCTATTGAAAGAATTTCAGTCAGGCCTTAGGTATGCTAAGATCACAGTGACTGTGCAGCTGGATTTGAAAGAAAGGTTACTTGAGGTGGCAGACAGGGGTCAGAAGGCGCAATTGTTTCTTTTGGATCTCTCTGCTGCGTTGATAGCATTGACCCTACCGACGTCTATCCTTCTACATTGTCTCTAGTAGTTAGTAGTAGTTACTCTAGCCTTTTGCAAGAGGTTTGAGCCATTTCTGTCACAGAATTATTTCCAAGTTATGTATATAGTGGAATTCAGCAGCGTTCACCCCTTTATTATTTAACAGCTGTATGAAGGCTCTACCTGACCTATTAGCTTTTCCTGGGACAGCTTTTGACATATATGCAGATGATACTCAATTAGAATTACCCCTGAGCAGGACTCATGAGAGGGATACAAAACATCTAACTGTAATGATTATTGATATTCATTAGCGGGTGAAGCACATTTGGCTACCTTTCACCTCTAGAAAAACCTAACTGTTCTATTACCAATGTGCTTATGAGTTGCAGCGGACAAACAATTTTTCTCTTATGAGATCATGTTAAAAGGAGATTCTGAGTTTGAACTTGTGAAAAAGGTTGTGTCTTTAGAAATGTTCCTAGATATACAACGTACCATAGACAAACAGGTAATCACCCTTACTAGATCCTGTGCTTTCCATAGCTCTGTCCTAGCCAAGAAACAGTTGTTCCTCTGAAAAAAAACAAGATCCACTGTGACTGGGTGATTAAAGGAGCCATTTTGGACTATAGTTGTAACCTTTTTAAGGGTGCAGCCCAAAACGTTATGTGTAGGCTTCAGAAAATCTAAAATGCCCCTGAAAGAACTGCCTCTGATGTCAAAGGTCAGGAGCACCTTTGCCCAAAACTCTGCATATTACAATGGCCACCCAATTACAGATCGGGTTAAGTATCGGGTCATGGTTGTGATTCAGTCACAAGATTATTCATCAACCTGGCCCCAGTTATGGGCTTTCAGCCATAAACATTATTTTCACAGTAGGTGCTAAGGTATTGTAACCAAACCCTGCTATCTCTCTCCAAATTTAAGAAGTCAACATTGGTAGGTAGACAGCTTGAGGTAACTGGTGCAAGATAGTGGGACAACATTTAACTGCAGCTTAGAACTCATTTGTTTCTGGAAATCCAAAAACTCTTCTGTTCTGTTCAGGCATGAACTCAGAATGTTTTGCCAGTACTTATATATCCGTGTTTAGGCACCTTGCAATTTGCCTGTGACCTACATGGCTTGAACTTTCTCTGCATCTTCCCAGCACAGGTACTCATTTCCCCACTTGTTGATTCATTCAGAGACTGCTTGTACACTGAACGAATATTGACTAGTTTCAGTTATCTTTTCTTTACAGTTTACATGTATCTGAAGTGTCAGTCAGTGTATTTTTTAACTTATTTTAGTATTTTGCTCCTCGGCAGGGTGCTAGATTCTCCCCTGCTGAGGCATCCATTTGCCCCTCCCCCGGCATGCTGCATTCGCTTCCAGGTTAGATGCCGGGGCCGTGCAGCAGAGACACAAGACGTGGAGGGGCAGAGAGCCAATTCCACGTTGTGTCACCACCACGCGGCCCTTCCCAACACCTACAGCACGATGGGGGGCGGATCGCTTGTGGAAGAAGGAAGACGGAGCACACCAGCGAGCCCTGAAAAGCTACTATTCTCTGTCGCCTTTTTGACGTCTGTCATGAGTTTGGAGGCGACGATCTCCACTGACAGCGTTGTTTCCCTCCACACGGCTGTTGATGTCAGATGGATTGTCCCGATGTTTATGAGGTATTGGCTGGATGTAACCCCCATTGACTGTACCAATGCGCTCACTGCTTCCTTTTTGTCTTCTATTTCCCCTCTTCCTCTCTTATCAAGCTGGGTATTAGGAAAAAGAGGAGTATTTAAAGTTCAATGGGGCAAAACTTTTTTTAGTACCATCTGGGGAAAAAACATTTTTGTAATAACAGATGAGAACTTTGTTGGCTGCCATCCCAGTGAGGATTTCTTGACCCAGTCTGCCACCTCTCTGTTAATGTGCTCCGGCATCCCCGGTTAATTTCCTTTTGCCTGTGGGGACTTCGTTAGATCACTACCATAGCCCCAAGAAAATATAAAGGAAAATATAAATACGGAGGGAAAGAGGTTTTTCCTGGGTCCATTTTAGTTAGTCGCTTGGGGTCAGTGAAAGCTTAGCTGAGGCTTGCAGTCTGTGCCCTTTTATCCAGTATTCATGCTCTGCATTTCTGTATTCAATTCTATTCATTTTATGCTTCTTTAGTGGCATTGTTTTAATTCCATTATCAACTGCCATTCTGTGAAAGCATCATTATCAGTGCTATGGATCATATACTTTGCATCATGCTCTTTACTCGGAATTACAAGAACAGAATGCAAGGCACACAGAATAATGTTTTGTATTGCCGACCCTAAGACTGCGTAAACAGTCAAGCACTTAGGTACATACCCGTGTCAGCCTTCTGTGCGTGAACATAAACATGTCCCCAATAAAAACATTGTCGGACAAAGGGCTTAGGGGGTTCCAGACAGAACTTTCATGCATACTGCATGGAGATTTTTGGCCAACCTCAGCCTATGTCCCTCCACGGATCCAGATCTGCAGACTGGTGGCCTGTCCTTCTACCAAGGTAACGGGGGTGGGGTGTGGGTCTTATGCACACTGTACGGACAGATTTGTCTTACATCGCCATGCTCTCTCCTAGGGGTTAGAGATTAGGCTTTTAGGTAGGAATTGTGTATTCATGTTAATACAAAAATGTTGGAGTTGTTTATATTCACATCTCTGACTTTTACAATCCTGATTTTGTTACTTCTCATTATCCTAATCATTGCAGCTCATGCATTTTATCACAAATTGCAGTCCTTTCAGTAGATGTATTGAAAACTGTCCTGCATCTACTTTTTTGCCTATGTCTTTGTAAAAGACTTGTATGTGGCAAGAACAGGGTAAGACTTGTTTCAACCATGATTTCCCTGAGGGGTTTTCCGAGTCTATGCAAGGCTGCCACAAATCACCTTTATCGGTTGGGTTTTGGTGTGGTACTGCTAGTTGGGGGGGCGTAGGTTGCCACGCTGCAAAATGACCACGGAGTAGAAGAGCTCTGTGGACTCCGAGCTATTCTTTCAAAATCCTTCTACCTGCTCCCAGGGTTTCCAGTTGGCGAAACTACTGGCAGATACCCCAAAGATGGTGTTGCACATGAGGAGCCTCCCTCGGGATGCTAAGGAGAACTGCTGATGGGAGTCGGCGATTGTGCGCAGTTGCCGGAGCGGCAAGGGACTGGATGCCAGAGGGCCTGCTGCATGGTGGGGGGCCTGGGCAGCGAAGTCCACAGGTTGTGAAGGAAAGATCTACAGAGGTCAGAATCCAACATTCCATGAGCCTACCTTGTGTGTGGTGGCCTGTGGCTCGAAGTGGTTGGAGGCAGGGCTTGCAGATGGCCTGGGCCACCAGAGGGGGATCACTGAGCAGATGAGGTGAGTGGTGGCACCCGATACTGTAGGAAAGTGCTAGCCCCCTGGCTCTGACATAAAAAACAGGCTTTATATTATTGCGGCCAGCGAGACCTGGTGTGATTGAGAGGGCGAGATCTGTGGGTCCCGGCTGGGTCGCGCTTGGGAGGCTGTGCGGCAGAGGACAGCTTTTGGCATTGACGTCCTGGGGGATCTTTACTCCTAAAAAATCACTTTACTGCCAATGAAGCCTGGCAGTCAAAGGATGCCTGTTGGGAATTGGTAAGGTGCTTTGATGTGAGGGTTGCCCGTCCAACTCTTGTGCCAATTGGGTGCCCTACACTGCGATCTTTGGGCCCTGGCAGTGGTCCTGAGAGAGCGGGAGAACTCACTCATCAATGGACTTAGCAGAGGCCTGCATGACACTTGTGGTGTAATAGTGCTGACCTCCTCAGGATCAGGCATGTGAGAAGCTCACTGTGGTGCTGATTTGTGGTTTGGCATGGAGATTGGTAGCCTGGAAGTGGCAGGGCATAGGAGCCTACAATACGATTGGGCTCTTTGGGCAGTATACTTGAGATTCCACAGCATCGCTGCAAAAATTGATAAAACTCAACCGAAACTCCACTTTGATAGTTGCAAGTTACAGCGGTTGAAGGCTGCTGAACCTACTTTGCAAAGAGATATGGAGGAAATGTTGGACACGCATGGTGACTCAGACCTTAAACCAATCCTAGCGGTGATGCAGCAGAGCCTAACAAGCATTGATCGTAAGACTGATGTGTTAATGTACAGGATGAACTGAATGACAGAACGTCTAGATGAACACGTGGGCTGTCTGGATGGGGCAGAAAGCAGAATCTCTGAGATCAAGGATGTGGAGGCTGATGGGGAGACAACTCAGAGGAAACTGGATAAACAACTTGCTGCGCTAAAGACCAAGGCAGTAGATTTGGAGGCGCGATCCAGAGAGAAATACCTGAGAATCGTTGGGGTTGCAGAGACCACCATGATAGACAATATGGAGTGCTTTGTGGAACAACTGTTGCAGGATCTGTTGTGCCGAGACTCTTTTTCGCTGCTGTTTGTAGTGGAACGGGTGCATTGATCACTAGCATCGTGACCTGGGCCTGGAGCACCACCGAGACCTATAACAGCGAAGTTGTTAAACTTCAGAGACAGAGATGCAGCGCTCTGTAGGGCATGGAAGCTGAAAGAACTTAAATATGTTGGCACTACCGTGTACTTGTATCCAGATTGTATGGAGCAGGTGGAAGACACCAGGAAGCACTTTCTCCCTGTCAAGCGTAAAATGAAAGAACTCAATCTGGAATACAACATGCTTTATCCAGCTCGTCTTCAGGTCCTTGTGGATGGTAAGGCAGAAATTTTCATGGACCCGAAGGCTGTCCTGAAATTTCTGAAATGCAGGGGGAGCGCTGGGAGGTACAGTTGTTCCCCGTAGGGAGAACTCAAGGAGAGCCAGACAGTGATCTGGATGAGGTGGAGTGACTGTCGCTGTTGATTACATGGGTTCCCAGGAATGTGTTAATTCACCTACTGTGTTTATCGCATGTAAAAGGTGGGGTGACATACTGTCATTATTGATGTTGCTATGTTAGAGGTCGAGCATGGTTTAAATGATTATGAAGAGAGCTTATATGTCCTTCACATGAGGGGGGCTTGAATCATAGCTGGACGGTTATTGTGTATTTGATTTGCCATACTGCGCCCTTAGCTGGGTGGTGTACTCACGCCACAATAGAAGTTGGAAAGAGACATTTTGTCCGGAGGTCAGGGGGGCGGTTGGGACCACAAGTTTTTTAGTGGGGCAATTGTTTCCCTCCCTGAGTGTACACCACTAATTGTGTATTGTAGGAATAAGTGTTTTAGTTGGAAAGGGACATGGGAGGGAGAGGTTCCATCGCACAAGTTTGGCTTATGTGGAATGTGGGTGGAGAGAGAGAGAGATTTCATGCAGGGAACAAGATGCATAGGACAGTCATTAGTCAACGGACAAAGGCAGGCAGAGAGCAAAGTTTCCAGAATGGGCAATGGGATGTCTGATGATTTAACTAGGGGGTACGGGGCACTGATGTTGACAGCCCCACGACTCCACTTGGAATGTGAGAGGTCTCAATGACATCAGGAAGTTTCATAAAGTTATGTCATTTCTTATAAAAGAAGCAATAGATGTGTTTTATTCTCTAGGAAACACATTTGGCGGCGGCAAGGGCTACTCTAGACATAACTCTGCAGGCGGGTCTTGTGGATGTATGGTGATCTCTTGGAGCTGGGGGTGCGGGCTATATGAATTATTCATCGCAACACGACATTCATATGCAGAGAGATTTCTGGCTGCTGTTGTGGAAGCTGCTCCCGCGTGTGCAGCAGTGCGAATCCCTACCGCGTACCTACACAGACCACTCCATGGTGGTGCTGAAGCTAAAGCTGGGGTCTCCGCATAGTGCCCCTTTTACTTGGCGGTTCCCCCCGTATTCATTGATCATCGTGGCTTTTAGGGAAGAATTGCGCCAAGCTATAGAAGAATTCTTCTTCACAAATATTGGAATGGTAGATAAATCTGCTACTGTATGGGAAACCTTCAAAGTCTCTATTAGAGGTGTTGCAATCTCCAAACATGCTGGAGTACTACGCTCAATTCAAAATAGCTTGGTGAAACTTGACAAAGAACTGGCCACATTGAAGCAGCAGCACAGGGTGATGGTGGACCTGGGGTTGTTCGGCGACATTAAAGGGAAGATTGATGAATATCATGAGCAGGCACAGCAAGAAGTGGAACATCTTGGGAAGTACTCAGTGGCGCACAGATACGAAGAGAGGTGAACGCCCAGGAGCTAAACTAGTGGCCGCGGTGCACGTTTGCAGGGATGATGCTGCTTTCTTAGAGATACAGGATGAACAAGGGCACCCCTTATATGATACAGATGAGATAGTTTGGCGCTTTTGTAGATACTACTTGTACTTATATATGACTTAGCCCAGTATGGGCGAGGTAAATGATTATTTGGCTCATATAGCTGTGAAGTGGCTCACAAATGAGCAAAGAGAAAACTTAATGGCCCTGCTGACCCCTGAGGAGGTCCGGGACGGCTTAAGAGCATGCCTTCTGGACAGGTGCCTGGGACAGATGGACTCACAGTAATCTTCTATAAGGTTTTTCAGGATATGCTGATACCTCATTTGGTCACTCTGTTTACAGACATAGCTTTGGATGGTATTATGCACCCAACTATGAGATAAGCCCTCCTTGTCACGACCCTGATGCTTGGAAAGCCGGCCAGTGCTTGCTCCTCTTTTCAACCAATGTCCCTTTTAAATTTTGACACAAAGCTTTTTGCTAAAATTCCTGCCAATCAACTGGCACGGAGATTACCAGCAGTAGTTGGCCTGGAGCAGGCAGGCTTTGCATCGGGTCACTTCCTCACAGATAATCTCTAAACCTTTTTTGGGGTGGTACAGAGTCTTACTCAAGAGGTGTGGGCAGGGGTGATTTTTATTGACATAGACATGGAGAACACTTTGACTCAATGGCCTGGAGCTTTTTGAGGGGCGCCTTGTGGCGAATCGGTGTTGGTGAAGTTTTCCTTCAGTTGGTAATGTCCTCTATGCAGATCCTATGGCATGTATACGAATTAATGGTGCGGTTTCTAAGTCTAATATTATAAGCAGGGGCACTGGGCAGGGCTGCCAACTATCTCCTCTGCTATATGCTTTGGTGGCTGAACCCCTAGAATATGTATTACATGAATACCACTCGCACTGAGGGCTCCTGTATCCTGGCATAGTTTAATAAATTCTTGCTGCACAGATGATACATTGATTATATGCGCAAACCAGGTCACAATGTGGCACCAGTGCTTTGGGAGGTGACACTGTTTGGGAGCCTCTTAGAGCTACATATCAATTGGGATAAATCTACTATCATGCCAAGTACTCCTGCAACGACCGTGGAATACCCTCTGCAGTGGACCACTGAGCACATTCGTTATCCGGGGATTAGGTTACACACCGACTCTGACATTGTGCTTTTGAAAAAACTATGAGGTGGCAGAGTGAAAATTGGCTGAGACCCTGGAGATGGATCAAATTACTCACTAGCTGGTTGGTGGCACTTATGAAAATGATTGTGCTCCCACAGCTATTGTTCTTGTTTATAAATATACCACTGCTATTGCTGTAAACGTTCTGGGCCACACTGCCCTTTGATATGTGGGGATTATGTGTCCCAGACTTGGAGGCCTACTACCTTGCAGCACAGAATAGTTTTGCGTATTATTAGCTGCATGGCACCCAGGACCTTCCCCATCTACATCCTGAGTGCATATTGGCGGCCCCTTCACATTGTCCCAGGCCTGTTTCGCAAGCCGACTCAGCGGTATGGGGTTTTGGACTCCTTAAATAGCACGATTTGTTCATGGCGTCATATATTATTTAGGCAAGGGGGGTGCTATTATATACCCCACACACTCTAGTGGCCTGGTGTTTGTGGTTTCTGTTGGGACAGGAACAGGGTGTGAGGCAGGCATTAGACTTGCTGGTCATACACCTTATGGGGGACTTCTTCGTGAAGGGGACAGTGAAAGAGTCGACCCAGATCATGGAACACACAGACGTGCTCACTGCTTTGTTGAAGTTTCATTACTTTAGAGCCTGGCAGGCTATGTGCAAATTGTTGGGCAACAACCTCTTGAGTTGCCAGCTTTGACATATTTGTTACAAGCTACCTCACCTACTATCCTATTAGTTTGACTCTAATAATACTTTCAAGAGAATCGCAGACCCGCCTTATTTGCACCTAGGCTGGAATGGCAAAGGGAACTACAAATTACTATAGCAGACCACTTTAAATATATCAGTAGGGTGTATTGCACCCCGAACATGCTTGCCAGATATGGCCTTCGGGTAAATGCTAAGTGCTGGGGATGTCAGTAGGATGATGCAGGATTTGCGCACATAGTCTGGTACTGTTCGAGAATATAGGGTTTCTGGGATGAGGTATTTCTTTCCTTGGAGGACATTACAGGGGGCACCTGATTAGGGATCCGCTGCTCGCTTTATTAGGGTATGATTAAATAGTGCCTAGAACAAATAGGAAGATAGTAGCTATGGGCCTATTGTTAGTGAGGTGCAGAATCGCTATCTGATGTGCCAAAGGTCCGGTGCCACAAATTAAGGATTGGCATGGTGATATGGCATATTTCAGCACGCACTCTGATGTCTATAGAGAGCCAAGCCCAGTTGCTGCACACCACGCGATATATGGGGGTCATACACAGAGAGCACAATGCTGTGGTTGACAGTCTGAGACCAGAAGGTGTCAGGGAGGAACTGTAGCCTTGGAAGAGCACAGGGGAAAAAAATCTAGTTGGACGGGATGAGGGGTTCCTGTGGGAGAGAGAGATGGGCAATGTTTTTCACAAATGGTGTGCTATTGACTCTATGAATATGAGGCCAGATGTACGATGGCCTATCGGGGTGGCAAACAGTGAAAATCACTGTTTGAAATTGCAAAATGGGCTGGTTCGATGTACCATCCCTATTTTATGAGTAGTGACTCACAAAATAGGGATTTGCAACTCGCAATTAGGAGGGGGCATCCAGAAAGCGTCCCTTCCTAATTGCGAGTCACAAGGGGATGTATGATTGTTTTGTGACTGCAATTGCGGTAACAAAACAATCGCAGTTCCCATCAACTTAAAATTGGTGGAAACCCATTCGTAAACCGGAAGGGGTTCTCAGGGGACCCCCTCCCCTTTGTGAATGAATGCAACTATATTTATTTGGACCACTGCCTGCTCTGAAAAAAACTAACAAAAACAAAATAATTTTTTAAATGCATCCTATTTTCCTTTAAGAAAAAAGGACTGCATTAGAAAAAAACTGCTTTATTTAAAGACAGTCACAGACGTGGTGGTCTGCTGACCACAGTAGACCACCATCCCTCTGATTGCAGCCATTACCAATGGGGTCGCAATTTGTGACCTACCTCATAATTATTTATGAGATAGGTAATTGGCAACCCCATTCGGAATCGCAAACAGTGACATTGACACTGTTGTGCATTTGCTTTTGTGACTCACAATTTGCGACTCGCGAATGAGTCACAAATTGTGAGTTGCAAAAAAAAAAACGTAGTCATACATCTGGCCCATGGATTGTTACATGTTGGATAATGCATATGGGAATTACTGCTTTTATAACAAATGCCATGTTCAATATAACAATGGAAATTGGCTGATGTTTTTGTACATGTCTGGAGGAAAGGGGAGCTGGGTATTTGAGGCCTTTCCAATGTATTTCTGTAATTGCTTTCTCCCTTTATTCAAACCTACTTTTCCACATAGGCTTTCTTTTTGTCCTATGAATATATGCAATGGTTATAACCTTAGTGAAGTTAATAAAGTTTAAAAAAAGCACTGCCATTAAGCCGGGAGGGTTGGGCCTGACAACTGCCATCTGGTGTAGAAGTGACTCCGTTGCCTAGAACGCAGAGGTGCTTCAGTCTTGTTACTTTGCCAGAGTCATTCTGACAAGGTGAAGACCAGAAAGAGAAAACACTTTGAGTCTGGGGGCACAGCAGGAAACCTGAACGCCTCTACCCTTGCTCAGAGTGTTATGAAACGTGCAGGGCAACTTGCCACCAGAAGCAATTGTAGTCCCCGCCAACACAAGGAAACCAGCTTGGCATCGGATTTCCCACATGTTGATGATTCCCTTCAGATGTTGGGCTCATCAAAGTTGGAGGAGGTGTTGATGGGTTGCCACCTGACAGGTTGTGTGCTCCTCCATGGGTCCCCAAGGATCCTTCACAGGTTTCTATGGCCGCTACACCCTCTGAGGGGTCTGATGTTGCCAGAGCAAGGATAACCTTATCAGGTTCTATATTCATCTCAAGCCTTGCTACGCTGCATGTCGCCCCTTCCTGCCAATATGGTGCCATCTCTCAGGAATATTTCATGGTGGGAAGTCAGCAGCAGGTGGTGCAGCAGCCAGAGTCCTCCTCCGATAAATCTGGAACTATGCAAATGGATGCCAAGATCTTGTGCAATATGATACTCAAGGAGATTAGGGACCTCAGGGGACCACAGACGTCGGAAGTAGCCGCTCCCTTCTTGCAAGGCTTGCCAATATTGAGGAGAAGATGGCACAGTTCCTCGAGAGGCTGAAGCAGGCAGAGGCTAGAGTCTCACAACTGGTAGACCAAGTCTTGTTGATACAAAAGCAAGTCGTCCAGCTTAAGAAATACAACTCATCTCTAGACTAAGATTGAGGAACTTGAGAATCATTCGTGATGCACCAATTTGCGTCTAGTGGGCATCCTGGAGGGATGTGAAGGTCAGCAAGTTCTTCAATGGGTGGACTTCTTCATTAGATCCCACGTTCTTCCAGAGTATTCAGCGACTTATCTCTAACAAGTATTCACTGGGTTCCAACACAACTCTCTCCCAGCTTGAAATTCCCATGCACTATTCTGGTAATCTTTATGGAATATCAGATTAAAGAGAAAGTCCTAGCTGAGGCCATCAAGTGAAAACAATTCGCCATTCCGGAATTTCGCAATGCCATATCTTCTCTGATATGACTGCCTCAGCTGCTCGTCATCAGAAGGACTTTGTGAAAATAGTACATTTATTTAATAACCAGGGCTTACAAGCATCAATTATTCAGCAATCAAAATTTAAAGTCTTGGCCAGGGGGCCAGGGGGCAATTCGATTTCTTTACTAGTGTACCAGACACTCAGCAGCTTCTGCATGAGATTTCTAATCCACTGAGTGTGTAGCAAAGGATACAATTAGATGGTTTGCTACTAGTCAGTGTTCTGGGCCTAGGCAGGCCAGTAATTCAGAGGTTTGGTATTAATATGTGCTTGATTGTCTTGTCAGTGCCTTCGTTGTTTGGCCTGGTGGTTTTAGCCTGGCTAACTTTTAGGTATTTGAAAATGTAATCATCATTGCGGCATGGAGGGGTGGGGAGTCACGAGGGCCACAGAGTGCAAACTCATGGCATACATATGTACAAATGTAGGGACACTGCCCAGTCTTCAATGTCCGTGGGCCACAGGGCCACAACACAGAGGCCAAGGCCCCACCTCACTCCTGCAACAACACAGAGAGAACACTGCAGGGGCATCAGGTCGAAAACAGACAGGCCCCTCAGGGGGACAGGGAATGGGGGGCACCTCAGCCGGAAGATGGTACAACACCACTGGTCCTTGAGGGGGCTACATCACCTATGTGCTGTCCTGGGGAGTGCAAAGCCACAGTCTCTCAAGTGGGTTGTCTGCCCACTGCTTGGTCCTGGGGAGTGCAAAACCACAGTCTCTCTAGTGGGTGGTCTGCCCACTGCTTGGTACTGGGGAGTGCAAAGCCACAGTCTCTCAAGTGGATGGTCTGCCCACTGCTTGGTCCTGGGGAGTGCAAAAACACAGTCTCTCAAGTGGGTGACTACTGCCACTGGCTCTGGAGGGGGCATTGTGCCCAGTGTTCTTCATCCTGGGAAGGATGGGGTGAGCGGATGGTTTCTTCCACTGGCTCTGGAGAGGGCAGTGTGCCCAGTGTTCTTTATCCTGGGAAGGATGGGGTGAGTGGATGGCTTCTTCCACTGGTTCTGGAGGGGGCATTGTGCCCAGTGATGCAGATCTTGGGGAGTTCAAGGACACGGTCTCTCACCTGGGTGTCACACCCACAGGATTTTCTGGGGCCAGGCCGCACAACAGCCCATTTACTCAGGACTACACATCATCCAGCAGCAGTGACGGCTGCTCACTGCTGGCAGTGGTGGTGTTGGTGGTGGTGCTGGTAGTGGTGGGGGGAGGCTCCAGCCCTTCCCTTGCAGTCTCGGATGGCTGCCCACGGGGCTGCTGCTGCTGGCAGTGGTGCTGGTGGTGCTGCTGGTAGTGGTGGGTGGAGGCTCCAGCCCATCCCCTGCAGCCTCGGACGGCTGCCCACTGGGGCTGCTGCTGCTGGTGGTGGTGCTGGTGGCGGTGCTTGCAGTGGTGCTGGTGGAGGTGCTGGCAGTGGTGGGGGAGGCTCCAGCCCTTCCCCTGCAGCCTCGGACAGCTGCCCACTGGGGCTGCTGCTGCTGTTGGGGGTGCTGCCGGCGGTGCTGGCAGTGGTGCTGGTGGCGGTGCTGGGAGGAGGCTCCAGCCCTTCCCTTGCATCCTCGGATGGCTGAACCAACATGGTTGGTGGTGGGGGCTCCGAATGAGTCCCAGCACCAGGCCTTCTGTCCTTCCTGCCTGCAGGCCCCTTTCCCTTCCTTGAGGCAGCTAGTGGTGACTCCTTGCCCTTCCTCGATGCAGCTGGTGGTGCCTCCTTGCCCTTCCTTGGGGCAGCTGGTGGTGCCTCCTTGCCCTTCCTCGGGGCAGCTGGTGGTGCCTCCTTGCCATTCCTCGGCGCAGCTGGTTGTGCCTCCTTGCCCTTCCTCGAGGCAGCTAGTGGTGGCTCCTTGCCATTCCTCGAGTCAGCTGGTGCAGGCACAGAGGTATCCACTACCACCAGGGAGCTTCCATCGGAGGAGGTATCACTGACAGAACTGTTCCCTCCAGGCTCCGCCGTGGTGCTCCCCTCGCCCTCCGTCCCACTGGTGCCCTCACCATTAGTGGATTCGGCATCCTGGGTCCTGTGGGATGCAGCTCCCTCCATCGCCAGTGCCTCTGCTCCTCCGCCAGATGATGCTAATACACAGAAGGACATGGTGACAAAACAAAAAGGGGGGGGAGAGACAAAGGGTACACTTGGTCAATGGCGGCAACAAAACCACAGTTGGCGTACACGACACACACACAGAGGGAACAGTCTGACGCACTAGGCAATGCACTACCAGTCACTATGCTAGTCTCCAGCCCATGGACAGGGACACCTAATGCCAATTGCAGCATACCTGAGACCCACAGACCCCTACCCAGTAGTGGATGCCTACTAGCCTTTCAGTGTGACTGCCTGGTGCCAGGTACCCTCTCCCATCTGGAGTACCTGTCGTCACTACAGTGGCCGTGGACTGGGTGGCTGAGGTGTTCACCTGGGTTCTGACCACCCTGGGCTGAAGTGAAGGACGGGGGGAGTGGTAGGGAATAGGTCAATGGTGGAGAGGAAAAGCTTCTTAGGGACATTGGGACGGGAAGAGGGTGAAGGTTTGGGAGTGGAGGAAGAGGAAGTGGTTGTAGGAGGTGTCAATCTGCTGTGTTTGGGTGCAGGTGCATGTGCTGGATGCTGTTGTGAGGTGGATAGCTGTTGGGTGTCTGAGTGCTTGCGTTTGTGTACTTTGGGAGGATGGGGCACAGACACGGTGGGAAAGGACACAGGGGACGTGTGCATGGAAGTGGGGGTGGTGACTGCCAGTAAGGGGTGTGTAGTTATAGGCGTGCTGGTGACTGTGGTAGTGGA
The DNA here is from genome assembly GCF_031143425.1 of Pleurodeles waltl. Classification (NCBI taxonomy): domain Eukaryota; kingdom Metazoa; phylum Chordata; class Amphibia; order Caudata; family Salamandridae; genus Pleurodeles; species Pleurodeles waltl. Next base: position 731,019,225 of record NC_090449.1, read on the forward strand.
TGTAGTGCATGCAGGTGTGAGTGGAGAAGCTACTGAGAGGGAGGTGGACAAGGAGGAGGAGGGGGCACAGTGGAGGCAGTGGATGATGGTATGTCTGAATCTGGATGGTGTTTGTGTGAATGCCTGTGGGATGACGTGTGGTGCTTGTGTTCGCCTGAGCCACTCATGTGTGTTGTCTCGTGTGCATGCTGGTCTGCCTGTGTGCTTGGGATAGGTTGGGGTTGAGGGGAATGGGATTGGTTAGAGGGAAGTTGGAGGGGGGAGGCTACAAACAGGGACAATGGCTGCCATCAGAGAGGAGGCCAAAGCCTGGATTGATCTATGTTGGGCCGCCATGCCAGTGTGAATGCCCCCCAGGAATGCATTGGTCTGTTGCATTTGGGCTGCCAGCCCCTGGATGGCATTCACAATGGTTGACAGCCCAACAGAGATGGCTCGCAGGAGGTCAATAGCCTCCTCACTCAGGGCAGCAGGGCTAACTGGGACAGGGCCTGAGGTGCCTGGGGCGAAGGAGATGCCCACCCTTCTGGGTGAGTGGGCACGGGAAAAATGCTGAGGGGCTGCAGGGAGGGCAGTGCTGGTACAGGGGCGGCGGCTGTACCTGTAGTTTGGATGGGCACAGAGGTGTCCGCCACCACCAGGGAGCTTCCATCGGAGGAGGTATCACTGTCAGAACCATCCCCTCCAGTCTCTGCCATGGTGCTCCCCTCGCCCTCTGTCCCAATGGTGCCCTCACCGCTGGTGGATTCGGCATCCTGGGTCCTGTGGGATGCAGCTCCCTCCGTCACCAGTGCCTCTGCTCCTCTGCCAGATGATGCTAATACACAGAAAGACAGGATGACAAAACAAAAAGGGACAAAGGATACACTTGGTCAATGGCGACAACAAAACCACCGTTGGCGTACACGACACACACACATACACACACACACACAGGGAACAGTCCGACGCACTAGTCAATGTATACCCGTCACAATGGTAGTCACCAGCCCATGGACAGGGACACCTAATGCCAATTGCAGCATACCTGAGATCCACAGACCCCTGCCCATTAGTGGATGCCTACTAGCCTGTTTGGAGGAAGTTTACATCAGACCCTGCCCAACATGAGACCTAGCCTGCAGTGTCAGGCCTGGCCTAGGGGCACCCACAGGCCCACATCCCCCACCCAGAACCCACCCCACCACATGCCCCAGCTGGGTCTCCGCCGTCTTCTGTGATCAGCGTCTCAGGTTCTCCCACTGTTTCCGACAGTGGGTGCTCCACCTGCTGTAGACTCCCAGGGTCCACACTTCCTGGGCAATGGCATGCCATAATCCCTTTTCCTGATGGGTGCTGACCTGCAGAGAAATACACATAGGCAAAGGGATCAGTCAGACCATCCTGCATGTTACACTCATGGCCCACCATGGCCCTTCCCATCACCTTACGCACAGACATGGCCCAGCATACATGCTGTACGCTGCCCAGGGCTCATCCACAAACTCCCTCTACACGAGGCCTTCACACGCAGCTCTCCATGCATTCATGCCCCATGCATCGTTCTCACAGTGTACTCACCTGTTGGTCTTGAGGCCCATACAGCATTTGGTACTGGGGTAGGACCCCATCCACCAGTCTTTCCAACTCCGCCGAAGTGAAGGCAGGGGCCCTTTCCCCAGTGACACAAGCCATGGTCCGTTCCAGACACAGGTCACAGCAGCACATGCAGTGTAGGTCCTCTCCTGTTGAAGGTCAAGTAGCAAGTGAGTGAACAGACAGAAAATGGCGCTCACGTCTGCGGCTGTGCGTACCGTCACCTCTGGCATACATCACCATTGGCCACTGTACCCCATAGGGGCCAATAATAACCAATGAGGAGTTGCACGGCGGTTCTCGACCGCCTCACGCAATGGCGCACAACGTTGGCAGAATTACATCATTTCCAGATGTTCCTCCATACAGGACAGGCGGACGCCATTACAGGGGGGGGCAGGCAATGGCCCCTAATTGCGTCACAGTACACATAAGCACCATTTGGACCCCTCCAACAACATGCAGTTAAAATCACAACATGCACTGAAGTGTAGTGGTAGGAATAATGAGATACTGACCAGCTGCTCACCGTTTTGCCCCATAGATTGCAACCGCTGCGGATGAATAGGAGATGGAGACATCCCCCCCATGTACAGACCCCTGGTGGACTTGGCAACAATGGAGGACAGGCACATCATCCTCACCTATAGACTTGACAGGGCCACAATCACAGAGCTGTGTGCCCAATTGGAGCCTGACCTGATATCTGCTATCCGTCAACCCACTGGGATCCTCCCTCTTGTGCAAGTCCTATCTGTGCTCCATTTCCTGGCAACTGGCTCCTTCCAAGTGACAGTGGGCTTGGCAGCAGGAACGTCACAGCCAATGTTCTCAATTGTGCTGACCAGAGTGTTGTTTGCCCTGATTAAACATATGCGCAGCTACATTGTGTCCCTCCCGGTGGAGGATTTGGCCACAGTGAAAGCTGATTTCTATGCAATGTGACGTATCCCCAACATCATTGGGGCAATTGATGGTAAACATATTGCATTCGTCGTCCCCCAGAGAAATGAACAGGTGTTCAGAAATCAAAAGAGCTTTCACTCCATGAATGTGCAGATAGTGTGCCTGGCGGACCAGTACATCTCCCATGTCAATGCAAAGTATCCTGGGTCTGTCCATGATGCCTTTATCCTGAGAAATAGCAGCATCTCATATGTGATGTCTCGACTCCAGAGGCACCGGGTGTGGCTAATAGGTGAGCCCTGGTTCCCACCCAGTATATGTTGGTATGGGTATGGTGTGGGTCCTAAGGGTTAGTGTGTGTCTAACAGTTTTCCCTCGATATTTTCAGGTGACTCAGGTTACCCCAACCTCTCATGGTTTCTGACCCCTGTGAGGAATGCCAGGAGAAGGGCAGAGGAACGTTACAATGAGGCACATGGGTGAACAAGAAGAATAATTGAGAGGACATTCAGCCTCCTGAAGGCCAGGTTTCGTTGCCTCCATCTAACAGGTGGTTCCCTGTGCACTCACACATGAAAGAGGTGCCAGATCATCGTGGCATGCTGTATGTGGCACAACCTTTCCTTACATCGCCAGGTGCCTTTTCTGCAGGAGGAGGAGGCTGGAGATGGGCGTGTGGCAGCAGTGGACTATGTGGACAGTGAAGAAGGCAGAGGATGAGGATGAGGACAAAAGAAGTACAACCATAAGTCAATACTACCAATGACACACAGGTAAGACAGTGTAACTTAGATTTCATTGACAGTTTTGTGATTGAAATTGTCACTGGCAGGCTGATTTTTCCACTTCTATGGCCACTCACTGTACCCTTTGACATCTCTATTTTCAGATGTCTGTGCCCCACGCTGGCTCCTGGTGTGTTGACTGCAGCCAACTACAGGTCATTCCTATGTATACATTACTGTACAGTTTAATAGCAATGTTTGAACGTTGTAAAACAAATACATACGTAAATCATTTGACATACTCCATACTTGTATTTTTTCAAAGGGTGTTTATTTAAGTGCTAAGAAGTAAATGGGGATGTGCAATGGGCTTGGGTGATGGTGGAGGAAAGTCCAGGATAGAGTCCAGTCTATTTGTATCACAGGTGCATTGTCCAATGGGGCATAGGAAAGGGAGCAGTGGCAGTTCAAGGTGGACAGGGTAACAGAGTGGGACAAAAGGGTGACATTCAGGAGAGTCTTATTTCCTGGCGGGGGACTTGGCAATAGTCTCTTGCTTCTGCCTGGATCACAGGGAACGTTTGCAGGGTGTTTCTCCTTCTGCAGGGGGAGGGACGCTGGTGGCCTGCTGTTCCTGTGGCGGGGCCTCCTATCCACTAGCAGCAGCGGAGGTAGAGGGCTGTTCATCGGTTTGGCTAGTGGTAGGGGCCCGGTGGTGTGTCACTGCCTCCCTCATGGTGTTGGCCATGTCTGCCAGCACCCCTGCAATGGAGCCCAGGGTGGTGATGATGTCCTTCAGGTCCTCCCTGATCCCCAGGTACTGCCCCTCCTACAGCCGCTAGTTCTCCTGCATCTTATCCAGTATCTGGCCCATCGTCTCCTGGGAATGGTGGTATGCTCCCAGGATCTCGGTGAGTGCCTCCTGGAGAGTCGGTTCCCTGGGCCTGTCCTCCCCCTGTCGCACAGCAGTCCTCCCAGCTTCTCTGTTGTTCTGTGCCTCTGTCCCCTGAACCGTGTGCCCACTACCACTGACCACAGGTCCTTGATCGTCCTGTGTTTGTGATGTGCCCTGAGGTCCCTGTAGTGGTGGACACACTGCTGATTGACGTGTCCTGGGGACAGAGGTATGGGCCCGCTTGGTGGGTGCTATGCTGGTGTTTCCTGAGGGGGGAGGCTCTGTGGTGGTATGGGACTATGCCTGGATAATCAACTGTCCGGAGATCCCTGAGGGGCCAGGTTGGTAATCTAGATCCAGGCGAGCAGAGCTGCTGTCATCACTGTGGGTCTCTTCTGGGGGGGCCTGGATGTTGCTGGCACCTCTTCTCCCGTAACGTGAACTGGGGGACCTGTGGGGATGTAAATGAAGTGTTATTGTTTCTGCATGTGACATCTTGTGCATGAGTGTGTTGCCCTCTATGGTTGTTCTTGCCCTGGCAGATTAGCCTTTGTGTGAGTCGTTATTGGTGGGCTAGCTGTTTCCCTGTAGTGTTCATGCTTTATTGTAGGTGCCCAAGCAGGTCTATGATGGGTGTCCATGCATTGGTGTTGCATGCAGGGCTTGGTATTGGGATGGGTGGGTTATGATGGTGGGGTGTGTGGGAGGTGGTGGAGTGATGGGAGTGAGGGTAAGGGTGGGGGTATGTGATGGCATGCAGGTAGGGGGGTGATAGTAGTAAAGAGTCCAATCCTCCTCCTACTCCTTCAAGGCCCTCAGGATGCGTGATTGCCAAGACTTCCATGTTGTTAGTTGTGGGGGAGAAGGTGGGGGTCCACCGCCAGTCCTCTGTACAACTATTTGGTGTCTTGCTGCCACAGAACGCATCCTTTGTTCTGGGGTGCTGTCCTACTGCATTGACCCTGTCCACGATTCTCCGCCATAGCTCCATTTTCCCAGCGATGGATGTCTGCTGCACCTGTAATCCGAATAGCTATGGCTCTACCCGGATGATTTCCTCCACCATGACCCTTAACTCCTCCTCTGAGAGCCTGGGGTGTCGTTGTGGTGCCATGGGTGTAGTGTGAGTGGTGTGGGTGAGGATGTGTGGGGTGATGTATTGGGGTGTGTGCTGTAAGGTGCATGGATGGTGTATGGGTGATGGTGTTTTGTGGCTCTGGTTATGTGGGTGCTCTTGCTGGATCTCTCTCTTTTGGCAATTCTTTCTATTTGCAAAGGGTTGTGGGTAATGTGAGAGGGGTTTATAGTGGTGTGGGTGTGCGGGCGTGGTGTGTGTATGTGTGTCAGGTGTGTGTTATTTGAATTATCCATTGTAGTGTTGTATTGTATGTGTGTGTGTATTTTGTGCGTGGCAGTATGTACCGCCAATGGTTTAGCGCCATTGAATGCCTGCCGTGGTGATTTGGGGTCATAATATTGTGGGCGTACTTCTGTTGGCGTAACGGTGTGGGTTTGGATACCGCCAGTTTCTCACCAACCTTTGGGCTGGCGGACTTGTGTGTGTGGCTGAATAGTGACGGATTGCTATGTGTGTGTCATAATATGGGTATCGGTAATCCGCGGCGGCGGTGGTATGTTGGCGGCAGTGGGCATGGCAGTAAGCAGAACTTACCGCCAATGTCATAATGAGGGCCTAAATCTTTTAGTGTTGACTAGGAAATTGGCACAAAGTCACTTCAGGATCACTTTTTACTTTATTCTTAGCCCCTCCCATCCGTGTCCAGTTGAGATCAATGTCATTTATGTCTGCTGCTGTATTATTGTGGTTGAAGCATCTTGGATGACGGATTGTTTTCATGATTCTGCTAAATAAAAATACTTATATTTAAAAACTCCAACTTTATGTACCTATACTATCGTTTTGTGGAACAAGTAGATAACTATATTTTCAAGCAAGAAATGTAAGACATTTATTAGCAATTATTGTATCCTGTGAAGTGCTGCTATTAAAATAAGTCATTATAGCTGTTAGTATTGACTAGTAAATTGGCACAAACGCACTTTGGGACCTCTCTTAGCTTTAATATTAGCCTCTCCCATCTGTGTCCAGCTTAGATCAATGATTAAATTGTAAATTGTGGCCTGTCATTTATGTCTGCTGCTGTATTATTGTGGTTGAAGCATCGTGGATGGCGGATTGTTTTCATGATTCTGCTGAATAAAAATACTTATATAAAACAAATCCAACTTTATGCACATATACTATCGTTTTATGGAATAAGTTGATAACTATATGTTCAAGCAAGAAAAAAAAGACATTTATTAGCACTTATTGCAACTGACATTGTTTTTACTTGTCACAATTTTAATATTTGGATGAAAAGTATTTCTTATATCCTCGGCATCTATAACATCAACTACACAGGTTAATTATAAGTGACAAACGCCAATTCTATCATCCATAATCAAGACCTGGCGTTATCAAAGCAATGAAGTAATGCATTTGCATTTTTTAATTAAGAAAGTATTTAAATGAACCCCAAGTGAGCCTAATCAACAGTCTTCTAATCTCTACCATTATTTTGTTACTGTGATTGAATTGTAATTATTTCCTTTGAAAATGTCTCTTTTACTTTTGATGACGATGTTGTTAAAAGAAAGAACATTAAAAAGAGCATACCGAGAAAGGGTGAAATAAGGCTAAGTACAAAGGACAGGGCACAGAGGAGGGCACCACTAGCAGATACCTAAATTACCCTATGTACATTAATACTCAACATCAAGTTAACACAATGAAGCACAACAGAGTGTAGTAAAAGCAATATCATAAATTAGATTGTACTTCTCTGTAACATTTTAGAAACCTACATAGAGTTTTCTGGCACACGTAAACTCATTTACATGAGGGAAGATCTCTGTCACAAATGTGAGGTTCTCGACATCCGTAAATCCCAATCAAGGGGTTCCAAGACGTGGATAACCTTGGAAACCTATGAACAATCAGAAACATGTACATTTTTGTGTATTCTCAAACTCTTCTCATTTCCCTTTCCAACATGGAATTGTTAATATTTTTACTCCAGCCAAGAGTTGGCGTAAATCTTTTCCTGGATGTGAAGGGCAAGTAATCATGTCCAGATTGGTTGGGGTATAAGATAAAGGGTTCCCCTATGGGGGCAACATATTTTTCTATGGAGAGCAAAATGTGCATTTATATTGGGACCCTTTTCCCCATGTGTGAAGTTTTCTGTAATGGAGACCTTCAGACACCGGACATAGGAACCCCCTGGGAACACCATATAACCTTTCCAGAAGGATTCCTGGAAAACTATGCCCAGTGCATCTTTCCAGGTGTACTTAAATGAATATTTGTGAATTGTGGCTAGTCGAAAAATGAGGTCCAGCTAGAGATCTCTGCTCAAAATGTTCAGCTACTGATTTAGGCCCTCATTCTGACCTTGGCGGGCGGCGGAGGCCGCCCGCCAAAGTCCCGCCGTCAGGTTACCGTTCCGCGGTCGAAAGACCGCGGCGGTAATTCTGACTTTCCCGCTGGGCTGGCGGGCGGTCGCCTTCAGACCGCCAGCCAGCCCAGCGGGAAAGAGGCTTCCACGAGGAAGCCGGCTCGGAATCGAGCCGGCGGAGTGGAAGCTGTGCGACGGGTGCAGTTGCACCCGTCGCGTATTTCACTGTCTGCGCAGCAGACAGTGAAATACATGTAGGGGCCCTCTTACGGGGGCCCCTGCAATGCCCATGCCAGTGGCATGGGCACTGCAGGGGCCCCCAGGGGCCCCGCGACCCCCCCTACCGCCATCCGGATCTCGGCGGTCCGACCGCCGGGATCTGGATGGCGGTAGGGGGGGTCGGAATCCCCGCGGCGGTGCAGCAAGCTGCGCCGCCGCGGAGGATTCAATGGGGCCGCGGTACACTGGCGGGACCCCGCCAGTGGTGCCGGTCCGACCGCGGCTTTACCGCCGCGGTCGGAATCCCCATTGGAGCACCGCCGGCCTGTCGGCGGTGCTCCCGCGGTCCTCCGCCCTGGCGGTCAAAGACCGCCAGGGTCAGAATGACCACCTTAGTCTGGTTCCGGTTTGAGGCTTGGCAAAGGAGTTTCAACGTTTTTTTTAATAAGAAATTGTACATAAGTCATTCTAATGTACCAGTTTTGTCTGCCCTGCAGATCTGATTGCTTGCACATTCTACAGGCCCTGCATTTTTTGGTCATTTGAAGTGCACAAGATGTCAGCCTACTGACTCCTAGGGATCCATAATTCAAGAATTTATTTTGTGTATTTCTAAGTGTATGCTTCTAATTCAAATAGCCTCATGCTCTGATCATGCAACAGGTTTGGTACCAAGGAGAATATGGTAGACAGATATATTAAGAGACAACTGCTGAAAACAGTAAGTCAATAAACAGGACTCCATCCTAGAAGAATAAGTAGAAATGATAGACAAATATTTTAAAGGGAGCTACACAAGGGTTGTTATTCTTAAAACGGTCTGGGAGGATAGCAAAATTAAATAGAGGTGCAAATAATTTATTGAGTCCCTGTCTTAAAACATAGCCTAACTGCAGCAAAAAACAACCTAAATCCCTTGTCAATTTTTTCAGCCATATTTTTCAGCAGCACAGTTGCTTTGCAGCATGGCTAAAAGTAAAAAAAAGTTATGTGACGAGGTGAACGCTAGCTGCATCATAGCTCTTTTTTAACTTTCAAACATGGTGCATAGCAGCTGTGCTGCTCTACAAAATGACTAAAAAACATTGACAAAGCCAATAGAGCTGGCCTTAGTGAGACCTATTCCCATTACCAGTGCTTGTTTAGTTAGTACAATTCTATTGAATTACTCCTAAATTTCATCCTTCATGACTTGCGTCAGTGACACTAACCCTGTTCTGCTCTAGACTGAGAAATCAGCTTCTTTAATGTCAGCAGTGACAGAATAAACAAACCTAACCTACAATAACCATAATACTCTGTTTTCATAGAAAGAACTACCACCAATTAAATCAAACTATAGTAAATAAGAGGTAGTAAAAGTTCAATGTTGTTCTTTATTGTTGCTGCTGTTAGCCCACATATGTCAATTGTTCCAGAGATTACTTTTTAAAATATTATTTTTTTGTACGGCTAGTGATTGAATCACACATGGCCTGTTGATCCCCTGCATGTTGCACTCCTCCCACCGGAGTCTCAATTTATATTTTCCATCAGCTGGACATGCTGCTGCATTGTCAGGTGGGACCACTCTAAAAACCTGATTCCTTTATTTCTTTCTCTAAAGCTTAGCAGTGTTCTAACCTGGAATTGTTTGTGTTTCACTCCCTGTTATTAACCAATTGGGTTTGTAGTGTTGTGTCACTATCTGGAGAGGTGGACAAGATGGATGCTAACTCTAGTACTAAAAATGTTGACAATTAACAAATTTTTGAATTTGGGGAGGAGGAATTTGTAAAAAGGAACTTGAATACTATTCTTGATAATTTGATAGGATTGCGTGGGATGAGCTGAATCCCACACCTGCGAGTCTGAGCGGGAGGTTTTAAAGAGCTATGAAGCAGCCAGTGCTAGCCACATCATAGAGCTTCTTTTGTTATGGTGGGTGGGAGCGGGCCTACCTGGACAGCGGGAGGGCCTAGGAGGGGGTTAACAGGATGAGGGACAGCAGAAGGAGGATGAGTGCAAGGCACATGAGGGGCAGTGGGTGTGGCCGCCAAGATGACATACAGCTGCAGAGAACTGAAGGGGCAAGCAACATGAGGGAGAGCTGGAGGAGGGTGTCAGGGGAGCGGGACAATGAACAGAGCAAGAAAGGAGGAAGATGGACAGCAAACACATTCACTCTTCTGGAGTACTCCATCTGAAACATAAAGCACCTCTACCTCCAGAAGCGAAAGACCAGTGGATGGACACTAGCCATGGACAGGAAGTGGTAATTAGTCTATGCTCCACTGAAGGGAGACACTCATGAAGAGAAAGTGAATCTGGCATGCGCTGGCCAATGAGAAGCAAGGACATGAGAGAGACGATGAAGCCAACCAATAGTAAGTAATGGGTGGGCTGTATGCCCTTTTTAATTTTGTTTTGGTAGCAAAAGATCTTAAAAGAGACAGTGTATATGCTGTCTTGGATGAGACCTAATAAAACTCAAGAGCAGGTAGAATTCTTCCTGTCTGTAAAATCGGATTGCAACAACTTCTTCACCCTCCATACTGCTTTGCTCTATACACTCTTGTGGCTGTTCTGAAACATTGACATTGAACAACAATGCTCTGACTGACTGCCTGCTGACAGGCAGTTTCACAGAGAGTAGATGAAGGTGTTGCACCATGGAAGCCATGCAGACAGTGTTATGTATTATAATATGAAATTGTGCTACAATTGATTTTTCTGCAATGTTTTAGGTACCTGCAAAGCTAATTAACCCACCAATACCTGTGAGAAAAATAAAGCAAAGTTAGTGTGTTTTGAACATATTATTTTAAATTGTATTATATTTCTCTTCAGTTGTTACTAGTTTTTACATAATGCCTCTGAGTGTTCAGGTGTTTTGACTGGTGACAGCTGGGGTGATAATGTTTGTACAATATAGTCTGTTACTTGGCAACGGTGCTTAATTTGTGAAAGAAAGAGTACAGGTGCCCATAGCTCTCCTCAGAAGCTGGTGGTTGGTGCAATTAAATGTCAGCATGCGGAATACCAGGGCGGGTGTCTTTAATCCACTATTAGACACTCCCTGCCTTTAAGAAATTAGGTTACTGGTTGAGGAAGGTGAAACCCTACTGAAGCAGCAACCACAATCCTTATCAGGGAGAAGTAACAAGCAAACCCCAGTTTAACCTGTGCTCAACCTTCCGGTAGCTTGACACAGAACAGTCAAGCTTAACTTAAAGGCAAGGTGTAAAGTATTTGTACAACACTTCAAACAGTAATAACACCACAACAAATTAGAAAAAGAAATACATCATTTTATTAAATAAAACAAGATCAGAACAACAAAAATCCAATTAGTAAAAACAGAGATATGCAAGTTTAGGAGTTTCAGTGAAAATAGCGCCAAAACACACAAAGCGCCAACTGTGGAGGTTGGTTACATTGGACGAGGACAAAGTCACAAGTTCAGGCCAACCACAATGGAGACCGGGCCGGTTACATGGACCCAGTTAGGCCTGGTGAACAAGAGTGTCTTCGATCATGGTTGCAGAGTGTAGTGAGGTCCAGTGTCAAGGATGCGTCGCACAGTCAAGGCGATCTGAGGTCCAGGTCAGAGATGCATTGCACAGCATCCATTCTGGGGAGCTGCAAGGCTGCTATTCAAGGTCCTGCATTGTCATCAAGGTTGCCGTCAATGAGGGGGCTTACGATGTGAAACAGTGCTTGGAGGATGCACTGCGCACTGGCTGGTTCCGGAGGAGCTGCAAGGCTTTTGTTGTAAAACCTTTCATAGTTGTCGAGGATACTATGAATGTGGCACTTGTGATGTGAGGGTCTGCTTTAGATGTGCATTGTGAAGCAGCGGTTCTGAGGAGGCTGTGGGCTACAGCAAAGAAGCAAAGTCCTTGCGTGGAGAAGTCTACACAGCAGAGGCGATGTGTTGGTTTTTCCTGGGTTTGATCCGTCAGTTCTGCTGGGTCCATAGATGGGCTGGAAGAGCACCTTCTGGTCACTACCAAGGGTCCAGGTCTGGTATGGCACCACTTGGCAGGATAGGACTCACTGTGGTAGAGTCCAGGTGTGGTAGAGTCCAGGTGTTGGTTACAAGATACTAGTCCTTGGTGTCACTCTGGTGGTCCAGGGTAGAGGTTGTAGATCTAGCCCTTCTCACACAGGCAAGAGGGCAGCAGGTCAGCACAGAAGGGCCGCGGTCCTTCAGGTCAGCAGTCCAACAGAATGGCAGTCCAACAGAATGGCAGTCCTTTCAGCAGCACAGCAGTCCTTCTTCCTGGCAGAGCCTTCCACAGGTCCAGAAGTGTACTGAAGAGTGTGTGTCTGAGGTCCAGTAGTTATACCTGGTGCCTTTTCTTGAAGATGAAGAAACTTCTAGAACATTCCTTTTGAAGTGCCCAGGAAGTGGGGCTGTGCCTAACTCTGCCAGTGATGGCCTACCCAGGCACACTTAAGCTCTCTATTGTGTGTGGCTTCCTAGGAGAAATACACAAAGACCTACTGCCAACTACTCCTAGCCATGTGACCCAGAAGCAGGCTACAAGCACTAAATGGCTAAGGCAGGAAAATGCCAACTTTCTAAAAGTGACATTTTCAAAATTGTATTTCAAAATCTGACTTCATCATGAAAGAGGATATTTCATTACAATTTTAAATATGCTAAATATGAACTGGTTACCTGCTGCCATTTAGAAGTTGTTGTTATTAAATGTAGCAATGTAACCTAAAGTAATCCCATATATTATCCTATGGTAGAGGTAGGCCTTGCAATAGTGAAAAACAGATTTAAGAGATTTTCACTATCAGGGCATGCAAAACTTAAAATTACATGTCCTATATTTTAAATACATTGCACATGCCCTCTGGGCTGTTTCAGGCCTACACTATGAGTGACTTAGATGTATTAAAAAGAAGGGTTTGAGCCTGGCAAAAGGTTCATTTTGCCAGGTCATAATGTCAGTTTAAAACTGCACACACAGACTGCAATAGCAGCCCTGAGACGTGTTTGTATGGCTACTAAATGGGTGGCACAACAAGAGGCACACCAAGTGCTTCAGGCTCACTAGCAGCATTTAATTTACAGGCCCTTGGTATATATAGTACCACTTTACTAGGGACTTACAAGTAAATTGAGTATGCCAATTGGAGATAAGCCAATGTTGCCATGCTTAAGGAGTGAGCACACTAGCTAGCAGTGGTAAAGTGCACAGAGTCCTAAGGCCAACAAAAGCAAGACCAGAACAAATATGGAGGAATACGTCAAAACGTTTAGAGCAGTGGTTCCCAACCTTTTGATTCCTGTTGACCCCCACTTTAACATTAATGGAACCCAGGGACCCCCACTGAATCATCATGGGAATCCGGGGACCCCCGCCTGAGTCATTACTGGAAGCTGGGGACCTAATTTGTCAATATTTGTTAATATTTATTTATTTTCTAGGCTCTAGCGGATCCCCTGAGAAGGCTTCGCGGACCCCCAGGGGTCCCCGGACCACAGGTTGGGAACCACTGGTTTAGAGGAAGACCACCCTAAGGCTAAGGCTGACAGGTCTAACACTGCCCATTGTTCTCACTCTTGCAGGCTCCTGAGATTTAATTGCCTCATGAACTTGCATTGAAGTGGAGGAAGTTGCGTGTGGCAGAAAGGTAAAACAATGCAGGTTAAAACAATCTGGAGTCTCTCACCTAAACTGAGAGTAGAAACATGCATGAGAGCACATCCTTAAATCTCACAATCCATGCTGCTGCAAAAGATTGAGAGGTATTGAATAATGCAAAAAACACCCTGACACAATCAACTGTTAGTTATACCACTGAATGCACTCCTTCCAAAAGTAAATACATTCATCCTCAAACTCAGCCCTACATCACTCCTTTGACTACAACAGCGTATCCTGACATCATGTCATTATACTAGTACATGGGCCAGTATAGAGTATTTCTACCAGTCCATGTGTATAGAGTATTTATACCAGTCTATGTTACAGCCAACATGAGAAATGATAGGATAATTAGGCTTATTCAAGACGTATTTACCAAATGTGTGTTGGAATTTATCTTTCCAAAATAATGTATTTATTCTTGCAGACAATACTTGTGAACCCAATGCATGCCCATGTAAACTACATGTGTGCAATGTATGAACTAATGTATGCACCAAGCATGCATATTTATGACTTTATGTCGTACTTCTCTGAACAATGTCAGGGGTCTGGTTAGGGAAACGCAGTACGTCGGAAGTGGACCCCCTCATTGTCATGCTATTCGGTGTTGGACTGCCCTGTGGTGCACTCTGACATCAGCAAGTGAGCTGGCTTGAAAGGGCCAGAGTGTGGTTGTTTTTATTTGTTTGGCCCCATGGGCTACGACAGACCAGTCAAACACTGATGCCCGTGGGTGTTCGCAATCATTTTGCAATAAATTCCCACAACTTAACTACACATTTAACTTACACATTAGTAGTCTAGGTATAAGTAGTGCAGCATACATGTAGGGTTATCAAAATCAACGTAGCCTATCAATTTACATGAATACCATACACGTGTGTAAACTTTACCAGCCATATATTAAGCACAAATATGTTAAAAATGTTGCAAACTACTCAAGCACTCAAGCATGAGTGTAAATATCACAAGTGACTGCTGAAAGGCATCATCCTTTGGTTTGCTGAATGAGCCACACAGGTTTTGGTAGTAACTCTGTTTTTCATTTCAAATCAAGGCTATAATAGAGACCTGGGAATATTGCATCATTCATAATTATCAGTTTTATTAGAAGTGTTTAGTGGATTTTGGTCTGCCATATTGACAATTTGCAATCTCTCTCTCCTTTGCTATATTTCAGATTGTCCACCAGGGTGGCTCGTGTTTCCCCACCAAAAGTTGATGTATCAGCAACAAGAGAAGCCATTTTGCTGCAGAAACATTTTCAGCAGAAACCCACGAATATCTGTCAATGCTTGCAAAATATTCTCCAGGAAATCTGGGCCCTGGGAATGCTGCTCAAAAATGTGGATACACACCGACGGCCCACACAGTACCCTCCTTAACATGCTGGAGGTTATATCCCAGCCTATTATGGGCATTTCACTTACCTTTTTCTAAACGTCTGCTACCATTATTTCCGTGGACTTTCATGTAATAACCTCCACCGGGCATGGTAGAAAATTAGTCACCATAGATTAGGTGGTTGTTCAGCAACCATCCTGACACACCCACTGGTGGGAGTCAGAGGAGTGGCCACTTCTTGCATGTCCAACACTGGGAAATAAGCTTTTTTGAAGATTCACTGTTATCTGCCATCCAAATCAGGTTATTTGCGTTTTAGGGGGTTGGACCTAACACAGAGACACAACTAGGGTTACTATCTTTCAAAGAGAAGCATAATGGCCATTTGTTGCTGTTTTAAGAGTCTGCAAAGGCCCTGACCTGATACTAATTAGGACTTTAAACAAAATTGTATGAATTAATTTGTAACATTACTTTTTGTCTTTGTTTACTTTAATCAGTAGCCTGGGATCATTAATGTAGCTCTAGAACACATTTTAAAGTGGTTTCTAATTATATTTGCTGTTTAAAGTATATATGGCTAAGGGCTAAAACACTAGTGTTAGGTGATTTTGCTTATTTTTGTACTGCCGGACATCAAAACACCGGTGGTGCCGGTAGAAAACAGGCCAGATGGCAACTCTAGACACCTTGATTCACTAAGGTAAGTTTTGTGTAAGTTTAAGATTGTTTGCTATTCACAATATATTTTACTGGCAGTATCTTTACGATTGCGGAGTCACCACACTTAGAAAGATAGGCCAGTCCTATGTTATATCTGCAGAGACTTGTTATTCGGAAAGATACTCCTAATAAAATACCTACGTGAATAGCAAACATCATCAACTTGCACAAAAGTGACATTTTACCTTAGTGAATCAGGCCAAACAGTTTTGGACAGTCTGGTACTCTGAACGTTAAACACGTTTAAACAGTCTATGAGGGCTTAACCTAAGCAACTTAGACAATCTGCGGCCATAAAAACGAATCATGCCTTACCAGGTACCCCAGATGCAGTACTTCTGCTTCAAAGATAAGTGTGGGCTAAATTCACACTGCACGGCGTTGGTGAAGCTCACCTGCCTACACGTGTTTGCTTTATTGTTTAACTGTGCCCTGTCTACCCTGCCCTCTCTCGCAACTCAGCATGAAAGTAAAATAGAGCACAAACAGGAAACGTGTGTTTAGGTGAGAGTTTCTCGAAATTTCTGACCGCAAAATCCACGCGAGAGAGAGGAAATGGGGAAAGCCGTGAGACTATCTCGCTGAATAATATCTCAGAACATTTCAGGTTCTCCAACATTCAGTTCTGAAGATTCCTGCCTCTAAATACTTAGGGCCAGATTTAAGAAAAGTGGCACTGCACCCAGTGTAGCGCCTCTTTTCTTGCGCACCTTTTAACCCCCCCTAATGCCACCACGTGTGCACCGTATTTAAGATATGGTGCACCATGACGGTAATTAGGGAACTAGTGTAAACAATTTTGACACTATATTGGAGCTTTGCAGGATTAGTGTAAGAAATGTTAATGCTAATCCTGCATAGCCCATTGAGGCCCACTGTAAACAATGTTGTGCCTCCTTTTAATGCCTGCTCTGAGGAGATGTTAAAAGTGCCCCAAAAAATGCCACAAAGAAATCTCTTAGATTTCTTTGCTCCAATTTTTTGGCAACCCCTAACAGGGGAATGCCCCAGGCATAATGTAGCGCAAAGAGTTACAAAGTGGCACAATGTATGCATTGCGCTATTTTGTAAATTTGGTGCAGCGATTTTAGCCTCGTTGGGCCACTTTCGCGTAACAAAAGATTATGCTAATGTGGCGCAAGGAGGAGCTAGGGGCTCTTAAATCTACCCCTAATTGTGTGTTATAAATTTCATGGACATGCTACACACGAAAAGACGTACAGACTAAGCTGTACTAGAGGACGTACCGCATGACCCTACAGCCCATAAGGTGAGATGAAAAGAGAGATGGAAGACTGAGGGGCCTTCGCCACATTCTGTAGCTAAGTCCCATCATTTTGTTTTAAGCCACTGGCTGTCTCGAAAATGCGACTGCATGCGTGGTCCAAAATAATTGATGGAGTTATACAATGCCAGTTTAGATATTCACTCAGTGCCCACCCCACTTCCCCCTTCTGCTGTCAAAGAGGGGAGATCAGAGGGGCCACACTTCCGTTAGCTCTGACAGCAGCTGGAGCTGCACCTGGCCTCTCTGCGATGGGCCTCAGTGCAGGGTCATATATATCAGGATTGGTGGGAGCCGGGAGGAAGTGAGTCTGATGCGAGCTGCAGCCTCAATAAAAACACAACCAGGAAGAGACTTCTCTTTCCCGATTGGACGGGGAGATACTCGTCTCACGTGTAAGGGAGAAACAGCAGTTTGCAGTCGGGCCATCTGTGCAGTGTGTTGGCAGATGGGTGAGTATTTCAGCATCCTTTACTGTTTCAGCAGGAAAGCACAAAGACTGTCCATCTGAAATGAAACATCTGCCCCCCTCATATAGAATGCAAGGTTCTGTTTCACCAGGAGTGCCCTTGCAGCTTTTCCATTAAAGAGGCCCTAAGAGGAAAAGTGAGAAGATTTGAAGATAAGGAGACAAAAACAATTAAAAGATACATGCCAACGACGGCGGTGATTGAGCACTCATCAACATATCTCCCAAGGGATGGATTTCAGCCACAGATTCAAATGGGAAGTTGGGGCTTTGTGACACGGGGATGCAAGAACTAAGCTATATATTCTCTGAGGACTTGGTTTGCTCCTTTAAGGTTATGCCATTTAATGAAGAAGAGCAAACGTGTTGTATATTTCTCTTGAAGCATCACATTATCCAATGGAAAGAAGGACCACATAAATATATAGCCACATTTCCATATACACCGTTGTTAATGTATGACCATTGACGTTCGTGATGAGTTGCCAAACGTATTGCCTGACTTGGTCATTTAAAATTATGTTTAAAGGCAGGTGCAGCTGGTGAAGGTAAAAAATGACGGGGCACAAAATAAACCATAATTTTTCCATTAGTGACCGAGGGGCAGAGGAACGCGACAGATTCACTCCAATGATCTATGACATCTCCACTTTAATAACCAGACGGGCCAGCGCAATGTTTCTCTCAAGCTGTCAGCAAAAAGGCATTGCGTCATCTCTTGCACGCTGTCTGTACTACACTATAGAAGTGGAGGTTTGTAAATCTCCTAAGAGAAGGCATTTTCCAATACATTTTCAAACAGGTTTGAAAACAGAAAAATCCAGAATGGTCAGAAAAAGTGAAATAAAGAGACAGGGCGACAGAGCGAGGTACATAGGAAGGATGCAAGAGAGATATGAGAGAGCGAGTGGGAGAGGCAAAGTCGCTGCTAAAGTACACAAAACGAAAGGAGAACTGCGTGGCGTTCAAGAACAAGAAGCTCCCCTAGTATACTGAGGGCAGTTCTCCGCAGTAGGCGCATTATCCTGCTGCTCGTGCTTTGAAGGGAGCCCGACAGCATGTTGAACCCTTGAGGAGGACTGTGTTTCTGGAACAGCAGGCGGGGGCTCAGTGTTCACATCCAAGCAACAAATTTCAGTCTGCATCTCATTTGTAGCTCCATTTTGTGAAGCGCTTAGAAGGAACTCTGCATCTAGAGCTTGCCAGGTGCCGAAAGAGCTTATATTCTCCTCCACATTCCACGCCCACCCAGCATCTTCAGAAACTTCACTCTCACTTTCTTCTGAGTATGATAAATCCAGTTTAGACATTTAAATTGAATTAGTTTGTGCCTGTAAACATATAATATACTTTTAGGTTCGTTGCATGAACATAGCCTGTCATTGTCAAAACTGCAGCGGCTGCCTCCTCCACCAGCGCCAACTCATAGGGCCGATTCCCAAACCATTTCCAGCTGGTGCTAGTTCATGCTCTAGGTGGTAAGTTAGGTGATTGTCTGGTGCAAACACCCTTCACCACTGGCTTTAATCAAAGCTGGTTTCTGGAGGAGGTAATGTGTGACAAGAATGTTTGTGCATCGTTGATGTGTGTCACTTTATTGTGGTGGTTTTGTGTTCTGTTTTTTTTTGGTCTACTGTGCTTTTGTGTCAAATTACAGAACTGTATTGCTGTGTTGTACTATGACTGTTTTATATGCAAATACTATGTTTTAATTATGCTGCTGTGTTTGGTTATGCTCTGTTGCTTACTCAGAGATGTGAACAAATGCGGCTTCATTTCCGGCCAAAAGCAGCACGGACCTTTAAAGTTCCCGTGACAAGCAACCTTCCACCACTGTCCATGATAGTGAAACAGCACTGCTCCAGCTGTCCGACTACGTAAGATGTCAACTAAAATCTCACAGTGCTCAAAACAACCCCTAAAATAAGAGGCCTCTGCTATCACAACAGATTCTTTGTAGAGGGTAAATAAAAATCCTCTCCTGTATTCTTAGGTATGTAATGTAAATTTGTTCAGTTGTGCAGGGAGTCTGGAGAATATTTTGGCTACCTTCAATCCGATTTTAAACTATAGGACTGTGTTGAAACCTTTCAACCTTATACAAGTTGGGAATTCATTTAATGTAGAAGAAACAATCCCTCCAAACAAACCTGCTGGTATTGTTATATTCAGCTTGACTAAAAGTTGTTGATACCCCTTTTCAAATGTAATAAAAATCGCTGCTATTTCAGTGCATCGAAGTAGCATGGGGTGATTGCAACCAACCTTGTCTTTATCAGCCAGGCTCTTCCAGGCCCTCTTGGTGATTGTTCTCGTATTTATCACTTTATTGGGAAATATAACCCTTTCTGGCAACACCCCTCCAAGCCAGCGTATGCTCTGTGTGAGAACGTGGCAGGCACCCTCAACAAAAAAAGCAGTACGTTTTGAAGTGAGCACGTGCTGTACTATACGAAGTTTTGAGGTTAATGGCTATTAAGACCCCCTTCAAATTAGCATATAGGGCCCATTTATTTTGGGTGGAGATAAATTCCTATGTAGAATTCCACTTCACTCAATAATCAGTGGCCCAGCGTTCCTGCATCCAGATTTTCCAAGTGCATGGTCACTGGACTCAGTTTTACCAGGAGTGAATTCAGTCAGTAAAATTGATTTGAGAACTGGCTGCATTATAGTCAGTGCTTTAAATGGAAAAACAGAAGTGCAGGTACTCTGTGCCAGAGTACCTGCTTGTTTCTGAGAAGTGCCGGTACTCTCCAATTAAAAGTATTACGTTTTTCTGTCCCCGATCCCTAACTTTCTGAAAAGGTGTAGGAGGAGCATGTAATGCTGCCACCTGTTTGGCGATGTCCTCCCCACTCTCTTCCAACATTCATACTCTCCTCTTTACACCTCAGTAAATGTAGATATTTATCACCACCTCTGAGGGTGTGATAATTGTGTACAATAAACTTCTGGGAATTAGGACTACCCTGCAGAATTCTTTCCAGCTATTCCCCACTCCTAACTGACATGCACACTTTTTTTCACTGCAGTGGGCAGGGTGGAGCTCCCAATCATTATGCTTGGACCAGCCAGCCCACAGTACATCATCGGCCGGGCGTGGTTACAGATTAAATTGTCGGGCCATAACACAGTCACTTTAAAACTGTGTAATATATATGAATATTTTTATATGCAACCGTGGGGCAGCTGACATGTAGGGGGCAATGCCCTGGCACTGAAAGGGATGCACATCTCCTGTTTAAAGGTTTAGATTTATTGCAATATGTTTATATTTAGGAGTTTCAGTTTAGTCTTGGGGGCTTAGCCTTCGGTGGGTAAGTTTTATGTAGGAGTTTAGGCTTAGGTGTTTAGTTTGAGATTAGATTTAGGGGTTCATTTCTTTTTTCCTAGATTTTAGAGAGTGTATATCACCTATTAGTTGTTTAAGGTTTAAGGGGATTGAAATTAAATTTATTGGGAGAGTAGGTTTATACTTAACGTTTTTTGATTAGACGTTTATGACATTTAGGCATTACTGTAAAGGTTTAGGTTTTGAAGATTAGGCAGGTTGCTTTACATGAAGGGGTGCAACTTTAGGGTTTGTAGAGATTTTGATTAGACTTATTATTTGAGGTTTAGGTGCAGTTTTTCAGGTTTAGAGTTACGATAGAGTCTCAATTTTATGCTAATGTTCAGGATATCTGGTTTAGTCCTAATGTAATGAATGGTATTCTGCAATGTCTGTAAAACAACCCATCTCTATTTTCTTTATAATTCACAGGATTATGCAATCCCTTTGTAAAAACCTGTCTCTATTTTTTAAAATGCTCGATTCGTGGTGCACCTAGTCGCCTATTATAAAGAAATTACATAGTTGCTCAATGGTAATAACTTATTACAACTGAGCTCTGATGCACAATGGCTGCTGCCAGGGCCTGCAGTGAGGGGAAATGTAGGCCAAGTCACAACGCGTAATTAAATGAGCCGTTTGAAGAGCAAAAACATAACATTGCTTTACTTTCTTCTGTTCTATTTTTCTAGCTGTACAGTGACAAGCAGAAAGGTGATATTTATGGCAACATCTTTATTTTCTGCACTACTTTAGATAATTACAGGAAAGTTAGTATCTTTCTGCAGGTTTCTACATATTCGGACCTTTAAAAAAAAAAATAGTTGTATTAAACTAATTCTAATATTTTTTTGCAACAGATATCTAACAACTTTATAGGTGTGTTTACATTTGCACCAGAGATTGTATTTTAATTCTTCATGTCTGCAAACATGCTTCTTCTTTCAAATGGAAGCGTTATGCACCAAGCATTTAATTTGTTTGTTGGGAAAATGATAGTGTGATCCTTGATTAACATGAATAAGTACTCCCTGACACACATAATAAGGGCATTGCAAGTCACCTCGGAGTTCCATAACCTAGTTCCTCTATATGGCCATGGATCTCCTCAATGACTTGCAATATCCTGGTAATGTATGGCTGTAGGTACTTTATCCCATGTGTAACATTTAGGCACGCAGTAGAAAATGTAGGGGCTCAGGCTAAATCTTTGAGGTTAGGGTTATGCTTAGGCAATTTGAATTAGAGGTTTAGAAGTAAGATGTTAGAGGAGAAAGCAGGGATTCAGTTCTTGACTAACTCTCAGCTTTTATGACTAGGTATTTCTTTAGAGGTTTGGCCTTTGAGGCTTAGGGGGCTGTTTTAAATTCAGTGGTGGTCAACTAGATCACCGATGTGGGAAAACCCTTGCTTCCACCCATCTGGCAGTTGACTGCCTGGCCAATCTAGGGATTGTTGCCACCTATGCAGGGATAGTTTTGCCAAATCTGTTTTTCAGGACAAGTCAGGAAGGCCTATGGCCAAACTGCAAAGCAAGCTTGCCACTCTGTCATGGCTGGGTTGGGCATCTTTCATATATTACAGAAACAGATCCCCAAAGTGAGGATTTGTTTCTGAAATTCAAAAAATGAAATATGCAGATTTACAGAGCATTTTCTCCCTGTTCATGGGTGCCATTGATAATGTTTTCAGATTGGGTATTCGTCCTATTAAGGGAAGATACACAGTGGGTGGTTTAACTTGGCAGTCTTATGGCAGATGGGGCTCAGGGTCACACATTTCCAACTGCGGATCCAACTGATGCTCTGCCATCAAAAACATGAAGGTTCCCCCACCTATAGAGGAGATAAGAAATGCTGTATTTTATGGAAAAGGAACACTGCGTAATCACGATTGGGCTCCTGGACTGCCAAATCATAAATGAAGGCCTAAGAATTAGGTGTAATTTTAGGCTTCTGATTTTATATTTAGCGGTGCAGGATTATGTTTAGTGATTTATCCATTTTTTAGAGAGTGGCCTAGAAGTGGTAGATAGAAGATGTCCTGTTCTATTGCCAGGTCTTGCAGGAACTCAAGGTTGTGTGAGATATGAAAACAGGAATTGCGCATGTGAGACTACCATCATGTGCAGCCCAGTAATTGTGCACAGGTAGCCTGGTGCAGAAGGGACACTGTAGGGATTGACATGGACCTGGGGTGGGCCCATCTTAGTGGGCACTCATAGATAGGTCGGTAGGGTTTACATTATCTGCAGTTCCACCGTATTATACACCTAGGGGAAATCTGTCCTAAATTGCAGTTTCATCCCACTTAGACCTACACAGTCCAGTGAGGTATCAAACTGAGGTGAATGCTGAATTTAAATATTCAGGCCCCAAGAGCCTAGGTATACACAGAACAGGCAGTAATAGCCCCACAAGAACGCACCAGCGATAGTAGTATATTAGTCAACGAGAGTTGTGCTTTGTTTTCTAGGGCCCTACCCTTAATAAACCCGTCTTTTTTATACACCAATTTCAACCAACAAAGGGAGCACTGCACAATATCCAAAAAGTTAATAGTTCATTGTGACCTGAATCCAGGTAATATCGAACAGTCCCATAGGCTAGAGGATCCATGAATGAGTCCATTAATACACAGGAGCCATAATGTTGAAACCAAATGATCTTTATTCGTCACACATCATCTAGTCTAGCTGATGAGTTTTGTCCCTTTACAAGGACTTCACCAGGGCTGTAATTAAACATACAAAATGTTTCTTAAAACCACATAAAACAACACTGAAAACATTAACATTCGTTGTGGCTCCCACACCCAACTTATATCATATCACATTGGACAATAAATACATATGACTTAATCAATGTAGCTCCAAGAATCCATCACCCCGTGTACACAAATCATCTATTCATTCTCCTTTTCCATTGACCATATTTTATAAGTCAAATAAAAATGACATGATCCTTCCAAAACATAACCTATTATTTACATGTACTGGTAACATAACTGTGTACATCTAAATTACCAATCAGATGAGCTTAATTTCCCATTATTACTTTAATTGTCATTATAAGTTCTCCAAAGATACCCAAAAAAATTGATATATACACATGTCTAAAAGTTCATCCTTACCAGTAAATGTTAACCCACATGATCTGAGGATCAATCACACATTCTGAGGAATGTTAGTCCTATATAAAAAATGAACACATTATCACAGCAATCAAGCACACACATGAACCAACAATATATCCTCCCATTATTTTTGCAGTGATCAAACAAAACTGTCTGAATCCTCTTCCTATTCCTACACAATTACTCGCACATCCATAACCCAATCACCACATATTATTCCCACACCAAACACATAACTTCCTCTAAAACAATCTTAAGAAACAATCAAGAAATATCTATTACCCACTGAAAGTTAAATTAAAATATCACAGGAACAATGCCCAAATAAACATATGGTCATACCATCCACACAGTCTCCAACATACTCACCCTTGACCTTCCTTGCAACAATGTGCCATGAGTTTCACTAAGAATTAGAAACAGCTCAGCCAACAACAACACAAGATTTACATGTTTTTTCCCACCAATCATACTTCTTCACATACGCATAGCATCAATCAATCATGCCCATTTACAAAAAAAAACACAATTCCACATTCAAAAACCACCAGTTGCATCATCTTGTCCCCCGACAGAAGGTAGCAAAGCAGCAGGACAAGCAGGGCAGCAATCCAGAAGGTCAGCAGTTCTTCAGAGCAGCAGTTCTCCAGCAGAGTGGCAGTCCTTCCATCAGCAAAGTAGTCCTTCTTCTTGGAAGGTGGGAGAAGTTCCTAGACATTGGCTTTGAAGCATATTAAGTTTATTGAGTCCTCTGCCCTGGCTCCAAGCTGGCTGCAGTGACAATGCAGAGTTGTTAGCCCCGTTGAATGAAGGCAGAGCACAGGCTATTTGGGTGTAAGTATGTCTGTGCTTAGCACAATCCAACGCCCCATCCTGCCAGCAGATGGGCTATTCCGGCATACCTAATCTCTCTATTGTCTGACTGTCAGGGAGGAATTCACAAAGTCTTTCAGTTACACCCAGTCATGTGGCCTAGACCAGGTTACAGGCACAAAAGGTCCAAGGGCAGAAAAATGCCAACTTACTAAAAATGCATTTTTTAAGTTGTGATCACAAACCTGATTTTACCATCAAATAGGGCTGATCCCCACAATTCAAAAGACACCAAACATGACATAGCTACCAGCTCCCATTGGGAAATCACAGCCTATTAGCTGTAATAAGGAATCCTAAATGTTATCCTGTTTTAAGGGCTGGCCTCACAGCAGTGAAAAATGAATTTAGGAGTTTTTCACTGCCAGACATGTAACATTAAAAGTACATGTCAACCTTTTAATTACACAATGCCCTGCCCCATAGACTACTTAGGATTTACGATATGTGTGATTTATATGCCATAAAAAGGGAGCTTAAGGCTTGGCAAGTCGGTTTTAATGCAAAGTTGACATGGCAGTTTAACACTTACAGTGCTACTTAAATGGGTGGCACAATAAGTGCTGCAGGATCCCTTGTAGCATTTAATTTACAGACCCTGGGTATTTGGTATACCACTCTACAAGGGACTTACAGTTAAAATAAATATGCCAATTGGGTATCTGCCAATGTAACTATGTTTTAGGGTAGTGAGCACAAGCACTTACACACTGGTTATCAGTGGTAAAGTTCACAGAGTCCTTTGGCTAACAATAGTAAGTGCAGCAACAATGGAGGAGATGAGGCAACATGTTTGAGGGAAGACTATCCTAAGGCTGACAAGTCTAACAAGGAGGCTCGGGAGGAGGCTGCAAGAGTTGAAACAGTCCCCTCCAGAAGGGATTTTAGTTGGTTACCCTTACTTTCTAGGGTCAACAAATCCATGACCCCCAGGTTGTTTAGCTTTTACTATCAAGCACTCTGGGCCATACCTTTTGCTCTAAAGCTTGGGAGTGCAGGGACGTCTAGTGGTTGGTCTTATGACTACATGGCTTTTGGCCTGAAGTGGTGATTGAAAGACACAGAAACATGTTGCATTGATTTTTAAATACTTTATTTGCTAATGTATTGCCAACAGTGATATTGATGAACGTTGCACTGCTTATTATTACCAGTAATGAACTGATTTACAAAATGGTTACCAGCTCCAGTGACAAGATAGTAATTTTTAACATGTGGTTATTGGTCTTCTAATGTAGTGATCCTGACAAAGTCAATAAATGGTCTTGGCTGATATTGGTGTGATGACCACTTGACAGAGTTAATAGGTCTGGGTTACTCCCTTATATTGAGATGTTCTATCTGGTATAGGAGGCAGGTGTTTGTGACTGTGACGGTTGTGACCTGCTAGGGGTCTAATGTGATTTCAGAATGTCATGAAAGGTACTTCCACCTGCTGAATGTACATATTTGTAAATTAGTGTGTAGTATTAAGTAGTGTGTGTATGTAAAAAAGTGCCATTTTTTTAAGCGCAAACTGGACAATATATAATGAGTGTTGTTATTGCCTGCAAGTGAACGGTGATTACTAGCTCACACCACCTCTGAGTAGGCCTTGGACTGCTCTGCTTCGGTACCCAGTGAGAGTAGTGTTACAATGGGGTGCTGGGTTCCCAGTGAGGGATCATTTTGGACCCAAGTCTTGTGCACGCCTCACAACCTGCACAACTAATAACCTGATTTTCTACACACTGTATGTGTGCTAGGATTAAACTGATTATATCTGTTGTTTTCTTTTACAAAGAGTACTGAGCAATAGTACCTTGAAAGTCCAGAACATATTTTGTGCCTGTCGTTAACCTGTGTCTCTGGTGTCTCTTCCTACCCCTTTTACCCCTGGTTTTTTCTTGAGATATTTTCATTTGTTATGCAAATTGGAAGGGGTTAGAAAGTAGGATTTTCAGCAGGCCCCTTTTTGGTTTCTTAGAACGTCTTCGTAATCCTGACATCCACCAATGTCTCAGTTCCCCCAGTTCCTCAGCTGCGTCATCTCAAACTCCTTGCCTGCAGCACATCTGCTACATTGCTGCTACAATTTCGGCACCTATTTTTCTCTGACTGCAGCTATTTGGCAGTCAGCTTGCTAAGTCTTAAATGAACCCCTTTGACTTCAATGTAGGGTTTGAATTTAGATTATTATGCAGTTTATAGTGTTTGGAAAAGGATTTAGTCTAAGGCTAAAGGCTTCAGATATTTGATTTTGACTTCAATTTAGGATGCTCAATCAACCTGAATGGGTGTACACTTGGGCTTATGTCATTGAATTAGGTTTGAAAGGTTGTACTAAAGTTGGGATAAGGATACAAGAGTATATTCTAACACGAAGGTGCTTTAAATTTAGGGTACAATAAGTTTAGGAGTATATGCACGGAAAATCATATTAAGACTTTAGGGCTCAGCCAAGAATTGGGAGTTGTGGTTTAAGCCAAGGTTTGTAGGTTAAAAATTTGAATTGTAGCCTTAAACGCTTAGGCCCGTATTTATACTCCGTTTGCGCCGAATTAGCGTCGTTTTTTTCGACGCAAATTCGGCGCAAAACTAACGCCATATTTATACTTTGGCGTTAGACGCGTCTAGCGCCAAAGTATGGGCAAATAGCGTCATTTTTTTGCGTGAACGCCTTCCTTGCGTTAATGAGATGCAAGGAAGGCGTTCCCGTCTAAAAAAATGACGGCGACGCAAATGCGTCGTATTTATACTCCCGGGCAAAAGTCACGCCCGGGAGGTGGCGGGTCAAAAAACCCCGCATTTGCGCCACTATTTAACGCCTGGGTCAGGGTAGGCGTTAAGGGGCCTGTGGGCTCAAAATGAGCCCACAGGTGCCCTCCCCTGCCCCCAGGGACCCCCCCTGCCACCCCTGCCCACCCCAGGAGGACACCCAAGGATGGAGGGACCCACCCCAGGGACATTCAGGTAAGTTCAGGTAAGTATAATTTTTTATATTTTTTAATTTTTTTTGGGTGGCATAGGGGGGCCTTATTTGTGCCCCCCTACATGCCACTATGCCCAATGACCATGCCCAGGGGACATAAGTCCCCTGGGCATGGCCATTGGGCAAGGGGGCATGACTCCTGTCTTTACTAAGACAGGAGTCATTTAAATGGCGTCTGGGCGGCGAAAATGATGGCGCAAATCGGGTTTAGGCGATTTTTTTGCCTCAACCTGACTTGTCCCATTTTAAGACGCCCTAACGCCATTTTCCCCCTACGCCGGCGCTGCCTGGTCTACATGTTTTTTTTCCACGCACACCAGGCAGCGCCGGTCTGCTAGCGCCGGCTAACGCCATTCCATAAATACGGCGGCCGCATGGCGCTTCAGAATGGCGTTAGACGGCGCTAAATTTTTTGACGCTAAACTGCGTTAGCGCAGTTTAGCGTCAAAAAGTATAAATATGGGCCTTAGTATTCTGGACATTGTCTTACACATAGTTTCATTGCTTTAGGCTTGGAGGCTTTGGCTTTTGCTAGGAGTTTAGTCAGTCTTCTACTTTAGTATTGGTTGCTTCTTTAAATATTGGCCTAACCCTTGGGGTAAGGAAGGTTTAGCCATAAGGGTTGAAGCATTTTTAGCTTTAAGGGGTTGAAGTCTATTCTGGAGTAACCATAAACTCATTAAGTGTTTGTTCTGTGGGTCTCTAATCTACTGTTGTTCAGAGGTCTTCCTCTACCAACTCAGTAGCAGCCTGTCCTCCATATTTAAAATTCCCTACCAGCTTGGAAGATATGGTGTTGCCAAAAGGACCCTTAAAGTGGTCAGGCAATCAATGCAACAACAACATCCAAAAACAAGTCTGAAGACCTGCTGCAGATGAGGTAAGGCTGTCGGTGCTCTGAAGCTTTTGGCCCTGATGCATTTAGGTTGCCAGTGGAGGGTTCCCCATCGTTCTAATTGAGGTAGGGTAACCACCAGTTCGGCATGGAGAAAAAAATAGTAATTTACATTAGTTTCCCATCCTGTCAACCTCTAAATGATCTCCTATGTGGCTAATACACATATCAAGGTGTGCAAAACTAAGTTAGATTTCTATGGCATTACACTGTGGTGACTCGGAACTCCCATGTATCTCGATATTACCTTATTTTGTACAGTTATATATATATACATATATATATATATCAAAACAAATCCCTTTCAGGGTTAGAGTGACGCATAAATTATGCAAAAAAGAGAATAGAGAACTCTGGGTAGTTCCCAAGTTTAGGTGGAGAGCAGCTCTAGTAAGGAGCACCCTGCAACACCAGCGACACTCTAGATTTGCTCACCTCAAATGTCTGTTTATCTAGCAAAGAATTTAAGCATTGGATCAGCACAGTGCTATCCACGCCGAGCTAGATAGTGACAAAGTCTTTTGCCATTTATACAGCAAAGTCTTTAAGCGTAGGTTTGACACAGTATCAACCTTGCCGAGCTGTAAAATGACAAAAGCCATTTACCACTCCAGGCACAGTATTACAGCTTTGGACTGATAAAATACCATCCAAGCCAACCTGAAATGAGTAAAAGCAACCCCTGACACGTGTTTCGCTCTCATTAGAGCTCATCAGAGAGGTTTAGCTTTGTCCAGACACAAGGGAGCACCCAGTATAAATCAAAACAAATCCCTTTCAGGGTTAGAGTGACGCATAAATTATGCAAAACAGAGAATAGAGAACTCTGGGTAGTTCCCAAGTTTAGGTGGAGAGCAGCTCTAGTAAGGAGCACCCTGCAACACCAGCGACACTCTAGATTTGCTCACCTCAAATGTCTGTTTATCTAGCAAAGTATTTAAGCATTGGATCAGCACAGTGCTATCCACGCCGAGCTAGATAGTGACAAAGTCTTTTGCCATTTATACAGCAAAGTCTTTAAGCGTAGGTTTGACACAGTATCAACCTTGCCGAGCTGTAAAATGACAAAAGCCATTTACCACTCCAGGCACAGTATTACAGCTTTGGACTGATAAAATACCATCCAAGCCAACCTGAAATGAGTAAAAGCAACCCCTGACACGTGTTTCGCTCTCATTAGAGCTCATCAGAGAGGTTTAGCTTTGTCCAGACACAAGGGAGCACCCAGTATAAATCAAAACAAATCCCTTTCAGGGTTAGAGTGACGCATAAATTATGCAAAAAAGAGAATAGAGAACTCTGGGTAGTTCCCAAGTTTAGGTGGAGAGCAGCTCTAGTAAGGAGCACCCTGCAACACCAGCGACACTCTAGATTTGCTCACCTCAAATGTCTGTTTATCTAGCAAAGTATTTAAGCGGTGAGCAAATCTAGAGTGTCGCTGGTGTTGCAGGGTGCTCCTTACTAGAGCTGCTCTCCACCTAAACTTGGGAACTACCCAGAGTTCTCTATTCTCTTTTTTGCATATATATATATATATATATATATATATATATATATATATATATATATTTATATGTATATATATGTATATTATTTATATATATATATATACATATATCATCCTGTATACAATTCAAATTCTACTAACTGTTGGTGTATTAGTCTATTATTGATTAGGGCAGAAATATCAAAACCTAGAACAATGAAACTGTGTAATCCAAGGTCCCCTCCGCATGCCTTAATCTGCAAAATTATTTTGCAAAATTCTCAATTATTTTATACATTTATTATGAATTTAGTGGGCGAAAGAGGGTATCTGTTTCCATTTCACATGCTGCCCATCTCTCTTTCTCCCAGGAAGCCATTTTGGGATTTTAAGGTGCACATTATGTGAACACTGGATGCATTTGGTTCAAACATACTTTTGCCCATCACCCAGCATTTGAACCGCCTTCATTGTAGAAAAAGTGTAGCATTCTTTTGAAAACCCAGCAGGGTAATGCAGGCCCATGAAGGAATTACAACACTTTTTTTTATTACGGACCATGCTGGGATCCCCCAGTTTAATACAGAATCTTCTCTTTAAAAACAAAAACATAAGTATTGGTACATTTATGCAGTTACTCTTCATCAAGTTACTTCATGTTGAAAAGATATTCAAAGCCTGTCTTATCTATGAGTGTCAAATGGCATACATTTTAAGCATAGGGTTGATAAAGTTTATGCTTTTTGTATTATTGATAAGGTTAAAAAATGTGTTGACTTCCATTTATCAATTTGCTTGTGAGCAGCAGTGGAAAAATGTTTCAAATATATTAAGACTTAAGGCTCCCAAGGCTCCATAAATGTACCTAGATTGAGCTATAATATTGGTTAATCTTTTTCACATTATTTGATATTACCATGTTGGTATTTAATATCCAGCAGTACTGGTATTATTATATTAATTTATTTTTAGTAACCCCTTTTTTCTTCCAATTCTCCTCTTTCCTATAAGGTCTTATGTTGTTATATATTTCATGCATTATTCATTTAGTTGCATTTATTTATAATATATCTTATTGTGGCTTCATGTACATACATATCATTTAAAATATTTTGTATATCTTTGGTGTATATATAATATAAACTTTGATTTAAGTGCAGTTTATACATGTTGAAATATATACTTATGTTATAAAAATAGAATGCATTTATTGACATTTCCTATACTATACTATACTTTAAAAGAAATACAAAAGATTTACCTAAAACCTCTAGCAAGGCTGGTCTAGAGATCAGAAATGGCAGTTTGTCGATTATGCCAACAGTGAAGAAAAACAACTGTTTGTGCTCAACAAGCAGAAAGTAATCATTCAACTAAACTCATAGGGTCAGTGACTTGCCTAACAGCTATCTTGACAGGTTAATATCGTGAGTTGTAATGGGGTTAAACAACACTAAAACTTACTTTATCACTTGTGCAAGTTGCAGTTGAATCCACGTGACAAACCTGTTATGATGTCTAACAATTATCCATGCATTTACTCATGTTTTGAACATAAGTGAAGGATTACGTTCTTCCATCTCTACACCACATGGATGTAATAGCAGATTGTGGTAATTGTCTATTTTAGCATAAATGGAAGTGTGAGATCTGTTGGGGCCCATTCAGAAAGGTAAACTTGGCCATAATTATACGCTTACAACCAATGTACATTAGCTATGCCTGCCTGGAATTCATAATGGGTTTCATGGCAGGCATATTCCCTTCTAAGTGTGTGGAGATCTCAGCCCTGAGTGTGGAGTTCTCAACATTTACATAAATCAAACTCAAGGTGTGAATTGGGGAATTTGAAAGGCATTCCAAGCATGGATAACCTTAGAACGTTTGAAATCCCACAAGGAAATACACTTGTGGGCATTCACAAACTCCTCCCTTTTCCCTTTCCAGTCTAGAGAGGGTTGTATCTTTATTTAGGTCCAGTGCTGGCGTAATTCCCTTACCTGGGTGGCAAGGACATTTAATCAACCCCAGATTAGGTGGTGAGTGTACAGGAAGGAATTAGTTAATGGGGAAAAATATTTTCCCCATGTAGAAAAATGAAAAACAAGCATGTGAATTTGCACAGGGAATCCATTTCCCCTTTTGTGGAGATCTCTCACAGGGAATACTCCATTCAGAGGGAATGCATACCCATCCTGGATATTAAGGGGCCTTTTCACACATGCATTTTAGGGTACGTTACATAGTACTCTTATGATAATCTTTTACATGCTCTTACATGTATTTCTGAATTGCCCCCAAAAAGTCTAAAATGGGAGTTTTTGGAAAATATTCATATACAGTTAGTACAAATAGAAAGGACTGTGCCCTCTTTGCACTTTTGTAATTTAATGTTTCAGGGTTGATTCACAAAGGCATGCAAAGTACATAAAAAGAGTACGCATGCACCACTACTTCACATGCTGATAAATGAGCCCAAGAAATGCCTAATTTGTAAAACAGTAAGAGCTGGAACTCAAAGTTTTGCTTTGAGGCCCGCAGCCCATGCTATGACTAACAGGTGTGCTGAATATCAAGGCTGTGTAGTCTTCACTTCACCTTATGTCTCTTTTATCCAATATCGGACGCAGTGGCGGCCGGCAGCTATAGGAGGGAGGGGGGCGGGCGGGGCACACACACACTCATTCTTTCACACACAGACACGCACGCACGCACATCCATTAACTACACTCATACCATTCAAACATGCACGCACGCACCAAACATTCATTTTAAAACATCACACACACTCATTCTTTCACACATGCACGCACGCACATCCATTAACAACATTCCTACCATTCAAACATGCACACACGCACCAAACATTCAATTTGAAACATCACACACACACACACACACTTACCTTCGGCCTCCAGGTCCCAGTAGGGTTGGGACTGCTGCCTTTCCTCATTGGCTGACCTTAGGTCAGCCAATGAGGGAAGGCAGCAGTCCCAGCCTCGTCACAGAGTGGGATGGGGTCAGTGAGACTGCTGACCCCACCCCACTCTGTGACGAAGTGTCACTGATTGACACTCGCCCTGGGCACTTCAGGGCTTAAATTGAAGCGCCCAGTGAGAGTGTCAATTGGTGATGCTTTCCTCGTCACCCAGGGTAGGGCCTCGAGGCACCTTTGCTGGGCAGAAGAGGTCACGCCCATAGGAGCTGTGATCTCCACAGCCCAGCAAAGTTCAGCTCAGGCAGCCAGGAGTCTGCGCAAATCGTGCATGTCTGCTCCTGGCTGCCTGACCTGAACATGAAGAGTGTCTGTCAGGCTGACCTTTGTTCAGCTTGACAGACACTCTTCATGGGGGGCAAAAGGTGGGGGGGCGTGGCCCCTCCACCCTAAAGGACGGGCCGCCACTGGTCGGACCTCCCTACCCCTTTTTTTCACTTTTATAGGTTGTTTTTCAGTCCCTGCGTTTTCCCTTTGTAACTGCTTTTCTGATTTTCTCTTCCTCTTTCTTTTACCCTTTTGTGTTTTGTCTTTCCTGCTGTTGGTGAAAGTCTGATGAGGAAAACTAAGTGTCAATCCCCAAAAATAAGTGCGGTTGGGCCCTTCTGCAACCACTGGCTCATGCTAAGCACTGAACCCATGTGATTCTCCCAGTAATCTGCATGGAACCTGCATCAGGCGCAGCTTACCGTGAGGATTCTTTGACAAGTTTATGAACCGTAAAAGTAGGAATCCTGCATTTAGACAGCTCTGCACTTCGATTTCCTCATTTTTATGAATATACCTCCTTGTGTACATGATACAGACTAGAGGCTAGAAATCTTTCTGCTATGGTAACACACTCGCCACCAGAGAGGTGTGTATTTTTCTGACACTGCTCTGCCATGCCAGGGGCTGCTGTCAATTGCAGGACTGAAAAATCACTCAGCTGTATGTTCGAGGTGATTCGAGCATATCTGGCGAGATGAGACAGATTCGTATGGGATACGTTTCCCTCCGATTCACTGGAGTACACCGGTAACAGGCCTTTGTGCAATGAGACCTACACAGTGAACGTGCTTATGAGCAGGATAGAAGAGCTTTTTCGCAGACCTCACGGAACTTTTCCAGTGCCGGCCTAAGGATGCACGAATTAAGGCTCTATTTTGATAAATTCTTTAACATTTGTGACAGCTCTTTTAAATGATAGCAAATTATCTTCGCAAAACAAATAAATCAGTCTCAATGTTTCTGCCTTTCATCTTCCGTTCCTGGTTTGGACGCACTGCGGCGAGCAGCCAGGTTTTTAGGCCTTTGCCAGAGACAGTCATTCCTCTTTGATGTTCTCTGCTGGGCTAGAATCAAGGAAACTTTTATTTCACACTGTATTTCAGAATTGCAACTGCACATTAAAAATCGTTCTTACCCATCACAGTTTAAATTTGAGATTTCCGTGGAAGAATGAAGGGCAAGCTTTGGGTTGTGAATGTTGACAAAATACCACCGATATATGACTGCCTATGAGGTGTTCCCGCTGTTTCTGTCAACCAACGAAAAATAGAGGTGGACCCTTGGGGAACTTACATTTGGCATGTAGATTTTCCCCCAGGCAATGTTGGGAATACAGACATAGCAGAGTTCAAAAAGATTTAAAAACCACCAGAAGTTATGTTATGATGTATTTGTTTAGTGCACTAATCACCCCAGAAGGTAACCAGGCACTTTGGCAGGTGTGTAGGTTTGAGGTGCCAAGGTCCTTACTGAAAAAGCCAGGTCTACAGCTTTTTGAAGAACTCAGGAGGTGAGGAGAAGGATCTGCTGTGTTAAGGTAGGACATTTCATGTCCTGGGCGCAATGGTTCGAGAAAGAGCGACTTCCAGTTTTGCTTTTGCAAATACACAGAATGTGTGCAAGTGAGAGTGAGGCAGAGCGTAGGTGTCTGGTGGGTTGGCAAAAGTATATGCAGCTATTCAGGAATTCTGGTCCTGTATTGTTAGAAGGCTTTGTATGCGTGTGTGAGAAGTTTGAATTGGATGTGCTTGTGAATGGGGAGCCAGTGAAGCTTCTTGAGGTCAAGTATGAGTCTTGCAGTAGTGTTCTGGAGGTCTGGAGACTGTGTAGGAGTTGTTTGGAGATTCCAGCATAGAAAGTGTTGCCGTAGTCCAGCCTGCTGCTGATGACTGTTTGCATGATGGTCCTTCTGGTGTTCTGAGGCAACCATTTGAAGATCTTACATAGGATGTGTAGGATGTGGAAGGAGGAAGTGCACACTGTGTTGATTTGAGCCATTATGTTGAGCTTTTCGTCTAGGAAGATCCCTAGATTTCTTGCATGGGCTGTGGGTGTTGGTCCTAGATTCGACAGCCACCAGGTGGAGTCCCTTGGGAAGGTCTTGTTGCCAAAGACCAGTATTTCTGTCTTGTCACAGAGTTGAGTTGCAGGCAGTTCGTTCATTCCAGTCTGCTACAATGGCCATGCAGTTGGTGAAGTTGGTCCTGGTGGTGGTTGTCTTGTCCGTCAGGGAGAGGATGAGTTGGGTGTCATTGGAGTAGACGATGATGGTGATGACTGTGACTGGATGATGTTGGCAAGTGGTGTCATGTATATGTTGAAATGGTTGGGACTGAAGGACGCCCCTGTGGTGAGGGTGCTATGGGAGACAGTGTTGAAGGCTACATAGAGGTCTCAGATGTTTTCTGTGTACCAGTTAGCCTGCTTGTTTGATTTACTGTGCTTGTTGAGATTGATGGGTGCAAGAGAGTCCACACAGTTCTTGATCCAGTTGTTGATGTCCTTGTTGAGGTTGTCTGTAGGGCTAGGTTGATCCATGCTGAGGGCACTGAGCTAGTCTGCTTCTGTGATTTTTCTGCAGCTGGGAACACTGAACCTGGGCAGGTTATTGTCTTGAGGTGTGTTGATTTAGAAGTGGAAGATGGAGTGGTCGGTCCCTGTGAGTAGTGTGGTGGAGTTGTATTTGATGGTGTTTCTTATGGTGAAGATGTGGTCCAGTGTACGTCCTGCAGTGTGTGTCAGTTCTGGGACAAGCTGGGTGAATCTGATGTTGCTCAGGTATTCAAGGAGTCCTGTGGAGAATGGGCTGTTGTGCTCTTCCATGTGAAAGTTGAGATCACCAAGGAGAATGTAGACTCTGGAGTTGATGGTGAGTGGAGCAACAAGGTTGGTGATGAGGTTGGTAAAGGTGGCTTGTGTTCCAGGTGGTCGGTAGGTGAGGGCTCCGTTCAGGGTGAAGTTTTCAGAAAATTGAAGCTTAAAGTGCAGGTATTCCATGAATGGGGTGGCATTCTCTATGGATGTTGTGCATTTGATGAATTCTTTGTAGATGACAGCAAGTCCTCCACCTGGCTTGTGAAGGTGGTCCTGTTAATTTAACTTGTAGCCTACTGGGATTGCCGTGGCGATGTCAGGAGTTGATGAGGGGTTTAGCCAGGTCTCTGGGATGAAGAGCATGTTGGGTGCATCACTACTCAGCAGGCCCCATACTTCGGATGTGTGTTTG
This sequence comes from Pleurodeles waltl, assembly GCF_031143425.1. NCBI lineage: Eukaryota > Metazoa > Chordata > Amphibia > Caudata > Salamandridae > Pleurodeles > Pleurodeles waltl. The sequence goes on from NC_090449.1 coordinate 731,055,663, forward strand.
CTGAGTGATGTTGTGTTGAGAAGCATGCAAGCGAGTGGGTGTTGATTTGCAGGTTTGCTGTGGCATGTGTTGTCGGGTAGGGGTGTAGGTGTTGTTGGTTCTTGTGTATTGGGAGGAGGTGTTGAAGACCTAAGTGCAATAGGCCTAATTTGCTAAGGTTTTTTTGGCTGAAAACCTATACACTCCTATCCAGGACTCATAAAAGGATATGGTGCAGACATAAACGGTTTTACCACTGCTTAACTGTACTCCACAACTGTGTATGACTACATAGTAGGGAAGCCCATGTAAGGTCTTTAGAGTGGGTTGATTAACACATAGCTTTCCTTAAGTGTCAGTGAAATGCCCTCAATCTTGTGATTTGTTTTCATAGGCAAGCTCCTGTATGACCACTTAACACCTTGAAAATGATCAGAGATTTACTTCAGCAAAGACCTAGAGTACCTCCACTTCCAGAGTTGGAAGGGGAATGGAACGCCCAAATTTTCATAGGGTGCAAGGAGGGAGTTTATTTGCATGAATAAATGTTTTCCCCATGAAGAAAACAAGTAAATAAAGATTGCTTTTCCACTGTTGGCTGTCTTTCCTCAAAGTGGAGTTGTACATTGCATACAGCTCTGAATAGGGAAATAGCAAATGTCACATGAATTTCTCAGCTGCAGCTGGCAAAGATTTCCAGCCATACTTCTGGGAATGTATGTGAATTCCCAAAACTCAGTAAGTGCACTTGTGCATAGAAGTATGTGTTAGTGTAAAGATTTAAAACATTTTGTGAATCAACTTTTTATCTCTACGTCCATGGAATAACGAGATATTATGAAAAAGGGCTACTGTAGTAACCAACATTTGACATATTGTAAAGCCAACTTAGTATTTGTGTAATAGATATGGGAATTGATAAAAGAAGGCCCTGTGCTCTGTTTTGATTATATTTTTACATCAGGGATAACCGGTTTATTTACCTCTTTATTTATTATCTTAATTTTCTATGTATAATGTTTGATGGAACTGTGTTACTCTTAACAAACACATGAAAGAATTATGAGTCACTAAAAACATGTCCAAAGTATGGGCCTGATTTAGATCTCAGCGGAGGGGTTACTCTGTCGCAACAGTGACAGATATTCTATTATCGAAATCTAAATACCATAGAAATAAATGGTCTTTAGATTTCAGCAGAGGGGATATCTGTCACCGCTGCAACGGAGTAACCCCTCCTCTGAGACCTAAATCAGGCCCTATGTCTTTTTTAATAAAAGTAATGAAATAGCTATGGCAAGCTTTGGCAAAGCTGGAAGGTCTCTCCTTTGAGACATGTTGGCTCTGCCAATGCCTTTTATTCAGACTGTGCACCATACAGCTTGAACAAAAATTAACAATGATGTGGCTGCCAGCAGCTGTATTATTTTGTCTGAACATGAGTGTGTGTTGATGTATGCGTGAACATGCGTCATTACCCAAGAACATGTGCATGACCATGCATACGAACCTCAAAAATAAAACTTGTACTTCTATTTTTTTGTACTTCTTACCGATGCAAAATGGATTGGTAAATAATTAAATAAAAGAAGTACCAGAAAAGTACTTAAGTATATGTTAGAAATGGGGTCTTTGGTTGACAGTCAGGTTACCCCCTGTTCAAGCAAAGGGCCCTCACTCTAGTCAGGGTAAAAGAGAATCACCCTCAGCTAACCCCTGCTTACCCCCTTGGTAGCTTGGCAGAGCAGTAGGCTTAACTTCAGAGTGCTAGGTGTAAAGTATTTGTACCAACACACACAGTAACTTAATGAAAACACTACAAAACGACACAACACAGGTTTAGAAAAATAGGAAATATTTATATAAACAAAACAAGACCAAAATGACAAAAATCCACAATACACAAGTCAAGTTATCAATTAAAAATCAAAAAGAGTCTTTAAGTAGTTTTAAACAAACACTAACGTTGTCAGCGCGAAAATGTACCAGGTGCGTGTCAAAAATAACGCTGCATGGGCGAGTGCATGTCAAAAAGGGCTTGTGAGGCGTTGATTCCACTCATGAGTGGGACCGTGCGTTGTTCCTCCTTTCGACAGGTCTGGGCGCGTCGTTTCTTCTCTCCGCAGGAGAGAGGTGCGTCAATCCGGTCAGCACTCTTGGGTCCGGGCAGGCTTTGCGTTGTTTTTCCACACACAGCGGTACTTGAGTCAGAAATCCAGCCGCACGATGATCCAAAAACCCAGCAGCTCAGGTTGTGATCTCCCAGCCTCCGTCTGCGATGCTGCATGTCGTTTCTCCTGCTCCATGTGTCGATTCTTCGGTTGCGTTTCCTGCGAGCGTCGTTTCTCAGCTGCGGAGCCAGCGGCGCATTGTTTCTTCAGCTGCAGATCGAGTTGCGTCAATCTTTTCCCCTCACTGCGCTCTGTGCATGGATTTCCTTGTCTTTAGGCTGCCAGCTTCTCCTTTCAGGGTCCCAGGAACTGGATGGGCACCACAGGGCAGAGTAGGAGTCTCCCAGAGACTCCAGGTGCTGGCAGAGAGAAGTCTCTGCTGTCCCTGTGACTTCAAACAACAGGAGGCAAGCTCTAAATCAAGCCCTTGGAGATTTCTTCTCAAGATGGAAGGCCCACAAAGTCCAGTCTTTGCCCTCTTACTCTGGCAGAAGCAGCAACTGCAGGATAGCTCCACAAAGCACAATAACAGGCAGGGCAGCTCTTCTTCCTCAGCTCTTCAGCTCTTCTCCAGGTAGAGGTTCCTCTTGTTTCAGAAGTGTTTCTAAAGTCTGTGGTTTTGTGTGCCCTTCTTATACCCAATTTCTCCTTTGAAGTAGGCCTACTTAAAAGTAAAGTCTCTTTTGAATGTGAAATCCTGCCTTGTCCAGGCCAGGCCCCAGATGCTCACCAAGGGGTTGGAGACTGCATTGTGTGAGGGCAGGCACAGCCCTTTCAGGTGTGAGTGACCACTCCTCCCCTCCCTCCTAGCACAGATGGCTCATCAGGATATGGAGGCTACACCCCAGCTCCCTTTGTGCCACTGTCTAGTGTGAGGTGCAACCAGCCCAACTGTCAAACTGACCCAAACAGGGGATCCACAAACAGGCAGAGTCACAGAAATGGAATAAGCAAGAAAATACTCACTTTCTAAAAGTGGCATTTTCAAATACACAATCTTAAAATCAACTTTACTAAAATATGTATTTTTAAATTGTGAGCTCAGAGATCCCAAACTCTACATGTTCATCCACTCCCAAAGGGAATCTACACTTTAATCAGATTTAAAGGTAGCGCCCAGGTTAACCTATGAGAGGTACAGGCCTTGCAACAGTGAAAAACAAATTTAGCAATATTTCACTGTCAGGACATATAAGACACGTTTTTATATGTCCTACCTTAACCATACACTGCACCCTGCCCTTGGGGCTACCTAGGGCCTACCTTAGGGGTGTCTGACATGTAAGAAAAGGGAAGGTTTAGGCCTGGCAAGTGGGTACATTTGCCAAGTTGAATTTACAGTTAAAACTGCACACACAGACACTGCAGTGGCAGGTCTGAGACATGATTACAGAGCTACTTATGTGGGTGGCACAACCAGTGCTGCAGGCTCACTAGCAGCATTTGATTTACAGGCCCTGACACCTCTAGTGTCCTTTACTAGGGACTTACTAGTAAACCAAATATGCCAATCATGGATAAACCAATTACATACACATGTTGTAAAGGAGCACTTGCACTTTAGCACTGGTTAGCAGTGGTAAAGTGCCCAGAGTAACAAAAACAGTAAACTCAGAGTCCAGTACACATCAACAACCTGGGGAACAGAGGCAAAAAGTTAAGGGAGACCACGCCAAGGATATAGAAGTCTAACAGTATAATACTTTTAAAAATCAGACTGTGGGGTTGGGGTCAATGGAGGAACAGTTGGGGTGGGAAGCTATAGGAAGTGGGCAAGGAGAAAGGAAAAGTGCTACCAGAGGGAGAACAATTCAGGTGATGGGAGAGAAGCATTCAAGTGAGCAAGAACAATGCAGAGCACAGGGTGCAAGAAGTACATGGGCAAGAGACAGCAACACAGAGTGCGGTAACAAGGAACCACACAGATGCTTGAGAACTGCACGGGGGATTAGTACACAACGGAGACTACTGGAGGACACAAACTCTTTTGGAGTGCTTAAGTACAAAGTATTTGTAAGGAAATGCCTCCTTGGCATGGTTACCCCCTGACTTTTTGCCTTTGCTGATGCTAAGTTTTGAATTGAAAGTGTGCTGAGGACTGCTAACCAGACCCCGGCACCAGTGTTCTTTCCCTAACCTGTACTTTTGTTTTCACAATTGGCACGCCCTGGCATCCAGCTAAGTCCCTTGTAACTGGTACCCCTGGTACCAAGGGCCCTGATGCCAGGGAAGGTCTCTAAGGGCTGCAGCATATCTTATGCCATCCTAGGGAGCCCTCACTCAGCACAGACACACTGCTTGCCAGCGTGTGTGTGCTAGTGGGGATAAAAAGACTAAGTCAACATGGCACTCCCCTCAGGGTGCCATTCCAACCTCACACTGCCTACAGGTATAGATAAGTCACCCCTCTAGCAGGCCTTACAGCTCTAAGGCAGGGTGCACTATACCATAGGTGAGGGCATAAGTGCATGAGCACTATGCCCCTACAGCGTCTAAGCAAAACCTTAGACATTGTAAGTGCAGGGCAGCCATAAGAGTATATGGTCTGGGAGTCTGTCATGCACGAACTCCACAGCACCATAATGGCTACACTGAAAACTGTGAAGTTTGGTATCAAACTTCTCAGCACAATAAATGCACACTGATGCCAGTGTACATTTTATTGTAACATACACCCCAGAGAGCACCTTAGAGGTGCCCCCTGAAAACTTAACCGACTACCTGTGTAGGCTGACTGGTTTTACCAGCCTGCCACACACCAGACATGTTGCTGGCCACATGGGGAGAGTGCCTTTGTCACTCTGTGGCTAGTAACAAAGCCTGTACTGGGTAGAGGTGCTTCACACCTCCCCATGCAGGAACTGTAACACCTGGCGGTGAGCCTCAAAGGCTCACCCCCTTTGTTACAGCGCCCCAGGGCACTCCAGCTAGTGGAGTTGCCCGCCCCCTCCGGCCACGGCCCCACTTTTGGCGGCAAGGCCGGAGGAAATAATGAGAAAATCAAGGAGGAGTCACTGGCCAGTCAGGACAACCCCTAAGGTGTCCTGAGCTGAGGTGACTCTAACTTTTAGAAATCCTCCATCTTGCAGATGGAGGATTCCCCCAATAGGATTAGGGATGTGCCCCCCTCCCCTCAGGGAGGAGGCACAAAGAGGGTGTAGCCACCCTCAGGGCTAGTAGCCATTGGCTACTAACCCCCCAGACCTAAACACACCCCTAAATTCTGTATTTAGGGGCTCCCCAGAACCTAGGAACTCAGATTCCTGCAACCTAAGAAGAAGAGGACTGCTGAGTTGAAAAACCCTGCAGAGAAGACGGAGACACCAACTGCTTTGGCCCCAGCTCTACCGGCCTGTCTCCCCACTTCTAAAGACACTGCTCCAGCGATGCTTTCCACAGGGACCAGCGACCTCTGAAGCCTCAGAGGACTGCCCTGCATCTAGAAGGACCAAGAACTCCAGAGGACAGCGGCTCTGTTCACCAAAGACTGCAACTTTGCAACAAAGAAGCAACTTTGAAACAACTTGCGTTCCCGCCGGAAGCGTGAGACTTGGCACTCTGCACCCGACGCCCCCGGCTCGACTTGTGGAGAACAACCACTTCAGGGAGGACTCCCCGGCGACTACGAGACCGTGAGTAGCCAGAGTTATCCCCCTAAGCCCCCACAGCGACGCCTGCAGAGGGAATCCCAAGGCTCCCCCTGACCGCGACTGCCTGCTTCAAAGACCCGACGCCTGGTAAATACTCTGCACCCGCAGCCCCCAGGACCTGAAGGATCCGACCTCCAGTGCAGGAGCGACCCCCAGGTGGCCCTCTCCCTTGCTCAGGTGGTGGCTACCCCGAGGAGCCCCCCCCTTGCCTGCCTGCATCGCTGAAGAGACCCCTTGGTCTCCCATTGATTTCTCTTGAGAACCTGACGCTTGTTTGCACACTGCACCCGGCAGCCCCCGTGCCGCTGCGGGTGTACTTTCTGTGTGGACTTGTGTCCCTCCCGGTGCCCTACAAAACCCCCCTGGTCTGCCCTCCGAAGACGCAGGTACTTACCTGCTGGCAGACTGGAACCGGGGCACCCCCTTCTCCATTGAAGCCTATATGTTTTAGGCACCACTTTGACCTCTGCACCTGACCGGCCCTGAGCTGCTGGTGTGGTAACTTTGGGGTTGCTCTGAACCCCCAATGGTGGGCTACCTTGAACCCAAACTTGAACCCCATAGGTGGTTTACTTACCTGCAAAAACTAAAAAACACTCACCTCCCCAAGGAACTGTTGAAAATTGCACTGTGTCTAGTTTTAAAATAGCTATATGTCATTTATGTGAAAACTGTATATTCTATTTTGCTAATTCAAAGTTCTTAAAGTTCCAACAGGAAATACCTTTCATTTAAAGCATTACTTGTAAATATTGAACCTATGGTTCTTAAAATAAACTATGAAAATATATTTTTCTATACAAAAACCTATTGGCCTGGAATTGTCTCTGAGTGTGTGTTCCTCATTTATTGCCTGTGGGTATACAACAAATGCTTAACACTACTCCTTTGATAAGCCTACTGCTCGATCACACTACCACAAAATTGAGCATTAGAATTATCTCTTTTTGCCACTATCTTACCTCTAAGGGGAACCCTTGGACTCTGTGCATACTATTCCTTACTTTTAAATAGTGCATACAGAGACAACTTCCTACAGTATTTCTCTCACATTGGGCAGTGGAAGGCGACAAGTAAAGCAGCTGTGCTCCAGGGAAGAGACAAACAATTGATGGACAAGCAAGTAATTGAATAAGAAGCCAATAGATGAGGGTGGCAATAATGGCAAACAATGGTAAGAAATGAGTAGGCTTTAAGGGCAGATGTAGGCACAAAACAATTTGCGACTTGCAAAGTGCGAGTCCTTCCGACTCGCAAATTGCAACTCGCAAACTGGTATGCAAAAAGGTGTCTCAGACACCTTCTGCGACTCGCTATGGGGTCGCAAAGACCCACCTCATGAATATTTATGAGGTGGGTCGCAGTTTGTGACCCCATAGCGAGTCTAGGCACTCACGGGGATGGTGGCCTGCTGGAGACGGCAGACCACCATGTCCGTGACTGCTTTTAAATAAAGCAGTTTTTTTTTTCTCTTTGCAGCGCGCTTTCCTTAAAGGAAAACGAGCTGCAAAAAGAAAAAATACCGAAACCTTTTTGTTTCGGTTTTTTCAGAGTAGGCATTGGTCCATAGGACCACTGCCTGCTTTGAAAAAATATTTGTGTGAGCATTCACAAAGGGGAAGGGGTCCCATGGGGACCCCTTCCCTTTTGCGAATGAGTTACCATCCACTTCAAGTGGATGGTAACTGCGAGGTGGTTTGCGACTGCTTTCGCGGTCACAAAGCAACTCTACATCGTGATGCGGTCGCAAATAGGAAAGGAACACCCCTTCCTATTTGCGAGTCGGAATCACATTTTGCGAGTCGGTACCGACTCGCAAAATGTGATCCGGCATCAGGTTCAGCCTTTTGCGCCTCGCGAACTGCATTTTTAGCAGTTTGCGAGGCGCAAAAGGCTTCCTACATCTGGCCCTAGGTCCACTGGAAGTTCCTGGTAAGATGACAACAGGTCGTTTTTACACCAGACAGTTGTGTAGTGTGGTAGGCTCAACCTAAGTATATTAAGAAGGGTATAAGAATTTTAAAAGAAGGCTAAAAATGAAAATAAAGTGCCTAGTTATTTAAATGAAATGATTAACTGGGAAAAGGTGTAGGTGTTGTTTTTACCATATAATTGCCTCATTTCTGTGGCTTGTTTCACATTTTCATTTTTCATGTATTTATACACATGTATGGGAGCATTCAGCCAGCAGAGAAAGAGTGGGAATTCAGATAAAAAAAATAAAATTTTAACTGTAGCACTCAAGACATACACGAGGGCATGCTGATTGAAAAGAGAATGTGCGACAATTACTCTTGCACCTTCGTATACTAACTTTTGCAACAAGTTTAGCTGCCTTCAACAATCCATTATACAACTGTTTAATAAAATATGAGTGCTCGCAACGATAATCCCCAGAGTTGTAACATTGCTTCTTAAAGGTGCAATCATGGGCGGTTTTTAAGAAAATGTATTTGCTATACCTGTCCAATTGTAAGGCAACTTTGTAACTGAAACTTCCTAAAGATCACGTCGTCACGTTTTAAATTTGGATAATCCAATATGGTAAAGTCTCTCATGGAGGCCTTGGCTCAGATCCTTTTTGGAAAAAAGAGATGTTATTTTGTATTACTATAGCAATATTTCTTTACCGACATTAACGTGCACGTCCAGGGACTCCTTCCTTTATTTAATTTATTATTCCCATGCTTTAGGGCGTCTTGGGTGAATTCCATATGTTATAAACAGCCTGCCCACAGACTAACTGAAGTCTGAAAGGGTTTATTACCAAAGGAAAAATATATTATCTGCAGCGGCGGTTGGTACCCTTTGAAAGTGATGGGGCAATTGAAGTCACCCACCACTTTCCAAAAAAAAAGAAAAACATCCCCTTCCTCCAAAACCCCAAAGTAAACCACCCTTCCTACAAAAGCCAAAACCATAACACTAAGTACAAACCAACATGAGACTTACATACACTCCACTTACATGCATTACACACATACATGCATTACACACATACATGAATTACAGACACATGCACTACACATTAAAAATAAAAAAAACGTCACGTACCCACAGGCTGTCCATCCTCCTCGGTGCTCTTCTCCTTCATTGATGCCGGAAGAGCTGCCCTAACCAATCTGGACACTGCTCTAATGCTGTTAACCAGCATGAGAGAAGTGCCTAGATTGGTTGGAGTGTCCTGGCTGGATGCTCTTTCAGACCCTAGAGGCCTGTGCTGGGTCTCCATGCAGCTGTCTTAAGAGAGCTGAATGGAGAGCTTCAAAGTGCAGATGTCACTTTGGCAGCCCTGCTCATGTCCTGACATGCCCAGCATGACACTGGGCTGGTGTGCACTGTGTAAGTAAAAATTAAATTACAATGAAAGCTTTTTATTGCCATTTTATTTTTGCCTGTGCGTCTCGCAGCCCGCGGGTGGGCAATGCTCCTGCGCCCTCATGAAGAAACTGCCACTGATTATCTGTGAGTTACAGATTTGGACAACAAGAAAGTTCCCAAGCAATCTTAAAATATGCAAGCTATCTAAGCAAAAGCATGGTACAAATATATAGCGTTCATAGACAGTTTTCCAATGGGAATCACACAACATCATAAAACAACGTTTACATCAAAACCACAGTAATTTTTGGCTGAGCAAGCTAATCAACACTTTCTCATGTAGGGAGAAAGAGGGGCTTGAAATGTCGTAGGCAGACACTTCATTTATTAACAGTTAGCGTGTAGGAAGTTGGCTCTGTATATACTATTTCAAAGTAAGAAATAGTGTGCACAGAGTCCAAGGGTTCCCCTTAGAGGTAAGATAGTGGCAAAATTAGATAATTATAATGCTCTATTTTGTGGTAGTGTGGTCGAGCAGTAGGCTTATCAGAGGGTAGTGTTAAGCATTTGTTGTACACACACAGGCAATAAATGAGGAACACACACTCAAAGACTTTACTCCAGGCCAATAGTTTTTATATAGAAAAATATACCTGGGCTAGGCAGAGGGTCGCCTGGGGGTCACTCCTGCACTGAAGTTCGGTTCCTCCTGGTCCTGGGGGCTGCGGGTGCAGTGCTTGGTCCAGGCGTCAGGTCCCTTGTTACAGGCAATCGCGGTCAGGGGGAGCCTCTGGATTCTCTCTGCAGGCGTCGCTGTGAGGGTCCAGGGGGGTCGTCTCGGGCTACTCACGGGTTGCAGTCGCTGGGGAGTCCTCCCTGTGGTGTTGGTTCTCTGGATCTCGAGCCCGGGGCGTCGGGTGCAGAGTGTGAAGTCTCACGCTTCCGGCAGGAAGAGTGAGGTCTTTAAAGTTGTAGAAAAGTTGCAAGTTTTTTGCTGATTGTTGAGCAGAGCCGCCGCTCACGGGAGTTTCTTGGTCCTGGGAGTCAAGGCAGTCTTCTGAGTCTTCAGAGGTCGCTGGTCCCTGTTGGATGCATCGCTGGTTGCAGGTTTTCGAGTCAGGAGACAGGCCAGTAGGGCTGGGGCCAAAGAAGTTGTCGTTGTCCGTCGTCTCTGCAGGCTTGTAGGTCAGCAGTCCTTCTTTTTAGTTCAGGTTGCAGGAATCTGATTTCCTGGTTTCTCGGTCATCCCTAAATACTGAATTTAGGGGGTGCGTTTAGGTCAGGAGGGCAGTAGCCAATGGCTGAGGGGAGGGGGGCACATCCTATTGGGGGAATCCCCCAAAACCAAGATGGAGGATTTCTAAAGGCAGGAGTCACCTCAGCTCAGGGCACCTTAGGGGCTGTCCTGACTGGTGGGTGACTCCTCCTTGTTTTTCTCATTATCCTCTCCTGCCTTGCTGCCAAAAGTGGGGGCAGTGGCCGTAGGGGCGGGCATCTCCAGTATCTGGGATGCCCTGGGGTGCTGTAACAAAAGGCATGAGCCTCTGGGGTTCAACGCCAGGTGTTACAGTTCCTGCAGGGGAAGGGAGAAGCACCTCCACCCAGTGCAGGCTTTGTTTCTGTCATCAGAGCGCACAAAGGCTCTCATCCCAGGGGGGCAGAAACTCATCTCAGTGGCAGGCTGGGACAGACCAGTCAGTCCTGCACTGAAGGATTGGGTAAAATACAGGGGGCATCTTAGAAGATGCCCTCTGTGTGCCTTTTTTTAATAAATCCAACACTGGCATCAGTGTGGGTTTATTTTTCTGAGAAGTTTGATACCAAACTTCACAGTATTCAGTGTAGCCATTATGGAGCTGTGGAGTTCGTTTTGACAAGCTCCCAGACCATATACTTAATATGGCTACCCTGTACTTACAATGTCTAAGAATAGACTTAAACACTGTAGGGGCATATTGCTCATGCAGATATGCCCTCACCTGTGGTATATAGTGCACCCTGCCGTAGGGCTGTAAGGCCTGCTAGAGGGGTGACTTACCTATGCCACAGGCAGTATCTTGTGGGCATGGCATCCTGAGGGGGATGCCATGTCGACTTTGCCTTTTTCTCCCCACCAACACACACAATCTGCAATAACAGTGTGCATGTGTTAGGTGAGGGGTCCCTTATGGTGGCACAACATATGCTGCAGCCCTTAGGGACCTTCCTGTCACATGGTCCTTGGTACCACTGGTACCTTTTACAAGGGACTTATCTGTGTGCCAGGGGCGTGCCAATTGTGGAAACAATGGTACATTTTAAGTGAAAGAACACTGGTGCTGGGGCCTGGTTAGCAGGGTCCCAGCACACTTCTCAGTCAAGTCAGCATCAATATTAGGCAAAAAGTGGGGGGTAACTGCAACAGGGAGCCATTTTCCTACATAACGTGAGCAAGAAAACATGGCTGCAGCAGTTAGATTTATGCTAAGGCAATTATTTACAGTTGACGCGTAAAAGAAATTTATGTCAGAACATACCTTTCTTAAGTATGAGTGTGTCTTGTTGTTTTGAATAGTATTTGGGGCAAAAGTCATACATCTAAAATTTATTCTAGATACACAGAAACAATGAAGTAAGCAAAATGTTAAATGGCCATTTAACTTGATGTTCTTCTGTGTTCTCTCTCATAGGTTTATTAGGAGATCAAGAGTAGTTGTGAGATATAAGGAATCTGTGGAAAAGGGAATAGGGATTGTTTCCTAATACCAGCACACTCTACCGCCCACCGCCAACTCTCTTGTCTTACTACCTACTCCTTCATCTCCTTAATGACTGGTTGACATCACTGGAACATTGTTATTCATTCTTGTTTTGAATATATCTACTATTGCATTTTCTTTGGCCGGTGGTTTTATGAATTACAACACTAAACAAATGTATATATTTCTAATTCCAAATTGACAAGCATAGGGGATACATGTAATATTCATGCACTTGGATGTTATTCTTAGGTGTTGCTTTTCACTTTTAGGTATGGTTCATAAAACCTTTACTCACTCACCAAAGTATTCACAAAACATATGTGAGTAGAAAGCACGCCAGTTGAAGCATCCATGTTCATACATACATATTTACCCATTACCAGTGTTTTGTCCCGCACATTAGGGGACCTAACCCACTTTTTAAAATGAAACTGCAGTTCTTTGCCGTGTGTGTGCTACAATTTGAAGGACAGCTACTTGTTTTCTATTGAATCTTCATCCGTGGATTTACTTTGTGAAGATAAGTATGCATATTTGAAAGACACATCAGAGCTCGTCAAGTAAAGCCTTTTGGTCAGGTAGAACAAACATATTTGCTAGACGTAATAACATCTTATCAATGACAGTATGCACTGTGAGGTCTCCACCTTGGTGTGTCCAAGGAGAACCCCATAGCATTGAAAAGTATATAGCCAGTCGTAGGTCATGCACTGAGGGTTCGCCTAAGAGCGACAGAGGAGCAATCCACAGATCTGGCTGTGTAAAACCATCACCTCTGCCTTGCTACTACCTCTCAGTGAGTTTTGATATCCTTGGCTCATAATTACATTCCATCTTGGTGTGGCCACTCAGCAGACCACCTCACTTTATTGCCAAACAGTAACAATTACGGACTCCCCCTTAAGTCTGGCATGATGAGGCAGGTGTATACAATGTGTCACCCTAAGAAACCCCTATCTCTAGCACTGAGGTTGCCTTGTGCCAGGTTCTGTTTTCATCTTCTCCTCCTGGTCACATCAACCTTCCTGACATGACAGAGAGACTTCCTGCGGCTTCCTAAAAAATCTCAGCATCATGTGTCTGGCTGTAGCTATCATCAACATGTTCAAGAGGATGTTCCTAAAGGTTTGTCTCCCATATCTTGACACCTCATACATGTTGTTCTGTCCCAGTCAGGCAATAGCAAGAAAGAAGCCACTGTGAATTCTCTTAGCATCACATAACATTCATACTTCATATGTATTAGAGTGCCTGAGTCCTTACATTACCATTACTCATCTGATTTTTAAAGTCATAATCTATGAACTCTATATGGAGTCCAAATTGCCTTGTGTATGAAAATAAATCTCAGTTGTTCAACTGTAGTGGAGATTTTGGCCTTGAACATTTGATTGCAGAACTGTATACCATTTATTATCATATGTATAAGGCCCGTCTGCCAATTCTGTAGACCAATCACATTTTAACTTTGTTCCTGAACCAGGCATAGACTTGTGCCAAAATTTATGAGTAGAAAAGGCAACATTTCCTTTCTTAGTAGATATAAGAAGTAGCACTAGAAAGGCTGGCATAGATGATGAGACTTTTAGAATGGACAGTGGGCTTATTTCACACCTTTATTTTGATTTTGAGAAACATAAGACATACATGGTAACATTGACATATCTAAACACTTATAGCCAATCACAATTGACATCATGAAAGCACTAAGGCCCATATTTATACTTTTTTAGCTTCGCATTTGTGTCGTTTTTTGACGCAAAATCGGCGCAAACTTACAAAATACAATTGTATTTTGTAAGTTTGCGCCGATTTTGCGTCAAACAAACGATGCAAATGCGGCGCTAAATAAGTATAAATATGGGCCTAACTCCATCATGCTCGTATTGGGAGCCCCACATCCGGCTCCGAAATCGATCTGTTCATAACCTCAGTTCTGTTCTCCACAAGCCATGGAAAAACATGTAATTGTCCTGTCTGCTTGCTTTGTGGGTGGCTACTCACTCCCTGCTTAAGAAGAAACCAGATCCTCTCAAGGTTTTGGACATTGTTTGCTGTATTCCCCCATTATTCTGTGGTCTTTTCATGTAAGTAGTAAAGGGGCTCCGTAGAGAATGTCTTTGACAAGAGCAGTGAGTTTTTCCAATGCATAAATAGCCCACACTTTCCCCTTTCACATGTTGAGCAAGGGTGTCTGGGGTAGTTTTCACACCTGAGCAACACTCAAACACACGGCTAGGAGGAGGTGGGAGGACATCCACCCTGGGGTTTCGTGGGATATAGTCAATTTTCTCCTGGGCCTCCTAGAAGGATCAGTAATAGGTCAATGGGTAGTGAAATATTAACAATAGAGTGTATTGTGAGGAGAACTTCACCCATAAATGCCTGGAGCTGTGGGCGGGTGCACCACACGTGGAGAAAGGTACCCCTAGTTCCACACCCCTTCCAGCACAACTCAGAACCCCTAAACATCCAGTAGAGCCACACAGGAGTAAGGTACCAGTGGGTCAATAATTTGTAGGCATTCTTCTTGCAGTGGAGACAAATAAATTATTTTAAAGCCCTTTGTCAAATATCTCCCATGTTTCCTCAGAGATCTGTGTCTAGTTTCCTCTCCCACTGAGTTACATAGGCATGCTTTTTAGTGGGGAAAAGAAAGAGGATATGAGGGTTGAACGCAGAAATGCCTTTACAGCGAACATTGTTGGTGAATAGGGATTCAATGGGCAATTCCTTCCTTTGCATGGCTGTATGGGCCTGATTACTCCCCACCCAGTGCAATGCTTGAGTGACCCTATATGTGTTATGTCAAGTCAGTGTGTACTTCTCTAACAGGTTCTCCCGGATGGGAAGATCTTCATCATTATAAATGTCCCTCAGAGTAGGTGACCAACCGTGGCACCAAGAAAAGGAACCAGGATCGGGCATTTAAGGGGGTAAATCTGGGTTATGTGTCAATGGAGTAAGGGGGCAAGGGATAGGTCGAGAACACTTGTTTTTTCCTGATGGTTTGTCAGTGGGTCAAAAGAGTGGTTGTCATTTACTCCCCCAAGGCCGCAGCTGGCAGCCAGTGGAGTCCACACAGACGAACCAGGGTGAAGGCCTGCTCCACCTGCACCCATGGGTTACCCTCGAGGTCTTGATACAAGTAAAGGGATGGGCAGAGCTGAGCCACCAGCATGTAGGTTGTCACGTCATGAAAGGTCAAACCACCCTCAGCCACTGGACAGAACCAAGGTGATTTTGCCCCCCTCTGAGATTTGCCATCATATACAATGTTGAGCATTTTGGTTCAGATAAGTGTTTAGGTTGGTTGAGGGATAGCCAGAGGAAGAGTCTGGAGGACGTATAGAAGTTGAGGAATAAAGTTCATTTTGAGGCTGTTAAGCCATCCCAACCAGGATTTCCCCAATTTGCCCCACCTAAACAGATCTCTGAAAATGGCTGTGATCAGTGGGGGAATGTTGCTATTGTAGAGGGCGCTAGTGTAGGTGGGAAGATGAATCCCTAAATATGCGATGGACATTGTGGCCCACTCAAACCTGCCTCTTTGAATGGGATCCCTAAGGGCACCTTGTGAATCTGCAACCCTCATCTCATTCAATTTAGAGTAGTAGTTTTAAACCATGAAAGCAGTTTATCCAGTAGTGCCAGAAGGCTGGTGTCTGGGTTGGTAACAAAGCAAAGGTTGTCTCGGCATAGAGTGCCAAATTGTGTTCTTCGTCGCCCACTGTCATGCCATGGATTGCAGGGTTATTCAGAATTATGGCAACCAGGGGCTCCATAATCAGAGCGAAGATGAGGGGGTCAATGTACACCCCTGCCTCGTTCCGCTGGTCAAGGGGATGTCAGGCTTGAAGGCAGCGTTGATCTTGAGTTTTGCAATTTTTAGTCTTTCTGAATAGTTAGTTATAATTTAGTCAGTCTGAATAAACACTTTCATCTTTGAGCCTAGGTCTGCTTTATTCAACACCTTCAAGAGATACGTCCAGTCTTATCTATCAAATGCCTTCTCGGCGACTAATAATAGCAGGGCGTCCGGCTGATGCCGCCACTCTGCAACTTCCATGATCGCTACTGCAAGTCTTGTGTTGTTGTTAGCCTGCCTATTGTGTTTAAAACCTGCTTGTTGAATGGCAATGAGAACCAGCAAGATAGGTTGAAGGCAGGCCATGAGGATGGAGGCAGAGTTTACATCACTATTCTGCAGCACAACTGGCTTTTATGAGGAGCACATCATCGGAGGCTTGTCTAGTTTTAGAAGGAGGGTAAAGTGGGACCCCAGCATTATATCAGTGACTATCCCTGACATTAAGAAAGAATTAAAAACCATGGCTTGGGGCTTGGTCAGAAGGGAAGCATATGCTTAATAAAACGTGGCCAGAACCAATCCGGCCCTGGTGCTTTGGGGGATGGGAGGTTGCTGATTGCAGTTCGAACCTCGTCCGGCATGATATCCTTTTCCAGCAGATGCAACTCAGCCTCTCTACTCACAGGTTTATAGTCAAAGACATAGTACTCTTGAAGCTGTTCTTCTAATGCCTGAGCCTCATAAAGAGCTGTATAGTGCCATTCGGAAATAGCAAGCATGTCCACCAACTGTAACCGACCTTTCTCGTCTCTGATCTCTTTCATAAAATTATCTGTAACTCTCAAGTTTAATGTATGGGCCAGGAGCCTATCTGCCTTATCCCCCACTATTAATAAGTTTGATTAATATAGAGGAGTTTCTTAGCCGCTTCCTTCATCAAGATCTGCTCCAGTTCTCCCCAGAGCTTGCGTAGGTCCTGCAGGGTCCTAAGGGTGCCCCCTTTCTTATGTTGTGCCTCAACTTGGGATATTTTGGTATCCAGTTCTTACATATGGGGCATGGTTGCTTGCTCGAAAGCCATCTTGTGGAGGTTAAGTTTGCCCTGAAAAAGTGGTTTAGCCGCATCCAAAGGGGTTGCGTGGACACCTCCCCGTTGTTGTTTTCAGTGAAATAGTGTTCTATGGTATCTTTGCTACTGTTTCCTGATGTTGTGTTGTGGATCGCCCACTCATTCACCACCCACGGCCTATGGAACAGGTGCTGAGGGTCTTCAGGCCCCATCATCAGCCACACAGGGATGGGGTCAGAAAGGACCTTGACCACAATTTAAGATTTTAGAGATTTGGAATCTATTAAAGTCTGTGAGCCTGGGCAGCCAGGATTGAGAGACTAAGAAGTAGTCCTGTTGGGAATAGGTTTTGTGGATATTAGAATAGAATTTATAGTCTCGCTCCTGGGGGTGATGGTGATGCCAAGCATTGACAAAGCCCATGGAGTAAAGCAAAAGGAGGTGAGGTTCGCTCTGGCGAAGGTGGGAGTGGTCCAGCCCCAGGTCTAGTGGGGTAATGAGGTCACCGCCCACTATGATATCCCCTAGTGCAAAGTGGCAGAGTCTTGGGAATAAGTCAGAACAAAACTCCTCATGGTCCCCATTGGGGCCCATAGACCCATGATATAGTTGTCTGGGTAGAGCCCAGACCCCACCTGCAGCCCCTGCTGATCCCTATACATGGTGTCCCATTGGATTAAGAGGTCACTGTGGAGGAGGATCATCACCCCTCTGGACTTATGAGTATATGAAGAGTGTAAATGCATCAGAGACTAATAGTAGCGCAGGCGCTTGATGTCTATTTTAAGAAGGAGGTCTCTTGAAGGAGTGGCATGTCTTCTTCCTTCTGCCTAACCAGTTTAGAAAGGCTCAGGGCTTCATCAGGGTCTTTAGGCCCTGCACATTGAGTGAAACTATGTGTAGGGTGGTCATATCAAGTTGTATAGATGCCCCTGCCTACATGGACGCTATCATTTGGGAATCATGCCTCCCCCATGTCACTGCAGGCCATGCTGTACATGTGTATCACAAATATAAACAATAAACACAACAACAATGCAAAATACATGAAAAACTGAATAATGTCAGTCATTGCAGACTGCCGAACCTAAATTGAAGCCAGGGTCTAAGAGAAAGTCTCTCTAAAAGGGAAAAGCATTTTGGTATCATCATGTATGATGTGGAGAAAAAAGGGCAGGGTCCTGGAATGAACTTGTGAGCCTTTCCTCCCCCCAACAGGTTCCACAATGGGGCAGTTATGTCTAGTATAAGGCAGCAAACAGGTAGCGCTACACACTTCGTATCCCCCTGTCGGGTCAGGTATGTCTCAAGGTGGATTCAGGGTGGGGAATCTGCCACCGATGATGACAATCTTTGGTCTATGCCTTCTCATCACTGTTTATGGACTTTCTTCTTTGTTGAACAGGTGGTCTGGAAACGCCAGCCTCCTCCCTGATCCACTGGTGGAAGAGATCCAGATTCATGGGGGAGTTTGTCAGTTTGTAAGGAGATATCCTGGAAGAGTGAAATATTGTCCCCTCGTAATACTATTGGCTCCTGCTACTTGGCTGCTTGTAAGAGCTTCTCCTTCATGTGAAAGTAGTAAACTCTAGTGAGAGTGTCGTGAGGGAGGCTCTTTTGTTGCTGAAAGACCATATGCACTGGGTGGGTACCAGGGCATAAGTTGAGGGTACACACGGGTACACCGTGTAGACGGTGTAGACGGTGTCTACCCACTGTTATGACAGTGTGGACGCCGTCTACCCTGCTAAGAGGTTTAGCCCCACAGAAATGTGCTAAACTTGTCCCAGTATAATTTTCAGACACCGGGACACATTCAGCAGTGCCTGCACGTTATCTGCTTTTGTTCGGAGCAGCAACATGCAGGCAGTGAGGGGGGCTTATCAGATTCCAGCCAGGCATATAATTCCAGTCAGTCTGAAGTTAAGGGGCCATCAGGCCTCCTTCAGTTGGAGTGTCCTGGCTTTGAACTATCAGAGGCCTCTCACTTAAATGAAATGGAGGGGAATTAAAGGCACACAATTTATCTCTTCACAGGTACTTCAGAAAGGCATGCTTTTGACTTTGTTCAGGCCCTGTACATGTGAAATGTATGTGCAATGTAAGAATGTCAGATGTGTTGATCTATACCAGTATTTACATAACTAATTTAAAAAACACTATTTTGTTTCTTTCTTTTATATATCACTTCTCATCCAAATGCAGGGTGTCAGATCACTTTACATCACATGTACATAATATACATTGACAAAAAATCATATGTGTCACTTAATGTACAGGATGTTGTTACACAAGACAGTGAGCATTACAAGGTGTAGGAGTCACATATCCTTCATAGCTCACTGTGACGTACAGTTTATGTATTGCCCCTGCATATCCGCACCTTATTAACCGCTCCACCCCTTCTCCCTTCACTCCTCCACAGCGATCAGCACACACAATACCAATTCTCCACAACCACCTGGGCTGTACGAATCTCCCACCACTATCCAACAAACTATACTATACTCTTACTAAACCTCTAGAGCAGCAGCCTCTGAAATACACACCAATGGAAATAATACCATCTTTCAGATTCTATCCTCGATGTCTGACTACACCCTCTTTGATGCCAATACTCATTGCCCAAATTAGGATATTTTTAAAGCCCGAACTCTCAAACTTGACCAGCACCATGACCCATTCTACCCAGCTCTTCTCAGGCAGCTCACAAGCTCTCAACCTCCTACCCAAAAGCCCAACTCCATATCCAACCCAACCTCCTCTCCACTGGTTTTCAGAGGTCAGCTCTACTTTACCACCACAGGCCCCTCCACCTGGCCCCTTGAACACCCCCCCTCCACCTGGCTCCTTGATCCAAACCGCAACCACTTGATCCCACACCTCACTAGAATCTAGACTAGGTGAGATTACCCAGGACCTAAAACAACTTAAGGCAGACTTACAATGCCCAATAAACATCACTTCTGAGCTGGCGAACATCTTGTGGCCCAACAGGACTCCAGGAAAGAATAAATACAACAGTACCCAATTTACTAACTCCCACACAAGGCTGCTGTCACCCTGTAGTCAATATGATCTCTACAATCTTGGCATCTCCCCACCTGAGTTGAAGAACTATACCCTACCCTAATGCCTCCACTCATCCTACCAGACTGAAAGATCCACTAGCTGTCCTGGACACTCACTTCCTCCTCATTTCATATAATTCTACTCATCACGGTAGCCCAGACAATTTGGGTCAAATCTAAACTGATTCTGTGAACCCACACAGAGAACCCAGGCCTAATCCCGGAGCCATTAACAAATCCAACCGTAAGCGAATTTCCATCACATATGCTTCCTCAGTGGTCACTAATTCATACCTGAAATGCATGCTACTCAACTGCACATCACAGAGTGACATGCAACGGACATTGATGACCTTATCCTCGCACACAAGTATGACCTCTTATTCCTGACTGAAACTTGGCTAAATGATTCCGCCACACCAATCCTTGACTTACTAGTACCATCTAGCCACCACATCAAAAGATTTGATAGATCTAGCAGACCAGGTGGAGGGATCGCCTGCGTACAACATAACATTCTAACAGTGAAACAGTCAAAAACCATTGCTCTATCCTCTTGCGAATATCTATGCATTGACATGACGAGTAACAACAGGCCACTTTGTAAACTGCATGAAATCTATCATCCACTAGGAGATAACCATTCATTCATAGAACAAATTATAGAAGTCATCTCAACCAACCAAGGCAACAATACAGAGAATTCCACATCACCTGGATGACCTGAATGACCCTGCAGTGAACAGCCTCAAAACCTTCCTAGGAGACCTGAACCTAACTCAGTTCTGCAACAGTCCTATCCCCTTCATGGGTGCGACCCTTGATCTAGTCATTGCTAAAGTCAATTCCATCCTTGCAACCCATCAGACTATCAGTGCATCACCTTCCTCATCACAGAATCCACAAGGACAAAAAAAACCTCAACCAAAGAAACCCAGACACTGGAAAAGGAGTATGGAAACATAAAGCTTAACAATATAATATCCCTCAGCAATAACATCTTGCCTCCTCCTTTGGAGATGTCCAAGACCTTACAAATCACTACAACAACTCAATGTTGAACATTCTCGACTTGATTGCGCCATTACAGCTAAAAAGAATGTCAACTAAATACTTCAAACCTTAGTACAATGGTAGCCTTAATGCTGAAAGATGCAATCTGAGACTAGCTGGCCATTCAAGAAGACTCTCACCATCCCTAGAACACCTTAAGCACTTGAGATCGATTCATAACAAGCACATTAGAAGCTCAAAAGTGGATGTCTTTTAGAAACCAACTTAATAAGCTAGAAACCAACCAAAAAAATGTTTGAACTAGTTAAACTATAATCTAATAGACAACACAACTCTTCCCTAATTGGGTCCAGTCCACAGATAAATTGCTAGGAATTTGCCTCCTTCTTCCTGGAAAAGACCAATAAGACTGAAAGTGATTGAAGGTGATTTGCGGTCATCATCGGAGCACCTTCTGGTCATACCACATATCAGCGCCGAGCACCCCGGATCAATGAGCCCTCTTGTTTATAAAGGCACACCCACAAAAACAACCATTGGTTTTGTGGTATGTAACTCATATTTTTGACTTTATATTTGTTGGCTTTTTATTAGGCTGTCCAATTTCAGTTTGCACCTCTCCCTGTATTCTACCACCAGTACTCCTTTACAGGCCTGTAAATCTTGTTCTTATTTTGTCACACTTGAAGTGCATTCAAAGGCAGAGGTCAGATGTCAGGCTCTGTCTTCAAGGGAACTTGATGTTTATTTTTCTTTCTCAGACTTCAAAGTGAGCAGACTTATGTGACACTAATGCTGAATGGGTTATTTTGTAGCGCACAACAACATTTAAAGGAATTGCACAAGCATTTCAGAATATATCAGAATTAAGAAGGCACACATGAAACACTTTTTATTTTAATTCTGAAGTGTGTTGGAAACAAATACTTTAATATGATCAAAACAAATCAATACACTAGGTGAAGCCATTTCCCCATATTATTGTTTCTGCTCTGTATAGTTGTATTAGTAAAACTGTATGTCTGTGGAAATGTAATGGTCACTTCAATTGAAAATGGTTTGTCTGTAATTGCAATGTGCTACCACACCAGGCATACTTCACTGCACTCTACTCCACTCTACGCCACTGCACTCTGCAACATGCCACTGCACTCTGCAGTACGCCACTCTACACCAATCTACATCATTACACTCTATTCTACTCTACAACACTGCACCCTAGGCAACTGAAATCTTCACTAGACCACTCTACTCTGCAGCACTCAAGGGCCACTGCACACTATGCCACTGCACTCTATAACAAAATCCCCTACTCTGCGCTACTCTATGCCACTCCACAACACTCTACTATGCACCACTCTACTCTGCACCACTTTATGCCACTCTACACCACTCTGTTATGCACCAATCTCCACCACTGCACTGTATGCCATTCTACTCTACTCTTCACCACTGCACTCCATGCCACTGATTTCTTCTATGCAGCCCTCTAATCTACACCACTGCATTCTATGATGCTTCATTGTACACCACTGAATTCTATGCCGCTGCACACCGAGCCACAGCACTATACGCCAATGCACTCTACACCAGTCCACTCTATTTTACACCACTCCACTGTACACCACTCTATGTTACTCCATTCTAAGCCACTCCAATACAGGATACTCTAGCCAGTCCTCTCTACGACACCCAACTCCACTCTTCTTCATTCCATGCCACGACAGTCCATACCACTCTCTTCTATGCCACTAAATTTTAGTCAAGCTGAACAGCGGCCATATTAGTGTACAACATAGCTAAACTCATTAGCAAAGCCAATAGGTCTTGCTTAGGCAAGACCCATTGACTTTGCCAAATGCGTGTTTTCTTTTGGGATGTGATAATCATTTCTAATGACCAGCAAAGCAGTATATCATACAGAGCTACTTCATTTGATGTCTTATGTCTAGAAATGCTTTTCTCTTCTTGGCTGTCTCTTTTGCAAAGTCTTGTGCTGATTATATCTTCCAAGCTTCTCACAACAGGTTTCTGAGTTCTTTTGCCCGGTCCATCATTAAGAAATTATACTGACACATCAGTGGGAAAAATATCATAGTTCAGGATTTTTTGTTACCTTTAAAGGGGAGAGGGGGAATCTTATTTGCCCTTTCAATTTTGAATGGTGGAGCATTATGAGTTTCGTAATAGATGTGATAAAATTTGCAAGGAATTATAGGCAATAGGTAGAATTGTTCTTCTACCCCAAAGATCCATATATTTGCTCTTCTGTTTTTGTCTCTCAGTATTTTTAGTTTTCTTTACAGCTGTGTCATTGTCAGGAGTGTAACTTTAGTAGACCAACAGTAGAGACTTTAAAAATACTAATTCTATTTTCTGTTCTGGTTACTCTGATAGCCAGTTTGCTCATATCTTGTTGAATGCCAGCAATTTCAGAGTGAATGATATGAGTGATCATCATTGTTGCCTATATTATTTCTCTCATAACTTTTAGGTCTTTCAAGATCGCTTTGATACCCCCAGTAGAGTGAGATTTCTCTTTGATGCCCGAGCATTGTGTTGGAATTCTTAATGTCCTGGCTTCTAGTATCTTTAGAGCTCCTTGTTGATTTCCCTTCTACCATACTTGCTCTCATCCTAGAGATATTATGTTTCTGCTGGCTAGACCACAACTTTGATTTAAAATATAAACGTATTAAGTGTGATTCACTCATTTCATTTACTCCAGAATTGTACAGAAGGTTGTGCACAGAAACACTGTAAAGTCCATTCTGACAGGACCTAAGTAATGTTTTGTGAGTTCATCTAATATATAAAAAAAATGCAGCGCTGGGCTATGTAACATACTGGAGTCCAAGTTTATCAAAGCTGTTGCTTTAAAAATGAGATAGAAAGATGAGCTTGGTCACTGGTTAAATCAGCTAGTTATAAAGTCATTGAAATAGCTTTAGAGTCAGTCAATCATGCTTGATTGTAAAAGGTACTCCTTCATCCAATTCAATATTACCTCTTTGTGCTTTCTACTCTGTTCAGACTATGAGTGCTGCATATTCTGACCATTTTACAGATAATTAGTGGTTGCTTGGTTGCTGCATACAAAAGCTGCATCCAACAGTGGTTTAAGCCAGGGAAACCATGAACCTTTCTGCATGTGAAGAGCTCATCAGACCACCATTCGCCTCACCAGTTCTGAGATTGTCCTAAACAATCTCTCAGTTGTCCACCACACTTGTTCTTGAGGGGACTCCAGAATCAGTAGAAGCCGAGATCTGTGAAATAAGTCTTTTTTATGTCCAATTCTTTGGTCATTTAGGTTATTGAATTCTGTGCTGCTTGCAAGGAGACAATCAAACAACCTATCTCGACCATCTTATTTGTCCTGAATCCATTACTTTCAGAGTTAAAACTTCAACATTGGAAAGTTTTGTCCCAAAAGGATTTCATAGAGTGTGCCCTATATATTCCAGCATCTCACCATGTGTTCTTTTGTGGGTTAGGACTGAAGTCATATGAATAGCTCCATTGTCCAAGCTTCAGAATAGGAAATCACAGAGTGTCAATTAACTTACTCGGTTTGGCCACACCCCCGAGTGCATTGCTTCTTAAAGGAATCAATGCATGTCTTAATTTGTATTTATACAATGACGTATGTACATTTGGTTCCTATTTTATGCTATTAAATTAATTTATATACGCAAATACATTATTTTAAATTGTAGAAGCATGTATTGCCTCAAACAGTCTGCTTGTGTTCACCAACAAGTAAATAGACATGAATATTTACTAGCATCTTCCTGCGTCATATTAGTGCCATTTTTTTATGCTAATATGGCGTTGGGAAGGCTTTGTTGCCACGCCATATTTACAAAGTGGCACAATGCTTGCATTGCACCACTTTGCAACCCCTTGCGCTGCATTATGCCTGCGCCAGGCATAATGTATGCAAGAGGGGCGTTCCAGCGCTAGGAGGCCCGTAAAAATGATGCAGTGAAATCTACAAGATTTCACTGCTCAAAGCAGGCGTTAAAATGACGCACCCATAGAAACCTACGGGCCTCCTTGCACTTTGCTGCACTAGCATCTACATTTTTTATGCTAAAGCAGCAAAGCGGCACAATAGCATAAAAAATTCTGACGCTATTGTCCTAACGACAGCCTTGGTGTGCCGTATTGTAAGTACGTCGCACCCATGGGTGCAGCAGGGTGATGTAAGAAAACTGGCACATCAGCACTGATGCACCAGTTTTGTGTAATGCGTGATGTAGGGGGATGCATATGTGAAGGGCACAGTGTGTCAGTGTGTATGTCTATGACTTACGAGGGCACTGCCATTGTCTGATGTCCATTGGGTCCATCGATATCTTCCCTCCATCAGCAAACTGCCAGCAGGACACCACCTGTCCAACTGTAACATCTAAACATGGCCTGCGGGAACCCATCTGCATGAGGGCTAGGAAGAGCACTCCGTTGTGACTTTCTTTGACTCAGCCACAATGCATCTAAATATGGCGGGTGGAATACTGTCCACTTGACGTCTCCTCGGGCCTGCCACTGACACGGCTTGGCAGTAAAACCACCAAGATCTAAATCAGGCCCTTTGACCATTTGTTACAGAAACAATGGTGTCTAGTTTCACCTTTGGTCTAGGTAAGCCTGTTTGAATTAAAATTGTAGTTGATTAAAATGCTGTATTTAATTGTAAAGTTTTTTTTACTGGTAGAGAGTTACACCATCGTGGGTAGCCATTGTGATTTTCATGTCACTTTTGAGGGGCTATACAATGTTGGCAACATCAATTAGGTCATTTTTTTTATATCAGTGACATGAGAGGCCATGAGCATTGCAATAGGAGCGAGTTTTGATTGTGTTTATAAATTAGACTGGCACATTTTAAGGTCTTTCTAATAAAAATCATAAACATAGTCCATGGCGGAGAAATTGGGAACATGACGGCTGGCTGGGTACCTGATTTGGAGCCACACCCAACAGGATCTGAGTATTGCAGGGGAACAACACTTACCTCTTTGTGTTGTATGGGGCCGATGAGGATACTCCTCTCCTTCTGAGCCTGATGGGGACCAATCTTGGGGGTGAGAGCAGACCAAATAGTAGTGCTTTGGGACACTATCCTTGTTCTCAGCTGTAGGACCATTCCGGGAGCTTGCACAGTGGGTTCTGCCGCAGCGAGGTTGCGACGCTGTTGGCGTTGGTAGAGCCAGCACATGTCATGGGACCAGAACAGGGTGGCTCAGAGCCAGCTAGTGCCCCAGTAAGAAGTGGATGGCATACAGGGAAAGCAGTCAGTGCCATACCCTAATGGATACTGGTAGTCGGTAGACAGAGGGTAAGTCCACATTGGAACCATGCCTTAGATCTGGCATTCAGCGTCCCCAACAAAATAGATGTGGGCCCCTAAGACAACAGGGAAGGCAAAATATAGAAAAAGCTGCGAGCTAGCACGGTTTTGGCAATTGCTATACTTTATGATCGCGTAGTACTCTGTGGCTAGCTGGGGAGGATGATCTGTACTTGGAGAGGTAAAGAAGAAGCTCCTTACTATCAGTTAAGGGACCAGAAAGGTTGATAAAAACTCGATGTAGTGCCTTCTCAGTCAAAGACTCTCAACTTAGAAATTCACAGTCGTCCCAAAAAAGAAGCAGGGTCCCCTGGCCATTAAACCTTCTAGAATCACCCCTTCATTAAAATCCTACTTTAAAGGTAGGTCTGATTTAAGGGGAGACTCTGAGAAAGGCAAGGGAGGAAGTGGCACTAGTCTGAGACAGAAGAGTCAAGTGGAAGTAGCAGGAGTGATGAGTGAAGTAAGGAGCGTGGATGCCTGGATTTGGGTACCCCCATAATAAACTCATCTGTACACACACAAAACAAGTTATTGTGTTTGGAAGTGGAAGAGTCAAATTTAACCAGCACAGAATCCATGACTAAGAAGAGTAACAGCCTTGGTGATACTCAAACCACTGAGGTTATAGGCACAGGGGTTGGTTGCCCTGAAGGGTGGGACACTGTCCAGGAAAAGTTTGGTCAATTTACACAGGAAATTAAAGAACGCTTATCAATTTCTGAAGCAATTCAAAAAGAGATACAGGTAACCTGCTCTAGCCTAGAAGCAAAGATAGAGAGTTTAGCCCAGCCCACATGGGATTTGGAAGGCGGGATGCAAGACCTCCAGACAGCAGTCCAAGAGACCCCCCACGAGGTGGTACATTTGAAGCAGAGAGAGAAGGTGCTGTCAAAAAAACTTGAAAGGATGGAAAATAATGCCAGGAGGAATAACATCAGAATCCTGGGGTGGCTGAAGTCATGGAGGGGGAGGAGATTTATTGTAATTAATTTACTGAAAAGCACCTTCCCACAGGAAGCCATTTTGAGTAATCTTGAGGTAGAAATTTAGCGAGCACATTGAGACCCTTTCAAATTACACCCTGGGAGGAAAAAAACTGCAAAAGATCCTGGTGAATGTTTTATCCTATATTGTGAAGGAAAAGAGTCTGGGTCTAGCCTTGAAAGAAAAATCTTTGCAAGCGTTGGGGGCCACCCTTAATATTAGGTCAGACATCTCTAAGGAAACAACAGATAGACAGTGGGAACTGGGAAACTGAATGCAGGAGCTAAAGAGGTTGGGAGCAAGTGTACAACTTCGATTTACCACTATTTGGAAGGTTATGTGGCAGTAAAAGATGTATACATTTGTAGACCCAGAAGAAGTGGACAGTTTTATAGAACAGGTAAAGATGGGGGGAGTTCTGATAAATAAATGTAAGAGGAGGAAGAAAATGTTCTTGACGCTACGTAGGGGCTGAACTCGAACATGCATCAGGAAATGGCTAGTTATACAATTGGGAGGGTTCCCATGGCAGGGTGCACATATGGTGGGGAGCACTGGGAAAAACAAAGGTTTTGTGTCCTCAAGTCAGGTAAAGAGATATATAGGGAATGCACCAAGCGGGAATAACACATTTGAGATAAAAGATGAGCATGGGCAGGGAAGTAATAGGAAAGTTAAGTAGGACACAGGCTCTAGCAGTTCTTTGCTGGAATGTAAATGGGCTACGGGTAAGAAAAGGCAGCAATTAATCCTTAAATATTTAAAAGAGCAGAAATCCCAAATAATTATGCTTCAGGAAGCCCATCTTTTGAAACAAAGATGGGAGGACAATATGGTTCCTACAGATCAACCATATAGTACTAAAGGTATACCCCTAATATTTAAGGTAAATTCAGGGGTGGAGCTAGTTCAGTATAGGGCTGATGACGGAGGGCACTGGATAATTGCTGAAATAAAAGCACACCAAAATGTTTCTACTTTAGTAACTTATTATGGCCCAAATATCAATTATATCACCCCTTTGATTAAACTTTTCTCTAATCTGGTTTACTTTACCGTCATCATTTTAGCCAGAGATTTTATTGGGATTTTAATGCTTTACTGGAAAATAATCTCGACAAATCCTTGTATGGATTCAGATTAGTTCCCCAAAGATGAGGGCATATTTGTTGGACATGGTGGAAATTTTTTATTTGTGTGACATCCTGTGTAAAATAAAAAGGAATTGTAGGGATTAGATTTTTCATAGCAAAAAGAATGGTCATTATTCTAGATTACGTTATTTGTTCATGGATAAGAAGGAACTGGAGAAAATAATTGGGATAGGATATCTTCCTATTCGCTTGTCAGATCATGTATCCATGCTTTTAAAAATTGAGCTGAAGGACCCTTATGTAGATAGGAGGTGGACTGTTAATAAAAGGATCTTGCTGCAAGCAGAGTTAGTGACAAAGGTACAGCAAGGTACATATGAGTTCTTCTCCTGGAATATATTAGCAACCATGCCCCTAGTTTGAGATGTGTATAAGTATTGGCTAAGGAGATCTCTCAAAAACATATCAGTATATTGGGTGAGGCAAGAAAAACCAGAATTCTTGCAGTTAGAAGAAGAGATGGTGAAATTAGAGGAGGTGTTGAAAGCCAATGTATTGAGTGATGAGGGAAGGAAGGATGTTAGAAGTATTGGAGGATTTGCAATTAAAGGTAAGAGTCAAGTTGGAGGAGAAGGTGTCTTAGCAATGGGAAGCCAATAGCGCAAGGGCTATGGTACATGGGTAATGTTGTGGGAAACTGCTAGTTTAGACATCAAGGCTGGGCAGGAGTTAGAACTGCATTAGGAAGATGATTGTGGAAGACACAGGGAAGATAACCAAAGAGTGTAGTGAGATTAAAGCTGCTTTCCATAACTTTTTTCAGGAATTACATTCAGAAAATCGCATAATAAATGAATTGGAACTTTGGCTTTGAGGAAAACATCTCCCTACAGCGTCCAATAATCAGCAGCAATCTCTATGTCAAGAAATTACTGGTAGCAAGGTTTTGGCAGTACTGAGAGAGTTAAAAAGAGAGAAGGCTGCCGGGCCAGATGGGATCCCCAGCTAACTTTATTCCACAATTGTGGATGGGATTATCCCAGTCTGAGTTAAGCTGTTTAACTCTATATTGATAGAAGATATGCCAATCCCAGAGTCATGGAATGAAGCAGTAATTTAGTTAATTCTGAAGCCTGGTAAGAATCCCTCACAGTGCCAGTCTTACTTGCCAATCTCGTTAATTAATTGTGAATATAACATATTTTCCAATATCCTAGCAGCTTGATTGAATAAGGTAGTAGGGCATCTTATACATCAGGATCAAAAGAGGAATTTAACCTCACCCTGATAGGCTCAATAGATTTAGGTACAACTTTAAGTGTCCCACTAGCAGTTGTGACTATGGATGCCGCTAAGGCATTTGTTCACGTCAATTGGCTGTTTCTCATGGCTGTTTTAGATAATTTTGGAATAGGCAAAGCCTTAACAGACACATTGCATAAGATCTGTAGCCCCCGAATTCCACGGATTTTGGTGACCCATGAGAATAGAAAGGGGGACAAGGCTCTCATCTTCCCCAATACTTTTTGATCTCTATACTGAACCTTTCACCAAAGGTTTGAGATCAAATGAAGAGATAAAACCCTTTGAAGTTGGTGCATATTTCAGGAAAATAGCTTTATATGCTGATGATTTAATCATTTATACTTTGGGTGTGAATTCTGCTTTCCAACGTCTTTGATTGAAGCAAGGAACTTTAGGAGGTTCGCTGGATATGAGATTAATGAATAAAAAAACAGAAATAATGACCTGGAATCAGAGATGTGATGATAGAAAATGCGTTATTTAAATGAGATATCTGGGAGAAAAATAACTCAAGACATGAGGGAAATTGCAGCAGTAAATCTTCAAAAGAAGGGCTGTAAGATAGGTGCATTGTTAAAAAGATGGGATAACCTCCCACTGTCTATATATGGGTGGATTAATTTAGGGAAAATGTCCATTTTACCCAAATTCACTTTTCTGTTTGACAATGTCCCGTTAATTTTTGATAAAAAAGGCCCTCCTGAAACTGCAGGTGAAAATAACATCTTTTATTTGGGCTAGTAAGGGAATACGCCTCTCGTGGAAGAAACTGAGGAGGAAAGCAGGGGTAGGAAGGCTAGGTCTTCCAGATTTAGAACTTTACTGCTGGGCTTTTCAGGTAAACAAATAGAGTACTTTTACTATGCCCAGATGAGACCTTATTAGGGATAATGTTTAGAGCAATGCTTTCAGGCTTTTCTGAGGAAGGCTTCTCCTATAAATTTGGAGTGCAAATTTCTTCAAAAAGATCAGACTGAACTGTCTACAGACAGCAGCAAGACCATGGTATGAGGATAGATCATTGCTGGGTCTTGCCTATATAGATTGTCCCCTTTATGGGATTCCCTAGAAACTCCAGAGTGCATGGTTGACAGTCTGGCGAAGTCTTTGTAGTGGAATGGCATCATTAAATGAAGGAAGTATGTGGACGATGGGCAGAGGCTAACTTGGGAGTATTGGAACAACAAGACAGAGCAGGTTATCTCCAGGTTCAAAATTTACCAGGTGAATGCGTGGCTTAAGAGTCAGGCCTGGGATGCTTTCGAACCATGGCCAATGGCAATATATCTCCAAGACCATAAGGTCATGAAGAAAGAAGTGGCATGCTGGTGACAGCTTCTGCTGATGGCAGTGGACGATAAGAGGAACGAGCCATATTCCGTATGGGACGTTACTTTCCAGATGCAGAGTTGGAAGAATTATGGCAAGTACCTTTATCTACATTTTATTTGGTGGTCAAACCTGCTGCACTAAGGAAAAATCACATTTTACCCTCCATAGAGCTCACTGGACCCTGAAAAAATTGGCAAAAATGAGAAGGAACGTAGAATCAAAATGCAAGCGGTGTGATAGCAATGAGGCCGACGATGTGCACATGTTTGCTACTTTTCCAAATTTAAAAGAATACTGCATAGCTGTGTGTAAAATGATCTCTCACTCTTTGGAAATCAACTTGGAGGTAAGCTCTACTTTAATTATGTTTGGGATTGTGCAACAGCATATTGGTGTCCCTTTTTCCCATGTGAAGCATCGAAATTAGATTTTTTTATCTTATTTTGATCGCTAGAAGGGAAAATATAAGCTTTGGACTCAGGCCTGTGCCCCTACTTAGCAAGCCTAGAAGAGATCAGTGTTTTTTTAAGGAAATAGATAGGAGGAGGGATAACGGGAATGAAGAAGGAGGTTTTTGGGATTTGTTGAAGGTTTGAACACTTGATATGTCGTTTTGTCTGATGATTACACCCCTTCAGATAAGTAATGTTGGGGAGGCCTTGTCCATGCGGTGTAGCCCAGCATATTGAAGATGAGCCCGATTTCAAGCATGAGGGTTGTCAGTACCTGGGTTGGTGCTTATCAGTGGTGATATGAGGACTAATAAAAAAATAAATCATAAACATAATGTACCTTCAACTGAAGTTATTTAAGGGAACGGCTGTGGCGTTTGGAAGATTTTTTTTACAATTAAATGTTTTCCTCATATAATAATATTAACATGCAACACACAAATATATTTACAGTGCATTTTCCATCTTTAACTGCCTTTAGTTGACACAGGCTGCATATTAAAATTGCTAAACTTAAGGTGCTAGATTTTCCTTATCATGTATCTTTTTTTTCGTTTTTAGGAGAGAAGCTGTACCAGCAGCTTCAAACTGGGTATCATTTATTGATATTTTCTCATGTGAATTTGTAGCTTTACACAGTGCATAATTTGTTAATAAACTAGGCCCATGTTTATACTTTTTTAGTGCTGCATTTGTGTAATTGTTTTATGCAAAAGTGGAGCAAACTTACAAAAACTAATTGTATTTTGTAAGTTTGTGCTGCTTTTGCATCAGAAAATGACGTAAATTCGGCGCTAAAAAAGTATAAATATGGGCCTAAGTGCCTGGGCACTTCTCAGGAGGCTTCTGCAATTTGCAATACATATTTCCCCTGTCAGCACTTCCAATAACAGTACCAACACAATTACTAACCCTCACACTCCTACAAGTGTGACATTTCAGATTATTCCAGGCCAGTATAAGCTATAAGAATGGTGTAGGCAGCAGGTATCGTGTATTTAGAATTATTAAACACCGTTGTTATGCTCAGATCAAAAATTTTTAAAAAAATGTTCCACCATGTGGTGGACTGTCATTAGTGCCAGTGTTGGGAATTAAGTGCTGATGCCAAGCACTAGAAACCACTGGCTCAAATTATGCACTGGTTTTATACAATCCTTGAAGTATCCGCAAAGAGCTGCTAAGGAGAGAACATCTTGGAACAAGTGCATCGTCCTTGCGTTGCAAACACTGAAGCTGAAAGATGCTTAGCAGAGATTTCATTGTTCTTTAGCTTCTGAAAACAATGAGCCTGTCTTATCATAACATATCTGAAATCAGTAGGCTCCCTTCATGTAGGTGTTGAAAACTGATGAAAATGTGTCTTAAGCTAATGCAATGAAGACTTGTACCCAGATGATGCCTTTTTCTCTTGCCCGAAGGAGTTTAGTTTGACTTTTTGGCAAATACTTTGCCCACTTGCTAGACTAATCATCATTTGATGTATAGACAATGTCTTTCATAAGCTTTCCATGCTGACACATTTTGCTTGACTTCGCCCCAATTTTTCGGACTTTCTTTGCTTGGCCAAGTCATGATTTCGCTTCATGGGAAACCAAGACTGCTTTGATTTATTTTGAGGCTAGTTTATAACAGTTTGCCTTTGCAGTTATGATTTTAAATTGCTCTGAAATATATTGGCTAATGCATTCATGTATTCTCTACTGAATAACAACTAATTTAATGATTTGAATTTGTAATCTTTAAATAAACCTTTATGGTTTGCAAATCTAATACTCGTTGTAAGGTCTAATGTGTTTCAGGTTATTGAAATGTATTGATTGTTGTGTTAGGCTGGTTGGAACCAAAGACTCACTTTCAGTTTTTGTAAAGTTTCCTCTGCCTTATTGTTGTAACTGTCTCTTGTGGTAACTCCTGTATACATACACTGATTTAAAGGTCAGAGTTCAACTACTAATAATGTAACCTGCTGTAACCCTGTATCCTGTGTGGTGTAAAGAGCTCTGATGAGGGCCATGTCTGCACTATATAAAATTGTAAAAATAAATAAATAAACACCCTGCCGGTCCTAAGCTCTGTACATTGAAAATTAAGATTGCCCAATATAGTAGGAATCGGTTTAGCGATGGAAGGATGAGTCTGTCGAGATTTAACTCGTGGCCTAAACTTCCCTGAAAGGTCCTGGAATACTCTGCAGGGCCAGGATCCTAAGATTTAACATTTCAAATGACTGCTTGACCACTGTTGGACTCCTACTGTTGAAACACCTTAGGCCGATCCTGACAGCATCTTAGAAGCAGAGCTCAGGTTTTAACCCTAGGTGGAACACCGGAAGATGTTACCTGAATTATGAATAGCGTAATCCTCTTTTTTTTAAGTGAAATTTTAAGTGCAGGCTGCAGGGGAAGAATTACATCACCGCTCGGGAGCATCCCAATTCACATAGAAAACGAGTTTTCCTCCAGGCCTTCGAAAGTGTGAGAATTCAACGTCGCTGTGAACCCAATTGCTCCATCACCTGAGAGTCCCAAGACAGTGCTAATCAAAAAGGCTTTAATGAGGTGTCACATACGTTTATTTTGCAAATGGTAATGCCTTTACATTAAATCTATAATTTTCTCACTGAGGAACAAGCGCTAGAAGCAACCTTGGCTCGTTTAATTAGCTTCTTTCCCGACCTTTCCGAAGGCCTGCTGAGAGCTTTATGTGTTCATTCTAGAAGAACAAGTTATAAAATATAAAACCAAATTACAATAAAAAGACTAAAGCATGCCGTCTGGCTGGCTGTTTTTAGCCTTTGGCGGACTTCATTGTCCTCAGTATTTGAACTTGTTCGCCGCATCAGAAAAACATGGGTTTTACTACTTATTTAGGACTCAACTTATTCAAGATAATTATTGCCACGAGAATAAAACATGGGTGTTTGAGACAG
The DNA here is from genome assembly GCF_031143425.1 of Pleurodeles waltl. Classification (NCBI taxonomy): domain Eukaryota; kingdom Metazoa; phylum Chordata; class Amphibia; order Caudata; family Salamandridae; genus Pleurodeles; species Pleurodeles waltl. The sequence continues at coordinate 731,089,948 of NC_090449.1, forward strand.
TATTTTTCTTTCATAAAATACGTCCATGATAAATATGGATAAATTACATATAAGTTTTAAACAGATAAGTAAATGCCAACGTCTAATTAGCTGTTTTAGTGCTAGCATTGGTCAATTAATTCCACCTTATGCAATATGCATTATTTTGTTCTTTTTTATGTTTATCGTATTTGCATTTTGCAGTCGCAATCTTTGTGTGGATGCTCAAATATGAACATTTCTGTTTTTTCCATAAACCGAGTATAATAAAATCATAACAAAACTATTTCAATGTAGTGTAAGAAAAATCTTGCAATGTCATGCTCTTCAGGCATAATGATGTGATCCTAGATTTTTAGTTCCCTGCTTTTCTGGTCTTTGACACTAGGGTATTTGGCACGATAGGCACGTGTTAAAATGGATTCTACAGGGAGTGCAGAATTATTAGGCAAATTAGTATTTTGACCACATCATCCTCTTTATGCATGTTGTCTTACTCCAAGCTGTATAGGCTCAAAAGCCTACTACCAATTAAGCATATTAGGTGATGTGCATCTCTGTAATGAGAAGGGGTGTGGTCTAATGACATCAACACCCTATATCAGGTGTGCATAATTATTAGGCAACTTCCTTTCCTTTGGCAAAATGGGTCAAAAGAAGGACTTGACAGGCTCAGAAAAGTCAAAAATAGTGAGATATCTTGCAGAGGGATGCAGCACTCTTAAAATTGCAAAGCTTCTGAAGCGTGATCATCGAACAATCAAGCGTTTCATTCAAAATAGTCAACAGGGTCGCAAGAAGCGTGTGGAAAAACCAAGGCGCAAAATAACTGCCCATGAACTGAGAAAAGTCAAGCGTGCAGCTGCCACGATGCCACTTGCCACCAGTTTGGCCATATTTCAGAGCTGCAACATCACTGGAGTGCCCAAAAGCACAAGGTGTGCAATACTCAGAGACATGGCCAAGGTAAGAAAGGCTGAAAGACGACCACCACTGAACAAGACACACAAGCTGAAACGTCAAGACTGGGCCAAGAAATATCTCAAGACTGATTTTTCTAAGGTTTTATGGACTGATGAAATGAGAGTGAGTCTTGATGGGCCAGATGGATGGGCCCGTGGCTGGATTGGTAAAGGGCAGAGAGCTCCAGTCTGACTCAGACACCAGCAAGGTGGAGGTGGAGTACTGGTTTGGGCTGGTATAATCAAAGATGAGCTTGTGGGGCCTTTTCGGGTTGAGGATGGAGTCAAGCTCAACTCCCAGTCCTACTGCCAGTTCCTAGAAGACACCTTCTTCAAGCAGTGGTACAGGAAGAAGTCTGCATCCTTCAAGAAAAACATGATTTTCATGCAGGACAATGCTCCATCACACGCGTCCAAGTACTCCACAGCGTGGCTGGCAAGAAAGGGTATAAAAGAAGGAAATATAATGACATGGCCTCCTTGTTCACCTGATCTGAACCCCATTGAGAACCTGTGGTCCATCATCAAATGTGAGATTTACAAGGAGGGAAAACAGTACACCTCTCTGAACAGTGTCTGGGAGGCTGTGGTTGCTGCTGCACGCAATGTTGATGGTGAACAGATCAAAACACTGACAGAATCCATGGATGGCAGGCTTTTGAGTGTCCTTGCAAAGAAAGGTGGCTATATTGGTCACTGATTTGTTTTTGTTTTGTTTTTGAATGTCAGAAATGTATATTTGTGAATGTTGAGATGTTATATTGGTTTCACTGGTAATAATAAATAATTGAACTGGGTATATATTTTTTTTTGTTAAGTTGCCTAATAATTATGCACAGTGATAGTCACCTGCACACACAGATATCCCCCTAACATAGCTAAAACTAAAAACAAACTAAAAACTACTTCCAAAAATATTCAGCTTTGATATTAATGATTTTTTTGGGTTCATTGAGAACATGGTTGTTGTTCAATAATAAAATTAATCCTCAAAAATACAACTTGCCTAATAATTCTGCACTCCCTGTAAAAGAATATAGGGCAATGAAGTATAAGTAATACATGTAAAACTTCGAAGAAGGTAGAATAACGTTTTTGTTAATGCATTTGCAAAAGTGATACTGTCTGGCCCGGCTTATCTCATACCGAGCTGAAGGTGTTTAGGGATGCTGTGGAGGCAGTAGAGGCATTAAGCTGATTGAGGTGGGATGGCCCAGGCCTCACATGTAAAATCGAATTGCATGCATGGATGACGCCTAGAGGTATAGACTTTCCCTGAGTGTGTCCACTACTATATCGTCTTCTGAAGGTGGTGGGACAGACTAGTATGAACCATGTCATTGGTGGCTGCTACATCAAAACACTATAAAGGGGTGAGAGGGAATTCCTGTCCGTCCTACCAAAACCAATAATAATCTCACAAAGAGGACAAGGAATGATGTCCGGTATCAAAACCAGACTAATTCAAAACAGCAATATTTTGAAAAAACGGCCCTCACCCACAACTTGTGGCATGCTTCATCATAGGGCCCTGCTAACACACTCCAAGATATAAATCCCCTATTGGTGGCTGCTACTCACTGTCTTCCCCTTCTCACAAGTTCCTCTTAATGGGACAACATAGACTGCACACTGGCGTCTTGGTACTGGGTTTGCTTTCAATCTATAAATCTGAGAAGTGGTTGAACAAAAAGACGGTGAGAACTGCCTATATTGTGTTTAGCCGCAAACACCACTTTACACAAGCCATGCACAGCCACAATTGACTTTGAACAAGGTTGCCTAAATATGCATGTTCCCATGTTAAAGACACAAAAAGTATACTTGGGCACAGATACAAAATCCATCAAAGTGGCTCAGACAGACCAGGTCAGGTCAGATCTGCCAGATCAGACTACTCAGGTATAACTTGCTGTTGTGGTGGTTCCCTACTAATAATGCCTTTATTTCTCTCATCCAAAGTACATTTTTAGCATGTCACCCTAGTCCTCCTGACATGAAGGAATGGGACCTAACACATTTTAATATTCAACCTCCAGGAAAAGGGGTCATCTTGACCACACACCTGGTGGGGGGGACAGCTGAAAAGGTACGGCAGGTAAGGAGGCATTGAGATCAAGGTGGGAAAGAAACGGGAGGCCCATTTACCGGTAGTGCAGTGGAAGGAATTCCTCTACTGAGAAAATCATGCGTCTTGTAAAAATTAAAGCAAACGTTATTTATGCAAATGCAAAATGTAGCATGATTTACACATTTACTTTCCTTTTTTTGTGACTTGGACCACTGGAAATTTACAATTGCAACCTTGAAGATTTCAAGGAGACTGCCAGGGATTTTTTGAGAATACTACAAAAGTGTGGAGTCTACTTCAATTGTAGGAGTAAATGTGTAGGAGTAAATTTAGGCCATTGTGCCAGAGGAGAAAAATAGTCACAAGCGCCGGTCATATTACTGCTAGGTCCTCAATGCAGCCATAAATTATGTACTGCAAATTGTCATTTAAATTAATAATGGAATTAAAAACGTGTTTCTCACAAAGACATGATTTGGAACAGGCAAGCAGAATTGGTTTATGGAAACGTACATGTTAATATGTTTGATCTGCGGTGTTCAGACAACTATGACATTAAACAAAGAGAAGTATTTGAACTCTTTACCACAATTTGCATTTCGCTTTCTAAAAAATCATCTGGAATCGCTGGTAAATTCCATATTTGTCTCCAGGGCATTCGCTCGCTAAGTACATATATTGTTTATACATTTTCTGACAGGCTCACTAAATCACTTTGACGTTAAGCGATTTATTATTTTGCTCCAGGCAGCAGACTGTGTTTGCTGTGATTATTGGCAAGTTTCACAATGGTGTTAATATCAACTCAGGTGCGAGTGTGTTCAAAACAAAGTATGCATTTGTGAGGTGTCGCTTTCCGACTTAAAGACAGCAGTGGGTGTTCCTTCTTGCTCTCGTGGTCGGATGTATAACGTATGTTTTCGTTCCTTACACGGATTAGGGATATGCGTGATTAAAACATATCGCACGCACGTGCACACGAACACCCACACAGAGTCTTTGCATGCAGAAAGACCATAGACGCAGGCGTGTAAAGACACCTGCGCTCAAAACATGCATAGATAAGTGCACACTACTCACATATCCATACACAACACTTGGAACACGCACACACAGGTTTGCACTAAAGGCACACTGATCGTCGTCACCATTTATAGAGCGCATAGGTTTCGCGGCGCTAACGAATACTCCAGTCCACCAGAAATATGAGAACAGTGACGGGAATAACCCCTACAAAGCGTCAAGCAGGTTAGAGGGACTGAGTAAACAACTAGGTCCAACTGTTTGCGGAAAGAAGATTCAGAGACAGACGCCAAAGGACAGAGGCATTGAGTTCCAGAGCTTGGAGATGTTTTACCGGAATGAACGGCCTCCCCTTCTAGTCCTATGAACAAGAGCTACAACACTAGGTGAGCGTTAGAAGAACGCAGGTGCCTTGCTGGGGTGTAAGGAATAATCCGTAAACGGTATATCATAGGACCAATACGCTTTAATGCTCTGCAACAATACAAAGGGATTTCAATGTGATCCTCTGGTCGACCGGGAGCCAATGGAGGGTTTTAAGAGCATGCCGAGCAGACAGGTGTCTAGGGATGTTGAGCAGTAAACGAGCAGCAGAGTTCTGCACCACCTGCAATTTCCTAATCGTTGGCTTGGGAGCTCCCAGGTACAATGAATTTCCATAAACCAGTCGAGCAAGAATGAGCGCCTGTTCTGCTATTTTTTTTGACAGGAGAGGAAGAAGGTGAAGGACTTTCCAAAGAGTTCTCAGCATCCCATGACAAATTGCAGCTAACTCGGTGGCTTGAATATCCATAGTTAACTCCTTGTCCAACCAAACTCCTAGGCTTCGTACAACAGGCTTGGGGGAGGGCGGAGTACCTAAATTACTCGGCTATCCCAAGTTTAGCTGAGACGGTGGGGCAGTACCTAAAATCATGAGTTCAGTGTTATCTCAGTTCAATTTTAAGGCTGAATGGTTCATCCAGTTAACCACGTCCATGATACAAGGGCCCAAAGAGGCAGAGTACCAATCCTGTTTGTGACTGATGGAGAAAACCAGTTGTGTGTCATCTGCATACGAGATTATCGAGTTCCCGAATGCTAACACAAACCTCTGCCAGGGGGGCGCATATACACATTAAAAAGTGTAGGACTTAAAGAGGATCCTTGAGGAACCCCACAGTTGAGAGAAAAGATGTCTAAACTACAGCCGCCCTCAAAGACTTGAAAAGTTCTATCACTAAGAAACGATTCGAACCAGAGGAGCGCTTGGCCTACCACACCCCACACTCTGAAGTCTTTGCAGAAGGACCTCATGGATCTCATCATTGATTGCGAAGAACAATAGCAGCTATGCCTCCCTGATCCAAAACCATTGTGGTCTCCTCAACTGCCACCAAAAGGGCAGTTTCAGTACCGTGTAAGAGGCTGAAGCCCATCTGGGTGGGATGAAGTATGTCATGCTTCTCGAGAAATTCTGAGAGATATTTATTAACATAGCTTTCCAGAATTTTACTCAGGCCAGGCAAAAGAGAGATGGGCCTATAGTTCCCTGGGTCTAGAGGATCCAAATTCGTTTTTTTAGAAAGGCTTTTATCATTGCCTGTTTCCATGGAGTAGGAACAAACCCTTTAGCTGAAGGCAGGTTCAAAACACCCAGCAGAAGTGGCAGAATCTGGGAAAGACTTCAGCTAATATAGATAGGGGAGCCTGGTCCCGTGGGGATCCTGATTTGAGCTTATTTAGAAGTGTGGATAACACCTCTGGAGTGATATCTGGGAAACTCCTAAGAGTCCCCTTAGAGTCCGTATAAGCCTTATTATGGGCAGTTATATGGGGATCTGAAATGGTAGATCAGAGAGACAGATGAATGTAATCTATTTTTTCCCCCAAAACTTGACAATATCATTACAACATGTAGAAGAAGGTTCCAAAATTGGGGAGTTGGAGGAAGGATTTAGAAGAGATTTCACAATCTGAAGTATCTCTATCGGCCCATTCAAAGCTGTTTTTATTTTCTTATCGTAGTACGTAGTTTTAGCTACCATAATTTTGCAATTATTTTTTATGATGGTCTCCCTATATTTTGCTTTACTTGTCAAGGAGAAATCCTTCCTCCAACATCTATCTGCTCTTTTACAGTGTTGTTTTAAAGATCTAAGCTGGCGAGTATAACAAGGGGCTGGCAAGGTGTGGGGTTTCCTAATCTGCATAGTTGTGGGAAATACTGCATCAAGTGATTAAGTGATCCATTGCGTGAAATCAGCATATGCCACAGAAGGGTCAGTATTTAAAAGTGGTCTTGTATTACTAAGAACCGATTGTAAAACATCAATATTGCGTCTGGACCATAGATGTTCTGCTCGTAACGGACGGCCAGGAATACAGGAGGCTGAGGGAGGGCTAGACTAAAAGGGAATAAAAAATGATCAGACCAAATAACCGGAACTTGATCTTGAAGTTTTAGCCTGTCTTCATTGGAGAAAACAGGATCAAGAAGATGACCCTTCACATGTGTAGTGCCAGATACTCTTTGGAAAAGGCCAATTGCTGAAAGATCCTGAAGGAGCGTGACTGCGTACCTGTCTGAGGGATCCTCTAGATGGAGATTTAAAATGCTCAAAAGATTCAATTAGATTTTTGAGAGACCAGATTAGTGGACATCTCTGGAAGAGCGTTTAGAAAATCATTATCTGGCCCTGGGGCGTGATAGATTAAGATTCTGAAAATGTATAAGAGGGGGTTAAGGATATAGACAAAATCAAACTTTCACGATAGGGAAGCGGACACAAGTCAATCAGGCATCTGAAGTAGTTCTTAAGGATGATGGCTAGACCGCCTCCTCTCTTGTTAACTCGGTCCTTTCCTCAGATATAATAGTCTGTGGACAAGGCCAGGGCAAGGTCTGGTCCTGATTCCTCTTGCAGAAATGTTTCTGTCAGAAATATGACATTGGGTTGTTTATCTTCTAAAAGGGAGTTAATATCTAGTTTATGTGCGGGAAGGGACCTACAATTAATTAAATACAACTTGAAGTTAGGTTCACTCTTGGGCTTAGAATGAAGATTAGTGACTCCTGGAAGAGGTTCCAGGCAGCATTGGCAATGCGTCTGTCCCTTCACTAAATCAACTGAGTGCAGACAACTTTCAAGAAGATTCCCCTGCAAAGCAAGAAGCTGAGAGGGGGAATGTAGCCTCTTACTGGTATACAGCCTCATACCTGTATTTAAATTGGCAGAATCTTTAGTCCCTGGTCCTAGTCGGGCACGACTGGTCCCAGGGACTGTGTTCTGTGCTAACAGGCTACTTCTTTCAGAGAAGGAACCTTTAAAGGGTCTGTAGCACAAAATGTCCAGTGACATCAAATGTGTTTCTTGATGGAGTCACCTAGGATTCCGGTACAGAGGGATGACGCAAAATAGCTTAATACACTCTCATGTAACAAATGCTCTGCTTCAAATGGAGTCTAGTGGATCACCCAACACAGAGCAGTGGACACCCAGCACAGAAGAGCCACATGACTGGAGTTAGTAGTTTGGCAGCAACATGGAGAATGGCATGTATGGAACAGCTAGTGGAATTACAATCCTACGCCAGTAGGGCGTTACCATCATCAATCATAGTTAGTACCACGGCCTGCACCACTATTATTAGTCAGGCAGAATATAATTGTCTGAAACGTTGAAGCTCAGAATGAGCATAGTGGAAAATCTTAAGATTCGAATTTGAACATTCAGCATAGAGTCCGTGGTGAAATGAAGGAACTTGGTAATGTGGAACCCTTTGCAGAATAATACAGTAGTCAGAAGATCTTGGAGTCAGAGCTACATACGAGTGGTGTAGGCCTGCAAAGGAAAGGCTGTCTAATTTGAGGTGGAAATTTAGGCAAGGCCACTTGAATTATGTGAATGTGGCGTGGCATTTTCTGCAAAATTATGGAGTTGCTGCATTTGCCATATAATTTATCACCTGCTGCATAACATACAGATTTTAACAAAAAATTGTTCTAGCTTCAACAGATCAAAAATTACTAAAACTGCACTGACTTGAGTTGTCGTGCAGCAGAAGGGCCTATGCAAAGGTTGACTGCCCTTCTTTCAGTTGCTTACTACTGTACTTGTTTGCCAAGACAGTAATAAGGTTTCACCAAATGAGCCGCATTTGGATGCATAATTGTCCTTTTTTGCTGCATATTTTAGTTAAACTGGCTGCTTGATGTGATCCTCCCCTCTAGAGGCCCTGCATTTAGGTCATGTTTGACCTTACAGTCACTGATTTTGCTGAGATAGTTGCCCAAGCTATCTCTAAAGATAATAGATGGGATAAAGTACAACCGCCATACATTATAAGAATGTTGCAAGCCACTTAGGAGTTCTCTGACCATTAAAGAGGAACAATGTCAATGCCTGCGTTCTTTTATAAGGCCATGGAACTCAAAGGTGGCTTGCAGTAGCCTTATAATGTTTGGTGGGGGAACCTTTCTCCTTATTATACATGGTCACACAAACAACCTTCCAATAAACGGCTTAAATTCCTAATGAGTGGCTCTTCCATATGAAAGAGATAGGATGTTTGCAAAAATGATGACTCTTTAGTGGAATATAAAACACATACAAAAGCAGTTAAGTATTTGTCACACAAAGATTTTAGAATGTGTTTATTGTGTGAGATTAAATAACGCTCTAGCTCACAATGTGTAAAAACATAGATAGATATTCTCTGCTTCCTAAATTACCTAAAGGTGCAAAGAATAAACATGCTGCCATACGCATGTCCTTTCTGCTGGTCACTGTTCATTTAGAAAAGCAGATCAGAAGATGGAAAGGCCGTTTTCACTGTTTAAACTCCAGCTTTAATTAAGCTCTGGGACGTGCCTTTTCTCTTGGCTGCTAGCTCTGAACACAGGCATTGTGATGTCAGAACTCAACTGTAATAAGTAATTACAGTTAAACCGCTACGTCATGTCTTTATTACACACAACTAGAGACGTCAGAAGTCGCCTGTAAGTAATAAGGACATTAGAAAGATTATTTTTAAAGGGATTGCAGGCCCCCTGTATAACAACCATATATATATATATATATATATATATATATATATATATACATACATACACATATATATATATATATATATACACATATATATATATATATATATATATATATATATATATATATATATATATATATATATATATATATATATATATATATATATATATATATATATAAAACTATTGTCAACTGCGTACTAGTGAGCTTTGATATCCAGCCTGTGAAAGCTCAGAATCATCCCAAGGGGCCTTATGTCCAGGTTGGGCATGAGGTATACAGATGTATCCTGACTAGGGCAGAAATGAATGCCAAGCAAGCACTCCCAAACTCAACCAGCAAGGAAGTACTCTAGTGCAGCACCATATGATTAAGCCCCATCCTAGTGTCTGAGAAGTCCAATAGTAAACCATGCCAAACATTGCTGAGATGTTCAAGTGGACAATACTCTAACCGGAAAAGATCATTGATAACCTGGAAGGTGGCTGGTCAGTACAACAACCCCTCTGACGAGCAGATTGGTGTACACCCAGAAGACTGTTGTGTGAGTTATAAGTAGACAGTTTCAGTGCAACAAATTGAGTTGAAGTAATTTGGGCAAACTTACTAGAAGACAGCTTAGAAAAAAAAGATCTGATCTGATTTATCTTGGCAGAAAACTGGGTATGGAGCTCCGGAAAAAATAGATCTCAATTTCAATGGCAAGTACTTTCTGTGAAAAGCATTCAGTGATAATGTCATTTTTGGGAGGAGTAATTGGGCGGTAGAATCGCTTTTGTTGGGGGTACTTAAAATAATGTCTTTTATTTAAGCCAGCCCTTTTCATCCTGTGGTTCTATACCATTTCCTTCGACCCACAATTACGTATAGTGTGGGATAATGGGTCAGCCCATTTCAGCCATTGGTTACCTTCGCTATGAGTCATTACATTCTGCTTTTTCACAAAGAGCACATCTGCCCCAAAAATAGGTTTGTCAGTGCCAGGAACTACCAAGACAATGTTTGCTTTTTACGAGTAAAAAAATAGTTTTGCTTTCAGCGATTTTTTTTGTATTATTTATGAGTGCTTGGCAACTCCATCAACAATAAAGTTTTACAAAAATCATAATGAAATAAAAACAACTAACAAAGCAGATATGCTGGCACCCAACACCAGACCTATTGGCTTTACAAATGCTTGTTTGTGATTTATTGTAGTGCTTTAACAATGTTTTCTGATTAGTGATATATAATGTACATTTGAAGTTCATCTTTGGTTTCATAAGTGCGTCTTCTCAACTGTTCTCATTTATAAACTACATGCTTTTGCATTGTGCTTTCCTTGTGCTCTGCAAACAGAGAACTGGGGTCCAACTGAAATCAGGTCGAGGGATATTCCATCTACGGTCTGCTTGGGGTAGAGTTGCATGATAGGTCATTATACTCAATTATTTCTCTGTGTAACTGCTGATATAGGATATTTAAGTGGTCTGTGGACACCGGCGAGAATGGTGATGACGCACATTCTGACTTAACCTATCAGGCTAGAAAATGCCATCTAAACTTTAAAGCGAACATAAAATAAGGAAAGGGTGACGACAGTATGACACTGACAACTATGTAAGAAGACAATATTATACTGAGTGTACTGAAAGCAGTGCTTAATTTGTGCTTGTTGTTTCCATTGCTGAGCACCGGCACTTATTTTTGAGAGCCGGGGCTTTTTCTTCTGCCCCCAGCACTTGCTGCCAGCAAAAGACACATATGGGAAAGACGGAGGAAGAGAAAAACAAATAAACGTCATAAAGGGAGAATAGAAAGCTTCTAGAGTGAGCTGAAGGGGCAGGGAGTGGTGTTAAATAGATTGAAGAGGCCCGAGATGGCTTCGGGATTATGCTGCCTCAGTATTCCGTGTTCCCACATTTAATTGCAGCAGCCGTGTTTCAGAGGAAGGCTTTGGGCACCGCTACGTTTTTATTTACAAATTAAGCACTGACTGAAAGGCCAGGCAATCGTCACAAAATTTTAATGACCAGTCATGAAAGACATATATCTGTCCTTGAATCTTCAAGAACTACTCTTAATACCCAGCTCAAGTAAACAGTAGAAGTCGAAACGTGTAAACAAAATCGTTAGAGGAACAAGAAGCAATCCGTAGAAACAATACAGAACGGATCGCCCTGCTCAAGGCAAAAAGAAAGGGGCAATGCTTCAGAAATTGTAGAGAGAGTTGAATCATGACAGAAGGATAAAACCAAGAACTTGCAAAACCAATAGGTCTCGCAATGTGCAAGAACGTTTGGTTTTGTCATTCTCTTTGAGCTATGTTTTACAGCAGAATGAATGAAAGTAAATATAAAAGCAAAACGAGACAGTCAATACTAGCTCCGTTTTACAGCTTTTTTTTGTTTTACATTATTGTGCTCAAACTCTTAGTATAATGTAAAGCGCTACACTGATTCTACGCTAAGCTTGTGCTATGTAAATAAGAACATATACCTTGTATGCAGCAGTGTAAAATGACACATTTTTCATGATACAAATGTCAAATAAAACATTAATGCCCCCATTATGACTTCGGCGGTCTTTCTGACAAGGTAAGTCAGGAGTCCGACAGGGGAGGGGGGTGGTGTGTGTTGTGTGTGAGTGTGTGGTGTCTGCGTGTGTGTATGAATGTGTGTGCGTGTGTGAATGCGTCTGGGAGTGTTGTTCTGTATGCATGGTTGTAGACATGTGAGTGAATGCGTGTATGAATGTTGCAGTGAGTGTATGTCTGCATGTCAGTGTGTATGTGTGTGAGTATGTGTGTGAGCATGTTAATGTGGATGCGTGCCTGAATGCATGTGAGTATGTGTGAGTGAATGCTTGTATGGATGTGTGTGAGTGGATGCGTGTCTGGAAGTGGAGGTGAATGGGTGTGTGCATGGTGCTTGTGGGTGTGTGTGTGCATGTATGTGGGGATGGGGTGGGGGTGTTGTGACTGTGACAGTGGGAGGGGTCAGGTGATTGCTGGGGGTGTGGGGGAGCCGTCTAGCGGTGACAGGGAAGGAATTCCCTGTCACCGGCAGCCCTACCGAAACCATGGCGGTAGACCGGCTCATAATGCCGCTGACAGTCTTCTGTGGACTGCCGGGTCGGAGATGGATATCTTCGGCCCAGCGGTTCATACAGCCATGGCGGTATGAGTGGAGACGTGGCGGGCTGGCAGCGGCCAACCTGACACACTCATAATGTGGCAGCATACACCACCAGACTTTGGTGATACTGCCACATTAACCCTGGAGGTCAAAAGACCGCCATGGTCAAAATGAGGGCCGAAGTGATTACAATGCTGAATTTGAGTTAGACCATCTCCTATACCTAAACCAAGCAAGAAGAAAGCAGTTCATGGGTACAAAGGATTGTCAGCTAAGACACTTTTAAATAGCAGCCAAAGTGTGTACATCAGAACATGTACAGCTTTGTTAAATTAATAACTTCACACTTTTTTGAAGCCACCCCACGGTAATGTGGCAATTAATTGGTACTCCAAATGCAGAGTCGTGGGCCCAAGTGCACTAAAATTCATAAACAAAACTATTAAATGATATAATGTGTGAGCTGTATCCATAGAGCTGGGGACCGACCAGGAGCCACAGTGCTTAAAACGCAAATTATTTAAAAGCTATTTAATGAATATCTTGTCATATCTTGCAGCATTTGAATTTTTTTTAACTGCGATCAAGCAGCAGCAAGGAATTGCGTTTCACCACGTGACGTAAAGTCAGTTCCGTTCATCTGACTGACTCGGTAGGAGCCGTAATATTGTGGCCTGAGGAAAGCAAGCATATGCAGTGGAATGGGGAAACATCAAATAAAACGAGGGGCAGTATTTATGCTCTGTGCATTGTAGCATCCTACTCTGGACTAAGGGAGAGCTTCGCAGTTTGGCCTCCATGGCTGGTGTCAACTTCTGTGACTAGAAGTAAGCTTTGTATCAAGATCCACATGTAGATGTATACCTTTTGGGGTTCTTTCAACCTATATTTTGTTTCTTGGTTCTTTTTTTTGCTTGTGCACACGATCGGATGAGGCTTTGTTGGCATGCATCACACAGTCATTTTATATCTGTGCCACATGTGGTATGACTGGTCATAGGCAGTTTTTAGTGTTGGACATCTAAATTTCCTTTTGGGTTCCGAGTACACTGATCCTATGCCATACAAGTTTATTCTTATTACGTTTTGAGCCTTATATTTTGCTTATTGGTCTACAGGTGGCAACCTCTCTAGGTAGCCTTTCCCTTCTCTGAGGTATATTTTTACTCTATTTGTGCCCTGAAGAAGGTGCTAACAGTATCTAGTCTTGCACTGAAACACGCTCGTTGACGCTAAAAGAGCGGGGACAGAAAGTTTATCTGCATTTAATTGAAGGAAATACAATTGACATCAAGAAAGGCTTTGTTCCCTCAATGATGTTTCTATCTTTTTGGAAAGGCTTTATATGTGCAAAGTATGAAGTGTACCTTATTTTTCAGGTACCGAAAAATAGTATAGAACTTTTTGTACAATAATCTAAATGGCTACAATGTTCTCCTGATTTCATCAACTGTTTAGAAATAGAACATTGTATGGTATTTTTTTATATTATCTTCCACAAATGAGCAGACAATTCGTGGGCACAGATTGAATGAGATTAAGTAACCAATAAAAAATACTGTGATAATATACGCACACACTATTACTGGTCTTTATAAATCACAGCTCAATGTTTATTTTATGAATAGGTTATATTTCTTGATACATAAAATTGTAAATATTCAGAGCAGTTTGGTCCTGTTCGTTAGGTTGAGGGGTCAGGAAGATTACATAGAACTGAGGAGGGAGAAGCACAACAACAAACAGTGGGGGAGGTGGCAGTCCAAGAAACGGTGCAGGGGAAAGAAGTTGTAAAGCACTCTCAGCTGATTCGCTGCAATGTTTTTGTGTGTGTGTGTTGAATCTAAAGAATTAAACATAAATCCTCCCAAACCAGCTTGAAGCAAGCAAGAGAGCAAAATGAAACCAGGTGATACTGACCAAAATAGTATGTAATGTCTGGGTTCTAAGCCTTTTTTTTTAGATTTTTTTAAAGAACAATAGACTTGCAAGAAACTGTGCATACAGCGCATGAGGCAAGACTTAAAAATATCTCCCTAGAAATTGATGCAGTGCAGAGAATACCATAAACTACATACCCTCTAGTCACGGCGTGGAAGGGAGCGAAGCGGGTGTTAACTACAAATTCTAATAGGGAAAGTTTGTAAATTAAATGGCAAATAGCATATTCTGTTGATTGCTGGGGGCCTGAAAGTAATCAAATTAGATGACGCAAGCATCCACATTTCCCATGATTATATTTGCGATGAGTAAAAAAGCCACCCATTTTCTGACAAGGCAAAACATGCTAATAGGAAAAAAATACAATAATCTACAACATCCTCGTATATTCAGCCAAGTAGAGGGTAAACTGTTCTGAGGGTATTCATTAGCTTGCAATACACACTAAACAATGGTGTGGCTGGCTGGTGGGCAATATGAAGAAAGTAGGGGTGCTCTTCCAAGCAACATCATGCAAGAAGGCAAAAAAAGATGATTCAAGAAGTGAAAACCTGCAGGCATGGAAAGGCTCGTTGAAGTGATTTGTCTATCATATGATTCTCAATAGGTTCTGTCCAAACATAAAAAGAGCCATAAAAATGTATGTCAATTGGTATGTGAACCTAGACACTGATATGTGTATTATGTTTGAATGTATCCGGTTTCAGTGGCTTCTGTTACGTTTCTGGAATTTTAATAGCATATTGCTTTTGATCAATAAACATACTAGGGTGGAGACAACAATAATGTGAACATATATATTACAATTGATATTTTGTAACATCGTGCTCTTTCTTCTGCAGCGGTGCCACTACATGGTTTCACAGGAGATGCCTATTGGGACAAAACTCTGCGTGGCTTTGTAAACCGGTGACTCTCTTCCCTGTTAGGTTTCTAGGCAGCTCTGTGTAAGATTTTTCTCAGTGAGCGTGGCAATCCTACGTGCCCTCTGAGGATGCTCTTGTTTTACATTCGTGCAGTAGCAACCGGGAGCTGTTGGGAATTTATCCAAAATGCACACCTCTTTGTGTGGATCACTACGTTCCTCTCAACACAGTCTACAACAGATTGACAATGATGGCAACTTAATCTATATTAGGGGTTACAACCCTTTCTGCTTGTACTCCCATGGAAGCTTTTGCTACCGGATACTGGCTTGTACTTTCTGTTCAGTCTCCTCTAACGAGGGTTATTTGTTTCCATCATGTATGGAAGATCTGTAGAGTGTGCCTAGGCACATATGTATGTGGCTGTATCTAGTTTCTCTTTTGCGCCTGAGTCAATGAATGGCTGACTCCATAAGATTTCACGTGTGTGTTTGTGTGCTCCTCACAATGAAGGTCTGCTGTGGGTAAGGCAGCCCAGACCTGGACCTGGGAGCCTATACAAACACAATCAATCACACATTCTAATATGGGATGTTGATAAATCATATATTACACTCAAGGGAGAGAGGAAATCAGGTAAACACCCATCAACTTCCCTACCTAAACACTATGAGCCAGATATACATAACTTTTTCTTGTTCGCAAACAGCCTGATTCACAGAATCAGGCCGTTTGGGACCAAGAAAAATAATTTCCCTCTGTACAAACCCAAATTTGTGATCCGATAATCTATTTACCGAATCGCAAAATGGGTTTGCTATTCACTATTAGGAAGGAGCGTCCCTTTCTAATAGCGAATCACAGTGGTATATATGATTGTTTTGTGACCGTGAATGCAGTCGCAATACAAGTACAGTTATCACCAATTTTAAATTGGTGGTAACCCATTTGCAAAAGGTAAAGGGTCCCCAAGGGACCCCTTTTCCTTTGTGAATGCATGTAAAAACATTCTTTAAGAACAGGCAGTGGCCCCACAGACCACAGCCTACTCTTAACAATTGAAACTTAAACAATTCATTTTTTGCTTATTAAACACTCATTATGAACACAGTGGGATTTCCGTTGAGGACCCCGCCGGCCGCATAATCAACATTCCTCTGGGCCGGCAGGCAGAGACAATATTTCCGCTAGCCAGCCCAGCAGAATGCCAGGCCTCGACATTGCCGACGGCTCCACATGGAGTGGTCGTCAATGTAGCAGTGCAGTGGGTGCAGCAGCACCCGTCGCGCATATCACTGCCCGTAAATGGGGCAGTGACATGTGCGACAGGGCTGTTCACGGGGGTCCCAGAACCCGATTCCTCCGGCCTTTCCCTGGTGGGGGAAACTGCCAGAGAAAGGCTGGTGGATACAGGTTCTTTATCCGGCTTCCCTGTCGGATAAGGAACTCCACCATGGTCAGGCTTCCGGGGGTGGTAGCCTGGCGGTGGCGGAGTTGCCATGAACATAATATGGGGTCCGGACCGCCATGAAGGAGGCGGTGGATGCCCGGACCACCTATGTTCATAATGAAGGCCATACCATTTTCTTTTTAGGAAAACTTGCTCTTTAAAAAAAAAAAAAAACGATTTCTTTATTTATAAGCAATCACAGACATGGTGGTCTGCTGACACCAGCAGGCTACCATCCCTGTGATTTTTGCGATTCCCCGTAGGTTGCAAAATGGGACCTGCTTCATTAATAATAATGTGGTAGGTCTATTTGTGACCCACTGGGAATATCAAAAGAAACTCAATGGAGTTTCTTAAATTTGGAATTGCGATTTCCTCATTGAAATTCGAATGGAATCAAAATCAGGAAAGCGCAATTCCAAACGTTTGCACATGTGGCCCTATGTCACAATGGTTGAGGTGACCGTCATCCAATGGAAACTTCCATGGTCCTAGAGGATCCAGAGATTCTAGATAAGAAAATCTCAGCTATTTTGTTATGCTCCACTTAATCGTAGGTTACAATAACTCAGCCTGGCTAGGTGTTAGTGCTAGGACAGACTCAACCTCCAGCACAGGATAGTTGTGGTAATCCAGTTGTTAAAATTACCTCAAAGGAAAGCCAAGTAATTTTATTAGCAGTACCGTGGGTAACATTAAAAAGAAGATCTATGAGGATGCGCAGTGAGGATACACAGTAACTTGAATCAAGTTGAAAATATACCCCGTGGGCAATAGGTGATAGATAAAGTGATTCCTCAGCAACAATTCATTTTTCAAAAGCCTTTTATGTAAATATGTGGGACTGTATGTCTTTGCTGTATGGGCATTTGGCTTAGGTAACACTTTTATCAAGAGGGTTAATTTATTATACGATGAACCTTCCAAACTTACTGCTTTCTCCATTGTATGAGTTATCTCAGGAAACCTCGCAAGGATGTTGCCTCTCTCCACTGATATTTGCGTTAGCAATTAACACTCACAATTCATATTGGGCATGATGCTGCTATTTCTCCATGTGGATAACTAGTACACACATAATATCAATTTTATTAAAGTGAGTTAGAGCCTCTTACTTGAGCCCTTTTGGCTATCCGATTAGGATCCGCAGATTGACCTAGATTTACAAACAAAGGCCTAATGCACTAATGCATTGCATTTTGCCGCATTGATCATGAGACCACACAAATAATCAAATCCTATAAAATGAAAATGATAATTTAATAAGATCATTAATGGTCCAAGCTATAAGGGCTGCATTTTCAACACATAACAAAAAGAAAACAGAGAGTGGAATTAAGAGAGCATGAAATATTTTTGAATAATCACCTTATCTATCTCTAAATACATTAAAAACAATTAGAGCCAAAGACTAGCAAACCAAAAATATCTGCATTTAGCATATGTGAACAGACTATCACCTGTGTTTCAGACAAATATGTGTTAGTGTCACTCTCTGCCAGCCATGCGGAATGGCTACATTATTCGGGGTCTGGGTCAGCCAGAAACCAGGAAACCCTACCATCCGTGACGATTTTATAAACCTGAAGACTCAGGGGAATCCAGGGTTTTGTTGTTTGTGTGGATCGCAGCATATTTTCTTTCCCACACTTCTCCAAATTGAACTGCTGCCTCTCATGCGTGAGTGAACCTAACGCATTTCATAGGAACAGACCACAACTATAACCTTGGGAAGACCTAATTGACAATAGATTGACGTAACATGGCCCATCACTCTTGGTGAGAAAACATAGTGAGATCTAGGCAAGACCTTGTTGTCTAGTTTTCAGAAAATATTGGTTTAGTAGGTTATCCTCGGTGGCAGATGACCTTGATCATCATCAATGTGGGTCATTTTTCATTGTGAAAATGTGAAATCTCTATGTTGTGTTTAGGGTGCTTTCCTATCCCAGGTGAAAAGCTCACTCACACAAGTTAGACACTGTATTTATTATAAACAGTGTGGGATGCTAAGGAGTAGGAAAATCTGCAATTCTAGCCAAAGCTTGATGTTCGCAGGGAATTCTACAGCGATCATTTATAAACATTTTCTGATTTATAGTGGGCATAACTTTATAGTGAACGATCCAATGTGGCCCTTCTGTCTCACTGTTGAAGGTACTCAAGATGAAACTGTAACTATACCTACTATTTTTTTTATTAGACTGGTGGTGTGAATGTGTTTGGTTGTAACACTTCTGAAATAAAAATAAAAAGGGAAGCTGTGCGGCATATTTTCTCACAGTAAAACAAACAATTTTCAGCCTGCTCTTTCTGATCCTGGTGCTGCTGATTTGATGAGAAGAGGTCACAGAGGCATAGAAAGGGTTTGCAAAGGACAAGCTAGGAGTTACGTGTACAACCTCAGGTGACCCCTAAAAAACATCCATGTTTTAGGGTTTTTGTAATTTTAGAAGTGCAGTTTGCAAATTGCAATGTTTTTCTTGCCCATTTGCTCATCACTCCCCCGCTCCTTCCCACTTTTCTACTCAGTAGTATACTTAAGTGTGTGCAATTGTCAACCACCATGGCAGAGATGTTTGAACAGTAAAAGTAGGAGAAGAGGAGGTCCCCAGCTGTAGTTTTTTTAACTGTATTTTCTAGTACACAAGTAGTTCTACTGTAGCACTATTTTACCTACTCCAAAATGCAGATTGTGAATCGGGACATAGTATAATAAGCAATCTTATATACAGTGACCAGTGTAGGCTAGAAAGCTGGAAAGGATGGTGGGCAGGAAGGCCATTTATTGAGTGGCAAGAACATATTTTTGATATTTGAGTCAGTTAGACGGCATGAGCCATTCAAAGGGCAGTAACCCCTTTACTTTTTTGAGATATGCATAGCAGTGTTATCTGGTTTGTAGGGATTTCTGTGGCAGAGGTGTGAAGCCAGAGATTCAGAGGGAGTGCCAACACAAAGCTAAGTCAGGGTCTGTCCTGGGTCTAGGAGTCACAACATAAGCTGTCATTGAAAGATTTGGCACGTATATAACACAACAATATAATGGAGAAAAAAATGGAAAAGTTATTTCTTCAAAATTTGTGCGTAAATGCAGAACATTAGAATATATCACCACATTGACTGACATTTATTAAAAGTAATATTTTCTATGCATAAACATTCAAGAATCCCCCATGTACTGAGAACGTTTCAATGAGTGAACCAAAGGGCTGAGTTTGTCATATCTACTGTATAGATTGGAAATATCATTAATATTTGTGGAGGAACATTATTTATAATTAAAATATATACTTGTGAGGCTTTGTATAGAGCCCATATTCAACTAAATCACTTCAAAGTAATCTGAAATTGGTGAGCAAGGAAAAGATCAGTGAACTACATGGGTTTACCTAGGATCACACAATCTGGCATGGTGGTGAAGTCGGGATCTGAGCTGAAGGTTCCCTAGCTATCCATAGTGCAATTCAGTCAGTGGATGGCTATCCCCTTTTTAGGTCGATCGCGCAAGCGCTTTGACCTGTTGTCAGTATTGTGGACTTTTAATCATGCCCATTTCATGCCTATCACTTTCATTAGTTTCTGGGCTTGCCTTTCAAAAATCACTTAATGTCATTGGTAAATGCTTTACACTTGTCCCGCCTTGAGGCTGTTTTTGTCACGCCTGCAGACTGCCCCTGTTACATGGATTATTGCACAATTTCCGATATACTTCAACGTGGGCAAACTATTTTTGTCTTTTGTCTCTTCCTTTCATGCTGCATAGTGGCCATGGCGCTCACAGTGTCGAACAGGCACAAGAACATGAACTTGATTGGTGGTATTGGAGCGCTGGTCACATTGTTCACAGTTACCTAATCAGATTAATTTCTTGTGGCTCTCCCCTTAAAACATTTTAAATTGGTAAATGCTTTACGTAAAACAGAAATCCTCAAAGCGAAAGCGGCTCTACTACAATATTCACTGTACTCAGGAAACTCGCCCCATAATGCTTTGCAGGGCATTACTTTTCAATTTTTTTTGCTCATAACTCAGTCTGTGGTTGTCCTGGGACAATGGGACCACCACCAAAACATTCAGCACAACATACTCTTTCTGTCTAGGTCATCTCTGGGTCCCCAAACTAGTTTAGTAGGGACCCCAAAATTATAGCCTCTGCCACCAATCAGTGTCTTTTTAGGCCCTCTTATGGCTAGCACTTTTGGTTTACACCTTGGAATAGTTTGCATTTTAAGGGCCTTGTTTGTAGTATCATTGATGTAGGCCTGCTACCCCTGAAAATGTGTAATGCACTATGCCCTCTAGGGGCTAAATATATGATTACACTGCATTACCTCTGTTCTTCCCTTGCCTTCCCTAAACACCAATGAGGCCCCTTGCCTCCCCTAGACCCCTCCCTTCCCAATATAAAACCCTCCCCCTTCCCCCTCCTGTTTTTTTTGGTCTCACCTGAGACCTACCCCTTTTCCTCCTCGATGGCAAGGCTTGGGGGCCTTCGGTTCTGGATCGCAGTGGTTTCCTGGCCAGGCGGCGTCTTCCTGGGACAGCATGGCTCTCTCAGACAATGCTGCCTGCAACTGATTCAATGGAGTTGGGTGGCTCTCAGGCGGCTGAGGCTGAGTTTCTAGGTCAGCACCTCAGCACGGCAGGACGTGACTCTGGTGGCGTTTCCTTTGGTTTAGTGTGATAAGAACAGGGTTTTCTGCCCATTTTGTATGGCGTTTCTGGGTGTGTTCAAATGGGCTGTGATTGATGACTCCATAACGCTTAGCTGGCATCTTTCATTTGCTGGCGTGTTTTTTATATAAAGTGGGCACTGATGCTTTGGGAATTTGCTGTCTGTTATGGAGGGGAAACGCTGTGCGAAGAGAAGACATTTTCTGTCCAACACTTGTTCCTCTGCAGAGGAGGAGGTTGTGGTGAGTGCTGGGCAGGGTATCATGCCTCTCAAGTCCAGGGAGGAAGTCCAGGAGATGATAGAGGTGGCAGTATCAAGGGTTCTGCAGACTCGTTCTGCGCAGCCTGGGAAGTCCTCTGGTTGTCACACTGTGGGGGCTGCTGTGGAGTCCTGTTCCTCTGATTGTGTAGGTTCATCTACTTCTCTGCTGGAAAGTATGCTTCCAAGGAGGAGATGTCGGACATTCTAGCTCATGTTCGAAAGAACCTAGGGTTTCGTTCCTTTCAGTCTTCAGTGATGGACTCTACGTTGTTTCAACAGTATGTTACTCCTTCTTGCTTTGCCATGCCGTTCCAAAGTCTCGTTAAGGACATGATTTTTTGAGAGTGGAAGGAGGTGGATGAGGTTCAGGTCCCATGGTTTCTTCAGAAATTATATATGTTGGATGGGGAGGATGGTCTTCCTCATTCTGTTCAACTGGATTCCATTCTGGCTACTTTAATGGGAAAGAAGGCTGCAAATCCTGAGCACTGTACCCCAGCTGATGCTACAGGTAGGAAAGTGGACTCTGTCTTAAGAAGGCTTTTGCAGTGGAAAATTTGGCTCTCAGGGCTAGTATGTTCTCTGCGTATTCTTCACAATCTCTGGTGCAAGATTTTGATAAGCTGGCAGTCAAGGAGGGGTCTGAGTGTTCTGACTTGTTGGCAGTGATGGAACAGCAGGCGAAGTTGCTTGTTGACATTTCTTCTGATATTCTTTGCACCTCTGCCATGGCGTCTGGGGCTCTGATTGCTGCTCGCCGTTCCCTATGGTTGAGGCAATGGAAGGTGGACCCTGGGGAGAAGGCCGCTCTCATGAGGATTCCATTTGAGGGTCAGGCGCTCTTTGGAGAACAGCTGCCAGCCATGCTCTCTAAGGCTTTTAAGGTGAGGAGACATGCTTTGCCTTTTAAAGGGGGTTCCTCAGGGACAAGGGTTGGAAAAAGACTCATAAATCCTTCCCTAAATATGATCCAGATCTTCCTCCTATAGAAAACTGAGATTTCAGGCCCATTTTTCTCCCAAACATGATGGTCAGGCTCCAAAGGGGGCCTCTAAGAAGGACGTTTGACTATCACTGTGCCTGGAGAGTCTTGCCAGTTGGGTGGAGGCTGCGTCATAACCTTCATGTTTGGCTGCAGGATGTTTCGGACCAGTGAGTTCTGAACATTGTGCGAGATGGCTATGCTATAGAGTTCGAGACTTATTAGTAAAAGGGGCCATCTCCAGGGGTCTGGTGGCAGAAAAAGGAGAAGGGACTTATTCATTCTTGTTTCAGGTGCAAAAGGTGTCCGGGGGTTTTCGCATGTGCTGAATCTCAAGTGGGTCAATCCTTGGATCAAGACTGTGCATTTCCGAATGTTGACTATTCAGGCCATTATTCCACTCATTGGTCCAGGCAATTTTTTGGAATCCATGGATCTTCAGGATGCCAATCTTCACGTCCCTGTAGCGCTACCCTTTCAAAAATGCCTCTGGTTTGTGGTAGGGAACACACATTTCCAATTCTGTGTTCACAAAGGTGGTGGTTCCTCTGATGGCGCTCCTTCATGCGAAAGGGGTATTCGTGCATCGTTATCTGGACAATATCTTAGTTCAGGCCCCAGGGGTGGACCAGTTACAGGTCCATGTGTCCAGGGTTTTATAGGTCACGCAAGAGCACAGATGTTTGATAAATTCTGAGAAGGCCGATTTATAGCCTTCTCAGGAGCTGGTGTTCATCGGGGCTTGCTTCCTGACTCAGAAAAGATTGGTGACCTTATCAGGGAGGCATTTGTTCAGCCTACAGGGGCAGGTTCTGTCTTTACTGGCTTAGTCGGCTCCCAGAGCTCAAGAATGGTTGAGGGTACAGGGTAGTTTGGCATCCTTTATATTTCTGGTACCGTGGGCCTGATTTCACCTGCTCTGTCTGGTCAATGGGATGCTCTCCATTTGGTCTCCTGGGACTCTAAGTCTTTAGGAGCATCTTCCTCTGACGACTCCAATATGAAGGGAACTGTTATGGTGGTTAAAGACAGCTTATCTGGTCAAAGGGATTCCCTCTCTCCCCTGGCTCCAGTGATTCTCACAACAGACACCAGTATCTCCGAGTGGGGGCTTGGCTAGGTTCAGAGCAGGTTCAGTGGTTCTGATCTCTCTGGGAGTCTCAAAGGTCCTCAAATTGGAAGAAGTTGCAGACTGTCCTGCTAGCGCTGGTTCACTTTAAGGGGTTCTTGCAGGGGAAGGCAGTGCTGGTGCAGACTGAAAACCTTGCTGCCAAGGAATACATTAACGGGCAGGGAGGTACCAGGTCCCCATCTCTAATTCGGATTGCTCGGGCCATTTTCTTTTGGGTTCAGGTTTGGACTCTGTCCCTGCAGGCTCTGTACATTTGAGGGGTGGACAATGTCCGGGCGGATCTTTTGAGCAGGGAAATTCCGTCCTCCATAAATTTCTCCCTGAATCCATCTCTGTTCAGTCTGCAGGCACGAAGGTTGGGCCTTCCAGTGGTGGCTCCGTCTGCTTCTACCAGAGATGCAAAGGTGGGGAGATTCTGTTTCTGGAGTCAGTGTCCTCTGGCACAGGCAGTGGACGATTTGACATATCGCTGGCCTCAATCAATCAATCAATCAATAAGCATTTATAGAGCGCGCTACTCACCTGTGACGGTCTTGAGGCGCTAGGGGGGGTTACTGCTGCTCGAAGAGCCAGGTCTTGAGGTGCTTCCTGAAGGAGAGGTGGTCCTGGGTAGTCCTGAGGTGGATAGGAAGGGAGTTCCATGTCTTGGCTGCCAGGTAGGAGAAGGATTTGCCTCCGGCGGTGGTTATGCGGATCCGAGGGACGGTGGCGAGGGCGAGGCTGGTAGAGCGAAGATGATGGGTGGGAGTGTAGAAGGCGAGGCGACTGTTGAGGTATTCGGGGCCCTTATTGTGGAGGGCTTTGTGTGCGTGGGTGAGGAGCCTGAAGGTGATCCTTTTGTTGACGGGGAGTCAGTGCAGGTATTTCAGGTGGGCGGATACGTGGTTGTGGCGGGGTACGTCGAGGATGAGGCGTGCAGAGGCGTTTTGTATGCGCTGAAGACGTTTCTGAAGTTTTGCGGTGGTTCCTGCATATAGGGTGTTCCCGTAGTCCAGGCGGCTTGTGACGAGGGCGTGGGTAACAGTCTTTCTTGTGTCGGCGGGGATCCAGCGGAAGATCTTCCGGAGCATTCGAAGGGTGAGGAAGCAAGAGGATGAGACGGCGTTGACTTGCTTGGTCATGGTGAGAAGGGGGTCCAGGATGAATCTGAGGTTGCGTGCGTGCTCTGAGGGGGTGGGTGCGGTGCCCAGGGCCATGGGCCACCACGAGTAGTCCCAGGCGGATGAGGAGTTACCGAGGATGAGGACCTCTGTTTTGTCAGAGTTCAGTTTCAGGCGGCTGAGCTTCATCCATTGTGCGACGTCTTTCATTCCATGCTGCAGGTTGGCTTTGGCGGTGGCTGGGTCTTTGGTGAGGGAGAGTATCAACTGGGTGTCGTCGGCGTAGGAGATGATGTTGATGTTGTGTTTGCGGGCAATGTTGGCGAGGGGGCTCATGTAGATGTTGAAGAGGGTGGGGCTGAGTGAGGAGCCTTGTGGGACGCCGCAGATGATCTCGGTGGGTTCTGAGCGAAAGGGCAGGAGGTAGACTCTCTGTGTTCGGTCCGAGAGGAACGAGATGATCCAGTTCAGGGCCTGTCCTTGGATACCCGTGGAGCGGAGGCGGGCTATTAGGGTGCGGTGGCAGACGGTGTCGAAGGCGGCCGAGAGGTCAAGGAGGATGAGGGCGGTTGTTTCACCGTTGTCCATCAGGGTTCTGATGTCGTTGGTGACTGCGATGAGGGCGGTTTCCGTGCTGTGGTTGGCCCTAAAGCCCGACTGGGAGGGGTCGAGCAGGTTGTTGTCTTCGAGGAAGTTGGTCAGTTGCTTGTTGACGGCTTTCTCGATGACCTTGGCCGGGAAGGGGAGGAGCGAGATGGGGCGGAAATTCTTTATGTCGTTGGGGTCCGATGTAGGTTTCTTCAGGAGCGCGTTGACTTCTGCGTGTTTCCAGCTCTTGGGGAATGTGGCCGTGGCGAGCGAGCTATTGATGATGCTCTGGAGATAGGGGGCGATGATGGCGTCGGCTTTGTTGAAGATGTGATGGGGGCATGGGTCCGATGGGGCACCGGAGTGGATGGTGTTCATGGTGGTTCTTGTCTCTTCGGGGCCGATGGGGGTCCAAGCGTTGAGGGTGATGGTAGGGGCTGTGAGTTCAGTGGTGGTCGGCGGGATTTGGGGTCCGAAGCTGTTGTGTAGGTCGGTGATCTTTCGATGGAAGAAAGTGGCGAGGGAGTTGCAGAGGTCTTGTGAGGGCGTGATGTTGTTGGAGCTGGCGTTGGGATTGGAGAGCTCTTTGACGATGTTGAAGAGTTCTTTGCTGTTGTGGGTGTTCTTGTCCAGTCTCTCTTTGAAGGATGCCCTTTTGGTGGAGCGGATCAGTTGGTGGTGTTTGCGGGTGGCGGTTTTGAGGGCTAACATGTTCTCTGCGGTGTGATCTTTGCGCCAGGTCTTTTTTAGGGTGCGGCAGGTTTTCTTGGTTTCTTTGACGGCGTCTGTGAACCAAGGGGGTTTCCTGTCGGTCTGTCTTGGGAGGTTTCTGAGGGGGGCGAGGTTGTCGGCGCAGTTGGTGATCCACTGTGTGAGGCGGAGGGCTGCGTTGTTGGCGTCGGGGGTGATGGCGGGTTGGTTGTGGTTGAGAGTGGAAAGTAGCTGTTCTGTGGAGATTTTGTTCCAGGGTCTGCGGGAGATTGGTTGTGTGCGAAGGTGGTGGGTCTTGCGTCTGAAGGTGAAGTGTACACATCTGTGGTCGGTCCAGTGTATCTCGGAGGAGTAGTTGAAGGCTACGTGGTTGCTGGCAGAGAAGATGGGGTCGAGCGTGTGGCCGGAGGTGTGGGTGGGGGCGTTCACCAGTTGCTTGAGTCCGAGGTTGGCAAGGTTGACGAGCAATGTGGCGGTGTTGGTGTCGTTGTTCTTCTCCAGGTGGAAGTTCAGGTCCCCAAGGAGGATGTAGTCAGGCGAGGCTAGGGCGTGCGGGGTGATGAAGTCCGTGATGGATTCGCCGAATGGGGCGCGTGGGCGAAGTGGCCTGTAGACGAGGGTGCCTCTGAGGGTGGTCCTGGGGTCGGTATGGATCTGGAAGTGCATGTGTTCGGCGGCGAGGGGGGTATCTTCGGTGGAGGTGGTGACGTTGATGGAGCTTTTGTAGATGATGGCGATTCCTCCGCCGGTTTGGTTGGTGCGGTCTTTCCTGGCGATTTTGTAATCGTGAGGTATGGCAAGGGCGATGTCGGGAGCCGATGAGGCGTTCATCCAGGTTTCTGTGATGAAGGCGACGTCGGGTGCGGTAGAGTCCAGGAGGTCCCATAGTTCAATGGTGTGTCTGTGGACGGAGCGTGCGTTGAGGAGGATGCACTTGAGGTGGTTGTTGGGGCGTGGGCTGGTGGACGGATTGTCGTCACGGTGGAAGGTAAACTTGCAGGTTTGGCAGGTGAAGGGTCCCTGGGTGCGTCTGGGGCTGGCTTGGAAGCAGGTGGTGGTGCGTCCAGGGTTGAGTGCGTGGAGGGACACAGCGTCGTAGCTGAGCTGGTGGGTTTGGGAGCGCTGGGGGCCAGGGGTTCTGGTGCTGGGCGCGGTCCAGGCGTGGACGGGCGCAGGCGGGCTTGCCTTTGGCGCGCCCGCGCAGCGGCCGCCATAAGAGGGAAGGGGGGAGGAGAGGCTATCTGGGAGGCGGGAGGGGGCCAACGAATGGGAGCAGGGGGGGTGGGCCGCACGGGGGCAGTGGCAGGAACGCGGGAGGCGGGAGGGCGGGAAGGCGGGAGAGCGGAAACGGGAGGGAAAGGCAACCGGAGGAAAATGGGCCAAAAGCGAGGAAGGCAACAGGGGCTAAAGAAAAAAAGGAGAAAAAGGCAAAGAGAGCGAGAGATCAAGGAGAGAAAAGGCAAAGAGGGCGAGAGATCAAGGAGAAAAAGGCAAAAAGAGCGAGAGATCAAGGAGAGAAAAAGGCAAGAGAGAGCAGGTAAGGCACCAGGGGAAAAACTGGCAGCTTAGAGGCAAGCGCAGAGGTGGAGTGCAGGTGCAGGTGGAGCTGCAGCGGCGGGGGAGCGACCTACCCTAGCCTCAGGGTGTTCGTTATGCATTTCCTCCCTTTCCGTTGATCTGGTCTTCCCTGGTGCGAGTCAGGTGGGACGGGGCTCAAGTGATTTTGGTTGCTCCTCGTTGGCCTCAGGTGAATTGGTTCCCTTGTGTGCTATTGTTGATGTGTGAGCCAGAGTGGGTGCTTCCAGGATAGCCGTCTCCTCTGGTATTTCCAAGCCTGTCTCTGGGCTTGTTGAGGCAGCTGCATTTGATGGCTTGGAGGTTGAACAGAAAGGTCTGATGGATATGGGGGTTCCGGAGTCGCTTGCTGTCACTTTGCAAACCTCTCAGGGGTCGTCCACTCTGCATTTCTACGGCAGGCATTGGTGAGTCTTTTCTTCTAGGTGTTTGGAGAAACAAGTGGCTCCTATGGTAGCCTCTTTGTTTTAGGTGATGCAGTTTCTGCAGGATAGGGTCAGCATGGGTTTGCCGGTGGCCAAACTGCAGGTGCAATGGGTAGCAATTCAGGTGTTTTGTGGTCCCTGGCAGAATTTGAAGGATGAGGGAGGACTGATGCAGAGGTTTTTTTCAGGGCCTGGGGAACCAGTTCCCTCGATAGGTTTGGTCTTTTCCTAGATGGAATCTACAGTTAGTATTGGTTGTTTTGACTGGTCTTCCATTTGAACCTCTGGAGAGTGTTGATTTGAAGCTTTTGACTTTTAAAACCTGTTTTTGGTGGCCATAACATATGCCACATGTTTGAGGGAAATGGAGGCTTTATCCTGTAAGTTCCCTTTCTGCACTGTCTTTCCGGATACGATTGTACTGGTTCTGGTCCCGTCCTTCATGCCTAAGGTCAATTCGGCTTTTCATGTGAGTCAGGAAGTGATCCTCCCTGCCTTTTGGCCTGAACCTTCCCCAGAGGAGGACCAGAGATTCCATTGTTTGTATATGAGGGGGTCTTTGCTGTAGTACCAGGATGTGGTTAAGTCCTTCCATAAGGGAGAATCTTTGTTTGTTAATTTTAGTCCTTTGAAAAGAGGGGAGAAACCTTCAACCGTTACTCTTAGTAGGTGGATCCAGTCTCTGGTCCTGTTGGCATATGAGGTCAAGGGTGTAATTCCTCCTCAAGAGATTCTGGGGTGGTCCACTCATGGTATGGCAGCCATGTTGGCTGAATTGCAGGGGGCTTCACTGGTGAAGCTTTAGAGGGGTGTGATTTGGTCTACTCTCTCTACCTTTGTCTACCACTAATGGATTGCTGAGTTGGAAAGTTTAGATACTGTGTTAGATCATAGGGTTGTATCCCCTATGAAGGAATAGAGGGGCTTCTGTGTGTGTTCCCTGAGCTTGATTAAAGTTTTGGTGGTTGCAACTCAGTTGTCTGTTACATTTTACTTGCTATGTCTCAATGGTGTTAAGGAAGGCGAGGGAGTGAAAGGAGGTAATGCTTCCATTACTTACCGATAATGTCATTACTCCTGGTCCTACTCCCTCACCTTCCTTACAGTTACTTCCCACCCTCCCGCTATGAGATAACTGATCTTCTGTTGAATTGTTTACATACAAGAGGGGGAAGGGGTGGGGGTGTTCTATATTGGAAAGGGAGGGGCCTAGGGGAGGCAGGGGGCCTCACTGGTGTTTTTGGAAAGTGAAGGAGTAGGACTAGGAGTGATGCCATTATCGGGAAGTAATGGAAAGATTATTTATTGCCATTTTATTTTTGTGTGGTTATGCCCTCTAGGGGCTAACTATATAGTTACATGACCATGTTTCTTGCAAATGCTATTTTCATTGTGGTGTCCTCTAGGGGATGTTCTAAGCATTACAGTCATAGCAACATACTAAAGTATTCATGGCACGGAAACTTGCCCCATAATGCTTTGCTGGGCATTACCCTTACAAAACATTTTTGCTTATAATTCAGCCTGTGATGGCCCTAGGACAATAGGACCACCCCCAAAACATTCACCACAAAGTGCTCTTTTTGCCTACTTCATCACTGGATCCCGACACTATGTTAGTAGGGATTCCAAAATAATAACCCCTACCACCATTCATTATCTTTTTGAGCTCTTTCATGGCTGGACCTTTTGTTTTATAGCTGGGAGAAGTTATGCTTTATGGGCCTTGTTTGTATTATCTTTGCAAAAGGTCTGCTAGCCTTGAAAGTGTGTAATGCACTATGCCCTGTTGGGGCTACATGTAGGGTTACACTGCATTGTTTTCTCTTGTGTTTTTATGGGGTCATGCTCTCTAGAACTAACAATATGGTTACATGACCATGTTTCTTACAAATAATATTGTTGTTATGGTGCTCTCTAGGGGCTGTTTTGAGCATTACAGTCTAATGCCAAAAGTTTATTTCTGATAAAGGTTTATATGATAATTGTACAAGTTTTAATATTCTTTACTTATTACAATTATGACCATGATTCAAGCCAATTGAACATCCTTATTACACTATGACTGTTTGAACACTCTTGATATGTTTGGGTGACCCTTTCAGTTTATTTCTCCTCTCTGGCTGTCTTGTGTCTTTTTTGCGAATTGTGTTAGCCAGCAAGTAACTCTGATGGTAGGGTGTGAAAGTGGTTTTCTATTGGAATTAGCATGGCAGATTTAATTTGGAATACTAAATGGCAACATTTTCATTTGTTGCTGCAGCCAGAGGAAGAAGGTAAATGGAAGTGCTTTAGTTATATGCAGGGCCACTGGAAATATATGGCAGGAAAAGACAAAATTATGATGCAGTGTTGACCAATTTTTGGGCAAGAAAAGACCAATTATGAATTTACCATGCCAATAGCTGTACCTCAAGCAAATACGAGATCAATTGCATTGCTAATGCTTGTTTTCTAGTTTAGAACCAAAGGACAAAGCTTTGTAACTATATGGAACAGCACAGAAGTCTCCAGCGATTCCGCCATATGGGTTTGTGAATTCTAAATGGGTGAAATAAATATGAAATCTAGCATTTATCTTTCATATTTAAATCCATGTATTGCGTTTGGAGGAAAAAAAAGGAGACCGACATCTTCTGAGCTCAATTTATTTTTATGTTAATATCACTGAATTCACTGATTTAACAATAAGAGAACGATTTCAGGTATTCCATAGCTTAATGACATTATCTGCACAGATTAGCAAAACAAAAGAGGGAAGGAGGTCCCAGAAAGATCATTCTTGCAGGCCTTCACAGAGATATGCAATGTGCAGCTCACTGCAGACTTTAATCTCCATGGTCTGCTTTTTAACTCAAGTAGAAAAGAAAAGTTC
Source organism: Pleurodeles waltl (assembly GCF_031143425.1). Lineage (NCBI taxonomy): Eukaryota > Metazoa > Chordata > Amphibia > Caudata > Salamandridae > Pleurodeles > Pleurodeles waltl. Next base: position 731,120,716 of record NC_090449.1, read on the forward strand.
TACCTTTTATAAATGGGCTCAGTCCTGTCCTCCCACTTTTAGCAATATTTGCGCTTCAAAACCTGCAAGAGTGAGATAAAGTAGCAGTGCATTTAATGGCGGCTCAGTTCTAACTGAAAGAAAAAGTTTAAGATGCATCAGGTTGTACAGTGTCTTGCTTCTAAATGGTTCCTCAAATGTGCAATGTCTAAGAACAATTTTACTCTAGTCATGACAACCACAGATTTGGGATCTAAAGGTATATATTAAACTGAATGATAAAGGGGCCCAGCAACTAATTCTAGTCCTGGTTGAATTTTGCGTAATTTAGTTTGGTTAAAATTGCATTAATTACCCTAAAAGCATTCATGGAAGTATGTGTTAAAACGAGAAATGTCGTTTTTGCTATGTTGTACCATTGTTTAGCACAAAATGTATTCTTGGGTCCATCTTTGGAACGAGGCCTCACTTTGCACTGAAAAAAATAGCTCCAAATCATGCATGAAGCTAAGAACAGGGCCCCCTTTAGAGCTGGTGGCAACAGTTGTGACAATCTTTTTTAGTGCTCCTCCAAACATGACCTTCTTCACAAATCACCCCACTATTACCCTCCAACAGTGCCCTTCATCTCTCCATAGGCCCTCTTTCACATGCATTTTGTTTTGTTTTTACAGCACTACTTATACTGTAGTGTGGTTAGTTTTACGTATCCTTTGCGCGTTAGCTTCGGGCTTTAGGCCTTTGTGCACTTTGCCCTGGATGTATTTTATTCATTTGCTTGCAGCTTAGAGCCTCTGTGCACTTTGCTCTGAATGCTGTTTATTAGGCTTCGTACTGCTATTTTTCAAATAACCAGCTCTACGGTTTTGTTATTTATTCATATCACACTGTTTAGCCTACTTCAGCACTGGAATCTCACTCTGTGCTTCAGTCAAGGATACAGTCTGGTACATTGCCGATAGACATGGTAGGAGTTTAGACTTGGCATTCCTGCGTAGGGACATTTTGTGATCACGCTGACATATTAGCTATAAAGTCACTTCCTTGTCCCAATACATGCAAGAGGGAGATTCCGACCAGGGAACCACAACTAGACGCTGACTGCCTCGTTGCAGATGCTGAACCAGATCACAGGACTTTGCTCAGGTATGAGGGCTGATGTCTCCCCAGTGATTCAGAAAGGCAAGCTAGAAGCTTAACATGCTGTGCTCAAAATAGATCAAGCAGAGGGAGAGTAGAAACTAATAGACACAATGGTAGCTTTGTTCTTATGTTTTACTCTCCTGGTGACTATTTCAATCCTACTGTGTTGTATGGTTCTGGTTATTGCGGCTCACGCCTTATTATCTAAAATACAGTCATTTTATTAAAACATTATATAAAACGTATACTGTCTTTGTCATTTGTATATGAGATCATATTGTAAATGAGAGAGTTGGTTTGGATCTGAGTGACCACGACTTCCCTGAGAAGTTCCAAAGATGTCATGCGCTCGGCTGCCTAATCATCTCTTCTCTTTTGGAGAAATGAGGCACTGCTAGTTAGCCGGAGCAAAACCGGATTTAGGGTGACAGAGGTCCTTCCAAGTGGGTCCGACTCAGTCCCCCACACCGTGAACGATCCTGCTACCTAGAAATCCAGTAGTCTCATTTAGGATAATGAGAGCCCACGCGACAATACCAGAGTAGGGTGTTGGAGCACTTTATATCACACACATTATACAGAGAAAATGAATCATATATGCGTAAGCCAGTCTACAGGACACGTTACGTAGGATAATGAGGATTGCAAGGGGTGGGAATCACATCATCCTTACTAGTAGGCAGCAAATTTGTGTTTGGTACAGAGAAGCACAAACCCAGGATTTAAAACGTATCACAGAGGCAGGCAATGACTTTACTAATAAGAATGTTTTTCTATCCAAACAAACCAATTTTAGTAATATTAAAATAATGAAAGACTGGTGAAAAAAGCATTACCTTGTAACCAATACAATGAAGTTGCATGCATCTCTTTGATGACAGTTTATAGCTAACTCTGCTATATTTGGATAGTAATTTATGAACTGCAAGTAACAAAAGCATCTCTGTAACAAAAGCAGTAATCCACTGGTCTACCCACATAAAATACAGCTCTGTGATCTGCATGGCCCATGTTCTTTGAGGCAGCCATTTTAACCCTGCATGCTACCTTATAATGAGTTAAAACTGCCACTAGAAAAAACTGCCTCTCTCTCCACCAGGAAAATTAATCACCAGTGTTATCTTGACTTTTTATTGTTGTCTAAAAACTGCAGGACACAAAATAAAATCTGCAGCAGGTTATTTTAAACCAGTAAATTATTGCCCAAGACAATGCCCCATCCACCAAGGTCAGCGCCAGGTGTGACTGCACCGGAAGCACTGCCATAAAGCCGGCCCTGGCCAAGACTAGCCACTCACCTCACTTTTGGTACACATTTTGCATGACAATCATAACATGAAATACCACAAATTATGCTACATTAAGCCAGTGCAAATTAAATTTCGCCAAGGCCTCCTATTGAACAAAACATCGTCCTCAATTAAAAAGAGCTTGTCACAATATTCAGAATTTAATGTTATCAGGGATATGTCCTTTAACTGTGCTCAATGGTAATTTATAGACTGTAAGAGTGAAACATTTTTTAAATCACAAGGTACTTAACACTGGGTTGTAAGAGGAGCAGATATAGCTGGAACTCAAAGTTCACTTGTTCATGTAATACACCCAAAGAAGCAATTGAGGTTAGGAGTGAAACTGCAACACACAGAGCAAAAGGAAATTTCTCTGGCTTCATCCACCACAACAGATTGAGACCTCAGCAGAGCAGCGTTGACTCCTCCTTGTGTCTGAGAAAGAATGCTTAATTTGTCTCAGTGAAAGTTTATTGTGGTCTGATAAGGGTTTCTTGATTACCTCTTTATTACTCTGTCTTTATTCTTCCTGAACATATGGTGACTTGAAGGTCAGTCCAGGAGGGTTTCCACTTTAGAAGGTTGTTAACTTCTGCTAATAACAGGGTTGGTGCCCATGTTCTTGATCTCAGTGAATAGGAGGGTTTAATAGTTTTTGTGGGGATTACAGTTGTATTTTAGATCATAATATAGACACTGCTAACCATAGTGTGTGCTTTTAAATGATGAGTTTAAGTAGTGCCCTTCTAATACTAGGGAGTTAATTTGTATGTTGATATTGAGACTTCTCTCCAGGGTAGTAAGCATGTATTCAGTAGCGGCTCACGGGCCGCGAAAGAGGGTCGGGGGGCAGGGAGGAGGCTCTCTGGGGCGGGGGAGCGGCGGAAAATTAAATTAAATTACATTTTTGTAAAAATCAAAAAATACTTACCTCTTCGGCGTGATCCCGCGCCGCGCTACTCTGTCTCTCATCGCTGCTGCAAGCACAGGCTCCCAGCCTGTGCTATGGCCAATCCTGACGCTGCCCAAAGCAGCGTCAAGATTGGCGCTCCCAGGCACACTGGGAGCCTGTGCAGGCTCTCTTTACTCGCCAACACAGTTGCCCGGCTGGAGACAGCCTACAGCGCATGTGTATTTGGCTGGCCCAAAACACACATGCGCTTTGAGGAGGAGTGCTGAGCACTCCCCTTCAGTGCACGTCACCCCAGTGGTCCCACCCCTGTTAAAGAAAACAATAATAAACATTTATATTCGTTTTCTTTAAAAGGTTTTGCAGCTTCCACTGCTGGTGGGGGGGGGGTGACGCTCCTCCGCCCATGTGGAGGAGCCACCACTGCATGTATTCATGTTTTACTCATTGTAGGAAAGTAGGATTTTTCTGACATAGTTACTCCCACTTTTTGCCTGGTGTCAGTGTGTTTTGACTGTAGTATACTGGGATCTTGCTATCCAGGACCCCAGTGTCAGTGTTCTCTCCCCTAAACTTAATTGATAAACAGCTTTTACACCCACTATTGGCATACTGGTGTATCTCTACAAGTCCCTAGTATATGGTACTGAGGTACCCAGGGCATTGGAACAACAGGGGTCCCCCATAGGCTGCAGCATGTATTATACCACCCATGGGAGCCCATGCAAACTATGACTACAGGCCTGCCATTGCAGCCTGTGTGAAATGTACATTTCACCCCGGATATAAGGCTCACATCATATCATAATCACTGCACTCTCACCCTATTAGTCACCCCTAAGGTAGGCCCGTCAGTCCAAGGGCAGGGTGCATGGTTTTAAGTGTGAGAGCACCCCTGCATTAGCAGACGTTCCCCCACAAACCCCAGACTCCATTTTGTGGGCTTTGCAAGTGTGGGGAAGCCATCTTAAGGTATGTAGTGGACACTGGTCAACATGAGATGCGCAACTACATAATGGCTTCACCGAACCTAGTCCTGTTTGGTATCAAACATGTTGGAACCATGCAACTAAACCGATTCCAATGTTAGTTGCATGATACCATGTACAGTTGGGGCTCTTTAGAGGATCCCCCATATCTGCCAGCACAGACTTGCAGGGTCTATATGCACGCCAGTGTTGTCACCGACCACAGACACTGTTCTGCTCTCCTGCTGACTCGGCAGGGGAAGGCAGAACAAAGAATTTCCTGTAGAGGAGAGGTATTACCACCTTTCTTTTAGAAATTGGTGTCTCCAGGCTAGGGTGGGAGTGCTCCTGAGCGCCACCAGACTGCTCTGAAGAGCACATTTGGTGCACTCCTTGCATAAACTGGTTTACTCCAGTGCAGGAGCCCTCGGCTCCCGCTCTGGTGCAAAACCACTCAAAGAATGGGGGCCCCCTGTTCAGCTCCTCCCCGAGGGATGTGCCCAGAGCTCTGTCAGGTGGCCACTTCATTCTGCCATCTTGGAAATAAGATGAGCAGAGGCCCCTGGGAGCATCTGACTGGTCTCTGACCGCCCGATAGGTGAGTCACTGCAGAAGCTATCCATCCCCCTTCCTGGGTTACTTGAGGGCTCCCCTCAGGGTGGGGCCCTAGAATCGTCTGCAAGAGCAAGCTTTGTCTGCAAGACTCTTCTTTAAGACACTTCTGCAACCTGGACACTGGAACTACTGATGGACTTTGCTGGGAACAAAGAAAATACTGCAACTGGTAGGAGAACTCCTACTGCAATCTGTCCCCGTGCATTGCAAAGACACTTTAATCTTAGTGGCCGTGCATCCTCCAGAGTCACTTAGGACAGCAAGAAGAAATCTCCTTTGGAGTGAAGGAGTCACTCCCCTACATCCTCAGGCACCTCAACCTCATTGACCGATTTGTGGATCTTGCTGTCCCATGAACTCCTCAAGGCTCTACAATACAGGTGGTGGTTCTGTGGCTCTCCAGAGGTCTGACCTGTCTTCTTTGAAACTGAGAAGTCTGTGGTCCCTTGTTGGACCTGCTTGGGTGTGACCCCGTGCACTGTGTCTGGTTGCCGTTGTAAGGCTTGTTAGCTCTTCAGTCCAAAGACCTCATAGCTACAAGAACCCCCAGCCTCAAGGCACCAAACAGCCACAATAATAACGCCCCCCCTGCAACCTCTGCAATGTGGGCATCCATTTTTGCTGTGCTGCTGCCGCCTCTCTGCGACTCCCTGTGCCTGCCACCAGAGGGTCTGCCTGGGGTCCCTAATGAGTCCTTCTGGCTCTCCTGTTTACTGAAGGCTGGCCCTGACTAAGCTGCAAAGATTGAGTCTCTTGGACCTTGCTGGTCCCCAAATCTTGCAACATTGCATGCAAAGCTTTCTTGCATTTTCCAAGGCTTGATGGTGGCCCTGCTGACCACTGACACCTCTGCAATCTGACGACCGGTATGGTAAGGCCCGTGGAGAGCTCCTAGGATCCACCCGCATTACCTGGACACCACAGCTACACTTCCACGACAATCGTCCCTCAGGAAAGCATCTCCAAGGAGGGTGAGCATTACCCTCCTGCACCCCCTGAGCGTCCTCAGGTGGTCTGGATTCTGTCCTCTCTTTCCTTAGGTCCTGTTCATCTGGAATCCATGCTTGGGCTCCACTGACCTGGTCCACGGGTCTCGACAGCAGCTGGACAACCGAGTTCCCTAATAACTTCAACTGGAGGTTCTGACACAATTTCACCCCTTTGCACCTGGGCTCCCTGGTGTAGGTACTCTGCTTCTCTGGGTATCCATGGGTGGGGGGACGCTTAAACCTCCCTTGTCCCAATGAGTTCCCTCAGTGTCCTCTGGGAAGGGTCCTAGAACTCGAAATCTCTAAATGCGACTTCCCCATGTTATCCTATGGACACTCACCTGGGATTACTACTCTGCACACGGGCGCCTGGGGAATTCTAGCAACTTACCTTTGATGTGTTAGTGCTTCCCCAGTTCTAAGGGGCCTGAGGTGGTAGCCTTGGTTACTAATGATTTGCACAGTTCATTTTTTTAGTATATGGTTTGGTACCCCCTTAGGGGCCTGTGTTATTTTATGCTTTTACTTAAGTGTTTCTAAGTATATTTTTGTGTGTATAGATCTCCGGTTAGGAGATATATCAAAGTTAGTTTAGTGCCCGTGTTTTATTAAATAATACAACACTGGTGTGGTTCTTTCTTCTGTGTACATCCCTGACTGATCTATGTGGTATTTGCAATTGGTTTACATCCTCCTGAATAAGACTTAGCTGCTCTCCACAGCTACCCTTTGAGAACTCTGGTTATCTGGAACCACTTACACTATCACCAAGGAATGCCTGGGCTCAGTACAGAGTGCCTCACCTATAGGTGTACACCATATACTGAGCCAGCCTCCTACACACATGCCTACATAAGCAGTACTCATAGGTACATATGTTTCATGTTTTGTGGGCTATCTATCAGGATTTGCAGGTGGAAATGCATCCCTAAATCTTGCCTGACCACGACCTTCTTTTAATTACAACCAGGGTATTCGGACACACATAGGTGGACCTTCATATGGGCTCTATTGAGGGTTACAAAGAATATATTACATCAAAAACGAAGAACGTTTCTTTCATTTTTGCTTAATGTTGGCCTATAATCTATAATTGTGGCATGGAACTCATAAGGGCGCCTTATTAAATGTGGTTCATTTTTAAAACAGAAATGAGTTATAGAAAGAATCTATGATAAAGAACTGACATGGTATTGGAGAGCAAACACGCAAATGCTATTTGTTCAAATCTGGGGAGTGAAAGTTATATCTATCATTGTCTTTGGTCTTGGATGGCACACTCATTAAGGTTTACCAGGGAGAGAGTGTTAACTGTGTCAAAGAGAAACCATTAGATGGATAATAGAATATAAATTCTGAAGGGTAAAGATCTGGTCAAGAATAAATAGAGAAAGAGTAAAAGGGGGAGAACCGTCTTTCAACTAACTGATATGGTGGCTCAATTTCAGTCTTTCTATCAGTAATGTCATACTCTTTCAGACAAAGTGCTTTATCTGAAGCAGATTAAGATATATGCCCTTGCCTTTCAAATGCACTTCTTTGAGGAAAACCCATATCCCTTAGAGTTGTATTAAAATCTGTTCTACTTATCCTAGATCCAAAATGATTGGAAGTTATTAATAGCCTACATAGGGTCTATGTGATTCCACAATCATGGGGTTACATTACCTTGGTTGTGTTTCCTAAGAGAGGGTAGCTTTTTGATGAGGGAGAGTCAAAATCTTGAATTAATTCTGAGGCAGACATCTACTCAAAGATCTTGGCCATATGTCTTGATAAGACTGCGTCACTTCAGTAGCATAGATTTATATTTTTTGGCACAAGCAACACTTTGTGTAAAGAGTTTAGCATGATCCTGTTAGAGGCAGAAAAAGCCTTTGACATGGTTTCCTATTGCTACCTCTGACTAATCACGCAAATGGTGAGTTTTGGATCTAGGTATATTAAATGGGTTGAGGTTTCCAGCCACCTCACTCCCTTGAATTATCAGCATGGGACAATATTGTCCCTGCTGTTTGTAATCTCTTTACAGCTGTACCTTTAGAGAATCATCATGAGTAAAAATTTTAGAAATTTCGAATTTAATCACTATAGGATAAAACTGCATAGGCTGACAATTAATTTCACGTTGGCCAGAGACGCTGTAGTTGCAATTCTAAAGGAGGCTGCACTGTTTGGTAAGGTATCTTACTACCATTTTAATTAATCTAAAACTCTGATTATCAAGAATCATAACACTGAAATTCTATATTATCGTATTGCAGGTTGAAAAGCACTTGTGAGGTTGAACAGGTTGTTAAGATCCACTGTGCGACTCTTCTTAAAATAATGTGAGTCTTTTATATATAATTGGTATTGTCTATCCATTAGCCTCATTGGACTCTGCATTATTGTTAAAATGGTTATTTTTCTTTATTATTTCTTTCTATTCCACTATCAGTACCTAAGCCCTTTATTTATAGACTGAATTCTGCGATAGTTTTATTTGGAGATACATGAGAATAAGCAGAACCATTAGATTTATTAAATTGTGGGTTACATTTTGTGGAAAAATATGAACTTTGATTTTTAAAATTCCTACATGTCTGGGATGTTCCAAAAAAGAAAATTAGACCTAGGGTTATTAATCTGAAAAAAATAGTTTGATGAAATTACTTTTGCATGATACAAAGTTATTAGCATTAGAGCAATCTGACAGTTATTTAAGATATCTGTTGGTGATGGCTTAGAGCATTTTGCCTTGAAATGGTCGAACAAGTTGAATACGGAGAGCCCGGTTGACATGCTAATAAATAGTTTCAAACTTGGACACAATCTGGGCTATTCACAATGGTAGCTGACACTTGTGATTAATTTACAAATGTTAGAGTAGTATTACACTTTTGAGTAACTTTGCTACTTTTTGGTGGCAAGTGTAAAGTTACTCAAAACTGTAGATGTACGCGTCCTCATCGCCTGAAATGGGGGTGAGTCTAAATTTAAAGGGTATAAATTACAGATAAAAATGAGAAGTAGTAAGTCCAGTGCTACACACGGTCAACCACTGATAATGCAACACCCTGCACAGAACCTGATGGAGACAAGGGTTTAAAATTGAACCTCATAGGAAATAACGTTAAATTAAATAAAATATTTTAACTATTTTACAAAAAATATAAATACATTTAATTTAATGATAAAACACTAAACATAAAACATTTTATTTTGAGAAATGGTAATAACCTTTTCTAAGTTTAAAAATCAACATAATTCTATACATAACTATTCATAATTATTAATACAGAATACATTTTTTAACTTAAAATTCAGATTTTGTATTTAATTTATTAAACTTTATTTATATTTAAATGAAAAAAGTTAATAGTGCTGTAGTATTTTCGTATTTCGTTCTTAATTTACAATAAATAAATACAATTAATTTACATTACTTTCTAAAATAACAATATGTTTACTATTGTTTTCATGTTTAATAAACGTTTTTACTTTTCCCTGACCACAGACCTGGAAACATATAGGGAAACATAAAAAGGTTTATTAAACTCCAAACATGTTTAAATTACAAAAAAAATCCTATCTAAAATAAAAAAATATTTTTATTATGTAGTAATTACTTGATGCATAGAATTAATTAAAAGTAATTTATTTACATTTTAATATAAGTGAATATTACAATTATTGTTACATTGAAAACAGTTTATTAAACATTATACAAAGCAGTAATAAGAATGTTTGTTTTTAGTTATTTTTAACAAATGTATTTGAAAGTTTAAGCAGCTGAAATAATTTAATTAAATTTAAAATGATTTCTTATGTGTTATTATTTTAAGACCCTGACTCAGTTGATTTCTATGGGAGTGTGTTTCAGTGTCAGTGGTTGACCCTTTGTGTTGCCGGACGCACTGCAGCTCTGAGATGGAATAAATTTACTATTTTTTGGGCTGTTTTTGACTGTAATAACTTTGGAAGTGTAGTTTGTCGATAGCAATGGCCTTACTCTTTTGTGAGCGTGTGTGTGTCCCTACCTAAGCCTATCCCTAACCTTCCCAAAAGCCATCATTACTTCTCCCTTAACCGTTACCTTTTATTTGTTAGTATTCTCCATTTTACAGCTGCTCCCCTCTGTCCCTCCCACATTTACTACAAAAATGTATGTTTACGTGTGCAAAGACTCTGCAGTTGGAGTGGAAACCTCCACCCAGAAAAAGAGTAGGCTGGGGTAAAACCTCTGTACATGGGTTTGTGAACATCATCTTGTAGTATTTTAGGGCCTGATTTGGACATTGACGGTCTAACCGCCAGACCGCCAATACAGCTGTGGGGAGGACACCGCTAAGCCGGCGACCTCCCCACTGCTGTACTATGATGTTCCCGCCAGGTTAGTCGGCGGAGACAGTGCGGCGGCATTGGCTTTGGCTCTAAGGGATAGTCGAAGCCAATGCCCCAGTTCTGTCTGCTCCGTCAGCACAGTCGGAATGCGCACAGTTGCCATTGCAGACTGTGCTGACAGGGGGCCCTCTGCACCTCCCATCACATGGGCGGCGCAGGGCCTCCCCTGTTGCCGCATCTCTGCCTTTCTGCCCGCCTTTTTATGGCAGTGTCCCCACCATAAAAAGGCCGGTGGAAAGGCAAGTCGTGATCAACACAGCGGTGCTGACATTGGTACTGCCATGCTTGACCACAGCTTTCCCCACCTTCAAAGCGTCGGGCTCCAACATCATGGCGGTGGCAGCAGTCTTCTGGCGGTCTGACTGCCAGCATCAAAATCTGGTGGCCGGACCACCAAGGATGCGGCGGTCAGACCACCTCTATTGGTATAGTAGTCTTAGGACCACCGTACCCGTAATCAGGCCCTTAGTTGTACTACTGTAGTACTGCATAATGTGCTACGAAATTAGTTTTGTTTAGAGGCCCCATAGCTTTTCGATGAGCACATTTAAACTTACAGCTGTTTCAACTAATTCACAATTTATATTATACTTCACTGAAACTGATTAACTGGAAATATCAGGCCAGCTTCAGATGCTGGAGCTGAGTATATAAATATTGTTTTTAACTGCACTCTTTTGAAGGGATTCTTGTTGTTGTTTACAAAGCATCTTTGCAAAATGATAACTTTTGATATAGTTTTAATAATGATGCCTTCTTCTATGCATAATTAACTACCAGGGACATGCATTTGCTGTTGTTTAATGGCTGTAATCATTGCTCGTTTGCCAAAGGATATATTAGTCAGGAGTCTCCTTAAGAGTGCTAATGGTAGCCCTGTTTGCGCATTATTTGCAAATTAGAAGCAACTATAATTCATGCAAAAGGGTGTTATGGTGTCTGAAACAGTTACATACCACATTGGGACCTTTTAATGACTGGATATATTCTTGCACATGTCTTAAACAAACCTAATCAATGTGTATATGAAATATGTAATTTCTATACAATGTGACATTACTTAATCCATGTAATTGGAATTTTCATATTTCCTCAATAAATTAAAAAAAAGAAAAACAATAAAAATAACAGGCTTTTCGAGGGGGTTTGCCTCCATGGTGCGATCCTGCTTGTTGCCACTGGGCTAGATCTTTCAAAGCCTGCAACATCATGGCTTCCCAATAGTCTGGGCCAACAAATTGTGTCCTCTGGCCCAGCCCATTGCAACGCAACACAACACACCTGCTAGCAGGTTATATTGATAGAGGTCTTAGGACACTACAGCTCTACAATGCTCTGTAAGAGTGTATCACAAAGAAGATGGGTGGTAGTCTCATCCCCCAATTCCTAACCCTTGTGCAAGCCTATCTCCCCAACCATAGTTCACACTGATTGTGGCAACCCATGCAAGTCACAGAGGCAGAGCACAGCGCATATTGGGAACTGCCTCTCCAGTTCATTATCATTAGATATGACTTTCAACTAGAAGGAGGAGATCACTAACCACATACAGATTGCTATTCTGCCACCCTCTATATATGCGCCATGCTCTGTTGCAATCAGAGGGAATAGCATATACTGCTCAGTAGCCCATCCATCAGTTTTTAAGATAAGAGGAAGGCATAGACAGAATTTCTTCATTTTCCCAAAATTGAGCCATACTAGCAGATAAGTGCCCACTAGATTCTGCACTTCAATGTATGTTTGTATGCAGACATGAGTAGAATCTTGCACAAAATTTGCTAACTTTCCATGATGTGACAAAGACCAAGGGGGGCTACCCTGTCAACAAAGACTAGCTTGTCAACCCTCCATTTTTAGAGATCTCTGCTTGCCAGGTGTACATCTCTGTGCCTTCAGCGGAGCTGCTGCTGCCAAAGCTCTTGTGAAGGTACTGTAAGTTTGCAGAGTTCCTGGCATGCATAATGCATGTGCTCAGCAAACTCTGCTGGTTATTTAGGGTATGGTGGGTAGCCCGCCATTCCATCAAGGTGACAAAGAACAAAGGGCCTTATTACAGGTTTGGAAAAGGGGATTACTCTGTCACAAATGTGATGGATATCCCACCCGCCTTTTTTACAAGTTCGATAGGATATAATGGAACCTGTGATTCGGCAGACGGGATATCTGTCACATTTGTGACAGAGTAATCCCCTCCGCTGAACTCGTAATGAGGCTCATAATCTCCAACAACCTGGTGGAGGTCCACCTACCAAACTAAGAGGTCTCTGTCTGCCTGGCAGAACTATTTGTTCTTTCAGAGAAGTCAACACCTTGGCATCTCCATTGAAGACTCTGTACATTTGCTAAGCGGCTGTTTGTTTCTTCTAGCTGCTCAGCAACATTTTTGCTTTTCAAACACAAAGTCCAAAAGTGGGATTTTTGCTTTTGGAAAAACCAAAAACGCTAATGGTCCTAACCCTCCCCTGGGGTTTTCTTCAAAGGTTAGGGGGTATTTTTTGGTGCTTTTTATTCAGTACCAAAAGGGAAAAAGGTTCATCAAAATGTATACCCTAAATAGGATGGACGGTCTGAAGTACTTTGACTGTAAGCCCAATGTCCGTGGGGCTGCCTGCAGAAACATGATGGTTTGCTTGACTCATAGTAGAGCAGGCATACCATCAGTTTCACAGACAGGGTACTTTACCAGAGTTAAATATCCTCATAGTGAGAATATTGTACCAATCATTAGACACATGAGAGTACCTTGGACACCTGAGAGAGTGCCCTATTTTCCACGGTTAAAGTGGCATTACAGTTAGGTACAGAAATATATATGTATATATATCTTTTTAAAAGTCAAGCCCATTAATTTTATTTTCCTGTCTCCATTATTTTCTATGGGAGTGTTTTTCAGTAACATTGCATGTTAATGTATGATGCTTGTCTAAGTTCAAGCGTTGCTTGCGTACATTTGAAATGCTTTGGACACTTTTAATAATGTAAAACATTTAGAAGTATACTTTATGAATTGCATTTTTGGATGTGAGCTTTGTATTAGCCTGCCCCATCCTAAACCCCTTACTGAAATTCCCCAAACCCCTACATTTTGTAGCAATTATTCCAACAATTGCCCATTTTTCTACATTACTACTTAATTGTATACCTCTGGTACAATGTAGGACGTCTCCACACAGTAAAGAAAGGTGAGATGGAGGTTTATGGCCATAAGTTTATAAATCACATATTGAAGTATGTGAATGATATTACTGTCAGTGAATCGGGTACATTTGTGCATAGTAGATGTGGTGCAAATAGTCATGTCCTGCACATCAGTGTGCGCTATATAGCCAGTCCCAGATCCTGTCCCAGCTACGCAGGCTATGCCATGTGCACAGACCACAGGTCTACAGTACCACGTCAATTGATCCATGCATTTTCCTTTTTTCCAGCATTCACAGACAATTATTTACGTTTACAATAGTGCTGATCCAGATCTGCTGATCTGCACACAAGGACCCCACAGAAAATGCCAGTCTAATGAATATGTGAGCCTGAGGTTATATCACTGAGTATCCAGTACAAACATTACAGTTTGTTTTATTTAGGGACTGCTTCCTAATTTCTGAACATCCTCACATATTTTTTTCAGATAAAAGTCTTCAGTGCCTTGCATCCTAACATGGCCTAAGCACCATACATTTTCAAATATAGCTAAACAACCCGTTCCTATAGATTTGCAGATCCTCTGAGGATCTACAAATCCTCATTGGACTGTTCCCTTACCCAAACAGACATCTTTATTTTTCAATTTACGATTGGCAGATTCAAGAAGGAGGTCAAATTATCAAGACAGCTGTAAATTGTGTATGACCTCAATTGACCTCTGGTCTTTTGGCTTTTATGGAAAAAGCTCTAAATACATTTTCAATATATCACAACATATTGTGAATTGGACCAGGCTTCTTTAGATATTTCTTACTTTGATGAAAATACATCTAGCAATTTATGTTGTACCTGCAATAAACAAATCACTAGGGGAACTAACATGGAGGAAACTTTCTAGGGTTGGGTCAATGTAGATTAAGCATACTTTAAGATATGTTTGTACAGTTTTATTTAAAATATAAATGTTTTAAAAGAGTTTTTTAAAAACCCTATGGCAGTGTGATGTAACTAGTGCTACAGTAAGTATCATATATGCATATGATAGGTAGATAGATAGATAGATAGATAGATAGATAGATAGATAGATAGATAGATAGATAGATAGATAGATAGATAGATGGTAAAACATTTAAAATATTTAATTGAGTTATTAAGAATACATGTTTTCAGAATTTGGTTCTAAAATGCATTCTTGCTACAGAATACAGAGATTGGTAAAGCTACAGTTTGCAAGGCAGAGCTAACTAAGGGCCCTGATTGCAATTGGAATGTCCAGTTTTCGTGAATAGACTGTTCATTAAACAATACAGAGTGATTATGCTCAGAGATTTTTCTGCAATTTCTGGTATGTTCATCTAGTAGTAGACCTTGATTGAATTTCAAATATTTAAGTTTTACTTAGCTTTCACTGATAAACAGCTAGTTAAACAATGAGCAGTGGCCTCCAGTACTCAGATAGCTATTGGCCCAGACAGCAATTTGAATATTCTGGTTTTGCTCTAGCTTTCATGAAGGTATTATCGTACCACTGTATATTGTGCAAAACAAGTACCCAAACAAGTACAGCTACTACTTCCCTTGCAGAGTATCTTGCTTAGAATGGGCACCAGAGATTGGAAAGTTAGAACCCAAAACCAGCACCTTCCTCCTGCATACTGACGCATTTCCTATGGTCAGAATAAAAGGAAAGATGGGAGGAGATGGCATTTATTTATGATGTTTATGAACAAAACAGTTGTCACATTCAGCCTTCTCAGAGATGTGTTCCCTCATTTGTAAAAGGCTGATGAGGGAAGGTAAATCACCCAAGGTTGTGCGAACAAGCTTACAAAAAGCACAACCATCTCTCTCTGGAGCACTTCCACCATTAAAGTCTCTTGTGATAGGTCCTGCCACATCACCCTCAACTACAACTTGGTTCCTGTGAAATGACGACTAGTGTACCTATCCACTGGCGGAACAAAACTTCCCCCCCTGCAAAGGACATGGAGGGGACCCTTCCAGCCTCACTCAGGAGCTGTTATGGCAGGTTACTGTGCTGAGGGGGCCCCTTGGGGCTCGGATCCCCCCCCCCACCAAAGGGGTTGTGGGGCCTTTGTTATGCCCCTGTGCCTATCGTTCCAGCATAATTCCTATGAGCTCTGTCAGCCTTGACAACACTATGCCCAGCACTATTTTCATAAGAGCTAAACATGAAAATAATTGTTGCAATCAGGGCCCATTCTTAGCAGTAAATCGCAGATAGCAGCTTCATTAATGTCTAGAACCAGAATGGCAATATAGGACCATATAGATGGTTACCTATTACACAGAGGCAGTGATAGCAACTACTAGTAGTGGTTAAATTTTATTTACCATTACTTTAGCATTAGGAAGACCTTTGCTGCTTTGATAATAACTTTGGTGCTGGCTTACAAATCTGGACAAAATTTTGCATACAATGAGTGCATTTATCTATGTTTCGGTATATAAAGTTTCATGCAGATGAGGGGAAGGTCAGAGGTGTCTGAAAAATACCTGCTTTTCATTGACGGTCCCATAAGAATATTTGCGCTTCTCCACAACAAACTGCTGAATGGAAAGATTCCCATTTGGGACTAAAGTAGAACTTTAGTCATAATAGATCTCATCTGTGATTTTGTATACATTGTTCAATATTTTCCGAGCTATTTGTTCTATCTATTAGGTAGACTTCATAAGATTAAACTCATTAATATCTGCCAGTTGACAAGGTTCTGATTTGCTTATAAATGTAGTGTTGTGTGACGAATCAATCTGAACAAAATTTAGCAGACAGTTAACATGTTCAGATTATTATTATATACATTTTTTTGTATGCCTGTCAGGGTGAGCAAAGTTAAATGGGTGGTAAAAAAAGTTTCAATTCGTTGAAAAGTTTGGCACTTGTTGTATGGTCAAATATCAGAGACAAAAATATTGCATTATGAAAATAGCACCCAAAAAGTATTGAGGACACGAATATCAACTTTACACACTATGTACATAAAAGAAAAAATATTGACAAAACTATAGAAGATAAAAATATCATCACCAGGTAGATATGCTTACTGAATTTGAATTCTGAAACAGTAAATTAACTTAAAAAATATGTTAACTTAAAAAAAATACACTAAACATATATATTAAAACATATAAAATTATATTTTGTAAGTTATAAACATAATATAAAACGATATAATTTAAAATAACATTAAGAAAAGAATATACGTAATAGATAAATAAATACAATTATACATAAACGTAATAAAATACTGATAAAAATTAACAATAATTAAAACACTCTGGGGCTCATTATGAGTTTGTCAGTCTGCACTCGTGGGGATGAGGCAGCCGTCAGCCCAGCTGCTTCACCCACCACCATATTATGTATTATGATGTTTTCACCGGGCTGACTAGCGGGAATATTGCCATTGATGCTATTGATGTTTTTGCCGGTCAGCCCGGTGGGAACGGTGCTACAGCATTGATCTCGGCTTCCTTAAGGGAGCCGAGGCTAATACCGCAGCACCACAGCACCCTCAGAATGCGCATTCTCTGCAAAGCAGAGAGTGCGCATTCCGACTGTTCTAGGCAGGGGGTTCCTGCACTGCCCATACCCTAGGCAGTGCAGGTCCCCCCAGAGCCCCAAGCACTGTGGTTCAGCCAGCCTTTCCATGGTGGTGTCCCCGCCATGGAAAGGATGGCAGAGATAAGAATCATGATCAGCATGGTGACGCTGACTACAGCTCCGCTGTGGCTGACCACGAGTTCCATTGCTGTCAGCCTGTCGGGAACCTTATTCCCAGTAGTGACGGCAGTCCTCTGACCGACATCATGATTCTGGCAGTTCTTGCACTGCCATGCTCGTAAAAAAGCCCCAGATATTAAAAACACATACACAAAAATAATACAATGTAGAAAATATTTTGATGAAAATAATACTAAGCGACATAAATTAAAATACATAAAAAACAGTTAAAATAACTTTTTTAATTATTTTCAAAAAATTAAGGCATCATTACGAGTTTGGCGGTCCATGGACCGACAGACTCACAGTGGGGGTCGGACCACCGCATTCCTGGTGGTCTGACCACAAGATTATGATCCTGGCATTCAGACCACCTGGAGACCACCCCCTCCACCAGGATCAGGGATCTCGATGGGTTGATGGTAGTCAAAGTTGTGGTCAGCCACGGCAGTGCTAAGTTCACTTTCCACCAGCCTTTCCATAGTGGTTGCACCACCATGGAAAGGCTGGCAAAAAGGCAGTGTTGGGGGTCAGAGAGGGGCCCCTGCACTGCTGATGCCCATGGCAAAGGGCAACCCCCGCTAGCACCCTCAGAATGCACACTGTCTGCTACGTTGCAGTGCTAGAGTGCAAGTGCAAGTGCAGGGCCTAGACATAAGGATAACTTTTGAATTATTCAGCAAATAAATGTCTGCTCTATTTCCATAATTTTCTTACATTTTCTTAAATTTGTGCTAACAAGCAGAGAAGGGAAAATGCCTATTCTGTGATGCACGCATTGATCAAGAGTGATGAAATATGGCTATATAGAGAGATAACCTGAAGAAGAAATAAAAATAGTAATAAGCTCCTGTGTATAACTATCTTTTAATCAAGAAGTGTTGTTCAGTATCCTGTGTAACAAATCAAGAGTTGAGAATGACCTGACCACTCATAGCTGGACAGAACACCGTGCATATGAAATGTATATCAAAAAAGTAATAATTTATTTTCGGAGCTTAGGAAATTGCCCCCAGTAATTTGGGGCTAACACAACAATTCTGCCTTGCAGAAATTATTTGAAGTACTGCATTTCTCAAGAAGAGGCCAGAATTTCCCTTCCCTTTTAAAAGACAAAGCAGTTCTTCTCTGCATGCTTAGGAGTTCCAAATGTGAATGCTACCATTTGTTCCAACCAGCAGGTACAGTGGTGAGTACATTCCCTAACCCAGAAGTCACTAGACACGCCATATATTCCTCAAATGGCTGTAGGAAAGGTGGATCTTTTAATTTTCTCCAGAAACCCTTGATGAAGTCCTACCAATTTAAATAATAGGCCACTCTGAAGCAATTCCTTTAACTGCTTGGTACATATTACATATCCGTGTACATCCTGGAATAACACTCCCAAGAGGCTTTGAAAGTCAATAACTGTTCACAATGTTTTAATGAAGAACTTCTTTGTTGACCTTGAGCAAACTAGTGTGTGGACCTATACCTCCTGCAGATTGAGTAGTTACTTGAAGTAACTGCTCAATACACACGTCATTGATCACATGTACTCTTGCACCTGGTCATGTCCCTTTCTTTAAGAATGCAACATTGAGGCCCCTAAACAAGAAATTAACTGATAAAAACCACCAACTTTTCTACATCCATGAATGCCATGTCCATTAGGTCTGAAACAGCAGAGATTGTTGCAAGTCCACAGACATCATCTTGAAATGGTAAATTGTTTGCAGTGTTACTAAAGCCAGCAATTCACATTACTTAGATTGCAAAGGGAGTGGGTGATAAAGCGATAAGTGACCAAGTGAATAACTGCACCACCTGGCTGATGATGAGTTCCTAGATTTTAGTTAGCTTCTATTTGCTTCTGCCACACTGATTACCAAAAGCCATATCAAAACCTCTTTGGATTCTGTAATGGGTTTTACAACCCTTTCTTTGATTTCCCCTCTCTAGAAAACCTGGCAAAGCCTTACACAGATTCCTAGATACTTCTCTTGTTTTGTTCCACTACGGTGTGAAACATGGATTGTGTGAAGAGATCCTTGGAACTCCTCTAATTCGTACAAAAATAATTTCCTGTATCTTCCTTCTATCTCTTCTATTGACTCATTTCTTATGTTAAGTTCTTAATAAGGGCTGCAGAAATGTAACTTCAACTGTAATGCTTTTTGGGCATTCAACCTCAAGGTGTTGATGCCAGAGTGGGGCATACATTTTATCTACAACCAATCCAATTTGACCTCCACTTCCACTACAAGGTAGTCACTTACTTTGATTTCAATTTGTTTAAACTTATCACTCTCGGCCCCAGATTCAACAGTAAGACCCCTGTGCAAAAACTATATTCACCAACCTCAGAGTCTAAGAAAGCCTAATCTCTTTAGCTAGTACAAGCACGTTGCGGTAAATGTATGCCTCTACATCCTGCTGTCGCTCATGGACTTCCCACATCATTCTGTATAGCCCTTTCTAATTTGTACATTCTGTTGATGTCTGGACAACATTATTTCTACGCTCACCAATGGATTTTGAATATCTAGTTGGGCAGGACATGCTCTCAACTTAGCCGGGCACAGGAAGTGTTGTTTTTTGTGCAGTTGACAGATTGAAAGTGTGAGAGGCAGATGATGCTTCTTCATGCCTTCCTAACTTCCAGGATTCAGTGTTTGGATGTAGAGCTGGATGTGGTTGGACCACTGAGGTGTGCTGCAGTGTCACTTGTCTGCTCAGGTTGTGACTGGGAAGAAACACTATCAACTTAGAAAGTGCTTATAGAGTTGCAGCAAAGAACAGTGAGTGAACACACAGAGCAAGTTTCAGTGCCCAAAATATCTGAAGTGGGCTCAAATGTGTTTATATGCAAGTATCAGGATTGGAATGTTCTGCTGTTCAGTTAGTCTAAGATGCCACAGCAATTGCTTTGCAAGCTGTGAATGTCTACATGGAATTAGTTCTATCAGATGTCTTCAAAGAGAGTGCTACATAGTTGTGGGGCAAGACACAGAATTCTCATCACTGTTTTGAAGCTTTCTTAATGGTGTTGATATTCAGCCTCCGAGACTGAAGGAACTGAAACTAAAAGGTTAGCCATGATTATAGGACTAAAGCTGTTGCATTCCTAAATTGAAATGATGAGGTAAAGACTGAGAAAAGAGGCACAAATATTAATTTTAGAGCAATATTACCCCGGCAGAGAATTGTCCATGACATATACACAAGTGTCACATACTCTCCTGAAGACTACGCCCAATATTGTACAACACGTACTGCATTCAGACCCCTGTGATGAGTGTTGCATGAGTTATCTTTATTTATTTAAGATTTATTTAGGTATGTCATATTTTCAGAGTGCAAAGTCTAACACAAAATGCATATTGGTTCTGAAGTAGGAAGGCACCAAGTTAAAACTAATCGACCCACACAAGCAAAAAGGGGTCATTTTTAGAACTTTTCTAAAGAGCAAATAGTTCTTGGTGGTGCTCAAAGACAAGGGCAAGTCCTTCAAGACTTTGGGAGCTAAGAAGGGTCATAGTTTACCCCTAGGCCATGCCCTAATGACACGTGAAGTGCCCAGTGCAGTAGAAAGTGATGGTTAGAACACAAGGAGCTGGTGGTCAGGTGGACTGAGAAAAGGTTACTGAGTTAGAAATGTTCAGCGCCGTAGAAGATTCTGCGCATTGTACAAAGAATTTTACATTTATCCCTTCAAACCACAGACACTCAGTGAAACTGTTTAAGGGAACTGGACACGTTCAAATTTCTTTAGCTGGAAGAGCTTTTGTAGGCAAAATTTTGGATGCACCACAGTTTTTAGAACACAGTTTTACAGCCCCAAGTATAAAATCTTGAAGTATTCTAGTCCTGAGATCATGCACGCAGAAACCAATTGGAGAATTACATTAGAAGCAGTCTCTTGAGGTTTTTAGGGATACAGAAACATGAGGAGGAGACAGAATTGATCTGTGCCTCAAAGGAAAGCTCTTCATGTAAACTTTAAGAGATTTAACTTGAAGTAGAAGTGTTGAGAAGGACCCAACTCCTCAGGCCAGGATGAATTAACAACTCTGAGCAGTTGGTTACTCATGAACAGCAGCTCTTTTTTAGGTTTCGGCTGCACAGCGTTTGTGCTGTGCTTGTGAAATCTATTGTATTTAAAATATATCTTAAAAGGGGCTTACATCCGCTCCCTTGCCTTCCTTGCTTTTCTTGGTTCCTGTGCTTGCCACTTACTTTTCCTCCGTTTCTATTGGCTGTCACACTATTTTCTTGCATTTATCAATGCTTACTTCAAGTGTGTTTGCTCTTATTGGTGTCCCAAGACCTAAGTAATGTGCTCCTCTGCTTCATTTCCAGCATGGCATTTAACTGTTCACTTAAAACCATAAGCTTATAACTGCAGACAATGGGCATAGTTCAACAATAAGGCCAGTGAACGCTGGCCCTGGTAGTCTGAGCTCTAAAAAGTATTCCATTATAAGCATTATTAGTTTCATTTTTATGAGAGGTTTTATATTCACACGTTAAGTAGGCTTGCTTTGAAAAACTATTAAGCCGTATATTTCAGGGCCTCCGTCACTAAAAATACTTAAAATCTGCTTTAACACATCAATGCAAACTTAACAACATGATTATGAATATTATGTCAGTTCCATTTGTCACCAAAGGCAGAGCGGTGCCCTTTCTGTCACTGGCACACCTCCTGGCACTCGCTACAATAACTGTGATAGAATGGCAGCGCACCATGAAATCAAAGCATACATCTTTTTTAAGCCTGATTTCTACTCTAACAAATGTTTTGCTTATGAAATCACTTTGAAGTGAAGCTGGAATTGTTGGATCTCTTTCTGCAACACCCTTGCGTGCCCATGTGTCAAAGCTTTCATTGGCCGAATTAACTCTGTGGTCCATTCTTTGCAGCAATAACTCAGACCTTAAATTGTTTTATTGTGTGCTACTTAGGCATCGCAACAAGCGGAAATGTAAATTAAAAAAAGTGTTAGATGAAAAACTAATAGATTAACACCCGATTGAAGACGTGATAGTGCGAAGTCACCCAGCATCGTCTAATTTGACCATTTTTCTGCAGAAAAATTAGATTTCTTGCTTTAAGGCGCAATGGAGTTTTTTCACCTTTTAGCAGCAGCGGTTCAAAATATGTCTGACATTATACACCAGGTAAAACTAACCACAAGAGTGAGAAAGGGCCGAAAACAATACCTATTTAAGATGCAAGAAACATTTTGAAAAGCTTTAATAAACAAGCACTGACAAAGCCAATAGGTTTTGTCTCTACAAAATCTATTGGTTTTGTCAATATTGTTTAGACATTAGTCACCCAGCATTCACATTCCTCTCACCCTCCAGCCACAGCTCTCACCCTGAACTCAAACTGCTCATCTTGCACTTATACTGTTACTATACTGCTCACCCTATACTTGCATGCCTCTTACATTGTTACGGGTAACATCTCTCAAACTGTACACACACAATTATCATTCTGTACTGAACACACATCAATCATCATGCAGTCAGGCACTTTCACCCCGCACTCAGACACTTAGCAATCTTCATTCAAGCACCACTCACCCAGCACAGAGAACACTCACACAATTCTCCATGCAGTCATACACTGCTCCCACACCTCTTATTATTAACCCCGAAACCTAATGCATTTACCATGGTTGTTTTATTGGGGTTCAGTTTGAAGTGTATTCCTGTGTGTTTGATTGTGCACTTGTAATATGAATTCTAATGTAATAAAAAATTGGAGCTAGTGATCATCCACTTCCATAATGTCTCCAGAGAGACAGAAACCACACGGAAGCCCTACACCTATTACATTATAACAGGATGTAACCTTTCTATTTCCAAAGGGATATGTATAATTTACAGTTGTGTAAAAAAGCTAGAAAATTACTTAGCCATGTGAAAGGAGAGTGCAGTTTCACAGGAGAGAAACACATTCCTTTGTGTTTGTCTCCTCTTATATAGCATCATGAGTCATCCAAAGTTTAGATATCCCACTCAGTGAGACATTTACTGCCTACAGCACCGCATTCGCATTAAGTCCAAGAGTCTGTTAGGCTCCATTCGGTTGCGCCCCAATTACCGACAGGCATGTTGAAGCTCCGCTAGCTCACCAGAGACCTCGGACTTACAGGTCTCTGTGAGCAGAAAGTGCTCTGAATGATTTTTCCTTCCTGTTGGGGGTTCTAGTTTGGTTGGCAACCATTTCCCTCCAAGTCCTTTCAAAAGCTTTCAGTGGATATCATTGCAACCTTGGCAAAAATTCGAAGCATACCTCCAGGTTAACGATGAATCTCTGCTGTACATCATTGTTACGGGTAAAAAGAAAGATAGTCCGTTGAGTGTGTACCTGTCAGCGTTAAATGATTGTTCATTTCCTGTGAGCTGGGAACTGAGTAATATCATGCAGCTGCTGAGCTCAGCCATATTGTTTGGGAGATTCTTTCCTTCCATTAGCGGAATGTTTACCAGCTGTGGAGCATTACCGCATGAACTCACAAAATCACTTCAAGGGGAATGAAAACAGTTTAGATGCCAGCGATGGATGGGACCGTCTTTTTCCAGGACATGGCTTATGGAGTTAGTGAGTGCCTATTAATATAAAAAAGATAATATTTGTATTATTATTATTATTATTATTATCCTTAATATCATCATTCTTCTCATTATTATTATTATTAATAATAATAATAATCAAAACAATGTTTGTTGCAATTGTTGTTGCTAATACGAATGGTAATAATTATCATACTCATCTTAATCAAGATAAAAATAATATCATAAGCATAATACAAATAGCCGTGTAGAACAATAGAAAATATGACAAGGTCTGTTGTTGAATACATAGTGGGTGGTTGAGTTAAATAGTCCTAAATGTCACGAAGAGTTTCCCTTTAAACGACAGTAAATAACTAATGTTATATGCCAAATTATTTGTAAATGTGAGCAGAATCCTATAATGGCATTATTAGGCCTTAATCATGTTGTTTGTTATGTATTTTACTAATAAGTTGTGCAATTATTTTCTTTGGGCTTTCTGTGGTTAAATTGCCCTATTTTTGAAGGATGATAGCTTTGAGTCAGTTTGACCACATTGCTTGAAATTGCATAAAAACTTATTTGACTGTCTTTAGATGTTCCTGCCAATACCTATGCCGGTTGAAGTGGGTGGGTGGGGGTGGTGGAGATACATTATAAAGGTGGTTCTAAAAGTCTAGACTTCCTATTGAACGTCGCCATAGAGCTTTTTCCCCAAGCATACAACCGTGAGAATAGTTTGTGGTCCCACTTGGAACCATTAAACTGACTAATGCTTGCATAGAAAAGAGAAATTCCCCAGCTATGTGGGGAGTCGGTGAACCCCACCTTATCCATGCCAAGTGGTTGGGGTAAAGAATAGTCCACTGTTCTAGAACATGTTCTTAATTTGTGAGGCAATGTTTTTTTAAATGGCCCGAATTCACAAATTGACACAACTTTTTAACGAATCTGCATGTACATTTTGGATCCTCGTTTTACATTTTGGTGAGTGTGAGTTAGGGAATAATGCATAAAAAATTGTGAACCTTGACAAAAATAGAAAATATGTTGTTGAAAACATGTACAATTTGTTTGGCAAAATGTGATGTTATGGTTAGTTTACAAAAACAAAAAACCGAAGAACTATTCCAGTTGTGGTAAGCTCCGCAATAAAAATGCCGCCTCCCCACTGTTTATTTGACCTTTTTGTGGAGATGCTTCTGATATCAAAGTCTACAAAGGGTTTTCGCTGTTTACTGCCTCTGGACATCGGCTCTTTATAAGTGGTGTGGCATTTCTTATACTGCCATTGAAATATTATAAGTGCAGGGGCATCTGTATGTAAACGTGAATTATAGTCTGTCAGCTGCTTTGCAGCCTTTCGAATGACCATTTTCCGGCAGGGACATCACGGCCATATCATGCGCTTGACCTGTGTCCTTGTACAAACTTTGCTTGCCTACGTGATACACGTTAACTCGGTAACTCTAGAAGGTAATTCAAGAGCAGTAGACAGGCGAAGCTTTAAAACACAGAGCTGTGATTAGTGGTTACCACGCTGTCCAGTTAATGTTGGTATGGACCGATCTAAAGTCTAGAAAACAGGCGTCAGACCCACTTCTGCACAGTGGTCGGTGCAGTCACTGTACGTGCTCTGGTATGTGCTCTGGGGCGCAACAACTGAGGATTTTCTGTTCCTAGGTTGTTTATTCTGATTTTAGGAGCATTGCTAGGTAGGCTGGCTATTACTAATCGCTTATTTCAGAAGGTTTCTAGTCTTTGTAATTTAGGGCCTGATTTAGATCTCGGCGGATGGAATACTCCCTCACAAATGTGATGGATATCCCGTACGCTGTATTATGATCCTGATAGGATATAATGGGACCGTAATACGGCAGACGGGATAGCCATCACATTTGTGACTAAGTAATCCCCTCCGCCAGGATTTAAATCAGGCCCTTAGTCAAGATGTCTCTTAAAGTCTATACCTATCTGCGAATAACTTTTAGCCACCCTCATTGGACTCACGGCAAAGAAGATGGCCTTCATCCACATCTTCAGCCCAACCCCGCAGAATTCGCCGGCTTGTTGGCTTTGTCGCTGCGCAGCGGGCTCTGGTTGCACAGCATGGCATTCCACAATGTCTTGTGCCCAGCGTCACACACTGAAACATCGCAACTTGTACCCATTAAAACTGTCCTCTGTGCTCATTTTGGTACTAAAGGTGCTCCTTTTTAAAATAGTTTTAATATGTTTGTCCACCTCCAAATGGGGTTGTGAACCTCGGCAGTATTCTGCCCACCTGTGTGCTCGCCAACAATCTGAGATTGGAGTGGTTTCTCCATGCCTGTTCACAGACCCCTAATAATGTTCCCCAAAGCAAGTTTTGTAAGCTAGTCACAGACTCTTGCTTTTAGAAAATGGTGGGTGCAGCAAACAATATCTAGGTGCAGCAACTACCAAGTTCACCAAAGTCCATGGACTAATTGATAGTTGATAAAACCCCAAATGGATGACTGGAAAATTTGCTGCAGACACGGCACATGATAGCTGGAGCTAAGTCAGCAGGGGTAGGTAAATAATATATTTATGTTCATTTGCAATTCATTTTGCCAGTTCAGGCATTCTTGCAGTACGTCCGGTCGAGGAGTTCAGTATGGCACACAGGAGTAGGTGGACACAAGGCATTGCTGTGAATTTTGATCCCCCAGTTGTTGTAGTTTGTGATTTCAGCTCTGCAGTGTATCTTTCTCTGGGTTGCTAATTGTGATTTGTTTCTGGAGGGAGGAGCTTTCTATTCTTTGTAATGTATTCAGGACATTATAGTTTGCCATGAAGGAGACTGCTTTTGGAACTCAGCACCAGTATAGAGCGTATAAGGATGGGCTGACGTGGTTATGTGGCTGAAAATACAGAGTCACAGAGAATTCCCATAGTACATTGCATAGAAAATTTTAGTGACCATGTTGATCTGTGATCCAATACTTGAATAAGTATTTAAGGCCACTTCAAAGCTTCATACTGTGTCTGGGGTACCTAGACTACATGTGTTGTGTACAAATTGTGTAGACCAAACTGGGCTTCTTTAAAACTGCCTTTGTAAAGTTGATTGTCAGACCCCATTCATGAGGCCACAGGGCAGGCAGGGTCTATTGAGCTTAAATCATTTGGATTGACAACATTTTTCACCAATGTCCTGGGGCCTGACCTACTGCTACTATTGATCTGCAAACTGGGCCAAGTACAAACCCTTCAGCACTTGACTCAGTGTAGCAAGGAAGATAAGTCATAGGCTTCTTAAGGAAGCAGTGTGGGGGTGCTTGAACTCACCACTCAGCAATCAGCCAGAACACATAATAAAGTTGATGGTCAATCCAGTGTTTGTCTACCCAAAACATATTTTAATCATATAGTTGTACTAAATATTATTTAAGTCAATGAACATACACAATGTCATTAGCACTATATTGTGTATGCACTACACCCACCTTGCTTCATCTCTGTCTTCTTTCAGGTGTTTACCCTGGTTCGGGGTCCTTCCTTGTGCAGTAATCAGAAGTAGCATAAATCAGGCTCAATTGCAGTTATTTAGTATTTACAGCTCTTTGAGTTCTATTACGATATAGTAAGGATAGATAGGTGAAGGAAATTTTAGGTACAATAAATCTGGGGTCTATGATTATTTTATCCTGTTAGTTTATTAAATGTGATTCAAAGCATTTCTGTATACAAGCCAGCATTATTAAACATAGTTCTAAGTAGGGTTTTCAAAATGCCAGCCAACACGAGTTTCGCGCTTAGGTGAAAAGCAGGCCTGGGACATTTTCAAGGCTGTGTGTAGTGTATTGGAATTACATACATTTACCAAAATTGGTAACAAATATGATAGACATGCCACAATAAATGAGACAGTTAGGATTAAATTATAATTATAAGAAGACAAAGAATTTACAGAGAACCCAAATCAACCGACAAAAAAGAAACAAAGGAAACCAGTTTGCCATTCTTAAATATTCTTAGGACAAATGGAAGACCACAAATGACATGCTGATACTATTGTGAGAAGTCACTTTAAATAATACCACTAATATAAACGTGCCAAGGAAAAAAGAAGGGAAAGCCAGTGGTGTGCCCATATCTGTCTGGGTGACAAGTCACAAATGTTGCAGAGAAAATACTTAAAGATTAAGGTACACTAAAGGTTAAAGATATACTGAGACCCAAAGAGCTACAGAAAAATACAAGGTCAGCTGAAGATCCAAAGAGTTATTTAATGTTTTTTTTTTTTTTTTTTTTTAAAGAAGCTTTATTGCGGCTACAAGAGCCAAAAAAGCGCGAGCAGTAATAAATACAAATAAATGCACATAATAAAATAAAATTGCAGGTAAATATGCTGATAAAAGGGAGTAAAAAATAAATAAAAATTAAAATGGAATAAAAATGAGATAGAATAAAATGAAATGAAATTAGATGAAATGAAATGAAATGAAATGCGCTGTGCAGGATGTTGGGACAGTCTTATTTGGAGTCTTTGTCCAGAAGAGTTTTCCCTCTGATAAGCCAACTAGCTCCGAGGAATTTGGCGATAGCGATCACTAGCGTTGGCCTGGTGTCTGATCTAAGGATTCGCAGAGCTAGCGCAGAGCAGCGTGCTCCCAGTAGTCTGCATGCCGGGGCCAGCCATTTCCTACGGGGGGCAGTATACGCGGGGCATGCAAAAAGGAGGTGAGGGAGATTCTCGACGGGGGCAAAGGGCATGCAGTGGATTCGTTGTGTGACCAGCTGCTGGTGAAAAGTCTTAATGGGAGTGTTCCAATGCGGAGCTGGAAGTACAGTTTCCTTTCCCTTGGGGCCGTGATTAGGTCCCAAAAAGTTTCGTACTTGCATGACTCTTTTAGGTTGGCAAAGTCACAAGATAATGTAGTGTGGAGTGCAGCCCGAGTGTCTTCGTTGTTGGCCCTTTGCCAGTATAGTTTCTTTAGTTCGCTTTTCGAGGGAAAGACTGACGTGGCTGGTGAGTTCCAGAGATCATCGAGCCCGATAGAGTGAAGTAAATCCTTGATGGATCGTAGCCAGGGGATTCTGTGCAGGTGGTCGGCTTTTAGGATGACCTGTAGAGCTTCGGTGAAGATGTCAAGTTCCGGAGTGGTCCAGAGACGCCGCCAGTACAGCAGAGGTCGCAGGCGGGCTTTGTGACCAATGCGTTTGATGCCAAGGTCCTTGAAAAGAGGGAACAGTGGGGTGCTTAGCGGAAGGGACACAAGGTTTCTTAAGAAGTTGTTTTCAGCGGTGGTTAGGTCTTGGGTTTTGGTATAACCCCAAAGTTCAGCCCCGTAGAGCGCTGAGGAAACTGCCTGGGCTTCGTATAACTGTAATGCTGGGCGAATTGGTTTTGTGTGTGAGAGGTGGAAATTTTTTAGTAGAGCCCCAGTTGTTTGTCTTAATTTAAGGGCTTGTTTTCCTATGTGTGGCTTCCAGGACATGTTGTCAGTGAGTGTTATGCCCAGGTAGCTGAAAATGCCCACCTTCTCGAGTGAGGAGCCCTCTTAAGTAAATTTCCCTTTGAAAGATCTGTGGGGATTAAGGGTCATTAGTTTGGTTTTCGTTGCGTTGATTTAGAGTCCCTGGGATGAACAGAAATGCTCGAAGCACGCAAGGAGTTTCCTTAGACCACTAGGGGTCTTAGATATCAAAAGAGTGTCATCGGCAAAGAGTAAGACTGGGATTTTTTTGTGTGCCAAGTGAAGGTGCGTCAGCCTGCAGTCTGAGGAGGGAGGGGACAATTTTGTTGATGTACAGGGAAAAGAGGGTCGGGGCAAGTACGCAACCTTGCCGCACACCCCGGGAGACGTGGATTCTATCGGTAAGTTGGCCCTTGTTGCCCCACCTGACTTGTGCGTAGTTGTCCTCGTGGAGTCGTATCAAAATGGCAAGGATGTGTTCCGGGATTCCCATCCGAGAGAGAGTGACCCACAGTTTGTTGCGAGGTACTAGGTCAAAAGCAGATTTGAGGTCCACGAAAGCTACATAAAGGCTGCCTTTACCAATGAACACTGTTTTCCAATATAATAATAGGAATCTGAGGGCTTGATCAGTGGTGGAAATCTTCTTTCGGAAACCGGCTTGGAGGGGGCTAAGGATATCGTGGTCAATTATCCATTCTTCGATCTTCCCTAGGAGGCAGTGGCAGAAGACTTTTTGGACACAGTCAATTAGACTAATGGGTCTATAGTTACAGGGAAGAGATCTGTTTTGGAATAACAATGGCCGCTTTCCAAGAGTCGGGAATTGGCGCCCCAGATGCTATTGCGTTAGCTAGAATGGTGAGATATCTTGACCAGGATGCTAGGTCTGTTGAGAATAGGTCTGCTGGGGCGCAGTCTGAACCAGGGGCCCTGCCGCGTTTTAGAGTGCTTAGAGAATAAGTTATATCACTTTGAGAGAACAACAGGGGTGCTGCGGTGGTTGGTGCTAATGAGTGAAGTAGGAGGGGGCCCGTACAAACAGAGGTGGGGCTATCATGATCAGGGGAGTACAGACTACTAAAGTGGGCTATCCAGTCTCTTGGGGCAATATTGGTTGTGATGTCCAAACCACTGGTTTCTGGGCCTCGCGCTGCCAGGGACCAGAACAGACTATAATTTCTCTCGCGCACAGCGTCGCTGAGTGCTGTCCACCATTTGCTATCTTGATCACGCTTGGCTATGCATATTGCAGATTTATAGGACTTCCTAGCTACGCGGATGGCGATGGGGTCCTTGGATTTAATGGCTTGAACTAGGCGCTTGTTTAGGGACCGGCACGTTTTGTTGAACCAGCGGTGCCTGGCTTTGGGTCGTTTGTCGTCGTGGGCTGGGGGTGCTGGGAAGTGGGCTGCGATATCCCTAAAGCAGGAGGTGTGGATTGAGCTAATTTCCTGGTGGGGTGTTGCAGAACCTGCCTCTAGGTCCCTTAGTGTGGATTTTAGGGTGTTGTTGGCAGCATTGATGAGTGCGGGCCGGGCCACAATATTGTCCCATTTTAGGTGTCTTTTGTTGTTGGCCAGGTTAATACCCTCGGGTGCTACTGCTGCGGGGTTAGACGTGGCTGGGAGGTTACCTAGGGCTAATGTGTGGACAGAGAGAGGGTTGTGATCACATTCGGTCCTTTCGATGATTGTCATATCGATGACTAGAGGCCATAATCTTATATCGAATAGGCAATAATCGATTCTGCTGGTGTGGTTCGTTTTGTTGTATGTGTGACTACCGTTGGTGTCTGAATTAGTTCTGCCATTTAGAGCCCTGAGTCCAAACTCCATGGTCAATGATTTTACCTGAATGGCAACCGACGTCCACCTTTTGATGGGTGGAATTGACAGGGCGGGGATAGACCAGGCTTGATCTTCCTCGCGGGTGGACCTGAGATCGTCCCAGTCAAGGGGTTAGAATGTGACGTTGAAGTCCCCAGCCACGATGGTTTTATGATGGCGGGGATAATTTTGTAAGAGGGCTACGAGGGCGCAGAGGGTTTTGGAGACTTGACCCCCCCTGACCCCTCGAGCGTAGATATTAAAGATGTTCACCACAGAGTCAGGCCCAAAGGATAGACGAAGGCCTAACAGGTCGGGAGAGGCGGTAGGTAGCTGTGATATATGGCAGCTAAGCGATGTTTTGATCCAGAAGGTCAGACCCCCTGAGGGCCTGCCTCTCGTGCTGGCCACAGCGGGGATGTGGAAATTTGAGTAGCCTGTTCGGAAGAGTGGGTCGAGTGACCATGTTTCCTGTAGGAGACATATGTCATGTTCGTCAATAAATGAGGAGAAGGATGGAAGGGGAAGAATAGATTTCAGACCTGCCACGTTCCATGAGACAAGTCGTACCCCAGATTGTGACTGAGTTGTCCTGCCTAAATGCCCGGGGTTTGTGAAGTTGGCTGTCGGGGGTTGGTTTGGCAGATGTGGCTGAGGGAGCAGAGATGGGTTGATACCAATGTTTGCCCGTGAGGCTTGTGGTGGTTGGTGATGTTCCTCTGTTGGAACGGGCCTGGTCCTGATCAAGGAGATGCTTGCGGGCCTAGACAGCAGCTCTAGGTTTGGTGGGCAATGTGCCTGCAAGATGGGTGGAGCATCGTTGTCATGATTGCTCGGTGAGCCGGAAATGGTCTCGGTGTCATGGGTAGGGGGGTGAATACATGGACAGACAGTGGTGGGGTAAAAGGAGGATCTGGGGGTGATAGATGTTGGAAGGTTGCAAGGTTTGCCTGCATAGATTTTAGGTGGGGCTGTGAGTCAATCATGTTTACCAAGAGGGGATAGGTTTTCTGCCGGGTGGTAACTCGGGCATTCCTCGTGGAGCGTAGGTGACCTGGGCTGTTTAAACTGGATGCGTGAGTGTGCAGGTGGGCTTGTTCTTGCGTCTAGGGCCACCAGATTGTTCGCCATGGTCCTGTTCTTGAGTGTCAGTTTTAGGATATCAAAGTGAGTTCCCGGGTCTGGCCGTCGTACTACGTTAATTAGGTCCTCACGTATTATGGATCGGCAGCCTCTAACATGGCGAATCCAGTGGATTGCCTTGTTTTTGATAGAGCCTACCCCTTCCTTGCGCGCCAATGTGGTTAACTTGGGAACGTTAACCATTAGAACTATATTACCTAAATGGGACTGGTCAGTGGCAGGTTGCGTAGAGTATTTTGAGGCGGTGTTGCTCATGGGTTTGAGGGTATTATGATAGATGTCTAGTGAATTTCCTATGCCTAAATTGTGGAAGAGGGGAGTCTGGTGGGAGTTCATGGTCTTTTCTTTGGTAGGGTGAGGGCCAGCGTGGCAAGAAGCAGAGGAGTTGGGCGAGTTTGTTGTGATGCCTGATAGGATTGGATTTTGGGCAAGGTTACTGGTGGTCGTGTTATTTGCGTGGGTTAGCTGTTTTACTATTGCAAGTAATGAGTTAACCATATGCTTGAGTTCTGTGACTTCCTTCCTTAGAGCTTGTATGTATTCGATATGCTGTGGGGTTACATGAGGAGAGTGCGTGTTGGTTGCTGCTGGCCCATCTGCCAGGGTGTCTGGGTTGATGTCGTCGCGTGATTCAGGGAGGTTGGTTAGGGGATTGAAGCGGTTACTGAGCTGGATGGAATCGTTGGTGGCAAGTGGTAGGTCTTCTGCTAGGGAGGGGGCCGCATGGGTGATAACGTTCCTACTTTCACCCACCCCTGTAGTGTCAGTAACTTGTTGCCCACGTTTCACGAAAATCTCAGCGATTTTCATGGAACCTTCCTTCCTGCTAGTTGAAGTGGGCCCCTCCCCAGTTGCAATAGAAATGTTTCCCTGGGGGCTAGTTAGTATTCCGTTGCATTCGCCC
This sequence comes from Pleurodeles waltl, assembly GCF_031143425.1. NCBI lineage: Eukaryota > Metazoa > Chordata > Amphibia > Caudata > Salamandridae > Pleurodeles > Pleurodeles waltl. Next base: position 731,153,768 of record NC_090449.1, read on the forward strand.
AGGAGAGAGTCGATTCTATCCATAACGCAGTTGCTAGCTGCATGCTTATGCCTTTTTCGCTTGGCTTTTAGTACTGCCCCGGCCCCTGCCTCTATTGCTTTCCTTTTGCCCATCTGGTGTTAGTGTAGGTGCAAGGTTAAATGATAAGGTGTCAGATTAAATGGAGCAGCTGACTGGGGAGACAGAGTTGGAAATAACAAAAGGGACTGAGTACAATATGGCCTTCTTGGGAGATAGATGTTAGGGGGGTGGCCCAGCCCAGCCTCTGTCAGCCGCGGACGGGCGCAGGACGGGCCCGCCCTTGGCCCGGGCTTCGCCCGGGCGCCGCTCGCGCGCGTCCCGCGCTGCGGGAGTGCGAACGAGTTTTAAAGGGCTCCTGCCCCGCCTCCAATGAACACACAGCGCTTCCCGCAACGGCGGGAGCGCGAACGAGTTTTAAAGGGCTCCTGCCCCGCCTCCAATGAACACACAGCGCTTCCCGCGACGGCGGGAGCGCGAATGAGTTTTAAAGGGCTCCTGCCCCGCCTCCAATGAACACACAGCGCTTTTTTTTTAGCGAGTTATTTAATGTAGCCATACCTAAGGTATTGCGACATGAGGCAAAAGTATTAAGGCTCAGTGAGTAAGGAGGTTATTAAATTATAAAGACTTTCATTTCTGAAAAAATAGTAACACATTATAATGTAAAGTCTATGGCGAGGCCACGCGAAGGAAACTGAGATGAAATGCCAGCGTGATCATACCTCAGTCCCTGTTATCGTCATGCTCAATGAATGAATCCTGTTAGGCACAAAAGTTTAGAACTAAGCTAATGCAACACAAAAACCTATTTGATGTATGAATAGAAAGAAACTAACTGCAAAAAGCTCTTATCTTCTGTAAGTGAAAGGGTCAAGAGCAAGTCACTTTGGTCCAAATTAGGCAGTAGGCATACATAAGCCTAATGATCCAATAGTCAGGATGTGGGGGGTGTTGGAAGTCAGATACAAGGAAAAAGGAGATGGTCTACGGAATGTGGATGAAAGTGGTTCAGCCCACTTCAGGGTACTGACAGTTGTCAACTTGAAATAAAGCGGTTATAGGATTGTGGGGCTTCCGTTCCTAACCCTTTATTGCTTTCTTTTAGTTATAGAAGCCCTTCTCAGGGTAAATGGTATTTCTTGAGTCATTTCCAATACTGCCATGTACCAGGGCAGCCCTCCAGCACACTTAACAAGAACCACAGAGAACTGATAAGTCTTTTAGTGATCATCAGGCTGTTTGCCATCATGCATACCCAGCCTCTGCTGCAGAGGTTGCAGCATTGGGTCCTACATGGATGAAATTGTGGATCAGAATGGGACAGTTTTCAGTGATGCAGCTCTGCCATAGATAGTCTTGAAAGGATTTCATCCAGAGTGGAGATAAGATACTTGGAGCCTCTAGTGGGCCAATGGCAAACATACAAGTGTAGCCCCTGTTCAGGCATACAATAGTCAGGTAGATGCAGTCCCAACTGGGCCTACAGCTATCAGGCAGATACAGGCCCTGACCAGGCTGAGTAATCAGGCAGATATCAGCCTCACTGGACGTTCGGCAATCACACACTGGTAGCTGACTGGGCTTCAGCAATCATGCAGTTGTGGCATTGCAGTTCCTGCCAGACACTGAAGTGAGACACTAGGGGAACCAGTGTCCTACTTAATCATTCTTGAGCAGTCCAAATTTTATGAACATTCCGCAGCCTCCAGAGCTGCATGGGACTGGGTTCTTCGGGACAGTTTCTCCTCCTGCAGGATCCAGCAAACCCTATCCTCCTTCCTCTCTCAGTACAAAGGCAGACACATTTTAGTGTTCTTTGGGCCAGGTCCACAGATCCTCCAATAGAAGAGTTGCCTGTCTTTTCTACTGGAGGATGAGGTGATGTCCAATCACCTCTGGGACACTGGCTACCAGGATGACACCAGCCCTGGTTGCACAGCAGTCCTTTGAGTACTCTTCAGAACACTCCCTTCCTTGGTCATTATTGAAGTGGAACAAAGTGAGGTGGTTTGAATCCCACTTACATCCACCATTTCTAGGTGAGGGATCTGGATCCACTGTCTCAAACTGTAGAATTTTAAGTGTGCTCTCCAGCCTGTTCTCTTGACACAGACTTGATTTAAAGTGATACATCACATCAGGTAGCATTGGGACTGTCTCCATCCTAGAACACCCACAACAAAGGCGCAAAGAAGTGTGAGGTTTCTGGAGCTGGCTGACATCAGTCCAACTGAAGCAGTAATCATAGAATGACCAAAGGGCAGGCCTAATCTTGAAACTCACTCACTTTACACCACAAAGTCTGTGGTTGCACCTCTCTCTGCATACCATCCACTAAACAGCAGTGCCCAGGGAGACTAATCAGCAGCTAGCTTATTACTAACAAAAATGTCTCCCATAATTTTTAAAAGCAGCCCTGTCTTCCTTCCCCTTACTTCACTGGCTGGGCCTTCTCCACCCAGCTTCAGTAACATAGGTAATACACAATCACTATCTCGGAGCATAGCCCTTCTCCTCCATCATGTGCTAGGCCAGGTCAGGGACACTGAAAATGTATCCCATTGGCCTCCATTTCTCTGACTCACTCACCATGCATTTGCGTCACTTGCTGTACATGCAAACACACTTACCATGCAGCAGGATTCCAGTGCAGGCTTTGCATAGGAGGGGCTGTAGGCATCAATGGGTGTGACCAAGATAAAAAGGTCTGGTCACACTACTGATTTATTTTCACCATGATATGCTTGAAACAGCCACACTTCACGCTATACTTAGTACATAAATAGTAGTCTACTGCCGGTACTGAAGGCATACTTGGTGGGCCTCTCCAGGTCCAAGCCCAGGACCTCTCATAGTTAGGGATGTGCCTAGGTCTCTGTGCACATGTTTATTTTAGCCTGTGACCAGAGCTCAAATAAATAGTCAAGATACCAGTAGAACATGCCTGTATACCATACTGGCAATTTTGTTGTCCCAACAGAGATTTTTAGAGCATCTGGGTGTATTCAAACCTTGAAGTAGACCATGGCAGAAGAATGAGGTTCTTGAATATAGTCCATAAGCAGGGGTCAACTGGAAACTCTGATTTAAGGCTGCAGACAACAGGTTCTAGGATGTCAGTGTCTGACACCTGGAAGAACAAGCTGAGTATGGTCGAGCTGAGGTGAGGTGTAGCCCTGGAGTGTGACTGGGACTTATCCAGTCTGGCTAAGGTTTTCAGAAAGTTGAGATTGAAGATCGGCAGATTTCTCTCGTGGAAATGATCTGTCAACTAACTGATGTTGCATTTTTGAAATGTAATGGGTTCACATGTGCTTGCTTCTGGATCGTGGAACTCAGGCATTTGCAGTTTATGAGAAGTGTGGTGTAATGCTTTTTAAATACTTTGTTTTCATATTTTTGATGGTGTTTCTGTACAGCCCAAATATTATGCCATATAGGAGTTTGCCTTTGGTGCTGTTCATTCATTTATGTTGCAACTTTGATTTTAGTGCAAAGAGTTGGGTTTCTTCACATAGTTTTGTGCCTTGGCATAAGTGATAGTTATATGAATTGTTGAGCAGGCACAAGAGGTGAATCCACCTGTGTATCAGCTGATAGAGACCGACTGAGTGATTTGTTGAAGAAATGACTTATCAAGCTGTTGGCAACAGCAAGCCAGGAAGCTTGTGATGATACTGACCCGCTGAGCCTTCCTGGAAGGTGCCTTAGAGAAGAAAAGGTACAGTGTGGTTGTTGCAGAATGGTTGCTAGAAATGTTGATCCCCAAATGCTTCTTACTTGTAAAAGTTGGTCTCTGATTCAGTCTAACCATATGCATTGCATCTTAGGTGCTGCAGTGGAGATTGTTCAAGGGAACATTTACATTTCCATGCCATGGATGTAGCTTCTATACCGTATACTATGGCCTTACAGCGTACTTAAGTATGTCAGTGAAGGATTGGCCCAGTTCTAAATGTTTAGGGGTCAGAGCACATACACTGGAACTAGACAGAAGTGTCCCAGCATGCATAGTCTAAAGACTGTCAATAACATTCAGGAAAAAATGGAGTGATCAAGGAAAAAGGGGAATTTTCTCACCTGTATAAAAATGGTTAAAGAGCAATTATAAGATCAAATTGCAAATAGGTGGGAAGAGGATTAGATAAACAATGGTTATATGGGGAGAACAGACATATAGAAAGAGTTCTGCCCTCTTCTCTTTAATGCATAAGTTAAAAGACAAGAAAAAGAAATACACTCTTCAGAACATCGTGATTCATCTACATATAACATACTGAGGTACACCTGCTTGGTCTGCTCAAGAAGTCCAATCTTTCAGGCAGAAACACATCTCACAGTGTCCTAGGGGAGTTGATTTCCAATATTTGCCAAATGTCTCACTTCAAAATAAGTTACTTTGACACAGGAAGGCTCAATTAGATTGCTGAGACAATTGCTGAAATGTGTGGTACAACACATACATACCATTCCAATGGATTGGGAGAGCTGCAGAACAGCTGGCATTGTATATACAATTCCAGGTTATTCAGGGATTGTATATCTCTACATTTTGCTTCAGAAACATTGTGAATAATTTGAGGCAACAAAAGGTAGGTGGAATACAAACAATATTGGTTTCACAAAAGTGCATTACTGTTAGCAACACAAGCAATTTCTCATTCCTCAAGAAAGAACTCTATATTCAAGGGTGGTACCACGCACGCAGTACTATAATTTCCCCAACAAGGTATTACCCCTTGACATAGAGCAGAACTTTTAAATAAACCCAAGAGTGTCTAGCCATAAATCCCACTGTAGAGACTAACTGGAGCTTATTTCTGAAAATGGGGTTGCAAAAAGACGAGTCAGAGTTAACAATTGCTCACAGACATATATGCAAGTATTTGAATCAAATGAGCTTGCAGACTGGGAGCCCGAGGCGAACATGAAAATTACAGAAATAGGTATACCACAAACAAAAGCAAAAATAGGACTTTGAGCCACTTTGTGTTTGACTTGACATTTTGCCAGCTATATTACAGGATGCATAAAGAGATCTAATGTTTTAAGGACCAGAAAACAAAATGATCTTGTTACATTGAGGTTTAAGAGGTGCTGATCCAATTGAAAGCTCAGTTTATGCACTTGTAACTGATTTATGAGCATCGTCTACAGGAGGTGTTTACGAAGTATCAGATCAGAGATTGTTGTTGCCACCAATTATGACAGCCTTCCCCCGGTCTGTTTTTACTTGAGTTAGTGGCAACTCATTAATTTAATTACAGACATTAGGAAAATGAAGAAACCAAATCACTGTTCAGCCTGAATATGAGCTGGGTGTTGTCTGCATACTTACAGAAGAAAAAAAACAAAAGTATCTGTAAGGGTGCCAATGTAGGTATTATAAACATTAATTCAACACATAAGGGAGGTACTATTCCTATAAAAGAGAGAGTAGAGTGGAGGATGAAACAAGGACTGGGAAACCAAGAGGTTGCTTTATGGTGCCCTCACTCGATCCCGGCGAGGGTAGATCAGTCACACTTTTCGTGCATTGACCATTTAGCCGCTGTGCGCTAGCCTCTGAGGTAAGGGGCGTACATGACTGATCCAAAAGGTTGGACAAACATTTATTTCTTATAACATCAGATATTATCTTTTAGAGGAATACCTTGACTATACATGAAAATGTAGGTGTAGGAAGGTAGCCTCTTTCTAGCCTTGTTACCCCAACTTTTGGCCTGTTTGTGAGTATATGTGAGGGTGTTTTTACTGTCTCACTGGGATCCTGCTAGCCAGGGCCCAGTTCTCATAGTGAAGACCCTATGTTGTCAGTGTGTGTTTGATATGTGTCACTGGGATCCTGCTAGCCAGGACCTCAGTGCTCATAAGTTTGCGGCCTGTATGTGTTCCCTGTGTGGTGCCTAACTGTATCACTGAGGCTCTGCTAACCAGAACCTCAGTGTTTATGCTCTCTCTGCTTTTAAAACTGTCACTGCAGGCTAGTGACTAATTTTACCAATTCTCATTGGAACACTGGAACACCCCTATAATCCCCTTGTATATGGTACTTAGGTACCCAGGGTATTGGGGTTCCAGGAGATCCCTATGGGCTGCAGCATTTATTTTGCCACCCATAGGGAGCTCAGACAATTCTTACAAGGGACTGCCACTGCAGCCTGAGTGAAATAACGTCCACATTTTTTCACAGCCATTTTGCACTGCACTTAAGTCACTTATAAGTCACCTATATGTCTAACCCTCACTTGGTGAAGGTTAGGTGCCAAGTTACTTAGTGTGTGGGCACCCTGGCACTGGCCAAGGTACCCCCATATTGTTCAGGGCAAATTCCCCGAACGTTGTGAGTGCGGGGACACCATTACACGCGTGCACTACATATAGGTCACTACCTATATGTAGCGTCACAATGGTAACTCCGAACATGGCCATGTAACATGTCTAGGATCATGGAATTGTCACCCCAAATTCCATGCATCCCCGGGTCTCTAGCACAGAACCCGGGTACTGCCAAACTTGCTTTCAGGGGTCTCCACTGCAGCTGCTGCTGCCAACCCCTCAGACAGGTTTCTGCCCCCCTGGGGCCTGGGCAGCCTGGTCCCAGGTAGGCAGAACAAAGGATTTCCTCTGAGAGAGGGTGTTACACCCTCTCCCTTTGGAAATAGGTGTGAAGGGCTGGGAAGGAGTTGCCTCCCCCAGCCTCTGGAAATGCTTTGAGGGCACAGATGGTGCCCATCTCTGCATAAGCCAGTCTACACCGGTTCAGGGATCCCCCAGCCCTGCTCTGGCACGAAACTGGACACAGGAAAGGGGAGTGACCACTCCCCTGACCAGCACCTCCCAGGGGAGGTGCCCAGAGCTCCTCCAGTGTGTCCCAGACCTCTGCCATCTTGGATACAGAGGTGTTGGGGCACAATGGACAGCTCTGAGTGGCCAGTGCCAGCAGGTGACATCAGAGACCCCCTCTGATAGGTGCCTAGCTTTCGCAGTAGCCAATCCTCCTTTCTGGGCTATTTAGGGTCTCTCCTCTGGGCTATTCCTCAGATAACGAATGCAAGAGCTCACCAGAGTTCCTCTGCACTTCCCTCTTCGACTTCTGCCAAGGATCGACCACTGACTGCTCCAGGACGCCTGCAAAACTGCAACAAAGTAGCAAGACGACTACCAGCAACATTTTAGCGCCTCATCCTGCCGGCTTTCTCGACTGTTTCCTGGTGGTGCATGCTCTGAGGGCTTTCTTCCTTCACCCTGCACTGGAAGCCAAGAAGAAATCTCCTGTGGGTCGACGGAATCTTCCCCCTGCTAACGCAGACACCAAACTTCTGCATCACCGGTCCTCTGGGTTACCCTCTCATCCTGACGAGCGTGGTCCCTGGAACACAGGAATCGGGTCCAAGTGTCCCCCACAGTCCAGTGGCCCTTCTTTCCAAATTTGGTGGAGGTAAGTCCTTGCCTCCCCACGCCAGGAAGAAAACCTGTGTACTGCGTGATTTGCAGCTGCCCCGGCTTCTGTGCACTTTTCCAGGACTTCCTTTGTACACAGCCTAGCCTGGGTCCCCAGCACTCCGTCCTGCATTGCCCAACTCGCTGAGTTGGACTCCGACGTTGTGGGACCCTCCTCTGTGACTCTGAGTTGACCGCTGTCCTCAGGTCTTCTAAGTGCCTGTTCCAGTACTTCTGAGGGTGCTTCCTGCTTCTGCCAGGGCTCTCTGAGTTGCTGAGTGCCCCCTCTGTCTTCTCCTCCAAGGGGCGACATCCTGGTCCTTCCTGGTCCCCAGCAGCACCGAAAATCCTTAACCACAACTCTTGCAGCTAGCAAGGCTTGTTTGTAGTATTTCTGCGTTGAAACACTTCTGCATCCTCCAGCACACCGTGGGACATCTTCTGACCAAAGGAGAAGTTCCTGGCACCTTCCGTTGTTGCAGAATCTTTGGCTTCTTTCACCTGGAGGCAGCCCTTTTGCACCTTCATCCGGGGTTAAGTGGGCTCCTGCCCCCCCTGGACACTTGCATGTCTCTTGGACTTTGTCCCCTTCCTTTACAGGTCAGGTCCAGAAATCCGTCTTCAGTGTTTTGCTGGTGGTTGTGGTTCTTGCAGAATCCCCTATCTCGACTATACTGTCTTTCTGGGGCAGTAGGGTAACTTTACTCCTACTTTTCAGGGTCTTGGGGTGGACACCCTTACTGTTTTCTCACAGTCCCAGTGACCCTCTACAACCTACCATAGGCCTGGGGTCCATTTGTGATTCGCATTCCACTTTTGGAGTATATGGTTTGTGTTGCCCATAGGCCTATTTCTACCTATTGCATTCTATTGTGATTCTACATTGTTTGCACCCTTTTTCTTACTGTTACTTACCTGATTTTGGTTTGTGTACATATAATTTGTGTATATTACTTACCTCCTAAGTGAGGGTATCCTCTGAGATACTTTTGGCATATTGTCACTAAAGTACCTTTATTTTTAGTAACTGAGTATTGTGTTTTCTTCTGATACTGTGCTATATGATATGTGGTACAATAGGAGCTTTGCATGTCTCCTAGTACAGCCTAAGCTGCTTTGCCATAGCTACCTCTAACAGCCTAAGCTCTATTCTACTAATAAGGGATAACTGGACCTGGCACAAGGTGTAAGTACCACAAGGTACCCACTATAAGCCAGGCCAGCCTCCTAGAGTAGGTGTGGGGTAGGGTCGCACTCCCACATTATTTAGGTCCTGACGAAGTGCTGTGGATTCTTTTTGGGCCTCAGGGCGCGCAACATGTCAACCTGATCTCAGTTACACTTTTTTGGCTGCTTGGGTACATTATATCACCATAGTAGCCGCAACCCCTTCTTAATTTTTTAACCTTGTCAAGAGAGCCACTACATTAAAGGACATGTTTGGTATTTCTTAGACAGTTTTATTTTCCCTCATCTGTACATACACTATCACTCCATGCCAGCCACTTAGGATTACCTCACACTTACACTACTCACCATACAGCATAAAACAATGAAGATATCCGCAAAAGTGATCCTTCAAAGGGCCTGTAGGACATTGCAGCGCCGGTCCCACAGGGAGCATGCCCTATGATGAAGCATGTCATCTCTATGGGATGTGTGAGGGAACCATAAAACAATCTCTGGGATTCCCTCCCATTATTTCATCCTCCACACTGCTCTCTTTGATAGGAGCAGGACCTCTCTCATGTGTTGAAATATTCGTTTACGAGGAGAGGTACTGGACCTTTATTGGCTCTCAGTACTCCCTTCTCTTTTGTATTTAATATAAACATTAGACATTGTAGGTCCAGGGAAGAGTCCTCAGATCAAAAGGACTAAGGCAGATATGCCCCCATTTTTCAGAGTCCTTCAGAGGTCATCCAGAGTGCCTTTTAAAAGACCATCCGTCCAGATTCGATTTTTTTAGGGGTGGGTGTCACAGCATCTTTTTTCAAAGCATTAGCAGCTCAATCTTCCTGACAGAAATTGTTGTGGGGATCTAACAGGCTGAAATATCAAGGTCAAAAGGTAGCAGAAATGAAGTTGCCCAAATCAGTACAGAATGTGTCATAGGAAAAGGCTGGAGGGGAGCAGCGCTCTAGGTGGGATAGATCCTTAAGAATGTTTGATTTCTTTAGCTGTGATAGGAGGCAGTTAGAAAGGATCAGGGAAAATACTGAAAGTTAGACTTATCAATGGCTTTTCTGGAGAGTGGAATACATCACACAGTTTCGGCTATTGTGCTGCAATTATGATGCCCAGCATTTTGTCAATATGCGGGCTTTGTTTTTTAACTCGGCCAAGGATAACTGGACATTGAGGCAGTCTGCTCTACTCTGCTCGTGATACTACATGTGAATATTTTATTCACTGTTAAGTTCTAGTTTTAATTTTCCCCAAAGTCAAGATCAATTCCACATGAGATTTTCCACATAGCCACAATTTATTATTGTTATTACATATATTACAAAGGAAATCCTTGAACAACAAAACTTTGTATCAGGCTATCTCTGGACAATTCCCAATAATTTGAGCCCACATAAAGACTAACATAGCTCATTTAAATTGGGGATGTTTATGATTGTCAATGATGAGGAGTACCACGTTCTAGGAATGTTTTTCAGGGGGGGGGTCCTTACACCTAAAATATTTTGAGAGGCAGCCCGTCATCAAAATGTTTAAAGACCTCTGGCATAGACAAAGGTGTGCATTTCCCCTCCTCATTATTGCATGAGCGTGCAATGTGGTACACTACATTTCTGTACCAGCCCAGTAAAGTTTCACACCACCAATGGATGATAGCTTAAAAGAGGTAAAGCTGAATTTGATTTGAGTTATGTGTTAGTCCTGCTCACATAACCCGCATTCAGTTAGGGTGTAGGAAAATATGAATATTTTTAATTGATTTGCCATAATGTGTCTATTTTACATCTTCTAAGTGCATGAAATCGAAAACAAAGGAGCATATTTTGTATGTTTTTTTATTTGTATTAATTTCTTATAAACCTCACACTTCAACATGAAATCTTCAGACTATTTTGGAAGGAAGGACAGAAGTTTGAACTACAGTAGCTGATTGTGAATAGCAAACAGCAAAATTGCCAGATACGAGCCAGCATTCTAATCTTAAAAAGGTCTTCCTTTTCTTTATGCCTTTCTGCAGTCTCTTGAAATCTGTCTCAATGTGTAAGGGTGAGAGTTTAAAGAGGCAGTGCATTTTAAATGCTGAGATCTCCCACCTTAGCTCTTGGGATGGGCAGTAGAACAGCAACAGCTGAGGGAGTTAAACTAGAATGGGCCTATTCAAAGCCTAGTATACAAAGCCCTGAAATTTGAAATCAATCATGTTCTTGACCCATAACGAATATGGAGATGTGAGTGTTGTGTAATATAGTCCATCGTCTTCATTTCAAGGAAGAAGCATGCCATGCAGTTTTGTACATTTTGGAGCTTCCATATCATTTGGCTGGGATGCCTTGGGAAATGACGTATATTAAACAACAGAAAATGTGGCTCAGGCAAGGAGGAGGTAGATACATCAGTAGGCCATCAGAAGCAGAAGAACCCTGAGGAAGGATCTAAATTGGAAGAATATATCCTTCAACACAGCCGTAACAAATAAATGTTAGTCATATACATTACCTCTTAGTCCCCTTCCCTGTTCCTCTCATCATGAAATGAGGCATTCATGCGCTCACAGACACCTTCTTAAAGCTTGAACTCCTGTAGTAAAACCCATGCCACAGATGTCCTCCTTTCCCTACCAATATATTAAGGGTTTCCCTACCTAAAACTAGGCTGTTCATATTTGTCCTCACAGAACCGCTGAGTGAGGGTCATAGGCTGTATGGGTTTGTTTGTCCAGTAGTGTCTGCGAGACTTGGATTGCTGTTGACCTGGAATACACATGGCATATTTACTGCTGTGCTGAGAAGGCATCCGAGGTGAGGCAATTATGGCTTCAGTCTTCTAGCTTTCAAAATTGCTGGTAACTGTGTTTGGATCCTAAAATATATGTTATGGCATTTTTCCCTAATTAGAAGCTCAGTCTTGGTACTTTATGGAAGCCAGTTGTAATTTAACATTAGCAAATCCACTCAATATTCTCTGGTGTTGTTCATATTTATTTATTTTGCACGCTGCTTTTGCTTGTCTCATTAGATTTCTCTCAGCAGGAACCATGGTTGCGTTTCAGTATGGATGACAATAGGGGAATACACGCCACTCCAGGAGTTGTTTGAGGCACTATGATAATAGGAGTCGTCGGGAAGAGAAATAATTTTCTCCTGGTGATGTGTAAGGCCTAATCAAGGAGGCGATAGCTGCTACTCTAAAGGAGGAAAGAGCTAAGAGGAAAAGAGGGTTTAAGGTCAATGACCCATTTGTAGATTCTGAACTTGGTACCAGTTCTTCATTTGGAGGAAAGTTTATCCAGAGTGAAGAGGTGTGCCCAGCATTGGATCATATTAGAGAGAACTTGGGAATTCTAGAACTGTCACAAACTCTCATGGAAGATGGACTATTACCTCAGTACACAAATCTATCTACACTGAATATGCCATTTCACCACAAAATTAAAGCTCTTATGCTTTGTGTATGGAAGAGTTTGGAACATATTAGTGTACCACGATTTCTGCAAAAGATGTAAATGTTGGAGACAGCTGAAAAAACGTCCCCATAATGTTAAGATTGATGCTATGAGTTGTAGTAGTTTTAGTAAATTTTGGTTCTGTGAACAAAGTTGATGATCCATCCCTACAAACTTTAAATAGATGGTTAAAATCTAGCATTTTTGTCAGCCTACCTATTGAAAGGTTTTGCTCTTCTAGAGGGGATTGATGGCAAATCCACAAGAAGTATGCTAGAATCATAGGCAAAATTTCAGGCGGCATCAGTTTGTAAGGCAGCCATCTTTTTTGAGACATTACAGGATTGATAATGTTTCCTGTCAACAGGATGTGTTTAGGGGTTAAAGTATTCACCACTAGCAAATAAAAGTGAGAAAAAAACAGTAAGAAAGTGTTGAATTTACTTTCTGTTTTTGATGTAATTTTTGTGGTTATCATAATTATTTGGCAGATAGTTTTGACATACTTCATTTCATAATGAAAGGAACATCTATCTATCTATCTATCTATCTATCTATCTATCTATCTATCTATCTATCTATCTATCTATCTATCTATCTATCTATATCTATCTATACAAACATATAAATATATATATATATACACAAACCAATTCCTTGAATTGATGAAGGAGAAACCGCACTCCTAATTGGAGGGCGGTTTCTCTTTCATCAATTCAAGGAATTGGTTTGTGTATTACAATGGCATGTCCTTCTGTAAACCTGCACCTCCACGCAAAGAAGTGCGCCGATACACGCCAACTTGGGATGATATATATATATATATATATATATATATATATATATATATATATATATATATATATAGAGAGAGAGAGAGAGAGAGAGAGAGAGAGATGGATATATATAGAGATAGAGATAGATATAGATAGATGTATATAAAGATATATAACCTACTGGCAGTCGCCATTAGGTAGTTATAGTTATGACATAATTTCAATAGGAAAAGTATTTTTTGACTTGGCTATATCTTAGGCACTGTTTGATGAATATTCATGAAATTTTCCAAAAAAGGTGTCTTCTATGGTCTTGCTGTGCATGGAAAGTATCACGATGATCTGGCAAGCAGGGCTGAGAAAAAAGGGCGTCAAAAAAGTGTGTTTCCAATGTTAATTCCTATAGAGATTTTAGACATGACTGCAGCCCAAATCGCTGATCAGAATTACACCAAATTTAGCAGAAAGGTAGCTCTTGGGCCAGAAAGCACGCTTTTAGTTATTTGATATAAATACGTTCAGTAGTTTTCCAGAAATTAAAGGAAAAAGACATTTGTATATCAGCACTTCAGCCAGACAGTGATGGCAGCCATCTTGGGACTAATATACATAATAGCATCTCACTAGAATGCATTGTAGCGAATGGCAAGTTTTGAGGGTCACAAAAAGAGAACATATAAAAGGTGATAACAAATTTTAGTTAAAATATAAATCATTTGTTGATGGTACCATACTAATTTTAGGAATCGTAGTGTGTTCTAAGCTGATTTTACCCTGTTGGGATTTCATGAATCATGTTTGAGAGAAAACTGCTTCTCATGATTTTCTCATAGAGGTTACGTAAGGCACTGATTTTCTGTAAATTCACACTATTTTCATTCATTCATTTGACTTTATTTCGGTAGGTAAAAACATACCATAAAAGTACAATGCACATCGAATTTTTAAAAGAGCAAAAAAAAAAAACACTGAAGATATAAACACAATAAAAAAGTAAAAAAGGTTAAAGAAAGTTTAAGATCCAAACAAAATAAACAACAAAGTGTGAGTCTCCTAATAATGAAAAATTCCGCTCAACGAGAGACCAGTTCCATAAATCCATAAATAATCAATAATATAGTGAAACAGTATCTATATACTACAAATTGAAAGCTAAAATCATACATCCGAGTTCAATTAATATACATAAATAAATCTAAGAATTAACTACCCAGTCTTGTTCCTTAAAATTGCTAATCTAAAACGCCAGATTGATTCGAGAAATTTTGCCACTGGTAAAACTATCTGGACAGATTAATCACATTTTAAAATTCTCTCAACATGAAAACAGGACCTTGCACCTATGTGTTTGCAAAGTGGGATGATCCAAAGAGCTCTTTGTTTGTGGTATGCATGGCAATGAAAAAAAACATGTGAAACAGACTCTTCACTTTTGCAACCCATCGGGCACAACTTAGATCTATTGGTGGAACTGGACCATTTATACGTTAGGGAGCACAAAGGGAGAGACCCTATTCTAAACCTAATAAAAAAGGCACGTGCAAATGGAGATAACACTACGTCCATAAAGGCTCAAATTCATAATGGCATTTGACTAATAAATAATTATCAGACATAGACAAGGGGACAGTCTTGGCAAATTGAACAATCTGGACATTATGCCAAAAAGCATCCTTCAGCAGCTGTACAGCGTTTTTGGGAATGGAGGAAGGATCCTGCCAATAGGACCCTATGCCGAGATAAGTAAAGGATCGTTCGACGTAGGCACACCATTTGGTTTTGATAATAGGATTTCGGCCCACCAATTTAAGAAGCCTGCAACGAAATGGAATAAGGGCGTCTGTTGTCCATAACCGAATCCAGAACAACAGTGGCCTTAAAGCAGCAGTCTGCGAAATTGAGAAAAGATTTAAGTCCATTCGGATGGGCAGAGATGGTGTGCTGGAGGGAACTTTTAGCAGCATTTTCAAGAACTGATTTTCTGCCCTTGCCAGATTTGCCAAGTTGCAGTGGCCCCAAAGTTCGGCACCATATAGAGCCCCCCCCCCCGGCTTGAGATTTGTATATTTCGAGGGCAGGGGACATTGCGAATTTGGGAGATCTAGAGGCAAATCTTACAATGCCACCCGCCCTTTGCTTCAGGCACAGTAGAGATTTCTGTCGATGGGCATGCCAGAGATGTGAGTCTTCCAATTTAATGCCTGAATAATCAAAAGTGCCCACTCTTTCCAAGGGAATACCTTCTAAATATACAGGCCTCTTCATTTTACACCTAGTATCCCCAAAGACCATATATTTTGTTTTTGCTGAGTTGATTTCCAACCCATGGTCGTTGCAAAACTCCGTAAATTTGGAGAGCAGTCTGGAAAGGCCTGTAGCAGTACGCGAGAGTAGCAAGGTATCGTCCGCAAACAAAAGACAGGGGAGCTTCTGCCCACCCAAGCTGGGGGCATCACCATGGCAATCTGAGAGGTATGGAATACATGCATTAATAAACAGGAGGAACAGGGTAGGCGCGAGAACGCACCCCTGCCTCACACCACGGGCTGTTGGAAAAGCTGGGGTCAGATCACCAGCCAGACCCCAGCAAACTTTGGCACAGTTGTCAGAGTAAAGATCTTTGATAATGTTGATCATGGAACCCGGGACTCCAGTATTACTTAGGACCTCCCAGAGCTTAGTACGCGGGACGAGGTTGAACGCAGATTTCAAATCAACAAAGGCCACAAATAATTGGCCTTGGTCTGCGTCTACGATCTTCCACTTGATGGTAGTAAATCGGAAGACCTGGTCGATGGTACTGACCTTGTCCCTAAATCCAGCCTGGAGATGGCTTAAAACCTGGTTTTTCGTTATCCAATGTTTTAGTCTGGATAGCAGCTGGAAAGAGAATATTTTCTGCAAGTTGTCTAATAAGCTAATGGGTCTATAATTCCCTGGGGAGCTCTTATCTCCTTTTTTGTGAATGGGGACAATAATTGCCACCTTCCACGAGTCCGGGTAAGATCGAGTTGCCATGGCAGTATTCGATACCCTATTGAAGTACCGGGTCCATACGGATAAGTCTGATTTATACAGATCCGAGGGGATACCGTCTGGGCCGGGAGCCTTCCCTGTTCTTTGTGCACAAATTGCCAGCTCTGTTTCTTTTAAAGTAAAGGGCGGCACAGCAGGATAACACAATGAAGAATCTGTAGAAATATTGTCAAAATCCGGCCGAGAGCCGTACAGTTCCCCAAAGTGGGAGAGCCAAGTTTCTGCATCAATGTGGCATTCAGGAATAGATGACAGGGCGGGATCTCTGCGTGAAACCAGAATCCAAAAAAGTTTGGCATCACGAGCACTGGCCGTCTCCGCCAGAGACTCCCATAAGTTTTCCTCATATTTGAGTTTGGATAACTTGCGAGTAGAAACATAGTTTCTTCTCGCATGTATAATAGCATTCCGGTTCTTTAACTTTGAAGCTTTAGACAGAAGGCTCTTGGCCTCCCGGCACTTCTTATCAAACCATTTGCGATTGGGTACAGAGGGTTTCCTTTGAGTTGTAGGAGATTTAGTAAAAAGCTCCTTAAGGTCCGCAAAGAGAGCCACATGGGAAGACATAACTTCTAAGGAAGATAATAAAATAGAATCATCAAAGAGCTGGTGACAGGAAACCAAGGCGCGGAGCTTATCGTTAAGCAGATTGGATTTCAAAAACGAAGGCCATCTCACCGCACGCCTATTGCTGGACAATTCCAGCAAGTCATTGGGAGCATCCGGAACGTGAGGCAGTGTGTGCCCTGAAAAAAGAGTTGCGTTGTATACAATTTGTAAAGGGGCGTGGTCACTAGTACGTCGATAACCCACCTCTACATTAATTATAAAATGCGAGACTCGTAGATCAAAGATGACATAATCCAAAATACTGCTACAGAAGCCTCTAAAAAAGGTAGGTCTAACAGGATTGTCATTTGGAAATCGGCCATTTCCAAAGCGAATGCCATATGTTACTGCAAAATTCACACTATCTTTCTCAGCCATATGAGATTGAAGTCTGACATTTTCAGTAAACGTACTTCCAACAGGAGCAGCCTTGTGTTCTACTGTAGCCTCCCAGCGTGTTCTAAAGAACAACTAGAGCACTGTCTTACTTATGACAAAAGTGTAGCACACCTGAAGCCATCTTGCTTAAATCAAACTGGCAAAATCTAAATATTTAATTTTGAAAGGAAAAATTGAGGGGGTTCATTTTATCATACCAATTATGGTTAGTTATGTAGAAAGAAAAATTAGGACATGTTATAAGTGGGTTCTAAAAAATCTTCCTGTTGTACTTCCAACTGAAGGATCCTGTCAGTTTATTCCCTTGTGTTCTACTGCAGCCTCCCAGAGTGTTCTAAAGAACAACTAGATCTATAACAGTCTTACATATGACGTACGTGTGACACACTTCAAGCCATTTTGATTAAAGGAAACTGGTGAAACTTAAAACATTTAATTTAGAAAGAAACAAAATGAGGGTTTTCATTTTGTCATAGAAATCATGGTTAGTTCTGTAGAAAGAAAAAGTAGGTCATGTTTTATGTGAGTTCTCAAATATCTACCTCTTCTATTCCATTAAAGAATTCTGACACAAGACTGGAAAATACACTTTCAACTCCAGCAGCAGACTGCCAGTTAACTCCCTGGTGATCAGCAGTTTACTACAGTATTCTAATGAGCAACTAGAGTGCAACCATTCCAGATTTATGACAAACGTGTG
The DNA here is from genome assembly GCF_031143425.1 of Pleurodeles waltl. Lineage (NCBI taxonomy): Eukaryota > Metazoa > Chordata > Amphibia > Caudata > Salamandridae > Pleurodeles > Pleurodeles waltl. The sequence continues at coordinate 731,171,382 of NC_090449.1, forward strand.
GCAAATCTGATCATCATCTTGATGGAATTGAGGTGGAAGACTGAAAGCATTTTTTTTACTGAGAATCCTGCCCTGAATGAGGAGATTAGGGAGCTTCATAACAAATAATTCTCCCAAGATGGCCATTAGAGAAAAAAGGGTCCAAATGTGACACAACTATCACCCAAATGTAGTTCAAGTATAACCCAATGAGATTAAGTGGTTTGCCCAAAATCACACAGTGTCGAACTGACGCGGAAGCTTGAACCTGTTTCCCCAGTTGCAAAGTCTGTAGCTCTGGCTGTAATGCTACACCCTCTCCCAAAGTGAAACATATAATAAAGTGGTCAATTGGATAAAAAAAACATAAACATAGCAAATAATTTAAATAGTGCTTTTCATTATTTGAGAACTCTGAGTTTTTTTTAGAGCACTAACCATAATTCCTATTGAAATAAGAAACCTCTCATTTTTTTAATTTCCAAAGGAAATACTTTAGGTATTACAGTGTTGATTACATCAAGATGACATCAGGCGTGCCACACTTTAGTAATAAAAATAGGATGTTAGCAATCTAGTTATTCATTAGAATACTTTGGGAGGCAGAGGTCATAGGCATGGACTTGGATAATTGAAGGGAGGGAGGAGGGTGCAGAGGCAACAAGTTGACCATGCTGGACAGGCAGGAAGGGCAGTGGCAGCACAATGGACCATGGAGGGTGGGAGAAAAGGGGGCAGGGGCAATGAACCAACCATGCAGGATATGCAAGAGAGGCTGTGGCAATATAACAGACCACGGAGGGCAGGAGGAACAGGCAGTACAACCATACATGCCAACAGAGCCAATTCAGGCAGGAGACTTCTGATGTTTTGAATCCCAAAAGGGCTTTATTTTATCTGTCTCTTGCCTAAAATCTCCTCTTTTTCAATATAAATCAAAGGGGACAATCAGTTCTCCAGGTTTTGCTTTTAAAAATTTCCCTCTTACAAAGTTCAAACTGTTGGCAAGCATGGTACGCTGGATCATGGAGGGCAGGAGGAATGGGGTAGTGACATGGACTTGGATAACAGAGGGCAGGAGGGAGATGGGCATGGGCACCAAACTGACCTTACAGGGCAGGCGTCAGAGATTACAGCAGCACAAAACACAATAAAGGGCAAGTAGGACACCAGTGCAGCACAACTGACCATGGAAAGCAATAGGGGGAGAACAGGGACAAACAGATGGACATCAGTGAGCAGAGGGGAAAGAGGGAATGGCAGCAAGCTGAGTATAGGGTTGGAAGCAGTGAGTGTATTTTTTTTCCAGTTTTTTGGGGATCTGCAAATCCTTTGAGAGTTTAAACTGGGGAGCCGTGCTGAGCCCCACAGTGTATCCGTAGACTGACCAAAGAAAAAAATTGACCCATGATATATCCCTGAGAGACAAATCCATAAGTCCTATGGAATTAGGGTACCTGCATCCTAACCCCAGATATGTTTTAACACTCTTGTTTTCCCAACCCCCAGCCTATGCAAGAAAGAAAATGGTGGCCCCAACTTTTCTGTCATTCAAGATCTGCAGACCAAGATCTAGCTTCCTGTCCAATTTGGTGTAATTCTGTTCAACTGTTCGGACTGTACCTGTACCCAGAGAATGCAAAATTCCCTTAGACACAGAATGGAGAAAAAGTGTTTTGGGATCCATCCTTTTCCTCAGCCCCTCGTCTTGACGGATAACCCTGAAATTTTCAACAGAGCAGTTGAACTGACTGTCATATTAGCTTTGAAAAGTTTGTGAAGATTTGTCAAAGGGCGCCAAAGTTAATGGCAAAAACAAAAATGGAAAAATGTAATTAATTAAAAAGTTGGTCCTAACTATACCTACCTACTGGTGGTAGCTGGTAGGTATTGTTAGGACCATGTTTCCATAGAAAAATAATTTGACTTGCCTTTATCTTTGACACCATTTGACAAACAGCGAAACGGAATTACACTAAACATTGGCAGAAAGGTAGCTTTCAGTATGCAGATATTAAGCTTTTTGTTAGTTGTTGTAATTCTTTTCAGTAGTTTTTGAGATATTTAAGGGAAAATGCATTTGTATCTAGGGCTGTGGATCCTTTGCAACGCTCTCAGCTTATTGGCGACTGTGCGCGCCACCAGGAATGCTATTATTGGCTGGCCGCAACCTGACCAGAAAGCTGCGGCCACCATTTTAAGGTCCCAAGTGAGGTACTGGGTTTTTCAGAACCGGTACTGATCCGGTAACCCAGCGGTGCCAGGGTACACCCAAAGACCTTGGGTACTTTCCTTATTCAGACTACAGAAACTCAGAGTCTTCTAGGTGAAGTCAAAGATCGAATTTATTGGCTGCAACCAATTGACAAGTGTCCTAGAAGTACAACAGCACGATTTGTATGTTCTCAGGAGACTGTGTTTCAATGCAAAGTCAGGTTTCCTTATATACAGTTTTTTAAGCTTCAGGCAAACATTCTTGACATTTTGGTTGGTCATTCACATGTTTTTACTACAAAGGAAAAAACAGTGTCATGATGAAACCTTATATTTCATGTCATCCAACCCATAATAAATTACCCGGCAAGGCCTAGTATTTTACATCAGATAAGTGTGGACCCCCAATAAAAACGGGCACCTCCCCCTCGTAAAGTAAGAAGAAGAAAAGAGCAGGTGCAGGTGTGAGCAAGATTAGGCAGGGTGTGTGAGCGATAATAAGGGTTTTATGGCATGGTGTGCCTTGATGCTATCTGATTCGGCCACTGGGAGAGGGACTGACCAAACAGGTTTGGCCTGAGGCAATGGTTCCAGCTTGCCCAGGCCAGAGAGAAGTCAATCAAGGTGTACGTGTCCTTGGAATCAAATCTGACTGTATTATAAGCCTATGTGAGGGCAACTTTTAAAAATGGCTGCTGTGTATAAAATGGGAGCCACGAGTGCAGGACGAAAATGGCGATTTCGAGGTGAAAACGCTGCTGGAATTGAGCGAAAATGCTCATGCTTAGTGTACTAGTCATTATCGGTCTTTTGATACTAAAATCGTACTGCTGTGGCAAAGTAAATTACATGGGTCCAGAATTTTTAGAACCACACAAGACATGGTCCCCCGAGTTGAAAAATACAAAGAAGAGTGGCATAAGGGGTTAGGGTGGAGATACCCCAACCCTAGGTGAGTGATAGGTTTTTGAGGGTCAAATTATGGGTTTAAAATGACTTTTTTGCCACAAGTAATATTCACGAATACGTCACATTGCTCAGCGTTACCCCTGTGTAACACTGCAATGTATTCACGAATATCGGTCGTGCCAAATTCACGAATCAGCCAAATAAAACATTAACAAAACAAATTCAGACTCATTTAGTCATAGAGGCACTCAGAGACTCATGTGCCCAATCACACACCCACTCAGACACTCATGCACTTACTCAGACCCACTCATGGACTCACACACCTACTTTCAGATTCACTCATAGAGACATGCCCTGGCTGCAGAACAGGCTTGAGGGCCCTGTGGGCATCCCCTGTTGAAGGCCACACATGGAGTGGGGTTGGGTAGTTATGCATTGGTAATTACCCACAAATTATAGCACTTATGATATTTTTGATTACATCATTAATAATATCAATGTAATGTTAGTAGTGACATTTTTGACGATAAACTGTGCATGGCGGGGGCGCAAGTTATAGTTACTTTAGGGCACAAGTTATAGTTAGTTGAGATAACTTAACTATAACTGGCAAATTTCAAAGGTTTTGTACGTTTAAAATGTGAGCCTAACTATAACATCCCTGTAACCTTTGTTTTTTTCAGTGAATTTCTATGGTTTTTTTTAACATATAGTAATTTTCATTGCTACACCTTAATCCACTCACCACCGTGCACGACCGTTCACCGTGCATGGTGGTGGTTGGCCACAGGGCCGGCTAACCCCCTATAACCACCCAATCTTCCACCATGCACGGCCTTCACCCATGTGCAGCCTAACCAAACCCTGCAGCTTGCCTCCCTAACCACCCTACCCCGTGCTGCACATTGTCCTCGAGTGGAGGGAGTTGTCTGCGGCTTCTCTGGGTGTGAGAATAGGTGTGAGAGGACGTATCTGGGGGTGTGAGTGGCTGTCGGATTGTCTGTCTGGGTGTGAGAGTGAGTACATCAGTGTTTTAGTGGGTGCATGGGTCTGTGAGTAGGTGCATGAGGGTGTCAGTGAGTCTGAGAGTGGGTGTGTGACAACCTGAGTACATGTGTGAGGGGTGCGTAACTATCTGAGTGGGTCTGTGTGGGTGCGTAAGGGTCTGAGTAGGTCTGTGAGTGGGTGCGGAGTGTCTCAGTGGGTGTGTGAGTGGAAGAATTGATTGAAAGAGGGAGAAAGAAAGTGAGAGAGAGAGAGAGTTTTTTAGAATTTCATGTCTGATGTACTTAGAATGAAATATTTCTATCCAATTTAAAATAAAAAATGTATTGATTAATAAACATATATCTAAAAATGTATTGCAAGAAAATGGTAGGTAATGGGTCCAGATGGACTCGAACACGCATGCTCTGAGTTTTGTTAGATTTCCTTGCACCATTTTTCTGGAACTCCCCCTTTGCATACATTATGCCTGGTGCAGGGATAATGTAGCACAAAAGGTTACTTTGTGAATATGGTGCTGTGTTTTTGGCCTTCTAGCGCCACATTAGCATAAAAAGATGATGCTAATTTGGCATGGTGCTAGGTGCTCTTAGATATGCCCCCTAATGTTTAATTGGAAGTGACACAACACACTGCTGCTCAGACACTACTCACACATGAACTCAGAAATTCTCATTGAATGGAAACAGATGAAGTACGAGCGTGACAGTTTTACACATGCATTTCATCGCTAAGGTACATCTAGAAAGTTAATCACAATAGTTAAGTATAAAATCTATGGTTATTCCTCTTTCTTTACCCTACACCTATCAGGCATATTGATACTTGTCTAATAGATCTTCCTTTATACAGTGCACCATTAAGTGAATTTTTTGTTGTAACAGCTTTGAAAATTTACTCCACAAGCTTCTGAATAAAAATAGCAATGAACTTCCCGCCGTTTCCACAGAGGCTCTTGTCTACCCAAATAATATAGAAGTTGACTAATGGACAGATGTCAGATTATCCTAGATCTATGATTATTTTTTAATGATCAATTTAATGTAAATGAGTTCACTTTGCTGCTACTTCGACCAAAAAATATTTCTGAAAGTGTAATGCACATTTTGAACGATGGTTTATTACTTGATCAGGCTTGGGCAATTATAATGGTTTTTTTTCAAAGATGTGTTTATGTCTTGCATAATTGATCAAAATAAACATGTTGATTTGTTGATTTCAGGATTGGTTGGCTGCTTGATGATCTATTGATTGACTGGTTGGTTGATTGGTTTGGTTGATTGATGGATTGGTAAATTGATTTGTTGATCCATTGACCGCCTGGTAAGTTCATTGATGGATTAGTTAATGGGCTGGTTAATTGGTTTGTTGATCTAGTGATCAGTTGATTGATTGATTAGTTGGGTGACTGATTGATTAAGCAACTAATTGCTTGCCTTAAAAGACACATGCAGGAAGTGACAGCTTGACCATCGGAGCATGGCAATAGAGTCACACATCAACATTTTGGCCAGTAGGGTGATTTAATGCATTTTTGAATTTGACTTTAAAGCCAATCTTATCTTTCATCTTGAATTGGCTCAGAAGGGTATTTGTGAGAAGGAAATAAAAAGCAACCAGCAGATTGAAAGTCACCCTGACACTGTTAACTTGGGTTTAGCAAATTAAAGTCATTTATTACAGTATTCCATTTCTGCTGTGCTCAGACTACAAAAGCAGGCTTTAGATCTGAAGATCTCCTCCAGATTCACTTGAGCACACACTGCATTACCCCCGTCTGGTCATCGTCAGGTGTCTGCTTTCACTTCATGCAGAATAAACAAGATAATTGCGTCTGGCTCGAGAGTAATACACCCAAAGGTGAGCAGTTCCTTTCCTTTCACATCTAAAAGCATGGAGCTGGGGCTCGCCAACATTCTGCTCTGCGTTTATAGACCTGATAAGGGAGAAAACTCAGACGCCAGAGAGCCGTAATATATTGAACAGAAAACCCCTGCCATTTATGAGTTGTTGCGCATGATGAACTGATCTAAAAATATCTATATTTTTTTTAATCGTAATGCAAAAGCAAGCAAATAGTGCAAATTGCATATATCTGATCTTAAAGCCCAAAGAACTGATTTGGAGATTGGCGGATAGGTTTCTCCATCACAAACACAGCAGTTATCATGTCCATCTTATTACAGTGTTAAAGGATACAATGCACTTGTAGTAAGGTACATGGGATATCCTCCATGTTTGTGATGGAGTAACATGTCCGTCAAACTCTAAATCAGCCCCTAAATTAATTTTACCTTATTCTAGTTCTTAAATGAAAAACAGCAGTGTCATTGTAGACAGAAAGGTCTACTGTCCTATTTTAGTTATTCGAGGGATTGAAGTGCCCACCAGAGGTAAAGCTTTTAAGTCTGTGTTTTCTGCACTGGATGCAAACTAGGGTGTGTGAAATCTACGTAATTCTTTTGTGTAATAACGTAAAATTTTGGAACAATGACTTGAAATTATGTTAAATGCAAAACTGCCACTTGACACTAAATTGTACAGTGAAATATGGCCGTGCGTCCATTTTGGACATATTTTACGCTAAGGAATTAGCACAAAAAACACAAGCACCACAAACAGTATTTGTTTGCTTTCTAGTCATCTGCATTTTTTTTGCCCTAAACAGTGTGTAATTATGCACTGGGGTATAAGAGAGTAATTTTGTGAATTTCATGTGATGCAAAATTAGCAAAATTCAGTGAGATTACGCCTGAGTCATGGAAATTTCGCTTAGGCCTACTGGAAACCTCTGTTCTAGTGCCATGCCACAATCTGTCACCAGATCTCTCTTCATAGGTCTCCTTTATATCCTCATTTGTGGATACTTCTCCAAATCAAGCAAGGAAAGGAAGAAATGTAGAAGCCTCTGTTCATGTCTAGGATGCTATATGCGCTACCCAAGAAGAGTCGCACTGGCTCAGTTACTCCTTCAAAGAAAGAGATTTGGATTAAAGAAAGGGAATTAATCCAATTCTATGCATGAACTAATTGGACTCAATGCAACTCATTATGGGTGCCTTTTAGTATCATAAGACTCCTGTTACCGAACATATCAGAGTTGCAAGTTACACTGTCTTTTCCACATGGGAGATTTACTGAGTTCGCTGAAAATCGCACCTTCAAAATTATAAATTGGTTCTGTGAGCAATTACTCAAATTTTTAGCAAATCAGCAGTGGGCACATGGAATAACTGTCAGTGACAAAGTTACCTTTGGTATTTTTCATCTTCATAGACGTGTTTGCCAGCAGCCTATAACTGTGAAAAAACGTTGTTATGGGTTGGTTTTAATTGACTTACTTGGTGGCTTGCTATGAAGGCATTACATGAGTTTATACTTCTGATGCGTCTTGAAGAGTGGAAGAGGCACAATTGTAAAATCAGTAGTATACACTGCAGACCTTGTGATGCCTTCTGGGTTATCACCAGAAACCGCGCCATTACGAAAAATATTTCTGGGAGAAAATATACCCAAAAAGAATAGTCCACTCTGATCACTGCCCCACCTATCAAAGGAAAGAAATGGTTCTAAACCCAGATCCAGGAATACTACAGATCACAACAGTGAGAAACAAAAGATGAACTCAACTATGTAGGCTTTCGGTTGAGAGAACCAGACCAACGTTAAATTATTTCCTTTTATCATATTGTGGAATTTGGTGATGATATACCAGGAGTGGGCAGTAATCTACTATTCAGACCAGTTTTCCTGCTCCAAATTCAATCTATTATGAATGTTTTTCTCCACAAAGGGAAATAATGGGTAGGTGTAACTAATAATTCTGTGTATTGTAATAACGTGAATTTACCCAAAACTATCTTCTTAGCGAAATCCATGCAGGAATGCATTTTGCACCAAGAGATCATGGTAAATGCAACAGACCATGAATAGCAGTGCTAGCAATAGTAGTGCTAACAATTGCTTGTGCTTGCTAAATCTGCACTTAGGTAGGACTGTCCCTTAATTTACTGCCGACATTTAGCTCTAGTTTCTTAGTGCAAAATGCACCCTTGTTTCCAAAATGGATGATAGTGTGCATATTGCTGTGAGCAAATAGCTCTAAATGCACCAGAACATAAACAGCAGCTCAAAGAGTCACTTAAGCTCACCAAATGTGCACTTGCGGTAGGATTGTTTCCCCCAGAATTACTCTTAATTACAAAAACAGGTGTAATCAAATGATCTGTAATTCCGTGTCAAACAGTACCATGGAATTAGTGAAATGACTCTGATTTCTAGGGTGTGATTGAAAGTTCACCCAGGCCTAGAAATAACTAATCAGGCCCAGTAGTTCTGGGTCCTTTTCTGGGCAGGGATCCCCGATTCCAGGGAAAAAGCACAAACATTTCCCACCTTCTCTGAGGAGACAGAAAGTGTTAGGAGGAGGGCCTGGTGGGGTTGGTGGAATGGGATAGTGTGAGAGAACAGGAGTTCAGGCCAGTCTTTTGCTTGTCTGGGGAAGCATTTATGGATCTCGAATACAGCTGCAAGGGTCAGGTGAAGTCCCTGGGCTCAGAATTATGAGGGTTGGATTTTCCCAACCTGATAATTCCAGGCCCATAGAGAGTCAGAATTATGAGATGGGAAATTTCACTCACTTTGGTGAAATACCACAACTCATAATGAGGGCCTTAAAGACAATAGCCTTTGCAATAAGGTCTGATGTTTCTCAAGCATAAGCCCCTCAGTTGCCCAGGCTCCTTGCAATAAAATTACCTGAGGTTGTAAAAGACCTATGCCCTACAGCCACCAAGGCTGACGACTTGCTAACGAGCTCCTCCTCTGTAGAAGAGTCCCCACATTACTCTATCATATGTGTTCTCAGGTTTAGGTCATCACATGGGAAATGTTTGACAGATGACAAAAATTGAAAAAACTTCATTCACCCATTGTCAGTATTTATTTGAAGGTTTCATATAGTGTACCCGCATCAAAGGAATATTGGGATGCTTTACAAAGAACACATTTCAGGTACAGTACAGCAACAGAGTCACGACCATGGAGAAGTCAAAATATTTTCACTAAGTAAACAATGGCCGATAATGTAGAGAATAACGGAGAAAAGAAGTTGGTGTTAGTTCAGGTACAATCCGAATAGGTGACGTAGTAAATGTTTTCCGTATGTGAGAAGCAAGGGTTTAGTTCTGATATCAGGGGACAGAGAATTCCAAGCAGAGGCTGCTGCACAAGTGTATTGTTTTTGCTCATTATATTGTCCGCCCATGCCTTAAAAGGTGCAGGGACTGTCGCCAGGCTGCACTTGTAACTCAGACCTAAAGCATTTTTACCGGGCTGATTTTCTGGAGCGTAAAACCGGGCTATTTATAATTAGAGCTGGTTTTCTGCCACTCGCTTTTTAAAATGTTCAATCTTCTTCTTTCCTTATTTCAAAGGCTGTACATAGGGGTTGATCCTTCTTTATCAGAAACTCCGGGGAAAGGCTGACTGCTTCTAGAAGCCATAGAGTCTGTCTCCGGTGTAATTCAGGTTATGGAGAGGATGCTATCTAGAAAGTAGTGATGATCCGGTGGTGCAATGCCCTGCTCCATATTTATAAGACAGCGTTAAGCTGCTTTTTGTGGCTTAACGCCGCCTTGTAAATACTACCCCTTAACACGCATCACTTAGCATAAAAGTGGCGTGCAATGGGTGTTGCTGTGGGCGTTCCAGCACAACACCCATTGCATTTTGGCACTGCCCTAGATTTACAAGGAATCGTAAACCTGAGGCAGTGCTCAAAAACTAACACCACCCCGGGGTGGCAATAGCATGCAACAACAAGGAGAAATATTTTTATTTCTCCTAATTTTTTCTTTTTGTATGTGTGCTCCTGAATGCAGCACACGTAGAAAGAGCAAAACACCATTAATGATTGTTTATGTGCAGTAAGGTGTCCCTTCCTACGCATTAACATTCATTCAATAATGAGGATTTGCTAGTTCTATGTGTGCTGCATGCTGCAGCACACATAGAACTAGCAAGTTACCACTATTGATTGTTTATGTGCAGGAAGGGACACCTTGCTGGACACCAGCAAAGCCAGGTGGCCCCATTGAGAAAAACCCTGCGTCAGTTTTATGCCTGCTCTGAGCAGGTGGTAAAATTCTGACCCAGTGAAGTCGCAGAATGACGCAGTGAAATGCAAATTTTACTATGTCAGTTCTGCGTGGCTTTTGCCGTGGGAACCCCTACCTTGCATACATTATACCAGGTGCAGGTATAATGGGGGTCATTACAACCATGGCGGTCAAAGACCGCCAGGGCTGTTGTGGCGATTGCACCGCCAACAGGATGGCGGTGCAATCCAGGGAATTATGACCACGGCGGAAGCTGCCCAGGGGATTACGAGTCCCCGACCGCCAGCCTTTTCCTGGCGGTTTGAACTGCCAGGAAAAGGCTGGCAGTACAGGGAGTCGCGGGACCCTGGTGGCCCCATAGCAGACAGTGAAAAGTGCGACGGGTGCAACTGCACCCGTCACACGGCCGCAACACCGCCTGCTCCATTTGGAGCCGGCTCCTGTGTTGCGGCTGAGATCCCCGCTGGGCCGGCGGGTGGAAACCAGGTTTCTGCCCGTAGGTCCAGTGGGGATCTCATAATGACCGTGGCGGGGGTGCGGCTGCATTGGCGGCCGCCCGGCAGTCAGATGCCGCCTGCCAAGGTCATAATGAGGGCCAATGTGTCACAGGCTTTACAAACTGATGCATTGGGCCTAATGTGTCAGTTTATAAATGTTGGGCAGTGTGAAGCACTACTAACACCGCCGCTGCATAAAAAGAAATGACGCAACGGTGGCACAAAGGCCTTGTAAATGAGGCCCTCAGTAGCTTGTCCACACATTAGAAATACAAAGGTTTCCTTTCTACCCAGTTTTTATTTTATTTTTTTACCATACTAATTGCTGTATGGTCGGTACCCAATGAAAAATTATCATGAACTGCAGCTCGGTTGTTGGCTCTGCATATCATGTGGTTTGGAGAAGTTACAAATTCTACGTATCTGTGTAACTAATGGGTATTTTTTCTACTTATTTTCATTATTTTTTATTTCACAAATCAGTTTATTTGAGAAAACGTTGAAGGATTTACTCAAATAGCACTGGCAGAATTCAAAATTCTGTCTTCTTTCTGAAATGTATAGCGTTTCGGGACCACCACTGGTTTCACACCTGTTTCTACCATAGGTTGAAGCCACAAAAATTCGATAAATTGATTGCCTCTTGTAAAAATGCAAAAGCTGAGGTACAAAAAAATACTAAGCTGGAAGAATGCAGAAGCACGGAGGACCACACAATTGAGAGGGAGCAGTGAGGGTTGGTCTCGTGCAGCTCGAATAAGAGACCCAGATTCAGGGGCATTGTGACACCCCCTCTCAAATTAGGAAGATACAGCGGGGGTGGATCACTTCATGGGCCTCTTCTGTCCGCAGCTCAGCAGACAAAATCTCGTAAGTAACACCATGAAGCAATGGAGCCTCAATAGAGGAGCAAGGGAGAACGAAATATGGGTAAATAGAAAAAAGAAAGGAGGAAGACATAATGAATGGAAGGAACGGTGAAAGAAAGGAGGGAAGAATGTATGAATGAATAGGTAAATGCATGAGTGGGTAGACAAATTTTTGGCAAGACAGATGAATGGGCGAAAGAATAAGTGACTGAAAAGGTGGATAGGCAGGTGGTAGGATGGCAGAGTAAAGGGAGGGGTGGGTGGATGAATGGGTGAAATAATGAGGGAACGCATAGGTGGTTAGACAGTTGAATGAATGAGCAACCAGATGGATTGATGTGTGAAACAATGAGAGAATATATGGATGGCTGACAGAATAAGTGAATGGACGGATAGATAGATAGATAGATAGATAGATAGATAGATAGATAGATAGATAGATAGATAGATGATGATAAGAAAGTGAGTGAATTGACATGTGGGTGGACAGGTAAAAGAATGGCAGAGTAGATGGATGGATGGATGATGAATGTATGGGTGGGTGGATGAAGGAGTAATGGGACAGGTGAAAATATAATAGAGTAAAGGGATAAATAGATAAGTGAATGGACTTTGGATGGACAGGTAAAAGGATGGTAGAGTAAAAGGGTGGATGAATAGATGGATTGACAGGTAAAAGGTTGGCAGAGTAAAGAGAAGGATAGATAGGTGGATAGGCTAGTGAAATAATGACAGACAAAAGAGATGGATGGACGAATGGATGGTTGGACATATGGATGGATGGCAGAGTAAAGAGATTGATGGATGGATGGTTGACACAGTGGATGAATAGATGGTAGACTACATGGATGGATGGAATAGTTACTGGATTGATGGAATGAAGAAAGAATAAATGATGGCTGAAAACATAAAAGCATATAAGAATTTAAAGGTGAAATAGTGGGTATCAGTGGGTTGATGGAAGGAAGCAAGGATAAATAGATGCTGGAATGGAAGAGACAATGTGAGCTCTTTTAGGGATGGGTCAGCTCACTTTTTGTGCTTGCTGTGTGTCAGCAAAGCCTTTATTTCAAACTAGGGGGTACTCTAATTTTCTGGTTACTCCATTGCCCAGAAAAAAGACAGTTGTACAGAGAATCAGACAGTTTCACACTGGATAATAGACACCTGAGATCTACATGTATATACCTATACTTACAGAGCTCTTCATCACATATGTGTTTATTTTCTGTAGCATACAATGATTTGTTGCTATATATAGCAAGCGGTCCAGCTTGCATTTCTGTATGGATTCACCTCACACGTGTTTCACAATTTAATGGCAAAGTAACCGTAGGGCTGTCTCAGAGCTGACAAAGAAATATTGTTCAGTTTGATATGTATTTCTTTGCACAATCTATGAATGCGCAAATGGTGTGGCACTATGAATGAAGAGGGAAAACCAAAAGATAAAAACCTGCATTTTAGAGAGCGAGTGAGAATATGTGAGAAAAAAAACACATTTCATAAATAAACATATATGTGTGTATGTGTGTGTATATATATATATATATTACCCACTGGTGGTTGCCAGTAGGTAGTTATAGTTATGACCTAGTTTCCACAGAAAAAGCATTTATTAACTCGCCCATATTTTTGGCACCGTTTGACGACTTCAAAAAATGTTCTTAAAAAGTGCTGTCTAGAATCTTGCTGTGCATGCAAAGTTTCGGGGGTGATCCATCAAGAAGGGGCTAGAAAAGTGGGGGGGAGTCAATAAAAGTGTGTTTCCCATGTTAATTCTCTTTAGACACACCTGCAGCCCAAACCGCTGCTGGACAAAAGTATACCGAATTTTGCAGAAAGCTAGATCTTGGTACACAGATTGTGCTTTTTGTATTTGATTTGAGACCTGCAGATTCACGCCTTTCTTTTTGAATTTCCTGCATAGTTGTCCTAGCTGTGTAGTAATTAACAAGTTATATATTCAATGGAGGAGAAGAGTAGATTGTTGGTGATCATGATGCTAGGTAATATATGCATTGCAGGAGAAGAGTAGATTGTTGGTGTTCATGATGCCAGGGTCTAAATCCAGTGGGGTACATAGAATTGCCACAATAGACCTTCACTTCGGGTCCTAGTCTGTAAAGTATATTTGTGCATAAGTATGAGGTCATGTCAAAAAGGAAGACTGAGGGCCAAGGAGAAATTCAAACACCTTGGCAGACAAAAAACTGGCAAAACGTTTCAGAAATTATAGTCTGCATTACATTAATCCTGTATGTGAATAGTTGTCCTACAAAGTCTGTAGATGAAGTGTTTTGCAGTGCATATCCTTAGGAGAATCATGGTAGGTGATGTTGGCATAAGCGGGTGCCACTAGTTTTGTGCGTGATTATGTCAGTAGATTGGTTGACCATTTTGTGGTGGTTATGATAAATGTTATAATGTCTGGAAAGGGGTTTTAAAATTGTACAGTTTAGATGTGGAAACGTCCACTTAGACACCGGACATCTAGTTCTTATTATGAGATGTGACTAAGAACACAAAGTAGCAAATGTACAGTTTGATTGTAGGTAGCACTGGGTAGCCCAAAGAACAGGTGCAGTTTATAATATTAAAGGAGAGAACAGTTAAAAAAGACGATATATGTCGAACAATAGAGTTTTTTTCACATGATGGTCCATGTATAGTTATACATTGATACGCATTATACAAATCATAATAATGAGGGGTTGTTTAAAAAGGTACACCGTGAGTTTTGGAGAAGAACATTTAAAAGTCATGAACTGGAGTGATAGTATTCATACAAGCAAACATCCAAGATGGGATTTTGTTCTGGGATACGAGAGGTTCAAAAAGGGAGTCATATACAAAGTATGTTATTCAGTGGCATCCTATCTACATATATGTGGTCCAGATAGTTACACCTTGATGCTTGCTATAAAAAAAATAATAATGAGTGACTCAAACGATGTACTGAAACAATGCTTGTGTTAGAAATGTTTTTTGAAAAATAATAATAAATGGCAGTGATGGTACTTATCCAAGGTACGGTTTATTCAACAAAATACTTGTGTACTCCAGAGTTCTACTTCAAAGTAGTTCAGGTATAGTTACATGATTAATATATACTTATCATCGTAGCATAACACTTCAGGATGGGTACAGGTGCTAGCGGTCTTAAATGATCATGATTTGAAACAAAGATCCAATTGTATTATTAGGTTGCTTTTTAAAAAAATCATAAAGATATATATTTTCAAGCATAGGAAGCATACAAAGCGTGGAACAGTGGTAGTCGTCTATATATTGCATCTTCACTTTTGGGTGTATGCTATGTATAGAATAGCGAAGGACATTGTAAGTTTAATTTTGCACACATGATTGGTGGATAAGGTGATAATGATAACTTGGTAATGTAAGTATGTTGATAATTAGGGCTACAGGTCTGTGCAATAAAAGTTGAGTGGTCTCAAAGGGGATGATTTTAGATTTTCGAAACCAGTAGTGCATTCTCCCATCTTTTTTAATCCGTACCAAATAAGGCTCCAAGTAAAGTATACATTTGTATTTTTTACATAGGTACATTTAGCAGTTTAGCACATGATGCTTCCTTGATGTGGTTGATGACGCTGGTGCTCATGAAGTGTATTATAATGTACTAATAATGGGAGGTTGGGATCCTGTTTGGGAATTGTTTAACACTATTCCCGGAATCTAGGGCCTGATTCCGACTGTGGCGAATGGGATACTCCGTCACTAACAAGACGGATATCCTGCCCGCCAAATTACAAGTTTCATTATATCCTATGGAACTTATAAAACAGCGGGCGGGATATCCACCACGTATCCCATCCGCCAAGGTCGTAATCAGGCCCCTAGTCTTCAGAAAGAATATTGTGCTTACAATATATATTTGCTGGCAGATAATAACATTACTTGCACAGTTGTGTAAGAAGTGTATTTTTGTGTTCTGGCCCATATCTGTATTTAATTGTTTTTGTTTTCCCATAAGTTGCTCATACAGATGTAGAGTCCGAATGATTTAAGAAAAATCCCCTATTGTTTTGATCAATATTAAATTAATTTGGCTGAGCATAAGAAATCCTTTAGATTTGTGACTTTCTTTAAGGGAGCTGTTGTGTACAATTTCTGAGAATGTGGGGTTGATTTGAGGAGATTCCAATATATATTCAAATAAAACTGTTGCCTTTATGAGCTCTAATCATGAATCAGATATGTTTTGTGCCAGCGCTGGTTTGATTGTCTTCAAGTATGATAAATCTCTTCAGTTGTTAAAAATCTTGAAAACATTTCTACAGGTTATCTCTATAAATTCCAATTTTTGTAGAATTAGACCAATAGTTCCTCTGATTTTGTTTTGAAGATTACATCTCCACTGCAGCTTCTCTGAATCCTCTTATTTCTTCCTGATGATGTTTTCAATGAGGGATTTGGGATAGTCACTTGTTTCCTGTAATATGGAATTTGAAGAGAAGCTTCTTTGGTAGTTTGGTTTGTAATGTAATGAATAGGGGCAGCATAGCATATTTGAAGCTTGTAGGAGTCAATAGTACAGGTTGGCAACAGTGTCTCTCAATGTTTCAGGCTTATTGACCACAGCTCCATGAAGCAATATCTCAATGTTCTTAATTATTCCAGAATAGATGAACTTTGACTGCTAGAGGACTCCAGGTAGGGACTGCAACAGCAGTGCACTGGAAGAACCTGTGTGGGAACTGGCTGTAAGGGGATTGAGGCAATACCCATAATGTTTAGAAGGTGTTAAGCAGAAGAACAACCAGCACAAAATAACTCTGTTACTAGACCTCTAACCTCTACTAATCTGTGGAAAGAGGTATAGGTATTTCAAATAAAAAGGGACAGAATCATGAATGGACCTATGAAATAATCAAAGACACTTGAATTAATTCTGTGTTTGCAGGCAATGTTAATTCATCATAGTATTTGAGATATGGCCAAATGCATAGAGAATAGTCGGTATCAGTTTTACTTTTTTTTTTTGGAGACTCACTCACCAAATGCCACTTTGAAACAGAAATATGTGCATGGTTCACCTGTTCAGGTAGCACAATGTCAAACATGTGTGCACACACATTTGAAAGTACCTTAAAACACTACAGGGACCATTCCTAATAAAGTACCAGTCCTCACACAGTTAGTGTGTGTATGTTTTTGTTAGGATTTACCCAAGCAATGAGGACCGATCTGGTCCTCACAAAGTGGAAAATACAGGCCCTCACACACACACACACGCACACACACACACACACACACACAATTTTCATACAATCATATCACTGCATGTCTCCATTTGATTGCACACTCACTCTGCTCCTTTATCTCCACCCTCTATTGACTCCATAGCATCTCCATGGGGCAGATTAAAGTGACACTTTTGCAGCAGGATCTCAACACTGCCAAAGGGACAAAGAATATTATGATTGAGCTATAATATACCTGTATCTGCTGTTTCACTTTATTTGCTTCAGTAGCACTTTTACAGCATAATTGCATTTCTTTGGAAAGTTTACCTATCTGTTTTCACCTCACGCATAGGCAAGCACAGTAGACACTAGAGAGGCTGCATTTTGAATGTCTTGCTGTGGTGAGTCCTTTTTCTTTCCCCAGCTTCTCTCCATCCCCCATAGCCTGCCAGTTTCCTCTTCCATACCAGTCACAAGCAGTGCATTAGCAAATCTAACCCACCATAAATACCTAGGCGTACTTGTTTGGTAGATGGCTGTTAAACCACTAGTCTGAGGTTTCAGGAGAACTGAATGAGAGTCATGTGACTGTGCCACCAGCCCATAAAACTTCTGCTCTCATGGTGTCTGAACGCAGGCATTGAGGCACAGGGTAGAGAGGACAAAGGTGTCTTCCCTGTTTAGGCCTAGAAGTGCTGCCCAACCTAATCTATAGTATGCTCATACAACATGAGCCTTCTCCTGTGGCCAATACTTTAAGTCTGTCTATTTTTCCCCTACCCACAACACACAAGTCTTCCTTCAAGACCACTCACATCCACTGCTCTATCCTTTACCCTTTCAAGCACTAAACCATTCCCACACTAGCTCTACGCTTTCTCACAATCCACTACACTTATCTCTTATTCAAATGCTATCACAATCTCTCTAATGCTATTCTAACACATGTTATTTTTTTCCACAGGTAGTCACTCTTTGTTCATTCTCTTCTTTATTTACCTTCTTTTGCAGGTGTTCAAGATTTCCTTCATTCTTGTTACCCACCTTCTTATGTAATGTCCCGGTGTGGGGTGTTGTCTCTAGTTGCTCATGCCGTTTTCCTCCGTACGTCACCATCCCATTATTCCTCTTGTCCTTCAAGGTTTTCTTTTACTCCCCACCTCATGGTACTCTCACTCGAGTAGGCTACATATTTGTTAGCACATCACTTTCATAAAGCCTTGTTAGTTCTACTATCAAACCTATTGTTTTTTCTGAACATGCATAGGTAGTTGCAGCAATGGACCTTGTTCCAGCACATCCCAAATCTGGTAAATGGAGGTCTAATAATTCCCTCTTACTTGACCCAGTTTTTCCACCTCTTTCACCTCTTATGTTTTTATTTGTTTTAGTTTAATGAAGAATCAGGTATATATCCTCAATTATTATGGAATACCTTCAAAGCACAGCTGAAGGCTTTGTAATTGATTTTGTTTCAAAGGCAATCTATCAATCAATCATTTGTAAAGCACGCTACTCATCCGCTAGGGTCTCAAGGCGCTGAGGGGGGGGGGAGGACTGCTACTGCTCGAATAACCAGGTCTTGAGGCATTTCCTGAAGGTCAAGAGGTCCTGGGTCTGTCGTAGGTGGGCGGGGAAGGTGTTCCAGGTCTTGGCGGTGAGGTGAGAAAAAGATCTGCCGCCGGCTGTAGTTCGATGGATGCGAGGGATGGCGGCGAGGGCAAGGTTGGCGGAGCGGAGTTGGCGGGTGGAGGTGTGGAAGGTGAGTCGCTCGTTGAGGTAGACAGGGCCCGTGTTGTGAAGAACTTTGTGGGCGTGGATGAGGAGTTTGAAGGTGATCCGCTTGGTGACGGGAAGCCAGTGTAGGTCTCTGAGGTGGGCTGGGATGTGGTCGCGGTGTGGGATGTTGAGGATGAGGCACGCGGAGGCGTTCTGTATACGTTGTAGTTTCTTCTGGAGCTTGGTTGTGGTTCCTGCATAGAGCGGGTTGCTGTAGTCCAGTCTGCTGCTGACGAGGGCGTGGGTGACTGTCCTGGTTTCAGTGGGGATCCATCTGAAGATCTTGCGAAGCATGCAGAGGGTGTTGAAGCAGGAAGATGAGACGGCGTTGACTTCATGGGTCATGGTGAGCGATGAGTCTAGGATGAAACCTAGATTGCGTGTGTGGGTGGTGGGTGTTGGAGCGGTTCCTAGGGTGGCTGGCCACCAGGAGTCGTCCCATGCAGAGCGGTTGGAGCCGAGGATGAGGATCTCTGTCTTCTCTGAGTCAAGTTTGAGGCGGCTCTTCTCCATCCCGTTGGCGATGGCATGCAGTCCGTTGTGGAGGTTGGTTTTGGCAGTGGTGGGGTCCTTGGTGAGTGAGAGGATCAGCTGGGTGTCGTCGGCGTAGGAGATGATGTTGAGATTGTGGGATCAGACGATGTTGGTGAGCGGTGCCATGTAGATGTTAAAAAGAGTTGGGCTGAGAGAAGCTCCATGGGGAACGCCGCAGATGGTCTTGATGGCTTTCGAGAGGAAGTGAGGGAGGCGGACTCTCTGAATTCTGCCGGAGAGAAAGGATGTGATCCAGTCCAGGGCCTTGTGGCGGATCCCGGTGTCGTAGAGCCGAGTGCAGAGGGTGTGGTGGCAGACAGTGTCAAAAGCAGCTGAGTGGTCCAGGAGGATGAGGGCTGCGGTTTCGCCTTTGTCGAGTATGGTCCTGATGTCGTTGGTTGCGGTGATGAGAGCGGTCTCGGTGCTGTGGTTCCTACGAAATCCAGATTGGGAGATGTCCAGCCTGTTGTTGTCCTCCAGGAAGGGGGTCAGATGGCCGTTGACGATCTTCTCGATGACCTTCGCCGGGAAGGGAAGGAGGGAGATGGGCCGGTAATTCTTGAGGTCTTCGGGGTCCGCTTTGGGTTTGGCGTTGACTTCGGCGTGCGTCCAGCTCTCCAGGAAGGTAGAGTTCTCGAAGGAGCTATTTATGATCATACGGAGTTGGGGGGCGATGTTGGGGCTTGCTTTGTTGAAGACATGGTGGGGGCAGGGGTCGGAGGGAGATCCGGAGTGGATGGTGCTCATGGTTTTGATGGTGTCCTCGTCGTTGTTGTGGGTCCAGGAGAGCAAGAGGTTGGTGTGACTGGGTGCGTTGGGGGTTGGTGGTGGCCATGGTGGTAGTGGGGGGCGAGGAGTTGAAGCTGTCATGGATTTCCGTGATCTTGTGATGGAAAAACGTGGCGAGGGAGTCACAGAGGTCTTGCGATGGAGGGGGGTCGATGGAGAATGGCCTGGGGTTGGTGAGTTCTTTGACGATGCTGAAGAGCTCTTTGCTGTCGTGGGCGTTGTTGTCGATGCAATCTTTGTAGAAGGATCTTTTGGTGGTCCGGATGACCTGGTGGTGCTTGCGGATGGCTGCCTTGAGGGTGGCGTGGTTGCTCTCTGTTGATTCGTGGCACCACTTCTTCGCGATTTTCCGGCACTCCCACTTGGAGGCCTGAAGGTTGGCGGTGAACCAGATGGCCTTGGTGCTAGTGCGGTCATTGGAAGATTTCCTGAGCAGAGCGAGGGTGTTGGCTCAGTCGTCCAATGTCTGAGGTTGAGGGCGGCTGTGTTGGGGTCGGTGGTACTGGGTTGCGGGACCCGGGTGAGGAAGAAATCCTTTGCCAAACAACATAAGTCCTCATTATCTAATATTAAGCATCTTCCAAATCAAACTATAATTTACTTGAACTTGTTCACGCTAAACTTCAATTTAACAAAATAACCACAAATAATGTTCCCTCTATATTAGTTCGTAGAGGTGCTTGTTATTATGGAGGATGTAACAAAGTCGGAAAGCTTTTAGCTAATTATTTTAAAGCTCAGAAAACATCTGACCGTAATTGATTCTATTCAGTCTTCTAATGGTAATCAACTATCAAAAGATCAAGATATTTTAGAGGAGTTCTTCCGATCTTATCAAAATGTACACACCAGAATCTCCTGCTCACCGTTGTCTTGTCGAGGCATACTGCTCACGACAATATTAACTGTGTGTCACTTGAACAGGACTTATCGATATCAGAATTACTAGAAGCTCTCAATTCATTCAAAAAGTTAAAACCCAAAGACCGGACAGTTTTAGTGTTAAGTTTTATTTACACTTTTCAAATATCCTTCTTCCTAAACTTTTAATACTGTTTTTTTTTTATATACATTGGCCTTGGCGGGGGTACTTTTTAGGTGGCTATTATTTGTCTTATTCATAAAGATGGTCGAGATCCTAAACATTGAAAAAACTATCGACCTCTTTCCCTTGTAAATGTAGACTACAAAATCTTTGCCAAACAATTAGCTTTTCGTCTGGAACTAGTCTTAACTAAATTGATAGGTAAGGAACAATCCACAGATAATTCTAGACTATTTTTTAATTTCTTAAACCAAGCTCCTTCTCTTTCCTACCTGTTGGTGACTGTTACTATTGTTGCGGAAAAAGCATTTGAAAGAATAAATTAGACCTTTTTGCTTAAATCTCTTACTTGGCAGGGGCTTGGCCATAATACTATCTCAGTTATTTCTCTTCTTTATAAAAATCCTACAGCCTCTTTATCTGTTAATGGACACACATCCCAATATTTCCCTTTAGAAGGAGGCGTTTGGCAGGGCTGTCCCTTATCTCCACTCTTATTTGTTTTATCCCTTGAAACTTTCTTTAGCCAGAATTCGTAATAATATTTGAAAAACAGGCTTCCATTATGGTGATAAGCACTTGAAAATCTCTGCATGCGCGAATGACATTCTTCTTTTCCTTTCCAACCCTGAAAGTACAATTTCTGCCTTGCTTCAAGAAATATCTCAATTCTCTTTAGTTTCAGGATGTAAAATACGTCCAGACAAAACATAGATTTTGCTCATTACCATATTCTGTCTCAAACAGTCTTTTGATTCTAATGGGTTTCATTGGTATTCCTCCAAAATTAAATACTTGGGTACTTGGTTTGCCAATTCTATTAAAGTGTCGGTGAACACAAATATGAAAGAAGTTATTAATAGAATTAATACATTATTATCTTGGAATCCTTTAGACCTCTTGTGGTGGGGTTGCATTGACTACATTAAAATGATATTCTCACCTATTTTGCTATATAGCTTGTCCATGGTTCCAGTACACATTCCGTAAAAAAATTTTTAAAGAGTAGATTCTCTCCTCTCCTCTTTTCTTTGGCATTAGAAACAAGCATCTGCAATGCAATAGGTCTCGAGTTAGAGCTACTGGCACTGTAAATTCATAATTCAACTTTTCTTGCCACATATATTGGTCAACCCTGCCTCATAATTCCATATTTTCCTGCCGTATAATTCCAGTGGCCCTGCATACAACCAAACCACTTCCATTTACCTTCTTCCTCTTTCAGCAGAAAAAAATTAAAATGTTGCCATTTAGCATTCTAATTTAAATCTGCCATGCTAATTCCAATAGAATATCACTTTCACCATCAGAGTTGCTGGCTGGATAACACAATTCCTCCCAAAAACACGCAAGACATCCACAGTGGAGAAATAAACTAGAAGGGTCCCCCAAACATATCAAGAGTGTTCAAACAATCATAGTGTAATAAGGATGTCGTGGTAATAACTGTAATAAGAAGAGATTATTAAAACATTTACAACTATCATATGAACCTTGATCAGATATAACAAACAAGGCCTTTAAAACTAAACTACTCCCTGCTTTTAAACAAACGTTCTTGCCATGAGAAAGCTTAAAAGACACTGAATGGTGGGTGGGGTTAATATTTTGAGGTCCCCAGTAACCTTGTATGGGGACCCAGAGATGATGTAGACAGAATTAGCACATTGTTGTGAATGTTTTGGTGGTTGTCCTATTGTCCTAGGACCACCACAGGCTGAGTTATGGCAACAATGTTTTGTAAAATTAATGCCCTGCAAAGCATTATGGGGCAAGTTTCTATGCCACAAATATTTTAGTATGTTGATATGAATATAATGCTTAAAACAGCTCCTAGAGGACACCACAATGAAAACAGAATTTGTAAGAAACATGGTCATGTAACTATATAGTTAGCCCCTAGAGGGTATAACCGCAGAAAAAGAAAATGGCTGTGAATAATGCAGTATAACGTTATATGTAGCCTCTAGAGGACATAGGCTCAGATTTACAAAAAGTGGCAAAGCGTGGCACTGTGACAAAATTTGCAGCCTGTGCTGTGCCACTTCTGAAATGCAGAGATGCATCATATTTTTTAAAAAAAGACAGTGCAGGTGAAGGTGGGCACGCTGCTGATTGACATGTCCTGGGGACAGAGGTGTGGGGAAGCTGGGTGGGTGCTGTGGTGTTGGATACTGATGGGGGTGGCTCTGTGGTTGACTGGAAGTGGGCTGGGGTGACCGACTGACCAGTGTTCCCTGATGGGCCAGGTAGTTTATCCAGATCCAGAAGTCCAGAGTTACTGTCATCATTGGCAGCATCTTCTGTTGGGGGACTGCTTTGTCGTGGCACCTCCTCTCGGCTGACATTGACTGGGGCTCCTGTGGGGATGTAAGTGATGTATTATGCTTCTTCTCAGTGCCATATTGTACATCCCTAGCTTTCCCTCTATCGTTGCTGTTGCCCTATCACCCTTGTTTGTGTATGGTGAAGTATTGTGGGTATGTTAGTTCCCCCATGCTCTGCATGCTTTTGTGATGGGTGGGGTTAGTCATATCTGTAGGTGCAGTGTGTGGGATGGAGTGGAGTGATGGGTGTGAGAGTGAGGGAGTGAGATGGCATGCAGGTATTGGTGTGATAAGTAGTAAATGTTGACTCACCAGTGTCCAGTCCTCCGGCAACTCCAGTGAGTCCCACAGGATGCAGGATTGCCAAGACTTGCTCCTCCCATGCTGTGAGCTGTGGGGGAGGAGCTGGGGGTCCACTGCCAGTCCTCTGGATGGCAAGCTGGTGCCTTGCTGCCACAGAATGTACCTTCCCCAGTAGGTCGTTCCACCTCTTCCTGATGTTGTCCCTTGTTCTTGGATGCTGTCCCACGCCGTTCACCCTGTCCACGATTTTCTGCCATAGCTCCATCTTCCTGGCAATGGATGTTTGCTGTACCTGTGCTCCAAACAGCTGTGGCTCCACCCTGACTGTTTCCTCCACCATGACCCTCAACTCCTCATCTGTGAAACGGAGGAGCCTTTGTGAGGACACAGGTGTTGTATGGTGTGTGTAGGTGTGTGGGTGTTGGGTACTTTGGTTGGGTGTGTAAAGTGGGGTGCATGAGGGATGTATGGGTGTATGTGTTGTATGTGTCTAGTTGTCGCAGTGGTCTTGGTGTCAGTCTTGTGGTAATAGTTTGTATTTGTAAAGGTTGTGGGTTATGTGGGTGTGTGTTTTATAGTGCTGTGGGTGTGTGAGTGTGCTGTGTGTATCAGTGTCAGGTGTGTGTTTTTGGTATTGGCCAATGTTGTGAAGTTTAGTATTTGGGTGTTCATTCTGAGCGCGCCGGTGTGTACCTCCAATGGTTTACCGCCATTCAATGTCCGCCATGGTGATTCGTGGGTCATGATGTGGTGGGCGTTGTTTTGTTGGCGTTACGGTGTGGGTGTTCGTATCGCCACTTTAGCACAGACATTAGGGCTGGCGGATTTGTGTATGTGGCAGTATTCTGTCGGATTGGTGTGTGTGTGTGTCATAATTTGGCAAACGGATGTTCGCCTCCGCGGTGGTATGTTGGCGGCCGTCACTGCGCAAGCGGGATTTACCACCAATGACATAATGAGGGCCTTATTCTCTTAACCTTTAGTTCTGTTATCAGTCTTTAATTACTTACTCCCCCTTATTCGTTTCCCCTCGTTTCTTCCTTCACTTTCTTTCTCTCTTGATAATTTTCACAAAATATAAACAGCTTTACTACTATGTATATGATTTTTACAATACTGATGGCTTCATTTTGTATTCTGCTATTGTAATTTTCAGTTGTTTATGCCTATTCTCTAAGTAAAGATGATTAAACATTAAAAAAAAAGTCTGACCTGTTAACACCTACACATTACATACACTCCTGTTTCTCTACCCAGATCTTCCTTCTTCTGCACTCACAACATCAAGCATCCTTTCTGCCGCCCATCCTTTGCATGCACTTCCATTTCTCTGCCCAGATCATTCTTCTTGCCCCTCTCTGACTCCTTGCACTACCTTCAAACTTCCAAGTAACTACAAGCTCCTCTCAATCTGTCTACTCCTCCAGCCAACATGGGCAACTTCACCCTTTCCCCATTGATAACTCAAACTAAACTCTGTTAATCTACTTCTGTCAACAAAACTAGAGGCGAATGTTTGGGATTTCCAAGCACAAGATTAACTAAATAACGACTACTCTTCTATGCCACTATTACTAACCCTGGCGCCTGGACTGGCGACTCCTCAGTTCTAGGTACATGCAGTCTCACACACACGCAGGCACGCACACCCACGTACCCGCTATAAACATACTGATTTTGTTGGATCTCGTCTTTCGCCTGCACTCAATAGGCGTGTCTGCTTCATCAGAGCCTGACATCTAATCAAGGGAGTAGCTGAATGTGTTGTTGGTGGGTGACTCAGACACGCAGCCAAATGAATGTGTTTATTATGTTGTGTTTTATTTTATCAATCATTAACTGGTGTTAAACTCGTGTACTGTATTCCTGGACAAAATCTAGAAATACACGACCTTGTTTATGATAAGTTACATTAACCCTTTCTAAAATAGCATGGACTCATCGAGTGCATTTTAGGTGGTGAGAGAGTAATAAACCAGCCTGACATTGATCAAGAAAACTGAGCAGCAGGCAAGGAAATTGCTAACTGTGTTAGCAGGTAGAAAGTATGAGCTCACAGATTAGTCAAAGTGCATATGCTCAGCCCGGAGCCAAAGAAAGTAATGACATCATAAATTATTTGTGATTTTAAATGAGATTGGCTGAGTGGTTGAACAGAATAATACAATCTAGTAAAATTTAGTCAGGCCAGATGGCGTGCACTGAAACAGATTCAGTGGTAGTGATTATTAGGATGCAATATTTATTAGGGAGGTGGATCATATGGTTGTACTCTAGAGAAATGTGTAGGCAAAAGTACAGAACGTGAAAGTGTGCTGTACACAAAGACATGCTTTACCATGTAACACTTCACCTGCATGCAGACGTCGAATGAGTGGGCTAGCGGAAATCCCCCATTTAGGTGAACATCAGGGGTTTAACATAGCCCCCTGTGGTGAAGGGACCCCAATCCTTCAGTGGGCCCCCTATTCTCAGGGGGGCCCATTCAACCAAAGGCCAATTACTATCTGTGGGATACAGGAGGCTCAGAGGCCCCTCATCACATTTTGCAGGGGTGCCCCATCATTTATCGTTATTCCACTGAAAAAAATGAGAGCTGAACTGTATAATCGCTGCATTCCTGATGGGTATAGTGTTTATCTTCATAACAGAATATTATAGCAATGCTGGAACTTTACAGCAAAAACGTGCAAGATGTGTCGGTGGCTCAGATGATTTATTAATCTAATAAAAAAACACATTTTTTTTACCTTGACCAGTCCACGACGCCTTTCATCCTCTCCAGATAGATGGTGTATGGCTGAGTTCAGTAACAATACAAATCTGTCAGCATTGCCGAGAGACTCGTCAGGGGTGAATGTGTCATCTACAAAAATCCCTATTACTTTACACAACTTTGCACCAAATGACCAGTGCGAAAAAGTGCATTTTCTTTAAGTGGTGCATAATTACAACTTATCAAACTGTACAGGCACAAGTGCAACGTTATCTAACATGGCTCATGTTTTAACTAGACAACTGTTTATGTGGTTTGGAGGCTATATCCCTGCTTTGGATGAAGGGTAGGTACAAAAGACAACCTATTACATCTGCCATCATAATTTTACGGAAGTAACTGCATCAGATGCCAATGCCGTCATTTGAGTGTATTAAAGAAGCATAATCAAGTATTTTGAACAATGCATCCTCGTCTTATTTCTTCATTACCTTAAGTCACCATACATGTGCCATGATGGCTGCCACCTCTCCTTTACAATCACACTGCAGTTGTAATCTACTGTACTTATGTATGTGAACGTTAATGCATTATGCGGCAATATTCCAAAAAACATTCATGCACAGCTGTATGAAATCATGACCTTGACGCATAGAACATTCATGAACGTCGATTCACTAAAATCCAAGGGGTAGCGGAAGTGACATCACTTGCCCTTTGACCTCCATTTACATAACAGGAAGTGACAACATACGCAATTTTACCCACTGTCATCAAAGGAGGTGATGTCACATGACATTTAACTCTGATGACCATAATTAGAAGTGACTTCACTGCAGTTACAAGCACAACGCTGAGAAACAACAGTTACAAAAGCAGATACATCTCTATT
Source organism: Pleurodeles waltl (assembly GCF_031143425.1). Lineage (NCBI taxonomy): Eukaryota > Metazoa > Chordata > Amphibia > Caudata > Salamandridae > Pleurodeles > Pleurodeles waltl. Next base: position 731,198,572 of record NC_090449.1, read on the forward strand.
TCAGTTACCACCTATATTTCAACTAGTATTCTACCAAGCTAAGCCAGAGGCATAGCTATCACCTCCACAATTACAACAGGAGGTCAGATGCAAAGTTAAACACATTTTGTAACACAGACAACATGACTAGCATTTTGCTTGGACTTATTGGATTTACATCAGAGGTAACTGCAATCTACATAAGTTTAAACATGAGTGCAAATGATCCATTAAAGTCTTGAAAAATCCTGAGGTAAAACAAACACTCGGGGCGAAACACGTTGCCTTTCTTCACATCTTCATTGTCCGGAACTTTTTCCAACAAAACCAAACTACTTTAATCACAATTAAGGACTATCTAGTGAGCTAATTTTTAATCAATTGCTAATTTATTTCTTAAATGCCACTGTTAGTTGATCTATCAATCTAATACAAAACGTTTCAGAGTGGGGCTGCCTCTTTGCAGCTGGATCTTGTTTTAGTTGAAGACTTGGACACTAATGGGCCTTTGAGCCCCTTTGTGGATAGACATTTTGGAGACCTACTTTTGCTAAAAGTGTGCATACTCAGTGGGACTCACTGTGTATGTATCAGTGAACAGGCGTCTATTCTGTGACTCGTTCACAAAGGGCCCAACCAATCCATGAATGCAATGATGCTCTGGCAAAACACAGAGCCCAGTTTCAAATTAAAGCCTGATCCCCCCACAAATATGCAGAAACAAGGCCTGCATACCCACAGGTATCATCCAAAACCAGACTGTTTTATTGTATTACATTTTTAAAACCTTTAATAAAATATTACTACTCACGCAACATATTTTATCAAACTGCCAAAGGATAGTCGGCGGTTTCATCACAGAATATTCAATCTTCTATAACAAACACTTACGCTTTATAGAAGGGGCTGCATATGCACGAACAGCCCCTTGTGCAATGCCCATTGCTTAGGCGCAAATTCTACTCTTGTCCAATGTCAAGAGGGCAATCCCTCATTTAATTGGTGGCATGCCCCATTCAAGTGAGGGAACACCTTTGCCCTTGAGCTTGCACTACATTGTGCCAAGTAGGATGTATCATATAACTAGTGCACTCCAGGAGGGATAGGGAAGGTCACTGGGAATCCCAGGTGCGCCATCTAAGGGAAGGCTAATCCACAAGCAGTGAAACATGGAGCTACGTTTTGAAGCTACTGTTCCTTCTTTTACTGCTGCACCCTCTCCATTGCAGATGTAGACTCTCAGTTCACACCAGTGCCTGAGTCATCATGCTAGCAGATCCGATTCAGGTGGAAGACCCCCGGTTTTTAAAGTCAGAGATGGTTTTATTTGAGCTGTCGCCTGCCTAAAATTACCTCACTTTCAGAGTTATATTCTCCCCAGTTTTATTCACTATCTTCTTCTTTCCTGTTTTGAAATATTGGCATGTATGCTGATAGACTGGTTTAAGGAATCTGGTTGGTGGGAATGGTAGCACTCGAGATGCCCAAATAAGGTAGGACCTGAGCTCTTCCTCCTTCCAGGCAGTATGCTCAAGATCAATGCCTAACAGACAATCTACAGGCATGGCAGGACTAACAGCTTTCAGAGTACCAGAGACCCCACCACCCACTCAAAGGGAACTAGAGACACTGGTAAGTGACTCTGACGATTGTCAGCGACTATGACCTGGTGGAATGTATTAGGGACTATCTGCTCTGCTGACACCAGCTGACTCTTGACAGTAGTCATACTGGCTCCTGTGTCACGCAGATCCTCCACCCTTTGCCCATCAATGGTGACCCACTGCCTATACTTTGAAGTATTTGCAGGGATGTGGGCTTTAGGCACCATCTCTCTATCTCCCAGGGATACTAGGGACACCTTTGTCTGCCCCCTAAAGCTAACTGGGACTATATCCCCACTGAATGCTACACTGGCCAACCCAGGTGTCTGTCCAGTGGTGGACTGTGCTCTTTTGAAACACTGGGAGTCACCCTTAGAGTGTCCATGCTGGTAGCACTCTAAGCATTTGGGGATGAACTTCCCTAACTTTCTGTCAAAGAACCCTGGTTTCTTCCCAAATCTAGACGAGGAATGGTTACCCCCCACCCCCGGGAATTGTTTCGGGGGCCTTTTGAGAGTTCCTTTTCGTTAAGTTTACCTCCCCCTCTTTCTTCTGTTGGGAACCTTGACCACTTTTGTGGGTGTCCCTCCCAGATGCCTTCTTGGACACTCTGGTGCTAACCCAGAGGTCTGCCTCCTCAGCAAGCTTCCTGGGATCAGTCAGCTTACTATCTACTAAGTGCTGGTGCAACTCTGTAAAATAAATACTGATCATATGCTCTCTCAGAACCAAGTCATATAACCCTTTGTAATCATCTACTTTGCTGCCCCGCACCCATCCATCCAGTGCCTTATTGGAGAAATCAAAACAATCTACCCAAGTTTGTGTGGAAAGTTTGGTGCTGTCCCTAAACCTCTGACGGTATTTCTCAAGGGTCAGCCCAAACTTGGCCAGTAAAGCGGCTTTCATGGGTGTATAGATATTCTGATCAGGTGGAGCTAGTGTAAGAAGTGTGTCCCTCCCCACTGCTTGTACATAAAACCACAAGGCCACCGCCCCATTGCTCCTCAGAGGTCCCATGGGCATTAAGTGCAACTTCATAGGCAGCCAACCACTTGTCAATGTTCATCTCCCACCACAAAACTTGGCACCACATTCTTGGGTATATGAATCTTTTTCTCCCCAACAGGTCCTGCATTTATGCTGCCACCATCACTGCTGGACTCAGAATGTCTCACCTTGATCTCCAGCTCCTTGAGACTCAGTTCATGAGCCAGCAAAAGTTTCTTCTCAGCCAAGGCTCTCTCAGCTGCAGCCTGATTGGCTGCTCTCTCAGCTTCAGCCTGTTTGGCTTCTTTCTCTACCCTCCTTTCCTCCTGTTGAGCCTCAATTTTCAGCCTTGCCGTCTGCAACTGAAACTCTCTCTCCTCTCTCCTTTCCTCTGCAGTCAGGCCTTGATCAGAGACACTGCTCCCTGGTTTGACATGGGGCATAATTGCAGTGTTAACATCATCGCCTGATGGCAAAAAATCCTCTGTGGAGCCATCCTCTGGACCCTCCTCCTCAGCATCCTCCTCTGAATGGGCTTCTGCCCAGGCCCTCAGTGCCATTTGAAATTCCTCCTTTCTGGAGGCACCTTGGGTGGGTACTCCCATATCCCTGCAGAACCCTTTCAGCTGTTTGACAGTATATGTCTCCAACAGGGCTAGGTCAAAATCTCCTGCTTGAGACCTAGCCTGAGACGTGTTGAGTGAGGATTTTAGTTAGAAAAGTGTCAGGAAAAACAAAATTGCAAAAAGAGATAAAAAATCAAGTTGACCTTCAAATGTGGGTAGGTAGTGAAATACTTAGCTACTGTATGTCACTGCACAAATACAAGTGCTATCCTCACCGCTGATCACCAATGTTAGAAATGGGGTCTTTGGTTGGCAGTCAGGTTACCCCATGTCCAAGCAAGGACCCTCACTCTAGTCAGGGTAAGTCACACACAATCCAAATTATCCTGTGCCCACCCTCTGGTAGCTTGGCACTGAGCAGTCAGGCTTAATTTAGAAGGCAATGTGTAAAGTATTTGTGCAATAAATCACACAATAACACCATATAGCACCACAAAAATACACCACAGAGTGTTTAGAAAAATATATAATATTTATCTGGAGAAATGCAGGTCAAAACGACTAAAGATGCAATAAGTAAATGTTCAGATATCACTGAAAAGTGATATAAAGTGTCTTAAGTATTTTAAAAGCAAACAAAGTCTCTTGCAAGCACAAAGTAGAGGTTTGCGTGAAAAATCTCTGCAAAGAAACCCAGAGGAGGAGATGCGTGGAAACAAAGGGTGTGCATCGATTTCTCGGGCCGCACACGGCGATGCGTTGTTTAGTTTTCACGCAGGGACGGCTGTGCGTCGTTTTCCGGCGCTTGGTCCTGGATCCTCTTCGGGTTGCAGGGTTTTCAGACGTGCCGGGGACAATGCGTGGATTTTCTGCGCTGGCAGGACGAAGTCACAGGAGCTGTGTCGATTCGGTGGGCGATGCGTCAAATTTTCTACCGCACGGCAGGTGCTGCGTCGATTCCTCTCTGGAAATTGGGCTGCATCCTTCCGGTTTGGCTGTGTGTCGTTCCGGTGGGCCGTGCGTCAAATTTCTGGTCACTACGCTGGCGCTGCGTCGATCTTCTCGATGATAAGTCGTGCTGCGTCATTCCGGTTCGGAGTGCAGTGACATTTTCACCGTGGTGCAGGCTGTGCGTCGTTTCTGGCAGGCTGTGTGTCGAATTTCGCCGCACAAGGAGTCCTTCTTGTAAAGATTAAGGCCCTCATTACAACCTCAGCAGTCTTCCCAGAAGACCCCTGAGGCTGCGAGTGCCAGAATACCGCCATTGCTGGTGGTATATCTGGCTCCCTATTTCGACTTTTCCGCTGGGCCAGCGGACGGTAACAGTGTTACCGTTCACTGGCCCAGCGGAAAAGTCACATCAACATTGATGCCGGCGGTGTTACTGCGACGGTACCGCCACAGTCAAAATGTGGTGTCCAGTACCGCCAGCCTGTTGGCGGTACGAACACCACTATAGCCCTGGCGGTCACCAACCACCAGTGTTATAATGAGAGCCTAAGTCTTTTTGGTCCTGAGACTTCAGGGAACAGGAGGCAAGCTCTATCCAAGCCCTTGTAGAGCATTTCTTCATCTCAGCCAGAGAGCAGCAAGGCAGCAGGGCAACAGCAAGACAGTAGTCCTTCACTGAAAGCAGTCAGGTGAGTCCTTTGGGCAGCCAGGCAGTTCTTCTTGGCAGGGTGCAGGTTCTGGTTCAAGTTTCTTCTCCAGGAAGTGTCTGGTAGGTGCAGAGGCCCTGTTTAAATCCCCAAATGTGCCTTTGAAGTGGGGGAGACTTCGGAGTGACTTAGAAGTGCACAAGGTCCCCTTTCAGTTCAATCCTGTCTGCCAGGGTCCCAGTAGGGGGTGTGGCAGTCCTTTGTGTGAGGGCAGGCTCCTGCCCTTTGACATGCAAGTGTCAGGCCCTCCACCCTCCCAGCCCAGGAAGACCCATTCAAAATGAGATGTATGCAAGTGATGCTGAGTGTCCTGTGTTTGGGGTGTGTCTGTGTGAATGCACAAGGAGCTGTCAACTAAACCCAGCCAGACGTGGATCGTAAGGCAAAGAAAGATTTAAGTGCAGAGAAATGCTCACTTTCTAAAAGTGGCATTTCTAAAATAGTAATATTAAATCCAACTACACCAGTCAGCAGGATTTTATATCACCATTCTGGTCATACTTAAATATGACCTTCCTACTCCTTTTAGATCAGCAGCTACCATTCAAACAATGTATGAGGGCAGTCCCAATGTTAGCCTATAAAGGGAGCAGGCCTCACAGCAGTGTAAAAACAAATTTAGGAGCTTTACACTACCAGGACATGTAAACTACATAGGTACATGTCCTTCCTTTTGCCTACACAACACCCTGCCCTGTGGTTTACCTAGGGCATACCTTAGGGGTGTCTTATATGTAGAAAAAGGGGAGTTTTAGGCTTGGCAAGTACTTTTAAATGCCAAGTCGATTTGGCAGTGAAACCGCACACACAGGCTTTGCAATGGCAGGCCTGAGACAATGGAAGGTTAAGGGGCTACTTAAGTGGGTGGCACAATCAGTGCTGCAGGCCCACTAGTAGCATTTAATCTACAGGCCCTGGGCACATGCAGTGCACTCTACTAGGGAGTTATAAGTAAATTAAATAGTCCAATTGGGTATGATCCAATGTTACCATGTTTAAAGGGAGAGAGCATATGCACTTTAGCACTGGTAAGCAGTGGTAAAGTGTGCAGAGTCTTAAAACCAGCTAAAACAGTATCTAAAAAGTGGAGGGAGGCAGGCAAAAAGTTAGGGGTGACCACCCTAAGGCTGTCAGGTTTAACACCCCCCACACCTGTAAGGCCTCTTTCTCCCTGTTTCTCCTCAAGCATTCTTGCACCAATCTTTCCTTACCATCTTTCTTACACCTGTCTCCTACTTTTCATCTGTAGTTCTCACCTATCTCTTAGATGCCTCTTTTTTTACTTGTGACTCCTCTCTGCTGTGTCTTTTCCTGGCTGGATCCCTTCCTCCCCCCAGTTCTCACACCTGTCTCCACTGTATTTCTCTATTGTTCCATCAGTCTGTAAGCCGTTTCTTTTTTGCCTTTATTAGCGCGTCTGATCTTAATAAGTAAACTTACAAGGGGATGCGAATAGGTCGATGAACCTTTTTACTCGCAATTAAGATGTTCTTACCATAGCTCCAGTACATGCTAATCAATAATCAATAACCAATACACAATATCAATATTCAACATAAATCAATAACAGTAATAAACAAAAGAGTCAGTAATTGTCACGCACCATGACCTTTCAGTCATGAATAACCACACCTTTTCGTAAAAGTTAGAATATTTATTTCCCTATATTAAAATGCTAAAGTCATGTAGATTAATCTCAAACTCAAATGAAACATATACATAAACAATACTGGCTGTCCAAAGCGGCTGAAGAAATGTAATCTAATCAAAGCTTGAACTATGACACCTTCTAAGGTTATGGGGCAAATTAATAGCAAGGTCAACTGCGACAAAGTGATTACATACATTCAAGTTCAGCAGAGAAATTCATCAAGCAGTATTCCCTATGAGCACAATTTCATTAGTGAGGATCCTTAACTAATACCTGATTAGCATCAGCATGTTGGGCTTCATGCAAAACAATTTAGTAGCACCAATTTAGAAAAACACCTAACTATGACTCTATCAAAACAGTGCAGTTAGTACCTAGAGAGGAAAAGCAACTATGCATAACAATCAATTGTCTAATCCATAATACCTATCCTCAGTGTGGATCAGCAAGCAGAGTCAGTCTTAGTCCTCAGGACATCAGTCGATCAGCAAGGCATTAGAATTCAGTATCAAAGTTCAGAAAACGGAACGTCTTTAAGCATTAAAGTTAAGTATGTCTCTTGTCAAGATGCAAAATGGGCAATGAACCTGTCTTCTCTCAGTGCAGTGTAGTTAAATCAAAACTACTAAAACTATGGCCCTCATTACAACAGTGGCGGTCGGAGAAAAAGCGGCGGTAAGACCGCAAACAAAATGGGATCACGACCACAGTGGAAACCGCCATCATAGACAGCCACTTTAACACTCTGACCGCCAGGGCGGTAGCAACAAACACCGCAGCGGTCACCGCCAACAGACAGGCGGAAGACAATGTATTCTGACAGGCCAATCCGCCAGCTTTTCCGGGGCAGTACCAACGACATCAAAAACACGGCTGAAACAGTACACTGAAGGGGAACCACTCACCTTTCGACACTCAACGAAGAAGCAGGATGCCATGAAGCCCGAACTGCAGGTCCTCCCCATGCTGGTGTATCTACTAATACACCAGGAATTTGAAAGAAGGCGGTGGCGAAGTCGACGGTGAGTGCTGCACCTAGCACACAGGGGAGGAAAAAGAGAGTGACACACACACACAACAACCCCACCCCCACCCCCACCCTCACCCACAACACCATACACACAAACACATGCAACAACAGTACATTTATCCCCCGTAACCCCCTGGAAGAACGCAAGGACAAAAGGAATTGAGTCATATCTTTCATATATTAGAAATAGGCAGAGAAAGTAAACGTTTTAAAAAACCAGTATATACAAATATTTACAATATGTACAGAAGGCCGTACACTGTCCTTTGAAAATGTCCATGGCCTAGTGGGCAAAAAAATCATGGGCAAAGCCCACACTTGACTCCTGCATCAAAACTGAGAGAACACTGCAGGTGCATCAGGATGAAAACACACAGGCACCTCAGGGGGAAGGGGAGGGGGGCACCTCAGCCGGAAGATGGTACTACACCACTGCTCCTCGAGGGGGCAACATGCCCACAGCGATGTCCTGGGGAGTGCAAGGCCACAGTCTCTCAAGTGGGTGGGTTGCCCACTGCTTGGTCCTGGGGAGAGCAAGGCCACAGTCCTTCAAGTGAGTGGGTTGCCCACTGTTTGGTCCTGGGGAGTGCAAGGCCACAGTCTCTCAAGTGGGTGGTTTGCCCAATGCTTGGTCCTGGGGAGTGCAAAGCCACAGTCTCTCAAGTGGGTGGTTTGCCCACTGCTTGGTCCTGGGGAGTGCAAGCCCACAGTCTCTCAAGTGGGCGGTGTGGCCACTGCTTGGTCCTGGGGAGTGCAAGGCCACAGTCTTTCAAGTGGGTGGTTTGCCCACTGCTTGGTCCTGGGGAGGGCAAGGCCACAGTCTCTCAAGTGGGTGGTTTGCCCACTGCTTGGTCCTGGGGAGTGCAAGGCCACAGTCTCTCAAGTCTCTCAAGTGGGTGGTTTGCCCACTGCTTGCTCCTGGGGAGTGCAAAGCCACAGTCTCTCAAGTCAGTGACATGTTCCACTGGTTCTGGAGGGGGCCTTGTGCCCAGTCTGCTTCATCCTGCCAAGGATTGGGTGAGTGGATGCATTTCTCCACTGGTTCTGAAGGGGGCATTGTGCCCAGTCTGCTTCATCCTGCCAAGGATTGGGTGAGTGGATGCATTTATCCACTGGTTCTGGAGGGGGCATTGTTCCCAGTGATGCTGCACCTGGGGTGTGGCAGTTCACATTCCCTCACCTGGGTGTCTGAGGCACGAGATGTGCAGGGAACAGGTAGCATGATATTCCATGGAGGCAGAGCCACACTCCACCCTGCGGCGACTTAGGCTGCAAACTGCTGATAGTGCCAGTGTTGGTGGTGGTGCCTCAAGTGGTGGGTGCAGGGTCCTGCAGCCTCGGACAGCTGACCACTGGGGATGCTGCTGATGTCCGACGTAGTGGCACGGGCTGGGCATGTGGCGATGCATATGGCGGTACAGGTGGCGCGTGCAGGAGGTAGTGCCTGCAGCGGTATCTGTGGCGGAGATGCTACCGGTGCTGCCCGTGGTGCAGGTGCTTGCAGTAGTGGAGGGAGACACCAGGCAGTCTCCAGCAGCCTTGGACGGCTGCCCACTGGGAATGATGCTGGTGACTGTCGTTGTGGCAGCGGCGGTGCAGGGGGCGGTGCAGATGGTGGGGCAGGTGGCGGTCGTGGCGGCGGTGCTCACTGTGGTAAAGGTTGCTGGCCTGTCAGGACAAATAGTGGTCACCAGTCCCTCACCTGGAGGCTCCGAGTCTTGAAGTGACTTGCCCTTGCCTTTGTGTCCCTTACCCACCTTGGTAGACGCTGCTGGGACTTTGGCACTGTCCTCTTTTGTTTTGGACGAGGGTGGTGTGTCTTGTCCAGGCTGCATGACGGCCCCTTCTTAACCTTGGCAGGTGGCGGAATCAGGTGGTCTTTAGCATCTGTATGTGGCACACTGCCAGCCCTGACGGGTTCCCCCTTCGATCCTCTCGGACTTGCAGGGACCACAGTGGACGCCGACTTGGTGGCTGAGCTACTGGCCTGGGATGTAGACATCCTGGCCCTAGGGGAAGGATGGGGGGGCGGTGTAGGGAAGGGGTCTACATTAGCCAGGAAATGTTTTTTGACACACTGGGACGGGAAGATGGCGGGGGAGTGGAGGAAGAGGTAGTGGTTGTAGGAGGTGTACTTCTGCCGAGTTTGGGTGAAGGTGCATGGGCTGGAGGCTGTTGTGAGGTGGTTGGCTGTTGAGTGGGTGTGTGCCTGCATTTGTGTACTTTGGGAGGAGGGCTCACAGACACACTGGGAGAGGACACAGGGGACATATGCATGGTTGTGAGGGTTGTGATTGCTTGTGAGGGGTGTGTTGTGATAGGCGTGCTGGTGATGGAGGCAGTGGATGTAGTGCATGCAGGTGTGAGTGGAGACGCTACTGGGAGGGAGGTGGACGAAGAGGAGGAGGGGGACACAGTGGAGGAAGTGGATGTTGGTATGTGTGCATGGGTATGGTGCTTGTGTGAGTGTGCCTGTGTGATGATGTGTGGTGCTTATGTTTTCCTGAGCCACTTTTGTGTGTTGATGTGTGTGCATGCTGGTCTGAAGGTGTGCTTGGGATAGGCTGAGGTAGAGGGGATTGGGTCTGGGTAGTGGAAGTTGGAGGGGGGAGGCTGGACACAGGGACAATGGCTGTCATCAGTGCTGAGGCCAGAGCCTGAAATGCTCTCTGTTGGGCCGCCACGCCAGAATGAATGCCCTCCAGGTATGCATTTGTTTGTCGCAAATGCCTCTCGACACCCTGGATGGCATTCAGAATGGTTGACTGCCCAACAGTGAGGGATCTCAGGATAGACTCCTCAATGAGGGCAGCAGGGCTGACTTGGGCAGGGCCTGAGGTGCCTGGGGCAAAGGAGATGCCCACCCTCCTGGGTGAGCGGGCACGGGAAACACGCTGAGGGGCTGCTGGGAGGGTGGTGCTGGTGGGGGGTGACTGCTGTACCTGTTGTTGGGGTGGGCACAGAGGTGTCCGCCACTGCCAAGGAGCTTCCATCGGAGGAGGAGTCGCCGTCACTGGTATCCCCTCCTATCCCCGTCGTGGAGTTCCCCTCGCCCTCCGTTCCACTAGTGCCTTCACCCTCAGTGGATTTACCCTCATGGGCCATGTGGGATGCAGCTTCCTCCGTCGCCGGTGTCTCTGCTACTCTGCCAGATGATGCTAATGCACATAAGGACAGGGTGACAAAACAAGAAGGGGGGGATAGACAGAGGATTCCCATGGTCAATGCCAACAACAACACTACTGTTGGCGTACACAACACACACTGAGCTGCCCTATGCACTAGGCTATGCCCAACCACTCACTTAGGTTAGTCACCAGCCCATCGGGTACAATGCCTAATGCCAGCATCTGCACACATGACACCCACTGGACCCTGTCCAGTAGTAGTTGCCCACTTCTACCATAGGGGTAGGGGTGCTTCAGAGCCTGCAAACAAGGGACCTACCCTGCCATGATCGCCCTGGCCTAGGGCTACCTACAGCCCACATCCCCCACCCAGCTAGCTCCTTAAGCGCAAAGTCAGCTTTCTGAAACTGTACTCACCCCTTTGTGGCTGCCATGATGCCCTCAAGCGCCCATCCAACTCCGGATAGGCCACCGCCAGGATGCAGAACATCAGGGGGGGTCATGGTGCGATGGGCACCACGTCCACATTGGGAGGCCAGCCCCAACTGGGCCTCCGCCGTCTTCTTGGTCCAGCGGCGCAGGTCTTCGCTTCTATTGTGGCAGTGGGTGCTCTGCCTGTGATAGATCCCCAGGGTCCGCACCTCCTTAGCAATGGCATGCCAAATACCCTTCTTCTGGTGGGCACTGACCTTGAGGGAAAAGACAGCGGAAATTGTAATTATTCACCCGTCCGGACTGTCATACTCATTGCCCACCAGTTCCCACCCATGCCCTGACGCACATACAGTGACCAGCTCTCATGCAGCATTCAGGCCAGGACACCTTTGCACCCCCAACATGTGCCTCACATCCACACCACTCCAAACAGGCATTGTCCACACATCATGCTCACAGTGTACTCACCTGTTTGTCTGGAGGACCGTAGAGTAACATGTACTGGGGGAGGGCCCCATCCTCCAGTTTCTCCAACTCCTCCACAGTGAAGGCAGGGGCCCTTACCCCAGACACTCTAGCCATTTTCGCTTCCAGACTTAGGTCACAGCAGCACTTGCAGTGTAGGTCCTCTCCTGTTGATGGTCAGGTAGCAGGTGAGTGAATAGGTAGAAAATGGCGGTGACGTCCGCAGCAGTGCATACCGTCACCACCGGCGTACATCGCCATTGGCTCCTGGGACCCATAGGGCCCAATGATAACCAATGCAGAGTTGCGCAGCGGTCATCGACCGCCTACCGTGACGCAGCACAACACCAGCGCAGTTACCTCATTTCCCCTTGTCCCTCCTCACAGGTCAGGCAGCCGCCATTTCAGGGGGGCACATGGCATGGCACCTAACTGCGTCACAGCACATATGGGCACATATACTGATTCTCTAATTCAAACACTCCTTCTGTGACATAAATTCTAAAACAGTTGTGCTATCTTTGTGGAAATATGACCTTCTGCTCACCGTTCTGATCCATAGGCTACAACCGCTGGGGCAGATGATGAGATGGCAGCATCCTCCGTTGTACAGACCTCTGGTGGTCGACAATGGAGGACAGACACATTATCATCACATACAGACTTGATCGTGCCACAATCCAAGAACTGCGTGCCCAATTGGAGCCAGACCTGATGTCAGCTATCCGCCAGCCCGCAGGAATCCCCCCTCTAGTGCAGGTCCTGTCAGTGCTCCATATCCTGGCAAGTGGCTCCTTTCAAACTACAGTGGCCATGGCATCAGGGATGTCTCAGCCAATGTTCTCCAACGTGTTGACCAGAGTCTTGTCTGCCCTGCTGAACCACATGCGCAGCTACATTGTCTTCCCCAGGTGGAGGATTTGGCCACAGTGAAAGCTGACTTCTATGCCCTGCGACATATTCCCAACATCATTGGTGCCATTGATGGTACACATGTGACATTTGTTCCCCCCCGCAGAAATGAACAGGTGAACAGGAATAGAAAAAGCTATCATTCGATGAATGTGCAAATGGTGTGTTTGGCGGACCATTACAACTCCCATGTCAATGCCAAATATCCTGGCTCAGTACATGACGCCTATATCCTGAGAAATAGCAGTATCCCTTATGTGATGGGCCAACTCCTGAGGCACCGGGTGTGGCTAATAGGTGAGCTCAAGGTCCCCACACAGTATAAGTAGGTGTCTGGGTGTGGGGTTGTCCCTAATGGTTAGTGTGTGTCTAAGAGTTGTCCCTTGATATTTTCAGGTGACTCTGGTTACCCCAACCTCTCATGGCTACTGACCCCAGTGAGGAATCCCAGGACAAGGGCAGAGAAACGTTACAATGAGGCACATGGGTGAACAAGGAGGATTATTCAGAGGACATTCGGCCTCCTGAAGGCCAGGTTCTGGTGCTTCCATCTGACAGATGGATCCCTGTACTACTCACCCAGGAAGGTGGGCCAGATCATCCTGGCATCGTGACACAACCTGGCCTTGAGACGCCAGGTGCCTTTTCTGCTGGAGGATGAGCCTGGTGATGGTCTTGTGGCAACGGTGGAGCCTGTGGACAAAGAGGAAGAGGAGGCAGATGAAGAAGATGTGGACAACAGAACAAACATTACCCAGCAGTACTTCCAGTGACACACAGGTAAGAGACTATAACTCCTCTTCACATTTCAGTATACTTTTGGACATTGTACATGGCAGCATCTTACCCTCTGTCTATGGCCACTGACTGTTCCCTTTGCATTTTCTTTTTTCAGATCTGTGTACCCCATTCTGGCTCCTGCAATGTGTCCTTCTGCCCACCAACTGTCATACATTGGTATAATTCAATGAACATAGACGTTGCAATGCTTTGAGAATGTTGTAAGAATACATCTTTCCAATCATTACACTGACTCCAGTATGGTTCATATTTAAATAGTGTTTATTTTTTGTGCTAAATAGTATAGGGGGATGTGAAAGGGGCTGGGGTGATGGTGGAGGAAAGATCAGGGTAGAGTCCAGTCTCTTGGTATCACAGGGAGTAATGGCAGTTCAAGTTGGACAGGGTGACATAGTGGGACGGAAGGGTGGCAATCAGAAGAGTCTTATTTCCTAGCGGGGTCTTGGCGATGTTCTCTGTCTTCTGCCTGGATCGCAGGGGCTGTTTGTGGGGTGGTTCTCCTTCTGCAGGGGGTGGGGTGCTGGTGGCCTGTTGGTCCTGTGGCGGGGCTTCCTGTCCACTAGCGCCTGTGGAGGTGGAAGGCTGTTCCTCAGTTTGGCTAGAGTCAGGGGCCCTTTGTTGTGCCACTGCCTCCCTCATGGTCTTGCCCATGTCAGCCAGCACCACTGCTATGGTGACCAGGATGGTGCAGATTTTTGTGAGGTCCTCCCTGATCCCCAGGTACTGTCCCTCCTGCAGCCACTGGGTCTCCTGTAACTTGGCCAGTACTGTTCCCATGGTCTCCTGGGAATGGTGGTGTGCTCCCATGATGTTTGAGAGTGCCCCGTGGAGGGTCGGTTCCCTGGGCCTGTCCTCCCCCTGTTGCACAGCAGTCCTCCCAGCTTCCCTGTTGTCCTGTGCCTCTGTCCCCTGAACCGGGTGCCCACTGCCACTGACCCCAGGTCCCTGATCGTCCTGTGTTTGTGGGGATGCCTGGGGTCCCTGTAGTGGTGGACACACTGCTGATTGACATGTCCTGGGGACAGTGGCATGGGCCCGCTGGGTGGGTGCTGTGCTGGTATTTCCTGAGGGGGGAGGCTCTGTGGTGGGTTGGAACTGTGGCAGGGGAACCAAATGTCCAGAGATCCCTGATGGGCCAGGTTGGTCATTGTGATCTAGGAGAGCAGAGCTGCTGTTATCACTGTGGGCCTCTTCTGGGGGGGGAATGTATGTTGGTGGTACCTCCTCTCCGGTGACGTTGGGTAGGGGTCATGTTGGGATGCAAATGCATTGTTATTGCATCTGTGTGTGCCATCTTGTGCAATGGGTGTGTTTCTCTGTATAATTGTGCTTTCCCTGTCGCCTTGGCCTTGTGTGATTGCTGATTGTGTGGGCTGTGTGATTCTCTCTACTGGGCATCCTGTGTTGATGGGTGTCCATGCAGGGCTGTGATGGGTGTCCAAGCATTGTTGTTGCATGCAGGGCTTGGTGTTGGGATGGCTGGGTTGTGATAGTGGGGTATATGTGAGGTGGTGGAGTGACGTGGGTGAGGGTAGGGGTAGTAGTTTGTGATGGCATGCAGGTAGGGTGGGGGATATAGTAGTGAAGATTTGACTTACCAGAATACAGTCCTCCTGCTACTCCTGTGAGGCCCTCAGGATGCATGATCGCCAATACTTGCTCCTCCCATGTTGTTAGTTGTGGGGGAGGAGGTAAGGGTCCACGCCAGTCCTTTGTACAGCAATCTGGTGTCTTGAAACCACAGAACGCACCTTCCCCCGTAGGTCATTCCACGCTTCCTGATGTCATCCCTGGTTCTTAGATGCTGTCCCACGCGTTGACTCTGTCCAAGATTCTCCGTCATAGCTCCGTCATCCTTGCAATGGACGTCTGCTGCACCTGTGACCCGAATAGCTGTGGCTCTACCCGGATTATTTCATCCACCATGACCCTTAGCTCCTCTTCAGAAAACCTGGGGTGCCATGGCTGTGGTGTGAGTGATATGTGTGTGGATGTGCGAGGTGATATGTGGGGTGATGTGTTGGGGTGTATAAAGTGATGTGCGTGGATGGTGTATGTGTGATCTGTGCCTCTGATTGGGTGTGTGCTCTTTGCTTGTCTCTCTGTGCTTGGTCTCTTTTTTTTGTTTTAAGGGGTTGTGGGTAGTGTGGGTGTGTGTTTTATAGTGGTGTGAGCGTGTGGGCGTGGTGTGTGTATGTGTGTCAGGTGTGTGTATTTTGAATTGTCCAATGTGGTGTAGTTTTGTAAGTGTGTGTGTATTTTGAGCGCGGCGGTGTGTACAGCCAATGGTTTAATGCGATTGAAAGACTGCTGCGTTGATTCGTTGGTCGTGATACTGTGGGCGTATTCCTGTTGGCGTGACAGTGTAGGTTTTGGTACCGCCAGTTTATCACTGACCTTTGGTCTGGTGGACTTGTGTGGGTGTCTGTACTGTGGCGGTATTCTCTATGTGGGTCATAATACCCGTGGCGGATTACCGCCGCGGTCACGGTGTGTTGGTGGCCGCCGGCATGGCGGTAAGCGGCATTTACATCCAGGGTTGTAATGAGAGTCTATGTCTTAAATCCCTAGTGGTCAGTTATTCGCATGTTCACACTTTGTCCAATAAAACTAAAACTCCAAATCTATGGATTCTACTATTACTCCGTTCACATGTCATTGATTGGTTGTCCTGCAATGCCCTCATCATCCGGCATGTCAGGTAACATTATTGTTGCAACTTCTACTCCAGTCAGTATCTCCATTGTTCTCCTCCTGAGAAAGTCAGTCTCACACACATTACACACAAAATGTTACATTAGCAAGAACAGAATCTTCTAGCAGTGGTTCTCATGAGAAACTTCCAGTTATGAGCACATTTAAACAATGCAAATGGAAAATCACAGTTTAACTCTCTAGGACAGCCATTTATTAAACGTTAAGAAATACAGCTTTGACATGAGGCCTGGCAAGTAGGTCAAGACCTTCGCTAAGTTAAGGCGTACAATTAATAAAGCTAGGACATAATGTGTAACCCTTAATATGACATATTACTACATTAGTCAAACATATATTCAACATTTCACAGTATTAGAATATTAATAAGTACACTTTGTGAACATTGGGGGCCACTCACATATTCAAATGCGTGAATTATTTTTCTACTTTATTATTTTCCAAACAAACCCATTACTCAGAATACATGAACACTCCCTAATAATTCTTATTAGAACACCTTTGCTAGCACCTATCTGTCTTAAACTTTTCTCTTCCTCTCACAGTGACACCTGCTGGTCTCCATCTCTCCATTATATATATTGCTAAATTGTTCCATCTCTCTCTGCTGTTTATTTTTCTTTCTCCCTATAATAGCTATCTCTCTCCCACACTCACGCACTCACCCAGAGACATCTAAAGGATTATGGGGGCCTCGGGCCAAACATATTTTGGTGGACCCTTTTGGGACAGGTATGAATTCATGATCTAATTTGAGCTATTTCATGCCCTCCTTGGACAGGTCACAGACAGTGCACAGACACACTGTCCAAATTCTAAATATGTTTACATCTAATATTCAGGGTTACTCACATGTGTTTTCAATCATATATCATAGCAGCAGGTCACTAGTATTGCTGCAAATAATCTCTGTGACACCCCCCTTTTCTCATTTGTGAGGTCATGCATTGTTCATAAAGAAACTATTTTTATGTATGCTGCATGAAATATAAAAACAACATTTCTCCACAAAATGTTTGAGATAGACTCTCACACATGACCCACATCCACATTAAACATAAATGAAAGGAAAACAATATTTAAAACAATCTGTATAAAAAATGTTAAAGGTCATCAGGGCAAGACTCTCTGCAGAACAGAGCTGGCTCTGTCACGGGCCCTCGAAAAGGCTGGGGCCCTGGTAGGCGTGGCTCGTCCACAATGGCGGAGGAGTGTCACCTCTCCAACAAGCAGCGGCTGCTACAAACCTTTAACAATAAAACAATAATAATCTGTGTTTATTATTGTTTTATTGTTAAAAGGGAGGGGCCATGGGGGTGTGACAGGGACCTAGGCGGAGTGCACAGCACTCGCCTCTGCACATGAATGTTTGGCAGGCCTTCTATGTTGCGGGTTTGGAGAGAGGCTCAGACTCTGCCCTGAAGCACCCTGGCTAGGCGTTCCATCCAATCCAAACATTGCTTTCATGCTGCCAGCAGCATGAAAGCACAAGCACAGCATCATGAAAGCAGCGTTAGGATTGGCGGTAGGGCAGGCTGGGAGCCTGTGCCTGCAGAGGAGGAAGAAGAGCGGTGCGGTGGAGGTAAATCAGATAAGCAATTTTCTTTTTATTTGTTGCCTACCCCCAACCAATTTCCCCATCCTCCCCGCCTCCATGCACAGCCCTCCCCTTTTACATGTCGCAAGCAGATCCTGGGCCCTGGCCAGAGCCCACTTTTTTCATGCCTTAAAACGTCTCTGCACTCCGCTTTTCCTTTGTGTCTCACCTATCAGTTGTATCATCTTCCTCTTTTCTGGTCTCAGTGCTGCTTTCATGTCCTCTCTTAACTCTTCTTTGTCTTCTCTGTCACATTTTCTCTCTTCTTGGCAGACTCAGAGACACTGAGAAACCTTTGGGATCTCTCAATCAGCAACAACAAATGATGTTTCAAGTTAGTTTTTTTCATTTTAAAGGCACCGTCCTGGGTTCTTGCTGGAGATGCACCTTGCAAAAGCAGCTCAACCCATGTCACCCAGCTCAGAAAATGTAACATTTGGTGGACATGCAGTTCAGTTTCACTGCTGAATTTATTTCTATTAGGCACCTGTAAATGTTAGCTGTGGGTTAAATATAATTTTTTTTTTTTTAAACCTCATGAAAGCCCTGTTTTAACACTTCTGGCAGTGCTTTTGCAATTGCTTAGGAAAGAGTTTGCAAAGGAGGTGTCAGGGGTTGCAAGGGTTAAGCCAGGGGTCGCAAATGCCACCCCTGGTGACCCCTAAATGATGTCCATGAGAACATTCTTCATTGACCACTAATGTGAAAGGTAAAAACATAACTCGCTATGCCATAAAAAATGGACCCCACTGAGTGCTGTCTATCGCTGACCACACATTATTAATGAGATTAGAACTAGAAAGTGCCTTTAGTATTAATGGTGTTCTGCCACACTATTGTATTTTAAATATAGATTGACAAGAATATCCAGAAAATTGCCTACTACTATATCATGAAAATAAGTATGTATAGGTAAGTGTAGGTTTACTATTCACTCCAAATCAACTTACCTTGACAATACATACTGTTGGACTTGGCTCTCTGCAGGGTCACCCCCAAACTTTTTGCCTTCACATTTACTGTTTTCTAAACCCGTTTTTGTTGGCTTTAAGACTCTGCACTTTATCACTGCTAACCAGTGCTAAAGTGCTTGTGCTCTCCCCCTCAAACATAGTACAGTTGGCTTACACCTGACTGGCACATTTAAATTACTTGTAAGTCCCTTGTGTATGGTGCTACAGGTACCAGAGGCATGCAAATTAAATTATCCTAGTGAGCAGCACCACTCATTGTGCCACCCATTAGAGTAGCCTTTTAAAACATGTCTTAGGCCTGCCTTTGCAGCCTCTATTGGAATTTTCAACTGCCAATTCCACCAGGCCAAGTAAAACTTTTACCAGGCCTAAAGCTTTTTTAATGCATATATGCCACTCCTAAAATAGGCTATAAACAGCCCATAAGCATTGTATTTTAAAAGTAGGACATGTGTTTTTACGTTTTACGTGTAATGTAAACTCCTAAATTCATTTTTCGCTATTGTAAGGCCAACCTTCCCTGTAAGATAATACTGGGTTAACTTATTACATTTAATAAGTGCTATATTTTGATTGAGAGCTGGTAGACGTGAAGTTTGGACTCAAATTAATTGTAATTTAAAAGCCTCTTTAATTCTAACATCGGATTTTAGAATGCAGTTTCGAAAGAGGCCTTTTTAGAAAGTTGTCATTTTCCTGCCCTAAACTGTCTGAGGCCTTCTAGGATGTTTCCCCATCAGTAATGCATACTGGGCAGGGACAGTAAACAGCAGGACCTGGGTATTGCTGGCAGTGGGTTATCCTGCCAGGATAGGAAGTGCGTGGGTGTTTCCTGCCCCTCTTACAATTCAAAGGGATGCCTCCAGCACACTCACAAAGGAACTTGACATCACTCTTTTGTCACCCTAGACCTCTTGGATCCTGGGCAGGGGAAGAACGAGGAAGGAACATACTTTCCAGAACCAGATGTGGGATGGACTAGAAGTTTCTTACAAGTCAAAGCATAGCATCAGGTATAAATACTGTACCTCCTGAGCCAGTCATCAATGCACTCTTTGAGCTGTGGACATTACATAAGATGGACTGCATTGTTCCCCAGAGGACTGCCCTGCTGCTTGAGGCTTGCCTTTTTCCACGGAGGGCTGTCCTGCTGCTTGAGGCCTGTCTAGTTCCCCAGAGGACTGCTGTGCTCCTACCAGAGGACTGCCCTGCTTCCTGAGGCCTACCTAGTTTCCCAGAGGACTGCCCTGCTGCTAGAGGCTTGCCTTGTTCTTCATAAGACTGTCTTGCTGCTTGAGGCCTGCCCTGCTCTCAGAGAAGGAAGACAGGACTGGCTCCCTTCACCCATGCTAACCTGAGTGACTCCAAGACAAGGGTCAGTTGTCAAAAATCCTTTTCTGAGCTAATGGGAAACAACCAATACCAGAGGCCTCCCTGCAACTGCCCAGCTGGTCTGCTGCAACTCTCCCTGACTGGACCTGCAACTAAGCCTCCTGGGACCAGCAACTGGAACTTCCTGACCCCCTGCTGGCCCCTGCTGGATTGAGTTCCTGATCCCCAAGAGGTGCCTCATCAGGTGCTGGACCATTCAGAAGGCATCAGTGGAGCACCCTGTAAAATCTTGAAGCCTTGAACTCTGTGCGTCGAACTTTGAGAAAGTAACTTTCTCAGCAGGACTAACCTGGCCTCTGTATCCGGCCCGTACTCCATCGTGGTCAGACTAAACATGTGACTTTATCCTGGTCTAGTGCGACCAGATACCCACAATTAGCACTTTCTGCTTCCTTGTGCTATTTTTGCTTCAGCCTTTAAATTGCATTTCTCAGTTTCTACCAATTAAATTTATGTCATTTTGTTCACATATGGGGCCAGATGTAGTAAGATATGATTTTTCGACTCGGAAATTGCGAGTCGGTGCGACTCGCAATTTCCGAGTCGCAAAATCATATGCAGAATGGTGTCCATGACACCTTCTCCGAATCGCAAGGGGGTCGCAAAGACCCACCTCATTAACATTAATGAGGTGGGTCGCAATTTGCGACCCCCTTGCGATTCCCTGCACCAACAAGGATGTGGCCTGCTGGAGACAGCAGACCTCCATGTCTGTGACTGCTTTTTTAATAAAGCAGTTTTTTTTTTTTTGTATTGCAGCCCATTTTTCTTAAAGGAAAACGAGTTGCAATACAAAAGAAAAAATGAAACCATTTGGTTTCGTTTTTTCAGAGTAGGCAGTGGTCCATTGGGCCACTGCCTGCTCTGAAAAAATATTTATGGCGACATTCACAAAGGGGAAGGGGTCGCACGGGGACCCCTTCCCTTTTGCGAATGAGTGAGCACCCACTTGACATGGGTGCTAACTGCGAATTGCTTTGCGACCGCGTTCGCAGTCACAAAGCAATTCTCCATCGCCGTGCGAATCGCAAATAGGAAGGGAACACCCCTTCCTATTTGCGAGTCGCATTCCCATTTTATTGTGCATCGCGATGCATGTTTTGCATGGCACAAACTGCGAATTTCGCAGTTTGCGCCATGCAAAACGCTTTGTACATCTGGCCCTTCATTTTTTAAATTTTATAATATTTTTCTAACTTGGCTTGGCATTTTTATTGTGTTGAGTTTTCACTTTCTTACTATTTGCTTACTGCAAAAATACTTAATACAGTGCCTCAAACCTAAGCCTGTGTCATGCAACCGGTCACCAGTAGGTAGTTATAGTTAGGACCTAGTTCCACAGGAAGAGTGATTTTTGTTTTGCACATAACGTTTGTGCCCTTTGATGACTCTTAACAAAAATTTCAAAATGTTGCAAGTCAATTCAGGCTCTGTCTTGAATGTTTCAGGGTGATACACCAAGCGGAGGCTGAGAAAAAGGGGGCAATGCAATTTCCCCTACGGATTTTTAGACACAACTACAGCCTGAACCGCTGGACAGAATAACACAAAATTTGGAGGAAAGGTAGCTTTTGTGCCTTGGGTCAGAAAGTGTTTTTTTTTTGTTATTTGGTGTAAATCTGTTCAGATGTTTTAAGATATTAAGGGAGAAAGAGATGTATATATTTGGGCAGAGCCTAAGCACAGATCTCATGCTGAGATCTGATTGGCTGTCAGCACTTCAACCAGGACGTTCTGGCAGCCATCTTGGGGCCAATATACATGACAGCACACTACTGGAATGTATTGTAGTAAATGGCAGGTTTTGAGGGTCACAAAAAGTAGAACATATAAAGGGTGAAAACAGATTTTAGTTACAATATAAATCACGTGCTGAAGGTACCATACTAATTTTAGGAATTGCAGTGTGTTCTAAGGTGGTTTTACCCTGTGAAAAAGCCTTATGCTAGGATTTCAAAAATCATGGTTGAGAGGAAACAGTTTTCTCATGATTTTCCCATAGAGGTTATGGAAAGTGCTCAATAAACTAAAATGAGAGCATATTCTCTGTAAATTCACACTGTGTTTCTCAGCAACATGAGAATGAAGTCTGACATTCCCAGTAAAACATGTACTTCCAAAAGGAGCAGTCTGTCAGTTGATTCCCTTATGTTCTACTGCAGTCTCCCAGAGTGTTCTAAAGAACAACAGGAGAGATAGCCTAACTTATGACAAAAGTGTTTCAAAACCTGAAGCTATCTTGATTGAGCCAAACTGGTAAAACTTAAAACATTTAATTTAAAAAGGAACAAAATGAGGGGATTCATTGTGTCATAGAAGTTATTAGTACTGTAGAAAGAAAAATTTTGATTTTTTTTTTTTTGTGAGTTCTCAAATATCTCTCTTCTATTTCATTAAAATATTCTGACATGCAGACTGAAACATGTACTTTCAACACCAGCAGCAGACTACCAGTTAACTCCCTGGTTATCAGCAGCTTTACTACAGTGTTCTAATGAGCAACTAAAGTGCCAATATTCTGAATTTATGCCAAATGTGTGGCACATGCTACTCCACTTAATGGTAATCCCCTCTAAGCCACTACAGCATACACCACTCCACTATACGCTGCTCCATTGTACGACACTCTCCTCCACTCTATATAACTTCACTCCTGAAAAGTATACCACACTTCATTTCACTTTACATCATCTACTTCCCTCTATCCCTGTACACTCCAATGTACAACACTCTATTTCACGCTACAACACTTTTCTATATGACACAGCACTCCACTCTACTTTATGAGACCCCTTTCTAATTTATAACTATGTACTACCAATGCAACACCAGTACACACTATATTGTACTCTTCTCCACACTATATTACACCACTCCACTCAACTCTACTACACTGTACGAGACATTACTTCGCTCTATGCCACTATGCAGCCAGCCACTCCATGCAGCTCCACTGTTTCATACACTACTGTACTCTATGCAGCTCCACTCTACAACACTGTACTACACCGTATGCCACTCTCTGATGTTTTACTTTTGTCTATACCTCTTTGCTCCACTGTACATCACTGTACTATACTGAATGCCACTGTACAACACTCTACTCAACTCTACTCTGTGATACTCTAGTCCACTGTACAACACTGCACACACGTCTTTATATGCCACTGCACCCCACTTTACTCAACTCTACTCTGACACAGTACTCCACTCTACTTCACTACTCTAATCCGCACCATTCCATTCTACACCACTCAGTGCCATTGCACTCTATACCACTGCATGCCAATCCGGTGTACCACACTCTACAGCACTGTACTGTATTATACACCACTTCACTCTACAATAATCAACTAGACTGTAAGCCACTCTTCTCTACTGTAACCTACATCGCTTTCCAATACAGTTCTACTGGACGACATTGTACTCCAATTTATGACGCTTTACTCAACTGTTTTCTACGCCACTCCACTCTACTGCACTCCACACCACTATACTTGACCTCACCCCACTCCTTTCTGACACTTCACTCCACTCCACACTACCCCTTTCCAGTGTACTCCACTCCACTATACTCTACAACATTTTATCCCACTCTATGCCACTGTACTATATTGTGCACTACGCTACTCCACTGTCTGTCACTCTACTCCACTGTCTGCAACTCCACTTTAAAACACTGTAGTATACTCCATGCCACTCTATGACACTCTATGCCCAAAAACTCTACCTCACTGTACTACACTGTATGACACTCAATGTCACACCACTCAACTTCTCTCTGTGATATATCACTCTACTATAAGACACAACACTCCACTCTATGACACTCTCCTCCACTGTACTCTATGACACTCCATTGATCACACTCCACTCTACTCCACCCTATTCCACTCTAAAATACTGTAGTCCAATCTAAAACACTCTACTCTAGTCTGTGACAGTCTGAAACACCCTACTTTACTGTGCACGCCATTCCACTGTACAGCACACTGCTCCAGTCTATGAATCTTGACTCCAGTATATGAGATACCATGCCACTACACTATATAACACTGTAATACAGGTATGATACACTACTACACTCTAGTCTTCTCCACTTGATTCAAATCTACAATACTCCAGTCTTTGACAATAGACTTTACAACACTTCCCTGCACTTTAATGTATACAGTCCAAATAACTCTCCACTTGCAACAGTGGACTCTAAGGTTTGAAACACATTTTTATTAAAACAAAATGAAAAAATTGAAATTCAATGAAAGAAAGCAAAGGTCAAAGCTTAGTTATAGTTAGGAAAACATATTTTCCCTATACAAACCAAGTTTAAACTACACAAACTTTCAAATGTCTGAAGTCATAACTATAACTTCAATTTACAATTTATTCACCACCTTCAAATTATTAGATGTACCGGACCTTATTACATGCTGTTTTCAGCACACTAACCCAACAACGCTATCTAAAACTCACCACTCTATCATGCACTATGTTGTGGTAAAAAATGTCATTTGAGAAGTTATAAGTGTACAGCAATCTGGTGTCTTGAAACCACGGAACGCACCTTCCTCCGTAGGTTGTTCCACCTCTTCCTGATGTCATCCCTGGTTCTTGGATGCTGTCCATAAATATATATTCACTGAAAAAAACAAAGGTTACAGGGACATTATAGTTAGGTTCTGAATTTACTCATACAAAACCACAGAAATACAGCAGTTATAGTTTGAGTTCGTACAAGTAACTAAAACTCGTGCCCTAAGGTATCTATAACTCACACCCTCCCCATGCACAATTGTCTCATCAATAACTTGATTGCAAATGTTGCAGTGAGACTATGAAAAATGGCGTAGAATATGTCATCAATGATATAACATGTGGAGTAATTAGCTGTGCATGGCGGTGGCGTTAGTTATAGTTACCTTAGGGCATGGGTTTTAGTTACTTGAAATAACTCTGACTTTAACTGCTGAATTTCTATGATCTTGTATGAGTAAATTCAGAACCTAACTATAACCTTGCTGTCTCATTTCATATTTTCATTGAATTTCTATGTTTTTTTTAACATATAGTTATTTTCATTGCTATAAGTGAATCCAACCACCGACGCAAAAGACCTTCTCCTGTGCCTTCTCCTGTGTGCAATAGGGGTTGCCCAAAAGGGCTGGCCTCTAGCCGGTCCTTACGGCCAACCCCCCTACCCACCCACTCCGTTGCTGTACACAGCACTTTGGCGCATGCATAGTGGACGTTTTCTATGGCCTCTCTGAGAGTGAGAATAGGTGTGAGAGGCTGCATCAGGGGTGAACGTGGCTGTCAGAGTGTCTCCTTGGGTGTGTGAGTGCATACATCAGTGTTTTAGTGGGTGTGTCAATATGTGCGTGGGTCTGTGAGTGGGTGCATCATGGTGTCAGTGGGTCTGTGAGTGGGTGTGTGATGGTCTGAATGGGCGTGTGAGTGGGTGCGTAACTGTGTGAGTGGGTCTGAGTGGGTGCTTGAGGGTCTGGCTGAGGCTGTTAGTGAGAGCATTAAGGTCTGAGTGGGTCTGTGAGTGGGTCTGTGAGTGGGTCTGTGAGTGGGTGCATAAGTATCTAAGAGGGTGTGTGAGTGGGACAATTGATTGAAAGAGAGGCAGAGAGAGCGAAAGTAAGAGGGAGAGGGATTTTTTTGTTTTTGATGTCTGATATACTTAGAATGAGTTATTTGTTTCCAATTTAAAAAAAAAAAAAAATGTTTAAATATGATAATTTAGAAGAAAAAATATAATTAATTAGTCCAGCTGGACTCGAACCTCCAAAGCTCAACGTGAAGGTCTGTGACCTCCACACTGAGCTACAGGGTTTTTATTTTATTTTTTGTTAGCCCTTTATAGGCTATCCAGGACCGCAAGGGAGCCCTCAATTGATTCCCCCATGGTCCCTATATATTTATTTCTTAATTTTTTGTAAGAACTTAAAAAAATAATACGCTCTTTAGGGGCCACCTGGCACTGCGTGGGAAGCCTTAAGGCCTCCCCCATGGTGTCATTGCTTCAGCACACGTGCAGGAGACAGAGATGAAAGCTCCCTGTTTGACAGTGGAACCTGCTTTAAAGGCCCCGGTGTCAAACAGTGGAGTGTTTGCTGTGGCTTGGCTGCAGTTGCAAAGCTGCAGCCAAGCCACAGCAAACAGCTATGCTCCGGGTTGGGCACCCCAGGACATAGCAGGAGACAGCCCTGGGGGGTTGGGGTCCCCAAGGCCATCAGTGGCTCCAAGAGGGGGGCAGCGTGGCCCACCTCCAACTAGGACATAGCCCTGGGGGGCGGTTGTCCCCAGGGCTTGGGGGGGCCACAGGCCCCTGCATGTTTTAAAAGGAAAGCCCTGGGGAGGTGGCGGTCTCCAGGGCAACAAGGGGGCTGTGGCATCCACTGCATATACTTTTATTAATGCCCCGGTGGTGTTGGTCCCCGGGGCTCTGGGGGTTGCAGCCCCCCACATGCATAAAAATGAAAGCCCTGGAGAGCTGGCAGTCCCTAGGGCAGCGGGGGGTGCGGGCCCCGTCATATTAATTATGGAAAGCCTTGGGGAGGTGGAGGTGGTGGTCCTCAGGGCAGCAGGGGGACCACAGGCTCCCCACATATTGATTAACGAAAACCCTGGGGAGGTGGCGGTCCCCAGGGCAGCGGGGCCTGCAGGCCCCCGCATATTAATAAATGAAAGCTCCAGGGAGGTGATGGTTCCCAGAGCTGTGGGGGGGCAGGAGGCAGGAGCCGCGCTTGTTTTTTTTAACAAGTGTTGCCACAAATTTCCGAATATTGCGAACTTGTGGCAACAAAATAATTTAAAAAAATGTTTTTAAAATCTGGGGGTGTACCTCTAGGATCACTGCCAACACTTTCTGGTTTGAATCAGCACTGTGCATTTCCCTCCACGAGCATGTCTTTGCTCAGGAATACTTCACGGCCAGAGATATACAAATTTGAATTTCCCTAAATTTCGCAAAAAAACTACTAAACAGATTTCCTCCAAATAAGCGAAAGCGTAATATGTGTACTGACAGCTAGCATTCTGCTACATTTGGTGTAATTCCATCCAGTGGTTCAGCCTGTAGTCGTGTCTAAAGAATCCTATGGGATTTGACATGGTAAACAATTTTTGAGCCCCTATTTCCTCAGTCCTCACTTAACGGATGACCCGAAACTTTCAATGTGCAACACAAATCACTGCAACACTTTATTTTTTTTAACTTTCGTGAAGATTAGTCAAACGGTGCAAAAGATATAGGCAAGTCAAAAAATGCTTTTCCTATGGCAACATGGTGCCAACTATAACTACCTACTGGAGACCACCAGTAGGCAATATATATATATATATATATATATACATATATATATATATATATATATACAGGGAGTGCAGAATTATTAGGCAAGTTGTATTTTTGAGGATTCATTTAATTATTGAACAACAACCATGTTCTCAATGAACCCAAAAAACTCATTAATATCAAAGCTGAATATTTTTGGAAGTAGTTTTTAGTTTGTTTTTAGTTTTAGCTATGTTAGGGGGATATCTGTGTGTGCAGGTGACTATTACTGTGCATAATTATTAGGCAACTTAACAAAAAACAAATATATACCCATTTCAATTATTTATTATTACCAGTGAAACCAATATAACATCTCAACATTCACAAATATACATTTCTGACATTCAAAAACAAAACAAAAACAAATCAGTGACCAATATAGCCACCTTTCTTTGCAAGGACACTCAAAAGCCTGCCATCCATGGATTCTGTCAGTGTTTTGATCTGTTCACCATCAACATTGCGTGCAGCAGCAACCACAGCCTCCCAGACACTGTTCAGAGAGGTGTACTGTTTTCCCTCCTTGTACATCTCACATTTGATGATGGACCACAGGTTCTCAATGGGGTTCAGATCAGGTGAACAAGGAGGCCATGTCATTAGATTTCCTTCTTTTATACCCTTTCTTGCCAGCCACGCTGTGGAGTACTTGGACGCGTGTGATGGAGCATTGTCCTGCATGAAAATCATGTTTTTCTTGAAGGATGCAGACTTCTTCCTGTACCACTGCTTGAAGAAGGTGTCTTCCAGGAACTGGCAGTAGGACTGGGAGTTGAGCTTGACTCCATCCTCAACCCGAAAAGGCCCCACAAGCTCATCTTTGATGATACCAGCCCAAACCAGTACTCCACCTCCACCTTGCTGGCGTCTGAGTCGGACTGGAGCTCTCTGCCCTTTACCAATCCAGCCACGGGCCCATCCATCTGGCCCATCAAGACTCACTCTCATTTCATCAGTCCATAAAACCTTAGAAAAATCAGTCTTGAGATATTTCTTGGCCCAGTCTTGACGTTTCAGCTTGTGTGTCTTGTTCAGTGGTGGTCGTCTTTCAGCCTTTCTTACCTTGGCCATGTCTCTGAGTATTGCACACCTTGTGCTTTTGGGCACTCCAGTGATGTTGCAGCTCTGAAATATGGCCAAACTGGTGGCAAGTGGCATCGTGGCAGCTGCACGCTTGACTTTTCTTAGTTCATGGGCAGTTATTTTGCGCCTTGGTTTTTCCACACGCTTCTTGCGACCCTGTTGACTATTTTGAATGAAACGCTTGATTGTTCGATGATCACGCTTCAGAAGCTTTGCAATTTTAAGAGTGCTGCATCCCTCTGCAAGATATCTCACTATTTTTGACTTTTCTGAGCCTGTCAAGTCCTTCTTTTGACCCATTTTGCCAAAGGAAATGAAGTTGCCTAATAATTATGCACACCTGATATAGGGTGTTGATGTCATTAGACCACACCCCTTCTCATTACAGAGATGCACATCACCTAATATGCTTAATTGGTAGTAGGCTTTCGAGCCTATACAGCTTGGAGTAAGACAACATGCATAAAGAGGATGATGTGGTCAAAATACTCATTTGCCTAATAATTCTGCACTCCCTGTATATATATATATATATATAGAGAGAGAGAGAGAGAGTGAGAGAGAGTATGGTGTTTCTGTATGAAATGTATTTTGGTTTGCTTCTTTGGCACAGCTACGGCCCAAACCCCTGGAAAGATTTACACTGAATTTGGCAGAATGCTAGATCTTTGTCCAGCAAGAGAGCTTTTTGTGATTTGGTGTCAATCCATTAGGTGGTTTTTGAGCAACTAATGCTCAAAAACTTTGTACATTTCACACTGCAGAGGCTCCGTGGACCTGAGAGATCTCAAGATGATATCTGATTGGCTGCCACCACAGCAACCAGGAAGTGGTAACAGCCATTTTAGGACTCAGGACTCAATCCCAAGTCTTAAGAAAAGAGGTTAAAAAAAGACATATGGGGCAGCATAGGAATGTTAGAACTTGTGCCTTCGCCATGCACTGCTAATTACCCCACAAATTACATCACTTCTGACATTCTCTATAATGTCATTGATAATATCAGTGCAACATTTGCAATTAAATTATTGATGAGCTGCATGGCGGGGGGCTTGAATTATAGTTAGCTATGGGCAAGAGTTATAGTTACCAGAGCTAACTACAGCTGGTGAATTTCTGTGGTTTTGTACGTTTAAAATGTTAAGTTGTCACTGACTACCCTAACTTAACCTTTGATTTTTTCAGTGAAACAAATATATATGTATATGTCTATATATATATATATATATTCACCATGGTCATAGTCAAAATTACTGAGTGAATATTCTCGTAGGTAAATATTTCTGACATAACCATAGGAAACCGCATCAGCTTTGACTGACAGACGCTAGTTGATGTGTTTTCTCCCTACCGTCTCTCATATACTAATTTGTATCTATTGTCAATTCACCATTACTCTAAAGATAAAAAAATTGCCCTGCACCAGTCTAAAATGTAATGTCACCATTTTGGCCACTCAAATTATGTCTCCCCTACTTTGGTTTGCAATAAGCTGTCATTTTCTTTACTGGAGCAATTCTCTTTTGCGGTCTATGTGTGAACTTATTCACTATATCAGTGAAACCAGACCCAAAGTGCAGCCCATCTGCATAAGCTTATTGTACATGAGTCTTAAAGCAGCTCATCCTCATGTTTGTATGGCCTTATGCACATTGCAGTGCGTGCAACCAGCCTTCATTTCAAGTCTGTCAGAACAACCTCTTTGCGTTGTTGTTAGCAGGACATATATGCAATCTGCTTGTGTGGCCTACGACCCATTATTTTCAATGCAAATGGACCACATTTATACTATGCATTATGTCATTCTGCTCTACACCTGGTACACTTGGACCTCATTTATGACATAGCTGCATGACCACATTGTACACCAGACTCGGTGCAACCACACCTTATTCACAGTGTGTATCTATAGCCTCCCTGTGTACTGTCCTTGAAGCAGTCGAGCTTCATTTGTGGCCTGTCATGAGAACCTCATTGAGCAGTAGCCTTGGACCTCATTGCGCATGCACCATCCTCCATGAAACCGGACCTCATTTGGTATCTGCACGAATTCAGTGTGGGATCCTTGCTGCACCCAGACCACATTTACAGCCCTTCTCCGTGACCTCATTGTGCGCCACCCTCGGTGCAGCCGGGCCTAGTCACATCTTTTATTTTCATTTATCATTAGGGAAAGGAAACGCAATGAAATTCGAGACTCCCCTTCTGTACTCTATTAAATATTTCAAGACTAAAATGTGTGCAGCAGCTGCAGTAGACGGCAGACCCATTATGCGCAATTAAAATCTGTATCACTTTCTTGGTGTGGTCAATTATTGAGCTCCGCATGTCATTTTGCTTCGCTGGTTTATTAAAGTACCCGTTTGAAAAATCATTCACCTGTGTTTATGGAGTGACACCTGTAATTTGTGTCCCGGGTTGCAAATCCAGTTCACATAACATAAAAGTGGACCACTCAAAAAACAGAACCAACACTGCACAGAATAGGCAGATTCGGCAGTAAGAAGGTAATTCAGTAAGCCAGTAAGCCAACCATGTGCACAAGATGTTGACACTGACAGGCTTAGATAGATTTCGGGTCAATCAACAGGTACCTTATCAAAAGGAAACGACTAAAAAGAAAAGGTGTAGCTAAAATCCAATGTTAATCGTATTTGTGTCTCACGTCTGTTTTTCTTTTGCATATGTATCTTCTCCTTTGTATATTTCGCAGCTCTACATAACATTATAATTAAAAGTATAGTTTCCACCCAGGTTGATCTCAAAATTGTGTTTGTTCTCTTCACCATTGAGTTCTCTTTGTTTTTTCTTCTTGCAAGCCATTACTAAAACAATGTCACATATATTAATTTAGTAAAGTAAGCAAGTCCTAGCTCCACTGTTTTCAATGTTGTGTATGATATTGTTTCAGCATTTATCTAGTACTCTCATACAACTACATTGCTACTGCTGCTTTATGTTGAAGATATGCCTAAATTCTACGAGGAAAGATTTCCAATGATAAAATAATCTTTGGCAAAGCCAGTAGGTCTGGTATCGGCTGCCAGCCTTTTGGCTTTGTCAGTACGTGTTTTGTTTTGTCATCGTTTTTGCAAATATTTATTGCTGGGGAATCTGCCAGGCCCTGGTCAATCTTAAAACATGGCTAAAGCAACATTTTGTTTGTGGCTTTAAAAAAGGACACGGTGCTATAGTAGTGCCTGGCACTGAAAGGAACTACTTTGGGTAAATATACTTCTTGCGAAAGGGCAGAATGTCAAAATGTGCGGATAATAGTGTATTTGCCCAAAAGGAATATAGCCGTAGATAGCCGTAGGAATATAGCCGTAGACAAATGATGATGGAAAAAGACACTGGTTTGAAATGGCACCAACAGAAGCCTAGGTCTGTCTTATAACCATTGCTTGGATATTTTCAAGAGAGAGACAAAGAAACAGTGTGAGATTCTGTTTATTGATGAACTCCGAATATATTACACCAATGGTATTTATAGCTTACCCCACACTTGGTGAGGACATACTGTGACAATCACATGTCCTATCAGAGCTAGAGCTGAATGACCAAGGAGAGGATCTGGGACTGCCAGCATGGACCGAGACAGGATGCATGGTTCACCAAGGTGGCTGCAGAGATTACCACACTGAAATGGACAGCAGCAGCATGTTTCTGACAATAGAGCACTTAGAAGTAAAGCAGCCAAAAACATTAGTAGGCACAAAAGGATAAACAGAAAAGAGAGGGCAAAGACTAAAAGGTTCAGGGGACCAGCAGGGGTGGAGAGCCAAGATAGGAAGAAATAACAAACGAAAATCAGGTGACAAACTGATGGAAGCAAAGTAAGCTCAAACTGAAGGGGTTACTTCCAGGCACTGACACAGCATCTGCACTAGCTTTTTATAGTCACTGACCCATAACACCCCTGACGTCCCACCCAAAACCCAGAATTGAGAACTAGCCTAGCTTTCATGTTCCCATCCGTTTTGCTCACCATTCCTGATCTCTTTTGAACTTAAAAGATCATCTTACCTCTGCATGGCTGGGTAAAGGTAATATGCTAGTGCAGTCTTCACTGATATTCCTGATACAGTGGCATCACTGACAATGAAGGTAGCCAGTGGCTAACCATTGCCATATGCTGTAGATAGCAGATGAAAGATGTGAATGACCCAATAACAGACCAATGAATGATACAGGCTGGCTCAGAGGCCCTTTTAAGTAAGCATATCAAACATATAATTTTGTTATACTCAAGAGGGCTTGGCTAATACCAGACATAAAAAATAGAATTGCCTAGGAGACAGCATCTTCATAAAAGTGAAAAAACAGAAATGATACCCTGGACTTGGTAGCAGGAAAAGTAGCTAGCCAGAACAAGAACTGCACCGGGCATGGCTTTCCCAGGTACGGGACCGTGTATACGGTCCAGGGAATGATGAGCTGGGGGTTGCGGGAGGGCAGGGGAAGGCATACTGGTCACCGCTTGATTAACATAAAGGAAGAAAAAGGGCTAGAACCTCCACCAACTACTAAACACCTCTACATGGAGAGAGCCCTAGTTCACTAATACTTGCTCATTATCACAGAATTAACCAATTGCCTGTCAGGTCAATGGGCACACATAAGTAGGCGATAAGAGCACCATAAAACAAAAAAAGGAGAACAATAGACCGGAACTCTAACCTGTGTGCATGTTGTGACATACTTCTCTGAAAACTCTTTTTGGTTAAGGATACCAGGGGAAAAGTAACCCTGCCGGTTATTGTAATGTATATCCCCCACTCCCCTCCCTCCACTTCACTAACCAAATAGCACCTCCTCCTTAAATTGCACGATAAAAACGTAAAAGAGAAATAAAATAAAAATAAGAAAAAGGGCATAAAGAGGATAGTAAACCTACGTACCTGACAGAGATTTCTTGTTTTCTTTTTCCTCTCTCTCTCCCCGGGGACTTGGGAGCTGGAAAGCGGCAAAGCGGATACCTGAAAGAAAAATAAAGGAAAAGAGGTCACCCGGGGACAGAAAACCAAGAACTGTTTAAAACAGAATTCTTAATAGACTATAAAAAAGGAAACCCCATACAATTGTCTCGCAATGCACTTAAAACATCTGGACAGCAATAAAAATTACTCAGTGTGGCACAATCCCAGTGTAATGTATCTGTGCATCCCCCCAGACAAATATACAAGGCATCCAGGGACAGTTAACGGCCTTGTACAGAGGTGTCAGAAGTGGGATATCCTATCCCAATGACAAGAGTCTGCCATGGAGGGACAACCCACACTAGCGGACATGATAGTACAGTTGGCCGAGGGACAAAGACATTTACAGCTCCTATGGGAAGAACACGTGAAGGAGGCACGTTCGGATAGAGATGCTCTCCAGACAACCTTAAAAAAATCAGGCCACAATAATTGCGAATAATCAATTAGTTCACAAGACAGCTTTAGGAAAACTCACTGAGACGATTGCTATTAGCAGAGTACATCCCAATGTTCCTAGCTCGGTCCTACAAAAACATCAGGAGAAGGAGGACCCAGACTCTTTCTTTACTAACTTTTTGAGAGGGTTGCTTCTTCCGCCAGTTGGCCACAGAAGTGTTGGGGACAATGTATCACCCCTCTGTTAACACGGAACTTACAATCAGCTTACCAAGCAGTCAATTCCGGTGAGATTACCCTGTGTATACATATCAAAAAGGCAATTTTGGAAAGGATTGGTTTAGACAAAGAGAGTTATAGACTTCGCTTCCGTCGCACTAAGTGGAGTCCGTCGGAAAACCCATGCGCACTCTGCTATAGAGTGCAAGATGAGAGTTACAAGTGGTTACACCCCCACTGAGTCTACTAAAGAGGAGATTCTCCAGGCAATCCTATTAGAACAATATTTAAAAGCATTACCTACCCCCACCAGAAATTGGATAAGACAGCATCCGGATGTGTCCAATTCGTCAGCCATTGAGTTGGCATGTGCCTATCATAGAGCACCAGATTTTTGAGGTACCATGGGGAAAACACTACTGGCACCGACAAAACTCTCCTTACCCAGCTCTGTGAGAAAAAAATATTGTTAGACTCTTCCCAACAAAACTCCCCCAGTCCGTGCACCCTTAAGAGAACCCATGTCGGCCCCACAATGTCACAATTGTGCTGAATTGGGGCATATAGCACAAACTTGTCCACAGAAATGCTCAACTGCAGAGCCCATGGAAATAGGGATGGCTAACGGAAGAGTGCTGTGGGAAAAGGGTACCTCTCCTAAATACATAAGGAATGTAATGGTAAACCAGAAGTTCAAACAAGCATTAGTAGATTCCGGATGCAACCATAGTGTTGTGAATGACAAATGGGTTAAACTAGACCAGTGGCTACCAGAAGAAACTGTCATTATTACCTGTGTCCTTGGGGACAGTAAAAGATATCCAGTTGCAGAGATCTTTATAAATTGGAGAGGATGGGAAGAAAAAACTGAAGGTGGGGGCGATCCCCGAACTGGTTGAGGACCTCATCATTGTGACTGATTTTGCTGCGTTCCCATCCCTGTTAGAGAATATAGATACAACAGACTCAAAAGAAACATGGTTACAAGAGGCTCCCTTCTGCCAGGAAGTTATTGAACCCCCCGGAACTCAAAACGCACCTGACTAAGAAACAAAAACGACTGCAAAAAGCCACCTATTGACTGAAGAATCCTAGTAATGCTTGGAAGAAGGGTGTTAATGAGAAATGAGTACTAACCAGTGCAGGAGAGTTCAGGATATGCCAAAGCGATGACCCCTCCCTTAAATATGACAGGAATACAGCCTCATCTAACCCTACAGAGCAGGTAGGTCCCTATTTTCAGGTTAAAAATGGGTTATTGTATAGGAGTGTCAAACAACAAGGAAGTACAAAAATGCAGTTAGTAGTCCCCAGGGACTACAGAGAGCAGGTGTTACATTTAGCCCATGGGCATGTAGGGGGTGGGCATTTTGGCCGAGACAAAACCGAAGAATATCTCCGACGGTTTTATTGTCCCGGAGTGTATGGGGATGTTCAGAGACACTGCCAACAGTGTCCTAAATGTCAATTGGTGAACCCAGGTAATGAGCCAGGAGCCCCCTTTATATCCATTACCAGTTATAGAGACACCTTTCACGAGAGTAGGTATGGATTTGGTGGGACCCCTAGTTTCTTCTTCCAGTGCTTATCAATACATCTTGGTTCTGGTTGATTATGCCTCCAGATATCCAGAGGCTTTTCCTCTCAGCAGTATGATGACAAAGAGCATAGCACAAGCCATGATCGGTTTCTTCGCTAGAGTGGGGATTACAAAGGAAATACTAACGGACCAAGAAACTTTATTTATGTCTCGATTATTGCCCGAAGTTTGCCAATTACTAGGGGCCAGATGTAGCAAAATGCAAAATTGCGACTTGCAATTTGCGAGTCCATCCGACTCGCAAATTGCAAGTCGCAATTTGCTATGCAGTACGGTGTCTCAGACACCGACTGCGACTCGCAATGGGGTCGCAATGACCCACCTCATCAATATTAATGAGGTGGGTCGCAAATTGCGGCCCCATAGCGACTATAGGCACTCGCAAACATGGAGGCCTGCTGTAGTCAGCAGACCTCCATGTTCGTGACTGCTTTTAAATAAAGCAGTTTTTTTTTTTTAAGTGTAGCCCGTTTTCCTTAAAGGAAAACGAGTTGCACTTAAAATAAAAAAAACGAAACCTTTAGTTTCGGTATTTTTTCAGGGCAGGTAGTGGTCCCTTGGACCACTACCTGCCCTGAAAAAATAGTTTTGGGTCCATTCACAAAGGGGAAGGGGTCCCATGGGGACCCCTTCCCATTTGCGAGTGGGTTACCATCCACTTCAAGTGGATGGTAACTGCGACTCCATTTGCGACCGCATATGCGGTCGCAAATGGAATTGCATTCCACTGCGAATCGCAAATAGGAAGGGAACACCCCTTCCTATTTGCAATTCGGAAATGCATTTTGCGAGTCGGTCCCAACTCGCAAAATGCATTTCTGCATGGGAAACACGCATTTGCGAGTCGCAAACAGCAAATTTTGCCGTTTGCGAGTCGCAAAGTGTTTCCTGCATCTGGCCCTAGCTGTCTGACAGATTAGGACATCTGTTTATTATCCACAAACCAATGGCCTGGTCGAAAGGTATAATAAAACCATTTAAAATTTGTTACGGAAAATCATAAATGAAACGGGGAAAGACTGGGACAAAAAACTACCTTTAGTCCTATATGCTCCGAACACATGTCCAATCATCTACTGGATATAGCCCTTTTGAGTTGTTATTCAGAAGACAACCACGAACTCTCTTAGACGTGACAGGAGAACAGTGGGAGGAAACTAATGAAGAGGCTAAAGACATTCTCAAGTATACCAGGGAGTTGAAAGAAAACCTAATCACAGTTTGGGATGAGGTACATTTCAATCTTGAGGTGAGTCAGGGAAGACAGAAGAAGCACTATGATGTAAGTAAGAAACTCAGTGAATAAAACGTTATTAACCAAGTGTTAATCCTGTTACCCACATCCGAAAACACATTTCTAGCCAAATGGCAGGGACCCTACCGAATTATGGGCAAAATAACTCCAGTTACCTACAGGGTAGAGATACCAGAAGGTTCCAATAAAGGCCAAATCTACCATATAAATTTACTAAAAGAATGGAAAGAGAGCAAAACTTCTATTTCTATGAACAACACCACATTGTTCATTACAGCCACCCAGCCCATAGAAATACCAGTACTTCCCCCACTGGAGGGAGAAGACCAACTGATAGAGCCTACATACGAGGCCCAGTTAACCGAAGTACAGAAAACCCAACTGAAGCTGGTAGTGGATAACAATAGAGATGTCTTTTTCAAAATTCCTGGTAAAACCACCTTAATTCAACACCATATTAGAACCATTGAAGGAAAGGTTTCTGGACAAAAACCCTATTGAATCCCAGAAGCTCGAAGACTGCTAGTTGAAAAAGAAGTAAAGGAAATGCTAGAGGCAGGCATCATAGAAGCGTCTTCTAGTCCTTGGTGTTCCCCAGTGGTTTTAGTCCCCAAACCAAATGGAAATGTTAGATTTTGTATTGATTTCTGTCAACTTAATTCCCTGTCCCAATTTGATGCATATCCCATGCCTCGAGTTGATGATTTGCTCGAGCGCCTAGGACAGGCCAAGTTTCTGACTACTCTGGATTTGACTAAAGGGTGCTGGCACATTCCCCTAAACCCTTCCTATAAAGAGAAAACAGCCTTTGCTACCTCTTCAGGGCTATATCACTTTGCTGTGTTACCAATCGGACTGCACAGGGCTCCTGCTACTTTTCAAAGGTTAATGGATATTGTACTACGACCTCACCAAGACTATGCAGGAGCATATTTAGATGACATAAATAGTCCCACTTGGGCACAACACTTAGATCACGTATCTAAAGTACTCCAGGCCCTCAGGAAAGCTGGACTAACAGCAAATTCAGAGAAGGGTAGCTGGGGCAGACTGCTATTAAATACCTGGGATACGTCATTGAAATCCAATGTATTAAACCCCAAATTGGTAAGGTAGAGGATACAGAACAGATACCAGTACCTAAATGCAAAAAAGACATAGGAGCCTTTTTAGGGATGATTGGGTATTATAGACAGTTCATTCCTCTTTTTTCCTCCATCGCAGCTCAATTAACTTCCTTGTTAGAGAAAGTCTGTCCTAACAGGATAAACGGATTGTCTGATGAACAATTTCACAGTTATATGACCGTAAAAAC
Source organism: Pleurodeles waltl (assembly GCF_031143425.1). NCBI lineage: Eukaryota > Metazoa > Chordata > Amphibia > Caudata > Salamandridae > Pleurodeles > Pleurodeles waltl. The sequence goes on from NC_090449.1 coordinate 731,236,664, forward strand.
CCTCCTCAATACTAAACCGGTTTTACAATGTCCCAACTTCCAGAAGTAGTTTTTCCTTCAGACAGATGGCGAGGGCACGAGCTATGTTACCGTAGGGAGCGAGTTACAGTTACTTAAAATAACTATAACTGCTGAATTTCTATGGTTTTGTATGAGTAAATCCGGAACCTAACTATAATGTCCCAGTGTTTTTTTCAGTGAATTTCTATTTTCTTTTTAATGTAAAGTAATTTTAATTTCTATATGTTAATCCAAAAACCTCTGCACATGGCCTTCGGCCATGCACTGCGGGAGTTGGCCCTGCAGCCAACTCCCTATAACCACCTAACCCACACCACACATGTCCTTCGGCAGTGCATGGTAGGAGTTGGCCACAGGTCTGTCTCTCTGGGTGTGAGAATAGGTGTGAGATTGTGTCTCTGGGTATGAGAGTGTCTGTCTGGGTGTGAGAGTAGGTACGTGATGGTCTGCGTGGGTCTGTGAGTGGATACGTCAGTGTGTTAGTGGGTCTGTGAATGGGTGCACCAATGTCTGAGTGGGTCTGTGAGTGGGTGTGTCAGTGTCTGAGTGGGTCAGTGAGTGGGTGTATGAGGGCCTGAGTGGTGTTGTGAGTGGGTGCGTTAGTGTCTGAGTGGGTCTGTGAGTAAATGCATGAGGGTCTGAGTGGGCCTATGAGTGGGTGTGTGAATGTCTCAGTGGGTCTGTGAGTGAGTGTCCGAGTGGGTCTGAAAGTGGGTATATTAATCTCTGAGTGGGTGCATGAGTGTGTAAGTGCTTCTATGAGTAAATGATTTATTTAGTGTACGAATGAGTCTGTGAATTTTTTTTCTAACTTTTTTGCTGATATTCGCGAATTCATCTCAACGTTACACGGGGGGTTAATGCCGCAAAGTGTTCAGGAATATCATGAGTGGTAAAAAAATCATTTAAAATTGATATTTTGAACCTTAAACACCCCTATAGCACACCCCTGGGGTCAGGGTACCTCCACCTTGACCCCTTATATCACTTTTTATTTTATTTTATTTTTCAGCCTAAGGGACCGTATCCCATAACCTAAAATGGCAGCCGCAACTTTCTGGTCAGGGTGCGGTCAGCCAATCAAAACATTCCTATTGGTGCGCACATTCGCAAATTTGCTGCGGTAATCGCAAAAACATTGCGATGGATCAGCGGCCCTAGATATATAAATTTATTTTGCCTTTAATATCTTGAAAACTACTGAACGGATTTTTGCCAAATAACTAAAAACACAATCTCAAGTAACTATAACTTGTACCCGAAGGTAACTATAACCATGCAAGTTGTTCATCAAAAGATTTAGTGCAAATATTACATTGACAATATCAATGATGTTATCAAATGTGTCATGAGTGAAGTCATTTGTGGTGTAATTATCAGTGCATGGCGAGGGTGGGAGTTATAGTTACCTTAGGGCACGAATTATAGTTACTTGAGATAATTCTAACTATCACAGGTGAATTTCTGTGGTTTTGTATGTTTAAAATGTGAGCCTAACTATAACGTCCCTGTAACTTATGTTTTTTAAAGTAAATTTATATGGTTTTTTTAATTCTATTTCCTAACTTTAACGTCCCTGTAACCTTTGTTTTTTTTCAGTGAATTTCTATTGTTTTTTAATGTATAGTACTTTTCATTAATTTACATTAATCTAAACACTGCAGTGCACGGCCTTTAGCCGTGCATGCCACCGGCTGGCTGCAAGGCCAGGGCTGTGGCCAGAACACACTGCCAAGTGATAGTAGGATTTGAACATTCAGCCTACTGACAGCACAAGACCGTGGCCATTAGGCCAGAAGTGACTCTGTTCCACTCTGCATCCAAATGCAACTATAACATTTGTCCCAAACATCTTGCTAGTTTTACTTTTTGAAGTCATTGCATGAAAAGACATTTGCAATGACAATCTCTCGCTCTCTCTCTTCCATCCCATTGACAGGACCGGCGGGGGAAGCCTGAAGGCCCCTGTGGTCCTAGTCATCTCCCCACATCCTGTGGGAGCTGGCATTGCTCTCACAAGCAGGGAGCTGCTTTTAATAGCATCTCCCTGCTTGCGGGAGAAATGTGTTCATCTGTCTTTCCCTCGTGCAGGGAAGACAGATGAAACCTCGGCTTTCGGCAAGTGGAAGCTTCAAACAGCTCTCACTCGCAGAAAGCAGACTTTGTTTACTTCTGCTTGGTGGAAGCTGTCAGCTCCTCCCCCAGCAAAAACAAACAGCTATGTCCTGGGGGGTGGACACCCAAGGACAGAGCAGGAGCTGGCCTGGGGGGCGACCCCAGGGCAATGATTGGCTCCGCGAGAGGGGCAGCGTGGCTCCCCCTCCTACTTTAATAGCCCCAGGTAGTGGTCATTCCTGGTGTTTGGGGGACTGAAACAGAACCCGCTCATTCTTTTATTGAAGCATTGGGGAGGTGGGGGTCCCAGGGGCTGTAGGACCACCACCTCCCCAGGGCTGCAGGGGATCGATATATATATATTGTCAGTCTTGCTTCAACTGAACATTTAGGAAGTCATGCAGACTCCTCTTTCCTGTCACTAAGATAGTGGTAGTGTAATCAGTGAGTTAGCATTCTCTGTGCATTTCTTTGTGTAGTTCATACAGTTCCAATCTCCGAGTGATGTGTACTATGCACTTATGCATTGAAAAGGGAGACTGAGTTGGCCCATCAAAGGGGGTGAGAAGCAAAGATCATTTGCTGCAATGCATTAGTAATTACAAATGTAGTTTTGGATTAGGAATAGGGTTTAGTTAGGAGATTAACTGTACCACTAATCATTTTTTTTCTCTTGTTTATTTTTTAAATCAGCCTCCAGGAACAAGAAGAGGGCACCATTGAAGGTGGGTCTGGGTGAATGGGGTGCCACTACCAGTGCTGCAGCAAGTAGAAGTACCACCAGCAGCACTGTGGCCGATGGATCTGCTGGCCCCAGTAAGTCCTGTTGTTATTATTTCCCTAACTTTTACCCCTCTCCATTTAGAATAATTTTGCCTTGTTTATTTTGTTATACTGTCTCCTTTTTTCAACTCCTCTTCTATCTAATGCTTGTTAAATTCTTGCAATCCCTTCATTATGCTTTTTTTCTATATTTCAGTAGCTGAGTTCTTTCTGTCTGTACTACTCTATAGCTCTCTTCTGCTTTGTTAGTAGGCGTTCCCTCTCCCTTATATCTTGGGGGCTGGTATTGTAAGACTAAGAGAAGAACAGATTTTAGGTACTCTACTGTGAAGACTGCAGGTCCAAGTGAGGTATTTTTTACTGTGCGTGTTTGTTGAGAAGGCTTTCTTTTTCTTGCTCATACTCAAAAAGTAAAACGCGAAAGTGGCCATGTTCATGGTTGACCCCCCCAATTTTGTGTTGTGATATCATTCGTTCTATACCAGCAGTTTCAATGACAGCACAGCATGACAGGAAAGATGAACGATGTCCATTGCATTTGCTAACCAAAACCATATGTTCTTCATTGACCAATTAATTCCACCCCTTCATTGCACTTCAGTGACTCTTAGTCATCGTAGCTCTGCCCCTCCATTACGAAACCAAAACCACATGTCCTTTATTGACCAATTAATTCAACCCCTTCATTACACTGCAGTGACTCAGAGTCATCATAGCTCTGTCCCTCCATTGCGAAATGTTTTTTGTTTGCTTAACTACCTAGCTTTTCTAATATTGTCAACCAACAAAATGCCGAAAGTGATATTACAGCTGCCCGAGCTGCAGACTGCAGAGAGTAGCAAAGTCCCCGATACGTTAGTGTGCCTCCTTTAATTTAGCACAACAAGAATACTTATACTGCATAGTGCTTAATGTCTTAGTAATTAATGAGAAGTCATTTATTTTTATTTTTACACACAAAGGCCCTCATTACAACCCTGGGGGTCAAAGACGGCCAGGGTTGAATTGGCGATCGCACCGCCAACAGGCTGGCGGTACAATTTGCCATATTTTGACCGCGCGGTAGTGCCGCGGTCACACCGCCGGGACTGGCGGTTTTCCGCCATTGTTGTCCCGACAGTTATAATCCTCCAGGGCAGCGCTGCTTGCAGCGCTGCCCTGGGGATAATGACTCCCCTTCCCTCCAGCCTTTCCATGGCAGTGAAGACCACCATGGAAAGGCTGGAGTGAAGGGGAGTCGCAGGGACCCTGGGGCCCCTGCACTGCACTTGTCATGGGCAGTGCAGGGTCCCCAGGCACAGCCCCACCCTGCTTTTCACTGTCTGCACAGCAGACAGTGAAAAGCACGACGGGTGCAGCTGCACCCATCGCTCGGCCGCAACACCGCCGGCTCCATTAGGAGCCAGCTGCAATGTTACGGCCAACATCCCCGCAGGGGCGGCGGGCGAAAACTCTGTTTCCACCCGCCGGCCCAGCGGGGATGTTGAAATGCGGCCGGCGGGTTTGCGGCCGCATAGGCGGCCGCTTGGCGGTTCAACCTTGGCGGGCAGCCTCCGCCACCCGCCAAGGTTGTAATGAGGGCCAAAGTGTCTGGTTAGTTTTTACTAGGAAATTCTTTAAAAGACTTAGGCCCTCATTACAACCTTGGTGGGCGTCGGAGGCCGCCCGCCAAGGTTGGTCCGCCAAGCGGCGGCCTATGCGCCCGCAAACCTGGCAGCCGCATTTCAACATCCCCGCTGGGCCAGCGGGCGGAAACAGAGTTTCCGCCCGCCGGCCCAGTGGGGATGTCGGCTCTAACATTGCAGCCGGGTCCTAATGGAGCCGGCGGTGTTGCGGCCGTGCGACGGGTGCAGCTGCACCCATCGTGCTTTTTTCTGTCTGCTGTGCAGACAGTGAAAAGCAGGGTGGGGCTGTGCCTGGGGGGCCCTGCACTGCCCATGCCAAGAGCATGGGCAGTGCAGAGGCCCCCAGGGGCCCCGCAACTCCCCTTCCCGCCAGACTGTCCATGGCGGTATCTACTGCCATGGACAGGCCGACAGGAAGGGGAGTAATAATCCCCAGGGCAGCGCTGCAAGCAGCGCTGGCGGATTATAACCGCCGGGACAACGATGGCGGAAAACCGCCAGTCCCAGCGGTGTGACCGCGGAGGTACCGCCGCGTTCAAAATATGGCGAATTATACCGCCAGCCTGTTGGCGGTGCAATCGCCAATTCAACTCTGGCGGCCTTTGACCGCCAGGATTGTAATGAGGGCCTTAATTCCCTGCAGTCAATCAGTGCTTTTATGTGAGGCATGTATGAGTAAATAATGGCCCTGTGACTCCTGATCACATCAAATTCCAATGGCCCTAGGGTACCATCAATGTACTGCTACTGTGCCACTATATAATTTTAAACAAGTCTTTGCACAGAGCGTTGTTAACAATGTTTTTTTTTCTTTCTTGATATAGCTACCCCTGCTGGTCCATCACAACTACCTACTCCACAGGAGACATCAGCCCGGCTGAAGAGGCAGAAGATGGAGGTCATCCAGGCAGAATGCCATCAGCTGGTTGTTCTGGAAGAGGAGTAGGAGGTTGAGGGGGCACCTTCCCTGTGCCCCAGTTCCTCCAGCCAGCCAACAGTGCCTCTGTCCTGGCCACACCATCACCAGCACCACTGGCAGCTGGTAGCCACCCAAGTCTCCACTTCTGCCCTCCCACAGAGTTTACTTCCAACGCCGCATGCTGCGCTAGCTGCCACAGCTTTGTCAGCAGGTGGCAACCCTTGAACAGGAAGTGGGAAGGCTCCAGACCCGCATCAATGGTGCCCTCTCCTGAAGCCCTTTTATTTTTTTGTTTTGGTGGAAAGGACTTTTGATGTGGGTGGAATGGGTGGGAATTGGGAAGGGACTTTAGAGTTTGGACTAGTCTTCTTTGGACTTTTTTCGAACATTGGTTGGGGACAGGATGAGTTGTTTGGTGAGAGGGCTGAGCCTGTTGTGGATGGATAGGATGGGTTTTAGTTATATTAATGAAGTTGAAAATAAGAAAAGTAAAGGGAAAAATTATTCTTATATATTATACCTGAAATTATTTTGTGTTTTACTTTTACTTTACACTGCTGCCTTTTCCGCTGCATGTTTTTTTAAATCTGCTTATCAAAATGTATTCCAGATAGTTATAGTTAGTTATACCCTTGTTCTACTACCCTCTGTAACTATCTTGACCATTAGGGGTGTATGCTGCCATTGCCTACAACAATCTAGATAAACAAGAACACTTTTCTGCAGTAGAAGTTAGTTACTCACTAACTAAACTAGTTCACTTCACTCCATAGTTCTCCTACCTGAATAGATTAAATGATGGCTGCTACCTCTCTCAATGTTCCAAACACCTTACTGCAGAGTTTCCCAAGGTACCTTCTTAATGGTGGTGGTGGTAGTAGTAGCAGGCTTGTGCGCTAACAGGGAAAACATCACAAGCGAGGTCCCACTCTCACCTAGGTAAACTCCAAATGTAGGACTAATCAAAAGGATTATCCATCACAGGCAACTAGACTAAAAGAAAGCACAAAGTTAGTGGATTGTATTTATATCATAACTTTACCAAGACTGAGACCAGACTACACCATGACGCAACATAGAAGACCTGATATAATAAAAAAAACCAGCAATAGTACTTTCTTCTGAGCAATGGGGTGCTAGTATTTAATTAAAACTAAACTTATGAAATCCATAAATCAGGAGAAGTTGACTCAGGAGTGGACATGGTTACGTGTTTACAAGGCCAGAATGATGATGTTGATGAATGATGTTTGTGTAAAATAGAATCTCTAGATAGAAGTATACATCCTAGTCCAGGTCCTGATCAGGGTAAGCCACAACACAATCCAAATTAAGATGTGCCCACCCTTTTGTAGTTTGGCACAGAGCAGGCAGGCTTAACTTAGAAGACAATGAATAAAATATTCGTGCAGTATCTCATACAGTAACACAGTGAAAACACTACAAAAAGTACTCCACACCAGCTTAGAAAAATAGCTAATATTTACCAGAATAAAATAAGAGAAAATTACAAAAAATCCAATAGGCAAAAGTCAAGATATCACTTCTTAAAGGTTTAAATGAGTCTCAATCCTTAAGAATCAGTGGTTATATCACACAGTACATGGAATGCGTCAAAAATAACAATGCATGGGAGCCACAGAGGAAGAGATGTGTTGAAAAATAAGGCACTGTGTTGGATTTTTTGGGCACAGCACAGACGATGCGTCATTTCTTTCCATGCTGCAAGGTGATGTGTCGATTTCCAGGAGCACAGCCTTGGTTCATCACTGAGATGCATGGATATTTTGATGCACAGGGATGATGGGTTGAAAATCCTTGAGGTGCTGGTGAGAAGGAGCAGACGCTGCATCACTCCGGTGGGCGATGCAGTAATCGTTCAGCCACGAGGCATGCGCTGCATCAATTTCTGAAGGCGCTGCCTTGATTTTTCAATGCATGGGGATTTTCTACTTTTAGGTGAAGTCGTTGTGGCCCTGAGCCTTCAGAACACAAGCCAAGCTCAATACAACCCCTTGGAGAGCACTTGTGGGGAAGGCAGAGTCCTTCCAGCAGAGTCAGAGGCCAGGAGACAGCAGGGCGACAAGCAGGGCAGCGGTCCTTCTCAGCAAAGCAGACCAGATGAGTCCTGTGGGCAGCCAGTCAGTCCCTTTGACAGAGTCCAGGTATAAATCCAGAAGTGTCTAATATGGTGGGGTCAGAGACCCAGTATGTATACCCCAAAATGCCTTTGAAGGGGCAGAACCTTCAAAGAGTGGTTTTGGAGTGCACAAGTTCCCCTTTCAACCCAGCCCTGTCTGCCAGGATCCCTGTGGGGGGGGGGGGGGAGTTATCAGTCCTTTGTCTGAGGGCAGGCCACTAACATTTAAGTGTAAGAGAGGGCCCCCTCCACCCTTTCCTGCCCAGTGAGACCCATTCAGTACGCAGATGAATGCAGATGTGACTGAGTGTCCTATGTTTATGGCAGTATAGGTGAAATGCGCAAGGGGAGCTGTCAACCAGCACAGACCAGATGTGGATTGGAGACAGGCAGTAAGGCACAGATGGCAGTAAGTGCAGAGAAATGTCCACTTTCTAAAAGTTGCATTTCTAAAATAATAATTATAAATGCAACTTCACCAGTAAGCAGGATGTTCTATTACCATTCGGGTCTTACTAAACATGAGAGGGCTACTCTTTTCAGATCAGAATCTACCACTTAAAAGTATATAGGGCAATTCTAATGCTGGCCTATGAGAGGAGCAGGCCTCACAGTACTAGAAAACAAATTTGTGAGTTTCCCCTATCAGGATATGTAAAACACATAAGTATGTGTCCTGCCTTTTACTTACATAGCACCTTGCCCTATGGGTTAACTATGGCCAACCTTAGGCGTGATAATTGTAGAAAGAGTGGAGTTTAAGGCTTGGCAAGTAGTTTTAAATGCCAAATCGAAGTGGCAATAAAACTGCACGTATAGGCTTTGCAATGGCAGGCATGAGACATGCTTAAGGGGCTACTTATGTGGGTGGCACAACCAGTGCTGCAGGTCTACTAGTAGCATTTAATTTACAGGCCATGGGTACCACCAGTGCATTTTACTGGGGACTTACAAGTAAATTAAATATGCCAATAGGGTAGGAACCAATGTTACCATGTTAAGGGGAGAGAGCACATGTACTTTAGCACTGGTCAGCAGTGGTAAAGTGTGCTGAGTCCTAAAACCAGCAAAAACAGGGTCAGAAAAATGGAGGGAGGTAGGCAAAAAGTTGGGGGGTGACCACCCTAAGGATGTCAGGTTTAACAATGTTATATATGTAAACTATGGATCCCTTTTATGCGTGGGTGGGTAAGGGGGGCCGGTGTGGGGTATTGCTCAGGTAATAGAAGATCCTTCAGTATGCTGATGTCAATTTCACCACATATGCCCCACCAAGTGTGTGATCCATTTGTGGTGTAAATTAAGTCACGCCTCAATACATCACACAGCCCAGGGGAAGAGGGTTAGAGGTTTGATGAATGAATGGGAAAGGGGAGTTGAGAAAATCAGTGACAAAGACAAATACAACACGACAACAATATTCATCAGGATGATGAGCAGCACATCATCATCATCAATCTATTATTGAAGGGAATGAAGGAATCATGCAGTTCAGTTAAGTGCATTACAAACAGTCCTTCAGCCCCAGAGACCCAAATTATATCTAAATGTTCTTTCATCTAGGTTTCAAAAATACAAATGATGGAGGAGTGAGCCAACAGAGTTCAAAAAAATTATGATTGATAAAAGAAAAATGATACTGTATATAAATACCATATTGGGCGGTGCATCTGCATTCTTTTCAGAATGTCCATCTTGGGTGCCTGGCTGAATCAGTCAGGTAAGGTAAGCAGGAGTGTTATGGAGCTTTTGCCTTCCAAGCAGGACAAGAGAAAGCCAGCGGATCGTAAAACAGAAACAATATTGTAAAGTCAAGGGGAAGGACAGAAGGTAAGCTTCATGAGGAGTGTACCAAGACTCACAGGCAGAGCAGGAGGATTGGCTGCTGCAATCATTCATTTTATGACTCATGTGCAATCGATTAACTGAGAAGTGAGAGCAATTTACAACCAATCATGGAAAAGTAGCTGTATGTACCGGACTGATCAATCTCACAACCGTCATCATAACATTTAGCCAAGTGCATATATCATGTGATGATAATGTGGTATCACAAGCCTGTCTCCAGTTACAAGCAACAGCCCCCCTAACCACAACCACATCAGAGAAATTTCAAATTTTAGCCAGCACACACACTAGCAGCATTTCCCAAATCAGAGCACCTCTCTCCAGGCCACGGAGTGGAGTAAGCCTCAGAGACATCATCATGTTAGTTTCCCTTTGAAGTTGATAACTTCCTTCATCTGGCTGTTGAGGTAGTCCCCCACTGAGCTCTTCCATCCTCCTCCTGACTCCAAGAAACAAATCAGCCTAACTCCGTCCCGACCCGAGCGAGATAGACCTGTAGTGCACTGCTGTTGAAGAACAAGAATAGAAACAGAATTTGAGAATTATGTGTAGATTTGTGTTTGTAAACTAAAGTGACTGGTCTGGTCTTTGAAAAACCAGAAAAAAGGAGTTCACCCTGCACGTAAACCTTATTAAGTGTGAAAGGGATAATCACCTTCAGGAAACATGTTCACCCATCAGGCTCCAAACTTTGTAAATCATCAAAATCAAGTTCACAAATTAGTTGAACACTCTCCCTCACTGTCTGCCACCACATGAATCATTAATCATCACTCACAATCTCTCAATAATATATCACTCATTGCTACAATAGTAACCTGCTCTAATCCAAGCATGGTGGTACACAATTGTATCACCTCTTTGATGCAGGGCAAGCAACTCATTGAAATTTGGCAGTCTTGTAAATCAAGTGATCTTTACTGGGGAAGTTCTGCTAGGGGATGAAAAAAGGATAGGCATTGGAAGGGGCAGTCATTGTCTCCAATGTCCTTGAAGGGAATGCGGAGACTTCTTTACTGCACACTGGTCTATCTCCAATCTGGCCATACATGTGCCTAAAAATGGCGGGGCTGCATAGGTCAGACACAAACAAAATGTATAATGTTCCTGTAGCTATATCCATTTTTCTTTTGGTTTCTTTTTCTGGCAAAGCACTGCACAGTTCGATGAGAAATCATTTTAATGGTTCTATGGTGGCTTGCTCAGTCAGGGAAGTAGAGTTTGTCCTCAAAATAGGTGGTTTGCCCAGAAGTTGGCCAGCTAACACACATCGGTCTGCCCAATCACCATCATCCTCCTCCTTCTCCTGTGGCATTTCAAGAACAGTAAAATTGATTGGTATGAAGTTTTGGTTCATTTTGATCATGGTCACTCTCAATGTTTTGAGGTAAGAGACTGGTTCTTTTCACTATGACAACTGCACCAGCTGCACTGAACACACGCTCAGCAGACACAGGGCCTCATTCCGACCCTTGCGGTACAAGACCGCCAGGGCCGGGGGCAACGGAAGCACCGCCAACAGGCTGGCGGTGCTTCATTGCCCATTCTGACCGCTGCGTTAAAGCCGCGGTCAGAAAAGGGAATCCGGCGGTTTCCCGCCGGATTTCCCCTGCTTGGGCAGAACCTCCATGGCGGCGCTGCAAGCAGCGCCGCCATGGAGATTCCGACCCCCTTCCCGCCATCCTGTTCCTGGCGGTTTTTACCGCCAGGAACAGGATGGCGGGAATGGGTGTCGTGGGGCCCCTGGGGGCCCCTGCATGGCCCATGCCACTGGCATGGGCAGTGCAGGGGCCCCCTAACAGGGCCCCAGGGAGATTTTCACTGTCTGCATTGCAGACAGTGAAAATCGCGACAGGTGCAACTGCACCCGTCGCACCCCTGCAACACCGCCGGCTCCATTTGGAGCCGGCCTCTGTGTTGCAGGGCCTTTCCCGCTGGGCCGGCGGGTGCTCCCTTGGCGGGCACCCGCCGGCCCAGCAGTAAAGTCAGAATGGCCTCCGCGGTCTTCTGACCGCGGAGCGGCCATTTGGCGGTTCACGCCAGACGGGCACCTTCCGCCGCCCACCAGGGTCAGAATGACCCTCACAGTGTCTACCAGACAAGCAAGGTACTTTATTGCCAGCCTGCTGAGCTCTGGTCTTTGGCACATCTTCACTTTGCAACAGACCAATGGGTCATCCAGATAGTTCTGGAACATCCGCTGAATGGTCATTGGTGCTGCCAATTGTTTGCCCTCTTTTGCCTTCACCTCTGCACTTAACTTAAGCCCTGCCATTTGAAACCAAGAAATTACAGAGGCTGGGTCCAATTCTTTTGTTGCTGATGTTGCTGGTGTTCTTGTTGCTGGTGTTGGCTGCTGTGAGACAACAGCACTGCCCTCTCTGCAGGTTAAAGGCTGCATACCAGAACTTTTGCCCCGGGCCTCTAGCTTCCAGCCATTCCGCTTACAGGTCTCTCGCTTGCTCAAGAATCCTCAGCTTGTATAGTAAAAAATCCCATACAGAAAAAGGAATGAAAGTGGCTAGTATTTTTTTGTACCGTGGATCAAGAATTGTGGCAATAGGTGTACTCTTTGGAGGACACAATGGCCCTCATTACAACCATGGCGGTCGGTGTTATAGCGGCGGTAATACCGCCAACAGGCCGGCGGTAAAAAAAATGGGATGACGACCAAGGCAGAAACCGCCCACACAGACAGCCACTTTAACACTCCGACTACCACGGCGGTAGCAACAAACGCCGCGGCAGTCACTGCCAACAGACAGGCAGAAGACAATGTACCGCCCACCCCATCACAACCCGCCTATCCGCCAGCTTTTCCAGGGCGGTACCAATGCCATCAAAAGCACGGTGGAAACAGAACACAGAAAGGAAACCACTCACCTCTCGACACTCAATGAAGAACCAGGACGCCATGGAGCCCGAGTTACAGGTCCTGCCCATGCTGGTTTACCTCCTCATCTACCGGGAATACGAAAGGCGGTGGCGACGACCACGGTGAGTACTGCACCTAGTGCACAGGGGAGGGGAGAGGAAAAAGAGAGTGACACACACAAGCAACACGCAACACCCCCACCCCCACCCTCACCCACAACACCATACACACAAACACATGCATCAACATTACATTTACACCCCGTAACCCCCTGGAAGAATGCAAGGACAAAAGGAATTGAGTTAAATCAGTGATATATTAGAAATAGGCAGATATACGTGATGAATAGAAAAACAGTATTCACAAAAATGTACAATATGTACATAAGGCCGTACATTGTCCCTTCAAAATGTCAGTGGGCCACTGGGCCAAAAATCATGGGCCATGCCCACACTTGACTCCTGCCTCAATACGGAGAGAACACTGCAGGGGCATCAGGTCAAAAACACACAGGCACCTAAGGGGGACGGGGAAGGGGGGCACCTCAGCCAGAAGATGGAATAACACCAATGCTCCTCGAGGGGGCTCTATGCCCACAGCGATGTCCTGGGGAGTGCAAGGCCACAGTCTCTCAAGTGGGTGGTTTGCTACTGCTTGCTCCTGAGGAGTGCAAAGCCACAGTCTCTCAAATGGATGTTTTCTTCCACGGGTTCTGGAGGGGGCTTTGTGCCCAGTGTGCTTCATCCTGCCAGGATAAGGTGAGTGGATGCCTTCCTCCACTGGTTCTGGAGGGGGCTTTGTGCCCAGTCTGCTTCATCCTGCCAAGGATTGGGTGAGTGGACGTCTTTCTCCACTGGTTCTGGAGGGGGCTTTGTGCCCAGTGAAGCAACACATGGGGTGTGGCAGTTCACATTCCCTCACCTGGGTCTCTGAGGCATGCGATTTGCAGGGAACAGGTTGCATGATCGTCCATGGCGGCAGGGCTAGATTCCATCCTGCGGCGGCTAAGGCTGCAAACTGGTGGTAGTGCCGGTGCTGGTTGGGGTGCTGCCAGTGGTGGTGGGAGGCTCCAGCCCTCGTCCTACAGCCTCGGACAGCTACCCACTGGGATTGCTGCTGCTGGTAGTGGTCCTGCTGTCAGCGGTGAAGGTGGGGTTGGTTGTGGCGGGGCCTGAGGCAGTGGTAGCGGCGGTCCAGGTGGCGGTGCTGCCAGTGGTGGAGGGAGGTTCCAGCCCTTCTCCTGCAGCCTCGGACGGCTGCCCCAGTGCTGCTGCTGACAGTAGTGGTGCTAGCAGCGGTGCAGGTGGTGGTGCTTGCGATGGTGCCTGCAGCGGGGCTGCTGCCGGTGCTGGCCGCTGTTCAGGTGGCGGTGCTGGCGGTTGTGCTGGTAGCCACCAGGCGTTTACCTGCAGGCTCCGATGGCTAAAGTGCCTTGCATGGTGTTTTCTGCCCCTTCTTCACCTTGGCAGACGGTGGTGTGGCCTTGTGTCTGGCTGCTGGAGTTTTTGAGGAGGACTTGCTGGGTGGTTTGTGCTCCTTGGCCTTGCTGCATGCTGTCCCCTTCTTCACCTTGGCAGGTGGCGGAATGGTTTTGTCCTTTGCAGGGGTTGCTGGCACACTGGCTGACCTGACGGGTGCCCCCTTTGAGCCTCTGTGAGTTGCAGGTACCACATCGGACGTCGACTTGGTGGCTGAGGTGCTGGCCTGGGTTCTGGACACCCTGGCCCGAAGGGAAGGATGAGGAAGGAGGGGGAGGGAAGAGGTCAATGTTTGCCAGGAACCGCTTCTTAGACACACTGGGGCGGGAAGAGGGAGAGGGTTTGGGAGTGGAGGAAGAGGGAGTGGTTGTATGAGGTGTCTGTCTGCTGACTTTGGGTGCAGGTGCATGAGCTGGATGCTGTTGGGAGGTGGATAGCTGTTGGGTGGGTGGGTGCTTGCGTTTGTGTACTTTGGGAGGAGGGCTCACAGACACACAGGGAGAGGACACCGGACGTGTGAATGGATGTGGGGGTGGTGACTGCTTGTGAGGGGTGTGTTGTGATGGGCGTGCTGGTGATGGAGGTAGTGGATGAGGATGTATTGCATGCAGGTGTGAGTGGAGACGCTACTGGGAGGGAGGTGGACGATGAGGAGGAGGGGGACACAGTGGAGGCAGTGGATGTTGGTGTGTCTGAATGGGTATGGTGCTTGTGTGAGTGCCTGTGAGATGAAGTGTGGTACTTGTGTTTGCCTGAGCCACTTCTGTGTGTTGATATGGGTGAATGCTGGTTTGAAGGTGTGCTTTGGATAGGCTGGGGTTGAGGGGATTGGTACTGGGTAGAGGAAGTTGGAGGGGGAGGCTAGAGACATGTACAAGGTCTGCCATCAGTGTTGAGGCAGAGGCTGAAATGCTGTCTGTTGGGCTACCACGCCAGAGTGAATGCCCTCCAGGTATGCATTTGTTTGTTGCAAATGCCTCTCGATACCCTGGATGGCATTCAGTATGGTTGACTGTCCAACAGTGAGGGATCTCAGGAGGTCAATAGCCGCCTCACTGAGGGCAGCAGGGATGACTGGGGCAGGGCTTGAGGTGCCTGGGGCGAAGGAGATGCCCACCCTCCTGGGTGAGCGGGCAAGGGAAACATGCTGAGGGGCTTCTGGGAGGGCAGTGCTGGTAGGGGGGTTGCGGCTGTACCTGTTGTTGAGGTGGGCACAGAGGTGTCTGCCACTGCCAGGTAGCTTCCATCGGAGGAAGAGTTGCTGTCTTTGGTCTCCCCTCCTGTCCCCGCCGTGGTGCTCCCCTCGCCCTCCATCCCACTGGTACCCTCACCCTCGGTGGATTCAGCCTCCAGGCCCATGTGGGATGCAGCTCCCTCCGTCACCGGTGCCTCTGCTCCTCCACCAGATGATGCTAATGCACACAAGGGCAGGGTGACAAAACAAAAAGGGGGGGGAGACAGGATACACTTGGTCAATGCCAGCAACAACACTATCGTTGGCGTTGGCGTTGGCGTACACAACACACAGGGAGCAGCCCTATACACTAGGCCATGCACTACCAGATACTAAGATAATCACCACCCCATGGGGTACAATGCCTACCGCTATTAGCTGCACACCTGAAACCCACAGGACCCTGCACAGTAGTAGATGGCCACTAGCACTATTGGGGTTGTAGTGCTTCAGAGCCTTTCCAACAAGGGACCTACCCTGCCATCTTTGCCCTGCCTAGGGGCACCCATAGCCCACATCCCCTGCCCAGGTAACTCTTAACGCATGCAAAGTCAGGATTCAGAATCTGTACTTACTCCCCTGTGGCTGCTGTGATGCCTTCAAGCGCCCATCCGACTCTGGATAGGCCACCGCCAGTATGCGGAACATCAGGGGGGTCATGGTGCGATGGGCACCCCTTCCTCGTTGGGAGGCCAGCCCCAGCTGGGCCTCCGCTGTCTTCAGTGCCCAGCGGCACAGACCCTCCCACCTTTTGCAGCAGTTGGTGCTCCGCCTGTCAAAGACACCCAGGGTCCGCACCTCCTTGGCGATGGCACGCCAAATACCCTTTTTCTGGTGGGCGCTGACCTGCATGGAAAAGAGAGCAGAAAAGTGAATTAGTCAACCGCCCGGACCATCATATTCATGGCCCACCAGATCCCTCCCATCCTCTGACACACATACACTGACCACCTTACATGCAGCACTCTGGCCAGGACGCCTCTGCCCCCCCACATGTGGCTTACACACACAGCACTCCATACATTCATGGCCCACGCATCATGCTCACAGTGTACTCACCTGTTAGTCTGGAGGACCATAGAGTAACGTGTACTGGGATAGGACCCCATCCACCAGTTTCTCCAACTCCTCCGCAGTGAAGACAGGGGCCCTCTCCCCAGACACATGAGCCATTGTCGCTTCCAGACACAGGTCACAGCAGCACTTGCAGTATAGGTCCTCTCCTGTTGAAGGTCAGGTAGCAAGTGAGTGAACAGATAGAAAATGGCAGTCACGTCCGCAGCGGTGTGTACCATCACCGCCAGCGTACATTGCCATTGGCTCCTGGAACCCATAGGGCCCAATGATAACCAATGCAAAGTTGCGCGGTGGTCTTTGACTGCCTTCCGCAACGGCGCACAACGCCAGCAGAATTACCTCATTTCCACTTGTCCCTCCTCACAAGTCAGGCAGCCGCCATTTCAGGGGGGCACAGGGCATGGCACCTAACTGCGTCACAGCAGACATTGGCACAGCAACAGATTGTCGGATGCACATACTGGTTCTGTAAAGCAAAATAATCATCATTAGTGCAATAGTGTGTGAATATGACCCTCTGCTCACTGTTTTCTTCCATAGACTTCGACCGCTGAGGCTGAATATGAGATGGCGGCATCCTCCGGTGTACAGACCCCTGGTGGACCTTGCAACAATGGAGGACAGACACATTATCATAACATACAGACTTGATCGTGCCACAATCCAAGAACTGTGTGCCCAATTGGTGCCAGACCTGATGTCAGCTATCCGCCAGCCCACTGGTATCCCCCCTCTCGTACAGGCCCTGTCAGTGCTCCATTTCCTGGCAAGTGGTTCCTTCCAAACAACAGTGGCCATGGCATCAGGGATGTCTCAGCCAATGTTTTCCAACGTGTTGACCAGAGTATTGTCAGCCCTGCTGAAACACATGCACAGCTACATCGTATTCCCCCAGGTGGAGGATTTGGCCACAGTGAAAGCTGACTTTTATGCCCTGGGACATATCCCCAACGTCATTAGTGCCATTAATGGTACACATGTGGCATTTGTCCCCCTCGTAGAAAAGAACAGGTTTTCAGGAATAGAAAAAGCTATCACTCTATGAATGTGCAGATGGTGTGTTTGGCGGACCAGTACATCTCCCATGTCAATGCCAAATATCCTGGCTCTGTGCATGACGCCTTTATCTTGAGGAATAGCAGCACCCCATATGTGATGGGCCAACTCCAGAGGCACCGGGTGTGGCTAATAGGTGAGCCCAAGGTCCCCACACAGTATAAGTAGATGTCTGGGTATGGGGCTGTCCCTAAGGATTAGTGTGTGTCTAACAGTTGTCCCTCGATATTTGCAGGTGACTCTGGTTACCCCAACCTCTCATGGCTACAGACCCCAGTGAGGAATGCCAGGACAAAGGCAGAGGAACGTTACAATGAGGCACATGGGTGTACAAGGAGGATTATTGAAAGGACCTTCGGCCTCCTGAAGGCCAGGTTCCGGTGCCTCCATCTGACAGGTGGATCCCTGTACTACTCACCCAAGAAGGTGTGCCAGATCATCGTTGCATGTTGCATGTTGCAAAACCTGGCTTTGAGATGCCAGGTGCCTTTTCTGCAGGAGGATGTGCCTGGAGATGGTCTTGTGGCAGCAGTGGAGCCTGTGGACAGTGAGGAAGAGGAGGCAGAGGAAGAAGATGTTGACAACAGAAGCAATATAATTCAGCAGTACTTCCAGTGACACACAGGTAAGACATTGTAACTTCACTTTACTTTTCAGTTTTCTGATGGACCTTGTACATGGCAGTCTGTTTCCCTACGTCTATGGCCACTGACTGTACCCTTTGGCGTCTCTATTTTCAGATCTCTGTGCCCCACTCTGGCTCCTGCTATGTGTACTGCTGCCCACCAAAGGTCATTCCAAAGTATATTTCACTGTACATTTGACTTGCAATGCTTTGATAATGTTGAACTAATACATATTTGAATCATTTGACAGACTCCAGACCAGTATTTGTTCCAAAGGTGTTTATATATGCGCTCATAAGTATAGGGGGATGTGCAATGGGCTGGGCTGATGATGGAGAAAAGTCCAGGGTAGAGTACAGTCTCTTGGTATCACAGGTGCATTGTCCAATGGGGCATAGGAAGGGGAGTAATGTCAGTTCAAGGTGGACAGGGTGACAGAGTGGGACAGAAGGGTGACAATCAGGAGAGTCTTATTTCCTGGCCGGGTCTTGGCAAAGTTCTCTGGCTTCTGCCTGGATCCCAGGGACCGTTTGTGGGGTGGATCTCCTTCTGCAGGGGGTGGGGTGCTGGAGGCCTGTAGTTCCTGTGGCGAGCCTCATGTCCACTATCGGCGGCGGAGGTGGAAGGCTGTTCATCGATTTGGCTAGCGTCAGGGGCCTGTTGGTGTGCCCCTGTCTCCCTCATGGTGTTGGCCATGTCAGCCAGCACCCCTGCAATGGTGACTAGTATGGTGCAGATGTGTTTGAGGTCCTCCCTGATCCCCAGGTACTGTCCCTCCTGCAGCCGCTGGGTCTCCTGCAACTTGGCCAGTATCTGGCCCATTGACTCCTGGGAATGGTGGTATGCTCCCAGGATGTTTGTGAGTGCCTCCTGGAGAGTGGGTTCCCTGGGCCTGTCCTCCCAGCTTCCCTGTTGTCCTGTGCCTCTGTCCCCTGAACTGTGTGCCCACTGCCACTGACCCCAGGTCCCTGATCGTCCTGGGTTTGTGGGGTTGCCTGGGGTCCCTGTAGTGGTGGACAAACTGCTGATTGACGTGTCCTGGGGACAATGGCATGGGCCCGCTGGGTGGGTGCTGTGCTGGTGATTCCTGAGGGGGAAGGCTCTGTGGTGGGTTGGGACTGTGGCAGGGGAACCGACTGTCCAGAGGTCCCAGATGGGCCAGGTTGGTCATCCTGATCCAGGTGTAAAGAGCTGCTGTCGTCACTGTGGGCCTCTTCAGGGGTGGGACTGGATGTAGCTGGCACCTCCTCTCCGGTGACATTGAGTAGCGGTCCTGTGGGGATGCAAATGCAGTGTTAATGTATCTATGTGTGCCATCTTGTGCATGGGTGTGTTTCCCTGTATGATTGTGATTTCCCTGTCAGGTTGGCCTTGTGTGAGTGGTGATGTTGTGGGCTGGGTGACTCTTTCTACTGGGCATGCTGTGGTGTTGGGTGTCCATGCAGGTCTGTGATGGGTGTCCATGCATTGGTGTTGCATGCAGGGCTTGGTATTGGGATGGGTGGGTTGTGATGGTGGGGTATGTGTGAGGTGGTGGAGTGATGGGGTGAGGATAGGGGTAGGAGTCTGGGTTGGCATGCAGGTAGGGTGTGGGGGATAAAGTAGTAAAGATTTGACTTACCAGAGTCCAGTCCTCCTGCTACTCCTGTGAGGCCCTCAGGATGTATTATTGCCAAGACTTGCTCCTCCCATGTTGTTAGTTGTGGGGGAGGAGGTGGGGGTCCACCGCCAGTCCTCTGTACAGCTACCTGGTGTCTTGCAACCATGGAACGCACTTTCCCCCGTAGGTCATTCCACCTCTTCCTGATGTCATCCCTTGTTCTTGGATGCTGTCCCACGGCGTTGACCCTGTCCACGATCCTCCACCATAGCTCCATCTTACTAGCAATGGACGTCTGCTGCACCTGTGATCCAAATAGCTGTGGCTCTACCCAGATGATTTCCTCCACCATTACCCTTAGCTCCTCCTCAGAGAACCAGGGGTGTTTTTGAGGTGCCATGGATGTGGTGGTGTGAGTGATATGTGTGAGGATGTGTGGGGTGATGTGTGGGGTAATGTGTGGGGTGCTGTGTTGGGTGTGTGTTGTGAGGTGCGTGGACGTTGTATGGGTGATGGTGTTCTGTGGCTCAGATTGAGTGGGTGCTCCTGGCTTGTGTCTCTCACTGTTGGCAATCTTTTTTTTCATTGAAAGGGTTGTGGGTAATGTGGGTGTGTGTTTTATAGTGGTGTGAGTGTGTGGGTGTGGTGTGTGTATGTGTGTCAGGTGTGTGTAGCTTGAATTGTCCAATGTGGTGGTGTTTTGTAAATGTGTGTGTATTTTAAGCGCGGCGGTGTGTACTGCCAATGGTTTACCGCGCTTGAAAGAAAGCTGCGGTGATTCGTGGGTCGTGATACTGTGGGCGTATTCCTGTTGGCATAACGGTGTGGGTTTTGCTATTGCCAGTTTATCACTGACCTTTGGTGTGGCGGACTTGTGTGGGTGTCTGTATAGTGGCAGATTTCTCAGTGTGGGTCATAATACCCGTAGCGTTATACCGCCGCGGTCATGGTATGTTGGCGGCCGTCAGCACGCAGGTAGGCGGCATTTACCGCCAGGGTTGTAATGAGGGCCAATGTCTCTTTGCAGCCTTGAACTATGAGCTGAGTGAAGGATAAGCTCTCAACCAACTCATGCTCTTCTCTGTTGCTGTTCACAAAGGAGAACCTTTGCAACATCTTTTTTTTTACTGGTCCTAAGCAGATGCAGCAACGGGATAGCTTGGCTCATTGTACTGTCCTCCTTGCTGACTTCCAGTGGGAAAACGTCAAAAGGAAGTAGAATGTGGGTCAGGCATTTTACTAGGTCCCTTTTGTCCGCATCCATGGTCATGTTTTTCAAACTGCATCCCTTCCTCTTTGAATTACATAGTAATTTATCAGTATGTACCGCTCAGACAGATGTTGCAACATGTAATAGAGCGAGTTCCAATGTGTTGGGTCCTCCTGTATGACTGCTTTAACAGGTGCTCTATTAGCACACTGAATGATCCTCAACTGTTTCCGGGCTTTAAAAGAATGGCTAAAATTAGTGCAGATTTTTCTGCAGATGATCAGTATGTTGCTATGTCTTCTTTTTTGGGAAAGTCCTTCAAAACATGTTGATGTAATGCACCAAAGACAGGACCCCGAAATAGCCATCATCTGCCATGGCCTTAATTATATTGCTCCCAAGAGGAGCAGGGTCATGACTGAATTGCATGTGGCTGGGTCTAAACTGGGGGGAGCATGGTGAGCAAACGAACAATGGATTTATCATAGATCTGTGACTGGGGGTGAGTGTTTGAAAGGTCCAGCCCTCCATCCATCATCCTGTTGTGTTGCTACGTTCGCCCAAAATGGTCAGGGTATGTCCAGACGTGGGTCCCTTGCTCCCTGTGCCACTACATTGAAGCTAGCTTCACTAATGAGGGGTGACACCCCGAAACCTGTTCCAGGATGCTCATTTCCAGTCCATGGAGGAACTAGCCTGGCAGTTTGGGCTGGACTGTTCCCATGGGGAGCAGGGTCAAGACTGATTTCCATATGGCTGGGTCCAAACTGGGGTGGCATGGTGAGCAAAAGAACAATGGATTTAACCCAGATCTATGACTGGGGCTGAGTGTTTGAAAAGTTTCAACACTCCGTCCATCCTCTTTTTGTGTTGCTTGAATTGTGTTGCTATTGCTGTGGCAACAAATCCAATTGTAAGACATCTGGGTTGCAGCTATTCAAACACCTTGTTATTAAAGTTGTCCAAGATGTTTGCAGCTCTATGTGATTTCTCCATAGCGAACATAGCTACTGCTGCATGCTGCCGAATGCCCTTAAAAGTTCCTTCAGCAATGAGTTGTGTAGATAAGTATTGCCTAACCCCCGTTAAAGAGATCCAGTGTGCAGTGATACACATGTAATCAGTTGCTTGACAACTGGTCCAAGTGTTTGTCCTTAGGTGGATAATGTGAGCAGCACTATGCTGCAAAGTTTGTCCAACTAACTGCAGCACATCGTTATGGAACACTGGAACAGTAACTTTGGCAAAATAGATCTAACTAGGAATTTTCAATTTCGGCATATGGACACCACAAAGTTTTAAAAATCACACTCCTTCCACAAAAGAAAAAGGGAGGCGGTCCAGCTCTAACATTTAAGCCAGCTTCTTATTGTACAAATGTGTAGTTGGGTGATTGCGTTCATAGGGCCCCTCCTGCCTAAACATGGTTGTAAAAGTAGTCTGGATTTTTTTCTCTTCTGGTACCACTGACACAAATGATTTCAAAGAACTAGAAGTTGGTAGACTCAATGTGCATCTTGGGGCAGTCACTGCATGCTGTGATGTCTCAATCTGACTCTTGTGCCATTTCAAGGTTGTTGAGGTGGGTGTTACTTCACCCCTGATGGGGAAAGTGCTGCTTTTCTTAAAGCTGTCACCCTCTTCTTGCTCATCACCTTCACCTCCCCCTGTGATCCGAGCTGATTCCCCTCTCTCATCACCACGACCACCTGCAGCTTTAAGGTGCTCCTCCCACTGGATTGCATAATGTTTTTTCATGTGGGTTGTTTGGCCTCCAGTATCATAGTGTGAACAACGCTTATCTTGATGAACACTTGCATGACAAATGGAGCATATTGCAATGCTATCCTCCTGCTTGCTAATTGTAAAGAAGTCCCAAACTGGGGAGAACTTTTTTAGTGGGTCACTCGTGCTAATGTCAATGTCTGAAGAACTGGATGTAGGTGGGTGTGGCGATGATTGCCTCTCTGCAGTGTGTACTTTACCTTAGGGAGTGGTGGATGCACGTCTCAGCAGGGGGATTACAAATATTGAGGCTGGTGGTGGCAGTGGTACCAGTACCACATCCTTCAGAGCAGGTTGAATAGGAGGGGTAATGTGAGAGTCCTCAGAGCCATCCATGAAATGATTGGCTCATCCTCCATATCCCCTTCTATATTTGTAAGGCTTTCAGGGACTTTCCTTTTCCCTTGTCTCTTGTGGGGGGGTCTCAGACTCAGTTGGAGTCCACTCCATGCCCAGATCATCATAAGGGGGGCTTGGTGAAGATAGTGGAGTACTCTTCCTTTTTCTTGCTGGAGATCAGGGAGCCAATAGTTCAAGAAGAGGTACATTTTTCTCAGCAGAAAGCGTAACCTCCTGTTCTGGTCCTGCCTCAGTTTCCTGCGAAGACTGGGTACTAGTTTGTGGCTCAGACAACTCGAATTCAGACTCACTGCTCATTGCCATAATTGCAGTCACTGCCTCAATAAAAGACATGACTTTGGGATTAGGTTGGGTGATGCCATTGATTTGGGAGTGCTGCTCCCATTGTTTTGGCCAGTGGATGGTGCAGCATGCATGCATTTCCTGAAAAAGATTTTGGTTGTCACACCAGTGGTGGAAATCTGCTTCTTCTTCTCATCCTCACTTACCACTTTCTTGGCAACACTGTTCTTTGAGGCCATGTTTAAGCAAAGTCAATTGGTAGTGCCACTTAGCTGCACATGTGGAAGGGACTGGAGGACTCACGTGTTGTGGTCACGTCACTTTGTGTGGGCCTTCTGTCTGGCAGAACTCTGGGGGTGATGTCTCTTGTGCACCTAAAAAACAAACAAGCAGGAAAGATATTTTTGCAGTTTTATTTATTCATGGTACAGACAATATAATTTAGTGTGGTTAGCGTTTCCATTCCAGGTGCCTATGGTAGGCGGGGTGGGGGGTTGATGGAATTTTTAAAACAAATAATTAACAAAAATGTTAAAAGTCTAAATTATAAAGCAAATATATATTTTAAAAATAAACAAAAATATACAATAAATAAAAATAATAATAATTGCTGGCGGTACTAGGTGGATACTGAGGAACACATTGGGATTTGAGAGACAAGGAGTTGCAGGTGAAAATGGAAAACATGCATATAATATTAAATATTGTTCCTACATATACCTCAATGATCCTCAAGCATATTATTCAAACTTATATAAAAGAAAACATGCTGGCCTATGAAAAAAGCACACTGACTGCCTACCCCAAATGGCCACCAGCCACATTGTCAAACAACAAGCAGCAAGGAGGCATGGCCAACAAACAACATATGCAGTCCTATGGAAAAAGCACAGTCACTGGCAACTGGCCATATGTTCAAACAACATCAACAACAGCAAGCAAGGAGGCATTGGAGAACAAGAATACATGCAGGCCTATGGCAAAAGCAGACTGACTGCTTATACAAATTGGCCACACCAATTTGCGTTGTATAGTCAACTACACACAAACCTCAGCATTATTACGAAAATGTATGATTAAACACTGGCATGTGTTAACAGCAGATGCAACCCTTAAGGGATTAATTTCAGATACCCCGATCTTCACATATCGCAGGGGACGGACTCTTAAGAATATATTGTGCCCCAGTTACCCTGTTGCACACCAACATGAAGATTGGCTGACTAGTCGCAACAAAGGGTTCTACAAATGTGGACACTGCGGCATGTGCAAATGGACCAGATCTGGAATTTCTACCTTCAGCAGTCAGGCGCGTGACCAATTCCGCATCATTTCGAATATTACATGCAATAACAGCTATGTTATATACATGATTGTCTGCAAATGCGGACTCTATTATGTGGGCAGTGCAATCAGATCACTAAGAACGAAAGTGAGTGAGCACTATAGGGCTCTTAGACAGGGGGATGATCGGTATCCCATTGTAACACACGAGACAGTGCCCCAAACAGGGTCAAACTAAGAGCTTTGAATTTTTTGGCTTTGAGCACGTATATAGAGATCCCCGGGGAGGAAATAGAGAATTAGCACTCAGAAAGCGAGAATGTTTTTGGATTCTTAAACTGCGGGCTGAGGAGGAAGGCCTCAGTACGAATTACGAAATGGAGTACTCTCTGGGGGAATACTTTGACCATAATGGGTAATTTGTTTCCTATATCGAGTATGCATTTTACCGTGAGGGAGCTATGTAATCTTTTCTGTAACCTTTTGGACTCATTCAGTTCTGGCAGGAGAAGAGCATAACTATAATAGGAGTATTTATTGTTTGCTAACATAATTTACTTTAACTATGTTTTGTAAGATTATTGGGATCAATTCCCAGCCAATGATGTAGGTACATTTATTATGCTGTGAGAAGAATTGTTTATTCTGGGGAGTGGTTCAGATTGAGAACATATTATGATTGTCATGACACAAACGTGAATCATTTAGTCTATAACAGACATGGTACAAGTGCTATGCATTTCAAGTCAGAATAGGCATCGGGTTTTCACAGCGCTAGTAGGGGCATACTTCAGTAACATAAATAATTGGGCTTGTTTTAGCATACCATTTGCTAAATTCTAAAGATTGTTGATGGGTGGATTCATGTCTAGAAGTATATCTCCCCCTCCTTTTCTTTTTTTATTTGTATTCAAATTTGTTGGCCTTTATTGTGGTTTAATGGCATATGACTGTTTAGTTTACATTATCGAAGTTGATACGATGATATAAGTAATTATTTTCAGATTTGTTCGTTTTTGTCATTTTTTCTGAATGGCGCTCATTGATTCTGTCTATTTTTCGTTATCGATTGGGAATTGATAAACTTGTATAAGATGGCGCCTGCGAGGGAGGTTTTAGGAATCGGTTATTGTGCTGAAGATGGCGGCCGCGAGGAGGGTGCCTAGTCCTTAGTTGGTTTCTATCCCACCAATTAGCTTGCTTTAAATGCAGGACTCCCCTCAGTGCCGGCACGCTGATATGACGACCGGAGGAGGTTACTCTACTCCCAGGACACGTTATTTTGTGTCCTCCTGATAACGTCAGGTGAGCGAGTGTTCTTTGTTTGAACAATGGCGGTTCGTGGTCAACCGCGGTTGTGTGATTATCTTTTTTTTTTAAAGGTTCTCCCTTAATTTTCGTGCTCTCTGTTTTCAGGTAAGGAGATGTATACACACACAGCCCTTACGAGCTTACACGGAATTTCATATACAGTGCTACATATCGGGTAGGTGTCCGTGTGGACATTTTTCATTCTGTTTAACTTGAGTCGCCATTCCCTGGATTAGATCTTTTAACTTGCTACTTTGCATATCTTCTTTGTTTTTTTCGCAGATTATTAACAATTGAGACTTCATATGAGCTACCATAGCTTTTTTGATTCGTCCTTTTCTGTTCTAAACATCGTGTTGAGGTATGATCCTCTTTTCTAGAAGTGTGTCTTAAACAATGCACAACTTCTTCTTTCTTAATTTTGGGGAACTCTTGTTCACTTCTTATTGGTTCTGGATTGTAGGGGTGTGGGCTGGCTGCTCCTATTCGGTTTATTTTCACGATGGTGTCATGACTTTCATGGTACTTTCTGTCTGGACAGAAGAAATGGAATGTTTCATTGATTCCCATATTACTTTACATATTTAATCTGTATTCTCATATGTGGCTTCTAAACTGTTTGTTATTCACGAGTTGTCACAAGCTGTAACTTTGTTTTTTTTTTAGTGCTGTGTTTTCACAAGGTCACATGGTTATTGTTGTAGGTTTTTTTCTGTTAAGGTGCCAATTTGTTGTATATATTTCTTGATACATGACTCAAAGTTTATATGTGTGTATTTAGCTACAATTGTATTTTTAACAGCCCTGAGGAAGTCACGGAGATCATTTTCTCCTAAGACGAAACACGTGTTGGCTGTTTTCTGTTTTAACAATATATGAATATTTCATCACTAGAATAACTTGGAGTCATGCTAACCTTTCACGGTCTACCTTGTTCCAGATTGTTTGGAAGAGGACTTGATAATATACGTACATGGACTACTGACCCTTTATTATTTGTTCACGAGTGCCTTGACATCTGTTGAGTAGGGTTTCCAAGAACCTTTATCGTCAAAGATGACCACTAAATATGGGAACTCATGGACCCTGCTAATAATTTGATCTTCAATCCTGAGGTCTCCCACCCTACTGAGGGGTCTACCACATGCCATGAAATGTGATTTCCTGTAATTAATCTCTAGGCCCAGGACTGACAGAAAGGAAGCATAAGCTCTAACTACTTCACGGAGGCCATTCATTGTGCGGGCCATAAGGACTGCATCATCCGCATACGTCAACACAGGAACATTAATACCATTCACCTTAGGGACATCCCTGCAATGT
This sequence comes from Pleurodeles waltl, assembly GCF_031143425.1. NCBI lineage: Eukaryota > Metazoa > Chordata > Amphibia > Caudata > Salamandridae > Pleurodeles > Pleurodeles waltl. The sequence goes on from NC_090449.1 coordinate 731,263,616, forward strand.
TCCATCAAGAAGTCAGACAATCCATTTGTGTATAAAAGAAACAAAGTGAGAGCCAAAACACATCCCTGGCGAACGCCCCTTGTGAGCTTAAAAGCCTCTGAACATTCCCCATTTATCCCCACCCTCACATTTACAACCGTTCCTGAGTGGAGATACCGAAGCAGCTCTACAATATTGGGATCCAACCATAACTGATTTAGCCTCTCCCACAGTATAGTCCGATTTACCTTGTCAAAGACACAACTAAGGTCCATGAATGCCAGATAGAGGGTACCCTTCCTTGCTTGCGTATATTTCCCAATCATCATCAATAAGTTAAGGCACTGTTCCCGCGTGCCAAGCCCTTCCAAGAATCCATACTGGTCCCAGCTAAGAATTTCATTTTCTGCCATCCAGGCCTCAATACACCTTAGGATGATCCGCCCCAGAATCTTCGCAGAAGAATCAAGAAGGAAAATGGGGCGATAGGACTTAGGATCATTCTGGTCACCCTTTTTAAAAACTGGGACAATACAAGCCAGCCTCCAGGAGACAGGAATACCCACAGTAACTGCCGCATTAAGGACATTTAAAAGAATAGGTGCCCATAACTGAGGGCAAGATTTATATAAATCCATGGGGATCAGATCCGGGCCCGGGGCTTTATTACTAGCACTACCCTGGAGTGCATCAATTACCTCCTGGAGTGAGAACCTGATCGCTAGGTTAGGAGCCACATCATACTCATTCTCCCGGTTATTTTCTTACAGGTAACCCCTCAAAAGTTCTGCAAAAATAATTTACCCAGGCCTCCGGGGCGATATTGCAACCCAGGCCCTCCGATGTTTCTGTTGCAAAAGAACCTCTATTCACCACCTTCCAGAACAAACCAGGATCCTTAAAGACTGTGGCCCGCTCCAACTCAGTCCAAGCTTACTCTCCCTTAGAGCAATTTTATACTTAACCCTTTCTTCTTTCACAAGGGCCCTATCTCTAGGGTATTTCTTAAGGGCCGTTTTCATGTTTGCCCTAGCATCATGACAGGCCTTATCAAACCACCCACTTCTGTGCTTACTAGGGCGGCTACTTGTTGAGAGTAAGCAATCTCCAACTGCTATATTTACTACAGTTATTGCATCCATAACTTCCTTAGGGCTAGAGGTATCAGCCAAAAGTATTTCCATCAACAAATGTAGGTTGTCTCCCACCACCCTTTCTACAACTTGTTTGGGATCAACCTGATTCCAACCAAGTCGCCTGCCCTGATCTATGATCTTTACCGATGCGGGACCACTACGTCCTAATTTACATAAAGCCCCTGGGAGTTTGAAGCATACTGTAAAGGGATTACGGTCACTTATGCACTCCCCAGCCACCCCTCCACCAATCAGCAGATCTTTTAGTGGTGGAGACACAAAAATATAATCAATTGTAGTGCCAAGCCCTCTTCCCACAAAAGTTGGGAGTTGACAGGTATCCACTACTTCTAGATCACAGGGATTCTAAAGGCCCATCTTCCTCAACTCCTTAATCAGAACCCTGCCTCTAGAATCCTGCACACCATCCTCAGAGTAATCCTCCTATTCACACTCGAAAGGATTTACCACTGTACTAAGGCGTCCCAGCTTTGCATTAAAATCTCCCGACACAATAGCACAGAACTCCAGCCCCGCCCCTTCCTTTCTACACTTCAACACCCAAAGAACGGAGAAGAGGGCCCCAATTTGACACTCCAGATCCCACACAGCATTATAAAACTTTACCAACAAAACATTAAAATTGTTAGAAAAAATCACCCATACAAGCAATATACCCTGGTGGTTACATTTCATTTCGAATGCCCCCACTATCTTAGAAAAGCGGATTAGTGTGACCAGGCCACCTTTCGAACGGCCTGCAAGGGACTGCACAGCCGGGACTGCAAATCTATCATACACCTCCCAAGCAGCCAACCCATCCGACCAGGTTTCCTGGAGCATAATAATATCGTAGTTAACCAGACACCTAACCCAAGCCTGGTCCGATAGCTTGGCATCATACCTTGCAATATTCCAAGAAATAAGACTGCACTGCAAAATCACCCCCTCCGGCACAATCAGAGTCTTGGTGCATTGTCAGCCCACCCCTTCCAAATCTGGATTTCTATACTGTAGTTATCAACTCTCCTGCTGGTTGACCACGGGGCTGTCTGACCTGGGGGGGGTGCCTGCCAAGTTCAAGAGAAGACTCAGCACCAAGTTGCATGTGATTCTAAAAATAACCCAAGGGGGCCATACCAATAGATCCTGCTCTTGAAAAAACTGGGATGTATGTGGAGAGAAGCCGTTGTGCCAAACCAGGGTGTCTAACATTCACAATAATACAATCCCCATTCCCCTCCTTTTTTTTTGGGGCCCAAGCCAGTCGATTCTTCTCGCAAACAAAATGTCCTTAAAATCCTTACATGAAAAGTCACAGTTGCTGCTCAGCCAGTAGCCAGACTTATTTATTAATTGAGCCGTAGATTCATTAACCCCAGGGGCCAGAGCAGGGACATTCGTCAACACCACCACATAGGGGGCACATGCCGGCGGAAGTTCCAAACAGACCAACTGAGGCCTTTTCGTTGGCAGATTCTGAGTATACTTCCCATCCAACTCTGGGCAGATCCCCCCAACTGCCACAGACTCAAGTTCAGGTTGCCTGCTACTGTTCGATCTGATTATGGCCCGCCCGCTCAATGATAGGGCAGTAGATGAATCCGACGCAGACTCAACACAGGCCCCTTGGGTCCCAAAATTTGCAGGATTATCCGATTGCAGTGGTGTTTTCCCCAAAGGCCCCAAAAACCCAGCAGCTTCCTCCTGTGAGGTCCCGACCTCACTTAGTTGAGGCAAACAGCTCAGGGCCACATGGCCACGCATAGATTGTCTCCCAAGGTTTCCTTGCTCTGATAGCCGTGAAACTGCTTTTTCAATAGCCAATAATTTTGCCAGAACAGGGGATAAAATACCCTCAATCATTTCCTTAAACTTTAATAATAAGTTAGTTACATTGCATAAGCTGACAAAGTTCAGGGCCGCTATTCTCCCCCTTAGAGATTTCCAAAAGAGATGTTTTCGCTTTGGGCACCATTTTCTTTAGCGCCTTTTTCTTCCTTGGGGGGGGGGGAACTGCATTTATTTAAGGGGCAAGCCGTGGGCGAGGGCAACAGGAGCCTTTTACTTCTTCTCAAGGGCCCCAGATCACCTAGATCCTCTACTATCTCAACATGCGTATGCTCGGCAGTGTCACGTTGGTCACCCTCAAGATGGGCCACCTCCTCATCCAAGCCCTCCGGGGGATCACCAACTACAGGGGCATGACACCAGTCCTCCAACTCCATAGAAAGCCTCCTCTCCGCCAGATCAATTTCCTTAGTCACAACCCCAACAGCTCTAGCAAGAAAGGAGTCCAAGGTGGTGTGCGCACTGCCTTGCCTGCCACCACCGCTACCACTCATAGCTCCAGTTACCTGGCCCTTCTTCCTGCCCATTATACAAACACTAGCACCTCACTAACGTACAGCAGCAAAAGTCACAGTTTAAACACAGTCTCTCTCCCAGTGGATCTCCAGGTGCTGACAAAATTAAGTAAAATCCGTAAACTCATCATCCACAGAGAAGATGTAAGATGAAAAAGGGGTGGCCCAGCCTCAGACAGTCGATGACGGGCGCAGGATGGGCCTGCCCTTGGCCCGGGCTTTCCTCACCCAGGATTTCACTTAGTGACTGACTGTCCTCGCTCCAGAAATCGACCAAGGCTTTACATTCTATAAACATATGTTTGTCGTCTGTATCTTCCACATCACACTTTTTACACCTTGATGTTCCTCATGTAAGTATGGCTATCTTTACTGGAGTCCAATAGGCTCTATATGTGTAGACACATGATTTCATTTTAATGAGGCCAGTTTCACAGTTTTATAAAGTAACTCAAAGGATACTTTCCACAAATCCCGAGATGCTAATACTGGAAGGTAATTTTTCCAGATCTGATGAGGTTCCATACCTTTTGAGTCTTCTACAAGGACCTAATTCCAGTACCATACCGATACTTCTTTGTTTATACTTGTGGGCTCCCGTATAGGGCTTTGTGCCCCCATTTATTCTCCCTAGTTAGGCCCTGCGTGGACCACCATGAACTCAGCTGTAAATATTTGCACTCTCACCACCTTCCTGGTGGCTCCAGTAGATCGTGTCACGTTATCAGGACCTCCCCAATTCTAAAGTCTCCCCAGTTCTTGAAGTTTGCCTTATGCAATGGTCAACTAAGATTGCCCTTTAAACAATCTGGAGTTCCGGAAGAATTCCAAATGAGAGCCATATCTGAATAGTATTGCACTCTCATCATTTTCCTTACGGCATCCACATCGTGAGTGCGGCCAGAAGAATTATTTAGGGTCACCAACCTCATACAAGAAATTTTGCTGACCAGAAGCTGGGAGCATTGCACTGTATAACAGGCCCAGGAAGCTATTATATTGGGGTTGTCTCTCGTTAAGATGAGGATATTTTTGATCTGGAACGCATAACTATTTTTGAAAGTCAGGCAGAGCCACCCCCACCCCGTTTTAACTAGCTCCTTGGTTTCTTCCAAGCGATCCTTGCCCTCTTTGGTGCCCATATAAATCTAGATAGCTTGCCTTGCAGCTTCCCTATCTGCTTTTTCAGAAATTGTAATGATTTGGTGTTTAACAAGAACGTCACCTTCGGAAGAATCATCATTTTAATGAGGTTTGCCCTGCCATATATACCTAGTGGCAAGTTTTTCCACCTTCTCAATGATTTGGCAATTTCCTTGGAGCCTCTAGCTATATTACGCCCTGGAAGCTCATCTAGGCTGTGTGTGATTTTGACCTCTAAGTATCTAATCTGATTTTCAGTGGGACACTGTGGCTGACCCCCGCCCAAGCCATCACATCTGTCTTATCTTTATTGATCAGATAATCCAGATAGCACCCCAAAACGTTTAGAGTGAAGCAGAAACCTTGGTATTGAGCTTTCTGGATTAGCAGTATACAGAATTAAATCATCAGCATACAGGGCCACTTTAAATCCAAAGCTCCTGGTATAGACCTATTCTGCCTGATTGCCTGTGCAAAGAGTTCAATATATAGATTAAAAAGTAGTTGTTACAGCAGACACCCTTGTCCGGTCCCCCTAATTAGCAGAAAAGAAGGCGTGAATCCCCCGTTAACCCACACTCTCGCTACAGGTGCCTTATATAACATTTAGATAGTCTTAACCATGTTTGAGGTTAACCCAAAAGCCTCCAGGTATGTCCAGTTTATACAATCAAGCGATTTTGCTACATCTACCGTAACTACAGCGACCAGGGAATTAAAAGTTTCCGCTGAGTAAGTGTCCCCAATTAGTAAATGTGTTAACTAATGCAGTTGTCTTCATGGGATGAAACCCTTTTGACCGGTATTCACCACTGTATATATAACCTTGGATACTCTATAGGTGACAATTCCAGCAAAGATCTTATAGTTGTGATTCTTTAGTGATATCGGTCTATACGATTCAGCTTTTTTGTGGTCTTTACCAGGTGTCTTGATTAAAACCACTGTTGCATTATTCCAAGAAAGGGGGACCTCCTTGTCTTCTAAAAAAATCTGATTAAACAGAGATATCCCAAATGGAATTAGACATTCACTAACAGTCTTATTTAGTTTTCTAGGGATTCCATTGGGACCTGCTGCTTTGCCCTTCTTCATCCCCTCCACTTGCCGCCTGATTTCAGCCTCGCTTATCTCTGCCTGTAAATACTCTCTATATTCCTGGGCATGACTATGCAGTTCTTTACTTAACAAGCAATCCCCAGCAGCTGGATCTAGATCTTCATAAGAGACCCAGTGAAGAGTTCTCACAGCTCAGCTCTAAAGTCCTTATCAGCCATCAATTATTTTCCTGTGTCTGGCTCAATCAACATGTCTCCCTGATTCCTAATCAACTCTGTCCTCATTTTCCATGCCAATAAGGCTCCATTTTTTTACTCATAATTAAAATGTTGTAGCCTACTTGTACTCCACCTATCTCACACCCTGTGCACCAGAATAACCTTAAATTCATCTAGCAGCTGCTCCAGCTCATCTATAAGCTTTGTACTGGGATCAAAAGGGGACTGCGCTGACTCCTGAATAGCTCTCCTTTTTTTTTGTAATTGTTTTTATTAGCATTTTCAACTTTTTGGTGTACATAATCAGTTCGGTTCATTGCATACACTTGTATTAATACACGCAGATATGGTCAATTGCAGTTCATCCCAATGTTGGTTTCGGATGTGTTATTAGTGAGTTCCCTTGTAAATCTGGCACTTACGTTTTGTATGGCCTCATCTCTGTGTGCTGCGTATGCAGTAGTTACATCTATTCCTGTGGCATGCATTCTAATATCTTATCTCATTTTCACACCAGCCTAACCCTTCTTAACTATAAAAACTGTCAAATTGTGGTGTGTCGCGAAAAGGGGCAGCCTTTGATCACTACTTTGCAGGGAGAAAGTACCAAGGGCCCAGCGCCGAGGAAGGCCGCCACCCCCAGACATCTCTTCCGTGGCTCCGCAACTGTGCGGGAGTGTCCTCAGGCAAGGAGTGGGGCAATCCCCCCACCCGCATCCACTCAAGGTGTTTGCATCCTCTGTTATTCTCTGGGTCTGCCCGCCCCCTTTCCTATCCTTGTCCTTGGCTACTCCAAAGTGAGGTACAATCAAATGTATCCCTTAGTACTACGGTTCAGTATGTTCCACCTGCTCCGGTTCCTCCCCTTCCTCTCGATCAGTGTTGGGTCCTGTCCCTCTTGTCGGACCCAGGACCTTTCTCCACTCTGCCTCTGATAAATCTTTACCTAATGTCTTTTCCCATCTCTCCCTCAGTGTCCGCAATGGGTGAAGTGTGTCCTCACTCTGGGCCTTATACAACCCGGATACCTGGTGTCGCTCAGTTCCAGAGGTCAACAGGAGATGTAAGATCCGGTGTGTGGGAGGTTCTGCATTAACTGTGTCCCAATGTGTCTTGTGTAACAGGTGGTGATGTAGTAGAAATTGCCCGGTTGGTATTCCTTTCTGACCAGCCATTTCTGTGAAAGTTCTTAATATCCCATCATTGAAGAGGTCCCCTATATTCTCTACTCCAGTTTTGGCCCAGACTCCCAGCCCAGAGCCCAGTAAGAAGCCCTCCTTGGTGCAGTAGAGTAAGGGTGCCCGCCCCCCATGCGTCTCAAGCATCATTTCCAGCCCGGCAGGGCTACCTTTGTCATGATGCTCTCATCCTATGCCTCCACTCGTCTGGCAATCATTTGTGCTATGATCCGCTCTGTGTCTATCACACCCCTCTGTGTGCACCTGTCCAAGCGGCCCCCCCAGAGCACCATCTGGAAATCCACTGTAGCTGGCATGCCAGGTAGTAGAGCTCAAAGTCTGGGACTCACAGACCCCCTGCACTAGCCGGTCTACACATGATCTTGAGTGTCGTGCGTCCGCCATCCCAAATGAGGTCCCTGAGGAGACCGTTCAGTTCCCTAAACCACGACAGCGGGAGTAATACCGGCAGGTTAGTGAAGTAATAAAGGAGGAGCAGTAGCATGACCATCTTGGATAATGCCACTCTGGCCATTATGGACAATTTAAGAGATCACCAGAATCCCACAGAGGCGCGGAGCGATCGGAGTGCCCTTCCCACAATACTTTCCCGTAGGTCCCTGAGGTCATGAAATACCTGTATGCCCAGGTATTTGAAGGTGTGTGGTGCCCATACCATATCCTCCGGGCATGACTGGGGGCGCGGCCCTCCTGCCACCAAGGGAAATACAAAGGTCTTACCCCTGTGAAGACGCAGGCCGGATAAGCCACCAATGCAGTCCAGGATGTCGAGTGCACACGGCAGTCCCGAATCGCCATCTCTTAAGTAGATCAATATATCGTCAGCATAGAGGGAGACAATGTGTTCGTCCTTTCCCCACTCGATTCCTCTTCCCTTGCCCTCCATCCTTAACCGTGCCGCCAGGGGTTCAATCGCCAATGCAAATAACAATGGGGACAGTGGGCACCCCTGCCTGGTGCCCCTGTATATAGGATACGTTTCCGATATCGTCCTGCCCATCCTAACTCTAGCCAGTGGGGCTTCATATAATAGGTCTACCCATCTCACCCATCCCTCCCCCAGTCCCATCCGGCGCATGACAGTCCTCAGGTAGTCCCATCCAACCGAGTCAAAGGCCTTCTCAAAATCAATGGCCAAGAGCATCCCTCATGGGGCCGCTCTCCGCGCGGTATGTGCAGGATGGCAAATAGGCATCTAAGGTTTAGTGAGGTATTGCGTGCAGGTACGAACCCGTTCTGATCCTCATGGATCAGATTGGATATATGTAGGAGCAGTCGGTTAGCCATGAGTTTACTGAGGATTTTAAAATCATTATTCAGCATCGATAGTGGGCGAAAGTCGGTCACAGACGCGTCGCCAGAGTCCGTTTTGGGGAGAGGGATCACCAGTGCCTCCCTCATTGAGTCCGGTAGTCGACCTCTCTGGAATGCTTCTGTGTACATTTCCACGAGCTGGGGCGCCAGCAGGGTCAGTACTTCTTATAGAAGTCCATCGCGAGTCCGTCCGTATCTGGGATCTTCCCTGTTGCTAATTGTGCGATGGCCTCCTGTGCCTCCCCCAGAGTCACTGGCCCACCCAGCTCTTCTCCCCCTCTCTGATCTAGTCTACTCAGAGGCAGTGGATGTAGGTAGGTGTTTAGTGTTTCTGTCTCGAGTGCTTCTGGACTTCTATAGAGGAAGGTGTAATATTCTCTGAAGGCATCATTTATGGTTCCCGGCGTACTTCTGTGTTCCCCCTTCAGGTCTCTGACTCCTGCAATGTGTGTCTCCCCTCCTCTTGGCCTCACCAGCCAGGCTAACATCCTGTCCGATCTGCCCTCCTCCGCCTGCACAGAAGCCCAATGTCCCTGTGTACTGTGGCATCTCAACTGCTCTTCGACCTGTGAATAGTTCTTCTTGGCCTCCTTGTATCTACCTCACTCAGTCGCCTCTCTGCTTTCCTCTTTTTCCCCCTTGTGTATGACCCTCTCTAATTTATTCAGTTCCTGTTCCAATGTGCGTCTGATTCTGACTGTTTGCCCCAGGCAGTAACCACTAGTCGCCACCTTAAGAGCCTCCCACTCCACATGTCTTGCAGATGCCGAGCCCTTATTAATAGCGATATGGTTCGCCAGGTGAGAACGTAGCATCTCTCTATATGCTTGGTCTTCCAGTGCTGTCGGGGACAATCTCCATATTGGAATGGGGGGTCTGTCGCTGATTGCTTTCCATGTAGCATGAGGGGGCTGTGAACAGAGAGGGTGCGCCCTAGATATTCCGAGTGCGTCACCTCCTGTGCAATTGCGGTCGAGCATACTATCCTATCTATCCTGGTGTGGACCCGGTGGAGGCAAGAATAATAGGAGTAGTCACATTCTCTAGGATGCTGACTACGCCATACATCTATCAGCTCCCAGGCTTTCACCCACTCTCTCAGATTCTTAGCTATTTTATGGGTTACGGCCCCCATTAGTGGTGGAGTGGACCGGTCTAGGTCAACGTCCATTACACTATTAAAATCTCCACCAATCTTTAGCTCCTCCCCTTGGCGGCATGTAATATGGCTCGATAGGTGCTGCATGAAGGGGATCTGGTCTTGGTTAGGGGGCATATACACTGGTTAATGCAATCGGAACTCCATGTAGCTTCCCCCTTACTATTACACCCCTACCCTCCTGATCAATGTCTGTCGAGGTGGCCTCGAAGGGGATTCCCGCTGTAACACACACCAGGGCCCCCCTAGCAAAAGCCAAATATTTGGTAGCGAAAATCTGACCCCTCCATCTCCGCCTTAATTTTTCTATCTCGGTCACCACAAGGTGAGTTTCTTGTAGTAAGGCCCGTGTATACCTCGTCTTTTTAAGTAGGCGAGCACCCTATGTCTTTTGGTGGGCGACCCCATTCCCCTTATATTCCTTGTTAATATGCTGTATTCTCTCATGGCAACTTGTCTGTAGTAGGCCATGCGCCCCCCACCCCGCCGGGCCCTACATCCAACCCCCCGCCTATGTGTCCTATATATCTGTGTCCCCCCTGCGCTACACCACTATTAAAAACATAGAACTGTAACTCCCAACTCCCAATCCCCAGGGCGCCTCTCCAACCGTAGGTGGCCCATGAAAGAGCGCAACAGTGCGACTTAGTCAACAAGTTCAATATAGGTCTCGCCATCCATATCTGAGTGGACGAGACACCTGTGGGGGGCGGTAGCTCCAGGCCCGCGAGGGCCTGCTGTTCGTGCTGTACTCCTCATCTCAGGACCAGTTTATGGTTTCATTCAGCCCAGTTCATCCACCGTTTGAGGGGTCACCTTTGGAGCAGTCGCAAAACAACCTGAGCCCCCCGCTGAGGATACAGAGGCCCGGTCCGATTCTCCACCACTGCTTTACCGCGATAACATTTCCTTGCTAATGGAGGCCACAGTGGTGTCCATATTTATTACTATAGAATGTATAGCCTCTTGACTTGCCTTCCCGCTCCCACCCTATATCCATCAGGCCCAGTCCCTGCATCAAGTCCTTAAGTCTGACCTTCCTCCTAATGCATTCTCATATATTTGGCCTTAGATTTTCTGTCTAGCTCTTTGTCTAGACATTAATATCACCCCTATAACACACAGGGATGAAGATAGTACCACGTGGTATTCTAGATCATTCAGACAGCTAGGATCATCGCAGTTAGGTCCCAATACTCCAAACATGACCACACATACCCCTCTTTTTCTAAAGTGGCCAATACTCATCTGCCCAAGGCATCTGTCTTGTACTGTACAAGGTTGATTCCACTGTTCTTTTTAACCATAATGACCACCCCCTTTGTGTTACAGGACTGATCTGAGGGTAGCATGTCCTGTACCCATGAGCATCTTGTGAACGCCCACTGGCATTCTGATTTACTTAAGAGAGTCTTTTGGAGTATAATGATCTGGGCCTTAGCATCTTTCAATATCTCCTGAACCAGTCTTAAGTTTTTCCTAGTTCTTAAGCCATTTACGTTCCTACTGATTATTCATACCTTATTATTATCATTATTTATTCTTCTTCTTCTTCTTATTATTATTATTATTCATACCTTAGATACATACATCAGGCGGTTTCCTAAGCTTCCTCAACACTAATAAGACGAGGAACTTAGGGCCATATGTACCAAAGGATTTTTCCATTGACACAGATTGGGTAAAACCCTTTGATACATCTGGCCCTTATCCTTTTATCCCCCATGCTCCCCACTCATGCACACCTACCCTGAGGTATCCTCCCAACTACATCTGGCATTGCCATCACGCCTATAGGGCTTCCCCCCAGTGTAAAAATCACCAGGGGCCCACTAATTATCCTCTTACTCAGATGGAAAAATAAGAGGAAAACCTCCCACCTTGTGATATGTACAACTATACAAATCAAAAGTAAATACAAATACAAAGTTAGACACCACTGTTAATTTCCTAGTTTCTACCCCTCAACCCCTACCCTGTCCCACGCACCATCAAGATTTATCTAATCATTAAATTCGTCAAGCCTCCCACAGAGCCCCCCTCAGCCACTAGCAACCACTACAAGTTTGAGGACCCCTTCATTTTCTTGATCAAATCTCTGCCTCCTCTGCATCCCTTACATTGTGCATGTCGTTCCTCCACATTACTTTTAGCGCTGCCAGGAACTTAAACCAAACTGTAGCACCCAAATCACTCAACTCCTTCATCTTCCCCCTAAGCTTCAATTGCCATTGTACTGTGAGTTTCCCTACATCTGATCTAAACTGGTATGTGTATGAATTATAAGAAAATTACTTTTGCTTTAAAGCAGCTGCAAGTATTGATTCATTTAAGGTGTAGGTATGAAAATTTACCAGGATCTTCTTGGGGAATTTAGAGCCAGTATTCCATCTAAATGGATCGCTGTGGACTCTTTGGATATCTGTCTCAAGATCTACATCTGGTCTGTCTTTAAAGAAAGGCCTTGTTTAGTAGATTTACCACGAATGCCTTTATGTTTGCTCCCTCTGCCTCTTCAGGAATATTCAATAGATGCAAATTGTTTCTCCTAGAAAGTATCTCTAACCATTCCACATCCTCCCTCGGTTGCATGTTCTGGAGCTGTAAGTTCCCAATGTCCCTTCTGTTCTTCGTTTAAGTTTCTTTAATCTGAGCTACCCCTTCTTCAAGGAAGTCAGTTCGATGTGCCAATGCATCCAACGTATCACCCAAGGCCTGGCAGACACCCAAAATGTATTTTTTGATTCCTTTCCAGGGTCTCAAATTTCTGTATCATGCCTGCTTTTAGAGACAGTAGCAATTCCCCCTCCAGCCTCCAGGCAACAGCTATCTGAGTCACCTTTGTTTTCTATTTCTTCTGCTTCCTCTATTGTCAAATCAGTTAAACCCTGAAACCTATGTGCCAGGAGGGTTGACGCAGCTGGCTCAGTTTGAAACTGCATGTCTCTATGGTCTATGGTCTGGGTGGGACACTGCTATGACTCCTGCTGGGGAAGAGGACCCCCCCATCATTTGCCTCTGTTCTTTCAGATCCCAGTCCTGTGGGCACCTGCTGCTCCTCCTAAAGCCCCATCTCGGAGGCATTATCTGTTTTGTCCACAATCTTAAAATAAGAGTTCAGCAAAGGAGAAATCCTGATCTGCGAGCATGTTGGGGCTGACTCCAGGGGACTTCTTACCCCACTGTTTCACACATTAGGCAGGATGAGCTATTTCCTAACAGTCCTAACAGTGTGTGATCCTGTACTCCTCACTGCCTTCTCTAAGGCTGAGTTTGCTGCTCTTTTGTCCCTCGAAGACCTAAGGGAGTATTTATTCCTCTCTTGCTCAGTTTCTGGACTTGTGCTAATAATGACTTTCTGGCCCACAAACATGGGGACTGAGGAGTGGACCTGGAGGCCTGCTTTCTGGAATCCCTGTGTAAGCCTCCCCCACCCTTTGCAACTACTAAAGGCTTGTCTTCCTTTTATTGCCCACCCAGTCACTGTGTGCCCCTACCTCATCCAACGCACAATCAGCAATATCTACAGCTTCTCCAAAAATGATGGTGTTTGCACTCTTCCACTGTGGCGGTGCTCCTCGCACCTGAGAAGTGCTCCAGCCAATAGTGCTCTGGCTGATGCTGATTGTTAGAAATGGGGTCTCTGGTTGGCAGTCAGCTTGCACTATGACCAAGCAGGGCCCTCACTCTAGTCAGGGAAAGGAGTTGCACTCCTAAGACAACCCCTGCTCACCCCCCTTGGTAGCTTGACACAAGCAGTCATGCTTATCTCAAAGGCAATGTGTAAAAAATTTGTACCAACAAACACAGTAATACAGTGAAAACACTACAGAAGGGACACAACACCAGTTTAGGGAAATAGCCAATATTTATCTAAATCAAACAAAAATCCAGGATACAAAAGCAAAGTTACAACTTTTTAAAGTTAAAAAGAGTCTTAATCCATTGAAATCAATGGATGCGTTGGTTTTAACCAAAGTACCAGGTTTGCATAAAAAATAAAGCTGTACGGGTGAGTGTGCATTGGAAAAGTCAGCAATGCGTCAATTCCTTACTCGCAAGTGAGGCCGTGAGTTGTTTCTTCTCCAGTCGGGTAGGCGATGCATCATTTTTCTCTCCTGCAGAAAAGCGATGCATCGATTTCCGGATAAGCAACCTTGGGTCCGCACAGGTTCTATGTGGTTTTGATGCCCATCGACGATGCGTGTGTGAAATTTCGTTGCACAGTGGTGAAGTGCCACGCTGCATGGATGATGCATCGATTTTGGCAACTGCACACAGGTGTTGTATCGATTTCACAGCCCCTATGCAGGTGGTGCATTGATTTTTCGGCCACAAAGCAGGTGCTGTGACAATTTTTCTCCCGCACAGCTCCTGTGTGTGGATTTCAGTCTTGGTTCTACCAGCTTCTTTCAAGAGCCCAGGGGCTGGATTGGGCACCACTTAGCAGGGTAGGAGTCTCAGCAAAAGAGACCAGGTGCTAGCAGAGGACGTCTTTGATGCCTCTGAGACTTCAGAACTAGGTGCAAGCTCAGTCCAAGCCCTTGGACTTAGTCTTTATCCTCTCAAAGGTAGAAGAAGCAACTGCAGGCCAACCTAGCAAAGCACACTCACAGGCAAAGGGGCAGTACTCCTCCTCCAGCTCTTCAGCTTTTCTTCCTGCCAGAGGTTCCCCTTGATCCAGATGTAATCTAAAGGTCTGGGGATTTTGGGTCTACTACTTATACCCATTCCTGCCTTTAAAGTAAGCAAACTTCAAAGGAAAGTCTCTGTTGTTGACAAGATCCTGCTTTGCGTAGGCCTGGCCCCAGACACACACCAGGGGGTTGGAGACTGCATTGTGTGAAGACAGGCAAAGCCCTTTCAGGTGTAAGTGTCAGCTCCTACCTTCCCACTCTAGCCCAGAGGGAGACTCATCAGGATATGCAGGACACTCCTCAGTTCCCTTTGTGTCACAGTCTAGAGGGAATTCACAAACAACCCAACTGTCAGTGTGACCCAGATGTGGATTGCACAGGCAAGCTGAGGCACAGAATGGTTAGGCAAGAAAATGCCCACTTTCCAAAAGTGGCATTTTCAAACTGACAATCTAAAAACCAACATAAGATGTATTTTTAAATTGTGAGTTCAGAGACTCCAAACTCCATTTCTCTATCTGTTCCTAATGGGAAACTGCACTTAAAAGATATGTAAAGTCAGTCCCCATGTTAACCTATGCGAGAGATAGTCCTTGCAACAGTGAAAACCGAATTTGGCAGTATTTCTGTATCAGGGCATGTAAAACACACCATCACATGTCCTACCTTTTACATACTCTGCATCCTGCCCATGGGCTAATTATGGCATACCTTAGGGGTGCCTTACATGTATACAAAGGGAAGGCTTGGGCCTGGCAAGTGGGTACACTTGCCAGGTCGAATTGGCAGTTTAAAACTGCACACATAGACACTGCAGTGGCAGGTCTGAGCCATGTTTACAGGGCTACTCATGTGAGGGGAGCAATCAGTGCTGCAGGCCCACTAGTAGCACTTGATGTAAAGGCCCTGGGTACCTCTAGTGCACTTTACAAGGGATTTACTAGTTAATGAAATATGCCAATCATGCAAAAACCAATTACCCATACAGTTTACACAGAGAGCACTTGCACTTTAGCACTGGTCAGCAGTGGTAACGTGCCCAGAGTACTACAACCAGCAAAAACTACGTTCCGTACACATTCCAAAACACAGTAAGTAGAGGCAAAAAGACAAGGGAAACCAAGGCAGGGATCTAACACTGGTGCTGCGTCTTGTGACCCAGACACCAACACATTCTGCAAATGTGCATCTCAGAGTCAGCCAGGGCAGAGCGCCATGGAAGGGAGCATCGCCAGGCTCCACCATCCTCCTGAGCCTCGGCACAGCATCCAGAGACAACCAAAGTGTGGAGGAAATGTGAGGGGGAGACCAGGAGGGGGAAAAGGCAGGAGGGGCAGGGGAAAAGAGAGGCCAACTACCTCTGCGACGCACTCAGCAAACCCCCATATTCATGGTGAAAGAACAGCGGATCCTCTGGGAGACACCGGGAGTATCCCTGTGGCCAGTGTCAGCCTGCAGCCATGTTCCCAGATTGCTTCACTTGTCACTCTGCCAGGAAGAATGAGTGCTCTGCTAGGAAAAGGACTGTAACTCTGCCGGACTGCTTTTCTAAAGAACTGCTGCCCTGTTGTGGTGACCTGCTGCCTGTTGCCCTCTTGCCTGTGTGAGATGAACTGGACCTGCGTATGCTGAACCCAGAGTGGCTTGTTGACTGGCCTCCTGATCTGAAGCCTTAGGAACACAACAGGTTTCCAAAAACCTTGCGCCTGCACCTGGACTCTGCCATCTGTGAGTCTACACTGCCAAGTGGTGCCACGGCAGTCCTGAACCTGTGGAAGGGAACATAGTTTTTCTGCCAGTCTCTGTGGATCCAGCACAACCAACACATCTCCTCTGCTGCGTGGCACAGCTCTGGGCAAAACCCACGCATCTCCGCTACTGCATGGAATGGGCCCGTTGCAAGGACCCACATCACTGGCACAATCCACAACACCTTCGGAACTGCAGCCACGCTACGCATACTCAGTGCAGGCACTTGCATTCCTCATTAACACCAGCCTCAATGACGATGGCAAACTCCACATCGCAGCCTCGTCGCATCTTGAAACTGATGCATCGCTTTGGCTGTGTGATGCATCTGTGATGTAGATCCTCGCAAGGCTCTGGAAACTAGGATTTAAGGTGCTTTGTTCAGCAGGCATAGCTGGGTCCGTGTAACCGGCCCGTGCTTCATCTCGGTCAGCCTGAACTTGTGACTTTGTCCCAGTCTGGCACGACCAGATATCCCCATCTGGCACTTTGTGCTTTTCAGAGCTATTATCACTAAAATCTTTAAAACTGCATTTCTCTGGTTTTAGTAATTCAATATTTGTTGTTTTGGTCTTGTTTTATTTTCTAAAAATTACTCTATTTTTCTAACTTGGTGTGGGATCCTTTTTATGTTATATTTTTACCTTATTACTGTTTGAAGTGTTGCACAAATACTTTACACATTGCCTCTAAATTAGACGTGACTGCTCTGTGCCAAGCTACCAAGCTACATGTTTTCCTGATAGGATTTTTGTTGCTTTGGTATTGTTTTATTTTGTATTATTTTTCTAGTTTGGTGTGAGATTCTTTTTTGTGTTATGGTTTCACCTTATTACTGTTTGAAGTGTTGCACAAATACTTTAAACATTGCCTCGAAGTTAAGCCTGAATGCTCTGTAGCAAGTTACCAGAGGGATGAGGACAGGTTAAGTTAGGGTTGGCTTGTGCCTCACCTGGACAAGCGTTATGGTTGCTGCTTGACCACGGCTCACACCCCAGTCAGCCAGCAACTCAGTTTCTCACAGTGACATACATGCTGCTGGACGAAGATGTTCATTTGTCCCCAGCCCCCACCTCCAATTTTAATGCAAGATGTGAGGAGGGTGAATGGGGCTCCTGTAACGCCTTCCTGCAGCAGCATGTGCTTCACTGTGTCGTAAAGGGAGGGAGAATGACTGCTAAAGGAGATGCTCATATACCTCCAGTATATAGGTATAGATATAGATATATTGTTACTACCAAGTCCACATAATCACAAACACATATCATAAATATATTCTTGGTGGAAGAATTCTCCTTATTCTGTTCCTTCACCAGGAGTAAACCAGAGCTCATTTGATATATCTCTAGAGTGTTCTTAACCCTACTAAAGTCTTTGTTCTAAAATAGTTCAAAGCTTGTTTGGCCACCATGACATGATTTCAGAATACTTATCTGTATTTCAATCTGCCCTCCAGCAATCTCTCATGGAAACAGCTATTTTTGTAATAAAAGCACATATCCAAATAGGAAGGTCCTGTCTGCAACAACATTGTAACACAATTGTTTATCAAGGCTTACATGAAACACAAGGAATCTAGTACCAATGATTCAAGAGGGTAGTTGTCAACTCCAAGCAATGTGGCAGTTCAAGGATTCCTGGGAAATGTAGTTTATCAGGCACCATCACGTAGTACATTCTTCACAGATGCAAAATATTTCGCCAAAACAGCGCTGATCCTCTGTAACCACTGTCAGCCCAATGGATTTATAAATACAAATGCAACTTACAGTAGGAAAGATGTTAAATATAACTGAACTGCAAACTACGTTGTTTAAATACTATTGATGTGTTTAGTATCCTCTTAACATTTCCGAACTGTTTCATACCCATTTCAATAAAATAATCAAAACATTCCATAATTGCAACTTCACAAGCTGCATCCTCATTCTAAAACAGAAACAACTGTTTCTAAAATTCAAAAAATATTACAGTGTTAAATATCAGACTCACATTTGAAGATATGATAGGAATGTTATATAAACCTGAACCCATCAATTCCACAGAATCGTATGATAACTCACTTGTAGGTTCCTTCCTCAAATTATTAGCGCATAATGTTCATAGTGAATAAACAATTGTAAATGAAGGGATCAAATATTATCTTAGTTGCCCATTGCTAGTGTTGCTGAATGATGGGGGTTAGCAAATAGCAAGGATACTGAGGATTGATTTCGCCTTATGCCTCTCTCCACTACCACCACCACAATCTTCCTCTGTCTTTCTCTATTTTTGCCGCTCTCTCTCTCTTGCTCTGTGTCAAAGTCAGACGATGAAGATTGTCTCATTACTGCTTATGCTACATACAGTGATTTACTATATGTTTGTGTATAGTGTGGAGTCATTCAGTACATGTGTGTTAAACAATAAAATAGAGAATGGCATGACAGTGACCAAGCAACCAGGTGAGTGTAGGGGGTTCTAATCAACTCCTATACTGCACAGTGGGTGGAGATGGGAGAGGAACATTTTATATTGAATGTGTGATGAGTGGCATCAGTAGATGTGGAAGGATACACTGAAACAGCCAACAGAAAGACAATGAGACTAAAATATCACTGATGTTGATCAAAAGTGGGATTGACAGTGTCTCAAGCTAATGACCTGAGTGTCTGGAGGCAAAGAAGGAAATGGCTGAAGGAAGGTGACTGAAAATCCACAATATGTGCATATTACTTACACTTTCTAAGCAACAAAAAGTCTTGGCTTACACCAGACCAACAGATGTTGCTGGACAGTGTGCTGAACTACTTATATGGACGGGCAATATAATTGAGTCACATGACAGAGCTTCAGTAGCCACAAAGCACCAAGGCCCATATTTATACTTTTTTAGCACCGCATTTGCGCCACTTTTTGACGCAAAAGCTGCGCAAACTTACAAAATACAATTGTATTTTGTACGTTTGCGCCGCTTTTGCATTAAAAAGTGGAGCAAAAACGGCGCTATAAAAGTATAAATACAGGCCCAAGTTTCTCCACAAAATGACAACTACTGAGCACCAACAAATAGCAGTTAAAATGGACATACAGAAGGAAGTGGGCAAAGTAATCTCCCCCTGGGTTTTTCGGGTGAGTGGCACTGACCACTAGGTTCAGGATAGTGAGAGGTTTGTATTTTGGTGGTGAGGTTTGGAAATTTGCCGAATCTTTTCACACCTGTGGATAGGCAGGTAAGGTTGTTCGATACTCTCCCAACCATTGCATTAGAAATTCTGTGAGGTAGTATGGTGGGTTGGCAGTAGCTTCTTTTGCAGCGTTACTTCAGTTTTGAGGGTTAGGAAGATTGACTTTCTAAATTAACTATATGGGAGCGGTTATTTGATAGCACAGGTCTGGACTTTTTAAATGTTTGCCGCGATAAGACTGGCTGTGAGTAAGTAATTAACATATGACTGACTGTATTGCAAAGGCTGAATCGATATTGAGCTGGCAAATCGAGGTAGGGAAGAGTCGGGATGGGATGATGGCCAGGTAGGGTGCCCACCCGTCTGTAAATTTCACGGACTGCCCATCATTTTACCCTGCTGTCCGCAGTTCATAATGAAAGGCTTAAAGGAGGGCATTTGTCTGTAATTTTAGCCTTTCACCAAAAGGACAACGGACGGCAGGGCAAAATTACGGGCAGATTAGTTTCCACAGCTGGATTGAAAGGCAAGGAGTCTCCTGTACTCTGAGGGAGGGATGGGCAGATGGATAAGAAACAGACCTTCTTGCCAGGGTGTCTTCTTCCCTAAAATATTGCAAATATTCACAGTTCTTTCAGGGACCTCAGTACCTCATAGTATTAACAAACATTGGCAAAGCCAATAGGTCTCGTCTACCCAAGAGTTATGGCTTTGCCAATGTGTTTTTGCCATGTTATACACCAGAGTGGCTGCTAATCAGCATGGCTAAATGTTAATGGCATAGTGATGTGGACTAGAGTAGAGTGGCATAGGAGCAGTGGCGAGGAGCCCGGTGGTGCAGAGTACAGTGCAGTGGGGTACAGTGCAGTTGTTTAGAATGTATTGGCATAGAGTGCAGTGGTTTAGAGTGCAGTGGCATGGAGTGGTGTGGGACAGAGTAGAGTGGCATAGAGTGGAGTGGAGTGGCATACAATAGAGTGGAAGAGAGCAGAGTAGCCTCGCATGGGAGAAAGTGCAGTGGCATAGTGTAGAGTGGTGCAGTGCAGAGTAGAGTATAGTGCTGTAGAGTGTAGTTGCGTACAATGGATTGATGCAGAGTACAGTGGCATAGAGTGCAGTGGTATAGAGTGCAGTGCCATAGAATGCAGGACTACAGAGTATATTGGTGTCCAGTACAGTGGCTGAGAGTGCAATGATGCAGCGTAGAGTGTCAGCGCAGTGATTTAGAGTGGAGTAGAGTGGCACAGAGAGCAGTGGCATAAAGTACAGTGGTGCAGAGTAGAGGGCAGTGGCGTATAATGCAGCTGTTTAGAGTGCATTGGCGCAGAATGCAGTGAAATAGAGTGGCATGGGGTAGAGTAGCATAGAGTGCAGTGGAGTAGAGTAGCATACAATAGAGTAGCATATAATAGAGTAGCATACAATAAAGTGGCAGAGAGAGCAGTAATGCAGAGTGGTGCAGTGTCAGAGTGCAGAGTAGACTCATGTGGAATAGAGTGCAGTGGCGTAGATTGGTGGAGAGTGGTGCAGTGCAGAGTAGAGTATAGTGCCAAGAGTGCAGTGGTGTAGAGTGCAGTGATGTACAGTGCAGTAGCATAGAATGCAGTAGTACAGAGTAGAGTGGTGTAGAGTGCAGTGTTGCAGAGTAGAGTGTCAGTGCATTGTTGCAGAGTAGAGTGTCAGTGCAGTGGTGTAGAGTGGTACAGAGAACAATGGCATAGAGTACAGTAGTGCAGAGTAAAGGGCAGTGGCATACAATGCAGTTGTTTAGAGTGCACTGGTGGAGAGTATAGTGGCATAGAGTGTCATGGGGCAGTGTAGAGTGGCATGGAGTACAGTGGAATAGAGTGTACTGGTGCAGAATGTAGTAGTACAGAGTAGAGTGGTGTAGAGTATAGTGGTGGCCAGTGCAGTGTTGCAGAGTAGAGTGTCAGCGTGCAGTGCTGTAGAGTGCATTGAACTCCAGTGCAGTGGTCAGAATAGCATAGAGTGCAGTGGCATAGAATAGATTGTTTCAGATTAGAGTGCAGTTGCATAGAGTGAAGTGGTGCAGGGTAGATTGCAGTGGCATAGAATGCAGTGGCACAGAGTGCAGTGGCATAATGTAGATTGTTTCACAGTAGAGTGAAGTGGCTTAGAGTAGAGAGGTGCAGGGTAGAGTGCAGTTGCATAGAGTGACATAGAGTAAAGTGGTGTAGAGTGCAGTAGCATAGAGTGCAGAGGTGCAGAGTAGATTAGAGTGACGTACAGTGTATTGATGTAGAGTGCAGGGGCATAGAGTTGAGTGTTACAGAGTAAAGTGCACTAGCATAGAGTGTATTAGCTTAGAGTGCAGTGGCGTGTTGCAGAGTGGCACAGAGTGGAGTTGTACGGACTAGATTGGTGTTGCCTAGACTGGAGTGGTATAGCATGCAGAGGAGCAGAGCGCAGAGGTGTAGAGAGGTATAAAGTGCATTGGCATAGAGTAGAGGGGTACAGAGTAGAGTAGAGAAGCATAGCGTGAAGTAGCATAGAGTGCAGTGGCATAATGTGGAGTGGTTCAGAATGGAGAAGAGTGCAGTGCAGTGGCATGGAGTGCCGTAAAGTGGAGTGATACAGAGTAGGGTAAAGTGGTGTGGAGTGGTGCAGAGCAGAGTGGAGTGGAGTATGCATGGTGTCGTAACACACTGCCATTACAGACAACACATTTTTGATTGAAATGACCATTACATTTGCACAGATATACAGTTTTTCTAATCAAACTATACTGTGCACAGACGATGATGTGTGGAAATTGCATCACCTAATGCAATGATTTGTTTTAATCATATAAAGGTATTTGTTTCCAGCACAGTTCAGAATTAACAAAAATGTGCTTCATTTGTACTCCTAATTCTGATATATTCTGAAGTTTATTTAAATGTTGTCATGTGATAGAAAAAACTCTTTTCAACCCCAGTATGCAGCAAGATTGTCGCATAAATCCTCTCACTTTGAAGTCAGAGAACGAAAAGTAAACACTAAGTTCCCGAAGACAGAGCCTGACATTTGACTGTGTTCTTTTAATGCACAGCAAATGTGATGAGATAAGAACATGATTTACAGGCATGTTTACAGAAAGGGAGCACTCAGAAGGATACTGTTAATAAGGTTTGGCAAGAGAAGGGAAGAAATCAAGCTGCAAAACAAATAAAGCCAGCAAATTGAAAGCAACAAAATGTGAGTTACAAACCACAAGGCCAATGGCAAGCAACGGGTGGAATGCATTCACAAGGAAGCACCATGAATGTACTTAAAGTGACAGCCATGGGATACTTTGTGGGGAAAGTCCAGTATTTTAGTCCAGTATATATCTTGCAGAGGTTTGGCCGCATCAATCACCCACGTAGTATGACGAGAAGACCTGCAGTGGTTTCCATGTTGCAGGAAAGGTCTGTACACCCATTCTAACGGTTTGCCACCAGTTCCTATGGTGTAGAGCTTCCGGCACACCTCTTGTAGGGTTATTGTTAGGTAGCAGATATGGAATAGGACATTTAATGATTATTTAAGATAGTTGTAAGTAAGGAGTTGACCGGGGTGAAGATGTTAGTCTGCCACAAGGGTTTGGAAATTTAGTAGCTCGCCGTCCAGAAACAAATCCCCCAATTTTAAGATACCTGCAGCATGCCACTAATGGAGTTGCTCTGAGCACAGCAGTCCTGCGCGAGTGCGAAGGCTTGGAAAAGGTAGTGGAGGAGCATAGGGTTTCTTTGTGTCAGTGAGTTTACAGGTTCTAGCAAGGCAAGAGAAAGCTGTGCATGATAACCCCAGATGGTGATCCATAGAATGGTCAGTAGGAAACAATGAACAGTGCAGTAAGCCTTCCTTAAAAATCTTTACTAGTAAACCCCATCTCATGCAGGGAGGTGGGCAGAAAGCCAGCGAGCCACCCATTGGACCTGTGCAGCTGAATAATAGCATTCTAAGTCCAGAAGACTTAATCCACCCACAGTCACAGGTAGCTTTAGAGAGGAAAGAGCTACCCGACGGCACTGCAGTGACTAAATCAGATGTGTATCATGTCTGGAGAAGGAATGAAGGACGAGCAGGGGAATGTTTGCAAAATAATACTATCATTGGGGTAGCACACCATCTTCACTAGTGCCACTTGGCCCACTACAGAAAGCAGAAGAGAAGACCAAAAAGGAAACTGGGCTTGGAGGGACCATGATGCTCTGCCAAGATTTCCATCCTGCAAATCAGTGGTAAAATGGTAGATATTAAACACTATGGCCCTCATTCCTACTTTGGCGGGTGGCGGTCGCCGCCCGCCAAGCGGGAACCGCCAGAAGACCGTCATTCTGACTTTCCCGCTGGGCTGGCGGGCGACTGCCAAAAGGCCGCCCGCCCAGCGGGAAAGCACCAGCAACGAGGAAGCCGGCTCCGAATGGAGCCGGCGGAGTTGCTGGTGTGCGACGGGTGCAGTTGCACCTGTCGCGATTTTCAGTGTCTGCCAAGCAGACACTGAAAATCAATGTGGGGACCTGTTAGGGGGCCCCTGCAGTGCCCATGCCAGTGGCATGGGCACTGCAGGGGCCCCCAGGGGCCTCACGACACCCGTTCCCGCTAGCCTGGTTCTGGCGGTGAAAACCGCCAGAACCAGGCTAACGGGAAGGGGGTCGGAATCCCCATGGCGGCGCTGCTTGCAGCGCCGCCGTGGAGGATTCACAGGGGCAGCGGGAAACCGGCGGGAAACCGGCGGGAAACCGGCGGGAAACCACCGGCTTCCCTTTTCTGACCGCGGCGATAGCCCCAGAAGCACCTCCAGCCTGTTGGCGGTGCTTCCTCCATCCCCTACCCTGGTGGTCTCGGACCGCCAGGGTAGGAATGACCCCCTATGTATCAAAAGGTAACTGGTTTCCAGTTCAATCTGAGATCTAATTCTATATAAAGTGGAAAACAGTGCCATATGTTAAAGAAACACTAATTACATTTTTAAATTCTTACATTTTGTATGTGCAATTTACATCCCAAATAATTTAAAGATTCTATGTGTATTTGACACTTAGGGATAACCCAGATCACTAGTTTGGCTTTTGCTCAGTTTCAAAACCATTTAGAGACATGGACAAAGCGGGCAATTGCCTTGCACAACCTTGCAAGGGGTCTGACCTCTGCTCACCCTTCACAAGCACGAACAGCGGACCATTGCACCAGAAGAGTTTGCCAAGGTGGATGGGTGTTGTTTGTTCAACCACTTGACAGTGCCTCTTCTGTTTCTCTTCTGTGTGCAGAGACAACTCCCCAGGTACCCGATACCTTCTGTTAGTCTTGGTGGACCCATCTTGTCTGATTTTAGGAATTGTCCCACCTTGTTCTTCTCTTTCTTATTTATCCAGTACTAAGCAAAAACCCTTTGAATCACTTGCCCTGGATCTCCCATTTGATCTCAATTTCATCCTCCTCTTTTATTATCTTTGATCGGTAGTCCAGGATCCCATTTCTGAGATAAATGTAGAGTCTCAGACATACACTCTAGTGCTGTGAGACTACAGACAAGTTGTGGGTACCTCACATCGTGACATTAGGTGCGAGACTGTCGCCCACACCATCTACCCTGCCTCTTTGATTTTTTTGGGGGGGGTGAATGTCCATGGGCGATTGGGGTAAGCCAGATGTTTTTATTCAATTTGTTTAAACTAGCATAATGTTACCCACCATCTATCCTGCCTCTTTGATTTTTTTGGGGGGTGAAAGTCCATGGGCGATTGGGGAAAGCCAGATGTTTTTATTCAATTTGTTTAAACTAGCATAAGGTTAATTACCTTAATGTTTCCCAAACTGTTTGCCAGGGGTTTTAAAATGTTCAGAAACATTATCAAAAGTTTGCTGTTACTTTCTCATCAAGATAGATTGGGTAGATTTGGGTAGGGGTGATGGCCTTGCCGCAGTACTGATGGGGAATTAATTTACTACTGAACAAGGACGTAATGGGACACTTGAATGTAGCATACCAGGAGGCAATCACAAAAAGACCAGAGTTAATAAAAAGTGCTATGTTAAAAAAGAGTGCATAAATGTACTGACAACATAGTGAGGCATAGTCTCTCTTGCGTGTGTCTGTAAAACTGATGTTTGTTCTTTAATTTTTGACGCTTTGTCCTGAATTTTGACCCTATGTCCTGAATTTTTGTCCTGAATTTTGACCCTTTGTCCTGAATTCTTCACAGTCCTGTCCAGAATTTGCCTCAATGCCAGGTGGTCACCCTATGGCCATGTATTGGTGTGGTTTTGAAGAAGGAAAGTGGTGAGGTGCAAGCAGCTATAAAAATGGGGGTGGGGGCACGAGAAAAAGTTTTGGAGTGTACAGTGAGTTTGTTGAGGAGTTACACAGGCTTCCTTTGGAATGTAAGTTGTCTGAGATATATGGGAGAGTAAGGGTGGAGGGTGTTAGGCATATTTGATGTTTTAGTGATGTGGTGGTCTTGGTCTGAGTGACGTTTTATGTATTAACATACAGATCTGTCCGAATAAAGTGGCCCTTTTCTCTTTAAGTGTCTGGGTTGCGAGGTCTATTGCATCGGCCAAAGCTGTGGTCTTCCCACATTGCAGGAAGTTCAGCACGTGCCCTTGAATGCGTGGGCGTCCGCAGAAGTTTTTTCGGGGGGGGGAGGGGGCATAATTTTAACGACATCCACTCTGAGGCAGCGTAACTCTACGCTGCACTGTGAGCCTGCACCGGACTGTACCTAAATGGGTGGGGGGGAGGAAGGGGGTGGCCTCCCTTGCTCCCTCCCCGCACCCTCACAGACGCCCATGCTTGAATGTATTGTAAGTTGTGCTTGTCCTTGCCCGGTGTGTACTGAAGCTGTGCAGCTGCTTCTCCCGAACTGCGGACAGGAAAGCACGTGTTAACAACCCAAAGCTGTGTTTTGACTATTTTAGACAAAAATAATGTAATTTATTTAGGGCTGAGATCCTACTTGTTTCAAAAGAGCATACATACAAATAGTTTGATTCGGAGCAGTCTAATCCCTCCACACCCTTGTAAAATATTAGGGTTCATGCGTTTCACACGCATACAATAAATGCATTGAAGGACACTTTAAATGGTCAGAGTATACATTTCACTTTGACAATGTCCTTGTGTATCTTCGTTGTCAGCCCTTTTGGAAGTTGTTTTCTAAATGCATTCCTCTCACCATTGGTTTGATAAACATTATTCGTTGACTCTTCAAAATGGAGGGGCCCGCGGGAAGCAAGAGCAACGCTCTAGTCTTCCCGCGGGTCATTTCGGGAAAGGAAGTGACGGCGAGGGACAGGGATTGGGAAAAAGGTAAGTGGGGGCGGGTCTAGGGGGAGGAAATAAAAGGGGTTGGAGGTGGAGGGACCGGCCTCTTTGCCGCGATTCCCTCACGCGTTTTAATTTGGAGGGGCCGGTCCCTGGGGCTCTTCACTGCGGGTTTCTTTTTGAAGTGCAGGTAGGGTGGGGCCCAGGGCGGGGAAGGGGTATGCGGGTATCTCCACTTGGCCAGTATTTATGTAGGCTGGGGCGCGCGTTTAGCCCGCGCGCCCCCCCCCCTCTCATCCTTCACAATTACGGGGGGGGCGGCCATACGCTCCTTTTCGAGCCCCCCCCCCCCTTTTCACAGGAATCAGGGCACGTGTTTGCTGGCCGGCCGGCCGTGGTAACAGGTGGCTGATTTTTAAGCCACTGCGGCCCCTGGGGGCCCCGCAGCAGGCCTTTTTTGTTTTATAGGCCCAACATATCCTTGATTGAGCAGCGGCCAGATTGTGCTGGCCCCGACCACGTGGGGGCCTAATATAAATAAAAATTAAAAATTAAAAAAAATAGGGAAATAGGAAGAAATAAATAGAAATAAAAATATATATATATATAATTCTATGCGATAGACTCGGGTTTGGCTACTACAATTATCCAGGTGGGGAGCCTCACATCATTCAGTGGGGGCCCCCGCCGCCGGCCCTTAAGGCACAATTAAGAGATTTAGGGACAATACAGCCCCCCCCCAAAAAAAAAAAATAATAATAATAATAATTACAATTTCATACAAGGAGGTTATCACACAAGGCAAAACCAACGCACTATAGGGACTCCCCCACCCCCCCTTGCCAGGCCCCCCGCAGGACCCCACGGGAGGCGCCAGGTTACGCAGGGCCCACGTATCCTTTCTCAGCACGCCCTTTGTGGCCTGCAGCAGGGGGGTACAGGCAGGTTAGGAACTACGCCCTGGGATTTTTTGTCTTTACCTAAGGGCGGAGCGGCAGCTGGTTATGGGTTTCGGAGCAAAAGGGGATAAGAAGGCAGGGAGGATGGTGGTTTAGGCAGCGCGATGGGAGCCAGTGGCGCATACGGCCATGCGGCGCGCGGAAGGTCAATGCCAACGCAAGAGGTTGGCAGAAGGAAGGCGATACCAACGGGACGCAATACGGCCCCGGCACGTTGGTCAGAAGCGCTAGAGGGGTCTCCGGCGGCCTTCTCTACTCCGCAGGATCGGGGGCAACACAGAGATGGCAGACGCCATGTGGGTCACAATGACATGTCTAATAACTACATGATGAGGAGTGGGAGTTTGAAAAACGGATGGATGTGTGTGAAGAGGTTTGTGTGGGAACTTGACTATGAAGAGGATCTGGAAGAATGGGAAGTGGGGGAGATCAAGGAAACAGAGGTTCACAGCACAAGGGGGAGGGGAAGAGGACGCAGGAGCGGCGCAACCCCTCTCTCCGTTTCTATTTTTCAGGAGCGGGACAACAGCAGTGGTCCACAGGAAAGAAGGCAAGAACAGGCACGGGGCCGAAAGGTTTTGCGGCCGGGGGCTACACATTGCAGAGGTAAAGGGCAATGGTGGTTGGTTTGGGGGACGGTGCAAAAGGGGACGACACTCCAATTTACAAGTCGGTGGGGGTAGGAGAAGGTTCGATATTTGACACGCTAACAGGTAAAGATAAGAAAGGCGGGGAAAAAGGCACAGAGCTGCAAGCCAGAGGTACAACTTAGGGGGGACAAGGCAGCGGAGAGAAGTCAGGCACAGAAGAAAAGGAAGGGGGAGAACACAAGAGGAGGCTACCCTAGAGGGGTCTGGCTATGCCATTGGGCCCACACATAGTGGAGAAAACAAGGCCAAAATATGGAGACACGAGCATGTAGACGTTTTTTAAAACTGTTACATAGGGACATACAAGCCACAGAAGGGTCTACGGAAGAGGAATGGGAGTTGGCCACTAGGCCGAGGGTGCCAATTAATATGGACAATTGGACATCAGCGTTTAATTTTTGCAAGCATTTATTGCAAGAAATACCCGGACAGGGCTATAGCGCTATTTAAATACATGGACATCATTAGGAAAGCGCAGATGCATTTTGAGGGTTCAGAGCTGGAATGAGCATTAACCCAGATGAGCCATGGGGGGACGTAGACTCAGAATTATGGAGGCAGTGGACGGCATCATCACAATCCGCAGCAGCGACAAATACGGCCAGGGGGTTACCAGTGGTATATAAGCCGTTTCAGGCACGTCCAGCCCCGGGGTGGGGGGGGACAAAGAACAACATTTAACACGACAAGAGTGTGCGGGAATTTCAACAAAGGTTTCTGCTCCAGACATCATTGTAAAAATGAAACATGACTGCTCCAAGTGCGGGGGTTGTCACCAGGTTACGCAATGTTTTTCACTCTCCAGCCCCTCCGTACAACGGAGGGCGGCAAAAGGGGAGGGACACAGGGCGCTACTGATCCAAAGAGGGCCTACGCCAGTGTAGGTTAGTTTTTATCTTACCAGGGCTGCGTATATACACGGATATGGCAGCTGCCTTGAGTTAGCAGAAGGGTTTCAAGAAGGTTTCAGGGTCAGTGACCACGACCCACAGGTGAGACACTGGGCAGACAACTGGCGGTTGGCAAGGAATTACCACAGGTGGTAAGGAAAAAGCTGGACAAGGAACGGTCATTGGGCAGAATTGCGGGCCCGTTTTTTATGAGGGGCCAAGTCAGATTTTGATGATATTCCCGCTGGGAGTCGTGCCGAAGAAGGCCCCGGGTGAAATCAGGTTGATACATCACCTCTCATGGCCGGAGGGCACATCTGTGGACGATGTCATTGGCAGCGTAAGACACCAGACTGGTGTATGCATATGTGGATGATGCCATAAATAAATAAAAAAAATAAAATTAAAAAAATAATTAAAAAAATAAAAATAATTAAAAAAATTAAAAAAAAGTGGTCAGGGCGTGCGGCCATGGGGCAGAAATGGAAAATGCGATATGCAATCAGCTTTCAGGTTATGGCCGATACACCCAAGGGATTTTTGAATTGTTGGGGATGCAGCTTGAAGGGGCAGTCTATGTGGACAGGGTCCTGCCCAGGGGTCGCGCGATCTCATGCGCATTGTTTGAAGCTTTTAGCACCTACATGCAGTGGGTCTCTGTCAAGAGTAGTGGGCATTATGCGGTGACCCATTATTTGGATGACTTCCTTTGCGGGAAGGAAGGGTTTGTGGGGAGTGCCGGACGGCTCTGGAAGACTTTCAGGATATGGCACAGCAGATGGGACTGCCGTTGGCACCCAGAAAGACCAAAGGCCCCTCATAGGTTCTCACCTTTCTGGGTAGGGATTTAAGACTCCAGTATAATGATGGCCAGATTACCGGCACAGACAGTAACGGAGATCCTGTTTTTTCTTGGTCACATTGATAGGAAGTACGAAAAATCGATTCGAGACAGCCCAGAAGGGGTTGGGGTACCTTAACTTTGCTTGTAGGACAGTTAAAGGGGGGGGAGGACGTTTTGCAAGTAATTAGGGTTGTACATGTCAGGTGCAGTTTTGCCACACCACAGAATAAGTGGGTCAAGGGGACTCAGAAGATGTTAAGGTGGGAAATATTTCTGAAACAATTAATTGGGGTATCCAGGTGGTTCTGGGAAGAAGAGACAGTATGGCAGGTGCAGATATTTTCAGATGCGGCAGGAGCGCATGGTTTTAGTGATTTTAGGGGATGGCAGATGGTGCCCGGAGGCGTGGCCAGCATTTTGGTGACAACTAAGGAGGAGCATTGCTTTGCTGGAAATTACTTTTTCCTTTCTGGTGGCCAGGGCAGTATGGGGGGCGCGAGTTAGCAAATAGGACAGTTTCTTCAGAACCAACAACATGGCTGTCGTGGATTCAGGAACGGACAGAAAGCGAGGGATGTGAAGGTTTTTGCGCTGGTTGCGCTGATTCAGGTTGCAGGGCTTATCTCTGAATTGTGATCTTTAAAACTGTCCCTATACCAGGAGTTGTCAACGAGATTGCGGTTTCCCTGTCCCGTTCACAGTGGCAGCGTTTTTGCAACCGAGCGGCAGGAACCGAGCAGACCAAGACAGGGGTCCCCGGCAGACAAGTGGGAATGGGGGGTATGATGATCACGGGTGGGCGGAGATGTTTTTAGCGGACTCCACTCGGCGAAGTTACCGGCTGGCCTGGTTGGGGTTTTTTCCAGTTTTTTGAGCAGCTACAGGAAAGTTTTTGTCAGAATTAGAGCAGTGGGGAGTAGAACGGCCAGGGAACCCTTTGATTTGAGTCGTTACTAGAGTTGTTACACAAATTGCTGGTATGTTGCGCAGATGAATACGAGCTAGAACTTTTTCCGCTTAGGCAGGGTGGATGTTTTGGAGCTTTTAGTCAACCCTCACGGTTGTCAAATAAGGCAGCCGGGGTTTTTTGTGCACAGATCAAGGTCCAAGCTCACTAGTTTTCAGCTCTTACGAGTGTTGAGGATGGGTTTGGGACGTGTGGCCCGCCGGACCATGGTTTTTCGGCACGCATTCATTTAGGTTTGGGGCAGCTACGGCCGCAGCGCATTTGGGTTGGGACTGGGAAAAAGATCAAGGCGAGACTCCGCTAGCGATCAAGGTGTTGTGAACTTTAAGTTAAGACCCGAAAGGTGGGGCGATACAGTTGGAAGGGTTTTTTAGAAGGGGGGGGGGGTTTGTTCTGTCAAAAAACACAGGTTACAGTTATTTTTCCATTGCAGGAGATGCGTTTGGTCCATCACAGAGCAAGATGGTTACATGGCTGGTCGGCCATTCATTGGTCCACTGGGCAGCGAGGTTCGCGGAGAAAACCGATATATGATCGGGTCCTGGGACTATCCAGCAGGCGGCACAAGGTGCTATGGTGGGAAAAGAGCAGAAGGCGGTGGGGTAACCTGTTTCCTTTCATCACTGCTAATTTATTGAACTGGGGATGTTGCGGAATTGTTAATCATACATTTGGAGGGGATGGCTTGTGAAATTGTCAGAACTCACGTTACTGCAACACATGCAGAGGGATTTGGAGATTCTCAAGCAAAAATGGCATGGTACCTGCTTGGGTGGACAGAATTTGTTCCACGTAGAGGGTGGAAAGGGGCATTTAAGTATGGAGCCATGGAGCGGGCTCAAAGGAGTAAAGGTTTTGCTGGGCGCAACAAAAAAAAAAAAAAAAAGAATTACTGAAACACGAGAACATTACAGAGCAGGAGGTTGCACTTTTCAGAAACAATGGTTTCACCTGTCCACAATGGGAAACGCATAATATTTGACAGATCCGAGATTGCTGGTGGAAGATTTGGGGGGAGAAAATTTGTGGATTACAAACAAGAAATGAGAAGCACTGGGTCGCAGTAGCGTGGCCTTTGTGGGGGTGGGGCAGCAAAACGCCAAATGGGTTTGTGCTGGTTGGCAGTAGATGGGGGAGGGTGGTGAGTCAGATGCGGGCTAGGCCACCCTTCCAGGGAATAAACAAGCAGGTGAAGGCTCTGAGTGGGGGTACGCACCAACCAAATGGGGCATGAAAGGAAAAGGGGAGTGCGTAGGGGAATGGAAACGAGATAAAGGTTTTGAAGGAGAAGGATGAGCGAGGAGAGGTTAATAGGAGGGCGTTATTAAAGTTACGGTTACGTTTGAAAGTTAATGGTTATGTTACTTATGCAATCCTGTCCTAATAAATGACCTTTTACACTAAAACAGCTGTCACTGAATTATTTCCCGATGGAGGGGCCCGCGGGAAGCAAGAGCAACGCTCTAGTCTTCCCGCGGGTCATTTCGGGAAAGGAAGTGAGGGCGAGGGACAGGGATTGGGAAAAAGGTAAGTGGGGGCGGGTCTAGGGGGAGGAAATAAAAGGGGTTGGGGGTGGAGGGACCGGCCTCTTTGCCGCGATTCCCTCGCGCGTTTTAATTTGGCCTCCCACCCACCCGGCAAATGGAAGAACGATTGGAAGGACGGAAGTTAGAATCGAATAGCAAGGAGGGGAGGGAATTGTCAGTTAGGGCAGGTTGCAGGGGTGAGCGAGCAGTAGATGGGGGAGGGTGGTGAGTCAGATGCGGGCTTGGCCACCCTTCCAGGGAATAAACAAGCAGGTGAAGGCTCTGAGTGGGGGTACGCACGAACCAAATGGGGCATGAAAGGAAAAGGGGAGTGCGTAGGGGAATGGAAACGAGATAAAGGTTTTGAAGGAGAAGGATGAGCGAGGAGAGGTTAATAGGAGGGCGTTATTAAAGTTACGGTTACGTTTGAAAGTTAATGGTTATGTTACTTATGCAATCCTGTCCTAATAAATGACCTTTTACACTAAAACAGCTGTCACTGAATTATTTCCCGAAAGAAACCGTCGAAAGTTTGGAGGAAACTATTGAGTATTTTTTGCAATTTCACACTGTCGAGCGACAGCCGCGGTTTTTTGTTTGTTATGCTTTCTGTTGAGCACGTGATCTTTTGTACAGCGTGCATTTTTCTACTATGCCTTCTGTTCAGTATCATGGCTACATTGTAGTTTTTGGAATACAATTAGGAGTGTATGCCATGATATCTGCGTCTCAAACCCAATCTACCATGGTGTATTTTAGGAACATGAAACAGCACTGACTTCTTTTTATCCTTCGGCGAGCATCTCTGCCCTAAGGCCAAGGAAGTCAATTTGAACACAGTGACCTCATGGAAAAGCAGTTAGTTAGCTCAAACCCCTCGACCAACGTCTCTCCCCCACACCGCTCACCACAGCCCCCAATTCCACGTCCTGTTTGCTTAACAAAGATTTCCCTAAAGAGGCACTAGGAGGATAACGGAATTGTAAATTCTGAACAGCCGGCGCTCCTATCAAAACTCTGGGAACTGTGCTCCGGCCATAAACGTTCACTGCACATGACTCGAACAGCCATTTCATTATTAAATAGCCACAACTGACCATCGTCAGTGAAGATAACATTACACGTTTCATATTTTTGTTTGAAACTTCTTAAAACCCAATTTGCCCCGTGAATAACAACGGAGAGGTGGAAGTTGCTCTACTTGTGAAGCAGCAGGCGCCTTATCACGTGTGACACCAATCCTACTTACTCACTACGTAGGCACACCCGTAATGGGCCAGCTGTTTTGTGTCTCAACTATGTCGAGTGTTCCTTCTCTGCTTGTCCATGTGACAATATATGTAAAGGAGGCTATGATTGTTCACTCGTAACAGCCACTAACTCGCAGACGTGCATGAGTATGCTTTGGCTGCAGGCCCAATATATCAGTCAGCTACCTCTGACTCAGGCCTGGCAAGTGCTGCGACACCCATTGTGCTGGGCTGGCCATGAGCCGCTAAATCGCGTACTAGTCTCTGAGAATACATGAATTATAGAGAAATAGTGATAAACAAACATTTATAGCGTGTTTAGCCTATTCGCTTATTTCTGCGTCACCGCGTGCTATTTTTACGTATGGAAAACAGGGCTCTGGTTCAGACGGCCTGCCAGCGGCACAGCGAGTGTTTACACTCTCGGTGCACGTTCATTCAATGCCCCACACTCGCCGCACCGTTGGCAGTCTCCTCACGGAGAGACCAGGCCTCAAAGGGGGGCGCGGAGGAGGCTGGGAGAGGTTATTCAGGTCGGGTTCAGGTCAGCAAGCTGTCTGCGTCGCAGCTGCTCGTGTCTCGCTGAGCTGTGCAAATTGCCGTCCAGCCCGCACTTCCCCACACACAAATCGCAGATTTACTTTTGTGTGTCTAATGGAACTACTCCTGAATAACAAGCATTTAGAGAAACACCTGCCAAGTGTGGTGACTAAGTTTTGGAAAAGCGCGCAGGGCTGTCTGTGATGTGGGCGGAGGCCTATTTTAACTGGATGCTATGCTGGCCACCGGCTCTGCACCACCTGTTTAAAATATAGATTGTTGCGAGGAGGAGGCAGTGCGGTGGGGACAGGGATATTTTCTGCAGCCAAGGGCGGAAACATGGGGCCTTGCTAGTGTTCTTTCAGAATAATGATATGCTCCCCCTGGAGGTGTTGCCAAGTTATGCATTTCTGTTATGAGTGTACATTTCTTCTCTGTTACTTCGTGTTTCTGCTGCAGCTGCATGCTCCCTGGCATATGATACACTGGAAACTGAGCCACATGTGTTTCCCATTAGCCACTTAGCTTCATTGTTTTTGTTTCAGCTCAGAATGGAATTTGATTCGCCTTATGTTCCCAAAAATGCCTGCCAGCTGGTAAAATCCTAAAGTCGCGTCACTTTTTCCAGTCCCTTCACAAACTCCATTCTTCCACACCTAGAATACATTTGTTTGTTTTACTTAGCTCGAGTATTGTGCGCTTCACCCTCACGAAGTGCCATACATCACTGTGCAGGGAAATCTAGAAATCTACATAAGTGGGATTTGTGAAGGAAAACCCATTGTTGATTGATTTAACTAATGTGCAAAATTTAGAGTCCTGCTATGTTTACTCGTTTTAAGGAAGTCTAATATTACAGAGCATTCAACGCTGCCCAGTTTCCCCAAACACCATCAACCTGAGTTTGGGGCAGCTGGACCTAAATGTGATTAAATGAAGTGAATGTAATTCAATACTGATCACAGTGAAAATCAAGAAACCCAGACACTTAATTGATAATATCGATAGGGTGACCAGATGACACCCTGTCATCAGGACCCAACTTTTCCACTGTTGGGTTTTAACTTAAAATAGTGCATCCTGGGAGTTGTAGTCTTGGTTCGATTTATTTGATATCCAAAAGCAAAATCCAGGAACTGAAAAATGGTGTTCTGTTTACATGGAGATATCTGGTTACAGCAGCGGCTCCTCCAAGAGTGCGGAGGAGCGTCACACCTGCCAGCAGCGGCAGCTGCAAAACCTTTACAAGAAAACAATAATAAACTGTGTTTATTATCATTTTCTTGTAAAGGGGCGGGGCCACAGACTCAATGTACATGTATCTTTGTCCAGCCGTCTTGGGCCTGCCAAACACACCTGCACACAGGGCTCTCTCCAGCCCAGCACTGTGTTGCTGGTCTGGAGAGAGCATGCACAGGCTCCCAGCCAATCCTGATGCTGCTCTGAGCAGCGTCAGGATTGGCCGCAAGGAAGGCTGGGAGCCTGTGCTGGCCCAGAGGAGCGGCGTGGTGGTGTCGTCAGTGGCGGCGACAATCCAGGTGTGTGGGTTTTTCAAATATTTAATGTTTACACCCCCCGCGGACCACCCCACCCCTTCAGCACCCAGCGAGCCACAACTGCTGGTTACCCTTTTTTAGTAAGCAGGCTGTGGCCCCTTGTAACCCAGATGGCAAAGAAACTTCAAAAAGGCCATATATATTGTTCCTTGGGTTATTGGAATTGTAACCCATAGTCAATACCCCTGGAATTATGGTGCAGGGGATAAAAACTATGTAGCAGGGTTAAATACATTAAGCAGCAAGAAAAGGCGCAGTATGCAGCAAAATCTGGCACATGTGCAGTAGTCTTTCATTTTTTAGTCATTTTTACAATTTAATTTGTCTGGGCAAATGTTAGACCCAATTGATCAAATTTTAATAATACATTCAGCAATTAGAAAAATGAAAGTGACCTGTCACTCTGTGGCACATAGGGCCTGCCACTACACAACAACATATGCAGCAGTGCTTTTGATCTGCAAATATTTTCCTTACTATCTGTAAATTAGCAAAAGATGATTTATTATGAGGGAAGTGTGGCAGATCCATAATTATGTGGAAAATGCAGCAGCCGCAGAATCTTATAATTCCAGTGGGCCTGTATATAGCAAAATGAGATATAGTGAACCCAAAGGCTGCTGAGGCCTTTGAGATCCTTTCTTGTAGACTAACATAATCCACAGAATCCGATATTAAATGGACTATTGCACCCTGTTTAATCACTAAGATAACATTTATAGTCATCTACTTTCTACAGAAAGTGCTAAAACGGCTTTGTTTTCTTTGGTCTGACTTCTTTTAACTTACTTTTCCCTTCAAACAATTATTATTTTCTAACGATGCAGTGCTGATGGCAGTAATTTAATTTTGTGTAATCCCTATGTGAGAGGGTTTCATAACCTACTACCATGAGATTGTGTTGACCTTGACTGCCCGCATGAAATACCACTGGAAAGCCTTGAGTTCCAAAAGAGTACACTGTCAATCTGAATGGAGTGCAGAACTATCCAAGGCAGTGGAACTTCAGTCGTAAACTGCCCTGCAAACCATTGATTCTGTATAGGCAGGGCGAAGAGGCCAAAAACGCAAAATAAAGTGAACATCAGTACAGGGTGGAACATGTGGCTAGTTAATGAGAGGGGTGAAAGGAGACAGTAGAGAAGAGGTGAAGCAAAGCATTGGGCAATTTTCTCTTTAGTAAAGTGTCTTTCTAACAGATGGAATTCTTTGGCTTTTTTCTTTGCTGCACTTCTTACTAATTCTTAGGCATTCTCTTGAATTTCTAAAGCTTCTGTGTTCATTTTAGTAAGTTAAGGAGCTTCAACTCATTTGGTTGTGAGCGGTCTTAAGGCGGACACAGGGCTTATTGCTTTGCCCTGGTTACGATCTCTAACTCACAATTGTGGGCAATGGAGGCCACCAATGTTGCACTATGTGGGTTTATAGGGCTTATCCTGTATCGTCAGCAGAATGTGAATGACGGCCTGTTGGTAGTTGAACGCATGTAGGAACTAAGACAGAACCACAAAGTCGGCTATATAATTTGTAGACATTGGGCCCTTTGGAGACTCTGTTTTGTGCCTTTTCTGCAGGTAGGTTTTTACATTTGCATTCTTCCTACTGCACAGACTTTCTACGTTCAACTGTTTTCCAGAAGAACAGGGTCAACATTTAAGTTAGCATAGCATTTGACCACTGAAGGGGTAGTTTGTCATCTCATGTAGGATCCTATGTTCACCTCTTTCATTGCTTTCAAAACATATTGCTTTTGGACACCTTCAAAGTCTGCACAGAAGAAGCTGACAGGACATACCAAGTTGGTCTGATCCATAACGCATGTACCCTGTGGATCTGGAATTGTTTCATGCATACTCTTGTCTATGGGGTGTCCAAGAGACTCATTGTGGTCAGAGTGAACAACCTTCTTTAGTCCTTGTTACTCAGCTCTGTAAATTAAGACTGCTGGTTTCCTTTCCTTTCAAAGATGCCCTTTAAAAGTAGGTAGGACATGTTGTTCAGTTTAACACTGAACCTTTTATGCTGTTGTAGCAGATTGATATTTGTCAGCCAAAACGATACAGGCCTACAGGACACTGTAAGGGCCAACCCTAAATTAAAGCAATTGTTTTGGAGCAATTATTTTGAGCTTCCATAGACTGCCACTTCACAAGGTCACACGAGGTGCCAAATTTCAACACTAAAATGCCCTTGCTAGTGTAGAAGAGAAATCTTCACAATATGAAATGGCAATTTTACCCAGAGCTGTGAAACACCTTGAACTGGAGCTGGTGGCTAGGTACGACCAGGAAGCAACCAGTAACTCACTCCCTATTTCACAGGCAGAGAAGAATCAATAGCCTTTTAAGATCATGATTACAACTAGGAGTGTGTGAAATGTGCATAACTTGTGTTTGTGTCATTACGCAAAACTTTGACAAAATTATGCAAATTAAGAAAATTATGTGAAATATAAATCCATCACTTTTGGATATATTTTAATTTGAAATGTACCCTCCCATCAGTTTTGATGCAAAGATGTTTTACGCAAAAAAAAAGTGCCAACAAACCAATTCAAACAAAGCCACTCTGTTTCTGTTGTTCCCGTGCTTGTATGGTAAATTGTCATTGAGAATGGCATCTAATTGTGCAAAGTTGCTTAATGGTCTAATTTTGGGAATTCTGATTAAGAATGATAATACGGATTTCCCTAAATTACATGACTTACAATAGGTTAATTTACATTGTGCTCAGGAAATTAGGACCATTGAGCTATTCCATTTTGGGCGCAAAACTATCACTTATGCTAGAAACAGGATTATGGGTCAGGTGGTATTTCTCAATGAGCTAATTGCATCCTCCCAGAAATTTGTTATTATTTGCTATTTTATCAGATAAAACTAAGATTCCCATCTGCCCATTGTTTTTATAAGGACCCAAGAGTTTTGTACAGCATTAAGCCAATAAATATGGCAGGGAATGCAGACATACATCTCTATGTATGCCTTCCATTAGGGATAGCCGCCAAGGAAAATCCTGTGCTGTTCAACCAGCATGAGAGGAGTCAAAACATCCACCTTGTGAAAAAATAATAGAATGTAGCAATATAGCACACAATACTGAGACACTTGTGACATAATAGTTATGTAATCCTACTGCACCATTTTATCTATGTTATACTCACATTCGAATCCCCATTTACCGAAGTCCAGATTAGCTGGTAAATAGCCCTATGTTATGTGTGACACTTTGA
The DNA here is from genome assembly GCF_031143425.1 of Pleurodeles waltl. Lineage (NCBI taxonomy): Eukaryota > Metazoa > Chordata > Amphibia > Caudata > Salamandridae > Pleurodeles > Pleurodeles waltl. The sequence continues at coordinate 731,302,408 of NC_090449.1, forward strand.
GCCATCCTAAGCTTTTCAATCAACATTTGCTTTAGACATGTCTCAAATAAACCTGTGATACAATATATATATGTATATATTTTAATTTGAAAGAATTAGGCTAGTTTACTGGTACCACAATCGAATATTCAATAGCATCTACTATGTTTCTGACATGAATTCACAAAGGTAATAACTATGTTTTTCTAGCCTTATAAAAGGCTATAAAATCAACATGCATTTCTCTTGGTGACCCTTATTCTTGAATCCTAAACCGAATGGTCTCCTTTACTTAATCTGATTTGAAGTGGTCTATGAAATTAAATACTGCTGTTTACATTTTTATGAGGAAAAGTGTGCTGACATACAGTGATATCAAGCCCTGGGATAGATTTACCCCTTTAATCATTTGGGAGATAAGAAAAGCACTCTGTGCCTTTAATGGTTTGTGAGGTTATTTCTCAAGGCTAAACTTTCTTGGGAGACAACTCCCTTTAAAATCTTCTTGAATTAAAAAATTGAGATTTTTTTTGTCCGTGTGTGCTTCCAGCCATGGCGGGCTCATTAATGCAAAATAAATCTGAAGAAATTGAGGCTCATGTTTTAGGAAGTGCAACAAATTGCACCTGGGGATGTAGTTTTACTCTGTTAACTAAAGAAAAACACTGAGTTTCACTGGTTGAACAAAATACCAAGCTCCTCCTCAAATTAAGTGTTGGATGAACCTAACCAATGTTAAACAAGGATTGTCAAAGCCAGGGGAAGCAGCCTTTATTACGCAGCAAATAACACACAGCGCCTGTACCATGCAGCTTTACCACACAAGCATTTTTGGTGCTTTTACCACTCATAACTTTACCAGCATGGTAAGTCTAGTTAAGCTGTTCAGTGCGGGAGTCGGCCACTGGCCGAAGCCCACACTATCTCCTTGGTGCGGGTCATGACCAGTGGCCGAAACCAGGGAGGAGGTTTAAAAATCCTTGGTTGCAACACACTGGAGGAGTTTTTAGATTTAAATGCCCGTGGGAGACACAGAAGAGATTCCGTGTCTCCCCCGCGCCCCACTTGCCCCTTTGTGACGTCGCGGCACGCTGACGTCACAATCTGTTTTCCCCACCACAGCAGGAAGCAGAGGTAAGGCCACTTCCTGTTCCGGTGGGGAAAACAGGCCCAAACAGGCCTCCCCACCGTTCAGAAAGGCCCTGTTTGAAAGGGGAGATTCTCCCCTTTCAAACGAGGCCTTGCTGCAATCGAGGGCCAGGAAATCCGACTAGACACCAGGGATTTCACTTAGGGGGTCGGCCCCTCTGGAAATGTGCTGTTCCCCCCACTCCCGGGCATATTTAAAAAAAAAAAAGTAAGTTTACCCCTGGGGGCGACGCGATTGGACCTCCAGCGGCTAAACCGTTAAAAATATATATATATATATTGTTTTAAATGAAAATGACAGGGGGTCATCCGTTAGTAGAGTGACCCCCTGGGGTAAAACATTTTTTAAATAGTTGTATGCTTTCCCTGGGGGCCACTATGGCCCCCATGGAAACCATACAGCTAAAAAAAAAATATGTAGATCTATATGTATGCATATATATATATATATATATATATATATATATAGAGAGAGAGAGAGAGAGATTTATATAGATATATACATCTATACATAGATATACATATCTATATAGATAGATATATCTATATATAGATATGTATATCTGTATATATAGATATGTAGATATATATATAGATCACTTTTGTCAATGCATGTGTGGTTTCCCTGGGGGCTGCGATTGGCCCCCAGGAAAAACACACCTACATATAAAAGTGATCTGTCTCTCTCTCTCTCTCTCTGTGTATATATATATATATATATATATATATATAGATATATATATATATATATATATATATATTTTTTTTTTTCACCACCAGTTCTCTTGCAGTTGCAGCTTGTGTCTTCAAATCAATGCACATACTTCCACTGACGTGTTTCAACTGTAGCTTTTAGACACTAATAAAAACATCAAGTAACTCTTGTGATTATGTTTCTGCTACAAAAGGATCTGACTTTTGTCTAGTGGCAGTTTTGATGCTATAAAGTAGCACAGAAGGTTTATATGTCTACTGCAAAGATCAAATCAGTATTTTATGTAAAAAGCTGAGTGGATTAGTTAACCCAGCCATTACCTGTGCTATAATACAAATGGAATGTATGTGCGAGGGGGGCTATGGAGAGATGAAGGGCACTTTTGCTGGGTGGTAGTGAGGGAATCCGAGGAGGAGGTCATGGGAGTGGGAGCACCAATAATGATTGTTGGACTGGGCGCTAGAGGAGCTAAAGACTATGACGATTGGTATGTGACAAGGTGAAGCAACAGTGTGTCTTTTTTGTTTGAGTGTCTTGAGAGAACGTGCTGATTGAGGGAAGAAGTGAAGGTAAGGTGACTGACCTTTATTGTTGCACGCATCACACACACACCCACCAGCAATTGTGTGACTGTCTACTTAGGCTGGTGTTTTAGAGCAAGAGTTTAGCCAGTAGCAGAGATGGCGTCTCATTGAATGACTGCTGCTCAAGCACTAACTCGGGTTATAGAGGACAGCTCTGATGTAAGATCAGAGACTGAGACAGCAGATACTGAGACAGAATCTGAGGTATAGGACAATGGCGCAGACTCTGGGAGTGATTTTTCCGACAACTCCTCTTCCAGTGAATCTGAATGAGGTGATGAGGACATTCCTGCTGTCCCTTTGCAAGCACAGTCTGTGCAGAGGGACAATAGTGGGTTAGCCCTACACAGAGAGCAGGTGCATGTGGCAGCAAGCACAGAGAGAGTGTTCTCTTGGGAGCTCCCCAAATTAGTCCAGCCCCAAATTCTACTGCCCAAATCGTATTGTGGAGACATCAAAATTATCTATCACAAAACAACCTGGTTTTGGAAGGCAGGCACCTGCGTTTTTGGTCCCGGGCTTGGCGGCCATATAGGGAAACTTACCAAACCCAGACATTTCTGGAAAGTAGACACCTGGAGGAGTCCACTGAGGTGTGAGTTGTGTGTTTTCCTGTACAGAAATATGCATGCAGGTAAACAGATGAAAACATTGCTCCTGCTAGCAGGGAGCTGCTATTTACAGCAGCTCCCTGCTTCCAAGACCTGGGAGCCAGCTAGGACCACAGGGGCCTTCATGCCCCCTGTGGTCCTCTTCTGGCACCAAGCATCTAGCTTGTGTGCCGCTTTGAAGTCTCTCTTTGGAGAGAGCATTGCAATAACCATAGCCTCTCCATAGAATGACTTCAAAGTGGCACACAAGCAAGATGTTTGGTTTGAATGTTATAGTTAGGTATTGATTCACAGTGGACCAGACTCACATTTGGCCTAGTGCTAAAGCTCTTGGGATGTCACTCAGTAGGATGAAAGTTCAAATCCTGGCCTCTCATGGCAGTTTGTCTGTTTGTTTTCTGGTGTTTTGACTGTTAAATATTCCTGAAGATGGAACATTTACATCTTTTTGCCATCAAAATCTTTGGGTTGAACATCTGGAAACTACATAGCTAAGAGTCACCTGTGGTCTAGAGATTAAGGTCTCAGGCCCTCACCCTGAAGGTTGAGGGTTCCAATCTAGGTGTGTCAGTAGTCACATTCCTCAAGAATAAAATAGTGGGATCAAGCCTCTCACTGCTGATTGAGGTAATACAGACAAAGCTTATTCGGACTATGACCAATTGGAGTGAATGCATGAGGGGTAGGGCCGTCACCATGTTGAATAGTATAGTCACAAAAACACTGTGAATGATATTTAACTTATCAAACTTCACCTCACCAGCGCAAGTAAGACTTGAACTTGGAAGACAGTCATAACAGCTGGCTCGCAGAGGCACCTATATTAAAAGCTGGTACAAGATTAGGGGAGTTGGGCCAGACTCCCTGAATGCTCACTTGTAGAAGGTTTTATAAGGAAAAGAAAGAGGTGCAGCAAATGGTTATCTACAAGAATCAATAGAGCAACTAGGCCTTCAAGACCTCTGGGATGCCTCAGCAACGTATAACAACTTCAAATAGCTTGTCAACAAAGCTGCTAAAAGGACCTCCCTCATAGAATATAAAGCAGTGGTGGCCAGAAGGGCTCACAGATGGCTTATTTTTCAGAGTTACTCTACTGCATCACCACAATCGTATTTAGGTGTAGGATTTACAAAAAAACGTAAAGTGAAAGATCTCCACTATCGACTTGACATGCTACCAACTTTGCCCCATTTATCACCGTGGAAGCGTCCAAAGACAATTGGCAGTAGCCTGCTTTTTGGGGCAACGAGAGAGGATGTGTTCCATCTACTGTGCATATGTGGAGAACCTAAAAAGGAATGCAGAGCACCACTAAAACCCCATTTTAATGCAAAGGGAATAAGAACGTGCAGACAGGCAGTGAAAGTGTGCTTTGCTATTGGGAGATGTTTAACTGGCCTGCTGCTCTGTGTGACTCTTGAGCACACCCACTCTCACACACCATATAGACCCACACTTACACCCAGACAAACACTCTCACAGCCACTCTCACACCCAGAGACACCGTCTCACACCTATCCTCATAGCCAGAGACACAGGGCCTGCGTGGCATGGGTTGGGTGGTTGGGGGCTGCAGGGACTGGCCGCAAGCCAGGCCCTGTGGCCAAAACCCATTGTGCGCGGTAGTGGTTGTATTAATGTGTAGTAATGAAAATTACTTTGCCTTAAAAAAACATAGAAATTCAGTAAAATATATCTAAGGTTATAGTTAGGAAATAGAATTAAAATAAAACATAGAAATTGATTTAAAAAAACATACGTTACAGGGACTTTATAGGTAGGTTCTGAATTTACTCTCACAAAACCAGATAAATTCAGCAGTTATAGTTAGAGTTACTTCAAGTAACTATAGCTCGAAGCCTAAAGTAACTGTAACTCACAACTTTGCCATGCAATCCTAATTACTCCAGATATTACAGCACTCGTGACAACTTTGATAAAGTCATTAAAAATATCAATGAAACATTAACCCCTTCGCTGCCAGGCCTTTTCCCCCTCCTGTGCCGGGCCTTTTTTTGCCTATTTGGGGCAGTTCGCTCTTAGGCCCTCATAACTTTTTGTCCACATAAGCTAACCAAGCCAAATTTGCGTCCTTTTTTTCCAACATCCTAGGGATTCTAGAGGTACCCAGACTTTGTGGGTTCCCTTGAAGGAGGCCAAGAAATTGGCCAAAATACAGTGAAAATTTCGTTTTTTTCAAAAAAATTTGAAAAAGTGGCTGCAGAAGAAGGCTTGTGGTTTTTCCCCTGAAAATGGCATAAACAAAGGGTTTGCGGTGCTAAACTCAGCAGCTTCCCAGCTTTCAGGAACAGGCAGACTTGAATCAGAAAACCCAATTTTTCAACACAATTTTGGCATTTTACTGGGGCATACCCCATTTGTGCAATTTTTTGTGCTTTCAGCCTCCTTCCAGTCAGTGACAGGAATGGTCATGAAACCAATGCTGGATCCCAGAAACCTAAACATTTCTGAAAAGTAGACACAATTCTGAATTCAGCAAGGGGTCATTTGTGTAGATCCTACAAGGGTTTCCTACAGAAAATAACAGCTGAAAAAGAAAAATATTGAAATTGAGGTGAAAAAACCATCAATTTTTCTCTACGTTTTACTCTGTAACTTTTCCCTGCAATGTCAGATTATCGAAAGCAATATACCGTTACGTCTGCTGGACTCCTCTGGTTGCGGGGATATATAGGGTTTGTAGGTTCATCAAGAACCCGAGGAACCCAGAGCCAATAAATGAGCTGCACCCTGCAGTGCGTTTTCATTCTATACCGGGTATACAGCAATTCATTTGCTGAAATATAAGGAGTAAAAAATTGCTATCAAGAAAACCTTTGCATTTCCAAAAAGGGCACAAGATAAGGTGTTGAGGAGCAGTGGTTATTTGCACATCTCTGAATTCCGGGGTGACCATAGTAGCACGTGAATTACAGGGAATTTCTCAAATAGATGTCTTTTTTACACACACTCCTATATTTGGAAGGAAAAAATGTAGAGAAAGACAAGGGGCAATAGTACTTGTTTTGCTAATCTATGTTCCCCCAAGTCTCCCGATAAAAATGGTACCTCACTTGTGTGGGTAGGCCTAGCACCCGCGACAGGATATGCCCCAAAACACAACGTGGACACATCACAGAAAACAGAGCTGTTTTTAGCAAAGTGACTACCTGTAGATTTTGGCCTCTAGCTCAGCCGCCACCTAGGGAAACCTACCAAACCTGTGCATTTCTAAAAACTAGAGACCTAGGGGAATCCAAGGAGGGGTGACTTGTGTGGCTCGGACCAGGTTCTGTTACCCAGAATCCTTTGCAAACCTCAAAATTTGGCTAAAATAACACATGTTCCTCACATTTCTGTGGCAGAAAGTTCTGGAATCTGAGAGGAGCCACAAATTTCCTTCCACCCAGCGTTCCCCTACGTCTCCCGATAAAAATGATACCTCACTTGTGTGGGTAGGCCTAGCTCCCGCGACAGGATATGCCCCAAAACACAACGTGGACACATCACAGAAAACAGAGCTGTTTTTAGCAAAGTGACTACCTGTAGATTTTGGCCTCTAGCTCAGCCGCCACCTAGGGAAACCTACCAAACCTGTGCATTTCTGAAAACTAGAGACCTAGGGGAATCCAAGGAGGGGTGACTTGTGTGGCTCGGACCAGGTTCTGTTACCCAGAATCCTTTGCAAACCTCAAAATTTGGCTAAAAAAACACATGTTCCTCACATTTCTGTGGCAGAAAGTTCTGGAATCTGAGAGGAGCCACAAATTTCCTTCCACCCAGCGTTCCCCCACGTCTCCCGATAAAAATGATACCTCACTTGTGTGGGTAGGCCTAGCGCCCGCGACAGGATATGCCCCAAAACACAACGTGGACATATCACAGAAAACAGAGCTGTTTTTAGCAAAGTGACTACCTGTAGATTTTGGCCTCTAGCTCAGCTGCCACCTAGGGAAACCTACCAAACCTGTGCATTTCTGAAAACTAGAGACCTAGGGGAATCCAAGGAGGGGTGACTTGCGGGGCTCGGACCAGGTTCTGTTACCCAGAATCCTTTGCAAACCTCAAAATTTGGCTAAAAAAACACATGTTCCTCACATTTCTGTGGCAGAAAGTTCTGGAATCTGAGAGGAGCCACAAATTTCCTTCCACCCAGCGTTCCCCCACGTCTCCCGATAAAAATGATACCTCACTTGTGTGGGTAGGCCTAGCGCCCGCGACAGGATATGCCCCAAAACACAACGTGGACATATCACAGAAAACAGAGCTGTTTTTAGCAAAGTGACTACCTGTAGATTTTGGCCTCTAGCTCAGCCGCCACCTAGGGAAACCTACCAAACCTGTGCATTTCTGAAAACTAGAGACCTAGGGGAATCCAAGAGGGGTGACTTGCGGGGCTCGGACCAGGTTCTGTTACCCAGAATCCTTTGCAAACCTCAAAATTTGGCTAAAATAACACATGTTCCTCACATTTCTGTGGCAGAAAGTTCTGGAATCTGAGAGGAGCCACAAATTTCCTTCCACCCAGCGTTCCCCTACGTCTCCCGATAAAAATGATACCTCACTTGTGTGGGTAGGCCTAGCTCCCGCGACAGGATATGCCCCAAAACACAACGTGGACACATCACAGAAAACAGAGCTGTTTTTAGCAAAGTGACTACCTGTAGATTTTGGCCTCTAGCTCAGCCGCCACCTAGGGAAACCTACCAAACCTGTGCATTTCTGAAAACTAGAGACCTAGGGGAATCCAAGGAGGGGTGACTTGTGTGGCTCGGACCAGGTTCTGTTACCCAGAATCCTTTGCAAACCTCAAAATTTGGCTAAAAAAACACATGTTCCTCTCATTTCTGTGGCAGAAAGTTCTGGAATCTGAGAGGAGCCACAAATTTCCTTCCACCCAGCGTTCCCCCACGTCTCCCGATAAAAATGATACCTCACTTGTGTGGGTAGGCCTAGCGCCCGCGACAGGATATGCCCCAAAACACAACGTGGACATATCACAGAAAACAGAGCTGTTTTTAGCAAAGTGACTACCTGTAGATTTTGGCCTCTAGCTCAGCTGCCACCTAGGGAAACCTACCAAACCTGTGCATTTCTGAAAACTAGAGACCTAGGGGAATCCAAGGAGGGGTGACTTGCGGGGCTCGGACCAGGTTCTGTTACCCAGAATCCTTTGCAAACCTCAAAATTTGGCTAAAAAAACACATGTTCCTCACATTTCTGTGGCAGAAAGTTCTGGAATCTGAGAGGAGCCACAAATTTCCTTCCACCCAGCGTTCCCCCACGTCTCCCGATAAAAATGATACCTCACTTGTGTGGGTAGGCCTAGCGCCCGCGACAGGATATGCCCCAAAACACAACGTGGACATATCACAGAAAACAGAGCTGTTTTTAGCAAAGTGACTACCTGTAGATTTTGGCCTCTAGCTCAGCCGCCACCTAGGGAAACCTACCAAACCTGTGCATTTCTGAAAACTAGAGACCTAGGGGAATCCAAGGAGGGGTCAATGCGGGGCTCGGACCAGGTTCTGTTACCCAGAATCCTTTGCAAACCTCAAAATTTGGCTAAAAAAACACATGTTCCTCACATTTCTGTGGCAAAAAGTTCTGGAATCTGAGAGGAGCCACAAATTTCCTTCCACCCAGCGTTCCCCCACATCTCCCGATAAAAATGGTACCTCACTTGTGTGGGTAGGCCTAGCGCCCGCGACAGGATATGCCCCAAAACACAACGTGGACATATCACAGAAAACAGAGCTGTTTTTAGCAAAGTGACTACCTGTAGATTTTGGCCTCTAGCTCAGCCGCCACCTAGGGAAACCTACGAAACCTGTGCATTTCTGAAAACTACAGACCTAGGGGAATCCAAGGAGGGGTGACTTGCGGGGCTCGGACCAGGTTCTGTTACCCAGAATCCTTTGCAAATCTCAAAATTTGGCTAAAAAAACACATGTTCCTCACATTTCTGTGGCAGAAAGTTCTGGAATCTGAGAGGAGCCACAAATTTCCTTCCACCCAGCGTTCCCCCATGTCTCCCGATAAAAATGATACCTCACTTGTGTGGGTAGGCCTAGCTCCCGCGACAGGATATGCCCCAAAACACAACGTGGACACATCACAGAAAACAGAGCTGTTTTTAGCAAAGTGACTACCTGTAGATTTTGGCCTCTAGCTCAGCCGCCACCTAGGGAAACCTACCAAACCTGTGCATTTCTGAAAACTAGAGACCTAGGGGAATCCAAGGAGGGGTGACTTGTGTGGCTCGGACCAGGTTCTGTTACCCAGAATCCTTTGCAAACCTCAAAATTTGGCTAAAAAAACACATGTTCCTCTCATTTCTGTGGCAGAAAGTTCTGGAATCTGAGAGGAGCCACAAATTTCCTTCCACCCAGAGTTCCCCCACGTCTCCCGATAAAAATGATACCTCACTTGTGTGGGTAGGCCTAGCGCCCGCGACAGGATATGCCCCAAAACACAACGTGGACATATCACAGAAAACAGAGCTGTTTTTAGCAAAGTGACTACCTGTAGATTTTGGCCTCTAGCTCAGCTGCCACCTAGGGAAACCTACCAAACCTGTGCATTTCTGAAAACTAGAGACCTAGGGGAATCCAAGGAGGGGTGACTTGCGGGGCTCGGACCAGGTTCTGTTACCCAGAATCCTTTGCAAACCTCAAAATTTGGCTAAAAAAACACATGTTCCTCACATTTCTGTGGCAGAAAGTTCTGGAATCTGAGAGGAGCCACAAATTTCCTTCCACCCAGCGTTCCCCCACGTCTCCCGATAAAAATGATACCTCACTTGTGTGGGTAGGCCTAGCGCCCGCGACAGGATATGCCCCAAAACACAACGTGGACATATCACAGAAAACAGAGCTGTTTTTAGCAAAGTGACTACCTGTAGATTTTGGCCTCTAGCTCAGCCGCCACCTAGGGAAACCTACCAAACCTGTGCATTTCTGAAAACTAGAGACCTAGGGGAATCCAAGGAGGGGTCAATGCGGGGCTCGGACCAGGTTCTGTTACCCAGAATCCTTTGCAAACCTCAAAATTTGGCTAAAAAAACACATGTTCCTCACATTTCTGTGGCAAAAAGTTCTGGAATCTGAGAGGAGCCACAAATTTCCTTCCACCCAGCGTTCCCCCACATCTCCCGATAAAAATGGTACCTCACTTGTGTGGGTAGGCCTAGCGCCCGCGACAGGATATGCCCCAAAACACAACGTGGACATATCACAGAAAACAGAGCTGTTTTTAGCAAAGTGACTACCTGTAGATTTTGGCCTCTAGCTCAGCCGCCACCTAGGGAAACCTACGAAACCTGTGCATTTCTGAAAACTACAGACCTAGGGGAATCCAAGGAGGGGTGACTTGCGGGGCTCGGACCAGGTTCTGTTACCCAGAATCCTTTGCAAATCTCAAAATTTGGCTAAAAAAACACATGTTCCTCACATTTCTGTGGCAGAAAGTTCTGGAATCTGAGAGGAGCCACAAATTTCCTTCCACCCAGCGTTCCCCCATGTCTCCCGATAAAAATGATACCTCACTTGTGTGGGTAGACCTAGCGCCCGCGACAGGATATGCCCCAAAACACAACGTGGACATATCACAGAAAACAGAGCTGTTTTTAGCAAAGTGACTACCTGTAGATTTTGGCCTCTAGCTCAGCCGCCACCTAGGGAAACCTACCAAACCTGTGCATTTCTGAAAACTAGAGACCTAGGGGAATCCAAGGAGGGGTGACTTGCGGGGCTCGGACCAGGTTCTGTTACCCAGAATCCTTTGCAAACCTCAAACTTTGGCTAAAAAAACACATGTTCCTCACATTTCTGTGGCAGAAAGTTCTGGAATCTGAGAGGAGCCACAAATTTCCTTCCACCCAGCGTTCCCCCATGTCTCCCGATAAAAATGATACCTCACTTGTGTGGGTAGGCCTAGCGCCCGTGACAGGATATGCCCCAAAACACAACGTGGACATATCACAGAAAACAGAGCTGTTTTTAGCAAAGTGACTACCTGTAGATTTTGGCCTCTAGCTCAGCCGCCACCTAGGGAAACCTACCAAACCTGTGCATTTCTGAAAACTAGAGACCTAGGGGAATCCAAGGAGGGGTGACTTGCGGGGCTCGGACCAGGTTCTGTTACCCAGAATCCTTTGCAAATCTCAAAATTTGGCTAAAAAAACACATGTTCCTCACATTTCTGTGGCAGAAAGTTCTGGAATCTGAGAGGAGCCACAAATTTCCTTCCACCCAGCGTTCCCCCACGTCTCCCGATAAAAATGATACCTCACTTGTGTGGGTAGGCCTAGCGCCCGCGACAGGATATGCCCCAAAACACAACGTAGACATATCACAGAAAACAGAGCTGTTTTTAGCAAAGTGACTACCTGTAGATTTTGGCCTCTAGCTCAGCTGCCACCTAGGGAAACCTACCAAACCTGTGCATTTCTGAAAACTAGAGACCTAGGGGAATCCAAGGAGGGGTGACTTGCGGGGCTCGGACCTGGTTCTGTTACCCAGAATCCTTTGCAAACCTCAAAATTTGGCTAAAAAAACACATGTTCCTCACATTTCTGTGGCAGAAAGTTCTGGAATCTGAGAGGAGCCACAAATTTCCTTCCACCCAGCGTTCCCCCACGTCTCCCGATAAAAATGATACCTCACTTGTGTGGGTAGGCCTAGCGCCCGCGACAGGATATGCCCCAAAACACAACGTGGACATATCACAGAAAACAGAGCTGTTTTTAGCAAAGTGACTACCTGTAGATTTTGGCCTCTAGCTCAGCCGCCACCTAGGGAAACCTACCAAACCTGTGCATTTCTGAAAACTAGAGACCTAGGGGAATCCAAGAGGGGTGACTTGCGGGGCTCGGACCAGGTTCTGTTACCCAGAATCCTTTGCAAACCTCAAAATTTGGCTAAAATAACACATGTTCCTCACATTTCTGTGGCAGAAAGTTCTGGAATCTGAGAGGAGCCACAAATTTCCTTCCACCCAGCGTTCCCCTACGTCTCCCGATAAAAATGATACCTCACTTGTGTGGGTAGGCCTAGCTCCCGCGACAGGATATGCCCCAAAACACAACGTGGACACATCACAGAAAACAGAGCTGTTTTTAGCAAAGTGACTACCTGTAGATTTTGGCCTCTAGCTCAGCCGCCACCTAGGGAAACCTACCAAACCTGTGCATTTCTGAAAACTAGAGACCTAGGGGAATCCAAGGAGGGGTGACTTGTGTGGCTCGGACCAGGTTCTGTTACCCAGAATCCTTTGCAAACCTCAAAATTTGGCTAAAAAAACACATGTTCCTCTCATTTCTGTGGCAGAAAGTTCTGGAATCTGAGAGGAGCCACAAATTTCCTTCCACCCAGCGTTCCCCCACGTCTCCCGATAAAAATGATACCTCACTTGTGTGGGTAGGCCTAGCGCCCGCGACAGGATATGCCCCAAAACACAACGTGGACATATCACAGAAAACAGAGCTGTTTTTAGCAAAGTGACTACCTGTAGATTTTGGCCTCTAGCTCAGCTGCCACCTAGGGAAACCTACCAAACCTGTGCATTTCTGAAAACTAGAGACCTAGGGGAATCCAAGGAGGGGTGACTTGCGGGGCTCGGACCAGGTTCTGTTACCCAGAATCCTTTGCAAACCTCAAAATTTGGCTAAAAAAACACATGTTCCTCACATTTCTGTGGCAGAAAGTTCTGGAATCTGAGAGGAGCCACAAATTTCCTTCCACCCAGCGTTCCCCCACGTCTCCCGATAAAAATGATACCTCACTTGTGTGGGTAGGCCTAGCGCCCGCGACAGGATATGCCCCAAAACACAACGTGGACATATCACAGAAAAGAGAGCTGTTTTTAGCAAAGTGACTACCTGTAGATTTTGGCCTCTAGCTCAGCCGCCACCTAGGGAAACCTACCAAACCTGTGCATTTCTGAAAACTAGAGACCTAGGGGAATCCAAGGAGGGGTCAATGCGGGGCTCGGACCAGGTTCTGTTACCCAGAATCCTTTGCAAACCTCAAAATTTGGCTAAAAAAACACATGTTCCTCACATTTCTGTGGCAAAAAGTTCTGGAATCTGAGAGGAGCCACAAATTTCCTTCCACCCAGCGTTCCCCCACATCTCCCGATAAAAATGGTACCTCACTTGTGTGGGTAGGCCTAGCGCCCGCGACAGGATATGCCCCAAAACACAACGTGGACATATCACAGAAAACAGAGCTGTTTTTAGCAAAGTGACTACCTGTAGATTTTGGCCTCTAGCTCAGCCGCCACCTAGGGAAACCTACGAAACCTGTGCATTTCTGAAAACTACAGACCTAGGGGAATCCAAGGAGGGGTGACTTGCGGGGCTCGGACCAGGTTCTGTTACCCAGAATCCTTTGCAAATCTCAAAATTTGGCTAAAAAAACACATGTTCCTCACATTTCTGTGGCAGAAAGTTCTGGAATCTGAGAGGAGCCACAAATTTCCTTCCACCCAGCGTTCCCCCATGTCTCCCGATAAAAATGATACCTCACTTGTGTGGGTAGACCTAGCGCCCGCGACAGGATATGCCCCAAAACACAACGTGGACATATCACAGAAAACAGAGCTGTTTTTAGCAAAGTGACTACCTGTAGATTTTGGCCTCTAGCTCAGCCGCCACCTAGGGAAACCTACCAAACCTGTGCATTTCTGAAAACTAGAGACCTAGGGGAATCCAAGGAGGGGTGACTTGCGGGGCTCGGACCAGGTTCTGTTACCCAGAATCCTTTGCAAACCTCAAACTTTGGCTAAAAAAACACATGTTCCTCACATTTCTGTGGCAGAAAGTTCTGGAATCTGAGAGGAGCCACAAATTTCCTTCCACCCAGCGTTCCCCCATGTCTCCCGATAAAAATGATACCTCACTTGTGTGGGTAGGCCTAGCGCCCGTGACAGGATATGCCCCAAAACACAACGTGGACATATCACAGAAAACAGAGCTGTTTTTAGCAAAGTGACTACCTGTAGATTTTGGCCTCTAGCTCAGCCGCCACCTAGGGAAACCTACCAAACCTGTGCATTTCTGAAAACTAGAGACCTAGGGGAATCCAAGGAGGGGTGACTTGCGGGGCTCGGACCAGGTTCTGTTACCCAGAATCCTTTGCAAATCTCAAAATTTGGCTAAAAAAACACATGTTCCTCACATTTCTGTGGCAGAAAGTTCTGGAATCTGAGAGGAGCCACAAATTTCCTTCCACCCAGCGTTCCCCCACGTCTCCCGATAAAAATGATACCTCACTTGTGTGGGTAGGCCTAGCGCCCGCGACAGGATATGCCCCAAAACACAACGTGGACATATCACAGAAAACAGAGCTGTTTTTAGCAAAGTGACTACCTGTAGATTTTGGCCTCTAGCTCAGCCGGCACCTAGGGAAACCTACCAAACCTGTGCATTTCTGAAAACTAGAGACCTAGGGGAATCCAAGGAGGGGTGACTTGTGTGGCTAGGACCAGGTTCTGTTACCCAGAATCCTTTGCAAACCTCAAAATTTGGCTAAAAAAACACATGTTCCTCACATTTCTGTGGCAGAAAGTTCTGGAATCTGAGAGGAGCCACAAATTTCCTTCCACCCAGCGTTCCCCCATGTCTCCCGATAAAAATGATACCTCACTTGTGTGGGTAGGCCTAGCGCCCGCGACAGGATATGCCCCAAAACACAACGTGGACACATCACAGAAAACAGAGCTGTTTTTAGCAAAGTGACTACCTGTAGATTTTGGCCTCTAGCTCAGCCGCCACCTAGGGAAACCTACCAAACCTGTGCATTTCTGAAAACTAGAGACCTAGGGGAATCCATGGAGGGGTGACTTGCGGGGCTCGGACCAGGTTCTGTTACCCAGAATCCTTTGCAAATCTCAAAATTTGGCTAAAAAAACACATGTTCCTCACATTTCTGTGGCAGAAAGTTCTGGAATCTGAGAGGAGCCACAAATTTCCTTCCACCCAGCGTTCCCCCACGTCTCCCGATAAAAATGATACCTCACTTGTGTGGGTAGGCCTAGCGCCCGCGACAGGATATGCCCCAAAACACAACGTGGACATATCACAGAAAACAGAGCTGTTTTTAGCAAAGTGACTACCTGTAGATTTTGGCCTCTAGCTCAGCCGGCACCTAGGGAAACCTACCAAACCTGTGCATTTCTGAAAACTAGAGACCTAGGGGAATCCAAGGAGGGGTGACTTGTGTGGCTCGGACCAGGTTCTGTTACCCAGAATCCTTTGCAAACCTCAAAATTTGGCTAAAAAAACACATGTCCCTCACATTTCTGTGGCAGAAAGTTCTGGAATCTGAGAGGAGCTACAAATTTCCTTCCACCCAGCGTTCCCCCAAGTCTCCCGATAAAAATGATACCTCACTTGCGTGGGTAGGCCTAGCGCCGGCGACAGGAAACACCCCAAAGCGCAACGTGGACACATCCTAAATTTTGGAAAAAAACAGAGGTGTTTTTTGCGAAGTGCCTACCTGTAGATTTTGGCCTCTAGCTCAGCTGGCACCTAGGGAAACCTACCAAACCTGTGCATTTCTGAAAACTAGAGACCTAGGGGAATCCAAGGAGGGGTGACTTGCGGGGCTCGGACCAGGTTCTGTTACCCAGAATCCTTTGCAAACCTCAAAATTTGGCTAAAAAAACACATGTCCCTCACATTTCTGTAGCAGAAAGTTCTGGAATCTGAGAGGAGCTACAAATTTCCTTCCATCCAGCGTTCCCCCAAGTCTCCCGATAAAAATGGTACCTCACTTGTGTGGGTAGGCCTAGCGCCCGCGACAGGATATGCCCCAAAACACAACGTGGACATATCACAGAAAACAGAGCTGTTTTTAGCAAAGTGACTACCTGTAGATTTTGGCCTCTAGCTCAGCCGCCACCTAGGGAAACCTACGAAACCTGTGCATTTCTGAAAACTACAGACCTAGGGGAATCCAAGGAGGGGTGACTTGCGGGGCTCGGACCAGGTTCTGTTACCCAGAATCCTTTGCAAATCTCAAAATTTGGCTAAAAAAACACATGTTCCTCACATTTCTGTGGCAGAAAGTTCTGGAATCTGAGAGGAGCCACAAATTTCCTTCCACCCAGCGTTCCCCCATGTCTCCCGATAAAAATGATACCTCACTTGTGTGGGTAGACCTAGCGCCCGCGACAGGATATGCCCCAAAACACAACGTGGACATATCACAGAAAACAGAGCTGTTTTTAGCAAAGTGACTACCTGTAGATTTTGGCCTCTAGCTCAGCCGCCACCTAGGGAAACCTACCAAACCTGTGCATTTCTGAAAACTAGAGACCTAGGGGAATCCAAGGAGGGGTGACTTGCGGGGCTCGGACCAGGTTCTGTTACCCAGAATCCTTTGCAAACCTCAAACTTTGGCTAAAAAAACACATGTTCCTCACATTTCTGTGGCAGAAAGTTCTGGAATCTGAGAGGAGCCACAAATTTCCTTCCACCCAGCGTTCCCCCATGTCTCCCGATAAAAATGATACCTCACTTGTGTGGGTAGGCCTAGCGCCCGTGACAGGATATGCCCCAAAACACAACGTGGACATATCACAGAAAACAGAGCTGTTTTTAGCAAAGTGACTACCTGTAGATTTTGGCCTCTAGCTCAGCCGCCACCTAGGGAAACCTACCAAACCTGTGCATTTCTGAAAACTAGAGACCTAGGGGAATCCAAGGAGGGGTGACTTGCGGGGCTCGGACCAGGTTCTGTTACCCAGAATCCTTTGCAAATCTCAAAATTTGGCTAAAAAAACACATGTTCCTCACATTTCTGTGGCAGAAAGTTCTGGAATCTGAGAGGAGCCACAAATTTCCTTCCACCCAGCGTTCCCCCACGTCTCCCGATAAAAATGATACCTCACTTGTGTGGGTAGGCCTAGCGCCCGCGACAGGATATGCCCCAAAACACAACGTGGACATATCACAGAAAACAGAGCTGTTTTTAGCAAAGTGACTACCTGTAGATTTTGGCCTCTAGCTCAGCTGCCACCTAGGGAAACCTACCAAACCTGTGCATTTCTGAAAACTAGAGACCTAGGGGAATCCAAGGAGGGGTGACTTGCGGGGCTCGGACCTGGTTCTGTTACCCAGAATCCTTTGCAAACCTCAAAATTTGGCTAAAAAAACACATGTTCCTCACATTTCTGTGGCAGAAAGTTCTGGAATCTGAGAGGAGCCACAAATTTCCTTCCACCCAGCGTTCCCCCACGTCTCCCGATAAAAATGATACCTCACTTGTGTGGGTAGGCCTAGCGCCCGCGACAGGATATGCCCCAAAACACAACGTGGACATATCACAGAAAACAGAGCTGTTTTTAGCAAAGTGACTACCTGTAGATTTTGGCCTCTAGCTCAGCCGCCACCTAGGGAAACCTACCAAACCTGTGCATTTCTGAAAACTAGAGACCTAGGGGAATCCAAGAGGGGTGACTTGCGGGGCTCGGACCAGGTTCTGTTACCCAGAATCCTTTGCAAACCTCAAAATTTGGCTAAAATAACACATGTTCCTCACATTTCTGTGGCAGAAAGTTCTGGAATCTGAGAGGAGCCACAAATTTCCTTCCACCCAGCGTTCCCCTACGTCTCCCGATAAAAATGATACCTCACTTGTGTGGGTAGGCCTAGCTCCCGCGACAGGATATGCCCCAAAACACAACGTGGACACATCACAGAAAACAGAGCTGTTTTTAGCAAAGTGACTACCTGTAGATTTTGGCCTCTAGCTCAGCCGCCACCTAGGGAAACCTACCAAACCTGTGCATTTCTGAAAACTAGAGACCTAGGGGAATCCAAGGAGGGGTGACTTGTGTGGCTCGGACCAGGTTCTGTTACCCAGAATCCTTTGCAAACCTCAAAATTTGGCTAAAAAAACACATGTTCCTCTCATTTCTGTGGCAGAAAGTTCTGGAATCTGAGAGGAGCCACAAATTTCCTTCCACCCAGCGTTCCCCCACGTCTCCCGATAAAAATGATACCTCACTTGTGTGGGTAGGCCTAGCGCCCGCGACAGGATATGCCCCAAAACACAACGTGGACATATCACAGAAAACAGAGCTGTTTTTAGCAAAGTGACTACCTGTAGATTTTGGCCTCTAGCTCAGCTGCCACCTAGGGAAACCTACCAAACCTGTGCATTTCTGAAAACTAGAGACCTAGGGGAATCCAAGGAGGGGTGACTTGCGGGGCTCGGACCAGGTTCTGTTACCCAGAATCCTTTGCAAACCTCAAAATTTGGCTAAAAAAACACATGTTCCTCACATTTCTGTGGCAGAAAGTTCTGGAATCTGAGAGGAGCCACAAATTTCCTTCCACCCAGCGTTCCCCCACGTCTCCCGATAAAAATGATACCTCACTTGTGTGGGTAGGCCTAGCGCCCGCGACAGGATATGCCCCAAAACACAACGTGGACATATCACAGAAAACAGAGCTGTTTTTAGCAAAGTGACTACCTGTAGATTTTGGCCTCTAGCTCAGCCGCCACCTAGGGAAACCTACCAAACCTGTGCATTTCTGAAAACTAGAGACCTAGGGGAATCCAAGGAGGGGTCAATGCGGGGCTCGGACCAGGTTCTGTTACCCAGAATCCTTTGCAAACCTCAAAATTTGGCTAAAAAAACACATGTTCCTCACATTTCTGTGGCAAAAAGTTCTGGAATCTGAGAGGAGCCACAAATTTCCTTCCACCCAGCGTTCCCCCACATCTCCCGATAAAAATGGTACCTCACTTGTGTGGGTAGGCCTAGCGCCCGCGACAGGATATGCCCCAAAACACAACGTGGACATATCACAGAAAACAGAGCTGTTTTTAGCAAAGTGACTACCTGTAGATTTTGGCCTCTAGCTCAGCCGCCACCTAGGGAAACCTACGAAACCTGTGCATTTCTGAAAACTACAGACCTAGGGGAATCCAAGGAGGGGTGACTTGCGGGGCTCGGACCAGGTTCTGTTACCCAGAATCCTTTGCAAATCTCAAAATTTGGCTAAAAAAACACATGTTCCTCACATTTCTGTGGCAGAAAGTTCTGGAATCTGAGAGGAGCCACAAATTTCCTTCCACCCAGCGTTCCCCCATGTCTCCCGATAAAAATGATACCTCACTTGTGTGGGTAGACCTAGCGCCCGCGACAGGATATGCCCCAAAACACAACGTGGACATATCACAGAAAACAGAGCTGTTTTTAGCAAAGTGACTACCTGTAGATTTTGGCCTCTAGCTCAGCCGCCACCTAGGGAAACCTACCAAACCTGTGCATTTCTGAAAACTAGAGACCTAGGGGAATCCAAGGAGGGGTGACTTGCGGGGCTCGGACCAGGTTCTGTTACCCAGAATCCTTTGCAAACCTCAAACTTTGGCTAAAAAAACACATGTTCCTCACATTTCTGTGGCAGAAAGTTCTGGAATCTGAGAGGAGCCACAAATTTCCTTCCACCCAGCGTTCCCCCATGTCTCCCGATAAAAATGATACCTCACTTGTGTGGGTAGGCCTAGCGCCCGTGACAGGATATGCCCCAAAACACAACGTGGACATATCACAGAAAACAGAGCTGTTTTTAGCAAAGTGACTACCTGTAGATTTTGGCCTCTAGCTCAGCCGCCACCTAGGGAAACCTACCAAACCTGTGCATTTCTGAAAACTAGAGACCTAGGGGAATCCAAGGAGGGGTGACTTGCGGGGCTCGGACCAGGTTCTGTTACCCAGAATCCTTTGCAAATCTCAAAATTTGGCTAAAAAAACACATGTTCCTCACATTTCTGTGGCAGAAAGTTCTGGAATCTGAGAGGAGCCACAAATTTCCTTCCACCCAGCGTTCCCCCACGTCTCCCGATAAAAATGATACCTCACTTGTGTGGGTAGGCCTAGCGCCCGCGACAGGATATGCCCCAAAACACAACGTGGACATATCACAGAAAACAGAGCTGTTTTTAGCAAAGTGACTACCTGTAGATTTTGGCCTCTAGCTCAGCCGGCACCTAGGGAAACCTACCAAACCTGTGCATTTCTGAAAACTAGAGACCTAGGGGAATCCAAGGAGGGGTGACTTGTGTGGCTAGGACCAGGTTCTGTTACCCAGAATCCTTTGCAAACCTCAAAATTTGGCTAAAAAAACACATGTTCCTCACATTTCTGTGGCAGAAAGTTCTGGAATCTGAGAGGAGCCACAAATTTCCTTCCACCCAGCGTTCCCCCATGTCTCCCGATAAAAATGATACCTCACTTGTGTGGGTAGGCCTAGCGCCCGCGACAGGATATGCCCCAAAACACAACGTGGACACATCACAGAAAACAGAGCTGTTTTTAGCAAAGTGACTACCTGTAGATTTTGGCCTCTAGCTCAGCCGCCACCTAGGGAAACCTACCAAACCTGTGCATTTCTGAAAACTAGAGACCTAGGGGAATCCATGGAGGGGTGACTTGCGGGGCTCGGACCAGGTTCTGTTACCCAGAATCCTTTGCAAATCTCAAAATTTGGCTAAAAAAACACATGTTCCTCACATTTCTGTGGCAGAAAGTTCTGGAATCTGAGAGGAGCCACAAATTTCCTTCCACCCAGCGTTCCCCCACGTCTCCCGATAAAAATGATACCTCACTTGTGTGGGTAGGCCTAGCGCCCGCGACAGGATATGCCCCAAAACACAACGTGGACATATCACAGAAAACAGAGCTGTTTTTAGCAAAGTGACTACCTGTAGATTTTGGCCTCTAGCTCAGCCGGCACCTAGGGAAACCTACCAAACCTGTGCATTTCTGAAAACTAGAGACCTAGGGGAATCCAAGGAGGGGTGACTTGTGTGGCTCGGACCAGGTTCTGTTACCCAGAATCCTTTGCAAACCTCAAAATTTGGCTAAAAAAACACATGTCCCTCACATTTCTGTGGCAGAAAGTTCTGGAATCTGAGAGGAGCTACAAATTTCCTTCCACCCAGCGTTCCCCCAAGTCTCCCGATAAAAATGATACCTCACTTGCGTGGGTAGGCCTAGCGCCGGCGACAGGAAACACCCCAAAGCGCAACGTGGACACATCCTAAATTTTGGAAAAAAACAGAGGTGTTTTTTGCGAAGTGCCTACCTGTAGATTTTGGCCTCTAGCTCAGCTGGCACCTAGGGAAACCTACCAAACCTGTGCATTTCTGAAAACTAGAGACCTAGGGGAATCCAAGGAGGGGTGACTTGCGGGGCTCGGACCAGGTTCTGTTACCCAGAATCCTTTGCAAACCTCAAAATTTGGCTAAAAAAACACATGTCCCTCACATTTCTGTGGCAGAAAGTTCTGGAATCTGAGAGGAGCTACAAATTTCCTTCCATCCAGCGTTCCCCCAAGTCTCCCGATAAAAATGATACCTCACTTGCGTGGGTAGGCCTAGCGCCGGCGACAGGAAACACCCCAAAGCGCAACGTGGACACATCCTAAATTTTGGAAAAAAACAGAGGTGTTTTTAGCAAAGTGCCTACCTGTAGATTTTGGCCTCTAGCTCAGCCGCCACCTAGGGAAACCTACCAAACCTGTGCATTTCTGAAAACTAGAGACCTAGGGGAATCCAAGGAGGGGTGACTTGCGGGGCTCGGACCAGGTTCTGTTACCCAGAATCCTTTGCAAACCTCAAACTTTGGCTAAAAAAACACATGTTCCTCACATTTCTGTGGCAGAAAGTTCTGGAATCTGAGAGGAGCCACAAATTTCCTTCCACCCAGCGTTCCCCCATGTCTCCCGATAAAAATGATACCTCACTTGTGTGGGTAGGCCTAGCGCCCGTGACAGGATATGCCCCAAAACACAACGTGGACATATCACAGAAAACAGAGCTGTTTTTAGCAAAGTGACTACCTGTAGATTTTGGCCTCTAGCTCAGCCGCCACCTAGGGAAACCTACCAAACCTGTGCATTTCTGAAAACTAGAGACCTAGGGGAATCCAAGGAGGGGTGACTTGCGGGGCTCGGACCAGGTTCTGTTACCCAGAATCCTTTGCAAATCTCAAAATTTGGCTAAAAAAACACATGTTCCTCACATTTCTGTGGCAGAAAGTTCTGGAATCTGAGAGGAGCCACAAATTTCCTTCCACCCAGCGTTCCCCCACGTCTCCCGATAAAAATGATACCTCACTTGTGTGGGTAGGCCTAGCGCCCGCGACAGGATATGCCCCAAAACACAACGTGGACATATCACAGAAAACAGAGCTGTTTTTAGCAAAGTGACTACCTGTAGATTTTGGCCTCTAGCTCAGCCGGCACCTAGGGAAACCTACCAAACCTGTGCATTTCTGAAAACTAGAGACCTAGGGGAATCCAAGGAGGGGTGACTTGTGTGGCTAGGACCAGGTTCTGTTACCCAGAATCCTTTGCAAACCTCAAAATTTGGCTAAAAAAACACATGTTCCTCACATTTCTGTGGCAGAAAGTTCTGGAATCTGAGAGGAGCCACAAATTTCCTTCCACCCAGCGTTCCCCCATGTCTCCCGATAAAAATGATACCTCACTTGTGTGGGTAGGCCTAGCGCCCGCGACAGGATATGCCCCAAAACACAACGTGGACACATCACAGAAAACAGAGCTGTTTTTAGCAAAGTGACTACCTGTAGATTTTGGCCTCTAGCTCAGCCGCCACCTAGGGAAACCTACCAAACCTGTGCATTTCTGAAAACTAGAGACCTAGGGGAATCCATGGAGGGGTGACTTGCGGGGCTCGGACCAGGTTCTGTTACCCAGAATCCTTTGCAAATCTCAAAATTTGGCTAAAAAAACACATGTTCCTCACATTTCTGTGGCAGAAAGTTCTGGAATCTGAGAGGAGCCACAAATTTCCTTCCACCCAGCGTTCCCCCACGTCTCCCGATAAAAATGATACCTCACTTGTGTGGGTAGGCCTAGCGCCCGCGACAGGATATGCCCCAAAACACAACGTGGACATATCACAGAAAACAGAGCTGTTTTTAGCAAAGTGACTACCTGTAGATTTTGGCCTCTAGCTCAGCCGGCACCTAGGGAAACCTACCAAACCTGTGCATTTCTGAAAACTAGAGACCTAGGGGAATCCAAGGAGGGGTGACTTGTGTGGCTCGGACCAGGTTCTGTTACCCAGAATCCTTTGCAAACCTCAAAATTTGGCTAAAAAAACACATGTCCCTCACATTTCTGTGGCAGAAAGTTCTGGAATCTGAGAGGAGCTACAAATTTCCTTCCACCCAGCGTTCCCCCAAGTCTCCCGATAAAAATGATACCTCACTTGCGTGGGTAGGCCTAGCGCCGGCGACAGGAAACACCCCAAAGCGCAACGTGGACACATCCTAAATTTTGGAAAAAAACAGAGGTGTTTTTTGCGAAGTGCCTACCTGTAGATTTTGGCCTCTAGCTCAGCTGGCACCTAGGGAAACCTACCAAACCTGTGCATTTCTGAAAACTAGAGACCTAGGGGAATCCAAGGAGGGGTGACTTGCGGGGCTCGGACCAGGTTCTGTTACCCAGAATCCTTTGCAAACCTCAAAATTTGGCTAAAAAAACACATGTCCCTCACATTTCTGTGGCAGAAAGTTCTGGAATCTGAGAGGAGCTACAAATTTCCTTCCATCCAGCGTTCCCCCAAGTCTCCCGATAAAAATGATACCTCACTTGCGTGGGTAGGCCTAGCGCCGGCGACAGGAAACACCCCAAAGCGCAACGTGGACACATCCTAAATTTTGGAAAAAAACAGAGGTGTTTTTTGCGAAGTGCCTACCTGTAGATTTTGGCCTCTAGCTCAGCCGGCACCTAGGGAAACCTACCAAACCTGTGCATTTCTGAAAACTAGAGACCTAGGGGAATCCAACGAGGGGTGACTTGCGGGGCTCGGACCAGGTTCTGTTACCCAGAATCCTTTGCAAACCTCAAAATTTGGCTAAAAATACACATGTTACTCACATTTCTGTGGCAGAAAGTTCTGGAATCTGAGAGGAGCCACAAATTTCCTTCTACCCAGCGTTCCCCCAAGTCTCTCGATAAAAATGGTACATCACTTCTGTGGGTAGGCCTAGCGCCCACAAAAGGAAATGGCCCAAAACACAACGTGGACACAACATATTTTTTCACAGAAAACAGAGGTGTTTTTTGCAAGGTGCCTACCTGTGGTGTTTGGCCTGTAGCTCAGCCGGCCCCACGGGGGGGGGGCAGAAATGCCCTAAAATAAATTTGCCCCCCCAACCCCCACCCTCCCCCGCCGGGAGCGACCCTTGCCTACGGGGTCGCTCCCCCTGCGTGACATTGGCACCAAAAAGCAAATCCCCGGTGCCTAGTGGTTTCTGCCCCCTTGGGGGCAGGTTGACCTAAACTCAGCCAATCTGCCCCCAAGGGGGGCAGAAATGGCCTAAATACAATTTGTCCCCCAGGGGAGCGACTTTTGCCTGATGGGTCGCTCCCCATCTCTAAAAAAAAAAAAACAAAGAAAAAAAAAAAGAAAAAAAAGAAAAATTCCCCTGGCGCCTAGAGGTTTCTGCCCCCCCCCCCCCCGGGGGCAGATCGGCCTAATAATAGGCCGATCTGCCCCCCGGGGGGGGCAGAAATGGCCTAAAATAAATTTGCCCCCCCAAAACCCACCCCCCCGGGAGCGACCCTTGCCTACGGGGTCGCTCCCCCTGCGTGACATTGGCGCCAAAAAACAAATCTCCGGTGCCTAGTGGTTTCTGCCCCCTTGGGGGCAGGTTGACCTAAACTCAGCCAATCTGCCCCCAAGGGGGGCAGAAATGGGCTAAATACAATTTGTCCCCCAGGGGAGCGACTTTTGCCTGATGGGTCGCTCCCCATCTCTAAAAAAAAAAAAACATAGAAAAAAAAAAAGAAAAAAAAGAAAAATTCCCCTGGCGCCTAGAGGTTTCTGCCCCCCACCCCTCCCGGGGGCAGATCGGCCTAATAATAGGCCGATCTGCCCCCCGGGGGGGCAGAAATGGCCTAAAATAAATTTGCCCCCCCCAACACCCACCCCCCCGGGAGCGACCCTTGCCTACGGGGTCGCTCCCCCTGCGTGACATTGGCGCCAAAAAACAAATCCCCGGTGCCTAGTGGTTTCTGCCCCCTTGGGGGCAGATTGACCTAAAATTGGCCAATCTGCCCCCAGGGGGGCAGAAATGGTCTAAATACAATTTGCCCCCCCAGGGGAGCGACCCTTGCCTGATGGGTCGCTCCCCATCTCTAAAAAAAGAAACAACAAAAAAAAAAAACACAAAAAAAAAATTGCCCTGGTGCCTAGAGTGTTCTGCCCCCCCCCCCCGGGGGCAGTTCGGCCTAATAATAGGACGATCTTTCCCCCGGGGGGGCAGAAATGGCCTAAAATAAATTTGCCCCCCCAACCCCCACCACCCCCCCGGGAGCGACCCTTGCCTACGGGGTCGCTCCCCCTGCGTGACATTGGCGCCAAAAAACAAATCCCCGGTGCCTAGTGGTTTCTGCCCCCTGGGGGGCAGATTGACCTAAAATTGGCCAATCTGCCCCCCAGGGGCGCAGAAATGGTCTAAATACAATTTGCCCCCCCAGGGGAGCGACCCTTGCCTGATGGGTCGCTCCACATCTCTAAAAAAAGAAACAACAAAAAAAAAAAAACACAAAAAAAAAATTGCCCTGGCGCCTAGAGTGTTCTGCCCCCCCCCCCCCCCGGGGGCAGTTCGGCCTAATAATAGGCCGATCTGTCCCCCGGGGGGGGCAGAAATGGCCTAAAATAAATTTGCCCCCAACAACCCCCCCCCCCCCTCCCAGGAGCGACCCTTGCCTACGGGGTCGCTCCCCCTGCGTGACATTGGCGCCAAAAAACAAATCCCCGGTGCCTAGTGGTTTCTGCCCCCTTGGGGGCAGATTGACCTAAAATTGGCCAATCTGCCCCCAGGGGGGCAGAAATGGTCTAAATACAATTTGCCCCCCCAGGGGAGCGACCCTTGCCTGATGGGTCGCTCCCCATCTCTAAAAAAAGAAACAACAAAAAAAAAAACACAAAAAAAAAATTGCCCTGGCGCCTAGAGTGTTCTGCCCCCCCCCCCCCGGGGGCAGTTCGGCCTAATAATAGGCCGATCTGTCCCCCGGGGGGGCAGAAATGGCCTAAAATAAATTTGCCCTCCCAACCCCCCCCCCCCCCCCGGGAGCGACCCTTGCCTACGGGGTCGCTCCCCCTGCGTGACATTGGCGCCAAAAAACAAATCCCCGGTGCCTAGTGGTTTCTGCCCCCTTGGGGGCAGATTGACCTAAAATTGGCCAATCTGCCCCCAGGGGGGCAGAAATGGTCTAAATACAATTTGCCCCCCCAGGGGAGCGACCCTTGCCTGATGGGTCGCTCCCCATCTCTAAAAAAAGAAACAACAAAAAAAAAAAACACAAAAAAAAAATTGCCCTGGCGCCTAGAGTGTTTTGCCCCCCCCCGGGGGCAGTTCGGCCTAATAATAGGCCGATCTGTCCCCCGGGGGGGGCAGAAATGGCCTAAAATAAATTTGCCCCCCCAACCCCCACCCCCCCCCCGGGAGCGACCCTTGCCTACGGGGTCGCTCCCCCTGCGTGACATTGGCGCCAAAAAACAAATCCCCGGTGCCTAGTGGGTCTGCCCCCTTGGGGGCAGATTGACCTAAAATTGGCCAATCTGCCCCTAGGGGGGCAGAAATGGTCTAAATACAATTTGCCCCCCCTGGGGAGCGACCCTTGCCTGATGGGTCGCTCCCCATCTCTAAAAAAAGAAACAACAAAAAAAAAAAACACAAAAAAAAAAATTGCCCTGGCGCCTAGAGTGTTCTGCCCCCCCCCCGGGGGCAGTTCGGCCTAATAATAGGCCGATCTGTCCCCCGGGGGGGCAGAAATGGCCTAAAATAAATTTGCCCCCCCAACCCCCCCCCCCCTCCCCGGGAGCGACCCTTGCCTACGGGGTCGCTCCCCCTGCGTGACATTGGCGCCAAAAAACAAATCCCCGGTGCCTAGTGGTTTCTGCCCCCTTGGGGGCAGATTGACCTAAAATCGGCCAATCTGCCCCCAGGGGGGCAGAAATGGTCTAAATACAATTTGCCCCCCAGGGGAGCGACCCTTGCCTGATGGGTCACTCCCCATCTCTAAAAAAAAAAAAAAGAACAAAAAAAAAACACAAAAAAAATGTGCCCTGGCGCCTAGAGGTTTCTTCCCCCCCTGGGGGCAGATCGGCCTAATAATAGGCCGATCTGCCCCCAGGGGGGGCAGAAAAGGCCTTCCCAAAAAATTGCCCCCCCTGGGAGCGACCCTTGCCAAAGGGGTCGCTTTGTTGCGTGACATTCGCGCGCAAAAACAAACTCCCTGGTGTCTAATGGTTTCTGCCCCCCTTGGGGGCAGATTGGCCTTATCAAAATAGGCCAATCTGCCCCCAAGGGGGGCAGAAATGGCCTAAATATATATTGCCCCGTAGGGGAGCGACCCTTGCCTAAGGGATCGCTCCCCACCTAAAAAAAAAGAATTAATCACAAAAAAAAAAAAAAAAAAAAAATGGTCCCTGGTGCCTAGAGGTTTCTGCCCCCCCTGGGGGCAGATCGGCCTAATAATAGGCCAATCTGCCCCCAGGGGGGGCAGAAAAGGCCTTCCTAAAAAAATGCCCCCCTGGGAGCGACCCTTGCCCAAGGGGTCGCTCCCTTTTGCCAATTTCAAAAAAAAAAAAAAAAATCCCTGGTGTCTAGTGGGGTTTCAAAAGCCGGATTGCAAGCAATCCGGCTTTTGAAACCTGTGAGAGACTTCAAAGGGAAGGAAATACATTTCCTTCCCTTTGAAGCCTCTCGGGGCCTCCCCCATGGGATTGAAAAAGAAATGCAAAAGCATTTCTTTTTCAATCGCGCTGGAAGCTCTGCTTCCAGCGCGATGGGGGAGACCCTGTGACTAATCAGCGCGCGCTCGCGCGCTGACGTCACAGGGGGGGTTGGGGGGGTCGGGGGTGGGAGGGGAAGGGCTTCCCCTTCCATCCCTGACTTGGGGGGGTGGGGGGGGAACCCCACAGAGGGAGCGAGAGCGCTCCCTCTGGGCTCTGTGCACAGGACGTAATGGTTACGTCCTGGGCACAGCAGCACTGTGCCTCAGGACGTAACCATTACGTCCTGGGCACAGAAGGGGTTAACAGTCAAATTATTGAAGAAAAAACTGTGCATGGCTGGGGACTTGATCCTTTAATTGGCGGCAAAGTGGGAGGGGGAGTCCACTTATAACATTTAGAAAGGGACACAGTTTAAAAGACCTCCTGGTGCAAAGTGATATCACTCCCACACAGAGACTCGAAGACGACACATTACAAGGCTTCTTCCCATTCTGTCATTGCAAGGCCTGTGAAAAAGGCTGAAAAATAATGCACCGATTACCAGTCCCTTAAGGTGTCAAAGATTACACAATTAGACAATTCCTGATGTGTAGCTTGCAATATGTTGTACACATCCTGGAGTGTCCTTGTCACCCTAGATGCATAGGAAGCACTACACAAATGGTGAAGAAAGAGTGATGGCCTTGCAGTTTGGGCCGGAGTGTTCCCATGAGGACAGCAGATACTGAGACAGAATCTGAGGTATAGGACAATGGCGCAGACTCTGGGAGTGATTTTTCCGACAACTCCTCTTCCAGTGAATCTGAATGAGGTGATAAGGACATTCCTGCTGTCCCTTTGCAAGCACAGTCTGTGCAGAGGGACAATAGTGGGTTAGCCCTACACAGAGAGCAGGTGCATGTGGCAGCAAGCACAGAGAGAGTGTTCTCTTGGGAGCTCCCCAATTTAGTTCAGCCCCAAATTCTACTGCCCAAATCGTATTGTGGAGACATCAAAATTATCTATCACAAAACAACCTGGTTTTGGAAGGCAGGCACCTGCGTTTTTGGTCCCGGGCTTGGCGGCCATATAGGGAAACTTACCAAACCCAGACATTTCTGGAAAGTAGACACCTGGAGGAGTCCACTGAGGTGTGAGTTGTGTGGATTCCCCAAAGTTTTCTTACCCGGAATACTCTGCAAAGGTGAAATGTTGAATAAAAGCTCTATTTTCTTCTTGCATTTCTGTCACACAAACTACAGGAATATGCTGGGATGCACACAAATGCTACCACAGAGTGTTTCCCCACCTGTCCTGATAAAACCGCTACTCTACTTGAGTGCCTGTACCTAGTGCCTACATCAGGAATGGATCACCCCAGGTCAACACTTGCCCTCATGGAAGGACTAACATTGACGGTTGTGTGATCCATTCCTGACACGGGCACTAGGCCTACCCACACAAGTGAGGTGCCATTTTTATGGGGAGGCTTAGGGGAATGCTGGGTGGTAGGACATTTGTGGCTCTTCTCAGATTCCAGAAATTTCTATCACCGAAATGTGAGGAAAAAGTGTTTTTTTGGCAAATGTTAAGGTTTGCAAAGGATTCTGGGTAACAGAACATGGTGAGAGCGCCACAAGTTACCCCATCCTGGGTTCCCCTAGGTGTATAATTTTAAAAAATGCACAGGTTTGGTAGGTTTTCCTAGGTATCGGCTGAGCTAGAGACCAAGTCAACAGCTAGGCACATTCCAAAAACCATCAGTTATCAATGTAAAAAACTGATGTGTCCATGTTATGTTTTGGGGCGTTTCCTGTCACAGGCAATAGGCCTACCAACACAAGTGAGGTACCATTTTTATCGGGAGACTTGCGGGAATCCTGGGTAGAAGGAAATTTGTGGCTCCTCTCCGATTCCAGAATTTTCCATCACTGAAATGTGAGGAAAAAGTGTTTTTTGGGCCAAATTTTGAGGTTTGCAAAGGATTCTGGGTAACAGAACCTGGTGAGAGCCCCACAAGTCACCCCATTCTGAATTCTTCTAGGTGCCGGCTGAGCTAGAGGCTATAATCCACAGCTAGGCACATTTCCCAAAAACACATCAGATTTCAATGTAAAAA
The DNA here is from genome assembly GCF_031143425.1 of Pleurodeles waltl. Taxonomy (NCBI): domain Eukaryota; kingdom Metazoa; phylum Chordata; class Amphibia; order Caudata; family Salamandridae; genus Pleurodeles; species Pleurodeles waltl. The sequence continues at coordinate 731,332,344 of NC_090449.1, forward strand.
TATGGCGTGTCCATGTTGCGTTTCCTGCCGCGGGCAGCAGGCCTACCCACACAAGTGAGGTACCATTTTTATCGGGAGGATTGGGGAAACTCAGAATAGCAGAACAAGTGTTATTGTCCCTTGTCTTTCTCTACATTTTCTACTTCCAAATGTAAGACAGTTTATAAAAAAGAAGTTTATTTGAGAAATGACCTGTAATTCACCTGCTAATATGGGGACCCCGGAATTCCGAGATGTGCAAATAACCACTGCTTCTCAACACCTTATCTTGTGCCCATTTTGGAAATACAATGGTTTCCTTGATACCTATTTTTGACTCTTTATATTTCACCAAATGAATTGCTATATACCCGGTATACAATAAAAATCAATTGCAAGGTGCAGCTCATTTATTGGCTCTAGGTATCTAGGGTTTTTGATGAACCTACAAGCCCTATATATCCCCGCAACCAGAAGAGTCCAGCAGGCATAACAATATATTGCTTTCAAAAATCTACCATAGCTGGAAAAAGTTATAGAAGAAAACGTGGACAGAAATGGCTCTTTTTTCACCTCAATTTCAATATTTGTTTGTTTTAGCTGTTACTTTCTGTAGGAAAACCTTGAAGGATCTACACAAATGACCCCTTGTTGAATTTAGGAGTTTTGTCTACTTTTCAGAAACGTTTAGCTGTCCAGGATCCAGCATTGGTTTCACACCCATTTCTGTCACTAACTGGAAGGAGGCTGAAAGCACAAAAATAGTAAAATGGGGTGTGTCCCAGTAAAATGCCAAAATTGTTTTGAAAACTGTGGTTTTCTGATTCAAGTCTGCCTGTTCTTGAAAGCTGGGAAGATGGCAATTTTAGCACTGCAAACCCTTTGTTGATGCAATTTTCCAGGAAAAAACACATGCTTTCTTCTGCAGCCACTTTTTTCCATTTTCCTGAAGAAAAAAAAAAATTAGCTGTATTTTGGCTAATTCCTTGGTCTCCTCTAGGGGAACCCACAAACTCTGGGTACCTTTAGAATCCCTGAGATGATGCAAAAAAAGGACGCAAATTTGGAGTGGATAGCTTATGTAGACAAAAAGTTGTGAAGGCCTACGAGTGAACTACCCCAAATAGCAAAACAAAGGCTCAGTATTGGAGGGATGGGGGAGGCTCAGCAGCTAAGGGATTAAGGAAATTACATATGTGTGTGTGTGTGTATCTCAGCTTGACTCCTTGTGGCACGTAAAGAAGTCACGGCACTCCGCGTGTGTTATTGCAGTGAAATCGTTTAACAGGCAAGAAGACTGTCAACGTGTTTCGGCGCTACAAATGCCTTTGTCACGACAGTGATAACCTGCGCCCTCAAGCTATAAATATACACACTCTCCTACCTTGCTGAATATAATAGGCATAGGAAAGTGACTAAACCAACATTAAGAGAGATATTGCCATGTTCGAACGTCTTTTAAACACAAAAACTGTCGTATTCTCTAATACATTTCAGCGAGCCTTACATTAAAAATATTTGCAGATCTTAGCAAGATGTCCAGAAAGTTAATCATTCAGAGAAACAATGCTATTTTACATGCTAATAGGTTCTAATACATTTCAGTATCTCAGCGTGTGGAGTGGACATAGAATTCATAAACATAAACAAAGGACTTATCCTAAACAAAAACAATTTAAATATCAAACAAAATACAGATTCCATATTAACAATTCAAAATTACAAATCACAATTCCACTCCCTCCTATAAAAAAATACCTCTACCTAAATATATATTGCGTGTTCTTCACTAGACACACTTCTAGTGTTTTTGACATATAACACCTCGCTCTGCCTGAATGACCGATCTCAATCTCACAGTACAGCATTAGGCCCCAGTGGGCATAGTAAATTGAGGTCTGACCTGCCGTGATGACTACGCAAAAGTAATATGAGCTCAATAGCTCCCAGACAAGAGATCTTTATGTATGTATATATATTACCTACTGGCGGTCGGCTTAGCACTTCCGAGATCAGGTGCATCCAGGAGACGGCCGTAGGCAGTGAAAGCTGCAGTTTCAGGCCTCTTGAGGACTCACCTGGGTTCTCATTGTCAGCGGAGGGAGGCCTGGAGAATCCGATCTGGAGCTGGTGCCGGCAGCAGCACCATGCTTCTGAGCTAAGATCGGGCCGAGAGTGCGCACTGAAGCCCAGTTTTGGGCTACACAGCTCAAGCACAGACTGTCTGCGCTTGGGCTGTCTGGGCCATATCTGGGCTGTGCTGTGTGGCCCATAACTGGGCTGCAGTGCGTGGAGTGCCAAAAACCCTGTTAGCTCCGCCAGAGGAGCGGAACTCGCCGCCCACCGCTAGTTGGCAGTAGGTAGTTACAGTTAGGACCTAGTTTCCATTTAAAAAGCGTTTTTGACTTCTCTTTATCTTTGGTGAATTTTTTTTTACAAAAAGCGTGACCGAGATTCTTGTGCATGGGTGATCCATCAAGCGGGGCTGAGAAAAAGGGAGGGGGGTAAATAAAAGTCAATTTCCCATTTAAATTCCCATAGGGAATTTGAACACGACTACAGCACGAACTGCTGGCCGAATTATGCCAAATTTGGCAGGAAGGTAGCGTTTGGTTCCGAAAGAAGCCTTTTTGTTATTTGGTGTAAATCCATTCAGTAGTTTTTAAAATATTGAAAGAAAATCAAATTTGTATATCTGGAGGTGGGAAGGCTTTGTGAATACTCTCGATCTCGTGCAGAGATCTGATTGGCTGCCAACACTTCAACCAGAAGGTGGTGGCAGCCATTTCAATACTCGGCTTCAGCCGAGTCTAAAACAAAAGGAAAAAAAAGAAAAGGGGGCAGGGTACTGTTATCCTTCCACAATAGCCTTGGTGTAGGGGTCCCCCAGGGACCAACCCAAGGCTTAAAAGTATATATTTTTTAACAACTCACAGCGAAAAATCACAGCAAATCCACAATATTCAGCCTGATACGTTTTGTAAAAAAGCAAGCGCAGTCTCCTATGCTTGGTTTTGATATGGCCCACAGATGGACCAGGTCTCTGGGGCATTGTGGAAAAAGAGGAGGAGGCGGACATGGCCCCCTCCTAGGGCTTATCAAAACCCTGGGGACTGCCAACACCATGGGGTACTGCAAATTATTAATGGTGGCGGGCCCACTGGGTCTGCCCATGGCATGTGAACAGCCACCTCCCCAGGGAAATAGGTGCTGTGGGCCCCCGCAGCCCCCCCCCCCCCTTAGCCCTGGGGACTGCCACCTCCTCAAGGCAATCACTAGTTGTGAAATTGATGTGGTCGGTGCTGTGTGGCTCGACGCAGCCCCGGGACCGCCACCTCCACGGGGTGCTGCAAATTATTAATGCTGGTGGGCCCGCTGGGCTCGCCTGCACCCTAGGGACCACCACCTCCCTGGGGCAAAAGTTGTGAAATTGATGCAGGAGCCTGCACAGCAGAAAGCCTAGTTTTCATCTGTTTTCCTGAACACAAGTATGCATACAGGTAAACAGATGAAAACATTGCTCCTGCTAGCAGAGAGCTGCTATTTACAGCAGCTCCCTGCTTGCAAGACCAGGGAGCCAGCTAGGACCACAGGGGCCTTCATGCCCCCCGTGGTCCTCTCCTGGCACCAAGCATCTAGCTTGTGTGCCGCTTTGAAGTCTCTCTTTGGAGAGAGCATTGCAATAACAATAGCCTCTCCATAGAATGACTTCAAAGTGGCACACAAGCAAGATGTTTGGTTCGAATGTTATAGTTAGGTATTGATTCACAGTGGGCCAGACTCACATTTGGCCTAGTGCTAAAGCTCTTGGGATGTCACTCAGTAGGATGAAAGTTCAAATCCTGGCATCTCATGGCAGTTTGTCTGTTTGTTTTCTGGTGTTTTGACTGTAAAATATTCCTAAAGATGGAACATTTACATCTTTTTGCCATCAAAATCTTTGGGTTGAACATCTGGAAACTGCATAGCAAAGAGTCACCTGTGGTCTAGAGATTAAAGTCTCAGGCCCTCACCCTGAAGGTTGAGGGTTCCAATCTAGGTGTGTCAGTAGTCACATTCCTCAAGAATAAAATAGTGGGATCAAGCCTCACACTGCTGATTGAGGTGATACAGACAAAGCTTATTATGACTATGACCTATTGGAGTGAATGCATGAGGGGTAGGGCCGTCACCATGTTGAATGGTATAGTCACAAAAACACTGTGAATGATATTTAACTTATCAAACTTCACCTCACCAGCGCAAGTAAGACTTGAACTTGGAAGACAGTCATAACAGCTGGCGCGCAGAGGGACCTATATTAAAAGCTGGTACAAGATTAGGGGAGCCGGGCCAGACTCCCTGAATGCTCACTTATAGAAGGTTTTATAAGGAAAAGAAAGAGGTGCAGCAAATGGTTATCTACAAGAATCAATAGAGCAACTAGGCCTTCAAGACCTCTGGGATGCCTCAGCAACGTATAACAACTTCAAATAGCTTGTCAACAAAGCTGTTAAAAGGACCTCCCTCATAGAAGATAAAGCAGTGGTGGCCAGAAGGGCTCACAGATGGCTTATTTTGCAGAGTTACTCTACTGCATCACCACAATCGTATTTAGGTGTAGGATTTACAAAAAAACGTAAAGTGAAAGATCTCCACTATCGACTTGACATGCTACCAACTTTGCCCCATTTATCACCGTGGAAGCGTCCAAAGACAATTGGCAGCAGCCTGCGTTTTGGGGCAACAACAGAGGATGTGTTCCATCTACTATGCATATGTGGAGAACCTAAAAAGGAATGCAGAGCACCACTAAAACCCCATTTTAATGCAAAGGGAATAAGAACGTGCAGACAGGCAGGGAAAGTGTGCTTTGCTATTGGGAGATGTTTAACTGGCCTGCTGCTCTGTGTGACTCCTGAGCACACCCACTCTCACACACCATGTAGACCCTCTCACAGCCACTCTTACACCCAGACAAACACTCTCACAGCCACTCTCACACCCAGAGACACAGTCTCACACCTAATCTCATAGCCAGAGACACAGGGCCTGCGTAGCATGGGTTGGGTGGTTGGGGGGCTGCAGGGACTGGCCGCAAGCCAGGCCCTGTGGCCAAAACCCATTGTTCGCGGTAGTGGTTGTATTAATGTGTAGTAATTAAAATTACTTTGCCTTAAAAAAACATAGAAATTCAGTAAAATATATCTAAGGTTATAGTTAGGAAATAGAATTAAAATAAAACATAGAAATTGATTTAAAAAAACATAGGTTACAGGGACTTTATAGCTAACAAAACCAGATAAATTCAGCAGTTATAGTTAGAGTTACTTCAAGTAACCATAGCTCGAGGCCTAAAGTAACTGTAACTCACAACGTTGCCATGCAATCCTAATTACTCCAGATATTACAGCACTTGTGACAACTTTTATAAAGTCATTAAAAACATCAATGAAACATTAGCAGTCAAATTATTGAAGAAAAAACTGTGCATGGCTGGGGACTTGATCCTTTAATTGGTGGCAAAGTGGGAGGGGGAGTCCACTTATAACATTTAGAATGGGATACAGTTTAAAAGGCATCCTGGTGCATAGCGATATCACTCCCACACAGAGACTCAAAGACAACACATTACAAGGCTTCTTCCCATTCTGTCATTGCAAGGCCTGTGAAAAAGGCTGAAAAATAATGCACTGATTACCAGTCCCTAAAGGTGTCAAAGAGTACACAGTCAGACAATTCCTGATGTGTAGCTTGCAATATGTTGTATACATCCTGGAGTGTCCTTGTCACCCTAGTTCATAGGAAGCACTACACAAATGGTGAAGTAAAGAGTGATGGCCTTGCAGTTTTGGCTGGACTGTTCCCATGAGGAACAGGGTCAAGACCAATGTTCCCTCTAATTTTTTTCCACTATGTGCGGCAGTGTAAGGTCTCTGTGCGCAGCAGACAGGGATATGTGCACCAAGAAATTGACCATTCATGCGAGTGCAGCGCATAACTACCAAGATCTTTGGCATTTGCCTCTCCATAGCTTTGTTTTACCACTAAAGCAAAAAAGGGATATTTGTATAAACATTGCTCCATGTAATAGGGCATTAAGGCAGTTTTGTGACCTGGTGGCACAACCCAAGGACATGACCTGTTGAGTGCCACATACACCCCAGTTAGAGAAAACAGAAATCAGGAGGTTGAACCATTATGAAACTTTAATGAATACTCTCAGTGTGCTACAGAGGGCCATGCACATCAAATAGAGCAAGTTGTACAATTTGTTAACATTTATAATTTGATGCACACACTACTGATAAATGCCATGAGGCTCCTGCCAAGAGACAGGATGAGAAATGTTCTTACCCAAGCCACACATGGACTGTAGGAGCCGCATCAGAGTTTAGACAAGTCAGGTGCCAACATTAGATGTGTGACATGTTTGTTTCTCTCGCCGGTCCTTGCCATTCTTCCAGTGCTGATAAACTCGGTCTAAGTCAACCTTCCTATTTAAGAGGTAGGCCTATGTCCTCATCAGCATATCTAGGTGACTCTCCTCGAGTCTGTTTCTTAATTTGGACTTGATTGCATTCATGAGGCTGAATCCTCATTCACTGTCTGCACTTGAAGCCTGGAAAGTTGCACAGACATCAACAAGCTGAGATACAACACTATACTGTGCAGCATTCCGCAGAGTGAAATTCACCATGTCTTGACAATCACCCAGGTCCAAGACCTTCTTATACTTTTCAACAAGTCTTTGTACATTCTCAGTCCCAAAATCAAATTGTGATTGTGTTGTTACTGCATGGAAATCAAAGCTTGTCCATTCCTTCAATTCATCTTCTGGGAACCTTCTTTCCATGTGCTCACAAAGAAGTTTAATGAAAGATAACATCGGCTCACTCTCATACTCTCGGTCCTCTCTGTACAAAGCCATCAGATCTCTTACTGTGTTGCTCCAAAAGACAGTGTCACCCAAGTACTGTTCCTTTATTTGACCAATTTTTGCTCTTGCATACTGTACAGCTTCAACTGTGGTCAAAGAGCTTTTCGGAAACAACTTGCACAAAGATGCAAGTTCACCCAGAATGTCGTTCAGTGCTGCAAAGGAAATATGGTAGTTGGCATCAGATAGTTTTTTGTAGCAATATTTAGTAATTGGGTCATTATCCTCAACTCTTTCATGATCAAAGTATTTGAGAGCAACCTCATAATTACGCAAGAGTGCACCAACAGCAAAATGCCTTGAAAGCCACTGCACTTCATTGAGTGGCCGAAAGGAGACCGCTTCACATTCAGTGACCAAAGCAATTTCGTTCAGCTTGGACTTCCTTACAGGTGAGCGGGAGAACACAGTGTTAACAGTCCTCGGTAATGTTTCCATTTCCCTGATCATCGGCACTTTTTTCCAGGCATCATCAACTCCCAAATCTTCTCTGTGCGCAACACAGTGCTGCTCAACTAGATGGGGAATGGATTGTTTGAGGCGGGTAGCAACACCATTGTTCTTTCCCAGCATCACTGATGCCCCATCTGATGTAAACATGACCATTTTCATAAGGTCCAGTTTATTGGCAGTGTAGAAGTCTTTTACAGCTATAGTGATAGCCTCCGCATTGCATGCACTCAGAGTTACAATTCCCCCAAACACTGTTTTGTGCTCTGTTGATGTTACAGATCGGAACTTGAAGTAGAGGATGAGCAATTTTGTAACTGAAATATCTGTGCTCTCATCAATTATCAATGTGTGATACCGAGCACTGTGCAGTTCTGCCATGAAGTCAGAGCGTATCACGCTGTTGATTGCCTCCAAAAATTCAAAGGCATAGTTCTTGCTCCTCCAGCTGTCTGGTATCTTCACACACAACGCAACGTGGTCATGGATGTCTTGAACAGATAACATTGACGTGTTCATTTTGACTGCTAGCAGTACATTGTTGATGAGAATCTTTATCTCCTCAGGCAGAGATCTTTGCCATTCAACCACTTCTAGTCTGTTTTCTCTGTCACTGGCGGTTTCTGTCAGCATGGTACGCACTCCAAAACCCAGCCTGGCAGCTGCACTTTTATTTCTTAGGGTCACCAAAGCAGATTCAGGAACTTTGCTACATAGATGGCGTTTCAAGTAGTCCAGCTTCCAGCCATCACTCCATTTCTTCCCAGTAGAAAATTCCCCAGCGATCTTTGCTTCTGCACATACTTTGCAAATCAGGCCTGCTTCTGGATTGTATAGAAATAGCTCTCCCAGTTGTACGCGAACTTTGCTTCGTGACTTCTGTGTCTCAGTCTCCACAATTTCTTTCAGCCATTCTTCTTTGAACACAAGACAGCATTTCTTCCTTTGTGGTGAAGCACTGCTCTCTGCAGAAGTCACAGCTTTGCGCTTGAACATTTTGGTGGCAATCAGTCTGAGCCTACTATGCCGCAAAGCATGCAAAAAAATAAAAGAGGAACATTTTTTAAAGTGAGGAACATTATATAAAGTTGGTTCTTATGCTATTGAATGCAGTCTACTGGACAAGTCTGAGCTATCTCTTGGAAAGCCCTGAACTGGAACCCTTAAGGAAAAAGGAAAAGAGGAAGGCCAAGTAACACCTGGCTTCCAGGCCTTGAGGCTGACTGCAAGGAGATAGGTTACACCTGGAGTCAGATTGAAAGAAAAGACCAGGACAAAGATTGCTGGATAGTCCTGTTGATGGCCTATACCCCAGGAGGGACAATAGGTGTGCTTATGTAAGGATTGTGATGGCATTTTCAAGTGTCTTTTGGGGCTGTAGAATCATTTGTGCAGGACATGAAATGCCATTCTATGGTGTTAGATTCTAGACGTGCAGGTTGTCTACTTTTCATCATTGGCAAGTTCTGTCATTAAGGTCATCAACTATGTGTGTGACTACACCTGATGGGTAAATGGCACACTGTGTAACAAGGTGTACAGTACAATGTGTGTTGATCCGGAGCTTTTATTAATATAGCATATCCAACAAAATGAATGGTTCTGTGATCTGGTGAAGATTTCACTATCAGATTTGGACTTCATGTTTTGCCACCAAGCGCCCACATGCATGCCATGCATGGTTCATCCACCTGTCAATGTTGGAGATTATATACTCAAGGCATAACTTTTTTCATGATTTGAATTATGGGATATTTGCTGTTGGTAACAAATTGATGCGCACTACACAAGCGTACAGGGGTAAATGTGCTATGTACTACAGTTTTTGTGCAGTAGAACTGACAGTGAGTACTCCCTTGTCGTACACATGTAGTACAGACCGAGAATGTAAATGGGATTACATTTTTCTGTAAGTACTCAGAAGCTGGGTTCTATCAGGGTGCTGTGTACCCATGAGGTGCGGTTCCTCAATGTTTTTCAGGATCAATGTAGTATGTGAGTCTCAATTTTGCATAGCATGATAAAAGCATTTTCAAACTGTGCTGCACCTTGTGGCTCTTGAATACTTGAACTCAGAGATTTAGGGTACAAGTGGGATGTGTATGTGGTGAATAGCAAACACCACACTTGGGTAGCTGCCTATAGTGTATCTGTAGGTACATGTATTACCTTTCTGTAGTTTTCTCAAGAATATGATGTGCTGATAAATATATCTGTGTGCATTTGTGACCTGTGTCAGAATTTGTAAAAATTTGGTTTATGAAAAGTCATGTGTCATGTCGGAACTATTTTAAAAATGCGACCTTTCAATGGAATATAGTACTGAATTATTTAACAAACGGTGGTAGGTTGTTATGGGTGTTAATAATGGAATCTATCTATTCTTTATTTATCACCATGATGGGATTGATGACAGCTATGTTAAGCAGGCAAATGGTGTGGATCTGGACATCATATTGTGTTGACTAGCTTTGGTCCTGCGAACTCTAGGCTGACTCGTCTGACACAGTGCTACTAACCTTTCTAGCTGTGAGGCCTGCTCTTTCCCTGACTGCCTGGCATGTTGAAGTAGGTTTACCTTCCTGTACAGCACATATAATGAAGTATATTATTTGTGCGCAGCCCTCAGCATAGCTTCTATTATTACCTGGAAAATTCCAAAAAATGAACCACAAATTGACAACACCTTACATATATTCCTAATATGGGGCACCCACCACCACAGATTAACACACACAAACAAGCTACTCAGGGAGAAAGAGAAGGCAGATGTATCAGCCCTTAAAACCAAATGAGCAATAGGCCTTGAACTGGAGCTGACTAATGGTGACTAGTTGCTGTTTCTCTGCAATGTCACCAAGGTGTCAAGGAGCGCATGCTTCAAGTTGTTGCTATTCAATTTGCATATCTCACTCCTGCCAAACTGCTCCTTATATTCCCCAAAGTATTACACAGTACCACACAGGTGCCCCATATGTGAAGTCGACGAAGCTGACTCCTACCACAAGATTTGGACTTGTACAGTGATACAGAATTTCTGAAGTGGGATGTTCGAACAAGTGACCAACAAGCAACAGACTCAAACACTAAAAACCTGCTTCCTGGGGTCCATGACTAGGCCACAAACTGACACAACCTATAGCAAATGTATTGATTTAGCAAATGTGCTCTTGAAAAGAGCCATTGTCGTCAAATGGAAATCCCCAGCTTTCCCTTGGGCCAAAGTATGAAAAGCAGGGGTGGGCACCGGCAGAGAGGATGATGTGAACAGGCACATGAGATACAAGGCTGGGAGAACAGATGCTGTCATCGGTGGGACTCTCTCCTGTTGACACTAGATCCCAGGTCAAATGCTGTAACGCCATAAAAATAACCAAGATGTGATCTTGTACCAATACACACTGCATGACAGTATAAATTGTTATTCGCTTAGCTTAGCTTATAAACCATGCACAGAAATGTATTGTTCTGCTGACCTGACTACTGTGGCACAATGGCAGCTCCCTTAAATAACTGCACTTGTATTCTTCCAAGCCCAGATATGTTTTTCTATTTTAAAACTGTCTGGTTTCCTGACCGCTGTCCTATGTTGTATGAATATCTCGTCATGTAATGAGCGCTGAAAAGTGAACAGTAATAATGGTGATTACCTTGATGTGTATGAATGAACCCAATAAGGAACTATTTGAAAAAAGGGTTTTTTGACCGCAGAGACAGCATAAAAGAGACTGCGACTAAAAACATTGGACCACCGTCGCCACGCCCTCGTGTCTGCAGGGTTAGTGGAGTCTGCCAGAGACTCTGCCCGCTGACGAGAATTCCCACGACAGTGTTAGAAGGAACAAAACCAGAGGTGCTCTTTCAGTCCAAAGCGGAATCCCCGGGATGCAGCGCGTGGCTCGCATTTTTGTTTTATTGTGAAACTACCAAGGTCAAACGAAGGGACGAGGCATGTGCCAATCATTTCAGTTGTGCGCCGAATTTGTTTTGTATACATTTGCATTATGGAACACACTGCAAGGCGGGTGGGACACAGATTGGGGTACGGAGAGAGTTCAATTGTTCAAGGGCATACATATTTGGCAAAAAGAGTCCTATATTTCAAAACCTTACAGTAAACTGATAACACATTGCCTTTCTGGTAGAAAACTTACTTGCGTGTACGAAACACTATTTTTACATTTTTTCATGGCGCACACTTACCTGCATTTATTTGGTGCTCTCTGTGTACAGGGGGTTCACCTCAGGTTGCTCAACTGCCGTCCTGTTCTGCCGCGAAGGAAGTGACAGTGTTCTGGCGCTGTATCTATTTTTAAACATAGCGCCGACGTACAGTTTCACTCTCTCGCGTGAGGCAGCAACGTGTGATGCAGGCACTATAACGTGACGATTACACCGTGCGCGCTTGGCTGAGAGGGCTGCGCGGTGGGGGAAGGAAGAATGTGCGCCCACGCGCCAGCGCACTTTACAGGGAACATTGGTCAAGACTGATTTGCATCTGGCTGGGTACAAACTGGGATGGCATGGTGAGCAAAATAATGATGGATTAAACCTAGATCTGTGACTGGGGGTGAGTGTTTCCATTGTTCAACAAACCATCCATCATCCTTTTGTGTTGCTACAGTTGCCCAAAGTGGGAAGAGTATGCCCAGACGTGGGTCCCGTGCTCACTGTGCCACTGGGTTCAAGCTAGCTTGGCTGATGAAGGGTGATACCCTGAAACCGGTCCCAGGATGCTTGCTTCCGGTCCAGGTAGGACCTGGCCTGGAAGTTCGGGCTGGAAAGTTCCCACGAGAAGCAGGGTCAAGGCTGATTTGCGTATGGCTGGGTCCAGACTGGGGTGGCATGGTGAGCAAAAGAACGATGGATTAAACCCAGATCTGTGACTGGGGGTGAGTGTCTGCATTGTTCAGCACTCCGTTCATCATCCTTTTGAGTTGCTAAAGTTGCTCTAAGTGGGAAGGGTATGCCCAGATGCAGATGTGGGTCCGGGCTCACTGTGCCACTGGATTCAAGCTAGCCTGGCTGATGAAGGGTGAAACTCTGAAACCGGTCCCAGGATGCTTGTTTCCGGTCCAGGGAGGATGTGGCCTGGCATTTCGGGCGGGACTGTTCCCATGAGGAACAGGGTCAACACTGATTTGCATATGGCTGTGTTCACACTGGGGTGGCATAGTGAGCAAAAGAACAATGGATTAAACCCAGATCTGTGACTGGGGGTGAATGTTTGCATTGTTCAGCACTCCGTCCATCATCCTTTTGTGTTGCATATGAGAGCCATCAATAACATTGACCACTACTATCCAGTAGCATGACATTTTAGGGAGAAACATTACATGAACAGCTAGATACTCTCCCTCTTTTCAGTTTAACAAGTATCAAACAGTGCAAGAGGAGGGGATAGGACACTCAAGCTAAGAAAGAGGAAACCCAAACTTATATTGGAATTAGAAACAATGCTTCCAGGATGTCTTAACTCGGAAGAGGAGATATATGTACACTTATGTGATGATTGAAGTAAACATATGCCATATTGTCTGTGCAATGTTAGTGGTATCTGGTGTTTCAAAACAAAAAGATTTTAAAACTGTGTAAAATGTCTTAACACACTGTTCACTATGCTTTTATCTTAGGAGGAAAGGAAGGGGCCAGCGAGAATGCATGAGGAAGTCTGCAGGATGGTACCCTACCCTTTTCTTTGCCTTCACTGTTGGGAGAATTAACACTCAGATAACATTCATCTGTTCTTATTTATATTACTTTTGATATTATGTGGCTATTGTCTATAAAGCATATATCCCCATGGACACATGAAATAAATCTCAGGAGAGTTATGTATATCCCGATGGGGAGCAAGAAGGCCGGGTAGCATTGAGATATATGATAATAGTTTGACTGGTGTTCACTGCTGTCCACGGGTGTCTCCTGGCCTAAATAACGCTCTTTGCGAACTCATGCAAACACAAACTATGGTGTATGACTCCTTCTTATGTTTAAGCAATGTGTTTGTAGTTTAGTAAGCACCGGATAGGGGCAGGATAAGCAGGAATACAAACATATAGGAATGCTAGCAAGCCTTAAGAAGCATGTTTGATGCAGTATTTATTTGGACTGCTTGTGACTTCATGTGATAGAATATGGGTATATCTATGATTACTATGATGAAATGTGAGCGATTCAGTAATACACAATAGATTGAAGTATTTAGCTATTTGAGCAGTACTGGTGTATCAAAAGAATGGAATCACATATAAAATGGAAATGGTACTTATGCGAAGTTCGGATGCTTCTTTTTATCAATCATATAAGAGGGTTGCATGTGGTAAAAGTTATTTATATTTATATTTATTTTTATTATTTGTACCATTGCTTTAATGAGAAAATGCAATAGTTTTTATTCATGAATACGTTGGTTGAAAGTTTTGTAAATTAAATTACAATATGCCCGTTGTATTTTTTCTCCCATTTTTCACTTTTCTTTGCACTCACTATAGTCCTTTGTTTTTGTAGATATGCTTTCACTGGTTAAAATGCACTCTGTATCGAAATACTGTTCATGTGATTAAGCCAGTTTGGTGGACGAAACACATAATGAACGAGGTGCAGTAAAGAATTGATTCTTTACCACATGACCCTGAGTGAGCGTTTTACTTTTTGTGTTTTTGTTACATGACATAACTTCAAGCACACTCCTCTGGTTTTATCGCTCCATCCCTCATAGGTCCAGGACTATACATATACATACACACACACACATATATGTATGTACATATGTGTGTGTATATATGTGTCTATATATATATATATATATATATACATATATATATATATGTATATATATATATATATATATATATATTTATATACATATACATATGTATCAATATCAATAAACAGAAAACATCAACAATTCACTTCCAAAACATTAAATAAACTACCCAACACATCAAATAAAAATAATAAAAAAACGAAAAAACACATATTTACAAAAAAAGTACAACATTTTAAAAACAAATAAAAATATAAACAAATACTATAGAATTAAAAGTATAAACAAATATTAATAAAAATATACTTATCCAATATTAGTAAATGTATTAGAGTCTGGGAATAAGAGATACACTATTCCCACTCCAGTTTAAGCAATATACAAGGAATTTTAGGACTTTTAAGGGGTTATTCCCACTACAGTCTGTGCAACAGTAGAGAAAGTGTTGGACACTGGATGGGTAAGATTTACTATTCCCACTCCAGTATGTGCAACAGTAGGGAAAGTGTTGGACTTAGGAGGGGTGAACTTTACTGTTCCAGTATCCAATCTGTGCAACAGTAGGGAAAGATTTGAACTTCAGCAGGGTGAGATTTATTATTCCCTCTCAAGTCTGTGCAACAGTAGGGAAAGCATTGGCCTTCAGATTGGTTACATTTACTATTCCCAGTACAGTCTGTACAACAGTAGGGAAAGCATTGGACTTCGGAAGGGTTACATTTACTATTTCCATTCCAGTCTAAGCAACAGTAGGTAAACTACTTCACTTCAAACACATTACATATTTGAATAACCCTATTAATTTTGAAAAATATAACACTTTAAATCTAAACATTTTTACGAAACATACTATATATATACAAATATTTAAAAATAAACAAAAGTTATCAAATTTACAAAATGTATAAACAATGTAACAATAATATTCAATTTAAAAATAATGGTTGTTTAATTATTACTTTATTACCTTTCCAACCGATACCCCTACAAACCTAGCAACCCACACCTAAAATATAATGAAACTAAGTAAGTATAACATAATTTTTGTCATAATTGATACTCAATTACATCATTAATAATTCATAGTTCATTGTTAATTAATAACAACGTACCTAGCTTCCCACCATACAGCCCTACCTAGCAGCTCAAATGTAAAATATAACTAAAATATATAACTTTCACATGATTTACATGATTCCTCCCTGGATGGTTGCATTGGATCCTCTGACCCCTCTACTTCTGCCAGCGCTTGGCTGAGACTGCATATGAGTCAACAACACCATGCATTGTTAGAAAACTGCCACTGTTTTATGACTGATAATTCACTAACTGTACCAGCACCCTGTCTGAGCCTCATAACTACATGAACCCTTTCACTAAATCAGCTATGGAACCGCGCTAGACATGTTTCATTCTTGTCACACGGGGACTGTGCCACCCACATTTTATGACACCACAGGCGCGTAGAAACCCCAGTTCGGTGCTCTTCATCATATGAATATAAAACAGCAGAGTTTGGAGTGGGAGAACTCATACAGAACTACAGACCCTGCTCCACGCACTAAATGAATACGCATGAGGGGTCCCCGAACCATAAATAGACCACATCACAACACAAAACAGGGTCTGGCAAAGGGAACAAGAGAAGCCCACTGACGCAAGGGCAGTTGATACTTCTTTGACCAATGCAATTGCACAAAGGGGCCCGTTTGTGTTGAAACAACTGACACCCAGGAATGCGCCACTGGCCTCCACAAGCGCACTGCAAACCTAAGGACCAAAGCAGATCTCTGGGATCCTTCCCCATCAGTAGCTTCGCCATCCAAGCTCCTCCGTGCTGATACCAGTGCTGAGTTCGCACATACAATCCACCCTGGGACTGCTTTTCCTGTGCTAACCTGCATCAAACATTAAGGCTCCCATCTATTGATAACACACATACGCCCTGCGGATCCTGTGCCATCGACGCACCATCCCCTGAAGCGATCTCTCATCACTTATCAAGATGGTAAAGCCAAAATCCATATAACTTTTGGTGTTCACGACAGAGAATCCAATGCTTTACTGTGTACCACCCAAAGATACCACAACTGCACTCCAACAACTGCATGCCACCTTCCTCACACACTCTACTTAATTCGAAAAGATTTTACAGGGAACATTGGATACTAAATCCTCTTTTGAAGGGAAAAATAGACGCCGTGGCCGAAGACGTTAACCTGCTTCTTGCGGACCATCAAAAAATATCAGACAGAGTGTCAGAAACCAAATCTGCTATAGTAACTATGTACCCCACAGTTCAGTTCCTACAAACGCGAATGAAACACCTGAGTGCGGAAGTCACCTCACTTCATCGAAGGGCAGAAGATGCAGAAGGGTGCTCTAGGCATAACAATATACGCTTCATGGGATTCCCCGAGAGGGCAGAGTGCAGAACTCTTTGTGGAAAAATGGTAAATGGATACAGTACTCGGAGACAGAGGGGGTTATTCTAACTTTGGAGGAGTGTTAATCCGTCCCAAAAGTGACGGTAAAGTGACGGATATACCACCAGCCGTATTACGAGTTCCATAGGATATAATGGACTCGTAATACGGCTGGTGGTAAATCCGTCACTTTTCCGTCACTTTTGGGACGGATTAACACCTCCTCCAAAGTTAGAATAACCCCCAGAGTGCCCAAGTTCTTCCCAGTTAAAAGGGCACATAGAGTCCCAAGTGGGCCACCCCCACCTGGTGCCCCCCAGACCATTAGTAGCCCGCCTCCTCAATTATCGCAACCTAGTGCTCCAACGCTTCTGAACTAATGGGCCATGGAACTTCTATATCATCTATATCGGCCTATCCTGACTTCACAGTAAAGGTCCAAAAGAAGTGAAATTCATACACGGTGGTCAAACAACACATGCGACCATAACATTAAGTATGCCCTGCTATTCCTGGCCAAACTCTGTGTGGACAATGGCGCTAATATGAGGAGGACACAACAGGGGAATGGCTGACCCTCCATTCCAGGTACAAACGCCACACTGAATTTAGAGAGAAACCCACCAACGCCCAGGTAGCTGAGAAACAAGCCAAACTCCTGGTCGAAACAACACAATATACATCAAACTCTTTCGCCGTGTTTCAAGCTGAACCCATATTGGACATAGACTCAAATGCAGACAAATTCAGCCTATCAAACACCGACTCCTCCAGAAAACTGGTAATAACGCCTTGCATGGCAGATGACCTTTAAGACTGCACAATGGTACCTGCTTTACATGCCGTGGCTAATGTAACCTGCCTTAATCCAGATCATTGACCTGTAGTAGCAACGCTTACTACAGTGATTGCAATGTTTGGTAGACAAACCCCAGTACAGGAATACCCTGGCGAATAAAGAGACAATTGCCTCCTTATGTATGTAATGACCTTGACCCCAAAGGAGCCAGCACACATAGACCTACGCTCCTTTTGCTCACAATAGGAACAGACATCACGCCGGTGCAAGGAATTTTAAGCCCTTACAGGGACCTGGATGTGGGAATGACTTATATCCTCTGAGCCTAATTCACACTCCCCGTAAAAATCCAATTACCCCACCACAAACACTTTCGAATGTACAAAACTAACCTTGATATTTGGTATAGTCCCTATATCCATTACCCTGCAATGTCTAACACTAGATATATCACCTTACAAATTGACACATTGTCAACTAAGACTGTTTCTTCAATGTTTGTTGTTGCACCTGGAGGGGGCACCAGGAAGAGGAGATCTGGGGGGATGCAAGTTTCAATATCTCATATTACAACACACGCATGACCAGCCCCGGGGAGCGGAAGCTGGAGCTAGGGTTTCCCATATCCTCCTGCTGCTAAACCATAGTATTCTATCTGGGCCCAACCTACACCACCATGTCACGCTACAACATCCTGACGTATGACGTGAGGGGCATGGCAATACCCTCTAAGCACCACCGAGTGCCTGCATCCCTTAGGCGACACCATACGTACATAGCCATCCTACAAGAAACCCATCTCATGGACCACGAACTTCGGAAACTTAGGTCTAGCTGAAGGAGTCAAGTACACTGCACCACAACATCGACATATGCCTGGGGAGTATTGATATGGGTGGCATATACAATGGAGCGCATTTGTGCCGATGATCGGGGGAGATTTGTGATCACAGAGGGACAACTAGACGGCACACCCTCAACATTAGTAGGAATATACGCACCTAATGCGGGACACAGGGAATTCTTAAATACACTCACACCTGGATTAGTTAATTACCTAACTTCTAATTTTCTCTGGGGAGGCGACTTCAATTTCACACCTGACAATGCTCTGGACAGATCTCACCCACCACTGCCCAGGGCGCTTAGTAGAAAAACTTCCCCAGGGTTCGTCTCCTGGAAGGCGAATAGAGGGCTACATGACTCCCCAGTATATGACCTACACACAAGAATAGATTTGTTCATGGGGTTGACACAATAGGCACAGAGAGTGTCAGGATCGGAATACCTAGCCCGTACCCTATCACTGCCCACTACAGGTGGTCATCCAGTGGGGCAGACCACACAGAGGTGTACCAGCATAGCACCTACAAATTGATGCACTCTCTGACCCTCACTCCCCAGAAATTAACTGAGTGCATATCCCGTTATTTTGAACACAATATAAACACCACTCCCCTCCATGTAACAGAGCGCAATGGCCATAACGCAGTGTTACTAGGGCATTGCATGTCGACAACATGGGAAGTGTGCCATACTCTCAGTCACGAGCTGGCCACACTGGAAGCTGAGCTCCATGCATTCAGAAAAGAAATTGCAACCCGGAAGGCCATCCCTAATGGCCTCAGGAAACTCAAAACAAAACACAGACACGCAGACATTAGGCTGTACAAACATGATTACAGATACCACCTGACTCTGCAATATGCTGAAGGCAATTGTTCAGGCTGACTTCTAGCATGGCTGGTCCGCAACGCCCTGAACTGCATCCCAACCTGGGTGATCAAACTGGATACAGGCGAGGTGGTCAGCACACAAGTAGCAATACACACAGCATTCAAAGACTACTAACAGACACTGTACACTGAAAATCCATACCCCACAACCGAACAGCTATCCATTTTCATGGATATCTTACCCCTGTCCCAACTCAATAACAGTTGTATTTTGTAAGTTTGCGCCGCTTTTGTGTAAAATAACGACGGTAATGCAGTGCAAAAAAAAGTATAAATCAGGGCCTTAGACTGCAAGATATTGGGTAAGATACTAGCAAATAGACTCCTCCCTTTGATTACCAAGCTGATACATGAAGATCAGTCAGGCTTCATTCCTGGTCGCAGCACATTTCTAAACATCAGGCGCCTTCTATGGCTCCTTCACAATAAATCCCACGAAGACCATGATGTAGTGGCAATCTCACTTGATATCAAAAAAGCTTTTGAGACCCTAAGCTGGAAATTTCTCACTGAGACCCTGACCGATATAGGTTTTTGTCCTGGCTTTTTAAACTGGATTCACACTCTTTACTCTAACGCAATGGCCCAAGTGAAAACAGGACGTATAATCTCTGACAGCTTCCCCATCTACAGGGACACCAGACAGGGGTGTCTACTCTCACCCTTGTTATTCGCAGTTTCAATGGAACCACTAGCCTCTCGCCTACGGCTGGAAGCATGGTAATGGGGGATTCCGGATTTACAAATTCATCATATCTTATTCCTCAATGCCGATGATGCGCTAATATATCTATGCAAGCACACAGTCTCTGTCCCAGATGTAATGTCCCTACTGGGCTCCTTTGGTGAGATATCAGGACTGAGAGTGAATTGGTCCAAATCTGATTGGCTGGCAACACTTCAACAAGGAAGTTATGACAGCCATGTTGGGACTCGGCTTCTGCCGAGTCCCAGAAAAAAAGATTAAAATAAAGAAAAGGGGCAAGGGCAGGGACACCCTGACCCCATAGTTCTTGTGCTGGGTTCCCAGAGGGATCCCCCCCACCCCACCCAAGAGCAAAAAAGTATTTTTGAAAACATTTTCAGATGGAATTGTGGCAGATCTGGTGATCCACTGAAAATGAAATCCCACCACGTGTGCAACCTACCATACTTATTACTGGCTGCCATGGGGCCACACCACACTAACGTACCTTGGAATAGAACTATATCATTCCAAACAGACCTTGGCAGGGACAACCAGGACTGAGCGGTTCGCCCTGTCTGGGGTTCACTCCCTTTTTGGTGCTCTCTGCCACTTTCCCAAGGGACGAGTGGCATTAGCCAAAATGATACTTCCCAGATTGGTATAATTTTCACAGCATTGCCAATTGTTCTCCCCCTGTCCTTTTTTAAAGTTTTTTAGCACTTTGCACAGTCTACTGACAGACTTACTTTGGGTGAAGGACAGACACTGTGGCCCTCATTACAACCCTGGCGGTCGGTGTTAAAGCGGCTGTAATACCGGCAACAGGCCGGCGGAAAAAAAAATTTAATCACGACCGTGGCGGAAACCGCCAACATAGACAGCCACTTTAACACTCAGACCGCCACGGCGGTACAAACAAACAGCGCGGCGGTCACCGCCAACAGACAGGTGGCAGACAATGTACCGCCCACACTATTATAAGAGGCCAATCCGCCACTTTTCCGGGGCGGAACCAACGCAAACAAAAACACAGCAGAAACAGGACTTGGAAGGGAAAACAATCACCTATCCACACCCCACGAGGAACCAGGACGCCATGGAGCCAGAACTCCAAATACTCCCTGTGATGGTATTCCTGCTCCTCTATTAGGAGCAACGAAGACGGTGGCGACGAGTACGGTGAGTACTGCACCTACAACACAGGGGAGGGGGGAGGAAAAAGAGAGTGACACCCCCACGCAACACCCCCACCCCCACCCACAACAACATACACACAAATACATGCTGCAACATTACGTTTACACCCCTCCACCCCCCTTTCAAGAACGCAAGGACAAAAGGAAATGAGTTGAACAATTGTAATCATGAGAAAACCAGTAGTCAAAACTCGAAATACAGTATATACAATTATGTACACCAACTACACAAGTCCGGATAGTGCACCAATAATTGTCCGTGGACCACTGGGCCCAAAATGCATGGGTGACTCAATACCAGACATCAAACAGTGAGAACACTGCATGGGCATCAGATCGAAATGAAACAGGTGCCTCAGGGGGAAGGTAAGGGGGGGCACCTCAGCTGGATGAGTGCACAACGCCACTGCTCTACGAGGGGGCTCCATGCCCACTGCTGTATCCTGGGGAGTGCAAAGCCACAGTCTCTCAAGTCTCTCCAGTGGGTGGTTTACCCACTGCTTTATCCTGGGGAGTGCAAAGCCACAGTCTCTCAAGTCTCTCCAGTGGGTGGGTTGCCCACTGCTATATCCTGTGGAGTGCAAAGCCACAGTCTCTCAAGTCTCTCCAGTGGGTGGTTTGCCCACTGCTGTATCCTGGGGAGTGCAAAGCCACAATCTCTCAAGTCTCTCCAGTGGGTGGTTTGCCCACTGCTTTATCCTGGGGAGTGCAAAGCCACAGTCTCTCAGGTCTCTCCAGTGGGTGGTTTGCCCACTGCTTTATCCTGGGGAGTGCAAAGCCACAGTCAATCAGGTGGATGCCTTTCTCCACTGGTTCTGAAGGGGGCTTTGTGCCCAGAGTGCTTCATCCTGCCAAGGTCAGAGGTAGTGGATGCCTTTCTCCACTGGTTCTGGAGGGGGTTTTGTGCCCTGAGTGCTTCATCCTGCTAAGGACAGAGGTAGTGGATGTCTTTGTCCACTGGTTCTGGAGGGGGCTTTATGCCCAGAGTGCTTCATCCTGCCAAGGACAGAGGTAGTGGATGCCTTTCTCCACTGGTTCTGGAGGGGGTTTTGTGCCCAGAGTGCTTCATCCTGCCAAGGATAGGGTGAGTGGATGCCTTTCTCCACTGAAGGTGTTGCATCATGGAAGCTGCCCAGGCTCCTGGAACTGACCACCAGGCTTGGTCGACTGACCACTGGGTATGGCAGCCATGTCTGCGGTGGTGCCACTGGCTCAGGATGTCGTGGGGCCGCTGGCAGTGCTTGCAGCGGTGTCAGTAGCGGCTGTGCTTGCGGCGGCCTCTTTGGCATCGGTGCTGGCGTCGGACTCTGTGGCAGTGGTGCTTGCAGCGGCCTTTGTGGCATCGGTGCTGGCAGCGGACTGTGTGGCAGCAGTGCTTGCGGCAGCCTCTGTGGCATCAGTGCTGGTGGCTGTGCTTGTGGTGGACTCTGTGGTGGTGCTGGTGGCTGGCTCTGTGGCGGCAGTGCTGGTGGGGGGCTCAGTGACTGCGGTGCTGGTGGCGGGCTCAGTGACTGTGGTGATGGTGGCGGGCTCAATGACAGGGGTGCTGGTCGCGGTGCATGCGGTGGTGCATGTGGCTGTGCAGGTGGCGGTCTTCTCCGCCGTACAGGTTGGCGTCGACGTGGATAGAAGGTGTGACACTGGTCCCATAGTCGGTGCCACCATGCCCTCTCCTGACCTGCCCTTGATTTTAGGCCCTTAACTACCTTGGATGGTGGCGCAGCTGACTTGCCACTATCCCCTTTTGTTTTTCCAGAGCCCTTGGTGGCAGGTGTTTTCGCCTTCTCCCTCTGGGATGTGGGCAACTTTTTTACTTTCGTAGGTGGCAGAATGTCCTTGCCCTCGCTCCGTGGCACACTGGCTGCCCAGATGCTTGGCGCACTCCAAAAGCCCGCTGTTGCTGGGACCACTGTGCCCGATGATGTGGTGGCTGAGGTGCTGGGTTGGGACCTGGAAAGCCTGGCCCTAGGGGACGTACGGGGGGCGGAGGTCTAGGGAAGAGGTCAATGTTAGCCAGGAATTTGTTTTTATACACACTGGGACGGGTGGATGGAGTGGGTTTGGGAGTGGAGGAAGAGGTAGTGGTTGTGGGAGGTGTACGATTGCTGAATTTGGGTGAAGGTGCATGGGCTGGAGGCTGTTGTGAGGTGGATGGCTGTTGGGTGGGTGTGTGCCTGCGTTTGTGTACTTTGGGAGGAGGGCTCACAGACACACTGGTAGCGGACACAGGGGTGATGGAGGTAGTGGCTGAAGATGTTGTGCATGCAGGTGTGAGTGGAGACGAAACAAGGAGGGAGGAGGACGACGTGGAGGAGGGGGACACAGTGGAGGCAGTGGATGTTGGTTTGTCTGCATGGGAATGATGCTTGTGTGAATGCCTGTGGGATGTGTGGTGCTTATGTTTGCCTGAGCCACCCTTGTGTGATGAGGTGTGTGCATGCTGGTCTGATGGTGTGCTTGGGATAGGCTGAGGTACAGGGGATTGGGTCTGGGTGGAAGAAGTTGGAGGGGGGAGGCTGGACACAGGGACAATGGCTGCCATCAGTGCTGAGGCCAGAGCCTGAAATGCTCTCTGTTGGGCTGCCTGCCCAGAATGAATGCCCTCCAGGTATGCATTTGTTTGTTGCAAATGCCTCTCGACACACTGGATGGCATTCACAATGGTAGATTGCCCAACAGTGAGGGATCTCAGGAGGTCAATAGCCTCCTCACTGAGGGCAGCAGGGCTAACTGGGGCAGGGCCTGAGGTGCCTGGGGCGAAGGAAATGCTCACCCTCCTGGGTGAGCGGCCACGGGACACACGCTGAGGGGCTGCTGGGAGGGTGGGGCTGGTATGGGGTGTGGCGGCTGTACCTGTTGATGCGGGGGGTACAGAGGGGCCCGCCACCGCAAGGGAGCTCCCATCAGAGGAGGAGTCGCTGTTGCTGATGTCACCTCCTGTCCCCGCCGTGGAGCTCCCCTCGCCCTCCGTCCCACTGGCGGCTTCAGACTCCGTTGTCTCGACCTCCAGGGCCAAGTGGGATGCAGCTCCCTCCTGCTCCGGTGCCACTGCTCCTCCGCCTGATGATGCTATTGCACACAAGAACAGGGAGACCACAAAAAGGGTGGGGGAAAGACAGAAGAAATACATGTTCAGTGCATGCAATACCACTACCGTTGGCAGACACTACAGACACAGCTGTACTACGCCATGCACTTAGAGTTCCTAGAATAATCACATGCCCATGGGGTACAAGGCCTATGCCCGATTGCTGCACACATGGAAGTCACAGGAGCCTGACTAGGTGTAGATGGCTCTTACCACTGGTGGGGTTGGGGTGCCACATAGCCTGCCTCACAAAGGGTCCTGGCCTACAAAGCTCGCCCTGGCCTAGGTAACCCACTGCCCACCTCCCCCACCCAGCCACCTCGTAATGCGCGCAGAGTCAGATGGATGTGATGATACTCACCCCCTTGTGGCTGCTGTGATGCCCTCAAGCGCCCATCCAACTCCAGATACGCCACCGCCAGGATCTGGAACATCGGGGGGTCATGGTGCGACGGGCATCTCTCCCACATTGGGAGGCCATCCCCAGCTGGGCTTCCGCCATCTTCTTGCTCCAGCGGCGAATGTCCTCCCATCTTTTACGGCAGTGGGTGCTCCGTCTATGGTGGACCCCCAGGGTCCGGACGTCCTTGGCGATGACACGCCAAATATCCTTCGTCTGGTAGGAGCTGACATAGAGGAATAGTACAGGGGAAAAGGAAAAACTTTAACCATCCGGACCGTCACAGTCATTGTCCCACGTTCCCACCCTTGCCCTGATGCACATACACTCACCGTCCGCACATGCAGGCCTCAGTCCCCCTCCCATGTATCTTCCATCCACACCACTCCAAACAGGCATTGCCCATGCAGCATGCTCACAGTGTTCTCACCTGTTTGTCTGGAGGACCGTAGAGTAGCGTGTACTGGGGGAGGACCCCATCCACTAACTTCTCCAACTCCTCCGAAGTGAAGGCAGGGGCCCTTTCCCCAGACACATGAGCCATTGTCGCTTCCAGACTGAGGTCACAGCAGCACTTGCAGTGTAGGTCCTCTCCTGTCGAAGGTCAGGTATCAAGTGAGTGAACAGACAGAAAATGACAGTCACGTCCACGGCGGTGCGTACTGTCACCGCCGGCGTACATCGTCATTGGCTTCTGGGACCCATAGGTTCCAATGTTAACTAATGCAGGATTGCGCTGCGGTCTTTGACCGCCTACCGCAACGGTGTAGAACGCCAGCGCAGTTACCTCATATCCCCTTGTCCCACCTTACAGGTCAGGCAGCCGCCATTTCAGGGGGCCACATGGCATTAATATTAACTGCGTCACACCTATCTAGGGCTTGCATACACACAGTAACAGGCACATTGCGGATTTACAAATGTTTGCTAATGACATTTAGTAATACCTCAGTGTTGGCTGACTCTCTGCTCGCTCTTTTCCTCAATAGGGCACGTCCGCATGGGCAGGCTGTGAGATGGTGGCATCCTCCAGTGTACAGACCGCTGATGGACCTGTCGACAATGGAAGAGAGACACGTAATAGTCACCAACAGACTTGATCGTGCAACAATCCATGAACTGTGTACCCAGTCGGAGCCAGACCTGATGTCAGCAATCCGCCATCCCACAGGAATCCCCCCTCTAGTGCAGGTCCTGTCAGTACTCCATTTCCTGGCAAGTGGGTCTTTTCAAACAACAGTGGCCATTGCATCAGGGGTGTCCCAGCCTATGTTCTCAAACGTGTTGTCCAGAGTGTTGTCTGCCCTGCTTAAACACATGCGCAGCTACATCGTTTTCCCTCAGGTGGAGGATTTGCCTACAGTGAAAGGTGACTTCTATGCCCTGGGACATATACCCAACATCAAAGGTGCCATTGATGGGACGCATGTGGCCTTGGTACCCCCGCAGGAGTGAACAGGTGTACAGAAACCAGAAGAGCTGCCATTCAATGAATGTGCAGATGGTGTGTTTGGCCGACCAGTACATCTCCCATGTGAATGCCAAGTTTCCTGGCTCAGTGCATGATGCTTACATTCTGAGGAATAGCAGCATCCCTTATGTGATGGGGCATCTCCAGAGGCACCGTGTGTGGCTAATAGGTGAGGACAAAGACCCTATACCCTGTGAATAGTTGTCTGGGTCTGGGGTTGTCCCTAAGGGTTAGTGTGTGTCTAACAGTTGTCCTTCGACATTTGCAGGTGTCTCTGGGTACCCCAACCTGTCATGGCTACTGAACTCAGTGAGAAATCCCAGGACAAGGGCAGAGGAACGCTACAATGAGGCACATGGGCGAACTAGGAGAGTGATCGAAAGGACCCTCGGCCTCCTGAAGGCCAGGTTCCGGTGCCTCCTTGTGACAGGTGGTTCTCTCTACTACTCACCAAAGAAGGTGTGCCAGATCATCGTGGCCTGCTGTATGCTGCACAACCTGGCTTTGCAAGGACAGGTAACTTTTCTGCAGGAGGATGGTCCAGATGGAGGTCCTGTGACAGCTGTGGAGCCTGTGGACAGTGAAGAAGAGGAGGCAGAAGAAGAGGATATCGACAACAGAAACAACGTTATCCAGCAATACTTCCAGTGAGACACAGGTAAGAAGATGTCACTGCCTCACACCTAGCATACAATTGTTACACCCATCATATGTCTGTCACTTTCACCCTGTGTATGGACTTTGACTTGTCACTTTGCCTTTCCATTTCACAGATGTGGGTCCCAGTGTGTGACCTCTGCTATATTACCTCATGGACTAGAGCTGTGTTACATCGGTATATTGACAATACAATCGACATTGCTATATTCCATAGTTATTGCAAATACACATTTGTGAAAGCAGAGACTGACTCCAGCTTGTTTTGTGATTCAAGGGTGCTTATTTCAGTGCAAAATAGTGGAGGGGGTTGTAAAATGGGCAGGGGTGATGGTGGAGGATTGTCCATGGCAGAGTCCAGTCTATTTGTTTCACAGGTGCATTGTCCAAGGGGGCATAGGAAGTGGAGCTAGGGCAGTTGATGGATGGATAGGGTGACTTAGTGGGACAGAAGGATGACATTCAGGGGGGTCTCATTTCCTGGTGGGGGTCTTGGCATTGTTCTATGTCTTTGTCCTGGATCTCAGGAACCGTTTGCGGGGTGGTTCTCCTTCTGCAGCGGGTGGGATGCTGGTGTCGTGGTCCTGTGGTGGTGCCTTCTGTCCACTAGCGCCGGCGGAGGTGGTGGGCTGTTCATCATCCAGGCTAGTGTCAGGGGCCCCTTGTTGTGCCACAGTGTCCCTCCTGGTGTTCACAAGGTCCTTCAGCACCCCTACAATGGTGACCAGGGTGGTGTTGATGGACTTAAGTTTCTCCCTGATCCCCAGATACTGTTCCTCCTGCAGCCGCTGGGTCTCCTGAAACTTGGACAGTACCGTTGCCATTGTCTCCTGGGAACGATGGTACGCTCCCATGATGTTGGAGAGGGCCTCATGGAGAGTGGGTTCCCTGGGCTTGTCCTCCCCCTGTCGCACAGCAGTCCTCCCAGTTCCCCTGTTTTCCTGTGCCTCTGTCCCCTGAAACGTGTGCCCACTGCCACTGCCCCCAGGTCCCTGATTTTCTTGGGGTGGTGGGTTTGCCTGGGTTCCCTGTAGTGGTGGACACACTGCTGCTTGACGTGTCCTGGGGACAGAGGGATGGGCCCACTGGGTGGGTGCTGTGCTGGTGTTTCCTGAGGGGGGAGGCTCTGTGGTGGCTTGTGCCAGTGTCAGGGGAACCGACTGTCCCGAGGTCCCAGATGGACCGGGCTGGTCATCTTGATCCAGTTGGACAGAGCTGCTGTCATCACTTTGGGCCTCTTCTGTGGGGGGAGTGGACATGTCTGGAACCTCCTGTCCTGTGACGTTGGGTAGGGGACCTGCAGGGATGTAAAGGCATGATTATTGCATCTGTGTGTGCCATCGTGTGCAATGAGTGGGTGACCCATGTACTCCAGTGCTTGCATTCTTGTGTAGGACCTTGTGTGATATTAGGTTTGGGGTCTGTGTGGGTATCTGTAGTGGACATGCTTTGGTGATGGGTGTCCATGCTTTGGTGTTGCATGCAGGGCTTGGTGTTTGGATGTGTGGGTTGTGATAGTGGGATATTTGTGAGGTGTTGGAGTGATGGGGGTGAGGGTGAGGGTGGGGTATGTGATAGCATGCAGGTAGGGTGGGGGATGTAATAGTTAAGATTTGACTTACCAGAGTCCATTCCTCCTGCTACTCCTGCAGGGCCCTCAGGATGCAGTATAGCCAAGACCTGCTCCTCCCATGTTGTTAGTTGTGGTGAAGGAGGTGGGGGTCGGCCGCCAGTCCTCTGTACTGCAATCTGGTGTCTTGAGACTACGGAACGCACCTTCCCCCGTAGGTCGTTCCACCTCTTCCTGATGTCATCCCGTGTTCTTGGATGCTGTCCCACTGCGTTGACCCTGTCTACGATTCTGCGCCATAGCTGCATCTTCCTAGCTATGGAGGTGTGCTGCACCTGTGATCCGAATAGATTTTGGATGATTTCCTCCACCATGACCCTGAGCTCCTCCTCAGAGAACCTGGGGTGTCTTTGCGGTGCCATAGAGTGGTGTGGATTTGTGAAGAAATCACAACAACCAGCGACATAAACTCAGGCTGGTTCTTAACTTACTGTGCGATACCACAATTAATACACAGCACCTGGTATAACAGTGATACAGAATCACCCTTATCACACATACTCACCTTGCTACTATCAGGAGTAGGAACTAGGAAAGCGATTTCCATTGCTATATGGAGTCTTGAATACCAATATTTGCACTGGGATGGAGAGAGCACTAACTTGTTGGAATTAAGTGCTTCCCACCCCTCTTGTCTCAAAAATCCTGGTCAAAAGCCCTCTATACTGTTAAAGGGATATCCCATAATCCTAGGTTTAGCTTTACTCAATTCAACTACTGCACCAAGCCTACCTCTCCCCTCAGCACATCAAACAGATGTTCCCAATTACTACACCAGAGTGCCCCGAAGCAAGAGTTCTTACCACATGGTGTGGGAATCCCCCCCTGCAACATTCCTGGCAACAGACAACTGAGATAATGGTGGAACTAGCGGATCATAACCTACCCACCACCCCTGAATCCTGCCTCCTAGGACTATGTGATAAAGCCAGGGGGACAAACATCTACATAGGTTCATAGACTTGGCATTTGTATTATTCAAATGCCTAATTGCAATACAATGGAAGGCACCCACCACATTGCTAAATGGTTACAAGCCCTGTTACAAGGGGCCCGCGTAGAGGCCTGCATTATGCAAACACTAAGAGACAAAAGCCAGGCATGTGGTGACTGTAAAATATGGGATGCATTTATTATAAAAATAGAAGCCAAAAATGACACACATCCTCCCTGACCATGATGGCGCACCCCCATAAAGCACTTGTTAGGACCACAAATGATTTGATGCCTCTGCCAATCACAGGATATAACCCTTACATAGAGATCCAAGGTGTGCCTTATCAATACTCTTCAACAAGCTCCACCACCCCCTACTCGCCCTGATCATCGTTATAACTCACTTCTCCGTTCCCTTCCCCAGTTATACATGATAACCACATGATTCCACCCTATCATACTCACATTCTGTAAGAGACAATCATAACTATGCTTATTGTATTTTCACTACATAGAATATTACGCATATCATTAGTGCAATGTGATTTGTTGCCTACTTTATTCATGTAACAGTAATGCGATTACTGTTGTACGTTTTGATTTTTTTTCCGAAGATGCTGCTACCATGTATTCCTATCATACTTCCTTTTCCCCTGACCCTTACCTTCCCTCACCGGGTCCCTTTGCCCTCACTGCAACTGTTCTTTGGTGTTAGTTATGTATTAAGTAACAATAAAAAGATGTATTAAAGAAAAAAGAATGATATTCTTAAACAATATTACTTACCTAAAAAATGATATTCATGACAATGGTATTTCTGCATTACCATATTTTTGTATTGCAATATTTTGTTCCGGATATTTCTCACTCCTGACATAAAAAACTAAAAACTTTATCCAAATACTTTGCCCTGTTCACCTATGAGCTTGAGCGGTTATTTTAAAGCCTGATTGCCAACATATCATAATAGTAAGGCATCTTCAAAAGATGAGTAAGGGGCAATATAAGAGTATATTCCTTTGAAGAAGAGAAATGTTTCATCCAAAAATGTTGACCAAATGGCAGGAGTCTGGTTGTTTGAGCTTACTTTTTTGCCCATGTTTCAAAGGACCCACGTCCATTACATTAATGCCCTAATGCATACTATTGGGTTCATAAAGACAAGTGAATCTGACCCTTGAAATTTTGCTTGTAAGACACTGTGCATTTCATTGTCATGGTACCTTATAAATAAAAAAGTTACATAAAGCACACATGCTGCATTGTTTGTGGTGATAAGACACTGCCTTCCATTCTTCTTGGAGCAATATGACCTTGGCCTACACTGCCAAGGTGCTTGAAATGGTAGTCTACTCAACTATACATTTACTTTCAGAATATCACAGTACTAGTTGACTTCCAATCAGGTTTTCATCCTCTTTGTGGTACTAAGATTACTATGGTTAACATCAGGACAGAGCTTCTTTGCACAAATAAAGGTTGTGTTTGTCCTGTAATAGCATTAGACATTTTGGCAGCATTTACTACCGATTGGCCTTGTTGGAATAGATGAAAATGCACTTCTTGGTTCACATCCGTCCTCGTCAATGGCACCAACCATGTGAAATTACTTTCCTTCTTCTCTGATATTACCCCTATTAATTGTGGATTCACTTGAGGATCTGCCTTCCATCCTGCATATCCAATATTTACATGGTTCCTGTAGGAAAGTACCATCTTGCCTGGCATGTTACCCCCATTTTCACTGTATGTATGTTTGTTTTTGCCCTTGTGTCACTGGGATCCTGCTAGGCAGGACCCCAGTGCTCATAGTGTATGCCCTGTTTGTGTTCCCTGTGTGGTGCCTAACTGTATCACTGAGGCTCTGCTAACCATAACCTCAGTGTTTATGCTCTCTCTGCTTTCTAAATTTGTCACTGCAGGCTAGTGACTACATTTACCAATTCTCATTGGCACACTGGTACACCCATATAAATCCCTTGTATATGGTACTTAGGTACTCAGGGTATTGGGGTTCCAGG
The DNA here is from genome assembly GCF_031143425.1 of Pleurodeles waltl. Lineage (NCBI taxonomy): Eukaryota > Metazoa > Chordata > Amphibia > Caudata > Salamandridae > Pleurodeles > Pleurodeles waltl. The sequence continues at coordinate 731,363,509 of NC_090449.1, forward strand.
AGATCCCTATGGGCTGCAGCATTTCTTTTGCCACCCATAGGGAGCTCAGACAATTCTTACACAGGGCTGCCACTGCAGCCTGAGTGAAATAACGTCCACTTTATTTCACGGCCATTTTTCACTGCACATAAGTAACTTATAAGTCACCTATATGTCTAACCCTCACTTGGTGAAGGTTGGGCACCAAGTTACTTAGTGTGTGGGCACCCTGGCACTAGCCAAGGTGCCCCCACATCGTTCAGGGCAAATTCCCCAAACTTTGTGAGTGCGGAGACACCATTACACGTGTGCACTATACACAGGTCACTACCTATGTATAGCGTCACAATGGTAACTCCGAACATGGCCATGTAACATGTCTAAGATCATGGAATTGTCACCCCAATACCATTCTGATATTGGGGTGACAATTCCATGATCCCCCGCGTCTCTAGCACAGGACCCAGGTACTGCCAAACTGACTTTCCGGGGTTTCCACTGCAGCTGCTGCTGCTTCCAACCCCTCAGACAGGATTCTGCCCTCATGGGGTCTGGGCAGCCCCGGTCTAGGAAGGCAGAACAAAGGATTTCCTCTGAGACAGGGTGTTACACCCACTCCTTTTGGAAATAGGTGTGAAGGGCTGGGGAGGAGTAGCCTCCCCCAGCCTCTGGAAATGCTTTGATGGGCACAGATGGTGCCCATCTCTGCATAAGCCAGTCTACACCGGTTCAGGGATCCCCCAGCCCTGCTCTGGGGCAAAACTGGACAAAGGAAAGGGGAGTGACCACTCCCCCGACCAGTACCTCCCAGGGGAGTTGCCCAAAGCTCCTCTAGTGTGTCCCAGACCTCTGCCTCTGCCATCTTGGATTCAGAGGTGTTGGGGCACACTGGACTGCTCTGAGTGGCCAGTGCCAGCAGGTGACGTCAGAGATCCCCTCTGATAGGCTCTTACCTCTCTTGGTAGTCAAACCTCCTTTCTTGGTAGCCAAACCTCCTTTTTTTAATACTTAGGGTCTCTCCTCTGGGGTATTCTTCAGATAACTAATGCAAGAGCTCACCAGATGTTCCTCTGCACTTCCCTCTTCGACTTCTGGCAAGGATCGACCGCTGACTGCTCCAGGACGCCTGCAAAACCGCAACAAAGTAGCAAGATGACTACCAGCAATATTGTAGCGCCTAATCCTGCCAGCTTTCTCGACTGCTTCCTGGTGGTGCATGTTCTGAGGGCTGTCTGCCTTCACCCTGCACTGGAAATCCCAAAGAAATCTCCCGTGGGTTGACAGAGTCTTCTCCCTGCTAACGCAGGCACCAAACATCTGCATCACCAGTCCTCTGGGTCCCCTCTCATCCCGACAAGCGTGGTCCCTGGAACACAGGAGCTGGATCCAAGTGACCCCCACAGTCCAGTGGTCCTTCAGTCCAAGTTTGGTGGAGGTAAGTCCTTGCCTCCCCACGCCAGACAGCAAACCTGTGTACTGCATGATTTGCAGCTGCTCCGGCTTCTGTGCACTTTTCCAGGACTTCCTTTGTGCACAGCCTAGCCTGGGTCCCCAGCACTCCGTCCTGCATTGCCCAACTTGCTGAGTTGGACTCCGACATCGTGGGACCCTCTTTTGTGACTCTGAGTTGACTGCTGTCCTCAGATCTTCCAAGTGCCTGCTCCGGTACTTCTGTGGGTGCTGCCTGCTTCTGTGGGGGCTCTCTGAGTTGCTGAGTGCCCCCTCTGTCTCCTCCTCCAAGGGGCAACATCCTGGTCCTTCCTGGTCCCCAGAAGCACCCAAAAACCTTTATGACAACCCTTGCAGCTAGCAAGGCTTGTTTGCGGTATTTTTGTGTTGAAACACTTTGGCAACATCCAGCACGCCGTGGGACATCTTCCATCCAAAGGAGAAGTTCCTAGCCCTTTTCGTTGTTGCAGAATCCTTGGCTTCTTCCACCCGGAGGCAGCCCTTTTGCACCTTCATCCGGGGTTTCCTGGGCTCCTGCCCCCCGGACACTATCGCGACTCTTGGACTTGGTCCCCTTGCCTTGCAGGTCCTCAGGTCCAGGGATCCGTCTTCAGTGCTTTGCTGGTGTTTGTGGTTCTTGCAGAATCCCCCTATCACGACCATTGTGTCCTTGTGGTAGTAGGGGAACTTTACTCCTACTTTGCAGGGTCTTGGGGTGGGGTATCTTGGACACCCTGACTGTTTTCTTACAGTCCCAGCGACCCTCTACAAGCTCCCACAGGTCTGGGGTCCATTCGTGATTCGCATTCCACTTTTGGAGTATATGGTTTGTGTTGCCCCTAGACCTATGTTCACCTATTGCATCCTATTATGATTCTACATTGTTTGCACTACTTTACTTACTATTACTTACCTGTTTTGAGTTTGTGTACATATAACTTGTGTATATTACTTACCTTCCAACTGAGGGTACTCACTGAGATACTTGTGGCATATTGTCATAAAAATAAAGTACCTTTATTTTTAGTAACTCTGAGTATTGTGTTTTCTTATGATATTGTGCTATATGATATAAGTGGTATAGTAGGAGCTTTGCATGTCTCCTAGTTCAGCCTAAGCTGCTTTGCCATAGCTACCTTCTATCAGCCTTAGCTGCTAGAAACACCTCTATTCTACTAATAAGGGATAACTGGACCTGGCACAGGGTGTACGTACCACAAGGTACCCACTATAAGCCAGGCCAGCCTCCTACAGTTCCCCACCCTGTATTTCTCATGCTCACAATGTTGAATTCCAATGTACAGCTACCATAAATTGGAGGAAATTGTAATTTTCAAGTAGTTAGCAGCTTGAACCAAGTCCAATCGAGATGCAACAAAACTTCATTTTCCTCACCAGTAACAAACATTAAACCACACCCTGTGGTTTCCTAACATCAGCTTATCTCCCCCTTCCTTGATCTGCCTGAAAGAGAATCCTACATATTCCAATTATCAAGGGTCAAAATCTGGGTGTCTTGTTTGAGAATTGTCTCCTTTTCACCCATCAAGTGTACACTGTCATCGGGAATGCATCTTCTTCTGCACATATTTACTTGCTTAGTTCTTCCCCTGAAAGATTATCTATGCCAAGCTTTGAGTTCATCCTGCTTGGACTACTGCATCAGTGTATACGTAGGAATTCCTAAAAATTATCAGGTGAAACTACAAAAAATCAAGTCATTGTTAGGTAAAAAGGTCACAACCATATAATGCCTACCCTCAAGGATTTTTATTTGCTTCCAGCTTTTGCATCGTCCACAAATCACGACTATTCCTCACTAAAGTCCTTCGCTCATACCAGAGTCCCTAAACAAATATTCTGTCCTTTGGCACAAGCTTAATAAATCATTAAAAAACTTTCATTTACAAGGCTCAACATCCTGGAATTCCTTACCGTTTTCACTTAGATTCAGAGAGATGTTCTTAGAATGCATAAAGAATTTGATACCCCACATTGCCCTCTTGGCCACTGGTATGGTGACTCAGAACAAGGTAATTGTGTCTCCTACATAGTCCCTTGGCCCCTCCCACATCTTGCTCTAGACTCGTAAGATCACTATATACTGGGCTTTGGAGTCAATCTTTTTTTATACACTACAATTGCAAGATTGCATTTCATGCTACATGCCATGGACTGCTCATAGTGTGATTCCCCATGCCGCTAGTCTATGATATTCGACTACCTGAAGAATGCCACAACATTTAAATGTGTCTCTAACGCATGCATCATGTGTCTCCTCCTCACCTAGCGCTTGGAGCTGCCACTTTATGGTATACAGCACTTTACAAAATCCTAAAAGTATATAATAAATGAATAATTAAATATTTGTGAGCAGATGGCTATTGCTGAAGGCCATAATAAAGAAGTATATTAAAACTAGAATATCAATGATTTTAGTCACAAACTAAGGGCCAGATGTATCATCACGGCCCTTTGCGATTCAGAAATAGCGATTTTTAAGAAATCGCTATTTCAGATTCGCAAAGTGCCATGTATCACATTTGCGATTCGGTAATAGCGATTTCTTAAAAATCGCATATGCTATTACCGAATCGCAAATTGCGATACCGGCCCCATTCGCAGCTATGGGCCTGTTGGCCCATATCTGCGAATTTTTTGCATTTCCAAAATTGCGATTTCTGAACCAGAAATCGCAATTTTGGAAATGCAAAACCCCAGGGTGCTGGGGGGCCTAAGGCCACCTCTGCTGCACCCAAAACATTTTTTTGGGGACATGTAAGGTGGACACATGCCAAAAAGGCATGTGTGCTTCACATGTACAATTTAAAAATGCATTTTAAAATTTTGCACCTGGTTACCACTTGGTTTCTTTTAATGGTATTTTGCATGTGCAAAATGCCATTCTGCGAAAAAATCGCAATTTGCGATTTTTTGCTGCATCTCCTTGCGATTTGGATTTTGAGAATCGCAAATTGCGACTCGCAAAACCAGGTCGCAACGCAAAAAATCGCAATTTTTGCGATTTCTTATTTTTGGTCTGCGAATGCCTTTTCATGCATCGCAGACCACTTTTTTGCACTCGCAAACGGACGATTTTTGCGATTCGCACCGTTTGCGAGTGCAAAAAAGTTTCATACATTTGGCCCTAAATGATGTATTCCTGGTGCTATACTACGTCTTACGTGTTGATAGCCTCCTGGTATTCAATGTATCACTTTTGCTAGCCAGAACGAGCAGAGCATACACTTTGCCAATTCCCTTGTAATTTTCATATGAGTCGTTCTTCGTCATGCATGTACCAAAGGATTTTACCTGTCCATGCCTACAAACAATATTTTAATTAAGGGCATATCTGTCCTTTCCAGACACTAACGATAAAAGGTGGGCAGTATTCGTGATCTAAAGTAACTTGCAGTAACGCATTGAATGCAACAAAAACGCAACAAAAACGCTACTCCAATCCACTTTACATTGATCATAGACAGAGTAAAGGATAAAATTCTTCATCAATTGTCAAGCAGCCCGGTAGTGACGACGGTCCAATACAAACACCTTTCAAGCCAAACCACTTCAGTGGCAGATCTATCCATCTGATACCATAAGGATTATGTATGTGGATTTACTGACTGTTTTAGTTCTAATGCAACATACCACAATAACTATGGCAGTCCTATATATGCTTATGTACAATTGTACACCTATTGCAACACATAATTGAGGATTTCGTAGTTATGAAGTGAAGCAGTGTGGACTAAGGTAGTTGGAATGTGTTTGACTACATATTATTGGTTTTATTTACACAATAAAGTTGCTAAAATGTTCTCTGCATGGTCAGTGACCTTTCTGGGTGATTCATTGACAGTTATGGCTATTGTAAAGTATTTAACCAAACGTATTGACGGAGGTTTCCCTCATTCAGTTACTGTTGCATGATTGCCTCTGAGACAAAAGGTTTTTGTCATGATTTGTGATGAGCCTTTAAATAGTGGTTCAAACACCTGAAAGCAAAGTGCACTGTCTGTAAGTCCCTAAATGTCTTCACTGCCCATTCCCGTAAAAACAGTCTGACTGAAACATGTACTTCCAACAGCATGTGTAAATGAATCGCTGTAGAGTTCTAATTCATAACTAGAGTGGTAATACTTTGTAATGAAAACTAAGCACACCTGGATGACATGTTGTTAGAATAGGAACTGTGGGACATTACAGCATTTCCTGTAAAGCAGGCTGCAGGATATGAGTCAAACGTGGAGTTAAATTGTACTGTTTTTGTTCATTCAGATTTAAAACATGCTGACTGAAAGATAAAAGAGGATGACTGTATTTTAGTCATTTGTGGCATGAAATAGTTACAAAAAGCTAAAAATAGTTAATGAATGAGTTCCCTACCTATATCCATCATCCCCTTTCCACATCCGTTTCCTTGCCCAACCCGTCCTCCTTGTTGTGTAATACTTCCTGTATATAAATATCTGAAAACAAGAACATTTGGGAAGTCTTTCATTCTAATACATACTAATGTGTAAGTGTTTATATTTAGAGACACAGACAGCTAAATGTGACTAAAATGTAATGATTCTTATTAATGCATTTATAAGATCTAGATATATATTAGTACATTGAATTAAGAGGCATCATTATAAATTACTTTATTAAACATTAATTAACAGGAAGGCAGTTTCAAAAAAAGGAATGTGCTTGATCAAGCAGTTATTTGATCATATTATACAGCAAAGTACTTTGGTGTGTGGTTAGGTCACAATATCAGTATCCTTAGCTGTGGGGAGCTCCGGTCAAACACTAGTGCCAATGAAAATAAATTTTCCTATTTTGTATGTCAGTTTTGCCTGCCTGTAGGGTGTCAAAGGCAGTAAGTGGCAGGGGATTGGCTGCTCACTTAGGACTGGGTGCAGGCCAGGCCCTGCCACCAACCCAATGCTGTGGATAGTTGAAGGCACGGTGGAGGATCGGATGTCATGAGGGGGCTGGGCACAGGGCTAGGCCACAGGCCAAGTTCTGTGGTCAACCTCACACTGTGCAATGGCTGAAGGCCGTGCAGGGCAGGTGGGTTGGCCTGCCATGGTGGCTTGAGGCCAGGCCCTGCTGTTAACCTCACACTACGCACAGCCAACAGCCCTGCACGGTGTGAAGTAGGCCTAGTTTGGGTTAAAGTGACATTATAGTTAGGTATGTTTATAATTTCTTACATTACATTAAACAGCACTGAGACATTCACCTCAAATATATGTTTTTCTGGTAAAGTTTTTAAACATTGGATTAGTGTAGTGCGATCCTTGCCAAGCTATGAAAGTGACAATGTCTTTACCATTTTTGCAGCAAAGTCGTTAAGCATAGGATTAGCTAGTGCCATCCGTGCCGAGCTGAAAAATGACAAAAGCCTTTTACCACTCCAGATACTGTATTACAGCTTTGGATTGGTGATATACCACCCTGGAACGAATCAAATCCATGTATGATGGGGGTTGCCTGGAAGGCATTGCCTGAGGCTCTGAAGTTGGATGTGCACAGTGGAGGTTGGGTGCAGGGCTTGGCCTGTGGACAGGCCCTTTGCCCAACCCCCCCCCATTAGGCAACCAACCCCATGCCATGTGCAACCTTAGGCCCTGAGCAGCGTGGGTTGGCTGCAGGCATGTTTCAACAAGGAATTGCAGAGAAAACATCCCTGCTTTGCCTTGAATAAGTTCAATAGGTTGGGAGGATTTGTCCTTTACAGAAGTGCAGCTTCAACTGTGACACCTGCCATGTATATATTTGTAAGACGATCCCGTTGAGGTTTACCTCACTGGGTAAATGTATACTGCACATTCTATTCTACCACTATGTAAAGGACCACAAGGTGATGCCTTCAGTGACCATGCCTGGTGTAATTTTGGGAATTTCTCTGTTCCTCAAGAGTCTTCCTACTGAATTCGGGGCTAACATGAATCCTTGTATAGAGAAGACGGCTAGGCTACAAAGAGTTGAATCTACACTAAACAAGGGTACTGCCTCTTAAGTACATGAAGTAATTGCTTCATTATTTGGTGGAGATATACTCATATTCCTCTGCGCCACGAACGCTTGCTGGGACTTTTGGTAATCTGTCTATCAAGCTTAAATTGCGGGAGGAGCAATGCATCCCACTAACTGGACGGGGTGGGGCCAACCGTACAGAGCTTTAAGGTAATTTTGTGCATTTTCATACGCGTAGTAATAAAAAGTATAAAGGATGGACTCTGCTCTCACCAGGAGAGCACTGCAAAGATCCCACTCGTGACAGTCACTGCAGAAGAGATTGAGATCCAATCCAGCAATGATGCATAAGCATCAGTGCTAGATTGAATCTAGACTCCCCCGCAGTCTTATTGCTACTGCACACAGGGAGAAACACAAAATGCTGCTTACCGAGTGCAGGAACAGTTGTTTCATCTGTTTTCCTGCCTGCTTGCCAGTGGGCAGGAAAACAGATAGGCAGGAAAACAGATGAAAAGTACGTTCCCAGTGAGCAGGAGCAGTTTTCCTGCTTCCTCCCAATGGGGGCAGACTTACAGTTTGGTCTTGCTTGGTGGGGGCTGTCATAGCTCCCTCCAAACCACAGCAAACTAACATGTATCGAGGGTGGGCACCTCAAGACATAGAGAGCGAGTCCTGTGGGTGGCACTCCCCATGCCCATTAATGGCTCCAGCAAGGGGCCACATGACCCCCTTCCTTTCTTTTTTAGGGTCAGTCCTCAGAAGGTGGTGGTCTCTGGAGCCGAATATGGCCCGTGAGGGGTCCAACCTTCCCCTTTATTTGATGTTTGTGCCCCTAGGGAGGTGGTGGTCTCCATGGCTCTACAAGGCTGTGGAGGGGTGGGCGGTCTGCGGTCCAATTAACTAATTCTCCCTGTTATTTTTAATTATTACTTTTTCCCAGATCTGTGGATCATCTGCAGTTTCATAGGAAAAACTGAACAAAAATGCTTTTTGGCCATGGTGGGGTCCCTGGGGGACCTCACTACCAGGGCTAGGGGATCAAGGTACTCATACCCTACCCCCTTTTCTTTTTTTTTACTTTATTTTTGGAACTCCACTGAGTCTGAGTCCAAAAATGGTTGCCACCTCTACCTGGTTGAAGTGTTGGCAGCTAATCAAATGTTAGCTTGGGGACTGTTGTATCCACAGAGGAGTCATGTCCCTAGATATCTATATTTTTTTAAACTTTAACTATGGACCAAGATCTAGCTTTCTGCCAAATTGGGTGTAATTGGGTGTAATTCCGTCCAGCGGTTTGGGCTGTAGTCATGCCTAAAAATTCCTATGGAAGTTTTATTGGGAAAAATCATTTTAGGAACCCTCCTTTATTCCCGGCCCTGCTTGACGAATCACCCCAAAACTTTCAAGTCAGTAGCTGAAGTGAGTGGCAAACTCGTTCTGAAAAACTTGTGAAGATTTGTCAAACGCGGCCAAAGTTATTGGCAAAACACAAAAAATGTTTTTACTATGGAAAGTAGGTCATGATGGCCTACTGCTGGTTGCCAGTAGGTAATGTGTGCGTGCATATATATATATATATATATATATATATATATATATATATATATATATATATATATGCCCAATTTTTCTTTCAGTTTATAATCTTGAAAGAGAACGCCGGCACTCTGTACTGCTGCACAATAGTTAATTTATTCCATACCGAAAACACGAAACTGACATCAATCCAAAGGTTCTGGGCAACGCGTTTCAACCAAAACGGTCTTTTTCAAAGCCCAGCTTGTTCCAACTAAACACATATACAAGCTGCACCGCCCCTTCCCCCTCATTTTATCCTGTTCCCCATTAGACATAGAAAAAATCCTACAATTTGACAATCCTAAACATCAAAAATTCAAAATAAACCAACTATAATTGTTAAAGTGTTTTCTCCATTAATAATTCATTATCTCAGTTTCATAACTATAATTTATTTCCCAATAAAGTCACTTTTACATTATTTCTACTAAATACACAAATATCCTTCTTCCTACCATCCTCTTAATATTTCTAATATTAAATTCTTATCCTAACTTCCTACATCCTAATAATGTCGACAAAACTTTTTTATTTATAAAACTTTTTACTCACTGCAATACCTACTTCCCCAATACCACCAAAAATTATATATAATGTATATTAGTAATAACAAGAAACATTTCAATTTATTTCATAAACGAAGGTATTGGTGCCAGCTAACATAAACAGCGCCTGATTCTCATGTACTTCCCATTAACCCACATGTACATACAGTTCTTCATCCTGGTTCAATCCCCACGGGACTCTGCTATTAAGTTGGAAATCATCTAAAGTTTTACGAGAGGAGCGAGGGGCGTCCCCTGGGCAAGTGAGGCACCTAGTAAAAAAGTAAAAAAGATATTCCTCATTAATTGTTAACGCTGGAACGGGATTTTGTCATTTTTTGAGTAAAACAACCTTTTCTCGGCAATCACGAAGGACCATTAATCAGTATAGAGTTTTGGAGGAGATAATCCACATCACATACGGTGGATAGGGTGAACTAATGAGTAGGAATAATAACGGAATGGAGATGGAAGAAGCCATAAAGATAAGATTGGAGTCGGCACGCAACTTATTTGATGAAAGTGAGTCAGTTTCACCATTTATTAAGCAGCAATTATGGCAACTTGAGCGTCTTTGTAAGAAAGAGATAAATAGGAGTTGGGAGGTCATCTCTTTGAATAATTACATAGAGGTTGGCAGGATCCCTCGTGGTTTGCGTGTCCTAATAACTCCGACATATGCAAACCCTCACTCAAAACTGTTAGAAGAGTGGTCGTTGCTAATGGCGTCAACTGGCAAGGGCATGCTGGAATTGTTGTCCAAATATGCAGCAATGGAATTAAAGGAAACAAGCGAGGAAATTATGAAATTGAGAGTGAGTCTGGAAAATAGTCCAGAGAAGGAGGAAGTGAATGGTTTCATGAAAGAAATGGAAGTGAGACTGAACAAATATGAGGATGAAATCAAATTAAGGAAAAAGCGAAAAATTTTGAGGGACAAGATGGATTACACCATGGGAAGGGTTCTCACTTTTGGAAGAAGATTTGACTTGGCAAGGCAGGAATTTCGACGTACTGAGTCGTTACAACAGCAGGAGCTGGCCTCGGGAGGATCTAGCTCGGAAAATATCTCAGATGTGGATGAACAGTTAGGTTTGAGTGGAAATTTAGGTGCACCGTTAACAACAGCGGAGGAATATCGTTTTTTACAATTGAACCAACCACCCCGGAGAAAACCTCCAGGAGAAAGAGGAAACAGCAACGGAAAAGGAGGAGGAGAGGGAGGTCGTCTGGAAGGAGAATTTGGACAACAGGGGAGATTTCTGCGACAGACCCGAAAGAAGAAGTAGTAAGTGAGAACAAACTTACAGTGGTGAACACTTCTTCCCATGTTCTAACTGAGGATGAGCGTTCTGTATTGGAATTGGGTCTTTCATTTTGTCCTATGGGGGAATTTGATAATGTTACAGCTCGAGTGGATATTTTTCAGTTTGTAAGGAAGTTGAAATTGTTAAAAATATTTACGCAACAAAAAGAGAAGGTGAGAGGGCAGGTGCCACAGAAGAGGAATGGAAATGGGGGGGAGGTTTTGATATAAGAGGAACTTTGTATAGGAGACCTTGAGGGTTTAGCTGCCTTGAGGGAGTTGGAAGTAGGAGAAAGAATGTGGGAGACTGAGAAAGATCTGCTGAATGAATTAGGATTGGACTGTGATAGCTCAAGTGGAAGTGGTTTTAAACCCAAGTCAAAATGCAATCCGATCACTTCACATGATAATTTCGATGCCTTCCATGAGGCAGTAGGATTTGATTTATTACAACTATGGAAGAACAGTGTGAAATGTTGGGTGGATAATTTGACAATGGGGCAAAAACTAGCGCTTGAAACTTTGAGGAAGGCAACATCTTTTGTCATTAAGCCTGCTGATAAAGGGGGAAATGTGGTATTGTGGGATGTGAATAAATATAAGCAGGAGGCAAAGAAGCAGTTGGAATTTTCGAGATGTTATGAGGCATCAATGGGGTTGGCATACAAGGCCTCAATCAAGATATATTACTCTATGCTTTTAGATTGGTATGATGGAGGCTTATTGAGTAGAGATGAATATGAATTTTTGGTGGTGAAAAAACCAACAGCACCGTGTTTTTATATGCTGCCCAAGATCCATAAAGATAGAGATAATCTGCCAGGAAGACCGATAGTGTCAGCAAGAGGCAGTCTTTTAGAAAACACGTCTATTTATCTAGATCATTTTTTATGCCCATATGTTCTTAGCTTGACCTCGTATTGCAGGGATAGTATGGATTTCATTACTAAGATACAGGACATCCCCTGGAAGCAGAGCTATATTATGGTGACCATAGATGTAGTATCCCTTTATACCAGCATTAATCATGATTTAGGGATCAAGGCATGTGATCACTTTTTCAGAGATAAGCCCTTAAAGATGTATGAACACACAAAAATTTTATCAGAAATGCTGAAATTTTGTTTGGAAAACAACTTTTTTCTATACGAAGATAAGTGGTTCAGGCAGATTACAGGGACTGCGATGGGGAGCTGTTTCGCTCCGAGTTTTGCATGCCTTTTTATGGGTTGGTGGGAAACCCGATATGTAATGACAGAAAAAAATGATAGATGGATGAAGCATGTGATTTTTTGGACAAGATTTATTGATAATATTTTTATGATATGGGATGGACCGGAGGATGTCCTACTGGAATTTGTGGAGGGCTTACAGAGGAATGCTTTTAATTTGAAATTCACGTATAAGATGGATAGGCAAATGATGGAGTTTTTGGATGTGCTAGTTGAAATAGAGGGGGATAAGGTCCAGACAAGGTTATACAGAAAGAGTACAGCAGGTAATAGCATTTTACATGCTAGGAGTTCCCATCCCGCTAGACTTAAATGGAGTATACCCTATGGGGAACTGTTGAGAGCAAGAAGGAATTGCAGTACGAAGACTGGTTTTGAGAAGGAAAAGAGCAACATGATTGCTAGGTTCAGAACCAGGAGTTATCCTGGCAGCGTTATTAGGGATGCTTGCAGGAAGGTAGCAAACATCAATCGGGAGAGTATTCTATTTCCAAAGAAACGAGATAGTGTTGAGAAGGTGATAAGATGTATTACCACTTATAATGCCGGCTCCAAAGCAATGGTAAATATCCTAAAGCAATATTGGCATTTGATTAGAACGGACAGGGTGATAGGTTCATTAGTGGGTCCCTATCCGAGGATAACGTACAGGAAAAGTCGATCTCTACGGGATATATTAGTACACAGTTATGAGAACAAAAGTAAGAGTGAAAATATGGGATTTTTGAAAGATAAAGGTTTTTATAAATGTATGAGGTGTAAGGCATGCAAGTATAGTAAAAACTGTAAAACGTATATGCTGCCCACAGGGGAGGAGAAGGAAATTAATAGATTTATAAATTGTAATTCGGATTATACAGTGTATGTCATCAAATGTCCATGTAACCTTTGCTATGTGGGCAGCACAATCTTTCCTGTGAAGAAACGGATATTGGAACATTGGCGGGCAATCAAAAATAATGATGCCAATTATCCCATAGCTCGACATTGTAGACAATTTCATGAGGGGAAAGTTGATGATATGTTATTTTTTGGAATTGACAGGGCCGTGCTATCCCCGCGAGGAGGAGACAGGGAACGGATGTTGAGGAAAATGGAATCGGAATATATTATCAGACTTAATAGCAGAGTCCCGTGGGGGTTGAACCAGGATGAAGAACTGTATGTACATGTGGGTTAATGGAAAGTACATGAGAATCAGGCGCTATTTATGTTAGCTGGCACCAATACCTTCGTTTATGAAATAAATTGAAATGTTTCTTGTTATTACTAATATACATTATATATAATTTTTGGTGGTATTGGGGAAGTAGGTATTGCAGTGAGTAAAAAGTTTTATAAATAAAAAGGTTTTGTCGACATTATTAGGATGTAGGAAGTTAGGATAAGAATTTAATATTAGAAATATTAAGAGGATGGCAGGAGGAAGGATATTTGTGTATTTTTTGTGTATTTAGTAGAAATAATGTAAAAGTGACTTTATTGGGAAATAAATTATAGGTATGAAACTGAGATAATGAATTATTAATGGAGAAAACACTTTAACAATTATAGTTGGTTTATTTTGAATTTTTGATGTTTAGGATTGTCAAATTGTAGGATTTTTTCTATGTCTAATGGGGAACAGGATAAAATGAGGGGGGAGGGGCGGTGCAGCTTGTATATGTGTTTAGTTGGAACAAGGTGGGCTTTGAAAAAGACAGTTTTGGTTGAAACGCGTTGCCCAGAACCTTTGGATTGATGTCAGTTTCGTGTTTTCGGTATGGAATAAATTAACTATTGTGCAGCAGTACAGAGTGCCGGCGTTCTCTTTCAAGATTATAAACTGAAAGAAAAATTGGGCATAATTACGGAGCCTGCATCCGGAGCCGGGCACCGGCCCCCTTGGTGGTTGAAGTCAGCTGTTGCAGGATCTTATTTTATATATATATATATATATATATATTCATAAATATTCACTGAAAAAGCCAAAGGTTACAGGGACATTATAGTTAGGCTCATGTTTTAAATGTGCAAAACCATAGAAATGCAACAGTTATAGTTATCTCAATAGCTCATGCTCTAAGGTAACTATAACTCTCATGCCCATGCCATGCACAGTTTTTTTGTCAAACATGTTACTGCAAATATTACATTGATATTATCAATGATATTATCAAAGATGTCATGGGTGCCGTAAATTGTGGGGTAATTAGCAGTGTATGGCATGGGTGCGAGTTATAGTTATCTTAGGGCACAAGTTATAGGGGGGTGGCGGTCCCCAGGGCCATTATTTGCTCCATGAGGGGGATCCACATGGCCACCCCCCAACTTTAAATAGCCATGGGGAGGTTGTGGTTCCCAGGGCCGGTGTCTGAAACAGACCCCCTATCTTATTTAAATTTAGCCCTGGGGAGGCGGCAGTCACCAGGATTGTGGGGTGGTGGGCAGCCCCCTGCATTTTATTAGGATGTTAGTCCCAGGGTAGCAATCCCCAAGGCTCCAGGGAGGGACTGGAAGCCCCTCGCATTTCATTAAGATGTTAGCCGCAGGGAGGTATCAGTACCGGGGGCTGCAGGCAGGCCGGGCACCCTTCACATTTCATTCAAATGTTAGCCCTGGGGAGGTGGCAGTCCTTGGGGCTGCTGGGGGGCCCCCCTACATTTCATTAAGATGTTAGTCCTACAGAGGTGGTGGTCCCTGGGACTGCAGAGGTGCTGGACGGCCCCTGCACAATTGATTAAGATGTTAGTCCCAGGGAGGTGGCGGTTGCATGGGCTGCAGGGGAATGGGTGCCCCCCCCCCCCCACATTTGATTAAGATGTTAGCTTGGAGAAATGGAGGTCCCTCAAGCTGCAGGGGGGCAGGAGGCCCCTTGCAATCGATTAAGATATTAGCCCTAAGTGATTGGTGGTCCCGGGGGCAGCAGGGGGACCAAGCGCCCCCTGGCCTTTCATTGGTCATTAGCCCCAGGAAGGTGGTGGTCCTGAGGGCTGCGGGGTGCCTGGGTGCCCTCCCCACCACATTCATGGCTTCCAACACTTCCTTGGTGAAGTGTTGGCAGCAGCCAATCAGATCTCAGCACAAGATCATGGAGAATTCGTGGAGCCTTTGCAACCTTATATATACAAATTTCTCAAAAACTACTGAACAGATTTACACCAAATAACAGAATGGTCTCTTTCTGGACCATGAGCTAGCTTTCTGCCAATTTTGCTGCAGTTTCGTCCAGTGGTTCAGTGCTATTCCTGTTCAAAATCCCTATGAAAAAATGCTTCGGAAAAAGGCGTTTTGGAACTCCCCCTTTTTTTGGCCCAGGCTTGACGGATCACCCCAAAACTTTCCAGACAGACGCTGAAGTGAACGTTGTATTTTTTGGGGAACTTCATGAAGATTCATCAAACAGCGCCAAAGTTATTAGAAAAACGAAAACACTTTTTCTATAGAAACTAGGTCCTAACTATAATTACCTAGTGGCGATTTGATGGAATCTTCACAAATGTTTTGAAAAAAGTGTGCTAGAGATACTTGTTGCACATGGGAAGTTTTGGGGTGATCCATCAAGCTGGGGCCGAGAAAAAGGGGGGGCAAAAAACATGTGTTTCGCATGTTAATTCCCATGGGAGTTTTGAACACGACTACACCCCTAACAGCTGGACAGAATGACACCAAATTTTGATTTTTTAAAGGGCAAACAATAGTATATCTAGTGCCGTGGATCCATCTCAAAATGTTTGTGGCAATCATAGTGAATTTGTGAATGCAAGCACCAGCAGAAATGCTGTGATTGGCTGGCTGCCACCTGACCAGGAAGTTGGGGCTGCCGTTTTATGTTATGGACACTGTCCCTGGGCTGAAAATACATTTGATAAGTGGCATAAGGGGTCCAGGTGGATGTACTCTGACTTCAGGGTGTGATAAAAGGGTCTTTGAGGGTCAAATTATGTCTTTAAAAACATGTTTTTTCATTCAATACGGTATTCATGCATAAGTTGCAATACTCAGCGCATGAGTTTTCTCTGTTAGCATGGGGTGATTTTGCAGTTTTCACTGCTCCTTACAGACTATGAAAACTTGCCATTTGTTCAGTTGCTCTAAATAGGGCACATGACAAAACCATGCTTAAAATTCTAACCATTTGTTGAAATTTGCGGTGTGACTAACACCTTCAAGAGACCCTGATGTTAATTATGGGTGAGACCCAAATCATCTTACTAGGGTAATGACCTCTTCAAACCCAGAGTCAGCTAGTTTCCCTGAGAACAAGCTTTGCCTTTAGTTTAATTGTACAGTCCTTAAAGAAATGTCCCGATTTGCCACAGTAGAAAGTACATTTTGTTTTCTCCTTTTTCCCCCTCTTTTGTTAGAAGTCCTCAGGGCCATCTTCTTTGCATAGTCTCTGGGGTAGTTTCTGCTGCCTTTGGAGTTTTCAATTTTCTCTCATGGTCTTTTAATATTAGCTGTTTGGGTTAATTCATTCTTTTTCTTTTTCTTTATTTTAATCTATAATCTAGCTGATCACTAACTCTATTGTGCGAGTACACATTTCTGGTTTGTCCACTAGCTGGGCAGGCGGTCCCTAAGCTCCCCTTTAACCCCTTCTGTGCCGGGGACGTAGTGGTTACGTCCCGCGGCACAGTGCTGCTGTGCCGAGGACGTAACCACTACTTCCTCGGCACACAGCCCAGAGGGAGCGCTCTCGCTCCCTCTGTGTGCTTCCCTCCCACCCCCCAAAGTCGGGGATGGAAGGGGAAGCCCTTCCCCTTCCACCCCCGATCCCCCCACCCCCCCATAATGACGTCAGCGCGCGATCGCGCGCTGACTTCATTATGGGATCCTCGCCGCACAGGAAGCCATTTGCTTCCTGTGCGGCGACTAGAGAGGAGGTAAGAATCTCTTCCCGGTGGGTGGGGGGGTTGGGGCTAAAGAGGCACCGGGGAAAAGGAAAGGCTTTTCCTTTTCGCCGGTGTCTCTTTGAGCATTCCTGCAATGCAATGCGATCGGGCAGCAGGAATGCCCACTAGACACCAGGGATTTGTTTTCTTTATTGTTTTTTCTGTTTTTGGCACGCGGGGAGCGGCCCCTTGGGCAAGGGTCGCTCCCCTTTAGGGGGGCAATTACTACGGCCCCTTGGGGGCAGATTGGCTACTTTTCAGCCAGATCTGCCCCCAAGGGGGGCAGAAAACACTAGATCACCAGGGATTATTTTATTTTTTTGCATTTATGTGTTGGGGGTGCCCCCTTGGGCAAGGGGCGCCCCCCCCAAGGGGGCAGAGAACTGTTGGCCTTTTCTGCCCCCCTTGGGGGCAGATCGGCCTATTTTTTTTAGGTCCATCTGCCCCCAAGGGGGGCAGAAGCCACTTAGGCACCAGGGATTGTGTGTGTAGTGGATGGGGGGGCGCCCCCTTGGGCAAGGGTCGCTCCCCTTTGGGGGGCATGTCTTTTCGGGCCATTTCTGCCCCCCTTGAGGGCAGATTGGCTACTTTTTAGCCAGATCTGCCCCCAAGGGGGGCAGAAAACACTAGATCACCAGGGTTTTTTATTTTTATGTGTATTTATGAGGGAGGGGGTGCCCCGTTGGGCAAGGGGCGCCCCCCCCCAAGGGGGCAGAGAACTGTTGGCCTTTCCTGCCCCCCTTGGGGGCAAATCGGCCTATTTTTTTTAGGTCCATCTGCCCCCAAGGGGGGTAGAAGCCTCTTAGGCACCAGGGATTGTGTGTGTAGTGGATGGGGGGGCGCCCCCTTGGGCAAGGGTCGCTCCCCTTTGGGGGGCATGTCTTTTAGGGCCATTTCTGCCCCCCTTGAGGGCAGATCAGCCTATTATTTTTAGGCTGGTCTGCCCCCAAGGGGGGCAGAAACTACTAGAACGCCAGGGATTTTTTTGTATTTGTTTATTTTTGTGGGGGGGCGTCCCCTTGGTCACGGGGCGCCCCCCCAAGGGGGGCATTGACCTGTTGCCCATTTCTACACCCCCTGGGGGCAGATGGGCCTATTTTCTTAGGCCCACCTGCCCCCAAGGGGGGCAGAAGCCACTTAGACACCAGGGATAGTGTGTGTGTGTGTGTGTGTGTGTGTTAGTGGATGGGTGGGGCCTTGGGCAAGGGTCGCCCCCCACTTTGGGGGCACATGTACCCAGGCCATTTCTGCACCCCTTGGAGACAGATCAGCCTATTATTTTTAGGCTGGTCTGCCCCCAAGGGGGGCAGAAACTACTAGAACGCCAGGGATTTTTTTTTATTTGTTTATTTTTGTGGGGGGGGGCGTCCCCTTGGTCACGGGGCGCCCCCCCCACAAAAGCCACTTAGACACCAGGGATAGTGTGTGTGTGTGTGTGTGTTAGTGGATGGGTGGGGCCTTGGGCAAGGCTGGTCTGCCCCCAAGGGGGGCAGAAACTACTAGAACGCCAGGGATTTTTTTTTCTTTGTTTATTTTTGTGGGGGGGGCGTCCCCTTGGTCACGGGGCGCCCCCCCCCACAAAAGCCACTTAGACACCAGGGATAGTGTGTGTGTGTGTGTGTGTGTGTGTGTGTGTGTGTTAGTGGATGGGTGGGGCCTTGGGCAAGGGTCGCCCCCCACTTTGGGGGCACATGTACCCAGGCCATTTCTGCACCCCTTGGAGACAGATCAGCCTATTATTTTTAGGCTGGTCTGCCCCCAAGGGGGGCAGAAACTACTAGAACGCCAGGGGGCAGATTGGCTACTTTTCAGCCAGATCTGCCCCCAAGGGGGGCAGAAAACACTAGATCACCAGGGATTATTTTATTTTTTTGCATTTATGTGTTGGGGGTGCCCCCTTGGGCAAGGGGCGCCCCCCCCAAGGGGGCAGAGAACTGTTGGCCTTTTCTGCCCCTCTTGGGGGCAGATCGGCCTATTTTTTTTAGGTCCATCTGCCCCCAAGGGGGGCAGAAGCCACTTAGGCACCAGGGATTGTGTGTGTAGTGGATGGGGGGGCGCCCCCTTGGGCAAGGGTCGCTCCCCTTTGGGGGGCATGTCTTTTCGGGCCATTTCTGCCCCCCTTGAGGGCAGATTGGCTACTTTTTAGCCAGATCTGCCCCCAAGGGGGGCAGAAAACACTAGATCACCAGGTTTTTTTTATTTTTATGTGTATTTATGTGAGGGGGGTGCCCCCTTGGGCAAGGGGCGCCCCCCCCAAGGGGGCAGAGAACTGTTGGCCTTTCCTGCCCCCCTTGGGGGCAAATCGGCCTATTTTTTTTAGGTCCATCTGCCCCCAAGGGGGGCAGAAGCCACTTAGGCACCAGGGATTGTGTGTGTAGTGGATGGGGGGGCGCCCCCTTGGGCAAGGGTCGCTCCCCTTTGGGGGCATGTCTTTTAGGGCCATTTCTGCCCCCCTTGAGGGCAGATCAGCCTATTATTTTTAGGCTGGTCTGCCCCCAAGGGGGGCAGAAACTACTAGAACGCCAGGGATTTTTTTGTATTTGTTTATTTTTGTGGGGGGGCGTCCCCTTGGTCACGGGCGCCCCCCCAAGGGGGGCATTGACCTGTTGCCCATTTCTACACCCCCTGGGGGCAGATGGGCCTATTTTCTTAGGCCCACCTGCCCCCAAGGGGGGCAGAAGCCACTTAGACACCAGGGATAGTGTGTGTGTGTGTGTGTGTGTGTGGATGGGTGGGGCCTTGGGCAAGGGTCGCCCCCCACTTTGGGGGCACATGTACCCAGGCCATTTCTGCACCCCTTGGAGACAGATCAGCCTATTATTTTTAGGCTGGTCTGCCCCCAAGGGGGGCAGAAACTACTAGAACGCCAGGGATTTTTTTTTATTTGTTTATTTTTGTGGGGGGGCGTCCCCTTGGTCACGGGGCACCCCCCCAAGGGGGGCATTGACCTGTTGCCCATTTCTACACCCCCTGGGGGCAGATGGGCCTATTTTCTTAGGCCCACCTGCCCCCAAGGGGGGCAGAAGCCACTTAGACACCAGGGATAGTGTGTGTGTGTGTGTGTGTGTGTGTGTGTGTGTTAGTGGATGGGTGGGGCCTTGGGCAAGGGTCGCCCCCCACTTTGGGGGCACATGTACCCAGGCCATTTCTGCACCCCTTGGAGACAGATCAGCCTATTATTTTTAGGCTGGTCTGCCCCCAAGGGGGGCAGAAACTACTAGAAAGCCAGGGATTTTTTTTTATTTGTTTATTTTTGTGGGGGGGCGTCCCCTTGGTCACGGGGCACCCCCCCAAGGGGGGCATTGACCTGTTGCCCATTTCTACACCCCCTGGGGGCAGATGGGCCTATTTTCTTAGGCCCACCTGCCCCCAAGGGGGGCAGAAGCCACTTAGACACCAGGGATAGTGTGTGTGTGTGTGTGTGTGTGTTAGTGGATGGGTGGGGCCTTGGGCAAGGGTCGCCCCCCACTTTGGGGGCACATGTACCCAGGCCATTTCTGCACCCCTTGGAGACAGATCAGCCTATTATTTTTAGGCTGGTCTGCCCCCAAGGGGGGCAGAAACTACTAGAACGCCAGGGATTTTTTTTTATTTGTTTATTTTTGTGGGGGGGCGTCTCCTTGGTCACGGGGCACCCCCCCCAAGGGGGGCATTGGCCTGTTGCCCATTTCTACACCCCCTGGGGGCAGATGGGCCTATTTTCTTAGGCCCACCTGCCCCCAAGGGGGGCAGAAGCCACTTAGGCACCAGGGATAGTGTTGTGTTTTTTTTTTTTTTTTTTGCTTTTTTTTTTTAGGGCTGTCCCCTTTGGCAAGGGTCGCTCTCCATGGGGACACACTACTAAAGGTATTTTCTGGCTTCCTTGGGGTAGACAGGTCTATTTTATTAGTATGCCCATCTGCCCCATGGCAGAATCCACTTAGGCACCAATTTCTAAATGTTTGATGGTGTGGTGTTTGTCAACTGAAGAAGTCTTTGCATTTGTGATAAAAAATGTTTTCCTCCTTTTTGTTCTAGTTCAAAGCTTTTGCTTTATTTGCTGTGGCTCCTTGCGGTTTTGGCGGTGGTTGACCTGCAGTTTGCACAGTTGCATGTTTTAGGTAAGTAAAAACAATTTACTCCAAAGGAGTATTGTTGCCATGCATGAATGACATGTTTGTAGGGGGTGTACTAAATGCAGGATTGTGTGTGAAATTGTCCTTAGGTTTGTGCACAATGATATTTGTTTTGTCTTATTTCTAATTTGCCTTTCTTTCTTTATTTTTAGTGGGATATCATTGGTGATTGCTGTGTAGTTGCTGGTGAATCAAGCTTTTTCAGGCAAGTGAGCGGTATAGTTTTTGAGTTTATAACTCTTACTAACAAAGCTACACTTTGTCACTTGTCTTACACAGTGCTGGTTGTTGGTGGTGAATTTGTCCAGTTAATTTTAGCAGGAGATATCATGGCTAGCCACAGGATGACCGCTCAGCAGGTGGTTGGTATGCTTTTTGAGTCACAGTCTGATCATGACTATGAGACAGACTCTGCATCTGAGGCAGAGGAAGAAGTCAGAGATTCTGGCAGTGATGTTTCTCTTGGAGGGGAATCTTCTGATGATGAAGCCACACTCAGTGCAGATGAAGGGCCTGTTGTAGAGGAGGACATTGATGTGCCAATAGTGCAGCAACCTGGGGCTGAAAGGTTTCCCGTTATAAGACCTGATGTCTGGGTTGCCCCAAACATGCAGCAGCCAGAGTTGCCTGCCTTTACTGGTCTCCCGGGGTGTAACGCCAATACAGAGAACTTTATGCCTATCAATTTCTTTGAGTTATTCATGGATGATGTGTTTTTGGAAGAGATTGTTGAGCAGACTAATTTGTATGCGGAGCAGCATTTGAGGGACAACGCTGCTAGACTTAGGCCACACTCTAGAGCTGCCCAGTGGATTCCCACTAATTTGGAGGAGTTAAAAAAGTTTTTGGGTTTGACTTTTTTGATGGGGTTGATAAGGAAGCCGTCACTGGCTTCTTATTGGTCTACTAGTCCCTTGATGGCAACAGCTATATTTCCAGCGACCATGAGTCGTAATCGGTATTTGCTTCTTCTTAGGATGCTGCATTTTGTTGACAATGCATTAGCCTTGCCACGAGATCACCCAGATTCTGACCGTCTTTTTAAGATTAGGCCTGTCCTTGATCATTTTGTAGATCGGTTTTCGGAGGTCTATGTTCCAGGCAAAGAGTTAAGTGTGGACGAGTCTTTGGTCCTCTTCAAGGGGCGTTTGGTTTTTAGGCAGTACATTCCTAGCAAAAGGGCACGATATGGAATTAAATTGTATATGCTGTCTGAAAGTAGGACAGGATATGTGTATTGTTTCCGTGTGTACACTGGTAGGGATTCCAATATTGACCCCCCTGGTTGTCCTCCCACTTTTGGAGTTACTGAGAAAATTGTGTGGGATCTTGGTAGACGACTGTTCAACAAAGGTCACCATTTGTATGTAGATAACTTCTACACTGGTGTGCAATTGTTCAAGGAATTGTTTAGAGTGGACACAGTTGCTTGTGGCACAATCTGTTCTAACCGGAAAGGCTATCCAAGGGAGCTTGTCTGTAAAAAACTTGAGAGAGGACAGTGCTGTGCCTTGCGGAACGAGGAGCTGCTAGCTTTGAAATTTTCAGATAAGAGGGATGTCTACATGCTAAGTACCATCCATGATGAGAGTACTTCCCCTGTGACTGTTTGGGGCCAGGTTGCTGAAGTGCGCAAACCTGTGTGCATTTTAGATTATAATAAGCACATGGGAGGTGTAGATAGAGTTGACCAGAGGTTGGAACCTTATACTGCTGTTCGTAAGTCTTACGTTTGGTATAAGAAGTTAGCACTTCACCTCTTCCACTTAGCAACCTTCAATGCTTTTATTGTGTTTAGGGATAGGTCTCCAGAGTCAAAGATGACATTTGTGAAATTTCAGGAGTCAGTGATAGAGAGCCTTATTGTGGTGGAACAGGCCAGAGTTCCTAGAGAAGCAGTGGTGGAGGATGTGGCTAGATTGAAAGATCGCCACTTTGCTGAGCACATTCCTCCCACACCCAAAAAAGACTTTCCAGCTAAGAAATGTAGAGTGTGTTTTCGAAGAGGTATCCGGAGGGAGTCTCGAATGTACTGCCCGGATTGTCCTTCAAAGCCTGGGCTGTGTGTCGGTGCTTGTTTTAAGAATTACCACACCCAGAAGAATTTCTGGGAACAACCATGAGTGTAAACTCATGTCTGTTTTGTATTTTCATGTGTTTAGTTTCATGGTTAGCATTTCTGTCATGTTCTTAGTTAGAGCTTTTGTGTTTGTAGTTTTGTAATTCTTTCTACTTAGTTAGGGGTTCCTCTGTTAAAAAAAAAAAAAAAAAAATGATGCCATTGTGGGTGGAGTGGGGCTTGGCTGAGAGTGTACATATTGACTTGCTGTTGGCTACTGCAACACACTGCCAGCCAAACACCAGTCCACACACTCCCATCAGCTGGTGTGATTGTTGTATCAGGCACGTGGGCGTATGTAAGTGATGGGCCCTTGAGTGGCGCTGTCTGTCGATGTGAGTGTTGTAATGTGCTGGGCCCGTGGCTGGCGGTGTGAATGGCCTTGTGTGTGTCATGTATGAAAGTTGTGTGAATGGACTGTAAAGCGGTTGGTGCCTTGTCGCGGCTTTACAGCTCACAAGCTGTGAGTCATTGGTTCAGTTTTTTGCCTTTCAGTTACTAACAGTGCATTTCATTTTTGTGAAAGCTCTTGTTAGTAAAATTTGATCCACTGAACCATCACTCACCCTCGTGCCAAATCCAACCAGTATGTGTGGTAAAAATGACAAAACCTGCTCCGCTGTAATCAGGCGTCGCAGCACACCTGTGACACGCTAGGTGCCTCAGGTGGGACCCCGATGATGAAGCATGCCACCAACTTGGTTGGTGGGTGAGGGGTCTTTTTCACATAACCTAACTGTGTTTCTTTTCAAAATGTTAGTGTTTGGCACATCACAGACGTATGTGGGCACATCAAAACAATATATTACAAAACTACCTGTGTTTGGGGGGGAGAGGGCACCTATGTTTTTGGTCCGGTGTGCGGCCTTCATCTAGGGAAACCTACCAAACCCAGACATTTTATAAAACTAGACACCCCAAGGAGTCCAGGGAGGTGTGGCTTGCGTGGATCCCCCAACATTTTCTTACCCAGACTCCTCTGTAAACCTCAATGTGCTTAAAAAAAGCATATTTTCCTGACTTTTCTTCGTAGGATCACCACTCCAGCACAAAATTCCTACTCCCCAGTGTTCCCCTCAGCCTCCCAAGTAAAATGACACCTCACTTATGTGGGTCCCCAAAGCAGAGTCAGTCTAAAGATGTATAAAAGAATATGTCCTTATAAACTTGCTGTGCTATCCCCTCTATCTCTACAAGTTTTGGGCCTTATTCTGTTGCAGGCACCTGGCCCACCCACACAAGTGAGGTATCATTTTTATCGGGAGACTTGGGGGAACGCTGGGTGGAAGGAAATTTGTGGCTCCACTCAGATTCCAGAACTTTCTGTCACCGAAATGTGTGGAGAATGTGTTTTTTTAGACAGAATTTGAGGTTTTCAAAGGATTCTGGGTAACATAACCTGGTCCGAGCCACACAAGTCACCCCATCTTGGATTCCCCTAGGTCTCTAGTTTTCAGAAATGCACAGGTTTGGTAGGTTACTCTAGGTGCCGGCTGAGCTACAGGCCAAAATCTACAGGTAGGCACTTTGCAAAAAACACCTCTGTTTTCCTTCACCAATTTGGCTGTGTCCACGTTGCGCTTTGGGGCGTTTCCTGTCGCGGGCGCTAGGCCTACCCACACAAGTGAGGTATCATTTTTATCGGGAGACGTGGGGGAACGCTGGGTGGAAGGAAATTCGTGGCTCCTCTCAGATTTCAGAACTTTCTGCCACAGAAATGTGAGGAACATGTGTTTTTTTAGCCACATTTGGAGGTTTGCAAAGGATTCTGGGTAACAGAACCTGGTCTGAGCCACACAAGTCACCCCATCTTGGATTCCCCTAGGTCTCTAGTTTTCAGAAATGCACAGGTTTGGTAGGTTTCCCTAGGCTGAGCTACAGGCCAAAATCTACAGGTAGGCACTTTGCAAAAAACACCTCTGTTTTCCTTCACCAATTTGGCTGTGTCCACGTTGCGCTTTGGGGCGTTTCCTGTCGCGGGCGCTAGGTCTACCCACACAAGTGAGGTACCATTTTTATCGCGAGACGTGGGGGAACGCTGGGTGGAAGGAAATTCGTGGCTCCTCTCAGATTCCAGAACTTTCTGCCACAGAAATGTGAGGAACATGTGTTTTTGTTAGCCAAATTTTGAGGTTTGCAAAGGATTCTGGGTAACAGAACCTGGTCCGAGCCACACAAGTCACCCCATCTTGGATTCCCCTAGGTCTCTAGTTTTCAGAAATGCACAGGTTTGGTAGGTTTCCCTAGGTGGCGGCTGAGCTACAGGCCAAAATCTACAGGTAGGCACTTTGCAAAAAACACCTCTGTTTTCCTTCACCAATTTGGCTGTGTCCACGTTGCGCTTTGGGGCGTTTCCTGTCGCGGGCGCTAGGCCTACCCACACAAGTGAGGTATCATTTTTATCGGGAGACGTGGGGGAACGCTGGGTGGAAGGAAATTCGTGGCTCCTCTCAGATTCCAGAACTTTCTGCCACAGAAATGTGAGGAACATGTGTTTTTTTTAGCCAAATTTTGAGGTTTGCAAAGGATTCTGGGTAACAGAACCTGGTCCGAGCCACACAAGTCACCCCATCTTGGATTCCCCTAGGTCTCTAGTTTTCAGAAATGCACAGGTTTGGTAGGTTTCCCTAGGTGGCGGCTGAGCTACAGGCCAAAATCTACAGGTAGGCACTTTGCAAAAAACACCTCTGTTTTCCTTCACCAATTTGGCAGTGTCCACGTTGCGCTTTGGGGCGTTTCCTGTCGCGGGCGCTAGGCCTACCCACACAAGTGAGGTATCATTTTTATCGGGAGACGTGGGGGAACGCTGGGTGGAAGGAAATTCGTGGCTCCTCTCAGATTCCAGAACTTTCTGCCACAGAAATGTGAGGAACATGTGTTTTTTTAGCCACATTTTGAGGTTTGCAAAGGATTCTGGGTAACAGAACCTGGTCCGAGACACACAAGTCACCCCATCTTGGATTCCCCTAGGTCTCTAGTTTTCAGAAATGCACAGGTTTGGTAGGTTTCCCTAGGTGGCGGCTGAGCTACAGGCCAAAATCTACAGGTAGGCACTTTGCAAAAAACACCTCTGTTTTCCTTCACCAATTTGGCTGTGTCCACGTTGCGCTTTGGGGCGTTTCCTGTCGCGGGCGCTAGGCCTACCCACACAAGTGAGGTATCATTTTTATCGGGAGACGTGGGGGAACGCTGGGTGGAAGGAAATTCGTGGCTCCTCTCAGATTCCAGAACTTTCTGCCACAGAAATGTGAGGAACATGTGTTTTTTTTAGCCAAATTTTGAGGTTTGCAAAGGATTCTGGGTAACAGAACCTGGTCCGAGCCACACAAGTCACCCCATCTTGGATTCCCCTAGGTCTCTAGTTTTCAGAAATGCACAGGTTTGGTAGGTTTCCCTAGGTGGCGGCTGAGCTACAGGCCAAAATCTACAGGTAGGCACTTTGCAAAAAACACCTCTGTTTTCCTTCACCAATTTGGCAGTGTCCACGTTGCGCTTTGGGGCGTTTCCTGTCGCGGGCGCTAGGCCTACCCACACAAGTGAGGTATCATTTTTATCGGGAGACGTGGGGGAACGCTGGGTGGAAGGAAATTCGTGGCTCCTCTCAGATTCCAGAACTTTCTGCCACAGAAATGTGAGGAACATGTGTTTTTTTAGCCACATTTTGAGGTTTGCAAAGGATTCTGGGTAACAGAACCTGGTCCGAGCCACACAAGTCACCCCATCTTGGATTCCCCTAGGTCTCTAGTTTTCAGAAATGCACAGGTTTGGTAGGTTTCCCTAGGTGGCGGCTGAGCTACAGGCCAAAATCTACAGGTAGGCACTTTGCAAAAAACACCTCTGTTTTCCTTCACCAATTTGGCTGTGTCCACGTTGCGCTTTGGGGCGTTTCCTGTCGCGGGCGCTAGGCCTACCCACACAAGTGAGGTATCATTTTTATCGGGAGACGTGGGGGAACGCTGGGTGGAAGGAAATTCGTGGCTCCTCTCAGATTCCAGAACTTTCTGCCACAGAAATGTGAGGAACATGTGTTTTTTTAGCCACATTTTGAGGTTTGCAAAGGATTCTGGGTAACAGAACCTGGTCCGAGCCACACAAGTCACCCCATCTTGGATTCCCCTAGGTCTCTAGTTTTCAGTAATGCACAGGTTTGGTAGGTTTCCCTAGGTGGCGGCTGAGCTACAGGCCAAAATCTACAGGTAGGCACTTTGCAAAAAACACCTCTGTTTTCCTTCACCAATTTGGCTGTGTCCACGTTGCGCTTTGGGGCGTTTCCTGTCGCGGGCGCTAGGCCTACCCACACAAGTGAGGTATCATTTTTATCGGGAGACGTGGGGGAACGCTGGGTGGAAGGAAATTCGTGGCTCCTCTCAGATTCCAGAACTTTCTGCCACAGAAATGTGAGGAACATGTGTTTTTTTAGCCACATTTTGAGGTTTGCAAAGGATTCTGGGTAACAGAACCTGGTCCGAGCCACACAAGTCACCCCATCTTGGATTCCCCTAGGTCTCTAGTTTTCAGTAATGCACAGGTTTGGTAGGTTTCCCTAGGTGGCGGCTGAGCTACAGGCCAAAATATACAGGTAGGCACTTTGCAAAAAACACCTCTGTTTTCCTTCACCAATTTGGCTGTGTCCACGTTGCGCTTTGGGGCGTTTCCTGTCGCGGGCGCTAGGCCTACCCACACAAGTGAGGTATCATTTTTATCGGGAGACGTGGGGGAACGCTGGGTGGAAGGAAATTCGTGGCTCCTCTCAGATTCCAGAACTTTCTGCCACAGAAATGTGAGGAACATGTGTTTTTTTAGCCACATTTTGAGGTTTGCAAATGATTCTGGGTAACAGAACCTGGTCCGAGCCACACAAGTCACCCCATCTTGGATTCCCCTAGGTCTCTAGTTTTCAGAAATGCACAGGTTTGGTAGGTTTCCCTAGGTGGCGGCTGAGCTACAGGCCAAAATCTACAGGTAGGCACTTTGCAAAAAACACCTCTGTTTTCCTTCACCAATTTGGCTGTGTCCACGTTGCGCTTTGGGGCGTTTCCTGTCGCGGGCGCTAGGCCTACCCACACAAGTGAGGTATCATTTTTATCGGGAGACGTGGGGGAACGCTGGGTGGAAGGAAATTCGTGGCTCCTCTCAGATTCCAGAACTTTCTGCCACAGAAATGTGAGGAACATGTGTTTTTTTAGCCACATTTTGAGGTTTGCAAAGGATTCTGGGTAACAGAACCTGGTCCGAGCCACACAAGTCACCCCATCTTGGATTCCCCTAGGTCTCTAGTTTTCAGAAATGCACAGGTTTGGTAGGTTTCCCTAGGTGGCGGCTGAGCTACAGGCCAAAATCTACAGGTAGGCACTTTGCAAAAAACACCTCTGTTTTCCTTCACCAATTTGGCTGTGTCCACGTTGCGCTTTGGGGCGTTTCCTGTCGCGGGCGCTAGGCCTACCCACACAAGTGAGGTATCATTTTTATCGGGAGACGTGGGGGAACGCTGGGTGGAAGGAAATTCGTGGCTCCTCTCAGATTCCAGAACTTTCTGCCACAGAAATGTGAGGAACATGTGTTTTTTTAGCCACATTTTGAGGTTTGCAAATGATTCTGGGTAACAGAACCTGGTCCGAGCCACACAAGTCACCCCATCTTGGATTCCCCTAGGTCTCTAGTTTTCAGAAATGCACAGGTTTGGTAGGTTTCCCTAGGTGGCGGCTGAGCTACAGGCCAAAATCTACAGGTAGGCACTTTGCAAAAAACACCTCTGTTTTCCTTCACCAATTTGGCTGTGTCCACGTTGCGCTTTGGGGCGTTTCCTGTCGCGGGCGCTAGGCCTACCCACACAAGTGAGGTATCATTTTTATCGGGAGACGTGGGGGAACGCTGGGTGGAAGGAAATTCGTGGCTCCTCTCAGATTCCAGAACTTTCTGCCACAGAAATGTGAGGAACATGTGTTTTTTTAGCCACATTTTGAGGTTTGCAAAGGATTCTGGGTAACAGAACCTGGTCCGAGCCACACAAGTCACCCCATCTTGGATTCCCCTAGGTCTCTAGTTTTCAGAAATGCACAGGTTTGGTAGGTTTCCCTAGGTGGCGGCTGAGCTACAGGCCAAAATCTACAGGTAGTCACTTTGCAAAAAACACCTCTGTTTTCCTTCACCAATTTGGCTGTGTCCACGTTGCGCTTTGGGGCGTTTCCTGTCGCGGGCGCTAGGCCTACCCACACAAGTGAGGTATCATTTTTATCGGGAGACGTGGGGGAACGCTGGGTGGAAGGAAATTCGTGGCTCCTCTCAGATTCCAGAACTTTCTGCCACAGAAATGTGAGGAACATGTGTTTTTTTAGCCACATTTTGAGGTTTGCAAAGGATTCTGGGTAACAGAACCTGGTCCGAGCCACACACGTCACCCCATCTTGGATTCCCCTAGGTCTCTAGTTTTCAGAAATGCACAGGTTTGGTAGGTTTCCCTAGGTGGCGGCTGAGCTACAGGCCAAAATCTACAGGTAGGCACTTTGCAAAAAACACCTCTGTTTTCCTTCACCAATTTGGCTGTGTCCACGTTGCGCTTTGGGGCGTTTCCTGTCGCGGGCGCTAGGCCTACCCACACAAGTGAGGTATCATTTTTATCGGGAGACGTGGGGGAACGCTGGGTGGAAGGAAATTCGTGGCTCCTCTCAGATTCCAGAACTTTCTGCCACAGAAATGTGAGGAACATGTGTTTTTTTAGCCACATTTTGAGGTTTGCAAAGGATTCTGGGTAACAGAACCTGGTCCGAGCCACACAAGTCACCCCATCTTGGATTCCCCTAGGTCTCTAGTTTTCAGAAATGCACAGGTTTGGTAGGTTTCCCTAGGTGGCGGCTGAGCTACAGGCCAAAATCTACAGGTAGGCACTTTGCAAAAAACACCTCTGTTTTCCTTCACCAATTTGGCTGTGTCCACGTTGCGCTTTGGGGCGTTTCCTGTCGCGGGCGCTAGGCCTACCCACACAAGTGAGGTATCATTTTTATCGGGAGACGTGGGGGAACGCTGGGTGGAAGGAAATTCGTGGCTCCTCTCAGATTCCAGAACTTTCTGCCACAGAAATGTGAGGAACATGTGTTTTTTTAGCCACATTTTGAGGTTTGCAAAGGATTCTGGGTAACAGAACCTGGTCCGAGCCACACAAGTCACCCCATCTTGGATTCCCCTAGGTCTCTAGTTTTCAGAAATGCACAGGTTTGGTAGGTTTCCCTAGGTGGCGGCTGAGCTACAGGCCAAAATCTACAGGTAGGCACTTTGCAAAAAACACCTCTGTTTTCCTTCACCAATTTGGCTGTGTCCACGTTGCGCTTTGGGGCGTTTCCTGTCGCGGGCGCTAGGCCTACCCACACAAGTGAGGTATCATTTTTATCGGGAGACGTGGGGGAACGCTGGGTGGAAGGAAATTCGTGGCTCCTCTCAGATTCCAGAACTTTCTGCCACAGAAATGTGAGGAACATGTGTTTTTTTAGCCACATTTTGAGGTTTGCAAAGGATTCTGGGTAACAGAACCTGGTCCGAGCCACACAAGTCACCCCATCTTGGATTCCCCTAGGTCTCTAGTTTTCAGAAATGCACAGGTTTGGTAGGTTTCCCTAGGTGGCGGCTGAGCTACAGGCCAAAATCTACAGGTAGGCACTTTGCAAAAAACACCTCTGTTTTCTGTGATGTGTCCACGTTGTGTTTTGGGGCATATCCTGTCGCGGGCGCTAGGCCTACCCACACAAGTGAGGTATCATTTTTATCGGGAGACTTGGGGGAACATAGAATAGCAAAACAAGTGTTATTGCCCCTTGTCTTTCTCTACATTTTTTCCTTCCAAATGTAAGACAGTGTGTAAAAAAGACGTCTGTTTGAGAAATGCCCTGTAATTCACATGCTAGTATGGGCACCCCGGAATTCAGAGATGTGCAAATAACCACTGCTTCTCAACACCTTATCTTGTGCCCATTTTGGAAATACAAAGGTTTTCTTGATAGCTATTTTTTACTCTTTATATTTCAGCAAATGATTTGCTGTATACCCGGCATAGATTGAAAACCCACTGCAGGGTGCAGGTCATTTATTGGCTCTGGGTAGCTAGAGTTCTTGATGAACCTATAAGCCCTATATATCCCCGCAACCAGAAGAGTCCAGCAGACGTAACGGTATATTGCTTTCGAAAATCTGACATTGCTGGAAAAAGTTACAGAGTAAAACGTAGAGAAAAATTGATGTTTTTTTCACCTCAATTTCAATATTTTTCTTTTTCAGTTGTTATCTTCTGTAGGAAACCCTTGTAGGATCTACACAAATGACCCCTTGCTGAATTCAGATTTTTGTCTACTTTTCAAAAATGTTGCGGTTTCTGGGATCCAGCGTTGGTTTCATGCCCATTTCTGTCACTGACTGGAAGGAGGCTGAAAGCACAAAAAATCGTAAAAATGGGGTATGTCCCAGTAAAATGCCAAAATTGTGTTGAAAAATTGGGTTTTCTGATTCAAGGCTGCCTGTTCCTGAAAGCTGGGAAGCTGGTGATTTTATCACAGCAAACCCTTTGTTGATGCCCTTTTCAGGGAAAAAACCACAAGCCTTCTTCTGCAGCCCATTTTCCCAATTTTTTTGAAAAAAACGAAATTTTCACTGTTTTTTGGCTAATTTCTTGGCCTCCTTCTGGGGAACCCACAAAGTCTGGGTACCTCTAGAATCCCTAGGATGTTGGAAAAAAAGGACGCAAATTTGGCGTGGGTAGCTTATGTGAACAAAAAGTTATGAGGGCCTAAGCGCGAACTGCTCCAAATAGCCAAAAAAAGGCTCGGCACAGGAGGGGGAAAAGGCCTGGCAGCGAAGGGGTTAAAGGCCCCTGTAAAATAATCATTATCATTTACATTCTGCCCAATCTGCTTCCATGACTAGTCTGTTACAATTGGTTAAATAAGCCAGTAAGCCCTGCTTTCTTTTTTTTTAATTGAGGATCTCATGATCTACTGACTGCATTAAGGTGTGTTTAGAAAAGAGTTTATGCATTTCTTCCTTAACATCTTAATGTCTGTAAAACTGTAGAGTAACAGGTTGTTTCTTTCTACCAGCTGTCTTGATCATAAGGCTGTATTTCCCCAAAAATATGACATTTACAAAAAGTGACCTTTGACTGGAAATCATTTAAAACTGACATTGATTCATGATTCACATCTCCATTAAAGCTCTGTGGGACTGCCAATGTAACCGGAGTTGGTGTGATCACCTGAATAGTGTGGTTTGTGTCCTTGCATTTGTCTTGAGCCCCTAATGGCAAGATAGTAGCTTTTGTCCTTATGGGGGTAGGCACAGCCTTGGTTGATATTTTTAAAGGTAGGTTCCTTTAGAATGGATTTAGGTCTGAATTCCGTTGGTGGTGGTAAATGCCATGAGCCTAATGGTACCATTGACAAATGGCTCAGCACTAACCTAACTCCTGCCTAAGGGCCTTATTATGTTCTTTAATAAGGAGGATCAAATGTGCTAGGTCTTCTACAGTAATCTCTTGGGATTCCATGTTGACCAGGCTTTAGTAATATGTGGGGCAGTTATTCTTGAAACCACTAACCTAATACTTGACTTCTAGCAGAAGCAACAAGTAATCCCTCCAAATGTCTGTTTAATTACAACCTTCCCAATGAGTCACCTGTCTTTTTACTGTCTGTGGGTTCAGCTTACTTTAATCAGGTTGAGATCCTCCATAGTTGGTGATGCAGACTTGTGTAGCCCTCCCAACCCTGAAAATCATCTGTATTAAAGACACAGACACTCTTATCTAACGGCTTAGTTTCAAATCAATCACAATTACAACTGCTTGGTAAACTTCTCAAATGTTACATTATGACAGTTGGTTATGTTGAGGGTCACTGACAGTTAGCCCTCTGTAGCGAGGTGGTTAAGTGATACAAAGTAGACAAACAGATGAAAGACTGTGTTTCTTTTATTTCTGGAAGTAGAAGAACCCACGACATGAAGCATCCATCTGGCAGCCAGTCTCCAGTCCCCTCCAGCACCTGACGACCAACTGCCTGCCCGATGTTCCATGGAACCCCATGACACATTTGGAACACGGTGACAACTTAGTTAAAGACACAGCATAAGAAATACATGCTACATCAATTAAAGACACAGCATAAGAAATACATGCTACATCAATACTACACCCTCTTTAAAGTTTTTCCAACTATAACTGACAAAGTCTTTTCACGGTCTACCTGACTGCATATTTATGTCATATGTCTTTGTTCAATCGGGTGGTGTGATGCGTGCTGTTTACCTTGGATTGTACAGGAAGTGAGAATTACTCTTTTCCTGATTAACTCTTTCAAAGTAAAGTGTCTTTCAGTTTTGAATCCTATTTTCTTCTGGTGTATGTTAATATTTGACTTTTTTTTAGACTGTCGTTGTACACAACAATCCTTAGACCTTGACTAACTAGAATTCTTGCCTTGCAGATTCTGGGGATCCTGAATGCCACTAGAAAACCTTCTGTGTGCCCAATGCACTGATTACTAGGATCAGAAAATATTATTTTTGCTCATAATAATTTTAAATTTACTTGTTCCTACATGAACTTTAAGTCTTTCTGTAACATTTTCTCTCTTTTCTCTTGTTTCTTTCTGCAGGTACCTAAGAATTCAGGAAATTCAGAGTCCAGTCTTCCAAAAATTATGATGAAGGACTGACAAGATCACTCTGGTAAGTATTTGCGAAGTGTTGTGAAAAATCAAGTAAGTGCAAGCGCAGCACTGTGAAGTCTAAGGACTCTGGAGCATGAGCATGATACGGCCAGTGTAAGAGTGCGGTAGAACTGGCAGTTGGTTGTTGTTTGGGCATGGTATTTATACAAGCCCAGGCTCAAAGTGGTCATGAGACTCAAGCTATTGTCAAAGCTTTTACGTAATGAGATTGCTGCTATAATATGTTGCTGCAATATATGGCACCAAAGGAACAAGTAGCTTTTTTATAGGACAAGTAGATTTGTGAAGCAACCTGTCCCAAGGACAAGTAGATATTTTGTTAAATGTGTATTGTTCATAAATGTATCAGATTTCATATGACTACAAGTGAGTACATCACCCATTTTAAGAAATCCTCAGTAAGTAGTAAGTATTTTATTAGTTAAATATTGATACCTTCAATGCTCTTCTCTCATAAAGAATCACTACAGCTCATCTGCCATATTTCAACATTCTAACTGACAAAGGAAAGCATTATAACAAAGATGATAAACAAAAGAGATGGAACAAGGTTACATAACTGAAGGGGGAAAAGGGTACTGGTCAACAGGAGAGTTAAAGCTACATTACAACGCTCATCCCTTTCCACAGGAAGAAGCGTTTTCCAAATAAAGATGAACAAGAAAATACGATGATCAATAAATCTTTTAATTATATAGTCTTAATGACCTTTTGGCCTGTGTGGGTTTCTCTAGTTTTTGGCATGAAGAAACGGACTGGGCTTTTTTTTGGTTTTGTTTATATATCTTAGTCATTGAAGTCCCTCAGAAGGGAGGGACATTTCGTAATCCAATTGTGCTTCGAGTGTGACCATCTTCAAGCACAACTACATTGTGTTTCACCCTTGTTTTTCTCAAAGGCTGGTGAATATATTATCCTTTGCCATGCGACCTTAAGGTTTCGTAACCACCACCTATTCACCCACAGACCAATTTTAGGTTTTGACACCATGTTTGGTATCATACATCTCATCTCTTTGTGTTTGTTTTGGTGTTGTAGCACTCTAATCCCCACCTCCTGAATGTGGACCCATACTGCCTGTCCCCCATTGAGTCAAGAAGGAGACAATTTGTTGCCAAGGTGCTTTCAGATCTGGCTTCTATGGGCCAAGTTTTTATTCCCCCCACCCAGAGAACTGATCCTCCGTTGCCTGTCCACAAGTGGAAAACATAGAGCAGGTTAGCACAGAGAAGATAGCATGCACAGCAAATGCATTTCAGAGCAACATTCAACAGAACTAACAAGAACTCCCTCGAGAACCCTAATTATGCCAGTGCTACTACTATAGTAGGGCTGGCATACTAGCAATTTCAAGCCCTACTATAGAAATGTCCTTATTTTGCCACCTTTCTGCAGGTACTACATTCTGGGGCTGGAGGAAGCAGTAGCAATAGTTCCAGGGCTGTAATGCCATTGAGTCTGTGCAAACCTGCTAGCTTGCATGTTTTAAGGATTTTCACCAGATCTTCTCTAACCTTTTCCCATACTGAGAGAGGTTGGAAATGTACTCCTCACAAGGGTAGGAGTAGATATTCTTCCAGGGTTGAGAAAAAAGTGGTTGTAGGGAAATATAATTTGTAAATACACAATAGATTTTTGTATGAGCAAATCTACACATGCATGTTTGCTTGTGCTAAAATACAGTTCACAAATATTTTCTAGAAGTACAATTTCCGGGTCTACCTCTGTAAATTCTTGTGAATTCCTGAAATCCACTGATGCAAAGACATACTCCATGGGTGCACTTTTGTAACTTTCTTTAAAAATTGGGCCCCTAACTAGGTCTTGCATTAACCAATACATTTTGTTTTTATTAAAATTCTACTTCTCTCTCTATCCATCTACCTGCTTTACTGTGAGTGATATCATTATGCCCTTCTACAAGGAGAATCGTGGCTCACAAAGTAGTTTTGTTCAGTGCCAGGAACTACTGTGGCAATGTGTGCAATGTGTGCTTTTTCAGAACCCAATTGTTTTTTTGCTGTTTGTTACAATGGCAGGGGCCTGGGATTTTCCAGAACAATAAGGTGTTACAAAAACCATGTCTAAACAAGACACGCATTGAAAAAACCAAAGGACTGACCATCAATGTTGAATCGGTTGGTTTTGCCAGTTCTTGCTTATTTTCATGTTTCTCATAATCTTGTTGAAAATGGCTACACTGGTTTTCATTATGAATATTTTTTCAACATACTGGCAAGCATCAACACATTTAATAAATGATGCTTCAAAGAAATAGTACATATAATTTCACAGTAATTTAGCAGAACTTTTTTTCCTACTTGCATTTGTTTCTGAACATTTTATTTTGAAAGAAAAGAATCATGAATCTTGCTTTCAAGATTCTGCAAACATTTGCATCTAATCAGAGACCATTATGGGAGCATTATACGTAGCCTCATATTGTTAAACTTTTCAAACGTGTGTGTACACATTTTTTACTGAAACCACTGTCAGTTGTGCAGTGTGACCTTAAAACATTTATTTAGAGCGCTCACCCTAATAATAAAGGCTTTGCATTAATGACCCATAAATACAAGTTCAAACAGCATTAACATATGGATACAAATATTACCTCAGCTGCAGACTACTTTCAATTTGAAACAGGCAGCTAAAAGGTTTGTGCTGCAGGGGGTGTGATCTACCCATATCAACAGCAAAATAAACATTAAAACTTGTTGTTCTTGACCCCAAACAATATGTCCTGATCAGGTCTTAGGAATTCAACACCCCTGTGGCTCCCAAAAAGCATGTATGAAATTGGCTTAATAAGAATCAGTATGTGACTTTTGAAGGAATCCAAAGAAAAATAACTGAAATAATTACATCTCAAACTGAATATGCTGTTTATGTTTTAGAATGTGAATGCAAGCAAACAGTCCAAGTCAAAGAATGTATTTTGATTTGTATTAATCCCAAATTGTGACATGTAACAGATCCTCAGTTCGGAATTGTGAATACCTACCAATTCGGTATTAGGAAGGGGCGTGTTTAGGGTGCCCCTTCTTAATACCAAATCTCAGTGGTATGTGAGAATGTTTTATGATTGAAATGTGGTTGCAAAACATTCTCATTCTACCACCTACTTCAAGTAGGCGTTAACCCATTTGGAAATGTGAAGGTACCCCTTTGTGAATGTTTCCAAAAACATATGGACCACTGCCTACTCTTACAAAATGAAAAGAAAACTTTTCATTTTTCTTTTTTAAGTGCTTCCTGTTTTCCTTTAAGGGAAATAGGATGCATTTTAAAAAAAAAGGTTGCTTTATTAGAAAGCAATCATAGAGATGGCGGTCATGAGGTAGGTCCATTTGCGACCCACTAGGAATCACTAATGAAACTTAATGGAGTTTCATACAATAGGAATAACGATTTCCTAATTGCGTATTCCCAATGTTAGTACATCTGGCACCTAAGATAATAGCTATCCTGTAGCCAAACATTATTGGGAAGTTCTTGATGGAAATCTGAACCAAGTAACATAGTATGGTGTACAGTACTTTCCTAAAAATTGTGGTGGAAATTGTGAAAATATACGCAGGAATCATGAATTCAGAATGATCTTATTATAGGTCAGTATGATACCCGAGGGCACACCAAAGATGCCAACATTTATGTCCATTTCTGAAACACTAAAGTAAGATAATTAACTTTAATGTTGCACTTGATTACAGTCAAGGAAATTATTAACAATCTGACTTACTTAATGTGTTGCCATAGTTTGTCATAAGAAGTAACACATTGTAAATATAAGTTGAACATGCAATGTTGTGATACAAATGCCACAAAGAGAGCTACCCCGAGATTGAAAATATTGAGTATGAAGTAAGATCTTTGAAATTGAGCAGAGAGCTCCAGTTAGAATGGTTTGAGTGCAACATGTGAGTGATTTGTGCCAATGAATTTGTCTGATGTGACACATGCCTTCTTTTTCTAAAAAAAATAATTATTGGGAAAGCAAACATCTCTGTTCAAAAGTTTGCAAACTTTATCAGTGGATAATGATTTTGGACTCTTTGCCTTCCAAAAACATTAAAAATAACTGAAACAGTAAGGAAAGGAAAAGAAGTATGTTTCTATTTGTGGATTGTTTATATTATCAAGTATCCATTGGCATCATTCACAGTTGTATTTTACAGGCAATGATGGCCGCTACAGTTTCCAGATATATGTGACTTCAAACGTGAATTACCAGTTTTATTGAGATATACGACAGATTATACCACCAAATTCCAAGTTTGTTCTACTATTGGAATTCTTTGTGGTATGATGTAATGAATTATAATTCTCTGAACGTGAGTAGTGACTTCTTCCTATGAGGATACATTTTTGAATGTTACAAATCTTGACAATAAAGATTAGAAAATGGCAGATGGAAAACACCACTGACTTGCTTTGGTGGTGTGTTTCCTATTTTTTCTAAACGTGGCTGGAAAGGGTGATTTTCAAAATAGTGTATCCAAGAAGACAGTTTGGTCCAGGTGGAAAGCAGCACATTGCTAAAACGCATTGGTTGATTGTAGGTCCTAGATGATGTAAGTAAACTGATGAAAATTTATGCAAAATTAACGTGTGTGTGTGTGCGTTGAAGTAACAACAAAACACCAGTGCCTCTGACCACTTGCAGTGGCGTCTTGCAGTGGGCTGAGGCAACCCACAATAGACAGGTCTTTCAGGTCATAAAAGACATCCGCAGACACTGGTATGTTTATTATTAAACAACTTCCACCCGTCGAGTTTCAGTCCATTGGCCTTTCTCTCGGGCCATAAGTGATGTAGTTCCAAAAACGACAATATGTGTGCCAACATCAACAAAGTGTAAGAACCTCATCAAATCAAGTAAAATGTCAGACATCTTAAAGTGGAGCCTGTATAGAGAAATTGCATATCAAAATGATACAATCTTCATGATACACCATTTCACAGGATGTTTCCGAACACCTTTTGAAGTTAATACTTGAAACAAAATATAATGTGATTTCAAAATCAGAAATGTGAAATGTTAAACTTTAGTTTTTACTTCACAATGGACAAATGCAAAGCATGAAAAACATAGACAACACCTATTCTGTAAATCACAGTGCAGACATTGTGGGCATAATCGTTGCCCTGGCAGGCATAACTAGTAAAGTAAATCAAGCAAGGGAATCAAAAACAAGAATTCAGAATTAATTTAAAATATACATCTGCCCCCAAGAGGAGTATTGAATACGAAAATCATAATTAGCATGATACATCATTCTCCTGTATGTATGTATGTATGTATGTATGTATGTAATGATTGGAAAACATATAATGAAATAACAAAATCATAAACTGTAAACTGGATAATTTACTCCTGATGGACAAACATGCTGCATGAAAAACCTAGATAACGCCTGTTTATATAAATCACAGTCCAACCCACACAATACAATCTCATTAAGGGAGGGCTGGGAAGAAATACCCAATCGTGTGGAAGTCATTTAGTAAACATACGAGTTCTTGAAGTGGGTCTTTGGTCATCTTTTGTGACATGAAGGACCTTTACCTGTGCGTGTGTGTGTGTGTATATATATATATATATATATATATATATATAGCCTACTGGCACTGGTAGTTTTAGTTAGGACCTAGTCTCCATAGGGAAAGCATTTTTTGTTTTGGTAATAACTTTGGCGCCATTTGACAAATCTGACAAATCTCAAGCTGAGATCTGATTTGTTGCCAATACTTCAACCAGGAAGTATTGGCAGCCATTTTGAGACTCAGACTCAGCTGAGTCCCAAAACAAAAGTTAAGAATAAAGAAATGGGGGCAGGGTAGCAATAGCCTGACCCCTTAGGCCTGTAGATGGAATCCCCCAGGGACTCCGCCAGTGTCAACATTTTTTTTTATTTCCAATTTTCCTGTGCCTCTGCAGACGACCTGTGGATCCTGGGAAAAATTAGAAAAACAGACTCAAGTGCGGTCTCACATTTTTTAATACATTTTATGGAGAGGGGGAAAAATGTGGTCCCCCTCCAAGTGGCCGTTACGGGTCTGGGGACTGCCACCTCCCCGGGACCAGGCCAATGTTTAAGTGAGAGGAGGACTTTGCGTGGCCAGCTTCTGTAGGTGTTTGAGGGCCCGGGGGACCACCACCTCACTGGGCCTGGCCTTCAGAATAAGAGGGGGCTGCGTGGACCACCCTCTTTTGCCCATTTAAGGCCTTGTGGACCACCACCTTCCCAGGGCCACAATCATTTTAAATAGGGGCGAGTTCCCCCGCCCAGACCATATTCAGCCCCAGGGACCAC
This sequence comes from Pleurodeles waltl, assembly GCF_031143425.1. Classification (NCBI taxonomy): domain Eukaryota; kingdom Metazoa; phylum Chordata; class Amphibia; order Caudata; family Salamandridae; genus Pleurodeles; species Pleurodeles waltl. The sequence goes on from NC_090449.1 coordinate 731,403,711, forward strand.
CACCTTCCTAGGGCATGATCAAATTATAAGTTGGAGGGGGCCACGGGGCTCCGCCTCATGATCTGTTTTCAGCCTCGGAGATCACCACCTTCCCCGTGCTGGCCCTACAAAAAGAAAGGAGGGAGTCCCTCCTCCTAAAGCCATTAATGGCCCTAGGGTCCTCCAACCTGCAGGGGCCAGCTCCCTATGTCCCGAAATGTCTGCCTTTAGGACATAGCAGCATGCTGCTGCTTGATGAGAGCTATGACAGCTCCCACCAAGCAAGAGCAAACTGTAAGACCTTTCATCTTTTTCCTGCCCACTGTCAAATGGGCAGGAAAATAGATGAAGCAATTGCTCCCGCATGCAGATAGCAGCATTTCTTGCTGCTCCCTGCGTACAGGAGCAGTGAGACTGTGGGGTATTTAAGGCTCCCCGTGATCTATAAATGCAAAGATTAGACTAGAAAGCTGATCGAGGAACAGTCAGATTGCTAAAATTACACCAGATATGGTCACTGGAGGCATTGCCACCTATTCCTTTATGAAGTAGTAGCATAGAATGTGCACTAAACACATTTACTTAATGACTTAGCAGTTACTAATTACCCAGCAGAAAATACTCAAGTTTGGTAGACGTTTTGCACAAAACTGTCAAATCTTTTTGGATAAATAAGCAGGTGAGGATTCATTCTGGCACTCATTCCAACTTCGGCGGGCGGCGGAGGCCGCCCGCCAAAGTTCCCCCGCCAGAAGACCGCATCGCGGTCAAATGACCGCGGCGGTCATTCTGACTTTCCCGCTGGGCGGGCGACCGCCAAAAGGCCGCCCACCCGCCCAGCGGGAAAGACCCAGCAACGATGAAGCCGGCTCCGAATGGAGCCGGCGGAGTTGCTGGGGTGCGACGGGTGCAGTGGCACCCGTCGCGATTTTCAGTGTCTGCTAAGCAGACACTGAAAATCATTATGGGGCCCTGTTAGGGGGCCCCTGCACTGCCCATGCCAGTGGCATGGGCAGTGGCCAGTGGCATGGGCAGTGCAGGGGCCCCAAGGGGCCCCACAACACCCGTTCCCGCCATCCTGTTCCTGGCGGTAAGAACCGCCAGGAACAGGATGGCGGGAAGGGTGTCGGAATCCCCATGGCGGCGCGGCTTGCAGCGCCGCCATGGAGGATTCCTATGGCCAGGGGAAAACCGGCGGTTTCCCGCCGGTTTCCCTTTTCTGACCACCGCTTTACCGCCGCGGTCAGAATTGGCCAGGAAGCACCGCCAGCCTGTTGGCGGTGCTTCCGCGGTCGTTGGCCCTGGCGGTCCATGACCGCCAGGGTCAGAATAACGCCCATAGTGTTAAGCTCCAGGAAAGATGGTGCCCCGGGACCAAATGGGATTCTCCAAACTTTGTACTCATCAAATATAGGTCTATGGGGCCCTATACTCGCGACGGTTTATAACTGTGTGATACAGCAGCAGATAGTGCCAGATTCATGGCGGGGGTCCATAATAAATCCTAAACATAAAAAAGGAAATAGGAATGCACCAGAAAACTACCGACTGATAACAATCCAAGACATACAAGCAAAGTGTTTTGCGAGTTTATTACTGGATGAATTGAGGGAATGGGCAATAGATAGGAAGATAGTTTCATTGAATCAAATAGGGTTTACGCAAGGAGCAGCAACAGAAATCCATATCCTAACATTGTCCCTATTGATGGATAAACATATTCTCAAGAAGCAACAATTGTACCTTAGTTTTATTGATTTTAAATCAGCTTTTGATTCTGTGATATGGAACTTACTCTGGAAAAAACTTACACTACTGGGCATCCCCGCTGGTCTTCTTAAGACTATTCAGCTCTTGTATACTGATACGTGGGTGAGGATGTGACTAGGTGACAGATTTATTGTGTCAAGGAAAATATACACCTTTCAGGGATTAAAACAAGGCTGTATCCTGGCACCCTAATTATTTTACCAGTTTTTTGCAGATTTGTCATATGAACTTGAAGTAGTAAATTCTCACTACCCAAGATCAGGCCTGATGACTATATCAAATCTGCTATATACAGATGGTGTTGTTCTTATAAGTCAAACACAGATTGGATTACATAGACTAATGGGAAGGTTGGCAGAGTATTCGAAGGAGAATGGGCTAACTGTAAATCCAAAAAAGACTAAAGTAATGGAATGTAGTAGGAAAATAAGTAAGAAGCATAAATGGTTCCTGAATGGAGAGCAGGTTGAGCAAGTGCAATCTTACCGCTATCTGGGGGTACTGTTTGACGCACAGGGATGCTTTATCCAACACTAGGATGAAATAAGAAGAAAAGGGCTAACATTGTGTCTAGCTTTTTCAACCTTAAAAAGAACCCTGAATGGCCCTAGTATTCTACCTCTATTAAAAGTGATGTAATCTAAATTGGCACCCAGTCTAAACTATGGTGGTGTTGCACTGCATGGGCGAGATGCAGTATGTTTAAACATGAGTATAGTAAAAACATATAGGCGGCTATTTTTCCTACTGCCAAACGTATTGCCTACACAAATACGTCTGGAGTTTGGGTTATTAAACCAGATAATAGCCAGGAAAGGGGCCTATGTGAATAGCTGGTATCGAATTAAAGCAAACAATAGGAATGACCTATGCCAGGTTCTGGGGAAAGAACTTCAGAATAATAGCGGATACCCTCCCTCACTCTTCTTGGACTGGGCATAAACGATCTAGGGTTGTACCGAAGCTGGGAAAGTCATTTATCTACAGCAAGTTTCAAGAGAGTAGTAAATAATGGAATGAAAAGACTATCCATGCTGAAAGATAAATAAACATTATCAAAAAGATCACATGCATGGGTGGTGCTAAATGATTACAGTTTCTTCAACACCAGTTGTATTTTAAAATAGGCTGGTCTCCAGTTATAAAAATCGAATTCATGCATATCTGATTAGGGAAGATGGCGCGTGATAAAAGTGATTACTCAAAAGGGAGGGTGAGCTTGAATGAGAGTTGCAGGTGATGCAAATCTGGAAAGTGGAATTTGATACATCTCATATGTTTAAGCTCAGCCTTAATGCAAGAAAGAAAATGCCTGCTAAAAACTATTTTCAATCAACGTGGTGTACAGAACTGTAGACAAGCAGTAATAGCGTGTCTAAAACCACACGATCCCATCTTGAATTCCCACGTGGTGACATTTTTAAGGGGGGGCAGAGAAAAAAACATTACGAAGTAAAGTAACAGAATAATAGCAGTATCAGGAGAGAGATACTGCGAAATTTGGACTAACCCTGACACATTTCATATAGAATATGGAGGTTATACTTCAAGTCTACTTTTAAATGTTATTTTATTTAAGGAAGTTCCAAATATTTGTGTATTTTATTTGGTGATACTATGATTTTAATGATTGTAATGTTTTTTGTTAACTATACAATAAAGATTCATTCATTCATTCACCTGTTAGAGTTATCTCAAGTAACTATAACTCATGCCCTAAGGCAGTGCTTAATTTGTAAATAAAAAGGTGCCAGTGCCCAAAGCCCTCCTCTTCAACACGCCGCTGCTGCAATTAAATGTGTGAACATGGAATACTGAGGCGCCGTAATCCTGAAGCCGTCTTGGGCCTCTTCAATCCATTTAAGGCCACTCCCTGCCCCTTGCGCTCACTCTTGCAGTTTTCTACTTTCTTCCTTTGCAACGCTTTTTCGTTTTGCCCTTCCTCCGTCTTCCCCATATGTGTCTTTTGTTCGCAGCAAATGCTTGAGGAAGAAGAGTAAGCCCCAGCCCTAAAAAATAAGTGCCTGTGCTCAGCACCGGAAACAACAAGCACAAATTAAGCACTGCCTTAAGGTAACTATAACTCATGCCGCCATGCACAGTTTTTTCGTCAAACATTTTACTGAAAATATTACATTGAAATTATCAGTGATGTTATCAAAGATGTCATGAGTGCCTTAATTTGTGGGGTAATTAGCAGAGCATAGCGAGGGTGCAAGTTAACCTTACCTTAGGGCACGAGTTATAGTTACTTAAGATAAGATGGGTGTTTGAGAGTCTGAGTGGGTCTGTGAATGGGTGCGTGAGTGTCTGAGAGGGTCTGTGAGTGGGTGCTTAAGGGTCTAAGTTTGTGTGTGAGTGGGAGAAAGAGATTGAAAAAGAGAAATTGAGAGAGAGAGAGTGAGATGGAGAGAGATAGAGAGTTTTTTAGGCTTTGGTGAATGATATACATAGAATGAGATATTTCTGGACAAATTGAAAAGCAAAATGTATTTGTCAATTAAAAAGAGTGAGATCACCTTTTATTGTGAATCTTAAAATGTTGAAAATAAATTAAAGTGGGGAAATGACTGTACACTCCTAGACTAGAACCCTCACTTTTCAGTGCAAGGGTCTGAGACCTTAACCATTATGCCATAGGTGACTGTTGTCCTTATTTTAAGGCCCGCAGTCCTAGCCGGCTCCCCACATCCTACAGGATCCAGCATTGCTCCTGCAAGCACAGAGCTGTTTTTAATAGCAGCTTCCTGCTTGCGGTAGCAATATTTTCATCTGTCTTCCCCGCACGCATATTTGCATGCAGGGAAGACAGATAAAAACTCTGCTTTCTGCAAGGGGGAGCTGTTTGACAGCTCTCACTTGCAGAAAGCTGAATTTGTTTGCCTTTGCTTGGTGGGAGCAGTCAGTGCCCACCAAGCTAAAGCAAACAGCTATCTCCCAGGGATGGGCACCCCAGGACATAGCCGGAGCCACCCCTAGGGGTGGCGGTCCCCAGGGCCATCAATAGATACAAGAGGGGAGTGGCACGGCCTCCCTTCAACAACAATTGCCATTGGGAGGTGGTGGTCCCTGTGGCTTCAGGGGGCCGGGCAGCACCCTGTACTATTTGTGATTAGTGCCCCGGGGAGGTGGCAGTACCCGGGGCTGCATGGGGCCAAGTGGACTACAACACTGTGGGGGTCATTCTGACCCTGGCGGTCCGAGACCGCCAGGGCAAAAATGATGAAAGCACCGCCAACAGGCTGGCGGTGCTTTCTTCCCTATTCTGACCGCAGCGGTACCGCCGCGGTCGCACCGCCGGGGCCGGCGGTTTCCCGCCGTTTATGCCCCGGCGGTGATAATCCGCCAGGGCAGCGCTGCAAGCAGCGCTGCCCTGGGGATTATGACCCCCTTACCGCCAGCCTGTTTCTGGCGGTTTGCACCGCCAGGAAGAGGCTGGTGGTAAGGGGTGTCCTGGGGCCCCTGGGGGCCCCTGCACTGCCCATGCCACTGGGCCCCAGCCAGCTTTTCAATGTCTGCATAGCAGACAGTGAAAAGCGCGATGGGTGCAACTGCACCCGTCGCACGACCGCAACACCGCCGGCTCCATTAGGAGCCGGCTCCTGTGTTGCGGCCTCATTCCCGCCGGCCCAGCGGGAATGTCGGAATGGGGGCCGCGTGAGTGCGGCCACATTACCCGCCAAGGTCGGAATGACCCCCTGTATGTCTTTAAATAACCTGGGGAAGTGGTGTTCCTGCACTATTTGTATTTAGTGCCCTGGGGAGGGGGCAGTCTCTGGGGCTGTAGGGGCCGGGTGGCCCCCCACACACACAATATTTGTAGCCCCGGGAAGGTGGCAGTCCCAGGGGCGGTAGGGCAGGTGGCCCGTCTGCATTAAAATGGCAGTGCCCCTAGGACCCGGCCAACCCAGTGGCTTATTAAACAACAAGCACAGGAGCTTGTGCTTGATTTTTCGCATTCCTCTATAAAGAAATTTTGATTTTCTTTAGTTTCTCAACAACTACTGAACACATTTACATCAAATAACAATAAGGGCTCTTCCTGGACTAAGAGCTACCATTCTTCCAAATTTGGTGTAATTCCATCAAGTACTTTGGGCTCTATCGCTGTTCAAAATCCCAATGGAAAAATGAATTAGGAAAATATGTGTTTTGGTTCCCCCCCTTTTTCTCTGCCCCCACTTGACGGATCACCCCAAAACTTTCCCAACAGCAGCTGAAGTAAACATAATATTTTCTTGGGAAATTTCGTGAAGATTCATCAAACAGCGCTAAAGGTATAAGCAAAACAGAAAGCGCTTTTTCCATAGAAACTAGGTCCTAACTATAACTACCTAGTGGCGACTGCCACTATGTTTTATATATATATGTATATGTATATATATATATACATATATATATATGTTACAGAGTAGCGGTAGCCCCTTTGTAATTATAGTTAGGGTGCCAGGGATAGGGATTTTTTTATTTTTGTCCCTTTATAACTTTGCACCCATTTGATGAATGTGTGTGAAACTTTGCAGACCTGCTGCCCCTGTTTCATTTTGGGATTACTGAACGTTTCACAATGTTTGGTCAAAGGGGTGCAAAAAAAGGGATCTCAAAACAGGCTTAAATTCCAATTCATTTTCCATAGACTTTTGAGTTTCGCATTGTGCAAAAACCATCAGCTGAATTTTAATGACATTTTGCAGCTACAAGGCATCTTTGTTAGCTATATCAGTGGTTGCAGTAGAACAGTGGCACAACTCAGTACTCAGGGATGACAAGGTCTAATCTGATTGGCTAATGAGGACATCTCCAAAAACTCATGTCAGCCATGCTGTTTTATACAGCTCTTTTGCTGTGTTTTGGAATACGTATTAAAACTGCTAATAATGGTTTAGCCTCGTAATTTTAATTGTACAGCGTAGCTATAGTTGTGATATGCACAGTTAAAACTTTGGAGATGTATTAATGTTTTTTTAAAAATATACAGAGTACTGTGATACAGTCGCATGGGATTGTAGAGAGTACAGCGGTACCCATAAGTCTTTTAAAAATAGAACCTATACTTATAGTTATGTATTTATGCTCGTGTTATGTTGGCTCTTAAAAAATACTTTTATTATAACTGATTATTTTCAATTTAGATATGTTGTAGAAGGAGTTGGCACATTACTGAAAAGGTCGTTGCTAGTTGTAGTGAAATGGACACCATCAGAACAATAAAGGAACTATTTCAAAACAGAATGTTTGGGTGATACATGGAGAATGTGTTGTGATCATTTAGGAATACAGACAAGGTTTTGTTGATATGTCTGTGTGTTTTTTCATATTTCATATTTCGCACAATGTATTTCCCTTGTATCCTTTGGAAAATATTTGAATAAATAAAATGGGTGTGAGCAAATAAACTCATTAAAGATGTAAAAGCTTTCATCTAAATTTCGATTTTGACACCTCTGAAGTGACCAATATCATTCTCTTCACAATGAAAAATCCTAACACGGAAATTACAAAGCAATGAAATTAGAGGTGGGATGTCTGCGCCTCATCCCTGGTATCTAGTGGGAGAGCTCTGCTTTCCTACTAGGCTGCCCTCTGCCACTCTCCTCCTTTTCTCTGTTTCACTCTCTGTGTGCTCTCTCTTCCGTGTCTGCCCCCTTTGTGCTCCTTTTGTCATTCGCTCTCCACAGTGCTCCTTTTTCTGTACACTCTCTTTGATTTTCCCTCCCCTTTACTCCGTTTCTCCCCCGCTTCCGCCCCCAGCTGTCCTCTCATCCCCCCCTCACTACATAATGACAGCTGCTGTGCGGTAGGACGAGCAATACCACTGACCTGGTCAGGGAACTGCTCTGCCTCTCGTAGCTCCATCTGTAAGTATAGCCCTCATTCCTCTGAACTCCTGACCTCTGTCAGGAGTTCAAGGCCCTCCTCCACTGCAGGCTTCTGCCTGCGCCTCATCCCTGGTGTCTAGTGTGAGAGCTCTGCTTTCCTACTAGCCTGCCCTCTGCCTCTCTCCTCCTTTTCTCTGCTTCGCTCTCTGTGTGCTCTCTCTTCCATGTCTGCCCCCTTAGTGCTCCTTTTGCCATTCGCTCTCCACAGTGCTCCTTTTGCCTTTTGCTTTACACTCTTTCTTCGCTTTTCCCTCCTCTCGCTCCGCTCTCTCTCGCTCTCACTCTTGCTCTCCCCCTCTCTCTCTCTCCCACTGCTGATGCCCCTGGGGCCCTGCCCCTCCTCTCTCTCACGCTGTACTCCCACCGCTGCTGCCCCCGCGGCCCAACCCCCTTTTTTCACACCATTGTCACCCCGCTCCTGCCTCTTGCCTCCCACCTGTCCTCTACTCCCCCCTCCCTACTTAATGGGGGCCGCTACGCGTTAGGACGAGCAATACCACTGACCTGGTCAGTAAACTGCTCTGCCTCCCGTAGCTCCACCTGTAAGTAGAGCCCTCGTTCCTCTGAACTCCTGACCTGTGTCAGGAGTTCGAGGCCCTCCTCCACCTGCAGGCTTCTGCCTGCGCCTCATCCCTGGGGTCTAGTGTGAGAGCTCTGCTTTCCTACTAGGCTGCCCTCTGCCTCTCTCCTCCTTTCATCTGCTTCGCTCTCTGTGTGCTCTCCATTCCGTGTCTGCCTTCTTTGTGCTCCTTTTGCCTTTTGCTTTCCACTCTTTATTTGCTTTTCCCTCCCCTCACTCTGCTCTCTCTCTCTCTCGCTCTCCCCCCTCTTTCTCTCCCCTGCCGCTGCTGCCCCTGCGGCCCCACTCCTCTCCTCTTTCTCGTGCTGCACTCCCGCTGCTGCTGCCTCTGAGGCCACACCCCTTTTTTCACACCATTTTCGCCCCCGCTCCCGCCTCCCAGCTGTCCTCCATGCCCCCTCCATACTTAATGGTGGCCACTGTGTGGCAGGATGAGCAATACCACTGACCTGGTCAGTAAACTGCTCTGCCTCCCATAGCTCCACCTGTAAGTAGAGCCCTCGCCGCTCTGTACTCCTGACCTCTGTCAGGAGTTTGAGGCACTCCTCCACCCGCAGGCTACTGCCTGCGCCTCATCCCTGGTGTCTAGTGTGAGAGCTCTGCTTTTAGACTAGCCTACCCTCTGCCTCTCTCCTCCTTTTCTTCTCTTTGCTCTCTGTGTGCTCTCTCTTCTGTGTCTGCCACCTTTGTGCTCCTTTGCCGTTCGCTCTCCACAGTGCTCCTTTTGCCTTTTGCTTTGCACTCTTTTTTCATTTTTCATCCCCTCACTCCGCTCTCTCTCACTTTTGCTCTCCCCTCTCTATCTCTCTCCCTCGCCGCTGCTGCCCCTGCAGCCCCATCCCATCCTCTCTCTTGCGCTGCACTCCTGCCGCTGCTGCCCCGCGGCCCAACCCCTTTTTTCATGCCGTTTTCGCCCCCGCCTCCCAGCTGTCTTCTCCCCTCCCTCTCTACTTAATGGCAGCGTAAGGCAAGCCCATCTGCGACCGTCCGCGCCAGGAACTCGCTCAGGACTGGAACCCCTGGTTCTCGCCCCCCCCCCACTGCCGCAACACCCGACTCCGGTACAACGCCACCACCCTCCGCGCACTCAACACCGGCCACTCATCCACCTGCCTTCAAGCCACTCCGCCGCTCACCCGCGGACCCTTCTCCTGCCGAAACTGCTCCTTTACCAGCCTCCACGCCAACGACCCACCCACCAAGGCAGGACAAAACCATCCCAGATGCATCCCATTCAACACCTGCTCTGTCCACAAACATGCTGTCGAACTTTGAAATCTACTTGACTCAGCCTCCCCAGACATCGCCTTCCTGACTGAGACCTGGATGAACCCCTCCTCAGCATCCGACATCGCCATAGCCATCCCAGACGGCTACAAGATCACCCGCAGGGACCGCACCAACAGACCAGGAGGAGGCCTCACCATTGTCCACAAGAATACCCTCAGAATCATGACCAGCACCAAGGACACCCTTAGCACTGCTGAACACATGCACTTCCAGATCCACACCGACCCAAACACCACCCTCAGATGGACCCTCGTTTAGAGACTCCCACTGGCCTCCGACAGAAGTTCAGCGACTCCATCACCGACGTCATCAACACACACGCTCTCGCATCTACAGACTACATACTCCTCGGGGACTTGAACTTTCAGCTCGAGAACACTAACGACAACAAGTCTACCACCCCGCACGACAACCTCGCCAACCTCAGCCTGCAGCAGCTCATCACGACACCCAGCCACTCCACAGGACACACGCTAAACCCAATTTTTTCCGCCGGCAAACACGTCTCCTTCAGCCACACTACTGAACTCCACTGGACTGACCACCGCTACATCCACTTCTCCTTCGAGAAACCCACAACACACCGTCACCCGCAATGGATTTCCCACTGCAGATGGAACGAGGTCATCGAAGACCAACTGATCATTACCCTCTCCCAGAACCCACCTATCGACATCACTGACACTGACACAGCAGCCCGCACCCTCAGGCAATGGATCGACAACTGTGCCCACACTCTCGCCTTGATCAAGAAACCTTCTAACAGATGCACAGACAGAAAGGCCTTCTGGTTCACTGCCGACGTCCAAGAATCCAAGCAAACATGCTGATGACTCGAGAAGAATGGCGCCAAGATCAGAAACCGGACAACCACACAGCCTTCAAGAACGCCATCCGCAGATACCACCAACTCATCCTAACCACCAAGAGAGCCACCTTCAAAGAATGCATTGACAACACACACAGCTACAAGGGGCTCTTCAACATCGTGAAGGAGCTCTCCAATCCCGGCTCCAATGTCAATGACATCCCACCATCACAAGACCTCTGTGACTCCCTAGCCACCTTCTTCTACCACAAGATCGCAGACATCCATCCATAACAACTTCAATACTCAGACCCCCCCGTCAACCACCAACACCACAGACTCACCACCCACCAGCCTACTGCTCTCCTGGACCCACGTCAATGACAATGACACCATTTAAATCAAGAACACCATCCACTCCAGCTCACCATGCGACCCCTGCCCTCACCACATCTTCAATAAAGCAAGCTCCATCATCGCACCCCAACTCCAGAAGATCATCAACAGTTCCTTCGAGATGGCCACCTTCCTGGAGAGCTAGAAACACGCCAAGATCAACACGCTCCTCAAGAAACCCAAGGTGGACCCAAAGGACCTCAAGAACTTCTGTCCCATCTCCCTGCTCCCCTTCCTGGCAAAAGTCATAGAGACAAATTGTCAACAAACAACTGACCCATTTCCTCTCGGAGAACAACACTCTCGACCCATCCAAATCCTGATTCCGCAGCAACCACAGCACCGAAACCTCCCTCATTGCCACCACCGACGATATCATGACCATACTTGACAGCGGCGAAACTGCGGCCCTCATCCTCCCGGACCTCTCAGCCACATTTGACACCATCTGCCACCACACCCTACGCACACGCCTCAATGACGTAGGGATCTGTGACAGAGCCCTGGACTGATCACTTCCTTCCTCACCGGCAGAACTCAGAGAGTCCACCTCCTTCCATTCCGCTCTGAAGCCACCAAAATAATCTGCAACGCACCCCAGGGATCGTCCCTCAGCCCGACCCTCTTTAACGGCTACATGGCTCTGCTCTCAAATATCGCTTGATCTCACAACCTCAACATTGTCTCATACGCTGATGACACCAAGCTGATCCTCTCCCTCACCAAGGACCCCGCCATCGCCAAAAACAACCTCCACAAAGGAATGAAGGCCATCGCGAATGGATGAAGAACAGCTGCCTGAAACTGAATTCTGGCAAAACTGAGGTCCTCATCTTCAGCTCCACCCCTCCGCATGTGATGACTCCTGGTGGCCTGCCTTACCGGGAGCCGCACCGACACCCACTGACCAAGCACGCAACCTGGGATTCATCCTGGACTCATCACTATCAATGACCCAGCAAGTCAACGCCATCTCTTCCTCCTTCTTCAACACCCTCCACATGCTTCGGAAGATCTACAAATGGATCCCCACTGAAGTCAGAAGGACAGTCACCCAAGCCCTCGTAAGCAGCAAACTGGACTACAGCAATGCCCTCTACGCTGGAACCACGGCCAAGCTCCAGAAAAGACTGCAACGCATACAGAACACCTCCGCACACCTCTTCCTGGACATCCCCCGCCACTGCCACATCACAGCCTACCTGAGAGACCTACACTGGCTCCCCGCCAACAAGAGAATCACGTTCAAACTCCTCACCCACGCTCACAAGGCACTGTACAACACCGGACCAGAATACCTCAACAGACAGCTCTCCTTCTACACCCCGACCCGACAGCTTTGCTCTGCCACCATTGCCCTCGCCACCGTCCCATCCACAGAACGACCGCTGGTGGCAGATCGTTCTCCCACCTCGCTGCCAAGACGTGGAACACTCTTCCCACCCACCCATGACAGACACAGGACCTACTTACCTTCAGAAGTCATCTCAAGACATGGCTGTTCAAACAGTAGCAGCCCCCCCTCCCCTCAGCGCCTTGAGACCCTCACTGGTGAGAATAGCACTTTACAAATACTCTGATTGATTGATTGACTGATGTTATTCCACCTTAATCCCCTTTTTCTCACCTAGGTGATTTCAACATTTGGTACACCTAAATTATGCTCCATTCCTCTTCTTTTGGCATACTCTCTAGTCCAAAAATATAACTGTGTCAAATTATCCACACACAAAACATTTTCTTTTACCACAAGCAAATAACTTCAAGAAGCAGTTAGTCTCTGCAGTAAATTATTAGCCTACAACAGTGCCCAGTGATCTTGTTTGTAATATATTATACTTCTGAAAGAAGCATGCTGATTGGTTCAATATAACATTGGGATACAAACATAGCCCAAACAGTACAACTAAAGCCCATTCATTCTTAGAAAGACTATTCTGTTAACTTGTGACATACTTCAGAGTACAGACAGCTATTTCAGTAGAAATGAAGGTCATATAACCATATTCACCAATAGAGTGGCTGATTCAAAATTATCCAATTATATGGTTTGTTATAAATAACATTGTTATGTAACACTAATAACTATTGCATTATATTTACCAGTAGGATATCAACATTGCCCAAAAGTACTAAGGTGCTGTTTAGCTGTATTACAGCTGTACCCGAAGAGAGACTTAAAGATACACTTATTTGTTTCTAAGTGTTCAGTTATTAGGGGAATAATAGCAGTATTTATTTGCATCTAAGGTAAATTAGAAGAAATTGATATTGTATTTAATATTAAACCAATGTTACATATACACTAAGGGGGTCATTCCAACCCTGGCGGTCGGTGTTAAAGCGGCAGCCAACCCGCCAACAGGCAGGCGGTTAAAAAAATTTAATTCTGACCCTGGCGGGAACCACCAACACAGGCCGCCACTTTAACACTCCGACCGCCACGGCGGGGCAAACAAACAGCGCGGCGGTCACCGCCAACAGACAGGCGGCAGACAATGTACCGCCCACCCTATCACGACCCACCAATCCGCCACCTTTTCCGGGGCGGGAGCCCGCCGTTAAAAACACGGTGGAAACAGACCACGAACGGGAAAACGCTCACCTCTATACACTCCACGAGGAATCTGGACAGCATGGAACCCGAATTAAACATCCTACCAGCGATTGTCTACCTGCTCCTCTACCAGGAGCACGAACGCCGCCGCAGGAGACAACAGTGAGTACTGCACCTACGACACAGGGGAGGGGGGAGGAGAAAAGATTACGGGCACACACATACGCGACCCCCCCCCCCAAATCCCCACACACCAATGCAGAGCAACAAGTCAGATTTACACCCCCAAACCCCCCGGAATAATTCAAAGACAAAATAAAATGATCATTAAAATAGAAGTATATTAAAGCATATTTGAACTTAAGTGAAATATGAGATTTTTAAAATAAATAAATCACAACATGAACAATGTATACATAGTCCAAAAGTCCGGCACATATTGGCTACATGCCATTGTTCGTGGGCCAATGTGCATAAACACATGGGCAAAGCCCACACACGAGACCCGATTCCATTGGAGAGAACACTGCTGGGGCATCAGATAATAAAACCACAGGCACCTCAGGGGGAAGGGAAGGGGGGGCACCTCAGCCACAAGAGTCCACGATGCCAGATCCACGAGGGGCCTCCATGCCCACCGTACCATCCTGGGGAGTGCAAAGCCACAGTCTCTCAAGTCTCTACAGTGGGTGGATTGCCCACTGTACCATCCTGGGGAGTGCAAAGCCACAGTCTCTCAAGTCTCTACAGTGGGTGGATTGCCCACTGTCTCTCAAGTCTCTACAGTGGGTGGATTGCCCACTGTACCATCCTGGGGAGTGCAAAGCCACAGTCTCTCAAGTCTCTACAGTGGGTGGATTGCCCACTGTACCATCCTGGGGAGTGCAAAGCCACAGTCCATCTGGTGGATTACAGACTCCACTGGTTATGGAGGAGGCATGGTGCCCAGAGTGCTTCGTGAAGCCCTGCCCGACACAGATCCGGCCCTGCCAATGGGCCAGCGGTGCTTGAGATGAAGGGCCCAGCGGTGCGGTGCCTGACAGGAGGGGCCCAGCGGAGCTGTGCAGAGACGGTGGGGCCCAGCGGAGCGGTGCTTGACAGGAAGGGCCCAGCGGAGCGGTGCTTGACAGGAAGGGCTCAGCGGAGCAGTGCTTGAGATGAAGGGCCCAGCGAAGCGGTGCTTGAGATGAAGGGCCCAGCGAAGCGGTGCTTGAGATGAAGGGCCCAGTGGTGCGGTGCCTGACAGGAGGGGCCCAGCAGAGCGGTGCAGAGACGGCGGGGCCCAGCGGAGCGGTGCTTGACAGGAAGGGCCCAGCGGAGCGGTGCTTGACAGGAAGGGCCCAGCGGAGCGGTGCTTGAGATGAAGGGCCCAGCGGAGCGGTGCTTGAGATGAAGGGCCCAGCGGTGCGGTGCCTGACAGGAGGGGCCCAGCGGAGCGGTGCAGAGACGGCGGGGCCCAGCGGAGCGGTGCTTGACAGGAAGGGCCCAGCGGAGCGGTGCTTGACAGGAAGGGCCCAGTGGAGCGGTGCTTGAGATGAAGGGCCCAGCGGAGCGGTGCTTGAGATGAAGGGCCCAGCGCAGCGGTGCTTGAGATGAAGGACCCAGCGGAGCGGTGCTTGAGATGAAGGGCCCAGCGGAGCGGTATAGAGACGGCGGGGCCCTGTTCAGCGGTGCTTCTCACGGCGGGGCCCTGTTCAGCGGTGCTACTCACGGCGGGCCCTGTTCAGCGGTGCTTCTCACGGCGGGGCCCTGTTCAGCGGTGCTTCTCACGGCGGGGCCCTGTTCAGCAGTGCTTCTCACGGCGGGGCCCTGTTCAGCGGTGCTTGTCTTGTGTTCCTAGGGAACCAGATCTGGGCAATCATTCCCGCTCAGTCGCCATCCGAACTATCGCTTGCGGGGCCCTCCTGTGCTGGACTCCTGGGCCCGTGGGTGTCCTCCGTCACACCCCAAATGGGGCTGGTGGGGCCCTCCTGGGCAGCTCGCCTGCTGCCGGACTTGTCCGCCCTGCTGCCCTTGCCCCCCTTGGCCGAATCTCTGGGGCCCTTGCCTCCCTTTGTGGATGGGCCAGGTGACGGTGCAAGGGTGGTGTCCTTGGGGGCAGCCGTCTCAGGCCTGTCGCGCCGGCCCTTCCCTTTTTTGGTTCTTTTCCCAGGGGTGGGCTGGCTGTCCCCTTGCTGCTGGCCGATGTTCCTGCCCTAGGAGCTGGTGGACTCCAATAGCCCTGAACGATGGTCCTAGTAGCTGCAGGGCTTGTGGTGGCTGAGGTGCTGTTTGGACTCTTACGAGATGGAGGGGGTGGGTCAGGTGATGCAAAGAGGTTAATTTTGGAGAGGAATAACTTTTTAGGAGCAATGGGAAGGGTAGGTGCAGTGGGTATGGGAGTGGAGGGAGAGGATGTGGTTGTAGGAGAGTCAAGTGTGCTGTCTTTGGGTGCAGGTGCTTGTGCTGGAGGCTGTGGTGAGGTGGATGGCTGTTGGGTGGGTGGCTGCCGGCGTTTGTGTGGCTTGGAAGAGGGAGTGACAGACACACTGGGAGAGGACACAGGGGACGTGTAAATGTCAGTGGGGGTGGTGACTGCACGTGTGTGGACTGTTCTGGTGGGTGTGGTGGTGATGGACGTAGTGGCTGATGGTGGTGTGCATGCAGGTGTGAGTGGAGACGTCACAGGGAGGGAGGAGGGAGACGAGGAGGAGGGGGACACAGAGGAGGCAGTGGCTGTTGGCATATCTGCATGTGGATGTTGCTTGGGTGAATGCTTGTGTGATCTGTGGTGCTTATGTCTGGATGAGCTGCCCTTGGGTGTTGAGGTGTGTGCAGGCTGGTCTGTAGGTGTGTCTGGGATAGGCAGAGGAACAGGGGAGTGGGACTGGGTTGAGGAAGAGGGGGAGGCTAGAGACAGGGACAATTGCTGCCGTCAGTGCTGAGGCCAGAGCGTTGAACGATCGCTGATGGGCAGCCTGACCCGAATGAATGCCCTCCAGGTATGCATTGCTCAAATGCACCTCCCTTTCTACCCCCTGGATGGCATTCAAAAGGGTAGACTGCCCAACAATGAGCATCTGGATGAGGTCAATGATCTCCGCACTGAGGGCAGCAGGGGTAACTGTGGCAGGACCTGAGGTGCCAGGGGCGAAGGAGATGGCCGGCTTCCTGCCCGAGCAGCCACGGGGCGGAAGCTGAGGGGCTGCTGGGAGGGCGGAGCTGGTGCGCTGGGTGGCGGCTGTACCTGTTGTTGCGGTGGCCACGGATGTTGCCGCCACCACAAGGGAGCTCCCTTCCGAGGACATGTCGGTGTCGCTGACGTCTCCACGGGTCCCCGTTGTGGAGCCCCCCTCACCCTCCGTCTCACTGGTTAACTCTGAGTCGGTTGCAGGGCCCTCCGGGGCCATGTGAGATGCAGCTCCCTCGTGCCCCGATGCCACTTCTCCTCCGCCATTTGTGACGGGGGCTTGTGGGGGTGATGGGGGTGTGCAGTGGGCATGCTTTGGGGATGGGTGTCCTTACTTTGGGGACGCACGCAGGGCTAGGTTTTGGGATGGGTGGGATGTGATGGTGAGCCATTTGCAAGGAGTTGGTGTGATGGGGGTGAGGGTGGGGGTGAGGGTGGGGGTATGATTTGGCATGCAGGTGGGGTGGGGGAATGAAGTAGTGAAGATTTGACTTACCAGAGTCCATTCCTCCGCCTACTCCTGCGAGGCCCTCAGGATGGAGGATGTGCAAGACTTCCTCCTCCCATGATGTGAATTCTGGGGGAGTAGGTGGGGGTCCGCCGCCAGTCCGCTGTACCGCGATTTTGTGCCTTGATACCATGGAACGCACCTTCCCCCGTAGGTCGTTCCACCGGTTCCTGATGTCCTCCCGATTGCGTAGATGCTGTCCCACAGCGTTGACCCTGTCCACTATTCTGCTCCATAGCTCCATCTTCCTGGCAATGGTGGTGTGCTGCACCTGTGCCCCGAAGAGCTGGGGCTCTACACAAACTATTTCCTCCACCATGACCCTGAGTTCTGCGTCAGAGAACCTGGGGTGTCTTTGGGGTGCCATGGGGTGGTGTGGATGAGGTGAGGGGTGGTGTATGTGTTGTAGAGTGTGGTGAGTGTGGTGGTGTATGGTGTTTTGTGCGTGGAAATTGTGTGGGTGATGTTGTGATTTGCCTCTGTGTGATGGTGTACTCTATGCTGTGCTCTCTCTCTCTGTCCTTCACTTGCAATTGTGGTTGTAGGGGTTTGTGGGTGTGTGTTTTATATTTAATTGGGTGTGTGGGAGTGGTGTGTGTATGTGTCTCAGGTGTGTGTATTTTGAATTATCCAATGTGGTAGTGTTTTGTTAAGGTGTGTGTATTTTGAGCGCGGCGGTGTGTACCGCCAATGGAATACCGCGGTTGAAAGACCGCTGCAGGGATTTGTGGGTCGGAATGGTATGGGCGTATTTCTGTTGGCGTGACGGTGGAGGTTTGGTCATCGCCAGTTTCCCGCTGACCTTTGGTGTGGCGGACTTTTGTGGATGTCGGGTTTTTGGCGGTTTGCCAGTTGTGGGTCAGAATGACCGTGGCGGTTTACCGCGGCCGCAGCGGTGTTATGGCGGCCTTCTGGCCGGCGGTAAGCGACTTTTACCGCCGAGGTCAGAATGACCCCCTAAATCTTTATACGTCATTGTACTTGTTAGTAATAGTAATCCAGTGAAGTGAACAATGTAAACAGGAAAATGGTAAGAGTAATATAAAATTTTGCAGAGCAAAAAATGAGTTTTCTCTCAGAATGTGCTTGTGGATGTAAAGGATTATCTCAAACATGCAACTTTGTATAAAGAACATACATCCAAAAAGAAACAGGTGATTTATTTTTTGATGTATGTCATACAAGGAGGAAGAAAATTAGAAATAGTATCTCTAAAACAGTTTAACAACAGAGTACTTTCAAATTTACTACAAAACAATACTTCTTTTAAACACCATACTGCTAAACTGAAACATAAACTATATGTTCAGTTCTTTGTGAAGAAAGCCTTTGCAGAGAAAAGGAAATTATTTATTTTAGCAATGAATCACATGAAAACATTAACACATTTAATTTAAAATTTTAAAATGTCTAAGGTAGGCAAAAGGAAATTGAAGCGCTTCAATTTCTCAAACATATTTGGAGGATGGTGGAGACACTTGTCCAGTAGTGAACCATACTTTCACAAAGGTTACCATACATATAGTAATTGGTTTCCAGCTGTAAATAATGAAGGGCATTGCTATGAATGTATGCATGCATCTATTGCTGGCTTAGAGAAATAAGTGATCAATGTTATGGAGCACTCACAATAGGATGTTGAGGAAAATGAAGTAAACATCCTGCCTACCAATGGAATTGCACCTCTGTATTCAAAGTGACAACAAATTGTATGGAAATAATATTAAACTTGAATACCTCTTTTAAGAAAAAACATTTACAAGGCAAAATTAAAACTTTGCAAACCTTGGACAACTGTCTATTTCACAATTTTTCACAGATGCAAAGGCATAGTTTAGGCTGCTTAAAAAATGATAAGTGTAATTCTACTTTTCATTACATTATAATACTTTCAATGCTTCATTTCACTATCCTTATATGAACTTCATATTTAGTGAAAGGCCCTGAAATACATTTGGAGGTAATTACTGATGCTTTAGAACACTGTAATGCAGAGAAAGTCCTATTAATTACAAACTATATTGAGTCAAAATACTTTGGAGGTGACTGTGAGGATCGCACCTCCACATGTATATTACACATACAAACTACAGTAAATGATACAATTATGGACATCACACAGTATAAGTGGGGTATTTTGGTATTTCATGAAACCATTGCAGAACTGCAAAATAAAGTCTGTATTTCTAGACGCACGCATTATGGAAATGGAAAACAAATAAAATGTATCAATTTAATTTAACAGAAAACTATGCTGGCTGGAGTAGCTTGGAGATAACATTGCATGTACCTTATTGTGGAAAACCGATATGTCTGTCCATAACTTTATACCTTCATGGAGTAATTTGGAAATGTACCTTGTACCTCTTGAATTACAAAATTTGAAATTCATATGAAAGTATCTTAATTCAAACTATTCTCTTCTAACTATTATTACAATGCAACCAAAATCAGCAAAATTTCAAGCATTATGTATGCACTAAAAAGAAAGATTATTACCCTACCATTAGATGTTTAGAAAAATATTGACATTGGAAATACAGCGCTAATTAGAACAAACTTTAGTTATGTTGGTTGATGGAGTTCCTGCAAAAGATTAAACAAATGGAAACAATTTCAAAAATACAAGATGCTATTACATACTTGTTACAAAGTAACATGCACTACAATAACTTTCAAGTTAAAGACTTCCTTGATACACAAGACCTACAACTTCTAGAGGTCACAAATGTAGGGCAGTTTAAAAAAATTAATAACAAATAGTCTGAAAAAATATATGCACAATACAGCATACGCCCATTGCATTCTAAAGATTTACTGGGTGATGCCATAGAACTTGATCAAATGAGAGAAGCTACAGGAAATCCTGTTAACATTTGGGAAAAAGTCTAGAGGCTCGATGAACGAAAGAACAATTGCTACAGGTGAGGTAGATGTTGTAATGACAAAAATGCATAAGGAAGGAGAAAACTTTGAGAACATGTTGTCACAATTAAATTGCGATAAGTGTGCATTATTTGAGGAAATTAAAGGAAGGGTTGATCATGACTACAACATGAACGTAGTTCATGTACACATTCCGAATATGAGCCTATATTGAAATATATATCAGGTCAAGCTGGCACAGGTCAAAGTTTCCTTATAAAAGTGATAACAGCTCACCTTCAACAACTTGCCAATTCACCCTTATCTTGTTTAGTTACAGCTTCAACTGGATTAGCCACATACAATATCAAGGCAATTACATTACATTGACTACTATTACTACCAGTGGAGCACAATAATAAACTTGAAAATTTAGCAAGTAGTATTACTTCTCAGGAACTTTGTAGAGTTCTGAAAAACACATTTGGAATATAAACAAGGGTAGTATGGTATCCAACTTGATGCTGTTTTTTGTTCACTTTGGTATGACAGAAATATTGAAGACAGAACATGGTCATCTGTTTGGTGGTAAACACATTATTGTTTACGAAGATCTGTTTTAACTGATTCTTGTAAAAGGAGACCCAGTTTTTAAAACTGTGACAGCTAAAGAAACAACAAACTGCTTAGGTAGTGTAGGTAATGTTAACATTTGCTTACATTTCTTATACAGTGAACTGACACAACATATGAGACAAGCAGATGACGAAGAATATGGGAAGATTCTGAATGATATTAAGCTACAGATTGTTTCAGAGACTACCAAAAAGAAACTTCAGAGAAGAAGGATATCAACTTTATTGCCCAATTTGAAAAGTGCTGATGAAGTTATGTATTCACTTCTTTTACAATCAATACCTGTTGATGACAACCTTAAAATAATGCAATGATTTAAATATGGAAATGTTAGAAATGGAAAATCAAGAAATTGTACATTTACCTTGCAAGGACTAATTTGAAAGTTATGGTGCAAATACACCTTTAACTAAAACATTATTTACAATCTTATTACAGATAGAGAAATCAGTGTTACGAACAGCCGGATGAGAAAAATAGCTTTTTATATGCAAAGATAGTTGTGGCCTTTATAGGGCCTGGGAGCCCAACCCCAGGGATTCAACATACAAAAAAAGGGAATGGGGTTGTGCAGTTCCCCTCCCCTAGTCTCTTTAGGCCTTGGGGGCCCGAATCGCCCAGGGATTTATTTTCAATAAAGGAGTGGGGGGTGGTGCACCCCCCTCCCAGAGCCATTAAATGGCCCTGGGAACCCACCGCCAAGGGCCACTACTTATCTTAAAGGAAGGGGGCTGTGTGCCTTAATAACACCCTAGGGACTCCATAACCCAGGGCTGTGTATCTTTTTATGGGGAGGGGGCTGACCGGCCCACTTTCCCAAGTTGTTTCCAGCCCTGGGAACCCCATTCCCGTGGACCCGCATTAATTACAGGTAGGTGACCTGATGCCCAACCTAGGCACTCACCATCCACCATGTTGGGAGCAGCATACGGGGAGCTGGATGGGGCTGCAGAGCCCTGGGCCTCTCCCCCTTCCTCCCTCCCCCCCAGCCAGCTACCTGCATGCTGCAGGAGCCACTGCAGGAGCTGCCATTGCTTCTGCCAACAGGGAGCAGCTACATATGCTTCTCCCTCCAGGCTCCCCCCATAGTCCCAGCAAGCTCCCGGAATGCTGCAGGCCCTCTGCACTTGTTCTCACCGCCATGGAAAGCTGGCAGAGAACAAGGTTAAAATCAGCAGGCCGGGCTGAATTTATCGCCACCCTGGCTGATTACAACCAGTCCTGCCGTCAGCCCATCAGAATCTAGGATCCTGGCAAGGATGGCGGTAGGTTGGTGGGTCTGCCCGTAATGTAGCGGTCAGACCGCCCTAGCCACGGCTGTCTGACCACCACTGTGAGTCTGGCAGTCCTAGGACTGCCAGATTCGTAATCAGGGCCTAACTCTCCGGGAAGGTGTCTAAGTCCTTGAGTCCTGTAATGGTTGTCAGCAATATTTTTCTCAGCCAGTCAGTGCGCTCGCTCCTGTGAGAGTCTAGCCCCCGTGGTAGCAAATTGGCCTGTGGGGACAAAAGCTCCCTGGGCCAAGCAGAATGGTCTATTTTTTTTAATTGAGTTTTAGGTACCAGATATCTATATTTATCTAACCTTAATTTCTCAAAGACTACAGAAGGGATTTACATCAAATCACAAAAAACACAAGTGGACCAACATCTAGCTTTCTGACAAATTTAGTGTAATTCTGGTCAGTAATTTTTGCTGTAGCCCTGCCTAAAAAAGTCAATGGAAAATGCATGATGATTTTGAATTTTAGGACCCCACTCTTTTCTCAGCTGCCGCTTGAAGGATCACCCCAAAACTTTCCATACACAAACTAGTCAAAAGTAGCACCTTTTCGGAAAGTTTTGTAGACATTCATCAGACGGTGCTAAAATTAAAATGACACACAAAACGCTTTTCCTATGGAACACCTGGCCTAACTATCCCTACCCAGTGGCGACTGGGTTATATGAGTGAAAGAGAGAGAGCGAGAGAGAAAGAGAGAGAGAAAGAGAGAGAGAGAGAGAGAGAGAGAGAGAGAGAAAGGGGATGCATACAGTTAGCTATGTCGCTGGTCCAATATTGCCATTGAAAGACAATACGATTCAAGGCTAAGTAGTTGTTTGTGAATTCATTAGAACACTAAGATGGCAATATAGGCTCATATTACATGTTAACTGTTAGGCAATTTCTATGTCACATGTTGGTGTAGCTATCTGGAATATGTGATTTTTGAAACAGAGAAATGTTTATTTATATTGGTATGTGAAAGAGAGTACAGCAGTGTTTGGTTGCCTGCAGTAAAGGAAAAGAACAGTACCTAATTATGTAATTAAAAATGACTTTCCTCACCACATAATTTACATAAAACTGCTGCATAATTTGGTCCGCCATTGTGGTAGTTCTGCAGAGCCATTTGGTTCCGGATTTTTATAACGCTGTATTTATTTTGTGCAATAGAAGCACCCAACATGTAACGTACATACATACATATACATATTTATAACTTGCAAAATAACTGGTAACCATTACTCATGAGGTCAAGTGTGATGGCATGAGCAAGATGAAATTACAGACACTGAAGGAGATGAAGAAGATGGTCCTCAAGGTCTTTGTGAGCATTGTCTGCCATTCCATCAAGTAGGTTACCTGCAGCCACACTTAATCCCAGCTGACCAGTTCTCCTGCTTCTTACAAGATGGTGAATGTACCTCATTTTGCTATGGGACAGGTACCTGAGTTGCCAGTCAACGAAAAGCTCAGAATGTCCTCCATAACTCATGGACCGGACATTCATAGATTATTAGAAGTCCTGCCTTTGTAAGGTATACACATCTGTAGTCTTGTGGTAGGCACTGTGGAGTTTGTGCACTAAAACAAAATTGACCCCACTTTGATTGCTCCCAGTAAGGCTGACTATGATGGCAGGCCAAACCTAAGGGAATATGTTTAAGAAGGTAACTTAGAGTTTTATAATTTTAAAGAGCCACATATTTGTTGGTAAACTGTGGACTATTTCCAGAGATTACTGACTCGTCACACTTAAAATGGTGCCCAAAGAATGCGCCAATAGTATAGAGATAAAGGACTCACAACCATCAAAATGACACCTATAGTACCCAGCTCCTGAACTGGGAGCATGGGCTTTGAAAGTCATGGAGCCAAATTGGGTCCCCTTTCATGGTCTCTGGTCTTGGTATCAAACCGCCAACACATATAGATTTGTGGACCCTGCAATATTAGCATTTGTTTTAATTTTTGTACAATGAGGGGCTATTTGAGGTTCCCACACTAAGACTGTGGCTCAGGATGTTCTACCCTTACTCCCTTATGTTCCTGTTGTAATTGTTTTTCAGGACATAAGTTGTGCACTCCATGTCCTGTAATGGTAGCCACAAGAAAACATTTTCACTTGCAGCCAGTCAAGCAGATTTACTGATTTGCAAACAAAAATGGGCAAGGTGGAAAAAATGACCCCTTGTCCAATGAGTGGACTTTATTTGTTTTTATTTTGTGTGTGAAGTGCACTTAAACCTGAGTTTGAGGGCAGTATGTAGACCAACTGTGCAGATATCTTTAACTTCTTAACCCACAAACCATATTTAAAAACTAATATTTCAAAATTTGAAAAGATCCACTTTCATGCCAAATTTGGTCCAGTTTGACGAATCTGCACAAAACAACAAAAAAAAAAGTACAACCACTTTGGGTCCTTCATGGCAAGTTTCGTTCAGATCTGCCAAGCAAGGGCCAAAAAAGGGGAGGTCCCAAAGGGGCTATATCTGATTTTTCCACCTTATCCTGGCATATTAAACTGGCCTAGAAGAAATATTTATCATTGGATGGGCTTACCTGGCAATTTAGCAGCCAGGTAACATCTGTTTTCAAGTTAAGTTGCATTCTTTATTTATTATGTTTTTCATGCATTTTGCTCCCAATGTTTAAAAACTTTTGGATGAAAACACTGTGAGTGTCTAGTATGGAGACACAGAGTGTGCTGCATGCACACCGGGTGCCCGAATGTTTACGGATGCCCAAGTAGGCTGGTGGGAGAGGACTTTCCCCTGAATGGTATATGGGCATATAACATGCCCGAGTTGACCTAACTGCATGTAAGATTTGTGACTTTATGTTGGCCCACTAGGATGCTAATCTAGTGTGCGCACTGTGACCTAGGCCTGTTAATGATAATTCCAAGGTCAGGACCTGTCTGTGACTTGGGAAAGTGCACCAACTGTGCCTTCATAAACGACAGGGACTACTATACTTGGTTGATCATGTAAAGCTGTAGTTGCAGCATACCAATTTTTTGTGAATTATTAGTACTGACCAGATAGTTTACCTCTGTCAGAAGGGAGTGTGATCTACTGACCGCACACATGTAAGGATTTGCATTAATGTAACCACAGACCCTTGCTCTGACATGCTGCATGCGTGCTGAGTGTGTGTATGTATGGTGAATGTGTAGCACACACAGTATCCAGATTCTGCGGATGGTGGGGGTCCCAGCCCTGGGACCAGTGGGATCCATTTTGGATAGCACTGGGTTTAGCACTTAACAAGATGGAGGGTGGATACATTTTCCCCAGACAGTGGAAGTATATTGATTGCATTCCTGTGGATAGGGCAAGATCTAGCCACTTAAATCAGAAAGGAAGGCGATGGGGTTGGATATTCAATGAGGTCCTTTTAGCAGTGGGCTGCTGATTAGCTTTTCCTAAGCACTGCTGTTTGGTAGAGAGCAGGCCTGAGGGGTAGGCCAGTACAGTTCTGCTGCTAATGGTGAGGAAGGTTCAGGGCAGGACCTGCCCTTTGGTCTTTCATTGATTGCTGCTTCAGAAAGTCTGATGCCAGCCAGATATAGAGATCTCACACTTCATTGTGCAATTTCTTGGATATTCATGCTTGGATCCAATTTCATTTTTACCTGTTGTGGAAGACTTCAACTTGCAGGTCTCTTGTTTTCTTCAAACTAGAAGCTGAATGTAACCATAGTGGATCCGTTCTCATGAAATTCATATTGCTTGTAGGAGAGTGCTAGCTGAAATGCAACAGTGTAGATTAGTGTAATGTACAAGGTCGTTTAAACCGGTGAAGACAATTGAGCTACTGACCAAAATATGTGCAAAGAATTACAGAAGGATGAAATCATACCGGACGTGCTACCTCCGAAGACGTCAATTACATGGACCAATAAAATGTCTGTAAAATAATATGGGGTGAAAGATTAATGACATAATCTGTTTTCTAATAGGGTAAAGATAGTGGGGTATAACCGTAAATCAATGAAATTTTAGGGGAATGTACTACG
Source organism: Pleurodeles waltl (assembly GCF_031143425.1). Taxonomy (NCBI): domain Eukaryota; kingdom Metazoa; phylum Chordata; class Amphibia; order Caudata; family Salamandridae; genus Pleurodeles; species Pleurodeles waltl. The sequence goes on from NC_090449.1 coordinate 731,429,435, forward strand.
AAAAAGGATAAAAACCCATGACATAGGGAGCCATTTAGGTGTGTTAGGGAATGCTATTGATTTTATCCAGAAACTTTGTCACTCTGTTTGCTGATTTTCTTAGAACCATCCTCTTCCTTAGATTTGCCCATTTTATACTTTGCCTCCTTATGAGGGAAGTGCCCCTTTTCCCCAGAACTGAGTCTTAAATGATGGCGAATCGACTGATGTCCTGAAGATGAAGACTGAACCTGAGTGCTTACCTAAACCTTGGACGGTAACTATGACAATGCAATTGTGATTTGTCTGTTTGCTTTTCCTTTCTAGGTACCAACTGCTTACTTTTGACAGACACCGTAGATAGATGTTTTCCACATTGGTGTTGCAAATTGTTTTGCATGAAGCCCAACATGCTAATGCTAATCAGTGGTTAGAACAGGGGTTCACTAAAACTGACGCAAATAGACCAACAACTGAATCTATGCTTTGTTGAACTGACGCGTTGATGACACTCTGCTAAAGTTGATCTATGTACACACCGTGTTATGTTCTGATGTTTGCGATTCTTGCCTTAATGAAATCTTATCAGAGTTGCCATGTCGTGACTATCCTGTTTTGTTTCTTGGTTATGAGATTAACAGAATTGTAACTAATAGGGAATAAAACTCATAACATTCTACTAAACTGGTGTGGTTATTCATGACTGCAAAGTCATGGTGGTGTCTTGAATCGATTAATGTCTTTGACTAAATTGAAATGCATTGTGGTGATAAATATTGATGATATGATTGACGTATTGATTGACATATTGATTAAGTTATCTCGTCCTAAGGTGTCTCTCAACTGGGTCAAAAGATTCATTGGCCTAAAACGAGTCCTAATGTTTAATGAATTATCATAAAGTGACGCGTTACAGTTCTGGTAGCAGAGCGACGGTTTGGCCCTCTGGGGCCCTAGGACGGAGAATTATTATTTAGATTGTTTTTCTGAGATAATGCAAACTGGAGATATGGGGGATCATTACAACCCTGGCGGACGGTGTTAAAGCGGCGGTAAGACCGCAAACAGGCCGGTGGAAAAAAAAAGGGAATTATGACCGTGGCGGAAACCGCCAACAAAGACAGCCACTTTAACACTCCGACCGCCACGGCGGTACAGACAAGCAGCGCGGCGGTCAACGCCAACAGACAGGCGGGAGACAAAGTACCTCCCACAGTATCACAACCTACCAATCCGCCACCTTTTCCGGGGAGGATTCTCCGTGGATAAAAACACGGCGGAAATAGCCTTTTCAATGGGAAAACGCTCACCTCTACACACTCCACGAGGAACGAGGGCACCATGGAGCCGGAACTCCATATTCTTCTGCACTAGTCTTCCTGCTCCTGTACGATCATCAGCAACGCCGGCGCCGAAGACAACGGTGAGTACTGCACCTACGAAATAGGGGAGGGGAGAGGCAAAAGTCAGGGACACACACACGCAACACCCCTACCCCCACCCCGACCCTCACCCACTACAACACACACACCAATGCATATCCAAACATAACAGTAACAACCCTAAAAACCCCCGGAAGAATGCAAAGAGAAAAGGAAATGAGTGCAACCATTGTAATGTACCAAAATACAGTAACCAAATATATACAGATATATATACACATCCAACAAAAGATACATCACGATTAGTAGTGCAGGTATGCACCATTCAATGTCCGTGGACCACTGGGCCCAAAATGCATGGGTGAGGCCCACACACGATACCTGAGCAAAATGGAGAGAACACTGCTGGGGCATCAGATCGAAATACAACAGGCACCTCAGGGGGAAGGGAAGGGGGGCACCTCAGCCGGATGACAGCACCACGCCAGATCCACGAGGGGGCTCCATGCCCATTGATGTATCCTAGGGAGTGCAAAGCCACAGTCTCTCAAGTCTCTACAGTGGGTGGGTTGCCCACTGTACCATCCTGGGGAGTGCAAAGCCACAGTCTCTCAAGTCTATACAGTGGGTGGGTTGCCCACTGTTCAATCCTGGGGATTGCAATGCCACAGTCTCTCAAGTCTCTACAGTGGGTGGGTTGCCCACTGCCATATCCTGGGGAGTGCAAAGCCACAGTCTCACAAGTCTCTACAGTGGGTGGGTTGCCCACTGTACCATCCTGGGGAGTGCAAAGCCACAGTCTCTCAAGTCTGTACAGTGGGTGGGTTGCCCACTGTACCATCCTGGGGAGTGCAAAGCCACAGTCTCACAAGTCTTTACAGTGGCTGAGTTGGCCACTGTACCATCCTGGGGAGTGCAAAGCCACAGTCTCTCAAGTGGATGACAGTCTCCACTGGTTCTGGAGGGGGACTGGTGCCCAGAGTGCTTCATCCTGCCAAGGACTGAGGTAGTGGATGCATGTCCCCACTGATTCTGGAGGGGGACTGGTGCCCAGAGTGCTTCATCCTGCCAAGGACTGAGGTAGTGGATGCATGTCTCCACTGGTTCTGGAGGGTGACTGGTGCCCAGAGTGCTTCATCCTGCCAAGGACTGAGGTAGTGGATGGATCTCTCCACTGGTTCTGGAGGGGGCATGGTGCCCAGAGTGCTTCATCCTGTGCAGGACAGACGGAGTGGATGCATGTCTCCACTGGTTCTAGAGGGGGACTGGTGCCCAGAGTGCTTCCTCCTGCCAAGGACTGAGGTAGTGGATGCATGTCTCCACTGGTTCTGGAGGGGGACTGGTGCCCAGAGTGCATCACTCTCACCGTGACGGTCCCAGTTCCGTCACTACACCTGCCGCACATGGGCTAGCGGTGCTTGAGTTGGCGGTGCTTGCCCTGTTCAGCAGTGCTTGCCCTGTTCAGCGGTGCTTGCCATGGCGGTCTTTGCCCTGTTCAGCGGTGCTTGCCCTGTTCAGGGGTGATTGACTTTGCTGTCTCTGACCTGTGCAGCGGTGTTTGCCATGGCGGTCCCTTATTGCCCAGCGGGGCTGTGGCTGCCGGGGCCCTCCTGGGCGCTGACTCTGGCGGTGGTCTCCTGACCAGTTACGATGGGACTGCCCTCCTGGGCACTGACTCTGGCAGTGGTCTCCTGACCAGTGACGATGGGACTGCCCTCCTTGGCACTGACTCTGGCGGTGGTCTCCTGACCAGAGACGATCGCTGGCGGTAGCCTCCTGGGCAGCGGGGATGATGGCGGCCTTCTCCGCCGTGCTGCTCTTCCCAGACTTTGGCGCTTTCTTCTGCCCCTTCCCCACCTTGGGAGGAGTCACAGCTGACTTGACACTCCCCCGGGACCCTTGTGAGTGGATTTGCCGGCTGGAGTCTTCCCCCTATCCCGTCGGGCACTGTCCAACTTCTGGTGCTTCACAGGGGGGGGGCTGGCTGTGCTTTGGCTCCGTGTCACACTGGCTGCCCTGGTGCCCGGTGCACTCCACATACCTCTAACAGGCACCACTGGTACCGGAGATATTTTTGCTGAGGTGCTAGTACGGGACCTATGAATAAGAGGGGGGGGTGGTGGGAAAGAGGTCAACGTTGCTCAGGAAAAGTTTCTGACGAACACTGGGGCGGGTAGCTGGAGGGGACTGGGGAGTGGAGGAAGAGGAGGTGGTTGTAGGATGTGTAACTTTTGATGGTTTGGGTGCAGGTGCATGTTCCGGAGGCTGTCGTGAGGTGGATGGATGTTGGGTGTGTGTGTGCCCGCGTTTGTGTACTTTGGGAGGGGGCGTCACAGACACACTGGGAGAGGACACAGGGGACGTGTAAATGGTAGTGGGGGTGGTGAGTGAAGGTGAGCGGGGTGTGGTGGTGGGTGTGCTGGTGCAGGTTCTAGTGGCTGTAGTGGTAGTGCATGCAGGTGAGTGTGTAGACCACACTGGGAGGGAGGAGGGAGACGACGAGGAGGGGGACACAGTGGAGGCAGTGGATGTTGCTGTGTCTGTATGTGGGTGATGCTTGTGTGAGTGCCTGTGGGATGTGTGGTGCCTATGTTTGCCTGAGCTTCCCTTGTGTGTTGATGTGTGTGCAGGCTGGTCTGATGGTGTGCTTGGGATAGGCAGAGGTACAGGGGATTGGGTCTGGGTGGAGGAAGTTGGAGGGGGGAGGCTAGAGACAGGGACAATGGCTGCCATCAGTGCTGAGGCCAGAGATTGCAGGGTTCGATGATGGGCAGCCTGACCAGAATGAATGCCCTCCAGGAATGCATTAGGTGTCGCAACTCCCTTTCTACACCCTGGATGGCATTCACAATGGTAGACTGCCCAACAGTGAGTGACCTGAGGAGGTCAATGGCCTCCTCACTGAGGGCAGCAGAGGTGACAGGGGCAGGGGCTGGGGTGCCTGGGGCGATGGTGATGCCCACTCTCCTGGGTGAGCGGGCACGGGGCGAAGGCTGAGGGGCTGCTGGGAGGGCGGTGCTGGTAGGGGGTGTGGCAAAGCGAACGGTATAAATACAACGGAGAGATATTGTGGTGACAGGTAAGTGGTTTATTTTTCAAGTGGGGTGGCAGTTTGTTTATTGTCCGTAGGTTTATAGGGTTTTTAAAGTCTCTAGTGGTCGTCTTCCAATCTTCTTATTGGGTTTTTATTCTCTTCTCTTCTCTGTTTCTCAGTTTGGCGTTCCCTCTGTCTCTCGGTGGGGCTCCAGCGAGGATGGACCGGAAAAGAAGGAAAACGCTACGGTAAGTGGGGCGTTTAACTCTGTAGGCAGGTTATTTATACTAAAGGGGAAGGTGGAAAAGGTTAGGGTGGTGCTGGTAGTGAGGTAGGACAGGGTGAAATACCAGCTTTTAACAGTGCACGTTTGGTGACTTAAGGTGGTGTAACAGGTGCTCTCTACAATCCCTCCCAGTCTCCCTTCACTCCTTCCCAGGTCCCTTCCCCAGTGCCCTCTTAATTTCTATCGTGTTTTTGCTGTCCCAAAATGACCGTACCTTAGAAAGCCACGACCCTCCTGGGCCGTGGCTGGCTCCTGCGTGTCCCGTCAGCTGAGGTTCACTGGGGTTAACCTCCTTCTCCAGTGCCTCGTCGTGGGTCGGTGTCCCGGTCTTTCTTCCTCGTCTTCCAGTTCGGCTCTCGTTTTCGTCGTCCTTTTCCTCCCGGCTTCTTCCTCCTTTCTCCTCCTCGTCAGGACACACCCCACTAGATACTGCCGCGGCCCGGAAGTTCTCCGGTGTTTCCCCGGCGTCCTGGTGATGTGCTCCGTTGCCAGGGAGCGTCTCCACAGCAATGCTAGGCCGCGGAAGTGACGTGTCGGAACCCTCCGACACGTCAAGGAACCTCGGCGCTGCGGACGAGATCGGGACTGCCCGATCACAGGGGGGTGGCGGCTGTACCTGTAGAAGTGGGGGGCACAGATTTTGCCGCCACCACAAGGGAGCTCCCATCGGAGGACGAGTCCATGTCGCTGGTTGCTGATCCGGTGACTGCCGTGAAGCTCCCCTCGCCCTCCATCCTACTGGTGCATTCTGAGTCCGTGATGTGGCCCTCCACGGCCATGTGGGATGCAGCTCCCTCGTGCTCCGGTGCCACTGTACCTCCACCTGATGATGCTGATGCACAAAAGAACAGGGAGAGCACAAAAAGGGGGGGGTGACAGAAGAAAGGCAGGTTGAGTGCATGGCTTACCGCTACCGTTGGCGGACAATACAGACACAGCAGCCCCCTGCACTACGCCGCGCTCTTGGGCTATACTGATGCAGTTCCTGGGATATGGCCTACATGGCTATGGTGGACATCAGCACACATAGATGACACAGGGGCATGTATACCTGTACTTGGCACTCTACAGAGGTGGGGTGGAGTGCCACATGGCCTGCATTACGGAGGGGCCTAGCCTACGGAACTCGCCCTGGCCTAGGGGAACCCACAGCCCTCCTCCCCCACCCAGACACCTTCACTGCACGCAAATTCCGCAGAATGATGTTGTACTCACCCCCTTGTGTCTGCTGTGATGCCCTCAAGCGCCCATCCAACTCAGGGTAGGCCACCGCCAGGATCCGGAACATCAGGGGGGTCATGGTGCGACGAGCACCCCTCCCACGTTGGGAGGCCATCCCCAGCTGAGCCTCCGCCGTCTTCTTGCTCCAGCGGCGAATGTCCTCCCATCTTTTCCGGCAGTGGGTGCTCCGTCTCTGGTGGACCCCCAGGGTCAAGACGTCCTTGGCGATGGCACACCAAATATCCTTCTTCTGGTAGGCGGTGACCTACATGACATGTACAGGGGGAGAAGAGAAGTCATTACCAACTGCACCGTCGAAGTGAGTGGCCCACATCCCTACCCTTGCCATGTGGCACATGCATTCACAGTCCTTCATGCTCGCAGAACTGTGCCCCCTTCCTTCTTACAACCAGCCCTCTCCACCCACGCATAGCCCATACAACTTGCTCCCTGTGTACTCACCTGTTGGTCTGGAGGACCGTAGAGTAGCGTGTACTGGGGGAGGACCCTGTCCACGAGCTTCTCCAACTCCTATGCAGTGAAGGCAGGGGCCCTTTCCCCAGACGCACGAGCCATTGTCTCTTCCAGACCGAGGTCACAGCAGCACTTGCAGTATAGGTCCTCTCCTGTCGAAGATCAGGTATCGAGTGATTGAAGAGATAGAAAGTGGCGGTCACGTCCGTGGCAGTGACGTCCGCAGCGGTGCGTATCATCACCGCCGGCGCACTTCGTCATTGGCTCCTGGGACCCATAGGGTCCAATGTTAACCAATGCAGCATTGCGCCGCGGTCTTCGACCGCCTACCGCGACGGTGTACAACGCCAGCGCAGTTACCTCACATCCCATTGTCCCAGTTTACAGGTCAGGCAGCCGCCATTTCAGGGGCCCACATGGCTTCATTTTCAACTGCGTCACACATACCTAGGCCTGGACTCAACACACTTACAGACAACTTTTTGGATTATGTTTCGTGTTCTGTGTAGACTGTGGGTACATACCTCTGAGTAGCTTGACTCTGTGGTCGCTGTTGTCCTTCCTAGGCACCGTCAGCTGGGACTTGTGAGGAGATGGCGGAATCATCCGGTGTACCGACCGCTGGTGGACCTGTTGACAATGGAGGAGCGACATTTAATCATCACCTACAGGTTTGACCGTGCCACAATGCAGGAACTGTGTACCCAGTTGGAGCCTGACCTGATGTCAGCAATCCGCCATCCCACAGGAATCCCCCCTCAAGTGCAGGTGCTGTCAGTGCTCCATTTCCTTGCAAGTGGGTCATTTCAAACAACAGTGGCCATGGTATCAGGGATATCCCAGCCTATGTTTTCCAACGTGTTGTCCAGAGTGTTGTCTGCCCTGCTGAAATACATGAGGAGCTACATTGTTTTTCCCTCAGGTGGAGGATTTGCCTACTGTTAAAGGTGACTTCTATGCCCTTGGACATATCCACAACATCATAGGTGCCATTGATGGGACCCATGTGGCTTTGGTCCCCCCCGCAGGAGTGAACAGGTGTACAGAAACCGGAAGAGTTACCATTCGATGAATGTACAGATGGTATGTTTGGCAGACCAGTACATCTCCCAGGTAAATGCTATGTTCCCTGGCTCTGTGCATGACGCCTACATCCTGTGGAATAGCAGCATCCCTTATGTGATGGGTCAACTCCAGAGGCACTGTGTGTGGCTATTAGGGGACTCTGGTTAACCCAACCTGTCATGGCTACTGACCCCAGTGAGGAATCCCAGGACCAGGGCAGAGGAACGCTACAATGAGACCCATGGGCGGACTAGGAGGGTGTTCGAACGCACCTTCGGCCTCCTGAAGGCCAGGTTCAGGTGCCTCCATATGACAGGTGGTTCCCTATTCTACTCACCAAGGAAGGTGTGCCAGATCATCATCGCCTGCTGTATGCTTCACAATCTTGCTTTGCGACGCCAGGTGCCTTTTCTGCAGGAGGATGGTCCAGATGACGGTGTTGTGGCAGCTGTGGAGCCTGTGGACAGTGATGAGGAGGAAGCAGAGGAAGAAGACATTGACAACAGGGACTCATTCCTCCAGCAATATTTCCAGTGACACACAGGTGAGTACACATTCCTGTCTACTACAAGTACTTTCACACTTCTACCTTTATCCTGTCTGTCTGTTTCAAGCAGTATAAGGTAACTGAGTTGTACATTTCCATTACGGTTTCACAGGTGTGGTTACCAACGTGTGTCATCTACTTGCATCCTTCATGGACTTGTGATGTGTGACATAGGTATGTTGACATTACATTTGAAAATGCTTTTTGTCACTGTCATTGCTAATACACATTTTCAAAATCACAGACTGACTCCAGATTGTTTTGTGCTTCAAGGGCGATTATTGAAGTGCTAAATATTGGAGGGGGGTGGTAGAATGGTGAGGGGTGATGGTGGAGGAATGTCCATGGCAGAGTCCAGTCTATTAGTCTCACAGGTGCACTGCCCATATGGGCATAGGAAGTGGAGCTGGGGCAGTTCCAATATGGACAGGGTTACAAAGTGGGACAGTGGGATGACAATCAGGGTGTTCTCATTTCTTGGCGGGGGTCTTGCCATCGTGCTCTGTCCTGTTCCTGGTTCTCAGGGACCGCTTGCGGGGTGGTTCTCCATCTGCAGGGGGTGGGGTGCTGGTGTGGTGGTCCTGTGGTGGGGCGTCCTATCCACTAGCGCCGGCGGAGGTGGTGGGCAGTTCTTCGTCCATGCTAGTGTCAGGGGCCCCTTGGAGTGCCACGGTGTCCCTCATGGTGTTCTGTATGTCCTTCAGCACCCCTACGATGGTGCCCAGGGCGGAGCTGATGGTTCTGAGTTCCTCCCTGAACCCCAAATACTGTTCCTCCTGCATGCGCTGGGTCTCCTGAAACTTGGCCAGGACCGTCGCCATCGTCTCCTGGGAGTGGTGGTATGCTCCCATGATGGAGGAGAGGGCCTCGTGGAGAGTGGGTTCCCTTGGCCTGTCCGCCCCCTGTCGCACAGCAGCCCTCCCAGTTCCCCTGTGTTCCTGGGCCTCCATCCCCTGGACCGTGTGCCCACTGCCACTGCCCCCAGGTCCATGTTGTTGTTGGGGTGGTGGGTTATCCTGGGTTCCCTGTAGTGGTGGACACACAGCTGATTGACGTGTCCTGGGTACGGAGGTATGGGCCCGCTGGGTGGGTGCTGTGCTGGTGTTTCCAGAGGGTGGAAGGTCAGTGTTGGGCTGTGCCTGTGTGAGGGGAACCGACTGTCCCAAGGCCCACGATGGTCCGGGCTGGTCATCTGGATCCAGTTGGACAGAGCTGCTGTCATCACTGTGGGCCTCTTCTGTGGGTAGGGTAGAGATGTCTGGACCCTCCTGTCTGGTCACGTTGGGTAGGGGTTCTACAGGGGTATAAAAGCATGATTATTGCATCTGTGTGTGTCATGGTGTGCTATGGGTGGGTGAGCGTGTACCCCAGTGCTAGCATTCCAGTGTGGGGGCTTGTGTGATGATGGTTGGGGGGGTGATATGTGCTGTGGGCATGCTTTAGTGAGGGGTGACCATGCTTTGTTGTGTCATGCAGGGCTTGGTGTTGGGATGGGTGGTTTGTGTTATTAGTACATTAGTGAGGAGTTGGAGTGATAGGGGAGGGGGTGAGGGTGGGGGTGTGTGATAGCATGCAGGTAGGGTGGGGGATATGATAGTTAAGATTTGACTTACCAGTGTCCATTCCTCCACCGACTCCTCCGAGGCCCTCAGGATGCATGATGGTCAAGACCTGCTCCTCCCATGTTGTTAGTTGTGGGGGAGGAGGTGGGGGTCCACCGCCAGTCCGCTGTACCGCGATGTTGTCCCTGGATATCACGGAACGCACCTTCCCCCGTAGGTCGTTCCACCTCTTCCTGATGTCCTCCCGATTTCTTGGGTGCTGTCCCACTGCGTTGACCCTGTCGACTATTCTTCGCCATAGCTCCATCTTCCTAGCTATGGAGGTGTGCTGCACCTGTGAGCCAAATAGCTGTGGCTCTACCTGTACGATTTCCTCCACCATGACCCTGAGCTCCTCCTCGGAGAACCTGGGGTGTCTTTGCCGTGCCATGGGGTGGTGTAGGTGATGTGTGGGGTGGTGTATGTGGTGATGAGTGTGGTGATGTGTAGTGGTGTGTGGTGTTTTGTGCGTGGATGTTGTGTGGGTGATGGTGTTGTGTGCCTCTGTGTGGTGGGGTTGTCTATGCTGTGCTCTCTCTCTGGCCTTCGTCAATAATTTTTGGTTGTAGGGGTTTGTGAGTGATGTGGGTGTGTGTTTTATATTGTGTTGGGTGTGTGGGAGTGGTGTTTGTATGTGTATCAGGTGTGTGTATTTGGAATTGTCCAATGTGGCGGTGTTTTGGAGATGTGTGTGTACTTTGAGCGCGGCGGTGTGTATCGCCAATGGAATACCGCAGTTGAAAGACCGCCGCATGGATTCGTGTGTCGTGATAGCATGGGCGTGTTTCTGTTGGCGTGACGGTGGAGGTTTTGTTTTCGCCAGTTTATCACTGACCTTTGGTGTGGCGGAGTTGTGTGGGTGTCTGAATTTTGGCGGATTCCGAGATGTGGGTCATAATAGCTGTGGCGGTTTTCCGCGGCTGCAGCGGTGTATTGGCGGTCTTCTGCACGGCGCTAAGCGGCTTTTACCGCCAATGTTGTAATGACCCCCATGATGTGTTTCTAAATTCCCCATGACTTTCCCGGGATCTCGGAGCCTGCTTAAGTGAGTTGGGAATGTTCTCGGCGTTTTAGCATGTGTGGTGTAGGATTTGCGCTTGCTCAGCTTATGCATTTTGCAGGAGATTTGTGAAGTTTGTGTGTATTTAGGCCAGGTAATGTTGTTTTAGTAGGAGTGGGCATACTCCACAGTATGGGAGTAGGGAAGTCGGCGTACTTCATACAAGTGTGGCGCTTTGTGCTAAAAAATTATCCACGTGGTTGGTTGTTAATGCACGGACCCGTCGCGGTCTAAGACTCCGGAGTATATTGACAAGTGTAGGCGACACTTGGGTTTATGTTGTAATTTGTGCGGTTTAAGTAGGTCAATCGGGTGTGGTTGACAAGTCGAGTTTGAGTCAATTGTGTGAATGAAACCTTCGATGGAGATTTGGCAAGTTCTATAGTGCACTAGAACAAACCATTGACAAGTCGAGAGTAGGATTTGCGGGTCGAATTCTGCTTGCGGGTGTGGGAACTGAGAAGGAGAGAGTAGCGGCTGAGGCTTCAAGTGAAATCTCTGTAAAGTTCTGAAGCGAATGTGTACCCATCCTGTAGTAAACCGGCAAATTTGAGTTGTTATTGGTGCTCGCAGTAATTTTGCATTTGTTTGGTGTGAATCCAGTGAGGGGTGGACAAGCCGCAAGACTTTGTCAGCTGCAGTGTGTGAGTGTGACGTCAGTGGTGCTGCGCTGGGATACGTCAGTTTCTGAGAGGGGTCGCACACGGATTGGCAGCCGTCCGTGAGAGGCAATAGGTTGAGAAAGGTGGGTGAAGAGTGTCCTGGGAATTAAAGTCACTTCCTGAATAAATACAGACAAGAGAAAAAGACGCAAAGATTAATTTTATCAAAGCTTTTAGGAGCGCTCTGAAAGGAGACGCATACATTATGGCGAGTGAAGGGGAGCCGACACCGCGTGAGGGTACTCCAGCTTATAGAGTCATGGAGGAAAAGGGTGTCGCGCCTTGCCTATGGATGAAACAATGGCGCAAATTGACAGAAAAGGAGGGATGTTTGGCGTTTCCAGAACATGGAACGTTCAATACGAGAATTTTAGAGAATTTAAGGTGGATGTTAAGTGTACAAAAGCCACCTCCAAGGCCAGCTCAGTACGAGGCATTAGCAGTCTGGGATTTAATGGCTATTAAACAAAGACAGCAGAAATTCGAGAGGAGAATGAGAAGGGCAGAAAAGACCTTGGCTGAGGCTAGATGGGACAATGAGAGTGAAATGTGGAGACGGGGTATAGTCGATGGACTCAAATTGTTCCCAGCAATAACACAGGGAGACGAGACACAGGGAAAGAAAGCCACTTGTAAGACAGATAAAGAACCCAGTAAACCAAAAGAGACTAAGAGGTCTTGGATAGAGGAAGACGACTCAGATGATGAAGAGTTTCTTAATCAGTTGTTACATGATCGCCTGCCACCTTATGCAGTAGATGACAATGCTCCGAGCACTAGTGCGGGTCCTGGGAACCAGACGCAGGAGAAGGGAGTTACTGATACAGTACAGACTAGTGATACGGGTTTGATACAGAATGGTGTCAGTGTACCCACTGCACCAGACATGCAGATACAGTTGCAACCTCCACCGCAGATACAGAGAATCTATCCAGACGTCCCAGTACTTGAGACTACTATGAATCTGATAGTGTCGCCTGATCCGATATATGCAAAATCGAGGTTAGTGCAGATTGAGCCAACTCCACAATTGCTGCCCCAGCCGCAGCAACAGCTGATTCCAGGGTATAGTCCAGCAGCACGACCTCCGTTAATACCTGCCCCGGCCTCAGTGAGTCAAGCCTTAGGAGTTACTGCTCTGCAGGGTTTGGGACCTGGTCAGACACCAGCTGCCATATCACTACCGATTACTGTTGGTCCACCGGTGCCATTGTATGCGCAAGGTAAGCCTGGTATGTGTGATTAGGGAGTAATGACCCAAGATGTAATAAGAGGAGGGTCCCTAGGAACTCCCCAATTAATGACCCCAGGAGAGCAATCAATTGAAGGACCCAGGTCCTTGTTAGACCTTAGTCCGGCCGAAACACCTTTAGAGGCAATGAGGCAGGCAGGGCTAGGTGTGCTAACTCCGCAGACCATAAGTACGAACGCTTCACATTCGCCAAAATGCATGCAGGGAACATTTCACTGCAAGGTTTTATGGTGCAACAGTTGAAAGAGTGGTTAGAAAAGACTCATGCTTCACAAACTGCCGCGGTGACCGCAGAGAAATCTGAGAGAGACAACTACCTAAATTTTGTAAGACTGGGTGTGGAAGCTGCTGAACTAGTGGAAAGGACAATAGGGGTGAATAGATTAGAGTCATACACAGAAGCAGAATTGAGATATCTGTGCCCAAAAATCACTAAAGAAGTGGGCAAGGTGCATCAGATGTTGGCGAACCTGGCAGACACATACAATATTGACATTGAGAATACTAAACATTTGAAAAGGAGTTACAGACTAGACTTCGACTCTAAAGATTTTGACCACATGAGGTCGGCCGGAATAAAAGCGCATCTTAAAGAAATATTGCAGAGTGCGCAGATCTGGGGTGCCTTAGAAAAGTGGGAAGGCAGATGGGTAAAGAAAAGAGATAAGGAGAAAGGTGACAGTCCGGGATCAAGTCCGACTAAAGCTTCACCGGACACTGAGACAGTAAAGATGTTACCGATGAGAGAAACAGCTGGAGGGGTTCTAGTCCATGTACCGTGGACTAGGGGAGACATTCTGTCTTTCACAAATGATTATCCCAGGTTGAGGGAGAAGCCGATAGAGTGGTATCAGCAGACAGACCGGTTTGTGAAACTTGCGAAGTGTCTCTGGGAGGACTTAAATACTTTGTTTGAGATCATTGATCCATCTGACTTATGGCTTGAGTGCAAGAGAGGCGTAGACTGGCCGACACAGGAACCGGCAAGGGATAAGGTGACTGGAGCACCATCTGAGGAGGTGATGAAGTACTATCATAAAGTAATTGAGTTTTTGAAGCAAAAGGTGTCGCCGACAGTGACAGATTGGCAGAAAATCGACCGGACCGCACAGGAGGTTAAAGAATCGATCCATGCTTACTATGAGAGGTTGTTGAAAGCATTCAAACATTACAGTGGCACTGAGACTATTGAGCCGAAAGACATGAACCATCTTGTGTTAAGATTTGTTGAAGGGCTGAGACCAGAGGTTGGCCAGATGTTTAAGAATCATTTGATTTGTTGGCAAGCGAAGCCGATTGATGAGGTATTGCAGTATGTGAAATACTGTAGTGACGAGATTGAGCTAAAGCAGAGAAAGCTGAAGGAGAAAGTGATGGTGATGCAAATAAGGGCAGCACAAGCAGGTATGCAAGGGAATGGAGTCCAACAGATGGTACAACAGCAACCGCAAGGGAATGGCGTGTTTCAGGCGCAACCTAGAGGCTGAGGTTTTGTGAATCGCAGTCAAGATTTGAATACTGTGGTGGTTCAAAATGATGCATAAGGGATGAAAAAGATGTCACCATGTCACGCGTGTGGGGGCGTGGGGCAATGGAAGCGGGAATGTCCGAATGCAGTGCATGATGGTGTCACTCAACAAAGCACTGATGTCGGTACATTTCAAAATGTGAGAGGCCCAAAAATGAGAGGACAAAATCAAAACTTCCAGAATAACATGGTTCAGATGCAGGGATTACAGCCCATGCAGCAAATGCAAATGCTGCGTGTTCAACCAGCACAAATGCAGCAGGTACAACAGCAGGTTCCCATGGTACCTAGACAGCAAATGCAATTACCATTAGCTCCAATGGGACAGCAACAGGTGATGCTTCCTCAGCATGTCACAGGTAAAGTAATGAGCCAAAATAATACAGTACAGCAATTCCCATTGCGTGGTGAAGATGGAATGAAGGATGAATGGTTGGATGACAGTTCTGACAGTGAAGAGTGCAGGCTTGCAGCGTCCCTAGAAGTAGATCAGAGGGGATCCTATGTCGAGGGAAAAGTAATGGGTCACAAGGTTCCATTCTTGGTCGACAAGGAGCTACACGCTCTACAGTCAAAAGTGCAGAGGTTCCGAAATTGCCACTATCAGGGCGTACCATAAGAGTGGTAGGAGTAGCAAACCAGTACTTGACAAATCCGATTACTGATCCGGTTCAAGTTGAGATTGGCAACTTTCAGGGACTGCATAAGTTTGTAGTCTGCGATTCGAGTCCTGTATCCCCACTGGGAAGAGACTTACTGTGCAAGACGAAATGTTTGATTACCTGTTCTAATGATGGAATTGAGATGCAGACCAACAGTGATGATGAGGGGAATGATGGGTAGTTTACAGAATCAGAAACAGAGACCGCAAATTAAGACTGCCCTTTGATAACCCTATTCCCGATGCTTACAGTAACTGACTTGCCACCTGAGTTGCAAGGAACGGTAACAGAGAAAGTGTGGGACCTGTCAGGAAAGGAAGTGGGACTGATAAAAGGAGTTGAACCGGTTAAAGTGTCGCGTGGGCTCTCATTATCCTAAATGAGACTACTGGATTTCTAGGCAGCAGGATCGATAACGGTGTGGGGGACTGAGTCTGATCCACGTGTAAGGAACTCTGTCACCCTAAATCCGGTTTTTGCTCCGGCTAACTAGCAGTGCCTCATTTCTCCAACGGGGAAGAAATGATTAGGCAGCCGAGCGCATGACATCTTTGGAACTTCTCAGGGAAGTCGTGGTCACTCAGATCCAAACCAACTCTCTCATTTACAATATGATCTCATATACAAATGACAAAGACAGTATAAGTTTTATATAATGTTTTAATAAAACGACTGTATTTTAGATAATAAGGAGTGAGCCGCAATAACTAGAACAATACAACACAGTAGGATTGAAATAGTCACCAGGAGAGTAAAACATAAGAACAAAGCTATCATAGTGCCTAACAGTTTCTACTCTCCCTCTGCTTGTTCTATTTAGAGCACAGCATGTTAAGCTTCTAGCTTGCCTTTCCGAATCACTGGGGAGACATCAGCCCTCATACCTGAGCAAAGGCCTGTGATCTGGTTCAGCATCTGCAACGAGGCAGTCAGCGTCTAGTTGTGGTTCCCTGGTCGGAATCTCCCTCTTGCGTGTATTGGGACAAGGAAGTGATTTTATAACTAACATGTCAGCGTGATCACAAAATGTCCCTACGCAGGAATGCCAAGTCTAAACTCCTACCATGTCTATCGGCAATGTACCAGACTGTATCCTTGACTGAAGCACAGAGTGAATATGTTATGAAGAACTCCAGTGCTGAAGTAGGCAAAACAGTGTGATATGAATAAAAAACTACACCGTAGAACTGGCTATTTGAAAAATAACAGTACGAAGCCTAATAAAAAGCATTTAGAGCAAAGTGCACAGAGGCTCTAAGCTGCTAGCAAATGAATAAAATACATCCAGGGCAAAGTGCACAAAGGCCTAAAGCCTAAAGCTAACGCGCAAAGGATATGTAAAGCCAACCACACTACAAAAGTACAGGTGAAGCCGAATGCAGTGTTTCCCCAGGTGCCGCAATACCACATGGCACAAGGTGTCCTTATACAGGTGTCGCAGATAATTGCAGACTTTGTACAGCAAGGAGTCCTGAAGGAAGTATCGAGCAGTCCATGTAATCCACCAATAATGGGTTTGAAAAAGCCTTGTGGGAAGGTTCGAATTGTGCAGGATTTGAGAAAAATAAACGAGATTGTGGTAAAATGTTGCCCCATTGTGCCAAATCCAGCAGTGATTATGTTTCAGGTTCCGTGTGATGCAGAGTGGTTCACAGTTGTAGACCTGTCACAAGCGTTCTTTTCAGTGCCTCTTCATGAGGACAGCCAATTTTTATTCAGTTTCAAATTCCTGGACAAGGTGTACAGTTGGTGTAGAATTCCTCAAGGGTTTTCTGAGTCACCTTCCATCTTCAATCAGATATTGAAGAAGGATTTGGAGTCCTTAGAACTGCCTTTCAGTACGACTCTAGTGCAGTACATTGACGACTTGCTGATTGCGTCCAGAACAAAAGATGACTGCAGGTATGACACAATTGCCCGATTGAATCACTTGGGAAAAAACGGACATAAAGTATCCCCAAAGAAATTGCAATACTGCCAGAAAGAGGTGAAATACTTAGGACACTTGATTGAGAAAGGGTCCAGGAGAATATCAAAGGAAAGGGTGACGGCTATACTGCAGATGAACCCCCCCGACAACAAAGAGAGATGACAGGATGTTTTTGGGAATGGTGGGCTACTGTCGCCAGTGGATACCCAACTTTTCGATTATCTCTAAACCATTGATAAAGCTGACAGGCAAGGAAACTAAGGACGAACCGTATACTATAACTCTGTCCAAGGAAGAGCTTGAGTCATTCATGGAATTGAGAGAGTGTATGTGCAGGGCACCAGCTTTAGGAATGCCTGATTACACAAAGCCTTTTCTGCTGTTTTGTCATGAACGTGATGCTTGTTCTTTGTTTGTCTTAACACAGGTCCATTGAGGTGCAAACCGCCCTGTAGCTTTTTTTTCAGCTACCCTTGGACCCAGTCGCAGCCGCCTTACCGGGTTGTTTGCGCGCAGTTGCAGCAGTTGGTCAGAGCCTCACACAGTGTGAAGACATAGTGATGGGACATCCCTTAACAGTAATGGTTCCGCATTCAGTTGAAATTCTGTTGACTCGAACTAAGACTCAGCACATGAGAAATGCCCGACTTACCCGATATGAGACAATTATTTTGGGGTCGCCTAATGTCTCATTAAAGCGATGTACTGTATTGAACCCGGCAACTCTACTTCCTGTTGAAAACACTGAGATTAGTAATTCGGAGGAGGTGGAGCACGACTGTCTTGAGGTAACAGAACTATGCACCAAACCTAGACCTGACATTAAAGATACGCAGTTAAAGGTAAATTACTGCATTATGTTTGTTGATGGATCATGCTTGAGAGACTCAGTCGGAACACTAAGAGCTGGTTATGCTGTGTGTACAATCACTGGTATTATAGAAGCCTCCTGGCTCGAGAGAGTGTATTCCGCACAAGTGGCTGAGTTAATTGCCCTTACTAAGGCATGCCACGCAGCTGAAAATTTGAAAGTCACTATCTATACTGACAGCAGATACGGATTTGGCATTGTACATGATTTTGGCCAATTGTGGTCACAGAGGGGTTTCATGACATCTTCTGGTTCTCCAGTTAAAAATGGCGAACAGATTAAGGATTTGTTGCATGCGACTCAGTTACCTCTTGAAATTGCCGTGGTGAAATGCAATGCTCATGTAAAGTCACAAGACTTTGTGTCCATGGGAAACGGCTATGCAGATCAAGTCGCAAGGTTTTGCGCATTGAACTGTATATCGTTCAAGGAACAGTGGGAATTGTTATCGCAAACTGAAAATGAGACATGTCTGAACTTTGCATTGAGAGTCGTTGACACATTAGATGAGCTAAAATCACTACAGGGTCGTGCTAGCAGGGAAGAGAAACGCTCCTGGCAAAGAATGCAATGCGTGCAAAGAGCTGATGACTTGTGGGTCTCAGAAGAGGGGAAACTGTTTTTACCAAACAGTCTTTTGTCACAGTTTGCAAGGCTCTATCATGGACAGGCACATCTTGGAAGAGAGACGCAATGATCAGATTATTCAAAATTGATTGGTTCAATCCAAAATTCAGACAAGCCGCAGAGGTTACCTGTCAAAGGTGCATCATCTGTCAACAGATGAATGCAGGGAAAGGAACTGTGGTCACTTTGAGCCACATAGGGAGAGCTAGAGGTCCATTTAGCAAGATGCAGATGGATTTCATTGAGATGCCTGTATGTGGAGGCTTGAGGTATGTGTTGGTGATTGTGTGCGTTTTCAGTCACTGGATTGAAGCCTATCATACACGTAGAAATGACAGTCTCACAGTTGTAAAGCTGTTGCTTAGAGAGCTAATACCCAGGTTCGGGTTTCCGATCTCTTTAGAATCAGATTGGGGCAGTCACTTCGACAATGAGGTGATAAAGCTCTTGTGTGCTGCGTTAGACATGAAACAGAAGCTGCATTGTAGCTACCGCCCCGAAGCATCAGGACTAGTGGAACAGATGAATGGTACCTTGAAGTTGAGAATGGCAAAAATGTGTGCAGCTACCAATATGAAATGGCCAGATGCATTGCCTTTATTGCTAATGTCAATGAGAAACACACCAGATAAGAAGACAGGACTATCACCCCATGAAATCTTGATGGGAAGAGCTATGAGGTTGCCCGCAGTACCCGCAAATGCTCTTGTGAATATCACGGATGATATGGTGTTGGACTACTGCAAAGGTTTGGCTGATGTGGTCCGCTCTTTTTCCCAACAGGTGGAGGCCAACACATTGCCACCGATCAGTGATCCAGGTCACAACCTGCAAACCGGTGACTGGGTGGTTGTCAAGAAGCACGTCAGGAAGTCGTGTTTGGAGCCGTGCTGGAAGGGGCCATATCAAGTGATACTGACAACAACCACTGCTCTGAAATGTGCAGGCGTTCCAAACTGGACACATGTCAGTCATACAAAGAAGGTGAATTGTCCGACTGATGAGGAACTTGAAGTTTCCGACTCAGCAATTCCAGAGAAGGAAGTCTCAGGGCCGGAGAACGGTCAAAGGGGAACTGAGACTGCAGGAGAGCCCACCGAGGACGGCTAAAGTCCCTCAAGCAGTAAACGAGTTTGAGAGAGGTTACGGTGAGCCTATCTCAGTAGAGGCAGCAGGAGAACCAAGTCAAGGAGAGGTTCTCCCAGAAGTAGACGGATATAGGTTAGAGCTTGAACCCGTTACAGATCCAGAGGAAGAAGGGGAAATAATAGAGGAAAGTCAAAGTACACCGGCATCTCCTGAGCCAGTTGCAGGTCCGTCAAGGGAAAACACCATAGCACAAGAGGAGGGTGCTGTTCAGCGTCCTAAAAGGCCAAGCAGGAAGAAAATGCATAAAGGTGATAACTGGCCAAAGAAACAAGCTGGCAAGGAAAAGATTGTCCCAGGTGAGACAATAGAGGAAGAAATCGACACGACCAGAAGGGAGGATCTAAGTGAAGGAGAGTTGCAGAGTGAACGCAGGCTGAAAAGAAAAAGAGTTTCAAATAGAAGGTACGCAGGTCCTGAATGGGCGGATGCCACAACATCTGAGTGGCAGCAAGAATTCTTAGCGTTTTGCTTTGATCGAGAAGTACCAGGGCAATACTACGGTACCTGAAACCACCTTAAGCAAGAGACTGTGTTAAAATTTAAATCGAAATTGAAAGCTGATAACTGAGAAAAGAGACTTCTAAATTACCGGATGTGACACTTCAACCTGAATTGACTTTGAAAAACCGAATATGACAAGCTGCTGACCTGATTTGACAAAAGGGTCCTGGGTTGAGTGAAACGCTGAAAATATACGCAGAGAGAAAGAGAGACTTTGGAAAAAAAAAAGAGAGAATTTTAAATCGTCCTTAAAGTTGATTGTTTGCTTCAAGTTATTCTGCTATCTGATTCTTTACAGACCATGCCTTACAATAGAGGTAGTAGCAAAAAGGGTAAAGTGTGTGGTTGGTTAAGCGTTATTCTAGGTATTGTGTGTGCAATAATATTTATAGGTGTGATTGTAGGAATGCCGTGGTTGGATAAGAAGCGACTAACAATGCTTCAAAACCTGAAACTGCTTCACTAACTCCATGGGAAAAGTTTGAGCAAGATACACAACACTTGCATGAGGGAACTAATTCAAAAGGGGAACTCTCCACTAATGTCTTCTATCGCTTGCTGAATGAGTATGTTGATACAATGGATGCGAGAAACTGTTATGTGTGTACAAAGATTCCTTCATCAGTACAAGAGGGGGTCACCTACCATAGTCTTCCGCTAACTTACGGGATAAGCTGTAGTCTACTGCTAACAAGATTCTAGGATCAGGAACATGTGCAATATTTTTATTCAAATTTGGATGTGGTGTTTTCCTTTGTGCCTGTGATTGAGTTTCTGAACAAGTTAGCTAAAGAGCATAGCATAAAATTAGTTAGAGGTTTCTTTGAACCAACACTGAGATTTGGGACAGTTTATGCACACCGCAACACTCTGACCTGCTTATTAACACCTGTGGAGAAAAGCTTTTTAGATCACACTGATGATAGACGCAAAGCACTGAAAGAAAGATTAGAAAAGGGGCTAGAGAAACGCACATATGCAAATGATTATGCTTACACTGCAATAAAGACGCAAGGCAAATTAGCTATAGATGCACTACATGTAGGTAGACTTTGTATATATAGGCCGAAATCTGATCATGACACTTTATGTGTGGGAACGAGTGAATGCAGGCATGTGTTTTTGTTTCAGATTAAGTGGACATTCATGTTAAATGGACATGATCCAGCGATCCCTGGGATCTCTTATATATGTGGACTTACTACCGTCTTCCTAAGGTATGGTATGGGACATGTTCTTTGGGGATAGTTTTCCCAAAGATTTACCAGATTGATGACTTAAAGCAAATACCTAAAATGTCTGAATTACAACATGCAAGACAAAAGAGAGAGACAGCGGCTGCTGTCGTTGGTGACATATTTAGAGCCATAATTCCTTCAGTGGGGGTTATCTTAAACTCCATAAAGATTCAAAAGTTGTCTACTGTTGTGGATAACATGCTGACAAATTTTACAGGGGCTATACTCCTGATGGATACTGAACTTGCTGCGGAAAGAGCTATGATTCTTCGAAATCGGCTTGCTTTATACATTCTTTTAGCAAAAAGCGGCGGAGTCTGCAAGATGCTCAACGAGCGTCATTGTTGCTCATTTATACCGGATAATAGTAAAAAGACTAGAGGTATGCTTACTAACTTAACTAGAGATAGTGCCGATTTGAAAGATTTGAAGGAACCTGGAGTTTGGGAGAAAGTTGGAAAAGGAATTGCCAGAGTAGGGAGCTGGTTTAGTAATATTTGGAACGGGGTGCTTGCAAAAATATTAGGGGGTCTATTAATTGTTCTGATCTGTTTATTAGGTTTATGGGGAGCATGCAAAATTAATGAAAGAATCAGAAGAAATTGGACCAATCGTAGCAAAAGGAATGAAGAACATGAAAGAGAGAAAATGTTAAATGAAATTTGGGAGAGCTCACACAAAGGACAAGATGTTGAAATGCGCATTATGCGTGAAGTGAAAAATTAAAAGTGAAAGGTTGAAAGGGAAAGGTTTGTGTGATAACGAACGTCATCAGAGGAGGGACTGAGAGAGCGTAGCTTATATAATCTATATCAACATTTAATGTTTATGAACTAATGTGTAATAATGCCGGTTAGAAATTGTATTAATGTATTTTGCTTAAACGTGCACTTGAAATGTGACCATGGGGAGTGGCCGTCAATGTATACGGGAACTAATAGAAATGACTAATGTTGATAAAAATGATATTAAAGTGTGGTTTTGTACTAATTACTAACGATTATGTTATTACAATACTGCTAAATGAATCCTGTAGGCCTTAAGTTAGCATGAGCCGAAGTTTAGCTGCCTGGCTCTCATATTAAATGTGTTTTTCTAACGTGCAGTGTATTGACTCGCAAAAGGACATGACCTCTTGTTTTCTTCAAACTAGAAGCTGAATGTAACCATAGTGGATCCCTTCTCATGAAATTCATATTGCTTGTAGGAGAGTGCTAGCTGAAATGCAACAGTGTAGATTGGTGTAATGTACAAGGTCGTTTAAACCGGTGAAGACAATGGAGCTACTGACCAAAAGATGTGCAAAGAATTACAGAAGGATGCAATCATACCGGACGTGCTACCTCGGAAGACGTCAATTACATGGACCAATAAAATGTCTGTAAAATAATATGGGGTGAAAGATTAATGACATAATCTGTTTTCTAATAGGGTAAAGATAGTGGGGTATAACCGTAAACCAATGAAATTTTAGGGGAATGTGCTACGAAAAACAAATAAAAACCCATGACACAGGGAGCCATTTAGGTGGGTTAGGGAATGCTATTGATTTTATCCAGAAACTTTGTCACTCTGTTTGGTGACTTTGCTGATTTTCTTAGAACCATCCTCTTCCTTAGATTTGCCCATTTTATACTTTGCCTCCTTATGAGGGAAGTGCCCCTTTTCCCCAGAACTGAGTCTTAACTGATGGCGAATCGACTGATGTCCTGAAGACGAAGACTGAACCTGAGTGCTGACCTAAACCTTGGAGGGTAACTATGACAATGCAATTGTGATTTGTCTGTTTGCTTTTCCTTTCTAGGTACCAACTGCTTACTTTTGACAGAGCCCGTAGCCAGATGTTTTCCAAATGGGTGTTCTAAATTGTTTTGCATGAAGCCCAACATGCTAATGCTAATCAGTGGTTAGGACATGGGTTCACTAAAACTGACGCAAATAGACAAACGACTGAATCTGCTTTGTTGAACTGACGCGTTGATGACACTCTGCTAAAGTTGATCTATGTACATGCCGTGTTATGTTCTGATGTTTGCGATTCTTGCCTTAATGAAATCTTATCAGAGTTGCCATATCGTGACTATGCAGTTTTGTTTCTTGGTTATGAGATTAACACATCTACTTTTAGAATTGTAACTAATAGGGAATAAAACTCATAAAATTCTACTAAGCTGGTGTGGTTATTCATGACTGCAAAGTCATGGTGGTGTCTTGAATCGATTAATGTCTTTGACTAAAGTGAAATGCATTGTGGTAATAAATATTGATGATATTATTGACGTATTGATTGACATATTGATTAAGTTATCTCGTCCTAAGGTGTCTCTCAACTAGGTCAAAAGATTCATTGGCCTAAAACGAGTCCTAATGTGTAATGAATTATCATAAAGGGACGCGTTAACACAATGAAAATGGTATGTTTGGACTTTGGAAGTATTTCTAATTCTGAAGTCGAATTTTGGCATCGTTTTATTTTTAGAACCAGCCTGCAAGAGAGGCCTGGCTTTCAAATGACACCAGACACCACAGCAGTGCACACTTAGGTATATTAAGTCCGCTCTAAACCTGCATGCCCTACCATATACGAGGGACATGCAGGTAGGTTGTCTTGGCCAATTAGACTTACACCAACTACCATATATCTTTAGAGGACAGACCACTGGCCCTGGTTCTGGTAAGCAGAGCCCAGGGCTCTTTCAGTCGGCAACCACGTGCAAAAAGTGGGTGATCTGGGGGACAAGACTGACTTTACTACAAAATGCACTTTGTATCTTTTATAATTTTTCCCTGAGGGGAAAGGCCATACCTCCATCACCACCAATTCTAGGGAGTCTTCCCACCCCCTTCCCTTCCCCTAACTGTCTGAGCATTTCCCAGGTGGGAAGGAGTTGGAAATAGTTTATAAATACCCACAAAAGCTTGTGGGTGTGCTTAAATACCCCGGGCATGCCTCCTGGAATACCCTCTCACTGCACACTAGAGTAGATTTACTCCCATGAAAACGCATGTGTGAGTAAAACCATTTCTGAGTGCAAAACTAACTTTTCTAACTTTGAAAATTCTACATGCGTAGCTACCCACAGAATGATTTTGTTACACTCACACCTACTTGGTTTAATTTTTTTATTGCGATGCGTGCAACTAACTTCGGTGAACATGGAGCCAGATGTACCAATATTAAGAATACCTATTTCCTAATTGCAATATTCTCTGAGTCACAAATAGGATATCAGTATTCCTAATGTATGAAACTCCTTTGAGTTTCATTAGGCATTCCAGGTGGGTTACAAATAGACCTATGCACATTGATGAGGTAGGTCACAATTTGTGACCCATTAGAAATCGCACCCATCACAGGGACGGCGGCCTGCTAAGCTCCACGGACCACCATGTCTGTGATTGCTTTTTAATAAAGGAATCTTTTTTTAACACAGCTTGTTTTCCTTGAAGGAAAAGGGGATGCTTTAAAAATGAAAAAATTAAACGTTGTAGTTTCATTTTTTAAGAGCAGGCAGTGGTCCGTGGGAAAGCGCTTGACAAATTTCGCTTCACATATTTAAAAAATCTAAATTAAGTGAGAACTTTACTTAAAGTGATGTTAAGTGGGGAAGTGCTAAAATAGTTCAGCCCAGGGACTTAAAACGTCATGGAAATTCTAAGACAAACATGTAGCCAAGCAAGACAAGAGGCAGAAAGAACACCTCAGTTCCATTAGTCTGTATCCCTTCTACAGCCAGATACCACAAAACCATCCTAATAAATCATAAACTTAAGGGATACAGTCAGAACATTGCCGGGACCTGGCACTTGCTTTTGGTCAGAATTCATACATGTGAACACACCAGAGATACCTAAGGAGCCATTGTTTGGCACTTCACAGTAAAACAAGGGAAACCATAGCCAAAGGTCGCATTGCAGTGGGTAGAGGCAAAGAAAAAAACACTGTTAAAGTGCCTGTCGAAGCACAAGTGTCATGCCGCAAACAGAGGTGTCTAATTAGGGGTAGGAATGGCAAGTGTCTGAAACGAAATACACATGGTCTGTTCATTATCTGGCAGAATGGTCTCTAGAAGACAGATGATGCTGTTGTACAAGAGACTGTAAATGCTCGGAGGAGCACATCAGATCATTTTGGCTCTGGTAGCACAAAAGCAACGAAAAGAGACTAAACATATACACTCTTATCCTTCCACTTCACTTTGCCTCCCTGTTCCTGGCTCATGCCTCACCTTGCCGAATGCTCCACTGCATTGTACCTACCACAGTGGGCAAAAAGGTGGTCACATGGTGATGTCGATTATAATAACAGTGACACCAGGTTGACAAGCAGCAGCACAAGGTGACATCACCCGTGAGACAGCAAGAACCTGACAATGGTGACTAGCAACAAGTCCAACTTCATAAACAAATACTATGATGTAAAGGAGGAAAGAAAGAGAAATTGTGGCTTTAATTGTTGTATGTGAATATTATGCAAACTTCGGTCTGCCATGAAAACCAATTCATTGTATCAGTGCATTACTAAGCAGAACAGACATGTTGTAAGTAAAGGCGCATTTCAGACATTCATGTCTAAGTAGTTAAGCTTGCCAAAATGCTCCAAAATAAATGTATTTTTTGCATAGCTAATACATTTGCCCCCTGACCAATAGCAGGAAATCTTTGAATGCACTGTACACATTTATGACTGTGATTCTGCCAAACAGTCCTAAATAAAGATGTTCATACATTTAATATGAAATTTCATGGGGCATTTTCAGCTTGTAAACAGATGAACGGATATGCACTACATTTCACAGACATGAAGTAGTAACTGCCATTTGGAGAATGTGAAAGTTTGGTGCATTTTCGTTCAGCCATTATGACATTATGAGCTAAAATGTAGCTGTCAATTGTGCATCACGAGTTATGTATATGACGATAGACTAACGCAAACAGAAAAGAAATTAAAAGATTAAAGGACAATTTTGATTATCAGATTTCTTCTGATCTTTTTTTGATTCTCACACACTTTACAGAAGTCACACAATGCAGTTAGTTGAAATACCTCTGAAAAATGTTCAGACTACAGCCATCACATTTCCCTAGCACATAATTGCAGTTAGGATGATTTTCGAGGTTCAAAAGTAACACTATAGAAAGCCTTTAAAAGCCTTGTACATGAGTCAAACGACACGAAGCGTGTAACTTTCTTGTTTTTTTATCAGGACGAAACACCCCATTTCGTAATAAAGCTCAGGATGTTTGAGAACAACATGAGGAAAAGGGAAATAGAAAGAGAACAGCAAGAAAGCGGATGCTGTAATATGGGTTGGGCCACGCACTTAAACATATTTCTCACTGGATTGCTTTACAGGATGGCAAGAGCCTAAAAAACAAAAGGTGTATAACCCCCACCTTCGTGGCATGGAACTCCCACCTCCGCTGCACGACCAGGAGCGGAGCAGGCAGGGTAGTTTCAAAAGACTCCCAGGTTTTAGCAAAGGGCTGGGTATAAAAATAAATCTTCTTTCACCTTGCCAACTAGCTGCGAATGATTGTGTTTCCTCTACATACATTTCATTCCCAAAACCTTATTGAATGCCTGGGATGTGGCATGCTCATGCAGAGTGTGTTTGCCTGTGGAGTAGGGCATTCCTAGCACACATCAAGTGCAGGTTAGTTAGCGGGTACGCACCCATCGAACCGTAGAGTGATTGTATGCTCTGTGGTGATATCACTATGATAATAAAAAAGGCACTGTCGTCCAGTTGCAGCTGGCGACTGGGCAAAGTGGCTGGGCGGGGGCAGGAGGGGAGTGTTAGCGCAGAATTACTAAAGAAATTAATAATGAATAATCATGTATTCTGAGTGTCGAATTCACATAGAAAATGTAATAACGTAGAGAGAAATAAAGCACGCATTTGAAGGTGCGCCCAACTGAGTGGCCGTCAGTGTTCACAAAGTGTACTTATTAATGGCTTATTAATATGAAATGTTGAGCTTATGTCTTATTAATGTAGTAATATGTCATATTGAGGGTTATGTATTATGTATTAGCTTTATTAACTGTAGGCCTTAACTTAGCAAGGTCTTGGCCTAGTTGCACGGCCTCAAGTCAAGCTGCATTTTCTTAGGCGTTTAGTAAAATAGATGCTTAGAAAAATAAATTGTGATCTTCCACTGTGCTGACCAAGTGCTCGTAGCTAAAAGTCCTTCTCATGAGAACTGCTTGCTAGGAGATTATGTACTTGCTAGTGTAACAATGTTTAATGTAATGTGTGTGAGACTGACTTTCCCAGGAGAAGACAATGAACATTCTGACTGGAGTATAAGTTGCAACAATATTGTTACCTGATGAGCGCAATGACGAGAACGGAAGAGATGAGAACCAATCATCGATATGTGAACCATGTACTAGTAGAATTGTAGATTTGAGGGTTTAGTTTCATTGGATTAAATGTAAACATGCGATTCTTGGACCAATAGGGACATGGGAAGTAGTTTTAGGAAATCTAACTTAGCCAGACTGCACTGGGAAGAGGGCACCATTTGCCCATTTTCTATCTTGCCACACCGCCATTATTTTCTTGACTGTCTTGAGAAGAGACAGGCTTAACTTTGTTGCTTAAAGAGGCTTTGCTTTTCCTGAACTTTGAAGCGGAATCCTGATACTTTGCTGACCAGACTGATGTCCTGATGACGAAGACTACCCTAGCTTGCTGAACCTATTGAGGACATGTATACACTGACATTACTGATTGCTATGTCTATTCGCCTTTGTTTCTAGGTACCAACCGCTATTTTGATAGTGCCATAGTTAGATGTTTTCCAAATTTGTGTTGACTAAATTGTTTTGCATGTAGTCCAAACATGCTAAGCTAATCTAGTGTTAGTTAGGGATCCCACTGATAAAGTTCGCTACATGTAATACCAGTCGATGTCTTTTCTTTGCTGAACTTAAATGTATGTAATATCATTTGTGCAGTTATTCTCATTAATTTGCACTGAAACTGTAGAATGTGTAGTAGCTCAAGCTTTGATTAGATTGTGATTCTTTCACCATTTTGGTCAGTTAGTGTTGTTTCGGTATGTTTGTAAATTGCTTTTGAGATTAATTAACGTGACATTAGCATTGTTAATATTGGGAAATAAACATTCTAACTTTTACATAAAGGTGTGGTTATTCATGACTGAAAGGTCATGATGTGTGACAATTACTGACTCCTATTGATTACTAATATTGTTGCTTGTTATTGATTATTGATCTGCATGTACGGGACATATGGTGGGAAAACCTCAAAGCAATTCAAAACGTTCATCGATCTATTCGGGTCTCCTAGTAAGTTTACTTATTAAGGTCCAACGTGTAAACAGAGATGGTAGCAGACTGATGGTTTGTCTCTTTCAAGAGCCCATCATCACTGAGATTTAGATTTATTTTGATTAAATGATACAAATTGGAGAGAAAATGTGCCCTTAAGTACTTAAAATGACTTTCCCAGAATCTTGGAGGTTGCCAATGATTGTTTGAGGATGTTCTAGGCGTTCTAGTGACGGTGTGAATAAAATAGATTTTGTGCTTGTGCAGCTTATGCAAACCGCAGGTGAATTGTGATGTTAAGTTGTAGAAGGAGTGTGTGTACTCCAAAGTGTGAGAGTAAGGAAGTCGTCGAACTTCACATATGTGTGGTGCTTTGTGTTCAAGAATTGTCCATGTGGTTGTTGGTATACGGACCCTGCGTGGTCTAAGACCTAGAGTATATTGAAAGTGTATGAGACACTTGGTGTTTGTTGTAATTTGTCTGGTTTAATAGGTCAATCGGGTGTGGTCGACAAGTCGGAGTGTTATTCAAAGTGAGTGAAATAAATTTTCGACTGAGATTTGACGAGTCCTATGTGCACCAGGGCAGACCCACTGATCAGTTGAGAGTGAATTTTGCGGGTCGAGTTTTACTTGCAAATCAGGGAAACTGAGAAAGAAGGAGTAGCTGCAAGAGCGAAAGTCATCAGTGAAAAATCCATAATGTTTCTGAAGTGATTGTGTTACCATACCTGCAGTAAACGGACAAATTGGGTTTTGATTTTGTTTAGTGATCGCAATAAATTGCATTAGTTTAGTGTGAATCTGAGCTTGGGAGGACAAGCTGTAGGACTTTGTCAGCTGCAGTGAGTGTGAGTGTGATGCCATTGGAGCCGCGCTGGGATAGGTTGGTTAGTGAGAAGGGTCGCACACGGATTGGCAGCAGTCCGTGAAACTCACTTGGTTGAGAAGGTGGGTAAAGAGAATTCTAGGATTAAAAGTCACTTCCTGACTTGATTTAGAGAAACATAAAGGTCGCAGAAATTTAATTTTTCAAAGCTTTAAAGAGTGCTTTAGGGAGAGTTGTGTACATTACCACGAGCACAGGGCATGTTGCACCGCCGGAAGGTATACCAGCTTACATTGTAATTGAAGAAAAAGGTATTGCGCCATGTCTTTGGCTGAAACAGTGGTGCAAAGTGACAAAGAAGGATGGCAGTTTAGCGTTTCCTGCCAACTGAAGATTTAGTTTGAGGAGCTTAGAGAATCTGAGGAGGGTGCTATATGATCTAAAACCCCTTCCGAGACCAGCACAGTTCAAGACATTGGCAATCTGGGAATTAGTGGCTAGACAGTAACAGCAACAGAAATTTGAGAGAAGGATGAGAAAAGCAGAGAAGACACTAGCGGAGGCTAGATGGGATGTTGGTCAGAAATTATGGAGAAGCGAGACTTTACAGGGGATTAAGATGTTTCCAGCGATTACACAGGACAATGAGAGGGAAGGAAAGAAGGGCACTAAAAAGTCAAACAAAAGCCCCTGCAAGAGTGGAGAGCGGAGATCAGGGGAGACCAGGAGATCTTTGACATATGAGGAAGAGTCAGACTATGATGAGTTTATCTTGCAGTTATTGAGAAATCGTCCCCCACCTTATGCAGCACAGGACAGTGGTCCGAGCACTAGTGTAGATCCTTCAGCTCTGACACAGGTTAACGTGACAGCAAGTCCAGTGCAGATTAATTCTGATATCAGACAGAGTCCGATTCAGAGCAGTCTTAACTCCAGTAGCCCAAAATCAGGTGCCAAAGCCAAATATTCAGAGAATTTACCCAGATGTACCTATTGTGGAAAGTGCCACAAACTGAATAGTGCCCACAGGACAGGTTTTCCTGAGACCAACATTACTTCGGACAGAACCCACTCCACTTTTACTGCCTCAAGTGCAGTCACAAACAATGCAGAAGTACACTCCGATAACAGGGACACAATCACATATGTCTGTACTGATGAACCAGAATGCGGGAATTACGTAACCACAGAACTTGAGTATCAGACCAAGCCGAGATGCTCATACCTTTGTTTGCACAGGAGAATAACAGAGCAGGTAGACTGGGAGTCCTGAGTCAGATTTCAATGAGGGGAGGACTCAATGAGAATACCTGAGTAGTCTATTCAGTAAGGCAGACTTTTGAAGGGACAAGATCATTGCTAGACCTTAGCCCATTTGGTGTTCCTCCGGATACTGTCATAGGGTAGAATGTTAGTCAGAGCCTGAAATTATTGACACCGCAGACTCTGAATACAGTTATGCACCAGGCACCACCTGTCCAGGCCTGCAACATTTCATTGCAAGGTTTGACAGCCCAGCAACTGACTGAATGGTTAGACAAGATGAATACCCTGCAGAGTGCCCCTAAGGGAGAGGACTACTTGAACTACACAAGACTAGGAATTGAAGCAGACGAGCTCTTTGAAGGAACTATGGGTGTGAACAGATTAGGGTCCTACACAGAAGCAGAGCTGAGATACCTCTGCCCGAAAATTACTAGGGAAGTGAGCAAAGTGCACCAAAAGTTAGCAGACCTGGCAGAGAAGTACGGCATAGAAATAGTGAAAACAAAACATTTGAAAGGGAGTTACAGATTAGATTTTGACACAAAGGATTTTGAACACATGAGTTCTACAGGAGTGAAGGCACACTTTAGGGAGTTACTCCAAAATGCCCAGACCTGGGGAGCATTAGGCAGATGGGAAGGCAGATGGGTAAAGAAAAGAGATAAGAGTAAGAGGGATTCTGTGGAGCTGACTGCAAATGTGCAGCAGGGCAAGGATCCAGTGAAAATTTTACCAATGAGAGAGATTCCAAGAGGGAATTTTGTTCATGTCCCTTGGAGCAGAAGTGACATTCTGTCCTTTAAAATGATTATCCTAGGTTGAGAGAGAAACCAGTGGAATGGTACCAGCAGACAGACAGGTCTGTGAAACTTGCAAAGTACCCGTGGGAAGACTTGAACACTCTGTTAGAGATAGTAGTACCAGCTGATCTGTGGATGGAGTGCAAGAGGAGTAAAGATTGACCTACAAAAGAACCAGAGAGAGATCAGGTTACAGGTGCGCCATCTCCTGCGGTAATGAAATATTACTACAAAGTGATTGAATTTTTGAAAACTAGAATTTCGCTCTAAAACATTGACTAGCAGAGCATAGACAGGACAGCTGAGGAAGCCAAGGAGTCAATACATTCACATTATGAGAGATTGTTGCAGGCATTCAATCATTACATTGGTACAGAGACAATCAATCCAAAAGACATGATTCATTTTGTGTTCAGATTTGTGGAAGGGCTGAGACCTGAAATTAGCCAGATGATTAAGAGTCATTTGATTTGCTGGCAAGCAAAGCCAATTGATGAGGTGTTGCCGTATGCAAAGTACTGTAGTGACGAGATTAAATTGAAGCAGACAAAGCTGAAAGAAAGGCGACGGTGATGCAGATTAAAGCAGCACAAACAGGGATGCAGATACGTTTTCCACAACAACTCCCGCAGCAGCAGCAGGGAAATGTGGTATTTCAAAATCAGAGAGAAGTAGAGGTCTTGGAGGAAATGTAAGTCGTGGTTCAGACTTGGGTACTGTAGCGGTTCAAAATGATGAACAGGGAATGAAGAGATTGTTGCCTCGTCACACTTGCGGAGCAGTGGGACAGTGGAAGCAGGAGTGTCCGATGATAGTGCAGGAAGGTGTTGTTCAGCAAACAGGTGACATCAACTTGTTCTAAAACATGAAAAGACCAAGAATGAGAGGTCATAATCCAAATTTTCAGAATAATGTGAATCAAATGCAAGGTTTTCAATCCATGCAGCAGGTGCAAATGCCACGTGTACAGATGACACAGTTGCAGCCGATGCAACAGCAGGTTCCCACGGTACCTAGACAGTAAATTCAAATACCTCAAGCCCCAATGGAACAGCAGCAGGCAATGCTTCCTCAACAGGTCACATGTCAGAGGCTTAACCAAAGTAATAACAGTACACCAATTCCCGTTACACAGTGAGATGGGAATAAACAATGATTGGGTGAGCGAGAGTTTGGATGAAGAGGAATCTGTGCTTGCAGCCTCCTTAGAAGTAGATCAGAAAGTTCCTTATGTGAAGGGAAAGGTCACGGGTCACAGAGTTTCATTTCTGGTTGATACTGGAGCTACACGCGCTACAGTAAGATCTGCAGAAGTTCCGAATTTGCCCCTTTTAGGAAAGACAGTCCAGATTGTAGGAGAAGTGAATCAGTATTTGACCAACCCAATTACAGAACCAGTTTAGGCTAAAATTGGCAACTTTAAAGGGTTGCACAAATTTATAGTCTGTGATTCAAGTCTGTTATCCCTACTGGAAAGAGACTTGCTTTGTAAATTAAGGTGCTTGATTACTTGTTCATATGATGCAATTGAGATACAGACGAATAGCGATGATGAAGATGACCCAGCTTCAGAGACCAAGTGTGAGACCATAAGAGAGGAGTACCCCCTGATTAATTTCTTTCCAGTATTCACAGTGAAGGAGCTTCCTCCTGATTTACAGGGAACAGTTGAAGAAAAGGTATGGGATTTGACAGGGAAAGAGATGGGTCTGATAAAGGGAATTGAGCCAGTTAAATTTCTTGTAAAGCCGAATGCAATTTTTCCTCAGATTCCCCAGTATCACATGCCCCAGGATATCCTTATAAAGGTTGCCCAAATATTTGCAGAATTTGTGAAACAAGGGGTCTTAAAAGAAGAAGTTGAGAAGCCCATATAATTCACCAATAATGAGATTGAAGAAGCCCTGTGGGAAAGTTCAAATTGTCCAGGATTTGATAACAATAAATGACAGTGTGATCAAATGTTGCCCCTTGGTGCCAAATCCAGCTTTGAGAACGTTTCAGATTCCATGTGATGCTGAATGGTTCACTGTCATTGATTTGTCACAAGCCTTCTTTTCTGTGCCTCTTCATGGGACAGCCAATTTCTCTTTTGTTTCAAATTTGTGGACGGAGTTTACTGTTGGTGTTAAATTCCTCAAGGGTTTTCAGTGTCACCTTCCATATTCAATCAGATCTTGAAAAATAATTTGGAGTCGTTGGAGTTGCCTTTCAAATCGACCTTGGTACAGTACATTGATGACTTACTAATTGCATCCAAAACGAGGGACGAGTGCAAGTATGACACGATTGCCATGCTGAACCATTTGTGAAAGAATGGTCATAAAGTGTCTCCACTTAAATTGCAATACTGTCAGAAAGAAGTTAAATATTTGGGTCACCAAGCATTACAGAATTTGACCCACAAGGAGGTCACCGATCTCCTAGTGTTAGATCAGGCTTGCATGAAAGCATTTTCTGAATTGAGAGAGAGTCTGTGCAAAACTCCGGCTTTGGGTATGCCTGACTATACAAAATGCTTCAGGTTGTTTTGTCATGAGTGTGATGCATGTTCTTTGTCTGTCTTGACGCAGGTCCATGGAGCTGTAAACCACCCAGTAGCATATTTTTCAGCTGCTTTGGACCCAGTCACAGCAGCTTTACCAGGCTGTTTGCATGCAGTTGCAACAGTTGGACAGAGCCTCACACAGTGTGAAGGCATTGTGATGGGACACCCTCAACTATCATGGTCCCTCACTCCATTGAGATCCTACTCACAAAAACAAAAACCCAGTACCTAACAAGTACAAGATTGACCAGATATGAGACAGGTATTCTAGAGTCACCAAATGTGTCATTGAAAAGATGTACAGTGCTGAACCCGGCAACCTTGCTTCCAAATGAAAATATTGAAATTGAAAATTTGGAAAACATTGAGCATGATTGTCTTGAGGTTACTGATCTGTGCACAAAACTGAGACCTGATATTAGAGATACCCGATTGGAAGAAAATGACCAAATTATCTTTGTTGATGGTTCCTGTCTAAGAGACAATACAGGAGTACGGAGAGCAGGATATGCTGTGTGCACAATTACTAGTATTCTGGAAGCGTCTTGGCTTCGAGGAGTATATTCTGCACAGGTAGTGGAACTGGTAGCCCTTACTAGAGCGTGCCATGTTTCTGCTCAGCTGAAAGTTACCATCTATTCGGACAGCCAGTATGGATTTGGAATAGTACATGATTTTGGCAAGTTGTGGTCACAGAGAGGTTTCATGACCTCTTCTGGTTCACCAGTGAGAAATGGTGAGAGAATTAAAGAATTTTTGCATGCCATACAATTGCCCGAAAAGATTGCTGTGGTGAAATGCAGTGCACATCTGAAATCGCAAGATTTTGTGTTGATGAGAAACGGATATGCGGATTAAGTCGCAAGGTTTTGCGCATTGAACTAAATATCATTCAAAACTAAGGGGGAATTGTTACCTGAACAAGATTAAACATGTCCAAGTTTTGCATTGCATGTAATAGATAGATTGGAAGAGTTGAAAACATAGCAGAATAATGTTGACAGGGAAGAAAACGTTCTTCGAGCAAAATGAAATGTGTGCAGAGACAGGATGAATTGTGGGATTCAGAAGAGTGTCATTTGGTTCTGCCAAATAGTCTGTTGTCTCAAATGGATAGATTCTATTATGGTCAAGCACATGTTGGGAGGGATGTCATGATTCATCTGCTTAAACACAATTGGTTCAACCCAAGCTTTAGACAAGTTGCTGAAGTAGTCTGCCATCATTGCGTCATTTGCCAGCAAATGAACACGGGAAAAGGGACAGTGTTTAACTTGAGCCACATTGGAAGAGCAGAAGGTCCATTCAGCAGAATGCAAATGGATTTTATTAAGATGCCTGTGTGTGGAGGTTTGAGATATGTGTTGGCAATTGTCTGCATCTTTAGTCACTGGATTGAAGCGTGCCCTACACGAAGGAATGACAGCCTCACAGTAGGGAAACTACTGCTTAGGGAACTG
Source organism: Pleurodeles waltl (assembly GCF_031143425.1). Classification (NCBI taxonomy): domain Eukaryota; kingdom Metazoa; phylum Chordata; class Amphibia; order Caudata; family Salamandridae; genus Pleurodeles; species Pleurodeles waltl. The sequence continues at coordinate 731,464,710 of NC_090449.1, forward strand.
ATACTACGTTTTGGGTTTCCGATCTCTTTAGAATCAGATAGGAGAAGTCACTTCAACAATGAAGTAATTAAATTGCTATGTGCAGCATTGAACATTGAGCAGAAGTTGCATTGTAGTTAACTCCCTGAAGCATCAGGACTAGTGGAACAGATGAATGTTACCTGGAAATCATGAATGGGGAAAATGTGTGCGTCCACGAATTTGAAATGGCCAGATGCACTGCTGTTAGTTTTGATGACAATGAGAAACACACCTGTCACGAAATCCTCATGGGTCGAGCAATGAGGTTGCCAGCGGTTCCTGCAAATGCGCTTGTGAGCATTACAGATGATATGCTGTTAGACTACTGCAAAGGTCTAGCTGATGTGGTTAGCTCTTTTTCTCAGCAGGTGGAAGCCACCACACTGCACTGATCCAAGATCAAGGACACATCCTGAGGGTGGGTGACTGGGTGGTGGTCCAGAAACACGTGCAGAAGACGTGTTTGGAGCCTCACTGGAAAGGCTCGTTGTAGGTGGTTCTGACCACTACCACAGCTCTGAAGTGCACTGGAGTTCCGAACTGGATCCACGCCAGCCACACAAAGAAAGTGGCATGTCCTTTGGACAATGAAGAGTAGTTGTTGAAAGTACCAACAATGACCAAACAAGCCTCAGAGCCGGAAGGAGAAGAAAGAGGAACTGAGGCCGGAACTGAGCACATTGAGGACGGTTCAGTCACGCCTGTGAGAGACAAACGAGAAGACCTCCAGGAGGTTGACAGTGAACCAATCTCAATCGAGGCAACAGGAGAGTCAAGTCAGAGGAGGGCTCTCCCAGAAGTAGACAATTTTGAGAGGCAAATAGAGCAATTGCCAGACCCTGAGGGGTAAGGAGTTGAGGCAGATCATAGCAAATGTGATCTGACTCCTCCTGAACCAGTTGCAGGTTAGTCACAAGAAAATCCTGCATATCAAGAAGAAGTTTCAAGTTCAACACTGAAAAGAGCATTGACCAAGGGTCCACTGAAAGGAGATAAGTGGCCGGAGTCACAAGCAAAGAGAAAAGAAGCAGTTGTTGAGACAACAATCAAGGAAGAAGTAGATACGACAATGAGAGAAGACCTGCCTGAAGGAAAATTGAACAGAGATTGAAAGTTGAAAAGAAAGAGAATAGTAAAGTCGAAGGTACTCAGGTTTTGAATGAGCGTATCCAACAACAAGCGAATGGCAGAAAGAGTTTTTGCCTTTTTGTTTTGATCAAGAAATTCCAGGTCAATATTTTGGCACTTGAAGAAATCAATGAACTGAACTGTTGAGCCAAATTTGAGAAAAAGTACAAAGAAAAAAAGAGACTATTGAAAGTGACGAGAAAATACTTTTGAAAAAAATCTGATTTTGACAAGCTGCTAAATTGCTTTTTGGCAAGCTTACTGATTTTTGACAAAGGATCCTAGAAGTGAGACTGAAAGCTGTAAATAATTGCTGAAAGAGGATTGAAGATTTTTGTTTTTGATTTTGTTGCATAATTTCTAAATTTCTCTTCTACTTCCTGATTCTTTACAGATCATAAGTAACATTAGTCAGCAGGGTAGGAAGAACAGGTGCTGTAAATACATGAGTATTGGTTTGGCAATGGTATGTGTGGTATTGTTTGTGATTTTGGTTATGACTGTTCTTGACAGGAGCAAAGCCAACCAAACTACAGCTTTAGAGACAACTACTGCATTAACTGCAATAGAGAGGTTTAGGTTAGATGAGAAGTATTTGCACGTAGGCAGTGCCCAAGGGGAACTTTCTTCTAATGTCTTCTTTTGCTTATTGAGTGAGTATGTTGAGACGATGGATGTGAAGAATTGTTTTGTTTGTTCGCAGATTCCTTCATCAGTCGAAGAAGGAGTTACCTATTATAGTTTACCTCTTACTTATGGGATACGTTGTAGTCTGCTACTAACAGGATTCTATAATTAGGAGTACATTCAGTATTTCTACTCCAACCACGATGTGGTGTTTTTGTTGGTATCTGAGAAGAGTAACTAAGGATAATGACATAGTAAGAGTGAGAGGTTTCTTTGAGCCTACATTAACTTTTGGGAAGGCTTATGCTCACTGTTACAACCTGACATGCTTGCTTACACCTTTAGAAAAGAGATTTTTAGATCACACAGATGACAGGAGAAAGGCAATAAAGGAGAAGTTAGGAAAGGGCTTAGAGAAAAGGATTTATACGCATGATTATGCTTTCAGTGCAGTAAAAACACAAAGGAAATTATCTTTAGATGTGCAACACGTAGGGAAGCTTTGTGTATGTAGGCCTAAATCTAACACTGACTGTTTGTGGGAACAAGTGAATGTAGACATGTGTTTTGTTTCAGAGTAAACAGGCATTTATGTTGAATGGACAGGGTCCAGCGATTCCTGGTATATATTACATTTGTGGGCCTAATGCTTGTTACAATCTTTCAAGAGGATGGTATGGCACATGTTACTTGGGGATAGTTTCCCCAAAGATATTTCAACTAGACGACTTAAAGAAATTTCTGAAAGCGAATGAATTACATCACATTAGACAAAGAAGAGAGTCTCCTTCTGGTATAGTGGGAGATATATTTGGAGCAATGAAACCTTCAGTATGAGTTGTTCTGAATTCGATAAAGATTTGAAAGTTGTCTACTATTGTGGATAACTTGATGACAAATTTTTCAGGAGCCATACTCCTCCTGATAGATACTGAATTAGCTGGGGAAAGATCTGTGACTCTTCAGAACCGCCTTGCGTTAGACATTCTTTAAGCAAAGGATTGTGGATTTTGCAAAATGCTTGATTCTGGGCATTGCTGTTTATTTATTCCTGATAGTAGTAAATAAATTAGAAGCTTACTTACTAATCTGAATAATGAGAGTATTGATTTGAAAGAGTTGAAAGAACCAGCTGTTTGGGGGAACATTGGCAAAGGATTTGCTTCAGGGGGAAATTGGTTCAGCAACATTGGGAAAGGGATAATATTTAAGATATTGCAAGGGATAGTGATAATTGTGATTTGCATTATTGGAGCATGGGGAATATGTAAATTGTGTGAAAGGATTAAATTGAAGAAGACGAATAATAATCAGAGGAGGGAAGAAAAGAAAAGGGAAAATTTGCTTAGGGAAAATTCGAAAAGGGAATGCAAACATGAGGGGATAGAAATTACAGAATTTTAGCTAATGCAAAAATTTGTGAGGGAAGGTTTATTTTGATGACACATTTAGTCATCAGAGGAGGGATTTTTGAACACAGAATTACTAATGAAAATATTAGTGAATAATCATGCATTCTGAGTGTCGAATTCACATAGAAAACGTAATAACGTAGAGAGAAATAAGGCACGCGTTTGAAGGTGCGCCCAACTGAGTGGCCTCCAATGTTCACGAAGTGTACTTATTAATGGCTTATTAATATGAAATGCTGAGCTTATGTTTTATTAATGTAGTAATATGTCATATTGAGGGTTATGTATTATGTATTAGCTTTAGGCCCTAATTTAGCGGAGTCTTTGTAAAGTTGCTCGGCCTCATGTCAAGCTACATTTTCTTAGGTGTTTAATAAAATGGATGCTTAGAGAATTAAATTGGGATCCTCCACTGTGCTGACCAAGTGCTCGTAGCTAAAAGTCTTTCTCACGAGAACTGCTTGCTAGGAGATTACGTACTTGCTGGTGCAACAATGTTTAATGTAATGTGTGTGAGACTGACTTTCCCAGGAGAAGACCATGAACATACTGACTGGAGTATAAGCTGCAACAATATTGTTACCTGATGAGCGCAATGACGAGAACGGAAGAGACGAGAATCAATCATCGACATGGCAACCATGTACTAGTAGAATTGTAGATTTGACGGTTTAGTTTTATTGGATTAAATGTAAACATGTGATTCTTGGACCAATAATAACATGGGACGTAGTTTTAGGAAATCTAACTTAGCTAGACTGCACTGGGAAGACGAGGCCATTTGCCCATTTTCTATCTTGCCATACCGCCATTATTTTCTTGACCGTCTTGAGAAAATTGTATTGCTTAACCCCTAGTGTGCCCCGGAAGAACTGGTCTCACCAGACCAGCTCCTCCTGCTATAGGCCCCCAGGGGGAGCACTAGTGCGCCCCCAGGTGGCCGAGCACCCCCTCCCCTGGCCAGGGATGGAAGGGGAATCACTTCCCCTTCCACCCCCGCCCCCCCCTAACCACTGTGACGTCTGATGACATCAGCACGCTTTCGTGCGCTGACCTCATCAGAGGCATTCCCCCCAGATGCAATAGCATTTCTCCTCCGATCACGTGGAGGGGGCAGAGAGGCATGAAAGGAGAGGGGTCAGAAATCCACTAGATACCAGGGAAAATTTTGATTGTAGTTTTCTTTTTTTATGTTTGGGGAGCGACCCCTTGGGCAAGGGTCGCTCCTGGGGGGCACATTATTATTACACCATTTCTGCCCCCCCTGAGGGGGGGGGCAGAAACCACTGGACACCAGGGATTTTTTTTTTTGTTCATACTTTCGCATAAGGGGAGCAGCCCCTTGGGCAAGGGCTGCTTCCCAGAGGGGAAAATTATTTTTAGGCCATTTCTGCCAATTATTAGGCCGATCTGTCCCCGGTGGGGCAGAAAACCACTAGACAACAGGGATAAAAAAAAAGTGTTTCTTTTTATTTTTTTATGTTTGGCGAGTGACCCCTTAGGCAAGGGTCGCTCCCGGGGGGGGGGCAAATTATTATTAGGCCATTTCTGCCCCCCTGGGGGCAGATTGGCATTGCGATCTGCCCCCGGGGGGGCAGAAACCACTAGAAATCAGGGATTTTTTTTTTCTGTACTTGCGCATAAGGGGAGCGGCCCCTTGGGCAAGGGCTGCTCCCCAGGTGGGCAAATGATTTTTAGGCCATTTCTGCCCCCGGTGGGGCCGAAAACCACCAGACACCAGGGATAAAAAATAAAAAAATATATATATTTTTGTATGTTTGGGAAGTGACCCCTTAGGCAAGGGTCGCTCGGGGGGGAATTATTATTAGGCTATTTCTGCCCCCCCTCGAGGGCAGATTGGCTTTGCGATCTGATCCCAGGGGGGGGGCAGAAACCACTAGACACCAGGGATTATTGATTTTTTTCATACTTGTGCATAAGGGGAGCAACCCCTTGGGCAAGGGCCGCTCCCCAGGGGGGCAAATGATTTTTAGGCCATTTCTGCCCCCTCCGGCGGCAGGTCGGCCTAATATAATAAGGCTGACCTCCCCCCAGGGGGGGCAGAAACCACAAGACACCAGGGGGGCAAAATATTTTAGGCCTTTTCTGCCCCCCCCGGGGTGGTGGTTACCAACCAGTATGGGACTGGTTATGCCCCCACCCGAACTGAAGGGGCTAACAGTCTTTCAGCTCTCCCCCACACACTAAAACATCTTATCCCATGGCAAGCAAAAGGACATTTGATTATTTTTTGTTTTTGTTTTACATTTGGGCCATGAGAGCTTGGTAACTCTCAAAATCGTCCCACTTGGAATGGTGAGGGTTGCACTTTTTTTAACTTTGGGACGCTGCCATGTAGAAAAATCCACAAGACCTAGACACATCTGAAAACTAAACATCCAGTTGATTCCAGGGTTGTGTGCTTCACATGCACCCCAAACCATTTCCTTACCCACAATGCCCTGCAAACCTGCAACTTTGCTGGAAAGCACACATTTTTCCCACATTTTTGTGATGGAACCTTCCGGAATCTGCAGGAATCCACAAAATTCCTATCACCCAGCACTGTCTCATCCATACCGATAAAATTTCTGCTGCACTTGTCAGCCTAAAAATGTTTTTTTTTTTCAAACTGCCCTTTTGGACCCACTTTGGTTCCCCCTCAATTTTGATGTGTTTTTGGCTCTTCTCTGTCACAAACACGTGGCCCACCTACACAAGTGAGGTATCATTTTTACCGGGAGACTGAGGGGAACGTTGGATGGTAGGAAATTTGTCTCGGTGTGGTGATCCCACACAGAAATGTGAGAAAAATTTTATTTTTTTAGCTAAATTTGAGGTTTGCTGAGGATTCTGGGTAAGAAAACATTGGGGGATCCACGCAAATCACACCTCCCTTGACTCCCTCGGGTGTCTAGTTTTCAGAAATGTCTGGGTTTGGTAGGTTTCCCTAGATGGCTGCTGACCGCAGGACCAAAAACGCAGGTGCCCCCCCGCAAAAACAGGTTGTTTTCTATTTGATAATTTTGATGTGTCCAGATAGTGTTTTGGGGCATTTCCTGTTGCGAGCACAAGGCCTACCCACACAAGTGAGGTACCATTTTTATCGGGAGACTTGGGGAAACACTGGGTGGAAGGAAATTTGTGGCTCCTCTCAGATTCCAGAACTTTCTGTCACCGAAATGTGAGGAAAAAGTGTTTTTTTAGCCACATTTTGAGATTTGCAAAGGATTCTTGGTAACAGAACCTGGTGAGAGCCCCACAAGTCACCCCATCTTGGATTACCCTAGGTCTCTAGTTTTCAAAAATGCATGGGTTTGGTAGGTTTCCCTAGCTGCCGGCTGAGCTAGAGGCCATAATCCACAGTTAGGCACTTTGCAAAAAACACCTCTGTTTTCTTTGAGAAAATGGGATGTGTCCACCTTGTGTTTTTGGGCATTTCCTGTCGTGGGCACTAGGCCTACACACACAAGTGAGGTACCACTTTTATCAGGAGACTTGGGGAAATGCTGGGTGGAAGGACATTTGTTGCTCCTCTCAGATTCCAGAACTTTCTGTCACCGAAATGTGAGGAAAAAGTGTTTTTTTTAGCCAAATTATGAGGTTTGCAAAGGATTCTGGGTAACAGAACCTGGTGAGAGCCCCACAAGTCACCCCATCTTGGATTCCCCTAGGTCTCTAGTTTTCAGAAATGCACAGGTTTGGTAGGTTTACTGGGTGCCGGCTGAGCTAGAGGCCAAAATCCACAGGTAGGCACTTTGCAAAAAACACCTTTGCTTTCTTTGAGAAAATGTGATGTGTCCACTTTGTGCTTTGGGGCATTTCCTGTTGCGGTCACTAGGCCTACCCACACAAGTGAGGTACCATTTTTATCGGGAGACTTGGGGGAATGCTGGGTGGAAGAAAATTTGTGGCTCCTCTCATATTCCAGAACTTTCTGTCACTGAAATGGAAGGGAAAAGTGTTTTTTTAGCCCCATTTTGAGGTTTGCAAAGGATTCTGGGTAACAGAATCTGATGAGAGTCCCACAAGTCACCCCATCATGATTCCCCTAGGTGTCTACTTTTCAAAAATGCACAGTTTTGATAGGTTTCCATAGGTGCCGGCTGAGCAAGAGGCCACAATCCACAGCTAGGCACTTTGCAAAAAACATCTCTGTTTTCTTTAGGAAAATGTGATGTGTCCATGTTGTGTTTTGGGGCATTTCCTGACTCGAGCACTAGGCCTACCCACAGAAGTGAGGTACCATTTCTATTGGGAGACTTGAGGGAACGCTGGATGGAAGGAAATTTGTGGCTCCTCTCAGAATCCAGAACTTTCTGTCACCGAAATGTAAGGAAAAAGTGTTTTTTTAGCAACATTTTGAGGTTTGCAAAGGATTCTGGATAACAGAACCTGGTGAGAGCCCCACAAGTCACCCCATCTTGGATTCCTCTAGGTGTCTAGTTTTCAAAAGTGCACAGGTGTGGTAGGTTGCCCTTGGTGCCGGCTGAGCTAGAGGCCAAAATCCACAGCTAGGTACTTTGCAAAAAGCAGCTCTGTTTTCTTTGGGAAAATGTGATGTGTCCACGTTGTGTTTTGGGGCATTTCTTGTTGCGGGCGCTAGGCCTAACCACAGAAGTGAGGTACCATTTTTATCAGGAGACTTGAGGTAACGCTGGGTGGAAGGAAATTTGTGGCTCCTCTCAGATTCCAGAACTTTCTGTCACCGAAGTTTGAGGTTTGCAAAGGATTCTGGGTAACAGAACCTGGTCGAGAGACCCACAAGTCATCCCATCTTGGATTCCCCTAGGTGTCTAATTTTCAAAAAATGTGCAGGTTTAGTAGGTTTCCCTGGGTGCCGGCTGAACTAGAGGCCAAAACCTACAGCTAGGCACTTCGCAAAAAACACGTCGGATTTCAATGTCAAAATCGGAGGTGTCCATGTTGCGAGCGTTAGGCCTACCCACGCAAGTGAGGTACTATTTTTATCGGGAGACTTGGGGGAACACAGAATAGCAAAATAAGTGTTATTGCCCATTGTCTTTCTCTACATTTTTTCCTTCCAAATGTAAGACAGTGTGTAAAAAAGATGTCTATTTGAGAAATGCCCTGTAATTCACATGCTAGTATGGGCACCCCAGAATTCAGAGATGTGCAAATAACCACTGTTTCTCAACACCTTATCTTGTGCCCATTTTGGAAATACAAAGGTTTCCTTGATACCTATTTTTCAGTCTTTATATTTCACCAAATGTATTGCTGTGTACCCGGTATAGAATAAAAACCCATTGCAAGGTGCATCTCATTTATTGGCTCTGGGTACCTAGGGTTCTTGATGAACCTACAAGCTCTATTATCCCTGCAACCAGAAGTGTCCAGCAGACGTAACGTATATTGTTTTAAAAAATTGGACATTGCAGGAAAAAGTTACAGAGTAAAACATTGAGGAAAATGGCTGTTTTTCCACCTCAATTTCAATAATTGTTTATTTCAGATGTTATTTTCTGTAGGAAACACTCGTAGGATCTACACAAATGACCCCTTGCTGAATTCAGATTTTTGTCTACTTTTCAGAGATGTTTAGCTGTCTGGGATCCAGCATTGGTTTCACTCCCATTTCTGTCACTAAGTGGAAGGAGGCTGAAAGCACAAAAATAGTAAAAATGGAGTATGTCCCAGTAAAATGCCAAAATTGTGTTGAAAAATGGGGTTTTCTGAATTAAGTCTGCCTGTTCCTGAGAGCTGGGAAGCTGGTGATTTTAGCACCGCAAACCCTTCGTTGATGCCATTTTCAGAGAAAAAAACACCAGCCTTCTTCTGCTGCACTTTTTCCCCATTTTTTTGAAAAAGCGATTTTTTGGCTGTATTTTGGTTAATTTCTTGGTCTCCTTCAGGGGAACCCACAAGTTCTGGGTACCTCTAGAATCCCTAGGACATTGGAAAAAAGGACACAAATTTGGCGTGGGTAGCTTATGTGGACAAAAAGTTATGAGGGTCTAAGCGCAAACTGCCCCAAATAGCCAAAAAAAGGCCTGGCACCTGAGGGGGAAAAGGCCTGGCAGCGAAGGGGTTAAGAAAACTCTTCTCCTCCTGCTTATTCCAAGCCAGATGGTGCGAAGGCTGGATCTTTTTCAAATTTTTGTATTATCACTTTATATTACGTGATGAACTTCTTTAGTCTGTAATGTGAAGTGGGGTTTTCATAACTATATATATTTTTCCTTTTCGCGGTGTACTGTCGCTATACAGTTGACCGTTGAATCTTTATGTATTTATTGACTTTTGTTTGTAGAATTATGTACAGTGTTTGCTTTTTGATGTTCCTTGCAGCCTTGAAGAAGTCGCAGGGAGTATTCACTCCCATGACGAAACACGTGTTGGCTGGATGATTGTGAGATATTAAAGATGAACTTTTCACTTCATGGATTTCCTCTGAACTTTGTTCAGTGGCATACTAATTGAATCGGATCATTTCTGAACTTTGTTCACGTGGGCATACTAATTGAATCGGATCATTGAGTTATGAATTCAAGAATTACCAATTACAGACTTTACAATTATACATTATTTTACGAGTGCCTTGGTCTTTGTATTAATATTTGTTTAACTTTTGGAGGAATAGGAGGATCCTCCTAGGCCGGGAGCACCGTACCTTCAATTGATTACTTCCTGTATTATAAGAGGGAAATGTTGTGAGCGCTTTTCTTCTCTAAATTTTTCTTCCCATTTAGCTTATTAAGAAAATAGGTCTACTCGTTCTTAGCTAAGGATTGTTTTGTGAAGGAGTTTCACTGATTGGCCTAGGCCTGTTTATTTCCAAGGGCCTCAGTCTGCAGTGCATCATGGGATATTTAGGTGTTTGTAGAACTCTTGGCTGCTATTTAAAAATAAAGCAAGAAAAGAAAACATAATATTCGACTCTGTGTCTTTACTAAAATCTAGACTGTACTAAATGCGTGGAAAATCTGCAGTGTATAGCATTTCGACTGTCGTGAAATGCTATGTGATAAGTCTGCATTCATTTCGCAGCTCTGCAGACACATTGACACAGAAATACAATGTGAAACTATCAAGATGTGGTAGGTGACTAATGAGCTGGGTCAGAAGCCAGCACCTTTTCTCTTGTCTAGGGCTTGTTTGCTAAAATTTAAGCACTCCTAAAATGGGGACTTCTCCATGTCTCTCTGATCTACCACGCAGGGTGGCATTAGTTTTACAAGTGATGGGAGAACATCAATACAAAAGGGGCAACTGCTAATCTGTGATCCCTTCACAAAAATAAATGTCAGGCGAGTAGTACCTGTTTTAGTGAGACACAAAACTAAAAACAGCCAGAGCTTGAGGCGAAACTTGGTTATCTAATGCTCATTTGAACCCTAAGTATGAACATTGCACAAACATGTATTGCATCTTCTGACCAGCACTTGAACACAGACCCTTGTAACTGGTGTTATATAATTAGGTTTTTTTTTTATTGAGGCCGAGGCCAGTGATTATGTACAAATCAATGCAGTAGCTCATTGGACTCCCTAGGCTACTTTTTGGGATTTGAGACCTCCAGGTTTTACACACATTTATAAGCACTAGTTGCAGTAGCTTTCTGAGGTATGTCACGGGAACGCAGCACCGTGGATATTCACATCGTTATAACAAGCTCAGTAGACTGCTCATCTAAATTGCTGGGGGTGGTGCTATGACTTGCACATCACAGATTGATGTTCACTGTGTAAATGAATGAATTCATCATTCATGCATTCGTTCATTCATTCACCTATGAATAAGTTCACTCTGAAAGATATATATTTTTCACACATTCATTTAGTCATTCAACCATGCATTCATTAAATCATTTGTTCAACCATCTACTCATTGATTTTCTGTCCTTCCTGCGAATATGAATTGAAAAGTGCCCTCGTGCATTAATTTATCATTCATTCAACCATCGACATCATGTCCTTCTCTGGACTGTGAATTAAAAAGTGCCCCTTCACTCTGCAGCTCTCAGTGCTGACTGCCCTTTGTCCCGCCAAACACCGCAAATGTGCCCGTATGTAATACCTGTGTGAGCATACATGCATATTCTTGGTGTGCTTGTGTGTCTGTATCGTTGCCTGTGTATACATGCATGTAGCATTCGCATGTTAAAATGTATCTACACTGTTCATCTGTATGGCTGTATGTGTTGTTTGTGCATGTGTGCCTCCAGTGTTGTCTGTATGTGTACATACTCCTTCATATATTGTTTAGATGACTAAGTCATGCATATGTTTTTGAGTCATATTCCTGACTTCCTATTTCCAGCACATATAAGGACTGACCCTTACTTAAAACTTTCTTCACCTCTTTTTGCTGTCACGTAGCACATACCTCGCATGTTTCTTGGCATCCTGTACCTTAAAGGTATATGCATTAGGAAGTATCTCAAGTATGTGTTTACATAAGACTTTGCAATTATATAAACAATGTATTTCGGGAATTCTTTGTTCATGGTGGTTGACATTGGCAACATTAGGGTGTTTTCCTTCAACGAATGAGGTTTATGAGGTTTTTGGTTGCAGTCATTGCCACCGGCTCCCTCTGCTGGTCTAAGGTGCAGAGTTTGCTGCTGCAGTTCATTAGCTTGCTACTGTCACTTTATAAATCTAATTAATGGTACTGTATGGTATAGTTTGAACATTTATTTAGCGACTACCAACGCTCACGAAGAGCTGAACATATTTGCAAATTACTAGCACACTACTCTGTCGAAGCCATTGCTAATAATTTAGTCATGCTAAATGGTTACAGTTTTTTTTTGCTTTCTTGCAGTTTGTAATGGCATTCTCATTGGGCTTGTGGGACTTTCCCATTATGTTTGCGCAGTTCTTGTAATTCACGCACTTTCGTGTTAGCAAATTACACAGAATGTCTCACAGGAAACAGATTTGAGCAGAAAATATGTTGCGAGTGACTTTTGAACATTTGCTATGCCCTCTCCTTCATTTTACACTTTAGATACTCAAAGGATAATTTTGAGTAATTTTAATGTAATTTTCCTGCCATTTTAAAGAATTTTGGTAAAGCACTCTGCTTCCAGCAAGGGGGAGATTTAAAAATGTCCCTGCTTGTGGAAGTGAAGATTTCATCTCTTTCCCTGCCTGAAAACATGCAGGCAGGAAAAGAGATAAAAGTATTGCTCATGCACACAGGGAGCTCCCTCCAGACAGGGGCAATGCCAGCTCACGCAGGAGGCGGGGAGCCAGCTGGGACCTTGAGATTCCCCCCGGGTCCTGATGATAAATAAAAAAAGAAAATCAAGGTGCATCTGCAGAGAAAACACATTTTGGTGTTTTCTCTGCAGTTCCACCCTGTAGGTTATCGGATGAAGACGCTTGAGGAACAATCACAATGGCAAAGTTACAGACACACAAGGCCACTGGAGACGATTCCTTGGCTTCCTTTACCTAGCTGTAGTCTAGGAGATGCACTATACATTTACCCAATGAGGTAACACCTACTAATTAGCCAGTAGAAAGTACTCCAGTTGGGTAGGCAGTCTGCACAAAACAATGGCCTCTTTTTGGATAAATACGCAGACGGCAGCTGCAAATCTCAAGGTGAGAGGCAGGTGGTGGGCAGGAAGGGACAGGGATGGGGTCAGGAAAAAATAATAATAATAATAATAACAAAAAAAACACTTACCGCTCCGCCGCTGCCGCCTTGGTCCTCTTCCCTCGATGGTGTTTGCATCCCAGCAGTCCCTGGGACACCGGCACAGGCTCTCCTGAAATCCTGGTGCTGCTCTCATGCTAAACCTAGCATGAGAGCAGTGTCAAGATTGGTTTGAGCGGCTTGGTCTGCAGCTCAGACTGTTCCCTGGTGTCTGTGCAGTTTCTCCAACCCAGCTGTGTAACATAGCCAAGTTGGAAAAAACCTAAGTGCGCATGTGTGTTTGGCCAGCCTAAGATGGCCGGCCAAACACGCATGCACACTTAAGTGCACTCCACTCCCTGTCCTCTTTCCCTTCTCCCATGGGCCAGGCCTGCCCCTCCCTGCACATGCTGCTGGCTGAGCCGGCAGCTGAAAAATAAAACAACAGTAAACTATCGTTTTATTTTTCATCTGAGGCTTAGCCAGGGGGGGCGATGCTCCTTCGCCATTGCGAAGCAGCCGCCCCTCGGCAGGGCTCTTTCTGGTATGATGCTCATTTCACAGAAATCAAACCTCAACTGGAAGCACTTACAAAGTTCAAGCTCTACTTCTGGAAAGTACTAATCTCCCAATTTCTTGTGCATGGTCAAAGCAAAGCAAATGTTTTTTCTTTGATTTCCACGTGAAACATTATCTGTAAACCTTGAAGGAGGTGTTTGCATCCTTGATTTTTTGGAGCGCTATATCTCATGAAGTAACTGTGACAACTGGGTTCGTACTTGTCATCTGCTGTGGAAACAAGATATTGTGTTATCCTCTTTTAGAAATACAAGTATGTGAAATGGCCTAGAAGCCCGGCCCTTTTGGCACTGCCCCATATAGATTAGTGATAAGCAACGCGTTCCCACCCATTTTCCAAGGATGAAAGGCAGTGCATGGCCTGGGGTTCGGTGGTTATAGGGGGTTGGCTGCAAGCCCTGCTGTCAACCCCTGCTGCACATGGCCAAAGAGGGTTGCCTGCAGGGTCTGACTGCAGGCCATGCCCTGCAGCCAACCCCCGCTGCGCACAGAGGCTGTGCACGGCAGTGGTTGGATTAATGTATAGTCATTAAAATTACTTTACGTTAAAAAAGACATAGAAATTCACTGAAAAAAACAAAGGTTACAGGGACGTTATAGTTAGGCTCATATTTTAAACATACAAAACCATCGGAATTCAGCTATTATAGAGTTATTTCAAGTAATTATAACTCATGACCTAAGGTAACTATAGCAAGTGCCCTCAACTTGCACTATTAATCACCCCACATTTTACAGCACTCGACATCTTTGATAACATTGTTCATAATATCAATGTAATATTTGCAGTCAAATTATTGAGGAAAAAACTGTGCATGGCGGGGGAGCCAGGTATAGTTACCTTACATTATATAGGCCTTCTAAGCGCACAGTTGGAGGGTGCTGTTTGCCACCTGTCCATTGCAGGACATGTTGTAAGAACAACATGAGGTTTGAGGACCTGGTGGGTGCAGGGAGCATTCAGTGCTGCAGAGAGCAAGAGAACAGACTCAACTTGGCATGTAGGTACTTACCATGCTTAGGGCAGGCAGTGTCATATAGGAGGTGCTTTTGATATGCAATGTTGTTTTTTATGGAAGTGACCCAGCAATGTCAGTAGGGTATATTATTACTGTGTCTACCCATGAGCGACAAAGGGGCAACCCAATGGAGGCACTTACTAGGCTACCAAGGTGTATTATAAGGAGTCTATCAATGAGCAACAGAGCTGCGACCCATTGATAGTACTGGTAAACTTCATCAAAATATTATGCAGTTTACTCAGAAGTGACAGAGGAAAGAAAGGAGTGAGCCAGTGCTGGTGTTGTTAAATCACCAGGAAATGTTATGTGGCATATTCAGCAGGGGCAGAGGAAAGACTTGAGTAGTCCATTGGAGGCACTGTTAACCAATCAAGGAATGTTATTTGGTGTTTACCAAGGGGCAATAGAGGAGCAACCCATTGGAAGCCCTGTTAGGTCCCCAAAGAGTATTATATGGCGTTTACTCAAGAGTGAGGGTGGAGCAAGGGTTTTCAGGGAAGGAAAGGGAAGGGTAAAAGTCAGAGTTTCTTGAATTGGCTTCTGTCCAGGTCTTAACAGGCAAAAATATGGAAGACGTCACTCTAAGGTGCCCTTGTCCTTCTGGCCTTTACCTGGATACCCTGGAAGGAAAGATGCAGTAGGAGTGGAGAAATAAGGTGTGTCAGCCTGATTGGATATACTTGTGACTTTGGTGGTCTCTGGGCCAACAAAAAGTATGCCTGGTCCAGCAACCATCGAGGAAGTTGGGAGGTAAACTGTGTAAACGGATATTTGCAAAATGTGGAAAAAAAAGTGATTAAAAACTAGAGTAAACAACCTGGATTGTATGTCATTAAAGGAAATAGTCATCCGCAATCCAGCACACCTTGTATGCTGCAAGAATACTCGCAGCTTCAATTCTGTAATCAAAAAGATGGTTTCACTAGTTCGTACAAGTGAGTATGGCCACACCAGTTTTCCATATTGTGGTGACATTTACTTCCCTCAGGTCTTATTCTTAGAAACAATTCTGCACCTGTAGGTTTCAATGTGACATGCACATTTTCAAATGTTTGAGTTTTCAAGTGCAGGCCTGGAAATCCTTTGTGAATTTCCATTTATGCTCACGTGTAGGGATTTATGCTCATGCAAAGGTAATTTTCAAGCACTATAGTACATTAGCGCAACTGCATTTTTTATTCACAGAAAAAGTGTTAGTTTCATAGGGAAAAAAAATGATTAAACATTTTGCGGGCATAGTGTTTCCATCACATTCTCCCCCTGCATAGAGAGTTACTCCTGCACTTGACAGGCGTATGACCCCAACCATTTCTAGGGTGGCAATGAGTTCAAAAAAGTTTGTGACTTCACAGAAATAAGTATGCTTGTGGATGTTTTACATTTGGGCCCAGATTTAATATGATTTTGCACCAGGGTTTCATCACTTTTTTGGCATAGTCTTGACATAAAATCATTTTTTCATTTACTAAGCCACGCAAAGCCACGCAAAGCCACTTTGTACGGCTTTGCGTGGTTCAGTAAATACAAAGTAACGCAAGGTAGTGCACAGCACTGTCTTACATTACTTTGCAACAGGTAGGCATTGCATGGGTGGAGCATGGGCGTTCCCATGCATCCACCCATTTATTTTGACACAAACCAGATTTACAAACACTTGTAACTCTGGCTATGCGCTAAAATGGTGTGCCTATCCGACAGAGATTTAACAGGTGGAAATATATTTATTTCTCCTTGTTACTTCCTCTTTCTATGTGTGCTGCATTCTGCAGCACACATAGAAGGAGGAATATGCATCTAAGAATTGTTTTTGTGCAGGAAGGCACCACTTTCTGCACAAAACCAATCCTGTCCACAATGCTGGTACCCTTGCACCATGGTGCAAGTGTGCCTGCATTGTCATTAGGCAGCACAGAGTGTACCAGTGCAAGAAGAGAGCAGAAATGCTCCATATCTTTGTATAAAGGAAGCATTTCTGTCCTCTCCCTCTCAAGCAACACAGCGCAGCAAGTTCCTTGTGTGGTGTAATAGTAAATCTGCTCCTTCAAGTGCATTCCCTCACAAAATCATCCTCTGCCCTACTTTGCAGAGAATTACTCATACAACAATATAACACACTTGGATTTGAACCGGGGGGGGGGGGGACTTGAAACCCCAGTTACCAGCCTTTAACGTGGCAGAGGAGGTCTGCCCCGCCATCGCCTGAGCCCGGAGGCTCATAAGGGCAGTAAGGAGGTCCCGCTGTGCCTGCCGCGCTTGTAATTAGACCAGGGGGACCTGAAACCCCCGTTTCCAGCCTTCAACATGGCAGAGGAGGCCCACCCTGTCATTGCCCGTGCCTGGAGGTGCATTAGGGCAGTAAGGAGGTCCCGCAGCATTGGGCATGCTTGTAATTGGACCGGGGGGAGTCTGAGATCCCAGTTCCCAGACTTCAACACAGCAGAGGAGGGCAGCCCCGTCATGGCCTGCTCCCCCGGAGGCGCATAAGTGCTGTGTGGGGCGCACGCGGGCCTGTCTGCACCCGTCCACGGCAGGACAAAAGCTGGGCCCATTCTCTTGGGTTCCGGTCCTGGGTACACACGCTTTAAGGTTTTGATACTGGCTGCTCCAACGGCACTGATAAGAATAGAGACTTTGAATAATAGTGCTCATCTGCCAAGATGGTAAAGCGTAAACCTGGAAGTAATAAACCAGCCCCAGACTCAATGTGCATCGTCATAGATTAATTCCTTGCATGCGCTGTGGGGGTCATTTGAAAAGAATTTGACCTGGCAGAAAGGCACTTATCCTTGGGGGCAGCAGGCCTAAGGGAAGTTGCAACACAACCATTTGGCATTGAGGACCTAACTACTGACCCGAGCTGTGTTTGTACCAAAGAATCAGTCAGTAGAAAAGGATGAACTTAATACCAGAGAGGCAAAGGGTCTAATAGAGAACTTTAAATCCCCGGTTATTGTGGCTGTTTCCTTTACAACGGGTTCCTTTACAGCGGGTGTGCATTCTTCTGCTTCCAAACGGAAGAAGAGAAGTAGGAAGGCACCAACAGAAAGTTTGGGTACACCTGACCGAAGTCACCCTGGGACTGGTCTCTCTCTCCCTCAAATGGACAAAATTGTATCAGCCTTTAATAACTTGCTGACTCCACTTAAGGATAAATTGAATAAGTTGGGAAAGTGATTGACCTTTGCAGGACATTGTCCACCCAGCTATCAATCAGTAAAAATAAAAATGGGGTCATGTAACAAGAGATGCATGATAATATGATTGGCCTACCAGAGGCAATTAATGTTGGAAAGGTGTCCTGAATTGTTCCCTACCAGGGTTGCAATCTGAATGTGTCAAAGCAGACCAAGCTCAGGGAGTAAGGTTGAGGCAAAGGCAACAGGTAACTTTGTCAATATCGGCCAACTCAGGGGCAAGACAGATATCAGATGTAGGACCTGTTCCTCAATCCTAAAAATGGATTGCCCTGATTGAAGTGTCTTATTAGCACAGGGTGAACCTATTACAGTTAATTTATCACCAGCTTGCTGTCCATACGTAGCAGGCATGGTGAATGTTCCCTCTCTGAGGCAAAGTCAGCAGGAGACCTTCGAAACTCTGAAGAGTAAAGTAGTTCATAGGTTGGCTGCTAAACACTGTTTCCCTCCAGAAAGTGCTGGGCAAATATTATTCACCATGAGAGTGGGGTGGATTGGTCCAGTAAGAAAAAGTATTGATGGCAACTGTGTTATTATTAACCTCCGGAGTCCACGATTTCCAGGAGATTTGCTAGCTAGGTCATCCCTTCAGCCTTTTGATGGGAAAGCAGTGAAGCTCCTTCCCTTTGGGGGTTTCTACTGTCACCTGCAACCCCTGGGCAAATTACATTATGCTCTACCAGGGGAACAAAGTCTGCCAAATCATAACAGTTTTATACATCCTTATGTGCCATTAAGTAACAGGTTTTAGGTCTTGGGATCATTGTCAGATAATGACTGAACGCTCAAGGAAGAGGATCAACTACATAGAGGAGATTTAACGGGTTCTAATTCAAATTGCTCAGTTCAAACTCATTGGGTAGACAAGTTGGCCCCAGGAGAAGCTTCTGGACATACATCAAGTGATAGAGTCAATATAATTTAGGACGAAAAAGGGTACCCACAGAAAGGAGAGGAGGAATCTAATAGAGAGATCAATTTTCAATTCATGGCAAGAAGTGTAGGAGATCCTAATCCCCCAGAATCCTGCTTTTCACACTCAAAGAGTCCAGTTATATCTCATCCACCATTATTGCGATTCCTTTCATGGAATGTCTCAGGGCTTATATCTAAATTGAATAACCAGGAGTGGCTGAATTTTATAGGGGCTTATGATATTTTATGTTACCAAGAGGCATGGTTGTTTGATTGCCCCTTTATTGATGGGTATAGGTACTTTTTTTCACCTGCAGTTCCCTCTAGGGCGGGCAGGGGAAAGGGGGGTCTTCCAATTTTTATTCCATCTGCAATGGGAAACCTTAAAACTAAGGAAGTATTTTCAAATTCATACTGTCAACATTTAAAGTTATCGTGTCCCCTGATTTTTAAAACACTTTCTCATTAATTTTAATCATAAGTTCTTTAGATGCCAACCAGTTGAAATTGTGGAACAGTTAGAAACAAAGGGCCCGATTCACAAAGGTAAACTTAGACCAAAAGCCTAGGTTTACATCAAAAGTCTAAGGCCCTCATTATGACATTGGCGGTAAATGCCGCTAACCGCCGCGGTGACGGCTGCCAAAATACCGCTGCAGTGGCGAATATCCGTTCGCCATATTATGACACACACACCAGACTGACAGAATATTGCCACATACACAAATCCGCCAGCCCACAGGTCAGTATTAAAGTGTCGGTGCTAACACCCATACCGTTACGCCAACAAAACAACGCCCACCACATTATGACCCACGAATCACCAGGGCGGACATTCAGTGGCGGTAAACCATTGGCGGTACACACCGCGGGCTCAGAATGGCCACCCAAATACAAAACAACAAAACATTGGCCTAAACTAAAACCATACCCCTGACACTGATACGCACACTACACCCACCCAACCACAGCACTATAAAGCACACACCCACATCACCCACAACCCTTTACGAATACCAATATTCACCACAAGACTAACACGAAGACCACTGAGACAACTACACACACACACCACAAACACCCATCCATCCATCACGCATCCCACATCCCACACCACATCACTTAATACCCTCTGCACAACACACACCAGACAATACCCATGTCCCCACTAAAGCACCCCGGTTTCACTGATAAGGAGTTGTGGGTCATGATGGAGGAAATAGTCAGTGTAGAGCCCCAGCTGTTTGGAGCACAGGTACGGCAAATATCCATTGCCAGGAAGATGGAAGTATGACGGAGAATAGTGGACCAGGTGAACGCTGTGGGACAGCATCCAAGAACAAAGGATGACATCAGGAAGAGGTGGAACGACCTATGGGGTAAGGTACATTCTGTGGCAGCAAAGCACCAGCTTGCCATCCAGAGGACTGGCGGTGGACCCCCACTTCCTCCTCCACAGCTCACAGCATGGGAGAAGCAAGTCTTGGCAATACTGCATCCTGAGGGATTCACTGGAGTAGCCCGAGGACTGGACACTGGTGAGTCAATATTTACTACTCATCACCCCCATACCTGCATGCCATCACACCCCCTCACTCCCATCACTCCACTCCATCCTACACACTGCACCTACACACCTGACAACCCCAATGCCAAGCCCTGCATGCTATACTAATGCATGACCTGCTCTCCCAGCCCTGCATGTACACCCATCACCAAAGCATGCACAGCATGAAAAACTAACAATCCCACAATACATCACCATACACAAACAAGTGAGGCAGGGCAACAGCAACAATAGAGGGGAAGCTAGGGATGTACAATATGTCACAGATATGAAGTATAATACACCACTTTCATCCCCACTGATGCCCCAGCCAATCTCAGCAGCGAGGAGGAGCCACGACTATCCAGTCCCCGAACAGAAGATGCCCCCAGTGAAGATAGTAACATTGGACTTCAGGATCTGGATAAACTAACTGGCCCATCAGGAACCACTGGTCAGTCGGCCACCTCAGCCCAATCACAGTCCACCACAGAGCCTCCCCCATCAGTATCCAACACCACAGCACCCACCCAAGGTCCCCACACCTCTGTCGCCAGGACACGTCAATCAGCAGTGTGCTCACCTGTACAGGGATCCCAGTTCACACCTCACCCCCAAGACAATCAGGGACCTGGGGTCAATGGCAGTGGGTACATAGTTCAGGGATACAGGCACAGGGGAACAGGGACACTGGGAGGACCGCTGTGCACCAAGGGGAGGACAGGCCCAGGGAACCAAATTTCCAGGGGGCACTCACTAATGTCCTGGGGACTTACCAACAATCCCAGGACAAGATGGGACCTTACCAACATGCAGGAGAGCAAGCAGCTGTGAAGGTACACCATCAAGAGATCAGGGAGGATTTGCAGGCCCTCAACACCACCATGGTCTCCATAGCAGGGTGCTGGCAGATATGGCCAACATCATGAGGGAATGGACAGCACACCAGCGAGCTCCTACCACTAGCCAGTCTACTTATCAGCCCACCACTTCTGCTGCAGCTAGAGGGCAGGAGGCTCTGCCACAGGACCCACAGGACACCAGCACCCCTCTCCTTGTAGAAGGTGAACCACAACACAAAAGTTCCCTGTGACCCAGACAGAAACCAGAGACACTTGCCAAGACCACTGCCAGGAAATGAGACCCTCCTGAATGTTCCCCTTGTGTACCACCCTGACACCTTGTCCATTTTGAACTGCCTTTTCTCCCCTTC
Source organism: Pleurodeles waltl (assembly GCF_031143425.1). Classification (NCBI taxonomy): domain Eukaryota; kingdom Metazoa; phylum Chordata; class Amphibia; order Caudata; family Salamandridae; genus Pleurodeles; species Pleurodeles waltl. The sequence continues at coordinate 731,485,982 of NC_090449.1, forward strand.
CTACGGCCCCTTGGACACTGGACCTGTGCTACAAACAGACTGGAATACCCTGGACATTCCTCAACCATCACCCCATTCCATTGCACTTTTCCATCAATTATTTGCACTACAATGCACCCTTGAACACAACTTGAGTGAAAGTGTTTTATGTGATGAAAATGTGCACATATGGAAACAGTGATATCATGTGCAAATGATCTGAACACTGTGATGGCATACATTTAATGACCTGTATCTGTCTGTAGTCATCAAACAGTACACAGTTGTTACATCACCAACAACTGCAAGATGAGAACGCATAGGTGACAGTAAGTAGAGAGGCAAAGGAAGTGAATGCCATCCTTCTACAGGCACACAGAAAACATCAATAATCAGAGGAATGGTCAGTTCCTGTCACAATGCCCTTTCCTCGGGATCTGCACGTCGCTGAACAAGGGGCCCACCTCCCGGCAACACCAACTTAGAATGCTGTTATAGCGCTGAGTTTTGGAGGTGCCAGGTGAGGGGAAGGCAAATTAGGAAGGGGAACTGCAGGGAAGGAGTTCTGAAAAACAAGAAGGTTAACACAATTAAAATATAACCATGGTAGAATAATAATTGTCACACTCCAGGATAAAGCTTCTTCATCAGCAAAGACTAGACTCTTTATGTGAGAAGAGATTCCAAAGTCTTAATTCTGAATGGCACGGATAAACTTAGGCAAATATGATATCACACTGCCAAAAAGGCAATTGGCAGAAGACTTAAAATGCACCAACAAAGACTCATTCGATTTCACCAGAGAATGTCTATTGTGACTCCCAACAAAGAGAGCTACCAGGCACAGGATTTTTGTAAACCTATGCATATGTCTCACTCATATGTACAGCGTTCTTGCTCAAGTCATTAAACGTGCTGTCTCTTTCCCGTAATATTGAGCGTTCGCACTCACTCGCAACAATGTATAAAAAGAACAACAGAAAAGATCACAGTTACAATGTTCAATGATTTGTAGCATTAGCCTTTTACCTTCAAATATGCCACAATGTCTAAACTCTCAGCTGTATCCACTGCTTTGTCGATGATCCCGATTGCAGACAAAGCATGGATACAATTGCATCCATGTATGAGAGCCGTTTTTTAATTCACAAGGAAAAAACCCCTATTTGACCTTACCGCTACGAGTACGACCTACTCGTTAACCTTTGTATCTGCGGGAACACGAAGTGTTCAGGATGCTTCAGCTCTTCCTCGGTCAAAGACCTCAAAATAGCGAGCATGCTTATAAGGGTGTGGCTGGTATTTATAGGCCTGCCACACCCCAAGATGGCCGCCGCCCAAGAGATGCTGGAATTTGTAGTTTCCTCATGAAATTTCGTTACTACAGAGTGTATGACAATGATAATTACAGCGCAACCACCAACGTCCTGAACCCACAGCCACATGAGCTCTGCCACAAGGGCGATGTTGAGAACGTGCCTTAGAGCATGAGGGAACAATTAAGGGAGGCACCAGAAAGGCACTGCAGACACACGAAGCAGTGGTGGAAGCAATGGTAGGGGCGGGTCCTAGACCACATGATCCCTTACACCTGACAATTCCACTGTCTCACCTGTGTGTCATTGGAAGTATTGACGTATAACTGATGTTCTGTTGCCCACATCCTCATCCTCTGCCTCCTCATCCTCACTGTCCTCAGGGTCCACTGCTGCAACAGGGGAATTTCCAGTCTCCTCCTCCTGCAGATAAGGCACATGTCGTCTGAGGGCCAGGTTGTGCAACCTGCAGCATGCCACTACTATCTGGCAGTCCTTCTCGGGTGAGTAACATAGGAATCCACCTGTTAGATGGAGGCAACCGAACCTGCCCTTCAGGAGGCCGAAGGTCCTTTCAATAATTCTCCTGGTTCGCCCATGTGCATCAATATAACAATTCTCAGCCCCTGTCCTGGCACTCCTCACAGGGGTCAGGAGCCATGATAGGTTTGGGTAGCCAGAGTCACCTGCAAATATTGAGGGACAAACATTAGCCTTAGACATTGGTATGGGGTTAACACTATAAGGCATACACTGACATACATTGAGTGGGGAGTCAGGCTCACCAATTAGCCACACCCTGTGCCTCTTTAGTTGTGTCATTACATTTGGGATGCTGCTATTCCTCAGGACGAAGGTGTCATGCACTGACTCAGGATACTTGGCAGTGACGTGGGAGATGTACTGGTCAGCCAGGCACACCATTTGCACATTGAGTGAGTGGAAACTCTTCTGATTCCTGAACACCTGTTCATTCTGGCGGGGGGGCAAATGCAACATGCGTATCGTCAATTGCCCCAATATTATTGGGTATATGTCCCATTGCCTGGAATCCTGCATACACAGTGGGCAAATCTTCCACCTGGGGGAAAGCAATGTAGTTGCACATGTGTTTCACCAGGGCAGACAAAACCCTTGCCAGCACAATTGAGAACATTGGGTGAGACATTCCTGCTGCCAAGCCCACTGTCACTTGTAAAGAACCAGTTGCCAGGAAATGGAGCACTGATAGAACCTGCACAAGAGGGGGGATCCCGGTGGGATGACGGATAGCTGATATCAGATCAGGCTCCAATTGAGCACTCAGCTCTGTGATAGTGGCCCTGTCCATTCCATAGAGGAGTATTATGTGCCTGCCTTACAGTGTAGCCAAGTCCATAAGGGGTCTGTACACGGGGTCTTGTCTCCTCCTCTGATTCCTCTGTAGTGGTAGGTATCTAAGGGACACAAGAGTGACTAGGGGGTCACAATTTGAACAATGGAACCACCACCTCAGTGTACATAGAGCAGTAATGTGATGGGACAATGGGAATGCAATGTATGTGCAAATTATAGAAATTATGCAGTTCTCGTTTATCTGAATGTTGTCCACCACCATAAAATGGTGACCGCCTGTCCTGTATGTAGGGACAGGTGGAAGTGAGGTAACTCCATTGTGCGTCATGGCGAAAGGCAGTCTTGCACCACCAGGCTATTCCTCATTGGCTAATATGGGGCTCTGTGGAGTACAGTGGCCAATGGGGATCACCGGCGGTGGTGACGGTGCGCACCACCCTGGATATGACTGTTATTTTCTGTCTATAACCTCACTTGATACCTGACTTTCCACAGGGCAACACCTACACAGCGTGTGCTGCTGTGACCTGTGTCTGGATCCTGCCATGCCCGTGTGATTTGGGAAAGACCCCTGCCTTCACTTTGGAGGAGTTGGAGCGCTTGGTGGATGGAGTCCTACCCCAGTATGATCAACTGTATGGGTCTCCAGACCAACAGGTGAGTACCCCTTGGGCACGATCTAAGTGACAAGGTTGCATGGAGATGTGTGTGCAAGCATCATGTCATTTGGGGGTGGTATGTCTGGTGGTAGCGTACATGGTGGGGGCTGGGTGATGTGAGTGGCAATGGGATTTTTGGGCCATATGTGTGACAGGCTGGATTGTATGTGTTTCCTCTGCAGGTCAGCTCCCATCAGAAGAAGGGATTGTGGCGTGCCATCGCCAAGGACATGCGGACCCTGGGGGTCTAAACCAGGCGGAGCACCCACTGTAGGAAAAGATGGGAGGACCTGAGACGCTGGGCCCGGAAGACCGCGGAGGCCCAGCTGGGGACGGCCTCCCAACGATGAAGAGGTGCCCGTCGGAACCTGACCCCCCCGATGGCCCGCATACTGGCAGTTGCATACCCAAAGCTGGATGGGCACTTGAGGGCATCACAGCAGCCACAAGGGGGTGAGTACAGTGGGCATTACAACTATAATTGGTAGGTGGCATGAGATCCTGTTGTGGGTGTAAGTTAGTGGGTGCCCCTTAATGCCAGGTCAGAGATCGCAGCGTGATCCAGCTCAAGGGTAATGGTTGTGTTGTTAGATCTGATAACCAAGATAGGTTGCATTCCATGTCAGACAGGACTTAGCGACTCCCAGGAGGGGTGCAGTTGGCTGGGGTTGGCTCACATCTTGCTGTGGTACCCAGCCAATGGAATGCCCGTGCGATGCATGGTGCTCAATCCTGATCCCTGTGTGTGACGGTAATGTGTATGCCATCTGTGGTGCTGGTGCTGCATTTGACCCAGTGCTCCCTTTCTCTCTCTCCCCCTTTTTTCTTCTGTCATCCTGTCCATGTGTGCATTAGCATCATCTGGTGGAGGAGCAGAGGCACTGGTGACAGAAGGAGCTGCATCCCACAGGAATCAGGAGGCAGATTCCACTGACGCCGAGCGAACCAGTGGGACGGAGGTCGAGGGGAGCACCACAGCAGAGACAGGACGACACAGACTCAGATACCTCCTCCGATCGGAGCTCCCTGGTGGTGGTGGACACCTCTGTGTCCACCCCAGTTGCAGGTAGCCCCTCACTGAGTTCCCCATGACCGCTAACCCAGGAGGGTGGGAATCTCCTTCGCCCCACACACCTCAGGCCCTGCCTCAGTGAGCCCTGCTGCCCTGAGTGAGGAGGCTATTGACCTCCTGAGATCCACCTCTGTAGGGCAGTCAACCATTGTGTATGCCCTCCAGGGGCTGGCATCTCAGATGCAGCAATGCAATGCATTCCTGGAGGGTATTCACTGTGGATTGGCGGCCAAAGAGAGATCGATTCAGGCTCTGGCCTCCTCTCTGATGGCAGCCATTGTCCCTGTTTCTACCGTCCCCCCTCCAACTACCACTTCCCAGTCCCACTCCCCTCAACCCCAACCCATCCCAGGCACACATACAGACAAGCATGCACACAAGGCAACACACAAGAGTGGCACAGGCAAACACAAGCACCACACTTCATCCCACAGGCACTCACGCAAACACCATACAGTTGCAGACACGACAACAACCACTGCCTCAACTGTCTCCCCCTCCTGCACCCCCTCCACCTCCCTCCCAGTAATGTCCAAACTCACACCTACATCCACTACCAAAATCACCACACCAAGCAGAACACACACCTCAATGAGAGACACCTCCACAAAAGCCATGCACGCGCCCCCTCTGTCCTCTCCCACCCTGTCTGTCCCCCCTCTCCTAAGGGACACAAACGCAAGTATGAACACACCCAACAGCCACTCACCTCACATTAGCATACTGCCCATGCACCTGCACCCACGTCCAGCAGACATACTCCTCCAACAGCCACTCCCTCAACCTCCACTCCCATTACTCCTCCCTCCTTCCGCCCAACCATCCCTAAAAAGCTTTTCCTTTCCCAATTTGACCGCTTCCCAACCCCTCCCCCTCCCTCTGCCATGTATGGGCAGGGTACCAAGGACACAGCCCAGCACCTCAGCCAAACAGTCCACAGTGACAGTGGTAGCACCACCTACTCATGGTGGTAAGAATACCAGACCTCCATCACAGAAGGGGAAGGTGCCAGCACCACCAGGGAAGACGGGGAAAGGGGCTGCACCACCAGGGAAGAGTGTGAAGGGGCCTGAACCACCACAGAAGAGTGTGAAGGGGCCTGCACCACCTGTGAAGAAGGGGAAGGACCCTGCGCCACCTTTGAAGAAGGGGAAGTAGCCTGCATCACCTGTGAAGAAGGGGAAGGAGACTGCCCCACCGGTGAAGAAGGGGAAGAAGCCTCCACCACCAGGTAGAGAGGGGAAGAGGCCATCCACCCCTGCCAGGAAGGGTAAGGGATCCACGACCATGCACAGGAGGAGACGAGGCACTATATGCCAGCAGAAGCTGTCAGGCTGACACCGCGACCATCACCAGCTGTCACGAGGCCCCCACCACCAGCTGTGGAAGTGCAGCCATCAGTGAGTGCAGAGGCTGCCCAGGAGGCTCCTCCAACCACCACCACAGTACAGCCATCGGACAGTGCAGAGGCTGCCCAGGAGGCTCCTTCAACCACCACCACAGTGCAGCCATTGGACAGTTCGGAGGCTGCCTAGGAGGCTCCTCCAACCACCACCACAGTGCAGCCATCACCACCAGCTGATGCCATGTAAGCCACCCTCCAGGGGCTGCTGTGTGGTCTGCCCCCTCCAGAACCAGTGGGCAAGTCACCCACTTCAGAGACTGCGGCCTTGCACTCCCCAGGGCTAAGCAATGGGCATGGAGCCCCCTCCCGAACCAGTGGGCAAGTCACCCACTTCAGAGACTGTGGCCTTGCACTCCCCAGGACAAAGCAATGGGCATGTTGCTCCCTCCAGAACCAGTGGGCATGGTACCCTCTTCAGATACTGTGGCCTTGCACTCCCCAGGACAAGGCAATGGGCATTGAGCCCCCTCCAGAACCAGTGGCTTCAGAGACTGTGGCCTTGCACTCCTCAGGACAAAGCAATGAGCATGGAGCCCCATCCAGAAGCAGGAAGAACGTTCCCGTATTCGGCTGAGGTGTCCACCATCACCCTGGGGCACCTTCCCACATGCAAAATGAGGCCCCTGCACTCTCAGGATGTGTCAGGATACGGGTTGGGCCTTGGACTGTGCCCTTGTGTGCCCTCATGACTTTGGACTGGGCGTTCGCCCTTTATGAACATTTGTATATGTTTGGTTTGTGTGGTGGGTTTTGCTATGCTAATACATTGTCGGTACTCGAGCATTGTGGTCCATGTTTTATTATGCAGTTTGTCGTGTGCCATTGGTTTACGTGTGCAGCTGGTTGTGTGTATGGTGTGTGTGTGTGTCAGGTGTGTGTTGTGCGCGTGTGTGTGTGTGTTACTCTTGTTTCCCTCCCACCCTCTCTTGTGTACTAGGCAGCTATACTCACCGTCGTCATCTGCGCTGGCTTTGGTGTTCCGGGGTGGAGCATAACGTAGAAAATCACCGGGAAAACTTGCAGTTTGGGTTCCATGGCGGCGTGGTTCTTCCCTGTGTCTCCAAAGGTGAGTCCTTTCACTTCTGAGCTCTGTTTCCGCCAGGCTTTTGTTGGCATTGGTACCGCCCCGGAAAAGGTGGCGGTTTCATGTGTCTTAATATGGTGGGCAGTACTTTGTCTCCCGCCTGGCTGTTGTTGGCTGCCGCCGCGGTAAATGTTGTTTCTGCCCTTGTGGTTGGTGTGGTACATTTGCTGTCTATGGGAGTTATCACCGCCATGGTCATAATTTGGCAGAACTTATTGCCAGCCTGTTGGCGGTATTACCGCCACTTTATTACTCACCGCCAGGGTCATAACGAAGGCCTAAGTGTGTTGTAGGCTTCTTGCAGACCTTGTCACACGGGCAAAAAGTAATGACCTGAACCAGGATCCTGCCACTGGGAACGCCCCCCCAAAAATGTATTATATTAGTTTTAAATCACTTGAGATAGAACCTATTATCTGAATCTTTCACCCATATCTAGTATGGCTCCATCCCATTACATGTCGATATGGGCGTATACAATTTTGCTGTCAGTATTTCAGCCACGTTTCCCCATCTTATTCTGTCTGCTACTAGGATGGTGGTGCTGGTACTGGGGGTGGTGGCTGTACCTGCAGCTGGAGTGGTCACAGAGGTGTCCGCCACCACCAGGGAGCTCTCATCGGAGGAAGTTTCTGAGTCTGTGTCATCTCCTCCTGTCTGCTGGCATGCTCCCCTCGCCCTCCATTCCACTGGTTCCCTCGGCGTCGCTGGACTCTGCTTCTAGCTTCCTGTGGGATGCAGCTCCCTCAGTCGCAGCACCAGATGATGCTAATGCACACAAGGACAGGATGACAGAACAAAAAAGGGGGGGGGAGAAAAAGGAAACACTGGGTTAATTACTGCACCAACACCACAGTTGGCGTACACAGCACCCTCACACACAGGGAACAGGCCTAAGCATTATGCATTGCACTACCAGTGATATGGCTAGTCACCAAGGCATGATGAGGAGCACACACCACCAACTGCAGCACACCTGGGACCCACGATGCCCTGCATGAAAGTGACTACTAACAAGCTAGGTTACCTGTATTTGACATGCAACCATTACCCTAGAGATGCAATGTCTGGCCTGGCCTTAGGGGCACCCACTAACACACAACCACCACCCGGATACCACTCCAATAGCCAAAAGATTTAATGATACCCACTGTACTCACCCCCTTGTGGCTGCTGTGATTCCCTCCAACGCCCATCCAGCTCAGAGTAGGCCACCGCCAGTAAACAGGCCACCAGGGGGGTCAGGGTCCGACGGGCACCCCTTCCTCGTTGGGAGGCCATCCCCAGCTGGGTCTCCGCAGTCTTCCATGACCAGCGTCTCAGGTCCTCCCACCGTTTCCGACAGTGGGTGCTCCGTCTGCCATAGACCCCCAGGGTCTGCACCTCCTTGGCAATGGCATGCCATAATCCCCAAATGGGCGCTGACCTGCAGAGGTGATACATACAGGAGAACTCCATTAAACTAACAGTCCAGCCTGTCACACACATGGCCCACCATATCCGTTTCCATCACCACCGGCACACACATAACCCAGTGCACAACATGTACACCGCCAACAGATAATCCCCCCTTACACAATGGCTAAACACACATCTCCATGCCACATGCATCGTGACCACAGTGTACTCACCTGTTGGTCTGGAGGCCCATACAGCAGTCCATACTGGGGTAGGATCCCATCCACCAGTTTCTCCAACTCCTCCGAAGTGAAGGCTGGGGCCCATTCCACGGTCACATGGGCCATGGTAGTTTCCAGACACAGGTCACAGCAGCACATGCAGTGTAGGTCTTCTCCTGTTGAAGGTCAGGAAACAAGTGAGGATTGAGTTAGGAAATGGCGGTCAACAGGCCTATTGAGAATTGCTGCGTCACAGGATAAATCGGCACATAATTCGAAATTTACACTGTCACAATACATAAGTGCATGATGTGGACTGCTGTTGTGGTTTAGTTGTTCAAACTGTGACAGTCTACTCACTCTTTTGTCCCTTAGATACCTACTGCTGCGGATGAATAGGAGATGAGACATAACCCCTTGTACAGACCCCTGATGGACTTAGCTACACTGGAGAACAGGCACATTGTCCTCACCTATAGACTGGACAGGGCCACAATCACAGAGCTGTGTGCCCAGTTGGAGCCAGACCTGATCTCATCTATCCGTCATCCGACTGGGATCCCCCTCTTGTGCAAGTGTTATCAGTTCTCCATTTCCTGGCAACTGGTTCTTTCCAAGTGACAGTGGGCTTGGCAGCAGGAATTTCATGGGCAATTTTCTCAATCGTGCTGGCAAGAGTGTTGTCTGCCCTGGTAAAACACATGTGCAGCTACATGGCTTTCCCCCAGGTGGAAGATTTGGCCACTGTAAGGCCAGTTTCTATGCAATGGGACATATCCCCAATATTATAAGGGCGAATGATGGGACAAATATTGCTTTTGTCCCCCATCAGAATGAACAGGTGTACAGGAATGGTAAGAGTTTCCACTCCATGAATGTGCAGATGGTGTGCCTGGCGGAGCAGTACATCTCCCACATCAGTGCTAAATATCCTGGTTCATTGGATGATGCCTTTGTCCTGAAGAATAGCAGCATCCCAAATGTGATGGCCCAACTGCAGAGACACAGGGTGTGGCTTATAGGTGAGCCTTGGTCCCCACCCGGTGTATGTTAGTGTATGCACCTGATGTTAACCTCATAGTGTAGTGTGTGGCTAAATGTTGTCCCTCAATACCTGCAGGTGACTCCGGCTTCCCAAGCCTATCGTGGATCCTGACCCCTGTGAGGAATGCCAGGACAAGGGCTCAGGAATGTTATAATGAGGCACATGGGTGAACCAGAAGGATCATTGATAGGACCTTCGGCCTCCAGAAGGCCAGGTTCAGGTGTCCCCATCTGATAGGTGGATCCCTGTGCTACTCACCCAAGAAGGTCTGCCAGATAGTAGTGGCATGCTGCATGTTGCATAACTTGGCCCTCAGATGGCATGTACCTTTTCTGCAGGAGGAGGAGACTGGAGATGACCCTGTGGCAGCAGTAGACCCTTATGACAGTGAGGATGAGGACAACAGAACATCAGTTATCAGTCAGTACTTTCAATGACACACAGGTGAGACAGTGCAACTTAACATTTCTATGATTGGTGTATTCTGTGTGGCTGTGGCATGATGGTATTACCCACTTTATACCTCTACTTTATGTCACACATGGATTCTCAGTTTACAGGTGTTAGTACAATGACATCTGTGTAATGATGTGCTGACTACAGCCAGCTACAGTTCATTATTTCTATGCTCTCACACTGTACAGTTCATTTGCAACAGATATAACTGTTTAATACACTGTTTCACAACATGAAATACAAGAATTTGAGTTGTGTTGAATGGTGTTTATTATAGTGCTGAGAAATTGAGGGGAAAGTGGAATGGAATGGGGTGATGACGGAGGAAAATCCAGGGTATTGTTACAGTCTATTTGTAGCAGAGATGCAGTGTCCAAGGGGCCATAGGAAGGGGAGAAATGGCAGTTCAAGGTGGACAAGGTGAAAGTGTGGGAAACAAGGGGGACAATCAGGAGAGTCTCATTTCCTGGCGGTGGTCTTGGCTATTGTCTCTGGCTTCTGTCTGGGTTGCAGGGAATGTTTGTGGGGTGGTTCACCTTCTGCAGGGGAAGGGATGCTGGTGGCCTGTGGGTCCTGTGGTGGTGCCTCCTTTCCACTATTGGCAGCGGAAGTGGAGGGCTGTTCAGTTGACTGGCTAGCGGTAGGGGCCCGCTGTTGTGCTGTTGCCTCCGTCATGATGTTGGCCATGTCTGCCAGCACCCCTGCAATGGAGATCAGGGTGGTGTTGATGGCCTGCAAGTCCTCCCTGATCCCCTGGTACTGTCCCTCCTGCAGCCACCTGTTCTCCTGCACGTTGTTGTAGGAAAGTACCATCTTGCCTGGCATGTTACCCCCATTTTCACTGTATATATGTATGTTTTAGCCCCTGTGTCACTAGGGATCCTGCTAGGCAGGACCCCAGTGCTCATAGTATGCGCCCTGTATGTGTTCCCTGTGTGGTGCCTAACTGTATCACTGAGGCTCTGCTAACCAGAACCTCAGTGTTTATGCTCTCTCTGCTTTCTAAATTTGTCTCTGCAGGCTAGTGACTAAATTTACCAATTCTCATTGGCACACTGGTACACCCATATAATCCCCTTGTATATGGTACTTAGGTTCCCAGGGTATTGGGGTTCCAGGAGATCCCTATGGGCTGCAGCATTTCTTTTGCCACCCATAGGGAGCTCTGACAATTCTTACACAGGCCTGCCATTGCAGCCTGAGTGAAATAACGTCCACGTTATTTCACAGGCATTTTAAACTGCACATAAGTAACTTATAAGTCACCTATATGTCTAACCTTCACCTGGTGAAGGTTTGGTGCCAAGTTACTTAGTGTGTGGGCACCCTGGCACTAGCCAAGGTGCCCTCAAATCGTTCATGGCAAATTCCCCGGACTTTGTGAGTGCGGGGACACCGTTACACGTGTGCACTATACATAGGTCACTACCTATGTATAGAGTCACAATGGTAACTCCGAACATGGCCATGTAACATGTCTAAGATCATGGAATTGTCACCCCAATACCATTCAGGTATTGGGGGGACAATTCCATGATCCCCCGGGTCTCTAGCACAGAACCCGGGTACTGCCAAACTGCCTTTCTTGGGTTTCCACTGCAGCTGCTGCTGCTTCCAACCCCTCAGACAGGATTCTGCCCTCCTGGGGTCTGGGCAGCCCTGGCCCAGGAAGACAGAACAAAGGATTTCCTCTGAGAGAGGGTGTTACACCCTCTCCCTTTGGAAATAGGTGTGAAGGGCTGGGGAGGAGTAGCCTCCCCCAGCCTCTGGAAATGCTTTGATGGGCACAGATGGTGCCCATCTCTGCATAAGCCAGTCTACACCGTTTCAGGGATCTCCCAGTCCTGCTCTGGCTCGAAACTGGACAAAGGAAAGGGGAGTGACCACTCCCCTGACCAGTACCTCCCAGGGGAGGTGCCCAGAGCTCCTCCAGTGTTTCCCAGACCTCTGCCATCTTGGAAACAGAGGTGTTGGGGGCACACTGAACTGCTCTGAGTGGCCAGTGCCAGCAGGTGACGTCAGAGACCCCCTCTGATAGGCTCTTACCTTTCTTGGTAGCCAATCCTCCTTTCCTGGTAGCCAAACCTCCTTTTCTGGCTATTTAGGGTCTCTCCTCTGAGGTATTTTTCAGATAACTAATGCAAGAGCTCACCAGAGTTCCTCTGCATCTCCCTCTTTGACTTCTACCAAGGATCGACCACTGACTGCTCCAGGACGCCTGCAAAACCGCAACCAAGTAGCAAGACGACTACCAGCAACATTGTAGCGTCTCATCCTGCCAGCTTTCTCGACTGTTTCCTGGTGGTGCATGCTCTGTGGGTCACCTACTTTCACCCTGCACTGGAAGCCAAGAAGAAATCTCCTGTGGGTCGATGGAATCTTCCCCTGCTAATGCAGGCACCAAAAGACTGCATCACCGGTCCTCTGGGTCCCCTCTCATCCTGACGAGCGTGGTCCCTGGAACACAGGAACTCTATCCAAGTGACTCCCACAGTCCAGTGATCCTTCAGTCCAAATTTGGTGGAGGTAAGTCCTTCAAATCAAATCAAATCATTAACATTTATAAAGCGCGCTACTCACCCGTGCGGGTCTCAAGGCGCTAGGGGGGAAAGGGGGGGTTATCGCTGCTCGAACAGCCAAGTCTTTAGGAGTCTCCGGAAAGCGGAGTGGTCCTGGGTGGTCCTGAGGCTGGTGGGGAGGGAGTTCCAGGTCTTGGCCGCCAGGAAGGAGAAAGATCTCCCACCCGCCGTGGAGCGGCGGGTGCGAGGGACGGCAGCAAGTGCGAGGCCAGCGGAGCGGAGGGGGCGGGTGGGGACGTAGAAGCTGAGGCGTCTGTTGAGGTATTCCGGTCCCTTGTTGTGGAGGGCTTTGTGTGCGTGGGTGAGAAGACGGAAGGTGATCCTTTTGCTGACTGGGAGCCAATGCAGGTGTCTCAGGTGTGCGGAGATGTGGCTGTTGCGGGGTACGTCGAGGATGAGGCGGGCCGAGGCGTTTTGGATGCGTTGCAGGCGGTTTTGGAGTTTGGCGGTGGTCCCGGCGTAGAGGGTGTTGCCGTAGTCCAGGCGACTCGTGACAAGGGCGTGGGTCACGGTTTTTCTGGTGTCGGCGGGGATCCAGCGGAAGATCTTGCGGAGCATGCGGAGAGTGAGGAAGCAGGCGGAGGACACGGCGTTGACTTGCTTGGTCATGGTGAGAAGAGGGTCCAAGATGAAGCCGAGGTTGCGGGCGTGGTCTGCGGGGGTCGGTGCGGTGCCGAGGGCCGTGGGCCACCAGGAGTCGTCCCAGGCGGACGGGGTGTTGCCGAGGATGAGGACTTCCGTTTTTTCAGAGTTCAGCTTTAGGCGGCTGAGCCTCATCCAATCTGCGACGTCCTTCATACCCTCTTGTAGGTTGGTCTTGGCGCTGGCGGGGTCCTTGGTGAGGGAGAGTACAAGTTGGGTGTCGTCGGCGTAGGAGGTGATGATGATGTCGTGCTTGCGTACGATGTCGGCGAGGGGGCTCATGTAGACATTGAAGAGTGTCGGGCTGAGCGATGAGCCTTGAGGTACGCCGCAGATGATCTTGGTGGGTTCTGAGCGAAACGGAGGGAGGTAAACTCTTTGGGAGCGGTTAGCGAGGAAGGAGGCGATCCAGTCCAGGGCCTGGCCTTGGATCCCGGTGGAGCGTAGGCGGGTGATTAGGGTGCGGTGACAGACGGTGTCAAAGGCAGCCGAGAGGTCGAGGAGAATGAGGGCGACTGTTTCACCGTTGTCCATCAGGGTTCTGATGTCGTCTGTGACTGAGATGAGGGCGGTTTCCGTGCTGTGGTTGGTTCGGAATCCGGTTTGTGAAGGGTCGAGCAGGTTGTTGTCTTCCAGGAAGGTGGTCAGCTGTTTGTTGACGGTCTTTTCTATTACCTTGGCTGGGAAAGGTAGAAGAGAGATGGGGAGGAAGTCCTTGCCTCCCCACGCCAGACTGCAAACCTGTGTACTGCGTGATTTGCAGCTGCTCCGGCTCCTGTGCACTATTCCAGGATTTCCTTCATGCAGAGCCTAGCCTGGGTCCCCAGCACTCCGTCCTGCAGTGCTCAAACCTCTGAGTTGGCCTCCGGCGTTGTGGGACCCTCCTTTGTGACTCTGAGCCAGCTCCGGTTCACAAATCTTCTAAGTGCCTGTTTGGGTACTTCTGCAGGTGATGCCTGCTTCTGTGGGGGCTCTCTGAGTTGCTGAGCGCCCCCTCTGTCTCCTCCTCTAAGGGGCCAGATTCTGGTCCTTCCTGGTCCCCAGCAGCACCCAAAAACCTATACCGTGACCCTTGCAGCTAGCAAGGCTTTTTTGCAGTATTTCTGCATGGGAATACTTCTGCAACCTTCATCGCGACGTGGGACATCTTCCATCTAAAGGAGAAGTTCCTAGTCCTCTTCGTTGTTGCAGAACTCCAAGCTTCTTCTACCCGGAGGCAGCTTCCTTGCACCTTCATCTGGGGTTTTCAGGGCTCCTGCCCCCCCGGACACTATCGCGACTCTTGGACTTGGTCCCCTTGCTTTGCAGGTTCTCAGGTCTGGGAATCCACCTTCAGTGCCTTGCTGGTGGTTGTTGTTCTTGCAGAATCCCCCTATCATGACTATTGTGCTCTCTTGGGGTAGTAGGTGTACTTTACTCCTACTTTTCAAGGTCTTGGGGTGGGGTATCTTGGATACCCTGACTGTTTTCTTACAGTCCCAGCGACTTCTACAAGCTCCCATAGGTCTGGGGTCCATTCGTGATTCGCATTCCACTTTTGGAGTATATGGTTTGTGTTGCCCCTAGACCTATACCTGCCTATTGCAACCTATTGTAATCCTACACTGTTTGCATTACTTTTCTGACTCTTACTTACCTGTTTTGGGTTTGTGTACATATAACTTGTGTATATTACTTACCTTCTTTCTGAGGGTACTCACTGAGATACTTGTGGCATATTGTTATAAAAATAAAGTACCTTTATGTTTAGTAACTCTGAGTATTGTGCTTTCTTATGATATTGTGCATATGATTTAAGTGGTATAGTAGGAGCTTTGCATGTCTCCTAGTTCAGCCTAAGTTGCTTTGCCATAGCTACCTTCTATCAGCCTAAGCTGCTAGAAACACCTCTATTCTACTAATAAGGGATAACTGGACCTGGCACAGGGTGTAAGTACCACACGGTACCCACTATAAGCCAGGCCAGCCTCCTACAGTTGTCAAGGATCTGGCCCATCATATCCTGGGAATGTTGGTAGGCTCCCAGGATCTCGGAGAGTGCCTCCTGGAGAGTTGGTTCCCTGGTCCTGTCCTCCCCCTGGCGCACAGCAGTCCTCCCATTTTCCCTGTTGGCCTGTGCTCCTGTCCCCTGAACAGTGTGCCCACTGCCACTGACCCCAGGTCCCTGATTGTCTTGGGGGCGAGGTGTGGCCTGGGGTTCCTGTACAGGTGGACACACTGCTGATTGACGTGTCCTGGGATAGAGGTTTGGGTATGCTGGGTGGGTGCTGTGGTGTTGGATCCTGATGGGGGAGGCTCTGTGGTGGTCTGTGATTGTGCTTGGGTGACCAGCTGTCAGTGGTCCCTGATGGGCAGGTAGGTCCTCCAGATCCTGAAATCCAGAGTTACTGTCATCACTAGGGGCATCATCTGTTGGGGGACTGGATAGTGGTGGCACCTCTTCTCCACTGACATTGGCTGGGGTACATGTGGGTATGTAAGTGATGTATAATGCTTCAAGTGTATGACATTTGTACATCCCTGGCTTCCCCTCTATCGTTGGTGTTGCCCTGACAGCTTTTGCTTGTGTATGGTGATGTATTGTGGGTATGTTAGTTACCCTATGCTGTGCATGCTTTAGTGATGGGTGTCCATGCAGGGCTGGGAGGGGTGTAAATGCACTGGTATGGCATGCAGGGCTTGGCATTGGGGTTAGTCATATGTGTAGGTGCAGTGTGTGGGATGGAGTGGAGTGATGGTAGTGAGGGTGAGGGTGTGAGATTGCATGCATGTGTTGGAGGTTGATAGGTAGTAAATGTTGCTTAGCAGTGTCCAGTCCTCTGGCAACTCCAGCGAGTCCCTCAGGATGCAGTTTTGCCAAGACTTACTCCTTCCATGCTGTGGGCTGTGGGGGAGGAGGTGGGGGGCCACCACCAGTCCTCTGTATGGCAAGCTGGTGCCTTGTTGCAATGGAACTTACCTTCCTCCGTAGGTCATTCTACCTCTTCCTGATGTCGTCCCTTGTTCTTGGGTGCGGTCTACGATTCTCCTCCATAGCTCCACCTTCCTTGCAATGGAAATCAGATGTACCTGTGCTCCAAAGAACTGTGGCTCTACCCTGAAAATTTCCTTCAGCATGACCCCTAACTCCTCCTCAGTGAAACAGGGGTGCCTTCGTGGTGCCATGGGTGTTGTGTGATGTGTATTGGTGTGAGTGTGTTGGGTAATGTGGTGGGGTGTGTGATGTGGAGGGCGTGAGCGCTGTATGGGTGTGAGTGGTGTGTGTGTCTAGTTGTCTCTGTGCTCTTATTTTCAGTCTCCTAGTTGCAATTGGTGTTCGTAAGGGGCTGTGGGTATTGTGGGTGTGTGTTTTATAGTGATGTGGGTGTGTGGTGTGTGTATAGGTGTCAGGTGTGTGTTTTTGGTATTAGCCAATGTGGTATTGTTTTGTATGTGGGTGCCCATTCTGAGCGCAGCAGTATGTACCGCCAATGATTTACCGCCATTGAATGTCCGCCGTGGTGATTCATGGGTCATAATGTGGAGGGCATTGTTTTGTTGGCATAACGGTATGGGTGTTGGTACCGCCACTTTATCACTGGCCTTTGGGCTGGCGGATTTGTGTATGTGGCAGTAATCTGTCGGAATGGTGTGTGTGTGTCATAATATGGTGAAAGGATATCCGCCACCTCGGCGGTATGTTGGAGGCCGTCAGCTTGGCGGTAAGCGAGATTTACCGCCAATATCATAATGAGGGCCTTTAGGGTGCCTTGCACGCTGTATTCTCTTTTCAGAAAATGTTTTTTATGTCCCACTTTTAGAGAAAATCGTCCAGTCACATATCCAGGAGGTTTTACAATTGATACAGCAGTTCGAATCTTTTATTGGCTCATGGATTTTTAACTGTTTGATGTGCTTTTGAATGTAATTGTATTTATTTTTTAATGTTGTGTATTTTTAATGCCCTCCTGAGGCCGAATACAATTGATTTGACTTCACAATATAATCTTTTTATTAGTGTTAAAATAGCTTTTCGTCAATGTCAAAATGGATTTGCCTTTGTAAAAAGGCTATTTGCACTTGCTAGGTAACTTAACAACTTAACATGCAGAAACAGCTTTGCGATAGAGGTTCTAGATGTATGGACTTGCCTGTATGTGTACTTCACTTATAAAACATGTTCCCTGGTATGTTAATCAGTGTGTAGCTCTGTTTTGATCTGTCTTCTGTCTTTCGCTCAGTTTTGCTTTCATGCTTTCTAGTAGACGTGGCCTTTTGTCTTGTAGTTTTGTGGATTACTATTGCGTCTGCTGATTGTGAATTCTTAGTTTACTTTTGTAAGTGATCTTTTCGAATGTCATATCCAGATGTTAAGGTATTACTCCATCTGTGGCGTAGTGAACAATTTGCACACAAGTTACTTAGAGCTGATTCTTCATTTGGGGGTCTTTTAGTGCTTAGATTGGTCAGAGGGAAATGTAAAATGATCTTTAACACTGGTCTATGAGAATGTTGAAATTTGAAATATTTTGAAACACAAATTATCAGAACTGAAGGTTCAAACATAATAAGTAATATTTTCCCCTCTTTTAGCACACAATTAAATCAGCATGATGTGCCTACCACTCTTGGGGATGATGCATGCCAGTAACCATATGTATTCCGATTCACAGTTTACATGGAATTGACTAACACCCTGATTTCAACTATGCCAAAATAGGAGGTGGTTTTTTCTGCACGTGGTATATTCTGATGCCCCTTGTTGAGGTAAACACCTCTTATTCTTAGTTTTGAAGGGTAAAATGAGGCATAACATGCATTGAAATTCACTTATGCTGCTTTTCAACTGCACAATTGAATCCAACAGATTTCAGAAGGTTTTTTTCTTGAAATCACACATAAGGGACAATCAAAACATATTAGGGCGTCAGTGAAAGAACTACTTACCAGTGATCTTCATTTCCCTGAATTAAGGTCCTCCTCACCCTAGCCCTAAAAAAATTGAGAAGTCCACCCTCCCAGACATAGGCCCTCATTAAGAGTTTGGCAGTCAGTGGACCGCAGCGGTGGAGATGGTGGTCGCACTGCCGCTGGCCTGGCAGTGTAGACCGCCACATTACGAGTACTGGGAAGGCACCTGCAGAACCCAGTTAAGTTTCCGTCATGACCACCATTATGGAAAGACCGCTGTTGCCGGTGGAAGGCCTCTTCAGGCCAACGGTCAGACATTTTCCACCCACCATATTACGAGGTTGCACACCGCCAGGACTTTGGGGGCGGTCTAATCACCGTGAAAACCATGGCGTGAACGAACAACATAAAAGGAAGCACTCACCTTCTGGAATACAAGCACATCCGTAGGCTCCATCGCGCGCGAATTGCAAGCCTTTCCAATGCTCCTGCTGGCCATTGACATCCAGGACCACCGACATAGACACCAGCCGTAAGTACCCCAGCCTAGCACATACTAGAGAGAAGGACATTGGTACACACACACACATGCACATTCACCACAAATACATGCGCAAGGGGCTTGTAGATAAATGTAATTAATTATATACTTCCTCCTATTCCCAGGTACGGTGGACGAATGATGGTGAGGAATGCTCCTGTCTACAGGCCCCTGGTCGATCGTGCCACCCTTGAAGAGCGGCACATCATCCAGTGCTATCGGCTGAACCGTCAGACCATCAAGGAGCTTGTGAGGCTGTTGGAGCCGGATCTGCGGCCTGGTATTCATCATCCTAATGCCATCACACCCACAGTACAGGTGTTGGCAGTCCTCCACTTTCTTGCCTCAGGGTCCTTCCAAATTACAGTGGGCTGGGCTGCCATAATGTCCCAGCCAATTTTCAGCCATGTCTTGGAGAACGACCAATGTGCCCTACTCAAGCATATAGGCAGCTATATCAGGTTCCACCAATGTGATGATCTGCCCACTGTGAAAACAGCCATCTACACTGTAGCACATGTGCCACACGTGAGCGGGGCTAATGATGGGACCCACATTGCATTGGTGCCACTCGGGAGGAGTGAACAGGTGTTCAGGAACCGTAAAAAGGTCTACTCAACCAATGTGCAGGTGGTATGTCTCGCAGACCTCTACATCACAGAAGTGACTGCCCGGTTCCCAGGTTAAGTGCATGATGCCTACATTCTGTGGAACAGCAGCATCCCACACATGATGGCACCACTGTAAAGGGATCGTCCCTAGCTCATCGGTATGTATTATGTCATATGTGTTCCTCTGTATTCTGAACACTCTGCACCTCCTGCCCAATTTACCTACAGTTTTCAATATGCCCATTACCTCTGTGCACACAGGTGACTCTGGTTATCCCAACCTGCCATGGATACTGACACCTCTGAGGCATCCGACTACAGCAGTTGAAAACCATTTAAATGAGGCCCATGGTAGGACTCGACGGGTCATCAAACGCACCTTTGGAGTGCTAAAAGCCAGATTCCGGTGCCTGCACCTTACTTGAGGGGCCCTACTGTAGAGACCAGCGAAAGTGTGCCGGATCATTGTAGCGCAGTGGCGTAGCGTGGGGGGTGCAGGAGGGGGGTGGCCGCACCGGGCGCAACATCTTGGAAGAGACTAAGGGGGTGATTCTGACTATGGCGGACGGCGGAGGCTGTCCGCCATAGTACCGCCGCCAAATGACCGCACCGCGGTGAAAAGACCGCGGCGGCCATTCAGACATTTCCTCTGGGCCGGCGGGCGCTCTCCAAAAGAGCGCCCGCCGGCCCAGAGGAAATGCCCCTGCAACGAGGACGCCGGCTCAGAATTGAGCCGGCGTAGTTGCAGGGGTGCGACGGGTGCAGTTGCACCCGTCGCGTATTTCAGTGTCTGCAAGGCAGACACTGAAATACTTTGCGGGGCCCTCTTACGGGGGCCCCTGCCGTGCCCATGCCATTGGCATGGGCACGGCAGGGCCCCCCAGGGGCCCCGCGGCACCCCCTACCGCCATCCTGTTCATGGCGGGTCTCCCGCCATGAACAGGATGGCGGTAGGGGCTGTCAGAATCCTCATGGCGGCGGAGCGCGCTCCGCCGCCATGAAGGATTCCCCCGAGCAGCGGTAAGTCGGCGGGAGCCCGCCGACTTGCCGCTTCTGACCGCGGCTGAACCGCCGCGGTCAGAATGCTCGTGGGAGCACCGCCAGCCTGTTGGCGGTGCTCCCGTGGTCGGTGGACCTGGCGGCCACCGGCCGCCAGGGTCAGAATGACCCCCTAAATCCACGGGTTAGGGGGTGCAAATTACTTGCCTTGCCCCCGGTTAGGGGGCGCAAATTACTTGCCTTGCCCCGGGTGCTGACAACCCACGCTACGCCACTGTTGTAGCGTGCTGCATGCTCAGATGTCACACCCCATTACTGGGTGCTGAGGAGGGTGAAGCTGTGACAGTGGATGATGAAGGGGACATGGGGAGTGATGAGGAGGAGGATGACGAGGATTCAGCTGATTCCAGAGCAGAGCTGATACAACAATACTTCCACTGACATACCGGTATGTGTAAAAGCCATGCTATACAACCAGTAGCAATGTCTGCCCTGTGCACGGCTGCTACCAGGGTTGTGTGTTCAATGTGGGTTTTGGGTGAACCCACAACTTTAGATGTCATGCTGTTATCTGTGTTCCAGAACTTGTAAATGATTGCTCCCCCTTCTGGCACTGTCACATACATTGGTAATACAATCGTCTGCCTGCTACAAGTGTCATGGCTGTCTATTGTGTAATCATGGTAGATGAAGACATATGCAGTAACTGCGCTCAAAGGTGTTTATTTTTATAAGACAAGTGCAAGGGCTGATGAGTGGGGTCATGGCGAGTGGGATCATCAGAGTACTTAGCCCACCTGTGGGGAGTTGAAGTCCAGTATGATGGCCATGTGAAAACGGAGTTATGACAGTGGACAGTCAACAGGGTGTCGCTGTCACACACAAGGGGGTATGTTCTGAACTGCCTCACTTCCTGGCGGTGGTCTTGGTCTTGGCATCAGTGGAGACTGGATGCGTGGGGGCTCCTCAGTTACAGGGGAAGGATTGCCGGTGTCCTGCGTGTCCTGGGGCAGGGCCTCCATTCCACTGGCTGCGGCTGACGTGGAGGGCTCAGATGTGTTCCGGCTAATGGAAGGGGCCTGCTGGTGGACAGTGGAGTGACGCAGGATGGTGGTAAACTCTGTCAGCAACCCTGCTATGGAGGCAATGGTGTCATTGTGGGTCTGCCACTGCTGCACGGCCTCCTTATGGTTCTCCCTCTGAAGCCTCTGGGTCTCCTTCAGGATAACGAGGATCTGGGCCACAGTGTCCTGGGTTTCGTGGTATGCACCCAGAAATTGGGCCAGGGCCTCCTGGCCAGTCTGATGTTGTTGCTACCCACTCCCTTGGACCACAGATCCCCTCCCACTACCCCTGCCTCCCTGTGCCTGTGCCCTGGGCACAGTATGCCCACTCCCAGTGGCACCAGGGCCTTCATTGTCTGGGGCCGGTGCACTTGACTCAGGCCCTTGTATTGTGGGGCACATCTCTAATTGAGTGGCCCCTGAGGCACAGGTTTGGGGAAGAGGGCAAGCTGAGGTGTTGTAGCCACACGGGAGGGTGAGTCAGGGGTGTCCAGATTGGGGCTGCTGGGGGTGGACTGGCCAGTCGCCCCAGATGGCTCAGGCAATTCGTCGTCCTCCAGCCTTCCACTGGGGCCTTCATCCTGGGGTGGGCTGTCTGACCCTGCCATCCTCTGCTGGGTGGCAGTAGCAGGGTTAGCTGTAGATGGAAAGGGTGAGAGTTAGTTCGTCGATATGTCGTTGTAGTGCCATGGTGTGCTGCTTGCAGTGGGTGGGTTCGTTACCTAGGGATGCAAATGACATTTGCAGCAATGCAGACACTGCATGGTGAATGGGCTTTGGGCCATGCTTTTCATATCACATGTAGTCTTGGGTGTGCTGTTTGACAGTGCTGTAATTGCCATAGGTAGTAAGGCGGTGTGGGCTAACAGTTGGGGATGGCTGTGGGATGATTGTCCATGCAGGTGCTCCACTGTGAGGTGTGAGAGTGACTCGGATCCGGCGTGTGTAGTGATGAATTGTGGGAGTGGGAGTTGAGGAGATTTTGAAGGTTTAGCGTGCATTGTGCGGGGGTTGTGTGGATGGTGGGAGAGGGGTGGTGTGGCATGCAGAGTAGGAAGGTGGGGTGATAGTGGGAATGCAGTCTTGTGGTAGGTGCTGGGGAATAGGGACTGGTGGGTGCTGGGGAAGCATTCAGGACTGGAGTGGTTAGTGCTCAGGGGGGTGTTGCTTTCTCACCAGAGTCAATCCCTCCGATGATTCCTGTCAGGCCCTTAGGATGCATGATGTCCAAGACCTTCTCCTCCCAGGATGTCAAGTCAAGGGGAGGAGGTGGGGGATCCACCGCCAGTCTTGTTGAGGGCGATGTTGTGCCTGGACTCCATGGAACGGACCTTCCCCCTGAGGTCATTCCACCTCTTTCTGATGTCCTCCCTTGTGCGTGGGTAGCTGCCCACTGTGTTCACCCTGTCGACGATCCTCTGCCAAAGCTTGTTTTTTCTGGCCATAGATGTTTGCTGGACATGTGCTCCCATCAGTTGTAGCTGGACTGTGACGATCTCATCCACCATGTCAGTGAACCATGGGTGCTTGTGGCGTGACACGTTGTGGGGTGCATGCAACGTGTAAAATAAATGCTCAATGTGCAACGAGTTGTGTATCTCTGGGTCGTGGTAGTATTTGCGACAGTTTGAGAAGTGTGTATGGGGGTGTGTATTATGGTGCGATGAACAGGTGTGTGTGGTGAGTGTGGGGTATTCGACCTATCGAATCTGGTTTTGCCTCCTATTGGTGGTGGTTTTCTAAACCGCCATGGTGCGCACCGCCAATGGTTTCACACCGTGCATGTTCTGCTGTGTTGAAATGTGGCTCATAATATGGTGGCCAGAATGGTGTCGGAGTGGCGGGCTCGGCGGGCAGACAGTCGCTCTTTCACCATCAGTAGCACTGTCGGTGTTGGATTTCTGGTTGTGTTTCGTCGGCTTGATGATTGTGACTCATAATACAGCAGCCACTGTACCACCAACACTGGCGGGCTGGTGGTGGTATTTTCCATGGCTGTCTTGCCCGAAGACCGCCAAACTCGAAATGAGGGCCAGAGTGTTTAACCAAGAAAAGAGAGCTTTAACCCAGCAGTCCAGGTATTTTGTCTATGTTTATGATTATGAAATAGGCATTAGACCTCCTCCTTCCCTCTCATCCTTCTGTAAGAAACAAGTAAAGGGTAATGTTTGAGGTACAATGTGAGAGGGAGAGAGGAATTGGACTGGGATGAAGAGGACTACGATGTAGGGTAATAAAAATTACTGGTAAGTAATTGTTTAATTACCCATCATCTGTCCTCACCATTCCACTCCTTATGAAATTGAAGCTGAACTAAGAGTAAAGTTTGCCTCAACAATCAAAGGTGATGTGACACAGTAAGTTATTTTATCTGAAGAACACTTACTGCATTGCTGACTTTATAATAACAGAACCAACATTTGTATCTTTGGATTGATCTAAGTCAAGAATATAGGCCCTCATTGCAACATTGGCGGTATTAACCACCTAACGCCACGGCGACGGCTGGTATCATGACCACTGACGGTATTCCATCAGAATGCTGGTGGAACCCCGCCGACGGTCATGGTGGCGGACGGCGGTAAGGCGGCACTGCTGACAGCAGCACCGCCACACCAGCAAAACACTGCTGACCGTATCAGGAGCACTGACACAGCCTGGAGGAATTTTGCTGGCGGACGCTGCTGCTGACAGCAGCGCCGTGGACCGTCTCCAGCTGGAGGACCCCCTACAAGCAGGTAAGACGGGTTCTCCGACCAGAGAAAGGGGTGGGCGGTGTTGTGTGTATGTGGGGGGTGTGTATGTATTGGTATGCATGCATGTGGGTGTGAGTCGCGTAGGATGCATGCATGAATGAGTGATTGTGAGTGTTGTGTGTTGTGAATGCATGTGTGTGACAAGGTATGTTGGTGTGTGTTGCGGTGTGTAGGTATGTATGTGTGCATGCATGGGTGGTGGGTATGCGTGTGTGCATGTGTGTATTTGGGTGCACGTGTGGGTGTGAATAGGTGTGGGACAGGAACGGGAGGGGGAGAGTGGGGTAGGACTCTGGGGATGGGTAGGGGCCAGGGGAGACTTCTATCAGTGCCAGGGAAGGGATTCCCTGGCACTGAGAGTGCCTACTGCCATGGTTTTTGAGGCAGTAAGTTTGGCACGAAAACCATGGTGGTAGGTCAGGTCGTAATCCCAAGGGTGGGATTGTGGCAGCCGCCGGGCTGGAGACCGAAGTCTCTAGCCCAGTGACTATTACCACCCTGGCAGTCGGTGTGTTAAAGTGGCGGTTTTGGATGGCAGTAACCACCATGGTCCAAATCCCATTCTTTTTACCGCCGGCCTGTTGGCTGTTTTATCGCCGCTTTAACATCAACCGCCAGGGTTATTAATGAGGCCCATAATGTTTCAAAAATGTAGAGTCGGCAAGGTTGTTGCTCTAAAGAAATCTTGTAAAGATGCTCCACTAATTTTCAGCCCATGAAACTGGTACCACTTCAGTAAAGCACTCCTGAATCTTTTCTGGAGCTGTCTCCCCCTGGACCTAAATGTTTGGGCTATTGCCATCTGTACCCACCTACTTAGGGAGGGAGATATCAAAAGTTCTCTTTCCTTGTTAGCTGCCCTTAAACACATATAAAGAGAATAAGAAACCCTGAAATCCGTAGATCTAGCTAGGTAAATTGATAGAGCCTTCTTAACATCAAGGGTCTAGGGAATTCCAAAGTGTGTATTGGTGTCAAGAACTGGTAAGCTCATCTACTGTGAGAGGTAGAAAGAAGAGTGGATCTTGGGAACAAATTTGGGATCATATGTTACAACCATCCTGTCTGCAAAATCCTAAGATAAGGGTATGCAATTGCTAATGATCTGTGCTCCCCAGCATCTTGGTGGAAGTTATTACAATTAAGAATGCTACTTTAACAATGTGACCTTAGACAATTCTAGTGGCTAAAAGGCTTTTCTTGACGACCCCTCAAACCCACTGAAAGATCCCATATTGGAACTTAACTGGGCATCACTGGTTCCTTGGCCTAATACGTTCAGTAGGTGACTGGTCAAGAAAGCAACATTAGATATATTATGCACCAACCATCTGAAGGCTTTTATTGTCACTCTTATCAGGATAATGTAGCTGGAGCTTGCCCTTTAAGGAATCATTCCCTTAAAATTTCCAATACGTGGAAGGGATCTGCGGAAGCTTGGTTCTCATTCCTTACTGAACACCATCTCTGAAAAAAGTTACAACTGCTTGTTGTAAATATTTGAGAGTAGAGAGCTTTCTCGATATCTGGATAGATAAGGCTACATGTTTTTGAACATGCCAAAATTTCTAATCTACCCTCTCAACTTGCAAGCTGTCAACTTTAACTGTTGCCGCTTCTCCTTTGAAAAAGTTAGGTACTGAAGTGGAGGAGGAGCACCTTATGGAGATGATAATGCTGCTCCACTGACATCTTCACCAATCAGGGAAGCCAAGGCTGTCTTGGCCAATATGGTGCCACCAAAATTACGGTCAATTTCTCCCCTTAATTTTCTATAGCACCTACAGGAGGTAATTGGGCGAGAAATGCATACAATATCCCTTGTGGCCATGAAAGTAACAAGGCATCTACTACCCACAACTTAGCATACCAAGTCTTGGTGCAATATATTGGGAGCATGGCATCCTGGAGGGAAGCAAATAGGTTGATCCAAGAAATCCTCAATTGGGAGAAAATCTGGTTGAAGTGAAGGCAGGGTATCTGAAAAGTCACTGAAGGTAGGAAATTGCAGCTCAAACGATCTGCTTGGAAATTCAGCTTCCCCTGAATGTAAACTGCCCCTATTGTTATAGATGCTGCTCTGTCCACAACCAGATCTTTTATGCAACTATGTTACACTCCCTGTGGAATGTAGCAGGGTTGCCCTGCTGCCTCTACTATTCTCGTTGGTCATGGAGCCACTGGCTGCCTATGCAAGATCGGGTAGAGATTACCGGGGCATCCATGTTGGTGGATGCTGGCATGGGATAGCCTTATATGCAGATGACTTATTGGTCTTTATACAAAACACATACAGGGATTTAGCTGGAGCCAAATGCATGCTGGGTAGTTTTGGCTCTGTATTGGGCCTGCAGGAGTAAATTGGAAGAAATCTCGTCTGTTCCCAACTTCCGTTGATAGCCATCCTCCGGAATGGCTGTAATTACTACAATGGGAACCCAGGTGTCTGGCATACCTGGGAGTCAAGATCTACCATGATCGTGCTGACATTCTAAAAGGGAACGTGCACCAGGGAATCTGATCACTGCGGTTTCACATGGATTTCTGGAAAATCCTACCTCTATCGGTGATGAGGAGGACAGCACTCATAAAAATAATTTCACTCGCTAGGTTATTCGATTTCTTTGGGACACTTCCTATCTGGATTCCACTAGCACTCTTCCAAGAACTCGATTCCCCGATTACAGCCTTCATCTGGGTCCTGGGCTATAGAAGAGTGGCTCTGTCCACCTTAAACTGTCCGACAGGAGTCTGGGGTCTAGTGGACCCCGACTTTGAGACATATTTCCTCATCACCCAACTTCAGTGCTTTGTGCAATGGTCGGTGGGTAGACGCACTCTGGGCAAAACCCTAGGACCTTGCACCACAGAGCTCCTTGAGCTCATAAAAACATTATTGTGCACATGGTGCTCTACTGTGGGGGACATGCAGGAATTCCGGGTGATCTCCAAGTGCTGGCCCTGTTACCTACTAAAAACAAACAGTAAAATCCCAAATACTCCAGATTTACCTATCACCATGCTTGCGGAATTACCATAGGGAGTGTATTGGGGGAGATAGAGAGGTGAGTGACTGCAGGGGTGACTACAATAGCAGACCTCTATCGGATGGCAGATTTCATGCCGTTCGAGGAATTCAGAGCCAAATTCGACCTCCCGCAGGGACATATTTTGCTTCACAAAGCAATCACAACACCAATCTGACTCGACTGAACCACGCACCCACCACATGGTCTTCTCCTTGGGCACAGTTGAAGCTGTCACTTGTTTATAAAGGTCGGTAGGGGCAGACTTGCATCATCCCTTAGAGCAGTTGAGGGCCACCTGGGAGGAGGACGTGGGACTTCCATAGCCAGTGAAAGAATGGGACATGGTCCTTTATAGGATCCCAGAGTCTCACGTAACGCTCACTTTCATCCTGATTGACTTTTATACCCTACATTGGGCATACCTTGGTTCCGACCACATTAGTAGATATTTCCAGGTGAAGGATGTGGCGTGCCGAGGTGAGGTCTCTTGCAGATGCTTTGGTCTTGTCCATCACTACATAGCTATTGAGAAGAGGTCACACGCGCACTTGAGGCGGTCATAGAAAAGGAGGTCCCCCTGCACTCCAGGCCATTGTCTCCTGAGCTGGTTCTCCCACATGTCCAAAACAAAGGCCACAAGCAAGTTCTATGATCTGGCTTTCATCTTGGCCAAAAGTGAGATTACGCAGAACTGGAAATTCCCTAGAGGGCCCTGAATAGCTACCTGATAGAGGGAGTTATTAAAATGGGTGGGCAGTGGGGGTAGAGTACTAGTGAGAGAGGTCAAATATGGGATTGGCACACTGGACATGGCCCGTGCCTGGGAAGCACTGGTATCCACCTCAAAAGACCCAGAACCTAATTAATCTAGGGGATTGCTGGGAAGAACACCCGACTGGACTATACCTTAGGACATGATTCTTGACTGATGGGAGGACACCTCGTTCCTCAACCTGACACATCACATTTGCGGGGGATTATAGGATCCCTGAAGCTATTCTGTTACTCTGAATATCTCAGGGCCACATACAGGCCTGTCCGTTTAGAAATGATGAAGAGCAACTCATGGGGATGGAGGGACGGTGGGGTACTTTCATTTGTTGCTACCTCCTAGGGTTCACATTTGTCATGTTGGTATATTGGGAAGACTTCCCACTTCAATATCCCTGTATTGTAACAATGAGTGATGCCTGTGAGAGGTTGAAAAATTAAAAAAAGTTTGTTTAAACAAAATGTTCCACACCCTTTTCCTTGTCCCTACTTGACAATTCAAGTAACATCTGATTACTTGACTGTCTGATCTCACAATTAAATGTCCCTTCCGTTTAAAGTGCTTGTACTGCATTCCATACACGGATAACTCTTTCCAATTGGGTGACAGAGACCTCTTTGCTTTGGACCAATGTCCTTTCGTATCTTGGGCCCCCAAGGTTGTATCCCAACCCCAAAAACTTGCATACGTCATCCATAGGACTAAAGTTAGGAGGGAACACCCTCCTGCAGATTGTCCATCACCAGCAACCATGCCAGATCTTAGGTCAGGTAACCACCTGATTCAAATGCTGGTGCTTCTAGTCTCAGTGGCTCTGAAGATGGTTCATCAGATGCTACTAATGTAAGCAGGGCCAAGAGGTCACTGCAGTCATCACTGTCATTAATCGCTGCACTCTTAATCAGGACCTGGGGGAGTTGCTGTACAGATAAAAAGGTTCCATTAGACTACTGAAGAAGGATCGTATGAAGAGCAATTTTTGCACTGGGATCAACCACAACCTTTGTAGATTGATGATGAGCCCCCAATGTTGAAGGGTAAAGCATATTTTCTCCACATTCTGTTATGCCTTACAGAAGGGGGAAGGACATCATTACAAGCTGTCAGGAAAAGGAAATATAGAAATTGCCTTAAATGTTAATGTTTCCACCACAGATGCCAATAAATGTGTGAAGAACCTCAGCAAGGTGCACAGGCCGAATGGGAGAGCTTGTAACTGATATTGATTGTTCTGTACTGCAATCCTCTGAAAAATCTGGCTCACTGGATGCATTCAGTGCTTAATTTGTGGTTGTTGTTTCCGGTGCTGAGCACTGGTACTTATTTTTAAGGGCCGAGGCTTATTCTTCTGCCTCAATCATTTGCTGTGAGCATCTTCTTCAGCCACACCTCCGCTCTACACTGGACCGACCACAGCTGTGTCCACTTCACATTCCGACGCGAGACCCGCCACCTCCGCACTCAACCCATCCCTCGTCGACAGTGGAACAAGATCCCCAAAGAGCAACTCCTCTCTGCACTCGCCGCCAACCAACCCACCCTCACCACCGACCCCAATGACTCAGCCCTCAGCCTCACAAACTGGATCTCCAACTGCGCAGACAACCTTGCTCCCCTCAAACGCACGCATCGACAGACCAACACCAAAAAACCTCTCCGGTTCTCTGACACCCTCAAAGAATCAAAGAAAACTTGTCGCACCCTCGAGAAGGCCTGGCGCAAGGACCACACCGCTGACAACATGACCGCCCTCAAGAACGCTACCCGCTTACACCACCACCTGATCCGCGCTGCCAAAAGGAACTTTTTCACCGACAGACTGGACAAAAACAGCCACAACAGCAGAGAACTTTTCAGCATCGTCAAGGAGTTCTCCAACCCCAACGCCAACACAAACGCCGTCACGCCCTCACAGGATTTGTGCGAATCCCTCGCCACCTTCTCCCACCGCAAGATCAGCGACCTCCACGACAGCTTCGGACACCAGACCCAACCTAACATCACCGAACCCGCACCCCCGGCCTTCACCCTCAACAATTGGACCCACATCAACACTGAAGAAACCAAATCCATCATGAACTCTATCCACTCCGGCGCCCCTTCGGACCCCTGCCCTCACTTCATCTTTAATAAAGCCGACGACATCATCGCCCCGCACCTCCAGGCCGTCATCAACTCTTCTTTTTCTTCTGCTACCTTCCCCGAATGCTGGAAACACGCAGAAGTCAACGCCCTCCTAAAGAAACCTACGGCTGACCCGAGCGACCTGAAAAACGTCCGCCCCATCTCTCTCCTGCCTTTCCCAGCCAAGGTAATAGAGAAGACCGTCAACAAACAGCTGACCACCTTCCTGGATAACAACAACCTGCTCGACCCTTCACAAACCGGATTCCGAACCAACCACAGCACGGAAACCGCCCTCCTCTCAGTCGCAGACGACATCAGAACCCTGATGGACAACGGTGAAACAGTCGCCCTCATCCTCCTCGACCTCTCGGCGGCCTTCGACACCGTCTGTCACCGCACCCTAATCACTCGCCTCCGCTCCACCGGGATCCAAGGCCAGGCCCTGGACTGGATCGCCTCCTTCCTCTCAAACCGTTCCCAAAGAGTTTGCCTCCCACCGTTTAGCTCAGACCCCACGGAGATCATCTGCGGCGTACCTCAAGGCTCATAGCTCAGCCCGACACTCTTCAATGTCTACATGAGCCCCCTCGCCAACATCGTACGCAAGCACAACATCACCATCACCTCCTACGCCGACGACACCCAACTTATACTCTCCCTCACCAAGGACCCCGCCAGCGCCAAGACCAACCTACAAGAGGGTATGAAGGACGTCGCAGATTGGATGAGGCTCAGCCGCCTAAAGCTGAACTCTGACAAAACGGAAGTCCTCATCCTCGGCAACACCCCGTCCGCCTGGGACGACTCCTGGTGGCCCACGGCCCTCAGCACCGCACCGACCCCCACAGACCATGCCCGCAACCTCGGCTTCATCTTGGACCCCCTTCTCACCATGACCAAGCAAGTCAACGCCGTGTCCTCCGCCTGCTTCCTCACCCTCCGCATGCTCCGCAAGATCTTCTGCTGGATCCCCGCCGATGCTAGAAAAACCGTGGCCCACGCCCTCGTCACGAGCCGCCTGGACTACGGCAACACCCTCTACGCTGGGACCACCACCAAACTCCAAAATCGCCTGCAACGCATTCAAAACGCCTCGGCCCGCCTCATCCTCGACGTACCCCGCAACAGCCACATCTCCGCACACCTGAGATACCTGCATTGGCTCCCAGTCAGCAAAAGGATCACCTTTCGACTTCTCACCCACGCACACAAAGCCCTCCACAACAAGGGACCGGAATACCTCAACCGACGCCTCAGCTTCTACGTCCCCACCCGCCTCCTCCGTTCCTCTGGCCTCGCGCTAGCTGCCATCCCTCGCATCCGCCGCTCCACGGCGGGTGGGTGGTCTTTCTCCTTCCTGGCAGCCAAGACCTGGAACTCCCTCCCCACCAGCCTCAGGACCACCCAGGACCACTCCGCATTCCAGAGACTCCTAAAAACCTGGCTTTTCGAGCAGCAGTAACCCCCCCCCTTTCTCCTAGCGCCTTGAGACCCGCACGGGTGAGTAGCGCGCTTTATAAATGTTAATGATTTGATTTGATTTGGTTTGAAAGACATAAGGGAAAAACGGATGAAGGACAAAACGAAAAAGCATCATAAAGGGAGAAAGTAGAAAGCTGCAAAAGTGAGCTAAAGGGGCCGGGAGTGGCTTTATATGGATTGAAGAGGCCCGAGATGGCTTCAGAATTACGTTGCGTCAGTATTCTGCGTTCACACATTTAATTGCAGCAGCCTCATGTTTAAGAGGAGGGCTTTGGGCACCGGCACCTTTTTATTTACAAATTAAGCACTGGATGCATTAGTACATGAAAGTAGGTATCCTGCAGGTCTGTTGTCGCTAAATCTTTGCCTTTTGTTATTAGCAGGATAATTGTTTGTAGGCATATCATTCTGAAAAATTCCACAAAGATGAATCTGTCCATGGCTTTAAGGACTAATATTGGTCAAAATCGTTCATCCTGCTTTGGAGTCAGATTTAATAAATATCTTGTCTTCTTGTTTCCTTGGGCACTGGGATTACCACCCATCTTCGTAGCAGAAATAGCATTACTTGAAGCACTGCTTTTCTCTTTTCTGTGTCTTTCGGTAATGGTGTCCTTCTTAACCAGTGTGTCAGAGGCGGCTGTCTGAACTGTACCTAGTAGCTCTTTGTTATAATGGAAGGCCCCCAAGTGTCATGCAGCAGTTGGCTTCGTTGGAGTACAAAGGCCCGTATTTATACTCCGTTTGCGCCAAATTAGCGTAGTTTTTTTCGACGCAAATTCGACGCAAAACTAACGCTATATTTATACTTTGGCGTTAGACGCGTCTAGCGCCAAAGTATGGGCAAATAGCGTCATTTTTTTGCGTGAACGCCTTCCTTGCGTTAATGAGATGCAAGGAAGGCGTTCCCGTCTAAAAAAATGACGGCAACGCAAATGCATCGTATTTATACTCCCGGGCAAAAATCACGCCCGGGAGTTGGCGGGTCAAAAAACCCCGCATTTGCGCCACTATTTAACGCCTGGGTCAGGGTAGGCGTTAAGGGGCCTGTGGGCTCAAAATGAGCCCACAGGTGCCCTCCCCTGCCCCCAGGGACCCCCCTGCCACCCCTGCCCACCCCAGGAGGACACCCAAGGATGGAGGGACCCACCCCAGGGACATTCAGGTAAGTTCAGGTAAGTATAATTTTTTATATTTTTAATTTTTTTTGGTGGCATAGGGGGGCCTTATTTGTGCCCCCCTACATGCCACTATGCCCAATGACCATGCCCAGGGGACATAAGTCCCCTGGGCATGGCCATTGGGCAAGGGGGCATGACTCCTGTCTTTACTAAGACAGGAGTCATTTAAATGGCGTCTGGGCGTCGAAAAAAATGGCGCAAATCGGGTTGAGGCGATTTTTTTGCCTCAACCTGACTTGCCCCATTTTAAGACGCCCTAACGCCATTTTCCCCCTACGCCGTCGCTGCCTGGTCTACGTGATTTTTTTCCACGCACACCAGGCAGCGCCGGTCTGCTAGCGCCGGCTAACGCCATTCCATAAATACGGCGCCCGCATGGCGCTTCAGAATGGCGTTAGACGGCGCTAAATTTTTTGACGCTAAACTGCGTTAGCGCAGTTTAGCGTAAAAAAGTATAAATATGGGCCAAAGTACTTTAACTTTCCTCCCTCTTTCTTACAGTCATTTCTGACCCTGCTTCTGGGGCTGTGCAGACTGGAGCCAGGATTTGTTGGCAAATACATTCTCCCGGCCACGGGGTTAGCCTTGAAAGGGACGCATGTATTCCTACTAATTTTGGTTAGGCCTTTTCTGCAGAAATTAATTCATGCCTGGAGGGAATTTATATAGTTTCAGCATGTTCTTCTCTTGTGCTGATGTTTTAACCATAACATTAAGGGCCACATGTGCGTACCATTTTGCACGTCGCAAACGGCGAATCGAGCAGTTTGCAACGTGCAAAATGCTCTTTGGCATGTACCAAACCATTTTAGCGATTCGGTAAACTATTTACCGAATTGCAAAAAGGAATTGCGAGTTGCAATTAGGAAGGGGTGTTCCCTTCCTAATTGTGACTCGTAGTCCCATGTATGACTGTTTTGTGACCGCAAATGCAGTTGCAAAACAATCGCAGTTAGCACCAGCATGACACTGGTGCTAACCCATTCGCAAACGGAAAGGGGTCCCCATGGGACCCCTTCCCCTTTGTGAATGTCAGTAAAAAAAAAAATTCAGAGCAGGTAGGGGTCCTACGGACCACTGCCTGCTCTGAAAAAATGAAACAAAAACATTTCATTTTTTGTTTTTGAAATGCATCTCGTTTTCCTTTAAGGAAACGGGCTGCATTTAAAAAAAAAAACTGCTTTATTTAAAAGCAGTCACAGACATGGTGGTCTGCTGTCTCCAGCAGGCCACCATCCCTGTGAGAGCCGCCATACCAAGGGGGTCGCAAATTGCGACCTACCTCATGAATATTCATGAGGTGGGCATTTGCGACCCCCTTGCGAGTCGCAAATAGTGTCATTGACACTATGCAACACACAGTTTTGCAACTAGCAAATTGCGAGTCGCTCTGATTCGCAACTTGCGAGTCGCAAAACCAAACTTTGATACATGTAGCCCAAAGTTCTTCCGCAAACAGCTTAGAATCTATAAAAGGGGGCGTCTGGATCAGAGCTCTTTGGCCAGCATCAAACTTCCAAGGTGTCATCCATAAGAGGCATCTACCTGTAATTGCTTGCAGTGAAATGCTCCAGACCCCAATGTGTCGAATGTGACATCAGAAAAAAATTGTGAATAAAAAATCATAGGGAGTTTGGAAATTCTTCAATAGTACCTATGTATCACATGCAGCATTACTGCTGGCTCTCAAGGCAAAATTTCAGGGTGCATATGCATCTGGGTATCAACTACACCCAGAAGGACAGAGTTCTCCGAGGCCAGAGAACAGCTTGATGCCATTTCAGATAAAATGGTATAAACTTTAGGGAAATGGCTCTTCAAATCTTTCAATCAGGTACCTTTTACTTAGGAAATTAGAAATGCTAGTTTTATCATCCTCCTTCAATTCCTTAAAAATAGGCTCAGATTTAAGGAAAGTGGTCCTTTATTACATTAAGCGCCACTTTTCTTGCACCCCATTGCGTCCCCCTAACACCACCATGTGTGTGTCATATTAATGATACAAAGCACCATGGCGCACGTTAGGATCAATAGCATAATAATTTCTGATGCTATTGTGGTACTTTGAGGGATTAGCATCAAAAATATTGGTGCTAATCCTACAAAGTACAGAGAGGCCCATTATAAACAATGGTGTGCCTCAATTTAACACCTGCACTGAGCAGGCGTTTAAAACACCAAAAAAAATGTATCTATAAGATTCCACTGCACCATTTTTCAGGGCTTCCTAATGGAGGAACGCCCCCCCCCGGCCTTGCATACATTATGCCTATTGCAGGCATAATGTAGTGCAAGGGTTTATAAAGTGGCTCAATGTGTGCATTGCATCACTGTGTAAATTCTGGCGCAGTGTTTTTGCCAACCTAACGCCACATTAGTGTAAAAACAAATGACGCTAATGTGGATCTAGGTGGCGCTAGGCCCTTCTTAAATTTAGGCCATATTATTTTTAATGGCCTAATGTAGTGGTCAGACATCAGTAACTGCGTCACTGTACTGGGCATAAAATTCATCCTTCTCCTGGGTTTTGTGCTGAAAGTTCAAGATTTCTGTGATGAGCACTAGTAGGTCATGCATGTGGGCGGCTTGCACATATTTGTCCTTTGGACCACTGTTCTTATCTTGGTCTACCCTATAGCTTTTGGTCTGAGATTCTTTAAGAGCAAACTTCACTGTTTGCTTCATCATTGTTTCCAGGTTAAGCCTAGAAATATAGAACTTCCCTTATTCCATAGGCTCCACATTGTGGTGATATTTGGTTTCTAGACAACAAGTGCTACCTTCCACTTTTTGCGGGCATTCTCGTGCGTCCCGAAATAGGATTTGGAAAATTGTGTGACCTCCTCATGGCCCATCTGCAGCATGGCGTGTTCATCCCTCCCCAGCGGAGCACCAGAGTTGAGAGCGCACTGCAGACGGTGCACTAATCCAGGCCACTTTCACAGTGAAACGAACCCCGCATGCATTCAAACTAAACTTTAAATGTGTGACATCTCATAGCAGAGTTTTTTAGAGACAAGGAACATATAGGACGAGCAAGACAAACGTTTGGCAGCCCCTGATGCTGGCAGGGGGGCGACGCTCCTCTGCCCTATCGGAGGAGCAGCCCCTATTTTTCCACATTTGTAAGTGGGATGTTCCAGGGGAGTGTCTAAGTGGTCTGCGAAAAGCAATGTCTTTGAAGACACAGACGGACGGTCAGAGTGTGCTGGAGTCCCAAATCCTGTCACAAAGCAGGGCCCTCTATAAACCCTCAAATATTCATAGCCTTCCAAATAATTTGAGAGAACCACGTGCGAGCAGGCGAATTAAAAGTTCCGTAAGGACTACTTCTCACCAATCCTAGTTGGCACAGATGGCATTCTCGTTTCACGTGGTATATTAGAACGGTACTTAAATCATGACTTACTGAGAAGTCCGTATGTTTGTAGAGCGAGGAAAAGGCATTTTCTTATTCCATCTCATTTACATCACATACCGAAAGAAAGAAAATGTGCCGAGTTAGAACGGTTTAGGCACGTTAGCTCCTGTGCATGAAGTAATTTCTATGTTTTTTTTGCCTCATGTTGTCATGTTTAATTTAAATCGGTGGTTACTAAATGTAAAATTGGCCATTCGCTGCCATACTGCTTTATTGACGGGCTTCCTAATGAATGTAATGATGGCGCCTCTTTATGACGGCTATACTTCAATAATAAAACCACCCAGGGCTTTACACTGAGTGAGTGTCAGATTCCTGAGGCACAAACCTTCGGGCACCATTTGTGCAAAGACCCATCATAATCGTGTTAGTGCAAACTGCATCTGACAAACGAGATAAATGATTTTCCAAGGCTCCGAGCTTAATTTGTTCAGTAATGGCTTTTTACTGCCACACCACCATTTGAAAGTTAACATATAATTTATTTAAGCCTCTGTGGGGATTTTGAAGCTGTCTTCTGTAAGGCTTCGTGAGCAAACAGACAGGTATGAAGCAGGAAGGTTCTTTCGATGGAGGATGACTAATTGGCTCTCATGAAAGGTGCACGTGACTGAAAGAAGGAGATGCAGGATGCAGGGAGACGCCATTGAGTTAGAAATCCAGATAGAATGCTGGGAAATTATCATCTACAGTGTGGCATCGCTACTCTCTCTCTCTTTCTCTGTCTACATATGATTATTTATATATACCTGTAAGCTGGACACATAGCAAAAGTTAAGTCACCCACATCTGGTAGATGTTACACACATTTTGCTTGTATTCACCCATGTAACAAGAAAAGTGCCTCCATAAACATTAATGTGGTCACCCCCCTTTTAAAACATTGAACACCTTTCATAAAGGAGTTTGTACTCTATTCATGTTAATAGTAAATAGTAATACTAAAAATCATCATGCATCATGGTAAATGCATTGGGTTTGGTCTTTGTTACTGGAGTATTGGCAGTGGGCTCCCTTTCTTTGTAATTTTGTCTTTAAGATGGCTCCCTTGAGACACGTCTGACGAGCCTTGGGAGGCACCTGTGTGCCATGAGTGGTACATAAACTCGAGAAGACATTTGGCGGTATTTCAAGCAAGCCCCTATACCATGCTGCTCCCCGCTGATGACGGGCTAAACCCAGAAACATGTGAACAGGGATATTCAGCACTTGCTGCACCTATGGAGGTGAAAGACTTTATTACTTTTTGAACGGACTACGAATTCAACTACATTTACCAAGATGCATTGGGGTTTGACTTTTTTGCTGGAGTGTAGGCAGAGTGCTTCCTTTCTTTGTAATTTTGTTTTTAAGACGGCTTCCTTGAGCACGGCTGACGAGCCTTCGGAGGCACCTGTGCACCATGAGGGGTACATAAACCTGAGAAGACATTTGATGGCATTTCAACCAAGCCCCTATATCATGCTGCTCCCAGATGATGATTGGCTAAACCCAGAAAAACGTGTACAGGGATATACAGCACTTGCTGAGCCTACGGAGGTGAAAGACGTTATTACTTTCTGAACGGACTACAAATTCGACTGCATTTACAATGATGTATTGGGGTTGGACTTTTTTCCTGGAGTGTAGGCAGTGTGCTCCCTTTCTATGTAATTTTGTCTTTCAGATGGCTCCCTTGGGCCACGGCTGGGAGCCTTGGGAGGCATCTGTGCGCCGTGAGTGGTACAAAAACCCGAAAAGACATTTGGCGACATTTCAAGCAAGCCCCCATACCATCCTGCTCCCTGCCGATGACGGGCTAAACCCAGAAACATGTGTACAGGGATTTACAGCACTTGCTGCACCTACGGAGGTGAAAGACTTTATTACCTTCTGAACGGACCATGATGCATTGGGGTTGGACTTCTTTTGCTGGAGTGTAGGCAGTGTGCTCCCTTTCTTTGTAATTTTGTCTTTAAGATGGCTCCCTTGAGCCACAGCTGACGAGCTTGGGAGGCACCTGTACGCCATGAGTGGTACATAAACCGGAGAAGACATTTCGCGGCATTTCAAGCAAGGCCCTGTACTATGCTTCTCCCTGCTGATGACGGGCTAAACCCAGAAACACATGTACAGGGATTTACAGCACTTGCTGCGCCTACGGAGGTGAAAGACATTATTACTTTCCGAACGGACTACGAATTTGACTGCATTTACCATGATGCATTGGGGTTGGAGTTTTTGCTGGAGTGTCGGCAGTATGCTCCCTTTTTTAAATTTTGTCTTTAAGATGGCTCGCTTGAGCGAAGGCTGACGAGCCATGGGAGACACCTGTGCGTTGTGAGTGGTACATAAACCCAAGAAGACATTTGACGGCATTTCAAGCAAGCCCCTATACCATACTGCTCCCTGCAGATGATGGGCTAAACCCAGAAAAATGTGTACAGGGATTTAGAGCACTTACTGCACCTACGGAGGTGAAAGACTTTATTACTTTCTGAACGGACTTCAAATTCGTCTGCATGTATCATGATGCATTGGGGTTAGACTTTCTTGCTAGAGTGTAGGCAGTGTCCTCCCTTTCTTTGCAATGTTGTCATTAAGATGGCTCCCTTGAGCCATGGCTGATGAGCCTTGGGGGGCACCTGTGCGCCATGAGTGGTACATAAACCAGAGGAGACATTTTCCAGCATTTCAAGCAAGCCCCTATACCATGCTGCTCCCCGCTGATGACGGGCTAAACCCAGAAACATGTGAACAGGGATATTCAGCACTTGCTGCACCTATGGAGGTGAAAGACTTTATTACTTTTTGAACGGACTACGAATTCAACTACATTTACCAAGATGCATTGGGGTTTGACTTTTTTGCTGGAGTGTAGGCAGAGTGCTTCCTTTCTTTGTAATTTTGTTTTTAAGACGGCTTCCTTGAGCACGGCTGACGAGCCTTCGGAGGCACCTGTGCACCATGAGGGGTACATAAACCTGAGAAGACATTTGATGGCATTTCAACCAAGCCCCTATACCATGCTGCTCCCAGATGATGATTGGCTAAACCCAGAAAAACGTGTACAGGGATATACAGCACTTGCTGAGCCTACGGAGGTGAAAGACGTTATTACTTTCTGAACGGACTACAAATTCGACTGCATTTACAATGATGTATTGGGGTTGGACTTTTTTCCTGGAGTGTAGGCAGTGTGCTCCCTTTCTATGTAATTTTGTCTTTCAGATGGCTCCCTTGGGCCACGGCTGGGAGCCTTGGGAGGCATCTGTGCGCCGTGAGTGGTACAAAAACCCGAAAAGACATTTGGCGACATTTCAAGCAAGCCCCCATACCATCCTGCTCCCTGCCGATGACGGGCTAAACCCAGAAACATGTGTACAGGGATTTACAGCACTTGCTGCACCTACGGAGGTGAAAGACTTTATTACCTTCTGAACGGACCATGATGCATTGGGGTTGGACTTCTTTTGCTGGAGTGTAGGCAGTGTGCTCCCTTTCTTTGTAATTTTGTCTTTAAGATGGCTCCCTTGAGCCACAGCTGACGAGCTTGGGAGGCACCTGTACGCCATGAGTGGTACATAAACCTGAGAAGACATTTCGCGGCATTTCAAGCAAGGCCCTGTACTATGCTTCTCCCTGCTGATGACGGGCTAAACCCAGAAACACATGTACAGGGATTTACAGCACTTGCTGCGCCTACGGAGGTGAAAGACATTTTTACTTTCCGAACGGACTACGAATTTGACTGCATTTACCATGATGCATTGGGGTTGGAGTTTTTGCTGGAGTGTCGGCAGTATGCTCCCTTTTTTAAATTTTGTCTTTAAGATGGCTCGCTTGAGCGAAGGCTGACGAGCCATGGGAGACACCTGTGCGTTGTGAGTGGTACATAAACCCAAGAAGACATTTGACGGCATTTCAAGCAAGCCCCTATACCATAATGCTCCCTGCAGATGATGGGCTAAACCCAGAAAAATGTGTACAGGGATTTAGAGCACTTACTGCACCTACGGAGGTGAAAGACTTTATTACTTTCTGAACGGAATTCAAATTCGTCTGCATGTATCATGATGCATTGGGGTTAGACTTTCTTGCTAGAGTGTAGGCAGTGTCCTCCCTTTCTTTGTACTTTTGTCTTTAAGATGACTCCCTTGAGCCACGGCTGACGAGCCTTGGGAGGCACCTGTGCACCATGAGTGGTACATAAACCAGAGAAGAGATTTGGCAGCATTTCAAGCAAGTTCCTCTACCATGCTGCTCCCTGCTGATGACGGGCTCACCCAGAAACACTTGTACAGGGATATACAGCCCTTGCTGCGCCTATAAAGGTGAAAGGCTTTATTACTTTCTGAACAGACTACGAATTGAACTGCATTTACCATGATGCATTGGGGCTGGACTTTTTTGCTGGAGTGTAGGCAGTGTGCTCCCTTTCTTAATAATTTTGTCTTTAAGACCGCTCCCTTGAGCCACGGCTGACGAGCCTTGGGAAGCACTTGTGCGCTGTGAGTGGTACATAACCCAGAGAAGACATTTGGCAGCATTTCAAGGAAGCCCCTATACCACCCTGCTCCCTGCTGATGACGGGCTAAACCCAGAAACATGTGTACAGGGATATACAGCACTTGCTGCGCCTACGGAGAAGAAAGAGTTTATTACTTTCTGAACGGACCACAAATTCGACTGCATTTACCATGATGCACTAGGGTTGGATTTTTTGCTGGAGTATAGTTAGTATGCTCCCTTTTTTGGAATTTTGTCTTTAAGATGGCTCACTTGAGCCACAGCTGACGAACCTTGGGAAGCAGCTGTGCGTCGTGAGTGGTACATAAAACCGAGAAGACATTTGGTGGCATTTCAAACAAGCCCCTATACCATCCTGCTCCCTGCAGGTGATGGGCTAAACCCAGAAACACGTGTGCAGAGATATAGAGCACTTGCTGCACCTATGGAGGTGAAAGACTTTATTACTTTCTGAACGGACCACAAATTCGACTGCATTTACCATGATGCACTAGGGTTGGACTTTTTGCTGGAGTATAGGTAGTATGCTCCCTTTTTTGGAATTTTGTCTTTAAGATGGCTCAATTGAGCCACAGCGGACGAACCTTGGGAGGCACCTGTGCGTCGTGAGTGGTACATAAAACAGAGAAGACATTTGGTGGCATTTCAAGCAAGCCCCTATACCATCCTGCTCCCTGCAGGTGATGGGCTAAACCCAGAAACACGTGTACAGAGATATAGAGCACTTGCTGCACCTACGGAGGTGAAAGACTTTATTACTTTCTGAACGGACTACGAATTCGACTGCATTTACCATGATGCATTGGGGTTGGACTTTGTTGCTGGAGTGTAGGCAGTGTGCTCCCTTTCTTTGTAATTTTGTCTTTAAGACGGCTCCCTTGAGCCACGGCTAAGGAACCAGAGAAGACATTTGGCAGCATGTCAAGCAAGCACCTATACCATGATACTCTCTGCTGATGACGGGCTAAACCCAGAAACATGTGTACAGTGATATAGAGCACTTGCTGTGCCTACGAAGGTGAAAGACTTTATCACTTTCTGAACGGACTACGAATTCGACTGCATGTATCATGATGCATTGGGGTTGGATTTTTTTACTGGATTGTAGGCAGCATGCTCCCTTTCTTTGTAATTTTGTCTTTAAGACGACTCCCTTGAGCCACGGCTGATGAGCCTTGGGAGGCACCTGTGCACCATGAGTAGTACATAAACCAGAGAAGAGATTTGCGGCATTTCAAGCAAGCCCCTCTACCATGGTGCTCCCTGCTGATGACGGGATAAACTCAGCAACATATGTACAGGGATATACAGCACTTGCCGCGCCTACGACAGTGAAATACTTTATTACATTCTGAACGGACTACAAATTCGACTACATTTATCATGATGCATTGGAGTTGGACTTTCTTGCTGGAGTGTAGGCACTTTGCTCCCTTTCTTTGCAATTTTGTCATTAAGATGGCTCCCTTGAGCTACGGCTGATGAGCCTCTGGAGGCACTGTGCGCCATGAGTGGTACATAAACATGAGAAGACATTTGGAGGAATTTCAAACAAGCCCCTATACTATGCTGCTCCCTGCTGATGACGGGCTCACCCAGAAACACTTGTACAGGGATATACAGCAAATGCTGCACCTACGGAGCTGAAAGACTTTATTACTTTCTGAACGAACTAAACATTCAACTGCATTTATCATGATGCATTGGGGTTGGACATTGTTGCTCGAGTTTAGGCAGTGTGCTCCCTTTCTTTGTAATTTTGTCTTTAAGACCGCTCCCTTGAGCCACGGCTGACGAGCCTTGGGAGGCACCTGTGCACCACGAGTGGTACATAAACCTGAGAAGACATTTGGCGACAT
Organism: Pleurodeles waltl; assembly: GCF_031143425.1. NCBI lineage: Eukaryota > Metazoa > Chordata > Amphibia > Caudata > Salamandridae > Pleurodeles > Pleurodeles waltl. The sequence goes on from NC_090449.1 coordinate 731,528,414, forward strand.
TTCAAGCAAGCCCGTATACCATGCTGTTTCCTGCCGATGACAGGCTAAACCCAGAAACTCGAGTACAGGGATTTACAGCACCTACTGCACCTACGGAGGTGAAAGAATTTATTGCTATCTGAACGGACTATGAATTCGACTTCATTTACCATGATGCATTGGGGTTGGACTTTGTTGCTGGAGTTTAGGCAGTGTGCTCCCTTTCTTTGTAATTTTGTCTTCCAGACAGCTCCCTTGAGACACGGCTGACGAGCCTTGTGAGGCACCTGTGAGCCCTGAGTGGTACATAGACCTGAGAAGACATTTGGCATCATTTCAAGCAATCCCCTATACCATGCTGCTGCCTGCTGATGACGGGATAAACCCAGAAACACGTATACAGGGATATGCAGCACTTGCTGCGCTTACGGAGGTTAAAGACTTAATTACTTTCTGAATAGTCTACAAATTCGACTGCATTTACCATGATGCATTGGGGTTGGACTTTTTTGCTAGGGTGTAGGCAGTATACTACCTTTCTTTGTAATATTTTCTTTAAGATGTGTCCCTTGAGCCCGGCTGACGAGCCTTGGGAGGCACTTGTGCATCATGAGTGGTACATAAACCCGAGAAGACATTTGGCGGCATTTCAAGCAAGCCCCTATACCATGCTGCTTCCTGCTGATGACGGGTTGAACCCAGAAACACATGTACAGGGATATACAGCACTTACTGCGCCTACGTAGGTGAAAGACTTTATTACTTTCTGAATGGACTACAAATTCGACTGCTTTCACCATGATGCACTGGGATTGGACTTTTTGCTGGAGAGTAGGCAGTATGCTCCCTTTTTTGGAATTTTGTATTTAAGATGGCTCGCTTGAGCCACGGCTGACGAGCCTTGGGAGGCACCTGTGTGTCGTGAGAGGTACATAAACCAGAGAAGACATTTGGCGGCATTTCAGGCAAGCCCCTACACCATCCTGCTCCCTGCTGGTGACGGGCTAAACCCAGAAACACGTGTACAGGGAAAGAGAACACTTGTTGCACCTACAGAGGTGAAAGACTTTATTACTTTCTGAACGGACTGCGAATTTGACTGCATTTACCATGATGCATTGGGGTTGGACTTTGTTGCTGGAGTGTAGGCAGTGTGCTCCCTTTCTTTGTAATTTTGTCTTTAAGACGGCTCCCTTGAGCCACAGCTGAGGAACCTTGGGAATCCCCTGTGCTCACTGAGTGGTACATAAACCAGAGAAGACATTTGGCAGCAGGTCAAGCAAGCCTCTATACTATGCTGCTCCCTGCCGATGACAGGCTTAACCCAGAAACACGTGTACAGGGATAGACAGCACTTGCTGTGCCTACAAAGATGAAAGACTATATTACTTTCTGAACAGACTACGAATTCGACTGCATTTACCATGATGCATTGGGGATGGACTGTTTTGCTGGAGTGTAGGCAGTGTGCTCCCTTTCTTTGTAATTGTGTCTTGAAGATGGCTCCCTTGAGCCACGCCTGACAAGCCTTGGGAGGTATGTGTGCGTCGTGAGTGGTACAGAAACCAGAGAAGACATTTGGCGGCATTTCAAGCAAACCCCTATACCATGCTGCTCCCTGCTAATGACGGGCTAAACCCAGAAACACGTGTACAGGGATAGACAGCACTTCCTGCGCCTACGGATGTGAAAGACTTTATTACTTTCTGAACGGATTACAAATTCATCTGCATTTACCATGATGCAGTGGGGTTGGACTTTTTGCTGGAGTGTAGGCAGTGTGCTCCCTTTTTTGGAATTTTGTCTCTAAGATGGCTTGCTTGAGCCACGGCTCTACGAGCCTTGGGAGGCACCTGTGCGTCATGAGTGGTACATAAACCCGAGAAGACATTTGGCGGTATTTCAAGCAAACCCTTATGCCATCCTGCTCCCTGCAGGTGACGGGCTAAAACCAGAAACATGGGAACAGGGTTATAGAGCACTTGCTGCACCTACGAAGGTGAAAGACTTTCTTACTTTCTTAACTGACTACGAATTCGACTGCATTTACCATGATGCATTGTGGTTGGACTTTGTAGCTGGAGTGTAGGCAGTATGCTCCCTTTCTTTGTAATTTTGTCTTTAAGACTGCTCCCTTGAGCCACAACTGAGGAACCTTGGGAGGCCCCTGTGCGCCGTGAGTGGTACATAAACCAGAGAAGACATTTGGCAGCATTTCAAGCAAGCTCCTATACCATGGTGCTCCCTGCTGGTGATGGGCTAAACCCAGAAACACATGTACAGTGATATAGAGCACTTGCTGCACCTACGGAGATGAAAGACTTTATTACTTTCTGAACGGACTACGAATTCGACTGCATTTACCATGATGCATTGGGGTTGGACTTGTTTACTGGAGTGTAGGCAGCATGCTCCCTTTCTTTGTAATTTTGTATTTAAGATGGCTCCCTTGAGCCACGGCTGACGAGCCTTGGGAGGCACTTCTGCATCGTGAGTGGTACATAAACCCAAGAAGACATTTGGCGGCATTTCAAGCAAGCCCCTGTACCTTGCTGCTCCCTGCTGATGACGTGCTAAACCCAGAAACAAGTGTACAGGGATATACAGCACTTGGTGCGCCTACAGAGGTGAAAGACTTTATTACTTTCTGAACGGACTACAATTCGACTGCATTCATCATGATGCAATGGGATTGGACTTTTGGCTGGAGTGTAGGCAGAGTGCTCCCTTTTTTGGAATTTTGCCTTTTAGATGGCTCGCTTGAGCCACGGCTGACAAACCTTTGGACGCACCTGTGCATCGTGAGTGGTACATAAACCTGAGAAGACATTTGGTGGCATTTCAAGTAAGCCCCTATACCATCCTCCTCCCTGCAGATGACGGGCTAAATCCAGAAACACGTGTACAGGGATGTACAGCACTTACCTACGGAGGTGAAAGACTTTATTACTTTCTGAACGGACTACGAATTCGACTGCATTTACCATGATGCATTGCGGTTGGACTTTCTTGCTGGAGTGTAGGCAGTGTCCTCCCTTTCTTTGTAATTTTGTCTTTAAGACGGCTCCCTTGAAGCACGGCTGAGGAACCTTTGTAAGGCCCCTGTGCGCCGTGAGTGGTACATAAACCTGAGAAGACATTTGGCAGCATTTCAAGCAAGCCCCTATACCATCCTGCTCCCTGCAGATGATGGGCTAAACCCAGAAACACGTGTAGAGTGATATAGAGCACTTGCTGCACCTACGGAGGTGAAAGACTTTATTACTTTCTGAACGGACTACAAATTCATCTGCATGTATCATGATGCATTCGGGTTGGACTTTGTTGCCGGAGTGTAGGCAGTGTGCTCCCTTTGTTTGTAATTTTGTCTTTAAGACGACTCCCTTGAGCCACGGCTGACAAGCCTTGGGAGGCACCTGTGCACCATGAGTGGTACATAAACCCGAGAATTGATTTGGCGGCATTTCAAGCAAGCTCCTCTACCATGCTGCTCCCTGCTGATGACGGGCTCACCCAGAAGCACTTGTACAGGGATATATAGCACTTGCTGCACCTACGGAGGTGAAAGAATGTATTACTTTCTGAACTAACTAGAAATTCGACTACATTTATCATGATGCATTGGGGTTGGACTTTCTTGCTGGATTGTAGGCACTGTGCTCCCTTTCTTTGCAATGTTGTCATTAAGATGGCTCCCTTGAGCCATGGCTGATGAGCCTTGGGGGGCACCTGTGCGCCATGAGTGGTACATAAACCAGAGGAGACATTTTCCAGCATTTCAAGCAAGCCCCTATACCATGCTGCTCCCTGCTGATGATGGGCTACACCCTGAAAGACGAGTACAGGGATATACAGCACTTGCTGCGCCTACAGAGGTGAAAGAATTTATTACTTTCTGAACAGACTACGAATTTGACTGCATTTACCATGATGCATTGGGGTTGGACTTTATTACTGGAGTGTAGGCAGTGTGCTCCCTTTCTTTGTAATTTTGTATTTAAGTTGCCTCCCTTGAGCCACGGCTGACGAGCCTTGGGAGGCACTTGTGCATCGTGAGTGGTACATAAACCCAAGAACACATTTGGTGGCATTTCAAGCAAGCCCCTATACCATGCTGCTCCCTGCTGATGACGGGCTAAACCCAGAAACAAGCGAACAGGGATATACAGCACTTGCTGCGCCTACAGAGGTGAAAGGCTTTATTACTTTTTTAACGGACTACAAATTTGACTGCATTTACCATGATGCATTGGGGTTGGACTTTTTGCTGGAGTGTAGGCAGAGTGCTCCCTTTCTTGGAATTTTGTCTTTAAGATGGCTCGCTTGAGCCACGGCTGACGAGCCTTCGGGCGCACCTGTGCGTCGTGAGTAGTACATAAACCAGAGAATACATTTGGTGGCATTTCAAGCAAGCCCCTATACCATCCTGCTCCCTGCAGATGACGGGCTAAACCCAGAAATATGTGTACAGGGATATACAGCACTTGCTGCACCTACGGAGGTGAAAGATTTTATTACTTTCTGAACGGACTACAAATTCAACTGCATTTACCATGATGCATTGGGATTGGACTTTTTGCTGAAGTGTAGGCAGTGCGCCATGAGTGGTACATAAACCTGAGAAGACATTTGGCAGCATTTCAAGCAAGCCCCTATACCATGCTGCTCCCTGCTGATGACAGGCTCACCCAGAAACACTTGTACAGGGATATACAGCACTTGCTGCACCTACGGAGGTAAAAGACTCTATTACTTTCTGAACGAACTAGGAATTCAACTGCATTTATCTTGATGCATTGGGGTTGGACTTCGTTGCTGGAGTGTAGGCAGTGTGCTCCCTTTCTTTGTAATTTTGTCTTTAAGATGGCTCCCTTGAACCACAGCTGACAAGCCTTGGGAGGCACCTGTGCACCACGAGTGGTACATAAGCCCGAGAAGACATTTGGCGGCATTTCAAGCAAGCCCCTATACCATGCTGCTTCCTGCCGATGACGGGCTAAACCCAGAAACACGAGTACAGGGATTTACAGCACTTGCTGCACCTACTGAGGTGGAAGACTTTATTACTTTCTGAACGGGCTATGAATTCGACTTCATTTACGATGATGCATTGGGGTTGGACTTTGTTGCTGGAGTGTAGGCAGTGTGCTCCCTTTCTTTGTAATTTTGTCTTTCAGACGCTCCCTTCAGCCATGGCTGACGAGCCTTGGGAGGCACCTGTGCGCCCTAAGTGGTACATATACCCGAGAAGACATTTGGCAGCATTTCAAGCAATCCCCTATATCATGCTGCTGCCTGCTGATGACGGGATAAACCCGGAAACACGTATACAGAATTATACAGTACTTGCTGTGCCTACAGAGGTGAAAGTCTTAATTACTTTCTGAACAGTCTACGAATTTGACTCCATTTACCATGATGGATTAGGGTTGGACTTTTTTGCTGGGGTGTAGGCAGTGTGCTCCCTTTGCTTGCAATTTTGTCTTTAAGATGGCTCCCTTGAGCCAGGGCCGATGAGCTTTGGGAGGCACCTGTGCGCCGTGAGTGGTATATAAACCCGAGGAGACATTTGGCGCCATTTCAAGCAAGCCCCTATACCATGCTGCTATCTGCTGATGATGGGCTAAACCCAGAAACATGTGTACAGGGATATACAGCACTTCCTGTGCCTACGGAGGTGAAATACTTTATTACTTTCTGAACGGACTACAAATTCAACTGCATTTACCATGATGCATTGGGGTTGGACTTTGCTGCTGGAGTGTAGGCAGGGTGCTCACTTTCTTTGCAATTTTGTCTTTAAGACGGCTCCCTTGAGGCACGGCTGAGGAACCTTGGGAGGCCCCTGTGCACCGTGAGTGGTACATAAACCAGAGAAGACATTTGGCAGCTTTCAAGCAAGCCCCAATACAATGCTGCTCCCTGCTGATGACGGTATAAACCCAGCAACACCCGTACAGGGATATACAGCACGTGCTGTGCCTACGGAGGTGAAAGACTTTATTACTTTCAGAACGGACTACAAATTCAACTGTATTTATCATGATGCATTGGCGTTGGACTTTGTTGGTGGAGTGTAGGCTCTGTGCTCCCTTTCTTTGTAATTTTGTCTTTATGATGGCTCCCTTGAGCCACGGATGATGAGCCTTGGGAGGCACCTGTGCGCCATGAGTGGCACATAAACCCCAGAAGACATTTGGCGGCATTTCAAGCAAGCCCCTGTACCATGCTGCTCTCTGCCTAGGATGGGCTAAACCCAGAAACATGTGCACAGGGATATACAGCACTTGCTGTGACAATGGTGGTGAAGGACTTTATTACTTTCTGAACGGACTACAAATTCGACTCCTTTTATCATGATGCATTGGGTTGGACTTCGTCACTGGAGTGTAGACAGTGTGCTCCCTTTCTTTGCAATTTTGTCTTAAAGACGTCTCCCTTGAGCCACCGCTGACGAGCCATCGGAGGCACCTGTGCGCCGTGAGTGGTACATAAACCGGAGAAGACATTTGGCAGCATTTCAAGCAAGCCCCTATGCCATGCTGCCATCTGCTGATGACGGGATAAACCCAGAAACAGGTGTACAGGGATATACAGCACTTGCTGTGCTTACAGAGGTGAAAGACTTTATTACTTTCTGAATGGGCTAAGAATTCAACTGCATTTATCATGATGCAATGGGGTAGGACTTTGATGCTGGAGTGTAGGCAGTGTGCTCACTTTCTTTGCGATTTTGTCTTTAAGACAGCTCCCTTGAGCCACGGCTGATGACACCTGGGAGGCATCTGTGTGCCAAGAGTGGTACAGTAACCCGAGAAGACATTTGCCAGCATGTCAAGCAAGCCCCTATACCATGCTGCTCCCTTCTGATGACGGGCTAAACCAAGAAACACGTGTACAGGGATAGACAGCACCTGCTGCGCCTATGGAGGTGAAAGACTTTATTACTTTCTGAACAGACTACGAATTCGACTGCATTCACCATGATGTATTGGGGATGGACTTTTTTGCTGGAGTGTAGGCAGTGTGCTCCCTTTCTTTGTAATTTTGTCTTTAAGATGGCACCCTTGAGCCACGGCTGACGAGCCTCTGGAGCCACCTGTGCACCATGAGTGGTGCACATACCCGAGAAGAAATTTGGTGGCATTTCAAACAAGCCCCTATACCATGCTGCTCCCCGATGGTGACGGGATAAACCCAGAAACACATGTACAGGGATATGCAGCACTTGCTGCGCCTACAGAGGTGAAATACTTTATTTCTTTCAGAAAAGACTACAAATTCGACTGCATTTATCATGATGCAATGGGGTTGGACTTTGTTGCTGGAGTGTAGGCAGTGTGCTCCCTTTCTTTGTAATTCTTGTTTAAGACGGCTCCCTTGAGTCACGTGAGGCACTTGTGCACCATGAGTGGTACATAAACCCAAGAAGACATTTGGCGGCATTCCAAGCAAGCCCCTATACCATGCTGCTCCCTGCTAATGATGGGGTAAACCCAGAAGCACGAGTACAGGGATATGCAGCACTTGCTGTGCCTATGGAGGTGAAATACTTTATTACTTTCTGAATGGACTACAATTTGACTGCATTTATCATGCTGCATTGAGGTTGGACTTTGTTGCTGGAGTGTAGGCAGTGTTCTCCTTTTCTTTGCAATTTTTTCTCTAAGACGTCGCTCTTGAGCCACAGCTGATGAGACTTGGGAGGCACCTGTGCACCATGAGTGGTACATAAACCTGAGAAGACATTTGGTGTCATTTCAAACAAGCCCCTATACCATGCTGCTCCCCGATGGTGACGGGATAAACCCAGAAACACATGTACAGGGATATGCAGCACTTGCTGCGCCTACAGAGGTGAAATACTTTATTTCTTTCAGAAAAGACTACAAATTCGACTGCATTTATCATGATGCAATGGGGTTGGACTTTGTTGCTGGAGTGTAGGCAGTGTGCTCCCTTTCTTTGTAATTCTTGTTTAAGACGGCTCCCTTGAGTCACGTGAGGCACTTGTGCACCATGAGTGGTACATAAACCCAAGAAGACATTTGGCGGCATTCCAAGCAAGCCCCTATACCATGCTGCTCCCTGCTAATGATGGGGTAAACCCAGAAGCACGAGTACAGGGATATGCAGCACTTGCTGTGCTTACAGAGGTGAAAGACTTTATTACTTTCTGAATGGGCTAAGAATTCAACTGCATTTATCATGATGCAATGGGGTAGGACTTTGATGCTGGAGTGTAGGCAGTGTGCTCACTTTCTTTGCGATTTTGTCTTTAAGACAGCTCCCTTGAGCCACGGCTGATGAGCCCTGGGAGGCATCTGTGTGCCAAGAGTGGTACAGTAACCCGAGAAGACATTTGCCAGCATGTCAAGCAAGCCCCTATACCATGCTGCTCCCTTCTGATGACGGGCTAAACCAAGAAACACGTGTACAGGGATAGACAGCACCTGCTGCGCCTATGGAGGTGAAAGACTTTATTACTTTCTGAACAGACTACGAATTCGACTGCATTCACCATGATGTATTGGGGATGGACTTTTTTGCTGGAGTGTAGGCAGTGTTCTCCCTTTCTTTGCAATTTTTTCTCTAAGACGTCGCTCTTGAGCCACAGCTGATGAGACTTGGGAGGCACCTGTGCACCATGAGTGGTGCACATACCCGAGAAGAAATTTGGTGGCATTTCAAACAAGCCCCTATACCATGCTGCTCCCCGATGGTGACGGGATAAACCCAGAAACACATGTACAGGGATATGCAGCACTTGCTGCGCCTACAGAGGTGAAATACTTTATTTCTTTCAGAAAAGACTACAAATTCGACTGCATTTATCATGATGCAATGGGGTTGGACTTTGTTGCTGGAGTGTAGGCAGTGTGCTCCCTTTCTTTGTAATTCTTGTTTAAGACGGCTCCCTTGAGTCACGTGAGGCACTTGTGCACCATGAGTGGTACATAAACCCAAGAAGACATTTGGCGGCATTCCAAGCAAGCCCCTATACCATGCTGCTCCCTGCTAATGATGGGGTAAACCCAGAAGCACGAGTACAGGGATATGCAGCACTTGCTGTGCCTATGGAGGTGAAATACTTTATTACTTTCTGAATGGACTACAATTTGACTGCATTTATCATGCTGCATTGAGGTTGGACTTTGTTGCTGGAGTGTAGGCAGTGTTCTCCCTTTCTTTGCAATTTTTTCTCTAAGACGTCGCTCTTGAGCCACAGCTGATGAGACTTGGGAGGCACCTGTGCACCATGAGTGGTACATAAACCTGAGAAGACATTTGGTGTCATTTCAAGCAAGCCCCTTCCCCCATGCTGCTCCCTGCTGATGATGGGCTAAACCCAGAAACACGTGTACAGGGATATACAGCACTTGCTGCGCCTACGGAGGTGAAAGACTTCATTACTTTCTGAATGGACTACAGATTCAAGTGCATTTATCATAATGCATTGGGGGTGGACTGGAGTGTAGGCAGTGTGCTCCCTTTCTTTGATTTTTTTTTTTTTAATGGAAAGCATGCCTCAGCAACCCAAATAAGGTTATGGCTATATGTCATTTTTTAACAGATTACTTTTTTTAAAAATGATGTAGAGGCTTACAGCGTAAAATTAATTATTATGAATAGCAGTATCACGGATTATGTCATTTGAGATGTCATCAGTGATGTCATCAATTAAGACATTTAAGATATCACAAGTGATGTAATATGTGTGGTCGAAAGCAGAGCATGACGGAGCGCAAGTTATAGTTGGTTTGCTAAAATATAACTGGTAAACGTTAGCTTTTTTACTTTAGTTTTTAAATGTCTGTTCTTATCTTATTTCAACATTAAAACTCAGATTCAAATATGTTAAGCAAACACGAGCTCATATAATTGCCTCAAACAATTGCTGCTTTGCAGCTGAAAGGAGGGTAGACAAATTGTGTGGCAAAGTGCTGTGACTGTTGTTTTTTTCTATGTCGCCTCCCAGAAAATTCAACAGCTATCGTGGTGGAGTGCTAAGAGGGACCAAATGGAGCAGGGACGCACGCTCTATCTGCCCGCCTCTGGAGACTCCACTACCGAAGACAAGCCCAAGTACACTGTTGGGAACATAATGTGGAATACACAGAAGAATTAAAGCTAGAAAGCTAAAAGAGTCTGAAAAGGAAGGGCACTTTGAGTAAACTAATGTTAGGGAATATGAGTGTGAACAAGCACTGACAATGCCAATAAATCTGGATTATGTATTAAAGTATCTGTTGTGTCACCAATGGATTTAGTCTCTCAGTACATCTTCATACATGCAGTGTCACTCATCTGTGCACTTAAGCATCCATTCATCCATCCACTTACTCTTTTTTGCATTCACCCTCTGACACATCAATGCATATGCTTGAAATAACAATACTAAACAGAGCAGTGATTCCCCACTATTGTAAGAAATCTGTCTTTCTCTTAAAGTTCTAGCATGACCACTACTTTTAGAAACAACACAGTGGCCACCTCAGAATGGCAAAACAATTATGCACTATGGAGAACAGCATCCAATAATGGTCACCTAGTTTAGAGGAAGTGGCCATGCAGGAAGATTAGCACTGCAGATAAAATGAGCAGCAAGCAAGTGGCCCATCAGCCCTTCCTGCTTTTTCCATAACTTTACATAATAAACAGATGAGGTTGATGGCATCTGGCATAATGTTTCCCAGCCTATAGTCTTTACTATTGGCTTGACACTGAAACCAACACAGGCCTACTGATGTGTGCATAAGGTGGCAACCATCATGCATACAGTTATAAAATTACAAATATGTGCACAATTACATTTGGCAAATCAATATACATACCTTCTCAATAGTGCCTAACAAGCATCATCACAGTGAAAAGCTTCAACTCCCAGAGGTTATCAGAGTGGATGGCAAAATCCAAACACTTACCTACCACAGTAATTTATGATATTACACACCTGTCTACAGTCTGAAACAGCATTGTAACAATGCACTGTTAGAGGCCTATTGGCCTTAACGAATGCTTTTCACAATAAATAAGCCAGGCCTTCTGCCTTTGCCTTAACTCTTCATCATAAAATGACCAGACATATGACATTTGTCATGACGTTTCCTAGTGCACCGATCAGGCCTATAACTGTTGTTGGTTTGTCACAGTAACCAACTTAGGCCTACTGTACTGATCATAAGCTTTTCCATAAGGCAACCATCAGGCATGCAATCATGAAATTACAAATGCTTACAGAATTACCATTGGCAAAAAATACTATGGCCCTCATTCTGACCTTGGCGGGCGGCGGAGGCCGCCCGCCAAAGTCCCGCCGTCAGGTTACCGTTCCGCGGTCGAAAGACCGCGGCGGTAATTCTGACTTTCCCGCTGGGCTGGCGGGCGGTCGCCTTCAGACCGCCAGCCAGCCCAGCGGGAAAGAGGCTTCCACGATGAAGCCGGCTCGGAATCGAGCCGGCGGAGTGGAAGCTGTGCGACGGGTGCAGTTGCACCCGTCGCGTATTTCACTGTCTGCGCAGCAGACAGTGAAATACATGTAGGGGCCCTCTTACGGGGGGCCCTGCAATGCCCATGCCAGTGGCATGGGCACTGCAGGGGCCCCCAGGGGCCCCGCGACCCCCCCTACCGCCATCCGGATCTCGGCGGTCCGACCGCCGGGATCTGGATGGCGGTAGTGGGGGTCGGAATCCCCGCGGCGGTGCAGCAAGCTGCGCCGCCGCGGAGGATTCAATGGGGCCGCGGTACACTGGCGAGACCCCGCCAGTGGTGCCGGTCCGACCGCGGCTTTACCGCCGCGGTCGGAATCCCCATTGGAGCACCGCCGGCCTGTCGGCGGTGCTCCCGCGGTCCTCCGCCCTGGCGGTCAAAGACCGCCAGGGTCAGAATGAGGGCCTATATTTTCTAAGATGGAATAACAAGGATTCTCACAGTGCAAATCTTCTATACCCTCAGTGTGTAACTGTTACCAAAACTATGCCTATTACAACCTGTGAGATTCCAGGTAACAAAATAAATATCAGTAGGCTTTAGTACAGAGTAATAACAATCAACTCTTAAATGCCTATTGACTTTAACATATGCCTTTCACTATAAATATGTCAAGCCTACTTGCTTTATCACAGCTTTTCATAACAAGTAATCAGGCCTATAACATTTATTATTGGCTTGTCACTTTAACCAACTCATTCCTAGTGTGTATGGCATAACAGTTACCACAAGGCACCCATCAGATAAACCACAATAAACTATGTACAAAATGACAGTTGTCAAAAGAACATACACCCCCCCTAAGAGCGCCTAATAAGGATTATCACAGTGCACATCTTCTATCCCTGTGGTTTGTTTGGGTGGCTCACCAGCATCAAAACCTTTACCTACTATGGTAATCTGTAAGATTCCAAGTAAAAAAATATCTGCCTATTGGCTTTAACACGTATGTAAAGAAATGGCTCCCTGTTGCAGTTACCCCCCACTTTTTGCCTGATACTGATGCTGACTTGACTGAGAAGTGTGCTGGGACCCTGCTAACCAGGCCCCAGCGCCAGTGTTCTTTCACCTAAAATGTACCGTTGTCTCCACAATTGGCACAACCCTGGCACCCAGGTAAGTCCCTTGCAACTGGTACCCCTAGTACCAAGGGCCCTGATGCCAGGGAAGGTCTCTGAGGGCTGCAGCATGTCTTATGCCACCCTAGGGACCCCTCACTCAGCACAGACACACTGCTTGCCAGCTTGTGTGTGCTGGTGGGGAGAAAATGACTAAGTCGACATGGCACTCCCCTCAGGGTGCCATGCCAACCTCACACTGCCTGTGGCATAGGTAAGTCACCCCTCTAGCAGGCCTTACAGCCCTAAGGCAGGGTGCACTATACCACAGGTGAGGGCATAGGTGCATGAGCACTATGCCCCTACAGTGTCTAAGCAAAACCTTAGACATTGTAAATGCAGGGTAGCCATAAGAGTATATGGTCTGGGAGTCTGTCAAAAACGAACTTCACAGCTCCATAATGGCTACACTTAATACTGGGAAGTTTGGTATCAAACTTCTCAGAATAATAAACCCACACTGATGCCAGTGTTGGATTTATTAAAAAATGCACACAGAGGGCATCTTAGAGATGCCCCCTGTATTTTACCCAATTGTTCAGTGCAGGACTGACTGGTCTGTGCCAGCCTGCTGCTGAGAGACGAGTTTCTGACCCCATGTGGTGAGGGCCTTTGTGCTCTCTGAGGACAGAAACAAAAGCCTGCTCTGGTTGGAGGTGCTTCACACCTCCCCCCTGCATGAACTGTAACACCTAGCAGTGAGCCTCAAAGGCTCAGGCCTCGTGTTACAATGCCCCAGGGCACTCCAGCTAGTGGAGATGCCCGCGCCCTGGACACAGCCCCCACTTTTGGCGGCAAGTCCAGGAGAGATAATGAGAAAAACAAGGAGGAGTCACTGGCCAGTCAGGACAGCCCCTAAGGTGTCCTGAGCTGAGGTGACTCTGACTTTTAGAAATCCTCCATCTTGCAGATGGAGGATTCCCCCAATAGGGATAGGAATGTGCCCCCCTCCCCTCAGGGAGGAGGCACAAAGAGGGTGTACCCACCCTCAGGGCTAGTAGCCATTGGCTACTAACCCCCCAGACCCAAACACACCCTTAAATTTAGTATTTAAGGGCTCCCCAGAACCAAGGAACTCAGATTCCTGCAACCTAAGAAGAAGAGGACTGCTGAGCTGAAAAACCCTGCAGAGAAGACGGAGACACCAACTGCTTTGGCCCCAGCTCTACCGGCCTGTCTCCCCCCTTCGGAAGAAAACCGCTCCAGCTACGCTTTCTCCAGGACCAGCGGCCTCTGAATCCTCAGAGGACTGCCCTGCTCTAAAAGGACCAAGAAACTCCAGAGAACAGCGGTCCTGTTCACCCAAGACTGCAACTTTGTTTCCAAAGAAGCAACTTAAAGACAACTGCATTTCCCGCCAGAAGCGTGAGACTTGCAACTCTGCACCCGACGCCCCCGGCTCGACTTGTGGAGAAACAACACTTCAGGGAGGACTCCCCGGTGACTCCGAGACTGTGAGTAACCAAAGTTGTCCCCCCTGAGCCCCCACAGCGACGCCTGCAGAGGGAATCCCGAGGCTCCCCCTGACCGCGACTGCGTGACTCTCAGATCCCGACGCCTGGAAAAGACCCTGCACCCGCAGCCCCCAGGACCTGAAGGATCGGAACTCCAGTGCAGGAGTGACCCCCAGGAGGCCCTCTCCCTTGCCCAGGTGGTGGCTACCCCGAGGAGCCCCCCCTTGCCTGCCTGCATCGCTGAAGAGACCCCTTGGTCTCCCATTGATTCCTATTACAAACCTGACGCTTGTTTGCACACTGCACCCGGCCGCCCTGCGCTGCTGAGGGTGTACTTTCTCTGTGGACTTGTGTCCCCCCCCGGTGCCCTACAAAACCCCCCTGGTCTGCCCTCCGAAGATGCGGGTACTTACCTGCTGGCAGACAGGAACCAGGGCACCCCGTTCTCCATTGAAGCCTATGCGTTTTGGGCACCACTTTGAACTCTGCACCTGACCGGCCCTGAGCTGCTGGTGTGGTAACTTTGGGGTTGCTCTGAACCCCCAACGGTGTGCTACCTTGGACCCAAACTTGAACCCCGTAGGTGGTTTACTTACCTGCAAGAACTAACAATTACTTACCTCCCCTAGGAACTGTGAAAATTGCACTGTCTAGTTTTAAAACAGCTATATGTGTTTTATTTGAAAAGTATATATGCTATTGTGATTATTCAAAGTTCCTAAAGTACTTACCTGCAATACCTTTCATGCAAAGTATTACATGTAGAATTTGAACCTGTGGTTCTTAAAATAAACTAAGAAAATATATTTTTCTATACAAAAACCTATTGGCCTGAAATTGTCTCTGAGTGTGTGTTCCTCATTTATTGCCTGTGTGTATGTACAACAAATGCTTAACACTACTCCTTTGATAAGCCTACTGCTCGACCACACTACCACAAAATAGAGCATTAGTATTATCTCTTTTTGCCACTATCTTACCTCTAAGGGGAACCCTTGGACTCTGTGCATACTATTCCTTACTTTGAAATAGTGCATACAGAGCCAACTTCCTACATTGGTGGATCAGCGGTGGGGTACAAGACTTTGCATTTGCTGGACTACTCAGCCAATACCTGATCACACAACTAAATTCCAAAAATTGTCATTAGAAACTGATTTTTGCAATTTGAGCTATTTTTCTAAATTTTTAAAAGTCCTGCTAGGGCCTTGTGTTAGTCCCTGTTAGCATTTTTTAGAGTTTAAAAGTTTTGTGAAAGTTTGAATTAGATTCTAGAACTAGTTTTAGATTCTTAAAAATTATTCCAACTTTTAGAAACATAGGCCCTCATTCTGACCCTGGCGGTCGGCGGAGAGACGGCGGTCGGACCGCGAACAGACCGGCGGTATTAAAAATGGCATTCTGACCGCGGCGGTCCCCGCCGCGACCGACCGCTACTTCTCCGCTCCGACCGCCGCGGCGGTCATGACCGCGGGGCTGGAGTTTGCGCACTCCGGCCCCGCGGTCGTCCCAAGACCGCCAAGGGTATTATGACCCTGCCTACCGCCGCGGTTTCTTGCGGGCGGGAACCGCCGTGCGAACCATGGCGGTAAGCACTATCGGGGCCAGGGAATTCCTTCCCTGGCACTGATAGGGGTCTCCCCCACCCCCCACTACCCACCCGAGTCCTCCCCCCACACCCTCCACCCCCCTGCCACCCCCCAGAGGTGGTACGAACCCCCCCCCCACCCCCACCCCGACATGCACATACATGTACCCCGACATGCACACACCCCCAACATGCACATATACACACCCCCTACACACACATACACAACGGGGACACATACCCGCACACATACATGCCGACATGCGCACCTGCCGAACAGCACACATTACCCATAGACACAACAGCACCCCTCTACACACTCACACGCACACCCCCATGCACGCACACATCACACAACACCCCCCTACCCCCTCCCCTCACGGACGATCAACTTACCTTGTGCGTTGGTCCTCCGGGAGGCGACGGGAGCCATAGGGACGTGACCGCCAACAGAAGACCGCCAACAGAAGACCGCCACACAGAAATGTGGGTCGTAATTCTGGGGGCGGTGTTCTGCTGGCGTGGCGGTGGAGGTTGACCAGTCTCCACTTTTCCGCCGACCGCCAGTGTGGCTGCTGGCGGTTTTCCGGCGGAACGCTCCCAGCGGTCAGAATGCGCACAGCGGCACACCGCCGCGGTCGGCGGTCTTCACCGCGGCGGTAACTCGGCGGTCTTGCGAAAAGACCGCCAAGGTCAGAATGAGGGCCATAATGTCTAGTGCAGATGTGAATGTGATGGAACTCGACCTCACACCTTACCTCCATCTTAAGATGAGGGAGCTAAGGTCACTCTGTAAACTAAAGAAAATCACAATTGGCTCAAGACCCTCCAAACAACAGCTCCATGAGCTTTTGGCAGAGTTTGAAAAAGCCAACCCCTCTGAGGATGACAACCCAGAGGATGATGTTAGTGACATGGAGGAGAATTCCCACCTTCCAGTCCCAACTAGGGAACCCAGGGACCCTCAATCCCTGATTCCAACTGTGATAGTCAGAGATGCTGCTTCCCTCACAGGAGGGGCCAGCACCTCTGAAATCACTGAGGATAGCCTCAGTGAAGAGGACCTCCTGTTAGCCAGGATGGCCAAAAGATTGGCTTTGGAAAGACAGATCCTAGCCATAGAAAGAGAAAGACAAGAGATGGGCCTAGGTCCCATCAATGGTGGCAGCAACATCAATAGGGTCAGAGATTCTCCTGACATGTTGAAAATGCCTAAAGGGATTGTAACTAAAGATGAAGATGGTGATGACATCACCAAATGGTTCACAGCTTTTGAGAGGGCTTGTGTAACCAGAAAAGTAAGCAGATCTCACTGGGGTGCTCTCCTTTGGGAAATGTTCACTGGAAAGTGTAGGGATAGACTCCTCACACTCTCTGGAAAAGATTCAGAATCTTATGACCTCATGAAGGGAACCCTGATTGAGGGCTTTGGATTCTCCTCTGAGGAGTACAGGATTAGGTTCAGGGGGGCTCAAAAATCCTCGAGCCAGACTTGGGTTGATTTTGTAGACTACTCAGTGAAAACACTGGAAGGTTGGGTAACTGGAAATGAAGTGCATGACTATGTTGGGCTTTATAATTTGTTTATGAAAGAACACATTTTAAGTAACTGCTTCAATGAAAAGTTGCATCAGTATCTGGTAGACCTAGGTCCAATTTCTCCCCAAGAATTGGGAAAGAAGGCAGACCACTGGGTCAAGACTAGGGTTACCAAAACTTCCACTGGGGGTGACCGAAAGAAAGGGGTTACAAAGCCTCCCCAGGAGAAAGTGGGTGACACTAGAAACAAGGAAAAAGAGTCCTCTGTAGGCCCCCAAAAACCAGACCAGGTGGGTGGGCCCCAAGACACAACCCAAAACAAAGGTGGGTACCAGGGTAAGAACTGGGATGCCACTAAGGCATGGTGCCATAATTGTAGACAGACAGGGCACCACACCAAGGACACTTCTTGTCCCAAAAACAAACCCCCTAGCAAAATCCCAGGGGTGACCAGTGTAGCCATTGGGGATGACTCCTCAGATGAGGAGGTCTTCATAGCCTTCAACTGGAAAAAGGGCGCAACAGGTGAGTTGGAGATTCCAGAGGGAAGTAGACACTTCCACCACCTACTGGTGAATGGAATCCCAGACACTGCCCTGAGAGACACTTGTGCCAGTCACACCATTGTGCATGACAGGCTGGTGTTCTCAAACCAGTACATCCCAGGTGAGACTGCCAGAGTAAGAGTTAGCCCAGACAGGGTCACTGATAGGCCTGTGGCTTTTGTGCCCATAGAAGTGGGTGGGACTTTTAGCTGGAGAAGGGTGGTAGTCAGTACAGACCTCCCCCTTGATTGTCTCCTTGGAAATGACTACCCAGAGGTTAGTCAGAGCCCAAGAGAGGAACTGGTCCAGTGCCAGTCCTCTCCCAAGGATTCTGGAGGTGCTGTCTCTGCAGTAACTGCAAGTAGGCCCCAGAAGAAAAATAAAATAAAACAGTGTAGGAAGGGTGGACAACCTTTAGCCAAGGTTCCAGCAAGCCAAGGAGATTCTGCTCCAGTAGGGGAGAACTCCACAAGTGGCACTGGTAACGTCCAACCTGACCCACAAGAAGTCCAGGCTAGTCAGGCAACTGTTAAGCCTGAGTGGGTGGCTCCTCAGCTAACAGAAGAAAGAGTGGAAGAAGGGTGTTTATTACAAGATGTGATAACCCCCCACTCTAATACAGCAGACAGGCACCCTGAACCCAAAGAAGCCTGTAACTTAGCCCCTTCCCTTGTAGGTGAAGAGCTAAAGGTGTGGTTCTGGGCACTGACAGATGTCAGTGGCCTCTGTGGGTGTTAGCCTTTATGGCTGCACTATCCTTGGCATGGTGGTCAGACCCCATGCCAAATAGCAAGTTAGGCCCCCTGACCCTGTTGGTCATGGTGGGGTTACTCCAGCTCTGGGTAACCTCTTTGGGTAAGCTAGGGGTGACCCTGGCTAAGATAAGATTAGCAGAGGTGGATACCTCTAACCCCAAAATAGAAAGAATGGGTGAAGACATTAAAAGCACAGACAAGAGGCAGTTCAGATTAGGTCCTATCACTGTGGAAGTGGGTCAGTTCCCCAGAGGGAATGACCTGAACAGGAGGATGTAAGGCAGAGTAGGCCCTGCAACAAACCAGCCTATTTCCTCTACTCTTCCTCGCCTGACAGACTAGGAAGACTCTCCCAGCTTTGGCTGAGTCTCCTGGCCTGTGGGCTGGTAGGGGCTTGTGTAAAGAAATGGCTCCCTGTTGCAGTTACCCCCCACTTTTTGCCTGATACTGATGCTGACTTGACTGAGAAGTGTGCTGGGACCCTGCTAACCAGACCTCAGCACCAGTGTTCTTTCACCTAAAATGTACCGTTGTCTCCACAATTGGCACAACCCTGGCACCCAGGTAAGTCCCTTGTAACTGGTACCCCTAGTACCAAGGGCCCTGACGCCAGGGAAGGTCTCTAAGGGCTGCAGCATGTCTTATGCCACCCTAGGGACCCCTCACCAGGCACAGACACACTGCTTGCCAGCTTGTGTGTGCTGGTGGGGAGAAAATGACTAAGTCGACATGGCACTCCCCTCAGGGTGCCATGCCAACCTCACACTGCCTGTGGCATAGGTAAGTCACCCCTCTAGCAGGCCTTACAGCCCTAAGGCAGGGTGCACTATACCACAGGTGAGGGCATAGGTGCATGAGCACTATGCCCCTACAGTGTCTAAGCAAAACCTTAAACATTGTAAGTGCAGGGTAGCCATAAGAGTATATGGTCTGGGAGTCTGTCAAAAACGAACTCCACAGCTCCATAATGGCTACACTGAATACTGGGAAGTTTGGTATCAAACTTCTCAGAATAATAAACCCACACTGATGCCAGTGTTGGATTTATTGAAAAATGCACACAGAGGGCATCTTAGAGATGCCCCCTGTATTTTACCCAATTGTTCAGTGCAGGACTGACTGGTCTGTGTCAGCCTGCTGCTGAGAGACGAGTTTCTGACCCCATGTGGTGAGGGCCTTTGTGCTCTCTGAGGACAGAAACAAAAGCCTGCTCTGGGTGGAGGTGCTTCACACCTCCCCCCTTCAGGAACTGTAACACCTAGCAGTGAGCCTCAAAGGCTCAGGCTTCGTGTTACAATGCCCCAGGGCACTCCAGCTAGTGGAGATGCCCGCCCCCTGGACACAGCCCTCACTTTTGGCGGCAAGTCCAGGAGAGATAATGAGAAAAACAAGGAGTAGTCACTGGCCAGTCAGGACAGCCCCTAAGGTGTCCTGAGCTGAGGTGACTCTGACTTTTAGAAATCCGGATTCCCCCAATAGGGATAGGAATGTGCCCCCTTCCCCTCAGGGAGGAGGCACAAAGAGGGTGTACCCACCCTCAGGGCTAGTAGCCATTGGCTACTAACCCCCCAGACCTAAACACGCCCTTAAATTTAGTATTTAAGGGCTCCCCAGAACCAAGGAACTCAGATTCCTGCAACCTAAGAAGAAGAGGACTGCTGAGCTGAAAAACCCTGCAGAGAAGACGGAGACACCAACTGCTTTGGCCCCAGCTCTACAGGCCTGTCTCCCCCCTTCGGAAGAAAACTGCTCCAGCGACGCTTTCTCCAGGACCAGCGACCTCTGAATCCTCAGAGCACTGCCCTGCTCTAAAAGGACCAAGAAACTCCCGAGAACAGCGGCCCTGTTCACCCAAGACTGCAACTTTGTTTCCAAAGAAGCAACTAAAAAGACAACTGCATTTCCCGCCAGAAGCGTGAGACTTGCAACTCTGCACCCGACGCCCCCGGCTCGACTTGTGGAGAAATAACACTTCAGGGAGGACTCCACGGCGACTCCGAGACTGTGAGTAAAAAAAAGTTGTCCCCCCTGAGCCCCCACAGCGACGCCTGCAGAGGGAATCCCGAGGCTCCCCCTGACCGCGACTGCCTGACTCTCAGATCCCGACGCCTGGAAAAGACCCTGCACCCGCAGCCCCCAGGACCTGAAGGATCGGAACTCCAGTGCAGGAGTGACCCCCAGGAGGCCCTCTCCCTTGCCCAGGTGGTGGCTACCCCGAGGAGCCCCCCCCTTGCCTGCCTGCATCGCTGAAGAGACCCCTTGGTCTCCCATTGATTCCTATTACAAACCCGACGCTTGTTTGCACACTGCACCCGGCCGCCCCCGCGCTGCTGAGGGTGTACTTTCTGTGTGGACTTGTGTCCCCCCCCGGTGCCCTACAAAACCCCCCTGGTCTGCCCTCCGAAGACGCGGGTACTTACCTGCTGGCAGACTGGAACCGGGGCACCCCCTTCTCCATTGAAGCCTATGCGTTTTGGGCACCACTTTGAACTCTACATTACTGAAATTGATAGCCTGGAGGGTGAGCGTGTAGTGGGGACGGATGGCGTCATGCAGGTTTTTACAAAATTGTTTGTGAATTTATATGCTGAGCCCTCTGGGCTGGAAGACGCGGCGGCACAAGCGTACTTCGCTGCGATCAGCTTACTCTGGTTTGATGAGGCGCATCGTTCCTATTTTGACGCTCCCTTCTCGGAGGAGGAGGTGAAGTCGGCGATTTGCAGCTTGCCTAGAGACAAGTCCCCCGGTTTGGATGGGCTGACTCCAGCGTTTTACAAGGAATATGCGGATATCTTTGCTCCTCAGCTTTTGGAGGTGTATGCAGAGGCCATGGAGACTGGGGTTCTTCCCCCCTCTCTTCGCAAGGCTTTGATTGTCACGATTCTCAAGCTGGGTAAGGACTCACACTGCTGCGATTCATACCGCCCGCTCTCAATGATTAATATAGATAATAAGATCTTGGCAAAGATGATTGCTGCTCGATTGCAGCCAGTGTTGCCGAAGCTGGTGCTCCCGGATCAGTCTGGGTTAGTTCCGTGCCGGTCTACGTCACATAATCTGCGTACTTACTTTGCGGTCGCAGGCTCACTTGAGGCTGAGGATGATGCGGTTGCGGTGTTTCTTGATGCCACTATGGCTTTCGACTCGCTGGCATGGAAGTATATGTTTGCGTTGCTTGCTAGAGTGGGCCTGAGCGCGCGTTTTCTGCAATGATTCGCCTGCTGTATACGGAGCCCACTGCTAGATTGTGCCTTAATGGTTGTATCTCTGACCCCTTTGGGGGGGCCGGAGATGCCCTTTGTCCCCGTTGCTCTTTGCAATTGCGATGGAGCTGTTGGCGGCGTGTTTGAGACAGCATCATAATCCAAGAGGGCTGCCGTTCCAGCAGCGGCCCATACTAATCTCTATGTATGCTGATTATATTGCGCTGTATATACGCGAACCACACAAAAACCTCGATGTTCTGGTTGACGAGATTGTGCGCTTCGGCACCTTTTTGTGCATCGTGATCAATTGGTCCAAGTCGTTAGTGATGCCCCTCTCTGGGGGGTGGGAGAGATTCCCTTCCAGGTATCCAATTAGGTGGGCAGATGGTCCTGTTCGCTATTTGGGGGTGTGGCTGAGCCGTGATGTTGACACACTTTGGTCGGCTAATTATGGCAGGGCTATCTCGTGGCTGGAGGATAGGGTCGAGGTGTGGAGCGCGTTGCCACTGTCCCTTATTGGCCGCATTGCTATTGTTAAGATGGTTGTGCTGCCGAAATTTCTGTATCTGTTTGTGAATATTCCTCTCGTTCTCACTGCGAGCTTTCTGCGGCGCCTACATTCTGCTCTGATACGGTTAGTTTGGGCGGGCGGACAGCCTAGAATTGCCTGGGAGAAATTAACGTTGCCCCTTGAGCTGGGTGGCCTTGCTGCGCCTGACCCGGAACTTTACTATTATTGTGCGCAGGCCCACTTTGCGTATTTCCGGTTGCGCCCGGTTCATTACCTACCGCATTTGCCACCCGAGAGCGATGCGGTGTGGCCGGACGGCCTGCCGCGGGTTCTGGGGAGTCCCTCTCGGCCCTGGCTGCGTGGTGTTAATACTGTGGCTTGTACTGCTATAGCTTGGTCTGTCCTTTTGCGCTGTGATAACACGCGTAAGCCCTTTGCCCCCTTGATGTCGGTGCTGGCGGTTGCAGATGAGAGGATGCATTGCGATGCTCAGCTGCGCGAGTTCTTGTGGGATTCTGATCTGACTGAATTGGGAGACTTGTTTGTGGAAGAACGGTTGATCTCCCCGGAGGCAGCGCTTGGGGCGGGGCGCAACGATTCGCTGCACAGGTTGTATGTATTGCGTGTTTAGGCGATGCTACATGCACACTTCTCCAATTTGCCTGCGATACCCCCGGTCTGCCAGGTGCTGGAGGTGATTTGCGGAGCGCGGTCTACTCGCGGTCTCATTACCAAGCTTTATAACTGTCTGAAGTGTCAGCGGGGTGGGGTCGCTGAGTCAGCTAAAGCTAAATGGGAAGCAGATATAGGTGAAGTCATATCTGATGGTGAGTGGAGGCAGTGTTGCATGCACATGAGAGCTCTGTCTCCTAATTACAGGTTGAGGCTTATTCACTTCAAATTTCTGCATCGATTGCATCACACTCCTCGGGTGCTGCATGCTATGGGTTTGCACGCGGACCGGCCTTGCGAGAGATGTCGAGCCCCTGATGCTGACTTTCTACATCTTGAGTGGCATTGTGGGGAAGTTCATACCTTTTGGGTGGAGGTACTGCAAATGATTGAAGAAATGATTGGATTGGATCTGCCCTTAGGCTGGCTTTCCATGGATTGGTTGATGTTGTTCCCCCAGCAAACAGGAGGCTCGTGGGTCTGTTGCTTCTGCTGGCTAAATGCAGGGTGGCGATGTGTTGGGGGCGTGGTAGATCTCCCCATGGGTCTGATTGGCTGGCAATGCCTCCTTCTGCCAGGAGCAATTTTTGATTTTTTGGGAATTGGTCCCAGAGGGTTCTAGGCCCTGAGACATTTGGGCTCCGCTGCGCTCCTTTCTGGAGTCTTCTTTGTGAGACTGACTCTGCCACTCGCCTTAGCCATGTGCTTGGTTGTTTTGCTTCAGTCCCCTGTCCCATGCAACATGGCTACTACGTGTCACTGGATGATTGCACTGTACTCACCTCTCTCCTCTGCCCACTGTGCTTTCCCGCTTTGTTAGTTGTGCCTATGACCTTCAGCCCTTAGATTCTGTGCTCATCTCGTGCTGGACTCCATTTTGTGCTTGTTAATGATGTATATCCTTAATGCTGATGCTTTATTTTGACGAACTTTACGTGGGATGTGGTATTTCCCCCTGTGACTCTGAAAGGTTGTCGCATCAGCACTGGGAATTGTGTACTACACAAGACTAGCTTTATATTCCTTTGTGATGTTAGTATGGGGCTTTCCTTGTTGTATATGTTTCTTTACAATGAATAAAGTATGAATAAATTAAAAAATATATATATGCCATCCAACTGCACCATGAGGCTGTGTGTAGCCCTTTTTACAGCGTCATGCAGGGAGGAAAATTATCTTGATCGACTTGGAAAGATGGATATGCCAACAGTTTTCTTAAAAGGTCATGAATGCAGGAGCTGCTGATGCATTTTGCAGCAATCACTGTTGTTTGAAGCACTATACTGAGTACTGTACATCATGGTGTATGTATAAGGTAGCACCGATAGTAGAAACTATCACTGGCAATTAGGACACAATCGGGGTTGATACTTCACTCCTTGTCATTTCTAGCCTGAGACGTCCAGTCTCAATATAATGTGGTATGGTATTGTTTTTATATAGCACTTAATACTTATGACTAGGAGTGGGGGGAACTCTGCAGAATCTCACTGCTAAATTCCATGGAGTAAAGCTCAGTGAGCTCTGCTTACCCGTAGTATTCACAACACTTTCCAACATTATGCCTGGACAGTGGCGTAGCGTGGGTTGTCAGCACCCGGGGCAAGGCAAGTAATTTGCACCCCCTAACCCGGGGCAAGGCAAGTAATTTGCGCCCCCTAACCCGTGGATTTTAGCACTCGAGTCTCTTCCAAGATGTTGCGCCCGGTGCGGCCGGCCCCCCTGCACCCTCCACGCTATGCCACTGTGCCTGGAACGCGTACTCAGTTGCAGGTTTTCAAGCATATTTAGGAACCCGTTTATGAATCCCTGTTTTAGCCTGTGCAAAGGCTTTTCCACCTCATGAATTAAACATGTTGTACAATCATACTTTTTGAAATGTAATCATTTTTGTGTAATGACGTATTTGTCTTTATGTGAAAAGCATTTTTCTCATGAAGAAATACCTTGCCCTAAAACACCACCCTATAACACCATCAGTTTTGGGGGAGTTCTTTCTTCACCTTTCCTCCGTGAAAGGAGAGGTTTATTCATGACCTCTGCAGGAGTAAATGTTTACAATTTGATGGGTAGAAGCAGTTAGTCTCACGGTTGAGAATACCCACACACTCTTGAGTCAGTGTTTGTTTCCAAACATACATGGGAAAACCTGACCAGGTATGGCCATTCCCCACCCCTTCAGCATGAGTAGTGCATTTATGAGTGCTATATTATCTTTCAGGAGTTCCTTGTATTCATAAATTGATCAACAAGAATGTGTAAGTCAAACTTGCACTCTCACATTACTTTGTCTTCAAGAGTTTTGTCCGAATCTTCACTTCCCCATTTCCTTGGCCTCAAAACTATATCTAAAACAGTGAATACCACTAAGGACAAATAATTATCCACTTACGAGTGGACATGACAGAAATAAGTACATCTATAGATTACACTCACCCAATCAATCTCAAAGTCACTATTGGCACATTAATTAGCCTCCTCAACTTGGTCCACTCCTTAACACTAAACTAGCCTCATCTTTGTTTCAAACCACTAGGAAAAACAAAAAGGCCAGAGTTGTGTTGTCAAAATCATGACTATGACAACAGAACTCAGAGAACACCCTGCCTCCTCAGAGGACCCTGGACTCCTTGATGGACTAACAGGAATTGAGATGCTAAAGAAAGCCACTGTAAGGCAGGATAGTGTAGCAAGATCCAAGCTACTGTCAAAGTAAAGAAGAAGTGTCACAGAGATAGCAAAGTAAAGTAAAATGCTACTATTGATGAATCCATTTTCTCTGATGAACAACAATATCCACACTCATTTAAGCGTCCAATCTCAGCATTTATTGAGGTCTCCTTACTGATGTGGATTGGAGTCCTGGTATTTAGAAGTGGAAGGAGATCGGCAAGTGCAATGTAAACGAGACTGTGACTGCTGGACTGTGCGCCGACATAAGCAGGGCTAATGAATATGGCCACTTGGGTACCCAGAGTTGATTAATACATGTATGTTTCCAGTTTTTGTTTTAAACCCAAAATGCCTAATTAGCTGCCGAAATGGAAATTGTCATTTCTGTTTTAAACCAAAAATACATTTTCCTCTGAATCTAGAACCATTCTAAGATGGTATTTGCACATTCTGTGAAGGGAGCAATCAGAGTCAGCGACATGGCACTGAGAGGGCTTGTCATTTGGCGTAAGAGCAATAAGAGAAAGTGCTAGTGGCCGGTGCAGTGCCCTTCCCTATCCTACTTTGACAGAACTAGCTGGCCTAGGCTGTGGCCAGGTCCACAGGCACGCGATCCACAGCAGGCCAGCATGTGGAGGAGGGGTAAAGTTATTTTATGCTAGGGTGTGGGCATACTAGTAGAACTTGATCTCCACCGCCGTGGCATGAGGGCCAAGCACGAATGAGACCCCTCCTTGTGACACGTTGGGAGAGGTTGAGGTGAAAAAGTAAGAGGCTAACCTGCAGCAAGAAGCTGAAAGCTTGAACCTGTGCAGTACATCTCCATGGTGTATGCACTGCTTAGGCTCCAGCTTTGTTTCCAGACTCAGATCTGTTGTGCTGGTTTACCAGAGGCACTTCACCAAAACTGGAGCTGAATGGCTGCCAGGAGGCTGTACGACCTGTGGTGCAGGAGCTGACAGCTACTTTTTATGTTGTGTTCATGTGTGTGGGTTGGAGTACTTCTGTGTATGTTTGTGTGTAAGTATGTGGGGGTGTGTGTGTACCTGCTGTGTATGTGTTTGTTTTCTGTGTGTGCTCGTGTATTACTGCCAGAAAAGCCTCAGGAGAGGTGAGCAATCAAATGAATGGTACAGGAAAGTTTCTATGAAAGGTCAGGTCAACCTGTGAGTCAGAAGTGAAAGGTATGCTCTTCTTTCCCATGCAGCTCTAGAGTCTTAAACAATGGACGAAGTAATGTATTGGTTTCTCCCTGTCTGCTGCAGCCTGCTCCTACACACACACACATTTACAGAACAGGTAAGATACAAAAGTGAGGCTAAGGGCTTTAGTCCTACTTTTATGTCTGACCTGTCCCGGTTTCTTCTTTTCAAAATCTGGTCACCCTACATGGGCACTTTATACGTGGGCAATATTGTTGGTGCACGTGGAGAATAGGAATTGTCTATAAAACTATAACTAAGTGACGGTTTTAGGAAGCCACAATCCTGAACTTTAGATTATTTAAGGAGGTCTCAGATTTGATGCTTAATTACAATGAGACACCATCAAGTAAACAAATTTGACTGGGATTACGCAATTTAGTCACGTAGGGAAGCCAGGATTTGAGCCTACTTTCCTAGTTACTCACTCTAAAATTCTGCAACTCAAAGAGTATATTTTCTTTTTACCTCCAAAGGACAATGCTTTGGACCTGATTCATGAAGGGGCGTCCGTTTGGTAACATTAACAGTGCTGAGTCTCTGCAATTGTGGTAGAGTCTCCACACTCGTGGTGCAATGTATACTTGGAACAGAATCTCTGCATTGTGCACTCTCTGCAGTGCGCAGTGCGGGGATTCTGTCACGAGTGCCAAAGACTCCGCCATTAGTGCAGAGACTCTGCACTCGTAACTTTACTACACATAAGTCCCTTGGTGAATCGGGCGCTTTGTGTTGAGTTGTTTCATGACCTAATTAGAACGCTGCCTTAATAACTACAAGTACATCATGTATACCATACATATAAAATGACAAAATGTATTTCTGGTAACAAGGCTGTAGTCAAGTGCAAGGGAAGGCAGGAAACTATTATAATTGTTAATATCACTGCCTTCCCCTGACTTAGCAAATAGTAAAAAGCGAATGAGTCAGCACCTCAGTGAGGGCAGTTACATTGATTAATCCAACAAAGAGGACTCTAACTTTCAGCAGTTCTTCTGTGAGCTACATGCCAATTGCAGCTCACCTCTTCCACAGACACACATACTGAAAATGAGTACTTCTTTATTAGACTTTGTGTGCTCTGCTGCCCTGCATCTAATGTTTTTATTGTTTAAATCTGCAATAGGAAGAGGGTAAATAGAGCCAGGCATGCTTGGCTCAGCAATATTTTAGCTTGAAGTCCGCACGAGATAAGGGCTGAGCCAGGGCCAGGAATTCAGCCCGGGACAGGCTAACGTCTTGTTGGATGTGCTAATCTCTAATTTCTATGTACCTGCCAATGAATGTGCTGGGTGGCTCTTGGCCTATTAGGGGTAATTCAATATTTTACTAGTGGCTTTTCAGTGCCTGTGCATTTTTGAAATTTCATATGCAAAATATTCTGAATTATACACTATTGTCCTATTTTTTTCTAAGGATGGAGAACTCTCCAGACACACCTGAGGTAGTCAAGCTGTTTTGCTTTACTCGTTCACACCTTACAATGCGTGCAGGTATTATGCCCCACCACTTTCAAAGATCACCAGTCATCATTGCCTGAGAACCCTTTTTGAATAAAAGGGTATGTGAGCAGGGTCAGCTCCTCCATAATGGCAGAGGAGCATCACCCCCCTGCTCAGTCAGGCAGTGACAAATAAAATAATAATTAAATAATGTTATTATCATTTCCTTTGTCACTGTCTGACAGCACATCTAGGGCAGGACAGGGTGGGGCCAGGCCATAGGGAGGAGTAGTGGTGGGCATTGTAAAGTGTGCATGTCGGCTTGTCCGGCCGTATGATGGCCTAAACGACATTCGCACTTACATTTCTCCAACCCAGCTGTGTAACACAGCCAGGTTGGAGAAATGGCACAGGCTCCCTGTGTGGCTAAGCGAGTGCCAAACAAGCCAGCTCAGGCCAATCCCAACGCTAATCTCATGCTTGGTGTAGCTTGAAATCAGCATCTGGATTGGGAGCCTGTGCCCCATTGACTGTTGGGAAGAAAGGTGCGACGGAGGCGGCCGGGATCAGGTACGTTTTTTTTTATTATTATTTTTAAACACCCTCCAACAGTACCCCATCTGTGAACAGCATGGAAGTAATGTGTAAAAGGTGCTTGACCTATCATATATGTTGTTAATTATACAGTTCTTGGGGATGTTACTGACAAGGCCAAGGACTGCGGGCCATATATGCCATTTCAGCAGGAGCCGCTTGTCGCTCTGTAATCACACCAGCCGGCACATAAATGTGGGACACCTCCCCCACTACGTGGGACACAACTGACAGGGCCAAGGGCTATGGGCCCCATATACCATTGTGGCAATAGCCGCTCATCGCTCTGCAATTGCGCTAGCTGGTGCATAAATATGGGACACCTCCCCCGGTGTGCTGGATGCCACTGACAGCACAAAGGACTAGAGGCCCTATATACCATTGTGGCAGGAGCCGATCATAGCTCTGCAGTCGTGCCAGCCGGCGCATAAATCTGGGACACCTCCCCCGCTGCATGAGGCATGTGCCCAGGTAAGAACAGAGCAGTCCGCACCCATCAGAGACAAGAAGAGGCCGGGCTGGGCCTTCCCTCCTTCATTTTGTCTAGGGAATATCTTGGAATTCTGGTACTCTGCAGTCATGGGTAAGTGCAAGGCTCCATCTACATTAACAGGGGGGTCGGGTCAACACTTGATGGGTTTTTAAAAAGGGCAGTCGGGGCTACTGGTGAAGAAATTCAGCACGGAGAGTGCTGGTTGTCATTATCCTCACTTATGACATCTCCTACAAGCTCTGCCCCACCTACAAAAGAGACTACAAAGGAGGCTGCAAATATAGCAAATACAGCATTGAATGATCATAAAACACTTTCTACAGCAGAAGAAAGCTTGATTTACAGTGGTCTTTTTGACCCAGGTAGTATTACCACTCCACTTAGTGTAGATGAGGGGGAAATTAACTCGCCCCTCTGTAGTGGTGTCAAAACCAGAGGACAGGCTGGGAAAGGGAAGAAGGTGGACTCAGGGTCAAAGTCTAAGAGGCTATGCATAATCAATCTCGGTTCACAACCTCTTCTGCAGTCAGGCAAGGACCCTTTAGCTGGAGGGCCTAACTTTACCCAATTAAAGCCTATTGGTGATGACCTTAAGACTTTCTTGGTGGAAAATTTTGAAACTGATTTTCTCTAGTTTAAAAATAATAGAAGCAAAACTTAACTATCTGGGTCTGACACATTCTGTTCACAACTTAACCAGCACTGCTGAGGTAGCTCCCTGACCTGACTTGCTGCTTAAGACAACCAGGGTAATTTCAGCAGTAGCGCCTTGAATAGTGGTTCCATTAGCACAGCGGGACTTTGCTCCTAAGTATTTGAGCCAGTTCCATTAGGTAGTATTTCCAGGCCAATTACTGAATCTGCAGAGGTTACTCAAGCCATAAAGGTAGCAGGAGTGTCAAACGATGTTAGGAGGCCTGTAGCAAAAAAAGACCCAACATTTAGTAAGGGGGTTAAGTCGTCATTCTTTCTCCAACTTCCACCTGACTGCACTCCATATGTTTTGATCTTAAAAAATGTGCCAGTACTGGCCACAAATATAGTCAAGGATTTGTATAGTTTGAAAAAAGAAAACAATGGGTTGTCTAACCTCCCAAAAGGTAAGATGTATGAATCTCCAGGCAGAAATAAAAATGGGTAGGAGAATCCCCTGGATTGGCCTAGGGCCAAAAGAGGTAACTGGTGACTGTGTGATTGTAAGCTTTAAGTTTCCAGCTTTCGTGAAATTTCTCCTTAATGCCCTTATCTGGTACTCACCTCTTCATCCTGTGAATGGCACTCAGGTGGTTCCGTAGGGATACTTCTATTGGCCAACAGCCCAAACTGGTGAACATTTATTTACACACAAACCCCAGCCAAATGGGGGCAAACCATTATTTGCAGTCCCAACACACAATGCCTCTGAACCTTTAGCCACTTTGGATGACCTGCACTGACGCCATCGTAATATACCGTCTAATATAGGTTCAGTGGGTGAAGTGGCTGCACAAAAGAGGGAACAACATTACGATGGGTTGATGGAAGGTGTTGTGAGATACTGGTCTAATAAAGTTGGAGTCCTTAACACTAATTCAAGTGGCATGGTGGGGATTCAATCTTTAGGCAGTGAACTAACAGGTTACTTAAGGACCTCCACTCAGCCTCACTTGCCTATGGCTACTAGGAAGCTAAAAAATATTTATTGGAATTTGGCTGGCATCAAGTCTAAGCTTAACTGTGAGAGTTGGGGAGACGGGCTTTGATGTGGGCCTCTTCCAAGAGACATGGGCTACAGGATTGGCCCATACGGTGGGTTTACAAATGGTAGTTTTTAAAATCAAATCAAATCATTAACATTTATAAAGCGCGCTACTCACCCGTGCGGGTCTCAAGGCGCTAGGGGAAAGGGGGGGGGGGGTTACTGCTGCTCGAATAGCCAGGTTTTTAGGAGTCTCCGGAAAGCGGAGTGGTCCTGGGTGGTCCTGAGGCTGGTGGGGAGGGAGTTCCAGGTCTTGGCCGCCAGGAAGGAGAAAGGTCTCCCACCCGCCGTGGAGCGGCGGATGTGAGGGACGGCAGCGAGTGCGAGACCAGAGGAACGGAGGAGGCGGGTGGGGACGTAGAAGCTGAGGCGTCGGTTGAGGTATTCCGGTCCCTTGTTGTGGAGGGCTTTGTGTGCGTGGATGAGAAGTCGAAAGGTGATCCTTTTGCTGACTGGGAGCCAATGCAGGTGTCCCAGGTGTGCGGAGATGTGGCTGTTGTGGGGTACGTCGAGGATGAGGCGTGCCGATGCGTTTTGAATGCGTTGCAGGCGATTTTGGAGTTTGGCTGTGGTCCCGGCGTAGAGGGTGTTGCCGTAGTCCAGGCAGCTCGTGACGAGGGTGTGGGTCACGGTTTTTCTAGTGTCGGCGGGGATCCAGCGGAAGATCTTGCGGAGCATGCGGAGGGTGAGGAAGCAGGCGGAGGACACGGCGTTGACTTCCTTGGTCATGGTGAGAAGAGGGTCCACGATGAAGCCGAGGTTGCGGGCGTGGTCTGTGGGGGTCGGTGCGGTGCCAAGGGCTGTGGGCCACCAGGAGTCGTCCCAGGCGGACGGGGTGTTGCCGAGGATGAGGACTTCAGTTTTTTCAGAGTTCAGCTTTAGGCGGCTGAGCCTCATCCAATCTGCGACGTCCTTCATACCCTCTTGTAGGTTGGTCTTGGCGCTGGCGGGGTCCTTGGTGAGGGAGAGTATAAGTTGGGTGTCGTCGGTGTAGGAGGTGATGATGATGTTGTGATTGCGAACGATGTTGGCGAGGGGGCTCATGTAGACATTGAAGAGTGTCGGGCTGAACGATGAGCCTTGAGGTACGCCGCAGATGATCTCGGTGGGTTCTGAGTGAAACGGAGGGAGGTAAACTCTTTGGGAACGGTTTGAGAGGAAGGAGGCGATCCAGTCCAGGGCCTGGCCTTGGATCCCGGTGGAGCGGAGGCGGGTGATTAGGGTGCGGTGACAGACGGTGTCGAAGGCAGCCGAGAGTTCGAGGAGAATGAGGGCGACTGTTTCACCGTTGTCCATCAGGGTTCTGATGTCGTCAGTGACTGAGATGAGGGCGGTTTCCGTGCTGTGGTTGGTTCGGAATCCGGTTTGTGAAGGGTCGAGCAGGTTGTTGTTTTCCAGGAAGGTGGTCAGCTGTTTGTTGACGGTCTTCTCTATTATCTTGGCTGGGAAAGGCAGAAGAGAGATGGGGCGGAAGTTTTTCAGGTCGCTCGGGTCAGCCGTAGGTTTCTTTAGTAGGGCGTTGACTTCGGCGTGTTTCCAGCATTCGGGGAAGGTAGCAGAAGAAAAAGAAGAGTTGATGACGGTCTGGAGGTGCGGGGCGATGATGTCGTCGGCTTTGTTAAAGATGAAGTGAGTCCTTCACCAAAGGGACGGCCAGCAGGGGGACTTATTATATTAGTCAATGTCAACTAGCAATGTACCATAAATAGATGATCTAGAGATCTACTGGTGGTCAAATTAACAAATGCACTGTGGTCAAAATCAGCACTTGTGGTCAATGTATATAATAGATTCCCCACGCAGCATCAAAAATCCCCCACGGTATCAGCCTTGGATATGTTTTTAGAAGGGGCTGAGGGATATGATTTCTTGTTGGTGGCAGGAGATCTAAATACAACATATGAACCCTTGGAGCTGTTGACAGATGCTTTTAAAGAGGAAGATGAGGAGTGGGTAATTACCCGGTTGGGTCAAGTGAGTCCAGCCAGGCATACAAAAGTTACTTTTCAGATTGCTACATTAAAGCATGGCTTACGAGCATGTAATGGGCACTCAAATTCAGATAAGCAGCTAAAGCACACATTTTGGAGGGCTAACTGTCGTTCAAGAGTTGTCTATATTCTATTAGATTTATCATCATGGAGACATAGGAGTCATGTGGAGATAATCGATTAGCACAATAGTGATCATAATGCCATGGCTGTAGATTTGGATCACATGTTTTTCGACTTCGGAACTACCCCAATGAGCGTGGTAACATACCCCATAGTTACAACTAACAATAGAAAAGAAGGATTAAATGGTCCAAGTTTAAGGGGAGCAAAAATGATATGACCGGTGTACTCGTGGCGCAGTATTGTTTAAAGACCACGCATAGACCAGTATCTTTGCTGCCACACTCGGAACTGCGTCACCACAGTTCCGTCCTTTATTTATAGCTTAGTGCTCAGTGCCCCTCCCGGACACGTTGAGCACGCTACTGAAACACGGAGAGCCCGCGTGGCTCTCCGTTCACTCTTTACATCCCTCCCATGTTTTACTCCACATGGAAGGGGACAAACAAAATGAACTTAAACAATTAACGAAAACATTTCCATTCGAAACAACCCTCAATATAAAATTGAATGAATAAACACAAATAATTAATAACTGAGAACACTACAAACTTGTTTCTTAGCACCCTAAACCTTCATGTCACTCACAAGGTCCAAATTAGATGGCGGGAGGTCATTGCACCTTGTTCAACAAACAAAGTCTCTCAGCTGACTATTCGGCACAGGATTAGGGCGTAAGTTATACCTCGCACTTCTGGTGCTACCACTCCCGTGTTCAAGAGCACAACGAGGTCTAGTTTGCTCGATCCTTGTTGGCTCTGAAGCATCCTTCCTTTCCTCAGCCGGTAGTGGTAAATCATCGGAAAAGTCCTCTATCTCTCCTTCATCATTGGCCGACTCTTTCAGACCAGCCCTCTTAAAATGCGATACATTTCGTGTTACCCTTTGTCTCCCTTTTGCTGCAGTTATCATGGACCCTTTCATGCCAATTACTTTCCATACGTCCGGCTCAAACGGCGTTCGGAACTTTCCTCCTCCTCGCCGATGTTTCACGACCACTCGATCCCCTTCTTGGAACCCTCGATACTTCGCTCGCCGTCGGACACTCGCTCGTTGGTTGGTGGCTTCTCGCCGGTTCTGAGTGGCTTTTACGTCCAATGCAGGAGGTTTCCATTTAGAACCGGAAGGAATACAATCACGTGGAGACACTTTGAACATCAAAGAGGAGGGAGCACAGCCAGTGGTGCTATGAGGCGTTTGACGATACGCACTCAAGAATTGATACAGACATTGTTCACTATTTTCATTTTGTTCTACTCCAATCCTTAGAGCTCTGTTCAAAGTTCGCATGAACCTTTCCACGTCCCCGTTTGCCTGGGGCCAGTAAGGCATTATCTTACGATGACGAATTGCCAGACAGTCAAGGTAGGATCTAAACTCTTGCCCTTGGAAGGGAGGACCATTATCAGTTCGGATTTCGTCAGGCAAACCAAACAAAGCAAACGTCTTTTGTAGAACGGGTCGTACATTTTCAAACGCCGTTGACGCTACAACTTCTACCACTGGGAACTTGGTGTATGAATCAATCAAAACAGCAGTCAGTCGGCCATCTGGGAAGCTCCCAAAGTCCATGCTCACTTTAGCCCATGGTTTCAGAGTGGCCGGTTCAGTTATTACTGGGCAGCTCGAAGGTTCTGTTGACGTGATAATGCAGGAATGACATCTCCCTACCATTTCATCAACCTGAGTATCCATACCTGGGAACCAAACTTTCGCCCGTAGTCTTGCTTTGGTTTTAGCAGCTCCTTGGTGCCCTTGATGAGCCAGCTCGATCACCTTCGACCAGAGACATTGGGGAAGCACGATTCGCCTTCCTCTCAGAACCAACCCATCATTGTCAGTAGATAACTCATCCCGTACCTTCCAAATACTCTGCATAGCAACTCTTTGATCAGGGCAGGACATGTGGGTCTTCTCTAGAAAATATTTCCACCTTTTGTGACTTAATGCTTCTTTGACGTGACTCAACATTACATCTTCCTGGGTAGCGTTCACAATGTCAGTTACGAGAAGTGCATTAGGGCATGCCGACTGCACAACCATGCTAACAAAAAGTTCAGTGTTTTCTTCATCTTGTTCTTGATGATCATCAAACAACTTCGGAAGCGGGTGTCGAGACAGATAATCTGCAGGATTGTTCACACCAGGCCGATATACAACCGTGAACCTATAAGGTTGAAGTAGAACAGCCCACCGTTCAATCCTCGGAGGTGCCAAACGTGGACTACCCGCAAACAAGGGAACCAACGGCTTGTGGTCAGTCACTACTTGAAACTCATGCCCATACAAATATAGGTGGAAATGGCGGCACGCCCAGCGAATGGCTAGAGCTTCACGCTCGATTTGCGCATACCGGGTTTCAACTGTCGACAGCGCCCTACTAGCGTAGGCAACAGGGACCCACTCTTGATGCCTCTGTTCTTGTAAGAGCACAGCTCCAAGCCCAATGGGGCTCGCATCCACCACCACTTCAGTTTTCCTCCCAGGGTTGAAATAAGACATAGTCGCTTTATCCAGCAACGCATTTTTAATGTCCACAAATGCTTGTTGCGCATCCGGAGTCCAGTCCCACCTGTGTTGCCCTTTTGTGAGTCGTCGAAGAGGTTCAGACATGGTGGCAAGTTGTGGTATAAACCTTCCGCAATACGTGGCCATCCCTAGAAAACTACGAACTTCCGTTGGATTTTGCGGAACAGTGGCTTGACGGATCGCTTCAGCTTTCCGGGGGTCCACTTGCAAACCATCTTTTGAAAATACATATCCGAAAAATTCTACCGAGTTTTGATAGAAAGCACATTTCTTCTTATGAAGTGTTAGCCCTGCTTCCATCAATCGTTTCAACGTTGACCTTAAATGACGATGATGCTCTTCTCTCGTCTTGGAGTATATCAAGATATCATCGCTTAAGTTAATTACCCCGGGCAATCCGGACAACGTTTCTCGAATCGCATTCTGAAATACTTCAGCAGCTGACGACACTCCAAAACTCAGTCTCTTGTACCTTCTTAGCCCCACATGTGTCGAGAAAGTAGTAATGTTCCTACTTTCAGGGTCCAACTCCAACTGATGATACCCTGCATTAAGATCTAACTTGGAGAACCATTGGGCCCCATTCAGATCAGCAATAATGTCATCCATAGTGGGGGTTATGTGCCTCTCTCTCTTGATGGCCTTGTTTGGCAGGCGCATGTCAACACATAGACGAATCGCTCCCGGCTGTTTCGGCTTCGGTGCGATCACCAACGGTGATACCCATGGCGTAGGCCCATCCACTTTTTCAATGACTCCTTGTTCTTCCAACGACCGCAACTCTTCCTCAACAACTGGCCGTAGATGAAAAGGCACCCGACGATGTCGTAGAGCCACAGGAACCACAGTGTGGTCTATGTGCAACTTGATGCGTTTTCCTTTCAAACGTCCTAGTCCCTCAAACAACTGTGAGAATTCATGGAGGAGGCGTTCCACTTGAGTGTCATATATTTGACGCGCAAAGAATACCAGCTCTAACTCTTCAGCCGTGTGACACCCTAGCAAAGTGCCGCGATCCCCGGCTACAACATAGAACTTTGCATCTGCTGATCTATCTCCACTGCTTACGGCCACTTCCACGATTCCTTTGAGGGGAAGTGGCTCTCTTCCCCCATAATTATATATTTTAGTAGCTGTTGACATAAGTGGCGGGGCAGGTACTAATTTTTTGAAAAGGGTTTCATCCATGACATTGACAGACGCTCCAGTGTCAATAAGTACAGAAACCCGCGTGCCATTGACGTAGACATCACTCATGGGCGGCGGCCTCTTTTTCCCTGGTTTTCCTCCCGTGAAAGATATAACAAAAATGTCCTCATCTTCATCTTCCTCAAATACCGGACCACTCGCTGTCGCCTGATCCCTTGCTTCCTCCGCACTTTTGGATACAGCTCTGACATTCGTTTCTCTTCCTTTCTGTTCACCTGGCTTGTTTCTCCTGGACCTGCACATTTTAGCAAAATGGTTCGGCTTACCACAGCGGTTACATGATTGCCCTTTTGCGGGACACCCAGCATTCGATCGATGTTCATAGCCACAACTTCCGCAGGCTCTCTCGCTAGGTTTAGCGGGGTTCAGCTTACGAGGTGTTGTCGGACGTGTCTGGACGGCATCTACTTGTTCCTCCTTAACTTGAACCACGCGAGTCGATGACGCTGCAGCCATTGACTGACCTCTCACTGCCGCCATGGCATCTGCTCGTACCGCCGACAGTTCATGCGACCTCGCCAGAATCAGAATGTCATCAAGGGACATTCCCTGTTGCCGAAGGATAAGTTTTCTCAAAGCATTCGACCGACATCCTTGAATAATCTGTGCTCGGATCTCTTCTTGTTGGTTGAGACCCGTGCACGAACTTACCGGTTTTCTCAACCTGGCATAAAACATATCCATCGATTCTACCTCGGTCTGTTGCGCCTGTCTGAGCTTAAAACGTTCATAATCGGAGTTAAGTTGAGGATCAAAATGCCTATTCAAAGCAGTCACCGCTGCGTCAAAATCAGATTTATCCCCTGTATCAGGGAGAGAATCAAAAAGCTCCTGTAACTCATCTCCACCCATCAAAAGCATCACAGACCTGCGCACTGCTCCATCCGTCTCTCGGGTAGCACAAAAATAATTTTCTAAGCGATTTATCCACAGACGCCACCTTGGCGCAGCTGTGGCTGGATCAATCAGCTGGCTAAACGGTGGTAACGAAGTAAGTGAGGAGTGAATACTATTATTTAGTTGTGCTGGAAGTTGAGGATTTCCTGGTGGTTGAGGAGGATTGGCATTATTAGCATTGTCTTGTAGTGGGGCACTCATATTTGCACTGTCTCACTCTAGTGCTTTGCCCAGGTTAAGATATCTCCTTCCCTTTTCTAGTTTTTTTTTCCTTTTGGCAGGTCTTCTACCTTTTTTTTTCCTTTTTTTTTTTATATATGATACCTCAGTCTCAGGGAGCACATGTGTCAGTTTTTTTTTTTTTTTTTTAACAATTCCCCAGCCTCGGGGAAAACACGTCGATTTCCAAAGATTCCCCAGCCTCGGGGAAAGCGCTCCGTCGATTTTAGGAATTCCCCAGCCTCGGTGAAAGCGCTCCGTCGATTTTAGGAATTCCCCAGCCTCGGGGAAAACACGTCTATTTCCAAAGGTTCCCCAGCCTCGGGGAAAGCGCTCCTCACTCGCCGCTTTCACTCCGTCTGGAGACGCTCAGAGAGAGAGCGCTCAGCTGAAATTGACGAGCCTCGTCAATTTCAGCTGCTCTCCCGGCAGCAAAGACACGCCCTAGGGCAGGGCACTCTACGGAGCGATTCGCTCCCGTCCACGATCCTCTTCTGGGGGCGGAGCGGGGCAGGGCTCACCTTCCTGGGTTTCCCCGATCGGGAAATCAGACTGCACCAGCCTCCGCTAATGCGAGGCACACCAGGAGGCCACGGGCTTCGCTCCTCACCGGGTTGACGCCGCGCCGCGTGGTTTACTTTTCCAGCAGCTGTCTGCACCATTCATTCGGTACGTCGTTTTTTTTTTCCTCAGGCTTTTACAACCTTCTATATTCGGTAATTATTGCGCGATGACTCGCATCCCGCTCGTCGCCATTGTACTCGTGGCGCAGTATTGTTTAAAGACCACGCATAGACCAGGATCTTAGCTGCCACACTCGGAACAGCGTCACCACAGT
The DNA here is from genome assembly GCF_031143425.1 of Pleurodeles waltl. Lineage (NCBI taxonomy): Eukaryota > Metazoa > Chordata > Amphibia > Caudata > Salamandridae > Pleurodeles > Pleurodeles waltl. The sequence goes on from NC_090449.1 coordinate 731,567,219, forward strand.
TCCGTCCTTTATTTATAGCTTAGTGCTCAGTGCCCCTCCCGGACACATTGAGCACGCTACTGAAACACGGAGAGCCCGCGTGGCTCTCCGTTCACTCTTTACATCCGGGATATGTGAAAAAGTAGTATATGCAGTTATAGATTTAAGGAACCATGAGGGTGAGATACAGTACATTGTAAACATCTATTGTAAGCTAATGAAAAATGTTAAATTATTTTTAATAAGGAAGTGAAGGGCACTGTTAAATGCTCTAAAAATTCACGGTTCAATGAATGTTGTAAAGTAGCAAGGGAAGAAATGATGGACGCACTGAAATCTGGGTGCAGAATAGCAGTGGCCTATAAAAGGAAGCTTTATATAAAAACTCAAAAAGAAACCAAGGGACTAGGAGAAAAAAACAAATGGAGAGATAAACTCACCATGGCTAAAACTAGAAGAACCTATAGCTTTTAGTTTAAAGGAAACTAAGCTAGCCCTCTCAACATTATAGAGTGGAAAGGCTCCAGGTCTAGATAAGATCCCGGGTGACTTTTAATCAATGTTTAAATGCTATTTTAAAAGGAGCGCAGATCCCGAATTCACGGTTAGGGGCGGAGGTGGTCCCAGTAAATAAGAAGGGAGACAATTGTTCTGCAGGCATCTTTTGGGAAGATTACTTGATTGAATCAACGAGAACAAGATCCTCTCACCCCTTCAGGCTGGGTTCAGGGAAAACACAGGCACAGTTGATCAGATTTTGTAATACAATATGGAAATTCGTGGTGATCAAAAAATAACACGTATATTTTGTTTTGGTAGATTTACGGGCTGCTTTTAATCTTATCCCGCAGATGAAGTTACGGGAAGCATTGGAAGAGTTAGGCATTCCAGACTACCTTTTACAGATGATTATAAGGTTCCACCACAGGAATCATGCACAGATAAGATGGGGTTGAAAATGGGAGCTTACTGAACATGTGAAGGTTGACAGGGTGAGGCAAGGGTGTGTCTTGGCCCCAACCCTGTTTACCTCGTATATTATTGGGTTAACTGAGTCCTTGTACAACTGTAACAGAGACCCACCTAAGATCGCAGGCTGTCCTGTAGCGCAATTACTGTTCACAGATGACACACTACTTGTATCAAGAAAACCCAAGGGGCTTCAAAACTTACTGAATACATTTTCAAAGGCATATAATAAACTTGGGTTAGAGATCAATGTTAATAAAACAAAGTTTATGGCATTCAATCCCCACAATCATTTAGTGGGAAGGTGAAGGTAGGTGACATTTATTTAGAACAAGTCAAAGAATTTGACTATTTAGGGGTAAGGCTCTCTAACACACTAGCTTGGACTTCACACGTTACCAAAAGCCAACTTACCCTTCAGCACACTAACTTCGCTTTACTAAGGAAATTGAAAACATGCATGTTCTGGCCGGTTGCCCCCATTACTGAAACAAACTGGGCAAAAGGGGTTAGTGCTGCACTTTATGGTGCAGAGCTGTGGGGTGCACATAACCTAGGAGGATTTGAAAAAGCTGAGAACGTTTTTTTGAAATCGGTCCTGGGCCTACCCTGAAATGCGCCCACAACTCTGATGAGCCTGGATCTTGTCCTGCAAAACATAGCTTGTGTAGCAGCATTCAGACCCCTAGAATACTGTATGCAAGTCTGGCATAATAGATCCCCACTCTTCTTGAGTGAGTCATAGTCTGAAATAATGGTGAATAACCATAAATACAATATTCCCTGGTTGAAACACATTAGAACATGGTTAACTACTCTTTATATGCTCAAACTGTGGGCCAACCTCCATAGCATCAATAACAATTCTCTGACATTTCTTTAAAAAAGATGGATTCATATACGGGACTCATGGCTGAATCAGGTTTGTATGGGAGACTTGACAAGTAGGTTCTTTTATATTTTTTAAAGATAATTTGCATTATGAGGATTTTATGAGCTTGATTGAACCTCTCCAAGCCAAGTCCCTGTATTTGCAATTAAGATATGGTATCCTGCCACTCAGCAGCTTCCACTGTAGATGGAATAGCTTAAATATTTCCCCTTCATGTCCATTCTGTCAAGACTGTAGAGAAACAGAAGAGCATTTTTTATTTTTTTTCCCTTGCTACGCTGCGAATAGGAGATCCTGGCTACTACTGAGTTACCGCCCAGTGTCGTCAAGACAGTTGAGTTCTACCATATGAATCCTCAGAAGTGATACTACTGTTTGGCTTGTTTTTGCTTTATCTAGATATTTGTTAAATGCTTGCAGAAATCGATGCAAGTACATATTGGCGCATGGAAGTCATAATACAACCCGCTCCTGATGCAAATGCATTTATAGAAGTTTCTTAGGGCATTCTATCAAATGTAATGGGCTGTAAAACCCCCACCTGTATCTGAGCTTCTTGATACTTATTAGGTATTTATTGTATATGTTTTAAGTCTTATATAGTGTGTATACTGCAATAGTGAAGAGATGGGCTTCTACAAAGGTTATTCAACTATGGCAAGTTCTCTACTTTTTAGCTTTCATTTATATTTTATCCTTGAAACATTTATATAATGGTATATGTTTTATTAATGTGCCTTTATGGTTTTTATAAAGCTGAGTAAAGATTTATACTACTATTACTATACAGTTCTTGTGATGCATTGAAATCATGTCAGGAGAATAGAGGCTGAATTTGTTGAAGAAGGCATGATGCATTTGAGTTCATACAGGAGTATCTTGAACTGTGTGTGGCTGAGCTCACAATCTGCCAACCTGCCTGTGCTTGGAAGTGAATGCACACTTTAGGGCTTTTGATCATGGTTCCATGATTGCCAACTTCACAGTTTGATGCTTGATAGAAAGAAGCACAGAGCCATGGGAAGAGCTGCTCTGCATCTAACAGCCACGCTTGTGAGTCTGAATACATAGTTCATTGTGGTGGGAGAAAAACAACACAAATAGCACAGTGCCTTTACAATCTTTTTACCTACATTTAGTTTTCACTTGCATTATATGGAGTACTCACAATCGCTCCCCCATGACATGGTGTATGTAGAGTGGTGCTTTGATTAAACAATGTGATTGTGCTGATTGCACTCTCTGTCACACATGCAGCAGTAAAACAAGGGAAAAATCCCACGTACATCATCTCAAGTCACAGATTGTCTGGCCAAAACTTAAATACAGTTGCAGCTGGTGACTCAGCATAGGAGCGTGGCGGGGCAGTGGGAAGCAAATCAAAAATACAAAAAAATATATATATAAAAAAAGTCTACTTACCTCATCACCGCGCTGCTCCCAGCCTGCCCTGCGCCAATCATGATGCTGCTCAGAGCAGCTTTACAATTGGCTGGAGCGCCGTGGCTGGGTGCTCCATCGCAGACTGGGAGCCTGTGCAGGCTCTCTCCAACTCGGCTCCACAGTGCTGGGTTGAAGAGAGCCCTTGTGCGCATGTGTGCTGAGACGGCAGGCCAAACATACATGCGCACTGAGGGGAGTGCTCTGTGCACTCCCCTCACTGCTCATCACCCCCATGGCCCCACCCCTTTAGAAATAAAACAACTATAAGCAGTGTTTATTGTTGTTTAGTTTCTAAAGGTTTGCAGCTCCTGAGGAGGGGGTGGGGAGTGGGGGGACAATGCTCCTCTGCCCTAATGGAGAAGCTGCCCCTGCTTAAATATTATCTGGGAATGTAACACAGTCTCTGACAAATGTCACTGGAGCAAATGTGTATGAACACTGATAAACACTGACTTTGAGAGTCTGTGCATATGCTAGAAAATACCCTGGCAAATGCTGGAAAATACCCACAGCAATTCACACAATGTAAACACTGATAACGGGAAAAAACGTAAGTACATGATTGTCATGAATAATGTGTTGATTATAATAGGATGTATAGCAGAATAAAAGAAAGTAAAAAATACGTCTGCCAAAACTGTGGCTTGTGATGATTAGGATCATATTGATAGGCCAAAACCGATGCAACTAGATAGATTCAATTTACCAGAAGGGGTCTTGTTAAATTTAGTCTGCTGTCTTATGTTCTGCAAGTGTTCTTCTCCTGTCATTGTGGTCTATAAAGTTATATGAAAAAGGCTCTGATGGACAACATATTCGTCTTATACAAGGTCATTTGAATGTCACCTGTCTGAATAGCAGGATTCACCAGGACATAACGCACACTGGGCTGACCAATCATGAAATTTAATTTCATTGCCTATTGGAAAGCTCATAAAAAAACGAGTAGAATGTTGGAAGTGTGCACTGTTGGGCCAGCCTGAAGCTTTCAGTCAAATGAGTTTTGCTTCTGAAGTCACCTAGAAGGCTGAGTTTCCTAATGTTTCTCATTGTATCAGGGGTGTCTATTGGCTGTCTCCTTGAGCACAAACGAGAAACCCAGAAAGACCTTTACTCCAACCAGGGAAATAGCACGTGCCATGTAGTCATATGGAAGAAAGGTATATCATGATTCATTATAGGGTAATATAGACATCAGGATTCCCCCAAGTGCCCTGAGACTTGCTGTTACTGACCAAGAATTTAAGTCAGCACAACAGGGAATGCTACAGAGTAAAGAGTGGGTGTGGACCAGTGATGCTGTAAGGTAAGTAGAGTTTATCCCTAAAGCACAATGGATTAAATGGCACATAACGAACTAACCAGCTGTCTAAATGGCGTAATGCTGGGCAGTGAGTGAAGTTTCGTATGTAGAGATAGTGAGGAACATTGGGAGCCAAGGAACAGATTACAGCATTTTACATAATCCCATTGTCTGAATGTGGTTTTATGCCATATTGCACAATTTACACACTGTTAGATCGATTTCCTCCAGTTCAGGGAGAAGCATCTGTCTATGCTTTACTTTAGCACCGGAGGCTGGAGTGGATTCTAGCCTTAGAACCCGCCGTAGTGGGCTCTACTGGCTCTTAAAGGCCCACGGCGAGGGCCTTTAACAAGGGAGAGGGCCTTTAATAGCCGGTAGAGCCCGCTATGGCGGATTCTAAGGCTATTAGAACATTCTGCCATTAGAGGGCAGAATGTTCTCATAAATAAAACAAAGGCTTCACAGAACCGGAGGGGATTAAAATCCCCTCAGGCTCCATGAGGCTTTGTTCACAGGTCTTGCTGTGAACAAAGAAGATTGGAATGTTGGCGCTCCAGACTTTTACCGGCCAGAAAAAGCCCAGAGCACTCCATTGTTTTCAATGGAGCTGCTAACATTCCAATGTTCTAATTCAAGCTTAGAAAGGGGCGGTAACATTAACTGACTGCTTGGAAGCATATATTTCTTAATGATCATGGTAACCTTCTAGCCTTGTGCAATCGCTTCGACCAGTGAAGACCTTTCATAAACAATTTTGGGCCAAACTGGGGTCGTTTATGAGGATGGAAGTGTACTGTCAAGATCTCATTCACATTTTGTCATGAAAAGAGACAGTAAGCAGATCTTACACGCTTCCTCTCAAGAGGGAAAGGAGTGGAAACTGGAAGACAGAACAGCGAGACACAGTGGGAAATAGGAAGCCACAAAAAACTAGAATACTTAAAAGGCTTGCCACAGTCATTGTCCTCCAAGTTATCTGGACTACCTGCAGGATACTTTAGGCAGAACAGTATTTAAAGAGCAAATTAGCATGTAGCAGAGGTCTAACAATGTGTCACGACTTGTTTAAGGTTTCCCCTACACTGAAGTTTGCATCCGGCTTTCTGGTCTCTCACCTTTCGATTTGTCTTCCCTGTCTGGTTCCTCACGGTTAGGGTTTTACTTCCCTTTACCTGTTTGACTTTGTCTTCTCCCTTAATGATTTATCATCCTCTTTCCTAAATGTTCTGGTTCTTAGATGCTGCAGAATTGACTACTTGTTTTGGCATCGTCAGGCTTTAGACAGAATTCCTAGTCAGTGTTGGGATTGTGCCATCCTCTCTTCGCTGAGGGACTGGTAAAGCAAAGTTTGAATACATGTGTGCATAACTTAATGGCTAAAAGCTGTCATAACAATTACTAGTATCATCTGTTTACCTTCTAGTCGGTTGTATATGTGTCCATTGAGAACATATCTGGGGTTAGTGCGAAGTCCAACCAGAAGTAGTCTCCATTCCTATGCACAAACAACTCTGCTCCCGTGTTTGCTCCTACCCCATTCCTACTTCCCTTTTCCCCTTTATCCTCTTGTTTCTATTGTGCATGATCAGTGTATCCCTTCCTCACACATAGGAATTTAGGGACCATAGGAGTTATCAGCATATCCAACTACTAAAACCTGATACTGCCAAAGCCCTACTTCCCCAGTCCACTCCTCTGGCATGCCCAAGATCAGTGGGCGTTCTTGGGCTATTGCAATCCCAGTCCAACCTGTCCGTTTCTCATTAAATGATCCCTGCCAGTGGCAAGTCTGGGTTTAGAGTGGGTCTAGAGTGGGTTATCCCTTGCCACGTAGTGCCTCCCAGCTACAAACACCCCACCTGGCTTGGTCGAGGGCAGAGGGTTTTGTTGATTTCCACTCCTCAACATACAACCCCCTCAATCTTTCCCAAAGGCTGGGGTATGGTTTCACCTATCTCTCTGAGTCTTTCTTTCCTTCTGCAGCCCTCTTAGATGGCCCTTCCAGTTTAGTCCAAGGGTATGGAAGGAAATCATACAAGAAGTGACAGCGTGCATGCAACAGCTGTCCATGTGTCACAATCATATTAGCGTTTGTGACACTGGATCTGCTGTCTGCTGCACCTGTACGCCTTCTGCAGCAAAACAATACCATGGAAGGAAGACCGTGACAGTCCAGGACTGTGCAGGCTGGGAACATGAAAATGGTGTCGCTGTCACCTGTCAAATAAAAAAAATAGTAAAGCTGCCAACTCCTTGGGCAATGCCAGCAAGCTTGTCAGAGTTATGAAATCCCCCCCTACTTTTCAGCAATGCCCGGGACAACTTGGAACCTCCTCTCTTGAAGTTCCAGGCAATATTCCACAAGAGAACATTTTTTAAAAAGTGTGCCAAATCATGACTTTATGATACAATTTCAAATTAAAGAAATCTGCTCAAAATCCATCCCATTGGCTTAATAATGGCTCTGAAGAAGTGTGTTCGTGTTCAGAGAGATCCCAACACTCTCCAGTGCTGTTTAAGTTTATTTCCTAAAGAAATTTTTGGAAAAAAAAGTAGACGAAAAGAACGTTTTTGCTACACCATTTCTGAAACAAATTAGCCAAAAAAGTTGTAGGTTTTTCATTTATTCAAATAATGCAGTTTGAGACAATGGACTATTTTTATAGGATGTGTTGTTAAATGTAAAGTTAAGCAGATCTCACAACCCTTGGCTTTAGATAGTGGAGCTATCCCTCAGGATAGAGATATTTGGGCCTCAGCAGCCTATGTAATAATGAAAGTGGCATAAAAGGTTTAGGTGATATGAATCACACTAGCATGTCCATCTGCTCGGACCATACATTGTTCACAATGATTGTGACCGCCCATGCTGGAGCTTTCATCTATCCAATAACAAGGCACTCACTTCCTAAAGAGGTGAGCCAGACGTAATTTCTCGCCTTGGAACGTCTGATTTTTTTTTTTTTTATATAATTGCCCTTCCTTCCATGTTTACAGGGAAGGGCAGAGCTGTTCTTTTCTGGCTCAAATAATTTCAGTATTCTCAGTAATGAAGTCGCAGACCTACAATGTACAATGACGCTCGACTGCATCTCCTCATACATTATGCAGCTGTTTTAGAACGCTACAAGCCTCCCTGGAGCAAGTGAATTATAGACCTGAAAGGGTTAGTACTTCATATTTCCTTTCAACTCCCTCTGCTCTTGCAAAAAGCTGTAATTACTTTCTTGATGTTGAACGTTCCCAGGCTCCTCTAACCTTCTAGGCCGTGAGTTCTGGCCAAGTGTGTCCCAGGTGGTCATGTGGGCGAAAGCGAACCTCATATTTTGTAGGATAAACATCTCTGGTTTTCCTGCAAAAGACAGACTTGCCCTTCTCATTTCGTTACTCTAAACTACAAGACAAACTGCTTTCTCTGTTGTGAAGGTTGAAAGTGTGCAAAACACTGGTGAAATATTCTTAAGTAGTAAAGATTTCAGTATTGACACCAAAGCTTTTTTTGGTGCTAGGTCAAAACATTCTTCAGGTAAAGAAAATTTGACTTTCATAGCCTTTGAAATGAAACCAAGAGCACTGTTTGACAAATCAGCACTGTTAGTGAGCAAACAAGCATGACAAAGCTAATAGTTCTGATCTTGATCAGCTGGTGCTGTTGCATTTCAATTGCAAGCATATGTCACACAAATACAAAGAATAAAGAAAGGAATCATGTTGTGGCCTAAATGCTTGAAATAAAAATCTACATTTTAAAAACAAATTAACAATCACCTAGAATGTCAATAGAACTGAAAAGATGCTTCCTACCAAACAGGTGTACAAAGGTATAAAAACATTTTGATTTTTGATCCACATCAGAGGAAAATATGATTCTTACTGGTGCAAAAAAAAAAGTACTATTTTATTTAAATTACTGTAACCTTAAGACAAAGTTTAAACACATGGTAACGCATAATTTTGGCAGTGTCATTATGCGTCATAGGAGTGAAATTCTAATGTAATCAACAATACATATATTGTATTTTAGGGTTACTAATGAAAAGTGGAGTAAATAAATCGTATTATTAAAGATGCATTCACAGTAGAGAATTACAAGTTAATATAGAAATGTGTGACTTTAACATGCTGAACTGTAGTACCCATACTCTTTTTATGCTTAAGTGCTCTAATTATGGCATTATGGTGAAATTGCACATAATCTAAATTCATTTTTATTCTTGTTCCATGTAATTAAAAGATGCACTTATAATCATACATTCGAAAAGTACATTCAATGTCATATTAAGTTAGCCAACCAAAAGCCTTAAATGTTTCATTTCTTCTCATTAACCTTCAATGAGGAAATTTGTTTGTGTTGCAGTATTGTTTCTTTGCAGGTGCGTCTGTCTGCGTCTACAGTTAATGAAAGGCATATTGTTATTTCTGAGATAGTGGGGTATAGAAGGATACTTTGACAAAGAGAAAGGAGCACTAACGAACTGTGAAGAAAAGACTTGTGTTTGTATACCAGGTTCCAAGAGACAGTCAAGATGGCCCTGATGTTCGATTCATGGGATGAGACCTTGACAGGAGATGCCAGTTTCAACTGTGTAAGAAAGATGGAAAACTACTGGTGTTGGTGATGTGGATGTCTAAAAGGTACTGTAGGTTTAGCTGGTATTCACCTAGTTAGATGAGAGGAGATTCTCTTTAGCCTTTGACGAGAGCAGATTCCCCTGAGAGTTCAAGGGGTACAGACCTCTCTACTCTTTAATCCTTCGTGTGGCTTTATGCTATGCAACACCTCTCTATCAGACTTCTACTGATGTTTTTGCTATGCTGACACTTTCCTATATTTCCATTATTTTCTATATTTCGGGAGAGATAATTAGGATTTCCTATAGCTTAGCTTAGTTTCTCCAATGATTAGGCAAGAGGACCGCAACTTATATACAGAGCATTAGATCTTGTTTCTCATCTTTTATAGGGCTGCGACTGAAATTCTTGTACGCCTTATGATTATATGATTTAATCTCATTAGACGCTCCACTTCACCTTTGGTGATTTTGTACTTATATAGCATGTTTTTGAGATCCATTTACAAAGGTTTGACCCCTAATTTGTAATAAACTTTTGAACTTTACTTTCCGTCTCCAGGATTTAATGTGTGACCAAATAGGTTACACTGTGAATTGATTTGAAGTGTTGATTTTAACTCCCCTTTCCCCCTCGAGACTCCTAAAAAGGTCTGTTGGAAGAAGAGAAGCACAAATATGTGCCATGAGTGTCATCAGATGGTAGCAGAGTGATGATAGTTAAGATCCCAAAGTAAGGGGAGCTGGAACCCTTTATTCTGGATTAGTTAATCCCTAGCGCCCAGTCTCTAGTGCCGATATCCAGAATTTGGAGGATCAAAGGCATTCCAGAGATTCGGGAGACAGTAGTAGCAGCAGTGGAGGAGTGAGTATCAAAACAGTTATAAATTGCAGTGTTCCATGCTTAGCTTGTGGTGCTTTGTGGAGTTTGGATGGGGTTTTGTAGAGATATTTTGAATGTTGTGTGAGTGTGGTGTTTTAGTAAAAGAAGTTGAAGTTGTGACCTAAAATCCCAGGACAGTATTACAAATTGTAGAAGACACTATATTGTTATTGTCTGCTACGCCTGGTGGTGTTTGTAATGAGACATCATCAACGGCACAATTGAAATAGGACCTTTAATCTTTGTGTGATTGTGAGGCAGTTGGTATAGTGGATCCTACTGCACAGGTAAACCTGTACTAATCGGAACTGTACCCTCAGGTCAAGGTTTCATTCGAAGTGATTGTTGACTCTTGTGTGATTGAAAACTGTGAATTCTTTAGTGGAGCAGACAAAGGTTATTTGCATTGTATTTTGTTACAAGTGTTTGCTGCTGAGAAGAGTGTGTGCGTGCAGATTGTAAAGGAGGGTGAGCCACTGCAATTAGCGAGATTGATGTCACAGTGTGCTGTGCTGGTATTGGTTGACTACGTCACAGAGGGTCATGATTAGTTGTTGCTGCTGAACAAGGAATTATGGATAAAGAGTTATTTCCTGTTCCAGAAACAAAATTCTGTGATTATTGATATTTGTTTGAAAGATTAATTGTTTCAAGGTAATAAGAGATTTGTTTAGACGAAATGTGCTAGTACCTACTACAGCGGGAGAAGAGGCACCTCCAGAAGATACCCCAGGTCATTATGTGGCAATAGTCAGTGGTACAAGATCACAGAAAAGGAAGGTGCATTGATGTTTCCATGATCATTGAAAACTTGAAGGGAGTGTCATCCGTGATGAAACCAACTCCTATACCTGCACAGTATGAGGCACTGAACACTTGGGAACATGCTGCTCACGCTAAAGAGAAAAAGAGGTATCAGGGAACAACTTGAAAAGCAGTGTTTACGTATGCAGATGCTAGATTGATGCTGAACAAAACAAAATAGAGAACGGACATGATAGAGGCAGTTAGATTGTACCCAGTCTTAACAAGTGAAGCATGTGAGAGAGAGATGGAAAAGAAAGAGGACAGCAAAGCAAAGGTTGGGAGGTAAACACTGATTCCAGAGATAGCTTTTTAGATACATAATTACTGATGGGGGAAGGTTTAGGATTTCGTACTCCTGCTAACTCAATTGCCTCAAAAGACTGCTGATGTTCTTACTGACCCAAGGGTAGGTCGTTCCCCCTGCCGCTGCAGCTCCTCCAGGTTCCTGAGTTCCTGAGACCCACCTCACAGTAAGTACCCCCCCCTCCCAGCCCCTCGCTCTGCCCCGCGCTACTCACCCTCTCTCCTGCTCCTGCTTCTTTTCTTCTTTTCTTCTTCTCTGTTCTTCTGTTCTTCCTCCTCGCTCCTCGTCTGTAATCTGCTTCTGTACTCTTCTTTCCCCCGTCTTCACTCTTCTTCTCTTCTTCCTCATCTTCTTCTGTGGTCTTCTGCCCTCTGTTCTTCGTTTTTCTGTATCTTCTTCTGTGTTCTTCTGTGTTCTTCTATGTTCTTCTGTGTTCTTCCGGTCTTCCTTTCTTCTCTCCTTCCGGGCTTCTGATCTTCCTTTCTTCTCTCCTTACGGTCTTCTGTTCTTCTGTTCTTCTGTTCTTCTGTTCTTCTTCTCTTCTTGTCTTCTGTTCTTCTTGTCTTCGGCTCTTCTGCCTCCTCCGTCCTCTTCTCCCCGCGCCTGCCCTCCTGCTCCTGCCTCATCCCCCTCCCCCACTCGCATCCCCCTCTCTATCTCTCCTATCTAACCCGTTCACTATCTACCTCCCTCACTCCTCCTATCTACCTATCTCTCTATCTCTCTATCCCACTATCTAACTCCCTCACTCTCCACCTCCTCCTATCTTCCTATCTCTCTATCTATTTCCCTATCTATCGATTTCCCTATCTATTTTCTCTATCTATTTCTCTATCTCTCCCCCCCTCCCTCACCCCCTCTATTACCTATCTTCCTATCCTCTCACTCTACCTCTCACCCTCACCCACCTCTACAACCCCCCCTCCCCTATCTTCTCAACCCTACTCCTATCTTTCTCCCTTATCTCCTAAACCTCCTAACACTCACCCCCCTCCACCCTTAAACCCCCCTCCCCCAGCTCTTCTCACTCTACCTGTCCCCCCCTCCCTCGCGCTTTCCCGCCGCGACCTCCTGCACGCCCCCGTTCCCCAGCTCCCATTCGCCTCCACCTGACCCCTCCTACCTCATATGGCGGCCGCTGCGCCTCCGCGCAGCGGGCGCGCCACTGGCGCGCCAGAGGCAAGCCCGTCTGCGCCCGTCTGCGCCCGTCCGCGCCTGTCCCGCGCCCAGCGCCACGACCCCTGGTCCCCAGCTCTCCCAAGCCCCGCTGACCCGCTACGACCCCACCACCCTCCACGCCCTCAACCCAGGACGCTCCAACACCTGCTTCCAAGCTCACCCCAAACGCACCCATGGACCCTTCGCCTGCAACTCCTGCAAACGCACCTTCCACCACGCAACAACCACGACCACAAGCCCACGCGCCATCAACCACCTCAAGTGCATCCTAGTCAACACTCGCTCCGTCCACAAACACGCCATTGAACTCTGGGACCTCCTGGACTCCATAGCACCGGACGTCGCCTTCATCACGGAGACCTGGATGAACGCCTCCTCGGCCCCTGACATCGCCACTGCCATCCCCGAAGGCTACAAGATCTCCAGAAAAGACCGCACCAACCAGGTAGGAGGAGGTATCGCCATCGTCTTCAAAGACTCCATCAGCGTCACCACCTCCACCGAAGACACCCCTCTCGCCGCTGAACACCTGCATTTTCAGATTCGCACCGATCCGAGGACCACCCTCAGAGGATCCCTCGTCTACCGTCCTCCCGGCCCACGCGCCCCTTTCAGCGACGCCATCGCCGACTTCATCTCCCCGCACGCCCTCGCCTCGCCGGACTACATCCTCCTAGGTGACCTCAACTTCCATCTGGAACAAAACAACGACCCCAACACCACCACCCTGCTCGACAACCTCGCCAACCTCTGCCTCAAACAATTGGTGAACACCGCCACCCACATCGCCGGACACACGCTTGACCCCATCTTCTCCGCCAGCAAACACGTCTTCTTCAGCCACGCCTCCGCCCTACACTGGACCGACCACAGCTGCGTCCACTTCACATTCCGACGCGAGACCCGCCACCTCCGCACCCAACCCATCCCTCGTCGACAGTGGAACAAGATCCCCGAAGAGCAACTCTTCTCCGCACTCGCCGCCAACCAACCCACCCTCACCACCGACCCCAACGACGCAGCCCTCAACCTCACAAACTGGATCTCCAACTGCGCAGACATCCTTGCTCCCCTCAAACGCACGCATCGACAGACCAACACCAAAAAACCTCTCTGGTTCTCTGACACCCTCAAAGAATCAAAGAAAACTTGTCGCGCCCTTGAGAAAGCCTGGCGCAAGGACCGCACCGCTGACAACATGACCGCCCTCAAGAACGCTACCCGCGAACACCACCACCTGATCCGCGCTGCCAAAAGGAACTTTTTCACCGACAGACTGGACAAAAACAGACACAACAGCAGAGAACTCTTCAGCATCGTCAAGGAGTTCTCCAACCCCAGCGCCAACGCGAACGCCGTCACGCCCTCACAGGATCTGTGCGAATCCCTCGCCACTTTCTTCCATCGCAAGATTAGCGACCTCCACGACAGCTTCGGACACCAGACCCAACCATACACCACCGAACCGGCATCCACGGCCATCACCCTCAACAACTGGTCCCACATCAACACGGAAGAAACCAAATCCATCATGAACTCTATCCACTCCGGCGCCCCTTCGGACCCCTGCCCGCACTTCATCTTTAACAAAGCCGACGACATCATCGCCCCGCACCTCCAGACCGTCATCAACTCTTCTTTTTCTTCTGCTACCTTCCCCGAATGCTAGAAACACGCCGAAGTCAACGCCCTACTAAAGAAACCTACGGCTGACCCGAGCGACCTAAAAAACTTCCGCCCCATCTCTCTTCTGCCTTTCCCAGCCAAAGTAATAGAGAAGACCGTCAACAAACAGCTGACCACCTTCCTGGAAGACAACAACTTGCTCGACCCCTCACAAACCGGATTCCGAACCAACCACAGCACTGAAACCGCCCTCATCTCAGTCACTGACGACATCAGAACCCTGATGGACAACGGTGAAACAGTTGCCCTCATTCTGCTCGACCTCTCGGCTGCCTTTGACACCGTCTGTCACCGCACCCTAATCACCCGCCTCCGCTCCACCGGGATCCAAGGCCAGGCCCTGGACTGGATCGCCTCCTTCCTCTCAAACCGTTCCCAAAGAGTTTACCTCCCTCCGTTTCGCTCAGAACCCACCGAGATCATCTGCGGCGTACCCCAAGGCTCATCACTCAGCCCGACACTCTTCAATGTCTACATGAGCCCCCTCGCCAACATTGTATGCAAGCACGACATCATCATCACCTCCTACGCCGACGACACCCAACTTCTACTCTCCCTCACCAAGGACCCCGCCAGCGCCAAGACCAACCTACAAGAGGGTATGAAGGACGTCGCAGATTGGATGAGGCTGAGCCGCCTAAAGCTGAACTCTGAAAAAACGGAAGTCCTCATCCTCGGCAACACCCCGTCCGCCTGGGACGACTCCTGGTGGCCCACGGCCCTCGGCACCGCACCGACCCCCACAGACCACGCCCGCAACCTCGGCTTCATCTTAGACCCTCTTCTCACCATGACCAAGCAAGTCAACGCCGTGTCCTCCGCCTGCTTCCTCACCCTCCGCATGCTCCACAAGATCTTTCGCTGGATCCCCGCCGACACCAGAAAAACCATGACCCACGCCCTCGTCACGAGCCGCCTGGACTACGGCAACACCCTCTACGCCGGGACCACAGCCAAACTCCAAAATCTCCTGCAACGCATTCAAAACGCCTCGGCCCGCCTCATCCTCGACATACCCCGCAGCAGCCACATCTCCGCACACCTGAGACACCTGCATTGGCTCCCTGTCAGCAAAAGGATCACCTTCCGACTTCTCACCCACGCACACAAAGCCCTCTACGACAAGGGACCGGAATACCTCAACAGACGCCTCAGCTTCTACGTCCCCACCCGCCTCCTCCGCTCCTCTGGCCTCGCACTCGCTGCTGTCCCTCGCATCCGCCGCTCCACGGCGGGTGGGAGATCTTTCTCCTTCCTGGCGGCCAAGACCTGGAACTCCCTCCCCACCAGCCTCAGGACCACCCAGGACCACTCCGCTTTCCGGAGACTCCTAAAGACCTGGCTGTTCGAACAGCGATAACCCCCCTTTTTCCCCTAGCGCCTTGAGACCCGCACGGGTGAGTAGCGCGCTTTATAAATGTTAATGATTTGATTTGATACTGCCCCAGTTACTATTGGTCATGTGGTCCCCATGTATAAACCTGGTTTCCCCGGAAAGACAACTTATAATTTGGCTATTCCCGATGCAGAAGGTGCTTCGAGTAGTACTGCAGCAAGTCTTGATATGAGAGGATTTCTTCCTCTAGTCTCAACACACATGAGCTCTCCATGTGTGGCAAGAGCTGATTCAACTTTGAATCTTTGAGGGTGCAGTTCAATAGGTACAAATCAGAGAATGACAACTTCTGGTACGCCCATGTGGAGCTATTTTTAAACTCCAGTAGCGGTGTCCTTGGAGTTGGGAATATGCCTAGGGTTCCTGTGGTGTCATGGAGTCTCAGTGCTAAAGAAATGGATGAGTGGGTGAAGGCTTTTAATACTAATACTCTTTTGAGTGATAGCAGGAGTTTTGAGTTGAGTCAAGGAACGATTCAGTCACCTGGGAGAGAGAGCCTGGTGGATGTGGCTAAACTGAAGTAAGAACTAGATGAGCTGATTAGCGCAAATCTTGAAATTACTCGTTTAGACTTTTACCAAGAAAATGAGCTTGTGTTAGTGTGTAAGGATGCTACCAGATGTGCAGGACATGTTTATGACAAACTGTCTGAGTTGGCTGAAAGATACAAGATAGACTTGAATAAGATCAAAGCATTGCAATGGAGTTACTGCCTATGCTTTAATGAGGAAGGTAAAGACTGTATGAGAAGTTCAGGGATGAAAATCCACATTAAAGAGCTGATTTAGAACAATCGGAAATGGACCGAACTAGATAAGTGGGAAAGTCTATGGAGAAAAAAGAAAGAACCAAAGAAACAGACAGGGGATTCACCTCCTCCTGTAGCAGGAGAAGTGAGTGCATCAAATTTCCCATTGAGAGAAGTGCCTGGTTGAGGTTATGTTCATGTGTCTTGGAGTAGAAGTGATCTTGCATTATTCACTAATGGCTTTCCAAAGATGAGGGAAAAGCCACTTGAGTGGGTCAAGCAAGTTGAGAGATTTGTAAAGATTTCACAAGTGTTGTGAGTTGATTGGATGACTCTGTTTGACATTGAGGTTCAGAGTGACTTGTGGGTGGAATGCAAGGTAGCTATTGAATGGCCTGAGTCAAAACTGCAGAAGAGCCTAGTGATAAAAGGCTCTTTACTGTTGATGATGAAAAAGTATCATTAGGTCATTACATTCTTGAAGTCAAAGGTGTGACCTAAATATATTGATTGGATCAAAATTGACAGAACAACACAAGAACCTACAGAACTTATTCATGCTTATTATGAGAGATTGTTGCAGGTGTTCAAGTGGTATAGTGGAATGGAGATACTTGAGCCCAAGGATATGGGACATTTTGTGTCTAGGTTAGTGACAGGATTGAGACCTGAATTTAGCATGATGATTCAACTGCATTTGAATTGTTGGTAGACAAATCAGTTGATGAGATTCTGAGACAGGCAAAGTACTGCACTGATGAAATAGAGATGAAACAGAAGAAGCTGAAGGAGAAGTTAATGGCTGCTGAGATGATTGCTGCTCAGAGAAGTAGTCAGATCCATCCTTTTGTAGGGAATGTTGGTGCTATGTAAGGTGTGTATCAACAGGGTACTACTACGATGCACAGTAGAGGTTGAGGAGTCTCAATTAACCCTAGTACAGGAATGGATGCGGGTAGCCTGAAGACTACAACTCCTTGTCATTTTTGCAACAAGTTGGGACACTGGAAAAGTAAATGTCTTCTTAACCCAGCCAGTCAGCTCCAGAATTCAGGGTTTGTATAACCCCATATTAACAACTCCGGACAGATGCAAAATGTGCAGAGACAGAGAGTGTAGAATTTCAACGTACCACAAGCTCCAGTAATGCATGTTCCACATCTCAAGATGCCACATCAAAATACTAATGGCCCCACATTG
The DNA here is from genome assembly GCF_031143425.1 of Pleurodeles waltl. NCBI lineage: Eukaryota > Metazoa > Chordata > Amphibia > Caudata > Salamandridae > Pleurodeles > Pleurodeles waltl. The sequence goes on from NC_090449.1 coordinate 731,584,582, forward strand.
AGTTCTAATCAAGCTCCGAACATGAATTCTAATGCATTTCAAGACAATACCCCATTCCAACAGTTCCCTATGTTTGAGACATTTGAGAAATGGTTCTGATCAGACAGCCTGACAGTGCCTGAGGGGGAGGAAGTCTGCATACTTGGCACAGTCTTTGAGGTATCCCAGAGTGGTCCATTCATAGATGGTGAAGTGAGTGGCTATCTTTTGTCATTTCTAGTTGATACTGCCGCAACCCATTCTACTCTGAGAACAGTAGAAGTCCCAAACCTACCCCTCTCAGGAAAATTAAAAAAATTATAGGAGTTGCAAATAAACAAATGACAACACATGGAATGACAGAAATGGCTGTGAGGATAGGGTCAGATGAAGAGAATCACCAATTTTTGGTCTGTGTTTCTAGTCACGTGTGTCATGCCTGCCGCGATCCATTCTCTGGATGCAGCAGGGGTGGAGCACATTCACTCTTGTTCCCTTGGATACACACAAACCATCTTTTAGCTGCCATTTATCTTTTTCCACTGATAAACAGAAGAGGGGAATTGTTCAGGTATTTAGTTACACAAGGAAAATTATATGTACATTAGCATAAAACAGGCAATGTCACTGTCTCCCTCTTTGTCTTTATTTTTCTATTAAGAGGAGTCTTGAATAGTCAGGGGTAGACACTAGCACCACAGCACAGTCTCTGTGGGACACTTGTTTCTTTTCTCTTCCATTACCCTCTTCCCCATCCTCCTTGGTTAGCTTTGACTGTTGTTGGGCTACCTTGGTCGAGGGTGAAGCTGGGAGCCAGCATTGTGTCCTCATCTCACTCCTGCGGGAAAACAAGGTGAGATTTTGACAGAATGCTAAGCCCATGTCAAATTTCTGCCTGAGCAATATGGAGGCACGAGATGTTACCTTATCAGATCTTGCACACATGATAGGTACCATACAAAAAGAGACCCAGGCACTAACCCTGAGAGCTGATACATTACAAAGCATAGGTACTGCTAATCCAGCATCAGGGACCCATTATGGGGGACTCGGGTGGTACATCTTCCATACCCAGTACTCCAGGGACTGGGGGTAGCACAGGGGCTCCAGTAATGCATGTTACTACTCATCCCTCACTTCCTTTTGCACCATCTGAATGGTGCAAAGCGGATCCTGTGAAATTTGCTACATTCATAAAGCAATGTCACCTGCATTTTATGTGCAAAGCCTTATGCTTTCCTACAGAGTAGTTCAAGGTAGCTTTTGTATTGTCATATTTAGGGGGCACTGTAGCCACCTGGGCCATTCCAATAGTGGAAAATAGCGACACTTTGCTACATCCTTATAATGCTTTCAAATCTGAGCTGAAGAGAATATTTGATCATCATACCTTTATGCAATCAGTTTATTCAGAGTTACTGAATTTATGACAAGGCAATATAGATCTAATGACATACATTTCCAATTTCAACAGAATAGTTGCAGAAGCAGGATGGCCAGAAGCCAAAGGCAGATCTCAATTTTATAGAAGTTTAAGAAATGAGTTGAAAGATCTTCTGGCCCAAGTTGTCAATCCTTCCAAATCCTGCAGTGACGTAATTGATCTAGTAGTAAAACTGGACCATAGACTCAATGAAAGGCGTAGAGATAGAGTACACTCTGATATTAGGGTACTCATGTGTAAAGACAGGAAATCAGAACCTGAAAAGTCTACAGGCGAAAACTAATGCCCTTGAAACCTGTTGAGACTAGTGTTTCTGGTAGTACTGATCTTACAGTCTCTAAAACTTTTAAACAAATCACTTCCTTGCAAACTCCTCATTTTTTTAAATTTACACTCATACATTATGGGAAGAACAGTTATCTGATATCCACATCATGATTGATTCTGCTGCAACTGGGAAGTTTATGGATTTAGTGTTGGCCCATCACTTAAGTATTCCTACCTTGACCAAACATACCATAGAAGATGTAAAAACCATTGATGGAACCGCCATCAAGTCAGGTCCCATGACTCATTCCACCATGGATCACTGCTTGATCATGCAAGATTCCCATAAGGAATTTGTGCGATTTGGTTGAATTACCCTCTGATATGATCTCTTTATTAAAAGTTGTAAACAAATGAATGAGGCTCAAATGAAAGCAGTTGCGACAGTAGAAACTACTTTATTAATCTTAGTTACCATGACTTTGCAAAAGTATTTGACAAAACAAATACCGCCCTTCTTTCTCCCTGACCATATGACTGCCAGATTGACTTGGTGCCTGGGGTTCACATTTCATGTAGCAGCAGGATATATGCCTTGACAGAAAAAGAAAATTTGCATCTCCATAAATTCCTTGATGAAGTGGTAAGTATAGGTTTTAGTAGGTCTTCACGTTCTCCAGCTTCTTCCCCTCTATTTTTTGTACCAAAGAAAGAAGGAGGTCTTAGTGCTTGCATATACTATAGAGCCCTCAAAAATATTATGATAAAAAATTGTTACTCCTTGCCTTTAATACACACATTACTCAACCAAGTTAAAAGTGCCAAGATTTTCACCAAGCTGAAAATAACAGGGGCATACCATTTGGTTTGGGTGCTGCAGGGAACGAATGGAAAACAGCTTTTTGTATGAAGTTTGAGTGGTATGGGTACTTGGTCATGCCTTTCGGCTTCTCTAATGCTACAGTTGCCTTTTAACTCTTTATCAACAAAGTTGTGGGGGAATATCTAAACATTTTGGCCATTGCTTATGTCGATGGCATCTTGATCTTCTCCTCTTCTATTCCAGAACACAAAAAACAGGTCAGAGTTGTTTTGGAAAGGTTGAAGGAAAATAAACTATTGTTCACGTTAGAAAAGTATGAATTCCAGGTCCCTTCTGTTTCCTTCTTGGGGTATGTGTTGTCAACAAAGGGAGTTAGCATGGACCTACAGAAAGTGATGGCTGTTACTCAATGGAAATGTCCTCATTCAGTTAAGGAAGTGCAGAGCTTTCTGGGATGTGCACATTTTTACCATTGTTTCATTAACCATTTTTCTACTTTAGCTTCACCCATTACTCGATTGCTGCATAAGGTTGTGTTCCAGTGGAATGAGGAAGCAGAAAAGGCCTTTCAACAACTTAAGGCAGCTTTCAATATCACTCCTATCCTACAACATCCAGATCCCACCTAATCTTTCATTGTAGAAGCAGATGCATCAAAGGTAGCAGTGGGTGGGAGTGTTATCACAAAGAGATAAAGAAACTGCCAATTTACACCCTGTTGCATTCTATTCACATAATCTGAGTCCCATAGAAAGAAATACTCAGTTGTGGATAGGGAACTATTGTCTATCAAAAAGGCCTTTGGTGGGTGGTGTCATTATTTGTTTGGTGCTCTCCATACTGTTACCATCTTGACAGATCACAGAAATCTGAAGTTTTTGAAGTCTGCATGTGCATTGTCTATGAGACAATTATACTGGGCACAATTCTTTAACGATTTTGATTTAGTTATGCTCTCTCACACTTGGGATATGAGATTCTAGAAATGCCAAATAACTATCCACCCATAATTCCAGGTGAATAGATTCTAGGGGCTCTTTACTCAGAAGAACAGTCCTCTCAGAAAGTGTTACATGCACAGAAATCAAAAGAAGCTGAAGCGATTGCTCATACACATGTAACATGCTTGCAACAACAAGCCTTAGAATGGTGTCACTCACATATAGTCATTGGACATCCAGGAGAAAAAACATCTCTAGGTCTGCTTAAAAGATATTTCTGGTGGCGTACCCTTCCTATGGATTCTAAACAGTATGTACAGAAATGCAGCATATGTGCACAAAGCAAAAGCTCTCATCAGATACCCACAGGGATATTGACATCTTTACCCACTCCTCCTGCTCCTTGGTATACTATTTCTATGGATGTCATTGTGGAAGTGCCAAAAACCAAGCAAGGTTTTACTACAATTGTAGTTGCTGTGCATCTGTTGAACAAAATGTTCCATTTCATTCCCATGAAAGAGGTACCTAACTCTAAAGAACTATCTACTGTTTTTCTACAGAACATTGTACAGCTTTCATGGTCTTCCATCTGTCGTTGTTTCTAATCGGGGATCTAATCGGGGTTCTCAATTTGTCTCTAAATTCTAGAAGGGGGTTGCGTGACACCTTGAAAATCAATATTCAATTGTCTCCTAACCACCACCCGCAGAGAATATTCCTCTGGCACAGGAATTCCAGAGGCACAGCATTCCTGTGCAGGAATTAGTGGCTCACATACATGACATACAGCACAGGAGAATCTAGACAAATCTAAGGAGGTCCACAAAACAAATATGCTAATCTACACCGTCAACCTGGTTCTGATTACGCTATGCTATGGCTATCAACCCAAAACATTGCCTTGAAAGGATCATGCAATTTCAAGTTTTGTTTCATCAGTCCCTACAAAATCGTTAAAGAAGCCAACCCTGTTGCTGTGAAACTGGATTTGCCTTCCACATTACAGATTCATCCTGTTTCACATCTCGCTGCTGAAACCTGTTGTGCCTGGTACACAGCATCTGGCGAAATCCTTGCCATTGGTGGTGGATGATGCATTTGTGTTTGAGGTAGAGGCTATACTGGTCTCCAGAAGGGTTCACGTAGGCTAGAGTATCTTCTGCATTTTAAAAGATACGGTCTGAAGTCTGTAAATGGGAACCTGCAGGTCATCTCCATGTCTCCAGTTTGCTTCAATAGTTCAATAGACAGTTTCCTGACAAGCCAAAACTGGTTGGGGGTTATATTGGGGGGGGGGGGTACTGTAATGCATGTTGCCATCTGTTCCCTGGATGCAGCAGAGGTGGAGCACGTCTAATGTAAACAGGCATAGACAGACAGAAAGTTGCTTGGTGTTCTAGTTGTTCACTGCCTGCAGCTCTCTACTGTCGTTTTCACTTTCCTTCCTTCGGGGTTCCCTGCACACTCCTTCAGTGTCCTCGGTGGTTCCTCGTCGGGTCCCTCGCATTTTGTATGCTTCATCAGATTCCTCTCTCAGTTGCTCCTGCTGTTCATGTCTGGATATCATGAAAAGTAAAAGAAGAAATATGTTATATCATCTACGCTCTGCAAATACCAAACTGGGGGTTATGTGCTCCGTGTGCTCACATGTTTAAAAAGTGATAACAGAAATATATTTATCTGACCTTGCATCTTGCTTGTGGATTCTGTATTATAAACTTTAGTCTCTGATGGCTTACCTAAGAGGATAAAGATACACATTGTTTTCATATCTGTACACTTTTTAATGCTCTTTATTTTTTGCTTCTTGACTTATGAGTAGAAATAAATACATTTAGGAATGTATGTTGTGTACTTTTTTTTAATTTCTTTCTTTTGTCTAAATTTCTAGTCAGTATTTTTGAGACTTCCTAGAAAAAGGATCAGTACAATTTTAGGTATGCTTTACTATAGGAAGTACATGCTCTAATCCCTCCTGTTGTTCCATACCATATATACATGCACTCTCTCTATTGCTCCCCTAGATACACACAAACCATCTTTTAGCTGCCATCTATCTTTTCCCACTGATAAACAGAAAAGGGGAATAGTTCAGGTATTTAGTTACACATAGAAAAGTATACGTACATTAATACTCGCCAAAAAGGTGACATCACTGACTCCCTCTTTGTCTTTATTTTTCTATTAGGAGTCTTCAATAGCTGGAGGTAGACACTAGCACCACAGCAAGTCTCTGTGGGACGCTTGTTTCTTTTCTCTTCCATCCACTTCTTCCCCATCTGCCTTGGTTAGCTTTGACTGTTGTTGGGCTACCTTGGTCGGGGGTGAAGTTGGGGGCCAGCATTGTGCTCTCCTCTCATTCCTGCAATAAAACAAGGTGAGATTTTGAGCCAGTGAGTCCCTTGGGAAGAGACCTGCTTTGCAAGCTAAACTTTGTCATCTACTGTACGCCAAAAGGCATAGAGATGCAAACGCATTATGAGGATCTCCGCTTCAAACTGATGAGTGATGGTTCTTACACTACATTGTTTACTATGCTGACCATAAATGATTTACTGCCAGACCTTAAAGATGCAGGTTTGGGATTTTTCAGTAAAGACATCGGGTTGATCAAAGGTGTTGAACCCATCTGAATCACGGTGAAGCCAAATGCTGAATACCCGAGATAACCCCAATATCATTTGACACCTGAAACAATTGCTGGCATTACTCAAGTCATTGAATCTCTGATCCAACAAGGAATCCTGAAGGAGATTATGGGGAGGGCATGAAATTCACCCATAATGGGCTTATAGAAGCCAAACGGGAAATATGGCATTGTTCATGATTTGCGAAAAGTGGACAATATTGTTGTTCCCTGTTGTCCTGTGTTATCGAATCCTACTGTGATTTTGTTTCAGATTCCATGTAAGGCTGAGTGGTTCATAGTTTTTGATTTGTGCCAAGATTTCTTTTCAATACCGCTGCATGGGAACAGGCAGTTTCTCTTCTTATTTTGGTTTGGCATTCGTTTTTGGCATGGTGCCGAGTCCCACAAGGGTATACCGAGAGTCCATCCATCTAACCAGATTCTTATGAAGAATTTGGAGTCCCTACTTATGCTTGCATCTCAGTCCTACTCCAATATATTGATGACTTACTAGTGGCGAAGAACACTCAATAAGCCTGTAAATAAGATACCATTGCGCTGTTGAACCTCCTAGCTGAGAATGGACATAAATGGGGTCATTATGACCACGGAGGTCAGCGTACATATGGAGGAAAGTACCGCCAACAGGCTGGTGGTACTTTTCTCCATATTATGACATTGGCGGTTTGGCTAAAGCCAAATCGCCAATGTACTACACCGACAGCCACGGCGGCAACGACTGCTGGGCTGGAGACTTCACTCTCCAGTCCGGCGGCCGTCACTTGCCCGCCTGCGGGATTATGACCCCACCTACCGCCATGGTTTTCGTGACATCCTTACCGCCACGAAAACCCTGTCACTCATAGGGTCTTCCCCGCCCCCCTCCCCATCCACAGCCTTCCCCCCACCCCCCTTCCTCTCCAGACCCCCCATACACGCCCCTCCCTTCACACACGCACACACACATACAAACACCCATTCCAACATTCATCCACGCATGCATACATCCATTCACACACAAATCCACACACACTCACATACATAGACGCACACACGCACACAAGCATTCACTCAACTCAACAGACACGCACTCACACATCCATACATGCACACACACAACACGTAACACACACCTGCATACACGCACCCACAAACATTCATATACACACCCACACACACACACAACACCCTCTACCCCCTTCCCCTGTTTGAGCACCCGACTTACCTGTAGTCAGGGGGTCCTACGGCAGGAGACGGGATGGGGCGCTGCTGCCAGCAGCAGCATCCACAAGCAGAGCACCGCCAGGCTGTATTATTCTCATAATATGTCCAACGGCGGTCTACTGGCGTGCCGCTGCTGCTGGCAGCAGCACCACCTTACCGCCATCCGCCGGCATGGCCACAGCTGGATTTCCGCCATCCTTCTGACAGAAATCCGGCTGTGGTCCTAATCCGGCAGACGGCTGGTAGCCGCGGCGACGGTCTTTTGGCAGCCATCGCCGCGGCTGTAGGCAGTTTTTACCACTGGGGTCTTAATGACCCCCAAAATGCCCCTAGGCAAGTTGCAATACTGTCAGAAATAGATGGTTCTGAATCTCAGACATCACATTCAGAAAGGAGTAAGGAAAGTGTCACAAGAGAAGATTTCGACAACTGTGAAAATTAATCCGCCAACTACACAGAGAGAAGTCAGGATGTTTTTGGGACTGGTGGGCTATTGTCACCAGTGGATACTCAAGTTTTCCCTAGAGGGCCAAGCTTTTGTAGAGGCTGACACACAAGGATGTATCTGATCGGGTACCCTGGGATAACAATTGCTTGATTGCCTTCCTAGAGCTGAAAGAAAGTCTTTGTAATGCCACAGCACTGGGAATGCCTGATTACAATAAGTCATTTGCACTTTTCTGCAGTGAGAGGTAGGGCTGTGCTCTCTGAGTGCTTACACAGTTACACAGAAATGCCAGAAGGCCTGTAGCCTATTTCTCTGCTACTTTTAATCCCATAACTTCTGTGCTGTCAGGCTGCCTTAAAGCAGTGGCGGCCATTAGTCTCAGCAAAGAGATGTGTGAAAACATAGTCATGGGTCACTCACTACCGGTTTATGTTCCTTACTCTGTCAAACTGTTAAAGGATTAGAACCTAGCATTTGACAAGTAGCCGCCTTACTAAGTATGAACAAACCATGGACGCGCGCTGGTGGTGCCGGGAGCCGTGACGTTGGGGCAGGAGCCCTTTAAATTTACTTTGCGCTCCCGCCGTCGCGGGACGCGTGCGGGCCAAGGGTGGGCCCGTCCTTCGCCCATCAGCGCCCGGAAGAGGCTGGGCTGGGCCACACTCCTAAATTTTTTGTTTTTTTGCATTGTGCCGACCAGGAGGGCTGAGTAAGTGTTTTTCTTTTTTTTTCTCTTTCTTTCTCTTCCCTATTTGTCATGGGAAAGCGCAAGGTTCGCCCTAGTCCTGACCTGGCTATAGCCAAACCTAAAAGCTCTAAATCCAACAGAGTAACGCAAATTCATTCCATGCGTTTCCAGAGAAATTGATAACTATATTGAGGAAGTGGAATCCATCCTTAAGGAAAAAGAGGGCAATGCCCGTAAGAAACTGAAATCAGTATCTTTACTTCCATTTTTAATAACCGGCTCCACTAAATCTACTGATACACAGCCTCAGAAAACTTCACCTCATGTTGCTGTCTCTCCCAGCCCGACTGGTTTGGCTAATTCTTCACTTTCGCCTGGCATTGGTCACAATTTGGATACAATCCCTTCTGTTTCCATTATCAATGAGATTCCATGGACACATCGTTTTTTCGATTTTGGACCAACCAGAATTGGCGAGTGCTATACAGCCTTTGCTTTCTGTGCCTTCTAAATCTATTTTTGATCCACCTAGTGACGATGTCTTAGCTCTGATATCTAGTCTAAAGCATGAAGTCGGGGAATTGAAGAGTCTTTTATTTGAGGTCCTCAAACTTGTAAAAAAATCTGACCTAACTCCTCAGTGTATCCCGAATCCAGTCATAGCACAAGTTTCTTGGCCATTGGTCCCTGTTGCTTCACCAGTAGTCCCCCCATTGCTACGGGAATCAGTCAAAGGCTCTAGCCATAGACATCAATATGGAAATCATTTGACCTCAGTTCAAGCAAATTCGCCATCTTTTTCTTTAAATTCGGGTCAATCTGTGGCCCATTCTATTCGTGTACCCAACCGAAATTGCATTGACATGTGTAATGTCCCTCGACTTTCACTTCACACGAGGGAAGATACTTCTTTTATTAACAAGGTGTCGTATTGGATTCGCCACACTAGGGGTTGTGGCTCTATCATCCACGCGGATATTGTCTTTGCTTCTCGTGTGCGAGGCCATGGTGGACGGGACATTATTAAACTTCATCTCGCCAGCCCCGCTTTAGTTAAGGGGATTTTGCAGATGGAAGCTCGTAATTTATTAAGATCTGACTCTGACATATTTTTTTAGAGAAAGTTTGCCTGCTATGGGTCACGAGATGATGTCCTTTCGTCCATCTAGAGTCAACCCAATTCCTCGAAATGCCTCTGTTTCAACTGTCTCCCCTGGCTCGTTGCCTTTTCTTGGCGATGGAGCTGCTCTGGTTTGTAACAATAAAGGTACTTTTATACGAGACCCTGTTACCTCAGGGGACACATCAGATGTGGATTGACTACGCCATCCTTATTCTTGCAAAGATAACGCTCCATACGCCCGGGTAGTGTTACCCTCAAGATCTTCATCTGGTTTGGGTGCCAATACTACGAGGGCTTTCCCCTGCATTACTAACGGGATTTCCAATTCAGCTCCTGATGCCGACTCTTGCACGACAGTTTGCAGCATTACAACAAGGAAAATATTGTCCTGGAATGTGGCTGGCATCAAGAGCAAACTATCTGATCTGGACTGGGGGGCTTATGTTGAAACTTTCTCCATATGTATGTTTCAGGAAACTTGGTCTATGGATTGTGCGTTCAGGCAAGGTTATTGTTGTTTTACTAAAAAGGCGATTCAGTCCTCTAGGGGAAGGGCGATTGGGGGTTTATGTACTTGGGTTAAGCTGACTGAGGTGGGTAGGGTAAAGGAAATCACTATCGACTCTTGCGATATTCTTGCAATAGTAATATGGCCTATCACAGGTATTCCGGTGTTATGTATTAATATTTATAATAGGCCAGGCCCTTCTAACCACCAGTCTGGTACCATTCATCTGTTGCACAAATTTTTATCTGACCTTCATTTTAAATACTGTGTTATTATTGCAGGTGATCTCAATGCCCAAATTGAATTCGATTCAGCTTTTGCTGAGTCTATCCAGGCCGAAGATGAAGCATGGAATCTCCCCCCGCTTTTAATCCAACCAGTGTCATGTACTCCCTCCGCTAGGGTTATGCACATAATAGACCTTGTAGTAACTTATGGCCTTCGTTTTGGAAATGGCCGATTTTCAAATGACAATTTTAGACCCACCTTCTACAGAGGCCACTATATTAGCACTATGGATTATGTTATTTTTGATCTGCGAGTCTGGCATTTTATAGTCAATGTAGAGGTGGGTTCTCGGTGCACTAGTGACCATGCCCCCTTACAAATTGAATATAATGCAACTCTTTTCGTAGGGCACACTCCATCTTACCTTTTGGATGCTCCTAATGACTGGCTGGAATTATCCAGCAATAGGCGCGTGCTGAGATGGTCTTCGTTTTTGAAATCCAACCTGATCAAAGATAAGCTCCGTGATCTAGTTTCTTGCCATCAGCTTTTTGATGACTCTATTGTCTTATCTTCTTCAGAAGTTATGTCCTCTCATGCGACTTTTTTCATGGATCTTAAGGAGCTCTTTACTAAACCTCCCTTAACTCAAAACAATTCTTCCTTGCCTAATCGTAAGTGGTTTGATAAGGAGTGTCGGGAGGCGAAGAGCCTTTTGTCCAAAGCTCTAAAGCAAAAGAGCCGGGATGCCATTATACATGCGAGAAGGAACTATGCTTCTACTTGTAAGTCATCTAAACTTAAATATGAGGAAAAATTGTGGGAGTGTTTGGTGGAGGCGGTAGTGCCCGTGATTTTAAACTTTTCTGGACCTTGGTCTCACGTAGAGACCCCGCCCTTTCAATTACTCCTGAATGCCACATTGATGCAGAATCTTGGCTTTCCCATTTTCGGGAACTCTATGGGTCCTGTTCCGACTCGAACAACACTCCTACTGATTCTTCAATGTGTTTTTCTCCTGTGTCGCCTTTTACCCTAAAGGAAACTGAGTTGGCAATCCGTGCTCAAAGAATAGGGAAGGCTCCTGGCTTAGACAGTGTTCCGTCGGACCTGTATAAATCAGATTTACCTGTTTGGACCCGGCACATCAATAGGTTATCGAATATTGTTCTGAGAACTCGATCTTACCCAGATACGTGGAAGGTGGCTATTATTGTCCCTATACATAAAAAAGGAGATATGAGTTCCCCTGGGAACTATAGACCGATTAGTCTATTAGACAACTTGCAAAAAATATTCTCCTTCGAGTTGTTATCCAGATTAAAATACTGGATAACAAAAAAACAGGTTTTAAGCCATCTCCAGGCTGGTTTCCGGGACAAGGTCAGTACCATCGATCAGGTCTTCCGATTTACTACCATCCAGTGGAAGACCGTAGATGTAGACAACGGACATTTATTTGTGGCCTTTGTCGATTTGAAATTAGCGTTTGACCTACTTCCGCGTGCCAAGCTTTGGGAGGCCTTGAGCAATATTGGAGTTCCGGGTTCTCTGATTAATATTATCAAAGACCTTTATTCTGATAACTATGCCAGAGTTCGCTGGGGTTCGGCTGGCGACCTGACCCCAGCCTTTTCTACAACGCGAGGTGTGAGGCAGGGGTGCGTTCTTGCGCCCACCCTATTCCTATTGTTTATTAATGCTTGTATCCCATAGCTCTCAGACTGTCATGGTGACGCCCCGAATCTGGGTGGCCAGAAGTTCCCCTGTCTTTTGTTTGCAGACGACACCCTGCTACTCTCGCGAACTGCCACGGGCCTTTCCAGAGTGCTATTACGATTTTTTGAGTTTTGCAAGGACCATGGGTTGGAAATTAACTCAGCAAAAACTAACTATATGGTCTTTGGGGACAATGGGTGCAAAATGAAGAGACCGGTATACCTAGATGGCGCCCCCTTGGAAAGAGTGGGCACTTTTGACTATTTAGGTATTAAATTGGAAGATTCACATTCTTGGCATGCACACCGCCAGAAATCTTTATTGTGCCTGAAGCAAAGGGCGGGTGGCATCGTAAGATTTGCTTCTAGATCTCCCAAATTTGCAATGTCCCCGCCCTCGAAATATACAAATCTCAAGCCCGGGGTGGGGCCCTATACGGTGCCGACCTTTGGGGCCATTGCAACCTGGTGGTTCTGGCAAGGTCGGAAAATCAATTTTTGAAATCATTATTAAAAGTTCCTTCTAGCACTCCATCTCTGCGTATCCGTATGGATTTAAATCTTTTCTATCCCGCAGATTGCCGCTTTAAGGCCTCTATTATATTGGATCCGGCTTTGGACAACAGCCGCCCTTTTTCCATTTCACTGTGGGCTTCTTAAACTGGTGGGCAGTAACACTATTAGTAAAACGAAATGGTGTGCCTATGTCAAAGAGTCCTTAACCCATCTAGGTTTAGGGTCCTATTGGTTGGACCCACTTTCTATTCCCAAAAATGCTGTGCAGTTATTGAAGGATGCTTTTTGGCATAACGCTCAGATTGTGCAATTTACTAAGATTGCCCCACTGTCTATGTCTGACAATTACTTATCAATTAAATGCCATTACGAATTCGAGCCTTATATGGATATAGCATTATCTCCATTTGCGCGAGCTCTTTTTGTCAGATTCAGAATAGTGTCCCTCCCTCTGTGTTCTCTAACGTACAAATGGCATTGTCCTACTAATAGATTCAAGCTTTGTCCGATGGGCTGCCAACGTGAAAAGTCTATTTCACACGTTCTTTTTTACTGTCATGCATATCACAAACAAAGAGCTTTTTGGATCATCCCGCTCTGCAAATCTATAGGCGCCAGCTCCTATCTTCATGTTGAGAGAATTTTAAAATATGATCCATCTGCCCAGGTAGTTTTACCAGTGGCAAAATTTCTCGAATCAATCTGGAGCCTTAGATTAGCTTTTTAAAGAACAAGACTGGGTAACTAACTTTTAGATCAATGTATGTATATTTATTGACTTTTTGATGTCTGATTTTAGTATTTAATATTAGGATAAAGACACTCTCCTATTTTATTATTGAACACTTATGGGCAGAGGGAATAGGGTCCTTGCTGTGTGGTATATTCCAAATTCAGGAGACGTATACTTCGATCATTTTTGTTTGGATTTTAACTCCCTATTATCGTTTTTAAATTTTTATCGTGCTTATATTTTTAATGTTCTATTAATTTAAAAAAAATCAAAAAAAAATTATGTTTGTTCTGTACTTTTATTTTATGTTTTTACTTACCGAAATAAAGTTACATGATAAATGATAAAAAAATGAACAAACCATACTTGCAACAGAAAATGTGACTGTCAACCACTGCGCTAAATCGTGCAACTCTTTTGCCTATACCAGACGATGAAAATGATGATTGTGAAGTAGAGAATGTCTGTCTTGCTGTCACTGAACTGTGCACCAAGCTGAGGTCTACAAGATGAGTCACATCCTGAGTTTGATTTTGTGCTGTATATTGATGGCTTATGTTTACGAGACAGTGGAGGAAGTCTGAGGGCTGCCTATGCAGTCTGCACAATTTCAGGAGTTGTTGAAGCTTCCTGGCTCCAAGGAATATTTTCTGTAAATGATGCTGAATTGATTGCTCTTACAAGAGTATGCTGTGTCAGACCAGCTGAAAGTGACAATTTTTGCCGGTAGTCAATACAGCTTGGGTACTGTGCATGACTTCGAAATTTATGGTCCCAGAGTGAATTCATGACATCCTCTGGATACCCAATCCGGAAAGGCAAACTAGTGCAAAATCTTCTTAAGGCTTTACAGTTGCCTGAACAGTTTTCAGTGGTCAAGTGCCCTGCACACTGTGGTGGAAATGATCATGTAACTTTGGGCAACAAATTTGCTGATGAGGTCACAAAGTACTGTGCTCAAAATGTATGTTTAATGAAGAGTATACAAACGAGGGAGTGGATGAGACCAATTACAACCTTTTGGTAACAACTGCAGACACCAGGAAAGAGGTAAAGTGGCTTCCGGAAGAGGTGTCAGAGGAGGAACAGCAGAGTTGGGTCAGGGCAGGTTGTGTCAAGAAAGAGGACAATGGAATTTGGGTTTCAATGGATGGAAGGCCGGTGTTGCCTAATGGCTTGTTGCCTCCAATGGCTAGGCATTTCCATGGTCCGGCTCATGTTGGTAGATATGCAATGGTGTGATTGTTAGGCATCATGATTTGATCTGAAGTTCAGGTTGGTGGTTGAAGCGTTGTGTCAAAGATGTGTTTTGTGCCAGCAGAACAATGATGGAAAGGAAATTGCAGTAACACTAAGGCCCTCATTACAACCCTGGTGGTAAATGCCTACCGCCGTGCTGATGGCCACCAACATACCGTGACCACGGCGGTCATCCACTACGGGTATTATGACCCACACTGAGAAATCCGCCACTATACAGACACCCACACAAGTCCGCCACACCAAAGGTCAGTGATAAACTGGCGATAGCCAAACCCACACCGTTACGCCAACAGGAATACGCCCAAAGTATCACGACCCACGAATCACCGCAGCGGTCTTTCAATCGCGGTAAACCATTGGTGGTACACACCGCCGCGCTGAAAATACACACACATGTACAAAACCACACCACATTGGACAATTCAAAATACACACACCTGGCACACATACACACACCACACCCACACCAATAAAAATCGCACACCCACACTACCTACAACCCTTTACAACCCAAAGGATTTGACAACTGAGAGAGAGACAAGGCAGGAGCACCCACTCAATCAGAGGCACAGAACACCATCACCCATACACCATCCACACACCTCACACCACACACCACAACACATCACCCCACACATCACCCCACACATCCTCACACCTACCACTCATACCACATCCATGGCACCCAAAAAGACACACCAGGTTTTCTGAGGAGGAGCTAAGGGTCATGGTGGAGGAAATCATCCGGGTAGAGCCACAGCTATTCGGATCACAGGTGCAGCAGACATCCATTGCCAGGAAGATGGAGCTATGGCAGAGGATCGTAGACAGGGTCAACGCTGTGGGACAGCACCCAAGAATAAGGGATGACATCAGGAAGAGGTGGAACGACCTACGGGGGAAGGTACATTCCATGGTAGCAAGACACCAGATAGCAGCACAGAGGACCTCCTCCCCACAACTAACAACATGGGAGGAGCAAGCCTTGGCAATAATGCATCCTGAGGGCCTGGCAGGAGTAGCAGGAGGACTGGACTCTGGTAAGTCAATTCCCTATTACTATCACCCCCCCTACCTGCATGCCATCACAACCCCCCCTTACCCTCACCCTCACTCTCATCACTCCACCATCTCCCACACACCCCACCATCACAACCCACCCCTCCCACAACCAAGCCCTGCAAGCAACACCAAAGCATGGACACCCATCACAGACCTGCATGGACACCGATCACCAAAGCATGCACACTTGAGACAATCACCTACCCACCAAATCACCACTCACACAAGCCTAAGCTGCCAGGGCAATAACAACCATAGTGGGCAACACACCCATGCACAAGATGGCACACACAGAAAAAATAAAACTGAATTTACATCCCCACCGGTCCCCCACACAACGTCACTGGAGAGGAGGTGCCAGCAACATCCAGTCCCCCACCAGAAGAGGCCCACAGTGATGACAGCAGCTTTGCACGCCTGGATCAGGATGACAAACGCGGCCCATCAGGGACCTCCGGACAGTTACCCAGGCACAGTTCCATACCACCACAGAGCCTCCCCCCTCAGGAAACACCACCACATCACCCACCCAGCGGGCCCATACCACTGTCCCCAGGACACGTCAATCAGTAGTGTGTCCACCAATACAGGGACCCCAGGCCACCCCACAAACACAGGACGATCAGGAACCTGGGGTTAGTGGCAGTGGGCACACGGTCCAGGGGACAGAGGCACAGAACAACAGGGAAGCTGGGAGGACTGCTGTGTGACAGGGGGAGGACAGGCCCAGGGAACCAACTCTCAACAAGGCACTCACCAACATCCTGGGAGCATACCATCATTCCCAGGAGACGATGGACCAGATACAGGAGACCCAGTGGCTGCAGGAGGGACAGTACCTGGGGATCAGGGAGAAGCTGAGGGACATCCACACCACCCTGGTCACCATTGCAGGAGTGCTGGCAGACACATGGCCAACACCATGAGGGAGGCAGTGGCACACCAACGGGCCCCTGACACTAGCCAAACCGATGAACAGCCTGCCATCTCCACTGACGCTAGTGGTCAGGAGGCCCCGCCACTGGAACAACAGGCCATCAGCACCACTCCCCTGCAGAAGGAGAACCACCACACAAACGGTCACTGCGATCCAGGCAGAAGCCAGAGAACATTGCCAAGACCCCCACCAGGAAATAAGACCCTCCTGAATGTCATCCTTGTGTCCCACTCTATCACCGTGTCCACCTTGAACTGCCGGTGCTGTACTTCCTATGCCCCCTTGGACAGTGCACCTGTGATACAAATAGACTGGAACTTTACCCTGGACTCTCCTCCACCACCACCCCAGTCCATTGATTGAATTATGTATACATTTAACAAGCTGTAAACATTGCAATTCAACTGTACAGTAATGTATACATAGGTATGACCTGTAGTTGGCTGCAGTCAACACACCAGGAGCCAGGGTGGGGCACAGATATCTGAAAATAGGCATGCCAAAGGGTACAGTAAGTGGCCATAGTAGAGGGAAAATCAGCCTGCCAGTTACAATATCAAACACAAAACTGTCAATGGAGGTGAAGTTACAGTATCTTACCCATGTGTCACTGGATGTACTGTTGTATGATTGCTGTTCTGTTGTTCTCAGCCTCATCCTCTGCCTCCTCTTCGTCACTGTCCACATTGTCCACTGCTGCCACACGCCCATCTCCAGCCTCATCCTGCTACAGAAAAGGCACCTCGCGGCTTAAGGCAAGGTTGTGCAACCTACAACATGCCACGATGATCTGGCAGACCTTCTTTGGTGAGTAGCACAGGGAACCACCTGTTAGATGGAGGCACCGAAACCTGGCTTTAAGGATGCTGAATAGCATCTCTAAAATCCATCTTGTTCACCAATGTACCTCATTGTAACGTTCCTCTGCCCTTGTCCTGGAATTCCTCACTGGGGTCAGTAGCCAGGAGAGGTTGGGGTAACCAGAGCCACCTGCAAATATCAAGGGATACCTGTTAGCCAAACACTAACCCTTAGGGCCAACCCCATACCCATACACCAACATATATTGGGTGGGTACTATGGGCTCTCCTATTAGCCACACCTGGTGCCTCTGGAGTTGAGCCATCACAAATGGGATGCTGCTATTCCTCAGGATAAAGGCATCATGCACAGAGCCAGGATACTTTGCATTGACATGGGAGATGCACTGGTCCGCCAGGCACACTCTCTGAACATTCATCGAGTGAAAGCTCTTTCGATTTCTGAACACCTGTTCATTTCTCCAGGGGGAGAAATGCAATATGTGTACCATCAATTGCCCCAATAATGTTGGGGATATGTCCCATAAATACAGAAAAGGTGTGGGGTGTAGCTGGAGGAAACTGGACTATTAGGCCCTGATCAGGAAGCGCTAGTTGGGCGCGTATTCTACAGGAAGGGAATAGTTGTGGAAAGTGGCTGTGCCGTTGAGGGAGTTCCCTTTACGGACTAGGTGGTCTCACACACATTATAGTGTCATGCTTCATCATTTGACCACCTAGCCCCACCCAGGTAAGATGATACTACCTGGGCGCACTCAACCTCATTGTTAAAAGAACTGCTGAGGGAGTGCTGAAATTAGATCCAGCTGAATAGTACAGGGGATCCAGATAAAGAATTGGTGAATAACAATAAGATTACCTTACAAATCACCTGTTTCGTTTGGAGATTTTTTTATATAGGTGTTTGTAGGTAAGAATAAAATCCAGGGTAAGGACTCTGTGTATTTACGGTTTTCTAGTTAAAACGGGGGCATGTGTGGGTTTGAGTCACTCCCGACACTCTCCTCTTGTGTTTCAAGGGAATATGTCCCATTGCACAGAAGTCAACTTTCACTGTGGCCAAATCCTCCACCTGGGGGAAAACAATGTAGCTGTGCATGCGTTTCATCAGGGCAGACAACAATCTTGTTAGCACTATTGAGAACATTGGCTGTGACATTCCTGCTGCCAAGACCCCTGTCAATTGGAAAGAACCAGTTGCCAAGAAATGGAGCACAGATGGCACCTTCACAAGAGGGGGGATCCCACTGGGGTGACGGATAGCAGATATCAGGTCTGGCTCCAACTGGGCACACAGCTCTGTGATTGTGGCCCTCTCAAGTCTGTAGGTGAGGATAATGTGCCTGTCCTCCATTGTTGCCAAGTCCACCAGGGGTCTGTACACAGGGGGATGTCGCTATCTCCTATTCATACACAGCGGTTGCAATCTAGGGGGCAAAACGATGAGCATCTGGTCAGTATTCCACATTTCCAAACTGTACACTGCATTGCATGTTGTGACTGAAACAGTATGTTGTTTGATAGGTCTAAACGGTGCCTATGTGTACTGTGACGCAGTTAGGTGCCATGGCCTGCCCCCTCCTGAAATGGCATCTGCCTGTCCTGTGTGGATGGACAGGTGGAAATGAAGTAATGCAGCTGACGTTGTTTGCCGTTGCAGGAGGGGGTCAAGTTCCGCTGTGCAACTCCTCATTGGTTGTCTATGGGCCCTATGGGTTACAGTGGCCAATGGTGATGTACGCCGGTGGTGACGGTACGCACAGCCGTGGACGTGACCGCCATTTTCTATCTGTTCTCTCACTTGCTATCTGACCTTCAACAGGAGAGGACCTACACTGCAAGTGCTGCTGTGACCTGTGTCTAGAACCGACCATGGCTCATGTCACTTGGGAAAGGGCCCCTGCCTTCACCGCTGCGGAGTTGGAGAGACTGGTGGATGGGGTCCTACCCCAGTACCGAATGCTGTATGGGCCTCCATACCAACAGGTGAGTACACTGTGAGCACGATGCATGGTGCATGAATGCTGTGTGTGAGAGCCTCGTGTAAGGGGGGGTTGGTGGAAGGGTCCCGGGCAGCGTACTGCATGTATGGTGGGCAATGTCTGTGCGTAAGGGAATGTGAAGGATATGGTGGGCCATGAGTGTAAGAGGCCGGACGGTATGGATAGTAGGGATACCTTTTTCTATGTTTATTTGTCTGTAGGTCAGCGCCCATCAGAAAAAGGGTATATGGCGTGCCATCGCCAAGTAGGTGCGGACCCTGGGGGTGTATGGCACGTGGAGCAAACACTGTCGCAAACGGTGGGAGAACCTGAGAAGCTGGGCACAGAAGATGGCGGAGGCCCAGCTGGGGGTGACCTCCCAACGAGGACGGGGTGCCCGTCGAACCCTGATCCCCCTGATGTTCTGCATACTGGTGGTGGCCTATCTGGAGCTGGATGGGCGCTTGAGGGCATCACAGCAGCCACAAGGGGGTGAGTACAGTTTCCAGATCTTCAAATTGCGCGTGGTGGGGTGGTCTCCAGGTGGGGGATGTGGGCCTGTGGGTGCCCCAGGCCAGGCAGGACATTGCATGGTAGGTCCCATGTTGGGTAGGGTTCTGATGTGAAAGTCCTCCAACCAAGCTAGTAGGCCTCCTCTACTGAGCAGGGGTCTGTGGGTCTGAGGTATGTTGCTATTGGGCTTATGTATGCCTGTCCTAGGGCTGGTGACTAGCATTGTGACTTGTAGTGCATTGCATAGTGCGTAGGCCTGTTCCCTGTGTGAGTGTGCTGTGTACGCCAACAGTGGTGTTGGTGCAGCCATTGGCCAAGTGTATCCTTTGTCTCTCCCACCTTATTGTTTTGTAACCCTGTCCTTGTGTGCATTAGCATCATCTGGCGGAGGAGCAGAGGCACCGGTGACGGAGGGAGCTGCATCCCACATGGCCCAGGAGGCCGAATCCACTGATGGTGATGGCACCAGTGGGACAGAGGGCGATGGGAGCACCACAGCAGAGACAGGAGGGGACAGTTCTGACAGTGATACCTTCTCTGATGGAAGCTCCCTGGTGGTGGTGGACACCTCTGTGGCCACCCCAATTACAGGTACATCCACCACCCCCTTTACCAGCACCGCCCTCCCAGCAGCCCAGTAGCCCCTCAGCGAGTTTCCAATTCCCGCTCACCCAGGAGGGTGGGCATCTCCGTCGCCCCAGGCACCTCAGGCCCTGCCCCAGTTAGCTGTGTTGACCTGAGTGGGGAGGCTATTGACCTCCTGCGATCCATCTCTGTTGGGCAGTCAACCATAGTGAATGCCATCCAGGGGCTGGCAGGCCATTTACAACAAACAAATTCATTCCTGGAGGGTATTCACTCTGGCATGGCAGCCCAACAGAGATCAATCCAGGCTCTGGCCTCCTCCCTGATGGCAGCCATTGTCCCTGTCTCTAGCCTCCCCCTCCAACTTCATCTACCCAGTCCCATTCCCCTGAACCCCAACCTATCCCAAGCACACATTCAGACCAGCATGCACCCAAGACAACACACAGGAGTTTCTCAGGCAAACACAAGCACCACACATCATCCCACAGGCACTCACATGAACACCATTCAGAATCAGACACACCAACATCCACTGCCTCCACTGTGTCCCCCTCCTCGTCTACCACCCTCCAAGTAGCGTCTACACTCACCACTGCATGCACTAAATCCTCATCCACTATCTCCATCACCATCACGCCTATCACTACACACCCCTCACAGGCAGTCACCACCCCACATCCATGCACACATCCCCTGTGTTATCTCCCACTGTGTCTGTTCCCCCTCCTCCCAAAGTACACAAACGCAAGCACTCAGACACCCAACAGCCACCTACCTCAAAACAGCATCCAGCTCATGTACCTGTCAGGAATCCCAAAGGTACCCCCTGCATTGTATGTCAGCATCTCCAGGAATTAGGGTTAAATCATATCTCTCTTCTTGGTTAAACCTTCATGTTTCTAAGTAAACATAATGTGCTGTGTTACACAATTGGTATTATCAATGCTTGTTTTACCAATGCTTGTTTGCTAATGAGAGCAGGTGTAGACATGTGCTTCTAATTGGGTGTGGTGTAGACATGTGCTTTTAATTCGATGTGGTGACTCATCCACATGTGGAAACTCAACTGCTTTCCTGATTGGCTATAAATAGAAGAGTGAAGCATGTCTCCCTGCTTAGCTTTGTTTTGCTTCCCGATCTCAGCATCTGATTTGGCAGTCCAGCCCCCGTTGTCAACCTCGTATTCAGGATTTTTGAAGCAATTATTTTCTTTGTTCCTGTACCAGCTGACACCAGGCATTCCTCAAGCACTCCGGAAAAGACTGCAGCTAAGTGACTAGTATTCTCCAGGGAGTTTGTTCTTAGAGTGAATTTTCTTCCTCTAATAGCAGAACTCTTCGATTTAAATTGCATCATTCATACCTGTGTTTCAGGTTTAAGGAATTTGCTTTTGAAGGGTTCTTCACACACACAGTGAAACCAAACCAAATTATGCCACCCTAACTGTTTAAACCCAGAGTGGACATTTGTATTTCTTGGATTGTTTTTGTTCCTTTTATTTTAACCCTGTGCATGCAGGAAAGTTATATGTGATATAATTAATGCCCTTGTTTGTCTTTCTTGTGCATGATAAGTGCAACCACAGTTCTAATTGTAAGGTCCAACAGTGAATCTTTGTGAAGCCAGCCCTGGTGTCGCAGTACTTATTGTTATGATACTCAGTTTGGGTTTTTGGTAATGCAGTGTTAGTAATTGTGCCAACAGTTATTATTATCCAAGAAAAGTGCTGGAGCATCCTGGTGTTCTTCTACCACTCCCGTGCCCATATCAGAAAGAGAGATTCAGTTTCAAGGAAGGTGAGTGCATTAACTCTACTATCACTCTGTCAACAACGACCTGCCCCTCAAAGATACAGGGTTTGTGGCTGGACCGGCAAGATGTGGCAGTGTTTTGTCTCGTTCTCTTCCACTCCCCCTTTCCTTTTGGGACACCTGCCGGGGTTTCCGTGTCCACCAGGAAGTGCCGAGAGGTGTTCCAGGAGGTCAGGGGGCATACCATCACCCCTGCAGACATCCTGCTTTTCAGGTGAGTGGCCCTGTCTCGACAGTACCTGCACCCAAACACAGTAGACTGACACCTCCTACAACCACTCCCTCCTCCTCCACTCCCAGACCTTCACCCTCTTCCTGCCCCAGTGTCCCTAAGAAGCTCTTCCTCTCCGCCATTGACCTCTTCCCTAGCCTTCCCCCGTCCTTCACGTCGGGCTAGGGTGGTCAGAACTCAGGCTAGCACCTCAGCCACCCAGTCCACGGCCACAATAGTGTCGGCAGCTACTGCAGGTTGGAGAGGCTTCAGTGAACCAGCCATAGCCACAGACAGTGTGCCTGCACCAGCTGCCAAAGGAAAGGACAAGGAGGCACAACCAGCTGTGAAGGGCAAGGGCAAGGAGGCACCACCAGCTGTCAAGGGCAAGGATGCACCACCAGCTGTGAAGGGCAAGGACAAGGGGCTGCCCCTGCAGGCAGGATAGTCAGAAGGGCTGGTGCAAGGACTGAATCTGGGCCCCCACCACCAACCATGGCGGTTCAGCCGTCCGAGGCTACAGGGGAAGGGCTGGAGCCTTCCCCCACCACTGGCATTCCCAATACCAGCACTGCCACCAGCATCACTGCCTGCAGCAGTGCCAGCAGCAGCAGCCCCAGTGGGCAGCTGTCCGAGGCTGTAGGGGATGCGCTGGAGCCTCCCCCCACCACTGCTAGCACCGCCAGCATCCCCAGTGGGCAGCCGTCTGAGGCTGCAGGGGACGGGCAGGAGCCTCCCCCCACCACTGGCATCCCCGACACCAGCCCCGCCACTGCCACCAATGAGCAGCCGTCACCGCCGGTGGGCAGTGTGTAGTCCTGCCTCCATGGACTGTAGTGCATCCTGACCCCTGCTACTCCTGTGGATGTGAGACCCAGGTGAGAGACTGTGACCTGGCACTCCCCATGTGCTGCATCACAGGGCATAAAGACCCGTCCAGAACCAGTGGAAGAAAGCATCCGCTCACCTCCTCCTTGCCAGGATGAAGCACACTGGGCATAAAGCCCCCTCCAGAACCAGTGGAAGAAGGCATCCACTCACCCCCTCCTTGCCAGGATGAAGCACACTGGGCACAATGCCCCCTCCAGAACCAGTAGAAGAAGGCATCCACTCACCCCCTCCTTGCCAGGATGAAGCACACTGGGCACAATGCCCCCTCCAGAACCAGTGGAGAAGCCATCCACTTGAGAGACTGTGGCCTTGTACTCCCCAGGACCAAGCAGTGGGCAAACCACCCACTAGAGAGACTGTGGCTTTGCACTCCCCAGGACCAAGCAGTGGGCATACCACCCACTAGAGAGACTGTGGCCTTGCACTCCCCAGGACCAAGCAGTGGGCATACCATCCACTTGAGAGACTATGGCTTTGCACTCCCCAGGACCAAGCAGTGGGCAAACCACCCACTGGAGAGACTGGCTTTGCACATCCCAGGACCAAGCAGTGGGCAAACCACCCACTGGAGAGACTGTGGCCTTGCACTCCCCAGGACCAAGCAGTGGGCAAACCACTCACTAGAGATACTGTGGCTTTGCACTCCCCAGGACCAAGCAGTGTGGCCTTGCACTCCCCAGGACCAAGCAGTGGGCAAAGCACTGACTAGAGAACTGTGGCCCTGCACCCTCCAGGACCAAGCAGTGGGCAAACCACCCACTAGAGAGACTGTGGCTTTGCACTCCCCAGGACCAAGCAGTGGGCAGACCACCCACTTGAGAGATTGTGGCTTTGCACTCCCCAAGACAGTGTGATGGGCATGTAGCCCCCTCCAGGACCAGTGGTGTTGTTCCATCTTTCGGCTGAGGTGGCCCCCTCATTCCCCGTCCCCCTGAGGTGCCTGTGTATTTTCGACCTGATGCCCCTGCAGTGCTCTCTCCATGTTGTTGCAGGAGTCAAGTGGGGCCTTGGCCTATGTGATGTGGCTCTGTGGCCCACGGACATTGTAGACTGGGCAGTCTCCCTCCATTTGTATATACGTATATACTGTTTTGATTTTGAAGGATGTATTTCTAGTATTTTATCTTATTACACTCACTTTAATCAATTCCTTTTGTCCTTGCATTATTCCTGAGGGGTACCGGGTGGATATGTAATGTTTGTGCATCTGTTTGTGTATATGGTGTTGGGAGTGAACGTGGGGGTCTTGCGTGTGTGTCACTCTCTTTTTCCTCCCCCCTCCTGTGTGTGCTAGGCGGCAGTACTCACCGTGGTCGTCTTCACCGGCTTTGGTATTCATGGTGAAGGAGATAGTCAAGCATGGGGAACACCTACAGCTCGGGCTCGATGGCGGCGTGGTTCTTCCTTGAGTCTCCAGGGGAGAGTTGTTTCCCTTCTGTGCACTGTTTCCGCTGTGCTTTTGATGTCGTTGGTACCGCCCACAGAAGAAGTGGCAGATAGGCCTGTTGTAATAGTGTGGGTGGTACATTGGCCCTCATTACAACCCTGGCGGTCGGTGTTAAAGCCGCGGCAAGACCGCCAACAGGCCGGCGGTAAAAAATGGAATCACGACCATGGCGGAAACCGCCAACATAGACAGCCACTTTAACACTCCGACCGCCACGGCGGTACAAACAAACACAGCGGCGGTAACCGCCAACAGACAGGCGGAAGACAATGTACTGCCCACACTATTATGACAGGCCAATCCACCACCTTTTCCGGGGCGGATTCAACGTGAACAAAAAAAAGGCGGAAACAGTACTTGGAAGGGAAAACACTCACCTCTACACAACCCACGAGGAACCAGGATGCCATGGAGCCTGAACTCCAAATATTCCCTGCAATAGTATTCCTGCTCCTCTACCAGGAGCACGAAAGACGGCGGCGACAACCACGGTGAGTACTGCACCTACAACACAGGGGAGGGGGGAGGGAAAAGAGAGTGACACACACACGCAACACCCCCACCCCCACCCACAACAACATACACACAAATACATGCTGCAACATTACATTTACACCCCCAACCCCCTTTCAAGAACGCAAGGACAAAAGGAAATGAGTTGAAGGATTGTAATCAATAAAAATCCATTAGTCAAAACTTTATATATAGTATAAACAATTATGTACACCAACCAATCAAGTCCGGGTAGTGCCCATTCATTGTCCGTGGACCACTGGGCCAAAATGCATGGGTGAGGCCCACACTAGATACCAGACTCGAAACGGAGAGAACACTGCTGGGGCATCAGATCGAAATGAAACAGGCACCTGAGGGGGAAGGGAATGGGGGGCACCTCAGGCAGATGTGTGCACAACGCCAGCTCCACAAGGGGGCTCCATGCCCATTGATGTATCCTGGGGAGTGCAAAGCCACAGTCTCTCAAGTCTCTCCAGTGGGTGGGTTGCCCACTGCTTTATGCTGAGGAGTGCAAAGCCACAGTCTCTCAAGTCTTGTCAGTGGACAGTTTGCCCACTGCTTTATCCTGGGGAGTGCAAAGCCACAGTCTCTCAAGTCTCTCCAGTGGGTGGGTTGCCCACTGCTTTATCCTGGGGAGTGCAAAGCCACAGTCTCTCAAGTCTCTCCAGTGGGTGGTTTGCCCACTGCTTTATCCTGGGGAGTGCAAAGCCACAGTCTTTCAAGTCTCTCCAGTGGGTGAGTTGCCCACTGCTTTATCCTGGGGAGTGCAAAGCCATAGTTTCTCAAGTATTTTCAGTGGGTGGTTTGCCCACTATTTTATCCTGGGGAGTGCAAAGCCACAGTCTCTCAAGTCTTTTCAGTGGGTGGTTTGCCCACTGCTTTATCCTGGGGAGTGCAAAGCCACAGTCTCTCAAGTCTTTCCAGTGGGTGGGTTGCCCACTGCTTTATCCTGGGGAGTGCAAAGCCACAGTATCACAAGTGGATGCCTTTCTCCACTGGTTCTGGAGGGGGCTTTGTGCCCGGAGTGCTTCATCCTGCCAAGGACTGAGGTAGTGTATGTGATTCTCCACTGGTTCTGGAGGGGGCTTTCTGCCCAGAGTGCTTCATCCTGCCAAGGACTGAGGTAGTGGATGTGATTCTCCACTGGTTCTGGAGGGGGCTTCGTGCCCAGATTGCTTCATCCTATCAAGGACTGAGGTAGTGGATGTGATTCTCCACTGGTTCTGGAGGGGGCTTTGTGCCCAGAGTGCTTCATCCTGCCAAGGACTGAGGAAGTGGATGCCTTTCTCCACTGGTTCTGGAGGAGGCTTTGTGCCAAGAGTGCTTCCTCCTGCCAAGGACTGAGGTACTGGATGCCTTTCTCCACTGGTTCTGGAGGGGGCTTTGTGCCCAGAGTGCTTCATCCTGCCAAGGACTCAGGTAGTGAATGTGACACTCCACTGATGTTGGTGCAACATGCAAACTGCCCATGCTCCTGGAACTGACCACCAGCTTCGTACGACTGACCACTGGGGATGGCAGCCATGTTTGCAGTGGTGCCACTGGCTCAGGATGTTGCGGGGCAGCTGGCGGTGCTGGCGGTGGTGTCAGTGGCGGCAGTGCCGGTGGCGGGCTCATTGACGGAGGTGCTGGCGAAGGGCCCAGTGTTTGGGGGGCTGGCGGCGGTGTCAGTAGCAGCGGTGCTGGTGGCGGGCTCACTGACTGCGGTGCTGGTGGTGGTGTCAGTAGCGGCGGTGCTGGTTGCGGGCTCACTGACAGCGGTGCTGGTGAAGGGCTCAATATCTGGGGTGCTGGCGGCGGTGTCAGTAGCGGCAGTGCTGGTGGAGGGCTCACTGACGGCAGTGCTGGTGAAGGGCTCAGTGTCTGGGGTGCTGGCGGCAGTGTCTGTGGTGGCGGTGCCGGTCTTGTCCGCCGTACAGTTTAGTGTGGACCTGCCTTTGATTTTCAGGCCCTTCCCCACCTTGGATGGTGGCGCAGCTGTCTTGCCACTTTCAAATTTTGTCTTGACTAAGCCCTTGGTAGCAGTGGTTTTGTCCTTCTCCCTATGGGATGTGGGCAACTTTTTCTGTTTTGGAGGTGGTGGAATGTCCTTGCCCTCGCTTCATGGGACACTGGCAGCCCTGTTGCTTGGCGCACTCCAAAATCCTGTTATTGCTGGCACCACTGTGCCCGGTGATGTGGTGGCTGAGGTGCTGGGTTGGGACCTGGAAAGGCCGGCCGTAGGGGACAGACGGGGGGAGGCATAGGGAAGAGGTCAACATTTGATAGGAAAAGTTTTTTAGACACACTGGGACGGGTAGATGGAGGGGGTATGGGAGTGGAAGAAGAGGTAGTGGTTGTAGGAGGTGCTTGGTGACTTTGGGTGAAGGTGCATGGCTGTAGGCTCTTGTGAGGTGGATTGCTGGTGGGTGGGTGTGTGACTGCGTTTGTGTACTTTGGGAGGAGGGCTCACAGACACACTGGGAGAGGACACAGGGGATGTGTGAATGGTAGTGGGGGTGGTGATTGCACAGGAGCGGTGTGTGGTGATGGGCGTGCTGGTGATGGAGGTAGTGGCTGAGGATGTAGTGCATGCAGGTGTGAGTGGAGACGAGACTGGGAGGGAGGAGGGAGACGTCGAGGAGGGGACACAGTGGAGGCAGTGGACGTTGGTATGTGTGCATGGGAATGATGCTTGTGTGAGTGCCTGTGGGAAGTGTGGTGCTTATGTTTGCCTGAGCCACCCTTGTATGTTGAGGTGTGTGCATGCTGGTCTGATGGTGTGCTTGGGAAAGGCTGAGGTACAGGGGATTGGGTCTGGGTGGAGGAAGTTGGAGGGGGGAGGCTGGGCACAGGGACAATGGCTGCGATCAGTGCTGAGGCCAGAGCCTGAAATGCTCTCTGTTGTGCTGCCTGGCCAGACTGAATGCCCTCCAGGTATGCATTTGTTTGCTTTACACCCTGGATGGCATTCAGAATGGTAGACTGCCCAACAGTGAGGGATCTCAGGAGATCAATGGCCTCCTCACTGAGGGCAGCAGGGTTGACTGGGGCAGGGCCGGAGGTGCCTGGGGCGAAGGAGATGTCCACCCTCCTGGGTGAGCGGCCACAGGACACACGCTGAGGGGCTGCTGGGAGGGCGGTGCTGGTACGGGGGTGGCGGCTGTAATTCTTGATGCTGTGGGCACAGAGGGGCCTGCCACCGCAAGGGAGCTCCCATCAGGGGTCGGAGTTGCTGGTCTCTGCTTCTGTCCCCGCCGTGGAGCTCCCCTAGCCCTCCGTCCCACTGGTGACTTCAGACTCCATTGTCTCGCCCTCCAGGGCCATGTGGGATGCAGCTCCCTCCTGGTCTGGTGGCACTGCTCCTCCGCCTGATGATGCTAATGCACATAAGAACAGGGAGACCACAAAAAGGGGGGGGGAGAAAGAAGAAAGACATGTTCAGTGCATGAAATACCGCTACCGTTGGCGGACACTACAGACACAGTAGCCCTCTGCACTACGCCATGCACTTAGAGTTCCCTAATTAATCACAGGGACATGGGGTATAAGGCCTATGCCCGATTACTGCACACATGGAGGTCACAGGAGCCTGACTAGGTGTAGATGGCTCTTACCACTGGTGGGGTTGGGGTGCCACATAGCCTGCCTCACAAAGGGTCCTTGCCTACAAAGCTCGCCCTGGCCTAGGGAACCCACTGCCTACCTCCCCCAACCAGACACCTCCTAATGCGCGCAGAGTCAGCTGAATGAGAGTGTACTCACCCGCTTGTGGCTGCTGTGATGCCCTCAAGCGCCCATCCAACTCCGGATATGCCACCGTCAGGAACCGGAACATCAGGGGGTCATGGTGCGACGGGCTCCCCTCCCACGTTGGGAGGCCATCCCCAGCTGGGCCTCCGCCGTCTTCTTGCTCCAGCGGCGAATGTCCTCCCATCTTTTACGGCAGTGGGTGCTCCGTCTGTGGTGGACCCCCAGGGTCCGGACGTCCTTGCCGATGGCACGCCAAATATCCTTCTTCGGGTGGGCACTGACCTAAAGGAATAGTACAGTTGAAAAGGAAAAACTTTAACTTTAACCGTGCGGACCGTCACATTCATTGGCCCACGTTCCCACCCTTGCCCTGACGGACATACACTCACCGTCCGCTCATGCAGGCCTCAGTCCCCCACCCGTATCTTCCATCCACACCACTCCAAACAGTCATTGGCCAAACAGCATGCTCACAGTGTACTCACCTGTTTGTCTGGAGGACCGTAGAGTAGCGTGTACTGGGGGAGGACCCCATCCACTAACTTCTCCAACTCCTCCGAAGTGAAGGCAGGGACCCTTTCCCCAGACACATGAGCCATCGTCGCTTCCAGACTGAGGTCACAGCAGCAATTGCAGTGTAGGTCCTCTCCTACATCGTCATTGGCTCGTGGGACCCATAGGGCCCAATGTTAACCAATGCAGGATTGCGTTGCGGTCTTTGACCGCCTACCGCAACGGTGTACAACGCCAACGCAGTTACATCATATCCCCTTGTCCCACATTACAGGTGAGGCAGCTACCATTTCAGGGTCCACATGGCATTATTTTTTAATGTGTCACACATATCTAGGCCTTGCATACACACAGACACAGGAACATAGCGGATAGACAAATGTGTGCAATAAATTATTTTTTTACTACCTCAGTGTTGGGTGACTCTGTGCTCGCTGTTCTCATCCATAGGGCACGTCCGCTGGGGCAGGTAAGGAGATGGAGGCATCCTCCGGTGTACAGACTGCTGGTGGACCTGTCAACAATGGAAGAGAGACATATAATAGTCACCTACAGACTTGATCGTGCCACAATCCAGGAACTGTGTGCCCAGTTGGAGCCAGACCTGATTTCAGCTATCCACCATCCCACAGCAATCCCCCCTCTAGTCCAGGTCCTGTCAGTACTCCATTTCCTGGCAAGTGGGTCTTTTCAAACTATAGTGGCCATAGCATCAGGGATGTCCCAGCCTATGTTCTCAAACGTGTTGTCCAGAGTGTTGTCTGCCCTGCTTAAACACATGTGCAGCTACATTGTTTTCCCTCAGGTGGAGGATTTGCCTACATTGAAAGGTGACTTCTATGCCCTAGGACATATCCCCAATATCATTGGTGCCATTGATGGGACACATGTGGCCTTGGAACCCCCCACAGGAGTGAACAGGTGTACAGAAACCGGAAGAGCTATCATTCAATGAATGTCCAGATGGTGTGGTTGGCCAGCCAGTACATCTCCCATGTGAATGCCAAGTTTCCTGGCTCAGTGCATGACGCTTACATTCTGAGGAATAGCAGCATCCCTTATGTGATGGGGCAACTCCAGAGGCACCGTGTGTGGCTAATAGGTGAGGACAAGGACCCTATACCCTGTGAATAGTTGTCTGGGTCTGGGGTTGTCCCTAAGGGTTAGTGTGTGTCTAACAGTTGTCCCTTGACATTTGCAGGTGACTCTGGGTACCCCAACCTGTCATGGCTACTGATCCCAGTGAGAAATCCCAGGACAAGGGCAGAGGAACGCTACAATGAGGCACATGGGCGAACTAGGAGGATTATAGAAAGAACCTTCGGCGTCCTGAAGGCCAGGTTCCGGTGCCTCCATATAACAGGTGGTTCCCTGTACTACTCACCAAAGAAGGTGTGCCAGATCATCGTGGCCTGCTGTATGCTGCACAATTTGGCTTTGCGATGACAGGGGCTTTTTCTGCAGGTGGATGGTCCAGAAGGAGGTCTTATGGCAGCTGTGGAGCCTGTGGACAGTGAAGAAGAGGAGGCAGAAGAAGAGGATATCGACAACAGAAACAACGTGATCCAGCAATACTTCCGGGGAGACACAGGTAAGAAGACATCACTGCCTCCTACATCTCATGCAATTGTTAGACCTATCATATGTCTGTCACTTTCACCCAGTGTATGGACCCTGACCTGTCACTTTGCCTTTCCATTTCACAGATGTGGGTCCCACTGTGTGACCTCTGCTATGTTACCTCATGGACTAGAGCTGTGTGACATAGGTATGTTGACAATACAATGGACATTGCTATTTTCCTCAGTTATTGCAAATACACATTTGTGATAGCACAGACTGACTCCAGATTGTTTTGGGATTCAAGGGTGTTTATTTAGGTGCAAATTAGTGGAGGGGGTTGTAAAATGGCCAGGGATGATGGTTGAGGAATGTCCATGGCAGAGTCCAGTTATTAGTCTCACAGGTGCATTGTCCAAAGGGGCATAGGAAGTGGAGCTAGGGCAGTTTAAGGATGGACAGGGTGACGAAGTGGGACAGAAGGATGACATTCAGGGTGGTCTCATTTCTTGGCAGGGGTCTTGCCATTGTTCTCTGTCTTTGTCCTGGATCTCAGGGACCATTTGCGGGGTGGTTCTCCATCTGCAGGGGGTGGGGTGCTGGTGTCCTGGTCCTGTGGTGGTGCCTCCTGTCCACTAGCGCCGGCGGAGGTGGTGGGCAGTTCATCATCCAGGCAGGTGTCAGGGGCCCCTTGTTGTGCCACAGCGTCCCTCCTGGTGTTGTCAAGGTCCTTCAGCACCCCTACAATGGTGACCAGGGTGGTGTTGATGGACTTGAGTTCCTCTCTGATCCCCGAATACTGTTCCTCCTGCAGCCGCTGGGTCTCCTGAAACTTGTCCAGAACCGTTGCCATCATCTCCTGGGAATGATGGTACGCTCCCATGATTTTGGAGAGGGCATCGTGGAGAGTGGGTTCCCTGGGCCTGTCCTCCCCTGTCACACAGCAGTCCTCCCAGTTCCCCTGATTTCCTGTTCCTCTGTCCCCTGAACCGTGTGCCTACTGCCACTGCCCCCAGGTCCCTGCTGTTCTTGGGTTGGTGGGTTTGCCTGGGTTCCCTGTAGTGGTGGACACACTGCTGCCTGACGTGTCCTGGGGACAGAGGTATGTGCACGCTGGATGGGTGCTGTGCTGGTGTTTTCTTAGGGGGGAGGCTCTGTGGTGGCATGTGCCAGTGTGTGGGGAACCGACTGTCCTGAGGTCCCAGATGGGCCGGGCTGGTCATCTTGATCCAGTTGGACAGAGCTACGGTCATCACTGTGGGCCTCTTCTGTGGGGGGGTGGACATGTCTGGAACCTCCTGTCTGGTGACGTTGGGTAGGGGTCCTGCAGGGGTGTAAAGGCATGATTATTGCATCTGTGTGTGCCATCGTGTGCAATGGGTGGGTGACCCTGTACCACAGTGCTCACAATCTTGTGTAGGACCTTGTGTGATAATTGGTTTGGGGTCTGTGTGGGTATCT
Organism: Pleurodeles waltl; assembly: GCF_031143425.1. Lineage (NCBI taxonomy): Eukaryota > Metazoa > Chordata > Amphibia > Caudata > Salamandridae > Pleurodeles > Pleurodeles waltl. The sequence goes on from NC_090449.1 coordinate 731,617,162, forward strand.
GTGGTGGACATGCTTTAGTGATGGGTGTCCATGCTTTGTTGTTGCATGCAGGGTTTGGTGTTGGGATGGGTGGTTTGTGATAGTGGGACATATGTGAGGTGAGTGATGGGTGTGAGGGTGTGGGTATGTGATAGCCTGCAGATAGGGTGGGGGATGTAATAGTTAAGATCTGACTTACCTGAGTCCATTCCTGCAGCTACTCCTGCGAGGCCCTCAGGATGCAGTGTAGCCAAGACTTGCTCCTCCCATGTTGTTAGTTGTGGGGGAGGAGGTAGGGGTCCGCCGCCAGTCCTCTGAACTGCAATCTGGTGTCTTGAGACCACGGAACACACGTTCCCCTGTAGGTCGTTCCACCTCTTCCTGATGTCATCCCGTGTTCTTGGATGCTGTCCCACTGCATTGACCCTGTCGACGATTCTGCGCCATAGCTCCATCTTCCTAGCTATGGAGGTGTACTGCACCTGTGATCCCAATAGCTGTGGCTCTACCCGGATGATTTCCTCCACCATGACCATGAGCTCCTCCTCAGAGAACCTGGGGTGTCTTTGTGGTGCCATGGAGTGGTGTGGGTGATGTGTGAGGTGGTGTGTGTTGTGATGTGTGAGGGGATGTGTTTGTGTGTGTTGTGTGAGGTGCTTGGATGTTGTGTGAGTGATGGTGTTGTGTGCCTGTGGATGTTAGTTTGTTGATGGTGGTATCTCTCTCTGGACTTCCTTCTCAATTTTTGTCGTAGGGGTTTGTGGATGATGTGGGTGTGTGTTTTATATTGTATTGGGTGTGTGGGAGTGGTGTGTGTATGTGTATCAGGTGTGTGTATTTGGAATTGTCCAATGTGGTTGTGTTTTGTAAATGTGTGTGTTTTTTGAGCGCGGCAGTGTGTACTGCCAATAGAATACCGCGGTTGTAAAGACCGCTGCATGGATTCGTGGGTCGTGATAGTGTGGGCGTATTCCTGTTGGCGTGACGGTGGCGGTTTTGTTATCTGCAGTTTATCACTGACCTTTGGTGTGGCGGACTTGTGTGGGTGTCTAGATTTTGGCGGATTCCGAGCTGTGGGTCGTAATAGCTGTAGCGGAATTCTGCCACCGCAGCGGTGTGTTGGCGGTCTTCTGCATGGCGGTAAGCGGGATCTACGGCCAATGTTGTAATGAGGGCCATTGTCTTCTGCCTGGCTATTGGCGGTTACCGCTGTGGTGCTTGTTGCTACTGCCGTGGTGGTCAGTGTGTTAAAGTGGCTGCCTGTCTGAGCGGTTTACGCCGTGGTCATAATTCGATTTTTGTTACCGCCGGCCTGTTGGCGGTATTACCGCCGCTTTATCACTGACCGCTAGGGTTGTAATGAGGGCCAGAGTGTGGCATCAAGTAACACGCCATTCAGGCACACAATACACAAATAAGGGGTCATTATGAGTCTGGCGGGCGGTTCCAGGACCACCATGTCAGCGTTGGCGGTCATACTGCCAATGGTCCGGCAGAGAAGACAACCAAATTATAAGCATGGCGGTCGTCCCAACAGAAGACAGCCAAATTACCGCCAGTAGCACCAGTGCGGTCAGGCTGCCACGGGCGGTGGTAGGCACCTTCAGGCCGGCGGGGACCATGTTTGCGCTGGGCACATTACGAGGCTGCAGAACCGCCAAGGTTTCTGCCGTGGTTGATCCACCACGAAATCCCTGGCGGACACTAACTCCATAAAAGGAGACACTCACCTTCAGGAACACATACCAGACTGGAGTCGCCATGGAACCTGAACTGGAATTCGTCCCACTGCCCCTGCTCGCACAACGACTCCAGAACCAGCGACAAAGACAACTATGAGTGCCCACACCTACCTGACATAGTAAGGTAAAACTGAAGTGCACACACAACATACACACTAGGGGCGCCAGGCAATGACAACACACTCACAGAACCAAACACCCATACGCATACACACACACCTACATACACACACACACACCCATACTACACACACGCACACCCATACTACACAGACCACGGCCAACACACATGTGCAAGTTACACAGAAAATGGCAGATACAAAGCACCAGCACAATCAAACACAACAATACACAACAGCACCGATACACACAACACCACAACTGTAACTACATAAACGCTCATCAAGCGATTTCAGTACACACCTCCACATGACACCACATACATACTACAACACGTAATAACACCTGACATACAATATACACAATCACACAGCCATACAACTAAATATATATCATACCACACTAAGACAACAAACAAAGCGTCTGACATATCCATCACCACACACGCACGCACACACAATAACCACACAAGGAAATGCAACACCATTGCTCATCTCAACACAAACAATACACAATTAGTCAACACACATGCATGTACCTAACACAAACATATCCTACACACAATACACAACCATCACAGCAGCACAGAAGTCAGGGCCACACACACATGCAGGCCAGACACTACAACTAGTACAACCCCCCCCCCCCCACACACACAAACCAACCAAAGGTGCCAAAATCCATACAGCCATGTTGAAAGAAAGGCAAGACAAGTATGTTACCATCGAAGTCAACAACAGATTGGGCCAGATGTATTAAAATAATGTTCAATTTGTTTAGAAAACATTTACATATTACAGCCCACTGGGCAGTCAAATGTACCAAAAGGCACAAATGGCACCTCTGTCTGCCCCAACTTGGGAAGAGGGGTTTGGGTTTGGGTAGAGAAGGGTGGAGGGGGGACAGTAGACAAAGGGTCACTGACTGCCATCAGGGTGGAGACCAGAGCCTAAAAGGATCTCTGGAGACCAGCCAGTGCCCTGTGAATGCCCTCCCGAAGCATTGTTCTGCTGGACTTGAGCTGCCAGCCCCTGGATGGCATTCACGATGGTCGACTGGCCCACAGAGATCGACTCAGGAAGTCAATAGCCTCCTCACTGAGGGCAGCAGGGCTGACTGGGGCAGGGGCAGAGGTGCCTGCGGCAAAGGAGACACCCACCCTCCTGGGTCAGCAGGCACGGGCTACTTGGTGGGAAGCTACAGGGAGGGTGGTGGTAGTAAGGGGGTGCCAGACAATGAGGGTCCTGGGGTGGTCGCAGAAAGGTCCGCCACCGCCAGGGACTATCCACTGGAGGAAGATTCCGAGGATGATGGTAAAGATCCGGTCTCCCCCATGGTACTCCCCTCGCCCTCCGTGCCACTGGGTCCCTGGCTGTCGCTGGTAGAAGCACTCTGGGTCCCGTGGCCTGCAGCATCCCCACTCATCTGTGTGCCTTCTCTTTCACCTGCAGATGCTGATGAACACAAATAAAGAGAGCAAAGGAGGGTTGGAGAGAGTTAGGGAGAGAGAGAGTTAACACAAACCTCACATACACACGTGTATGCAAGCAAATCTGTCTCTATACATATCTTGCCTACGCAATCTCAGGTACCAATACATATGTCCTACATTATATGACAACATGTCACCAATATCCACCACTGTGTGCCAACCCTCATACCCACATAAACATCCAAGTAAGTCTGCACCACTGGAGTTATCCACATGAACACCACCATAGCACTGTCTGCATGCACAACATGCCCTGGGTGAAGTACTAATATATACCTGAAGAGCTCTCCATACTCCTATCACCTGTTGGAATTGCAGCTGATTTAACCTAACACATCAGGCATGTACAGTTACAACAGCTGATCAGTCCATATCCGTAGTGAGATTTCCATGACATTGAAAACTACTACACTCACAAACCACACAGCATCTGCCGGTCCCATCACATGGCTGACATAACACTCTGTACAATAATGTACATTTTTCACTACTGACTGATAGAGCCACTACAAGTAGGACATCCATACAGGTGACATGTGATGGGTACATTACATGTCATGGGTACAGGCATGTGATTGGTCTAAACCAATCATAGAGGAAAATCTCCAAACAACAATTACATATCTATCACCACTAACCATACATCTAAGTGCATCTACAATGGCCCATATTGCACATCTATACCAATTCACTGAGTGCAGTGTCACAATTGATGAACATCAGGAACAAACATATGATATCATGGTCTACAGAGAAAACCTCCACACATGCATTTCCACCAGTAGGAATTCACAACATCAGAACACCACCCTCAATTACACTATTCCTTAATAGTGAATACCTGTATGTAAGTCCTGATTACACACATCAATGAGGATCAATACATGGTTGAAATATGCAGAAGTGGCCCTACAGCCCGCAGTGGCACCGACAACACATCACACTACTACATTAGGGCTGTCTCAGCAGTGGAAATGCAACATACATCTCACATCCACATATCATTAGTGAAACACTACCCAATCCTGTCCAAGCACCCACTTCAGCAAGGCCAAAGCTAGCTGACATGTTCAATTCGGACATGATTAGGCAGAAAATAAGCTATGTAGCACTGTAACAGCTAGGGCATTGCCAAACAGGGATTTTACATTTCACATTGTGAATGAAAGGGTCTGTCTAGGCACTTACCACCTCTAGTTCTAACCCATTTTTGAAGGTTTCATCCCCAAAATTCTAGCACGTAGAAATGCATGAGGTTTGCAATCAGACCATTTCTAAGCTCCATTACAAATAAGCCTCACATTCAAACCTTCACATATCCAATGGGTAGCATATTGCCAAAATAATGGCATACCACCATCAAGCTATTAGTCCAGTCATACTAAAGCCATATATGTGGTGGATATGTTATTGCTGAATCACATGGAATCTACACCATTACAAGTACCTGATAACTACAGTCCCTATGGTGAAAACAGAGTCACACTTTTGCTGGGCCATACAGATTGGAGTCAACTGACAACTTGAGCCACAAATGCCCTAATGCTGAGGGATGGAGGAGGCAATATTCAATGGCTAGGGTGGCACACAAGCTCACATCTATAGTAAAATCAGGATAGAGTCACACATGTGGCAATCTGATGAGACCATCGCCACAATGCAGACATGGAGAATACTGGATATGGGAGAAGTACATCCACTGACAGCAAACCATCAACACACATCTTCAAGCGATGCTCAGGTCGAGTGGTAACTACCTATTACCCCAAGCCAATTTTCATGTAGCATTGTCTACATTGTCACCATAGTTACAGTGAGGCAGCTAATCTCATAAACTCTATTTAAGTCACAAATTGCTGTGCTGCCCTCAAACGCCCATCGACCTCAGCCAATATGTGGACCATTGGGGGGGTCAGGATCTGACGGGCACCCTCCCTCGCTGGAAGGACATCCCCAGCTGGGCCTCTGCGGTCTTCAGGGCTCAGCGTCTCAGGTCCGTCCACACTTGCGTTAATGGACCCCAAGGGTCTGCACTTCCATGGCGATGGCATGCCAGATCCCCATCTTCTGATGGGCGTTCACCAGCATGATTGACAAACAAAAGGAGAAAGGAAAGGCCTAGACACTTCAGACTCACCAAGTGCCCACACATACCCATCCTCACTGCCCACCCGCCTTCACATCATTCCCTCTGCTGCCATCTGTACTCCCTCACCAGGACACTTACCACATACACCATCACATGCACCCCTATCACACATGACTATGGCATTGGTCTCACCTGTTCCTCTGGTGCCCCATATAGCAGTCCATACAGGGGTAGGACCCCACGTGCAAGCTTCTCCAGCTCTTGTGTGTGAAGGCTGGGGCCCTATCACCTGCAGGACGTGGCATGAGGGCTCCCAGAGACAGTACACAGCAGCTCAGGTCGTAGAGGTCTTGCCGGCAACAGTGTCAGGAGTCAAGTGAGAAAGGCTGTAGAAAATGGCAGTCACGGTGTTGGTTGCACAGATCCAGTGTCCATTTGCCAATGGGAAGATGGAGTTATGTCATTGAACAGTCAACAGTCAACAGGGTGTCTCAGTGGCACACAAGGGAGATAAATCAGGTGAGGGTCACTTCCCAGCAGTGGTTGAGGTCTTGGCATCTGCTCCAGCCAGATGTCTGGATGGACATCCACGTTTGCAGGGGGGTTCATCATCTACAGAGGGAGGGGTGCCTGAGGCCTGTGGGTCCCCTGGTAGGGCCTCCATTCTGCTGGCTCCCACAGATGTTGATGGGTCTGATGTTATGTTGCTAGTGGAAGGGGTCTCTGGTGGGTGGAGGAAACATGCAGGGTGGTGTTGATATCCCTCAGCACCTCTGCAATGGAGGACATGGTGGCAGTGTGGGCCTGCCACTGCTGCATGACCTCCTGGTGGTATTCCCTCTGCAGCCTTTGGTTTTCTCCCAACATGGTAATGATCTGGCCCATCCAGTCCTGAGATTGTTGGTATGTTCCTAGGACTTGGTGGATGATAGCCTGGTCAGTAGAGTCTCTTGGGGCTCCCATCCTCTGGCCAACAGCTTCACTCCCACGCTCCCTGAACCCATGTGCTTGTGCCCCTGGCAAGGTGTGCCCACTCCCAGTGTTTGCACGACCTTCATTGCCTGAGGTGTGAGGGGTTGACTCAGCTCCCTGTACTTTGGGGCACACAATAGATTGATGTGTCCTTGGGACAAAGGTTTAGGGACAAAGGGTAGGCTGCGATATTGAGGCCACTGGGTTTGGGGGGATTGTTGTGGGCAGGGTGAGGCAGGGAGTTGTAGACTGCCCAGGTGTCCCAGATGGGCCAGGTTGGTCGTCAGTGTCCAGACATCCAAGCATTGTCCTCACTGGGGCCCTCATCCTGTGGTCGACTGGCTCTCTTAGGTATCCTCTCTATGGTGGCACTGGCAGGGGTACCTGTGGATGGAGTGAGAGAGGGAGTTACATGTAGAAGATGTGTTTGGTTCACTCTTTTTCTATATGCATACAGTGGCTTGACATGATTCACAGCAATGACAATTTCAGATGCTGCCCAGTATACCATTGTGTTCCATACTCCATTTCTGTAGGTGTCATTCAGGTTTAGTACATCTGGCTGTGTGGATGGGTACTGGTACAGACTGATAGTTCACATGTCTGTTATGCACTGTTAGCTAGTGACTATTCAGCCCTGGTAGTTGAGAGTGGTAGAAGGTTGGACATAGCAGCATGGTGTCCCAGTGGGTGGAGGGTATGGGAGTCTTCAAGGTTTACTCAGATGTCTGTGCACACTGTGCATGTGCATGGAGTCTGCCATCTGACAGACCATACCATGGTGACTGACTTTCTGGGTTGTGGATCCTGATTGGTGGCCTATTAGATTAGTCACAGTGCTGTAGATGTGTTTAGCTTTTTTGGCATTGCGTTGTTCCATTGCATTGCTGTCATTGCCACGGAGTGGTCCTCTGTCATTACATCTAGTTAGTATGTCTAGTCCAATAGTCATTCATGCAAGGGATGTGATGTGATGCGCACATACCAGGTACTCAGGTAGATGGGCTTGTGCATTGTGGGAGTCGTAGTGTTAGTTTTATCCCATGCTAGGTTTGCCTTTGCCAAGGGCACGGTGGGCATTTGGGCTGGGTGGAGGTGTGGTATGCAGGAGAGGGACATTAGGTGGATAGGCAGGCTGTGTAATAAGACATGCAGTACATTGGGGAGTATTTGGGTAGTGAGGAATCATGCAGTACAAGACAGTTGTGTGACATGGAGGTTGTGTTTACATACCAGAGTCCAGTCCACCAGGTGTTCAGGTCAGGCCTTCGGGATGCAGGATGTTCAAGACCTCTTCCCAAGATGTGAATTGTGGGGGAGGAAGTGAGGGCCTACCGCCAGTCTTGTGCATGGCGATCTGGTATCTAGATGCCATGGAACGCACCTTCCTCCCTAGGTCATTCCACCTCTTCCTGATGTACTCCCTTGTGCGTGGATAGTTGCCTACTGAGTTGACCCTTGTTAGCCCATCTGGCCTTCATAAGTAAGCTTACAAGGGGAAGCGAATAGGTCGATGAAACTTTTGACTCGCAATTAAGATGTTCTTACCATAGATCCAGTACATAATCAATAATCAATACAGAATAATCAATCATCATTAGCAATCAGCAAAATCAATAATCAGTAGAGTCAATAATTATCACGCAATTTGACCTTTCAGTCATGAATAACCACACCTTTAGTAAAAGTTTAGAATGTTTATTTCCCTATATTAACAATGCTAAGGTCATGTAAATTAATCTCAAAATCAAATGAAACACTTACAGAAACAACACTGGTTTTCTTCTCTCAGAATGACTCTCTACCCTCTGTGCAGTGTCGTTAACTCAAAGTTACCTAAACTACCCCCAAAATCCCTATTGGTCAATTAATCGGATGATCACACTCTGTCCAATAAAGCTAATATCCCAAATCTATGAATTCTAATATTTCTCCGTTCTCATATCGTTGATTGGTTCGTCTTGTGATGTTCTCATCATCCGCCTTGTCAGGTAACAATATTGTTGCAGCTTCTACGCTAGTCAGCATCTTCATTGTTCTTGCCCTGGGAAAGTCAGTCTCACACACATTACATATAAAATGTTGCATTAGCAAGAACATCATCCCCTAGCAGTTGGTTCTCATGAAAAGCTTCCGTTATGAACACATTTACACGATAAAATAAGAATTCACAGTTTAACTTTCTCTGGAACATTCATTTTATTAAATGCTAAGAAATACAGCTTTACATGAGGCCTGGCAACTAGGCCAAGACACTCGCTAAGTTAAGTCCTACATTTAATAAAGTTAAAACTTAATTCATAACCCTTAATATGACATATTACTGTGTTAGTCTAACACATATTCAACATTTCGTAGTATTTAATCATTGATTAGTACACTTCGTTAATATTGGTGGCCATTGTTCGTAATCACATTTTCAAATGCGTGCATTATTTTTCTACGTTATTACAATTTCTACATAAACTTATTATTCAAAATACATAAACACTCATTAAAAATTTTTATTAAAACACCTGCGCTAGCAGTCCCTCCTCTGATGACTAAATATGTCATCACACTATTACCCACAAACGTTTGCACCAGCTACAATTTTTACAATTCAATTTCTTCATAATTTCATTTCCCCCTTCAATTTTCCCAGTAAAAGCTTTCCCTTTTCTTTTTTTTCCTCCTCTGATTATTATTTGACCTTTTCAATTTAATTATTTTGCATAATTTACACAATCCCCATATTCCAATTAGACAAACCACAACAAATAATATCCCTTGTAGTATTTTCAATAGAACCCTCATTCCAAATGTTGCTGAGCCAATTTCCCACTGAAGCAAACCCTTTGCCAACCTTTTCCCAAACACCTGGTTCTTTCAATTCTTTTAAATCAGCACTTGCATTAGTCAGATCAGTAAGTAAGTCTCATATCTCTTTACTGTTATCTGGTATATACAAACAACAATGCCTAGAAATAATCATTCTACAGACACTACCATTCTACGCTAAAAGAATGTCTAAATCAATATGATTTTGAAGAGTCATAGCTCTATCAGCAGCTAATTCAGTATCTATCAGGAGTATGGCTCCTGAAAAAATTGTCAGCATGTTATCCACAATAGTAGACAACTTTCGAAACTTTATCGAATTCAGAATGACTCCCACTGAAGGAATCACTGCTCCAAATATATCTCCCTCTATAGAAGAAGAGGACTCCCTCCTCTGTCTCTCATGATGTAATTCAGTCACTTTCAGAAACTTTTGCAGATCCTCCATTTGATAAAGCTTTGGGAAAACAATCCCCAAATAACATGCCCCATACCATCCTCTTGGAAGATGGTAATCAGCATTAAGGCCACAGATGTAGGAAATCCCTGGAATAGTAGGGTCCTGTCCATTCAAAATAAACATCCATTTACTCTGAAACGAAAACACATGCCCACATTCACTCGTTCCCACAAATAAAGTGTCAGTGCGTGATTTAGGCCTATATATACAAAATCCCTGGAATAGCAGGGTCCTGTCCATTCAACATAAACGTCCATATACTCTGAAACAAAAACACATGCCTACATTCAGTTGTTTCCACAAATAAAGTGTCAGTGCGTAATTTAGGCCTATACATACAAAGTTTCCCTACGTGTTGTGCAGATAGAGCTAATTTCCCTTGCGCCTTATTTGCACTATAAGCATAATCATTCTTGTAAGTCTTTTTCTCTAAGCCTTTTTCTAATTTCTCTTTTAATGCTTTTCTCCTGTCATCTGTGTGATCTAAGAAGCTTTTCTCTAAAGGTGTAAGCAAGCATGTCAAATTATTTTTATGCAACACAAAAGGATGATGGACGGAGTGCTGAACAATGAAACGCTGACCCCCAGTCACAGATCTGTGTTTAATCCATTGTTCTTTTGCTCACCATGCCACCCCAGTTTGGACCCAGCCATATGCAAATCAGTCTTGACCCTGTTCCTCATGGGAACAGTCCAGCCCGAACTGCCAAGCCAGGTCCTCCCTGGACCGGAAACAAGCATCCTGGGACCGGTTTCAGGGTATCACCCTTCCTCAGCCAGGCTAGCTTGAATCCAGTGGCACAGTGAGCACGGGACCCACGTCTAGGCATATCCTTCCCACTTAAGGCAACTTTAGCAACACAAAAGGATGATGGACGGAGTGCTGAACAATGCAAACACTCACCCCCAGTCACAGATCTGGGTTTAATCCATCGTTCTTTTGCTCACTATGCCACCCCAGTTTGGACCCAGCCATATGCAAATCAGTCTTGACCCTGTTCCTCATGGGAACAGTCCAGCCCGAACTGAAATTATTTTTATGCGCATAAGCTGTGCCAAACGTCAATGTAGGTTCAAAGAAACCTCTAACCATCACTATGTCATTATCCTTAGCTACTCTACTCCAATACCTAATTATAGGAAAAAACGAACACACTACATCATAATTAGAATAAAAGTACTGGATGTACTCCTGGTTATAAAATCTTGTTAGTAACAGACTACAACTTATCCCGTAAGTTAAAGGCAGTCTATGATAGGTGACTCCTTCCTCGACTGATTAAGAAATCTGCGTACACACAAAGCAATTCTTCGCATCCATTGTCTCAACATATTCACTCAATAAGCGATAGAAAACATTAGAAGAAAGTACTCCCTGCGCATTAGTATCCTCATGCAAACATTTCTCATCGAACCTAAACTTCTCTAATGCCGTTAGTGCAGTAGTTGTCTCAAAAGCAGAAGCATGGTTGGCTCCTCTCTTAACAAGAACAGACATTCTCACAATCAACACTACAAACAATATCCCACACATAATCGCCAAACCAATGCTCATACATTTACGTCGCCTATCATCTCTACATTGTTGACTAATGTTACTCATGATCTGAAAGAATCAGAAAGCAGAAGAAATTTAGAAAAACTTGCAGCAAAAATCAAGAATAGACAACTCTTCTTTCAGCAGTTCAGTTTCACTTCCAGGACCCCTTGTCAAAATCAGTTAGCAGCTTTGTCAAAATCAGGTTTCAAAAGTCAAATCAGGTTACCAATGTCTCTTCCGGTTACTTTCAACAGTCTCTTTTCTCAAACATTTTCTCTTCAGTTTGTCCCAACAGTTCAGTTCATTAGCTTCCTTCAGGTGCCAAAATACTGACCTGGAACTGCTCTATCAAAACAAAAAGACATAAACTCTTGCTTCCATTCGTTCGTAGTTGCATACGCCCATTTAGGACCTGGGTATCTTCGACTTCCTACTCTCTTTCTTTTAAATTTTCGATCACCATTCAGCTCTCCTTCACTTAGATATTCTCTTCTTGTTGTATCTACTTCTTCCTCGATTGTTGGTTCAATAACCACTTATTTCCCTTGTTCTATCTGTGACTCCGGCCACTTATCTCCTTTCAGTAGACCCTTTGTCAGTGTTCTCTTCAGAGTCGAACTTGAACCTTCTCCTGTGGTGTTTTCTCTTGATGGACCTGCAACCGGTTCAGGAGGAGTCAGATCACAATGACTTTGATCCATCTCAACTCATTCCCCTTCTGGGTGTGGCAATTGTTCTCTTTGTCTCTCAAGATCGTCTGCTTCTGGGATAGCCCTCCTCTGACTAGGGTCTCCTGCTGCCTCAATTGAGATAGGCTTTCCGTCGCCCTCCTGGAGGTCTCCTCCCTCGTCTCTCACAGGAGTGACTGAACCGTCCTCAAAGGGCTCAGTTCTGGTGTCAGTTCCCCTTTTTTCTCCTTCTGGCCCTGAGACTTGTCTCACTGTTGTTGGTACTCTCAACAATGCTTCTTCATGATCCAGTGGACATGCCACTTTCTTCGTATGATTTGCATGAATGCAGTTCAGGAATTCAGCACACTTCACAGCTGAGGTAGTTGTCAAAACTACCTGATATGGTCCCTTCCAACGAGGCTCTTAACACATCTTTCTCACATGCTTTCGGATCACAACCCAGTCCCCAGCTCTCAGGTAAAGTCCTGGGTCATGGATTGGTGGCAGATTGGTGGCTTCCACCTGCTGAAAAAAAGAGGAAACTACATCAGCCAGACCCTTGCAGTAATCCAACACCATATCACCTGTAATGTTGACAAGTGCATTTGGTGGCACCGCTTGTAACCTCATTGCTCAGCCCATGAGGATTTCATGCAGAGACAAATCTGTCTTCCTGTCAGGTGTGTTTCTCATTGTGATCAATACTAAAGGCAATGCGTCAGGCCATTTAAAATTTGTGAACGCACACATCTTTGCAACTCTCGACTTCAATGTACCATTCATCTGTTCCACTAGTCCTGATGCTTAAGGGTGGTAACTACAATGAAACTTCTGCTCAATGTTCCATGCTGCACACAGTAATTTAATTACTTCATTGTTGAAGTGACTTCCCCTATCTGATTTTAAAGAGATCGGAAACCCGAAATGTGGTATCAGTTCCCTAAGCAGTAGTTTCACTACTGTGAGACTATCATTTTTTCGTGTAGGGTAAGCTTCAATCCAATGACTAAAGATGCAGACAATCACCAACACATATCTCACACCTCCACACACAGGCATCTCAATAAAATCCATCTGCAATCTGCCGCTCTTCCAATGTGGCTCAAATTAACCACTGCCTCTTTCCTTGCATTTAGTTGTTGGCAAATGACACATCAATAGCAAACTGCTTCAGCAACTTGTCTAAATTTTGAGTTGAACCAATCATGTTTGAACAATCAAACCATTGCATCCCGATATGTGCTTGGCCATGATAGTGCCTTGCCATTTGAGACAACAGGCTATTTGGTAAAACCAATTGACCCTCTTCTGAAACCCACAATTCATCTTGTCTTTGCACACATTTCAATTTGCTCCATAAACCTTTTTCCTCCCTGTAAACCTTATTCTGCAACATTTTCAGTTCTTCCATAGTGTCAATTATTTTTAATGTAAAGCTTGTACAAGTTTTGTCTTCTTCAGGTAACAGTTCCCACTTGTCTTTGAACGATATACAGTTCAAAGCACAAAACCTTGCAACTTGATCCGAATATCCATTTCCCAATGACACATAGTCATGCGTCTTCAGATGTGCACTGCATTTCACCATGACAATCTTTTCAGGCATTTGAATAGCATGTAACAATTCTTTAATTCTCCCACCATTTCTTACTGGTGAACCAGAAGAGGTCAGGAAACCTCTCTGTGACCACAGCTGACCAAAATCATGGACTATTCCAAATCTATACTAGCTATCCGTATAGATTGTAACTCTCAGCTGAGCAGAGACATGGCACGCTCTTGTAAGGGCTACCAGTTCCTACTACTAGGGCAGAATATACTCCTCGAAGCCAAGAAGCTTCCAAGGTACCTGAAAGTGTGCACACAGCATATCCTGCTCTCAGTGTCCCTGTATTGTCTCTCAGACAAAAACCATCAACAAAGATAATTTGATCATTTTCTTCCAATCAGGTATCTCTAATGTCAGGTCTTGGTTTTGTCCACAAATCAGTTACTTCAAGACAATCATGCTCAACATCTTCCTCTTTTTCAATTTCAGCATTTTCACTCGGAAGTGAGGTTGCTGGTTTCAGCACTGTACATATTTTCAATGACACATTTGGTCACCCTAGAATACTCGTTTCATATCTGGTCAACCTTGCACCAGTCAAGTATTGGGTGTTCGTCCTTGTCAGTAGAATCTCCATAGAGTGAGGGACCATTACAGTCAGGGGATGTCCCATCACAATGCCCTCAAACTGTGTAAGGGTCTGACCAATTGCGGCAACTGTGCGCAAACAACACAGTAAGGCTGCTGTGACAGGGAACAAAGTAGCTGAAAAATATGCTACTGTGCGGTTTACGCCTCCATGGACCTGTGTCAAGACAGGCAAAGAACATGCATCACGTTCATGACAACACAATTTAAAGGTTTCATGTAATCAGGCATACCCAACGTTGGAGCCCTGCACAAACTCTCTCTCAATTCAGTGAACTCTTTCATTTCATCCTGGTCTAACACTATGGGATCAGTGACTTCCTTGTGAGTCAGCTTCTGCAATGGTCTTGAAATGACTGGAAATCGTGTCATACTTGCACTCATCGCTTGTCATGGATGCAATCAGTAAGTCATCAATGTACTGCACCAAGGTCGATTGGAAAGGCAATACAACAACTCCAAATTCTTTTTCAAGATCTGATTGAATATGGAAGGTGACTCTGAAAACCCTTGAGGAATTCTGCACCAGCAATAAACTCAATCCAGGAATTTGAAACAAAAGAGAAATCGACTATCCTCATGAAGAGGTACAGAAAAGAATTTGTGATTGTGACAAATCAATGACAGTGAACCATTCGGCATCATATGGAATCTGGAACATTATCACAGCTTCATTTGGCACCATGGGACAACATTTTACCACAATCTCATTTATTGTTCTCAGATCTTAAACAATCCGAACCTTCCCACTGGGCTTCTTCAAACCCAATATTGGTGAGTTACATGGGCTGTTCAATACTTCCTTCAGAACCCCTTGCTTTACAAAGTCTGCAATTATCTGAGCTACTTTCATATGGACATCTTGCGGCATGTGGTACTGTGGAAGCTGAGGATAAACTGCATTCGGCTTCACAGTAACCTTGGCTGGCTCTACTCCCTTTACTAAACCTACTTCTTTTCCTGTCATTCCCACACCTTCTCCTTTACCGTTCCCTGCAAATCAAGATGGAGCTATTTTACTGTGAACATCGGGAAAAATTCAGTCAAAGGGTACTCCTCATTTGTAGTTTCACATTCTGTTTCCGGGGCTTGTTCTTCTTCATCATCATTATTTGTCTGAACCTAAATTCCATAATTTGAGCAAGTAATCAAACATTTTGTTTTACATAGCAAGTCTCTTCCCAGTAGGGATACCAGACTTGAATCACAGACTACAAATTGATGCAATCCCTGAAAGTTTCCAATCTCAACTTGAACTGGATCTGTAATTGGGTTTGTAAAATACTGATTTGCTACTCCCACAACCTGCACTGTTCTAACTGAAAGGGGCAAATTTGGGACTTCTGAGTTTCTCACTGTAGAGCGTGTAGCTCCTGTGTCAACCAAGAATAAAACCTTGTGACCATAACCTTTCCCCTCACATAGGGTCCTCTTTGATCTACTTCTAAGGAGGTCGCAAGCCATCACCGCTCCTCATCTGAACTGTCGCTCGTCCATTCATCATTTATTCCATTCTCACTGTGTAACGGGAATTGGTGCACTGTGGTACTATTTCTGTTCTGCCTCTGTCCTGTGACTGGTTGAGAAAGCATCATCTATTGCTGCTCTATTGGGGCCTGAGGTATTTGAATTTGCTGTCTAGGTACCATGAGAACCTGCTGTAGCATCTGCTGCAACTGTGTCACATGTGCATGGGGCATTTGCACCTGCTGCATGGGCTGGAAATTTTGCACTTGACTCACAATATTCAGAAAATTTGGGTTAGGACCCCTAACTCTCAGACCTCTCACATTCTGGAATGAATTGATGTCATTACTCTGCTGAACAACACCTTCCTGCACCATCATCAGACACTCCCATTTCCAATGTCCAAATGCTCTGCAAATGTGACATTGCAATAGTTTCTTCATGCCCTGCTCATCATTCTGAACCAGTACAGTATTCAAGTCTGGACCACGATTCATATTGCCTCCACGACCTCTACCTCTCATCTGAGACTCCTTTGCTTCCTGAGCTGTCCTGTCAATCCTCTGCCAATCAATATTCTTGGGTGAAATTCTTGATTTAGGAAACTCAATCACCTTATAGTAATATTTCATTACTTCAGGAGATGGTGCACCTGTATTCTTGTCTCTCTCTGGTTCACTTGTTGGCCAGTCTACACTCCTCATGCAGTCGATCCACAGATCAGCTGGAACTACTATCTTTAGTAATGTATTCAAGTCTTCCCACAAACACTTTGCAAGTCTCACAAATCTGTCTGTCTGCTGATACCACTCTACTGGCTTTTCTCTTAATTTTGGATAATCATTTGTAAATGACAAAATGTCACTTCTGCTCCATAGGACATGAACGTAATTCCACCCTGTAATCTCTCTCATTATTAAAATCTTTATTGGATCTTTATCCTGCTGCACATTTTCAAGTCAGCTCCAGAGAATCCCTTTTTCTCTTGTTTATTTTCTTTACCCATCTGCCTTCCCATTTGTCTAATGGTCTGAGCACTTTGAAGCAATTCATTAAAGTGTGCCTTCATTCCGGCAGATCTTATGTGTTCAAAATCTTTAGCTTTGAAATCTAATCTGTAACTCCTTTTCATATGCTTTATTTTCTCTATTTCTATGCCATACTTCTCTGTCAAATCTGCTAGTCTCTGATGCACATTGCTCACTTCTCTCGTAATCTTTGGGCACAAATATCTCAACTCTGCCTCTGTGTAGGATTCTAACCTATTCACCCCCATCGTTCCCTCAATGAGTTCACCCGCTATCATGCCTAGCTAGTATAATTCAAATGCTCCTCTCCTTTAGGGGCACTCTGTGGGGTATTCAGCTTGTCTAACCATTCAGCTAGTTGTTGAGCTGTCAATCTTTGAAACAAAATGTTACTTATTTGGACCGGTGGCACCTGCTGTGCAATTGCATTCGGAGTCTGCGGTGTCAATATTTTCAAACTCTGGCTAATGTTGGGCCCTGTCACATTATCTGGGAGTGCAACAAATGGACTAAGGTCTAGCAGTGATCTTGATCCATCAAAAGTCTGTCCCACAGGAGAGACTACTTGGACATTTTCATTACGTCCTGCCCTCATTAGGTTCTGGGACATTGCTCCCTGTTCATCTACAGTCAGTTTCTTCTGCGTGAATAATGGTACCACTGCACCAACAGTAATAGGTAGCGATATAGCATCTTGGGCTGCTCTGGCTCCTACTCTCTGTGGGAGAGTAACTCCCATATTCTGATTCATCATCAGAGTAATATCTGACTGTGTCCCTGTCACTGGAGTAAATCTTGGCATTACCTGCGGCTGTACTTGCGGCAACAAAATTGGAGTTGGCTCAGCCTGAACCAGTATCGGTCTCAGGAAGCCCTGCTCCATAGGCACCACTAAGTTCGAAGTCGTTTCCATAATGGGCACATCAGGATAAATTCTCTGTACCTGTGGCGGTTGCATCTGGGTCTGCACTACAGGAGTGGTAGGCACATTAGGACCACTTTGCACTGCATTCTGTTGCAGATTTGCATTAGCCCGCACTGGACTCATTGTCCCATTAACCTGTGTCGGGCTGTCGGATCAGCACTGGTACTTGTACCACTCTCATGTACTGTGTATGGTGGTGGTCGATATTTCAATAACTGTGTAATAAATTCATCATCGTCCATTCCTCCTCTACAGATGAAGACTTCCTAGCCTCCTTACCCCTGGGCGGATTTCTACTAAGTTTCCTAGTAGCTTTCTTTCCTTCCTTCTCATTCTCCTGCGTAATTGGCGGAAACAACTTAATTCCATGCAAAGTCTCCATTCTCCATGTTTTCTGAACACAGTCCCATCTAGCCTCCGCTAGAGTCTTTTCTGCCTTTCTCATCCTCCTCTCAAATTTCAGGTGCTGCTGCTGTCTAGCTACTAGCGCAACACCCTTCTCTTCCATTACAATGTAAGCTGGTGTGCCTTCTGGTGGTGTAGCCTCACCTACACTCATGGTATTATACGTAGCTCCCCTTAGGGCACTTTTTAACTCTTTGAAAAACGTCATCTTTTCTACCTTTTTGTTATTCAAAATCAAATCAGGAAGTGACTTTTAATCCCAACATTTCTTTCACCTATGGTCTCAACCAATTGCCTCTCACGGACAGCTGCCAATGCGCCACCCTTCTCACTAACTGACCCATCCCAGCGCAGCTCCAATGATGTCACACTTACATATACTGTGGCTGACAAACTCTTGCAGCGTGTCCTCCTTCTCTCCCACTCACACAAACTAATGCAAAATACTGCGAGCACGAATAAAAACCAAAAACCAAAAACAAATCTGCTGGTTTACTACAGGAAAGGTAACACAATCGCTTCAGAAACCTCACAGATTTTTCACTGATGGCTCTTCCCTCACTCCTTCTTTCTTGGTCTCCCAGATTCGCAAACAAAATTTGACCTGCATATTTTACTCTCAACTGGTCAAGGGGTCTGTCCTGGTGCACAAAGAACACACCAAATCTCAGTCGAACTTTTCTTTTACTTACTTTAACTCACACACTGACTTGTTCACCACGCCCGATCAACCTACTAAACCAGACAGATTACAACACATAACCAAGTCTCATCCACTTTTCAATATATTCCGGAGTCTTAGACCACGCAGGGTCCGTACATCAACAACCACCTGGACAATTGTTTAGCACAAAGCGCCACACACATATGAAGTTCGAAGACTTCCCTACTCTCACACTGCAGAGCACGCACACTCCAACTACAACTTAATTTGGAGTACTCAAACTCCCTAAAATCCTTGCAAACCTCACAATTCACCTGCGATTTGCAAAAGCTGTGCAAGCGCA
This sequence comes from Pleurodeles waltl, assembly GCF_031143425.1. Classification (NCBI taxonomy): domain Eukaryota; kingdom Metazoa; phylum Chordata; class Amphibia; order Caudata; family Salamandridae; genus Pleurodeles; species Pleurodeles waltl. The sequence continues at coordinate 731,636,076 of NC_090449.1, forward strand.
ACCTATTTCACTCATACTATCACCAGAACGCCAGGAGCATCCTCAAACAACCATTAGCAGGGTTCAGGATCTGGGAAAGTCATTTCTGGACTTAAGGGAACATCATTTTCTCTCCAGTTATCATTATTGAAAAACAAAATCCAAATCTCAATAATAATGAATTCTACTAGCACCTCTAGGACCTTCAATCCTGCTATTATCTCTGTTGACACCTGTCACTCCGTACCGGTCATGTATGGCAAGCACTTAAGGAGACAAACCATTCGTCTCTCTTACCGTCTCTGTTCATCTATTATTCTATCGGACATCTATGGTAAGCTCTTAAGGAGGCGAACCATCAGTCTGCTTCCATCTCTGTTAGCACATCTGACCTTAATAAGTAAACTTACAAGGGGACGCGAACAGGTCGATGAACCTTTTTACCCACAATTAAGATGTTCTTACCATAGATCCAGTACATAATCAATAATCAATACACAATAATCAATAATCATTAGCAATCAGCAAAATCAATAATCAGTGGAGTCAATAATTATCACACACCATGACCTTTCACTCATGAATAACCACACATTTTGTAAAAGTTTAAAATGTCTATTTCCCTATATTAACAATGCTAAGGTCAAGTAAATTAATCTAAAAATCAAATGAAACACATACAGAAACAACACTGGTTGTCCAAAGTGGCAGACGAAACATAGTTTAATCAAAGCTTGAACTACAACACATTCTAAAATTATGGTGCAAATCAATAGCAAAGTCAACTGTGTCAGTGTGATAACGTACAAGAAGTTTAGCAGAGCAATTCATCAAGTATTAGTCCCTGTTATCATAATTCATTAGTGAGGATCCCTAACTTAACGTCAGATTAGCATCAGCATGTTGGGCTTCATGCAAAACAATTTAGTAACACCAGATTGGAAAAACATCTAACTATGGCTCTATCAAAACAGCGCAGTTGGTACCTAGAAAGAAAAAGCAAATATGCATAATAATCACAATTCGGACATACCTATCCTCAGGGTGGATCAGCAAAGCAGAATCAGTCTTCATCCTCAAGACATCAGTCGATCAGCAAGGCATCAGGATTTAGCATCAGAATTTAAAAGGGCAAAGTTTTAAGCATTAAAGTTAAGCACGTCTCTTGTCAAGACGCAATAAGAAAGTAGTAACCTCTCGGTCAGGAAAAACGGGCAGTAAGCTGTCTTCTCTCAGAATGATTCTCTTTCCTCTGGGCAGTGTCGTTAAGTCAAATTTACCTAAACTACCCCCAAATCCCTATTGGTCAAGTAATCGTATGATCGCACTCTGTCCAATAAAACTAATATCCCAAATCTATGAATTCTAATATTTCTCCGTTCTCATATCGCTGATTGGTTCGTCTTGCGATGTCCTCATCATCCAGCTTGTCAGGTAACAATATTGTTGCAGCTTCTACTCTAGTCAATATCTTCATTGTTCTTGTCCTGGGAAAGTCAGTGTCACACACATTACATATAAAATGTTGCATTGGCAAGAACATCATCTCCTAGCAGTCGGTTCTCACGAAAAGCTTCCATTATGAGCACATTTACACGATACAATAGGAATTCACAGTTTAACTTTCTCTGCTACATTCATTTTACTAGACGCAAAGAAATACAGCTTTACATGAGGCATGGAAACTAGGCCAAGACACTTGCTAAGTGAAGGCCTACAATTAATAAAGTTAAAGCTTAATTCATAACCCTTAATGTGACATATTACTGCATTAGTCTAACATATATTCAACATTTCATAATATTTAATCATTGATTAGTACACTTCGTTAATATTGGTGGCCATTCTTCGTAATCACATTTTCAAATGCATGCATTATTTTTCTATGTTATTACAATTTCTACATAACCTTATTATTCAAAATACACAAGCACTCAATAATTTTTATTAAAATACCTGTGCTAGCACCCTGTCGAACAATTCTCTGCCACAACTGCATTACCCTGGTCCAAATCGAGGTTTGCTGGACCTGTGCTCCAAACAGTTGGGGCTAAACCCTGATGATTTCATCTCAACTCGTCTTCTGTGAACTGTGGGTGCTTTTGTTGGGACATGGTGGTGGTTGTGTTGTGGGTGGGAGGGGGGTTTGGTGTTTGCAAGTGTGCAGTGTGTGGTGATTGATGGGGTGTGGGTGTTGCTTAGTGAGTGATGGAGGCTTGTGAAGTATGTGTTTGGTCATTATGTGTGTTTTTTTGTTGGCAGTGCAGTTGTGTTGTGTGTGCTGGGTGAGATGTGTAATTGTGCAGATGGTGTAACAGCGCTATATGTGTGTATTTGACTCCTCTCTATGTATGCGTGCATCAATTTTGTCGCAAAGGATTGTGGGTTGTGGTGGGGTGTGTTATATAGTGCAGTGAGTAGATGTGTCTGGTCTGTGTATGTGTGTCAGGCGTGGGGTATTCAAACTATCCAATGTGGTGTTGTGTTCTGACAGTGGTGGATTCAGACTGTGGCGGTTCGCACCCCCCATGGTTTTCCGCTGTGAAATAACAGCTGTGATAATTTTTGCTCGTAATCTGGTGGGTGGAAATGTGTCAGTGTGGTGGTGCTGGTGGTGGAACCGCCTCTTTCCCGCCCTCCAATGTCCTGGCGGTGTCAGATTTGTGGCTGTTTTTTGGCCGTCTTTTCGGGGTGAGTCGTAATGCGGCAGTCGGATTACCGCCAATATGGAAGTCTTTTGGCGGCCGCCACTGTGGCGGTCTTCCGATAAGACCGCCAAAGTATAATGAGGCCCATAGTATTGCTGTAAGCATGGACAGCCTCTAGTGAGTCATGCATATGGTTGTAACACTATGCCCACATTCTGAAGTTACAGATTTATCAGAATTTATTTGACGCAAATGGTGAACTGGTACACAAGCATGAAATGAAGAAGTATCTTCTCACTTCATATTCTGGTTTTCCTTGTATCATGGATTGTGGGAGTTCCAACTAGAAGTCGATGATGAGGATTTGAAACATATGGGTTTAATTACAATGAATGAAACATGGAATTAATATTCCAGTGCAGAGCAATTCCAATCAGAAGGCCACAAGAATAATTTGATGAGTGGTAGGAAATGGTTCAAAATATCATGATCGAAATTTGAATGCCAATTTGTGAGCTTGAAGAAAACAAGAACCATAATTCTTAGAATAAAAAGAGGGGAACTCGATCTCTACTAATCAGCAAGTTTCATCATCATGATCTTACAACACCATAGAATTTCAGAAGCAAGCTTTCTAAGTTTCTGTAACCAATTCATATAATATGTACATACAGGGATCAATGAGCAGGTCGGAGGAGAAGAAGAAAAAGCTCTTGGATGATAATCTTCCATACAATAAGGTGGTGAAACCTTGGTAGCACTATGAGTTGATTTATTGTAGGAACATTTCACACTGGCAGCTATAAGACCCAATTGATTTTGCTTGCATTAAAATAGCACTGAATATACTGTTGCCAATTTTAATTGGTACACTGTATTTGGTCATTGTATTATGGATGGTAACCAAAAGAAAAACTGTGTTCCATTCCTGAAGCCTTACATGCAGCCATCCAAAAACGAGATACTTGTTGAACTATGAGAAATAATGGTATAAGGTAGCCCATGAATATGAAAAATCTCATTTAAAAACAATGAGCCTTTTCCTTGGCTATGGATACTTTGGCTAAGGGAGAAGATAAACCATTTGTGGAAATGTTTCCACAGTAACCTTTGGTGAGTCCTGGGCACAGCTGTGAAAATGTCTGCTCTACAACAGGCTACAGAGTCATCACCACCATCTCATATGAGCAGGACATAGATCGTGGCAAAGAAAACATCCAGAAACTATAGAGAAACATCATATAGTTGTGGAATGGGGGGTGTCATTATTGTAACATTGTTTTTATAAGCATCATATAACTCGATCTAATACTTATTTTCTTGTGACTCCTCCTTTTAAAGTTGAATGTGAATTCACTCCTTGGTTCTATGCAATGCCTTTTTAAGATGGAAGCTGATAACATCATCATTATAGAGGCACTTAATTTGAAAATGCTTCTTTCCCATATGTGTATGTCGTTAATAAGAAACAAGCACAGAAGAATGGTGTTCACTTGAAGAAGGAAATACCCCCACTTTTTGAGTGGGTGAATTGTGCACCTATGCAATGCTTATTAATCAGACATCTGCGGCTCATTATTAATAGGAAGCTTGCTGTCTTGACACCTCCTAACATTGGTGCATCATGTAAAGATTCAGCTTCCTTGTTGATGCACACTATAAACAGTGGCCCAATATTTAATTCAAAAGTGGCCCGGAAGTACGAAAGGCCCTCTGAGCTCCCAAGACAAATGTGCAATCTAGTTTCTGATATCAATGTAATTTGGCCCAATTATAGGGCCTTGAATATGTAGAGTGGGCTAAGGCTTCCAGCTTAAATAAGAACTGTATCACGATTACCCAAGTACACGGGCTTCAGAAGATATGGCCAGATGTAGTAAGCATTTAAACAGCCACAAATGCTCTGATTTGCCGTTTGGGACTTTAAAACACATTTTCTTAGTTACTAATCCCATTTTAGAAGTAGGAATATTTTTTCCAAATTCTAAAATGCAGTTGGGGCTCGTGGGGATTCCTGGGGGCGGGAGGGGGAGGAACTGGGGCGGGGGGGACATTGAAATGAATTAAAATTTAAAAAAAATTAAAGTACGTAGGATGCGTGCCGCTCCTGTCTCCCGCGTCATCGATGAACGCAGGCACAGGCTCCCAGCCTGCCCTGTGGCCAATCCTGACGCTGCTCAAAGCAGCATCAAGTTTGGCTGGGAGCGCCCTGGCTGGGTGCTCCCATACAGATTGGGAGCCTGTGCAAGCTTTCGAGCCCTGTGCACGTGTGTGTTTGGCCGACCCGAGACGCCCAGCCAAGCATACATGTGCAGTGAGCCCCTCAGTGCACGTCACCCCGTGCCCTCCCCTTCAAAGAAAAGGATAATAAACATAGTTTATTATCCTTTTCTTTGAAAGGTTTTTCAGCTGCCGTGGCTAGAGGGGGGGGTGAGACGATGCTCCTCTGACCTTATGGAGGAGCCACACCGGCTAAAATGGAATTCCGAATGGATACTGATTCATTATCTGGAAGGCTCATGTTGATGGCGTCCCTTCCAAATACCGAATCAGTATCTAATGTATCAATGCTTTGTGAACGAAATTTGTGACCTACCTTATTCATATGTATGAGGTGGGTCCAATCCACTACGATTTGGAATTTTAAGAATCAATCTATTACTACATAGGTTCTTAAAATGTTTTAAGTGTTGCAAAACTACATAGCATTTTACAACCAGTAAATAATGCACATGGCCCATAGCTCAAAAAGGATAGGTTAAAGGAACATTATTGAATGTTTTATGTGTACCATGCCACTAACAAATCTTTTTTCAGATAATTAAAATGAATATAATTAAAATCTATTGAAACACAGTGTCTTCTCACCTATTTTTGGGGCCCTGGCACAATCAATTTTTGAACCCCCTGCTCATAGAATTTAGACTTAATAAGTAGTAGAAGTACCTTGTCTCCCCTTGTTTACTTAACAGGGTTCTGTGGCCTCTGCTTTCGGTTCCAGCCAAACCTGAGAATAGTTTCCATTAAGAAAATTAATTTAAACTGCAAAAAATTGCGTACTAGACATTTAGGAGTACAAGTGTGCTCATTAGAAAGCTCGGGCCTTCGATCCACAAAAGCACACCTGAAAATATTTATCACACTACTGGCTCTCAGCAAGAACACTACATAACATATAGAATTAGAGAGGTAACTGTGAATAACTGGAATGTTTTTCACCAAGGAGTTGAGTGGCATGCACTAGACAGCATGAGCGAAGCTCGATTTGTCAATAATGTACTAAGAGTACTGAGGTTATAACCTTCTCCTCTATTCACAATTATCCATTTACAATATTGTATTGTGTTTGGGTTCCAAACGAGTCTTTTATTGTGAATAGGATTTTGAATTGTGCCAGTTTATCCCTTTACTGTGGAAGACGTGAAGTTCATCTTGTCTGCACTACCTTCCCAGTGAAGAGAATGGATATGAATATCAAGTCCTCTGCTAAAGGCACGAGCACCAGAGAGACCTTGTTTTCAGGTCTTGAGGGAAGTGCTTCCTTCGCAGCCAGATGTTTTCTTTTGTTTATTGTGACATGCAGCACACCATGTGTGCTGACATCACAGTCTGAGAAACTGAAAGAAGTCAGTCCCTTTAGCCTGAAGGCTCCAACAGCCTCCAAAGGGGAGGGCGGGGGCAGAAAGCATACTTGACACTTGGGATTCTTTTTGCATTAGACTGCACCCCTAGGGCCCAAAGTCTAGACACAAGCAATTGCTTTTTCTTTCTTTTTTTTAATGGAGGAGTGGGTCTTTGAGCCTCATTCCCAAGCCCTAGAGCTCAAAGAGTCTCTCTGCCTCAATGGGGGACAGATTGAGAGATATACCCATTATCTGGCCTCCCAATGGGACACAAAGCACACTAGCTCTTCTTACTTACAGAAAGTGGCACGGGCCCGTTCCTTGTGCCCCTGGAGAAATGTGATATTATAGAGTAGGTTGCAGATGTTTGTTCAAGTGTGGAGCCAAAGGAACCCCCCAAATATTACTTCTAGGTTCAGGTGAGAGACACTAAGGGCCTCATTACGAGAGTGGTGGTCTCTAGACCGCCACACTCGCAGTGGTGGTCTGAACCGCCAACAATGCAAACGTCTGACCTCCACATTACAACCCTAGCGTTCAAGCCGCCAGAGAACCACTAGCTCCACCAGGATCTCAGATCCCAGCAGTCTGGAGTTTGGGTGCACTCTAATCTGCCAGAGCAGCGCAGCAAGCAGTGCTGGCCTGGGGATTATGACTCCCTTTTCTGCCAGCGGTTCTATGGCAGTAGCACTGCCATGAAAAGGCTGGCAGACGGGTGCAGTGGCCCCTGCACTGTCCATGCACTTGGCATGAGCAGTGCAGGCCCCCCTGGCCAGCACCATCGCAATGTTCACTGCCTTCTTTGCAGACAGTGAACATTGCAATGGTGCTGGTGTGACCTGCTGTCTACAGCATTGCCACCGGCTTGATTACGAGCTGAAGGCAATGCTGTAGCTTGTTTCCTGCAAGGCCAACGGGGGGAAATGTAGCATACTGACCTAGCGGGAAACCCATAAAAGCTCCGGTGGGGAGGCGGTGGCCACCCTGTCAAGAGTTTAGCGGACAGGCTTTCCCATCTGCCAAACTCATAATAGGGTCGTAAGACTGTCAAAAAGCAATAAGCCTCCTGCTCAACCTGTATTTCTTTCATTTACTGGAACATCTATACAATCTATGACACATGTCAGTACAAATTGCAAGTATTCAATTCATGTTCTTACAAAACCATTATACCAAAATGTTTCTACAGGGTGATTCTAAAATACAAGCTAATATTTGAACATTTAGCCTGTATTCTCAAACTGTTAATTCACCCATTCACACTCTATCATCCACTAAATTAAAACAAAGGTCCCCAAACATCACACATGGTGCCTAACACAGGTACTGGTGTGTTATCTCTGCAGCAAGACTACTTCTGTGTAGTTTTATTGCCTTGGGTCCAGGTATGTGCGATATACATGAAGCAGATTTAGCACACCATAGTTAAATCCTGTTATTATCAGGAGAAGTGTGGGACTGCTGGGTGGTAGGACGTTTCTACGGAACAGCCTAACAGATGTAACAATACCCTACTTTGTAGATCAGTCATCAGGGCAACAAATTACAAAACCAAAACATTGGCATAGAAATAGGATGACAATGTTTTCAACTGTAATTGTTTGCCCTGGCGGCCAAGCTAAAAGAGCAATGTAGTGATACATCCATTGGACTCTTTTTGTCACAGCAATGCATAGTGTTTGCTGGTTATCCAAAAACACTTGGTACCCAAAGTCATCAGCTGAGCTGCACCTTACAGTGATTTCTCATTATGTAGCAACCATGCTGTAATTCATATGGCAAATGAAAAATAGGCATGCATTTTTTAAATGTGTCTTAGGTCATGAGTTTAGGAGTTCAATGTATAATAACAAATATTCCATTATTCTGTGTTCCCAAACTTCTTCCAATAAAAACTGAACCTCTCAGTGGATTGGCCTACACCCTCAACAGGAAAGGTCCCGAAATGCAAAGTGGAAACATCAATCATTTCATTTAAAATTCACCGATTCTGGCGATGTGCAGCTGTGGTTGTTTGTGCCCAGGCTTTGCTAGGACCCAGAGGAACCAACCACTGCCAGACATTTTTGAAAACTAGACATCCAGTTGAGCTTAGGGTTTTTGGGCTTGTGTGATCCCCGTGAGGTTTCTAAACACACAATGCTAAGCAATGATCAAACTTTGTCTAAAATCACATATTTGCCTTGTAAAACTTCCAGGCTGTGTGAATCGACACAATTTTTACCACCTAGGGTTCACACCCTTCTCATGGTAAAAATGGAAATCTACTTGTGTGGATGGGCCTATTATCCACAGTAGGAACCAGTCAAAATATGGGCTGTGTGATGCCAATGTGGTGTCAATAAGGCCTTCAAAGAGTTACAGTTTGGTTCAGCCCTTTGACGTGTTTAATCCACCTATTCATGGGAAGCAGCATTAGAATCCAGAGAAGTGTGGGAATGCAGAGTGGTAAGATTTTGACCATGGGCTAGAATCTGTGAGTTTTCTGTCACATTAATTTGGGAAAAAATTAGTTTTTTAACCCATACCTCAAGTTTCATAGGGCAAAATTGGTAGAGAAAAACATGTGAGGATCCATGCAAGCAACACCACCGTGGATTTCTCTGGATCTCTAGGTTTTAGAAATGCCCAGGGTTGGTATGGTCCCTTACTTGTCGGCTGATCCAGAGCCTGAACAGCATAGCCACTGACCAAGGCAAATGAGAGGAAATTGGTAATTCTTTGGGTATAGTTTTGACATAAGGGCAGACAGAGAGGGGAGTAATCACCTCATTCTGCATCCCCTGGAGGCCGAAAGACTGTCTGGTGTCTGAGACTGTTGTCCGATGCCAGGATGGCCCAGCACCTCACCCAATTTCTTTTCTCATTTTTCCTTGGTAGTCTGAAGGGATTTCAGTCCTGTTGAGTGAGATGATTGGGGTGTTTACCACCTATCAGCCAATCCCAGGGTGATCAGAAAGCTCACCAATCCATCAAAGAAAAAAGTGGAAAACACAATGGGGTGTGGGACTTACCTGCCCTGACACCGCACTACAGTCCCCATCATAGACACCAGTCTTTCAGCCGTCTGGGGAAAAAATGTAAATTAGCACTACTCACCCATTAGGGTCTCAAGGCGCTGTACTCATACCGCTATGGAACCCCTCCTGGCTTTTCTCAGTGAGGCGCCCACTCCTGAGCACCCCCAAGGTGAAGCCAGGCATCCAAGCACTGTTGGGGCCATTGTGGAGATTAAGCAAGCTATTGCCTAGAGTTGCAGAGTGGGACCCATGAATTAGATTAGGCACCAAGGCGAGAATTATCTGGTCAAGGGGAATTGAGCCCAAGACCTGCCGAAGCGGGACTTGAACCCTGGTCTTGAGCCAGATCTCTGCTTCAGGGTCTGCGCTCTAACCATTGAGCCACACTTCTCCTTAGTGGTAATTAAGGCAGAATGGGGGTGTTAACCCCATCTCTGACAACCCATATGTCAAAATTCTCCCCGAAATAATCCACATTTTGTCTAATTTGCCAGTGGGATGACTTTAGTATTCAGGCCAATAGGCCCTAGGAGACAGAAAGACTGTTAGGGCTTTGTTAGTAAAGGTCCGGTGTCAGGACAGGCCACCCAATCTAATTTTCTTTTTTGAAGAATTTATTTCAGGAATCCAAACAGCATTCTGCTTCTCCAAAGTAGTAATCAGGGTTGGTGGGCAGCTAGAGCTCTATATATATGTATATAATGATGGAGTCTGTTAGGGTTCATTTATAAATTGCGCCTTAACATGCACTCCTAAAACACCAACAGTCTTTCTGCTAAGTGCCGTTAGCACCTCAGCAAAGCTACTTTATCAAAAACAACGCCCGAATGTATTATACAACAATGACTCCTCTTAATTAGGATTACCAGGAGACGTCATGTCTACAGATTTCATATTCCCGATCTAGCCAATGAATTAACAACAAAAAGCATTCTGGGAGATGCAGTTTTGCTTCACGTTGTTTGAAGCAATATGACCTAATTACTGCATTACAGTGGTTTGTAAAAATAAGGCACTAGGGTGAACATAAAGTAACCTAGCCTGGCAGCGTTGCCTGTAAACGTTCCTTCACTCGGTTCATATGTAAGCACAATGAGAAAGTAGCAGCTAGACCACATTTAATAGTATGAAAAGGTGAAAATCATTAGGTTTGTTGCGTGCCTGGCTTTATACTGTAAAAGTATATTACACGCATACTTAGGCATTAAGCAGAACCACATGCAGTGCGTTTTGTAAAGAATATCTAATGAACGATGTGGAGCCCCAGGTTATTTTTACTCCATTAGCTGCTGATGAAATGTTAGCTCCTAAGTTACAAAGTGAAACCATGAGTATATTATGAAGAAAATGGTGATAAAACAAAATGTCAGCCACCAATCACAACACGACTGGGGCTCTATATTAATAGTAGTTAAGCGCCCATTTTATGACTATCATTGCTAAAAGCCTTCTATAACTGTACCTCAATTGCTTCAGTCTGGATGTACGTGTTTACCCTACCTAATCTTCAAAAAGCATTTTAATTTAATATACAATCAGGTGGTTTCGGAAGCCAGTTATAATCAACATCGATATACAGTTTAGTAAGTGCCAATTGTCTTATCACTAAGGGACTTATTACATGTGTGGCGGTCTGGACAGCCGCCAATGTGGACGTTCTATTGTCTCATTACAACCCTGGCAGTCGGACCGCCAGGGAACCGCCGGCTTCGCCAGGATCTGAGATCCCAGTGGTCTGGAGGATGGTGGAGACCCCCTTCTCCGCCAGCGGTTTCATGGAGGTAGCACCACCATGAAAAGGCTGGTGGAGAACGGGTGCAGATGCCCCCTGCATGGGCAGTGCACGGGACCCCTGACCAGCACCGTCGCAATATTCAAGGTCTGCTTTGCGGACAGTGAACATTGCGAGAGTGCTGGTGCACCCTGCTGGCGACAGCATTGCTGCCGGCTCGATTACGAGCCAGAGACAATGCTGTAGCCTGTTTCCTACTAGGCCGACGGGTGGAAACTTAGGTTTCCGCCTGCCAACCTAGTAGGAAACCCATAATAGCTCTAGCGGGGAGGTCTCCGCATAGGCAGTAGCCACCCTGTCGGGAGTTTGATTGAGAGAGTTTTCCATCCGACAAACTCATAATGGGGCCCTAAGTCGTTAATAAAAACATAATTCACAACTATAATGTCACCCTTCTTCATCAAGCTCATGTCAAATTGCTACATAACCCTCTACCTAATATGCACCCACATAAGTTCAGAATGCTGTTTGACTGCTGGCAATAAACATGAGTTCAATTCTGTTTGAATGTAAATACATTTAGATTGTGGAGCTAGCTTGAGGATGAGGTAAGGAAGGGGCACTGGACCTACGTTGGACATGGCACCAATAGGTCTCATCAAACCTGCCACAGCTTGAACAACTGACTAGATCCTTCCTTCTGGACTGCATCAAGCACTAGTGACCTCATTCGACATGGCACATCACATAACTCTACATAAAGATCAACTCAAGCGAAAGAAATCCCTTCCATATCTTTAAACGACTACACCCATCAACACCTTACATTAGACACATAATGCATCCTGAGTCACCTACACAAGATAATGCTAATGTATGCCACCTAACCTGAAAAATACTAGTACAAACCAGTATATCACAAGAAACGTACAGAACTCAAAACATCCTACACAACATGCAAACTCAACTTTAACGAAGCAAAATAGGTTGTCTATCTTGAAACTAGAGCCTAGGCCAACAATGGTTGTAATGTTGACACGAAGATGTCCAACACTGCATTAATTCCTTCCATCCTCCTGACCCACGCTCAGCACAAACTTCAGGCATTAACTGTTACTTTGCATACAAGATTGACACCATACAGTGTACCCACATTATACTGACTCCCCAAAATTGCCCTAAAATTACATCAACAAGTACACTGACAAAGTGACTACATCAGATGCCACTACAAGTATTTATAAGTATGAATATATATATATATATATATATATATATATATATATATATATTTTTTTTTTTTTTTTTTTTTAAATAAAACACAGAGATAGACACACAAACACACACAAACCCACCTACACACACACACATAAAAATGGGTAACCGGGTTATGTAAAATATGATCATTTGTTTAATAAAAGAAGTTGGGTTAAAGAACTTATAGAAGTACCAAAAACCTCAACTAATTAACAGAAAATAAAAAGTGGAGTAGGGTGCTCCCCGTAAAAAAGGTCAAACAGTTTGAGATTAATGAAATGTTACAAAACAAACTACACTAAATGGACAAACTTTAGGTTATAAAAGTCAAGACTAATTCACAAGTAAAATAAACGTTTTAGGCTTGAAATCTAAAGAGCAGGATGATGTAATGGTGGAAGATGTAATGATATAATTACTTACCAGGATGATGTAGTGGTAGGGCAATGTAATGGAAGCAATGTAGAGATAGAGTGATATAATAGAGGTTGATAAAGTTACATGCAACCAATCATGGACATATCACACAAACACCATAGAAGAGAGAACATTGCTTTCCCTGTCCTGCTTTGCTGGCTGTGGAACTCTTTGTGCTATACCACTTCTAAACAGTAATATGGTGCCTATGCTTCACCCTTAAAACACATACTTTGCGTTATAACATTCTGTTTGGCTTATTTAGCTTCCCTTTAAATCTGACATGAATAGCAAAATGAAAGCACCCAGTGCCAGATGGGTGTTTTCCCATCTATCCACAGGATTATTGCATGAAGTTATTCACTTTGCAGAAGGATTGGGAATTATAAACAACTAAAATTGATTAAAAGCTTTTATTCAGAATCCTACCAGGTCTCTGCTTTGTGACTTGGAAAAGGCAACAACAACTGAATGACCTGGTACCTATGCTAGGCTGTGAACTCAGAAGAAATTAGTCAAGTCTCAGCGGAGTAACAAACCTGGAGTGCCCCCCCCCTGCTAAGAACATGGGTGGGGGGCCCTCCCTACAGGCTCACTCAGGCCACGTGCCCTCCCTTCAGGCTCACTCAGGCCACGTGCTGTGCTGACTGGGCCCCCTTGAGCTCACTCCCCTCACCACAATTGCTGCGGGATCTTTGTTACACCACTGATAAGTCTTGAAATAGAACTTTGTGGAAGGAAAATTATGTGCTGTGTCATGATGTCAGCAAAGCAACTCAATTCATGAGAAGTGAAAATAATGTAATTAGCTCAAAACGTATTTAATTACATGAAGGTGGCAGCATTTGATACTGCAATACATGATAAGGAAAAGGGTATAGACCTGAATAATCAATAAACTATAACTTGCGCCCTTGCCATACATAGTTTTCTTATCAATAATTTTATTGCAAATTTTGCAGTGATAATATCAAAGATGTCATACAAGATCTCATCAATGATATAATATGTGGAGCAATTAGCTGTGCATGGCGAAGGCACAAGTTATAGTTACCTTAGGGTGTGAGTTATAGTTACTTAAAAGAACTCTAACTATAACTGCTGAATTTCTATAGTTTTGTATGAGTAGATTGAGAACCTAACTATAACGTCCTTGTACCCTTAGTTTTTTTCAGTGAATTTCTATGTTTTTTTCTTTAACATAAATAAATTTTAATTACTATACATTATTCCAATCCCCACCGCGCATGGCCTCTGGCCATTCGCAGCAGGGGTTGGTCACAAGGCCTGACCTGCAGCCAGACCTTGCAGCAAAGCAGGATGGTCACAGGAGGTGCATGAGTGTCTGAGTGGGTGTGTGAGTGGGTCTCTGAGTGCATGTATGACTGAATGAATTAGTGTATGAACGACTGTGGTTTTTCTTTTAAATGTTTCCATATTCGTGAATAATTTGCACCAATTCACAAATTTTCTTGAATATCACGCATAGTGATGTCAAATTATTTCAAACCCAGAATTTGCACCTAAAACATACCTATATCACACCCTGGGGCCAGGGTACCTTCACCCTGACCCCTTATACCACTTTCAATTGTGATTGTCACCACTGGGGACCGTGTTCCATGAAATAAAAATTCGCAAATTTCATGAATTATTCGCGGCTAGAGATATACAAAATTATTATGCCCTTCTATATCTCAAAAACTACAGACAGATTCACACCAAATAAGCGAAAGCGTAATCTGCATACCGACAGCTAGCTTTCTGCCAAATTTGGTGTAATTCCATCCAGAGGTTCGGCCTGTCGTTGTGGTTACGAAAAGGTAGTTCTTGGTCCAGAAGGTATCCTTTCTGTTATTTGGTGTAAATCCATTCAGTAGTTTTTGAGAAATTAACGAAAATCCAAATTTGGAATATGGAGGGATGCGGAGGCTCTGCAAACCCTCCCCTGAGATCTGGTTGGCTGCCAACACTTCAACAAAGAAGTGTTGGCAGCTATCTTGGGACCCAGGGTCAGCTGAGTCCCAAGAAAAAAGCAAAAAATAAGAAAAGGGACCAGGGTAGAGCCACCCTGACCCCTTAGCTCTGGTGCTGGGGTCCCAGATAGACCCCCAAGAGTAAAAAAGCATTTTTGTTTTAGTTTCACTTGATTCGCAACAGATCTGGCAAAAGTGTAAAAAAAAACAAAGAGCGAGTTCTTGCACTTCTTAATTATGAACCCCCCTGGGTGAACCAAGTCCTGGGGGCTTTGCTAATTTTTAATGTGAGGGGGTATACCCGGGCCCCTCCCTGCAGCCACGGGGACCACCACCTCCCCAGGGCTTAAACTATTATCGGTGTGGGGGGGCACCCGGCCCCGCCGCAGCCCCGGCGACCAGCCCCTCCCCGAGGCTTAAACCATTATGTGTGCAGGGGGGCACCAAGCCCCCTGCAGCCCTGGGGACCACCACATCCCGGGACATATTTCATAATATAATGTGCGGGCCGCCCAGGTCCCTGCCTGCAGCCCTAAGGACTGCCACCTCTCCAGGGCACATCTCTTAGTAAAATGCAGAGGGTGCTACCTTCCTGGGTTTCATCAAATGCAATGTTGGGGGCTGCCTGGCCCCCCATGCAGCCCCAGGGACGGTCACCTCCAGGGGCTTTCGTCAAATTCAATGAGGGGTTCTGCACAACCCCCCGCAGCACCAGAGACCACCACCTCCTGGGGCAATACTGTCGATACGGGGGACACGCGGTCCGCCTTGTGGAGCTACTGATAGCCCTGGGGACCACCACCCAAAAGGGCCGGCTCCTGCTATGTCCTGGGGTGCCCACCCATGAAACACAGCTGTTTGCTGTGGTTTGGCAGCAGCTTTGACAGCTGCCTCAAGTCACAGCAAACACTCTGTTTGCAGCGAGGGAGAGCTCTCAATCAGCTCTCCCTTGCTGCAAGTGGAGGTTTCCTCTGTTTCCCTGCTCCCGGAGATGCAGGCAGGGAAATAGAGGAATCTGCTTTCGTAGAGAGGGAGCTGCTTTTACAGTTCCCTCTCTGTGACAGCAATGCTGGCTCTCGCAGGCTGTGGAGAGCGAGCTGGGACTGTGGGGGCAATCAGGCTCCACCCACGGTCCCCAAATTTGTGACTGGGCATTCTGGAGGGCACCCAGGTCACATGGTCAGGCCCCAGGGCATGGGGTCCCTGTGGCTGAGATCGGCCTGGGAAGGGGTGACACGTGGCCCCCCTCCTGTGTCCCCACCCAAAAATAATTTGGCCGTGCTCCAAGGGATGGGTTCCCTGGGCCCAAGATCGGCCATGGAGGGGGCCGTGTGGCTCCCCTCCCCTAAAAAAATATATTTAGGACAGGCCTTGGGTGATGGGGTCCTTGGGGCCGTGATCAGCCTGAAAAGGGCCCCCGCAACCCCCAAAAATTGTTTATGCAGGTCCCTGGGTGGATGGGATCCTGAGGGCCAGAGATCATCCAATGGGGGGGGTGCACATGCCCCCCCCCAAAAAAAAAATTTAAGCTGTATCCAGGGGGATCCAGGTGAGATCAGCCTGGGGAGGGGGGCCATGCGCATCGCAGCAGAGTGCAGGGTTGGGTGGTCATAGGGGTTGACCACACGGCTTGGCTGCAGGACAGGATCTTCAGCCAACCCCCATTATGCATGGCTAAAGGCTGTGCGCAGCGCAGGGTTGGGTTGTTATAGGGGTTTGCCAGAGGGCCTGGTGGCAGCAGTGGTTGGATTAACGTATAGTAAAGAAAATTACTTTACGTTAAAAAAAAAGGTAGAAATTCACTGAAAAAAACACAGGTTACAGGGATGTTATAGTTAGGAAATATAATTTTTTTTAAAACATAGAAATTGACTGAAAAAACAAAGGTTACAGGGACGTTCTAGTTAGGTCCACATTGTAAATGTACCAAACCATAGTAATTCACTAGTTATAGTTATATCAAGTAACTATAACTCCCGAACGAAGGTAACTATAACATGCGCCCTCATCATACACTGCTTATTACCCCACAGAATGCATCACTTATGACATCTCTGATAACATCATTGATAATATCAATGTAACATTTGCAGTAAAATTATAAAGCACAAATCTGTGAGTGGTGGGGGTGAGACTAATAGTTACCTTAGGGCAGTGGTTCCCAACCTGTGGTTCGGGGACCCCTGGGGATCCGCAAAGCCTTCTCAGGGAGTCCGCGGCTGCTGAGAAATTTTAGTAATATTAACAGATTAGGTCCCCAGCTTTCAATAATGGTTCATTGAGGGGTCCCCAGATTCCAATAATGATTCAGTGGGGGTCCCTGGATTCCAGTACTGATAAAGTGGGGGCCACAGAAGTCAAAAGATAGAGGACCACTACCTTAGGGCATGAGTTATAGTTACTTGAAAGAACTCTAACTATAATGTCCCTGTAACCTTTGGTTTTTTAACTGAATATATTTCCATATTCACCAAAGATTACAGGGACGTTATAGTTAGGCTCACATTTTAAATGTACCAAACCATAGAAATTCACCTGTTATATGTATTCACTTAAAAAAACAAAAGTTCCAAGGATGTTATAGTTAGGAAACAACATTAAAAAGAAACCTCAGAAATTAGCTGGAAAACCAAACGTTACCGGGACTTATAGTTAGGAAACAGAATTAAAAACACCTTAGAAATTCACTGGAAAAACCAAAGGTTACAGGGACAATATAGTTAGGCTCACATTTCACTCATACAAAGACAATGAAATTCAACAGTTATAGATACCTGAGCTAACTACAGCTTATGCCCCCGCAATGCACTGCTTATGAGCTCACATATTATATCACTCATGACATGGTCAGTGACATCACTGATGACATCTCAAATTACATCACTGATGACATCATCCACAGAGGCACTAACACACCCACTCACACCCCTCTCATACACCCACTCACGCACCCACACAACCACTCACATACCCATTCACAGACCCATACAAGTACTCACACAATGACTCACTCATCCATAGAGCCACTCATACAGGCACTCACACAACCACACTCACCCATACAGCTCTCAAACAAAAAGTCATTTACCCATACAGGCACTCACAGAGCCACACACTCACCGATACAGCTATTTACACACCAACTTGCTCTACAATAGAGCCACTCACATAGCAACTCAAATGGCCACTCGCTCACCCATACAGCTGCTTACACAGCCAGTCATTCATTCATACAGCCATTCAGACACCCAATCATTCACCCTTATAGTCACTCACACACTCACTCACCCACCCATACAACCACTCACATAGCCACTTACTCTACTGTATTGCCACTGACACACCCACTCACTCAACAATATAGTCAGTCACAGAGCAACTCCCTCACCCACACAGCTACTCACATACCTACTTATACATCCATAGAGGCACTCACAAACCCACTTACACACACATACCTGCACTCATCCACTCACAAACGGATACACACAGTAACACAGCCAATCACATAATATATGTTAGAAATAGTATCACTCATTAGTAGTACAGAAAGTATACTATTTTAACTTTTGTAGTACCTTGGTAAATATACTTAACACTCAAAAGCTTATGGAAAAACCTACTCACACATCCATACAACTACTTACACTCACAGGATGATGTCATCAGTGACATCATCAGTGATATCACTTGAGATGTCAGCAGTGATGCCATCAGAGATGTCACTGACCATGTCATGAGTGATGTAATATGTGAGGTCATAAGCAGTGCACTGCGGGGGCTGGTAAGCTGTCCATTATCCTGGCAGAAGGTGGGAAGACCTTTGCAAGCTATTAAGGTGGACGGGGCTGGGCCAAGTGGGTGGAGCTTCCAGGTGATTTGCACATGTGCATACTTGTAGCCATTTAAAAGAAGAACCATGGACTCTGCTCTCACCAGGAGAGGACAAGAAAGAACCCACTCGTCACAGTCACATACAGATTGTGCTCTAATAGATGAAAGATGCATTCGCCTCCACAAAGGATTTCAAATCATTTTTAGGGTCGAGCGCGCAAAGCGCTCTGTCCCTGGTGTAATCACACCCATCAGTTTGTTTGGTTCGTGGGCTTGCCTTTTAAAATTCACTTGATTTCTTTAGTGAAAGGCATGCACACGTCATGCCTTTTCCAGTGTTTAGCCTCCTCGAGCACACTGGCCAACTACTAAAAACATACGAGGCTCAATGTTTTCCGTATGGTTTCTGGACTAATTTTTCTTTTTCTTTTGTAGGCAGTGCGATCTCGCTGGCCAGTAATAGAGCGCTTTGCACGACATCGACCCTGTTACGTGGATAATTGCCCTTTTGCCAGTTACATGGATAATTGCACTTTTGCCAATACGTTTCACTGCGAATGAACTTCTGTTTCCTTTTGTGTGTCTGCTTCGTACTCATGGCGACCATCGGCTTGCTTCGGTGAAAATGTTTTATTTTTCAGTTTATGTGGAAAGAAAAGTCAGTTTAGGAATTTAAAACTCTAATAGCTCTAACTCGAGCAAACACGAGACCCATTGCATTGCAAATGCCTATTTAATATGGAATTGCTGAGTAAACACTCTTGCTTTGCCTTTGCCAAACCCATGAGTTAGGATCATTTATCCTTTCCAGAAGTAGAGCTTCAACTGTGCCACCTGCTACATTTATATTGGTAAGTGCTTCCAGTTGAGGTTTAATTTCTGTGAAATGAGCATTATGGGCAGAATGGAAGCTCACCTGCTTGTTTATCTAACAAGAGCACACAATTTTGCAGAAAATGTCTACCCAACTGGAGTACTTTCTACCAGTTAGTTTGTAAGTGATACCTCATAGGGCAAATTTCCAGTGTCCAGTGTCCAATATATTTCGGCACCGGGGATCCCATCCACAGGGCCCACAACTATTCAGTGGCGAAAGAGGGCCTGTGTTCAAGAACAATTGATTAACCTCTTTCCCTGCAGGCAGAGAGAGATGACTTGCCCGCTGGAAGCAGAGTGCTTGCTCTGACTTGGCGGGAGCTGTCAAAGCTCTTGCCAAGTTAGAGCAAACAACTATGTCCTGGGGATGGGCACCCCGGGACATAGCAGGAGCCAGCCCAGGGAGATGGAGGTCTCCAGGGCCATTATTGGCTCCACGAGGGGGCTCCACACGGCCCCCTCCAATGTTTCAATTTAGTCCCGTGGACGTGGTGGTCCCTGAGAGGTCTACAATAGATCTTCTTTATTATTTTATTTAGTAGTCCCGGGGAGGTGGTGGTCCCTGGAGCCTGGGGTGGTCCAGAGGACCCCCTCCCCTTTAATAGTTCTACTATTTTGCCCCGGGCCTGGGGGGGCGCGTGGCCCTGACATACTATTATCTTTAAGCCCTGGGAGTTAGCAGTCCCCCAGGCACAGGGGTTGGCATGACAGCCCCCATTACAATTAAAGTTTTCTATCTCAGGGAGGTGGTGGTCTCTGAGACACTCCGCGTAATAATTACATTAAGCCCTAGGGAGGTGGTGGTCCCTAGGGCACAAATAAGCCCTTACAGGGAGCCCCGTGCGCTCCCCTCCATTTTAAAAAAAAGCACAGCATGCCTCCAAGACCTGGCCTACCTGGGGGCTTAATTAAAAACAAGTGCAGGAGACCGCGCTTGTTTTTTTCATTTTTGCAGTGAATTTTAAAATTCAAAAACAAAATGTTGTGTCTGAAAAACAAGAACAAGGTTTGGGGTCTAGGCATTCCTACTGTGCCCCCTTTTCTTGTTTTTTAAATTTTTTGTGGGACTTAGCTGAAGTGATGAGTCCCAAGATGGCTGCCAACACTTCTTGATTGAAGTGTTGGCAACCAATCAGAACTCTGCACTTCCCTGCATGAGCTTTTATTCTTCGCTAAGTCGTTGAAGAGGATCCGCAGCCCTAGACATACAAATTTGGGTTTCCTCAAATTTCTCAACAACTACTGAATGAATTTACACCAAATAACAAAAAACACAATCTGCAGAAAAAAATCTAGCTCTCTGCCAAAATTAGTGTAATTCCATCCAGCAGTTCGGGCTGTAGTCATGTTCAACACTCCTATGGGAATTAATATGGGAACACACTCTTTTTGAAACCCCCTTTTTCTCAGCTCCCACTTGACAGATCACCTCGAAAATGTCCACGGGAAACAAGAATCACCGCACACTTTGTTTGGAAAATTTCAAGAAGATCTGTCAAGTGGCGCCAAAGATATAGGCAAGTCAAAAGAATCTTTTCCTATGGAAACATGGTCTTAACTATAACTACCAACTGGCGACCTATATATTAGGTTGCTAGAATGAACACAGACTGGTATAAGAATTTATGACAAAGCAAACATGGCACCACTTGATATCATTAGGGCACCTCCAAATCTCATTGGGCCTTTGTCACAAGTTTTTTTATTTCTCAGTGATCCTTTGAGCTGATTATAAGCATTAATAGGATCCTATGAAAAGTTTAAACATAGTTTAAATACAATAGATTTGATAATGCATGGAGGGGTGCTGACATTAAGGGGGTGATTACGAGTACGGCAGTCCATGGACCGCCGTACCCGTAGTGGCGGTTGGACCGCCATAACCTTGGTGGTCCGACCGCCACATTACAATGCTGGCAGTGGGACTGCCAGCACACCGCCACCACTGCCAGGATCATAGATCCTGACAAGTAGACGTGATGAAAGTAGTGGTCAGCAACTGTAGTGCCGAGTTTTGCACCACCGTGCTGATCAAGACTTTCCTTTCCGACAGCCTTTTCATGGTGGGGTCCCTGCCATAAAAAGGCTAGTCGAAAGGCAGAGTTGAGGCTACAAGGGGCCCCTGCACTGCTCATGGGCATGCTATGGGCAGTGCAAGGGCCCGTCTGTCCTCACCTTCGGAATGAGCACTGTCTGCTATGGCAGACAGTGTTCATTTCAAGGGTGCTGGGGGCACCGTCTGTGCGACGGCATTGGCCTCGGCTCCCTTTGGAATCCGAGGCCAATGCTGCCGCACTGATTCAGTGCAGCAGAAACCTCATAATTCAGCGTTGAGGAGACCGCCTCCTCACCGCCGTACTGGAGTTTGGGTGGCCCAGCTGCCCAGCTCCTAATGAGGCCCTAAGTATTAGGTAATGAGATGTTTAATTTTCTGCCTCGCTGTCTGCTAGGGTCAATAGCTTTATTGTTTTGAGTGCTTTCCCAAACTGTTAGCCATGGTTGGGGAGGGAACAGCTTGTACCTACTGGTGTGAACTTAGTACTGCCTTTCTGGGAAGGATGGTACCCCCAGGGAAAGGAAGGGATTGATAGATTCAAGTTAGGATGAAATCAAAGGGGAGAACAGAAGAATTTCGAGATGGACAAGCTGTACCAGAGTGTATCCCATAATATAAATATTTGTACTATTCACTTGGACCTGTAAGGGATATCAGTTTGATCTGTTAATGCTAATATAAATAATTGTTGGATGTTAGGCACTTTTATGACCTGCTGGACAAAATCGCCCGAGAAGTGAAAATAATGCACAAATCCTATGCCTGATCGCATCTGTCAAAATGCACTAGCCTGGCAAGCCAGATCCAACATGAGCTATGTGTGCCTCCACCTATCTCTGAACACACCATGAACCATTTACTAATAATGTTTTTTAGAAGTAGGCATGGGGAAAGCGGTATTGGACAAGAGAAAGAAACACAGGCACTGGATATCGTCATGCTACCAGGTTGAACTTGGGTTTTGTCTGCAGGAGTGTAGCTATCTAAAGATAATAGGATACTTTTAGAATTTCTGTTGTACTGATTCCAACATCTAGCTTTTGATTGATACAGTGTATGACAAACCACTTGACAATGTTTGTACTTACAAATTTCTTAGGTTGAATGAGGCTAAGGGTGTCATTACAACATTGGCAGTAAAAGCCGCTTACCGCCGTGCAGAAGACCGCCAACACATCGCTGCCGCCGCGGAATTCCGCCACGGTCATTATGACCCACAGCTCGGAATCTGCCAAAATCCAGACACCCACACCAGTCCGCCACACCAAAGGTCAGTGATAAACTGGCGATAACAAAACCGACACCGTCACGCCAACAGGAATATGCCCACGCTATCACGACCCACGAATCCACGTGTATTCCATTGGCGGTACACACTGCTGCGCTCAAAATACACACACATTTACAAAACACAACCAGATTAGACAATTCGAAATACACACACCTGATACACATACACACACCACTCACACACACCCAATACAATATAAAACACGCACCCACATCACCCACAAACCCTTACGTCAACAATTGCGACAGAAGGCCAGAGAGAGACACCACCTGAAAGAACACAGGCAACCTACACCATCACTCACACAACATCCAAGCACCTCACACAACACACCTCTAAATATCACCCCACACATCACAACACACCCCACCCCACACATCACCCACACCACCCGATGGCCCGCAAAGACACCCCAGGTTCTCTGAGGAGGAGCTCAGGTTCATAGTGGAGGAAATCATCCAGGTAGAGCCACAGCTATTCGGATCACAGGTGCAGCACACCACCATAGCTAGGAAGATGGAGCTATGGCGAAGAATCGTGGACAGGGTCAACGCAGTGGGACAGCACCCAAGAACTAGGGATGACATCAGGAAGAGGTGGAACGACCTACGGAGGAAGGTGCGTTCCATGGTCTCAAGACACCACATCGTGGTACAGAGAACTGGCGGCGGACACCCACCTCCTCCCCCAGAACTAACAACATGGGAGGAGTAGGTCTTGGCTATACTGCATCCTGAGGGCCTCGCAAGAGTAGCTGGAGGAATGGACATTGGTAAGTCAGAGCTTTAACTACTTCATCCCCCACCCACCTGCATGCTATCACATACCCCAACCTCGCCCTCACCCCCATCACTCCAACTCACTCCAACTCCTCACGTATGTTCCAATATCACAAACCACACATCCCGAACCCAAGCCCTGCATGTAACAACAAAGTATGGACACCCATCACCAAAGCATGGCCACTGCACATACCCATACACCCCCTAAACCATTATCACACAAGGTCCTACACAGGAATGCAAGCACTGGGGTACAGGGTCACTCACCCACCCATTGCACACCATGGCACACACAGATGCAATAATCATGCCTTTACACCCCTGCAGGACCCCTACCCAACGTCACCGGACAGGAGGGTCCAGACATGTCCACTCCACCCACAGAAGAGGCCCACAGTGATGACAGCAGCTCTGTCCAACTGGATCTAGATGACCAGCCCGGCCCATCTGGGACCTCGGGACAGTCGGTCCCCCTCACACTGGCACAGGCCACCACAAAGCCTCCCCCCTCTGGAAAACACCAGCACAGCACCCACCCAGCGGGCCCATACCTCTGTCCCCAGGACACGTCAATCAGCAGTGTGTCCACCACTACAGGGAACTCAGGCTAACCCACCACCCCAACAACACCATGGACCTGGGGGCAGTGGCAGTGGGCACACAGTTCAGGGGACAGAGGCCCAGGGGAACAGGGGGAGGACAGGCCCAGGGAACCCACTCTCCATAATGCCCTCTCCAACATCATGGGAGCCTACCACCATTCCCAGGAGACGATGGCAATGGTACTGGCCAAGTTTCAGGAGACCCAGCGGCTGCAAGAGGAACAGTATTTGGGATTCAGGGAGGAACTCAAAGCCATCAATTCCACCCTGGGCACCATTGTAGGGGTGCTGAAGGAACTCGTCAACACCAGGAGGGACACTGTGGCACAACAAGGGGTGCCTGACACTAGCCTGGACCATGAACTGCCCACCACCTCCGCCGGCGCTAGTGGACAGGAGGCACCACCACAGGACCACCACACCAGCACCCCCCCCCCTGCAGATGGAGAGCCACCTCACAAGCGGTCGCTGAGATCCAGGACAAAGACAGAGAACAATGCCAAGACCCCCTGATTGTCATCCTTCTGTCCCACTTTGTCACCCTGTCCATCCTTAAACTTCCCAGGCTCCAATTCCTATGCCCCTTTGGACAATGCACCTGTGAAACTAATAGACTGGACTCTGCCATGGACATTCCTCCACCATCACCCCTGACCATTTTGCAACCCCCTCCACTATTTAGCACTTAAATAAACACCCTTAAATCACAAAACTATCTGGAGTCAGTCTGTGCTTTCGAAAATGTGTATTTGCAATAACTGTGGAAAAATGCTGTATCCATTGTATTGTCAACATACCTATGTCACACAGCTCTAGTCCAATAGGAAACAAAGCAGATGTCACACAGTGGGACCCACATCTGTGAAATCGAAAGGGAAAGTGACAACTCAGGGTCCATACACTGTGCGAAAATTACAGACAGATGAGAGGTAGAACAATTAAACAGAAGTTGCAGGCAGTGTTGTCTTCTTACCTGTGTCTCACTGGAAGTATTGTTGGATCACTGTGTTCCTGTTGTCTATGTCTTCTTATTCTGCTTCCTCGTCTTCACTGCCCACAGGCTCCACAGCTGCCACAACACCTCCATCTGGACATCCTCCTGCAAAAAAGGCACCTGTCGTTGCAAAGGCAAGTTGTGAAGCATTCAGCAGGCCACGATGATCTGGCACACCTTCTTTGGTGAGTAGAATAGGGAACCACCTGTCATGTGAAGACACCTGAACCTGGCCTTCAGGAGGCCGAAGGTCCTCTCTATAATCCTCCTAGTTCACCCATGTGCCTCATTGTAGCGTTCCTCTGCCCTTGTCCTGGGATTCCTCACTGGGGTCAGTAGCCATGACAGGTTTGGGTAACCAGAGTCACCTGCAAATATCGAGGGACAACTGTTAGACACACTCTAACTCTTAGGGACATCCCCAGACCCAGACACCTAGTCACACTGTATTGGGTCCATGTTCTCACCTAATAGCCACACACTGTGCCTCTGGAGTTGCCCCATCACATAAGGGATGTTGCTATTCTGCAGAATATAAGCGTCATGCACTGAGCAAGGAAAATTGGGAGATGTACTGGTCTGCCAAACACACCATCTGCACATTCATCGAATTGTAACTCTTCCAGTTTCTGTACACCTGTTCACTCCTGTGGGGGGGACCAAGGCCACATGTGTCCCATCAATGGCACCTATGATGTTGGAGATATGTCCCAGGGCATAGAAGTGACGTTTAACTGTAGACAAATCCTCCACCTGAGGGAAAACGCTGTAGCTCCGCATGTGTTTCAGCAGGGCAGACAACACTCTGGACAACATGTTGGAAAACATAGGCTGGGACATCCCTGATGCTATGGCCACTGTTGTTTGAAAAGACCCACTTGCTAGGAAATGGAGTACTGACAGCACCTGCTCTAGAGGGGGGATTCCTGTGGGATGGCGGATAGCTGACATCAGGTCTGGCTCCAACTGGGCACTCAGTTCCTGGTTTGTGGCACAATCAAGTCTGTAGGTGATGATCACATGTCGCTCCTCCATTGTCGACAGGTCCACCAGCGGTCTGTACACCTGCCCCAGCGGACATGCTCTATGGACGAGAACAGCGAGCAACCAACACTGAGGTACGTAAACACACCTTTATAGGATTTTTTTTTTAAATCGCCATATGGCTGTCTTAGTGTATAATCAAGGCCTAGATATGTGTGACGCATTTAAAATGAATGCCATGTGGCCCCCTGAAATGGCGGCTGCCTGACCTGTAAGGTGGGACAAGGGGATATGAGGTAATTGTGCTGGCGTTGTACACCATCGCGGTAGGCGGTCGAAGACCGCGGCCCAAACCTGCATTGGTTAACATTGGACCCTATGGGTCCCAGGAGCCAATGATGATGTACGCTGGCGGTGACGGTACGCACCGCCGCGGACTTGACTGCCATTTTCTCTCTGTTCAATCACTTGATACCTGAACTTCGACAGGAGAGGACCTACACTGCAAGTGCTGCTGTGAACTCAGTCTGGAAGAGACAATGGCTCGTGTGTCTGGGGAAAGGGCCCCTGCCTTCAGCACGGAGGAGTTGGAGAAACTAGTGGATGGGGTCCTCCCCCAGTACACACCACTCTACGGTGCTCCAGACAAACAGGTTAGTACACTCTGAGCATGCTGCATGGGCAATGGCTGTTTGGAGTGGTGTGGATGAAAAATAGGGGTGGGGGAGAATGAGCGACATGGCAAGGGTAGGGATGTGGGCCAATGACTGTGACGGTGCGGGCGCTTATATCTTCTCCTTTTCCCCTGTCCTATTCGTGTAGGTCAGCGCCCACCAGAAGAAGGATATTTGGCGTGCCATCGCCAAGGAAGTCCGGACTCTGGGGGTCTACCACAGACAAAGCACCCACTGCCGGAAAAGATGGGAGGACATTCGCCGCTGGAGAAGAAGACGGCGGAGGCCCAGCTGGGGATGGCCTCCCAACGTGGGAGGGGTGCCCATCGCACCATGACCCCCCTCATGTTCCGGATCCTGGCAGTGGCGTATCCGGAGTTGGATGGACGCTGGAGAGCATGAAAGCAGCCACAAGGGGGTGAGTACGCTCTCATTCAGCTGATGCAGCGCGCAGTGGAGGTGTCGGGGTGGGAGTGGTGGGCTGTGGGTTCCCCTAGGCCAGGGTGAGTTTACTAGGCAGGGTCCCTTCTTAAGGAAGGTCCTGTGGCACCCCACCCCACCTATGTACAGAGCCAACTACACATAGTCAGGCTCCTGTGACATCCATGTATGCAGCAATCAGGCATAGCCTTGCAACCCATGTCCCTCGGATTGACTAGGGAACTCCAAGTGCACGGCGTAGTGCAGGGGGCTTCTGTGTCTGTAGTGTCTGCCAACTGTAGCGGTATTGCATGCACTCAACATGTCTTTCTTCTGTTCCCCCCCCTTTTTATGGTCTCCTTGTGCTTGTGTGCATTAGCATCATCAGGCGGAGGAGCAGTGGCACCAGAGCAGGAGGGAGCTGCATCCCACATGGCCCTGGATGGCGAGACAACGGAGTCAGAAGCCACCAGTGGGACGGAGAGCGAGGGGAGCTCCACGGCAGGGACAGGAGCTGAGACCAGTGACACGGACTCCTCCTCTGATGGGTGCTCCCTTGCGGTGACGGGCCCCTCTGTGCCCCCTGCATCTACAGGTACAGCTGCCTCCCCCCCTACCAGCACCGTCCTACCAGCAGCCCCTCAGTGTTTGCCCTGTGGCTGCTCAGGGTGGGCATCTCCTGCGCCCCAGGCACCTCAGCCCCTGCCCCTGTCTCCCCTGCTGCCCTCAGTGAGGAGGCCATTGACCTCTTCAGGTCCCTCACTGTTGGCCAGTCTACCATTTTGAATGCCATCCAGGGTGTAGAGAGGCAGTTGCAACAAACAAACGCATACCTGGAGGGCATTCATTCTGATCAGGCGGCCCATCAGCGAGCTTTTCAGACTCTGGCCTCAGCACTGATGGCAGCCATTGTCCCTGTCTTTAGCCTCCCCCCTCCAACTTCCTCCACCCAGACCCAAACCCCTGTACCTCAGCCTATCCCAAGCACACCATGAGACCAGCATGCACACACGTCAACACACAAGGGAAGCTCAGGCAAACATAAGCACCACACATCCCACAGGCACTCACGCAAGCATCATACCCATGCAGACATACCAACAGCCACTGCCTCCACTGTGTCCCCCTCCTCCTCGTCTCCCTCCTCCCTCCCTGTCTCGTCTCCACTCAAACCTGCATGCACCAGATCCTCAGCCACTACCTCCATCACAAGCACACCCACCACCACACCCCGCTCACGTGCAGTCACCACCCCCACTACCATTCACACATCCCCTGTGTCCTCTCCCAGTGTGTCTGTGAGCCCACCTCCCAAGGTACACAAACGCAGCCACACACCCACCCACCCACCAGCCATCCACCTCACGACAGCCTCCAGCCCATGCACTTTCACCCAAAGTCACCAAACGTACACCTCTTACAACCACTACCTCTTCCTCCACTCCCAAACCCCCTCCATCTACCTGTCCCAGTGTGTCCCAAAAACTTTTCCTGTCCAACCTTGACCTTTTCCCCTCACCTCTCCACCCCTTCAGTCTCCTAGGGCTCGCCTCTCCAGGTCCCAACCCAGCGCCTCAGCCACAACATCAGCGGGAGCAGTGGTGCCAGTAGTGACCGGCTTCTGGAATGCGCCAGGCAGCAGGGCAGCCAGTGTGCCAAGGAGCCAGAGCACGGACAGTCCCCCACCTCAAAAACACAAAAGGTTGGCCAGTGCCCAGCGGGAGAGAGGAAAAAAATCTTCAAACAAAGCCGCTCCCAGGAGTACAGGTGGGAATGTGGATCCAGCTGCGCCACCATACAAGGTGGGGAAGGGGCACACTAAAACTGGCATGTCTGGGAAAACCTGCACGGCGGAGAAGACCGCCACAAACACCGCTGCCAAGGACACCGCCGCCACCAGCACCGATGAACAGGACACCACAGGCCACTGAGCGCCAAAGATTCCGACACTACTGAGGCCGACACGACCAGAATGAAGCACTCTGGGCACAAAGCCCCCTCCAGAACCAGTGGAGAGATACATCCACTACCTCAGTCCTTGGCAGGATGAAGCACTCTGGGCACAATGCCCCCTCCAGAACCAGTGGAGACTGTTATCCACTTGAGAGACTGTGTCTTTGCACTCCCCAGGATGCAGCAGTGGGCAACCCACCCACTGGGGAGACTTGAGAAACTGTGGCTTTGCACTCCCAAGGATAAAGCAGTGGGCAATCCACCCACTGGAGAGACTTGAGAAACTGTGGCTTTGCACTCCCCAGGATAAAGCAGTGGGCAAAGCACCCACTGGAGAGACTTGAGAGACTGTGGCTTTGCACTCCCCAGGATGCAGCAGTGGGCAAACCACCCACTGTAGAGACTTGAGAGACTGTGGCTTTGCACTCCCCAGGATGCAGCAGTGGGCAAACCACCCACTGGAGAGACTTGAGAGACTGTGTCTTTGCACTCCCCAGGATGCAGCAGTGGGCAAACCGCCCACTGGAGAGACTTGAGTGACTGTGGCTTTGCACTCCCCAGGATGCAGCAGTGGGCAAACCACCCACTGTAGAGACTTGAGAGACTGAGGCTTTGCACTCCAGAGGATACATCAATGGGCATGGAGCCCACTCGTGGATCTGGCGTCGTGCACTCATCCGGCTGAGGTGCCCCCCCTTCCCTTCCCCCTGAGGTGCCTGTTGTATTTCTATCTGATGCCCCAGCAGTGTTCTCTCCGTCTTGTTCGGGTATCTTGTGTGGGCCTTGCCCATGCATTTTGGGCCCAGTGGTCCACGGACTATGATGGTGTAATCCATTGGACTTGTATTCTTGGTGTATATATTTGTTTATAGTGTGAATATCTTTATAGATGTATATATTTTTGATTCCTGTCTTTGAATATATTACAATCATTCAACTCATTTCCTTTTGTCCTTGCATTCTTCCAGGGGGGTTGGGGGGTGTAACTGTAATGTATCATGATGTATTAGTGTGTGTGTTGTCATGGGTGAGGGTGGGAGTGGGGGTGTTGCGTGTGAGTGTCACTCTCTTTTCCCTCCCCCTCCCCCCTCCCCTGTGTCGTAGATGCAGTACTCACTGTGGTCTTCGCCGCCGGCATTCGTGCTCCTGGTAGAGGAGGTTAAGGCTGGAAGAATCTGGAGCTCGGGTTCCATGGCGTCCTGGTTCCTCGTGGGGTGTGTAGAGGTGAGCGTTTCCCCTTCCAAGTCCTGTTTCTGCCGTGTTTTTGTTCGCGGTGAATCCGCCCCGGAAGAGGTGTCGGATTGGACTGTTGTAATTCTGTGGGCGGTACATTGTCCTCCGCCTGTCTGTTGGTGGTTACCGCCGCGGTATTTGTTTGTACCGCCTTGGCGGTCGAAGTGTTAAAGTGGCTGTCTTTGTTGGCAGTTTCCGAAACGGTCGTGATTCAATTTTTTTTTCCACCGGCCTGTTGGCGGTCTTACCACCATTTTAACACCGACCGCCAGGGTTGTAATGACCACCTAAGTGTCTTCCTAGATCTAAATTACAGTGAGGACCTATATAACATGTGGAAAATATATTCTAAACTATAATGCATAGCTAACTAAAATAATTACCTTCAAAGTTATGCAATAATGTTCTGCAATTCAAATTAATATAAAGGTGAATGGTTCATTAATGGCGAATGGCACATTAATATTATATAGATTGTTTAGCAACCAGTGTTCAAGTTGAGCCGTTGATGGACGATGGGGGGGCCCTGACATTTATTTTTGGGGACCAGACTTATTTTTCTGTTTCAGATTTTTACTGAGTGCAAGAGAAGGAAAACACAAAGATCGGAAAGACTTAGGGAAAAAAGATGCCAAACCCATCACAAAAAAAGCAGGAACTTGCAAGTGAGAATAGAGGACAGGGAGTGTCTTGTAAGAGATGAAAGACTACTTGCCTTGATTTTTGGAGTGCCAACTTTAATTTCACTGACTGCCGGCTTTTAAGCAGAGCTCAGGCAACGGTCTTGTTTCTTTCACAAATTAAACTCTCTTTACAACCAGCAATCACTTTCAGGTCTAAAACAACATCTTAGAACCGTATATCTCTAGGAAAAGTTATCATGTCTGTGAAAGATGAGGATCCTTTCATCTCTTCTAGTTAAAACAAACAAGTGTAAATATAAGGGTTCATAATCCTTAAAGGATGACTCCTGAAAATTATATTCAAGTACAAAGTAAATATCTAGAATAACAAGTGGTGTGGTAGAATAAATCACTGAATCCAGTTTAGTCTTTGGTTGAGACCTAAACCTATAAGACACTGAGGTTTTTGAAATTCTGATGGCAGAAACTGCACAGTAACAACCATCTATCATGATTGCCATGAAAGGAGGCTCTGAATCAAGAGGAACTTATAAGGAAGTTTTCAATATAGTCGCCACCATTTTCACATCTAGCGAGAGTCCTGTAGCTCCAGGAGACATGTTGCCCTTCTTGTCTTCATTCATGTGTTTAGAGTAGTGCATTCACCATAGATTAAAAATATCTTTCCAAGTGGGTTCCACAGTCTGTGTACCCCACCACCCTCTTCTGCTCCTGTATGGTCAAGAGATTCGGAGTAACATTTCTCCGCATGGGACCAGCGTGAAAATGTAATTGTGCAATGCAGATCATAACAGCATCCACCAATTTTATTCAGAAAGTTGAAATGATTGCAAATAAATTTCATGTTGTGATGTGGCACAGTTTATGGTGGCCTTATTCTTTTCAGAAATCATGTGTGGGTGAAGATCATAAAATTATTAAGAGACCAGGTGTGATGAAGGTTGATAGCACAAGCACGTTTTTCGGGTAGATCTAAGCATTTGGAAAAAGTGATGGTATAGAAATAGATGGTCCTGTTTCATGTCTCAAACTGGCTTTTAGATTGACAGTGTACAATCAGATTAAATAAATAGGTGGTGATTTCACTCTAACTATGTGTGGGTGTACTGTAACGGGAGAATAATAATCGCTCTGGGTAATGAGGTGAATATCAACAAAAAAACAATCCTTTGACGGTGCACCCTTGAAAGACCCCACCCCTAAGTCTTAAATGTGTGCTAACACACTCCTTGACATCATTAACCACAAGAGGCACTCGTTAGAATAACATAGTTCTGCACATTTTGGAAATAGAGTACTCAGGAAACAGTGTTCATTAAAATAACAATGATATTCCATACATTTCTGGAAGAAATGAAATGACTTTCAACTTATATATCAATGTCCTCAAATTAAATATCCATGTCCAAGTCCAGAAGAAAAAGACTGTCCAATATGTTGCTCCAAACTTGTTATATAATCAGAAATCAAAATCCATATTTCTTCAATCAAGATTCAATAATGTTCTTTCAAAAGTATCATGCGATCAATGCCAATTCCAACCTCACATCTAATTTAACAGCCAACACGTGTTTCGTCCAGGAATTTCCCAATGACTTTGTCAGGGTTGCAATTATATAAGTTCCTGTTAATACAATTTAGATCCATCATCCTGGTTAAGGAAACCACCACCGATACAACAAGAGGTGGGATCGAGAATCATTCAAATTCTTAAAACACCTCCGTCCCCAAATGTGATAATACCACAAGTTGTGATATCATACGCTATTTGTTATTGAATTTCGTGCCACCAAATGATAATTAACGATGTGACATTAGTACCCAAGTGTAAGAATTAGTAAATGTGTGTCCAACATAAGGATTCTAAATCTCACTAAATCACATGCCTTACTTGTCATTATGTGACCCTAGTGCATAGTGATACCCCTAATATACTAATACTTATGAAAATAAATAAGCCATGATCTTATCTACAAATACACAAATCCGTATTTAAACGTAAATACTCCTTGTTGACGTACCCAAAACCACTCCTGTTATGATGAAGTATCTTCTGTTGAACAAATGCAAATATCGGCTAAAATACTTGCCATTGAAAACATCAAACTGCGACAACACCAGAATCCCTGGGACCACACACATGTATATATCTGAAAATAACTAAAACACTCAATTCCAATATGAGCGTTGAGAGTATGTCGTGTTACCAGCACAATCCAAAAGTCTCTACTACCCCAATAGTTATACACATGTTGATGCATAACACACAGTATCTGATATCTCACCCTATTATGAGCACAGTTATAAAATATAAATACAGACTATCACACCCAATATTAACCAAGGCATATACTTTCAGAAAATAAGGGTTAAACCTAAATCTTAATATCAGCCCCACTTTGAACTAAAATGTTACTCTAGATGCTTCATAGCTATCATAGCATGCCGCTTTTGCTATGTAACTCACCCGATATAAAATCACATTCTTGAACTCCAGAATACTAACGCGAGTACGCGTAGAGCTCCTGAAAATCTAAACCGCCATCGGTCGCGTCTCTAAACCTTAAATATAATTGAAGGGCTGAACGCTTGTTCCGATCTCTAAATCTCACACTATTGAACTTCGATATTCACCATAAAAATAAAGGAAGGACTAGACTACTGGCGGCCATCTTTGAAGTGAAATAATATTGCTGAGCTTAGATGTACACTATAAAAATAAAGAAAGGACTAAACTCCTGGCGGCCATCTTAGGAGTGAGAAAAACGATATCACCATAAGAATGCTCAATGAACAAAATAAATATTATAAATAAATACCAACTAAACACAAAGACTAGAAACCAAAACTCAAAGTTCATACATAAGGGCTGGACGCTTGTCCTGTTACCTAAAGTATCACGCTCATATCGCAGTGTGGAGTCCCACTGAGAAAAATAACTGTTAAATATAAGTGTCAAGTGCTCAAAAAAGACAAGAATCCATAACTCGAAATTAGTGTATAGCGACAGATAATCTAGTGAAGATTAGTAAGAGATTAAAAAGAAATTCAATAATAAATTAATACAGCTTTTGTAATGATACTTCACAGTAATGATTGATTCCCTAATTTGGATCAAAGACTTTCTGCGTAAAAAGCAACATGGATTTTTACTCCATGAATACATAATGATGATTATATCATGATTATAGGAAACACACAATTTAGGCATGTATATCATGTACAATAAACATTTCATATAACATATTATACAAAACTATATCTTATGAACCAAATTATACTTCCTTATCATGTATCAGTTATCCATATAAAACCAATACATGTAAGACCAAATACCACATTCGTCCAGGTATGATATATCCACATGATGCATATTAAAACATTGTATATATACTATCTGTGACAAATATATTTAGACCCATCACGTCAATACCATTGATATTGAAGATATTACTGACACCCTAATATTATGCCTACTCCTCCTAGTCACCAAGAAAATATTCAAGTTCCCTGTCTGTATTGAGACCTGTTTCTACTGCTCTCAATCGTAATATCCATATGGCCTCTTTCCTCCTTAGCGCCAACTTATTGAGCTCTGCGAATATCTCAATTTGAATGATATGAATGTGAAATTCACTTATCAGTACAGCAACAACTGCATTGATTTTTTGGCTGTACAAACATACATTGAAAACAATAATATTCAGAGTAGGTTAGATAGAAAATCCACTGCTTGTAATTCTATCTTACATGCTGCGAGTGCCCACCCACATCATCAGATTTCTGCGATACCGTATGGTGAAATGATTTGGGCAAAACGCAATTGTATATTGTAATTGTAGCAAGGATAAGGAGTTTGAGAAATGCATTGAGGATATGTGTCAGCGTTTTGAACTAAGGGGATACCATAGGCACATTATAAGCAATGCAAACGGAGAATTAAAAATATTCAAAGAGAACATACATTGAAGCCCAAGGAACATGGCAACCGCAGTGAGCAAGGAAAAGTTAGATTGATAACAGATTATACTCAGAACTCAAAAATATTGCGTAAATTTATTCATAAACATTGGCATATTCTGTAACAAGACGATACTTTAAAGGACATTATTGGCACCAAACCTGAAATTACATATCGCAGAGGTAAAACTCTGAGATGTATCCTAAGTCTGAGCTATCCCTCAAATTACACTAAGGAGGACTGGCTTTCTGCTCGTACAATAGGTTTTCGGAATTGCGGTCATTGTGGACTGTGCAAATGGGCAAGTTGTAAAAGAATTGAATTTACAGATAATTCAGGTAAGATTTTTAAGATTAGAACACACATTAATTGTGGCACCTCCTTTGTGGTATATGTGGTGCTATGTAAATGTAATCATTACTATGTTGGGAGTACAATTCGTCCATTAAGAATAAGGATAGGGGAGCATGCAAGGTCACTTGCACATGAGGATTATAGATACCCATTAGTAGCACATATAGGGGGTCATTCTGACCCTGGCGGTCCATGACCGCCATGGTGGAGGGCGGCGGAAGTACCGCCAACAGGCTAGCGGTGCTTCCTTGGCGATTCTGACCGCGGCGGTAAAGCCGCGGTCAGAAAAGGGGAGCCAGCGGTTTCCCGCCGGTTTCCCGCTGGCCCAGGGAATCCGCCATGGCGGCGCTGCTTGCAGCACCGCCATGGGGATTCCGACCGCCTTCCCGCCAGCCTGTTTCTGGCGGTGTCCACCGCCAGAACCAGGATGGCGGGAACTGGTGCCGTGGGGCCCCTGGGGGCCCCTGCACTGCCCATGCCACTGACATGGGCAGTGCAGGGGCCCCCTAACAGGGCCCCACAAAGATTTTCACTGTCGGCTTTGCAGACAGTGAAAATCGCGACGGGTGCCACTGCACCCGTCGCACCCCTGCAACTCCGCCGGCTCCATTCCGAGCCGGCTTCATTGTTGAAGGGGCTTTCCCGCTGGGCCGGCCGGCGGTCTTCTGGCGGTCACCCGCCGGCCCAGCGGGAAAGCCGGAATGGGCGACCGCGGAGCGGTCTTTCGGCGGGAACCGCTTGGCTGGCGGCGACCGCCGACCGCCGCAGTCAGAATGACCGCCATAATGTCCTGTGAATCGCAAGGACCTCGCAAGGACCTCGCAAGTCTTTTGAATTTTTTGGCATTGATCATATAGGAATTGATCCAAGAGGAGGTAACAGGGAGTATATTAGGGGTATCACTATGCACTAGGGTCACATAATGACAAGTAAGGCATGTGATTTAGTGAGATTTAGAATCCTTATGTTGGACACACATTTACTAATTCTTACACTTGGGTACTAATGTCACATCGTTAATTATCATTTGGTGGCACGAAATTCAATAACAAATAGCGTATGATATCACAACTTGTGGTATTATCACATTTGGGGACAGAGGGGTTTTAAGAATTTGAATGATTATCTATCCCACCTCTTGTTGTATCGGTGGTGGTTTCCTTAACCAGGATGATGGATCATTTTTAATGCATTTATAAAATTTGCACATGGTTACCACCAAGTTTAACTTGGTGGTAATAGCGATTCCTTAATGCCCAATTCGCATTAAGGAATTGCTTGCTACATGAGGTTTAGAAATCGCAAATAAGGATTCCTTATTTGCGATTTCTTATTTAGAGAATCGCAATTTGCGATTTTCCAAACAGGCTGGAAAATTAAAGGAATCGCTATTTTAGCGATTCCTTAAATTTGCGTTGCGAATGCCTTTCATAAATACTGAAAGCATTTTTACGTTTGCAAACGGGCATTCGCACCGTTTGTGAATGCAAAAAGGCTTGATACATCTAGCCCTAAGGCCCTCATTTCAACCTTGGCGGTCTCCTCCAGAGACCGCCGAGGTTCCGCCTCTGCTGGCAACCGACTGCTGGCAACCCTCTGCCCTTTTTTGGACGGAGAGCGCCAGCAGCCATACTGGCGGTCGGCGGTGTAGTGGAGGCTGCTCCACCATCACCGTCTCGTCATCAGAACATCGCCCACCGTAATACGACTCAGTATTCGGCGTGGCGGTGTTCTGGTGAAAGGGGGCTGGCGGCGGAGCAGCCCCCATGGATCCTTTTCCCTCCCGGAGGATCACCGGAACAGGTAAGGTGATCATCTGTTAGGGGAGGGAGTGGGGGGGGTTTGTGTGGTGTGTGTGAATGGGGGTGTGCGTGTGAGTGTGTAGAGGGGTTGTGTGAATGCGTGTATGCAGCAAGGGGGTTTAATGTGTGTAGGGGAAATGTAACATGTATGTATATGTGCATGTGTGCATGTATGTGCGCGTGTATGTGTGTGAGTGGTGTGAGTGTGCGTGAAGGGAGTGTGGGGGTATGTGTGGGGGTTTCAATGGGGGTGGGGGTGGGGAGGGGGTCCTACTACCTTTGGGGGGTAGTAGGCGGGTCGTGGGTGTTGGGTGAGGACTCAGGGGAGGGGGAGGGCAGAAGGGGAGACCCCAATCAGTGCCAGGGAATTAATTCCTTGGCACTGATGGTGCATAACGCCATGGATTTCGTGGCGGTTGAAAACCCCACGAAATCCATGGCGGTATGCGGGGTCCTGATACCGCCGGAGGACTAGTGACGGCCGGCGGGCTGGAAACCGTTGTCTCCAGCCTGGCGGCTGTTATGGCATATGCCAAACCACCAATGTCATAATGGGTGGTAATGAGCGCCAGCCTTTTTGCACCGTCTGCCAGGGTTGTGATGAGGGAATAACTCATGAATCCAGTCCAAGTTGGTGGCCTCTTGTCTCTAAATTAGTAGCAAAATCCTAAAACTGTTCCCATCATGGGCAGCTCCTCACATTAAGTAGCATTTATACAGCTTGCATAAAAATACTGGCTAAACACCTTGCCAAACTGAATAATCAACAAAAACTTTCAAGCAACTTTAATATACCCCTGGGCAGCATCAAATATGTATTTTTTGTAATAATTCTTTTTATTAGATTTTTCAATTTACAATATGCATGGTATCACATTTGCACAACTTAGCAGTTATAACAATATGTTTATCAAATGGGGGCCTAAATAAAAACTGTACAAGTTAGTTTGGGCAATAGATTCCTTTAATTCAGTGTCTATGCAGTATCACCTTTACTGAGTGGCTGGCATACCATCTATAAGCGCTGTGAGCAGTTTGTCATTCATTTCTCCATTCCACTTAATGCACCCGCTTACCATGAGTTATTCGTCTGAATTACCTTCCATTACTTAGAGCCCCTGTTATTATGTTTTTATTGTATTCGCAGTGGCCTATTATTAGGTGGATCGGTGATACTTCGGGCATATCTGAACAGTTTGCAAGGTGTGCCCCAACACTTTCCACCTCCTCTTACTTTGCTCATGTGCCTTTCCTCTGCTGCTGCGCTTGGCTAACTCTACACCCAGGGTTTCAAATTTTACTTTCAACTTACTCCTTTTTTGGGGGAAGTGGAGGTATTAATTATATTGTATTAGTTTAAACCAGGTATTACTGGATGTGCTTTTAACCTTTAGGCATACTGTATCCCATTCATTCTTGGTCAGTAACTTCTGTGTGACTATGACCCATCTTGCAGATGCTATAGCCGATCCGTTGCCTTTATCCTGTAGGTGACAAGACACCTAAACCCCCTATTTTGATCAGAGTTACCAGAGTCAGTGTTACTATGTGTGTATCTGAATTATCTTGTATAATTTCACTATCTATGTCAATAATATTGTGTTAATAATAAAGCAGTAAAAGGTAGTATAAATAAGAACTTCAAATAAGTGAACAATTTTCAATAGTATCTTTTTATAATTTACCGTTATTTGGGAATCTGACTCCATTTAAAGCAATAAATCAATGTTTCCTGTTCAACACTTAAGATATCCTTGTATGTATTGGGTAATCACTAATATTTTATGTATTTCTATATGTACTTATTTATTTAAAGTATTTGCTATGCAGGAACATGGCCTTTCGGGGAATCTGGATACTAAACATAACAAAGTGATAGAGAAAAAATGGATAAGCACAGTTTTTTTTACAAAGGTTACAGATTCCCCATGTGTATGCTCACTTACTGTATTTTCCATTCATTGAGGCTGCTCAGGGTGTAGAGGGTCCCATAGGTGACACAATTTTCCATAGTACAGGACTGACATTTAAATTAAGAAATGTTGTTCAATCAATCAATCGATCAATCAGTGTTTTTTAAGGGCAGCTACTCACCCGTTAGGGTCTCAAGGCCTGTAGGGCATACCGGTGAGGTGGTTTAGAAAAGCCATGTCTTCAGTTCCTTTGTGAAGCTGAGGAGGGAGGTGGTTTGTCTGATGTGGATGGGTAAGGCGTTCCTGGCGGTGGCTGCGAGGTAGGAGACGAAGGTGGTCATTACAACCCTGGCGGACGGTGTTAACGCGGCGGTAATACCGGCAACAGGCCGGCGGCAAAAAAATTGCAATTACGACCGTTGCGGAAACCGCCATCAAAGACAGCCACTTTAACACTTCGACCGCCACGGCGGTACAAACAAACAGCGCGGCGGTCACAGCCAACAGACAGGCGGAAGACAATGTACCGCCCACACTATTATGAAAGGCCAATCCGCCACCTTTTCTGGGGCGGATTCACCGCGGATAAAAACACGGCGGAAACAGGAATTTCGAAGGGAAAACGCTCACCTCTACACACTCTACGAGGTACGAGGACACCATGGACCCGGAACTCCAAATCCTACCTCCGATAGTCTTCCTGCTCCTGTACCAGGAGCACGAACGCCGGCGGCGAAGACCACGGTGAGTACTGCACCTACGACACAGGGGAGGGGGGAGGCAAAAAACAGGGACACACACACCCAACACCCCCACCCCCACCCTCACCCACTACAACACACACACTAATACATATCTATACATTATAGTTACACCCCCCAACCCCTCTGGAAGAATGCAAAGACAAAAGGAAATGAGTGCAACCATTGTAATCTATTAAAATGCAGTACGCAAAAATATACATATATACACTATTAACAAAATATACACCAAGAATAGTAGTCCAGGTATTGCACCATTTATAGTCCGTGGACCAGTGGGCCCAAAATGCATGGGCGAGGCCCACACTCGATACCAGATCAAAACAGAGAGAATACTGCAGGGGCATCAGATAGAAATACAACAGGCACCTCAGGGGGAAGGGAAAGGGGGGCACCTCAGCTGGATGAGTGCACAACGCCAGATCCACGAGGGGGCTCAATGCCCACAGTTCAATCCTGGGGAGTGCAAAGCCACAGTCTCTCAAGTCTCTACAGTGGGTGGCTTGCCCACTGTTCATTCCTGGGGAGTGCAAAGCCACAGTCTCTCAAGTCTCTACAGTGGGTGGCGTGCCCACTGTTCAATCCTGGTGAGTGCAAAGCCACAGTCTCTCAAGTCTCTACAGTGGGTGGTTTGTCCACTGCTGCATCCTGGGGAGTGCAAAGCCACAGTCTCTCAAGTCTCTCCAGTGGGTGGTTTGCCCACTGCATTATCCTGAGGAGTGCAAAGCCACAGTCTCTCAAGTCTCTCCAGTGGGCAGTTTGCCCACTGCATTATCCTGGGGAGTGCAAAGCCACAGTCTCTCAAGTCTCTACAGTGGGTGGTTTGCCCACTGCATTATCCAGGGGAGTGCAAAGCCACAGTCTCTCAAGTGGATAACAGTCTCCACTGGTTCTGGAGGGGGACTGGTGCCCAGAGTGCTTCATCCTCTGAAGGACAGAGGTAGTGGATGGATCTCTCCACTAGTTCTGGAGGGGGACTGGTGCCTAGAGTGCTTCATCCTGTGAAGGACAGAGGTAGTGGATGCATGTCTCCACTGGTTCTGGAGGGGGACTGGTGCCCAGAGTGCATCACTCACCCCGTGACAGTCCCAGTTGCTTCAGTGCCCCTGCCGCTCATGGGCTAGCGGTGCTTGAGTTGGCGGTGCCCTGTTCAGCGGTGCTTGATTTGGTGGTGCCCTGTTCAGCGGTGCTTGATTTGGCGGTGCCCTG
Organism: Pleurodeles waltl; assembly: GCF_031143425.1. Lineage (NCBI taxonomy): Eukaryota > Metazoa > Chordata > Amphibia > Caudata > Salamandridae > Pleurodeles > Pleurodeles waltl. The sequence goes on from NC_090449.1 coordinate 731,677,071, forward strand.
TTCAGCGGTGCTTGAGTTGGCGGTGCCCTGTTCAGGGGTGCTTGAGTTGGCGGTGCCCTGTTCAGCGGTGCTTGAGTTGGCGGTGCCCTGTTCAGCGGTGCTTGCCCTGTTCAGCGGTGCTTGAGTTGGCGGTGCCCTGTTCAGCGGTGCTTGAGTTGGCGGTGCCCTTTTCAGCAGTGCTTGCCCTATTCAGCGGTGCTTGAGTTGGCAGTGCCCTGTTCAGCGGTGCTTGAGTTGGCGGTGCCCTGTTCAGCGGTGCTTGCACTGTTCAGCGGTGCTTGATTTGGCGGTGCCCTGTTTAGCGGTGCTTAAGTTGGCGGTGCCCTGTTCAGCGGTGCTTGAGTTGGCGGTGCCCTGTTCAGCGGTGCTTGAGTTGGCGGTGCCCTGTTCAGCGGTGCTTGATTTGGCGGTGCCCTGTTCAGCGGTGCTTGAGTTGGCGGTGCCCTGTTCGGCGGTGCTTGAGTTGACGGTGCCCTGTTCAGCGGTGCTTGAGTTGGCGGTGCCCTGTTCAGCAGTGCTTGAGTTGGCGGTCCTTCATGGCCCAGCGGTGCTTGAGTTGGCGGTCCTTCATGGCCCAGCGGGTCTTGTGCTGGCGGTCCTTCATGGCCCAGCGGGTCTTGTGCTGGCGGTCCTTCATGCTCCAGCTGGGCTGGGGCTGGCGGGCCTTCATGGCCCAGCTGGGCTGGGGCTGGCGGGGCCCTCCTGGGCAGCTGGGCTGGGGCTGGCAGGGCCCTCCTGGGCAGCTGGGCTGGGGCTGGCGGGGCCCTCCTGGGTAGCTGGGCTGGGGCTGGCGGTGGCCTCCTGGGCAGCTGGGCTGGGGCTGGGGCTGGCGGTGGCCTCCTGGGCAGCGGGGATAGGGCTGGCGGTCCTTCATGGCCCAGCTGGGCTGGGGCTGGCGGGGCCCACCTGGGCAGCTGGGCTGGGGCTGGCGGTGGCCTCCTGGGCAGCGGGGATGATGGAGGTCTTCTCCGCCGTGCTGCTCTTCCCAGACTTGCCGGGTTTCTTGTTGCCCTTCCCAACCTTGGGAGGTGCCACAGCTGAGTCCACACTCCCACCGGGACCCATGGGAGCAGCTTGGGTGGCTGGAGTCTTCCCCCTCTCCCGCCGGGCACTGGCCAACTTCTGATGCTTCACGGGGGGACTGGCTGTGCTGTGGCTCCGTGCCACACTGGCTGTCCTGGTGGCCGGTGCACTCCACATACCTGTGACTAGAAGCACCACTGGTCCCGGAGATGTTGTGGCTGAGGTGCTAGTTCGGGACCTATGAGATGGACGGGGTGGGGGAGATGTGGGAAAAAGGTCAAGGCTGGACAGGAAAAGTTTTTTGGACACACTAGGACGGGTAGCTGGAGGGGGTTTGGGAGTGGAGGAAGAGGTGGTGGTAGTAGGAGGTGTACGTTTGGTGACTTTGGGTGCAGGTGCATGTGCTGGAGGCTGTCGTGAGGTGGATGGCTGTTGGGTGGGTGTGTGCCTGCATTTGTGTATCTTGGGAGGGGGCGTCACAGACACACTGGGAGAGGACAGAGGGGACGTGTGAATGGTAGTGGGGGTGGTGACTGCACGTGAGCGTGGTGGGCTGGTGAGTGTGCTGGTGAGGGACGTAGTGGCTGTAGAGGTAGTGCATGCAGGTGTGTGTGTAGACGAGACTGGGAGGGAGGAGGGAGACGACGAGGAGGGGGACACAGTGGAGGCAGTGGATGTTGGTGTGTTTGCATGTGTCTGATGCTTGCGTGAGTGCCTGTGGGATGTGTGGTGCTTATGTTTGCCTGAGCTTCCCTTGTGTGGTGAGGTGTGTGCAGGCTGGTCTGATGGTGTGCTTGGGATAGGCAGAGGTACAGGGGATTGGGTCTGGGTGGAGGAAGTTGGAGGGGGGAGGCTACACACAGGGACAATGGCTGCCATCAGGGCTGAGGCCAGAGTTTGAAAGGCTCGGTGAAGGGCCGTCTGATCAGAATGAATGCCCTCCAGGAATGCATTTGTTTGTTGCAACTGCCTTTCTACACCCTGGATGGCATTCAAAATGGTAGACTGCCCAACAGTGAGTGACCTGAGGAGGTCAATGTCCTCCTCACTGAGGGCAGCAGGGGAGACTGGGGCAGGGCCTCAGGTGCCTGGGGCGAAGGTGATGCCCACCCTCCTGGGTGAGCGGGCACGGGGCGAAGGCTGAGGGGCTGCTGGGAGGGCGGTGCTGGTAGGGGGGTGGCGGCTGTACCTGTAGATGCGGGGCACAGATGTTGCCGCCACCACAAGGGAGCTCCCATCAGAGGACGTGTCCGTGTCTCTGGTGTCAGCTCCTGTCCCCGCTGCGGAGCTCCCCTCGCCCTCCGTCCCACTGGTGAATTCTGAGTCTGTAGTGTGGCCCTCCATGGCCATGTAGGATGCAGCTCCCTCGTGCTCCGGTGCCACTGCTCCTCAGCCTGATGATGCTAATGCACACAAGAACAGGGAAACCACAAAAAGGGGGGGGGAACAGAATAAAGACATGTTGAGTGCATGGATTACCGCTACCGCTGGCGGACAAGACAGACACAGAAGCCCCCTGCACTACGCCGTGCTCTTGGGCTCTACAGTGCAATTCCTGGGAAATGGCCTACAAGGCTATGGACGACATCTGCACACATAGATGACACAGGGGCATGAATAGCTGTACTTGGCACTCTACAGAGGTGGGATGGGGGGCCACAGGGCCATGCTTTACCGAGGGGCCTAGCCTACGGAACTCGCCCTGGCCTAGGGAAACCCACAGCCCTCCTCCCCCACCCAGACAACTCCATTGCGTGCAAAGTCAGCTGAATGAGAGTGTACTCACCCCCTTGTGTCTGCTGTGATGCCCTCAAGCGCCCATCCAACTCCGGGTAGGCCACTGCCAGGATCCTGAACATCAGGGGGGTCATGGTTCGACGGGCACCCCTCCCACGTTGGGAGGACATCCCCAGCTGAGCCTCCGCCGTCTTCTTGCTCCAGTGGCGAATGTACTCCCATCTTTTCCGGCAGTGGGTGCTCCATCTGTGGTAGACCCCCAGGGTCCGGATGTCCTTGGCGATGGCACGCCAAATATCTTTCTTCTGGTGGGCGCTGACCTACATGATATGTACAGGGGAAGAAGAGAAGTCATTACCAACTGCACCGTCAAAGTGAGTGGCCCCCATCCCTACTCTTGCCATGTGGCACATGCACCCACCGTCTTTCATGCTCGCAGAACTCTGCCCCCTTCCTTCTTACATCCAGCCCTCTCCACACAGGCATAGCCCATACAACATGCTCCCTGTGTACTTACCTGTTTGTCTGGAGGACCGTAGAGTAGCGTGTACAGGGGGAGGACCCCATCAACGAGCTTCTCCAACTCCTCCGATGTGAAGGCAGGGGCCCTTTCCCCAGATGCACGAGCAATTGTCTCTTCCAGACCGAGGTCACAGCAGCACTTGCAGTGTAGGTTCTCTCCTGTCGAAGATCAGGTATCGAGTGATTGAACAGATAGAAAATGGCGGTCACGTCTGCGGCGGTCATGTCCGCGGCGGTGCGTACCGTCACCTCTGTGGTCGCTGTTGTCCTTCATAGGCACTGTCCGCTGGGACATGTGAGGAGATGGCGGAATCCTCCGGTGTACCGACCGCTGGTGGACCTGTCGACAATGGAGGAAAGACATTTGATAATCACCTACAGGTTTGACCGTGCCACAATCTAGGAACTGTGTACCCAGTTGGAGCCAGACCTGATGTCACCAATCCGCCATCCCACAGGAATCCCCCCTCAAGTGCAGCTGCTATCAGTGCTCCATTTCCTTGCAAGTGGGTCTTTTCAAACAACTGTGGCCATGGCATCAGGGATGTCCCAGCCTATGTTTTCCAACGTATTGTCCAGAGTGTTGTCTGCCCTGCTGAAACACATGAAGAGCTACATCGTTTTCCCTCAGGTGGAGGATTTCCCTACAGTGAAAGGTGACTTCTATGCCCTTGGACATATCCCCAACATCATAGGTGCCATTGATGGGACCCATGTGGCTTTGGTCCCCCCCCCCACAGGAGTGAACAGGTGTACAGAAACCGGAAGAGTTATCATTCCATGAATGTACAGATGGTATGTTTGGCAGACCAGTACATCTCCCATGTAAATGCCATGTTCCCTGGCTCAGTGCATGATGCCTACATTCTGCGGAATAGCAGCATCCCTTATGTGATGGGTCAACTCCAGAGGCACCGTGTGTGGTTATTAGGTGAGCCCCTGGAAGCAAGACAGTGGGAATGGTTGTCTGGGGGTTATCCCTACAGGTTAGTGTGTGTCTAACAGTTGTCCCTCACCATTTGCAGGTGACTCTGGGTACCCCAACCTGTCATGGCTACTGACCCCAGTGATGAATCCCAGGACCAGGGCAGAGGAGCGCTACAATGAGGCCCATGGGCGAACTAGGAGGGTGATCGAGCGGACCTTCGGCCTCCTGAAGGCCAGGTTCAGGTGCCTGCATATGACAGGTGGATCCCTATTCTACTCACCAAAGAAGGTGTGCCAGATCATCGTAGCCTGCTGTATGCTTCACAACTTGGCTTTGCGACGACAGGTGCCTTTTCTGCAGGAGGATGGTCCAGATGGCGGTGTTGTGGCAGCTATGGAGCCTGTGGACAGTGATGAGGATGAAGCAGAGGAAGAAGACATGCAGAACAGGGACTCAGTGATCCAGCAATATTTCCAGTGAAACACAGGTGAGAATACATTCCTGCCTACTACATGTACTTTTACACTACTACCTCTCTACTGTCTGTCGTTTTCACCCAGTGTATTGTCACTGAGTTGTCACTTTCCCTTACGGTTTCACAGATGTGGGTCCCAACGTGTGTCATCTGCTTAGATTCCTCATGGACTAGAGCTGTGTGACATAGGTATATTGACATTACTATTTCAAGAACATTTTGTCACTGTAATTGCAAATACACTATTTTGAAATCACAGACAGACTCCAGATCATTTTGTGCTTTAGGTGTGTTTATTTAAATGCAAAATATTGGAGGGGGAAGTTAAATGGTGAGGGGTGATGGCGGAGGAGTGTCCATGGCAGAGTCCAGTCTATTAGTCTCACAGGTGGATTGCCCATATGGGCATAGGAAGTGGAGCTGGGGCAGTTTAATTATGGACAGGGTGACAAAGTGGAACAGTGGGATGACAATCACGGTGGTCTCATTTCCTGGCTGGGGTCTTGGCATCGTGCTCTGTCTTGTTCCTGGATCTCAGGGACCATTTGCGGGGTGGTTCTCCCTCTGCAGGGGGTGGGGTGCTGGTGTGGTGGTCCTGTGGCGGGGAGTCCTGTCCACTAGCGCCGGCGGAGGTGGTGGGCAGTTCATCGTCGATGCTAGTGTCAGTGGCCCCTTGTAGTGCCACAGTGTCCCTCCTGGTGTTGAGTACTTCCTTCAGCACCCCTACGATGGTGCCCAGGGTGGAGCTGATGGTTCTGAGTTCCTCCCTGAAGCCCATATACTGATCCTCCTACATGCGCTGGGTCTCCTGAAACTTGGCCAGTACTGTTGCCATCATCTCCTGGGAGTGGTGGTATTCTCCCATGATGGAGGAGAGAGCCTCGTGGAGAATGGGTTGCCTTGGCCTGTCCGCCCCCTGTCGCAGAGCAGCCCTCCCATTTCCCCTGTGTTCCTGGGCCTCCGTCCCCTGGACCGTGTGCCCACTGCCACTGCCCCCAGGTCCCTGTTGTTGTTGGGGTGGTGGTTTATCCTCGGTTCCCTGTAGTGGTGGACACACAGCTGATTGACGTGTCCTGGGGATGGAGGTATGGGCCCGCTGGGTGGGTACTGTGCTGGTGTTTCCAGAGGGGGGAAGGTCTGTGGTGGTCTGTGCCTGTGTGAGGGGAACCGACTGTCCCGAGGCCCACAATGGTCCGGGCTGGTCATCTAGATCCAGTTGGACAGAGGTGCTGCCATCACTGTGGGCCTCTTCTGTGGGTGGAGTGGACATGTCTGGACCTTCCTATCTGGTGACGTTGGGTAGTGGTCCTCCAGGGGTGGAAAGGCATGATTATTGCATCTGTGTGTGGCATGGTGTGCAATGGGTGGGTGACCGTGCACCCCAGTGCTGGCATTCCTGTGTGGGAGCTTGTGTGATGATGGTTTAGGGGGGTGTATGGGTATGTGCAGTGGGCATGCTTTAGTGATGAGTGTCCATACTTTGTTGTTGCATGCAGGGCTTGGTGATGGGATGTGTGGTTTGTGATATTGGTACATTTGTGAGGAGTTGGAGTGATAGGGGTGAGGGCGAGGGTGGGGGTATGTGATAGCATGCAGGTAGGGTGGGGGATGTAATAGTTAAGATTTGACTTACCAGAGTCCATTCCTCCACCAACTCCTGCGAGGCCCTCAAGATGCAGAATTGCCAAGACCTGCACCTCCCATGTTGTTAGTTGTGGGTGAGGAGGTGGGGGTCCGCCGCCAGTCCGCTGAACCGCCTGGTGGTGTCTTGAGACCACGGAACGCACCTTCCCCCGTAGGTCGTTCCACCTTTTCCTGATGTCCTCCCGATTTCTTGGGTGTTGTCCCACTGCGTTGACCCTGTCCACTATTCTTCGCCATAGCTCCATCTTCCTTGCAATTGAGGTGTGCTGCACCTGTGATCCAAATAGCTGTGGCTCTACCCAGATGATTTCCTCCACCATGACCCTAAGCTCCTCCTCCGAGAACCTGGGCTGTCTTTGCCGTGCCATGGGGTGGTGTAGGTGATGTGTGGGGTGGTGTGTGTGGTGATAAGTGTGGTGATATGTAGTGGTGTGTTGTGTGAGGTGCGTGGAAGTTGTTTGGATGATGGTGTTATGTGCCTGTGGATGCTGTTGTACTTGCTGGTGGTGTCTCTCAGTGCTTCGTTCTCAATTTTTGGTAGTAGGGGTTTGTGGGTGATGTGGGTGTGTGTTTTATATTGTATTGGGTGTGTGGGAGTGGTGTGTGTATGTGTATCAGATGTGTGTATTTTGAATTGTCCAATGTGGCTGTGTTTTGTAAGAGTATGTGTATTTTGAGCGCGGCGGTGTGTACCGCCAATGGAATACTGCGGTTGAAAGACTGCTGCGTGGATTCGTGTGTCGTGATAGTGTGGGCGTATTTCTGTTGGCGTGACGGTGGAGGTTTTGTTTTTGCCAGTTTATCACTGACCCTTGGTGTGGCGGACTTGTGTGGGTGTCTGAATTTTGGCGGGGTCCGAGATGTGGGTCATAATAGCTGTGGCGGACTTCCGCAGCCGCGGCGGTGTGTTGGCGGTCTTCTGCACGGCGGTAAGCGGCTTTTACCGCCAATGTTGTAATGACCCCCGAAGTGTCCTCCTGTGCTGGTTTTCCTGATGCGGGGTACTTCTGCGAGAGAGAGCTGGGATGAGCGTAGTGCCCTGTGGGGTACGTGGAAGTTGAGTTGCTGGTTCAGGTCGGCTGGTCCGGTGTTGTGGAGGGCTTTGTGTGCGTGGGTGAGGATCTTGAAAGTGATTCCTTTCTCCATGGGGAGTCAGTGTAGTGTACATAGATGTTGCGAGATGTGGCAGTGTTGGGGTAGGTGGAGGACCAGTCTGGCGGCGGCGCTTTGGATGTTTTGCAATCTGCAGGTACGTTTTTTGTTGATTCCAGCGTAGAGTGTGTTGCCATTGTCCAGTCTGCTGGTGATGAGGGCGTGTGTGATGGTCTTTCTACGTTCGAGTGGGATCCATTTAAAGGTCTTTCATAGGAGGCGGAGGGTGCAGAAGCAGGTGGAGGTGACTGAGTTGATTTGATGGTTCATGCTGTGGTCGGGGTTCAGGATAATTCTGAGGTTGCGGGCTTGGCTGGCAGGGGTGGGTGGATTTCCGAGGGTGGGTGGCCAACAGGAGTCGCTCCATGCGTTGGGTTGAGTGCCCATGAAGAGTACTTCTGTCTTGTTTGTGTTGAGTTGAAGGAAGCTGTTTCTCATCCAGTTAGCGACTGCTTCCATGCTTTCGTGGAAGTTGTGTCTGGCCTTTTCAGGTTCGTTGGAGAGGGAGAGGATGAGTTGGGTGTTGTCGGCATAAGAGATGATGTTTATTCTGTAGCTTCTGATGAGGGTGGCTAGCGGGGCCATGTAGACATTGAACAGCGAGAAAAGGGAGATGCTGAGGATGTTGTGGTCTTCTATAAACGTGGTGAGTTGGTTGTTGACTGCTTTTTCAATGATTTTCGCAGGAAATGTAAGTAGGGAGATGGGCCTGATTTTTCTGAGGTCAGTGGGGTCTGCCGAGGGTTTCTTGAAGAGGGGGTTGATCTCAGCATGTTTCCAGTCGTCGGGGAAGGTGGCGGCCGCTAGTGAGCGGTTGATGGTCAGGCGGAGCTTGGGGCCATGGCGTCTGCAGCTCGGATGAAGATCTGATGGGGGCATGGGTCTGTGGGGGGCCCTGAGTGTATGGACTGCATTGTTTTCAGCGTATCTTCGGTGGAGCGGGGTGTCCAGGTGGAGGTAGTTGGTTTGTTGGTGTTGGGGTTTGGTAGGGGGGGTTCTGCGCTTAGGTTGTCCTTGTTGAAACTGTCATAGATGGTCATGATTTTGTGGTGGAAGTAGGTGCTGAGTCTGTCACAGAGGTCCTGTGAGGGTGGGTTGTCCGTTGTTTCACTGTTGGGCTGGGCGAACTCCTTGATGATGCTGAAGAGTTCCTTGCTGTTGTGTGCTTATGAGGAGATTCTGTCTTCTATAGCTTTCTTTCTGGTGCTTCTGATGAGTTGGTGATGTGCGGTGGTGGCGGTTCTGAGGTTTCTGTTGGCTTCTGGGGATTTGGTGTTTCTCCAGATTTTCTTGAGGTGGCAACAGGTGCTTCTTGATTCTCGGAGTTCAGGGGTGAACCAGCTGGCTCTCTTTGTGTGGGTGTTGTTGTACTTTTTGAGGGGGGCTATCGTGTTGGCGCAATTGGTGATCTATTTGTGGAAGGTGCGTGCTGCGGTGTTTGGGTCCTCATTGTGTGTGATGGTGGGGGCGGCGGTGAGCTGATCGCCGGTTATTCTTGTCCAGTTTCTATGAGAAGGTTGGAGTTGGGGTCTGGCATTGGTGATTGTGTTGAAGGTGAAGTGGATGCATCGGTGATCTGTCCACTGGAGTTTCGTGGTGTGGATGAAGGTAGCAATGGTTTCTGTAGTGAAGATGGGAATGAGGGTGTGTCCTGCTGAGTGTGTTGGCTCTGTCATGATCTGTCGAAGTCCCTTGTTGTGCAGGTTGTCTAGGAGGGATGCAGTGTTCAGGTCTTGTAGATTCTCGAGGTGGAAGTTGAGGACTCCCAGCAGGGTGTAGTTGGTGGCTGAGATGGCTTGTGCTGAGATGCAGTCCGTGATGGAGTCGGCGAATGGTGTACGAGGTCCGGGGGGGCGGTAGGTGATGGTTCCCCTGATGGTGGATGTCGGGCTGGTGTGTAGCTTGAAGTGGAGGTGTCCATCAGGTTTGTGGATTCTTCGGAGTTTTCGGAGTGTGTGTTCAGGCAGAGGTTGGATCTTTGTATGATGGTGATTCACCCCTCCTCCCAGGGCGGCTGGGGTGGTCTTTCCGGGTGATCTTGTATCCCTGGGGGATGGTGAAGGCGCTGTCCGGGTCTGAGGTGGTGTTGGTCCAGGTCTCGGTGAGGAATGCGACTTCCAGGATGGTGCTGTCATGGAGGTCCCAGATTTCCGTGGCGTGTTTATGGAGGGAGCGGACGTTGAGGATGCACTTCAGGGGTTTCGGGTTCAGAGAGTTGTTGTGGTTGGGTTGTGCTGGGTCCCGTGTCTTGGTGGTGGTGCAGGTTTGGCTGCAGCTGAGGCAGCTGAAGGGGCCGTGTGTGTTGCCTGGAGATGCTTGCTGGCAGTTGTTGTTGCGTCCTGGGTTGAGTGCCGTGAGTTTTGCTGGCGTTGGTCGCGTACGGTTTGCCTTCGGCACGCCAGTGGCACAGCCGCCATTAACTAGGGTGGAGGGAAGGAGAGGACAGCTGTGAGGCGGGAGCGGGAAATGTTGAGAAAAAAGTGGGCGGGCTGCAGGGGTAGCAGTGGTGGGGATAGAGCGCGAGAGAGAGGATGGGCGGGCCGTAGGGGCAGCAGTGGCAGCGAGTGAGGGGGGTAGAGAGAGTGTGGAGAGAGACATCAGAGTGAGGTAAAAGAAACGAGGAAGAACACAGAAAGCGAAAGGCAAAAAAGGAACAGCACACAAAGAATAAAAGGAGGAAAAAAGTGGAAGAAAGAGAAAAGAGGCAGAGGGCAGCCTGATCAGGTCAGTGAGCTTGCTTGTCCTACTGTGCAGTGGCTGCCATTAAGTTTAGGGAGAGGAGAGGACAGCTGGGAGGCGGGAGCAGGAAACAGCACGAAAAAGGGGACGGCTGCAGGAGCAGCAGCGGCAGCAATAGAGCGTGAGAGAAAGGAGGGGCAGGGCTGCAGGGGCAGCAGCGGCAGGGAGTGAGATAAGGGGGAGAGCGAGAGTGATGAGAGAGAGAGCGGAGTGAGGGGAAAGAAATGAGGAAGAGAGGGAAAAGGCACAGAAAGTGAAAGACAAAAAAGCTACAGCACACAAAGAATAAAAAGAGGAAAAAAGAGGAAGAAAGAGAAAAGAGGCAGAGGGCAGCCTAGTAGAAGAGCAGAGCTCTCCCACTAGTCTCCAGGGATGAGGCACAGGCAGAAGCCTGTGGTTGGAGGAGGGCCTCGAACTTCTGACAAAGGTCAGGGTTCAGGGACAGAAGGGTTTCACTTGCCGGTGGAGCTACGAGGTGGCAGAGCAGTTCACTGATCAGGTCAGTGAGCTTGCTCGTCCTACCGCGCAGCGGCTGCCATTAAGTAGGGAGGAGGGGAGAGGACAGTTGGGAGGCGGGAAACAATGTGAAAAAAGGGGGCAGCCGCGGGGGCAGCAGCGGTGGGGATAGAGCGCAAGTGGGATCAGGGTGTCGGGGCTGCAGGGACAGCAGCGACAGGGAGTGAGAAGGGGGAGAGTGATGAGAGAGAGAGCAGAGTGAGGGGAAAGAAACGAGGAAGAGAGGGAAAAGCGCAGAAAGCGAAAGGCAAAAAAGGAACAGCACACAAAGAATATAAAGAGGAAGAAAGACAAAAGAGGCAGAGGGCAGCCTAGTAGAAGAGCACAGCTCTCCCACTAGACTCCAGGGATGAGGCACAGGCAGAAGCCTGCGGGTGGGGGAGGGCCTCGAACTTCTGACAGAGGTCAGGGTCAGAAGGGCTTCACTTGCTGGTGGAGCTACGAGGTGGCAGAGCAGTTCACTGACCAGGTCAGTGAGCTTGTTCGTGGGATAACTGATGTGAGGTTGGGAGGCATCCACATGGAGAAGTCCTAATGGATTATGGAAGTGCCATAAATTGCTCCAATTTATTTTTTTATACCCTTGTTAATTAGAGGCATATGGGCAGTGTGTGGTGTAGTGGCAAACCATTCTAGAGTTTGGATGCATTACAGGAAATGCATGTGCCATACAGGAACATCAATAAATAATAGAAGGTATTAATTTACAGGGTTTTTATCTCAGTAAATAAAGACTTAAAGATTAAGACACCGTTTCAGTTAAGAAAGCTATCCTGTCAGCCAGACAAGGGCAGAATGGCCCGGTTCAGACCAGGAAATGTTGACATAGAAACACTCTTCAAAACCCTCATATCAACCCTCACAACAATTAAACCAGCTCCCATCTGAATTACATCACACCTACATGCCTTATTAAAATATTAACCAAATCGAGTGAGCCTTCCTCCTCAATTTAGTAAATGCTTTACCAGCAGGGACTTTTACTGTCTTCTCTTTAATTAATCTAAGTTACCCCATACTCAAACAAGCATTGATTAAGCCAACATATCTGGCATATGAATGAAAGTGCCTTATATGTCATTGATAGGTTTAGGAACTCAATACGTCTTCATACATGCACTTTGTTGCTCATCTTTGCATTCATGCATCCATTCATCAATCTACTGACACATTCTTACATTCACCCTTTGACACAACTGCAATACAACACACACAATCTCAACAACATAAGTCAGATAAATATAAAAACAGGTAGAAACTAAGAAAACATGCTGCTGTATAAGCACTTTGTGGCTATGCTTTCAATAACAAAACTAAACATAGCAGCAGATGTCCGTCCTACAGAGATATTGTACATAGGCTGTTATTATTTTAAAGTTCCAGCATGACACCACCTTTATAGCCAACATGTTGACCATCTTGGAATGATAACAGTGATACATTATAGACCACAGCATCCAAAATATTCTCTTGGTTCAAAGGAAGTGACCACATGGAGTGAGGCTCACAGCAGATTAAAGGAGTGGTAAGAAAGCAGCATTGCCAGTAGAGTGTAGTATCCTCTTATAAAAAAATAAAATAAAAAGAGGAGAAGTAAATAAATGAAAAGGGAACTCTAAAAAGAGAACATTGAAAACTAAAGAACTGGCCAACCAAACCTGACTCTGGAGTGCACTCGTTTTCAGGTAAATGTGCACATGTGACCAGAAAATGCCATCATTTACAGAGTAAGAGAGCCAATGCTCGACGTGGACTGAATCATTCCTCCATGTAGTATGCTGTCATGGATGGAAGCGCAGTGTAAAAGTCACTCAGGTATATCAATGGTAGAAATGAGCTCATCCAAAGGCCCTCAATGTATCTAAATGGATATAAATGTGCACACAAGCATGTATGTGTTATATCTTGGATTTTTTATTACAACATCCTGGGAGACAAGTAAGCCTGCCAGACATTCCGCAGAGATTTTAGCAAGAATTATTACAGAAAAAATATTCAACCTCTAGAGTTTGTCATGCTTTGATACAGAGAAATAAGAACACACCTTTAAGTGAATATAGACTTTAACATACACTTTTCCCAATCAGTGGGATAGGCCTACTGATTTTATAATAGCTTTTCATTATAAACAATCAGGTAACCTTTGTCGCTTGCTTTCCACCATAACCATCTCAGACCTATGGTGTTGGTCATAAGCCTTACCACAAGGTTACCATCAGGTATACCACAGACAAAATACAAATATGGTCAAAATAACAGTTCTCAAAACAATATGAAATTTGTACTAATAGAGCCTAATAAGGATTATTATAGAACACATTTTCTCAACCCTTGCTTACTACATTAATCTGGGAGATTCCATGTAACAAAATACCTGCCTCAGGCTTTAGCACAGTGTAATAACATCACCCTTAAACACTTATTGCCTTTAATACATACTTTTCACAATAAGTAAGGCCTACTTGCTAAGTCATAACTTTTCATTATAAACAGATCAGACCTGAGCAATTTTACATAACCTTTCCCACTGAACCGATAAGGTCTATAGCCCTTACCATTTGGTTAACACTATATCAAAGAAAGACCTACTGAAGAAATATAGTTATAAAATTACAAATTTTTACAAAATTACAGTTGGCACAGCCATATACAACCCCTCTTTGCAGTGAAATTCTTCTCCCGGAGTTTGCTTTGTCAGAGTGTGTGACCAACACCAAAACCCTTACCCACTGTAGTAATCTGTGAGATTGCATGTAAACAAATACCTGTCTACAGTCTGTAACATAATGTGATAACAATCCTTGGTTAGGCGGCTATTGACTTTCAAATGTTTTACACAATAAATATGCCAGGTCTACTGTTGTCATAACTTTTCATAATAAACAGACCAGACCTATGGTGTCTGTCATAATGTCTCCCTGCACGCGAATCAACTCTATAGCTATTATCAACTGCTTGTCATCATAACCATCTCAGGCTTACTTTACTCAGTACAAGCTTTCCCACAAGGCAACCATCAGGCATACAGTCATAAAATTGCAAAGGTATACAAAATTACACTAGTGTTTATTTTAAAAGGAATTAATAAGGATTCTCACAGAGCAAATATTCTTTATCCATGGGTTGTCATAGGAGGAAATCAACATCAAAATTCATGCCTACTACAGTAATATGTGATTTTCCATGTAACAAAATACATATCTGTAGTCTTTAATTCAGAGCAATAACAATTGATCTGTAAATGCCAAAATACCTCAACATACATTTTTCACATAAATATATTATGCTTACTGCCTTCATCATAACATTTTATAATAAACAGATCAGGCCTGCAGCCATGATCATTGGCTTGCCACAATACCCAATGCAGTCCTGCTGTATCGAATATAAGCTTTTTCCACAAGCCAAAAGTACAGTAAAATCTCCTTTTTTAGTGGAAGCACATACATTTGGCCCAATAAAAACTGTACTCAGGAGAACCAACATGTGGGTGGGGCATAAGCCTCTAACTAGGAAGTATTAAGAACTGTTTTGTTCATCACATAAGCTTTGGCAATGACTGTGCCAGTAGTTCAGCCCTAAAGATCTGTGTAGATTAGTGTAGCCATAGGCAAACCATACTGTCTCAAACACACAACTGCATTTCAATTCTAAAGTTAATGATGGAAGGGGCAGGTGCTGGGATGCAAAAACAACAGTATATTCCTCATGACTGCCTTCACATCTGTGCAGGTGAGAAAAAAACACTGTCCATTATATACTTACCTCAAACACTTTAACGGTATTACAGTGACTTGTTTGTGTGCCCCTTGAAGGATCAAGGAAGTCATGCTGCTGCTGGTTCTGTCATCTGGATAAACAAAATAATAACAGCTGAGTGGAGGTGAAGCCTTTTTTGTGTAAGCACAAATGTCTGCCCAATCAAAACATGTGCTCCTGTCCACTAAAAAGTGGGCAGAGTCAAAGCCCTCTCTGTAATATTTCTGAAAGCTCTTTTTCAGGTTGATCACATGAGGTATGGCAAACAGCTATACTGTCAAGCCAGAGCTAAAAAGCAGACCAAGACCACTGATCTACAAAATCTATGACCAGTGAATAAACTGTATCTGTGCAGATTGTCTGTGGAAATGATGACAATAAGAATGCAGTCCCATCATACAAAACAAACTCCTAACTCCTTTTGCAACCAATAAACCTGGTTGCAGCTAAAACCTGGAAAAACTTTTAAAAGATTGTCAAGGAAATATTAACAGGTATCACTTAAACCTGGGGTGATTTGCAGACATTAGCAGGTAAATACTGGCTCCGTAATGTTCAGGAAGGAATCCAGAAAATATGTAATGTGTAACCCTATGTATGCAACAGCCACCTCTGGCACTCTTAATTATCTCCTACCTGACCAACCTTCTTTGTTCTGCCTTTAGAAGCCCTGCCACCAGAAAATCAGCAGCCAGCAGTCTACCAACCCTGCAACGTGTATCACTAGACATATTAGAAAAAAATAGTTGTTATGCTGCAGAAGATAATACTTCTATTGTATGCATGATGATGTTCAAAAATTAAATGGATACCCTCTACAATGAAAACATAGTCCTCCTATTAGGCATGTAGCACTATGCATGTATAATAAACACTGTACTTTGCGGTATAGAAAACATAACAGAAAGATCATCTTCCCTAACACAAAAGGCAGTTGCTTAGAAGTAATTAGGGAAGTTATGTATGCCAAAAGTTTGATGTTAGTGAGTAGGAATTGGGGAGTAAGAATTGAGTCATTTATAATATACAACCCTACATAGAGCTTGGTATTCAAAAATACTCATGTTAGGGCAACCCAATAAACGAAACAGTTTTATTCCAAAGGAATACATTTCAAGATCAATTAATGTGAAGACTATTAATACTCTGAAAACTTATTTTGGGGTAGATTGAGGTGGATTGGGGTGGAGTTGGATAGTTTGGAATAGAGTGGGGTTGATTGGAGAAGGGTAGATGAAGTGAGGTAGACTGGAGTTGAGTTGGGTAGACTGGAGTGTAGTCAGAAAGACTGGAGTGGAGTGGAGGAGATTGGAGAGAAGTGGAGTGGGGTGGATTGGAATTGAGTGGAGTAGATTGGAGTGGAGTGAGGTAGATTGGAGTGGAATGGATGGAAGTGGGGTAGTTTGGAGTGGGGTACATTGGGGTACATTGGAGTGGGGTAGACTGAGTCAGGTAGATTGGGGTGGGGTAGATTGAGGTGGAGTAGATTTGAGTGAAGTTGTGGAGAGTGGAGTGGAGTGGGGTAGATTGTGGGTAGAATGGTCTGGGGTAGATTGGATTGCAGTGGGGTAGATTGGAGAGAAGTGGAGTAAGGTAGATTGGAGTGGGATGGATTGAAGTAGGGTAGTTTGGAGTGCAGTAAATTGGGGTACATTGGAGTGGGGTAGACTGAGTCAGGTAGTTTGGGGTGGGTAGATTGGGGTGGGGTAGATTGGGATGGGGTGTGTTAGAGTAGAATTAAGTGGTGGAGTTTAGAGTGGAGTGGGGTAGATTGGGGTAGAGTGGTCTGGGGTAGATTGACTGGAGTAGGGTAAATTGGGGTTCAGTTGCGTGGAGTAGATTGGATTGGAGTAGATTGGGGCAGATTGGAGTGGAGTGGGGTGGATTGGAGTGGAGTGAATTGGAGTAGATTGGAGTGGGGTGGAGTGGAGTGGAGTGAATTGGGGAAGATTGGAGTGGAGTGGGGTAGGTTGAAGTGAAGTTGGGTAGAGTGGAGTGGGGTAGGTTGGAGTGAAGTGGACTGCTGGGCTGGAGACCAAAGTCTCCAGCCCAGCAGTCGTTACCGCCCTGGCGGTCGGAGTGGAGAAGTGGCGGATGACCATGGCGGTAACCGCCATGGTCATAATTCCATTTTGTTTTCCGATGGCCTGTTGCCGGTTTTACCGCCACTTCTCCCCCGTCCGCCAGGGTCATAATAAGGGCCAACGTGTGGAAATGTCATTACCTGGAGTATTGATATGTTTTGATAGTATTAAAATATTTGTTATCAATACACTTCAGAATTAAAATGTGTTTCATTTCTACTTTCCTAATTCTGATATACTCTGAAATATCTGCACAGTTCTAGGCCTGCCAACTCAAACAAGATATTCACCGAGTGAGTAGCGGGTGGGGTCTTTAGGGGGTAAGGCCTTGTGCCGAGTAGTACCTACAAAGCCCTTTTGCCCCAGCCCAACTCCAAATCCCCTTCTCCAAAGAACAAGAAAAAAAACCTTGCTGAGGTGTCCCTTTAAGCGGTGTTTTGACATCCCTTAATGGACATCGGCAGTTCAAAGCCTATGAAAACAAGCTTAAAATCCACTGTTTACATTGGTTTTCAGCTCTTTTTACTTGCCACCATGTAATATTTGCTCCTCACTGGGTGACCATGTGAAGGGAACCAATATTATGGTTCACACTGTGGCACCATGTGAGTTGGCAGGTCTGCAGATCATTTTTGTTGTGTGTGCTAGGAAAAAATTCGATCCTACAGCCTCTCCTCTCACATGGGTGCTCTGTAGGATGGATTGTCACATACATTCTATCACATTGAAGTCAGGGAAAGAAACGTAAACACCAAGCTCCCTCAGAATACAGAACCTGACATTTCACCTTTGTCTTTGAATCCACAGCAAATGCGACAAGATAAGAGCAAGATTAATGTACTAAGAAAGATACAGTGAGCAAGGGATGCTCAAAGGAGGAATGAACTCAAGTGGGGTAGTCTAAAACAAATAATGGCAGAAAATAGAAAGCAAGCATCTGTGAGTTAGAAACTGCAAAGCCAATAGTAAACAATGGGTGAAAGCATTCCCAGGGAAGCTTGCAGAATGCCCATAAAAAGCCATAAACAAACCAGACAGCTCCACTGTCTGGTAAGCTTTGACCTAAAAATGACCAGGCAAATGTAATTTACCATAGTCTGTAATAGTTCTATGGACCCCAATATCCTCAAATCACCTAATGATTCAGGTGATTTGGGGGTCGGGTGAAAATGTTTGCATGGCCTCATTTCAGAAAGTGCAGAACAAAGACAGCTATTGCCAGGGTGTTGCCCTGTTGTGTCTGGATGATGGTGAAGCTGGATTAATAGTCCTCCTTGACCTCTTAGTGGCAGCTCCTCGTAATGGAATAAATGAAGTGGGTTCATTTTGGAATTAGTTTTTCTTTCCTCAATGAAAGTTCTCAATTTGAAATCTGAAGTTCCCTCCTCAGCTTAGGTACCCTACCTTGTAACTATATTTACAATGCTCTTTAGCATCCTTGTGGAAATTATATATTCTCTTCTGAGCAACAAGATCTCTTCTGTGTACTAGTATCCTGATGACACTCTACCTGAACATTTTGCTCTGGAAATATATCTTGGACCAAAATGTCTTTCTTGGCACCCTGGAGAACTGAATTACTCATTTGACTACAAAAAATGAATCCTCTGAACACGTATTTTCTCTTCCTACACCCTAATGCACATGATATATGCACTCAGGCACGGGCTCGGTACAAACACCTTGGCATATCTCCCAAAAGTGCACATCCCACAAAACCGCTCGCTAAGATTCTTGGACATCTTGATGGAATCTGAACTATTGCTGGATTCACACATTCAGAAAATCTCAAAATCATCTCTACCATCTGCTCCTCCACCAAGCTGAAGCTCTGCTTCCATCTGAGGACTTCAGGACTGTGTTTCAATCTCTAGTCTTATCACATATTGATTGGTGCAATTCCATTCTAAATGCCTGCTCAAAGTATCTCTAGGGCCATATTGTTGCTGCTTCTCAGAGATACGACCACATTGCCCTGTACTCATGAACCTTTATTAGCTCTACCAAGAGGTTTGAATTGTGTCTCTTACAACACCCTGTATTTTAAACAACCTTCTTCTCTCAGACAACATAATCTTCTCTGGTAGTATTTGCTGTAAAGAAATAGATTGAGAGTAGTCATAGATTTTATTAACTAAAAAACCCTGAAGCAAATCAAGCTGTCTGCTTTGCCCTTAAGTCATAACATTATCTATCGGCTGACATTAGCTAACATTGCTTTGCAACACCTTGAAAACCTATCTCTTAAAAAAACTTTAATGTTGCCTTTTTCTCTCCTTCTCTTCTTGCGGATTTCAGCCGCACCCACATCCATACAACTAATCCAATGATTGTATTTACTGTACTGATCCGTTATGATGCTACAGTTGCTATTTTCTGTAAAGTACGCCATTACCACTGTGGTGAGGTCTATGCCATAAAAAGCATGAAAATAAAAGTATAAATAAATCATGAGTATGATTAATCATAATCAGAAACCTGCATTGGTCCATTAACCTGAATTATTTGGAAAAAATATTTTTCCTTGAGTCCTGATTGTCCCAGCAAACTTTTTGATCTCGGGGGCAGAGCTTGCTGTGACTGAAAATTGGCTCCGTCTGCCAAATAAATATCAGACATAATCCTGGCATCGCAAACATGCATGTATGAACCCCCAAGACATTATCGGGAACCCTTGACATGACTGCTACTCGATAATGCCGCAGAAATTGCATCAGTGCCGCAGCAACAGCTTTGGGAGCTGAGGGGCAGCCTATAGTAGCGGAGGAAGTGTCAGATGTGCCCTGCTGGGCAACTTCTGGCCCGTGGGGAGAGGGTGGCGGTGCTCCATACCAGCTGGGAGCCCCCAAAAAGTTGCTGGTACTCGGGTGAGAAAACAAGAAGTGATGTGACGACGGCTTGGGCTGAGGAACGGGAGTGCCATTAGGGTGGCAGTAACGGCCTCACCTCGAGGAGTTGACCCAGACTAGGGAAGAACCACAGTGGTGAGTCGTGTGAGTTGGCAGCCCGTGAGAGATACAGATTTTGGTGTGGATAGCAGGAGGGTAAGGACTGCAGGACATACCTAGGTGTTCACGTACGCGGAGGTTCATGAGCAGAGGAGGTGACACCCTAGTGGAAGCAGTGGGCTACGCCGGGCAGTGAGCTGCCTCCTGGGTGAATTTGGATGCTGAGATGACGTGGCAATGCCCGGCAACAGAATTTAATCGGCGGAGAGTGGCACTGATCAAAACGGGGGCTTCCCCTAGGGATGACAAGAACTGGGGTGCGTATAGGCCCCTTACACGGATAGCGAAAGGAGAAGCATTTTCGTATCCTGGTATGCATTGAGGGCAGCATACATGACATTGTTCGGCCTGGCGGGTGCCAAGATTGAAATAAAGTACGACCGGAGGCGCTAACCGGAACACAGAGTCAGGTCATCACACTGTGGGCGCGGCCATGGGACTCAAGGGTGCCACTTGATCTGCAGGGTTTGGACTGCGATCCATGTGCATGGGATTTCTGTGGGACCCAGTCGGCACTAACTATAAGAGAGGTGGCCCGAGACCCTGGGCTGGTGGCAGACCGAGGCGAGTGTGTACTATGCCTGGAGAATATGGAGAGGCGGCCAAAGGCTGAGAGTGACCAGGACTGGAACAAGATGAGCCCTAATTCAGGGGCCTGGTACCATGAGGAATAGGACTGTGACAATATGGGAAAAACAGATAAAATGCAGTCAAACCTACAATTTGACCAGAGGAAGACCCCCAGGGCCAGAGAAAGGGGGTCGTTGGTGCCGGACCCATGCAAGATGAGTTTGGAGATGGTGGCAGAAGCGGACATCAAACAGATATTGTTGACCATGCAACAAAGTTTGACAGAAATCGATGGTAAAATCAATGCTTTAACTTTTCGCATGGACTGCATGATGGAACAAATTGACAAACACTCTTTCATCAGGTGGAGCAGCAAACATCAGTGGTGGAAGACGAGGAGACCACGATGGCTGCCACGCAAGTGAAAATGGACAAACTTTTGTGCGCAATAGAAGCCAAAGCTGAAGACTAAGAGGCCAGGTCAAGGCATAATAATATAAGAATCGTGGAAGTTGCAGAGTTGACCAATATCGACAATATGGAACGCTGTGTGTAACAGTTACTCATTGATGTCCTAGGCCATGAAACTTTTTCAACTATGTTTGTGGTTGAATAAGAACACAACACGTTGGGGCTGCCCCAGTCCCTGGGCCCCCCCTCACACACAATCGTGGGGAGGCTCCTTTACTAAATGGATAGAGACGAGACTCTGCAGAGGGCATGTGAATTGGGCACCCTGCACTATGAAGGTGCTGTAATAGCACTGTACCTGGATTTCATGCAACAAGTGCAAGAGGCGTGATGACTATTCCAACAGGGGAAGTAAAGACTGCGAGAGCTACAGATAGACTATAGTATGCTTTACCCCACCCACATGGTGGGAAAGCGCACTTCTTTACCGACCCCAAGAACCTGCAACAATTTATAGCTCATCAGGAGGCGGCTACCGCTTAGAAGAAATTGCCAAGAACTGATCATCAGTGCCAAGACACAGAAATGAATGACATGGAGTGACGCAGTGGGAGAGAGGGTCAGGTATGGTGACAGTAGACCCCCTTCCGCAGTGCTCCTAAGTGCTGAAGTCCGAGTCGGGCAGAGGGCTCATGGATGGGGCACAGGCATTTGGATAGAAGTTGGGCTATTTGCTGGTGGTATGCAGTAAGAAGAAGGTGAGGGGAAGTAAATTGGGGTACCATGCAAGGACTGGACCTGAGGACAGCTAAACTAAGCCCATGGGGAGTTAAGATTACACTGCATGGATATGGGGCGAGACAGACATTATGCTTGTTTCTATTTGAGAATACCAAACCAATTTCATTGACGCATAGTCTTCAATATATTGTAAAGCCTTTATGCTTAAGATGCATACAATGGTAAAATGTACTTTTTTGTTTGATATTGCACGCATGAGGAGGTGAGAAGTCTTGGCAACATCTGTCCCCTTGTGTGCACAACTGAAAGGATTTGTTTACTGGTTTAGTGAGTATTGAGGAGGGATAAGTGGGGGGGAGTAAGGGATTGCGACAGTTGGGGAACAGCGTGATGTGGGTGATGGGAGGGAAGCAGACTAAATGGGCATTCAATGTTTGATGGCAGATATCTTTGTTTGCACTATGCACTTGGATGGAACTAATCTAATGAGTCAGGGGTTACCACAAGACACAAACTGACTAACGGAGGTGTACGCATAATGCACATCTCGCTGGACCTAGCCCATCCTGGCTGCTTTACATGGAATGTGTGCAGTCTTAATGGCAATAGGAAGCTACAATAGGTGGTGGCTTACTTATACAGACATAGGGGGTCATTACGACCTTGGCGGGCGGCTACCGCCACCCGCCAAGCGGTAACCGCCGTGCGCCCACCAATGTGGCCGCACTCCCACGGACCCCATTACGACATCCCCGCTGGGCCGGCGGGCGCAAACCTAGTTTGCGCCCGCCGGCCCAGCGGGGATGAGGCCGCAACATAGGAGCCAGCTCCTAATGGATCCGGCGGTGTTGCGGCTGTGCGACGGGCGCAGTAGCACCCGTCGCGCTTTTCACTGTCTGCTATGCAGACAGTGAAAAGCTGCCCGGGGCCCTCTTAGGGGGCCCCAGGACACCCCTTATCGCCAGCCTCTTCCTGGCGGTGCAAACTGCCAGTAACAGGCTGGCGGTAGGGGTGTCATAATCCCCAGGGCAGCGCTGCCCTGGCGGATTATCACCGCCGGGGCTAAAACGGCGGGAAACCGCCGGCCCCGGCGGCGCGACCGCGGCGCTACCGCCACGGTCGTAATAAGGGCCTCCGTACCGCAAGCCTGTTGGCGGTACAGACGCTACATTACCCCTGGCGGTCTCCGATCGCCAGGGTCGTAATGATCCCCATAAAGTGGATGTAGCTATCCTACAAGAAACGCATTTACTTCCGAGTAGTGGGGTTTTCACACAGTGCAGGATGCAAGGATAGGTATGTGACCAGGAGTCCTTGTCTGGTCTAGGAAACCGTTGGGGTATGCCCACACAGGCTCTACGGTGATTTGGGAGGCAGATTTGTTATAACCAAATGCACAATAAAAGACTTAGGGGGTCATTCTACGTTTGGCGGGCGGCGGTCGCCGCCCGCCAAACTTGCGCCGCAAAATGACTGCTTCGGGGCCATTCAGACTTTCCCAGTGGGCTGGCGGGCGCCCGCCAAGGGAGCGTCCGCAGGCCCAGCGGGAAAGGCCCTGCAACACAGAAGCCGGCTCCGAATGGCGGTGTTGCAGGGGTGCGACGGGTGCAGTTGCACCCGTCGCGAATCATGCTACTGGCATGGGCAGTGCAGGGGCCCCCAGGGGCCCCAGCACACCCGTTCCCGCCATCCTGTTTCTGGCGGTGAAAACCGCCAGAAACAGGCTGGCGGGAAGGGGGTCGGAATCCCCATGGCGGCGCTGCTTGCAGCGCCGCCATGGAGGATTCTCCCAGCCGGGGCTAATCCGGCGGGAAACCGCCGGACCCGGCTTGGCGACCGCGGCTTTACAGCCTCGGTCGGAATACCACATGATGCACCGCCAGCCTGTTGGCGGTGCTTCCGTGGACAGCCACCCTGGCGGTCTATGACCGCCAGGGTTGGAATGAGGGCCTTAGAGACTTATTGGGTGTATATATACCAAATTATAATGACCAACATTTTTATCATACACTTGCCTCCAGATTGCAGCACTGGGGCGACTTGCTGCAGGTATAGAGCAGATACCTTAATTGTGTGCTTAACCCAGACCAGGATAGATCTAAGGGTCCCCCAAGGAAACCTTCAGCATCAGCCTGTGCTATAGAAGACATAATGCATTGGGAGGGGTTGCTGGATGTGTGGTGCCATCAATGCCCAGTGGTTCCTGTGTATACACACTATTCTTCAGCTTATGACATACACACACGGATAGATTATTGGTTGCTCCCACGCTGTTTGGCCACGTACCCAGATCATTTCCCTATTATTTTGGAGTTGCGTCTACAATCAAAACCTTTGACTGTGTTTTCCTGGGGCTTCCTGCCAAATTTGCTCCTAGGTGCTGTATTTAGAGAGGGACTGGGGAACGAAATAGTGTAGTTCTTCAAGTTGAATATAGGTACAGTCCCCAAAGTTGCCATGGTCTGGGAGGCCTTTAAAGTGTAAGTTAGGGGAGTCACAACAGCAAACCACACTGGAGTATTCAAGGCACTTTGAGGTCCACTTCAGCGTTTAGAAAGGAAGATAGCAGATCTGGAATGACAGCTTGAGTCTGTGGGGGATATGACCATTATAAGCAGTATCAATGCAAACATCGAGGACTTCCAGGAAGTGGCCCAAACCGAGGTGACACAGCTCAGAAAATGTGCAATGGCTCACATGTATGGCAAGCACGAGCACCTGGGGGGCTACATTGGCAGCACTCATGTACCTTAAACGAGAGTACTATACAATACTACAGATTCAGGATGAAAGCAGGCTGATTCTGAGGGAACCCAGCCAGGTGGCAGAGTGCTTTCGTAGATATTAAACAGATCTGTATAGTTCACATTTGAATTACAGAGAGGAGGCAGTGGTGGATTACCTGACCTATATAACTATAAAGTGGTTTTCAGTAGAACACATGGAGAGATTAATGGCCTCGCTACAGCCAGGGAAAATCAGAGCAGCACTAAAAGATATGCCAACGGGTAAAGCACAGGGTACCGACAGTCTCATGGTGGCTGCTTATAAAGCCTACCAAGATATATATTCATACCACATCTGGCTACTCTCTTTGAAGAAATGGCAGCAGATGGCTGCATGCATCCTGCTATGTGGGAGGCACTACTGGTAGTGCTACTGAAGTTGGGTAAACTGCCAGAGCAATGCTCCTCTTATCACTGTCACTTATGAATATTGACATGAATGTTTATGCAAGAATTCTGGCGAACCAACTTGCGCCTTTATTGCTGGTGGTGGTGGGTGCAGAGCAGGCGGGTTTTGTACCTAGGTGCAACTTGACATATAACCTCCGTACACTGTTTGGGGCCATGCAGCAGCTAGATCAAGAAACAAATGGTGGTGTTTTTTCTTGATGCAGAGAAAGCCTTTGATTCAGTTGAAAGGGCTTTATGCAGGCTGTTTTGTGTCGTGTAGGGGATATATTCCTTCAACTGAAGCGCGTATCAGAGTGAACAGAATAATACCCAATCCTATCAAAATAGAAAGGGGAACGAGACGGGTGCCCACTGTTCCCCATTTTGTATGCCTTAGTTGCTGAGCCATTGGTATGTGTGATTAGAGAATATCACTCCCACAGGGGACTGTGATTCCCGCATTACAACCTCAAAATATCAACATACGCTGACAACACCTTATTGTATGTCAGGATCCTGATCGCAATTTGATGCCAGTCCTGAGGGAAGTGGTGATGTTTGGGGGCCATGTGGGGCTCCGGATGAATTGGGACAACTCGATGGTCTTCTATCTTACATCAGTCACAATGCCAGTGCTTATTGAATACCCACTACAGTGGACCAAGGATTCCATGTGATATCCAGAGATTCATGTACACATGGACCCGGCAATACTTTTCAAGAAAATTATGGCAGGGCAGTAGAGCATTTGGCAGATGCGGTGGAGCATTGGATTTGTTTACCCCTCTCACTAGCTGGACAAGTGGCAATAATTAAGATGGTAGTCTTGCCTCGCTTCCTGTTTCTTTTTTTGAATATCCTGATGATACTCACATGTGCGGTGTTTGATAAGCTGAGAGCACCAATGATATGTTTAGCATGGACAAGCAAACATCCTAGAGTGGGATGGAAGATTTTTAACACTTCCTTATGACATGGGGGGCCTTAACGCCCCTGATTTGGAGGCATACTACGGGGCCGCGCAGGCACAATACGCTCACTACTGGGTGCACGGTGCGCATGATTTGCTGCATGTGTAAATGTAACGAGGAGCTGCAGCCCCCTGTACATTGCAGGGATTTCTGTTTGGTCCTCCAACCAGACGCTACGGGGTATTAGAATAACTAAACATTTCCCTCTATGCAAGGCACAAGATACTAGATAAACAAGCAGGATCACTGTTGTACAAACCTCAAATACCTCTGACTTGGTGTAAGTGGTTCCCGACCTCACAGGAACGGGGAGCATTGAAGGCGCTCAATGAGTTGGGTATCACTGCAATGGGAGACCTCTTCAAGGAGGAGAAGTTTTTGGATTAGGAGGACATGCAAACAGGCGAGATCCGGATCACCCCACTCATCCGTTTTAACTACTATATGGTATGACACACATTGCGAAAATTGTTAGGTGAAGAAATACTTGATCCACCAAATGTACCAGCTCTGACCTTGCTTGACCAAATGTCTACATCACAACATTTATTATCCAGATTGTATTTATGTATTTAGGAAGCACATGGACCAAATTTGGTGAGGGCTTGGATTGCATGGGAGAGGGACCTGGGGACACCTATAGTGCATAAACAGTGGATGTACTGCTGTTCGGTGATGAAAACTATATCCCTGAATAGTAGGAATAGATTACTACATTTCAAATACATTAATCGAGTTTATCACAAACCAGCTAAATTACATAGGTATGGAATCCGAGACAGCACTGCATGTCCTAGGTACCTCGAGCCCAATGTCGGGTTCTTACGCATGCCATGGGCTTGTCCAGGAATAGACAGGTACTGGCAGGAGTTGTTGGGTGCTTAGCAACATGGTAAGGGAACAGCTAGAACTAGACCCAACGCTGGCCCTACTGGGATATGATCAAAGGCTACCATGCACAATTAGATGGTTGGTAGCCATTGCATTACTGCTTGCGAAGTGTAGACTGCATATGAGATGGATGAGGGGCCCGCTGCCGACAGAGCGGGAATGGTTATGAGATATGACTTACTGTTACACGCAATCTGACGTATATAGTGAGCTCCTTCCTAGCGGCAGCCGTCCCTGAGACATATGGGGACCATACCAGGCATACTTCGTGCGAGCAATGGGGGTAAAAGTGGCTGGTGCGTATGTGCAGGAGTGAGTGGGATAAGGGGACTCTACGGAATTACTTAGAGGACATCCAAAAAGAGATATACCGGGGGGTATATCGAGAACGGAGACAAGGTTGCCTAACTAAGATTGGTAAGATTAGTGCTTATGGAATAGCTGGTTAAACTAGTCTGGATACCGGTGGGAAGTTGTCGAGATGTGACAAACTAGGGTATGTAACCAGCCCAATGTCAAAATGTTTTGTCCTGAAAGTTAAAATTCGAATGTACATTGTTGGTACCGCCGGGTGCACCTTATATGCATTATAACCCGACCTATATCTTGCCGCATTTATATCATTTTCGAATACTATAAGATTGTACTTTGACTTGAGAACAAAATAAAGCTTGTTAAACCATACCTTTCTGATCTCCGAAGAGCACCATAAATATACAGCCTAACAATACCAATAATAATATCAAAAATCTATTTAGACATGTACAGGAATATAAATAGCTAGAATAAAATACCAAAAAGTACTGGATCAATTTGGTGTCAAATTCCATAAAATATATTAATTTTTTAAGTTTGTAACGTCCTGTACATCGTCCCACTGATTTGTGGAGCACCCTTGTGTGCTGCACACATTTGTAAAGTAAGTACTGAATTGTTAATAATACTATTAGTCTTTAGTATGCAGTTGTAAAGAACACCTTGGTATTTTCACGGCATCAACCGATCTCATTTCAGGTGTGAGGGCACAGTAGACACAATATCACATGATAGAGTTTTACTGTCCTCCCTGCTTGCCATCTAAAAACGAACACATGCAGTTCGAACATAATGTTATACAGCTCATAACAATGGATGGCTGATATAAAGCAAGTGGTAAGAGTGCGAACTGCAGTGCAGGCTGACTGGCTCCGGTATTTAGGGTTAATGAAGTGTTTTTGATGTCAGCAATAAATACTCCGTAAAAGCAAAGCTCATTCACAGATTCATACATCTTCAGGGCAGTTGTTCTGTAGGATGAAGACAGGCGCACCAGTTGTTCATGCTCACAGTGACAGAGCTGAAAAGCCTACTTGTCATTCCGGGCACTTCCAGCGCGCACTAATGGAAGTCGCAGAGAGATCGGATCTGAAAGATAATCAAAGCCTCTTTTTACTCACACACTGCGTCCCTTAATGTGCTAGACTGAAAATATGCTTTGCCTGACTTTCATTTAATAACAACAATTTGAGCAAGGTCATTTGGTTCAAATCTCTAATTCTGTTTGTTAATATAAAGACATATCAAAGGCACGCTTTTTTTTCAGGCGTCTAGCCGGTGCTTTCTAGTTTGTGAACCCAAAGTCTGTAATCAGACCGCACCCCATCCTTCCATTACTTTGAAATTCACCCGACATTCCACTCTTTCTTGTAGGACATGTTATGTTAGGTTAGGTTATGTTATGTTATGTTCAAGGGCGGCCCCTATGGCGGTATGGCGGAGGAGCGCCACCCCGCTACTGAAAGACAGCAGAAAAATAAAATGATAATACAACTCTTGTATTATCATTTTACTTTACACTTCCTCCTTGTAGGGCAGGGTGGGGAGATCCTCGTCAGCAGCAGGGGAAGGAGGAGTAGTGTGCACTCTAAGTGTGCATATCGGTTTTGCCTGCCTTGGATGTGCACTTAGATTTCTCCAACTGGGCTTAGTTGCACAGCCCTGGTGAAGAACCAGTGCAGGCTCCTAGTCCCCAGCTGAGTGCCATTTCAGGCTGCTCAGACCAATCCAGGTGCTTCTTTCTTGCTGGGTGACAGTATGAGAGAAGCATCTGGATTGGGTGGGGAGAGGAATGAACAGAGAAGCACCAAGGCGGCAAGCAACACAGAGGCGGCATGCAGCAAGTAAGTGTTTTTTTTTTATTAGTCCTAGCCCTGCGTGAGTCCTCCTGACCCACCCGCCTGTTACTACAAGCAGCCACCGCTGGTTATTGGTTATATTATGTTATACAGTATTTAGTGCTCGTGCACCCAATAAGGTTTTAGGTGCTCGTAGCCCCCCCAACTCTGCTGGAGCACTGAAAACGACTCTACATTTCATTTCATTTCATTCTATTTTCCATTTCAGTTGTAGCCGTTATATACTAAATATATTACATATTTTCAAAGCAAAATATAAATGGAAGACAAACCACTTATTTGCACATTCACCAATCTGCTACACATCTGTACACACTGCTTATTCTAAAGCGCTGTATTTGTTCCTGCATGATAACTAAAATAGAAATGTCGACATTTCTGGTTCCTCACACATTTATATGTGCTGTAAAAAGTTCAGGTTGCTGAAAAAAAACTTATTTTGCAAAATTTGATAAAATCATGGAGCTTTCCGGTATTTAATACGTACTGTAAAATAAGTCGGAGTCACAAAGAAGAGGGTCGTGGGTGTCCAGCTGTTTTTCATGTTTAACTACTTTTGAGGTTTTTCATCAATGGTGCCATGCAGTGTTATGTAGAAGTCCCAACAAGGAAATATTAATTGGCACGGAGGCATGGAAAACTAAATAACTATTTCTATATAAGGGAAGGGAAAAACCTTTAAATGCATTTTATAGGTAAAAACGTATTGGCAATGACAAATGGTCTGGATTGTTATTGAAAGTGTCTTTTTTATGTCAGTGATATTGATAATTGTATACAGTGCGTGAATGCCGAAAGCATCTAGGCGCTGACAAACTACCATTGACTGTTCAAATTGCAACTGATGCGATGCCTTAGCCTGCATCAAAGATTTATACCTCTCCCTCTGGAGGGGAGAAGAGCCAGGATTTGAGCTGTTTTCTGAAGCACAAAAGTTAGATAGGCCTCTCAGCTGTTCCAGCAACTTATTCCACAGAACTAAGGGCCAGATGTAGCAAGATATGCTTTTGCGATTCTGAAATTGCGAGTCGGTGCGACTCGCAATTTCAGAATCGCAAAGGCATATGCAGAACGGTGTCTCAGACACCTTCTGCGACTCGCTATGGGGTCGCAAAGACTCACCTCATCAATATTCATGAGGTGGGTCGCATTTTGCAACCCCATAGCGAGTCCCTGCACTCACAGGGATGGTGGCCTGCTGAAGTCAGCAGACCTCCATGTCTGTGACTGCTTTTTAAATAAAGCAGTTTTTTTTTTCATTTTGCAGCCCGTTTTCCTTAAAGGAAAACAAGTTGCAAAATGAAAAAAATACCGAAACCATTTGGTTTCGTTTTTTTCAGAGTAGGTTGCTCTGAAAAAACATTTTTGTCGACATTCACAAAGGGGAAGGGGTCCCATGGGGACCCCTTCCCTTTTGCGAATGAGTTACCACCAATGTGACATTGGTGGTAACTGTGAGTTGCTTTGCGACCGCATTCGCGGTCACAAAGCAATTCTGAATTGCGATGCGAGTCGCAAATAGGAAGGGAACACCCCTTCCTAATTGCAGTCAAATTCACAAATTGCGAGTCGGTACCGACTCGCAATTTGTGAATGTGCATCGCAGGAGGCCCTTTGCATGGCGCAAACTGCAATTTTCGCAGTTTACCACATGCAAACGGCATGCTACATCTGGACCTTCATCTCCTGATTTTACACATGTTCAGTGTTCTGGAATTGGTATATTTTAGTAATCTGCAAGGGGAGTACCAAGTGAGATTTTTTTTAGGTAGTCAGGAGCAGCTCCATAAGGCTATATATGAGAAAAACAGAGAGCCTTATATCACACACTTTTCCTCGCAGACAGCCAGTGGAGCTGCTTTAGCGTGCCTGACACTGACTGAAATTTAGGGATCTTCATCAAAGTCTCCCTGCTGCATTCTGGAGGCATTGCAATCTGTTCAAGGAACAATGGTGGACTCCCAAATACAGGGCATTAAAATAATCCAGTCGAGATAAGACCAATGCTGTAACTACTGTTTTTTGCAACTCAAATGGAATATAAACCAAAATCTTCCTAATCCTCCACAACAGATAAAAACAGGAAGACGTTAGTTTATTTATCTGTATAATAAAGGACAGACTAGAATCAAACAATATCCCCAAATTTTAAGCAGTAGATGCTGGTAAAGGGGGAGAGCCCAATGATTGAGGCCACCAGGAATGATTCCACGAAACAGAGCTCTTCTCAAAGAAAAGAACCTACGTTTTTAAAGAATTGAGCAACAAGCTATTTAGCCTCATCCATTGAACAATCGCTCCCATATACTTGTTAAAACCCTAAGCTGTCTCTTTGGTATCCTTCATGATGGAGACAATGAGCTGCATGTCATCAGCATAAGCAAAGAAGATTAAGCCAAAAGTTTCAATTAATTTTGTCAATAGTGCTAACACAGAAGTTTTAATGAAATTATTCATTAATATTCATGTATTTTGAGTGTTGAATTTGCGTAGAAAATGTATTAACCTAGAGGAAAATAATGCAAGCATTTGAAAGTGTGGCCACATGAGTGGCTGCTATTGTTCACAAAGTGTACTTATTAATATGAAATTATGAGCTTTTGTTTGATTAATGTAGTAATATGTCACATTGAGGGTTATGCATTATGTATTCAATTTATTAATTATAGGTCTTAACTTAGCAGAGGTCTTGGCCTAGCTGCACACCCTCATGACAAACTGTATTCTTAGGCGTTTAACAAAATGTCTGCTTAAAGAATTAAATTGTGATTTTCCAC
Organism: Pleurodeles waltl; assembly: GCF_031143425.1. NCBI lineage: Eukaryota > Metazoa > Chordata > Amphibia > Caudata > Salamandridae > Pleurodeles > Pleurodeles waltl. Next base: position 731,708,369 of record NC_090449.1, read on the forward strand.
TGTGCTGACCTAATTTGCTCATAGCTAAAAGTCTTTCTCATGAGAACTGCTTCTTAGACGATGCTGCTCTTGCTAAATGTAATATTGTAAATATAATGTGTGTAAGACTGACTTTGTCAGGAGAGTACAATGAAGACATTGGAGTATAAGCTGCAACAATATTTTTACCTGACGAGCTGGATGATGAGGACATTACGAAAGGAGCCAACCGTGTGCTAGTAGAAATGTAGATTTAAAGTTTTTGTTTTATTGGACAAATTGTGAACATGCCAATAGGGACTTGGGAAATAGTTTTAGGAAATAAAATTTAGCTGGACTGCACAGAGAAGAAGTCGCCATTTGCCCATTTCCATTGCGCATTTCCCTTTTGCCTATGGTGTTGTTTGCTATGTCTATTTGCTTTTAGTTCTAGTTACCAACTGCTCTATTTTGATAAGAGCCATAGTTAGATGTTTTTCCAAATTTGTGTTGACTAAATTGTTTTGCACGAAGCCCAACATGCTTATTCTAATCTGCTGTTAGTTAGGACCCTCACTAATGAAAACTGATGCATAAAGTATCATTTGATGTCTTTCTTTGCTGAATCTAAATGTATATACTATCGTTGGTGCAATTATTCTTGCTATAAATTTGCACTGTAACTTTAGAATGTGTAGTAGCTCAAGGCTTGATTAGATTGCGATTCTTTAGTCATTTCGGTCAGCCAATATTGTTTCTGTATGTTTATCATTTGATTTTGAGATTATCTGACGTGACATTAGCAGTTTTAATATAGGGAAATAAACATTCTAACTTTTACCTAAAGGTATGGTTATTCATGCCTGCAAGGCTATGGTGTGTAACAATTACTGACTCCTATTGATTACTAATACCATTGATTGTTATTGATTATTGATGCCAATGATTCATTATTGGTTATTGATCTGCATGCAGTGGATTTATGGTGGAAACGTCTTAGGCACAGTCAAAAGGTTCATCGACCTATTCACGTCCCCTTGTAAGTTTACTTACTAAAGTTAGACGCACCAACAGAGATGGTAGCAGACTGATGGTTTGTCTCCTTAAGAACCCATCATAGATGCTTGGTACAGGTTTGTCTCCTTAAGAGCCCATCATTCGGTCCAAAAAGAGAGGTAGTAGAGTATTTGGTCCTAGAGATTGTAAGTGAGAAATAACAGATGTCCCCAGAAATGGTAGTAGCTTTATTGTCTTGTCTTTTGAGAGCTCATCATCATCGGGATTTGGATTTATTTTTGAAGTAATAAAAAATTGGAGAGATAATGTGCCCCTAAGTCCCTAAGATGACTTTCCCAGAATCCTGGAGCTTGTGAACAGTTGTTTGAGGAAGTTCTCAGCGTTCTAGTGATAGGGTGAATGAAGTGGATTTTGCGCTTGCACATCTTATGCAAATTGCAGGTGAATTGTGATGTTTGTGAGGGTTAGGGAGTTTGCGTACTCCAAATGAGGTTGTAGAAGGAATGTGCATACTCCGCAGAGTAGGTAAATCATCGAACTTCACATTTGTGTGGCGCTTTGTGGTAAAAAATTGTCCAAGTGGTTGTTGATGTACGGACCCTGCGTGGTCCAAGACTCCGGAGTATATGGAAAAGTGTATGAGACACTTGGTTTTTGTTGTAATTTGTCTAGTTTAATAGGTCGATCGGGTGTGGTCGACAAGTCAGAGTGGAAGTCGAAGTGAGTGAAAGACTTTTTTGACTGATCAGTTGAGGGTGAAATTTGTGGGTTGAATTTTGCTTAAGAATCAGGGAAGCTGACAAAGAAGGAGTAGCTGCTAGAGCAAAACAAAGTCAGTGAAAAATATGTAAAGTTTCTGAAGCGATTGTGTTACCCTACCTGCAGTAAATCGACAAATTGGGATTTGATTTGTTTTGGTGCTCGCAATAATTTTGCATTAGTTTTGTGTGAATCTGAGTTTGGGAGGACAAGCCGCAAGACTTTGTCAGCCGCGGTACGTGAGAGTGTGACATCATTGGAACCGCGCTGGGATAGGTTGGTTAGTGAGAAGGGTCGCACACAGATTGGCAGCCGTCCGTGAAGCACAATTGGTTGAGAAGGTGGATGAAGAGAATTCTGGCAATAAAAGTCACTTCCTGATTTGATTTGAAATAATATAAAGGTCAGAAAGATGACATTTTTCAAAGCTTTAAAGAGCGCTCTAAGGGGAGATATGTACATCACAGCGAGTATAGGGGATATTGCAGCACCAGAAGGTACATAAGCTTACATTGTAATCGAAGAGAAGGGTGTTGCACCATGTCTTTGGCTAAAGCGATAGTGAAAAGTGACAGAGAAAGATGGGAGCCTAGGATTTCCTGCTAATGGAAAATTCAATTTGAGGAACTTAGAGTATTTGAGGAGGGTGCTGTATGACCTAAATCCCCCCCTCTGAAACGAGCACAGTTCGAGGCATTAGTGATCTGGGAGTTAGTAGCCATACAGCAACAGCAACAGAAATTTGAGAGAAGAATGAGAAAGGCAGAAAGGACACTAGTGGAGGCTAGATGGGATCATGCTCAGAAACTTTGGAGAACGGAGACTTTGCCGGGAATTAAGTTATTCCCAGCAATTACACAAGACAATGAGAAGGAAGGGAAGCTAGAAAATCTTTGGCATATGAGGAAGAATCAGACGATGATGAGTTTCTTTTACAGTTGTTGAGAAATCATCCACCACCATATGCAGCATATGAGAATGGTCCAAGTACCAGTGCTGATCCTTCAGCTCCGACACAGATTAATTTGACAATGAGTTTGGTGCAGGTTAATCCTAGCCCAACACAGAGCACAATGCAGAGCGGTCTTAATGCGCCTACTACTCCAGTAGTACAAGCTCAGGTGCCACAGTCAAATATCCAGAGAATATACCCTGATGTGCCCATTGTGGAAACTGCCACAAATCTAATAGTGCCTGCAGAACAGGTTTTCCCGAGACTGACATTGGTTCAGACAGAGCCGACTCAACTTTTTCTGCCGCAAGTGCAGCCACAGGTAATGCCAAGATACACTCTGATAACAGGGACACAGTCGGAAATGTCTGTACTGATGAGCCAAAATCTGGGAACTATGCAACCACAGAACCTCGGTGTTAGACCAAGTCCAAAAACTGTATCTGTACCTGTTACCATAGGTCCAATTGTGCCATTGTTTGGACAAGAAAATCCCAGTGAAACTGGACAGGGAGTCCTATGTCAAAATTCAGTGACGGGAGGATGCAACAAGACTATCCGAGTTGCCTCTCCTGTGGGACAGACCTTTGACAGATCTAGATCATTGCTAGACCTTAGTCCATTCAGAGTTCCTCCGGATGCTGTGATAGGGTCGAACATTAGTCAGAGCCTGAAATTACTGATACCACAGACCCCGAATGCAGTTGTGCAACAGGTAACATCTGTTCAGGCCAATAACTATATTTCACTGCAAGGTTTGACAGCCCAGCAATTAACTGAATGGTTAGACAAGCTGAATACCGCACAGAGGGTCCAAAGTGAGAGAAGTACTTGAAATACACAAGACTAGGAATGGAAGCTGGTGAGATCATTGAGGGAACTACAGGTGTGAGCAGCTTAGAGTCCTACACAGAAGCAGAGTTGAGATATCTGTGTCCGAAGATTACAAGGGAAGTGAGTAATGTGCATCAAAAGCTAGCAGACCTGGTAGAGAAATACAGCATAGAAAAAGAGAAAACAGAACATTTGAAAAGAAGTTACAGGTTAGATTTTGAGGCTAAAGATTTTGAACACATGAGATCCGCCGGAAGGAAAGCCCTCCTTCGGGAATTACTTCAAAGTGCCCAGACGTGGGGAGCATTAGATAAATGGGAAGGCAGATGGGTAAAGAAAAGAAATAAGAGAAAAAGAGATTCTGCAGAGTTAACTGCCAATGTGCAGCAGGACAAGGATCCGGTGAAAATTTGACAGATGAGGGAGATTCCAGGAGGGAATTTTGTTCATGGCCCTTGGAGCAGAAGTGAAATTCTGTTGTTTACAAATGATTGTCCTAGATTGAGAGAGAAGCCAGTAGATTGGTACCAGCAGACAGAGAGGTTTGTGAAACTTGCAATGTGCCTGTGTAAGGCCTTGAACACTCAGTTAGAGATAGTAGTTCCAGCTGATCTTTAGATGGAGTGTAAGAGGAGTATAGATGGGCAAACGAGAGAACCGAAGAGAGATCATGTTACAGGTGCGCCATCTCCTGAGGTAATAAAATATTACTACAAAGTGATTGCATTTTTGAAAACAAGATTTTTGTGCAAAAATATTGACTGGCAAAGAATAGACAGGACAGCGCAGGAAGCAAAGGAGTCACTACATGCATATTATGAGAGATTGTTGGTAGCGTTCAAGCAGTACAGAGAGACAGAAACAATTGAGCCAAAAGACATGATTCATTTTTATGTTCAGATTTGTGGAAGGATTGGGACCTGAAATTAGCCAGATAATTAGGAGGCATTTGATTTGCTGGCAAGCAAAACTGATTGATGAGGTGCTGCAGTATGCAAAATACTGTAGTGATGAGATTGAGTTGAAGCAAAGAAAGCTGAAAGAGAAGGCAATGGTGAGCAGGTTAAAGCTGCACAAACAAGGATGCAGGGAACTTTTCCAGAACAGCTACCACAGCAGCAGCAGGGAAACATGGTATTTCAGAATCAGATGAGAGGTAGAGGTCGCAGAGATAACATAAACCATGGTCCAGACTTGGGTACTGTAGTGGTTCAGAATAATGTGCAGGGAATGAAGAAATTGTTGCCTTGTCACGCTTGTGGAGTGTTCGGACATTGGAAACGGGAGTGTCCGATGATGGTGCAGGAAGGTGTCGTTCAGCAAACTAATGACATCAATTCATTCCAAAACATGAGAGGACCGATAATGAGAAGTCCTGATCCGAATTTTCAAAATAATGTGAATCAAATGTAAAATTTCCAACCCATACAACGGGTGCAAATGCCACATGTACAAATGACACAGTTGCAGCTGATGAAACAGCACGTTCCCATGGTACCTAGACAGCAAATTCAAATACCTCAAGCCCCAATGGAACAGCAAGAGGTGATGCTTCCTCAACAGGTCACAGGTCAGAGGTCCAATCAAAGTAATAACACTGTACACCAATTCCCATTACACAGTGAGGATGGAATAAACAATGATTGGATCAGTGAGAGTTTGGATAGGAGGCATGTGTGCTTGTAGCTTCTTTAGTGGTAGATCAACAAGGTCCCTATGTGAAGGAATAGGTCACTTAGTTTCGTTCTTAGTGGACACAGGAGCTGCACGCTCTACAGGAAGAAGTACAGAAGTTCCAAATTTGGCCCTTTCAGGGAAGACAGTCCAGGTTGTAGGAGTAGTGAACCAGTATTTGACCGACCTGATTACGGAACCAGTTCAGGTTAAAATTGCCAACTTTCAAGGATTACAAAAATTTGTAGTCTGTGATTCATGTCCAGTATCCCTAATGGGAAGAGACTTGCTGTGCAAAAACAGGTGCTTGATTACTTGTTCAAATGACGGAATTGAGATACAGACAAATAGTGATGATGAAGATGACCCAGCTCCAGAGACAGAGTGTGAAACTACAAATGAGGAATATCCTCACAGTGAAGGAGCTTCCGCCTGACTTGCAGGGAAGCGTTAAAGAGAAAGTGTGGGACCTGACAGGGAAAGAGATAGATCTGATAAAGGGAGTTGAGCCAGTCAAGGTTTCTGTAAAGCCAAATGCGATTTTTCATTGAATTCCCCAGTACCATATGCCACAAGATGTTCTTATGATGGTCGCCCAAATAATTACAGAATTCCTGGAACAGGGGGTCCTAAAGGAAGTGTTGAGCCGCCCTTGTAATTCACAGATAATGGGTTTGAAAAAGCCCTGTGCGAAAGTTCGAATTGTCCAGGATTTGAGAAAAATAAATGATATTGTGATTAAATGTTGCATTGTGGCACCAAATCCAGCTGTGATAATGTTTCAAATTCAATGTGATGCTGAATGGTTCACTGTCATTGATCTATCACAAGCCTTCTTTTTCTGTGCCTCTTCATGAGGGCAGCCAATTTCTCTTGTGTTTCAAATGTTTGGACCGAGTTTACTGTTGGTGTTGAATTCCTCAAGGGTTTTCAGAGTCATCCTCCATATTCAATCAGATCTTGAAAAGAATTTGGAGTTGTTAGAATTGCCTTTCCAATCAACCTTAGTATAGTATATTGATGACCTACTGATTGCGTCTAAAACAATGGACGAGTGCAAGAATGACACGATTGCCATGCTGAACCATTTGGAAAGAATGGCCATGAAGTGTCTCCACTTACATTGCAGTACTGTCAGAAAGAGTTGAAATGCTTGGGTCTCCAGATTAAGAAGGGGTCGAGAAAGATATCCAGAGAAAGGGTCACAACCATATTGCAGATGAATCCTCCGACCACACAGAGAGATGTCAGGATGTTCTTGGTGATGGTAGGCTACTGCCACCAATGGATTCCTAATTTTTTGGTCATTTTGAGACCATTGCAGAAGCTGACTCATAAAGAAGCCACTGATCCCATATTGTTAGATCAGGCTGGTATGAAAGCATTTTCTGAATTGAGAGAAAGTCTGTGCAAAGCTCCAGCTTTGGGTATGCCTGACTACACAAAACCTTTCACATTGTTTTGTCACACGCCTGATGCATGTTCTTTGTCTGTCTTGACACAGGTCCATGGAGGTGTAAAGCACCCAGTAGCATATTTGTCAGCTACTTTGGACCCAGTCTCAGCAGCTTTACCAGGCTGTTTGTGTGCAGCTGCAGCGGTTGGACAGAACCTCACAAAGTGTGAAGGTATAGTGATGGGCCATCCCCTAACAATAATGGTCCCTCACTCAGTCAAAGTTCTCCTTACCCACACCAAGACCTAATGTTTAACAGGTGCAAGATTGACCAGATATGAGACAAATATTCTAGGGTCACCAAATGTGTCATTGAAAAGATGTACAGTGCTGAACCCGGCAACCTTACTTCGAAATGAGAATGTTGAAATTGAAAAATCGGAGGAGATTGAGCACGATTGTCTTGAAGTAACTGATTTGTGCACAAAACCGAGACCTGACATTAGAGACACCCGATTGGAAGAAAGTTACCAAATTATCTTTGGTGATGGTTCTTGTCTAAGAGAAAATACAGGGACACTGAGAGCAGGATATGCCGTGTGAACAATTTCTGGTATCCTGGAAGCTTCTTGGCTTCGAGGAGTGTATTCTCCACAAGTAGCGGAACTGGTAGCCCTTATAACAGTGCACCATGTTTCTGCCCAGTTACCATTTATATGGATAGCCAGTATGGATTTGGAATAGTTCATGATTTGGCCAGTTGTGGTCACAGAGAGGCTTCATGGCCTCTTCTGGCTCACCAGTGATAAATGGTGAAAGAATGAAATAACAGTTGCATGCTATCCAAATGCCCAAAAAGATTGCTGTGGTGAAATGCAGTGCACATCTGAAGTCACAAGTTTTTGTGTCAATGGGAAATGGATATGCAGATCAAGTCACAAGGTTTTGCGCATTGAACTGTATATCGTTCAAAGATAAGTGGGAATTGTTACCGGAAGAAGATGAAATGTGTCAAAATTTTGCAATGAAAGTAATTGATATATTGGAGGGATTGAAAACATTGCAGAATAATTTTGACAAGTAGGAAAAACGTTCATGGAGCAAAATGAAATGTGTACAGTGACAAAATGAACTGTGGGTTTCAGAAGAGGGTCAATTGGTCTTGCCAAATAGTCTGTTGTCTCAGATGGCTAGGTATGAGCTTGGTCAAGCATATGTTGGGAGGGATTCCGTGTTTCGATTGTTCAAGCACAATTGGTTCAACCCAAGGTTTAGACAAGTTGCTGAAGCAGTTTGCCATTGTTGTGTCTTTTGCCAACAATGAATGCGGGAAAAGGGATAGTGGTTAATTTGAGCCACATTGGGAAAGCCGGAGGTCCATTCAGCAGAATGCAAATGGATTTTATTGAGATGCCTGTGTGTGGAGGGTTGAGATACGTGTTGGTGATTGTCTGCATTTTCAGTCACTGGATTGAAGCGTACCCTACACGAAGAAATGACAGCCTCACAGTAGTGAAACTGCTGCTTAAGGAACTGATACCACTCTTCGGGTTTCAGATCTTTTTAGAATCAGATTGGGGAAGTCACTTCAACAATGAAGTAGTGAAATTGCTTTGTGCAGCATTGAACATTGAGCAGAAGTTGCATTGTAGTTACCGCCCTGAAGCATCAGGACTAGTGGAACAGATGAATGGTACCTTGAAGTCAAGAGTTGAAAAGATGTGTGCGTCCACGAATCTGAAATGGCCTGACGCACTGCCTTTAATTCTGATGACAAAGAGGAACACACCTGACAGGAAGGCAGGATGGTCGCTGCATGAGATCCTCATGGGCCGAGCCAGGAGATTGCCAGCGGTGTCTGCAAATGCAATTGTCAACATTACAGATGATATGGTGTTGGACTACTGCAAAGGTCTGGCTGATGTGGTTCGCTCTTTCCCTAAGCAGGTGGAGGCCACCACACTGCCACCGATCAATGACCCAGGGCACAACCTGACAGCCGGTGACTGGGTTGTGGTCCGGAAACACGTGAGGAAAATATGTTTGGAGCCTTGTTGGAAGGGTCTGTTCCAGGTAGTTCTGATGACTACCACAGTTATGAAGTGCGCTGGAGTTCCGAACTGGATCCACGCCAGCCACACGAAAAAAAGTGGCATGTCCTTTGGACAATGAAGAAGAGTTGTTGAGAGTACGAACAATGACAAAACAAGTCTCAGGGCCGGAAGGAGAACAAAAGGGAACTGAGAGCGGAACTGAGCCCATTGAGGATCGTTCAGTCACTCCTGTGAGAGACGAAGGAGGATATCTCCGGGAGGGTAACAGTGAGCCTATTTCAAGTGAGGCAGCAGGAGAGCCTAGTCAGAGGAGGGCTTTCCCATAAGCAGATGATTTTGAGAGACAAACAGAGCAGTTGCCAGTCCCCGAGGGGCAAGGAGTTGAGGCGGATCAAAGTCATTGTGATCTGACTCCTCCTGAACCAGTTGCAGGTCCGTCAAGAGAAAACACCACAGAGTAAGAAGAAGTTTCAAGTTCAACACTAAAGAGAGCATTGACCAAGGGTCCACTGAAAGGAGATAAGTGGCCGGAGTCACAAGCAAAGAGAAGGGAAGCAGTTGTTGAAACAGCAATAGAGGAAGAAGTAGATACAACAAGGCGAGAAGATCTAAGTGAAGGAGAATTGAATGGTGATCAAAAGTTGAAAAGAGAATAGCAAGTCGAAGATACGCAGGTCCTGAATGGGTGTAAGGAACTACAAGTGAATGGCAGAAAGAGTTTTTGTCTTTTTGGGCCAGATGTAGCAAGTTCCGATTTTGCGAATCGGAAATTGCAAGTCAGTGCGACTCGCAATTTCTGATTCGCAAAATCGGATGCAGAACAGTGTCTCAGACACCGTCTGCGATTCGCTATGGGGTCGCAAAGACCCACCTTATTAATATTAATGAGGTGGGTCGCATTTTGCGACACCATAGCGAGTCTCTGCACACACAGGGATGGTGGCCTGCTGCAAACAGCAGACCTCCATGTCTGTGACTACTTTTTAAATAAAGCAGTTTTTTTATTTATTTTGCAGCCCGTTGTCCTTAAAGGAAAACGAGTTGCAAAATAAAAAAAATAACGAAACCATTTGGTTTTGTTTTTTCATAGTAGGCAGTGGTCCTTTGGACCACTGCCAGCTCTGAAAAAACCTTTTTGGCAATATTCACAAAGGGGAAGGGGTCCCATGAGGACCCCTTCCCTTTTGCGAATGGGTTACCACCAGTGTGACACTGGTGGTAACTGCGAATTGCTTTGCGACCGCATTCGCGGTCACAAAGCAATTTAGCATCGCGATACGAGTCGCAAATAGGAAGGGGACACCCCTTCCTATTTGCGAGTCGCATTCACAATTTGCGAGTCGGTACCGACTCGCAAATAGTGAATGAGAATAGCGATGAGCATTTTGCATGGCGCAAACTGCGATTTTCGCAGTTTGCACCATGCAAAATGCTTCCTACTTCTGGCCCTTTGTTTTGATTGAGACATTCCAGGTCAATATTTTAGCACTTGAAAGGAGCTAATGAACTGAACTGTTGAAACAATTTGAGAAAAGTGCAGAGAGAACAGAGACTGTTGAAAGTAACTGGAAAAGACTTTTGATAAACTGATTTGATTTTGAAACTCTGATTTTGACAAGCTGCTAATCTGATTTGACAAGCTGCTTGCCGATTTTGAGAAAAGGATCCTGGAGAGAGTGAGAGCTGTAAGCAACTGCTAAAAGAAGATTTTGTTTTTGATTTTTACTGCAATTTAAAAAAAAAAATCTCTTTTGCTTTCTGATTCTTTACAGGTCATGTGTCACCTTATCCAGCAGGGTAGGAAGAATAGGTGCTGTAAATACATGAGCATTGGCTTGGAAATTGTGTGTGTGATATTGTTCGTGGTATTGATTGTGGGCATGACTGTTCTTGATAAGGACAAAGCCAACCATACTTCCACCTTAGAGACAACTGCTGCATTAACTGCTATAGAGAAGTTTAGATTGGATGAGAAGATCTGCATGTAGGTAGTAATGCCCAAGGAGAACTTTCTTCGAATGTCTTCTATTGCTTGCTGAGTATGTTGAAACAATGGATGTGAAGAATAGTTTTGTGTGTACACAGATTCCTTAATCGGTCGAAGAAGGAGTTACCTATCATAGTTTGCCTCTAACTTATGGGATAAGTTGTAGTCTGGTACTAACAAGTTTATATAACTAGGAGTACATTCAGTACTTCTATTCCAACCATGATGTGGTGTTTTCATTTGTCCCTATAATTAAGTATTTGAGTAGAGTAGCTAAGGACAATGACATAGTATTAGTTGGAAGTTTCTTTGAGCCACATTAACTTTTGGCACAGCTTACACTCACAGAAATAACCTGACATGTTTGCTTACACCCTTAGAAAAGAGCTTCTTAGATCACACAGATGACAGAAGAAAGATGTTAAAGGAGAACTTAGAAAAAGCCTTAGAGAAAAGGACTTACAGAATGATTATGCTTATAGTGCAATAAAAACACAAAGGAATTAAGCCTTAGATGCGCAACACATAGGGAAGGTTTGTATATAGATAGGCCTAAATCACGCATTTACACTTTATTTGTGGGAACGAGTTAATGTGTTTTGTTTCAGAGTAAATGGGCATTTATCTTGAATGGACAGGATCCAGCGATACCTGGCATATATTACATCTGTGGTCCTAATGCTTATTACCATCTTCCTGGAGGATGGTATGGGACATGTTATTTGGGGATAGTTTTCCCAAAGATTTTTCAACTTGACGACTTGAAGAAATTTCCAAAAGTGACTGAATTACATCATATTAGACAGAGGAGAGAGTCTCCTTGTGGTATAGTGGGAGATATATTTGGAGCAATGATACCTTTAGTAGGAGTTGTTATGAATTCGATAAAGATGCGGAAGTTGTCTATTATTGCGGATAACATGCTGACAACTTCTTCGGGAGCCATACTCCTGATAGATACTGAATTTGCTGCTGAAAGAGTTATGACTCTTCAGAACCGCCTTGCATTAGACATTTTTTTGTGAAGGATGGCGGAGTTTGCAAAATGCTTAGTTCTAGGCATTGCTGTCCGTTTATTCCTGACAATAGTAAAGAAATTAGAAGCTTACTTACTAATCTGACTAATGAAAGTGCCGATTTGAAAGAATTGAAAGAACCAGGTGTTTGGGAGAAAGTTGGCAAAGGTTTTGCTTCAGTGGGAAATTGGCTCAGCAACATTGGGAAAGGGATATTATTGAAAATAATACAGTGGATATTTCTTATTGTGGTTTGCTTAATTGGAATACGGGGGAATGTGTAAATTGTGTAAAAGGATTACATTGAAAAAGGCGAAAAATAATCAGAGGAGGGAAGAAAAGAAAAGTGAAAAATTGTTTAGGGAAAATTCAAGAAAGGAAAAACAGGTTGAAGGGGTTGAAATGACAGAATTTTAGCTGATGCAAAAATTTGTGAAAGAAGGTTTAGTGTGATGACACATTTAGTCGTCAGAGGAGGGATTGCTAACGCAGACGTTTTAATGAAATTATTAATGAATATTCATGTATTTTGAGTATTGAATTTGTGTAAAAAATTTATTAGCCTAGAGGAAAATAATGCATGCATTTGAAAGAGTGAAAACGTGAGTGGCCACCATTGTTCACGAAGTGTACTTATTAATGGCTTATTTAAATGAAACGATGAGCTTTTGTTTGATTAATGTAGTAATATGTCATATTGAGAGCTATGCATCATGTATTAACTTTATTAATTATAGGCCTTAACTTAGCAGAGATCTTGGCTTAGTTGCATGGCCTCATGACAAGTGGAATTTCTTAGGTGTTTAATAAAATGTCTGCTTAAAGAATTAAATTGTGATTTTCCACTGTGCTGACCTAATGTGCTCATATCTAAAAGTCTTTCTCATGCAAACTGCTTGCCAGACGATGCTGTTCTTGCTAAATGAAACATTGTAAATGTAATGTGTGCAAAACTGACTTTCCAAGGAGAGTACAATGAAGACACTGTCTGGAGTATAAGCTACAACAATATTGTTATCTGACGAGCAATATGATGAGGACATTACGAAAGGAGCCAATCATCGATATGAGAACCGTGTACTAGTAGAAATGTAGATTTGAAGTTTTAGTTTTATTGGACAAAGTGTGAACATGCGATCTCTTGACCAACAGGGACTTGGGAAATAGTTTTAGGGAATTTAACTTAGCCGGACTGCATGGAGAAGAAGTCACCATTTACTAATTTCCATTGCCATTTGCGCATTTGCCTTTTGCCCCTTTCCATTTTGCCCATTTTCCGTCTTGACAAGAGACATGCTTAACTTTAACGCTTAAAGACTTTGCCTTTTCTGAACCTTGATGCTGAATCATGATGCTTTGCTGAACAGATTGATGTCCTGATGACGAAGTCTGTCACAGCTTGCTGATCCAAACTGAGGATAGGTATATTGACAATTATGTTATTTGCAATGTCTATTTGCTTTTGGTTCTAGGTAGCAACCGCGCTATTTTGAGAGCCATAGTTAGTTGTTTTTCCAAATTTGTGTTGACTAAGTTGATTTGCATGAAGCTCAACATGCTTATTCTAATCTGGTGTTAGTTAGGTTCCTCACTAATGAAAACTGATACATAAAGTAACATTTGATGTCTTTCCTTGCTGAATCTAAATGAATGTAATATCGTTGGCGCAATTCTTCTTGCTATTAATTTGCACTGTAACTTTAGAATGTGTAGTAGCTCAGGCTTTGATTAGATTGCTATTCTTTCGTTGTTTCGGTTAGCCAGTGTTGTTTCTGTGTTTTTTTATCATTTGAGTTTGAGATTATTTTACGTGACATTAGCATTGTTAATATAAGGAAATAAACATTCTAACTTTTACCTAAAGGTGTGGTTATTCATGACTGCAAGGTCATGGTATGTGACAATTACTGACTCCTGTTGATTACTAATGTTATTGATTGTTATTGATTATTGATGCCAATGATTAATTATTGATCTGCAGGTAATGGATTTATGGTGGGAACGTCTTAGGCGCAGTCAAAAGGTTCATCAACCTATTTGTGTCCCCTTGTAAGTTTACTTATTAAGATCAGATGCACCACCAATAGCACCACCTGAATATTAAAGAGAGTGGGGCTCAGTGAAGAGCCTTGCGGAATCCCACAGAGATAGTGAATGGTTTTGACACCAAATTACCCATTGTCACAGTGAGTTCTCTCTGAGAAAGGAAAGACCGGCACAACTTTAGGGCTGAGCCTCCAATTCCACCTTCTGCCAAGTGCTCTAACAGAGTCTCATAATTAAAAGTATTGAAAGCTGGCAAGATGTCTAATAAAATCATGGCAGCCTTCCCCCGCCATTCAGTATATTCCTCACTTGATCAGTAGCCACCACCAAGGCAGATTCCATGCTATTGTTGGGCCTAAAGCCAAATTGCAATGAGTCCAAAAACTCATTGTCCTTCACATATTTGGACAACACAATGTTAATATGTTTTTCAGAAATCTTCGCTGAAAAAGGAAGACCTGAAAGAGGGCGGTAGTTCTTTGGGACCATTGTTAGACATTTTTAATAAAGAGCTAATGGATGCTCTCTTCCATTCAAGTGGAAAAGATCCAGACTTCAGAATGGAATTAAATAACTGCATGGTCTGAGGGGAACAACCGCTTCCTTAATCTCGTGCATTCGTTTTGGAGGACATGGGTCAGAAGGGGCACCTGATTTGGTTTTACCAGCCAATTCGGTCACTCTGTCTTCTGTGCCCAATGTAAAACTGATTAAAGCGCCGGACTCAAGCTGATTATCTAGGTCAAGAGTAGAGTCAGCCTTACTGCCCTTCGAATTGCTGAAAATGTCCTCAACTTTGTCTTTGAAAAAGACTGCTAATTGGTCACAAAACTTCTGACTAAAGGCTAGAGTAGAATTTGTCAGTATGCTGGATAGGAACTCAACTGTCTTAAAAAGTTCCTTGGTGGAATTCTTGAGTTTAGGTGCAGAATATGTAATCTTACATGCACTTGGGCACTCATCTTTGCACTCATGCATCCATTCTTCCATCCACTGACTCATACTTTTATCCACACTTTGCCATAACTGCTATAAAACACACATAACCTCAACATATGCAAGATAAATTAACAGAATGCAAGTGGAAAAAAAGAAAACATGTTGTCATCTAAAGACGGCTGGTATATCCTTGCAATAACAAAACTAAATATAGAAGTGAGTGTCTGTCATGAGAGGTATTGTTCATAGTCTATAGTTAATTTAAATTTCCAGCATGGCTGCCATATTTTGAACCAACCTCTTGGACATCTTGGAACGATAAAACAGTGACACAGTATGGACAACGGCATTCCATAATGGTTTCCTGGTTAAGAGGAAGTACGCAGTGGTACACGACACACTGTATATGAAAGAAGCGTCAAGCAAGTAAGCCATTAGCACTGCCTGGAAAGTTCTTTTATCCTCTCAAGAAAAGGATAATAAAAAGAGAAGCAAATAAATGAAATAGACCCTATAGAAGGAGAACACTGAAAAATGAAGGACTGGCCAACCAGCCCTGACACTGAAGCACTCTCATTTCAGGGCCGATGTGCATCTTTGATCAGAAAATTGCAACAATAACTGGGAAAGACAGCCAAGGAATTATGTTTACCGAGCCATTTCCCCATGCATTACACTTTCATTGATGGAAGACGAGTCTAAATGATGCTCAGACTGACCAGTCGCAGAAACTAGCTCACCCAAAGGCCCTCAGTGCATCTAGGTGGATAAATATTTCTATATATGAATGTGTGCATTATTTAATGATTTCTGTTCAGTACACAAACTTTATTCGGTCACAAACCATCAAGCAATAAAAAGAAAACATTGTATATATAAATGAATGTACAAGTAAGATTTAGTAAAAAGGTTAATAGATAACAATAAAAAAAAAGCGTCATCAACTATTCACAATAAAACAAGAAAAATCTCTCAATACTTATCCCAGGACATACAAAATTATGGGTTACAGTAAATTTAAAAAATGAGTCCATGTATGCCACAAAGCCACAAGGAACTTGCTAACTGCATAGATTAAAATGGCAGAAGTATCACTCTTTAAAATCCTGAAGGCAGTAGCAATTTGCGTAACGCCCAGCATCTGACAGACTGGGCATATCCACTTACGTCGGGGGAGGCATACACTATACAGAAGAACATAAAGGGGGTCATTCTAAGTCTGGCGGGCGGCGGAGGCCGCCCGCCAGACTTCCCCCACCAAAATACCGCTCCGCGGTCGAACGACCGCTGAGGGTATTTTGGGATTTGCCCTGGGCTGGCGGGCGACCGCCAAAAGGCCGCCCGCCAGCCCAGGGCAAATCAACCTTCCCACGAGGACGCCGGCTCAGAATTGAGCCGGCGTAGTGGGGAGGTGCGACGGGTGCAGTGGCACCCGTCGCGTATTTCAGTGTCTGAAAAGCAGACACTGAAATACAAAGTGGGGCCCTCTTACGGGGGCCCCTGCAGTGCCCATGCCATTGGCATGGGCACTGCAGGGGCCCCCAGGGGCCCCGCGGCACCCCCTACCGCCATCCTGTTCCTAGCGGGAGACCCGCCAGGAACAGGATGGCGGTAGGGGGTGTCAGAATCCCCATGGCGGCGGAGCGCGCTCCGCCGCCATGGAGGATTCGCAAGGGCAGCGGAAAACCGGCGGGAGACCGCCGGTTTTCCTTGTCTGACCGCGGCCGAACCACCGCGGTCAGAATGCCCTGCGGGGCACCGCCGGTCTGTCGGCAGTGCTCCCGCCGACCCTGGGGGGTCAGAATGACCCCCAAAATGTTTAACTGGTTCCAAGGCAGTATTACAGCATGGACATAAGCTGAATACCGACAATGACCTCCTACTACCAGTAAAAGACAATAGCGGTAAACACCCATAACGGAAACGAGCATACAAACTCTTCGCCAGGGTATCGGGGATAAGATCTAAAAAGGGCTCAAACTCAGGGTACCATTTAAAATCAAGGAAAGCATTAGTCAATCGATCATAAGATAAGCCAAGAAGATAGTTGTTCCTAACATGGGACCAATATGCTATTTTCAAAGACAGTATGTGAACCTTCTCTCAATTCTGTGGGTTTTCCCAATAGTTCCCAAGCCCTAAGGTATGGAACCAATTAGAAACATGCCTAAACCATGGAATAGAAGTCACATTAGATCTTTTTAAAATGTCAAAAAGGGAATCCCTGTAAACAGCAAGCTGGGGAGTCGTCCAAATTCTTACCCAAAAGAGTAATGGTTTTAGGGCAATCAAATCAGAAGTATGGTTAAAACCAAGATCCAAATAAATGGGAATCAGGGGGCGCTACCTGGACACGCATGTAGCGCTCTAGCAAAATTATTCTCACCCACCACTAATTTGGAAGTTTTGCAGGACCCCACACCTCAGCACCATAAGTAGCAGCATTTTGCACTTTGGCTAAATAGATCTTTATGGCCGTAGAAACTGCTTTCGTGGTTATACTCAAAATTGCAAAATGGCCCCAGATCTGTGTTGAAGAAGGGACACACTCTTATTAATCTGTTCTTCCGAAAGCAATGTATTAATGATTTCTGTTATTTTAGGATTCTGGCAGACAGCTATGCCTATCAGGCCTTCTGAAGAGATTCTAGCAAGAATTATAACAGTGCAAATCTTCTTCACCTAGGGTTTGTTAGAGGTGGTAACCAACATCAAACGTCTTCCCTACAGAGGTAATCTGTGACAGTACATGAAACAAAATATGTGCCTGCAAGCTTTAATGCAAGGAAAAAAACTCAAATGCATATTGACATGCTTTTCACAATCAATATGTCAGGTCTACTGCCTTTATAATAACTTTTCACAATAAACAGATCAGACCCAGGGTATTTGAAATATTTTTCCAAGTGAATGCAACAGGCTTCTAGCTGTTATCATTTGCTTGTCACTGCAATCGCCTTATATTGATATTAAGCTTTCCCACAAGACACAATGAGGTATGCCACAATGAAGTTGCAAATATGTACAAAATTACAATTGTCCAAACAATATAAAAAATCCTACCAATAGAGCCCAATATGGACTATCATAGCACAAATCATTCTATCTCCATGGTTTGTTGTGTAGGTCACCAACACCAAAACTCGTGTTCTCTATGGCAAGCTGTGAGACTTTGTGTAACAAAATACCTGCCAATAGGCTTTAGCACACTGTAACAACAATCCTCTCATAAAAACCTATTGCCTTTAAAAACATCCCTTTCACGATAATTAAATAAGACCTACTTGCTTTGTCATAACTTTTCATTATGAACACATCACACATAAAGATTCTGCCATAACCTTACCAGTAAGCCTTTAATATTAGTTTGACAATGCATTCAATGCAGGCCTTACGAACTGTGCATAAAACGGCAACCACCAGATTTACAGTTAAACAAAATAACAAATATGTACACAATATCACTTGACAAAACAACATACAACCCCTCTCTATGGGGCCTAGCAAGAATCATCATGGTAACATTTTACTCCCTGGGTTTATCAAAGAGGGTGAACACACCACAACCCTTTCCTACTATGGTAATCTGTGAGATTATATGTGACCATATACCTGTCTACAACCTAAAACATAATATAATAACAATCCACTATTAGAGGCATCTTGGCTTTAATAAAAAATGTCTGCAATAAATAAGCCAGTCCTACTGCCTTTGTCCTAACTTTTCATAAAATATATACCAGACTTATGGCATCTGGCATAACATTTCTGTGCAGACTAATCAAGCCCACAGCTGTTATCATTGACGTCTCCATAACTAACTCAGGTCTACTGTACTTAGTGTAACCTTTCCCATGAAGCAGCAATCAGGCATGCAGCACACAAAACTGGAAAAGTGTACAAAATTACAGTTAGCAAACCATAACACTATCTCTCTTGAAATGCCTTAATAAGGATTCTCACAGGGCAAATGTTCTATACTCATGGTTTGTCAGATGGGGTAACCAACACCAAAATAACTGCCTACTAAGGTAATCTGTGAGATTCCATGTATCAAAAACCCTATATGTCGGTTTTGATTTAGAGTAATACCAATCCACCCTTAAATGCCATTTATATATGCTTTCACAATCAATGTCAGGCTTACTCCTTTTATCGTAACGTTTCATAACAAACTATAGCCTTTATCACCAGCTTGTCAACATAACCAACACAAACCAACTTTGTTGGCCATAAGTACTCCCACAACACAACTTTAGGAAATTACCCTCTTTTTGGCATGGTTACCCCCACTTTTTACCTGCTGTCGGAGTGTCTTGAATGTTTTCACTGGGATCCTACTAACCAGGACCCCACAGTGATTGTGCTCTCTCCCTCTAAATCTGGTTGCTTAGGACTTTGCACACCTCACAATTGGCATACTGGTGCCCCCTTATAAGTCCCTAGTATATGGTACTTAGTTAACGAGGGCATTGGAGCACCAGGGGATCCCCATGGGCTGCAGCATGTATTGTGCCACCCATGGGAGCCCATGCAAAATGTGTCTGCAGGCCTGCCATTGCAGTCTGCGTGAAAGATGCATGCACCCTTTCACTACAGATCACTGCACCAGGTCACTGCAAGTCACCCCCATGGTAGGCCCTCCTAACCTTAAGGGCAGGGTGCAGGTTCCTGTGTGTGAGGGCACCCCTGCATGAGCAGAGGTGCCCCTACGAACACCAGCTCCATTACACTGGACTTCATAAGTGTGGGGAAGCCATTCTACCCATGTACTGGACACAGGTCACTTCCTGGGTCCAGCTACATAATGGTAACTCTGACATTAGGCATATTTAGTAGCAGACATGTCAGAAACATACCCCAGTACTGTTGCCAGTATTGGTTGTATGATTCTATGCACTCTGGGGGCTCAATAGAGGACCCTGAGCATTGCTCCTGCCTGTCTTCTGGGGTTTTTGCAGGCAGCCTGCGCTGCTGCCACCCCTCAGACAGATTTCTGCCCTTCTAGTGGTTGACCAGCTCAGGCAGAGGAAGGCAGAACAAAGGATTTCCTGTGGGAGAGAGCGGTAACACCCTCTCCCATGGAAATAGGTGTTACATGGCTTGGAAGGGGTAGCCTCCTCAAGCCACTGGTATGCCTTGAAGTGCACATTTGTTGCCCTCCTTCCATAAAGCGGGTTGCACCAGTTGTCCCCGGTCCCTGCTCTGGCGTGAAACCAGACAATGGAAAGTGGAGTGACCACTCCCCTGTCCATCACCACCCCAGGGGTGGCGCCCAGAGCGCCTCCAGGTGGCCACTTGATTCTGCCATCTTGACTCCAAGGTGAGCAGAGGCCCCTGGGAGCATCTGAGTGGCTAGGTCAGGTAGGTGACGTCACAGCCCCCTCTTGATAGGTGGTCACCCTGCTAGGTGACCAATCCCTCTTCCTGTGTTATTTAGGATCTCCCTCTTGGGTGGGTCTTCAGATGCGACATGCAAGATTCCAGCAGTACTCCTCTGCATCATTTACTTCATCTTCTGGCCACTGGGACTGCAACTGGACCCTCCTGGAACCGACAATCTGCAACTACAGCGATGACTCAGCTCTGCAACATTGTTTCTCTGGCTCCTTCCAGCAACTGCAACATTTCCCTAACTGTGCATCCTCTGAGGGTGGCGGGTCTTCAGCCTGCACAAGAAGCAAGAAGGAATCTCCCTTGGAGTGACTGGCTGTGTGGATCTTCTCTCCTCCGGAGCTGCGTGGATCCTACATCACGGGTGTTGGTCTAGAGTGGTCCTCCTGGTCCTCTCTATCAGCTGTCCAACTTGGGATACCGCAAGCCCTTGCCTGTCCTTGCAGGACAGTACCCCTGGTCACCCCGACTCTTGCAGCTACCAAGGCTTGTTTGTTTCTCCTCTAAGGGATCTTCATGCTCCATTTAGCCCCGGCCCCCAGCACTCCTTCCTGCAAAGCACAGTCTTCTGCCTACTGCTCCAGTGACATGAGACTCCTCTTCAGGTGTGCTGACTGGGCCTCACTGCGACTCGCTGCCAGTGGGTTGCCTGTGGGGGGCTGCCTCCTCTTCTTGTGACTCTCACATCTGCTGAGGGTCACCCCTGACTCCCCTCCTTGGGTCTCCCATGGATCTTGCTAGTCCTCGTCGGCCTTGCAAACATTCTTCTCCAACTCTTGAATTTGTCAAGGCTTGTTGGTGGTTTTCCAGCACCACTGACCAACTGCATCACGACAACCCACGTGGGACATCACTTGCACCACTTCTGGAACTCCTCTTCTACTCCTCTGCTGTACTGATGACTTTCTTCGTCCACAGTTAACCTGGTCCCGCATCCACAGAAAGGTAGGTAGTGGTTCCTGCCACAACCGGACACTCCATCTCAAACTGGACTTGTCCCTTTTCCTTTCCAGGTCCTATTCTGTCAGGATTCACCTTTGGGTTCTTCCAGTCTTGTCTAGGTCTTGCACACTCCTTTTCCAAAGTCCTCCTGTTGATTTGGGGGAAAACCAGGTACTTACCTCAGCTCTCCTGGTCGCTGGGTGTCACTCTGGTACTCACCTCTTGGGGTTCCTAGTTCCTCCAGCTCCCCTCTACTGATTCAATTTTTTTAGTATATATGGTTTGGCCCGCCCCTTCAGCCCTCACGTTTTGCTATTGCTATTACCACTGCCTATTTCTTTCTATGCTTTTTACTGATTGCTAATGTGTATATAATAGTGTGTTTACTTACCTCCAGTTGGGGTATTTCTTATAAGTACTTTAGTATTTGTGTTACTACAAGAAAGTACCTTTATTTGTGTAACCCTATGTGGTGCTTTCATGTGTTTAAGTGCTGTGTGACTGCAGTGGAATTGCATAAGCTTTGCATGTCTCCTGGATAAGTCCTGGGTGCTCATCCACAGCTACCTCTAGAGAGCCCTGGCTTCCTAGACACTGCTTACACTTCACTAATGGGGCATATCTGGTATAGGGTGATAACACCATAGGTGCTCACCACAAACCAGGCCAGCTTCCCACAACAACCATCAGGTATACAGTAATAAAATTACAAATGTGTAAAAAGTCACAGTGTAAAAACAATATAACACCCCTACTAATAGAGCCTGTTATGAATTACCACATTGCAAATATTCTATCCCTATATTTTTTGGGTAGGGCACCAACACCAAAACCCTTGCCTACTACTGTAATTTGCAAAATTCTGTGTAATTATATGCCTGCCTACAGGCTTTAGCACAGTGTAATAACCATCCCCCATAAAGGCCTATTGACTTTAACATATGCTTTTCACAATAGGTAAGTCAGACCTACTTGCTTTGTCATACTTTTCATTATAAACAGATCACACCTAAGGAATCCAACATAAATCTTGACAACGAACTGGTAAAACCCAGGGGACTTACGTTTGGTTTGCCACTATATCCAACATAGGCCTACTGAAGTGCACATAAACTGGCAACCATCATGCATACAGTTATGAACTTACAAATGTGTACAGAATTACATATAGCAAAAAATATAAACCTCATCTCAATTGGGCCTAACAAGATAAATCAGAGTGAAATTCCTCTACTAACAGGGTTTGACAGAGTGGGTGCCAACACCAAAACACTTATGGTAATATGTGAGATTACATGTAACAAAATACCTGTCTACAGGCTGTAACCACATGATAACAATCCACTGTTAGAGGCCTAGTGGCTTTAACAAATGCTTTTCACTGTAAGCAAGGCCTTCTGCCTATGTCATAACTGTTCATAATAAGCATGTTTTAAAACATGCTTTCTGGAAAACTTTGGAAAGGTCTATGCGTAGATAAAACAGGATGGGTTTCAGAGTGGGAACCCTTTAAAAGAGGAGGATATCTTTTATGCCCATTGAATGATTAAGTATCCTGTTTGATTGGATACAACCAATACATATAGAAATGCAAACTGCAGTCCAATCAATGTGCGATCTCATGCAACCTGGCTCTCTCTCACGAGGCAACATTGGGTGTCTTTTGCCTGAGTTAGATAAACAATTCTCCTTGATTGTTTTTCTTTCAAGCTATGGATATATATTGATTGCTTAGAAAATTGAATAATATTGAGCGTATATAAACAAAGTGGCTAAATGTACATTTGAAAGTTTTTAAGTGTACTGTAAATGTCTTGGAATTTGAAAATTGTAGGCAAAAAATGAAATTAGTATCCTCAGATTGATTCATGGGAGCAGTGCAAGTTCATCAAAAAGAATATACTATGGACGATATGTGGCTTCAATTGAATTTAGAAAAGCTCCAAGCTTCCTAATAAAATTACATTTTTTTATCGTTTTTATTTATATTTGTTTGCAAATTAAATACAATGTGTTATCATTTGCATATGTTTGATAAATGCTTGTTTTTTGTATCTTTTGTGTGTTGTTTTGAATTTCAAATCATCGACAATGTTTAGGCTGGGACCTCGGCTTCTAGTAGTGACTCAGTGGGGGTGGGGAGTTCCGGCTCCAGTAATGATTCAGTGGGGGTCCTCGGGTTCCAGTAATGATAAAGTTGAGGTCCACAGAAGGTTGATAACCTCTGTCCTAAACCATGAACCCAGTGCATGCATTCTCAGATGCTGTCTGTCTCATATCAGTGTATTGCAATGCAGATCGCAGATACATCTACTGCAGAATGGACTTACGGCGCCTTGTACAGGTTCAGATCAACTTCTTTATTTTCTGTGTGGAGTCTTATGGAGCAGGTCCTATATACTTTTCCCAGACGCTACAGGCACGTGCCCTTACAAAGACAGTTAAACTAAAAGAACTTAACTTCACTAGTTTAGAAAGAAATGCAGTACCAGGTGCAAACACAGAGTCACCGTTTTGTATGCTTAAGACTACAAAGAATAATTTTTACTTTAGGGTGCTATTGTAAAGACCAGTTGAAGCAACCTTAAAACGGGTCTGTGTGCATTTTCCTGGCAAGTGGCTTATAAATACTCATTCATAGGGAAGTCTGCACATGTGTCGAGCGCACTTTCCTTTATCTACACTGCATGCATATGTGATAAAGCGGTAGTCGGTATGCTCTAGTTTACCATATTTACGGTATATTACATAGTAGGGGAGCATTCAATTGAGTGGAGATTTGACTGCAACGTATACTGTTTTAGAAATCTGCATAAAAAATGTCAAGAAATAAAGAACAAGCAATAAAACTAAGTCATCGAGCTCACTGAACAGATCTTCTGGTTGCCAAAAATAATCTGGTGCACATCTATGCTAGCAATTATTCTGCTCTTTTACAATTGCTTCCTAAGGCACGCCATTGTGTGGCTTCGCAATCCCACTGACTATCTCTCAACCAATGATGTAATAATATCTATAATTTCTACTCTCCGGGAAAGCACAGCCAAGCTGGCATTTTTTTAAGTCATTAATTTTTTCATCTAAATTTAGGTGTTGGGGTTTCGAATTGAGTTTTGAATTAGTATTGAACATGAATATATATAGTTTTTTAGATGCTTGCTAGTAAAGTTTCTCACTACCCCCTGGAAGTGATTTGATTTTCTTCTCAAAATTTCCCGTCTGAATTATCTTTTTCCTTCATATCATCTTTTCTCTATTCGACAATGCCCACTGCTGCCTATTTCTAAACTTCCTATTTCTACGTAAATCAGGTGCAAAATATGCAACGATATTAAAGTTTGCTTAAATAAAAAAACATAACAATAAAAATAATGTTACTAATAATAAAACATTTTATAAAATGCTGTCACCTTCTATTTTTGCAGTTTCCTAGGGCTGTAACTTACAGCCATTATTATTGGTCAAAATCAGTGTACTCACCTTAAAGACCTCACGTCTCAGAGTGGCTTTGTATTGTATGGCCAGGCCAGGCACGGGACAGACTTTTTTCTGCCCCTGTTCTACTCCTTACTGTGGGTAGTTTTTTTCAACATTTTTAAGGAGGCATGCCAATGACCTACAATGTAAGGGTGACTCCTAAAATGTTTTGGAACATCATGTCATATCAAAGATACAGAAGGAAAGAGGCCCAGTGCATATGCAGCATGTGAACTACAGTGCACGTGTTTTCTTGGTCCTCTTTCTGAAACCATCCTTCTCAGGTTTCGGAGAGTGTATAAGAGAGCACTATTTACACATGTGATGTATGCACTGGCCCCTACAACACCCAAGGTCTAAAAGCATGCCCTATGGACCAGAAGGCAATATGTTCCAGCATATAAGCAGAATGTGCACGATACTGTGCTAACTAGCCCCGCAACTATACAAAGGCTGTCCATTAAAGCAGTGTGTTAAAGGAGAGTGAAAGTTGACTAGGGTGTTAATAGCAGCTACACCAAACACTTTGAAAGACATAAAACTGAAAAAGTAAAGTATGGCTTTGACATTACCATTCACCACAGCCATAGTCACTTATCCTTTACTCCCCTCAGTTATGAAGTGTTTTCAGCGTCATGCTGTATGTAAACTATTCCAGTATACAGAGACGGTCCCTTTTTTAGAGTTATTAATACAAGTTGTGATGTGGACAGAAGGGTGACTTTCTTAGATTCAAGAGACAATGCCCTAAATGGGGTAATTTTAACTAAGAATGTGAAAACAGAAAGTATATGTAGCAAATGAAATATGAAATAGTATAATCTTCGTTTAGGTTTGTTAGGTTTTGTTTTTTTTAATGCAAAGATGTGTGAGCTTAAAGAAAAAATACATAACCATAAGCTGTTATGCATTATGTGACATCATACCAAAACAATGTGATTTGGTTGGCAGTTAGTGATTTGCAGCACGCATAGAAAGAGGAAAACACCTCTTGTGATTGTTTTTGTGAATGCAGGTCTCCTTTCCTGCACAAAAACAACCATCCTCATAATGCAGGCATCATTGCACCATGGTGCAAAGGTGCTGGTGTTGGCGCTAGGCAGCAATTTGTGCCCCAGTGCAAGGGGAGAAGACTGAAAAACTCCATATATTGTTCATACAGTGCATTTCTGCACTTTCTCGGTGGTGCATGGTGGCGCAGTAAGACACTTGCCACACCACCCTGCACCGCAGGCCTCCTAAATGAGGCTCCAAATATGTAATATCCTTTTCTGTGGTGAGGGTGTGGGAAGGTTATTTAGAAGACAACATAGCCCGCTCAGTGACACAGACTAGCAAACCTTCACTCTTCTTCTGTTTCCTATTATCAAGTTCAAGGGCCATACCATTGTTGCTACACTGAAGCACATTACAGAAGCCTGCATTCAGCCAGGCTCTTAGTTTAAGGCTACAGTCACCTTTCTTACAGCAGATAACAGCAGTGACAATCGTTTGGTTCTGTCTAGGGTCCAGAACTTTTTATCTTATTCAGCAACCCAAGCAACCAGGGCAAAATTATGTATGCCACCCATCCTAGTTTCAGAATGGTACTTAACTGGTATGATACACTTAATAAAGAGGGCTAGATGCAATACATTCTCAACATGATTTCCTGATTTCATATTTTTAACATCCACAGCTCCACGTCCACCATTTATTTTCATAATATACTAAAGGATATGGTATCCTGTAGGAAGATCAGTCACCCGCATGAGGAAGTCTGATAGTTAGTTAATAGCTGTATGTCTTTCAATGTCCGCTTCAATGAGCTCTCTTGTTAAGAAAGGTTACCCTAAAACAAATAATGTTAGGTTTGGGAAAGGGGGAAACAACAATCAGTAATAGCACTTCCCACTTGTATGTAATCAAATGTGGAGAGACCTAGTAAAGTTCATTTACATTTTTATTTCATTTTACATGATTTATTTTCAACAAATGTTGTTATTTTCACATATTTCATTTTTTATAAATGCAATACTTAAAAACGCCAAAATGTCACTGACTTTCAGGACGTTGGTTGGAGCCAGTAAGCGTGGACTCAGGCATTGCCAAAATTGCTTTCTTGGATAAGTTTCAAGCAAAGTGTAATCACAGTTTGCGTTTCTGCTAACTGCATGGATTCAAGCATTAAGCGATTTTGGAACGTGAACCACATGTGGGGTTATATTCAAGTGTTAAAGTGGTTAAAAGAGCAGGAGTTGGGGTTTTAGTAGCCAATAGTAAAATCATATCACCTTACCGCTGTCAAGCATCTGGAAGACTATGAGTTGCTGGGGATTCCGTTCTAAGACATATATTATGTTGATAAGGTACTGGTGACGGGCTGCTCTAGCTCATGTTCCCCTTTTGAAAAGTTTACTTCCTCTCTTCAGTGGTGCTTCACTGAACTGTCAGGTTGTAATGGGCCTCATTCTTTAGACAATTTATTCTTAGTGGGTTCACAAAAATATAGAGTCAAGTTAGGAGACCATGGATTGATTTGGGTCTTTGATGGGAGAGTTTGGAGTACGGCTGGCACAAGGAAAGACAGTAGACCCCGTGACTTTCTTGACATTTTTGAGCATTGTGATAGATGTGATTGTGATGGAAGGGAGGTTACCATGGACATGAAAATTGTGATGGTAGCTTAATTGGGCAGAATGTTGGTGAAGAAGAAAGTGGAGGTGAGGTCAATTCAGGTGCTCCTTTGGCATTTGAACTTTGGGTGTCAGGCTATGCTATCAGGTAGACCTGTTTGCACACAAGTCACACTGGCTTTGGCTTGACAGTTATTGCTGCACCCTTAAGTGAGTTTGCCAGCAGTTGTGAAGTCAGATTTATGGATACCTTGGCTTTTCTGAAGCAATTCAATGATGTGCAGTTGAAAGCTTTAGGTGAAGACGAGGAGTAGATTATCCACATTTTCCTAGACGTCGCTGGAAGAAGTGGTTATGTTTTCTAATGGCAGGCAAAGTGGTATGCGGAGTAGTGACTGACATATTGGAGGCACAGGGACGCAGCTTTGCCTTCTTTTAAATGTACTTTGTTTGGTTGGCGAGTTGGTGCTGTGGGGCAAAGACTTTTGAGGCAAGAAGGTTTTGTTAAATGCGGCTAACATGGCAGTGGGGCCATTGTGCACAGACCACCGTACTCTGAGGTAACTTGAGTATACCTGGATCCCTGCATAAAGTCAGTCATTTCTTTCAATTCTTTTTATGAACTTCCTAAAACCAATTTTGAGTCCATTCTGATGGTACTCACGTAACAGGATGGGAGAAGGACACCAATGATAAATCAAGTCACAAAAATGTGATTGAGGTGTCCTTACCCCTAATTTTATAAACCGAAACTGAGGATGGTACAGTCATGTTTGACTATCTGTTGCATTTTTTGTAATATATGAATTTTACTATGAGACCTATTTAGAAAGGCAGGTCAGGTTTAACAATAGCAGGTGAGCTGCTGGGTGTAGCCATTTATGGGACGCTTTTTCGGGTATAAGAGCTATAAGTCATGAAATGAAAAGAAAGATACTGATTGAAAGTCAGTGGAGGCCTACAGGCCTAGAAGAGTGGGGAGACCTATAATGGTGCTTTTGTTACTGTGTTTGTTTTCTGGGAATTACACGAGGTTCGTGTGTGATTGTGAGGATGGGTCTTTATTTGCGTTACTTATGTCATGGCTGTTCTTTGGGTTTTTGTGGTGACCAGAGCTGCTAGGTTTGAAAGACAACATGGGTCTGTTAAGATCTCAAGTGAAAGTGAATGGTACAGTAGTGGAGATTTGGCTAAGAAGAGATAAGACTGATCAGAGACAGGTTAGCAAGGTGTTACACTTGTGTGGTTATCCGGTCGAGAAAACTTGCCCTGTAGTAAGATAGTAGGCATATGTGGGAGCAGGGCAGCATATTTGTTCGTGAGAATGTGAAGTCTTTTTCAAGTTTTTAGTTTTAAAGAACGCTTAGGATGGCATTGTTGAAATTGGGTTTGCTGTCAGGGGAATTCAGAGCTGGGTTGTGACAAATGTAAGCATCAGGAGCTGATCAAAGGGTGTTATTAGGAGTTTGGGCAGATACAGGATTAATTGTTACAAAAAGAGACACAACCAAACTGGTTGATGATGTAGTGTTTTTTAGCAGCTGTAACATGTTTTGGATTATCCTTATCTTGTAGGTTGTGTTGCTGGGCCCTCTTATATTGAGGTGTCAGTGTGGATCTGTGGCCATTCCTTCACAAAATGGGCAGCTAAACAGGCAGAGACTTAGAGATGTGGAAGACGGCTGGTTTTCAATAACCAAAGGGTACATATTCCTTGGTGGGGAACGTGGTGAATACGGTAGGGGGGAGTTGTTACCACAATTGGCAGAGCTGCTTAAAGGAAGAGGTGGTCCTGATGTCCTGGTAGTGCACAAAGGAGATAATGACTGCATTCAGATTAAAGCTCTGGTCCTTTTAAAAAGCATGACACGTGACTTAAAGAAGATTAAGTACTTGTGGTCGGGAACCACAGTTTTATGGACTTATATAGGGAGGATGTGGGAAGTTTAAAAGAGAAATAAGGAATTTTTGTAGGCAGGAAAGTGTTGGTATAGTGAGGCATGGTGATGGTTATTTTGAGGAAAGGCACTATTTAAGGAATGAGGCGTAAGCGTCCTTTGTGGGCATGGAACTCTATCTCATTGAGTTCAGTGGCATGCTTGCATCCATGTTGGCTGGAGAATGATGTGTGGAGGGTGCAGAAAAAATGCCTCAGGAAGGGTTTTTTTGAATGGTAGGTTTGTAGCGTTTTAAGTTATGTTACAAACAGTACTTGTTCCCACTACTGGTTGGATGTCCCAGTTCAAGGGACAGAAAGGGGTGTAGGGTTCAGGAAGGTGTGTTGTTGTTATGACTACGAGAAATTGGGTTGTTGTTTGACAAAAGTGTGTGCTTTGATCAAGCAACAGCCACAATCCTGTGCAGAGTGAACCACAAAAAATTACTAAATTAACTTGTGCTTAACCCTCAATAGCTTGGCACAACAAGCAAAAGGCTTAACATAGAGGCAATGTGTGAATTATGTATGCAGCAAAAAAACTGTAATAAAGTGAAAACACAATACAAGAAAAGTCCCAAATCAATTTAGAAAAATAGAGTAACTTTGAATACATTATTGGACACCAACATGACAAAACTCCAATCAGTAGACCTGGAGTTATGACTTTTTCAGGTTTTTAGTGAATACTAGTGCATAAAACATCAAAGTGCCAACCACGGACATCTAGTCGCTCAAGACAGAATCAAAGTCAAAATTTAAGGCTGTCCTCGTGGTTCGGGTACAAGAAGTGGATTAGGTCCTAATGCAGAAGTGTCTAACAATGAGGTTAAGCACAACTGATTTAGAAAGGTTGTGGCCATTGAGCCTGAGTTATGGAGGGATATTTTTAATGGAGGGCTAGTTAAAGAGCTTCAGTAAGGATAAGGATTTTTGAGATGTTTAAGAGGCAGTACTAATGTGATGTATAATGAGGTTATTAGTCCGTAAGGCATTTGCCTTTAAATATTAAGTGGTACACACCTGTTTCATTAAAGCAGCATTTTCCCACTAATAATGGTGAGGTTCTTTGAGTAGTGCCATGGTGCCCATATTGAAGAACAACCATTAAATAAAGTACATCCCAATGCATCTGTAAAAGTGGGGTCATTACTCTTAATTCAGTTAGCTTTTAAAAAGCCAGAATCAAAACAGTGCTGGAAACTGTGATAGTTCCAAGAACCAGTGAACTTAAAGTTGGTAGAGATAACCAAGGTGTTGAACAAGTTGAAGAAAGGCTCTACATTAATGTGGCAGGAGAATTGATAGAAATGCCAGTTCTTAAAATGAATAACACCTCTCTTTGAGTACTGAAACAATGTTTGCACTAATCTTTTGACTCAGGGTTCCATTTTTTTCTTTCAGTTTTCTTAGGTCTGGCATTAGCCAAAATCACCTGATGTTACTGATATTATGTGTATAATATAATTATGAATGGGGCTTTCACCCAGCCTTCTTCATTCATTGGTCTGGTATTGTGTAATTTACATTTTATTTTCAACTATTTGGTATTGAGCATGAGGCAGCCCACATCAGTAATTGGGTAACTTTGCTGTGAGTGACTGTATCTTGCCCTTACACAAGTAGCACATCCACACACAAAGTAGTTCCCTTCAGTGACAGGGACTACCTTGTCAATGTATGCTTTTTGAGAGCAGAAAAAAGTTTGCTTTTAGCCAATTTTTTGGGGATTGATGAGCGTGGCAAATTTCAGTGAGGTTTTTCGAAAACATGGCTAAACTAAATCAAAAACAAGCGCTGGCAAACTCAAAAGGCTGGCTTTGCCACTTCTTTTTCTCTTGGAACTGCCATGGTCAAGATCTAGATTGCCATGATCAAGAAGGAATGTTGAATTAGGAAGCCCCAATGGCTGCATCCTGCATGACTACAGCCAACAAAAGGATGATTACCACTCATGAAGCGGATCAGAATGGGCAGAATCCTAATGGATTTACAGAAGTCAAGGTTTCATTGTTTAATGATAGTAGTCGGTGGTGGGTAACAACTGAATAAAATAAGGATTTTAGTAAATTCTAAAAGTTATAATTTATGATCTAATCTAGGTCTTTCTCCATGCCATTCCTTTCATCAAATATCAAGTCTCACTATCAAGAGATAATGGGATCTAGTGGGATCAGACATATTAATTTTACACACAAGTCGTATGTGAGAGTTGGTCAGTCTGAACGAAAACAGCTCAATACTTGCAGACCTGAACGAGAGAGGGACAAGGAACAGTGTACCCTGGAGGACCATGAGAAAATACTTGGAATTTGCTTGACCAACTGTTGCATTCACATAGCTTACTGTGTTTTATTTACATAGACCTTTTACTATTTCTACTTGTTTATATTCAAATGTAGTTCTTAGCCCATTGTCTCCTTGCATTTTCTGGAATCTTGGACAGTGAGGTAGTTTTACATTGGCCCTATATGCTGCTATAAATAAAGAACATATATATATATATATATATATATATATATATATATATATATATACATGATTTTTCATGTAATTGGATTTTAACAATAGCAACAAGATTTGAAGACAAATCTACAACTTTTCGGGCAGCACTAGAGTGATTTTTTCTTCATCGAACCTATGGCATTTTATTCAAATCACAGTATATTGAATAGCTGCAGTTTCATTGAGCTCACCCTATTCTGGAGAAGATATTTGCATTGGTGAGATATAATTCAACTCTTGTACCTTTTTGGAGGATATTGCTACTTTTGCCAAGGAAAACCAACAGTTGTCCCGTGGTACCACACTGCGCGACCAAGCACATTCCAACCGTGTCTCCATGCATGAAGATAAAGGAGTGCCGCATAAGGAGACAAGTGCACGCCAGCAAGGGAGAAAGGCCAGCACCGGTGGTGGAGGACATCACCAAGCAGCGTGACTTAACATGCGCACCAGCCGTGCATGCATACAACATTTAAACAACATCCGGTTGTGCGCAGGAAAGTGCATTCCAGAGTACTGTGGTAACCTCACTGCTCGCTCAATCACTTTCAATGTAGTCGGTGTTATGGAGGACAGAGTTGGTGTTACCCAGTGCTTTAAATGGGCCGGTACTGTCCAGTACTGAGTAACAGAACTTTTTTATTTTGAGGGGGAGAGTACCTGCACTTCTCAGGAAAAACCTAATACTTTTACTTAGAGAGTACCACCAATTCTCAGAAACAAGCAGGTACTCTGGCACAGAGTACCTGCACTTCTATTTTTCTATTTCAAGCACTGGAGTTACCATAACGACTACCTCTGTGGTGCATCACAGATATTCACCTTCCCGCTTCACACAATAATTAAAAATTAGTGCATTGTTACTCCAATAAGTAAATGATTTAAATTTCTAAAGTTTTTGAGGCCTCACGTTTTTTTTTTAAAAATGTACTCTTCGAAACATATTTGACTACTTTGCAATAAATTATCTTAATCTAAACATTGTATAACCTCTCTAAGACTGTGAAATGTTCTTCATTCTATAAAATATAGTAAATAAAATGTATTTACAAATAAGATGCAGTTTGACCCCACTTTCAAATTCCTCCAGGCCAAGGGTGAACCTCCTATACTATGGGTAAGGTGGAAGGCAGAGTTCATGACATACCTCAATGCCACAGATGGCAAAAGAATGTCGGCGGAAAGGAAGAAAAACATGTTTCTGCATTATTTAGGGTCAGAAGGACAGGTAATCTACAGGATACTGTCACAGATAGTGGGCCAAGGTGACATGAATGTTTTTGAGGAAGCCATGGTAAGAATAGAGAATCACTTTAAACCCATCGCTAGTATTGCATTGAACAGATTTAAATTCTACACTCCTGCACAGGCAGATGGTGAGACTTTTGATGAATTTCGTATGAGTTTACGACCTCCATCAATGCACTTCAACTTTGGAGCCATCACAGATGAGATGATAAGAGACCAAATTATAATACATGTTAAGTGTAAGAAAGTGCAAAAACAGTGGTGGGGAATGGGTGATCTAAATTTGCAGAATATAATAAGCACCGCTAAAGCTACTGAACAATCAGAAAAGTGGATGAAAACTGTAAACAAAAGAAACAAAGTTGCTTCTGAGGATGTATGTAGTGTGAATGCTGGGAGTGTGATTGTTGGTGGGCATAATACACTCATTGTTTTGGATGTGGTAATACCAATCACATGGCATCTTCACCCCATGTCCTGCATGAAGCAAGGAATGCAAGAAAGATACACTAGAGTGCAGAGATTTAAAGAAAAACAATAATAGCACTGAGTCTAAAGGCAAAGTTTTATTGGTGAGTGAGAATTTGATTTGCAATAGAGATGGTGAAGACAACAAGCATATAGTGTTGTCTATTAATAATTTGGAAGGAAATGGGGATGAGCAGAATGTTATGAGACCACCTAAATATATAGCTAAGATTTTGAAAGTGGAATTGGAATTAATGGCAGATTCAGGGTCACCATGGACCATTATAAATTCTGATATAATTGCTGAAAGTTTTGATGGGTCCAGAATTGATATTATGAAAAGGTTGATATTGAATTTAAAATATGTTTGGGCCATATTAAATTAAAGGTTGCAGCTAAAGGTGTAAATGTGTTAGGGTGGAAAGACCAATGGAAGCTAGGCATAATTCTCAGCCCTAGGAATGAGGAGCCTGTACTGATTGTGACTGATGCCAATAACGAAGAGTGGGTGGTTAGTCAATTTCCTAAAGTGTTTACTGGAGAACCAGGAAAGTTGAAAGATTTTACTCATAAAATCAAAGTAGAAGAAAATGCCATACCTGATTAACAACAACTCAGAGGATGCTTGTTAATGTGAGAGAAGAACTAAGGAAAATGTTGGGAGGTATGATGAGTGAAGGAATAATTGAAGAAATGGAGTCATTAGAATGGGTTTCAGCCATTGTCTTGGCAGGTAAGTACGACAAACATTTGAGGTTATATGTAGACTTGAGAGCCCTTTCTGGAAATGGCCCTTTTTGTAAGGTCATACTCAAGCTTTTTGCTTCTGACCTACTGTTTTTGATCCTGTGCTGGATTTAATTTTTGTTGGCTGTAGGTCTCTGGGAACTTTACCTCTGCTGACCAGTGCTAAAGTCCAAGTGCTCTATGTCTAAATTGTGTTGGTGAATGGTTTATCTACGGTTGGCATATTTGATTTACTAGTAAGTCCCTAGTATAGCACACAATGTGTGCCCATGGCCTGTAAATCAAATGCTAATTTGGGCCTGCAGCATTGATTGTCCCACCCACATGTGTAGTCATGTAAACATGTCTCAGACCTTCCACTGCAGTGTCTGTGTGGGCAGTTATAAACTGCAATTGTGACCTGGCAATTGCACCCACTTGCCAGGCCCAAACCTTCCCTTTTGCTACATGTACTTCACCCCAAAGGTAGGCCCAACTATTACAAGGCCTATTTCTCCCATAGGGTAACATAGGGATTGCCTTGAAATATCTTTCAAGTGTAATTTCCCATTGGCAGCAGATAGAGATTTAGAGCTTGGGGCCTCTGAACTCACAGTTTAAAAATACATCTTTTGGTGAAGTTGGTTTTTAAACTGCAAGTTTGAAAATGTGACTTTTAAAAAGTGGGCATTTTCTTGCTTAGCCATTCTGTGCCTCTGCCTGTTTGTGGAATACAGGTCTGAGTCAGGATGACAGTTCGGCTGTTTGTGACTTCACTCTAGACAGTCACAGAAAGGGAGCTGAGGTGTGCCCTATATATCCTGATCTGTCTTCCTGAGCTAGAGCAGTGGGGGGAGCTGACACTTGCACCTGAATAGGGCTGTGCCTGCCCTTACACAAAGTAGTCTCCAATCCCCTGTAGTGTGCCTGGGGATAGGGCAGGAAAGGCTGGATCTTGTGCACTAAAAATACTTTTCTTTGAAGTTTGCCTACTTCAAAGGCAGAAATGTGTATAAGTACTGGACCTCTGACCCCACAAAGTTAGAATCCTTCTAAACTGAGGACATTCTGCCAGAAAGAAGAGCTAGATGCTGCAGGAGGGACTGCTGCTCTGCCTATGTATGTGCTGTGCTGGCCTGCTGCTTGCTGCTTCTGTCCTGGGAGTGCAAGTACTGGACTTTGCTTTCTACATCCTGCTTCCGAAGGTTCGCCGAGGGCTTGGACTGATCTTGCTTCCTGTCAAGAAGTCTCAAGGACATCAAAGACTTCATCTGCCAGCCCTTGAGCTCTCTTGCTGAGAGTCCTGACTTGCCACGTGGTGCCAGATCCAGTCCCCTGGCTCTTGGGATTGAGTTCTGGTGCAACCAAGCACATCGACTCAAGAGTGACTTTAGAATCGGCGCTGCTGTCCAACTCCATGCCGCTGCCTGCACCAAGGCTGTGGTCCCCACTGAGTGCAATGACCGTGACCAACACCGCAGGCCCAACACTGCTGCAGCAATTCTGAAGTCCTGACACTGCGTGAGTCCGTGAGTCCAGAGAGCTGTGCCCCCAATGTTTGTGGCACCTAACTCCCACTCTACTGCAGCACCTGTGGCCCTGTGGTGTGATTGTGACACTACAAAGTGGACACCTTACCTTTTGACCTCCTGGATTCATCAACCCTTATTTGATGTGAGGAACCTACGCCTCGCTGCCAATGCTGCATCACCTTCTCTGCAACCGTAAGGAACTGATGCCTCGCCTTCCCTGCCTAGCAGTAAGGAACCAAAGCCTCACCTCCCTGGTAGCAGTAAGCAACCAATGCCTCACCAGCTCTATCGACGCCTCACCTCCCCAACACCATGCAACGTCTTTGTTTCCTCACTGTTTTCCAAGGTAATGTGCCTGGGGTCTGTGCGACTCTGTTACTGGCCTGCACTCCCTCGAGAGTGGCGTAGAACTGTTGGGAACTACTCTGCTAAGATGCCATGATAGCCCCAGTTGGATCTACTGTGTTTCTAAGCACTATACTAAGATTTAATCTTTGAAAATGTTTATCTTTACTTGTGTATGTTGTCGTTTTGTCATTTTGGTCTTGTTTAACTCAGATAAGTATTAGCTATTTTTCTAAACTGGTGTGGAGTACGTTTGTGGTGTTTTTATTGTGTCATTGGGTGTGCATACAAATACTTTACACATCGCCTCTGATATAAGCCTGACTGCTCATGCCAAGCTGCCTAAGGGAGTGAGCAGGGGTTATTTTAGGAGTGTCGCTCCCTTACCCTGACAGAGTGAGGGTCCCTACTTGGATAGGGTGCAAACCACTGCCAACTAGAAACCCCGTTTCTAACTGCTCGTAATGCCAGTCTGGTAGTGGACTGTCATCCACTACCTAATATTAATGAAGTAGTGTGCATGCTGGAAGGAGAAAATATGTTTTCCACATTTGATCTCTGTTCAGCATATCACCAAAATGAGTTAACTAAAGAATCAAAACAATTCACTGCCTTTCTTAGTACTCAGAGTCTGTTTCATTTCAAAAGGATGCCCTTCGGCTTGGCCTCAGCGGCATCCATTTTTCAGAGGGAAATGCTTCATATCATTAGAGACATGGATGAATTTGTTAAATGCTGCCAAGATGACATTCGTATATTTCCTGTAGTGAAAAAAAACATGTGGAGCATGTTATGGAAGTATGCAATCGTTTAGAGTTTATTGGTCTGAACCTCAAAGAGGAGAAGTGCAACTTTTTCTTTGACTCCGTGGAATATTTGTGACACACATTGTCTGGCAATAGAGAAGTTCAGAAGAAATCATTGGTGGATGCTATTGTTAACGCTCCTGCACCAGATACAAAAATAAAATTCTGTCATTGCAGGACTGTGAGAAGATACAGTAAGAACAGTAAGTTTATAAGAAATGTTATTACCAAAATGGAGCCACTACTGGAAATAACAAGGAACAAAATGGAGTTCCGATGGACAGAAAAACAACAAAAAACTTTTCAACAAATCAAAGAAGAATGTGTGCAAGCTCCCGCACTCAGACTATTTTGTTTGAACAAAACTTGTATTGTCACTGTAAATGCCAGTTTACACGGTATTGGA
This sequence comes from Pleurodeles waltl, assembly GCF_031143425.1. Taxonomy (NCBI): domain Eukaryota; kingdom Metazoa; phylum Chordata; class Amphibia; order Caudata; family Salamandridae; genus Pleurodeles; species Pleurodeles waltl. The sequence goes on from NC_090449.1 coordinate 731,745,401, forward strand.
GGGGTGTTTTCTCAGAAATGTGGGAAGGATAAGTGGTGTGTTGTGTTTGCATCAATGACTCTTAGTGATACTGAAAGGAGGTAGGCTGTGATCGAAAAAGAATTATTGGCATGTGTGTGGGCTATCGAGCCCTACCGTAACTATGTGTGGGGAACTAGGTTTGTGCTTAAACAGACCATAAGCCGTCAGTTGGAACTCTGTCACCAGGTGGTGGATGGACTGCCACAGCATGCATAGCTTGACTCACGTCTAGAGTGCAAGAGTAACATTTTAGTGTTTAATAGTTACCAGGCAAGCGCAATGTCACAGCAGATTGTTTATCTAGGTTGCGGCGTCCTAGTGAAACTAGTGTGTTGCACATGACGAGGTTGAAAGGTTGTGACCATCAAAATAATTGTGAGTTGAAAATACAAAGGCATAATGGAGGATCAGTGGAAAAAAAGAGGAAGAAGATAAAAAATGGCAATTATTGAAGAAATATATTCTGGAAGGGTGGCCAAAGGATAAAGATCTGTGCTCTGAAATGAATCTTTTCTATAAAATATCTGGAAGCTGGAAGTGGAAAGTAATGTATTATTCAAGGAAGGAAAATATGTTCCTCCAGAGTTTATGCAAGCAGAAATGTTGACACTTGCACATGAAGGGCATCCAGGAATAACCCAGAGGGTAATCAGATCCAATTTTTGGTGGCCTGGTATGGATAAGATGGTGGACAGAGTGATGAGAGAATGTCACAAATGTATCAATAGTGCTAAAATGCTTAAAACATTTCCATCTCCTTTGAAACTAGTCTCATGGCCTAAGTTGCCATTCAGGAAAGTAGCTTTTGATATTTCTGCTCATAATTAACTATCACTCTAACTGGTCTAAAGTTACATTTGTTCCTCAAGTAACTTTGCAAGTGGTGATATAATTCTTAAAGGAACTATTATCCCATGAAGGATGTCTGGAAGTAATTGTTACAAATAATGGGGTTCAATTGAAGTCACATGAGATGGAGGAATTTCTTACAGGGGTTTGCATCAAGCACTTCACCACTGCCTTATATGACCCTCAAGGAAACTTTCAAGTTGAAAGGTTCAATTGTGTACTTAAAGATGGTACTGAATGGGCATGTAAGGCTGGAAGAGAATGGAAGAATGTTCTCAGAGAAGTATTATGGTTGTGTCGTATTACCTCATTGTTCTGTCACAGAAGTAAGTATTTTCCGGTTGTTGAAAAGAAGAGACCCGATATCCAAGTTATTTCCATGGTGGATGAAAGAAAAAATGCATAAAGCTGATATTGTCAATGTGGAACAAGTGTCTCTAAGAGTGAAACGGAAACAAGAGAAATGAAAATTAGATATGAGGACAAATGGGAAGTGAGAAAACCAAATTTTAAAGTGGAAGATTGGGTAAGAATACACAAACCTGGTTTTAAAGTGAATGGGAATTGGAAATTTGGTTGAACACTGAAAGTTGTCAAGGTGAATAAAAACAGTGTGTTTACTCAGGATGGTAAAGTGTGGAACGCCTGGAGAGTGGTGAAGTGCAGAAGTAACATGGCACAAAACTATGGTATACAGAACAAGAGAACAAGGGAAACCAATATGTTTGGTTCCAATGATTTCAATAAGAATGTTTCAAAATATGCGGGCGGCAAGGAGAACCAAAGAGGGTACAGACACTAACAAGACTATTGAAACTGAATCTGTAGCATCTACAGTGAAAAGGGAAGTTATGATCAGTTGTCCACCTAAAAAAGTCGATGACTATGCTTAATTGCGTACCTTATATAGTTATATACTAAGAGTTGTCTTTGTTTTTTTATTTTACATTGTTATTAGCTCATTTAAGGGAAGAGATGTGTTACAGTCACATAGCTTACTGGGTTTTATTTACATAGACACCAAATTCATCTGCGGCGTACCCCAGGGATCGTCCCTCAGCCCGACCCTCTTCAATGTCTACATGGGCCTGCTCGCTAACATCGCCCGATCCCACAACCTCAACATCATCTCATACGCTGACGACACCCAGCTAATCCTCTCCCTCACCAAGGACTCTGCCAAGACCAACCTCCACAAAGGAATGAATGCCATTGTCGAATGGATGAAGAGCAGCTGCCTCAAACTCAATTCCGACAAGAGGGAAGTCGCCATCTTCGGCTCCAACCCCTCCGCATGGGATGACTTCTGGTGGCCTGCCACTCTCGGAGCCGCTCCGACTCCCACCGACCATACGCGCAACCTAGGATCCATCTTGGACTCCTCATTATCCATGACCCAGCAAGTCAATGCCATCTCCTCCTCCTGCTTCAACACCCTCTGCATGCTCCGAAAGATCTACAAATGGATACTCACCAAAATCAGAAGAACAGTCACCCAAGCCCTTCTAAGCAGCAAACTGGACTAAGGCAATGCCCTCTACGCAGGAACCACGGCCAAACTCCAGAAGAGACTGCAACGCGTCTAGAATGCTTCTGCACGCTTCATCCTGGACAGCCCCACCACTGCCATAATACAGACCACCTGAGAATCCTGCACTGGCTCCTAATCAAAAAGAGAATCACCCATGCTCACAAAGTACTGCGAAACACCGGACCAGAATACCTCAACAGACGGCTCTCCTTCTACACCCCAACCCGGCATCTCCGCTCCGCCGACCTCACCCTCGCAACCGACCCACGGGTCCACAGAACTACAAGCGGTGGTAGATCATTCTCGCACCTCGCCGCCAAAACGTGGAACACTCTTCCCACCCACCTGCGCCAGACCAAAGTCCTCCTTACCTTCAGGAAACTTCTCAAGACCTGGCTATTCAAGCAGTAGCAGAACCCCCCTCTTCACCCCTCCCTCCTTAGTGCCTTGAGACCCTCAAGAGTGAGTACTGTGCTTTACAAATTCCTGATTGATTGATAGACCTTTTATTATTTCTATATGTTAATATTCAAATGTAGTTCTTAGTACACTATCTCCTTGAATGTTCTGGAATCGTGAACGGTAACGTTTTACATTGGACTCACTAGCTAGCTGCCCTTTGTGATGTGCTGCAATAAATAAAGAATGTGTATACACATGATTTTTCATGTAATTGGATTTTAACACCAACCACTTGATTGCTTCTGTTGGAAAGGATTTGGCCAGGACTGCAACCAGACTGTCCCAGATTGTAAATACCCAAACACAGAAGTCTAACGCTGTGGGGAAATGAATTTAATTGTTGAGCGACGTTGTGTGCTCCTGGAAGCAGCACATGGAGACAGCTACAAAAAGCTACACATCTGGATACCCAATTTACTAGCACTGTTAGAAGGGGACTATACCCAGTGAGTGTCCTGTTATGTGGAGTGAACTGGTTTAGAATAGCAAACCTTTACAACTTTTTCTGCAAGTGAACTGGGTCAATGGAGAACTCAATCAATCAATCAAATGCATTTATAAAGCGCGCTACTCACCCGTAAGGGTCTCAAGGCGCTGGGGGGGAATCAGTGCTCGAAGAGCCAGGTCTTGAGCTGCCTTCTGAAGGGGAGGTGGTCTTGTATGGCGCGAAGGTAGCTGGGAAGAGAGTTCCAGGTCTTCGCTGCTAGGTAAGAGAAAGACCTGCCTCCGGCGGTGGCTTTGCGAATGCGAGGTACGGCTCCCAGGGCTTGTCCGGTCGAGCGTAGGGTGCGAGGAGGAGTGTAGAAGGAGACGCGGTGGTTGATGAGTTTTGGTCCGAGGTTGTGCAGGGCTTTGTGTGCGTGGGTGAGGAGTCTGAAGGTGATCCTCTTGTTGACTGGGAGCCAGTGGAGTTTCTTCAGGTGTCCGGAGATGTGGTGGTGGCGGGGTATGTTCAGGATGAGTCGTGCGGCCGCGTTCTGGATTCGTTGAAGTTTCCTCTGCAGCTTGGTGGTGATGCCGGCGTACAGAGTGTTCCCATAGTCCAAGTGACTGGTGACGAGGGCGTGGGTGACGGTCTTCCTGGTATCGGGGGGGATCCAGCGGAAGATCTTGCGGAGCATGCGGAGAGTGTTGAAGCATGCCGAGGTCACCGCGTTGACCTGTCTGGTCATGGACAGGGACGAGTCCAGGATGAAGCCAAGGTTGCGTGCGTGGTCGGTGGGTTGGGGAGTGCTGCCTAGGGCGGGGGGCCACCAGGAGTCGTCCCAGGCGGTGGGTGTAGGGCCGAGGATGAGGACCTCCGTCTTCTCTGTGTTCAGTTTAAGCCGGCTGTCTGTCATCCAGTTCGCTACTTCCTTCATGCCTTCGTGTAGTCTGGTTCTTGCTGAGGTGGGGTTGTTGGTGAGGGATAGGATGAGCTGGGTATCGTCTGCGTAGGATATGAGGTCGAGTCCGTGTTTACGTGCGATGTTCGCCAGGGGGGTCATGTAGATGTTGAAGAGGGTGGGGCTGAGGGAGGATCCCTGGGGGACGCCGCAGATGATCTCCGTAGCTGTGGATCTGAAGGGGGGGAGGCGGACTCCCTGAGTTCTTCCGGAGAGGAAGGAGATGATCCATTCCAGGGCCTTGCCTCTGATGCCGGCGTTGCTGAGGCGACGTATCAGGGTACGGTGGCAGACCGTGTCGAATGCTGCAGAGAGGTCCAGGAGTATGAGGGCCACGGTTTCTCCTTTGTCGGTCAGGGATCTGATGTCGTCCGTGGCTGCGATGAGGGCGGTCTCGGTGCTGTGGTTAGCTCTGAAGCCGAACTGCGAGGGGTCGAGTGAGTCGTTGGTTTCCAGGGCGGTGGTGAGTTGAGCGTTGACGATTTTCTCAATCACTTTGGCGGGGAACGGTAGGAGCGAGATGGGCCGGAAGTTTTTGAGTTTGGTGGGGTCTGCTGTTGGTTTCTTTAGGAGGGCGTTCAGTTCTCCGGGAAGGTGGCGGTGGTAAAAGATGTGTTGATGACGTCTCGGAGGTGGGGTGCGATGATGTTGTCTGCTTTGTTGAAGATGTGGTGCGGGCAGGGGTCGGATGGTGATCCTGAGTGGATGGAGTTCATGACGCGGGTGGTTTCCTCAGTGGTGGTTGGGTTCCAGGTGTGGATGGTGGTTTTGTCGGTGGCGGGTTCCGGTGGAGGGCTCGTGTTGGTTGTGGTGAAGCTGTTGTAGATGTCGGTGATCTTGTGGTGGAAGAAGGCTGCGAGGGAGTCGCAGAGGTCCTGTGAGGGAGGGATGGAGTTGTTTTCTGTGTCGGGGTTGGAGAGCTCTTTGACGATGCCAAATAGTTCCTTGCTGTTGTGGGCGTTGTTGTCTAGTCTGTTCTGGAAGGCTGATTTTCGTGCGGCGCGGAGGAGTTGGTGGTGTTTGCGGGTGGTGTTTTTGAGAGCAGACATGTTCTCGTCGGTCTGGTTGAGGCGCCAAGTCTTCTCGAGGGTGCGGCATTCTTTTTTGGAGTCCTTGAGGTCGGGGGTGAACCAGGAGTTTTTCTTGTGGCTGTTTTTGTTTGCTTGGGTCTTCAGGGGGGCCAGGAGGTTGGCGCAGTCTGAGATCCAGCTCGTGAGGTTGTTGGCGGCTTCGTTGGGGTCTGTAGTGCTGGTGGGTGGGTTCTGAGAGAGGGATGATGCGAGTTGTTCCGTGGAGATTCGGTTCCACTGTCTTCTTGGTGGTTGTTGGGCGTGGTGGTGTACGTTGGTCTTCTTGAAGCTGAAGTGGACACAGCTGTGGTCTGTCCAGGAGAGTTTGGTGGTGTGGCTGAAAGAGATGTGTTTGCTGGAGGAGAAGATGGGGTCGAGCGTGTGTCCGGCGTAGTGGGTGGGGGTGTTGACTAGTTGTTTCAGTCCCAGGTTGGCGAGGTTGTCCAATAAGGCGGTGGTGTTGTTGTCGGTGCGGTTCTCCAGGTGGAAGTACTGTACTGGAGATTCTTGAAAGAAGAAATTTGAAACACGTTTGATATCTGGGTGAAGATCCCTGGCTTATCCCCAATTCTCCCAACTTCTAATCACCCTTTGGCTGAAAATTCTTAGTGAACTCTAGTGGCCAATAATGGGAAAAAACTGCTACTGACAGTTTGCATGCCTTCCCTACACCTTCTCAATAAACAGTAGGAAATTCTTATCACAAAAAGACGTACTTTAGCTTGACTTCTGAACAATTGTAGTTTGTAATTAACCTGTTCTAAGAGAGATGAGTTAAAGGATAGGTACTATATTGTATTGCTTTATTATTTTCAACCTGTAATTAATTTGCTTGATTTTTCTATAACAGTATCTGCTTTGGTTCACTTTTGGTTTGTCTTATTAAATTTTTATATTTTAATTACACACTCTGTGGAGATCTTTATTTCTCACTCCATTTCTATGCACATTACCTAAATGCACGTTTTTCTGTGGTGCAATTTCTTATTCAGGCCAGGCACTCAAACAGATCAAAAGCTAGCAAAAGCTAACATCAGTTCAAACTACCAAACTGGGCAAACGTTATTCTGCAGCTTTACGTCATATTATTCGTCAGGTATCCATATCCGCAGTCATTAGAGGCCATGGGTTGCTGCAATTCTCTGTGGGTACTGGGCCACGGGGATTGTATGGAGTGACGCTGTTTGCCTACTACCAATACTGTTACAGGTATCCAAAAGGCAAGGCCTTCAATTAGGCCCTGCAGTAATGAAAACATGTACCATAGCACTTGCAAAGCCTTGGCGCCTGCCATGCCCTGCTAGTACCGGCACATTGCTTTGATCAATTTTGTTGTGGGGAAATGTCCTAAAGAATGCAGCTTAAGCCATGTGGATGTTTACCACGCAAGGGGAACAATGCTTGCCTAAACCATGACTGTCTTTTCTCTGCCTTAAGCGGTGAGGTAAGTGGGGCTGGGGCAAGGTACGGGGTAGTTTTTAGGGGTGTGGGTGGATTTAGAGCTTAGGGTGGGTTGGTGGTTGGGGTTGTTTATTTTTTACGGGTGGGGGTCGGGGTAATTTATTTTTTAAGGCTTAGGGTAGGTGGGGGTCAGGGTAGTTTATTTTTTAGAGGCAGGGTGGGGGATCGGGTAGTATGTTTTAGAGGCGGGAAGGTTTAAGGAAGTGAGGGAGAAGGGAGGATCGAGAGAGGAAGCAGTGAGGTAAGTGGGGCTGGAGTTGGATTTAGGGATTAGGGTGGGTGCAGGGGTCGGGTAGTTTTTTTTTTTAGGGGTGGGGTGGGGGTCAGGATGGTTTATGTTTTAGAGCTTAGGATGGGTGAGTAGTTGGGGTAGTTTATTTTTTAGAGGGGGAAGGTTTAAGGAAGGGTGGGAGAAGGGTGGAGAGGAGGAAGGATGCAGTAAGGTAAGTGGAGTTGGGGCAGGGTTTGGGAGTAGCTTTTAGCGGTGGGTTTAGATTTAGGCCTTAGGGTTGGTGGGGGTGTTGGAGTAGTTTATTATTTAGGGGCAGGGGTGGGGCGTTAGGGTAGTTTATTTTTTAGGGCTTAGGGTGGGTGGGGTGGTTGGGTTAGTTTAGTTATTAGGGATGGGGAAGGTATTAGGGCTCAGGACAGGTGGGGGGTATTAAGGTAGTTTATTTTTTAGGGATGGGTGGGGGTCGGATAGTTTATTTCTTAGGGCGTAGGGTGGGTAGGGGTCAGGTAGTTTAGTTATCAGGGGTGGGGGAAGGTTTTAGAGCTCAGGGCGGGTGGGGGCTGTTTTTTTAATGCTTCCTGTTTTCCTCAAAAAGAAAAATTAAACATTTCAGTTTCATTATTTTATGATTAGGCAGTGGTCTATGGGACCATTGCCTGCTCTAAAAAAATGTTTTTGCATGCATTCACAAAGGGAAAAGGGCCCCTGGGAAACTCTTTCCGTTTGCCAATGGGTTACCACTTCCTGTAGGGAGTCAGTAAAATATGAATGTTTTGCAACCGCACCCCGTTTGCAAAACACTCATAGATACCAGTACAATTCAGTATTAGGAAGGGACCCCCTAAACACGCCCCTGCCAAATGAATAGCAAAATCAAAATGTGATTTGGTATCAAGTTACTGAGTCGCACAATTTAACTTTGCTGCATGGTAAAAAGCATGTTTCTGGTTGTAAACAGCCCATCGGAAATATGCTTGGTACTTCTGGACCAAAGATCCTGAGCATTTTAGAATGTTTGCTTCTAGTCATCAGTTTAAGCTACTTAATGCAAGACCAGGTAATCAGGGAATAAAAATATACTACTGAGTGTCTCTGTTTGGGATACAGAGGACATACTAGAGATAGATGTGCACATCACCTGGAAAAATACAGGAAGCATGGAACTGCATTGGCATGCTGCTAGAAATTAAGAGGATGGGTACTGTTTCTTAAAGTTTATTTTGACAGTGCAGCGGTATGTCTGATGTATTATTACCAGTTCTTTAAAATGTGCATAAAGGGGACTATGGCCTTGATACTCTGTACGGCGGAGTTAAAGTAGTGTGAGGATTCCCCTGTTTAGGTTTTCGTTTATTATTTTTATAAAGGAGGCTTTGACTTCATCCAGAGGAGCATCTCTCTCACACCTCATGCTATGAGCTATTATAGGTTGTATTATTTCACATTTTAGAGAGTGCTTCAGTTGGGAGTATTTATATAGGAAAAGTACACCACATCATAACTCTGTCGCGTTCAATTCTTTATCTTCTAAATGTGCACTATACATAAGCAACCTTTTTCTGCTACTTTTTTACCAGCATTGGTAAAGCCAAAATGGCATGCGATAACATTTGAAACAACATTTGTGTTTACATGTGTTGGCACATTATACACATTAAAGCCAGACCTTTTGGCGTTGCCAATGATTGTTTGTTTCAATCTTCTTGACTTTACTATTTGAACTGCTTAGGCACCCCTTAGGTGTTGATGCACTACATCAAACCAATTAGAACGTGAGAGTACATTTCATTCTGTATTTCATCAAACAGAGCCTGCACCCCGTATTTTCCCATCTTAGACAGCACCTGGAATGTCTCCGTTAAACTTGTTTGCGATCTTCATAGTTCAGCTGAACACACAAGCCATCTGCATAACAAAGTCGGAAGCATCTGCTGTACTGCAAATGGTCTCTGGGGCAGATGTTCATATCCCAGCATTCATGTCACTGGGCCCGTACACATTATTTGAACAGATGCACGCCATCTGAAAGGGTCGGGTCCCACAGTGGGGATACTCCATGGAACGTAAACGATATTTGCACCTGCATTTATGCTAATGATATCAATGCAGCAGGGTCCTGACGAAGTGAGATCTAAGGCTGAAATAAACATTTAAATTGTTAACTGAAATTTCTGAGTTGCCTTCCCTCCCACGTGTTGCGCTGACTTTCAATCGCAAGATGACCTGTGTCTCTGATGTGGGCTAGTGGCTTAGTTGATTTTCTGGTATCACATAGACCCGTGTCTAATGACAGCTGCTGCATCCAAGGGCGAATCCTGTGATGCTAGGCAAACCTAGCCTCAAACCTAAAAAAGATGTGAAATGTAAAGAAAATATGAGTGATGAAAATACTACTAGACAGAGCGATGTCTAGTAATGGTGTAATTATATGAGCCCAATCCCCATCAAATCATTTTGCCTATAACCTTTGTTCAGCACATGGTGCCCATACACAAACATTTTCCTACAAGTAGGTGTGACTTTGACTCTTGTAATATTCTGGGATTACTCTGGAAATCAAGAAGTACTCTTGGCATACTCCTATAATCCAGGATGTGTTGGTGTGAATTTTCCCTGCAAGGTAAATGAGTGTGTACCCCTGCTCTGAGTGTCTGACTGCATGTGACACTGGTCTTGTGACTTTTTGTTTAACTCAAGTGTCACACTAAGCTACAGTGTACACAGAGACCTGGGCATGTCCCTGGAGATTCGATGTCCAGAGACTGTTCTTTGACCTGGAGGGGCTCACCAAGCATGCCCTCACTATGGGCATAAGACTATTGTCCATGCCGGCAGTGAAACACATGAAGCAGTGGTGGCAGTGTACCATGTTTAGTGAATCATCATGGTGACAGGCCCATTTTCTCAGTTTCAGAGAATAAGGGGCTACTGACCACTTTCGTGTAAAGTTACATTTGTTATATGAACTTCCACTACCTTGCACCATCACCCTATGTGCATTCCTAGTGTGTATGCGCACAGTAAATGTGTAGCACATATATGGTAGTAGAACTCTGTGTGTGATGTATGTAGGAGTACTGGGGCCAGTGGGGTCCAATTTGGATGCCCTGGTTTAGCATAACACAAGATGGAGGAAGAGGTCAGCTTCTCAAAACAGTGGAGGTGTTTACCTACATTTGTACTGCTGGAGGCTGAAGACCCCGATACTGAAATGAAGAACAGAGACAGGGGTTTCCTTAGAAATTCAATGGGGACCTTGTTAGCAGAAAGCTTCTGATCAGTGCTTTCTGAACACTACTTTTAGGTAGATGGTAGGAGTTAGATGTAGGAATACAGTTTATGATGTTCAAGGTTTGGATTTAGGTAAGGTCTGTCCTTTTACCTGTCACTTATTACTGCTTCGGGAAGGCAGATGGCAACCATGTGCAGAGATCTCACACTTCATTTTGCCCGTTCTGTGGATATTCCTGCTTGGAGCCAGTTTCATGGATACCTTCTGTGGAAGCAATCACTTTGTACAAAGTTTGTGTCTGAGGAACAGCCAGAAAAAGACTTTTGAAAGAGAATCAGCTCAAACCAGTTATAAAGTCATGGACAGTGGATCCACATCCCCTGCTCAGTTCCAAGTTCTTCTTGACCGAGAAAGGTAGTGCTTTGTAGAGCAGAAGAAGCTGCCTGCCTGCTGACAGAGGGAAGGAGTCTGTAGAAGACAGTGTTTTCGCTGCAAGGCAGAGAGAAAAGTGACTACCACAAAGAGTGATGCCAGGAGCATTCTATGCTGTGACGGAGTCCCCCAACCTCACTCTTATTTTACATTGTTTATGTTTTATTAGAGAGTCATCGATACATCCACCTCCCAGTCTCCTTCAGTCGCCTCTGTGTTATCCTCACCAAGGCTTTTGAGAGAACAAGCACCAATGTGTTGATCGTAAATCTACAGTGAGCCCATGAGACTGGTGCTGCCACTGCCAATGTCAGGGAAAGGAGCCGCATTGCCACCAAAGCAGAAAAGCTCTAAATGGCTTGGCGGCTGCAACTGCTGAAGACACCCCCTCATTGATGAACCAGCCCAGAGGTCGTGGCTGCCGTAGCTGACTATTTGTTTGAACTCAGCCAAGGCAGCCACCAATTCCATGGAGGCCCCCCCCCCACTGAGTGTTGCTGGACAGGCCTGGAATGCCAAAGTCATCCATTGGTCCTTGTTCTAATGCAAGGTCACCACCACCATCAACCTGACGGTGTAGAAGAAGGTACAGAAACTGCACCTGCTGCATCGCTACAACTGCAATGCTAACCAGCAAGTAAAAGCATGGCTTACTTTGGAACCATAACAAGAGGCTGGTGCAGCATGGGCTTATGACCTCCTTCCCAGTAAACAAAAGGGATAAGAACAAATTGAACTGAGTTTTGCATTTGATCAGTGAGGTATTTGAAGCAGTCTTCATCTGTGCTTAACCAATGCCTATGCGTTCAATATACTGAGGGCTGAAGTTAAAAGATTAACTTATGGAGTGGAGAGAGAGAGAGTACTGAAAGGAAGGTGTACCATCTCGCTGAAGATTGTAACTTTGATAACAATCCTGTACTTGCATTCCTATTAAACTGTATAGTATTTAATTTTGTTTTGAGATTAAAGTACTTTTTTTTACTAAAGGAGAAGCACTGGGATGTACATACGTTATTGTATCGGTTTGCTTACTGTTGAGTTCTGGAAACGTGTCCCCTACACTGTCTCTTTGAGAAGCCCTGGACTGCTTGTCCTTGCTATCCTTAAAGTAAAGTGTGGAAAGGATTGTCCTTGGTCCTGTTTGCAGGGTCATACTAGGACGGACCGAAGGACACCACTGAAAAGTTACATCAACCACCAGGTTTAGCGCCCAGTGACAGCTGTCTGCCATGTGGTCCACTGAATAGAATCTGACACAAGTAAGCCAGAAGTATCACAAGAGTAGTCACAATCAAGTTTTGTGAATATAGCCCTTATGTTTAACATGCACCTGCTGTTACATAAGGTTATCTGTAATTTGTGTCGTTGTTCCTAAGAGCTACGTTTTAAATCGAGTGCCTAAACTATTTTAAAAAAGTTAACAATATACTCCGGGCTATAAAGTTGGACCACTTTAGTGAAAGAATGTGCATAAAAATGATTTGGCCTTCTTACGGATTGCAATAAAGATACATTATTCAGAACAGAGAAAGGCTAAATCGGTTTTGCTTGGATAAAAATCAGCAAACTCTGTTTGCCAAATAGGTAGAGGCAATACCTCATATGCATTCGTAAAAAGTTATCCTGTTTCCAAGGTATGGAAGTGACGGCCACTGCAGCTAACACTGTTAATGGAGGAGAGTTGCATACGTGGTTAGTTGAATGAGTCAGTTACGGCTAAATTACGCAGATTCTGTGCAATTTAGCCAAGATGAACAACTTATGATTCCAGGCAAATCACTTCATCAAGATCAAACAGTAAACTTTAAATACCCTAAACACCAGCTGTGCAGTCTAGTCATACTGTTTCAATCACACATTCTGTCTTTACCAGTGCTTTCTACCAAATCATGTTGTGTTTTATCTGGTCTCAACTGGATTCTGAACGTCATAGCAGACTTTATACAGTGTCACGAATTTCAAGCTACTTCTGCTACAATAAAATAGTTTCTGTAACATGCTCAGCTTGGTATATGCATATCTAGGTATGTGCTCAATCAAATAATTTGCAAACGTGAGTTTTGTCCTGTCATTCTGGCCTCTTAGCTCAGAGATGTAGGGAATAGTGATAGAGCAAAGCTTCCTTGACTATGTACGTATGGCTACAGACACCCTTCGCTGGCTACCAGAGCTTGACTTACTTTTCTCAGATATATGTAGAGTGAACTTCAGAGGAGTATTTCTAACTTACCACATTCCACTGGCTGTTAGGTGTTCTATTTTGCCTCCTATGTAGTGCTTTCATTGCAAGGCATGAAGTGCATTGTTATAAGCCTGTAAGAGGGGCTACTTGGTGAAAGTAAGAGAAATGGAGCTCAAGAAGAACTAAAATGCGTTTACATAGAAATCTACCTCATACTTCAAGAATATCTTTTAATTTACATGATGTGTGTGTTTATCCTCTCCTGCATCATTCTTACCAGACAGCTCGTTTTGCATGTCACTGCTAAAAGGATGAGTTACACATTTAGTACAATGAACACTCCCGAGATCCGATGCAAGTCACTGCAAGACACCGTGTTATGACACACCAGAACTTCATGCATGATGCATTTGTGACACAGGTCTTAACAATCACCAGGCTCTCATTCACTCATCTCAACTTTTGTTTTGCTCCCTCGTTGTATTCCCTTGGTAGTCCATGTTAGTACATTCAGATTTTTTATCTGGCAAGATAAATCCAGCTTGAGTATGCCCCTAATTATAGTGATAAGCATATTTCTTTTGTACACTTAGTAAACATTAATACATTTTAATACACATTAACATATACTAAAAAAGCAATTCTGTTCAGTGTAGGCAATAATGCTAGGCTATATAACCAAAAGGGATTTCTGAAGGCTTTCAATGACACAAGTTGATTTTTTGTTTAGGTAGCATTTTCCATTTTCTTTAGCAGCTTGCACTCCATTTTCCTGACTACATAATGGCCCACTCTGTAACATGCTGTTCCAGAAATCAAGATGAACGTTTCTAGCTGGGACATACTACAGTTCTTGCTGACATTTCGGGAGAAGATAGTGGATAACGTCCGAATGGGGATTTATGAACAGAGATAAAAGATGTTTCATTTCAATGAGCAACAAAATGACCTCCTGAAAGTGCAAGCTGTAGTGTACTTTCACGATGCATTGATCCATTTAGTCTTTAGTTTTGTGGCACTTGGATCGGCAAGAAGATTGTATTTATTAACAGTGCAAGTTGTGGTTTATTCTCATGATCCACTAATTCAATTGGTCTTTACTCCAGGGCTTTTTTGCAATCTGTACCTCCTAGCAATAAGTTAATACCCTGGACACCACGTGTGGAGAGGGACTACCACCCTGCATAACACCAGTGTAGACTCAGATTGGAGCTTGTATCACTTGTACCACAGCAATATTTCAATACAAACCTCACTCTTTGAGCTATAGGTGAGTGTAGGTTTTGTATTCTTACTGTTGCTTGTAGCTTTCAGATCCTAGCATCTCTTCTATGTACCAAAGCATATTAAACCAGGGTGTGCTTGTTCAGTATCACAGAACACATGTATTTAGTGCCCACTTGCAGTTTTTGAGGTAAAATCAGAATTCAACAGTTGTAAAAGTCAAAAATCTCCCCCACAATGTTACACCCATGCTTGGAGAGTTCCAATTTGTATGCTATTTACAAAGAATTCCAGGGACACTAATTGAAATTTACAATACTCGTAGTTTTCCTGGACCACGTGATTGAAAAGTTTGCTAATGTGGGATTATGCAGTAGAGGAAAAAATCCTCGAGTAAAATATGCATAAATGTGTACATGCACTAATAACTTCTTTCTTTTTTCCTGTTTTCTCCAAGATAGGAGCTATGTTGTGATGCTGTTCTCATTGTTTAAATATCAGTACGTAAATATGTACAACAGGCTATTGCTATAGTCTTACTTTCTCATAGCTCTGGAAGAACGAAAAAGTCACCTGGTCATCCCTCAATGGGCCATCACAGATGAAGAAATCTGTTTTGCTCAACAGTGATCCCACTGAGGTAAATGGAGATGATCCCTTTTTAGATAGCAAGTATGATTTTGTTACAAGGTCCTGTATTACCAATACTGCATGTGTACTGCTCCAATTATATATTGTAATATTCATTATTCTTAGTCCTTCTCATCCTTGTCCCAGACAATTACCTATAAGAAATGTCACCCAATCACAGGGCAGGAAACACAACAGGAAATGCCCACCAGCCACACCCACCCTCATATGGGCATTTTAAGAGAGTAATATTCCCCTAGCACTTTTAGTAATCCAAAGTGTCTATCAAAATCCTGGACATCTGGGGGGGTGGGTTAGATACAATAACTGGGCGAGGATTGGTGAGACTAAGAGCAATGAAGATTACCAGTAAGTAATTGGGACATTACCGCTACAGCCCTCATCCTCAACCCACTCATTTACCTATGAGTTATACCAAAGCTATGAGAACAGGCATTTGATAAGAATAAACTTGCATCAATGATCAAGATATAATGCAACACTTCAGCGGTTTGTTTGAAGTCATCATAACCAAAATCAACAAAACAGTAGTACCAACCACCATACTCCGTCACCAAAATACTTTTGACCACTACTCACATCCTGCTCTGCAAATTTCATTCACAGCTTCACCTCGAAGCTCCGCCCAAGAGGCAGCAACCTCTCTTGTTGAAAGGTTCTGCAATCCAAGACGTAGAGGAAGATCAAAATTTGAATAAGCAAACCAACAGCCTCTTTTATACACTGACTCACTGTTTTCTTGGCCACCTTCATTCCTCTTCCAGGAAGGCCAAAGGAAATAAAGGGTAATTTTTTTTCTGAAATCACTGGATCTGGTAAGATAAATGGATGGAGCATGCATAACATCCAACAAGTTTAACATCTGCTCTTACGCAGAAGACAGAGAAGGACAGAAAGAAGGGAGAATACATTTTTGAGAGGAATGAAACTTGGAACTTATTTTAGGCATAAATGCAGGATCCAGTTTCAACAACACCACATCATCCTAGAATGTCAAGTGGAGAGGGAGGCACAGTAAAGCAGACAGCTCCCCCAACCTTCCAGCAGAGGTGATAGCAACTAAAACACACATTTGAAAAGAGATGCATTTGAAAAGCTTTGATTACATATCACTGTGATCTCAAGGTAGGCAGAGATAGGTTTATATCTCAAAGCCATCCACACAAACTGAAGCATAGAGGATACACAACAGGACATAGAAGAGGTTTTACGAAAATTACTATGTATCAAAATTCCCTCAATGTTAAGAGTCAGCAGAAAGAATAGAAGGTCTTCTAGATTTCTGAACCACTTTAGTTATATGTGGAGGCAAACCTTGCTTCTCAAAATGTAACCTTTCAACCTCAAAACCAAAAAGGGTGAAATGTAGAGGAAGAAGAGGGCTGTAAGATTCCAGAGGGGGATCGAGACAAAGACAGAATCCAAGGCCCATCCCCTTCCGAAGATGGAACCAAGTCCTCCTGGGCCAAAATGGAACAACCACCACTGCAAGGACTCTGTCCTGATGACTCTTCACCAGCAACATCTGTATCAAAGAGGAAGGAGGAAAGGCAAACAAAAGTCTCTTTGGCCACTTCAAGACCAGAGCATCCATTCCCCAAGCACCTAGCTCCGGAAACCTGGAGCAAAACATCCGAGAAGTGCATTGGTCCCGGAAGCAAAAAGATCCAAGTAGGGGTTGCCTAACCTCCTGCAGATCTCTCTGAAGGTTGTCCGAGACAAGCTTAGGTTTTGAGAGGAGGTACCTATCTGACTCAAGAAAACTGCCCCTAAATTGTTCAGACCCTTGATATGGACTGCTAATGGTAGTAGACACCTCTCTGCCCACAATGACAGAGAGCAAGTCCCTTTATATAATAGTACGATATAGTGCTAGCTGGTTCAGAGAGCTGATCCTACCAGGATACCAAGAAAATATCTGAAAAGGGAAACACATGAGGAGGGATGTAACAAGCAGGAAAAAAAGGAGTGGGTGAGCCTTGGTGAAAAGTCAATACATAAAAAATTAGTTAGGCGGTGCCCCCTTAAGTTGGATTCAAAGACTTGCTGAGAGCCATTTAGCTCAAACATTTTGAAATAAACATGCTTGATGGAAAGGGGATAGATGGTAGGCAGAGGGGCTGCATTTCACTTAGTTCTAATACACATCTTCTTCCTGCTAATTCTACTATAGTAAAGGACTCAGTTTCCTCCTTCTTACCTGCCAATATGCGTCAAACTTACCTACCATTCTCCCTGTTCTGACAGTCATTGCTCCTCGCTCTTTAATGCCCAATAAAATATTACCTTCAGGAGTCCTTTCTCAGTTTTCCTACTTGTTTTAAACTGGGGCATGGGTGAAGACTGGTTCCTACGTAATAATCACACTCTGGTCTTCCATTTTCAAACTCTTTAAAAGGATTCAGAAGTATTATAATTGACTATTTTGTTGGAAGTGACATTCCTAGGCATATATTTACATAAGCAGAATCTTGCAAATTTCCCAATTATTGTATTTTTTGTTATTTCTATTTTCAATGCTTATGCTTTCCTTGTACTTTTTCTTGCAGGATAGTTGGTTTAAGTAGACAATAACTAGCAGGAACTATGAAACTTGAGATTACTCCAGCCAGATACACTGCTCTAGCAACCTATCTGAGCGTAGGTGCAACGCACTGAGCTGGTATCTTGGATGCTTTTTGTACTCAGGGGTATACCCTCCGTTTAATGTTCATACAGACAGCCCTCATACTGATAAAAAATAAAACAGGATAATTTCCTGAGATTTTTTTCATTAATGCGTAGAAATAAATTTCACCACTTTTGCCAAAAAAAAACCGCAGATGTTACATGGCTTTGCCATCAAGACAATAGAGGAAACTACATTGCAGGAAATGAAATAAGAGAAATACATTTAAATAAATGTATTAATAATTAATACTAAACTTCACTAACATATGCGAACTACCTAAATGCTTACTGAACGGTTAATAGATGCATCTGTACACATTTCGAAATATATCCCAAACCGAACAATTGTCTCTAATGCACATACGTGCTTTCTCCGAAGTGGAATTTCTTGTATCTCTCCTCTCTATGGCTTATCCTTTATTCTTGAATAGGCTCTTTTACCCCTTCCATAGCCGTTCACTCTCTCCTTACGCAGTTCATCTGACTAGTTGACCTACCACATAGTTCTAGACATTGAACTAGGCCTACTATCTTTATCTTACAATGCCAATTCCCACTTTTCTTCAGATTGGAGACTTCTTCGGCATAAGGAAAAGGGTGCTGCAGACTTTCACATGCTCACAAAGGATGGCTCACACTCTTTCTATCTCACCTTTCCAGACATGTGGCTTTTCCTTCCCAGACATGTGGCTTTTCCTTCCGGAGAACATAGGGGAAGAATGACCCTAAGAGTCAAAGTGACACTGAGCTTACATGCTTAGTGCTATCCATTGCTGGGGTCCAAACGCCTCTTCTATATGCTTAGGGGGTGCTTCTACATGCTGATGTTGCTCTGTCAAGCACGAGGTGAAGCTGCTCCAGTGATGAGTCACGAAAATATTAATTTTGGTAATGCTTCTTACACATTAAAAATCCTTAAAAGCTCCCAGCCAACCTGGAATCAAAGCTACACAAATTCACACAATTATGAATGATTGTTTTGTATGGCATAAACAAGACCTACCAGCCTTACAGGAAAACGGAAGTATATAAAAGGATAGCCAGGGGTGACTGGTGTTCATGGGCACAAGGGATGTTGCCATGACACCCACTGGGCAGAGGCAAGAACAGGGCAAAACGTACAGAGCAGCTGAACTCTAGTGAACTTTGCAGATGTCCTACTGTGAAAGTTCCAACGGGTGATTTCTTCATCCTGCAAGCACAAGCTACAGCAGTGACATCATCGGAGAAAAGGTACTAAATTAGAAAGCAAGTGATCTGGTTGCTTTTGGGGTGCATAAACAGTGGCCCTAGAGGATGTGGCAAAGCCCCATTCACTTCAATGGATGGGGGTGGGATAGGCAGATGGGGACAAGGAGGGAGTGGGTGGCAACAATTTGTTGACTGGGGCCAATTAACCCTTCTCTTCAAATACCGCTTTCCCCCTGGACACCTCACACAAGCGGTCCAGCTAGGGGACAGTATAGGTGCACAGTGAGCGCCCCCTTTGGAGTTGTGAGTCGCCGGCCCCCGTGGCACAGATAAGACCTCTCCTGTTTATTTCTATTTTTCTGTTTTTCTGTTTCCTTCTTCTGTTGTGTGTTTTACTCCTATTAGACTTATTAGAATATACTTCAGTAAGTTACTTGTGGTGCCTTGTCTGCCTGAGACAATATTTACCCTTTGTTGGGACCCATCACTATTTTTTCCTACTTGCCTTCATCTGCTACAACGCTATGTAGTTGATATATTGCCATTCCTTTTTATCATATTTTATTACTCTACCCATATATAGTGTGGGACAATAAGGGGACTCTCCCCCTCCTGGACACCTGAGGCTAGTTGCCTTCAGGTTTAGGGTAAGAATATGTTTCTCCCCGTGTTTAGTTTTGTTCCACACACGTGTGCAATGCATGTATTCTGCTTTCTATGTCACGTGTGTTTGCTTTGCTGTGGAGTGTTGTTTCACAATTCTGATGTGTGTTTTATTCCCCCCAGGCCTACATAAGGTATTTCCTAGGTTAAGGTAGACCACATACGTTCATTGCACCGTCTTCCACCTACTTTCTCATTGCATGGAGTGTGTTCTTGTTCCCTCATATTATATGAGACATAGGGATCCTAGGCCCTGACAAATGCCCGAGACCTTCCTTGGCTCAACAGAGAGGGCAGAAACATGTTGGCCATTGACTCTTAGATAGGCGACCCTGTGAGTCCTTGCTCTCACAGAGGTGTCCCCACTTTTGTTTTTAATCACACCAACACCCTCCACCATTAAAGTGTACTTTCACATAGGTAACTGTTTAGGTGTTTATAAGTATACCCCTAGGTTAGCTGGATCCCATACTTGTCCAGAACAGTGATAATTTACACACTCCCTCCTGTTCCTTTAACAGTGAGGTTGAGTCCTCCCAGGTGGCATTGTCCTACCTGGGTGGGGCTAGGTGGTCATATGATGAAGCATGACACTATATAGTGTGTGAGACCACGTAGTCCGTAAAGGAAACTTTCCTTCCCCCTCCTACACCTCCTAACCTCGACTCTCCACAGTACCCACCAGCATCAACTTACCTAATAGGGTCTAAGAACTACTAGGAAACTTTCCACAGCTTAGAAGGGGGCACAGGGTGGCTCCTCTCCTCGCAGTAACAAATGTTTAGTACTGCATTTGGTTTTACTTTGAAAAAACATTATGAAGCTGAGCATGACAGAGTGCTCCTTATATTGACTCTTGAGAGGCCCAAGAGAAGTAAGTTACCAGATGTGGACAACAATTGCACTAGTGGACTAAGGGGTAAGTATGCAGTTGAGCTTATGCATCAGATCCATCGTCACCCTCCCCCTCACTCCACCTCACTCACTCCCTGCTTTAGCAGCTACAGGTGGGGTGAGGTTCTTGATGGACTTCTTCATCCAGATTCATAGACAAAGGACCATAATTAACTTGGGATGGTGAGTGAGTGAAAGGAATGATGGGTTGGTGGATGGATGAATGGAAGAAATGGTAACTGGATAAATGCATGGATGAATGAGTGAAAAGATGGATGGGAGAATGGAAGAATGAAACGGAGAGAGAGTGTATGAGTGAAAGGGAGGATGGATGGATGGGATGAAAGGTGGAGTGGATGGATGGATGAGATGAAGGGTGGATAGTTGGGTGTAAGGATGGATGGCTGAGTGAAAGGTGGATAGATGGATAAGCCAAAGGGAGGATGATAGATGGATGGAGTGAAAGGATGGATAAATGGAGTGAAAAGGTGGATGGATGAGTGAAAGGATGGATGGACTATTGAAAGGATGGATGAATGAATAAAAGGGGGTGGATATGTGAAAGGATGGATGATTGAGTGGATGGATTGGTTTGATAGATGGGTGTTCCTGGACTAGTGGCGGCTCTCCTTTATGGGGTCCACTGCTACCCTATACCCTCCTACTTTTGTGGTCTAATTTTATTGTATATATGGTATAATAAAAATAAAATTCAGACCCACTTCAGGTCCAGCAGCAACCTGAGGCAGCTATTGACATAGTTTGATTGCTGACACAGGTGCATGAAGGTGCCTGCACCAGTTATCAGAGATAGTGTTCAGAGCTGGTGAAATTCCAACACTGTGAGCATATCTGTGCGACTATGTGCGTGGGTTAAAGTGAGAGAGAGTCAGTCAAGGAGTGAGTCAGAGTCAGTGAGAATGAGTGACAGTAAGGACGAGTATGTGTGCGAATGAATGTGAGTCAGGGAGAATGACAGTGAGTGTAACTAAGTGTTACTGTGTGTCACACACAGTAAAACTGTGTAATTCAGATTGAGTGAGAATAAGTGGGACTGAGTGAAACAGAGTGGGTCAGAGCAGAATGAGTGAGATTGCATGAATTAGTGAGACTGAGTTAGAATGAGTGAGTCAAAGAGAGACAGTAAACTTAGGGGGGTTATTTACAAGAGACCTGTGCCGCCAAAGCATCACTTTTTTAAACGATCCGGTGGCGCTGGCCTCTCAATCATATCTATGAGATGACGCAAAGCCACCCTGCGGGGCTTTGCATGGCTTCAAAGATATGAATTAAGGCAAGGCAGAACAAAGCATTGCATTTCCTTACTGTTCATCAAGGAGGTGTTTCCACGCAACACCCATGGATTGTGACGCTGCCCCAGATTTACAAAGTTACGTAAATCAGGGGTAGAGCCAAAGCTTCATGCCTCTCCAGAGAAGGCGTCATAAAGGGAAATGTTTTCATTTCTCCTTGTTTTTTCCTCTTGCTGTGGAGCAAGAAGGAAAATGCCTCCATAGATTGTTTTTGTGCAGGAAAGTGTTGCGTCCTGCACAAAAACAATCCTGCCAAAAATGCAAACACCCGTACACCATGGTGCAAGGGTGCCTGCATTGGCGCTAGGCACCAAATTGTGCACTGGGTGAAAGGACATAAATGCACTATTTTCCGTAGATATGATGCATTCTCGCCCTTTCGATTTGGCATAGGGCAGTGCAGCAAAAAGACTTGAGGTGCTGGCCTACACTAAATCTTTGTAAATGAGACACTTAGTGCAAGAAAGTATGAGAGAACCCTTCAAGAAGAAGCTCATAGGAATGTGAGCCAAGGATAGCGCACCACCACTTTTAAAGGTCACCGGCCGCCACCGAGGACAGCCTGGTAGTAAGTAACAGTTGATAACGTTAAGAAAGTAGTTCTCTAAATGGTGACATGCTCAGGGAAACACTGTTTATACCTCCATAAAACATCAGTAATGAAGCATCTCAAACTCTGTTTCCTTCCAGATCTCTGGTTCTGCAGCAGTCAGCCACCCTGACTTCCCAACTGAAAGTGGTGCTGGAATAGAAGTACTTTTCATTTTCTTTTGAAAGCACTGTAAGATTAAATTGTTCTGATGGATGGGGGTTATGTAGCGACACACTCTGTGACCACTGCCTGAAAAGCTTGTTGTAAAATACTTAGGGCCAGATGTAGGTAGAAACCAATTTGCGAGTTGCAAATTGCGAGTCCTTCCGACTCGCAATTTGCAACTCGCAAATTGGTATGCAGAAAGGTGTCTCAGACACCTTCTGCGACTCGCTATGGGGTTGCAAAGACCCACCTCATAAATATTTATGAGGTGGGTCACAGTTTGTGACCCCATAGCGAGTCTAGGCACTCACGGGGATTGTGGCCTGCTGGAAAAAGCAGACCACCATGTCCGTGACTGCTTTTAAATAAAGCAGTTTTTTTTTCTCTTTGCAGCCCGTTTTCCTTAAAGGAAAACGAGATGCAAATAGAAAAAAATACCGAAACCTTTTTGTTTCTGTGTTTTTTCAGAGC
Source organism: Pleurodeles waltl (assembly GCF_031143425.1). NCBI lineage: Eukaryota > Metazoa > Chordata > Amphibia > Caudata > Salamandridae > Pleurodeles > Pleurodeles waltl. The sequence goes on from NC_090449.1 coordinate 731,768,095, forward strand.
AGGCAGTGGTTCATAGGACCACTGCCTGCCATGAAAAAACATTATTGTGAGCATTCACAAAGGAGAAGGGGTCCAATGGGGACCCCTTCCTGGTTGCGAATGAGTTACCATCCACTTCAAGTGGATGGTAACTGCGGGTTGATTTGCGACCGCTTTCGCGGTCACAAATCAACCCTACATCGCGGTGCGACTCGCAAATAGGTAGGGAACGCCCCTTCCTATTTGCGAGTCTGAAACACATTTTGCGAGTCGGTACCGACTCGCAATATGTGTTTCAGCATCGCGTGAGGGCATTAGCGCCTCGCAAACTGCGTTTTTCGCTGTTTGCAAGGCGCTAATGCCTTCCTACATCTGGCCCCTAATTTCATGAATGGTGGTATTTCGAGGAGAGAGCCAGCATTTTAGAGTAAATTTGAGCCATACGAGAAGAACAGCTAGTTCGAACTGCTCTTGCCCCAGCTTTATGGATTATGATTGCCATCTTGAATAAAGTTTTCATTCTGTGGGAAGCCAGTTGAGAGATAGTTATATGGTCAGACTTTCTAGATTCAGAGAGTAAATCTGTTGCATAATTAAGGGGCGAGGTAAGAGTTAGGGAATAGCAATGACGGTCTTCGATTCATCAAATTTTAGGGGTAGCAGAAATGATATCACACACCCTTGAGCTTAATGACATCACAGAAAGTGGCATCATATTACCTTTGACTTTGACTCATCCCAGGAAGAGGTGTCACATAACCTTAACCCTGATGACATCCCAATCGTCCACATTGTTGTGATATTGTGATTCTTTTTTTTTTTGGTTCAGATGATCATTTCATAGCTTTCGATGAACATATATAACATTTTCTTAGATTCTTAAGTCTTTTTAGGTTTAAATCTGTTTTACTGAGTTTTCAAAAAGGCAAAGATACATAGCAAACCCCTCACCTACATCTGTAGGCCAATGAGGTAGAAGAAGAAATGTAGATTAACCAGAGGGAGGGAACTGAGATAGACGGCTGGGAGGGGGAGGAAAAAATAGAGGTGTCAAAGAGATATGGTAGGGGTTTACTCAACAACTCTTAGGGCCTGATTACAAGTTTGGCGGTCCATGGACTGTCATGGCGGTGGCCTGACACCCATTGGATTGCTGGTCCAACCACCATGTTACGATGCAAGAAGTTCCATAGATGAAAAAACGCTGCAGTCCCGCTGGCATCACAAGGCAGCGCAGACTGCTGCGGTGGCAAGATAGGCCAATGAGGCAGTTGGTGCCAGTGTTTCCGCCGGACAGATTATGTTGTTGACTTCCACCGATGTGACAGTGACAGTCCAACGACCATGTCCCAGCTGGCAGAAATGGAGATATTAAGGGAAGGAACTCACCTGCAGGCAGCAGCACATTTCATGTGTTGCCAGGGAGCTGATCATACACATCCTATCACTGCTCATAGATGAAGCAAACAATCCACGCCACCATGGACGCAACCAATGGTAACATCACACACCTACCTGTGTTCCGAAACTCAACAACAGATCAACACACCACTATCCAGCTCGTATGTGGGTTACGCTATGTGGACCAAGTACACTTTTAATTGTGTCCTGCGTCGTAGTTGTTCACAACGAATGCCCCGTACACAGGCACATGATGCCCCCTTTGGGCAGGCCACTGACACTGCACCACCACACTCCACAAAAATACATGTCTGCTCATCCCAGTTTCAGGGACAGTGAAGTGTACAGAACATTGTATCACAGAGCAGCAATACCACATCAACATCTCATAATTAAACTGACACCCTCACATTGCTCACATGACATGGGCTGTCGTGATATTGAAGACGCATATGTATAGATTTTTCATTTAACCCAAACACCTTCCAAGAAACATCCCTGTGATGGATCCACACATATCACCCACACTGCAATACCATGGAAGTTCCATGGGACGCACAATAAGTTGTGAGGATAATATTCAAAGCTCACAATTAAACAATACCTGCACAATAGGGATGGGGGCATCAGGAGGCCTCCAGGAAGGATGCTGCCTTGGGACACATTTCACTTTGCACATGCCCCTAAAAGACCATTTGCACAGGAGTTGGTTCCTCATGTATCTCAGGGACAAGCAATAGTACAGCCAAGTGACATGCCAATCTGCCAAATGTCTAAGTGCAAGGAAAGAAAACATAAACAACAGCAACAGCATGGGTCACACATGTACATTAAGTAGTTGAAAGGTGCACACATGAAAATAGAGATATGGTGAGTCAAATGTAAAGTAGCACACGGAATACCCTCTATGTGGGAACAAACAAAACTCTAGCTTGCACACATGAGACGAATGCCATCTCAACATCAAGGGGACAAATTTAACACCATACATATTGACATTGGCCAAGCCAAGATGAAATACTTACCATATCAAACAAAACACAATACAATGACAACCCAATTGGATTACCAACCACATATCCATCCAGTGAACATCTACCCTTGTCACCAGCACTGCCCAAAAACTCAGATCTCACCAACCACAGCAAATGGATCAGCAATCAGGGTGAAACACACACAACTGTAGGCATACTACACAAATTACTCAGGGGTAACAAAAAGGTAGAAAAGTAATGGAAAGATAAATGTGTACCCAAAAAACAGCCTTGGGATTATTATAATAAAAAAGATGAATTTCAAAGGCCTTTGGTCAGGCCATAGCTAAGTCCATGCACAGTACAGTGCACCAACTTGACTCTTATCACTGCCAGAGAACCTCCACAGCAAGGGGCATCAAGTGGGCATGTAGACACCTAAGGAATCATTCATGGGTGGGGTGGGGTTGGATTAGGGATGGGTGGGCTTGGGTATGGGAGGGGTGGTCTTCACCTTAGGAGGATGGACTTCTTCTTAGGAGGCAGTAGTCTTCTCTTTTCGAGGGTTGGGCTTCCTTGGGGTGGGATTGGTATGGGTGCTTGCAGAGGGAAGGTGTGACGGGGAGGACTTGGATGTAGAAAGGATGGGTTGGGATGTGGGTGGGGTTCTTTTAGTTTTAAAAGGGGATCACAGGATCAAGGGCAAAAAGGAAACTTTTGTTGGGAAAACAGGTATGGTCTGCAGAAGAAATTAGGGGTTGGGAGGTTAAGGGAGTGCTTGTCTTGCCTGTGGGTGTTGATCTTGCTGGTGTGTGTGTGTCTAAGGTATGCTTGGGTTTAGGTGGTGTCTGTTGCATGTGTGAGTGTGTGCATTTGTATTTCTGGGGGGGCTGTGAGGTGGAGGTGCTGGGTAATGTGGGAGCGGTGGCTGTGTGTGTGGGTGCTGAGGTGTTGTCTGGGGATATGGTGGATGTGGTGGCTGTGTTTTTGGGTATGGGGTGGTATCTGGGGTATGGTGGAAGGGTGACTGTGTTTATGGGTGTTGAGGTGGTTTCTGGGGGTATGGTGTATGTGTTGGCTCCATCTGTGGGTGTTGAGGTGGTATCTGGGGGTATGGTGTCTGTGGTGTGTGGGTCAGTGGGTGTTGAGGTGGAGTCTGGGGGCATGTTGGGTGTGGTGAATAGCAAGAGAGTTATTCCTGACTGTTTCCTTACATTTTTTCATTTGTTCTTTTATCTGCTTAAGCGTTTTTTCTTTTTGGAAGTATCACCATGTGCGATAGTTCTTAATGTTTTGGTGTTCATTGTATTTTCAGGTGAGGCTAATACAGTTTTCCCTCGCGGTTGAATTTCATTCTTTCAACGTATTGATTTTTTTCTCTGAAAAGTACATGTGGGACACCAGCAATAACAAAGGGAATGTACTGAGGCTTAGGTGAGATATCGTTTTTTTGTGACAATGTTGTCAGTCTTTGCAAGCAGGAGGCAGAGAATATACATAACTCTTCTTGGTCCTATATCTTTTTTATTGTATATAGTTCAAGTCCTCTCATCATCAGACATCCCAATTAATATTTGCTATATCAATTATGGAGCTTCAACATTTTTCCAAGTAAGAAATTTTGATCTTTGCCCTGGGATTTCCATCTGTCTGTATGCATGTTCACCCAGAAATACATTTTTTGGGCTGAGGTAGCCGCTTTGGGACACCATACATTTATTTTTATTTTTTTGCACCTTTGGCCTTTTTCAACACTGTTGTAAATATATGCAACCACGTAGTTGGTTTCTTGATTACCATGACTTTGCACTTGCATGCTTATTGTGGAAGTATCAGATACTGCTGGCATTTGCACTTTAAAGTCTTGAGTTTTGAGTGCAATCCTTTGGTGATAATTGCTCATCATGGTAACAGCAGATAATAAGACTTCAATATGTGGACTTGCTGGGAGAATTTTTTGGTTCTTTTCTTTCATTAATTTAATTTCAGTTCATTCATTCTTTTCTGCTTCTTCTTTCATTTCTGATTTTTATTTTTTTCTCTTGTTGTTGTTGTCTTTTCTATGTTTGTTTTTGGTCCTGTGTGTTATAGCCAACACATATTAGTTTTTGTCCATTCTAATTACAATATCTTACCTGCTATAGGCATTCGAATTGAGAATTATCATAGTCCCCCCTTGGGATCATTATTGATACCTCAATAAACTGTGTGCCCTGATGAAGGTGGGTGTCCTTTGTAGGTCACTCGTCACCAAAACGTACGTCGGCACTTGCACACCGGAACCAAGATTTTGGATCGGATTTATGTTCCATCACAGCCATAAAGGAGACTGACTTAAGAGACAATATATCAATACAAAAAATAAAAATTGTTTTCTATTTCTATATATGAGTTGTAATCTGTATCTTTGATTAAACATTGTGAGGAGGAGATTGTTGTTCCTCCCTCTTTTTTGACCTTTTCTTCGACCTTTCTTGGTGCTAGGTGTATTCTAGTTTGTTTTTAGAGTGTGATTGAGCTTGGTGATTGTGATTATTTATTGCTTTAATACAGGGGTGGGTTTCTGACCATGTTTTCTTTGTAAGTTTCATTATTTTTCTATCATGTGATTAGATAAAATGTATATATTTAATGTATTGATTAATAAAATGTATTAATTGCCTATTTGCTGTACATGTACAGTTTGGTTTGGCTTTTTTTGGTTATCTTTGCAGCTAGCTCCGTAGTCAGAGCTTTACAGAGATTCTGGGATTTCGGAACCCTTAGCATGAAGTTGTTTTTTTTTTATTTTACTTGGGTGTGGTGAATGTGTCAGTGGGTGTTGGGGTGGTGTCTGTGGGTATGGTGTTTGTGGTCAGTGGGTCGGTGGGGGTGGGGATACTGTCTGTGGGAATGGTGGTTGTTGTGGTGTGTGTGACTTTTGAGTGCTTGCATGGCAGTATTTCTTGTGGTGCTTGTGTTTGTGTGTGCTGCTTGTGTGTGTTGAGGTGGGTGTACGTGGATGTGCCTGTGTGCTTGGGACAGGTACGGGAATAGGGAATTTGGATAGATAAGAGGTAGGCGGTGGAGGTAGGATTGTGAGGGCTGGATGGCTGCTGTCAGTGAGGAGGCCAGAGCCTGAAAATATCTTGGTAGGCCAGATATGGCACAATGAATGCCTTCCTGGTAAGCAACTGGGGGTGGTGGAAAAGGCTGGAACAGGAGCAGGTCCTGAAGGGTCTGCCACCAATAGGAAGTGGCCACTGAAGGAGAATCTGAAGATCATGACATCGATCCTGTGTCCTCTGTGGGATCCCCCTCACTTTCCGGACCACTGGGTCCCTCCTTGTCAGGTGTCTCATGACTGAGGTACCATGGCCAGCTGCTTCCCCACTTGGTTCTGCCCTGTCTCCTTCGCTTGCCTGGGATGATGCTGAAATTACAAAGACAAATATGGTCACTACATGTTCCTGATCACACTTGAACCGCTGTAATTATCAGATATTACCATGGTGTACGGTAGTCCCCAGCCACAAGTTCCATCGAATGGGCTCTAACATTTGCAACACCATATGTATGCATGCTACATGAACTGTCAAAAGTTGACCACGGGAAATTCAGAATCATAGGCAACTCCAACTGCATGGGTGAAATTGTGCAATCACAGTACTGATTTAACAAGTAGGAGACCTTATAACCTTCAATTGTTTGCCTCATGTAGCATCCCTCAGTTACCTGTTGTCACACAATAGTAGGGCAATGTCAAGTTCATTTCCACAGATCCCACACAGGGTCATTCATCCAGCTAATCTTCATATACCCAGTGCCACATAATGAAGAAATGATGGCAAAATATTCCAGCCATGTTGTGGACAGAAGTACAGTAGATGGAAGAAGATGACATGGAAACACGCATGTTATACTGAAAAAAATGAACAATGGTCAATTCACTATATGTACATTGTCTAAATGGACTTATGGAGGTTGTACTAATGTTGCTCAGATAAATAACAGATGTTGCACAGAAATGTACACTGGAGACAAGCTAGGGTAAAATGTCAGGGAGATGTGTCTACAAAATCCACATGACAAAGAATCAGCTAGCCCCAGGGAAATCACCTCTCTTGATTAGTACTCCTGACAATACCATAGTCTGATTGCATTAGTAGAAGCCAATAGTCCTTTACATTTTGTAGAAGCCCATGGATTCTCAAATACTTGTAGAAGGCCCTTAACATGTTGGTCAATAGGAAGACATATCACTGTCTCTTTTTGTCATGCAAACACAAATTTTCTTGGATGAATGGTTGTACACAACCACATATGATCGGCACATTACATCAAGTCACTCCCTGATGCATGTAAACACTTAGGTAACAAACCTTTTCCATTTAACATGTGCTAAGCACTTCTGATTCTACATCAATGGCATGGAAATGCACATTATGTGTAAAAACTGTAGTCCTACCTGTCTTGTCATTCATTGCTACTGCAGTTGTACATGCCACATTACATGGAGGGTGAGGGTATGTGTGAGCCACCAATCATTGGTGACACACTTCTGTCTGTGGCACCACATGAACTGTAGCCCCATAACAAATGTCCAATTCCAAACATTGGTCGGCATGCATACATATGTAAGGGTACCAGACATCATCCCATTTAGTCAGGTAGACTATGCAAGAAACAGCAGTGAAAATGATATGGCAAAAGTGATAGGTACACATGCTAAAATTTAGGCATAAGGAATGATGGCAACAGTGATGTCACCAAAATCATGTCACTGGACATTCACTACATGCCAAAGTAAAGTATTGATCTGTGACTGCACCCAAAGAGCAATGTATGCTCTGCTACATGTATGATGGCCACATTCACATGACATACAGTAGTGAGGCACCAGCACTCTTAACACACTGAAGACAAGTGGCCTGTGGGGGACAGATGCCAATATACTCTCTTGAGCAGACACATGGCCGAGGACAGTGATCTATCACTTCATGTTGTTTGGGCTACCAAAGGGCTAATAGTGGGATTATGCAATAATAATCAGAACCTGAACTTGGTTTTACATTTGAACTTGTTTCACATAACACTACAGCACCTGATCCTATTTGTTTTAGCTTCTATGCCACACATTAGCTAAAATAACCTCATTCGTTGAACTGGTTTCACAAATAAGTCGCTAAGTGGTTACGTTGTAGTTTCAAGGTAAACGGATGCCTCATAATGGGAAAAACCAACATTAAAACTGGTGCAGAGTTAATCAGGCCGGAATGACTAGTCTGCCACTGTTTTCAGGAAGACTCATCACAATGCAGTACACACAGCCTCTCTGCCATATGTATTCAGTGTGACTCATTGCACCTAATCTGCCATGTATTTTCAGGATGACTCATTGCAATGCAGTAAACACAGTTTCCTTTCAATGTGTATTAAGGATAACTCATTGCAATGCAGTAGGCAGAGTCTATTTAAACCCGCCCCTGCCACGAACCTTTGCTTCGCGTCACGATTCCTGAGCCCGGCTCAGCCTCTTCGGACCCCCGAGACCCCAGGCCACAGGACTTCAGAACGTTTAGTCACAGCGTATTAAGAATCGGATACTCTGCTTCGAACCTTAAACAGTAGAGTACCTGTAAAGAAAGAAAGAGACAAGATTAACAGGTAAAAAGGAGCCGCAGTGCTACGTAGCTTATACCGACAAGGAAAGAATTACTCCACACTAATTTTTTGTTTTTTTTGTTTAAACTGTATTTGTGCAAGAATAAATGCAAGACACAAGGATATTCAAAGACAGGGACTTATCTTCAAATTCTGGTTGTTTCTTCATGTAAAGATTGAAAGACATTGTATAGCTCAGAAGTGAAGTAATTTTCTAGCGCACCGAGCGCTAAAACCAGGGAATTGCTCTTGTGGGAAGCTCTCCACTTACATGGCACGCAGTGTAATTCTCCATGGCACACCATTTTCCGGTGACCTTTCTCACAATTTCCCATAAGAAGACCTTTGCCCATACACAGGTACAATTTAAGACATCATAAGGATCAGATGGGGTGTAGAATTAGGCAAGGGACAGTGGGAGGGAAATCTATTTCCTTAAGGTAGGGCCCTACTAATTCACACTCTTGTTATTTCCCAAGGTCAACAATTGAACAAAAATGGAAAGAACATTTTTCTGGGAGGCCTCCCTCCTGAAGCCTTACCTATTACCCCAGACATATCAGCTTCCCAGCCGGTAGGTAGGGAGTTAGGAGATGGGTCCCTATCATCCCCGCAACATAATGAACAACTCTTCTTCAGGCAAGAGTGTACCTCGGAACTTGTACAGATTGTTTCGTAGATCACTAGGCTAATAGGCAAGGCATATCAGCATGCACCAACTTCCATACCTACACAAATAATTACTCAACTTGTGTGTCACACACGGCTCATCTCCAATCTTCAGGGGGAGATGGTAGAACCTAACACATCAACTTGGCAATGTAACAGGCAGGAATATGTCCTGGACTCACCCCCTTGAAGCTGCTGTGCACCGCTCAAATGCCTATAAAGCTTGAGGTAGGCCACAGCTAGAATGCAGGCCATTAGGGGGTCAGGCTCGGATGTGCACCCCTCCCATGTTGGGAGGAAAGCCCCAGCTGGACCTCTGCGATCTTCCGGGCCCAGCATCTCAGGTCCTCCCACTTCTTCCAACAGTGGGTGCTCCGCCAGCTTTGGACTTCCAGGGTCTGCACCTTCTGGGCAATGGCTCTCCAAATCCCCTTCTTCTGCTAGGCATTGACCTGTATGGATGCAAGAGAAAAACCACAAGGTTACAAATACAATTTTGTGGCCAAATGGTTATATCACACACATTTCAGAAAGAGCAAGCACAAAAATGTGCAATTGTCAACACACCATAAGTGTAAAGCACACTTGCGGACAAGTACAGCAACATGACTATACACTTTTGGAATCATCTGCAGAATAACCCACTACCCTGCTCATGGCCTATACTGACTGAGCAAGCCTACTGACGAGGTAGCCCAGGCTCAAACAACATGTGATGTGAGCCACAGTGAAACGCAACACACCATTGTGGCCTTCTGATGGATAAACTCCTTTGGCCTGACTGGACAGTCATGTTTACATTCTGCAACGTTGACTGCATACAGTCCCCGTAGACAACTACCATAGTACAGACTCCACCCTAAGACTTGAGTGACAACAAAAAGGCTGCCATGGTGGGCATGGAAAGTCTCTTCCCTGTGCATGTGTAGACATGTAGCTTACCTAATGTAGATTCATGCCACTTCAGGGTGGGTTTGTGTGGTATGTACTTGTAGAACAAAACACACTTTTGACCATATGTGGCAAACCTACAGAGGTGGCATCCAATATTCAAAAGTATGTTTAGTCGCATTGTTTGTATGTAACCAAGCTACTGAGTCACACGTCATGCCCTTCCTGAAATCTACCAACTATCTGCACTGTAGGTTAGTCACTTGCACAATACGCCTGTACTGGACAAATAGGACTTATGTAAAGGTGACAACAGAGCTGTGGGAGTAAGGCACCTGTCATAAGTCAATGACACACATTGACAATTATGCAAAATGTAATGTACTAGGTCAGGGATTTACCTCAGTACCCATTCCTAATCTAGTCAATGGACAAAGGCCTTCAGGCCAAGTCTTGCCACTGGAGCCTCATTCAGGACACATGCCAGGATCTGCAAGTCTAAAGAGAGGGAGCACTGTGCCACAGTTGCATAGCCACAGTAATTCTACCCCAGCCTGGACTATGCCCCATACTGGGAGATACATTTGACAGGCCTTGGTCCCTGCAGACTGAGCATACAAACCCTACATGACACTCACATTTCTATCACGTCCATGCATGACAGCATATCATGTGGCCATCATCAATGTGGATTGTGTGGCACTCTGAAGGGCACAGTGAGTTGTTATGTTTCTCACACAACAGTTTGGCAAGGCCAGATGTTGGCTGACTGATCTGTGGCATTATACACATTGTTTACAAGATCCTCAATTGATTCAAACAGTATACACAGCTCATACCGTTTACTGTCATGCACATTTATGTTGGTTGACATTTTCAACCATCATATTCAAATATGTGTCAATGTCTGACTGTAAAGTCTCTTTGCCTGGATATATGAATGCAAAACAAGGATGATCTAGACCTTAACACACATCACACAACACAATGTTAATGTGCAATACATATAGTACTCCTCTCCACTACCTGTACCATGTACATCTCATTTATGCCACAAGAAATGTGACAACAGGCACACAAAAAGTGTAACCGACACACAGACACACATTGTAGCCTGTGGTGAGGAAAAGAATGGTGTTGAACAGAGTCAAATATGCCTATGAGGTTCTTACCTGCTGTGGTGAGCCATACAGGGGAAGGACCTCTTCCATGAGCTTCTCTAGCAAATCTGGAGAGAAGGCAGGGGCCCCTTCACTTGCTTGGTGTGGCATAATTGCTCGAAGAGGTGGCACACAGCAGTTGAAGTTGTGGAGGTGTTGATGGCAGCAGTGTCAGTTTCAAGTGAGTAGATTTGCATAACGCGGCATATACGTACACCACGTAGACGGTCATCACCACTGACAGGTGCAGCCATTGGCCCGCGACTGTCACAGGTAACAATGTTAGCCTATTGCTGTGTCTGCCGAGGTCAAAACTTCACACCGCACAGGCATCTTCCACCAGTGGGCGTGGGTGGTTTCTAATATCCAGTGAAGTAGGTCAGGCATCCGCCATTTTGGTGGTTGGAAATGCAGTTTTGGGCCCTAATAAATGCATCACAACACAAATATATTTGTATGATCATCACTTACATCCTAAGGCAGTCTTGTTATATTGTTAAACAAACAGTCTAGTGTGTTTCTGGCAACAGATGACACAAAACACTGGTTCCTGGTTTACCACCAATGACGGTGTTTTTGCCAGTCAGAGCGGATAGTTGGGTGATGCCCAAATCCATGTTGTTGACACATGTGTACACAGCCATGGTAGTCACGTTTGGTCCTTGAGTAGTAGACAGCTTTGATGTGTAATAGGTGTAAAGTTATTCCAGTCATTCCTGCTTTGTCACATGGACTTTTCTCCTATACATCATGTATGTCAGTGTGTACACATTGACTAATGCTCCAACTAATTTGATGTCACAAATAGGTACCCTGGAAGAGGGAGGAGGTGACAAGCTCCAGTTTACCATCCATTGGCAGACCTTCAAACCATGGAAGAAAGTCACATCATCAAACAGTTCCGTCTGAAACTACAAACTATTGTGGAATTATGTAATCAGTTGGAACCAGATTTAATGCCTGAAAATACTAATCCACCATGCATACCACACACTGTGTGGCTCATAGCAGTATTACACTTCCTGGCCACAAGGTAATTCCAATATACAGTGGCCTTATCGGGTGGTATGGCCAACCTATGTTCAGTAGTGTGTTAAGAGATGTGCTATCAGCAATGATGAAACACATTGACAACTATATCAGGTTCCCCAGACATGAGGATTTAGCCAATGTGAAGGCTGACTTCTATGGTTTTGGTCACTTCCCACATCTTGTGGGTGCCATTAATGGCATACATATTGCATTGGTGTCACCGTAGGCCAGTGAACAAGTCTTTTGAAATATGAAGAACTTCCATTCTATCAATATGCAAGTTGTCTACATCTCAAACGTTTCTGCCCAGTTCCCTCATTCAGCCCATGATTCCTTTGTAATGCGGAACAGCACCATACCACAGCTGATGTCACAGCTTCAATCAGAGAGAGACTGTCTGGTTGGTAAGTCACATCTGTCCTGATTCCTTGTGCGCAGTGTCCGGTACTACATTCATGAAGTGAGTGACTAATTGTGGCACCCATGTCTCATTCCAAGACAAGAGACTCAGCATACCCAAACTGTCCTTGGTTGAGGAATCCAACTACACCACGGGAAGTCCGCTTCAATGAGGCCCATGGAAGAACACAGCAGGCAGTGGAACAGGCTTTTGGGCTCCTGAAGGCCAAATTTTGCTGTCTGGACAAGACTGGGGGAGCCCTCCTCAATCAATTAATCAGTATTTGCACCCGTGAGGGTCTCAAGGCACTGAGGGAGGAGGGAATGGGCCTCATCCGAAGAGCCACGTCTTGAGGCTCTTCCTGAAGATGGTGAGTGACAGGCTTTGTCTGAGGTGCAGGGGGAGGTTGTTCCAGTTCTTCGCTGCAGTGTAGGTAAAATATCGTCCTCTGGCGATAGTTTTGCAGATGCGAGGGATGGTGGCCAGGGCTCTCTGGGCAGAGCGGAGGGATCTAGCGGGGTGTGGAAGGAGACGCAGAAGATCAGGTAGGCTGGTCCTGCATTGTGTATGGCCTTGTATGTGTGGGTGAGAAGCTTGAAGGTGATTCGCTTCTCGACCGGTATCCAGTGGAGTGTCCTCAGGTCTTGGGAGATGTGTTCTTGGCTGAGGTGGAGTTTCCAAAGATGATGAGCTCCGTCTTGTCGGAGTTGAGCTTGAGGCAGTTTTCTCTCATCCACGTGGCGATGGCTTCCATTCCTGCGCGAAAGTTCCTTTTGCCCATGACCGGGTCTTCGTGAGGGAAATTATGAGTTGTGTGTCATCAGCATATGGCACGGTGTTCATACCGTAGCTTTTGGCGATGGCAGCAAAAGGGGCCATGTATACGTTGAACAGTGTGGGACTCAGTGAGGCTCTTCGGGGGACTTTGCAGTTGATTCCTGTGGGTCTGGAGGTGTAGGACAGGAGTCTGACCCTCTGCGTCCTTCCAGAGAGGAGGGAGTGGATCCATTCCAGCGCACTTCCACAGATTCCTGTGTGGTTGGTCTGGTGCGCAGAGTTCTGTGAGGGACCGTGTCAAAAGCTGCTGAGAGGTCGAGGAGTATGAGTGCTGCGATGTGGCTGCGGTCTAGGAGTAATCAGATGTCATCGGTGGCTGCGAGGAGTGCCTTTTCCGCGCTGTGATTTCTGCGGAAGCCGGACTGAGATCTGTCCAGAGAGTTGTTGGCCTCGATGAAATTCTGTAGTTGTATGATGATTGCTTTCTCTAGTACTTTGGCGGGTAGGGTAGATGGGCCAGAAATTCATTAGTTCTGATGGGTCGTCTGAAAAGGCGTATTTCAGCATGTTTAAAGTCCTCAGGGAAGGTGCCCGTGCTGATGAAGGACTTAATTGTGTTACGAAGCTTGGGGCGATGGATGCACTGGCTCTGATGTATATGTGGTGCGAGCAGGGGCCCGAGGGGACTCCGGAGTGGGTGTTGTTCATGATGTTGACTGTTTCCTTTGTGGTGAGCGTGGACGAGTCGTGGATGGTCTGGGTGGGTTCTGAGGGGGTGGGTTGGTCGCAGGTTCCGGTGCCAGGTGACAGAAAGCTATTGTAGATTTCCTGGATCTTGTTGTGGAAAAAGGAGGCGAGTTTGTCGCAGAGGTCCTGTGACAGGGCATGTGGTGGTTTCAGAGTGGGGAATCTGTGAACTCGTTGATGAAAGAGAAGAGTTCCTTTGAGTTGTGTGCAGAGGAGTTGATGTGCTCCCGGAGTGTGTCCTTCCTTGCGTTCTTGATTTTTCGTGGGTGGGCAGTGGTTGCGGCTCTAAATGAGGAGAGGTCTTCGCTGGCTTGGCTGTTCCTCCATTTTTTCTCCAAACCTCTGCCGGTACGCTTTGATTCTTGGTGTTCGGTGACAAACCAGCTGGCCTTCTTAGGTACACCACTCACCTGGGAAGGTGTGTCAGATCACTGTGGCATGCTGCATGCTATATAATATTGCCCTGCTGGGAAATATCCTTTACATCTCAGAGGAGGGGGAGCCTGAGTCGCCACCAGGCGGGAATCTGGGAACGCCAAATGTAGATGATAGTGGTGAGGCGGAAGGAGCTGACTTGTGACAAGATCTCATTGGCAGTTTCTTCTCCTGAGTGTAAGTATGTCATGGGATGTCATGACTTTGACTGTACAATGAACTGTAGTTGCAATAATGTGTGGAGTATCTTTTTAGTAATAGTTAGGGAGCTGAAGCTCATGCAAAATATGCAAAAGGGTGTTTGATGAGCTTCTGACACATTCACATTTTACTGATATTGCTTTGTTTGTGACTGATTTTTCTGAATGAGTTTGCTGTAAAGACGTTTGCTATCTGAGTTGTGTCATATATATGCTTCATAACTTCACTTATTGATTTGTTCTTTGTCCAGTTACCTTCACCACAAGATCTTCATTTGGGTATTTCACAGTTGTGACATTGGCAGGTACATCGCGCTGTTGGCACATACGAAGTGGACATGCATTTCTTTTGGGAATGTGCATGACCGACTTGGAGTGTATATGACCTATGTCAAGACAGCTTGCACAGTGATAGGATGGAAGTGCAGAAGACTCCGTTGGACTTGTTCATCGTTGTGTAGTGGCCACAATGCATCATGTGTGCCATCATGTGGTGACTGAAAATGTTGTGGTAGGACAATTTCATGTCAGTCCCTCTTCAAACTGGCTTAACAGTCTTTGGTATGAACTGTGTGTTGCTGTTGATGTGTTTGATCACTGTTGGCCAAAGTGCCTGTGGCCCATCACTGATAATTCATTATGTATGCAGAAGCACTGGATTACAATGGCCCTCTGATCATGAACTACTGTACTGCCATCTTTCTGGGTGTTGCATCCCATGATGTGGGCTTCCTTTTGGGAGCTAGGGGATCTGGCTCCAGCTGATGACATCAACCATATTCAATGTTTGTCTATGTAACAGGACACTGCCTGAAATGTCTATTCTTACAATGTTCTGGGTGTCTGTGCCAGTATATTTTGTGGCCTACACAGCCAGATATGTTCATGTATCACTTTCAATGTTACTGACATCCTATAGGCTGAACAATGTAACAAGATCTCTTCTGCAACAAGACACTTGTATTTATGTGTTGTGTGAATGGTGGTAATCCTGAGCTGGACACTGTGTCCGTGCAACAAATCTCTGCTTACACAAGTAGCTTGTATCTTCATTGCATGGCTCACACGGTCTTACAAATTTGCATAGCTAAATGTGAAATTAAAGACAGCAGACAATGAGTTTGTGACAGGTGTATTTATTTCAGTGCTTATACATAAAATTAAAATTGGGACATAAATGAAAATAAATGTGCAGTGAAGGGGTCAGTCATGATGGATGAAATCACTGGAGTAGATACCACACATTTGGAAGTCCAAAGCCTGGAGTACTCCTCCCATTGGAAAATGGAATGTGGTTCAGGGTCAGTCCACAGAGTAAATATGTGCTACACAAAGGAGGACATTAAGAATTAGGTCATTTGCTGTCAGTGTTGGGTGTCTTGCCATCCGCACCTCCTAGTTTTTTTTCTGGACATCCCTCCTTGTGAGAGGGTGGATCAGCTGGTGCAGAGGTGTCTGAGAGTGGTTGTGCCTCAGACAGGGCCTGCTTTCCTGTGGCTGCCGCAAATGTGCTTGACCATGATGGAGTTGCCACACTGGAAGGGGTAGATGGTGGGGTGAAAGCCCTTCTCAGGGTGGTGTTGAATTCCCTCAGCACCTCTGTTAGGCTGCTCATGTTGTCGTTATGGGCATCCATTTTTCCTGTCATGACCTTCCACAGCTGCTTCATTTCCCAGGGTTCAGTCAACACCTGGCACATCACACCTTGGGACTCCTGATAGACTCCAAGAACATGGCTAATGGTGTCCTGGCCGACAGAAGCCCCAGTGGCCTCACTACGCTTGCCCACAGCATCCCTCTCACACACCCTACCCCCGAAAGCCTGTGCCCTTGGCAGAGTGTACCCTCTTCAACTTGTTCCTAGACCCTCAGTGTCAGGAATGTCAAGTTGCACCTCAGGATTCAGGACTGGGGGGCAGAAGATGGTGGAAACTGTGCTAGGTACACTGGTTGGGGGGCTGCATCATTGCCTGGGATATTGATGCAACAGGGCTGGAAGGTGACATGGTGGCCACAGTGAGACTCACTGTTGCCATCTGACCAGGTTGCCCGGATGGGCCTTAACCATCCTCCATGTCCACAAGTCCAGAAGTGTCATCGTCACTAAGGGCTTCATCCGGGGGGAGTGTGTTCGGTGCCCTCGTGTGCCCATTGGCAGCCCAATTTGTTGATGAAGGAAGTACATTGTTACTGGTTGAAGTGTGACATCTACCTCTGAACGTTTTGTGTTGCAGTAAACAGAGACATTGGACATTCTTAAGTTGTAGGTTAGCCTATTGTGCTAGCCTTGGTATTGGAGTATTTGACATGACATGTGTGAACCTTGCCTGAACTATTAGACTCAAGCAGCTCATGAGAAGTGCAGGTCAGTTGCACTTTGGATGATGGGATGAAAATTACGTCTTACCAACAGTGAAACCAACACAGTGGAGATGCAAGACATGCCTTTGACCATTTGGAGGCCTAGTTGAGTGAGATACAGTCAAACACAGAACGTTGTTGTGTTTGTAATTGCAGTCATCATGTTTGTAGTGCTGTGTCAATGTGTGTGCTGCAGCTACCAATATTGTGATGCAGCTTGAGGCCTCAGGACTACTTGATGTACACACATGGCAAGGTGTCATTCCTGTCCTCAATAGTTTAATCTTGGGATAACAGGTCAAGATAGAGCTAGGTAGACAGACATATCTCTGAGTTAGCATGATCTGTATATTGCTCACTCACAGGTGAGTACACTTCAATTGAGAGGTAGCAAAAGGGGTTTATGGGCAAATGAACACTGGACTGGTGGATGGAATTACAGACACAGGGACTCCTGGGAGTTGCAGTCAGGTCACTCCCTTTACTACCCACATGTGGGAAATGGTATCCTCCCAGGTGAGTACACTTCAATTGAGGGTTAACAAACCGGGGTATATGGGCAAGTGAACAACAGGCTGGTGGTTGGAGTTACTGAAACAGGGACTCCTGGGAATTGCAGTCAGG
Source organism: Pleurodeles waltl (assembly GCF_031143425.1). Classification (NCBI taxonomy): domain Eukaryota; kingdom Metazoa; phylum Chordata; class Amphibia; order Caudata; family Salamandridae; genus Pleurodeles; species Pleurodeles waltl. Next base: position 731,785,388 of record NC_090449.1, read on the forward strand.
TGACTCCCTCTAGTTCACACACTAGGCAATTATGGGGTATTATATTTCTGTAGAAAGACTGCATCTAGGTTTGAGCATACATTTACATGTTTAGCCATACCATAAGTCCTAGAATTATTTTTTGATATCGGAAGACTTACAGGCACCATTTCGACGTATTGCATGTTATGGGCCCTAGTAGCTGTGATGTTAGGCCAACAATACACACTGACAGTGTTACATCTCAGATTCTCTGGGTATTGAATGTTGGTGAAGTACATGAACAACACAGTGACAAAAGCTGAGCTGTGAGCATGCAGGACATTGCAGGTTTTCAACCGTTTTTGTGTTGTAACTTACTAGACTCCACTCCCCCAGATATTCCTGTCAAGCTCTCAGGATACAGGATGGCCAAAAACCTCTCCTACCAGGTAAAGAGTGTTAATGGGGCAGTGGGAGCACTACCGCCAGCATTGTTGGCCCTCAGCTGCTGCCTGGAGACCACAGAATGCACCTTGGCCCTCCAGTCATTCCACCTCTTCCTAATGTCCTCCTTTGTGTGCAGGGTGGTTCGTACAGCATTCTCTCTGTTGACAATCCTTTGTCACATTTCCATTTTCCTACTGGGAGGAGTGTGCTGGACTTGGGCTCTAAACAAACTGTGGCTATACCCCTAAGATTTCATGAACAATGACTCTCATCTTCACAAAAAGGTTTTTTGGGATGTGACAAGGTGGACAACTAAAGTGGATGAATGGGACTTAATTAATAGGGGAATTGCCATAGGGAATGAATAGATAAAAGTGTGTGCCGGGTGTTAAGTGGGATGGTGAAAAAAGAGTTGCCTAATAAATGGAAAATTATAACAAATGGTGGTTGGTGTTCTTTGTTGTCCAGTGGGGATTGCAAGGGTGTGTTTTATAGTATAATTTGCAGATGTGTCCACTGGGCAAATGTGTGTCAGCTGTGGTGTTTTTGAATTCACCCAATAGGCACTTGTCTGTTGCATTGTTGAGCATGCACAGCAGCGGGCGGCCACCAATTGCTTTCTGCCGCAAGGGGACCACTGTGGCAGCTCTGTGTATGTTATAGGCTTTGCAGTTGGCCGTGGCATTGACGGCGATGGAGGTCGGACTGCTAAGATAGCAGACTGCCCCATCACTGGCTGGCTGCCTTTTTGCTTGTTGGGCAGTGGTTCTGCCTGAATGAGTCATAATACAGTGTGCTAGGGACCGCCGGCGCAGCGGTCTTCATAGGACCGCCAACTTGAAGGTCTGGCTGTCCAACCGCCAAACTTGTAATTAGGCCCTTAGTGTTATTAAATGCAATGTGTCTAAGCCATGGGTTAGAAAGCACAGTTTGAGACGTCAACATCACTCCTCAGCCAAAGCCATGTTCCATTTGTGACAGGCGGAGTTCTTTGTAGGTAAGCTGGACAGGAAATGTATCTGAACTTCTGCGACAGTAACCATATACATGTTCCCCATGTCTTGTCAAAGTGCAGCATTTTGCATTCCACCAGCACTGTCAGTTTCTCCATGCCAAGAAGGCCCCAGAGCTTATGCTGCCAATCCAGCCTTGTCGGCATGCTATTGGTTCCTCATTTGGACAGTATGATTTGTTTCACTACACACAGGGCAAGAGTAATGGCCCATCCCCTCGCTGATTATATAGGGTATGTAGGTGCATTGGGGAGACCCAACAAGATGTAGCTAGGGAAGCTGGGTAAGTCAGTGTTGTACATCTTGTTAATGTCCAATATTGTTGTAATTTGATGCAGTGCCAGAAAATATGTGTCAGTGTATCTAAGTGCCCACACTACCTCCAGCAGCAATCCTCTCCACGCTGTTTCCACTTAGCTGTCCTGGTAGGTGTGTAATACAAGTAATGCACAATTTTTAGCAAGGTTTCGTTATTGGAGGCACTAGAGGCAGATGTGTGTTCTTGGTGTAGAATGTCAGTCCATTCCTTAGGATTAAACGGTATACTTACTCCTGTTCCTATTGCTGCTGTGAGGGGATTGAGCATTAGCCGTCAGGGCGTTACGGAAAGCACATATGTCAGACAGGAATCCCTTGTCAATGTAATAGGTGAGGATCCATTTCTCAAAAGGTGTGAGGGGTCGGCTGGCATGTGGTCTCATGTGTGGCTGGCATGTGGTCACATGTGTGACAAGTCCAGTGTCTAATGACGACATACTGCCAGTCCTCATTAGAAGTGATGCCATAGTTAGACTGGACTTGTGCTAATTCTATAACACCATATTCATCAAATAGATCCCCTAGTCTCTTACAGTTGGTGATCTGCCACTCCAAGAATGCTGTCCCTTGAGGGGCGACAAAAACAAAAGGAACAGATGATGGACTGAATGCTGAACCAATCAAACACTCACCCTCAGTCACAGATCTGGGTTTAATCCATTGTTGCCCACCATGTCACCCCAGTTTGGACCCAGCCATGTGCAAATCAAACTTGACCTTGCTCCCTATGGGAACAGTCCAGTCAGAACTGCCAGGCCAGGTACTCCCTGGACAGGAAATAAGCATCCTGTGACTGGTTTCAGGGTATCACCCCTCAAAAGCAGGCTAGTTTGAATCCAGTGGAAAGGTGAGGATGGGACCTATGTCTGGGCATACCATTCCTATTTAGGGTGACAAAAGCAAAAAGAACAGATGATGAACGGAATACTGAACCAATCAAATATTCACCCACAGTCACAGACTTGGGTTTAATCCATAATTTGTTTATCCACCATGCCACCCCAGTTTGGACCCAGCCATATGCAAATTAGTCTTGACCCTGCTCCTCATATGAACAGTCGATCCCGAACTGCCAAGCCATGCCCTCCCTGGACAGGAAATTAGCATCCTGGGACCGGTTTCGGGGTATCAGCCCTCATCAGCCAGGGAAGCTTGAATCTGCTGGCACCGTGAGCACAGGACCCAGATATGGGCATACCCTTCCGACTTAGAGTGACAAAAGCAAAAAGAACAGACGATGAATGGAATGCTCAATCAATCAAACATTCATCCCCAGACCCAGATCTGAGTTTAATCCATCGTTTTGTTTTGCCCACCATGCCACCCCAGTTTTGACCCTGCTCCCCATGGGAACAGTAGAGCCCCAAGTCAAACGCTGGGTGTATTTGCAGGCCTAAGTATGTGACCCCTTAGGCGGTCCAAGTGAAGGGGAAAAGGCTTTCTAATTGGAGGTGATCAGCTTGTGAGATGGTGAGGCTTAGAGCCTGTAATTTCCTGTGGTTTCTGGAGATTGACCTTGAAACAGGAGGCCTTCTCAAAGGCCTCCAACTCCTGCATCAATTGCTAACGTGTCATTCTTTCAGATTTTGTTTCCATAGAATGCTAGCTTGAAAATAGACATCCTACTGTTTTACCCATAGTGTACCTGGAAAGCAACCTTGAACCCAGTACATTGAAGAACTGTGGAAATTGATTTTATTCAATTGTTTCAAACCGTACAGATGAGCTAAGATGGATGACTTTCCCATGTTGATAATGGGAATCTTTCCTGGTGTTTCAATTGACTGTGGTATGATGGACTGTGATTGGAAGGTAAACCTTCAGATTCATGTGGAGTGATCAATTGACAAATCATTGTGTATTTTGAACTATAACATACTATTTCCCAGTTGGATCAGCGGCATTCTTCTACTCTTACACTTTATATTCAATGCTTTGCTGAGACTTAAAAATGTTTCTCTGGCCTAAGAAGAAGACTCTTCACCGAGCTTTTGAAACACTGACCAACCCTTTTAACCTACTTTTTGCCAACTTTGGCTAGCCACATTTTGCTCCTGGTATCATTTTTCTGAATTCGTTTTTGTCCTTTATTTTTTTTTAACATGCTGCCTCATGCGTTGTAGGTCAGAACATGGTAACTTGAAACCTCCAAATTTGTAGGTTTTTTTCCTTTGTTCTAGTTAGCTAAACCTAGGTGTCTTTTATTTTTAATTACCTTCATGCTTAAAAGAGCTGGACAGCGCTTGTTTTTCAGATCATCAGATAATTCTGTTGATGTTTTGTATTGCTATAGTTGAGTGCTTAGTCCTTTTGATGTTAGTTAGTCTAAACTTCTTCCAATGCCTGGGACAACCCATGGTGATTCTGTATTGCTATAGTTTTGTTTTGAGAATTATCTGTATAAATCTGGGCAGAAGTCTGTAATAAAACCTTTTAACTTTATTCCCGACTTTGGTTTTCCTTGAATGGCCAAATGGGTCATACTGTAATTTTGAATTATTATTTGAGTTTTGATGCCTAACCATTCTACCCCTTATGCTGGTTGAAAATGCTTTATCAAATCTGGTAGGAGTATAATTGTTTTTCCCACTGTGGGCAGAGGGGGAGTGACAATTAGGCTGTAGTATTAGGGAGGTAGGATTTTTTGTCATGCAAAATGCCCACCCCAAAATGTTTTGTCCCATGCTTTGTTCTGAAGATTTATGGAATCCCAGCACTGTTCCTTTGAAGCCGATGTGTGAGCATTAATAGGTCTTGCACTTGCGTTGCTGTGGCTAAAGGTTGCAGTGAAGTGTGATGTTGTGAAGTGTTTCACGTAGTTTACAACGTTTTGTGTGAATGTGGAACTTTCTGCTAAGAAATGTAGTTGGTTAAAGGGTCTATCATGGCCTAAGATCTCAGGATAATGGAGAAGAGTAGAAGACACTTGGTTCATTTATTTTCTGCAGTGTAAGGTGCTTATCGTGAGAAGTTGTTGACAGTGCCAATAATATTCCATGTGTGAGTGTGGGTGGTTGATATTAAGTGAATCCTGAGTGCACATGGAGGTACTGTATCAACCAGAGTGAGATGCGCTGGCTGAGACTTATTTGTTATGTAATTTTGGAGGCATAGTCGTGAAGTAGAGCTCCATACTTCTTTGAAGTGTTCTATTACCCTTTCCTGTAGTGTTGTTGATTTTGCTCACAATATTTTGCATTAGGTTTACGTGAAGAGTGGTTATGTGTGAGAAATTGTAAAGGAGGGTGAGCTGCTGTGAGGAGTGAGACTGATGTCATTGTGTGTTGTGCTGGTATGGGTCGTTGGTGTGAAGCCACGCTGGTATTGGTATACTAGGTCATAAAGTGTTGTGATGCTATTGGTTGAGAACATCAAAGAGAGGATTGTGGGTACAGAGTTACTGCCTGATTTGAAAAGTTTGGTGAAAAGAGATGTGTTTATTCCAATTAGAGAGGGAATAGAGACCCCATCTGGAGGTAATAGAGGTCATTACGTGTTGGCTGAAGTAGATCTTCATGCATGTTTGTTGCTTGAACAATGGCAAAAGATTACCAAGAGAGAAGGTGCATTAGCACTTCCCCTTTATAGAATATTTAAATAGAGAATTATTGAGAACCTGAAGCGAGTACATTATGAGATGAAACTGCCTCCAAGAACCGCACAATTTGAGGAGTTTAATACTTGGAAGCAAATGGCTCATCAGAAACAAAGAGATAAGTATGAGACTAGAGTAAATAACTCAATGAGGACAGTTGCGGTGGCAAGATGGGATAATTAGCAAAAAGCTTGGAGAATAGACATAATTGAGGGAGCAAGGTTGTATCCAGCCATTACTAGTGAAGAAGGAGAAAATACTAAACCAAAAAGTAAGAAAAATAAAGAAAAGGTAGAACAGACAGCAGATACTGAAAAGAAAGCTGAAACTTATATGAGTGACTTGGATGATGGTTTTACAAATCGGCTACTGTTAAATATTCCACCTCCATATAAATCAGAGTAGATAGGAGTGGCAGATGAAGCAGTGAGAAATGTGACTTCTGATGTGCCTACTACACCAGTTGAACTAATCAGACAGTGCCAGATCCAAATATGAGTTCAGTAGGACAGACTTACAATACACATCAACCAGATCAAGCCTTACCACAAATCAGTCAGTGCAGAGTTCTAACATGAGTCAGCCAGCACAGAATTTTAATTTGAATCAGTCTGTGCGAAATTTCAGTCCACATCAGGCTGTGCAGAATTTACCCTGAATCAAACATGACAAGGCTTAAATACTGCTTTGACAGGTCACAGTTTAGGAATTGTAGTTGCACAGAATCAAATGAATTACATGAACCCACTTGTATTGACAGTTCCAGTGAAAATAGGTCCAGTTGTCCCTTTGTCAGGCATGACTGTGAATAATCCACATGAATTACATGTTCTGACTGTTCAGAATGTTCAGAATGTCCCAGATACCCTGTTTGTTCCAAATGTTTTTGCATCAAACAGTGCACAGGGATTTGTCAGTCCAAGTGGTTCAGAGACAGAGGAAGTTTATTCTCTTCCTAGACCATTGACCCCTGCATGCACTTCAGATCCAACTTTAATGACAAGTCAGACAAGATTTACCCCGATAGAGATTTCCTCAGAGATCCTCATCATATTTTGTGCCCAGACCAGAATAGGTACTGGACATTGGTTGCAGTGCCCCGAATAGGAGGTTATCCTTTAACAATACAGAAGACATGGCTATTGCGAATACCCCGTATCAAGCAATTGCAGGTCCTTCAAGAACAGAAGCAATGCTGATTACGCCAATAAGTTTGTGAGGCTTTACTGCCCGCAGTTAAATGATTGGCTGAATACTTTAGGTCCTGCACGTGCAACTGGCGGAACTAGTTGCAGTGCAAGAGCAGAACACACTGCAGAAAGAGATAGATCATTGGATATACCTAGATTAAAATTAGAATTAAATGAAATGATACTAGGAAATGGAGACACAGCTCAATTAGATGTTTACACTGAAAACGCATTGCGGTTTGTGTGCAAAGACATTACAAAACATGCAGGTCAAGCCTTTGAGAAATTAGCTGAAGTAGCTGAGAGATATGATGTTGATTTGGAAAATCAAAACCCTGGAAGAGAAGTTACAGATTAGAATTTAGTGACAAGGATATATTGAATATGAGACCTTCTGGAATGAGATTGTAAATAAGGGAATTGATTGTTTACATTCAGAAATGGGGAGCCTTAGACAAGTGGGAAGGAAGATGGGCAAAGAAAAAAGATCAGAAGAAAACAAAAATAGATTTGCATCCAGCAGGAGCAAATCAACCTGAGAGAAATGTAAAGATGCTTCCCATGAGAGAAATTCCTGGTGAAGGATATGTTCATGTATTTTGGAGTAGGAGTGATATTCTGTTCTTCACAAATGATTGCCTGAAATTGAGAGAGAAAGCAGTGAAGTGGTACAAGCAGACAGAATGACTTGTGAAACTTTCAAAATGCCTTTGGGAAGATCTGAATACATTGTTCGAGATTGTGGATCTTAGTGGTTTGTGGAATAAGTGTAAGGTTGCTGTTGATTGGCCTGACAGTGATTCTCCACAAGATTCAGTGACAAATGCACCTTCTAAAGAGGTGATCAAAAAGTTGATTGGCATTTTGAAAGACAAGGTGTCCCCTAAAGATGTTCATTGGCTGAGGATTGATTAGATGACTCATGAATCAAAGGCTTAAATACATTCCTACTATGAGAGATTGTTTCAGGCTTTCAAGCATTTCAGTGGTACTGAGACCATTGAGACTAAAGATATGGGTCATTGTGTTCAAATGTGTATAGGGATTAAAGTCAGACATAAATAGCATGATTCAGCAACATTTGATTTGTTGGCAGAACAAACCAATTGATGAGATCCTGCGGTATGCAAAATACTGCAGTGATTAACTAGAATGAAAGCAGAAAAAGGTGAAGGAGAAGCTGATGGTGATGCAAGTGAAAGCTGCACAGAAAGCTATTCAGAATCAACAATCTGCAGGGAATACTGGTGGTATGCAAGGAGGGCAAAAACAGGGAGGTAATAAGTTCCAGCTGCAAAGTACAGGATGTGGTGTTCCTTCAGATCAGAGTGGAGATGTGGATGTACTGACTTTAAAGAGAACTAATTTGTGTCACACGTGCGACAAATTGGGCTATTGGAAGAGGGAGTGTCCACTTAATGCAAATAATAGTCAGATGCAGAATGATGGAATGATACAAGCGCAAGGCAATAATCAGGTTCAAATGCAGAGAGTTCAGAGACCCTGAATGCAAAATTCAAATGTGTCCCAGAGACAGCAGATGCAAGTTCCACCAGCCCAGATGTCCCAACAACAGAATAATGTTTCCCAACAGAAATTAAATCAGGTTGCAAATGGGGATGAGAATCAGTTGACAGCACAGCTTCCTTTAATTGATCTAAGGGATGATGATTTTTCAGATAATATTCAGTTAAGATGCTTCAAAGAAGAAGAGAAGTGCACTCTTGGTCCTTCCTTAGATGTTGATCAGCATGGTCCATATGTGGATGATGATGTAAATGGTCACCATGTGTCATTTCTGGGAGACACAAGTGCCACATGCTCTATTGTCAGAACAGCAGAAATACTAAACCTATCACTTTTAGGAAAGAGAATTCTATTTGTAGGAGTTGCAAATAAATAGTTGTCCAAACTAGTAACAGAATCTGTTCCCCTAAAAATAGGTTATTTTGAGGATGAACAACAAATTGTGGTGTGATTCAAGTCATGTAAGTTTGCTTGGATGTGACCTGCTATGCAAGTTGAATTGTTCCATTAGTTGTACACCACTTGGTTTTGAAATACATACGAATAATGAAGATGCAGCATTTAATATTCTGACTCAAACCCCGGGTGTCACATTGTACCCAATGTTGAATTGTAATGACTTACCCAAAGAATTAAACGATATTGTGTCCCCTGCAGTCTGGGACTTTTGAGGGAAAGCAATGTGACTAATTAAAGGTATTGAGTCTATCAAGATAACTGTGAAACCAAATGCTGTGTACCTGAGAATTCCTCCATATAACATGACAACAATTGCCGGAATCACCCCAACAATTACAGGAATTATGCCAAAGATCGAGTCTTTGATAGAACGGGGAACTCTAAGAGAGATAATGGAAAGCCCACATAACTCTCCCATTATGTGACTGCAGAAGCCCAGTGGAAAATACAATGTAGTCCAGGACGTTAGAAAGGTGAATGAAATTGTTGTTCCATGCTGTCGCATGATGCCAAATCCAGCAGTGATTTTATTCTACATTCCATGAGAGGCAGAGTAGTTCAACATGATTGACCTGTGCCAAGCATTTTTCTATATACCTTGCATGAGGAGAACCAGTTTCTCTTCGCGTTTTGGTTTGGAAATCATGTTTTGGCATGGTGCCAAGTCCCAAAAGGGTTTACTGAGAGCCCTTTCATCTTTAACCAGATCTTGAAAAAGAATCTGGAGTCACTTAAAATGCCCTACCACTCAGTTATAGTTCAATACATAGATGATCTGACTACTCAAGAAGCATGAAAAAGAGATACAATTGCCCTGTGGAGCACTTAGCTGAGAATTGACATAAAGTTTCCCAACTAAATTACAGTACTGTAAGAAAGAAGTCTTTTATTTAGGACACCACATTGCTAAAGGTGCAAGGAAGGTGTCACCAGAGAGAATCTTAGCAATTCTGAAAATGAATCCTCCAAAGTCTCAAAAAGAAGTCAGGATGTTTTTGGGAATGGTTGGCTACTGTTGCCAGTGGATTCCAAACATTTCCTGTTGCTCAAGCCTTTACAGAGACTGATACACAAAGATGTGTTGGATCTGGTACCATTGGATGACAACTGTAAACGTGCCTTCACAGAGCTGAGGGAACATCTCTGTTGTGCCCCTGCCCTGGGAATGTCTGAATACAATAACTGTTTTACTTTGTACTAATGTGAGTGGGAGGGATGTGCTCTCTCTCAGTTTTGACTCAAATGCATGGAAATGCCAAAAGACCTGTGGCATATTTTTCTGCCCCTTTTGATCCTCTGGTTTTGGCTTTGTCCAGTTGCCTCAAAGCCATTGCAGCTGTAAGTGTCAGCATTGAACAGTGCAAAAACATTGTTATGGGTCATCTATTGAATGTTTTTGTCCCTTATTCTGTGGAAGTTTTGGCAACCCACACCAAAACAGAGAATTTGACTATCCCACATCTTACAAGTTAAGAGCAGGTCATATTGGCTGCACAGAACATTTCTCTTAAATGCTGTAATACTTTGAACCCAGCAAATATGTTGCCCTTGCAATAAAGATGTAAATGATATTGATGAAATTAAGCATGCCTGTCTAGATGTCCCTGAATTATGCACCAAGTCAAAACCAGATATTCAAGATATTCCACCTCACAAATCTGATTATGTGATGTTTGTTGATAGCTCTTGTTTAAAAGGCAATTGTGCAACCCTGAGAGCTGGTAATACAGTATGTACTGCGTCAGTTGTAGTCGAACCGTCCTGGCTTCAAAGAGTCTTTTCTACCCAAGTAGTTGGATAAGTTGCTCTGACAAGAGCATGCTGTGTTTCTGAACAGCATAAGGTGACAATTTTCACCGATAATCAGAATGGCTTTGGTGTTGTTCACGATTTTGGTCAGTTTTAGTCCAAGAGAGGTTTTATGACCCCTTCTGGATCGCCTATCCAAAACGGAAATGAAGTGCATAATCTGTTGAATGCATTAAAATTGCCTGTCCAATTGCGGGTGTGAAGTACTGTGCACACTGCAAAGCCGCTGATTATGCAACTTTTGGCAACAACTATGCTGATGAGGTGACAAGATACTGTCTGCTCAATTGTATTGCCATTAATGGTGAGTATTCCAATGAGACATGCCAAAATCTTCTGTTGAATGCTACAGATACGTGGGAGGCAGGTAAGAGGTTGCAAAACAAGCTGTTTGTGGAAGAACAGCAATGTTGGGTTATAGCAGGTTATATCAAAAGAGATGAAGATGATGTTTGGGTTTCAAGTAATGGAAGAGCTTTATTGCCTAATAGTTGATACCACCCATGACTAGGCATTACCCTGGCCAGGCTGCTTGTGATGCCATGATTAGAACATTCAAGCAAACTTGGTTTAACCCCAGATTCAGATTGATGGCAGATGCCCTTTGTCATAGATGTGTCATGTCAGCAGATGAAGGTAAGTGAACATACTGCAGTAACACTGAGTCATATAGGAAGATCAGGAGGACCTTTCAACAGGGTGGAGCTCGATTATTTTGAGCTACCCATGTGCAATGGACTAAGATACATATTGGTCATTGTTTGCATTTTCTCTCGTTTGGTTGAGGATTCCCCGACTAGGAGAAATGACAATCTCACAGTTGCCAAACTGTTACTTATGGAGCTGATTCTGAGGTTTGGCTTCCTGACTTCTCTAGAGTCAGACTGAGGAACACACTTCAGGAGTGAAGTCCTGAAATTATTATGTGTGGCATTACTAGATGAGGAAAGGCTTTCAAATTTCTGGAGCAGATTAATGGAACTTTGAATTCCAGACTGGGGAAAATGTGTGCCTCCACCTCTCTGAAATAGTCTGATGTGATGCCTCTTGTGCTGATGAGCTTGTACAGTACTCTAGGAAGAAAAACTGTCCTGTCCCTACAGGAGATTATCTTGAGGTGCACCATAAGATTGCCAGCTGTACCCGAGAATGCGCTTGTGAACATCACAGATAACTCAGTACTGGATTATTGCGAAAGGACTAGCTGACGTAGGTTGTTCTGTGTCTCATCAGGTTGGAGAAGCTACCATCCAGCTGCTACAGGAGCTCTGCCATGAATTATGTCCTGGTGACTGTTACAGTGCAAAAACATGCACAGACGTCCTACTTAGAACTGCAGTGAAGGGGGCCTCACCATGTGGTGCGGGTGACTGTGACAGCTGTGAAGTGTGCTAGTCTCCCTAATTGGGTACATACGGTTAATACCTGTAAGGTTCCAGGTCCCCTTGAAGATACAGCACCTGCCCCTGAAGTGAGACAGAGGGAACACATTAGGCAAGCTGTTGGGGATGCACTAGTAATCAATACAGCACAATTGCGGTATGAGGGGGCTTGAGTTAGTCAACAGCAGTGATTGGTACAGAAGGGTCCCCATAGGATCGTCCCTCAGCACGACCCTCTTCAACTCCTACATGACCGCAGGCCATCAACGTCAGACCATATGGACTCAACATCATCTCCTATGCCAACGACACACACCTCATCCTCTCACTGTCTGAAGCCTCCTCCACCACAAAGCTAACATCCACAGATGCAAGATGAACGTAGCAGACTGGATGAAGGACAACTGTTTCAAACTCACTGAAAAACTATAGTTTCATCTTTGGGAACAACACCTCATCATGGACTGCCTCAGGGTGGCCCGCAGAGCTCGGCAGAGCCCGCGCCCCAACAGACCACACCTGCAACCTCAGCATCATCCTTGATAGCAAACTGTCCATGAAGAAGCAAGTCAACACAGTCTCATCCACCTGCTTGCACACCCTTTGCATGCTCTCCATGATCTTCAGGTGGCTCCCAGCAGACTCCAGAAGGACCGTCATGCATGCCTTCATCACCAGCAGACTGGACTACAGAAACACACTCTACATAGGAATCACTGCACCCCCTCCTGAAGTGTCACCAGACAATACAGAACTCAGCGGCAAGACTCATACTCAACCTCCCTAGAAGGACCCACATCACACCTCATCTCAAAAGACTACACTGGCTCCCAAATCAGAAGAGATGCCAGTTCAAGATGCTGACCATGCCTACAAGGCCCTGCACAACGAAGGACAAGCAGACATCAACAAACACCTGACATTCCGCCAACCCATCACACACCTTCGATCAGCTTCCCTTTCTCTAGCAGACACCCCATGGATCCGTTGGCCCAACATCAGAGGATGCTCCTTCTTGCACCTGGCAGCCAAGGCTTGGAACAACCTCCTCCTGCACCTCAGGACTGCATTATCATTCCAGCAATTCAGAAGACTAAGAACTAAAGACCTGGATGCATACAGCTCCAGTGTCTTGAGACCCTCACGGGTAATTTGCCGAGCTCTTTACATTTTTGATTGATTGATTGATTGAAGGATTGAGACAGAACCAGTTGGCTCCAAAAATCTCAGATGCTGATGAAAGACCTTGTGCTGTCACAAAAAGAGTGGAACCCGGAGACAAATGGTCAGGTGAACAAACTGTTCCAGTAGTGCCCCCAACCTTTTTGAGTAGAAACTGAAGAATATGGTCAGAGTGACAGTCATACAGACAGACCAGTAACTTGGAGATCAAAGAGAAAAAAAGCTCCATGTAAAATGTATGCACCTGAATGGACATATTTTGCAGCAAATGACCAGGAGAATACATTTACAACCTTTTGCTATAATGATACGTATTCAGTTGAACATTCTTAAATTCATTCTTGTGGCAGAATTTAACTTTGAAATTTAATTGCCACTGTATGGACTGAGACACTCTATTCTAGATATGCTTATTGGTGATTTCATATACGCATAATTTAGAGCCTTTTGTACATTTGGTAGGAAAACTTAATGAACATACTGGAAGATGAAGAAGATTTTTGTTACTAATATTGAACTTTGGTGAAGAAGCAATTTTGCTATTCACTTTGCTTACAAATAAAAAAAGGACTGAAAGAGAAAATTTATATTTTTGCTGCCATTAATTGCATTTTTACAGTTTTGCATTTTTTCATTTTTGATTTTCAATTTTTAGCCTGAAATTTAAGAAATCATGGAATCAAATAAAAACAGTAATAAGCATTCATACTTATCTATACGAGTGTTAATTGTGACAGTTATAATGATTATTTTGTTACTTATTGGATTGAGTTTACCTATACCCAATAAATCAGAAAAGGTTAAATCCATAAGTGCCCCAAATTCTACAAGCCCTATAGCAAATAAAGGCCCTCATTACAACCGTGGCGGTCGGTGTAAAAGCGGCGGTAATACCATCAACATGCCAGCGGTACAAAAAATTGGATCACCACCACGGCGGAAACCGCCAACACAGACAGCCACTTTAACACTCTGACCGCCATGGCGGTAGCAACAAACACCGTGGAGGTGACCGCCAACAGACAGGTGGAAGACAATGTACCTACCTCCCCATCACAACCCGCCAATCCGCCAGCTTTTCCGGGGCGGTACTAACACCATCAAAAGCACGGCGGAAACAGTGTTTGGAAGGGGAACCACTCACCTCTCGACACTCTACGAAGAACCAGGACGCCATGGAGCCCGAGTTACAGGTCCTGCCCATGCCGGTCTTCCTCCTCATATACCAGGAATACCAAAGACGGCAGCGACGACCACGGTGAGTACTGCACCTAGTACTCAGGGGGGGAGAAAAAGAGAGTGACACACACACGCAACACGCAATACCCACACCCCCACCCTCACCCACAACACCATACACACAAACACATGCGTCAACATTACATTTACACCCCGCAACCCCCTAGAAGAATGCGAGGACAAAAGGAATAGAGTCAAATCAGTGATATTTTAGAAAAGTCAGATATATATGTAAGAATTTGAAAAACAGTATTTACAAAAATTTACAATATGTACAGAAGGCCGTACATTGTCCTTTCCAAATGTTCGTGGGCCACTGGGCCAAAAATCTTGGGCCAAGCCCACACTTGACTCTTGCCTCAAAACAGAGAGAACACTGCAGGGGTATCAGGTCGAAAATACACAGGCACCTCAGGGGGGTGGGGAAGGGGGCACCTCAGCCGGAAGATGGTACTACACCACTGCTCCTCGTGGGGGCTCCATGCCCACTGCATGGTCCTAGGGAGTGCAAGGCCACAGTCTCTCAAGTTGGTGGTTTGCCCACTGCATGGTCCTGGGGAGTGCAAGGCCACCGTCTGTCAAGTGGGTGTCTGCCCACTGCTTGGTCCTGGGGAGTGCAAAGCCACAGTCTCTCAAGTGGGTGGTCTTCCCACTGCATGGTCCTGGGGAGTGCAAGGCCACCGTCTGTCAAGTGGGTGTCTGCCCACTGCTTGGTCCTGGGGAGTGCAAAGCCAGTCTCTCAAGTGGGTGGTCTGCCCACTGCTTGGTCCTGGGGCGTGCAAGGCCACAGTCTCTCAAGTGGGTGGTCTGCCCACTGCTTGGTCCTGGGGAGTGCAAAGCCACAGTCTCTCAAGTGGGTGGTTTGCACACTGCTGGGTCCTGGGGAGTGCAAGGCCACAGTCTCTCAAGTGGGTGCCAGTTTTCCACTGGTTCTGAAGGGTGCCTTGTGCCCAGTTTGCCTCACCCTGGCAAGGAGGGGCTGAGTGGATGCATATCTCCACTGGTTCTGGAGGGGGCTTTGTGCCCAGTGTGCTTCATCCTGCCAAGGAGAGGCTGAGTGGATGCATATCTCCACTGGTACTGGAGGGGGCTTTGTGCCCAGTGATGCAGCACTTGGGGTGTGCCAGTTCACATTTTCTCACTTGGGTGTCTGAGGCACGAGATTTGCAGGGAACAGGAACCATGATAGTTAATGGAGGCAGGGCTAGAGTCCATCCTGCGGCCTAAGGCTGCTGACTGGTGGTAGTGCCGGTGCTGGTGGGGGTGCTGCCAATGTTGGTGGTAGGCTCCAGCCCATCTCCTGCATCCTCAGCCGGCCGGCCACTGGGGATGCTGGTGCTGGTAGTGATTCTACTGTCAGCGGTGCAGGTGGCGGTGCTTGCGCCGGGGCTGCTGGTGGTGCTGTCCATGGTGCGGGTGCCGGTCCTGTCAGTGGTGGAGGTAGGCTCCAGCTCTTCTCCTGCAGCCTCGGATGGCTGCCCACTGGGGATGCTGCTGCTGACAGTAGTGGTGGAAGCGGTGGTGCAGGTGGCGGTGTAGGCAGCGGTGCTTGCGGCAGTGCTTGCAGCGGGGCTTCTGGCGGTGCTGCATGCGTTGCAGGTGGCGGGGCTGGCGGTTCTGCTTGTGGGCACCAGGCTTTCACCTACAGCCTCCGTCGGCTGAAGATCCTTGCCTTGGATTTTCTGCTCCTTCCTCACCTTGGCAGGTGCTGTTGTGGCCTTGGCTCTGGCAGCTGGAGTTTTGGAGGAGGCCTTGCTGGGCGGGTCGTCCTCCTTGCCCATGATGCATGCTTGCCCCTTCTTCACCTTGGCAGATGGCGGAATGGTTTGGTCCTTTGCAGGGGTTGGGTGCACATTGACTGGCCTGACGGGTGCCCCCTTTGAGCCTCTGGGAGTTGCAGGTACCACAGCGGGCACCGACTTGGTGGCTGAGGTGCTGGCCTGGGTTCTGGAAACCCTGGCCCGAGGGGAAGGGGGGTAGGGAACAGCTGAATGTTTGCCAGGAAAAGCTTTTTAGACACACTGGGTCGGGAAGAGGGAGAGGGTTTGAGAGTGGAGGAAGAGGGAGTGGTTGTAGGAGGTGTCTGTCTGCTGAGTTTGGGTGAAGGTGCATGGGCTGGATGCTGTTGTAAGTTGGATGGCTGTTGGGTGGGTGGGTGCTTGCGTTTGTGTACTTTGGAAGGAGGGGTCCAAAACACACTGGGAGAGGACACAGGGGATGTGTGCTTGGTTGTGGGGGTGGTGACTGCCAGTGAGGGGTGAGTAGTGATGGGCATGCTGGTGATGGAGGTAGTGGATGAGGATGTCGTGCATGCAGGTGTGAGTGGAGACAATACTGGGAGGGAGGTGGACGAGGAGGAGGAAGGGGGCACAGTGGAGGCAGTGGATGTTGGTGTGTCTGCATGGGAATGGTGCTTGTGTGAGTTCCTGTGGGATGATGTGTGGTGCTTGTGTTTGCCTGAACCACTCCTGTGTGTTGTCTTGGGTGTATGCTGGTCTGAAGGTGTGCTTGGGATAGGCTGGGGTTGAGGGGATTGGGGCTGGGTAGAGGAAGTTGGAAGGGGGGTAGACACAGGGAAAAGGGCTGCTATCAGTGCTGAGGCCAGAGCCTGAAATGCTCTCTGTTGGGCAGCCACGCCAGAGTGAATGCCCTCCAGGTATGCTTTTGTTTGTTGTAAGTTCCTCTCAACACCCTGGATGGCATTCAGAATGGATGACTTCCCAACAGTGAGGGATCTCAGGAGGTCAATAGCCTCCTCACTGAGGGCAGCAGGGCTGACTGGGGCAGGGCCTGAAGTGCCTGGGGCGAAGGAGATGCCAACCCTCCTGGGTGAGCGGGCATGGGAAACACGCTGAGGGGCAGCTGGGAGGGATGGTGCTGGTAAGGGGGGTTGCGGTTGTACCTGTTGATGGGTTGGGCACAGAGGTGTCCGCCACTGCCAGGGAGCTTCCATCGGAGGAGGAGTTACTGTCTGTGGTCTCCCCTCCTGGCCCTGTCGTGGTGATCCCCTCGCCCTCCTTCCCACTGGCACCCTCACCGTTGGAAAATTTGGCCTCCAGGCCCATGTGGGATGCAGCTCCCTCCATCGCCGGTTCTTTGCTCCTCCGCCAGATGATGCTAATGCACATAAGGACAGGGTGACAAAACAAAAAGGGGGGGAGACAGAGGATACACTTGCTCAGTGCCAGCAACACCACTACCGTTGGTATACACAACACACAGGGAGCAGCCCTACGCACTAGGCAACACTCAACCAGTTAATAAGATAGTCTCCAGCCCAAGGGGTACAATGCCTACTGCCAATTGGCTGCACACCTGAAACCCACAGGACCCAGCCCTGTAGTAGATGCCCACTAACACTATTAGGAGTAGGAGTGCTTCAGAGCTGCCCAACAAGGGACCTACCCTGCCATCTTCGCCCTGGCCTAGGGGCACCCATAGCCAACATACCCCACCCAGGTAACTCTTAACGCACGCAAAGTCAGGAGTCAGATTCTGTACTCACTCCCTTGTGGCTGCTGTGATGCCTTCCAGCGCCCATCCAACTCCGGATAGGCCGCCGCCAGGATGCGGAACATCAGGGGGGTCATGGTGCAACGTGCACCCCTTCCTTGTTGGGAGACAAGCCCCAGCTGGGCCTCCGCCGTCTTCTTTGCCCAGCGGCACAGGTCCTCCCACCTTTTGCAGCAGTGGGTGTTCCACCTGTCAAAGACCGCCAGGGTCCGCACCTCCTTGGCAATGGCACGCCAAATACCCTTTTTCTGGTGGGCGCAGACCTGCAGGGAAAAGACAGAAGAAAAGGGAATTAGTCAACCGTCCAGACTGTCAGACTCATGGCCCACCAGATCCCTCCCATCCCCTGACACACATACACTGACCACCTTACATGCAGCACTATGGCCAGGACGCCTCAGCCCCCCCCTTACATGTGGCTTACACCAACAGCACTCCATACATTCATGGCCCACGCATCATGCTCACAGAGTACTCACCTGTTTTTCTGGAGGACCATAGAGTAACGTGTACTGGGGTAGGAGCCCATCCACCAGTTTCTCCAACTCCTCCGCAGTGAAGGCAGGGGGCCTTTCCCCAGACACATGAGCCATTGTCGCTTCTAGACACAGGTCACAGCAGCACTTGCAGTGTAGGTCATCTTCTGTTGAAGGTCAGTTAGCAAGTGAGTGGATAGATAGAAAATGGCGGTGACGTCCGCGGCGGTGCGTACCGTCACCGCTGGCGTACATCGCCATTGGCTCCTGAAACCCATAGGGCCCAATGTTAACCGATGCGAAGTTGCACGGTGGTCATCAACCACCTACCGCGACAGCGCGCAACGCCAGTGCAATTACCTCATTTCCACTTGTCCCTACTCACAGGACAGGCATCTGCCATTTCAGGGGGCACAGGGCATGGCCCCTAACTGCATCACAGCTGACACTGGCACAGCAACTGATTGTCGGATTCACATTTTGTTTCTGTAAAGTAAAGAAATCAACATTAGTGCAATAGATGTGAGATTATGACCCTCTGCTCCCCGTTCTCTTCCATAGGCTACAACGGCTGAGGCTGAATAGGAGATGGCGGCATCCTCCAGTGTACTGACCCCTGGTGGACCTTGCGACAATGGAGGACAGACACATTATCCTAACCTACAGACTTGATCGGGCCACAATCCAATAACTGTGTGCCCAATTTGAGGCATACCTGATTTCATCTATCCGTCAGCCCACAGGTATCCCCCCTCTAGTGCAGGTCCTGTCAGTGCTCCATTTCCTGGCAAGTGGTTCATCCAAACAACAGTGGCCATGGCATCAGAGATGTCTCAGCCAATGTTCTCCAACGTGTTGACCAGAGTGTTGTCTACTCTGCTGAAACACATGTGCAGCTACATTGTGTTCCCCCAGGCGGAGGATTTGGCCACAGTGAAAGCTGACTTTTATGCTCTGGGTCATATCCCCAACATCATTGGTGCCACTGATGGTACACATGTGGCATTTGATCCCCCCCCGGAGAAATGAACACGTTTTCAGGAATAGAAAAAGCTATCACTCTATGAATGTGCAGATGGTGTGTTTGGCGGACCAGTACATCGCCCATGTGAATGCCAAATATCCTGGCTCTGTGACGACTTTATCTTGATGAATAGCAGCATCCCATATGTGATGGCCCAACTCCAGAGGCACCGGGTGTGGCTAATAGGTGAGCCCAAGGTCCCCACACAGTATAAGTAGGTGTCTGGGTATGGGATTGTCCCTAAGGGTTGGTGTCTGTCCAACAGGTATCCCTTGACTATTTGCAGGTGACTCTGGTTACCCGAACCTCTCATGGCTACTGGCCCCTATGAGGAATGCCAGGACAAGGGCAGAGGAACGTTACAATGAGGCACATGGGCTTACAAGGAGGATTATTGAAAGGACCTTCAGCCAGGTTCCGGTGTCTACATCTGACAGGTCCCTGTACTACTCCCCCAAGAAGGTGTGCCAGATCATCGTTGCATGTTGCACAATCTGGCCTTGAGACGACAGGTGCCTTTTCTGCAGGAGGGTGTGCCTGGAGATGGTCTTGTAGCAGCGGTGGAGCCTGTGGACAGTCAGGAAGAGGAGGCAGAGCAAGAAGATGTTGACAACAGAAGCAACATAATTCAGCAGTACGTCCAGTGACACACAGGTAAGACATTGTACATTCACTTTACATTTCAGTTATCTGTTGGACACTGTACACGGCAGCCTCTTACCGTATGTCTATGGCCACTGACTGTTCCCTTTGGCATCTCCATTTTCAGATCATTGTGCCCCACTCTCGCTCCTGCTATGTGTACTGCTGCCCACCGAAGGTCATTCCAAAGTATATTTCACTGTACATTTGAGTTGCAATGCTTTGATAAAGTTGTGCTAATACATTTGTGAATCATTTGACAGACTGCAGATTAGTATTTGTTCCAAGGGTGTTTATTTATGTGCTCATAAGTAGAGGGGGATGTGCAATGGGCTGGGGAGATGGTGGAGGAAAGTCCAGGGTAGACTCCAGTCTCTTGTTATCACAGGTGCATTGTCCAATGGGGCATAGGAAGGGGAGCAATGGCAGTTCAAGGTGGACAGGGTGACACGGTGGGACAGAAGGGTGACAATCAGGAGAGTCTTCTTTCCTGGCGGGGGTCTTGGCAATGTTCTCTGGCTTCTGCCTGAATCGCAGGGACCGTTTGCCTATTGTCACATAATGCAGTCTCCAACTCCCTGGTGGGTATCTGGGGCCAGCCTGGGCAAGACAGGATCGTGTGAATAACAGAGACTTTCCTTTGAAGTTTGCCTACTTCAAAGGCAGAAAGGAGTATAAGTAGTGGACCCAAAACCCCAGATTTTTACATTACTTCTGGATCAAGAGGAACCTCTACCAATGAGAACAGCTGGAGGAGGAGTACGGCCTCTTTTCCTGTGAGTGTGGTTTGCTGGATTGGCCTGCAGTCGCTGCGTCTGCCTTCGAGAGGATAAAGATTGGACTTTTCTCTGTTTTCCTGCCTGTGAAGTGTCTCCAAGGGCCTGGACTGAGCTTGTCCCCTATTCTGAAGTCTCTCATGTGGTGTCCAACCCAGATCCATGCAACATCCCATGGTTGGGGTTCTAAATGCAGCTTGAACTTCTCTTTTCCTTAATGGATGAGCAGCAACACAGGGTCGCCAATATTGAAATGGGAGACATAAAGGATCTCACAGATAATTGGTCTGACCTCATAACGTATATTACAAGGCAATACCACAGAAAAACTCGCAACAAAGGCCGTATCCTAGCATAACCAATAAAACAGTGCCTAACTTTTTGAGTGAGACATACTGAGAAGATTGTGAACAAGCTGATGCGACAGCTAAGAGTTACTTCACAATGTCTAACACTAAACGCTGCAGTAAAACACCAGAGGAGTAAACTAAAAAAGAAACTCTGACCTCTCAAAAAAGCAAAACATGATTACTGGGCAAAGCTCATCTACGCAGGTAAGACTAAAAACTAGGCAAACTTCTGGCTACAGACTGTTTTTATGAATATGAAGTAAACAAGGTACAGTACAGAAGATTCTTTTTTTTTTAAAAGTGGTTGCTTTGTAATTGTCATCATAGGGTGCACCTCCATTTATTGTGTTGTAAACTTCTGGTAAATGATTAAGAAAGAGAATGGGCCAAAGAAAGATAATAATGCAAACATCAGTGAGGACGCCTGGGTGACCTATTTAATTAAATATTTTTCTGCATCTGGGTTCAACCAGGCAGCTCAAGCTGGCCAAATCAAACAATAACTTTAACACACATTTGGTAGAGAGTCATAATATCCCATGTGAAGCCACATAAGGTAACACCACAGCTGGTATAACTGACAGCAGAAATCCAACAGCACAGATTTTGAGCATGCATGCTGGTACCATGGAGCACCCAACCAAGGGCAGATTATTAAACACTTATTAGGGTTCACCAGTGAAGATAGCCAGAAAATTATTACCAAATCATGCACTGACTCTGCACAAGGAGTGCATGAGCTACCTCAGTCCCTATTTAAAAAGGACCCCAAATTATGGGCAGAAAGGCTTAGGGGGTCATTCCGACCCTGGCGGTAAAATCCGCCAGGGCCGGGGACCGCGGATGCACCGCCAACAGGCTGGCGGTGCATCCCTGGGCATTCTGACCGCGGCGGTACAGCCGCGGTCAGAAACGGGAAACCGGCGGTGTACCGCCGGTTTCCCGCTGCCCTGGGGAATCCTCCACGGCGGCGCAGCTTGCTGCGCCGCCATGGGGATTCCGACCCCCTTACCGCCATCCTGTTCCTGGCGGTTTTGGCCGCCAGGAACAGGATGGCGGTAAGGGGTGTCGTGGGGCCCCCGTAACAGGGGCCCAACAAGATTTTCAGTGTCTGCCAAGCAGACACTGAAAATCGCGACGGGTGCAACTGCAGCCGTCGCACCCCTTCCACTCCGCCGGCTCCATTCGGAGCCGGCATCCTCATGGAAAGGGGTTTCCCGCTGGGCTGGCGGGCGGCCTTCTGGCGGTCGCCCGCCAGCCCAGCGGGAAACTCAGAATTACCGCGGCGGTCTTCTGACGGCAGTACTTTGGCGAGCGGCCTCCGCCGCCCACCAAAGTCAGAATGAGGCCCTTAGTGTGCTCTAGAGACACATCTAGCAGACAGAAGAGTTCCCCGAGTTTAGGAAAGGTTCGTCAATCCATCCAGTTCATAAAGGTGAGGATGCTACAAAGCCTAGTGACTATCAATTGATAGCACTGATCAACATTGAAGCCAAATAATTTACAAGTTTACTGTTAAATTACATTGAGCTTTGGACCAATGAATGAGGAATCATCCCTCTGAAACAAATAGGATTCCAAAACCAGGGCTGCCATTCGAATTGTTGGCCATTTCTATGTTAATGGATTGCAACTTCTGAGCGCACTTAGGGCCAGATGTAGGAATAAAGCAAATTGCGACTTGCAATTTGCGAGTCCGTGCGACTCGCAAATTGCAAATCGCAATTCGCGATGCAGAAAGGTGTCTCAGACACCTTCTGCAACTCGCAATGGGGTCGCAAAGACCCACCTCATAAATATTTATGAGGTGGGTCGCAGTTTGCGACCCCATTGCGAGTATGGGCACTCACGGGGATGGTGGCCTGCTGGAGACAGCAGACCACCATGTCCGTGACTGCTTTTTAATAAAGCAGTTTTTTTTTTTTCTATCTGCAGCACGTTTTCCTTAAAGGAAAACGAGCTGCACTTAGAAAAAAAACCGAAACCTTTTGTTTCGGTATTTTTCAGAGCAGGCAGTGGTCCATAGGACCACTACCTGCTCTGAAAAATTGTTTTTGTGATCATTCACAAAGGGGAAGGGGTCCCATGGGGACCCCTTCCCGTTTGCGAATGGGTTACCATCCACTTCAAGTGGATGGTAACAGCGATTTCATTTGCAACCGCTTTCGCGGGCGCAAATGAAATTGCATAGCATTGCGAGTCGCAAATAGGAAGGGAACACCCCTTCCTATTTGCGAGTCGGAAATGCATTTTGCGAGTCGGATCCGACCCGCAAAATGCATTTCTGCATAGCAGAGAGGCTTTTGCGCCTCGCAAACGGCGTTTTTCGCCGTTTGCGAGGCGCAAACCCTTTGCTACATCTGGCCCTTACTTCCTTATGTGTGCTTTGTCAATTTCAAGGCAGCCTTTGATCTAATCTCAAAAAAGTGCATAGGGGAAAGTTAAGAGCTTGGGGCATCAGGATGGAGCTCTTGAGGCTGACAGAGTTATTGTACTCAGGAACCAGGGGCCAGATGTAGCAACCCGTTTGCGAGTCGCAAACGGCGAAAATCGCCGTTTGCGACTCGCAAACGTGGGTTTGCTATGCAGAAATGCATTTTGCGAGTCGGATCCGACTCGCAAAATGCATTTCAGACTCGCTAATAGGAAGGGGTGTTCCCTTCCTATTAGCGACTCGCACTGGTATGCAATTCCATTTGCGGCCGCGAAAGCGGCCGCAAATGGACTCGCAGTTACCATCCACTTGAAGTGGATGGTAACCCAGTCGCAAACGGGAAGGGGTCCCCATGGGACCCCTTCCCCTTTGTGACTGGACCAGATATTAATTTTTCAGGGCAGGGAGTGGTCCAAGGGACCACTCCCTGCCCTGAAAAACCGAAACTAAAGGTTTCGGATTTTTTTAAAGTGCAGCTCGTTTTCCCTTAGGGAAAACGGGCTACACTTTAAAAAAAAAAAAACTGCTTTATTGACAAGCAGGTCGCTAACATGGAGGCCTGCTGACGTCAGCAGGCCTCCATGTTAGCAAGTGCCTATACTCGCAATGGGGCCGCAATTTGCGACCCACCTCATGAATATTCATGAGGTGGGTCATTGCGACCCCATTGCGAGTTGCAGTCGGTGTCTGAGACACCGTACTGCATAGCAATTTGCGAGTTGCAAATTGCGAGTCGCAGGGACTCGCAATTTGCAAGTCGCAAATTGCTTTTTTCGTACATCTGGCCCCAGGTCACGGACAAAAGCAGTTCCCTTTAAAGGAAAACTGATACCTTAGAAGTCTCAAAACAAGGGTGTGTATTAGCCCCTCTGCGTTTCAATCAGTTTATCTACGACCTCATGGGGGAACTAGTTAAGGTCAATGTTAAAGTGAATAGATAGGTACTGTTACCTTTAAGTGACTGCGTTAGCTCATGCCCACATGGTGGCAGACTTCTACTTGGTGCCTTTTGGAGGCTGATGCTGACACTGGCAGGCTGACCTCGTTGGTGGTGCATAGATCTGAATATACCATCTTTAAACTTTCCAAGGAGTGGCTATTAACATTTTGTCGACGAGCGACGGATTGACTGGGGACAAACGCAACACACCACCAATTCCCCAAGGGCCCGCTCAAGGATAATCCTATGGTACACAGCGCAGTTTTATTGGCAGTGAATACACTGAGTTCTAATGTTGGGCCCTGGATCAAGGAGCTCTTCAAAGAACCGAGGAAACACCAGGAAAACAGGAAGGTTTTTCTTACATTAAACTTTGACAGATTTTGGAACCGCATAAGTGCAAACATTGGGAGCGTAAGTGCCGTAAAGATAGTTGGTTATTTGGAGTCTCACGAACCTGATCCTGTACACGAGCAACCTTCTTCGCAGTCTCCTGTGAGGTGAGGCATTATGCAAGTTTACAGGACGGTGGGCATCATGATGACATCGTGCACAGCACGTACGGCCGCCATTCTGGATCGGTAAATAACCCAATCAATAATATAGCGGCAATGAGTTTCATCGAACATTGCAGCGCATAAACGAAATAGCAAGATCTGTATATTTCCCACAGGGACCTCAGTAAAAGCGGAGAAGTGTCCTGTGGAGTACTGATAAATTATTTATTTATTGTGTACATCGTCACTCCTGCAACAGGAGCAACCATCAAGGTCAATTTTGGTCAAATTTTAGGTCAAAAAGTGCCCTAAAAGTATTTAATTCACCAATTAATATAAAAAATGTCTTTCAGCAATATGTCTCAGCCTATTTATCAGAAAAAGGAGAGTCTATACTCCCATGGAAAAGATGGGGAAAATGTTTTGATTCGTATTTAGTGGCAATAGGTGGGGACAAATTTGATATACATAGAAAACAGATCATTTTATTACATAACCTTGGAATAGAGGGTCATAATATCTATGAAAGTATGAGATACTAATAGGAAATGGTGATGGAGAACCTTCTGCTGTACTTGAAATGTCTTTGCAGATGTTGGAACAGTATTTTGAACCACGTATAAATGTGGTGCTAGGCAGGCACCATTTTTTTACAAGGGCACAAGAACCTAACAAAAAAGTGGGCAACTACGTTGCATCATTAAAAACTTTGGTTCACATGTGCGAATTTAGAGAACTAACTGACTCTTTTGATAAGAGATCTATTGGTATGATGTATTAACAGTAGCAGAGTACAGGAGACATTACTATCTAAAACCCTAATTGAAAGAAACTATTGCAATTGTGGAACGTATGGAGAACTCATCTGGCTGGGTGAAGGAAATAAGAACTCATGTTACTGCATCTGACAACACCTCTTCACAGAGCAACATACATGAAGTAACAGCAAAGGAAATTCAACAAGATGCTGAAGGGAACATTTATAAAGTGACACCAAGAATTAAGAAAAAACCTTTTCTGAATGTAATAAGTTCAAGTTTTACAGTTGTGGAAGCCAGTACCACTTGTCTAGTGGTCCAAATTGCAATGCCAGGAGCTCAAAATATCACAAATGTGGTCTCAAAGGACATTATGCAAGGCTTTGCAAGTCCACTGGAAAAGTCGGTATGGTGGAGAGTGGAGAAAATGTGAAAGATGTTTTGAGAACTGCATTTCTGAATGTGAAGAATAGCAGTGAGGAAGTGGATGCTGGAAGTGTGATCATGCCTGAGTGTGAGGTTGACATTGGAAAAAATAGAATTTTTGGCACTAGCAGACTCTGGTTACCTATTCACCATGACTGGGAACAAAGAATGGAATGAAAACAGTCCAAATAAATAGTTACTTTCGAAATATATCAATCCTGTAAGTTATGAGAGTACGCACAATGATGCAATGGGGTATGTTGTCAAGAAAATTGAAATTAAGGGTAAGGAAACAATTGGAAAGATATACGTTGCCATAAGAGGAGATAATCTCCTAGGATGGAGGCATCAAAGAGACATGGGCATTATTTTAAATCCCAATGCACGGAATCCACGTGATCAAGTAATGCTCATTGAAGATTGCGGAGGAGGGGAAAACTTCTACAACGAATTCCCAAAGTAAAGTATCTAACATAATGCTTGCACCGCTGAAGGAGGAATTGGATGGTTATCAAGCTTGGGAGTTATCGAAGAGATTGATTCATCAGAATGGTTGGCTCCAGTAGTTTTAGCACCCAAAGATGGTGAGAGGGTGTGTGTGGACTTGACAGGGCTCAATAAGGAGATTTGGGTAGACCCCCAACCACTCCCTAATATTTCTGAATCAATCACCATGCTGAATGGGGCAAATAATTTAGGGGGTTATTACAACTTTGGAGGAGGTGTTAATCCGTCCCAAATGTGACGGATATACCACCAGCCGTATTACGAGTTCCATAGGATATAATGGACTCGTAATACGGCTGGTGGTATATCCGTCACTTTACCGTCACTTTTGGGACGGATTAAAACCTCCTGCAAAGTTGTAATAACCCCCTTAGTGTATTAGATCTCGGCATTTCATCAAGTACAATAGCATCAAGAATCGAGGCATTTGACCTCTGTTGTGACGCTGTTGGGAGATTAGCGAATCATGAGGATGATTCTCAGGAAGCTACATAATGTTCTTTTTTTCAGGGTGACATACTCATATAAGGTAAGGATGTGAGTGAGCATGATGACACATTAAAACAAGTATTAAAAATACTAGAGGAAAAAGGCCTCATAGTAAAGACATAAAAATGTAAAATCGGAGTAACATCAGTCACTTACCTAAGACATGTCATATTCAGGTGAGTGCATGCAACCTGAGCTGGAACTGGCAGACAGCACTGTAAATGCCCCCAACCCAGTTGACAAACAGCAGGTATGATCATTCTTGGGGACTTGCAGAGTTTTACTTCGAATTCATAAAAGGTTTTGTGAGTGTAGTTGAACCCATTATGATGCTGTTGAGAAAGGGGGTTCACTTTGAGTGGTCAAGGGAACGGAGGAATTAGCAAGATGCCTATGTTACGGCATTTCGACACTACGAGAGAAAAATCATTCTGACAACGGATGGCAGCCTTAACGGGTTAGGGGCAATACTTTCCCAAATTGAGGATGGTGCAGAGAGTGGTGGTTTTTGCTTCAAGTAACACTCACTCAAGGTGAAGAACATTACTCATGTATTGAAAG
Organism: Pleurodeles waltl; assembly: GCF_031143425.1. Classification (NCBI taxonomy): domain Eukaryota; kingdom Metazoa; phylum Chordata; class Amphibia; order Caudata; family Salamandridae; genus Pleurodeles; species Pleurodeles waltl. The sequence goes on from NC_090449.1 coordinate 731,812,903, forward strand.
AGAAGTGTTCGCCACAGAGTGGGCAGTCAGACATTTTAATTTTTATTTGTGGGGCATTCCTTTTTTAGTGAGAACAGATCGCTGTCCCATTGTTCACATTTTTATGGCAACCACAGTGAAAAAATAACCCCAATAATTAAGCGATGATGTGGAGGACTGAAGGAATTCAATTTTCAAGTGCAATATCTTCCGGGTTTTACAAACACAGCAGCAGATTGTTTGTCACTGCTGCCCGTAGAGAATGAGAGTGAAATGACTGTGAATGACAAGGAACGAGGGATCACAAACGATAAGTGGGCTGAACGTAAAGGTAAAGATGAGGTGTTTCCCACAATCAGGACTTTTATTTTTGAAAGCTGGCCTGATTACAAGAGCTTAGATTCAAGCTTAAGACCTTTTTGGTCAGTATGAGATGAACTCACTATACAGCAAGGTGGTTTAATGAGAAGTGAGAGACTTATTCCTCCAAGGAACATAAGAGCTAAAATAGTCAACTCAGCTCATGAGGGACATCTTGATAGGGATCTCACCAAAGCTCGGGTTAGGGAGAGGTACTGGTGGCTCAGTATGGAGGGCCAGGTGGAAGAGATCATCAACAAATGTTATTCTTGTGCCTCCAGTGATAAACCCCGGGTCACAAATACTGCTCCTCTATCACCTTTGGTAGTACTGGAGGAACCATGGACCAAGTTGGATCTTGATATATTGGGCTCATTTGAGTTATTACCGCCACCTGAAAGATTTGTAGACTGCACCTCAAAATGGGTTTCTACAAGATGTGTGAGCAATGCAACTACAAGGACAGTCTCAGAATTTCTCAACAATGAGTTTGCTAATAAAGGGCTGTCCAAGATTTTGATTACTGATAATGGGGTGCAGTTCACTTCTCGAGAGATGCAAGAATTTCTGACTGATTTTGGAATGACACATCACAGAACTGCTCTCTATGCACCACAGGCTAATTGCCTTGCAGAATGCATGAACAGAGTGGTAAAGGCATGTGTGCAGAGAGCTTTGGAAGAGAAGATTTCACTCAAGGGAGCATTGAGAGATATGTGGTTAGTGCATCACACTACTTAAAACTGTGTGACCCAAAAGTCTCCTTTTGAGTTTTTGAGGGGCAGAATGGCTTTTTTTTCCAAATTAAACCCACATTGGTTATCTATCAAGCAAACTGTTCAATTGGATATAGAAGTGATGAGGTAATAATTTCTAGTAGGGGGTTCAGTAGCCTTCTGCTCTGTTATCTCTGCCCCCTGCCCAGTTTTTCTCAGTGCTTGCCCTTTACCTGTAATCCTTGGTTTATAAAAGACCAGGCTGGGAAGCACTTGTAAAATTCTGCATCTTTGGCCCTGACCTCCTGCTGGAGTCACATGCTGCCTGGGATACTGATTGCATACTGCAAACTTTACCCGCACCAAAGGCTTTTCTACTTTCACTGCTTGTGATAAAACTGCCAATGATGCTGATGCCGCCCGAGAGGCCCTGAAAGCAAATGTGCATTGAGGCACGTCCATCCCAGAGGAGTTTTGATGCTGCCTCCGCCCATAGCCTAATTCCACCACTCCAGCCAACTTCAATCTGTGCGATCCGTAACTCACCGCCTCTTAGCTCCACCATGGGTTGATAAAAAATAAAAGTACGTGCAATGCAGACTCAGTACATTGTCAAGCTATTTAGCATGAAATACCAAGGTTCGCATCTCTTCCGCACAGCAAAACAAACAGCGTGACGTTATCCAGGGTGATGGAGCTCCAACCGGCACTCTCAGCCAGCCGCCATGTTCCCCACGAGTACAACTAGAAATTATTTCTTAAACAATCAACCAGCAAAGATTAAAGGGGTGAAACGTTGTGGATGAGAACATTAAGGCATGAGGTGGAAAACGGGTTAGAGCCCCAGTTTCAGAACGTGTAAAAGTCACCCCAGCCTTACAATAATTTTTTAAGGTTCAGTCCAGAAGAAGAAAGACAGGGTGTACGAAATGCAGGGTAATAATGAGACTAATTTCATTAGGGAGGACGGAGGGAGTCACACTGAGACTTTTGAATCCACAAATAGATTCCAAAGTTTTAGCCCAGGATGACGTAGACATCCAGTCACCTCCTCAGACTCCCTCCATACCCTCAGAGATAGCAGGGCAAGCATGTATGCAGAAATTGATGATAGTATTAACATAGAAAATAAAAGGATAATTTGAGATTTCAGAGAAGAATCAAGAAAAGATAAAGGAGATCTGTGAGGATATGGAGGTAAAAATAAACGTGTTGATGGACAGAATGGGAACAATGGAAGCCTCTGTGGAGGATCTGATCAGGGTGGTAGATGTAAATCACGGGGAAATAGAGAGTTTAAAGTCTGGTGAAAAAGATCTGGCCGAGAAAATCGAGACAGTAAAGAATAACGTGAGCAGAAATAATATTAGAATGTACCGGAAGGGTTACGAGGGGGATAATATAAACGCTTCATCATAAGCTTAATAAAGGAGTTTATCCCGTCTGTGGATTCTAACGTCCTGGCGGAAGATAGTCAAATAATACACTACGACCCTTTCAAAAAAGGGAAGTTAGGAAAAATCCAAGGAAAATTTGAAATAACTTTAAATCTTACTGCATTAAAGAAAAAAATATTTCTGAAGCTCTTAAAGCAGGTAGCTACTCCAAAGGAGATTGGTCCTTTTGTTTTAAGGTCAGGTATTTCCAGGACCACACAGGGACAGGCAGTGTGAGCTAGGAAAATATATTTAGGGGCTCAGATCTCTTGGAGCCACAGCCCAGATGTGATTCCCAGCTACACTGAGAATCATGTGGAATAATGAAATGCACAATATTAGAGAGAGGAGCGAGGTTGACATCTTAGTAGAGCAGATGAGGGCATAGAAGAACTCTAATTGGAGGTTATCCAGGGAAGGAGAGCTTGCATAGGTTAAATCTTTCAGATTTACCTAATGGATACAGGGAAGGTATAATAGGGAGGCAGAGAATTGGGCACAGAAAGTTTGCTGTTTTGTCTGTCACTGGATGTGGGAGCATTTGGGAGAAAAATACAAAAAGGTTTTGGTCCTCAGTTATAATCGTAAAGTTGAATGACTTATTTGGGAGCCTATTTTGATACAATCCTGGGCCCCACCAGTAGATTAAATATGTCCAAGATTGTACCGGCTTCCTTAAAGGTTTTATCATAGAACGTTAATGGGTTGAGAGACAAAAGCAGAAGGCAAAGGATCCTTGATGTTTGAGATTGGTGTACAATGAAGTGATATTCCTCCAGAAGACTAGCTTATTAAAGGAAGAGTGGGAAGACAAAGTGGGTTAGCCAGTATGTTTGTACTAGTCAGTCGTGTTGTGTTAAGGGGATAGCAATTCTATTCAAAAACACTATTTGTGCCATGTTTAGTGAGTCAATAACAGACCCTAAAGGGAGGTTGTTGATAATAAATGCCAAAATTAATGTCTTTCGTGGACGTTGGTGGGCTATTTTGAGCCAAACATAGACTACACAGCCCCTTTACAAGCCCTAAAAAAACAAGTAATTGGAGAAAAAATATCCAATAATCTTAGGGGGAGATTTTAGTGTGCTAATTGATCCAGTTTTGGATAAATCCACCACTAGAGCTATGGTTAACTCACCCAAAATGAAAGACTTAGTTAGACGAATGATGGCAGATATCGGACTCGTTGATTTTTGGAGGTTCAAGGGGGACATTGGTCAAATATTTACTTTTCATAATAAAAAATATGGACATTGTGCCACAACTGACTTTTTTCTAACAGGCACAAAATTAAGTAGGAACATTAATAAGGTGGAACACATCTCTGAACACCTCTCTGACCAATCTACTATAAGAATATATCTTAGCTTAGATAAACCTCATGTCTCTCCTAGAATGCCAGTTAAACGTGTATTGATTTTAGATCAACAGGTTATTGATTATCTGAATCAAAAGACATGGGAATTTTTCTGCTAAATTGTGGTACCGCCCCACATCCACATTGTATGGGATAGATAGGAGGCTTTCATAAAAGCCAGGTTAATTAGTATCGCTGCACACACCAGTAAGGTAGAGATGGAAAAGATAAGGAATTTTGAATCTACCATTCAGTACCTTATCTGGAAGCTGATCTGTCCACCAATGCTAAAAATCAGGCAAAGATTCATGAACGGATAAAAGAGGAGAGGTCTGACCTCATGAATCATTTAGAAACTAAATTGAAGAAAAAATGGGAAACTAGTAAGTCAGCGCATTATGAGTATGGGGAGGGGTGCACCAAATTATTAGCTTGGAAAATAAAAGTGGGGCAAACCAGAAATATCATCAGGGATGTTTTAATGAAGATACAGGTGTTATTTGCACTGAGGAGAAGGAGCTAGTTCAGGCCTTTACCTCTTTTTCCAGACATTATGTACATAGGACTGACAGGCATCAAATGAGCTAATCATGTATTACCTTGATGAAGCTGCAATCCCCTCTCTGCAAGGTGATGTAAGACAAGAGCTGGATACAGAGATTACCGTAGATGAGGTGCTAGATGCAATAAAAAAATTGAGAAGGGGGAAGGTGGCGGGCCCTGATAGTCTTACGAATTAACTATATATCACACTGAAATCTGAGTTGGTGCCAGTGCTTGTAGAAGTAATAAAGCTAGCTTTTTCTAAAGGATCAGATGCACCAAATTCTAGGGATGAGACCATAAGCAGTCTAGTTTTAAAACCCAACAAAGATCTTAAACAATGTGAGTCCTATAGACCGATTTCCCTCTTAAATACTGACTACAAGATTTACACCCAGATCTTGGCAAAGCGACTGCAAAAAAGAATGGGCCTGCTAATACATAAAGATCAAAAAGGATTCATTAAGGGGAGACAATTGTACGAGTTGAAACATGACTTATCTGGATTATAGACTTGCCAGTTAAAAATAATTTCCCTCTGGTGGTGCTCACATATGACACAGCAAAGCTTTTGATAGAGTCAGCTGGTCTTTTTTTTTTACAAAGTGTGATAAGGAGGTGCAACTTAGGGGAGGTCTTTTCTCGGCAAATCAGATACATTTATGAAAAAAATAGCAGCAAGCATTCTGATAATCGGCAACCTGCCTGAACGAATTAAGATTGAAAGAGGGACTTGTCAGGGCTGCCCACGTTCTCCCTTACTTTTTAATCTTTACATCGAGCCACAGGCCAGTAAAATCAGATCAAATCAAAGAATCATTCCCTTTGAGTATAATGGGTTAGAAAAGAAAGGTGTGTTGTACGCGGATGACTTGACGATTTATACAAGAGATTTGGAAGACTCACTTATAATGATTTTGAACACCTTGGAAGGTTTTGGGATGATATTCGGCTATTGTATTAATCAATAGAAAACAGAAACCATGCAATGAAACACCAGCTACAATATCCATCTGGTAAAATGTAAGATACAATGTTGAGGTGTTCAAGTTATGATTGACTTAGACAAAACAGCACTGGTGAATTTTAACAAATCAGTAACAACAACTAGGAAATTACTAAAAGTGTGGGTTCGGCTCCCACTGTCTTTTTTAGGTAGGTCAAATATTTAAAAAATGCTCTCCCAAAGTTTACTTTTCTTTTTAATGCAATACCACTAGAATTTAAGCTGGCATGGCTAAAGAAGTTTCAGGGGGAGCCTAGTAGCTTTATATGGACCTCAAAAGGTGTGAGAATTGTGAGGAGGAAATTATGTAGGAAAAAGGAACATGGGGACATGGCAAGTCCTGATTTTTATAAATATTGCTTGGCATTTCAATTAAAGAACGTAAGAGGTCTGCTTCTTCACATCTCCACTCTCACTCATCTCTTGAAGGCATTAACGAAGTATCTATCAAAGGAAGGCAATAATTTCTTGTTTAAGTTTGGTCACTCAAAGTACTTTAAAAAAGTTCAATTAAAGATCTTAGGGGCTGCTTGCAAGCTTTGGTATTATGTACGGGGAACATTAGGAATAACTTATTATTGCAGCTCTGCACCAGTCTGGAATTCACCGGGTACCCCTGAGTGGCTTCAGTATAAGTTAGCAATCCCACTGAGGAAAGGAGGTTTTAATAAATAAGGACACATTTTGTTAGGCAATGCTCTGCTTCCTTGGTTTTCCCTTGTAGAGAGTTCAGTGGGTATCCTATCTAGGTTTAAGTATTATCAGCTTGCAAGCTGGATGACAGCCTCAGTTAAAGATGGAAAAGAACCCAGCATCTGGGAAGAGAAACTGCAAAAAAAGTTGCTCAAACGTAAGGAGGTCTCAAAGTGGTACTGGATGCTGGTGGATGCCGGGGAGGAGGTCTTCAGCTTGCCAACAGATATCTGGGGAAGGGACCTGCTGTTGTGGGATGTCTTAACTTTCTGGCAAGTATCGATGTCTATGCTTTGGAAGATATTCACATTGGTACATCTAAGGAGAAATCATTTCTTTACAGCACACAGGGCTTACTGGACCCCAAAGAAGTTGGCAACCTTGGACAGCCGAGAAAATAAGAGGTGTCCTAAATGTGGTTAGGGCAAAGCAGATGACGTCCATATGTTTTGGCAGAGTCCCATGATTGAGCTCTACTGGCAAGACGTGGGTAAGGTGCTCGTGGAGGTGGTAGGACTTGAAGTTAGGGTAAGCTTGACCTTGGAAATTGTTGGTGTTTTGAATTAAGGGGATTTTCCCCTAAAAATGCATAAAACTCAAAAGCATCTACTCTTCCTACTAGTTGCATTAGCTTGTCGTGAAATATGTAGGAAGTGGGTACTCCCGTCCCCCCAACAGCAGGGGAGTGGATTCTGTTGGTCACAAAGATCAACCAAGTAGACCGATGTAGTGCCCCAACGAAGAGAACTACATTTTTGGCAATATAGGAAAGAGGGTATAGCCCATAGATGGGAGTAAGAGGTCTCAGGCTTTGGTGTATAAACAAGGAGAATATCCAATGATTATGTATGAGCACCAAGAGCTTTGTCAAAGGGGAGGCTGATTGGATTGGTTCCACAAAAAGCTTTCAAGTCAACCGACTGGGTTTGGTGTGGCTGGTAAGGTGCCCCCCTCCCACTCCGCATCGTTCCCTTCTCGCCTTCCTTGGGATAGAGAGCAGGGGCCCTTACTGCCTTTGCCTTTTGTGGGCGAGCTCCTTAACCCTTTGATTACACAAATGAGGACAACAACAAAAACAGAAGTGAAGAAGGACACGGTCAGGTCTTTTCAACAGAGGTATAAACTCAGATATGATGAAAAGAACTCTGTGAAGAATAAAAAAACTGGATGTAGGACTAGTCTTAGTCAAGAAACCAAGATGGGACAGGAAAGGGGTAACTAAATGTATGAGACCTTTCACCATTACTTCCATTAGGAGAAATGCTGTGGTTGTTAACACAGGTTGCAAACGGAGTATGTCTAGGCTAGTGAAGTATCATGGCAAGAATCTGAGTCTGCTGGCTGGAAAGAGGGTGAAGGCACATCTGGGAAATATAGGGGTCTCAGGTGGCGTTCGTACAAACAAAGGTGCCATGAGACCCAGAAGAATGCTTGTGAAACATGAGGATTACTTATGAAGTAATGGTTTTCTTTAATGTTGAGAAGTTTCAGCAATAACCTCATCTTTCCTTTTCTTCTTTTTGCAATGTTCAATTCTGTTTTGCACATGTATTATCCCTGTTCTGTTATTTCTTTACATTATTTAGTGAGTGTTGCTGTAAGCATTGGTTCAAGTTTAAATATAGATATAGTTATTGCGTGTTATTTAGATTGCTGTGTAAAGGGGATTTGTTATAATGAATATATAGGTCACCTTTGTGAAAGCATTACCTCATTCCAGGAATGTTAATGTATCCATGGTGGCAGAGTTCTACTTGATGCCAGTTGGAGGCTGATGGTGACACTGGCAAACTGACCTCTTTGATGGTGCATAGATCTGAATAAACCACCTTTATAACTAAGAATGGTTCTTAACAGTCAACTCGCATCCGCCATAAAATTGACAATAAACCCATATCGAACCTTCTCTACGTGGATGCTCTGATGATACTGAGTTGCAACAGAGTAGGCCTGCAGAGGTTGATAAATGCCATCTTGAATACACAAAGCTAAATAAATTGAAGGTGAATCTTGGAAATACCCGAATTATTATCTTTGGGATTCAAAAGAACAATAAAATAATGTATTCAATTAGCAAGAGCTAATAATTTAAATTGGATGGAAGAAATGCAACAAAGAATTAACACTTATCAAATGTCTGTACATTCTACAACCAACAAATATCTTTTTGAGTTGTTTAAGGGGAGAGTCCTGAATACAGTGTTATAACCCGGGTGGATAGATTGGGAGAAAAGTGTTAGGTGTAATGATGTTGGAATTTGGAAAGGTCGGGAGAAGAATTATACCTTAAGAGGAATAAATATTTTTGTTCACGGAAGTGAGTGAACATCAAATTGAGGTTGATGAGTATGTGAAAATTAGAGCTCCAGTTGAATGTGCTCAATGGTTCAGGTTGACCAAAGGACAGAAAGTTGTGAAGGTATTTAAAAATGCCATCAAGACCGAGGTTGGTAGAATCAAGAACAAGAGCCGAGTAGTTGTTCTTGATACCGTCTCTCATAGTATGAGTGTGAGGAACTGGTGATGGAGAAATGCACCTGAGTCCTGTAATTTGAGCTGTGAGACTGCAGAGTTGCAAAATGAGAGCTGTGTGTCATAGAAAAAAAAGGGGTAGAATATGCAAATGGCATGCATACCTTGTCTGCTATGCATATCTTGTATATTATGTTAATCTGTTCTTAGCATTTTTGCTTATATTGTGTATATTTTTGTTTGTACTATTTATTATAGAGTTTTTCTGCCGGTATAGCGTATAAATTAAGTTTTGTTATTCTTTCTATTTACTTTCTTGTACGGGATAAGTCATAAAAAGAGAGAAGGGCGGTGTTCTAGACAATGGGCTCAGTAATACCTCACTTAAATTCCACAATGGAATGTCAGATGATGTGGCACAGAACGTTAGATGTTGCAAGGATGGCTGAGGTGTTCAATAAAGTTAATACCACCCACCACTTTTGACAGCTGTCTCCTCTGTAATGGTAGTCACACAATGTTACACAAAACTTCTCTATTTAAGACGTCTGAGACATATTTCACACTTAATCTCATACTGTTAGTGTACTGGGGTTTTATTAATGCCATAGTGCCAAAATCGGGAGTCCCCCACCTGAACTGGGTCTGCTGGCATATTTGTGCATTAGTCTAACCTGTGGTGAATGGTACTTGGCAGGGATGAAAGTGTTTATTGATAAGTGAAAAAATACTAGCCTGTGGTGATTTTCCTAATTTTTGTACAAGCTGGGACGATAAAATAATGGTCATACCAGTAAAAAGAAATGGCCAAGTGACAACGCCCTAATTTGGTACCTTTGTTAAGCACTCTGATGTCCTTAGGCCAAGTAAGCGCAATATGCAAAAAAAAAGTGCACAAAAAAGTCCAGCGCTAAAGGAGATTGTATTTGTCTATATCAGTGGTTGAAGTGGGCGAGATCCTGCACGTTGTGCCCATATTTTTTTTATTTGATTAAAAGGTTCTCCTATTTCATGTTAAAACGGAATTTCGACATTTGAGATGCCTTAGCTGAAATGGTGGGAGTCTGTGCTGTAAAGCTGAGAAAGGGGTGGACAGCTGAACAAGAAACAAACTTTTTTGTCAGGGTGTCTGCTGCCTCAGAGAAATGTAAATGTGCGCATTTGGTTACGGCTGCTTAGAAGCCAGTACTGTCTTTAATTGATTAAGTAATTTTAAGTCTCATGATGACAAACCCTTATTCTTTTTGGAGGTATAGTAAGGCGACCAGCTGATGTGCTGAATATATGGTTTAAAGGACAGTTATAAAAAAATATGGGAAAGCATACCAATTTTTCAAGCTGGAGTTGCATGATCGACTTCTATTGGATGTTACCCCTTCAATGTCAGGTGGACTGATGAACTGACAAGTCATTTTGCCCTATAAATTTTAATATAGTGATGCCCAGCTGGTTTCTGTTCAGATCTGAGAGATGTTGAACCAGATGCTGAACCTGCACTTCCCCATTGTTAGACTTTCCATCCTTGGCGTAGTCTCCCCTAACTTTTTGCCTCTGTTTCCCAGGTTGTTGATGTGTGCTGGACTCTGTTTTTGTTACTCTAGGCACTTTACCACTGCTATCCAGTGCTAAAGTGCAAGTGCTCCTGTATAAAATGTGTATGTAATTGGCTTTCCATGATTAGCATATTTGACTTACTGGTAAGTCCCTAGTACAGTGCAATAGAGGTGCCCAGGGCCTGTAAATCAAATGCTACTAGTGGGCCTGCAGCACTGGTTTTGCCACCCACATTAGTAGCTCTGTAAACATGGCTCAGAACTGCCACTGCAGATTTTAACTGCCAATTCGACTTGGCAAGTGTACCCACTTGCCAGGCCTAAACCTTTCCTTTTCTTACATTTAAAATACCTCTAAGGTAGGCCCTAGGTAGCCCCATGGGCAAGGTGCAGGGCATGTTTAAGGTAGGACATATACTATTGTGTGTTATATGTCCTGACAGTGAAATACTGCCAAATTCGTTTTTCACTGTTGCAAGGCCTATCTCTCTCATAGGTTAACATGGGGGCTACCTTTAAAAATGATTAAAGCGTAGATTTCCTTTGGGAGCAGATAGACATGTAGAGTTTGGGGTCTCTGAGCTCACAATTTAAAAATACATCTTTTAGTAAAGTTGGTTTTAGGATTGTGTGTTTTTTTAAAATGCCACTTTTAGAAAGTAGCCATTTTCTTGCTTAAACCCTTCTGTGACTCTGCCTGTTTGTGGATTCCTTACCTCGGTCTGTTTGATAGTTGGGCTGTTTGAACCTCTCTCTAGACAGTGACACAAAGGGAGCTGAGGTGTAGCCTGCATATATTGATGAGCCATCAGTGCTAGGAGGGAGGAGAGGGGTAGTCATTTACACCTGAAAGGCCTGTGCCTGCCCTCACACAGTGCAGTCTCCAACCCCCTGGTGTGTACCTGGGGCCTCGCCTGGGCAAGGTAGGATTTCACAAACAAGAGAGACTTTCCTTTGAAGTAAGCGTACTTCAAAGGGCAAAATAGGTATAAGAAGGGCACCCAAAACCAGAGACTTCTGGACATCAAAAGGAACCTCTGCCTAGAGAATAGCTGAAGAGCTGAGGAGAAGTGCTGCCCTGCCTGAGACTGTGCTTTGTGGAGCTATCCTGCAGTTGCTGCGTCTGCCTGTGCAAGAGGACAAAGACTGGACTTTGTGTGCCTTCCTGCTTGTGAAAAAACCTATGAGGGCTTGTCCTGAGCTTGCGTCCTGTTGTTGAAGTCTCAGGGCCATCAAAGACTTCTCCTGCCAGCACCTGGACTCTCTGCTGAGACTCCTGCCCTGCCAAGTGGTGCCCTATACAGTTCCTGGGGCCTTGGAAGGCAAAGCTGGCAGATCAAGACTGAAAATCCAAGCACAGACCGCTGTGCAGGGAAAATTTGACGCACCTTCTGAGACGCGGCTGAAAAACAACGTGCCGCCGGCTTCGCAGCAGAACTTGATGCTCCACCAACATCGCGGCTTAAAAATCGACGCACGGAGCTGGAGGAATGACGTGCAACATGCGCTGACGGAGGCTGTTAATGTCGCAACCTACATTGCGCGGCTTTGCTGATACCGTGCGGCAGGATTTTCGACGCAAACCTTGCTGGGTGCGGAAAACAACGCAACGCATGCCCAGACCCAAGTGCTGCCCGGATCGATGCATCGTTCCCCTGAGGGGAGGAAAAATGACACGCCGACCCGACCGGAGAAGGAGAAACGACGCACGGTCTTGCTTGCCGGTGAGAAATCGGCGCACTGCTTACCTTTTTTGACGCACACTCACCCATGAGTGTTATTTTGCCGCTACCCAGGTACTTTTCAACGCTAACAGTGTTTTTACTGTTTACTAAAGGATTTAAGACTCTTTTTGCCTTTTAATTCATAACTTGACTTGTGTATGGTGGACTTTTTTTGTTTTGGTTGTTTTCTTTAGATAAATATTTTCTATTTTTCTAAACCTGTGTTGTGTCATTTTGTAGTGTTTTCATTAAGTTACAGTGTGTATTGGTACAAATACTTTACACCGAGCACTCTGAAGTTAAGCCTGCCTGCTCGTGCCAAGCTACCAAGGGGGTGAGCGGGATTAGCTGAGGGTGATTCTCCTTTGCCCTGACTAGAGTGAGGGTCCTTGCTTGGACAGGGGGTAACCTGACTGCCAACCAAAGACACCATTTCTAACACCCATGCAGAACCCTTTCCGCCAATCTGCGCATCTTGGACTCTGTTAACGCATTTTTCATCCCTCACAGGAATCAAATACTTCGCCAAGGTCGACTGACCTTTTGGCCCAGTAAGGAGTGTGGTGAACCATACATAATTTTACATTAACACCACCCAAACAATTTAAACACCATAACCAATGTAGCTACGGAAGGAGACTCCAATCAATGAAAAGTTTCAAAGCTTTATTTTATAACCACAAAGCTAATGTCATGTAGACTGTGTGCAAAATCAAATTGTAAAGATAAATCAACACCATTGGTTGCCCAAAACTGTAAAATAAGTTTAATCTAATTAGCATCAACACAGTTAAGCATTCAAGAAGAAGAATACATATCATTAAGAAAATGGCTTATGCCACAGAAACTTATCTCAGGTCAGATTGTATCAACCTTAGTCAAATTCAATTAAGCCGAGTATGCAAATTTGGGTTGGACACAGGTTGACCCTACAGCTACAAATTAGGACATGCATGTGTGGGGACAAACACATGCAGGCAAAAATACAAAAGAAGACAAAAATATTTTGGAAAAATATAACTAGGGCTATAGATTACTAACTAGAAAAATAAAAAGAGTGTGTGTCAGCATGCTAGCTTCTATTCTAGAGAAAGGAAATCACATCAAGGAACTGGCAATCAGCAAGAAGATATACCTCTCCCAGGGTCAGCATTTGAGAATTATTCATCATCAAAACATCAGATCAGCAGCAAAGTCCATTAGAAGCACCATCAGGGGAGTGCAGAACACAAGCTGCACAGAGAACAGCAGGGTCAGGAGCCAAGGAAAGACTGCCTAAAACTTACAAGGTCCATCTCTACAGTAAAGCACACAAATGCCTCTGATGTGTCAGTTCAGTGGCATCACATTGCATAAAAGAGGCATCATCCAATCAAATATCAATAAAATACCTGGTTACAACAGTCCAGGATTTTCTCAGGTTTGGTCTGGGATCATCTCCTCTTTCGTGTGAATCCAAACAGTTCAGCAACAATTTATTTTCTTGTATCAATCAAGTTTCTTCCCTGGGTGTACAATGGACTTGTCTCAGCCCAATGTAAATCTGTATGTCAATTAAAACAATTTATTTCACATTATGTCCACAGGCCTAAATGTTCTTGAACCAAGGTAATTTAACTATAAGTCTCTAGGCAATTGAACAAAGAGCTTATTGCTATTCGTGAGAACAGAACCTAGAGGAAAAATTTACATTAGAAAGAACAATGATTCGTCATCTTTAAATGACTGTAAAATACAAGTTCTGTGGGCCTAGTTATGCTAACACAAGAAACTTAAATGCATTACTATATTTGTTAATAAAACACACAAAATATGCAAACTTGTAAATTCAGTATTAATAAAATATCATCGGAATATGTAATACATTTCAATAAGAATTCCAAACTTTGTTAAGGCATCACATGAGATCTAACAGAGAAGTGCATTTAATTTAATGCGCACATCTATTTAAACTCATAAATCACACATTAAACATTATAAATGATCATTTGTTTTGTTACTAGCAGTTATTATAGTGACTAAAATATACTTTTACATTATTTAAATCTTCTTAGCACATTGTTAAATCCGGTTGGCACAATTGTGACCACCAAAAATGAAAACATGAGCACTTTTAAAATATGTGTCAGTGCAGCTTTCTATGTTAAGCTGTTAATCATGAAACAAATTTGTCACCATTGGCTAACGTACGAGTCACTAAAAGCATTACTAAAATATACACTCCAACAACTCTGAGAGGTATAACGCCCTTTGTCCTTGTCCTTTAAAATGCCTTACTTAGACTTAGAGATTTCCCCATAACCAAAGACTTTTGACGGAGCTTCTGAAATGCTGATGCTTACCCTTTTTACATACCTTTTACCCTTCTTAGTTAGTGACCTGTTGCCCGAGATTATCTTTTTCCAAATTCTTTTTGTCTTTTGACAGCATGAGTTTCACCCAGCACGTTAAATTCCTGATTAGTTCATCTGTAGGATTTTTCCCTTATCCAAACTAGCAGAACCTTGATGATTAAGAAATTTCCTAGCTATCGTGAAGGAAAGTTTCAATTCTATTAAGGACACGGAGGCGAGGATTATGCAGTTCTTTCTTTACTTTTTATTAAGATAGCAGGTTCAAAGTTCAACACGGAAACACAAAACCACAACTCCCATGAGACCATCGTCATGGCAACCACAGTCCAATGAACATCAACAACCCCGACGGTATAAATGCCCAACAAAGACGTCATCCGCCCTCGACTTCACTGCGAAGAGACGTCCAAGATTCATGTGGCCGTCGCCTCCGGACCTAAGAGAAAATCGTACAGAATGTCAGATCATGTAAAATAAACGTGAGCATTACAGCCGAAGTCAAAACAAGAAGCAATCAAGAAATAAACCATATCAAATAGGATGCACAAAAAGTAGATTAGAACATGAATATTCTACTTTCAAGTCGGGAGAAAAAAAAAACGCAAGCCCATAACAGTATATATACCGAGAACAATCTCAGAAAAAACATAGTGAAATATACCACCTTGGAAAACGAGATCCAACCAATCCACTTTGGGTGGGGAGGAACATAACAGGTGCCGGGTGGGATAATCCTTGCCTCCGTGTCCTTAATAGAATTGAAACTTTCCTTCACGATAGCTAGGAAATTTCTTATTCTATAACAGGACCAGAGGCGAGGATTATGCAAGTTCAAAGCTTACTTACCACCAAAGAGGTCGCCTCATGAATCGGTTTAAAATAGAATCTTTTGAAAACCGACTCCGAGGACCAATCCACGGCGTTCATAATGTCCTCCAGCCTGCCACCTACCTGTACGGCCTTAGAAGCCATAGCACCCCTAGTCGAGTGCGCACCAAAAACCTGAACGTCCACCCCAGCCTCCGCAAGGATCCATCTGATCCATCTAGCAATGGTGGGCGAGGAAACCGCTCTAAACAGTTTCTTCAGGGAAATGAGTAGCTGACATTCCCCCGGAGGGCGGAGGGAAGCAGACATCTCCTCGTATGTTTTCAGGCACCGAACCACGCATAACTTAGGAGCGAACGGGAAAGCCGGATAAGACACCGATCTGGTATTACATTTTGTCCTACGGGAGATCGTAAAGGTTACACCCTCCGGAGAAAACACTCTGGCCGAGACGTCCAGAGCCCGAACATCCGACACTCTCTTACAGGAATGAGGCATAACAGCATGGCCAATTTAGCTGACAATGCTTTACGAGACAGAAAAGAATTGTCCTGCCAAGAAGATA
Source organism: Pleurodeles waltl (assembly GCF_031143425.1). NCBI lineage: Eukaryota > Metazoa > Chordata > Amphibia > Caudata > Salamandridae > Pleurodeles > Pleurodeles waltl. Next base: position 731,828,489 of record NC_090449.1, read on the forward strand.
ACAACCGCAAAACGAGGTTGACATCTCAAAGTTCTGAATATCTGGGCTGAGGTGGACGGGCAAGACGAATGCCCTTGAGCAATTTGCACACCCACGGGTGATCTCCCACTGGGTGACCCTCGATAGGAGGGTGACCCGTCAAAATCACTGACCTAAAAGAGTTCACTGTGCAGTACGACAGACCAGAGGCGGCCATTTCAGCCAGAAACTTTAGCACATCTGTAACGTGGGCCCCCACGGGATCGGTATGCCTGTCCAAACACCAGCGAGACCAGGCAGATTTGTATTGCTTTCCCGTCCCTGGCGCCCAGGCTTGAGATATGAAGGCTTGAGCGTCCTGTGAAAGTCGGCAATCGAACCAACAATCCCTGAAATCCTCCAGGCTGCCAGCTGCAGATGGCCCTGCAACACCATCGGATGTCATTGGCCCATGGACTCTCGAAGGATTGCTGGGAAAGAAGGAAGGCGAATCGGACGATCGCACAACAGTTCCAGAAGGGTCGGGAACCACGCCTGAGAGCGCCAAAGGGGAGTTACCAGGATAATCGTGGCTTGCTGACGACCCACTAGAGATAGAACCCTCAGGATCAACAAAAACGGGGGAAAAGCATACCCTAGGAACTGGCTCCAGGTCTGCTGAAAAGCATCCACGGCTTCCGCCCCCGGGTCGGGGCGCCAACTGAAATAGCGCGGGAGCTGCGCATTCCACCAGGATGCAAAGAGGTCCACCGCGCAAGGGCCCCAATAAGACATGAGAGCCTGAAAAACTGTCGGATCCAGCTGCCAGTCGCTGGAATCCGTCAGATATCTGGAATTCCAGTCCGCCGTGGCATTCTGGAAACCTGGGAGATACTCCGCCGAAACCGATATTTGGTGATCCAGGCAAAAATGCCAGAAATCCTTTGCCAGTTCCGCCAGAGCCCGAGACCGGGTGCCCCCAGGCGGTTGATGTATTGAACCGCCGAAACATTGTCCATCCGTAGGAGAACAACACAAGAGACCCTGTCCCGAGTCAGGGACTTGATCGCAAACTAACCCACTAGCAGTTCCAAGCAATTGATGTGCAGATTGAGTTCCTGGGGAGTCCAGTGACCGCCAAATGAAAGATCCCCGCATCGGGCTCCCCAGCCCTGCAAACTGGCATCCGACTCTATGACCAGATCGGGAGAAGAACCGAAGATGGCCCTGCCGTTCCAAGCCTCCATGTGGTCTAGCCACCATTGAATCTCCGTCCTGGCCTCCGAGTTGAGAGCAACTCTTTCTGAGTAAGTCAACCCCCGACGAAGATGATGCGCCTTGAGGCGTTGGAGAGCCCTGTAGTGAAGTGGGCCTGGAAAAATGGCCTGAATCGATGAGGACAGTAAACCCACTACTCTGGCAAGTTGGCGGAGAGAGATTTTGTCCCTCCTCAGTACAATCCTCAGTTCCTTTTTGATTTTCGTAATCTTCTGAGACGGAAGGCTCAGAGTGGCCACCTGGGAGTCTATTAGGAAACCCAAAAAGGTCATTGACTGAGACGGAATCAGATCGGACTTCTGGCAATTGATCACGAACCCCAGATCCTGCAACAAGGCAATAGTCATGTTCGCATTGGATATGAGATGAGTCCTGGACTGATCCATCAAAAGGATATCGTCCAGATAAATAATGAGGCGGAGACCCCGTGATCGGAGGAACTCCACCACCGGTTTGAGTAGCTTGGTGAAGCACCAAGGGGCCGAAGAGAGTCCGAAAGGGAGAGAGGTGAACTCGAAAATCTGCTGTCGCCATTGAAATTGCAGGAACCTGCGATGAGGAGTAGGATGTCCCGCAAGAGGTGAATACCCTCCATTTTGAAGTGGCGGTAGACAACCCACTCGTTGAAAGAGCGAAGATTGATCACGGGTCGGAAACCTTTGTCTTTCTTTTCTACAAGGAAGAGATTGCTGACGAAACCCCGTGGATGGAGTAACGCCGGGCAAATAGCGCCTTTGAGTAACAACTCTTGAACCTCTGCGTCTATGAGGTTGGAGCCTGACTCTGAAAACATCATAGGCCTGGGAATCGCCTCCTGCTGAGACTGTTTGTAAGACCCATGCGTCTGAGGTAAGGCGCTCCCAGTTGCATTTGAACAAACGAAGTCTCCCCCCTAGATCTCGAGGGAAAAAAGGGGTAATCCTTACCCGAGGATCCTCCTGGGGCGATGGCTGCTGCGCGGGCTCCTCTGCTGGCTTTGCTTCTTCCTATACCCCTGCTGGGGAAGAATGTCCCTTGGCGTCCGTCTCGCCAACCGAACTGTCGGACATTGGTTCCAGGGCCTTGGTGGAAGTGGCGGCCGGAAGAGCGACCCCTACCTCGTCCGGCCCCTCCAAAAACCTTCCCCGGGAAGATCTTCTTTATTGAAGATTGAGCCTTATCAAGGGCCGAAAAAGTGGCCACGAACTTCCCGAGCTCCTTGACGGAAGGGTCTCCAAAAAGATGGCCCTGTGCCACCGCCCCTGCCTCCGAAGTTGCCAGTTCCCCCAACTTGGGGTCAATCTTAATAAGCAGGGAGCGGCGCCTCTCTGCTGATATAGCGCAGTTGGCATTGCCAAGAAGTCATAAAGCCCTCTGAGCCCAACCTGCAACCACATCCGTCTGGAGGTGTGTATTTGACATTTTGGCCCGCTCGGCCAATTGAATGATTTGTGTCAGAGGCCCCACAACATCCAAGAGTTTATCCTGGCACGCCCGCCAGGACCTATCGATCCCTTTCTTAGGGTCTTTCACGTACTTTCCAAAGAAAGTACACATCTTAGGGTCTATGTCAGGAGTAGAGGCCACCCTGTCAGGGAGAGTCGGGCGGGGGCACTCTGCCCTGAGGCGTGCCCGGATCTCCTTATCCAAAGTTGGCGAAGCTTACTCGCCACATAGTCCGCCACTTTGGGTCCGGATGCCATTCGGACGAGTGGGGTGGTAGATCCCCTTCGGCTCGAACATGTCTGAGTCTGACTCTCCCAGATCAGGAGACTCTGGGACAGAGGCCCCCGGGCGCCAGGGACGACTGGATTCCACCTCCTCCACTGAGGAGGAGTCCCCGTCAGAGTCCTGCACCATGACCGTTGAGGACCTCACCTGGAGGTCTGATTTGGAGTGCCATTGGTCACCAGCAACCCCGGGCAAAGAGCCCTCCCAGGAGGGTAAACGCAAGTGAGTGCAAGCACTCTTCCCGTGCAGCGCTGGAAAAACATCCGATTCCCCAAAGGGATCTGCTGTCCGCTTGCGTGATTTCCAGGGGGAAGCCCCTTGGGCAACCCCCGTCATGCCTGGCCCCCTTGAGACTTGTTCGACCAATTGCGTCATGCTCTCCTTAAAAGGAGCGAGAGCCTGCGCAATGGCCTGAGACAGTACAACATCCACCCCAGGGGGAAGGATGCGTAGCGAAGGGGACTCCGAGGACATGAGGGGAAAAGAGTCTGAATCTTGGGCAGGTTGCAAAATGAAACAGTGGCAGAGACAGGAAAAAATAAAAATATATGCGCCCCAACCTTCAGGGGGAGCCCCCTCACCCTCCTGTCACAAAAGAAAAAACTGTATTAGGCCACAGAAGAAACAGGAAAAAAATCCCCGTGGAGCAAGAGCGCCCTTCCCGCTCTGGGTCTGCACAACCTGAAGGTGTCACGTGAGAGGGATTAAAAAGAAGTTTAGGGCAGTAAAACCACTTTTAAACTGCCCACGCGTTGGCAAAATACAGCCAACCGAGAGAAAAAAACTTGCGCACTGAACGCAGTTGAAAAACGGGACTGGAGCCCTCTAGAGTGCCCGACACGTCACCACAGTGCTGAAGCGCTTGGGCTGAACAAGCCTACCGCACGTAGCAACAGCGTTGCTACAACAAAGCTGAAAACCAAAAGGAATGAATTAATACTGACGCGCGCGGTCAAAATCCCAAATACACACACTACGTTTTTGAAAATAGCACAAAGGCAGGAAAGGCACTTATCTGCACCGTCGAGCAGTGAAGGAAGAGGGCGGGTGACGTCTTTGTTGGGCATTTATACCGTCGGGGTTGTTGATGTTCATTGGACTGTGGTTGCCATGACGATGGTCTCATGGGAGTTGTGGTTTTGTGTTTCCGTGTTGAACTTTGAACCTGCTATCTTAATAAAAAGTGGAGAAAGAACTGCATAATCCTCGCCTCCGGTCCTGTTATAGAATTGAATTGCCTTAATGCTTTTTAAAACTGAGCATTGCTTGTTTTCTGTCCATCAGATCATTTTACCAAAGTCCGGTATTACCTTTATTTAGTGCTTAGCTCTCTTAAAGTTAGTTAACTTGAACTTATTTTATCGTCTTGGTCAACCCTTGGTGATACTGTATCTTTATAAATTTGTCTTGAGAATTGTCTACATAACTTTGAGCTTAACTTTGCAATAAAAAACTCTTAACTTTATTTCTGACTGGAGTTTTCCTTTTATGGCCACATTGGTCATACCGTGTAATTAAATTGGTTTGTATTAAAAAGTTGTTGCTTGGTTTACCACACCTGTATGCTGGATCCAAAGATTGGTTGAGATCATTAGCCACTGATTCCTGCCAAGGAAGACTGCATCAACCAGCATTAAATTATATGGCTTTCTTGTGGCATTCTGGTTACAGAGACAGATATTTGCAGTGATCTCATTAATGTAGAGGTTTAACTACATAAAATAGTGCAAAAATTTACATTTAGGGTGTGTGTTATTTTAGAAGTAGTTACCTGAAGGTGAGAGACCAACAAAATAGTTATGGAATGTTTTGGAGTTCTTAGCCACGCCTTTGATCCTGCCCCGAACTCACTGACCCCGCCCTATCAAACTCAGGATCAGTTTTTACTAGCTATACTTTTTCAAATGCACTTCGATGGCTGGTCTACGTACTATGGTGGTAGTGCGCACTCGGATGTAAAACTCATCATTGATCCAAAATCTTCACTAGGCCACTCCTACGTACCACCGTCAAGGAGCACAAGTATTTGCAGCATTGAGCAAACATCATGATCTGCCTGATTTTGTTTCTAGAAAGTTGTTGACAGGCATGAGCCTAAAGTGAATAGAAAAGCATTACATCAAGATGATGGTTCATGCTAAAACGCAGTTTTGCTCTGCGAGCCACTGCTCTGGTCTGTTTATTCCACCGGAGGCTGGGTTAAAACGCGCCTGTCAGTGAGGGGCGGGGCTTTTGAAAGAGTTCTGCGGTTGCGGCTTTACTGAGGGTGGCGACGCCTATACGGCAGGAAAGAGGCCCGACGATAGCTGTAGGGCAGATGTTCTATGAACCTGACGGGATACTGAATATTACATAACACCTGGATTCCATGTGAATGTCCTACCTACTGCTGCACCACAACACGAAAAGTGCTTGCCTTAGGGAAAACATAATGCGTTTCAAGCGCAACGCACATCCGGTGGTGCCGGAACTTACGTCAGTAAACCGTGCCGTTTGCGGAACATTGCGATGGTGAGAAGATCGTCGGGTTGTTTTGGAAAGGGGGTCCATGGCGATTCATTCTTCTATGTTTAGTTTCTGCCAGGTCTAAGAGCTTCATCGCTACAGGGGAATAAGGTTTACCAGCAGCCTGTGATCGGGTTGCTGGCTGCACGTACCAGGTAACAGGTGCATGTTTTATCCCCGAGGTTTACAGATTTTGCCCTCCTGGTCAGTACTAACCTCTCAGTTTCTTTGGCCTCATTTGTTCCATCCCGGCTTGGGGCAGATGTGTAATATAATGGGTTTTGTTAGTATTTCTTCTCTTTGTAGGTATATTGAAGCAGCTGCTGTGGTTACAGTTTATTTAAAAGGTCAGGCTCATGTTGCATCTTGACACACTTAAAACCTTTACGTTGTGGTGCGATGCTGGGCCCTCTTTTCACTGCTGTCATGCCACTAAGGCGTTTTCCTATCGAACGTACACGCTCGTCGAAAGTGAAATTGTGCCTTCCATGCTTAGCGTTTTGATCGATTTGTTATATATGAAAACGATCACATGATTCAATTATGTAAATAACAATTTGGTTTTGAAATGAAAGTTGCTCAGCATGTCAAGTTTGTAAGGACCTTATGTTTTGTGTCCTGAGTTCTTCCTCAGTCTGGCTTGGTAATCCATTCTTGTTTGCCCTGTTTGGAGTATATCGAGTTTTCCATAGTTCGTGGGGTCTATTAATTACCGTGCGGAAATAATCAGTTGGTCATATGTTCTGTGCAGACTGTTAGAGGGAAGTCGCTGTCACTCCATAGAAATAGCGGTCATTCGACATAATGTGCATGTATTTGTAGAGGTTTTCGACTAGAGATTTTTGATATCAGCAAAGTTTATGCCAGCATTATTTTCTTCCTCCTAACATTCATATGGCTTTCTGTTTTATGTGGTCCGGTTGTTTAAAACGTATGTCAAAAACTGAATGTCGCCTTTAGAACATGCCTGTCCACCCTCGGAGTGCTCGAGCCGTAGACCCTTCCGATAATACTCATTTTTTCTCTCTGCCATACTCTTTATTTTCTTTTTTGATAACAAATTGGTATCTATTTTGTTAGTGTTTCACGTACAGGGTTTGCATTACAACAGAGCTGTCGCAGACCAAATGTAATCAACAGAGGAAAAAAAGCTTTAAGAATTCCGGAGAGGGGCTTTGGCCTTCTATATGTGGATTTCCTTAACGATCACATTTGTTTGGATAGATGCTGCATATTATGTATTTTTCCTTGTTGGAAAGCTTATACTGTGTACAGCAGACCTAAATTGGTTATTATGACAATCCAATGATGGTATTTGCTAGATGCCATAAGTCTGGTCTGACAATTTTCTTAAGAAGCATATGTTAACATCACTAGGCCTCAAAGGGTGCATTATCACTACACTCTGGGGATGCCCAAAACATGTCCCTTCCTAATTCAAAGCCGATACTCAGTTGCAATCCGATTTTAGGAGTCTGTAGAGCTTTACCTACTCCTTAAATGGGATTTATAAATTGGAGAATCCATTTTTTAGGGTCGAGCCTGCGTCGCATGCGCTCGCGCATGCGTATCGCTAGCGAGACGGTTTAGGGATTAGAAAAGGGCTCGGAGCCCTGTCGATGTCATGTCAGTGTCTTTCATTGGCAAGTTGGCTTGCCTGTTAGAATCCGCTTCTTTTCATTAGTGGAAGGCACGCATACGTCATGCCTTTTCCGGTGGTTAGCTCTCCCCAAGCGCAGTGACCAAGTACAGAAAACATGCGAGGCTCACTGGGTTTGTGGACTACTTTTTCTCTGGTTTTGCAGTGCGATCTCGCTGGGCAGAAGTCCAGCGCTTCACATAATGTCGACCTTGTTACTCAGTTAATTGCAGTTTTGCAGATACTTTTATTAGTGTGAACTGTAGCAGGGTGATCGCGTTTTTTTTTTATTTTTGTTTTTTTTTTTATGCAAGAAAAATTCGATTGGGAGTTTACAAATGTGAACAGCTGTAACTCCGACAAATGCGAGACCCTAGTGCATTGCAAATGCTCGTTTCTGTTGCGAACTCTGATTCAGAGTGTTTTGCAACCAAAACAATGGATAGTAAATCTGGTGCCATATGTTGCTTTAACTCTGACAAAAAAAGGTATTGAACATTTTCTCTCTGACAATCCATGTTAGGCCATTTTAGGAGGAGTTTTAAGACTGTTTCCCCAGTGGTTGCTTTGTGGGAAAGTTTATGCAATGGTGCAGTGCTCTTTTTCCTCATTGCGACTGGACATTGACAAATGCTATAGGCCTGATTTGGTACATTAGGGAACATTAAATCAGATGCCATTAATCTATTAATTATGTAAAGCTACAGCAAAGGCAGGAGGGCTGACTTATTTATTGTGAGGAACATTTGTTAAAGCCAGTAGGCTTTTAAGGTTATTTATGTTATGCTGTGTGAAAGCCAGTAGATAAGTATTTTTTGTTGCATGGAATGTTACAGAATACAGAACTAGGCAAGGGTTTTGGAGCTGATTACCCTCTCTAACAAACCCTGGATTAGAAGATTTGAGCCGTTTTTGGAGGGGTCCTATGTATTTATGTCAAATGTATTTGTTGCTTATTTATCATGTCTTGGAGTTCCTCCTCTGCCTCAGATGCAGAGTCATTCTCAAAACTATGGTCAGGGGAAGGGCGAAAAGCAAACCAACAACTTGCTGAGTGATAATCCTGCAGTTAGTCATAATCCATACCAAAAACATATCACAACAAATAAGTCAGCAATAACTAACACTCTGTAGAATAAGTAATAAACTTTGGTTTTAGCAAACAGAAAGTAAAACTGCAGTCATATAGCAATGTCCCACTGGAAAGGCAAAAAAAAATACACATCACAAGGTGGTGAAGAACATGGACAAATCAATATGTTACTTTGAAAGACTGTCACACGAAAAGCTAAAGGTTCAAACATTAGTACAGTAAAAAAAAAATATGCAGACAGGCAAGGATACACATTAGATGAAGAGCTGCATCTACAACCAGGATCAACCAACATGACAAAATAAACAATTGGCTCTATGGTAAGAAAAGAAAATTAAAACACAAATACAAATTATAACAAAATACAAATCAAAAGACACTGATATTCCCCCTAACGGAGATGTGACAAAGGCAAAAAAAGACACCACCAGATAAAAGTAATCCCTACTCCAGAATCAGATCCTCCATTACATACATAATTTTAAACATTCTTTCCTTTCCCTTTGTGTCTGTATGGCCCCACCCGTTGAGTTGAGTAAATATTATGCCTGTTACTTAAACCAATAAAGTGTATTTTCTTTCTGTCGCATGCTGTGTATGTACATGGTCTGATAGATTTTATCTTTAAATGCGTTTAATTTGCTATTTTGCAAACTGGTAATGTTGGGTAAGTGTAGTTGTGCAATATTGGTTGACAAGGGTTATGCACAGTTGGAGGAAGTGTTAGAAAATCAGTAAATTGTTCTATTGATCATGCGCTATTTATTATTATTTTTTTTTACACCTCTTGTGCTTAATCCTTTGATGTTGTATTCAGAGTTCAAAAAGTTCCAGCCCTTAACCGGTTCTGTGCCGAGGACGTAATGGTTACGTCCCGCAGCACAGTGCTCCTGTGCCGAGGACGTAACCATTACGTCCCAGCAGCGGAGCTCGGAGGGAGCGCTAGTGCTTCCCCGTGGCCCCCCCTCCCTCCCTCGGGCAGGGCTAGAAGGGGAAACTTTCTGTCACCAAAAGTGTGTTTTTTGCCAAATATTGAGGTTTGCAAAGGATTCTGGGTAACATAACCTGGTGAGAGCCTCACAAGTCACCTCACCCCATCCTGAATTACCGTAGGCGTATAGTTTCAAAAAAATGTACAGGTTTAGTAGGTTTCACTAGGTGCCGGCTGAGATGGAGGCCAAAATCCACAGCTAGGCACTTTGCAAAAAACACGTCAGATTTCAATGTAAAAATGTGATGTGTCCATGTTGCGTTTCCTGTCGCGGGCATTAGGCCTACCTGTGGAAGTGAGGTACCATTTTTATCGGGAGACTTGGGGGAAATATAGACAAGAAGTACAAGTGTTATCACACCTTTTCTTACTCTACATTCTTGCCTTCCAAATATAAGACAGTGTGTAAAAAAGATGTCTGTTTGATAAATGCACTGTCATTCACATGCTAGTATGTGGACCCCGGAATTCAGAGATGTGCAAATAACCACTGCTTCTCAACACCTTATCTTGGGTCCATTTTGGAAATACAAAGGTTTCCTTGATACCTATTTTTCATTCTTTATATTGCCGCAAATGAATTGCTATATACCCAGTATAGAACATAAACCCATTGCAAGGTGCAGCTCATTTATTGGCTCTGGGTACCTAGGGTTCTTGATGAACCCACAATCCCTATATATCCCTGCAACCAGAAGAGTTCAGCAGAGGTAACGGTAAATTGCTTTAAAAGAATCTGACATCGCAGGAAAAAGTGACAGAGTAAAACCGTGTAGAGAAATGGCAGGTTTTTTTTCACCTCGGTTTCAATATTCTTTTATTTTAACTGTTATTTTCTGTAGGAAAACCTTGCAGGATCTGCACAAATGACCCCTTGCTGCAATCAGAATTTTGTCTACTTTTCAGAAATGTTTAGCTTTCCGGGATCCAGCATTGGTTTCACACCCTTTTCTGTTATTAACTGTAAGGAGGCTAAAAGCACAAAAAATAGTTATAATGGGGTATGTCCCAGTAAAATGCCAAAATTGTGTTAAAAATGTGGTTTTCTGATTCAAGTCTGCCTGCTCCTGAAAGCTGGGAAGATGGTGATTTTAGCAACACAAACCTATTGTTGATGCCATTTTTAGGGGGGGAAAAACCACAAGCCTTTTTCTGCAGCCCTTTTCCCCATTATTTTTTAAAAACAAAAATGTTGCTGTATTTTGGCTAATTTCCTGGTCTCCTTCAGGAGAACCCAGAAACTCTAGGTACCTCTAGAATCCCTAGTATGTTGGAAAAAAGGATGCAAATTTAGTTTGGGTAGCTTATGTGGACAAAAAGCTATGAGGGCCTAAGTGCAAACTAACCCAAATAACCAACAAAAAAAATGGCTTGGCACAGGAGGGGAAGAGGCCTGGCAGCGAAGGGGTTAAGCTCAATAGTATATTGTTAGTAAAGTAGATATATATAAATATTTGTTAACCAACTAATGCGTTTTCCTCTCCATAGGCTGCTACCAGAGGGGCCATGGAGATGCCTACCAGATAAACCACATCACCAGACCTAGAAGTTAGAAATATATATAATTTAAAGGTAAGTTTCACTACGTCTTGATTTTTCGGTACTTAGATTTCACTTCAGATATGGTGCCCTTTAGTATCTGCAGTATTATAGTAGAAATCCCGATGCCCACTAAAGAATGTGTGTGGACCGTCAGAGAAGCATTTTTACACATTCTCACACCCTACCTCTGTGTCATATTGGCACGCAGGGTTTGCTCCAACACTCACCTCAAAGGCCAACATGTGAGAGTGCAGATCGCCACAAATAATCAAATGTTAGTTTCTGATATTCTGGCAGCTGGCATTAAATAATGGCAAAAGGACATTTTAGAAGGCTATTTTCATTTCTTTTTAGCAAACGTGCCTCATCATGAGTGTGAATCGAGTAGTGCCTTAAAAACCTGAAAGTCATTCTGGAGTAGGAGCTTGCTTTTCTTGCATTTTCAGACAGTAGTTATTTAAATAACAGTGCCCTTAAATAAGAAATCTTGTCTTACTAAATTGCAGATAAATTTGCCATCTTGCTATGAAGTCGAGGGAGTACATGATTGTAATTCACACTTTGTTTTTTTTAATGTCTTGAAAGCTGTTTCAGAATAATAAAATGTCATGTCAGATGGAGTTAGATGAGGGTAGTGAAACACTCATTTTCTGCATACCTATAGGTGGTTGCTGAGAGACTGGCTTCGCTGCTTCTGTAATCGCCAGTGTAAGGAAATGCCTCCTTGGCATGGTTACCCCCTGACTTTTTGCCTTTGCTGATGCTATGTTTTGAATTGAAAGTGTGCTGAGGCCTGCTAACCAGGCCCCAGCACCAGTGTTCTTTCCCTAACCTGTACTTTTGTATCCACAATTGGCACACCCTGGCATCCAGATAAGTTCCTTGTTAGTGGTACCCATGGTACCAAGGGCCCTGATGCCAAGGAAGGTCTCTAAGGGCTGCAGCATGTCTTATGCCACCCTGGAGACCCCTCACTCAGCACAGACACACTGCTTGCCAGCTTGTGTGTGCTGGTGAGAACAAAACGAGTAAGTCGACATGGCACTCCCCTCAGGGTGCCATGCCAGCCTCTCACTGCCTATGCAGGTGTAGATCAGTCACCCCTCTAGTAGGCCTTACAGCCCTAAGGCAGGGTGCACTATACCATAGGTGAGGGCACCAGTGCATGAGCACTGTGCCCCTACAGTGTCTAAGCAATACCTTAGACATTGTAAGTGCAGGGTAGGCATAAGAGTATATGGTCTGGGAGTCTGTTTTACATGAACTCCACAGCACCATAATGGCTACACTGAAAACTGGGAAGTTTGGTATCAAACTTCTCAGCACAATAAATGCACACTGATGCCAGTGTACATTTTATTGTAAACTACACCCCAGAGGGCACCTTAGAGGTGCCCCCTGAAACCTTAACCGACTATCTGTGTAGGCTGACTTGTTCCAGCAGCCTGCCACAACCGAGACATGTTGCTGGCCCCATGGGGAGAGTGCCTTTGTCACTCTGAGGCCAGTAACAAAGCCTGCACTGGGTGGAGATGCTAACACCTCCCCCAGGCAGGAGCTGTCACACCTGGCGGTGAGCCTCAAAGGCTCACCCCTTTGTGCCAGCACCGCAGGACACTCCAGCTAGTGGAGTTGCCCGCCCCCTCCGGCCACGGCCCCCACTTTTGGCGGCAAGGCCGGAGAAAATAATGAGAATAACAAGGAGGAGTCACTGGCCAGTCAGGACAGCCCCTAAGGTGTCCTGAGCTGAAGTGACTCTAACTTTTAGAAATCCTCCATCTTGCAGATGGAGGATTCCCCAATAGGATTAGGGATGTGACCCCCTCCCCTTGGGAGGAGGCACAAAGAGGGTGTACCCACCCTCAGGGCTAGTAGCCATTGGCTACTAACCCCCCAGACCTAAACACGCCCTTAAATTTTGTATTTAAGGGCTTCCCTGAACCTAAAACTGTAGATTCCTGAAACTACAAGAAGACTGCTGAGCTGAAAAACCCCTGCAGAGGAAGAACAGAAGACACCAACTGCTTTAGCCCCAGACTTACCGGCCTGTCTCCTGCCTTCCAAAGAAACCTGCTCCAGCGACGCTTTCCAAGGGACCAGCGACCTCTGAATCCTCTGAGGACTGCCCTGCTTCAAGAAAGGCAAGAAACTCCCGAGGACAGCGGCACTGCTCCAAAAGAACTGCAACTTTTTTTAAAGGAGCAGATTTAAAGACCCCTGCAACTCCCCGCAAGAAGCGTGAGACTTGCAACACTGCACCCAGCGACCCCGACTCGACTGGTGGAGAACCAACACCTCAGGGAGGACCCTCCGGCGACTCCGAGACCGTGAGTAACCAAAGTTGTCCCCCCTGAGCCCCCACAGCGACACCTGCAGAGGGAATCCCGAGGCTCCCCCTGACCGCGACTGCCTGAACTCCATTTCCCGACGGCTGGAAAAGACCCTGCACCCGCAGCCCCCAGCACCTAAAGGAACGGAACTCCTGTGCAGGAGTGACCCCTAGGAGGCCCTCTCCCTTGCCCAGGTGGTGGCTACCCCGAGGAGCCCCCCCCTTGCCTGCCTGCAACGCTGAAGAGATCCCTTGATCTCTCATTGAAAACCATTGTAAACCTGACGCGTGTTTGCACACTGCACCCGGCCGCCCCTGCGCTGCCGAGGGTGTACTTTTTGTGCTGACTTGTTCCCCCCCCCCCGGTGCCCTACAAAACCCCCCTGGTCTGCCCTCCGAAGACGCGGGTACTTACCTGCTGGCAGACTGGAACTGGGGCACCCCCTTCTCTCCATTGAAGCCTATGTGTTTTGGGCACCTCTTTGACCTCTGCACCTGACCGGCCCTGGGCTGCTGGTGTGGTAACTTTGGGGTTGCTCTGAACCCCCAACGGTGGGCTACCTTGGACCAAAAACTGAAACCTGTAAGTGACTTACTTACCTGTGAAACCTAACAATACTTTACCTCCCCCAGGAACTGTGAAAATTGCACTGTGTCCACTTTTAAAACAGCTTATTGTGTTTTATGTAAAAAGTATTTATGCTACTGTAATTATTCAAAATTCCTAAAGTACTTACCTGCAATACCTTTCAAATGAGATATTACATGTAGAATTTGAACCTGTGGTTCTTAAAATAAACTGAGAAAATATATTTTTCTATAACAAAACCTATTGGCTGGATTTGTCTCTGAGTGTGTGTTCCTCATTTATTGCCTGTGTGTATGTACAACAAATGCTTAACACTACTCCTTTGATAAGCCTACTGCTCGACCACACTACCACAAAATAGAGCATTAGTATTATCTCTTTTTGCCACTATCTTACCTCTAAGGGGAACCCTTGGACTCTGTGCATGCTATTCCTTACTTTGAAATAGCACATACAAAGCCAACTTCCTACAGCCAGGTTTACATTGCTTTTTGGATATCTGCAACTTGTCATACGGATAACTTGTCTTGTTGGGCATTTTGCCATTAGTCTACCATTCTCTGTCTTATTTTCCCATTATGTTATATGCCACCCCAACACCTCAGTTTGACATCTGTCAAGGTTACAGTATGATGCATGCTCTTTGTGTCAGTTGTTTGTGTGCTCAGTAGTTACACTTACTGCCCTTTATTATCAGTACAGACTGCTCTCAATATTCGGACTCACTCAGCTATTCAGCCAGCTACTGAGTCACATTACTGTATAGCTGGCAGAAGATACTTTTTTTCTTTTCCTTTTGTCTAATTTGCTGACGCCAGGCAATCTGCTGCCAGTTTAATATGACTTAGTCATTTTGCGTGAATTATTGCTTGATTATAAGTGAAGATATTTTGTGCTTACTATTGTGAAAAAATCCATAGTATCCACGTAACAGCGCTTTGATGCAAAGAGCAGTATACACCACAATTAGGGTACCTTTCTAGCACAAAATACCCTTTGCGCTAGAAAATATATCCCCTTCCCATCCTAAACACCACTTTGCAATTGCGCAACATCATATTACTCTTGGCCCATGTATATTGTATAGAACCTCACATGTTTATAGTTAATATAAAGTAATCTTGCTTCACATTTATTAACAGTGTGGGCCGTATATGCAGAGAACAAGGCATACTGACACATTTTGAATACCTTGGAAAACGTTATCAGGGCTTGGGGTTATTCTTGAATGTTTCATGTTTATTAAAATAATATTTGCAATAAATGTCACTCCGTGCAGTGTTACAATATTACTGTATGTAATCGAGACACTCGAAAGTTTTGAAAACATTTTAACGGACCCAGATCATAACGAGACCTTAATTGTCTGTGTATAGGGGATGTATTAACGATTCTTCTTTTAATTATTTTTTTGTTGGTTTTTAACAGTTACAACAGAGCACGTAGTACACTGCGATTGGCATCGGCTTCACAGACATGAAAATGGCAGTGTAGGTAAAGGACAATTGAAATAGCAAATGCCTATGCGGCATATTAAAGAGAGCAGGTACACTTACAGAGGTTATCAACAAATAATCTCAGTGCTTCTGCACACATTAGTATGCTTGAGGCTGCAGGACAAATATAGGACACTCTTACAGTCGAGAATGCCCTTGGGGCTCTGCATCTAAGCAGCGAAGCACGTTTGGCATTGAGCAAGAATTTTAAGTAATGCCAGGTTGGAAACACCCCTACCCAGGTTCGTAAATTGTGGAGTGGTTATGGGGCTCCTGACAACCTCACCAACTCTTGGCCCATTTCATCAAGAGTCTGTGTACACATGTGCAACACCTTTTTACAGGCCTGTTAGTCTGTCCTCATACCAATATAACATAGAAAAGGGGAATGGAATTATGCGGTTGAGAGAGACCAAATTACACGGCAGACTGAATTATGCAGCCCAAAAATACATTATGTGGCGAAATAAGCCAGACATTGTGATACTACTACATTATTTTATTTTTACACTTGTTAACACTGTTTGGGTATAGGTTGAACCTCATTATTACCAGCTAAACACCCATGTGTAGCAATAAGCAACAGGCAGGTGACAAGTTAGCCTTTGCCAATGGCCTTTCACCGCACAACAGGTGTCACTGCATTTTTAGAAACTTTTGAACAATTTGAGCTGGAAGCAGATTTTTATGTTAACATTTGCATATTATACAGCAGACGAGGGAATACGTGGTAAATGCTGCAAATTCTTAATAATGCTAAAAACACAGCAGCTGCATAATCGTATAATTCAGTTGGCCCTGCAAATACAGAACAAGACCATCCAAATGGTGGACAACACCCTACAGATCAGTTGGTGAACCACGCCTTCTCACCCTACACAAACTATCCACAGCATTCAACACCTTTGACCATTAGGATTTTTCTGAACAGCCTTTCCAGCAACTTGGCTTTGAAGGTGCTATCCCACAGTGGGTAAGCTCATAGCAGAGGAATGGAGGCCTAACTAGTCCCGTTAAGCTAATCTAGATCGAAGTCCATTGTATTGACTTGCGTCTTTCGAGGTTTTACAATATCTCTAGTAATTTCCATCCTGTACATGGGAGTGCTTTCTAACCTTAATGTCAAACTGTGAAGCGGGTGAAACCCAGCCATGCACTAGGTTTATACTGAACTACAAATCCCCTAAACCCTGTGCAAGACCTGCTTTGCAACCTTCTAGGCTTCACAGACCAAGCAGAAGTTGAATTCAACATGAGTGCAAGCAAACTAAACCTCATAAAGCAGTACTTGGACAGATTGACACTAGAAGACTTCACTCCTCTGCTCGTAAGCAGTACCAAATATCCACCTAGATCTTAACTTTAAAATACACAATAGTCACAAAAACAAGACTGTCTCGTATGTACCTGGGCCATAGACTAAAGCTCCGTCTTTCAGAAAATGACTTTAAAACAACATATTAGTAGTTTTCCTGCCTCACCCGGACAGATGCTTGCTGGTATCGTAGACCCTCACCACTCTGTTGTGAAAAGCATCCTTCATGAGGCAGCCTGCTTCATCAAATGTTTCTGAATGTTTGTCAGAACTACACTTGCACTTGGGTATCTACTAGGCCCTGTTGTACAGACTTATCCCTTTTAAGATCTATTATTATTAATGGTATATAACCTCACCTGGCAACTGAAATCAAGACTTTTGGAGTACTCTACTCATCCTGCAGCACCACCATCATCACAATACAGAGACAACTGTATGAAGGAAAAAAGCATATGCAACGTCTTTTGATGCACTAGAGTGTATGGAATATCATCCCTATTGATGTACACCTAGCCCATCCACTCTGCTCTTCAAAAAAGAGGTAATCACTGTGCTCTTTAAAGAAAAGTACCTGACATGACCTGGATTTACTCCTCCGCAGTTAAGAATAGACTGCTTCTTCCTGTGTTTTATTGCCCTAGAAGTCTGTCTTGTCTATCATGGTACTGCACCAGTATGTATGAGATGCGAAATCGCGATACCCAGCACATCATCTCAATACAGCAGGTTATTTTTTGTTATTATTAATTGCATATTGTGCAGCTGTCGGCCTCTTCAAGGCTCTCTGATGCTAAAGAAGTTAAATCAGGTGCTGGGGGTCATAGGAGTTTTAGAGGGGATGGTTGGTGGGTGATTGGTATACCTCCAGACTAACCCATCCAGGGTAAAAGCCTCCAACCGGAACGCTTGATTGACCTGCGGTGGACGCTTTTTGGATGAGTGGAGGGATCATTCTTGATATCACGGACCATGAGAAATCACTGATGGATCATTATGTACAAAGGTACAAGGGAATTTCACCCCAAAAACACAGTATTAGATTCAACAGCTCTGCAACTGGAGAGTTTCAGTCTGCACAGAAATTATACCTTTCGCCACCTCTTCCCTGCGGTCCAAGAATGGCCCCCCACCAGCACTTTTTTGTCCTGTTCTTTGAGTTCACACCAGCCGTAGAGGATGAAGTCAAGAAAATCTTGACGTCTGAAAAGAAATCCGCCCTGTCCTGGGATGTATGTAACACTAAAGTTATCAGTTTGAATCTTCTTTGAATCTGTTGCTCGCCACAAAGTTAATTAGTACCCTGACCTACACTGGATTTGCCCCACCCCTTTTAGAATGCTGCCATCACTCACTTCCTAAATAGTTATCAGAGCCTGCCAGTCTTTCATCTTACAGATATAACTAAGGCAGTGATACTCAAAGTGCGGCCCTCCTCACCTTTACATGCGGCTCCCTGGTCAACAGCAGCACTGGGCTGCTGTTTTTTCCACTCTGCACTAACATCAAAAAGATGTTCAATAAACAGACCAGTATTTATTTAAAAGTTTATTGAAGTTGAAGAAGGAAGTAACTGGGGTGCCCTGCACTGCATAACTTTAGGAACAGCTTAATTTTTAAAGATATCTTGCAGCAGAAGTGTTAAAATATGATACACTTTTTGTATTCTGAAAAGACTATTTCATTTATGTGCAGGACCATTTCACTTGAATACATCAGATTATTTGCTGGGAAGTATTTTTTTAAATGATAGTTGTTAAGCATGAATTTAGAAATATACACCCCCCCCCCCAACAAAAAAAAAAGAACCCTGACAACAATGTCAATGGTGAACTAAGAGGCAAGTCGATGATATGCACACTCTTTGGGTGGCCTGGGTTCTTCTGATACATGAATAAATTATAGTGTATTAACTCAAACACAGGAGAAGGTTTCGTACAGTGCACATCCTCAAGTCATGTATTTCAAAGCCCTTACGTACGCAATAGTGAAGAAAAAGGAGGAAAAGTGAAATAAAGCAATTGCCTAGGATTGAACAATTTGGTTGAGTGAGTAAGCCGGGATTAATCCCTGGTTTTCCGGTTGCACGTTATGCAATTCGGCCACTAGATGTGTATATACTTAACTTTCCCTACACCCACATCACCAACAGACCACAGCCCTGCTGGAACAGTGCAGCCCTTGGTCACATCACAGACCAAACCTTTTGGCCCCTGGGAAAATGTTTGCAAGTACCGATGTACTTGGGCAACCCATCTGTTTCTAGGGCCCTTGACAGCTGTTGCTTAGCAACTGTTCTCTGTGCTGGAAGCAAATCGCTTCATTATGATTTTTTTAGTCAGTCTTTAGACCATGAGGTAAAGAATCATTGCTGCTAAAAATCAGTATAGAACTACTCTGAAGCAAGACGGTTGTGGTTTGATTATCTTGGTCCACTTTTCCACGTGTGACCCCAGCACTTTTAGTAATCTGAAACTGTCAAATGGCACTACTGTGAATGCTCTAGCCTGGTTTTAATTTGTTCTACTAAACATTACACCCCAGGCCAAAGTGAGTTCCTTCTTTTCTATCATTAATTACCACACTTATGGTGTTCACAAGGATCGGTATTGTCAGCAAATCTGTTAAACAACATGTCTACATGACTCCTCTTTGTTTTATGATATCGGATATCTTATGTCTGCTGATTATACACTGCTGGTTCTGAAGCTTGTAGGCAAGCCTGGCATCTCAGTGAACATATCATACTGCCTATACCGAGTTCATTGACATACTTTGAAAAACAACAGTTATTCCTGAACAGTGAGAAGGCTGAAATCTTATTGCTTTTGGCAGCCATTGTGGCCTATCTGCTTTCAAATGTCATCTTCCTTGGTCTCACCCTTACAACTAGTGGTGAAATCCTGCAACCTGTGTGTGATGTTACAGTGAGTTCTCCTTTCACCACCTGCGTCTGCTATGATATTTTCTTCCTTTCTTGCACCTAACACAAAAATTACAAACATCATTGCAGTGACTGTTTCTTGCATTCATTGTTGCAAAAGGCTTTTGCACTGGCCTCCACAACAAAAACCCCACTGCCTGTCTTCTTTTTTGCCTGTATCGCTACAGGCCCATCTCGGCTACAAAAAGCCCCAATCTTGACTCCCATTAAAGGGATGAGCCAATTTCAAACTGTAGGAAGTTGGCTCTGTATGTGCTATTTCAAAGTAAGGAATAGCATGCACAGAGTCCAAGGGTTCCCCTTAGAGGTAAAATAGTGGTAAAAATAGATAATACTAATGCTCTATTTTGTGGTAGTGTGGTCGAGCAATAGGCTTATCCAAGGAGTAGTGTTAAGCATTTGTTGTACATACACATAGACAATAAATGAGGTACACACACTCAGAGACAAATCCAGCCAATAGGTTTTTGTATAGAAAAATATCTTTTCTTAGTTTATTTTAAGAACCACAGGTTCAAATTTAACATGTAATATCTTGTTCGAAAGGTATTGCAGGTAAGTACTTTAGGAACTTCAAATCATAAAAATTGCATGTATACTTTTCAAGTTATTGACAAATAGCTGTTTTAAAAGTGGACACTTAGTGCAATTTTCACAGTTCCTGGGGGAGGTAAGTTTTTGTTAGCTTTACCAGGTAAGTAGGACACTTACAGGGTTCAGTTCTTGGTCCAAGGTAGCCCACCGTTGGGGGTTCAGAGCAACCCCAAAGTCACCACACCAGCAGCTCAGGGCCGGTCAGGTGCAGAGTTCAAAGTGGTGCCCAAAACACATAGGCTAGAACGGAGAGAAGGGGGTGCCCCGGTTCCGGTCTGCTGGCAGGTAAGTACCCGCGTCTTCGGAGGGCAGACCAGAGGGGTTTTGTAGGGCACCGGGGGGGACACAAGCCCACACAGAAATCTCACCCTCAGCAGCACGGGGGCGGCCGGGTGCAGTGTAGAAACAAGCGTCGGGTTCGCAATGTTAGTCTATGAGAGATCTCGGGATCTCTTCAACGCTGCAGGCAGGCAAGGGGGGGATTCCTCGGGGAAACCTCCACTTGGGCAAGGGAGAGGGACTCCTGGGGGTCACTTCTCCAGTGAAAGTCCGGTCCTTCAGGTCTTGGGGGCTGCGGGTGCAGGGTCTCTCCCAGGCGTCGGGACTTTGGATTCAAAGAGTCGCGGTCAGGGGAAGCCTCGGGATTCCCTCTGCAGGCGGCGCTGTGGGGGCTCAGGGGGGACAGGTTTTGGTACTCACAGTATCAGAGTAGTCCTGGGGTCCCTCCTGAGGTGTTGGATCTCCACCAGCCGAGTCGGGGTCGCCGGGTGCAGTGTTGCAAGTCTCACGCTTCTTGCGGGGAGCTTGCAGGGTTCTTTCAAGGCTGCTGGAAACAAAGTTGCAGCCTTTCTTGGAGCAGGTCCGCTGTCCTCGGGAGTTTCTTGTCTTTTCGAAGCAGGGGCAGTCCTCAGAGGATGTCGAGGTCGCTGGTCCCTTTGGAAGGCGTCGCTGGAGCAGGATCTTTGGAAGGCAGGAGACAGGCCGGTGAGTTTCTGGAGCCAAGGCAGTTGTTGTCTTCTGGTCTTCCTCTGCAGGGGTTTTCAGCTAGGCAGTCCTTCTTCTTGTAGTTGCAGGAATCTAATCTTCTAGGGTTCAGGGTAGCCCTTAAATACTAAATTTAAGGGCGTGTTTAGGTCTGGGGGGTTAGTAGCCAATGGCTACTAGCCCTGAGGGTGGGTACACCCTCTTTGTGCCTCCTCCCAAGGGGAGGGGGTCACAATCCTAACCCTATTGGGGGAATCCTCCATCTGCAAGATGGAGGATTTCTAAAAGTCAGAGTCACCTCAGCTCAGGACACCTTAGGGGCTGTCCTGACTGGCCAGTGACTCCTCCTTGTTGCTTTCTTTGTTCCCTCCAGCCTTGCCGCCAAAAGTGGGGGCCGTGGCCGGAGGGGGCGGGCAACTCCACTAAGCTGGAGTGCCCTGCTGGGCTGTGACAAAGGGGTGAGCCTTTGAGGCTCACCGCCAGGTGTTACAGCTCCTGCCTGGGGGAGGTGTTAGCATCTCCACCCAGTGCAGGCTTTGTTACTGGCCTCAGAGTGACAAAGGCACTCTCCCCATGGGGCCAGCAACATGTCTCTGGTGTGGCAGGCTGCTGGAACTAGTCAGCCTACACAGACAGTCGGTTAAGTTTCAGGGGGCACCTCTAAGGTGCCCTCTGTGGTGTATTTTACAATAAAATGTACACTGGCATCAGTGTGCATTTATTGTGCTGAGAAGTTTGATACCAAACTTCCCAGTTTTCAGTGTAGCCATTATGGTGCTGTGGAGTTCGTGTTTGACAGACTCCCAGACCATATACTCTTATGGCTACCCTGCACTTACAATGTCTAAGGTTTTGTTTAGACACTGTAGGGGTACCATGCTCATGCACTGGTACCCTCACCTATGGTATAGTGCACCCTGCCTTAGGGCTGTAAGGCCTGCTAGAGGGGTGTCTTACCTATACTGCATAGGCAGTGAGAGGCTGGCATGGCACCCTGAGGGGAGTGCCATGTCGACTTACTCGTTTTGTCCTCACTAGCACACACAAGCTGGCAAGCAGTGTGTCTGTGCTGAGTGAGAGGTCTCCAGGGTGGCATAAGACATGCTGCAGCCCTTAGAGACCTTCCTTGGCATCAGGGCCCTTGGTACTAGAAGTACCAGTTACAAGGGACTTATCTGGATGCCAGGGTCTGCCAATTGTGGATACAAAAGTACAGGTTAGGGAAAGAACACTGGTGCTGGGGCCTGGTTAGCAGGCCTCAGCACACTTTCAATTGTAAACATAGCATCAGCAAAGGCAAAAAGTCAGGGGGCAACCATGCCAAGGAGGCATTTCCTTACACAAACCCTCTATCATGTTTGCAAAGTGGTGCCTTACTGTTCACAACACTTTGTGGCTAAGTTGACGTTTGAGTCGATTTGGCTGGTCTGCTGTAAGAAATTTGGAGGTACAACCCTCTGTGTGCAAATCTTTTCACTATGGAACTACTTCACACTATATTCAGGACTGATAACTGAGTTTCTCAAATTCAGGAGATTGTTCAAATTAACTTATTCAGGCTATCATACGATGAGCCATTCCTCTCCAGCCAGTTTTGTCTCCTGCTTTGACCTGGCATGCTAATTAGATGCTTACAATTAGCTGTGCCAACCTCCTGGCTCCAACTCCATGGTTACTCCATCTTTGTAAAAGTTTGTACTATGAGTTAACAGTTATTTGTATTTGTCAACTGTTCTGCCTGATGATAAACTACCTGACTGGTATATGTAATCTAAAGTGGTCTGAAGCTACTCAGTGGTGGTTTCTCACAGTTTACAAAACCCACAAATAAATAAAATCGATCTGTGCTGCCTCGTCAACTTTAAATCCAGTGTGTGACTTGGATACTCTTTGATAGTGCTTAATCGACAGTGTGTCCACAGGCAAAATCTAAACCTGTGTTTTTTTTTTTTTTTTTTTTTTACTTGGGGAGGAGGATGGGGCTTCAACTGTTTATAAAGTTAAATAATATTAATAAAGTATATGAACATACAGCAAAATGTAAAATTGAAAATTATAAGACAGTCTGTAAATGTGAAGGAAGTTGAAATTGGAGACTACAAATGAATTGGTACTGTATGCTTGATTTGTTTTGTGGAAGTAGTGCAAGTACAACGAACAGAATTTAGGATATACCATTGGTGGCCTCAATTGAAGCACTGGTAAGCACTGACAAAAAGAGCCGGCAGTAGGAGCAAAAAATGAAGAAGACAAACCAAATTTTGGAAAGCTCTTACCTTGCCAT
Organism: Pleurodeles waltl; assembly: GCF_031143425.1. Lineage (NCBI taxonomy): Eukaryota > Metazoa > Chordata > Amphibia > Caudata > Salamandridae > Pleurodeles > Pleurodeles waltl. Next base: position 731,851,740 of record NC_090449.1, read on the forward strand.
TCATTTAAAATATTGATGTTGTCTACTTTTTGTTTCTATAATTAAGAACACTATTCACAATTTGTAAATTGGTTTGCTATATATGCTTTTGTTGTTTTTGTGCATTGTTTTGATGTTCAGATCTTTAAAAAAAGTATTTAGGCCAGTATCCCCAACATCCAGTAGTAATTTAGTGTGGGGTCACAGAAGTCAACGTTTTTAAGAACCGGTGAAATAAGGACTTTTGCAAATGGTGTTATCAAACTGGGTGGCATTTAATTCCTTGATGTTTTGCATTTCAATGATCACAGAAAGCAAAGTTGAAAGTGAATCCTCACATCTGGTCCAGAGCAACTGGCTTCAATAAAAAAAAATCAATCTCAGTTTGTAAAACGCAAGGACTCACCCCTAAGGGTCTCAAGGCGCTAAGGGGATTTGTCCTCTGAGCTTCAGTCAGAGTCCGTTTTTAAGGTCCTTCCTGAATTGAGATAGCGATGCCTGAGGTGCAGGGGCAGGGATTTACAGCAGGAAGAGTCTAGCATACTGTAGGACCCTAAAGACCAATGTGTGATGTGTAATCTTGGGAGAAAATGGTCAGATTGTGGTAGACCGGCCATCCTTTGTGTGGTTTCCCCTGACTTTTTTGCCTTCTGACATCCTGTTTCTGACTTTGTTTTTGCTTTCTGACCACTGCTAAAGTGCATGTGCTCTTTCATTAAAAATATTACCATTGGGCTATCCACAATTGGCATGTTTAATTTACTTTTAAGTCCCCACTAAAGTGCATTACATGTGCCCAGGGCCTGTAAATTAAACGCTACTATTGGGCCTGCAGCATTGATTGTGCCACCTTAAAATTGACTCGGCCTGCCATTTCAGAGCCTGTTTGTGCAGTTTTGAACTCGATGTTGACCTTGCAAGTTAACACTCTTGCTAGGCCCACACCTTCCTTTTTAATACATAAAAATCACCCCTAGGGTAGTCCTGGATAGCCCCAAGGGCAGGGTGTAGTGCATTTAAAAAGTTGGACAAGTAATTTTAAGTTTTACATGTCCAGGTAGTGAAAAACTCTTAAATTCGTTTTTCACTACTGCAAGACCTGTCTCTTCCATAGGATAGCACTAGGATTGCCTTATCACATTTTTAAGTGTAATTTCCAATTGGGAATAGATGGGACCCCGAAGTTAGGTGTCTCTGGAATCACAATTTAAAATCACTATTTATGCGGAAGTTAAATTTTAAATTGTAATTCTGAAAATGCCACTTTCAGACAGTTGGCATTTTCTTACTTTAAATCATCTAGGGCCAGATGTACAACGAGTTTTGCATGGCGCAAACTGCGAAATCGCAGTTTGCGCCATGCAAAACGCACATCACGATGCACATTCCCATTTTACGGGTCGGTATCGACTTGCAAAATGGGAATGCGACTCGCAAATAGGAAGGGGTGTTCCCCTTTCTATTTGCGATTCGCACCGCGGTGCGGAATTGCTTTGAGACCGCGGTCGCAAAGCAATTCGCAGTTAGTACCCATGTGAAGTGGGTGCTAACTCCATTCTTAAAAGGGAACGGGTCCCCATTGGACCCCTTCCCCTTTGTGAATGGCGCCAAAAATATTTTTTCAGAGCAGGCAGTGGTCCAATGGACCATGCCTACTCTGAAAAAATGAAACCAAATGGTTTCATTTACCTGAGTGTATTGCAACTCGTTTTCCTTTAAGGAAAACGGGCTGCAATACAAAAACAAAACTGCTTTATTAAAAAAGCAGTCAGACATGGTGGTCTGCTGTCTCTAGCAGGCCACCATCCCTGTGAGTGCAGGGAAGCGCAAGGGGATCGCAAATTGCGACCCACCTCATTAACATTAATGAGGTGGGTCTTTGCGACCCCCTTGCGGTTCGCAGATGTCAGGGACACCATTCTGCATATGGTTTTGCGACTCGCAAATTGCGAGTCGCTCCGACTCGCAATTTGCGTGTCGCAAAACCATTTCTACCTACATCTGGCCCCTAGTGCCTTTGCCTGTCTCTGAATACACATTTGGGTGGGTGACAGCTGGGCTCTTGTGCATTCCCTCCAGACAGCCACACACGGAGTATAGCTGTGACTGAGTTTCCATCTGCAGGTTGATAGCCCATTCTGGGCAGAACGGGAAGGAGGAGCTGATACACCTTAATGGTTTGGGCCCTAAGTCCTCTCAGATGGCTGCATAACCCCCTGTAGTTTGACTGGATCCAGGGCAGGAATGTCAGGGACTTTGTGTACTTCAAATGCCTCTCATTGAAATTTCCCGCAACAACAACATTTTGTAAAGTCCTGATGATGATCCTAGGATTCTGTAAGGATCGAAATGTTGTTGACCCTATTGTAATGTTTGTTGTAATAAGGGCATAAGTGCTGCTTTCGATTGTGACTAACCTCATTCCCTCATTTCCTGATAGATATATATATATATATATATATATCAAAAACGAAGTTGTCCTCATGTGAATGGATTGTCACATAAGAGCAATCAGGTTGGGCTATTCACAGCAAATCTGTCAATTTTACTTTGGATTCGCCTACATAGGTTTTGCATTTGGGTTCATTATTTCGTTTGGCTCCAGCAACCCACTTGGGGCAAAATTAAAAAATTGCAGGACCACCATAACCAGCATGCACTGCTCACTTGAGAGGCCCACTGGGGCGGACTGGTATTTAAAGAGACTAATCAGGTGCCTGCAATTAGACAAGCTGAAGCCATGCCGGTCTTTTCAACAAGAAAGAAATGCCTGGAACACTTCCAGCACTGGCTGCACCTACGAGGGTGAAACACTTCTATATTTTTCTCTGCTGAAGAAAGGTTTGACCTAGAAACACGTGTCCAGAGATGATTTTATAACCAAAGGCCTGGAATAATGAAACAGCTTAAAGAAATTCACTGTAGGTTGCTGGCTTTGCTTTTTCTGCCCGTTTAATTAACCTGTTGGGAGTGCGCTTTCACATGAGGACAACTTCGTTTTTGATAACTAACCGGCCCGTCCAGTCGGGAAGGCAGCACCACTGCACATCGAAGCAGGTCTGTGTGACTAAAAATGGATTGTCACATAAGAGGAATCAGGTTGGGCTATTCACAGCAAATCTGTCAATTTTACTTTGGATTCGCCTACATAGGTTTTGCATTTGGGTTCATTATTTCGTTTGGCTCCAGCAACCCACTTGGGGCAAAATTAAAAAATTGCAGGACCACCATAACCAGCATGCACTGCTCACTTGAGAGGCCCACTGGGGCGGACTGGTATTTAAAGAGACTAATCAGGTGCCTGCAATTAGACAAGCTGAAGCCATGCCGGTCTTTTCAACAAGAAAGAAATGCCTGGAACACTTCCAGCACTGGCTGCACCTACGAGGGTGAAACACTTCTATATTTTTCTCTGCTGAAGAAAGGTTTGACCTAGAAACACGTGTCCAGAGATGATTTTATAACCAAAGGCCTGGAATAATGAAACAGCTTAAAGAAATTCACTGTGAGTTGCTGGCTTTGCTTTTTCTTCCTGTTTAATTAACCTGTTGGGAGTGCGCTTTCACATGAGGACAACTTCGTTTTTGATATATATATATATATATATATATATATATATATATATATATATATATATATATATATATATATATATATATATATATTTGTTTTGGGTCATGTCTGAGTCTCTTTGCCTGTTCAGTTGTTTGCTGCCTGTTTTTACCCATTTATTTACTAGTTTTCGCACAACTATAACGATTGTATTGTGTCTTTTAGGTGAAATATATGGGCATAATTGTTTTCCCCGTATATTAGCTATAAGTGTTCTGATGAGGGACCATTGTTCCTTTATATGCTTTTAAGCACTACAATAGCGGATATTCTTTAAAAATTCTTGTCTCAAATTCTGCTTATTGAATTTTTATCATTTTGGTCTTGTTTTGATCATTAAATTAAAATCTATTTTTCTAACTTGGTGTGGATTATTTTGATGATGTGTTTTCACTTCATTACTGTAATTTAAGTGTTCGACAAATACTAAACACATTGCCTTCTAATTTAAGCCTGCCTGCTGTGTGCACAGCTACCAGGGGGTGAGCACAGGTTAATTAATGGTGTGCTTCTGACTTACCCTGACTAGGATTGTTGTTCCTGCTTTGACAGGGTGCATACTCTGCCAACCATAAACCCAGCTTCTAACATACTGCAAAAGAGCTAAAAAGGCACCTCATAACTGTTTTTAGGATTTGTGTTACTTCTGTTAGCAAATTTGGCTGTGGTACATGAATAGACTTTGATTTCTTCTTCATCTAGCCACATATGTTTGCAGCCCTTCGAACTCTACTTAGTTGTCACAGGGTTTCTGATCAGGCGACAACTCCTATGTGTGTTTTTCAAATTTGGCATTCTTTATCATAGGTGAAACTCCAGCTGAAGCCAAAATGTCCCCACATTATATAAAGTGTGTCCAAAACCAGTTAACCCTTAAGAATGGAGAAGGGAGATAGATATTTGTCTCCGTGCCTCCTTGCTATGAAGAATAACGGTCAGATGTGTATATCTTGGTTGTACTTGGAAAAAAAGGTTGTAGAATCATCCACGTGGGAATGTAGACCAGCTGTCATAAAATGTTAAATATTTCTAAATCTACCGGTGCCTCATCTATGTAAAATGTATGGTTTGTTCTATTTGAAATTAAAGCTCAAATAATATGCAGTGCACTAATATTTGGCAACCTGGTTAAAACGGTTCAGTGTTGACAGTAATTACAGTTAACATAGCACACCATTAGAGTAACATTCAGATCTTTTGACAATATGAAAGCAATTGAGGATCAAAAGTAGTGTAAGCACTAAATTTTCGCTTGAACAACTGCATAGTACGATTTGTCATAGCTGTTAAGTGTTGGTGGTAGTTTCAAGGAATTATTTCTTGTCACTGATATAGCTTCACCCTCATGAGCCTGTGCAGTCATTTATGTGATTAAAAATTAGACAAACTAGAGCTATAAATAGTGTTTACAACTTTGCTGAGATTCGAATGCCATGGACATAATCGAATATAATGAGAGCAGCTAATCTAAAAAGCTAACTTTGCTACTGTTACAGAAGATTGCACCCAAATAGGTTGATCAGATTCACTGTCTCACAATTGGACCATAAAGAAAGTATGAGAAATTGTAGGACAAACAGTTTATCAGATTGCAGAGCAGCCTGCGTCACTGGGCCGAATCACAATCAACCAAGAAAAAATTCACATGTTTCTGTGATTTACAGGAATCAGTAGGTCATCCTCCTCATTACTGTGAGCACCAGCATGTTGTGCTCAATTTTAAGCTCAAATATTTTTATTAGCAATTTGTATTGCACGTGACAAATAAGAGCAAGCTAACAAGGCATTGCAACACCTGTGCAATTACTTGACCCAAAGAACAGTATAAAAGCATGCCCCTCCCCCCCCAAACTCCGCTCCACACACACACACATATATATATATATATATATATTCACACACACACACACACACACACACACACACACACACACCACCGCAGTACACTTGACAAAAACTACTCCAGGTCGTACATAACCAGGCCACAACGATCTTTCCCCAGGTCACCCCTGAGATCTACGGAGGATCATCTACACCTGTCAGACGGAGGAGTTTCAAGTATTTAGGCCATGTCAGTTTCCTGAATTTCCCGGTATGTAGGGACAAATGTGGGCACCAGAGCTCTCTGAGTTTCCCTGAGCAGTGAGGACCGTGATATCTTTCTCCGTCCCCAACACGTTCCATATTCTGTGAAGCCATCCTGGATCCTAGGAGTGTAGCGGCGCCCCAGTGAACAAGGATATTTTGTAAAGCTGCCTCTAATGCCAGTTCCATCTTTTGCCCCCTAAGTGACTTGAGTGGGAAAGTTAGGGGATTTGGGCGCCCCAGGATGACATACGCAGGGAACAATTAAATTTGGGTGTCAAATTGAGTGTCGCTATCATTAAAGATTCCCTCCCAGTATTGAGTGAACCTAGGGGCATTCCCAGAGTAGAAGTACCAATGTTCTGGGGACGCCACAGTGTCTCCAAAGCGCATCACTACAAGTAGGATTACCTTTTGCATAGGTACTGGGATAAGGTACCAATACGTGGCAATTTTTGTGGCCATCTCAATACTAGCTATGTTACGCACCCTATGGCGTGCCCTATAATACACTTCCTCCCACTTTTTAGTCGTGAGTATCGTCCCCAATTTCACCTCCCAGCGAACGTGGTGGGGCGATTCTGACGTCGGGGTTCGTTGTAATAGGTCATACAGTTAGGAATTCAATGCTTGTCGGAAGTCTTCGTGAGCAGCCATTTTTTATAATTTCATAATTCATGGGGGTTGCTATGCTTCAGGACGCACCACTAGGTGTATCACCCAGTGTCTGATTTGCCGATAGCACATCCTCTCCGACTCGGAGATCATAATAGTCTCTTGAAGGGAATCTGACCCTCTTCATCGAATAAGTGTCTAACAGGGCGACAACTGGCACTCAGCCCGTGGGGTAACGTGCCCTGATCTTGGCCCAACGTAAAATCTGCATTACTCACTATGTGAGTCATTGGGAAGGGGAAATGTGGTGAGACCCCTACGCTGTGCAGCCCGGTCCCATACTTTCAGCGTCACAAGTGGAATCTTCCAAAGGGAGTTGTGTCAGATTCTTTCCTGGACCACTCAACTGTGGTGTTAATGCCTGACTCATGCATGGACACTTCTCTGCTCACATAAATCAATGTGTTTAGCTCTATAAAGCAAGGATCATTGGGGGAGGGGGAGTTTCAATCAGCAGAGCCCGAGAAAAGAACAGGACTGCTGTGAGCACAGACGTTTTAATGGCTGCTATTCTACCCAGACTCAAGAAGGGGTAAAACGTCCATTGTGCCATATCGCTCTTTACTCGCTGGTGGAGGGCTCAATTTTATATCACCAAATAGCAGTGTCCTTTAGTCTGGTCCCTTGTCACACTTTCCATGGTGAGTCCCAGAACTTGATATAAGCTTTAAAAGAGCTGAGTCATTGTTGCTTCCTTGTCCTAAGACCAAACCCAGTATTCCAAGTGCAACTTATAGTGATCTTACAGGACAATTTGGTTTCTTCCCAACTATGAGTGTTTCTCCCAAGCATTGACTTTGGGTCAGGTTCCTTCTCAACTGTCCAACTGAGAATCCAGTTGAGGCAGGAAAGTTGTTCAATGTTGTTTCCTTTTGCTGCACTGTGGTTCTTTATATTATGGTGGAAGTTCTAAAATGACACACATTGGCCAGTCCAATAGGTGTTGGCTATGCAAGAACTTTTGGCTTTGCCAATGTTTTTTAGCCATGGTGCAAGTGGCTGAAAGTAAAGATAAAAAGCTTTGACATAGCCAGCCTGTGTTAAAGTGTTTTTTTTTTCTTGCAGCTATGATGCACTGAAGCCATCAATGCTGTATAATCTATACCACTGGTTCCCAACCTGTGGTGTGGTGGCCCCCTGGGGGTCCGTGAAGACTCCTCAGGGGGTCCGCGACTGCTTAGAAAATTAAACAATGTTAACAGATCGGGTCACCAGCTTTCAGTAATGACTTAGTGGGGGGCCCCCAGACTCCAATAATGATTATGTGGGGGTCCCCTGATTCAAGTGATCATAAAATGGGGTTCCACAGAAGTCAAAAGGTTGGGAACCACTGATCTATACAATAATGTCCCTCTAGGTATATAGCCTGGGGGCAGCAAGCGCACTCTTGACCTTTGCATGTGGCCCCCTGTTCAAAATGGGCAAGCATCTAATTGACGTGAAAGAAAGCAAGTAACTAAGGTGTCCTGCACAGTCAACTTTTGGTCCGCCTTCAGTTTTAAGACATTCTGCAACAAATGTGTTTAAAAAAATATATATATATCTTATCAAATTCTAGAAATTGATTTTATTCACATGCAGAACTGATTCATCTTCGGAGTAGTAGTAGTAAATCAGACTATATATATATATATATATATATATATATATATATATATATATATATATTTATTTTTTAAGGAATAGTTTCCAAACACGAATTTTGAAATGCTCATTCTTCCACCCACCCACAACTAGGAGCTGCCGTCTTGGGGTACTGGGTTCGAGTGTTTTGTGTTGGCTCAAAGTCCTGTGATCCTGGGCAAATCCTATAATCTCAGGAGTGCCATAAACAAGTGCTTTTATGCAATACAACTGGTGCTCTAATAAAGAGCTGAGATACTATATAAAACTTTTAAACTTTTACGTGCTTTTTATAAAAGCTGCCCATACTGTGAAAAAAGATGATCTGTACACTTCTAAGGTGTGCCAGTGTCATAGGTGAGGAGAAGAGGAAACCTGTGAGGGAGGAAGCCTGGGCTGGGAAAAAGGAAGGGTCAAGAATTGCGGCTGTGGAGGAGACAGTACTCGCACTGTGCCACAGGGAAACTCTGGTACAGCAGAAGGTCTCTAGGGAGCAGAGAGATATCCGTCATAGCTGGTTCAGAGTTTGGGTAGTAGTAAAATATATTAATAATCGGTGTTCAGTGGGTTTCCTAGATGTTTTAGCACCTGCGCCACTGCACCAGTTGCACTATTCACGCCATGGCCCTAGTGTCTGCAATGCACCTGTGACTGCTTGTTTAGTGGTAAAATATAGCAATAACCAGTGTCCAGTGGATTTCCTAGACGTGTTAGCCCCCGTGCCACTGCGCCTGCTGCACCATTGAAATCATGGCCTTAGTGCCTGCAATGTACCTGCACTTGTGACTGCTTGTTAAGTAGTAAAATATAGCAATAATCGGTGCTTAGTGGGCTTTCTGGAGCCTTTGTCCCCTGTGCTGCTGCACCATTGAAATAATGGCCCTGGTGCCTGCAAAGTAACTGCACTTGTGACTGCTTGTTCAGTACTAAAATATAGTATTAGGTGTTCAGTGGGTTTCATAGAACTTTTGGCCCCTGTGCCGCTGCACCATTCAACTCATGGTCCTAGTGCCTGCAAGGACAAAAGAGGAAATCTTTTATATCCAATATAGGTCTTCCGAAAAAGGCACAGTTGCAGACAGAGTACATATTTATTGCATAGCTAAACATAAACACAAAAGCTTTTTATAAAAAGTGCCTTTAAACTTACCAAACTCTCCAAAACAAGCTGCCACGGATGTCCTATATAAAGCATATGCTTTACACATCAAAGTGAAAACAAAGCATTGTTAAATTGTGTTGCAATGTGGCTGACTCCTTCCTCAAAAAGATATTATCCTGAGCTTGACCGTGATTGGGCCATGAACAGTATGAATTGCCCAAGATCACCACATGTGAGGCTGAAGCTCAGACTGAAATGCGATTTTGTACTCCGTTCCTAAAAGGCAGTTTCACAAATTAAGTGGACTCGCCAAATGAGAGGAATTTTGCAAAAAACATGTTAAATATGAAAACGGCATTGCAAAAATTTCAAAAATGTATTTCATTCACATGAAGAACTGTTTCATCTTAGTAGTACTAGTACATCAGACTAAATCAATGTGGGCCGCAAGTGCCCTCCCGATCTTTGCATGGATAAGAACAAGATTTGCATGCCTGTTTTCTACAGAAAACGAGTTTGTGGCTGAATATTGTAAAAACACCTTTGGCATGGGGAGGTACGAACTCGACCTGGAGAGCCTAAATCAAATAAAGGCAGCAAATGGAAAACCAGAAAACGTGAGTTACAAACCACAAAGCCAGTGGCAAAATACGGGGAGAATGCATTTCCAGGTCAACTCTCTGAAACTCCCCAAGATGTCTTTCACATACCACACTGCTGCGCTGTTTGGTATGCTGCGACCTAAAAATAATTTTCTTACTAATTGGTGGGTGATAATGTAAGGCAGACTTGGCCTACAGAAGCAGGAAAAACAGCATCATTTGTTTGGTATGAAATAATCTGTGGTAGCCTCCAATAATTAATTGTCATGTAAGGAATCATTCACCAAAATAAATTATATGCTAGTGGCCATATATTTACATGCACTCTTGCCTTTTTTTTTTTTTTTTTTTACCAGCCATCAGCACTGATCTTGCCAGACTGGGCAACCAGTTAGGATATTTGTAAATTCTTCTTCATTCCAAACTATACATGGATGAGCTGCTTCAAATATCGGAGACATTCAAAGCCACATATCTCAGAACAATCAAGTTTTAAAATGTTGCACTGCAGACACTAGAGGCATAAATGTATCCACATTAACTTTCTGCATGTAACTACTCTAAACTTTGGGACATGTTTTGTTTTTCTTAAGAAAACCATGAAATGCATTAATGGCCAAATTTAACATGGTCACTTCTGCTTTAGCCCTTCGAGATCAAAGGCTCAAAGTACATTGCAGACTAATGTGGTGATAACAGTACTATGCCTGACGCCTCTAAAGGTCACGTGTGCCAACATGTATTATGTGTATCTCTCACTTGTATGCCAAGAAAAGAGCCTATGTGCAGGTTTGATTAAGAGTACTACTTTACAATGACTAAACCTTATGCTTTAGAAAGATTGTTTAGACCAGTTTTAGTGCGGTTAGTCTGGCAAGAATACACTTGCGAGAAATTCTGCACCTCATGGTTTGTCTTGTTTTTGCTTTATGTGCCTTTTTTTTACATTTGGTAATTGTTTTTTCAGGTGCCCATTTTCCAAAACTGATTGTTCAGACCAACCTACAAGTCCAAAAACTATGCTGGGTCAGCAAACACCAGAACATTGCCCTGGAAAGACCACTTCCACAGGTACTTACAATGTGCAGTATAAGTCATAATACAATAGTGTTCAATTGACCAACCTGCTACTTGTGCTTTATTAGTGACCAGTGCCAAGAGCCTGAAAATGAAAGGGATTTGGAGCTGTTGAAAATGAAGCAGATTAACATTTATTGGCCTGAGGCAACAGCAGAGTTGTCAATTTTAAAAAATATTGCAGCTGCAGCTATTCTTGCACGCATATAAGAGGCAGCAGCTGTTCTGAAAATGGGCGACCTGTAGACAGTGTATTAATTTAATCCTAATGCTTTGCAACATATAGGTTGGCTGGTCACTAGTTGTCAGTACATGGATTCAGTGTGCTGTGGGCAGACTGTGTGACTCAAACATCTAGTTAGTCCAGTGCCTGGCTGCTGTAGCATACTAAGGTCTTAGTACTGTCCAACCTCTTCTCTAAAGTCACATAAAGAGCCATTCATCCTGTTTATCTCATGTTTCTCTCATGTTTCTATGGATTTTGTTACTAATTCATGGTTCACTCACCACTGTTAATGAAAGCACATACCACACATCCACCACCCTTTCTGTTAGAAATATTTTGGGGTCTATTCTCAAAAGCTGTTTTGGAATATGTTAGGTAATAATGATCTACATACACCAAAATGTAATTCACAAACCTCAGTTGATTGGAAATGGGAACAGTTGCTACAAAATGGGTGGCATTAAGGCAAACTGAAGGAAGAAGAAACACGTACTGCAAGTTCTCAAAGGACGCTTGACATTTATGTGAACGGATTTAACAAAACAGGCCATGTAAGAGGCTCTGTGTTAACGAGTATCAACAAAGCTCAGTATATAGGCTTACTAATAAAAAGGACCAAACAAAGTAGAACTTGAAAGACATTGTGACCGCTATTGATAGGCCCAGGAAGAAAATAACCTATGACTGATGACTTAAGTAACTACCTGAAGCTGCTCTGTGTAGAAAAAGTAATGGCTAGGATGTTGATGGTGCAAATGCAGACTGGGGAGATGAACATCATTCCATTTGTATGCAAACCGTTTTACTGTGCATTTTATGTTACAAAACCATAACATCTTGCCTGCCAAATGGCTCAGTGACAGTTAAGTCACACATGAATCCAGATGGGGTTTCATTATCTATTTTTGAGGCAGTACCAACAAGTAACATTGAAAACATGCGATGCAAAAATTAAACAATTGTAAAAACAATCAATCCGACTAATATGAGGCCATATAAATAGACAGAAATATCAGGCAGGGCCACGCCGCCTTCCTCGCTGTTCTGCATCAAAAGTCTCTAAGACACCCTGAGAGCCCTTACCCTCCAGACAAAACCCAATAGATGTTGGATTTTCTTAAGGTATCTTTTATCAAGTCCGATCGGGAGACCCTGAACATATAGAGCACACGTTGGGGTACGTTCATTTTATTTTAATTACACTGATCCTGTCAGTTCAAGGACTGCCGAAAGGGGGAAGGTAGCTTCAGATAACTCCCCTGGGGTGCTAGTGATCTGCAGTCTTGAGTAGCTGATGGATTTTGTAGTCCAAAGAAAATGGAAAGCCCTGTTCATAAAAACTATGACTTCAGCGTGTAAAGTGAAATTTCGGATCTTCAGATTTATTGAAATTTTATTTTATACCCAGAAACCAATTTGAAAACCCTCAGAAGGGATAACACGGCAGAAAGAGACATTTGTGGAGTCAGCAAGACGTAATCTTTCAATACCACCACTTTCTCAAATTCCTGGGTATGTCTGGCCAGGGGCTCTATGAAGAGGCCAAACAAAAGTGGGGATAGGGGACAGCCCGTGTCTAATGCCTTGGTACAGACAAGTAATTGGAAATCTGACCATTATAGGTGTCTCTAGATGTAGGGTTTGTGTAGTTGGAAAATACCATATTTAAAAACATGCACCAATACATGTCCACTGGAGTTTAAGGTGCAAGTAAAAGAAATCCACCCAATTAAAGGCTTTTTCCGCACCCAACAACAGGAGGATCGCCAGGATTCCCTTAAGTGAAGCCTTTTCCATAATGTGGATGGCTGCCCTTTATGTTGTCGTGGGTTTGTTGCCCTTGTACAAAATCACGGTGTTCCAGGTATATCGGTGAACTAAGGATCTCATTAAGGCAGATGGCTAGAATCTTTGGGTATAATTTTGCATCAAGATTCAAAATCGTGATGTGACTGTTGGAGACCCACTACTAACACGTCCTTCAAAAGTGCGATGTGACTGTTGAAGACACAGTTCTTCTACACGTCTTTGCCTAGCATGGAGAGAACCAAGATTTCTTCCTGTCGCGTGCGCGTGTGTGTGTGTGTGTGTGTGTGTGTGTTTTTTGGGGGTGGGAGGGGGGTCATTAAAACAACCTCATCGCAGAAGTTAAACAGGTCTGTACTTTTAGAGAATAATTTATAAAATTGGGACGTGTACCCTATCAGTCCAGACGCTTTATCATTTTTCAGTGCATTTATAGCCACTCTTCTTCCTCCTGCTGTGTGGACCTTTCCAAGGCATTCCTTTGTCCCTGGAAATGTGGTAAAGTTTATGTCTTTGAGGTGCGCTGCTTGTTGAGTCAGCCAACGTGCCTCTCCATAGTAGAAGCTCAAATAAAAGCAGTGAAATTTGTTCAAGCTGTCTCGCATCACTGGAAAGAACAGTGCATGTGGGAGTGATTATATATATTTTTTTACATATTCCTTTTCTTGTCTGCCCTGTAACAATCTACCTAACTGCATACCGACCTTATCCCCTGTGATGCAAGATTTTTGTTGTTGTTATGTAGAATGACCGCTTGGCTCGGTTTGTATAATGCCATCGAAGGTGCCCTCTTGCTAGTAGTTTTCGTGTATTCTGTAGTGTTGGGTAGTCTGCCCTTCCCCGTTCTAAATCTTGTATCCATTGGCCTCTGATTACCCCCATTAAAGTGTCCCGGAGCACACCAGTAGGCACCCCAGAGCCCTCATTCACGGTGCCATATTTGTCAATATGTTGGCCAGTTTCTTCACAATTCACTGGATCTCTAAGAAACGAGAGGAGGAGGTGCCAACTGTGTGGAGGAGCCCAAATCCCAAGCATCAAATGTTCAATAATCCAGGTGCATGATCAGACCCCCTGCCTCCCAAACCCCACCCCCTTTCTTCAATATCAGCACTTCCCAAACCTCCCACAAGGAGGGATTACAATCGGTGCCGTAATGAATCGAATGAACATTCAAATAGTATGTATATAAAATTTTTCGTGTGTTTATCTCCAGCCAAAACACAGCAAGATATGGGCTGGCAGTGCATCCAGGTCCATCATACAAACTCCCTCAATGTACATGTATTCACATGGAGTATTCAGTTCCTCTAAGTAAGAAGGAAGAGAAAGGGGGAATCAGTGAGTCGGAAGAGGACTGATCTTATTGCTCAGAAGCAAGAGGTCTGACCCACCAGATGGTTGTCATTCTTCATCATCCGGCAGCTCCTCGTTGGACTGGTGCTGCAGTGCTCAACAGGACTCTCAAGGGGGCTCTTTGCTGGAGGTCTTTTGAAAATAAGACGTTGTTGTGCGAGTGAAGGTGCAGTGTGCGTAGGTTTTTGTAAGAGTGGTATAAAATTAACTAAGAAAGATCCTAAGGTGTTTTAATATGTGGGTCCTCTTGTTATGAATAAAAACAAAGGGTGGCTGTGTTGGAAACAATGATCCAGTACAGCTTGGAGAGCCAGACATCCAAATGGCCTGTTTGTGCCAAAGTGCGTCTTAATCATATAGAGAATCCACCTCATTTGTCCCAGCCGACCCTCCTCCCTGCCCCCACCAGGGATTCCATGCAAGTCTCCAGTAAGGACAATTTGTCCCATAGCCAACCCTGCTAAGGTTGCAAGGAGCTGTAAGAGGTAAACAACTTGAGAGGTGTTTTTGAAGCGTGCACTGAAGTCAATGTGACCAAGGGTCTTAGAAGTGTCCCATTAAAAAAAATAAGCATCTGTCCTCCCTGTTGACTCTGATCTTCAAGACTACTAAAAGAAAATTACATCTGAACAAGACTGCCACCCTTCGTTGTTTTGTAGATGCGGAAGTGAAGAAAGCAACAGGATATGCCTTCTGCCATGCATAAGCATTGTCCTTTTTTTAAATAAACTAGTTTACTCTGAACATACAGCTTCTGGCAGCTCGTCGCAGAGAGCTTCCATAATCTCCCCCCCCCTCCCTCCCTCATAAGCAGAGTTAACTCCCCTAACATATAAGATAGTAATGATTGTCGTCATAAATAATCACAAGAAGTAGCTTATGGGCAGAAGCAGGTGGATTGATGAAATGCAGAAATAGGTATAAGCATCAAATTCACATTCCCTGTTTTGTGGTTACAAACTAAAAGGAAAAAGAGAAGGTGGAAGTGATACAACTAAACCTTCTATATGACCGTGACTCGGGCATACTCGCACCCCAATCATAATGCCGTTGAAGGCAAGGAAGACCGTCCTCTCTCTCCGGCCCATCTCTCCCGTCAGATTCCTGTTAAAGAATTGACCTGGTCCGACCAAAAGCTCCAAATACTCATTGGTCCCTCTTACCACCTCCAGAACCAGTGTTCAATGAAGAATGTGTACGTATAGGCCTCCCTCCCCACTCGTCAGTATCTGGTACAAACCCCCCTCCCACCCGCAAAATAAAAACTACACTAGGAGTTCACAGCAGGTGCTAAACCATGAATCTCACTTCAGTCAGGAGTCCCCAAAGGCTCCACATGGAAATCCAATACAATTAAAGCTGTTCTTGGTCCTCAGAGCCCTATCTTGGAGAGGCGCAATCCCTGCTCTAATTTGTAGGATGGCCTGAGCAACATCCTGGTATATTGAGCATGTAAAGTCATCAAAGGCGTCTTCGCTGAGATCCCTGACTTTCTTGAGGACATCCTCCATCTCTGCAAAGTATTGAAACAGGCCGGATGTCTCTAGGTCTTTTAATCTTACCTGAACGCTGAGGGCCCACTCTGTGTATTCTGTCCAGACATACCTCCCCATGGTTGTCTTCATCATAGTAGAGAACAGGGTGGTCACAAAGGCATCTAGATTAGGCTTCAAAGTCTCTTCACCCAGACCGCATATGTGTAGGTTCTCCCTTTGAGAGCAGTTCACTAAGTCCTTGGGTTTGTCCAGGGCGAGCCTGTCGTTTGTCTAACTCTGAAGGTGCTGAGGATGTTGATGTTGGCTGCTCCCAGAGGAATCAGAACTCCCCTCCACGTCTAGGATGCAGTGGCCCACTCAGCCAGTATCTGTGTGCAGTTCCTGTATTTTGCACCCCATTTCTCAATGCATATCAGCCTGACTTTTATCAAAGCCCTGGTTCTGTTCTTCTCTCAGCTCTATTTTAAATGTTCAGAAGCTGACATGAGGTCTTTCTTTTTGAGAGCCATGTCACCATGCCCTGGAGCTCATTGTTGTGCTTCTAGTGGTGTCTCACCCACCAGCGACACGCTCTGATCTGTTGAGACAGGCAAGTATGCCCCCCCACCTGTTTTTTTTTTTGTTTTTTTGTTAGAGGGCATATGGAGCCCTCACACAGGTCCACAGTGTCCAGGGTGCTACACCAGAAGTGCCGTTAAACTCCAAAGGGAAGCACAGAGGTGGGCTCTGAGATTCATTAGAGTAAGGGGTGTAGCAGCCGCATCCGCAGGCTTGTCTGAGTCCACTGTGTGGGGTTGAAGCATTCACCAGGCACGCTCAGGGGCATTTAGAGCTGGTGAGTGCTTCATCATGTTTTGACCCAGACGTGAGGAACCACTCAGAAGAAGCCTGGGGAATGGGAGATTGCAAGCCCCATCCACCAGAATGTTCAGGGTCTGATGTGGTCTGACTGGCTTCTCCTGCTATCATTCCAGCCCTCCCCTTGGGGCCACAAGGCAGCATCAGCTCCTGCCTCCGCAGTGCATCCAAATTTTAGTGTCTCCCAGCGCTGACAGCTCCAGAGGGCATTGATTGTGGGAAATCCAATAGGTGCAGGGTTAATCTATGTTAGCTGGGCCGAGCTCCTCATTGGCGAAACCAGGTATCGGGACTGCGTGTCTCTTAAGAGGGGCTGTAGGCTGCAACTACCTCCACACTGGTGATACACCCTCCGCAAGAAGGAATCCGACCATCCACCCACAGTGAAAAGCCCCAGAGACATCTAGGCTGGCCAAAAAATACATAGGCAGGGCTGGGAACTGAAAAAGAAAGCATCCAGTCAGTCCGCCATCTTGGCCAAGGTGTTTACATCAATCCATTTAAATTAAAGGTGACTGATGTCTTCAAGGCGCACTACATTTAAACTGATGACATTGAAAACCATCTTTTGCACAATGTTGTGCATGTCATAGGCCTTCCAGGGAAAGCAGAGTCCAGAGTTAAATTATTTTAGCTTATTT
The DNA here is from genome assembly GCF_031143425.1 of Pleurodeles waltl. Taxonomy (NCBI): domain Eukaryota; kingdom Metazoa; phylum Chordata; class Amphibia; order Caudata; family Salamandridae; genus Pleurodeles; species Pleurodeles waltl. Next base: position 731,868,878 of record NC_090449.1, read on the forward strand.
ACTAGGTGTTCAATAAAGTGTTATATCCATCCTCCATTATTGACTGAGCCCCCTCATTTGATGGTGCTTCACCCGTGTCCTCCTAGGAACGACTCTTCAGTTTTTGTTTTACAGAGATCAGGGTAAACTGCTCCTGGCCATCAGGCTACAAAAGGATTTTGTATACAACTCAGCTAGGCTAGCCTATTTTGTTTTCATATACAAACACAGGAGAGTAAGTGGTATAACCAAGAAAATTAAGGTGTATATGAGGCACAAGTCAAATAAGAATTGATCTTCTCTCCGGCATTTATTACTTTAGTAATTTCATAAATGTATGCAAGAACAGATGAATAAAGCTCGCATGCTGTGACTTTCAGTGCCGTGAAAAAATGTGTATATACATACCAGGGTTATCATTTAGAAAAGCCAAATCTAAACAGGATAATTCATAGTTCATGTTTCTGGTGGTACATCGTTAATTACCTACCATATTGCCTTAAGTGTCCACTGTTTTTCAACTTCATCAGTTATCCAACAAGTTAACATCAATACTTGGCCAAGGAGGCAGAAACCAACAGTGGATGTTATAGTCTGATTGTAATAGAGAATACTTCCATCCAAGATTACATTCTTGAAAGATCCAAGCCTAGAAGCCTTTTACAAAACCGATGTCCTACCAGGTCTCTCAGAGCCTTTGACCCCACTAATATTGACCGAGGGCCATGATCCATTCTCAAGGAAAAAATCATAAACAAATCGGGTTTAGAAAGCACCAACTTAAGTATAAAACGTTTGGCCAAATCTGTGATCTCTAAAGGACAGTAGGGGAGCACCAACACAGATAGCTGACCCCTTAAAGATGGAGTTGGAAACAGTCTGGGACCACGTCCCAGCACAAAGGTGGTCCTGAAAGGGCTTACACCCCACAAGGCAGTACACTTAGGTTCAGTCAAGCTCACACAGCCACAAACTCTCCCACAAAAACTCATTATGAAGGCAGAAGTCATGTGCAACAGTTGTCTGGACTGAGATCTTACTCAAACTCATGCACCTCATCAGCAACCTGACCCTGCTATAATTTTTCGAGCACAGGCCCTAAAGCATACCCTGGATAGAATAGACACGAACGTGCCCCAGGACCTTGCAGTCAGGTTTAACAAACTCTCTATGAGGAAAACATTGGCTCATTTATTAAAGACCGAGGTGTGCTAACCCTGCTAACTAATACCACAAGCCCTGCGCTCACGATAGACACAGACAATCCGCATCCATGTATTAAATCACCACCAATTGAACTACCATTAACGGAAGGTTTCTTGAATGAGAGCGATAATGTCAATTCAGACGTTTGGTCTTTCCTGCCAAAAACATTTCAGTTTTCTGTGGATGCTCTCCACTACCAGTCAGATAAACTGGACTTGCAAGTGGACCTACTTAACATCTCATCTCCGGTATTGACTCCAAATTGTCAAAACTAAATAACTTAATCATTGAAGCTCAGACAGCTCAAACAGCTTCTTTTCTCCAAGAACCTGTGTGTTCAAGTTTCCGTGTAATAGACGAATTAGAAGTCTTGCCAGATACTTTGAATACACTCCTTGTGGACATAGGGTCCAACCTGCTATGCAGTTCAAATGACGTTTCAGCACGTTCAGGCTGAGGACACAGCAGAAAGAAGGCCATCCAATGGCCATAACTATCCACACCTGACCCCTACTGCAGAGCCCAAAACCAAGACCAGCAAGAGACCTGTCCCCGAAACAAAGCACAGGAAGAAACCAGTATTGAACCCCTTACTGGTATCTCACAAACCAACACAATGCCCTTGCTGTCCAATGCTCTACTTTTGAAGCAACAGAGTTAAAGATTGAGGAAAGTCAGGAATAGGACTGCTTGGCAGTCAATTGACCTTACAAACAACACTATTGTCCAGAAGACCATATCCAATATTTACTGTGAAGGAGGAAGCAAAGTCTTCCCCCTGATCCCAAAAGATCCAGGAGGTACAAAACACCTATAGAAATATGGGGTGGGGGAACCCACATTATCTCGCAATCAGTCTATCATCCCCCAGAGTTACTACCATACTGGGAAGACTTTTTTCGACCACATTAGAGTTAACACACAGGGCAACTCCACAGATTTATCCTGGGCCAGACCACGATCCTCTTGTACTCAGGGAAATGCCCCTGCAAGGCCAAACAACAACCAGGGTAATCAAGACAACAGTATAACTATTGCCCCTAGAGAGGTGGCAAATCATTTAGGGACCAAACCCTGCTCTTCATCAGTCGCGAGCAATGTCCCCAACCTTGGCATTCAGACTAGGAATAATAACTCAACTGACATTACTCTAGTTATTCAAAGAATTAAACCACTATGAAAGCATTTGAACCTACACTGCCAGGTATTATCTCCCTCCTGTATGGTCCAGAATTTTGAGTCCAGGGGGTCACCAAGATTCCTTAAACCGGGGTAACATTTACAAATTTCTTAGGGCTCTACCTTCCCCGTCCAACATTGCCTCTGAGGATATTAAATCATTTGGAATTTTCCTGCAGGGCAGACTCCCCATAAAAGAATCTACGGTGGTTACCTGTTGGTCAGTAGGTACTTCGACCTTAGTTCTAAAAGAGAAGGTGATCTTTCAAGAATTAGGAATAAAAATCATGCCCTGCATACTACCCTGTTACCCTGCCTTGCCTGCGCTACCGTCTTCACCAAAGAAAAATTGCTGACAGTTCATCAAACTTCTCAGTACTCCGGGGTGCATGTGGTAAATCGCCAGCATGCGACAACACCGTAGCAAACCAGCTAGCGTTAGAAACAAAATCTGATAGAGACTTAGCTGCAGATTACTTACCTTTGAGTTCTCCACAGGCGTCAGTTTGGTTCTGGAAGATTTTTTGTGAGCAGTACCAGTGCACGATGGTAGGTGGTGCCGATCGGCTCCACGTCAATCATCAGGATCCTCTGTGCCAGAAATGACGTTGCGGTTCCTATATAAGTGCCACCCTGGCGTGCCGTCGTCACTTCTTTTATTTCTGTGTTTGCCAACGCTGAACCGAGAGAGGAGATACTCCTCAGTCGTTTTTTGACTGGCCTTTTTGCCTTTTTTGATGATCTTTTTGAGGTATTACCTCATGGTGTGTCACCAAGTCGTCACTCAGACTGGTTTAAAACTGCAGATCCTGTCATCGGGGGATGTCGGTCCTTGTCTGTCTGTGGTGTTTGGAAGCCACCCTGATCCGAAGTCGTAGTTAGAGTCCCAGTCCCAGGCCATACATCCAGAGGATTTAAGGGAGCGGTCCCTAGAGCTGATGGCGGCTTGGCATGCGACTGCACACAGGTCGAGGTCCCGGTGGAGAGAAAGGTCCCGGGTCCGGTTGCGGAGTCCACAGTGGTAATCGTCCCACTCCGTCCTCAGGGCGATTGGGTAAGTTGAGGCACAAGAAGAAGAGCAAGAAGTCAAAGCAGTCCTCGACTTCTCCTTGGCTGACACAATGAAGGAGCGTTATCATTCCTAGGCCTCATTGTTTGGAACCTGCGCCTGGGCTGACTCTGCGCCTCCCTGGCTTTCCTAGAGCATCCCCCGCCCAATTAAAAGAATTTTATAAGGCCATGCACCTCATTTTTGGCCAGTATGACCCTGTCTGCGCCTTTGGGACCTGCAGGATTGGAGGAGGACTCATCTGGTTCCGCGCATGTGGCTTTAGGGTTGATGGGCTCCCAGGGATCCACTCCTGGATCAGGACAGGCACCGGTTGTACCACTTTGACTTTCCACAGTTCCAGTCCCAATGCTCCAGGTGGCTCCATTCCTTTTGTCATCCCAACTCCGACACGGAGTCGGATGGGTGTCGCCTTCTCAACTGGATCCTGAGTCCTATTCTGTTGTGCTAGGCCTCGAGGAAGACTGGCATGGGTCGCCGGACCCTTTAGAATACCAGCCTTAGGAGGATATGGACAGACGTGAGGATTTGGGTGAAGCCAGTGGACTGGTCACATCGCCAGATACTGGTATACTTTCACCACCTACCTTGGCTATGGAGGAGGGAGCCTCTTATGCAATGGTATTGAGGAGGGCAGCTGAGGTCCTGGACCTTCATCCGCCCTCGGTGGCAGTAAAAACTAATCTCTTGACAGTGGTGCTGCAACCAGGAGCTTCCACGTCCGAACCCCTGCTCCTGTTCAGTGAAGCCCTCGCACATGTCCTTTTGGGATACCTAGTCCAAACCCAGCACAGGGGCTCTTATGAATAGGAGGATTGCCTGCCGCCATCGCCCTGCATCTGGGGACCCAGCCTTCCTCGTGCAACACCCCACCCCAGGGAGCTTGGTGGTCCAAGCCTCCACTTCCCGCAGCAAGTTCCCTACCACTCCTCCGGATAGGATTGGACTAATTTGGGAAGAAGGTGTTTTCTTCTGCCAGCCTGGCATTGTGGTCTTTGAGCACTGCATTCCTTTTGGCCCATTCTTCTCACACCCTGTGGGACACAGTTGCCCAAGTGCTGCCACAGGTCCTGGAGGAGGCCTGGGCTGTGCTCTCGAAGGCTGCTGCCGACAGAAGGGATACAGCAAAGTTCACAAATTGTTGCAGATTTGTCATGACCAACTCGCTAGACAGAGCGGTTTCAACTGCAGTAGCCATGAGGCCCCATGCCTAGCTGAGGATGTCTGGCTTCTCGGGGGATGTCCATGCTTCCCTTATTGACATGCCCTTCGATGGCACCCGTCTCTTCGATAAGGCAGGTTTGTTGCTCGATCGCTTCAAGGATTCTCTGGCTGTGGCCTGGTCCTTGACACCCCCACCTTCCACAATCTGCCTTTCGCGACCGTGAAAGGGGCATCCACCCGTGCCAATTCCCACCCAGCCACTATGCCGCCCAGCCTCTGCATGGACAAGGGCGCAGTACCAACAGGCCTCATTGATCAGGTGGCCAGCGTTCTGCTCAGTCCGCCACTCCACCCTCTGCAGCAGCCTCTAAACCCTCTTAGTCTGCTTCTTTACCACCTTGGGCACTCAGCTGCAGGATTCGCCATCACCTGCCCCACCTGCAGTCCATTTCCTAGGACAGGTGGGTTTTGCAGATCGTCCAAAGGGGCTACACCCTCCCCTTTGAACCTACCCCTCTCTGCATGCCACCATCTCACAACCGGATGACAGAGGATCATCTGTCCCTTTTCTGCAAGGAAGTTGCAAGAGGGTTCCGGTGCCAGAAGTAGGCTGTGGTTGTTATTCCTGCTACTTTCTGGTTCTCAAAAAGAACAAGGATCTTCATCCTATTCTAGACCTCCGAGCCCTCAATCTCCTCCTCAAGAAGAAGAAATTAAGAATGCTCGCACTGGCTCAGGTCTTGTCTGCCCTGGACCCAGCAGCCTGGATGGTAGCGTAGGACTTGCAGGACACTTATTTCCACATCCTGCCCTGCCTGCCCACAGATGTTACTTGCGGTTCACTGTAGGCCATGAGCACTTCCAGCCCATCCGGTGTTCACCAAGGTGAAGAAGGAGGTGGCAGCTCATCCTCTGAGATCAAGGGTTTCAGTCTTCTGCTATGTCGCCGACTGGCTGTTAAAGGCAACCTCGCCCCAGTCTTTCATCTCCCACCTCCAGAATGTGGCAAACCTCCTGCATTTCCTGGGGTTAACCATGAATATGCTGAAGTTACATCTAACTCCGCCTCAGATGCTCCCTTTTATTGACAGATGCACCACTCCTGAGGTGGGACGGCTATCTCAGAGAAGTGGAGATCAGAGGGCTCTGGTCTCCTGTGGAATCTGGACTCCATATCAGTCTGCTGGAGCTCCAGAAGATCCGACTGGCATTGAAAGCCTTTCAGCCCTCCATAGGGGGAAGGCTAGTGCAGATGTTCAGATAACACCACTGCCATGTGGTACTATAACAAACAGGGTGGGGTGGGGTTGTAGACACTTTGTCCAGAGGCTCTACACCTCTGAACATGGCTGGAGCGCAGGAAATATCCCTGGTGGTTCAACATCTGGCGGGCTCTATGACCCCCAGAGCAGACAGACCAAGCCAAAAATGCCTAGCAGATTAAGAATGGCATCTCCACCCGAGGCGCCACAAGGTCTCTTTCAGCAGTGGGGAGAGCCTTGGTTAGATCTGTTCGCCTCTGCCAAGAATGCGCAAGGTTAGCAATTTTGCATGCTGGAGTTTCCAGGGCGGCTCTCGCTCAGAGACACACTTTGTCTCAAGTGGAATTGAGGCCTCCTGTACGCCTTTCTGCCCATATCACTCCTGCCCAGAGTTCTCAAGAAGATAAGGAATGACTGGGCACAAGTAATTCTTGTTGCTCCGGACTGGGCACCGAGAGTCTGGTATCCCGAGCTGTTGTGCTTGTCCATTGATCCTCGATCCTCAGATCACACGACCCCTTTTGGAATAACCTGCTGCAGCAGCAGGGGAGGGTTCTTCACCTGAACCTGTCGGCTCCTTGCCTTCTGGCATGGAGATTTTGAGCAGTGACAGCTTTTGACCTTCCTCCCAAAGTGTGTAACATCATCTTGGTTGCCAGGTGTTCCTCCACCAAAACGGTAAACGCCTGTCGGAAGGAATTTGTGGCATGGCGCACAAACTAGTCTTTTGATCCCTCTTTCTCCCCCTCTTTCTGAGGTTCTGCTGTTCATTCTTTCCCCTGCCCAGCGGGCTGTGCTTTGAGTAACATTAAGGGTTCTTAATCTGCCATTTCTGCCTTTTTGCGGTTGCCTGATCAACCCTCTTTTTTTTGTCTCCTATTGTTCATAGATTCCTGAAAGGACTTGCTCATCTCTTCACTTCTTCCCCATTTATTATGCCCCAGTGGGATTTTAATTTGGTTCTGACATTTTTGATGTGCGCACCTTTCGAGCTTCTTCACAACTATCCCCTTAAGCTTCTTACATTGAAAACAGCCTTCCTTCTGGCAATTACATCTGCCCACAGAGTGAATGAGCTGCAGCCCTCATCATCTAAGCTGCACTATCTCTCTATCCTGACAAAGCAGTGCTTCCACAAGGAGTTGTCACACCTTTTCATGTAGGTCAATCAGTCACCTTGCCTACTTTTTACACCTCCCTTCCCCCCCCCAACATTGTTCGAAGGAAGAGGACGGATTCCACAGCCAGGACCCAAAAAGAGCATTGGCGTTTTACCTTGATCGAACAAGAGTTCCGGGTGGACGACCCACTTTTTGTGGGGTGTGTGGGTGCGAAGAAAGGTCAGGTGGTGCAGAAGTGAACCATCTTTCGTTTGATTTTACTGTGCATCACGATCTGCTATGCACAGGCCAAAACGTAACCCCTGAGGGCTTGCAAGCTGATTCCACCAGAGCGAAATCTGTGACGACTGCATTAGCATGCAGGGTTCTGGTCCTGGACATATGCAGACCGCATCAAGGGCATCGCTGCACGTATACAAAACAATACTGCCTGGACTGTCAGATCTGTAGAGATGTGCACTTTGCCCGTCTGGTCCTGCCAGACTTTCTCATTTAAAATGAGGTCGCACACCCACTTGCGGAGGTGGTATTGCTTGGGTATCTATTCAAAAGTAAGGCTAGTCACCTTCCAGGAGACATTTACAGTCATTCATGCCCTCCATCACAGGCTACTCATACCATAAGCCAGCAGAAAAAAAAAAAATTGCCTGCACCGCTGGGAAGGTGGCTACTTACACTGCACTGTCTTTAGCGGAACAGATCAAGTTATTCCCAAAACCGGATCGTGACATTCTGATTGCCTCCATAGCTAGTTCAACATACAAGTGGACCCTAATCTACATCCAGCCAACTCCTAGTTCAAAAAATAAAGTTACTAAGAAAATCTCATCAGTTATTATGAACTTTATAAATCGATCACCAGAACCCAAATTTATCATCACGGGTGACTTCATTATGAACCTTATTGATGCAGTAGGCCATGATAATTTTCTCAATGTACAGAATATCCTTTGGAACATACAGCCTCAAGTTTCCAATTTAGGAAAACGGAATGACAAATGCTGGGAAAACTTCATGTTGTACGCTGAATGCCTTGAGGGTGCTCAGTGTCCGATTACCTTAAGATTGTCCAGCAAGCTCCACATACTTTAGCCCATGGTCCGAGTCTGTTAATGATTATACTTTCTTATCTTTTACTCCCTTTCCCGCTATCCACATTTTCCATATTGCAAAACATTCCGAGAACGACCATCTTCCACAAACAACGGTCTTCGATATGGGAAGAGAGGTCGCGGAGAGTGAACCTACCATGCTTGCATAGTATATACTATAAACTACAAGAAACTGAGATGGTCGAAAATATCTACAACGAAGATTGCTGATAATCCCAAGTCTGTAATAGAAGGGTGCAAATGGTTAAACATAGACTAGATAACAACAAGGCACAAATTTACAGCTGATTTACTCACAAGTGGCAACAGTGGTGCAGAGGGTCCCTCGACCTCAGAAAATGGGTTGCGTTTAGGAAACTGTCAAAAATGAAAATTTAGGTCACTAGCCTGCCAATTGGCAGAGAAGAAGGTAAATCGGGCATTGGGGGCTGTTGGAAGAGGATGTGACAAAATAGGAAGTATTCTAGAAATCTTAAGCTCCTCTGAAAACGAATACAGGAAGCCCATCTGGGCCAACAATTTAAAAAAAAAAAAAAAAAAAAAAAGAAGAAATGGACATGTTATGGGCAAAGCTGTACCACGAAAGCATGCAACTCTGCTCTAGAAACCTCTGGGCAACTCTGAACAATTTAAACCGACAACGGCAGGCCCTTAGTAATAGTCCTATTAGAGAAGAGAGCTGGGCAGCCTTCCTTCAAGAATACCTTTCAGTAGCAAAAGATTCAACTACTACTGTCCAGGAGTCACATTTTACATCGCCGTCATCAGTGAGCTTAGCCTCTCTTCGTAGAGTGCCAGCATCAAAAGGCTCACCTGCCCTGTGCATGGCTCCTTATAAAGCTGCAACACCAGCTGAGGCCTGCTTTCTCACTATGGACTTGCAGCGCTCCCTCCCGCCTCCTCATAGAGCTCTAATTCTCCAAGGTAAATCTACCTCGGGTACAGCCTCTTGAACAATAATTCATAAGGGTAATCGAAACAAGAAGGAGAGATGGTGCTCCCAGGCCCAATGGGAAACGCTAGGCCAATTACAAAATTGACCTTCGGTACTGGGCCAAAAAGCTTCCACCTCTCCTCTTTCAATGCAATTTCCACCCAGACGCATATTTGACTCGTCGGGCACAGTCATCTCCCCAGTTTATTAAAGTGGGGTGCGGGGGGGGGGGGGCAACAAGACCTTGCCAGAAAAACTACAGCCTGGTTACCCCATTTTGACAATGAAACTAAATATTTTGCAACTCTTGTAGAACAGGACTCTACTGCCTGGGCAGAATCAAAGAGGATAATACCAACAACTTCTGGGTTTAGAAGAGGCTCCAACAGGACCACCAATGTTCTGCCCGTGTCAGCCTTATGATAAATGGAAACGCAGCATTGTACGACATAAGTCGACCTCTGACTTTGTAAACTGTATGAAGCTCTGGAGGAAGCTCGGGTCTTGAAACATCTCATCTGCTTGGAGTCATGGTCACTCAGTGGTAGCTGGGTGTGGATCGCAGGCCGAAATGGTGCCTTTCTGTCAAGAAAGATCTACACACACACACCAGGGTTTAGAGCAGGCATGTGTCTTGGTATCATATATTTTCAATATTTTTATGGCCGACATCTCTCCCCAGCCCTCGATGCAACTAACAGCCATGCCCTTCGCCTCAGAACGTTTGCTTTGAACCACTTACTTCATGCATACTATGTGGGCTTGTGCAGTTAAAACAAAGTAGACCCACAAAGGCAGATTAACATCCTGCAAATTCACCCCACACAAAATTACTTGGTCTACAATAGAAACAAAATGAAGGTGATTATGGTCAGTAAGGCCATCATCAAGAAAATATCCTGGCACTTACGTACGCATATACTGGACACAATTAAAGAATATCAATATCTAGTTTTCCTCGTGGGTGGAAATGAGAATATCCAAGGGACCCCTTGTGGCTGGCTTTAGTTGCAGGAGGAACGCGTGCTGCGCCTTACAGACCTGGGAGGGGACAGATCCCTCTGTGAGGGACCAGTCCGGAGAGTCCGGTTCATCTGTGTAAGCCATTGAGTATTGGTGCGAGTTTTCACTACTGTCTACTGCGTTGGGGACTGTTGCCAATGTTCTCATTAATGTGATTGGTACTGTGTAACGGATATCCTTGAAACCACGTTTCGTCCTTTGAGAGGTAAAATTGTACTGTATTGAATTAATAAAATGCCAAAAATAGTTTAAACCGTCTAGTAATCCTGCTGGACGACAAGAGAGCGCTTAAGCAACAGCTGCAAGCAATTACAGATGAGAGCAGTGCCTTAACTATAGCCTTCAATGCCCTATATAGTGTGAAGGGCCCAACACTTGATTCACTTCAAAGGGTAATGGCTGCAAAGGTCCTTCCAACTGTAACTTATGGTAGTGAGGCTCTCCATGGTCGTGATGTAGCCTACTGTATGAACTTCAATCAAAGATATATCAGCAAGTCTTTTAGCATAACACAGCGCTCATCTCCTAGCCAGATACACCCTAGAGTCTGACCATGCGGCAAACAATTAGTAGGCGGGCACAATTGTTAAGTGCTGCTTTAAGCTAAAACACTCAGATGCTAACACATTGAAAAACATCCTGCGGTCAACAATTTCCAACAAGGGTAATGATAGCAGTAAATTTAAAGAGTACCTAGACCAATCTTGAGCAAACCTACAACTTGGCAATCTATGGGAGTTATAAGTCACATATGCCATCTTTAAAAAATTTGTTAACATCGCAGTGGCCAAGGTTTCTATACTAAAGTACAAAGACAAGTTTGTGAAAAGATCTCACGCCTGTACGGTGATTAACAGGTATTCTCAGCTGAAGTGGGCAAAATACTAGCATTGCACATACCTTTTCTATCTACAATTAAGGCTGTTACACTGCTGCCTGGGTTTTCCTCCTACCCAAGTGGAAAAACCAGCATGGCAGCCAATTGGTAACACAGTATGCAGCTTGTGTGGTTCTATATCAGAAGATCTATCCTACATCATATGCATATGTCTTGAAATGGCCACCGATAGGAGTTGGCTTCTTAAATACATATTGAAAATCTTATGGGTTTATACGTGTATGCAGATTGTTATATCCTGTGTAAAACATTTTTTTTAAAAACAGATGACCCCATATTGAACTGCCACTTCATGAAATATCTAAACAGATTTGAACAAAAAATAAGCAAGCTGGAGTACAGTCTGGTGATAATCAGAGAAAAACAAGCATTGGGAAAGCCAGTAGGTCTCGCCTATTGGCGAACAAATGGCTTTGGCGATAGGGTTGGGTGAGGAAAGGGGGAAAACTGGATGGTTAAAAAAGAGCTATGAGGCAGTCAGCAATGGCTGCTTCATAATGTTTTTTTCTTTTATTTGTGGTGAATAGATAGAGACTGGGTGGCTGAGAGGGGCAGAAGAAACCGGACAAGGGCAGTGGGAGGAAAACAAATTAAAAGTGCAGCGTTTCATGCAGTCCTTCAACATCACAAACACTCTTACCAGCATAGGGTTTTGGAGCACTTCACATCACACACATGCACACACATATAGAGACAGTGAATCGTGTGTGTATATCAGTGTATAGAAAATGTTGCATAAGACAAAGGGGACTACAAGGTGTAGGATTCATGTGTCATCCATACTGGTAGGTATTTTTGTAAGAGTGCTTGGTCTGGGGAAGCATAAACTCAGGATTCAGAACCACTTTTTAACAAAATTAGGATAATCAAAGACTGGGGAAAAAACATACTTTGTAACCTGTACCATGCAGTTTGCATGCAGCTCTTTGATTGCAGTTCATAGCTCACTGTGCTGGATCATGATTGTAACTTATGAACTGCACAGTGACAAGGACCTCTTGACAAAAACAGTATCCCATTGAGCTATGCACATAAAACACTGTTGTGTCACCTGTATAGTAAACGTTTTTTGCAGCAGACATATTAACCTGCTGCGCTACCTTAGATGAGTCAAAACTGCCACAAGACAAAACCCCATCTCTCCCCAGCAGGTTTTATTAATCACCCAAGTGATCTTGGCACATAAATTATTGCCTGAAAACTGTTGGATATACTTTTAAAACTGCTGCACTGTTACACAGCCGGCCCCTGGTAGCAAAAGCAGTCACCAGTCTTCTGGGGAAATGCACAACGCCCAGTACGGCCAGTCCAGTCTTGCCTGCTAGGACCATATGTTTAGAAAAAATATATAGGAAACAATGTTTGTGTAAGATAGTGCTGTTTATCATATTTTGAAATACAAGTGTGAAAAAGGAGTGAATTCAACAGTGGTGAGCTGATTACACGTTCACTGGAGGATTAAGTTACCAAAATAATTATAATTTTAAAATCACAGCCCAGGATATTATATTTTGTTTATTTGAGGAGGAAGGTATGGTGTAGGCCTGCTTAGTGTCCTAGTGATAATTTGGGTTCAGCACGTGTTCTGGTGTGAAATTGCTAACGTAGGGCAGGTCCGAGGGTTATTTTCTCGACCGTTGGAATAGGAACAGTAGCAGTGGTGCTGCCATACACGTTTGTGCTTTATAAAACAATTTTTACTAACACATGCTTGTCACAGAAGAATCCAGGTCATTGGGAACCATCCTTTCCTGTCAATAGCTTTCTTTTTAACAATCATTGTTCTGAGGTGCGATAGGTGAACTGGTTCAATGGAACCAAAACAATAATACGTCTCCAATAATGCACATATTTGTTCATTTAAAGACTAGAACTGAAAACTCTTTGGCCCAGTGACATCAAATCAGTGGTTAACCTTAGTAGAGCCCATCCCAGAAATTATATGCACCGCAAGTTGACATGTTGTTCGACCTGCTTCCTAATTTTTAACAAACGTTTCATCCCAAAACACTTGAGACACATAACAGGGGTAAAATTCTACATCATCACAGAGACCACAATCGCAATTCCCATACTTCTCTTTATGCACTTTGACTGCTGGTCTTACCTTTAATTACATTCTCACATCCAATTCAAAAGTGACAGATATATTACTTGTGCCTCCTCTTAGATGTCCAGGTGAGTCCCATCCTTCATATACAGGTGAAACACATCATCAGTGTGAGCCCTGGTTTCGGCCTGCTAGATTGGTGAGGATTGCATTAAGGCATACAAGGCAGCGGGGTGGAACAGGAGTAGCAGTTATAGGAGGTGACGCTCCTACTCGAATGCCACCCCATATCTTTCCCCAGGAACGAGCATTTGCCCACGCACAGAAAACAGGTGAGAAGGGGTTAATGACACATGCATCTTGGTGCTTGCCCAATCACAGGGGTGTCGGGTGGTCGGGGCCTGGTGGGGGGTGCTGTGGGGTTGGCTTTGCGTGCATTAGTGCACATGCAGACAAGGGAGCAAGTGAAAACATGCGCTCGTGAAATGTGCTGTGAAAACAAAAAAAAGTAGTCTTGAAAGTATTTCCTAAATGTGACAAGTGTAAGGCTACAAGTAATGGGGCGGTGCTCTGTGGGAGGGGCCAACCCATGTAAAGGAGGGACAAATAGGAGAGATTAGCCACTTGGAAGCAAGGCTTTCTAAAGGACTTTAGAATAAACAGATGAAGAGTAATGGGCGGGCTTTAAGCCCACAAAGTATATACAATATGGCTCAAAGAGACAGCACAAGTACTGCCTGGGACCGACCTAAAAACTGCATCCTTGTAACCGGGGTCAGGTTGCTAGCTGGAGAGCGGGCGTTCACATCATTCCCTCTGGCTATTCTGGCTCCCACATGAAGGTATCAGTGAGCCCTAAAAGGCCTGCATACTTTCGCTTATGCCAGGAGCAATTCGCACAGCTGCAGTTTAAAGCAGCTTTTTGCACCATGTGGGGCGCTGCCCTACCTTTATCTGGTATGTTTGCACAATTGGTTGATGTACCTCCCCTTTGGTTGGCTCTGCACTCCAGTACGTTTTAGCTGGTTGCATGCAAGGGACACTGACACTTAACCATCTTAATCTGCTTCTTTTAAAATGACTCTTTTTAACTTGAATATTCTGTACATTTTTTAAACAGATTTTATTAACTGGTACACTAAAGTTTACTTCCTTACTGAAAGAATAAAAAGGCAGAGACACCCTTGCAAAACTTACTGAAAATGGGTAATGTGCCAATCAGTCACACAAACCACCTGAAAAGGTTTAAGGTTTAAAAAAGAACTAATCAGTAATCTTGGAAGAAAGGCTTGAATGCAGTCATGTTCCAAGTAGGTCAATATTTGCTGAAAACAAATAGTAGGACTAGGTAAACAGTGAAGCTAGGACTGAATAAAAAGTGAGACTGATTAGGGAAAGTGCCAATATGTGAGTGATCAAACTGTGGCACACAGCAGTATCTGAATTGATTTGTTGAAAAAAAATGGGTATATGCTTAGTAAGTCATGGGTTTTCAGTGGCAAAAAAAACTAAATACTTCCAGAGAATTGCGTGAAGAAAGGTAGTAAAAAAAAAAGAAAAGAAAAACCTTCCCACATCCTGCATTGAAATTGCCAACAGGAGACTGATGAAGGAATTTGGAAAAACTGCTCTTCGAATTAATGATGGTAGAAGGTGTGGGATCAGTGTCGGACAAGGACCAATGGCCCCAAGGCCAGAGGTGGTACTTATCAGGCCTTAGATTTGACTGTGATCAGGAAACCTATCTTCTCTCACAAGAAAATCAGGTGAATTTAAACTGGAGACTTGAGAATAAGGGTAAAGCATGATTACGGTCTAGATTGTGTGCCACAGAATACTCCGGCAACAAGGATGCAGATAAGAGGCAAGGAGTATGAGCAACAATAAATGGGTATCAGTAGGCACAGAAAGCTGCAAGTACTCAATAGGAGAACGTAACGGAATGATGGCATGACATCCACATATGTGTCATGACTTAAAAGTTGATGTCACTAAATTCATGTAAGAATATTGGAAACTAACGAGACAGCAACATTAAAATAACTAGATTGTCCCATACATGAATAGAATAGTTTTTTTGTATGAATATTATTAAGATTTGTGAAAGGATTTTCAAAACATAGTAATTATTGAAGAAATAAGTCTAAGTGGGCCATCGGAATAAGAATACCCCGGTAAAACACTATTAAAATAAAAAAGTACTGACCATGTCCACAGAGTGATGATGAATGGCAGTTGCATGCAATCAGTGATAAGCATGAACCAACATAACCGCACCTGTTATATCAATCATTGGCGAAAGAAGAACCTGACAGCATGTACATTGACCAAAAGAAGCAGTGTAAATTAACAGTAATTGAAAATACAGATAGCAAGTAAAGGAAATAGTACTTTTTTGTATCTTTAAAGATAAGCTAAGATCAATATATATATATGAACCAATAACATTCAGTACTGCATTGGTATAAAAGAGAAACGGTGTAAGTCAACATAATATAGAATATGGACATCTTTCAGTTAAATTGGCACAGTACGCTACATCAGCCAGTAGATTAGCAATAATAAAAACCCATACTTCAGAATACTGGCACCCTAGACTATTAAAAGGGATTCCTTTAGCACAATTTTATGTCCACAGTTTGATTCCACAGGGAAAAAACATGGAGAGTGTAATTCCTTGTTAAGCAGTGCATGATCGTTATTATTTAAGAATACAAATTGTTCTTTATAGTCAGGCGGTAGAGAAAGCGAAGTGGAGATTAGTTCAAGGGCATGCTGTTGTAGTTATTTATTTAGTTCAGGCCATTCAGAACTGAAGTCGGCTTTTGGTCCATTTGTAATAGTTGGAAAGCATGTTTTTTAGGTCACCTTCTATTTGTGATAATTCCAAGACTTCAATCCCTGCCAGCAGAGATTGTTGATTAATTCATGTTATAATGTGTTCTTGTCTTTAATGTACATATCATGTATCTTAGTTATTGTTGTATCCTAAGTCATTGGAAACATATACTAAAAGTTGAATGGGAAGCCCCTGTTCTATATACACCAGTCTGATTTCCACTAGCTGGTTCAAGAGGAATGCTGCATGTTCGTAAATGTTAAAGTTGAACTGAGGAAACAAAAAATCTAGTTGCTTCCAACCATACTCCTGGACTAGATAGAGTTAAAGGACCGCTAATTTAACACTCCCCGTGCTGCCTATTGCATCATGGATCTGGTCCATGACGTGCCATTCCTCATGCCCTACCCACTCCCTAAAACACCCAGATACATTGAACTACTATTGCCTGAATATGCTTTTAACTTCTATAGATCTCTTCCAGCATACTGCAGTGGTATTACTGATGTTTAGTACATGTGCCATCAAATTTCAGACCATTTTCCATTGTTTAGAGTGCTCTAGCCCTGCTGGGCTGTGCAACTGCAAATTCCAAACATGCTCAACAGCTAAACTTGCATAGAGGGAAATTAATGCAAGGGTATTTTTTTATTCTAGTTCCCTGGGTGCTCCAGTTTCGGTGAGTGAGAAGCCTTTATAACAGGGTGTTACTGGGATGTATGTAAGGCTCTGGTGCCTAGACTGTCCCCTTCAGAGATAGCTATCCAAAACATGCACATTTGCTTCCCACTGACCTGATCCTCTGGTTGAAGTCAGTTGTGCCAAAAAAGAGTTGAAAACGAGCAACTGACACACACAGGAAATGAAGGGAATTACTCTGATTTTAAAACTTGGAAATGTGGTGATGGTACAGAGCAGGGAGCTGTCTAGCATGGTTAATCGAAGGCAAAGTGAATCAATCCTAGACTAAACTCCAATAACTGAACCAGAGATTATTAAAGAGTTACCCTTCACCCACTGTAGGAAGTTGGCTCTGTATGTGCTATTTCAAAGTAAGGAACAGCATGCACAGAGTCCAAGGGTTCCCCTTAGAGGTAAAATAGTGGTAAAAATAGATAATACTAATGCTCTATTTTGTGGTAGTGTGGTCGAGCAGTAGGCTTATCCAAGGAGTAGTGTTAAGCATTTGTTGTACATACACAAGACAATAAATGAGGTACACACACTCAGAGACAAATCCAGCCAACAGGTTTTTATATAGAAAAATATCTTTTCTTAGTTTATTTTAAGAACCACAGGTTCAAATTCTACATGTAATATCTCATTCGAAAGGTATTGCAGGTAAGTACTTTAGGAACTTCAAATCATCAAAATTGCATGTATACTTTTCAAGTTATTGACAAATAGCTGTTTTAAAAGTGGACACTTAGTGCAATTTTCACAGTTCCTAGGGGAGGTAAGTATTTGTTAGATTAACCAGGTAAGTAAGGCACTTACAGGGCTCAGTTCTTGGTCCAAGGTAGCCCACCGTTGGGGGTTCAGAGCAACCCCAAAGTCACCACACCAGCAGCTCAGGGCCGGTCAGGTGCAGAGTTCAAAGTGGTGCCCAAAACACATAGGCTAGAATGGAGAGAAGGGGGTGCCCCGGTTCCGGTCTGCTTGCAGGTAAGTACCCGCGTCTTCGGAGGGCAGACCAGGGGGGTTTTGTAGGGCACCGGGGGGGACACAAGTCCACACAGAAATTTCACCCTCAGCGGCGCGGGGGCGGCCGGGTGCAGTGTAGAAACAAGCGTCGGGTTCGCAATGTTAGTCTATGAGAGATCTCGGGATCTCTTCAGCGCTGCAGGCAGGCAAGGGGGGGATTCCTCGGGGAAACCTCCACTTGGGCAAGGGAGAGGGACTCCTGGGGGTCACTTCTCCAGTGAAAGTCCGGTCCTTCAGGTCCTGGGGGCTGCGGGTGCAGGGTCTCTCCCAGGCGTCGGGACTTTAGGTTCAAAGAGTCGCGGTCAGGGGAAGCCTCGGGATTCCCTCTGCAGGCGGCGCCGTGGGGGCTCAGGGGGGACAGGTTTTGGTACTCACAGTATCAGAGTAGTCCTGGGGTCCCTCCTGAGGTGTTGGATCGCCACCAGCCGAGTCGGGGTCGCCGGGTGCAGTGTTGCAAGTCTCACGCTTCTTGCGGGGAGCTTGCAGGGTTCTTTAAAGCTGCTGGAAACAAAGTTGCAGCTTTTCTTGGAGCAGGTCCGCTGTCCTCGGGAGTTTCTTGTCTTTTCGAAGCAGGGGCAGTCCTCAGAGGATGTCGAGGTCGCTGGTCCCTTTGGAAGGCGTCGCTGGAGCAGGATCTTTGGAAGGCAGGAGACAGGCCGGTGAGTTTCTGGAGCCAAGGCAGTTGTCGTCTTCTGGTCTTCCTCTGCAGGGGTTTTCAGCTAGGCAGTCCTTCTTCTTGTAGTTGCAGGAATCTAATTTTCTAGGGTTCAGGGTAGCCCTTAAATACTAAATTTAAGGGCGTGTTTAGGTCTGGGGGGTTAGTAGCCAATGGCTACTAGCCCTGAGGGTGGGTACACCCTCTTTGTGCCTCCTCCCAAGGGGAGGGGGTCACAATCCTAACCCTATTGGGGGAATCCTCCATCTGCAAGATGGAGGATTTCTAAAAGTTAGAGTCACCTCAGCTCAGGACACCTCAGGGGCTGTCCTGACTGGCCAGTGACTCCTCCTTGTTATTCTCATTATTTTCTCCGGCCTTGCCGCCAAAAGTGGGGCCTGGCCGGAGGGGGCGGGCGACTCCACTAGCTGGAGTGTCCTGCTGGGTTGGCACAAAGGAGGTGAGCCTTTGAGGCTCACCGCCAGGTGTGACAACTCCTGCCTGGAGGAGGTGTTAGCATCTCCACCCAGTGCAGGCTTTGTTACTGGCCTCAGAGTGACAAAGGCACTCTCCCCATGGGGCCAGCAACATGTCTCGGTTTGTGGCAGGCTGCTAAAACTAGTCAGCCTACACAGATAGTCGGTTAAGTTTCAGGGGGCACCTCTAAGGTGCCCTCTGTGGTGTATTTTACAATAAAATGTACACTGGCATCAGTGTGCATTTATTGTGCTGAGAAGTTTGATACCAAACTTCCCAGTTTTCAGTGTAGCCATTATGGTGCTGTGGAGTTCGTGTAAAACAGACTCCCAGACCATATACTCTTATGGCTACCCTGCACTTACAATGTCTAAGGTTTTGTTTAGACACTGTAGGGGTACCATGCTCATGCACTGGTACCCTCACCTATGGTATAGTGCACCCTGCCTTAGGGCTGTAAGGCCTGCTAGAGGGGTGTCTTACCTATACTGCATAGGCAGTGAGAGGCTGGCATGGCACCCTGAGGGGAGTGCCATGTCGACTTACTCGTTTTGTCCTCACTAGCACACACAAGCTGGCAAGCAGTGTGTCTGTGCTGAGTGAGAGGTCTCCAGGGTGGCATGAGACATGCTGTAGCCCTTAGAGACCTTCCTTGGCATCAGGGCCCTTGGTACTAGAAGTACCAGTTACAAGGGACTTATCTGGATGCCAGGGTCTGCCAATTGTGGATACAAAAGTACAGGTTAGGGAAAGAACACTGGTGCTGGGGCCTGGTTAGCAGGCCTCAGCACACTTTCAATTGTAAACATAGCATCAGCAAAGGCAAAAAGTCAGGGGGCAACCATGCCAAGGAGGCATTTCCTTACACAACCCCCCCCCAAACGAAAGAGGATGAGACTAACCTTTCCCAAGAGAGTCTTCATTTTCTAAGTGGAAGAACCTGGAAAGGCCATCTGCATTGGCATGGGCAGTCCCAGGTCTGTGTTCCACTATAAAGTCCATTCCCTGTAGGGAGATGGACCACCTCAACAGTTTAGGATTTTCACCTTTCATTTGCATCAGCCATTTGAGAGGTCTGTGGTCAGTTTGAACTAGGAAGTGAGTCCCAAAGAGGTATGGTCTCAGCTTCTTCAGGGACCAAACCACAGCAAAGGCCTCCCTCTCAATGGCACTCCAACGCTGCTCCCTGGGGAGTAACCTCCTGCTAATGAAAGCAACAGGCTGGTCAAGGCCATCATCATTTGTTTGGGACAAAACTGCCCCTATCCCATGTTCAGAGGCATCAGTCTGCACAATGAACTGCTTAGAATAATCTGGAGCTTTGAGAACTGGTGCTGAGCACATTGCTTGTTTCAGGGTGTCAAAGGCCTGTTGGCAGTCCACAGTCCAGTTTACTTTCTTGGGCATTTTCTTGGAGGTGAGTTCAGTGAGGGCTGTCACAATGGATCCATATCCCTTCACAAACCTCCTGTAATACCCAGTCAAGCCAAGGAATGCCCTGACTTGAGTCTGGGTTTTTGGAGCTACCCAGTCCAGAATAGTCTGGATCTTGGGTTGGAGTGGCTGAACTTGGCCTCCACCTACAAGGTGTCCCAAGTAAACCACAGTTCCCTGCCCTATCTGGCATTTGGATGCCTTGATAGAGAGGCCTGCAGATTGCAGAGCCTTCAAAACCTTCCTCAGGTGGACCAGGTGATCCTGCCAGGTGGAGCTAAAGACAGCAATATCATCAAGATAAGCTGTGCTAAAGGACTCCAAGCCAGCAAGGACTTGATTCACCAACCTTTGGAAGGTGGCAGGGGCATTCTTTAAACCAAAGGGCATAACAGTAAACTGATAATGCCCATCAGGTGTGGAGAATGCTGTCTTTTCTTTTGCTCCAGGTGCCATTTTTATTTGCCAGTACCCTGCTGTCAAGTCAAAGGTACTTAGAAATTTAGCAGCACCTAATTTATCAATGAGCTCATCAGCTCTTGGAATTGGATGGGCATCTGTCTTGGTGACAGAATTGAGCCCTCTGTAGTCCACACAAAACCTCATCTCTTTCTTTCCATCTGTGGTGTGAGGTTTGGGGACTAAGACCACTGGGCTAGCCCAGGGGCTGTCAGAGCGCTCAATTACTCCCAATTCCAGCATCTTGTGGACTTCCACCTTGATGCTTTCCTTAACATGGTCAGACTGTCTGAAGATTTTGTTCTTGACAGGCATGCTGTCTCCTGTGTCCACATCATGGGTACACAGGTGTGTCTGACCAGGGGTTAGGGAAAAAAGCTCAGGAAACTGTTGTAGGACTCTCCTACAATCAGCCTGCTGTTGGCCAGAGAGGGTGTCTGAGTAGATCACTCCATCTACTGTGCCATCTTTTGGGTCTGATGACAGAAGATCAGGGAGAGGTTCACTCTCTGCCTCCTGATCCTCATCTGTTACCATTAACAGATTCACATCAGCCCTGTCATGGAAGAGCTTAAGGCGGTTCACATGGATCACCCTCTTGGGGCTCCTGCTTGTGCCCAGGTCCACCAGGTAGGTGACCTGACTCTTCCTCTCTAGCACTGGGTAAGGGCCACTCCATTTGTCCTGGAGTGCCCTGGGAGCCACAGGCTCCAGAACCCAGACTTTCTGCCCTGGTTGGAACTCAACCAGTGCAGCCTTTTGGTCATACCAAAACTTCTGGAGTTGTTGGCTGGCCTCAAGGTTTTTGGTTGCCTTTTCCATGTACTCTGCCATTCTAGAGCGAAGGCCAAGTACATAGTCCACTATGTCCTGTTTAGGCTCATGGAGAGGTCTCTCCCAGCCTTCTTTAACAAGGGCAAGTGGTCCCCTTACAGGATGACCAAACAGAAGTTCAAAGGGTGAGAATCCTACTCCCTTCTGTGGTACCTCCCTGTAAGCGAAAAGCAGACATGGCAGGAGGACATCCCATCTCCTTTTGAGTTTTTCTGGGAGCCCCATGATCATGCCTTTTAATGTCTTGTTGAATCTCTCAACTAAGCCATTAGTTTGTGGATGGTAGGGTGTAGTGAATTTATAAGTCACTCCACACTCATTCCACATGTGCTTTAGGTATGCTGACATGAAGTTGGTACCTCTGTCAGACACCACCTCCTTAGGGAAACCCACTCTGGTAAAGATACCAATGAGGGCCTTGGCTACTGCAGGGGCAGTAGTCGACCTAAGGGGAATAGCTTCAGGATACCTGGTAGCATGATCCACTACTACCAGGATATACATATTTCCTGAGGCTGTGGGAGGTTCTAGTGGACCAACTATGTCCACACCCACTCTTTCAAAGGGCACCCCCACCACTGGAAGTGGAATGAGGGGGGCCTTTGGATGCCCACCTGTCTTACCACTGGCTTGACAGGTGGGGCAGGAGAGGCAAAACTCCTTAACCATGTTGGACATATTGGGCCAGTAGAAGTGGTTGACTAACCTCTCCCACGTCTTGGTTTGTCCCAAATGTCCAGCAAGGGGAATGTCATGGGCCAATGTTAGGATGAACTTCCTGAACAGCTGAGGCACTACCACTCTCCTAGTGGCACCAGGTTTGGGGTCTCTGGCCTCAGAGTACAGGAGTCCATCTTCCCAATAGACCCTATGTGTTCCATTTTTCTGGCCTTTGGACTCTTCAGCAGCTTGCTGCCTAAGGCCTTCAAGAGAGGGACAGGTTTCTTGTCCCTTACACAGCTCTTCCCTGGAGGGTCCCCCTGGGCCTAAGAGCTCAACCTGATAAGGTTCAAGCTCCAAAGGCTCAGTTCCCTCAGAGGGCAGAACTTCTTCCTGAGAAGAGAGGTTCCCTTTCTTTTGCTGTGTTGCAGTTGGTTTCCCAACTGACTTTCCCGTTCTCTTGGTAGGCTGGGCCATTTTTCCAGACTCCAGCTCTACTTTTTCACCCTGTGCCTTGCACTGTGCTCTTGTTTTCACACACACCAGTTCAGGGATACCCAGCATTGCTGCATGGGTTTTTAGCTCTACCTCAGCCCATGCTGAGGACTCCAGGTCATTTCCAAGCAGACAGTCCACTGGGATATTTGAGGAGACCACCACCTGTTTCAGGCCATTGACCCCTCCCCATTCTAAAGTAACCATTGCCATGGGATGTACTTTTCTCTGATTGTCAGCGTTGGTGACTGTGTAAGTTTTTCCAGTCAGGTATTGGCCAGGGGAAACCAGTTTCTCTGTCACCATGGTGACACTGGCACCTGTATCCCTCAGGCCCTCTATTCTAGTCCCATTAATTAAGAGTTGCTGTCTGTATTTTTGCATGTTAGGCGGCCAGACAGCTAGTGTGGCTAAATCCACCCCACCCTCAGAAACTAGAGTAGCTTCAGTGTGGACCCTGATTTGCTCTGGGCACACTGTTGATCCCACTTGGAGACTAGCCATACCAGTGTTACCTGGATGGGAGTTTGGAGTGGAACCTTTCTTGGGACAGGCCTTGTCTCCAGTTTGGTGTCCATGCTGTTTACAGCTATGACACCAGGCCTTTTTGGGATCAAAGTTTTTACCCTTGTACCCATTGTTTTGTGAAGAGGCTCTGGGCCCACCCTCCTGTGCAGGTTTTTGGGGGCCTGTAGAAGACTCTTTACTATTTTTAGTTTTGGTTGTCTCATCACCCTTCTGCTGGGGAGTCTTTGTGACCCCTTTCTTTTGGTCACCCCCTGTTGAAGTCTTGGACACCCTTGTCTTGACCCAATGGTCCGCCTTCTTTCCCAATTCTTGGGGAGAAATTGGTCCTAGGTCTACCAGATGCTGATGCAGTTTATCATTGAAACAATTACTTAACAGGTGTTCTTTCACAAATAAATTGTACAGCCCATCATAATTACTTACACCACTGCCTTGAATCCAACCATCTAGTGTTTTCACTGAGTAGTCAACAAAGTCAACCCAGGTCTGGCTCGAGGATTTTTGAGCCCCCCTGAACCTAATCCTGTACTCCTCAGTGGAGAATCCAAAGCCCTCAATCAGGGTACCCTTCATGAGGTCATAAGATTCTGCATCTTGTCCAGAGAGTGTGAGGAGTCTATCCCTACACTTTCCTGTGAACATTTCCCAAAGGAGAGCACCCCAGTGAGATCTGTTCACTTTTCTGGTTACACAAGCCCTCTCAAAAGCTGTGAACCATTTGGTGATGTCATCACCATCTTCATATTTAGTTACAATCCCTTTAGGGATTTTCAACATGTCAGGAGAATCTCTGACCCTATTTATGTTGCTGCCACCATTGATGGGTCCTAGGCCCATCTCTTGTCTTTCCCTCTCTATGGCTAGGATCTGTCTTTCCAAAGCCAATCTTTTGGCCATCCTGGCTAACTGGATGTCCTCTTCACTGGAGTTATCCTCAGTGATTTCAGAGTTGTTGGTCCCTCCTGTGAGGGAACCAGCATCTCTGACTATTATTTGTGGAGTCAGGGCTTGAGAAGCCCTGCTCTCCCTAAGTAGGACTGGAGGGGGGGAATTTCCCTCCAAGTCACTATCTTCATCCTCTGAGTTGCCATCCTCAGAGGGGTTGGCCTTTTCAAACTCTGCCAACAGCTCCTGGAGCTGTACTTTGGTAGGTTTGGGGCCCATTGCTATTTTCTTTAGTTTACAGAGTGACCTTAGCTCTCTCATCTGTAGATGGAGGTAAGGTGTGGTGTCGAGTTCCACCACATTCACATCTGTGCTAGACATTATGCTTCTAAAAGTTGGAATACTTTTTAAGAAACTAAAACTGGTTCTAGAATCTAATTCAAACTTTTACAAACTTTTAAACTCTAAAAGAAATGCTAAACAGGATCTAACACAAGGCCCTAGCAGGTCTTTTAAGAATTTAGAAAACTTTTCAAATTGCAAAAATCAATTTCTAATGATAATTTTGGAATTTGTCGTGTGATCAGGTATTGGCTGAGTCGTCCAGCAAATGCAAAGTCTTGTACCCCACCGCTGATCCACCAATGTAGGAAGTTGGCTCTGTATGTGCTATTTCAAAGTAAGGAACAGCATGCACAGAGTCCAAGGGTTCCCCTTAGAGGTAAAATAGTGGTAAAAATAGATAATACTAATGCTCTATTTTGTGGTAGTGTGGTCGAGCAGTAGGCTTATCCAAGGAGTAGTGTTAAGCATTTGTTGTACATACACAAGACAATAAATGAGGTACACACACTCAGAGACAAATCCAGCCAACAGGTTTTTATATAGAAAAATATCTTTTCTTAGTTTATTTTAAGAACCACAGGTTCAAATTCTACATGTAATATCTCATTCGAAAGGTATTGCAGGTAAGTACTTTAGGAACTTCAAATCATCAAAATTGCATGTATACTTTTCAAGTTATTGACAAATAGCTGTTTTAAAAGTGGACACTTAGTGCAATTTTCACAGTTCCTAGGGGAGGTAAGTATTTGTTAGATTAACCAGGTAAGTAAGGCACTTACAGGGCTCAGTTCTTGGTCCAAGGTAGCCCACCGTTGGGGGTTCAGAGCAACCCCAAAGTCACCACACCAGCAGCTCAGGGCCGGTCAGGTGCAGAGTTCAAAGTGGTGCCCAAAACACATAGGCTAGAATGGAGAGAAGGGGGTGCCCCGGTTCCGGTCTGCTTGCAGGTAAGTACCCGCGTCTTCGGAGGGCAGACCAGGGGGGTTTTGTAGGGCACCGGGGGGGACACAAGTCCACACAGAAATTTCACCCTCAGCGGCGCGGGGGCGGCCGGGTGCAGTGTAGAAACAAGCGTCGGGTTCGCAATGTTAGTCTATGAGAGATCTCGGGATCTCTTCAGCGCTGCAGGCAGGCAAGGGGGGGATTCCTCGGGGAAACCTCCACTTGGGCAAGGGAGAGGGACTCCTGGGGGTCACTTCTCCAGTGAAAGTCCGGTCCTTCAGGTCCTGGGGGCTGCGGGTGCAGGGTCTCTCCCAGGCGTCGGGACTTTAGGTTCAAAGAGTCGCGGTCAGGGGAAGCCTCGGGATTCCCTCTGCAGGCGGCGCCGTGGGGGCTCAGGGGGGACAGGTTTTGGTACTCACAGTATCAGAGTAGTCCTGGGGTCCCTCCTGAGGTGTTGGATCGCCACCAGCCGAGTCGGGGTCGCCGGGTGCAGTGTTGCAAGTCTCACGCTTCTTGCGGGGAGCTTGCAGGGTTCTTTAAAGCTGCTGGAAACAAAGTTGCAGCTTTTCTTGGAGCAGGTCCGCTGTCCTCGGGAGTTTCTTGTCTTTTCGAAGCAGGGGCAGTCCTCAGAGGATGTCGAGGTCGCTGGTCCCTTTGGAAGGCGTCGCTGGAGCAGGATCTTTGGAAGGCAGGAGACAGGCCGGTGAGTTTCTGGAGCCAAGGCAGTTGTCGTCTTCTGGTCTTCCTCTGCAGGGGTTTTCAGCTAGGCAGTCCTTCTTCTTGTAGTTGCAGGAATCTAATTTTCTAGGGTTCAGGGTAGCCCTTAAATACTAAATTTAAGGGCGTGTTTAGGTCTGGGGGGTTAGTAGCCAATGGCTACTAGCCCTGAGGGTGGGTACACCCTCTTTGTGCCTCCTCCCAAGGGGAGGGGGTCACAATCCTAACCCTATTGGGGGAATCCTCCATCTGCAAGATGGAGGATTTCTAAAAGTTAGAGTCACCTCAGCTCAGGACACCTCAGGGGCTGTCCTGACTGGCCAGTGACTCCTCCTTGTTATTCTCATTATTTTCTCCGGCCTTGCCGCCAAAAGTGGGGCCTGGCCGGAGGGGGCGGGCGACTCCACTAGCTGGAGTGTCCTGCTGGGTTGGCACAAAGGAGGTGAGCCTTTGAGGCTCACCGCCAGGTGTGACAACTCCTGCCTGGAGGAGGTGTTAGCATCTCCACCCAGTGCAGGCTTTGTTACTGGCCTCAGAGTGACAAAGGCACTCTCCCCATGGGGCCAGCAACATGTCTCGGTTTGTGGCAGGCTGCTAAAACTAGTCAGCCTACACAGATAGTCGGTTAAGTTTCAGGGGGCACCTCTAAGGTGCCCTCTGTGGTGTATTTTACAATAAAATGTACACTGGCATCAGTGTGCATTTATTGTGCTGAGAAGTTTGATACCAAACTTCCCAGTTTTCAGTGTAGCCATTATGGTGCTGTGGAGTTCGTGTAAAACAGACTCCCAGACCATATACTCTTATGGCTACCCTGCACTTACAATGTCTAAGGTTTTGTTTAGACACTGTAGGGGTACCATGCTCATGCACTGGTACCCTCACCTATGGTATAGTGCACCCTGCCTTAGGGCTGTAAGGCCTGCTAGAGGGGTGTCTTACCTATACTGCATAGGCAGTGAGAGGCTGGCATGGCACCCTGAGGGGAGTGCCATGTCGACTTACTCGTTTTGTCCTCACTAGCACACACAAGCTGGCAAGCAGTGTGTCTGTGCTGAGTGAGAGGTCTCCAGGGTGGCATGAGACATGCTGTAGCCCTTAGAGACCTTCCTTGGCATCAGGGCCCTTGGTACTAGAAGTACCAGTTACAAGGGACTTATCTGGATGCCAGGGTCTGCCAATTGTGGATACAAAAGTACAGGTTAGGGAAAGAACACTGGTGCTGGGGCCTGGTTAGCAGGCCTCAGCACACTTTCAATTGTAAACATAGCATCAGCAAAGGCAAAAAGTCAGGGGGCAACCATGCCAAGGAGGCATTTCCTTACACCCACCTTTAAAGGTAAAAAAGTGCTGCATTAAACCTACTTGCACACACGTGCTCTGCTGGTAGATATGGCTCCCGAGAGATCACTATATACCTGAAAGAGGTACTTCCAGCCATCCCTTAATGTGGGCAAGATGACCTTGGGTCTGAATTCCTCAAAGTGTGCAGTGTTATTCCTACCCCAAAGCCCTCCTGGATCTCTACACTGTGGGCTTGGTGTCATGACATCTTCCCCCTCTCTCTTGCCATCCATTGTGATAATCCATGTTGATACTAGTACCTGGCAATGGCTGTTTACAGCGTGCCTTCTAAATCTTATCTTTCTTATTAGGGATAGTGTCTAAATTCACGCTAAGGTCTTAGCAAATAGGTCGCTCCAGCCCCTTCTTTCCCAGTCTGACTTGCTTGATCTGCATCTCTTAACTTGAATCATCTTTTCTTGGCTGACTTTCACATGAATGATCAGTGGTTCTTTGGAGAAATTTAGTAATACCCTGAGAGGTATGACAGATGGCTTGAAAGAGGCATGGAGGATGAAATTGGTTATCCTCCCTGTGTATGCTTATAGGAAGGTAACGCACAACAGAATCAGCTTAATTGGTTCTTGTGGCCAGGAAGATGTGGGAACTTAGCCATTGTGCTCATCCATGTCTTTCACCACTCTCCTCCCTCAACCAGCCTTGAGGACTTATTATAAATGACATGTACAAAGTGTGACATTCCTTTGCTGGTGAAGTTAGCAAATGGGTTCTTAGATATCTCTATTTCCATACAGTTGTGCCTCATTTCAAATCTAAATACTACGTCATCCATGAACACTAGCCCATGTTTCTTTTATGCTGCAATATCAACAAACCGTGTCGAATAGATGTCTGCTACTAACTAAAAATATCACCACCATAGTTCTACTGCGTGTTCCCTGCAATATTTTAATCACCTACACAGGGATGTGGAATTCCTATCGCCCGACGCCCGGGACATCTTGTTTGGGGTCAAGGGCAACAAGTTTTTATGTTTACTTTGTCCTTGGGACAAGTAGGCCCAACCCCCTGCAGCACAAACCCTTTGGCTGCCTGTTTACAGAGAGTTGAACTCTCTGCAGTTGAGGTAATGTGTTTCCAAAAGATAATGCTGTTCGAACTTGTATTTATGGTTCATTATTTGAAAGCCTTCATTATTAGGGTGCGTGCTGTAAAGAAATGTTTTAAGGTCACACTTCACTACTGACGTAGGTTCCAGTACAACAAAAAAAAAACGTGTACACACATGTTTGAAAAGTTTAGACTAAGAGGCTAAGTATAATGCTCCCAGAATGCTCTCTGATTATATGCAAATGAAGTGTCATTTAGTAAAATGTGTTGATGCATGCTAGTATTTCCCAAAAATATTTCTAATGGAAAATCAGTGTAACCATTTTCAACACGATTATGGGAAGCATGAAAATAAACAAACACTGACAAAGCCAACTGATCTGACATACTTTTATACGTCTTTTAGTTTCATCAATGCGTGTCTTGTTTTGACATGGCTTTTGTAACACTTTATTGTTGTGGGAGCTACCAGGCCCTCAACATTGTAACAAACATTGGCAAACCCCCCCCCCAAAAAAGTTTTTGAACTCTTAAAGCACACGTTGCCACCAGCGGCATAACAAAGGCCCCGCAGCCGCCCTCCAGGGGGCCCCGTCAGCACAGCACCTGCCCTGAGTGAGTGTGGAGAGGGGGCTCCTCCATGTTCTTTGCAAAGGGGCACCCTCCAGTTTCGTTACGTCACTGATTGCCACTGTAGTTCCTGACACTGAACAAAACTACTTTGTGTGGGAATATGCTCCTTGTGGAAGAGCAGAATGCGATCACTCACAGTAAAGCCAGCCGAAAGAGAGAGAAATAGAAGTTTAATAAAAACAAAATGTCTTTGTTAACACCAGACCTAATTAGGGACCAAGACCCACATGTAGGTAGCTTTTTGCATGTCGCAAACAGCGACTTTCGCTGTTTGCGATGTGCAAAAAGCACATTGCGATGCACAAACCCAGTTTTGCGATTCAGTAACCTGGTTACCGAATCACAAAACGGGTTTGCGACTCGCAATTAGTAAGGGGTGTTCCCTTCCTAATTGCAACTCGCAGTGCAATGTAGGATTGTTTTGTGACCGCGAACGCGGGCGCAAACCAATCGCAGTTTGCACCCATTTCAAATGGGTGATAACACTTTCGCAAAAGGGAAGGGATCCCCATGGGACCCCTTCCCCATTGTGAATGTCACTGTAAACATTTTTTCAGAGCAGGCAGTGGTCCTGCGGACCGCTGCCTGCTCTGAAAAAATGAAACGAAAACGTTTCATTTTTCGTTTTTGTTATGCATCTCGTTTTCCTTTAAGGAAAACTGGCTGCAATACAAAAAAAAACAAAAAAAAAAAACTGCTTTATTGAAAAGCAGTCACAGACATGGTGGTCTGCTGTCTCCAGCAGGCCACGATTCGTGAGGGGGTCGCAAATTGCGACCCACCTCATGATTATTCATGATGTGGGCATTTGCGAAGCCCTTGCGAATCACAGATGGTGTCAAGGACACCATCCTACATTCGGATTTGCGACTTGCAATTTGCAGGTCACAAATCTGAACCTACCTACTTGTGGCCCCAAATTCTTAAAGAAAGTCACAAAAGTGCACCCATGGTATATGTAGTACCCCTATAAAATATTTGTGAACTGTATTTTAGCGTGGGTAAATACGATGTGTAGATTTGCTCATGTGAAAATCTATTGAGCATTTGCAAGTTCATTTTCCCTCCAGCCACTTTCTTCCCAACCCTGGAAGAAGTTCTAATTCTGCCATTGTCAGGAGTAAATGTCCAACCTTTCTTATTATGGGAAAATATTAGAGAGAAGCTGGTAAAAATCTTTAAAACATGCAGGTTAGTAGGTTTGCAGACTCAAAGGCATTCCAGCCCTGGAACTATTGCTTACTGCTTCCTCCAGCCCCAGTATGCAGATCTGCAGAAAGGTGGCAAAATAAGGAAATTGCTACAGTAGGGATTGAAACTCCAAGTATTCAAGCCCTACTATGGTAGTAGCCCTGGCATAATCAGAGAGGCTATTAATTGCTGCCATAATTTGTCGCCACACTACATGGCACCAAAGGGACAAGTAGATCTTTTTACAGGACAAGTAGATTTGAGAAGCAACCTGTCCCCTGGACAAGTAGATATTTTAATAAATTCCACACCCCTGCCTACAGTAGCTCAATCAGCCAAGCCACTACATGGTTAGGAGTTGAAGAGCATCTACAACCTTGTTTTACTCAATAGCCAAATAACAAGGGTGATTTGCTTGAATGTTTTTATTTATTTGATTTTAAGTGTTACTTTTCCCTTCATTGTGGCCACTTAAGATGGAGTGTGATGTGGGAAGACACCATGGTCAGCAAATCTGAATAAGGCTGGCAACAAGTTGTCAAGTCTTGACTCGAGCTTCTGCTCACTTTTGACTTTCTGAATTTCAAGGTTACAAGAAGTCTCTGCTGTTTTTGGATTATCTATTCTGTTTAAATCAAGAACCATAATAGCCTCTGTTTTGTGATGGAAAAGTTCCTCAATGTTTTTAGACAGCAAAAGCAACAATTGAACACATCAGATACCTTTAGCTTCTGGGACAAATTAGCATCCAGGTCTAGGTTTATTTTCAAATGTAGTAGCAGGAAAACGTTTGAAATTGTCACATGGTAC
Organism: Pleurodeles waltl; assembly: GCF_031143425.1. Lineage (NCBI taxonomy): Eukaryota > Metazoa > Chordata > Amphibia > Caudata > Salamandridae > Pleurodeles > Pleurodeles waltl. The sequence goes on from NC_090449.1 coordinate 731,899,898, forward strand.
AGGCAAAAACACCATTGATGTTTATAGAATACTTCACCCTGGAGATGCATGTCAGATTGAAATAGAGGGGACTAGCCTGTGTATTACGTGTCCACGCTGGTTGACAAACTTCAGATAGAAGTGCTCAAATGCTGTGTCCATTGAGATTTGAATTGTGACCTGAAGTGGTTCCAGTGTGTAATAGCTACAGTGTGTATGTTATAGCTACAGTTGGAATCTATATTGTTTCAAAAGTGCCGTGATCTTTGGTTGAATGTGGCAAAAGGTAAAGTAGAGACAAAATCACTTACCTGTCTAATAGTGCATGATTGTAATATTAATGCTTTAAAAAAAATATTTTTTGTTTTTATTTCCCACAGATGAACAGACATCTTTTACTTGGAAAATACACACTAAGGTTTTGTCAAATAAAAGTCACTTTAGAAGTATTGCTCCTAAAATGGCACCAGCGGTTATGACGCAAAGTATGCTGAATTCACATACTTCTCATTTGCCTGATGTTCAGAGTAATTCACTTTCTCTAATGAGCCCCAAGCCAGTGGTAATGGCCACACAAAATTATGCTTTGATGCAAGTAGCGGGTCAGGAGGGAACATTCTCCCTTGTGGCTTTGCCTCAGGTTCCCGCACAAGGGTCAGGGCAGCAGCAACGCATAACTGTGCCAGACAATCTTAAACTGCCAATTCCAAGATATCAGTCTGCTAGGAGGAGAAGTTCTGAGAATAATTCAGCACGTCATTCAATTCCTGGATCATCTTGCAAGACCTTTAAAACTAAAGTACACACGGAGGCTCAGCTAATGACTATTACCCCTGTGGGCAGTTCTGAACCATTGTCAAATGAAATTATTTCAGAAAATATTGTATATATAGATTCAGAGACAACCGAATTTGTTGATACTACTTCACAGATTGAACGTGATACAGTGATCTCTGTTCCAGGAACAGAAAGAGCGACAACTACTACTCAAACGTTTTCAGAATTGGAGAAAGCCTCTCCTGAGCCTGTCATCGTGAAGCAGAGTTCACTTTCAGTTAGTACCGACAGTGAAGATGTAAAAGATCTAGTTGTGGTATGTCCAAAAACTGATGTAAACCTAGATTCTACAAGTGCTGTTTCCTCTGCAATCATTGGCAACGCAGTTCAGGTTATTCAGTTTCCACCAGCAGGAAAGCTTCCCATTTTACCATATTCCAAAATGGAAAGCACCATATATTCACATGCCGAGGAGAGCTCTGAAATGAATGGGAATGTACCATTGCTAAGGTCTGCGACCAGCAGCCTTCCAGCATTGGTTGAAAACTCAATCATATCTATGGCCGATTCTGGTGATTCACAGTCCACTTCTTTCTCCGATATCTGCAAATCTATCAATTCTGAGAGAATATGCCCACCTTCACAATGTCACGTGGAAAATTCAAAGCAACCAAAAGTTTGGACAGGAAAGAGGAGAGGAAGAAAAAGGAAAGTGCCCGATGGAACTTTGACTTTGCAAAGCAAAAGAAAACCATATAATTCTAATAAAGGTGGAGATAACAAGGACAAGGTCAAAGTTGTTTCTCAGGAAGCAAAGCAGAAAAACACCGAAGTATATAAAAGGTATCGTAGCATTATGCCAAAGGTAGTATTTCTTGTGCAAGCTTTGCCTTCAGAGAGACCTTTTAGCTACAGACAGACAGATAGCACTTCTTCCGAATCTGGGATTGTCTGCAAAGGTGTTCCGTCTACGTCAAAGCCATGGCACAGATGCCATATCTGCAATCGTACCTTCCAGCTAAAGCATCACCTCGAGGACCATATGAACACTCACATGAACAGGCGTCCATACAGCTGTCGACTGTGTCGGAAGTCCTACGTACATTCAGGAAGTCTCAACACACACATGAAACTTCACCACAGTGAGAGTCGTCTAAAAAAACTTATACCTTGTGAGTTTTGCAGTAAAGTATTTGGCCATGTAAGAGTTTATTTTGGCCATCTTAAAGAAGTACATAAGGTTATCATTGGCACCGAAGTTACCACAGCTCAGGAGGTTGGTGAAACAGTGAAGAAAAGTGAACTCATGGTTGTAAAAATGGACGAGAAAGATGCAACTTTAGAGGGGTAAATACCTTTCTTTTACCTTCTTTTTATGCGTTTTCCAGGTTTCAGAGAATATTATTGGGTCTTAAAACTGTTCTTATTTTTTTCAAATATGAAATATTTAAGAGTATTTGTTGTTATTGTTGCCTTCATAATATTAATTTATGTGGCACTTTCAGTGTGATTCTCAAATTGATTGCAAGAATAAACTAGCCGCACAATTCTATTGATTGACCTTCTGTCATGGTGCCATTGCCGTTTAGAGACGCTGGACGGTGTTGCAAACCCTTTGTAAGGCATGTTTCTGTTTTTATAATTACACTTGTCATTATCTGTACTTTCTATCAGGGCTCTCCAGTGACTTTTAAAAACCAACAACTCTTTACAGTCAGAAAGCAGGTGGCACCCTGCACATCTTCACGTGTGGTTTATGCGTGTCAATTTTTATTTTGTATTTGTTTTAGGAAAAGTACAGTGAGGTAAAATCGCCCTGAAAATGCCTTATACTATGAGAGTTGTTTTAGTTTGGAAAGTAATTGTAATTTGCAGTATCTGAAGCACAGTTTTTCTCATGTCGGTTTTGCTGAACTGTGGTAATAGCACAGAATTTGCTAGTACATTTGCTCTGAATAAAGAGCGTTTTTTATATATGTGTTCGACGTGCATAAGGATTCCAACATCTAGTGTTGGACTCTGAGTGTTACAAGTTGTTTTTCTTCGAAGAAGTCTTTTCGAGTCATGAGATCGAGTGACTCCTCCTCTTCGGTTCCATTGCACATGGGCATCGACTCCATTGTTGGATTGTTTTCTTTCCGCCGTCGGGTTCGGACCTGTTTCCTTCTCACTCTGAGATTTCAATTCGGAAAACTTTAAAAACGTTCATTTTGTCTGTATCGTATTGGTCGGGTTTATAATCTTCAATCGACACAGCAGTACCGTCTGGTAAACAACTTTGTTCGCCCTTCGGGGCGCGTGCGCCCAACTCTGGCCTAGTCGGGCCAACCGTGTGGAGAGCCTCATGGATTGGACTCCATTCCGATTCTGCCCTCGGTGCCACGCAAAGTACCCATACACAGACCAGCATCTGGTCTGCAACCTCTGCCTTTCCCCAGACCATCGGGAACAAAACTGCAAAGCCTGTCGATCCTTCCGATCGAAAAAGACTCTGAGAGACCGAAGAGCAAGGAGGCTCGACATGGCATCCAAGAGCGGTGAACATTTTGACGTAGAAGAGGAGGAATTAATTCAGACAGCAGTCTCAGTTCGAGAGTCGGAGCAGGAATCGGAGGAAGGCAGACCAGTCACAGCAGGACAACATGTGAGTACATCTGCCCCTGCACCCTCACAAAAGAAAAAACAAAAGGCCTTGGGTACGCCACTGCCGGAAGGCCATGGCTCGTCCCGAAACAAGACTGTCGGTGACCGACCCTCTAGTTCGGCACCGAAAAAGGCCACTCCTCTGAAAACCTCGGAAACAACAAATAATTCAGTTACAGACTCCGGTAAACATAAATTTTTGGAGTCGACAATAAGGAAATACGTTTTGGAGCCGAGACCTATCTCCTCCTCTTCTTTTTCGATTCTGAAAAAACACGCTTGAGAAACTTCTGAAGAGGAGCTAGAGGTAGAACCAATTCCGGAAATTATGGATGAAAGGCAATCCAGGATCCACATCCATAAAGAAACAGGGAGAATTCTCATAGCACCTCCATTAAAAACAAAGAGGAAGCTAGCTTTCCAGGAGGAATCAGACACTGCAGCCTCCAGCTAAAGTGCCAAAACAGAATGAGAAACCACCACCTCCTCAGTCTTCTCCTCATTCTCCTCACCTACCTACCTCTCCTCCCACCAGCCCTACACCAATGCATTCGCCCACTCATTCATATGACTCACAACAGGACACTGTTGATCCATGGGATCTTTATGACCCTGATCCCATTCCAAGTAATGATCCAGACAGCTACCCCTCTAAACCATCACCACCTGAGGATAGTACTGTCTATAACCAGGTCATAGCTAGGGCTGCAGCATATCATGGGGTTACCATGCATACAGAGCCACTAGAAGAAGAGTTTTTACTCAACACATTATCCTCAACTCACTCTAGGTACCAGTGCCTCCCAATGCTTCCAGGCATGGTAAAACATGCAGATCAGATCTTTAATGAACCAGGAAAGGCCTGCATTATAACACCTAGAATAGAGTATAAATACAAACTTGCACCTTCTGGCCTTTATTATATCACCCATCAGGAACCACCAGATTCTGTTGTAGTTCACGGTGCCAGGAGGAGGGCAAATAGTTAGTCCTCAGGAGATGCACTCACTCCTGATAAAGAAAGCAGGAAATTCGATCCTGCGGGGAAAAGAGTTGCGTCCCAGGCAGCAAATCAGTGGAGGATAGCCAGCTCGCAAGCACGCTTAGCTCGTTATGACAGAGCCCATTGGGATGAGATGCAGGATATAATACAGCATCTCCCCAAATAACACCAAAAAAGGGCACAACAGGTAGTGCAGGAAGGGCAAGCCATTACAAACAACCAGTTAAGATCTGCCCTAGATGCAGCAGATACCGCTGCTAGGAGTTGTCAACACAGCAGTCACTATACGTAGACATGTATGGCTCCGATCTTCTGGATTCAAGCCAGAAATACAGCAGGCTGTGTTAAACATGACTTTCGACAAAAAACATCTTTTTGGGCCAGAGGTAGACACAGTGATCGAAAAATTACAAAAAGACTGACACAGCAAAAGCAATGGGTGCACTCTACTCTGCACCATATAGGGGGTCATTTCGTAAACCTCAATTTCGAGGTGGTTTCAGCCCTCAGAGGTATCAACCTCTCAAACAAAGCCAGCCTACCAACCACAGTGTACCAACATGGTAGTTTTAGAGGCACATACAGGGGGCAATACCCCAGAAATAGAGGAAAATTCCAGACCTCTAAGCAGCCTGCACAACACCCAAAACAGTGACTTCCCTCATTCCCTTCCACTCCACACCTCTCCTGTGGGGGAAGACTACAACAGTTCCACACAAATTGGCAAAATATTACCACATACAACTGGGTGCTATCAATGGCTATTGCCTAGAATTGATACATTCCTCCAACTATTCCACCAAGGTTTCACAAACTAACCACAGAACATACAATTCTGTTACAAGAAGAGGTCCAATCTCTACTACTCAAACAAGCAATAGAATTAGTTCCACAATCTCAGATAGGAACAGGAGTTTATTCGCTATACTTTCTAATTCCCACAAAAGATGGCACCCTCAGACCTATATTAGACCTCAGGCCCCTCAATCTTTACAGGATATCATCTCACTACTACAAAAACAAGATTTCATGACAGCCCTAGACCTCAAGGTTGGTTATTTTCACATACCCGTCCATCCTGCCCACAGAAAATACCTTGGGTGTGTCATTCAAGGAAAACACTACCAATTCAAAGTGTTACCATTCGGAATAACAACAGCGCCAAGGGTATTCACACAGTGCTTGGGATTAGTGGCCGCCTACCTAAGAAGACAACATATGCATGTCTTTCCATATCTAGACGATTGGCTAATAAAATCAAGCAGTCGTACACAATGCCAAAATCATACACATTATGTAATACAAACCTTACACACACTAGGTTTCTCAATAAACTACCAAAAATCACACCTTCAACCAGCATAAATACAACCGTATGTAGGTGCAATACTAAATACTCAACAGGTGCTAGCATATCCAAATACACGAAGGATACAAGCTTTCAAAAACCTAATTCCACAAATACAACCAAATCAAGAATACACTGTGAGATTTGTCATGAAAATTCTAGGAATGATGGCATCCTCTATTGTAATTGTTCCACACGCAAGACTAAACGTACAACAAACATATATGTCCCTTCAATGGTGGAATCCCACCAATCTAATCAAGGGGCGGTCAGTTCAAGACCCCGTGCCTCAGACCATAATTGCAACAGATGCATCAATGATTGGTTGGGGAGCTCACTTAAACAATCGCAACATTCAAGGACAATGGGATGTCAAACCGAAACAGCTGCTCATAAACGTGGGGTTATTAGCTTTCTTTCTAGCACTCAAAGCTTTCCAACCTCTTCTCATACATAAGATTGTTCTTATCAAAACAGACAACATGACAACCATGTATTATCTCAACAAACAGGGAGGGACACATTCATCCCAACTGTCCCTTTAAGCCAAATAAAATTGGAAATGGGCAATCCACAACCAAATTCATCTATTAGCACAATACATCCCAGGGATAGACAATCAGCTGGCAGATATCCTCAGCAGAAATCACCAACAAACTCACAAATGGGAGATTCATATTTAAGTAATTCAACAGTACTTTCAAAAGTGGGGAACACCAAACATAGATCTGTTTGCAACAAGCAAAAATAAAAAATGCCAAAACTTCGCATCCAGACACCCGCATCCAAGGGCAATGTTCTATGGATCAGTTGGTCAGGGATATTTGCCTATGCTTTTTCCCCCTCTCCCACTCCTTCGGTTTCTAGTCAACAAGTTGCGTCAAACCTCACTCAACATGATACTCATAGCACCAACATGGGCACGTCCGCCGTGGTACACAACATTACTAGACCTATTCCAAACTCCCATGCAGACCAGATCTGTTGACACAAAACAAAGGTCAGATCAGACATCCAAATCCCAAGGCACTCAATCTAGCGAGTTGGCTCCTGAGGTCATGGAGTTTGGATATTTGCAACTCCCATCCGAATGTACGGAAGTTATTAAGCAAGCAAGAAAACCCACTATTATGGTATTTACTTCATTTACAAAAATCTAACTTCGCATATTCTTCAATAAAAATACATCTTACTGCAATTTCTGCATATTTACAAAATATACAACATACCTCTTTATTTAGAGTTCCTGTCATTAAAGCTTTCATGGAAGGCTTAAAACGCATCATTCCACCTAAATCACCACCAGTTCCATCTTGGAATCTAAATATAGTGCTTACAAGACTTATGGGTCCACCATTTGAGCCAATGCACTCATGTTAACTTCAATTTCTAACATGGAAAGTTGCCTTCCTAGTGGCAATTACTCCTTTTAGAAGAGTAAGTGAAATCCAAGCCTTTACTCTTGAAGAACCTTTCTTCCAGGTACACAAACATAAATGTGTACTAAGAACAAATCCAAAATTTCTACCAAAAGTCATATCACCATTTCACATTAATCAAACAGTGGAACTGCCAGTCTGCTTTCCACAGCCAGATTCTGTGGCAGAAAGAGCTCTACATGCATTAGACATCAAAAGAGCTTTAATGTACTATATAGACAGAAACAAACCATTTAGAAAGACTAAACAACTATTTGTAGCTTTCCAACAACCACATATAGGTAATCCTATATCAAAACAAGGTTTAGCAATATGGATTGTAAAGTGCTTCCAAACATGCTATAGCAAAGCAAAAAGACAGCTTTTAATTACTCCCAAAGCACATTCTACAAGAAAGAAAGGTGCAACAATGGCTTTCTTAGGAAATATACTAATGACTGAAATATGTAAAGCAGCTAAATGGTCAACACCACATACATTCACTAAACACTACTGTGTAGACGTATTATCTCAACAACATGCCACAGTAGGTCAAGCTGTCCTAAGAACGTTATTTCAAACAACTTCTGTCTATGCACAGCATGTGTATCTGCAGCTACACATGCCATTGAACGGAAAATGTCACTCACCCAGTGTACATCTGTTCGTGGCATGTTCTGCTGCGGATCCACATGCACCCTTCCCTCCTCCCCGGAAGCCTGTAGTAGTTTATTACACTTGTATATACATTTACATTTGTATGGACATCTCTTACTTTATACTTACATACTCTTATTACTCCTTCCTTTACCCCTCTGCGGGAAAACAATCTAACAATGGAGTCTATGCCCATGCGCATTGGAACCAAAGAGGAGTCACTCGATCTCGTGACTCGAAAAGACTTCTTCGAAGAAAAACAACTTGTAACACTCCGAGCCCAACACTAGATTTCGGAATCCTTATGCACAGCATGTGAATCTGCAGCAGAACATGCCACGAACAGATGTACACTGGGTAAGTGACATTTTCCATATATACACATACATACAATTTCATTAGCATGCTCTGTACCATAGACAGACATTTTTGAGGAGTGGGTTGGAACCTGGATGGTTGAGACCTTTTTATTTCATTCTGTTATTTAAATCCATGGGTGGTTGAGACCTTTTCAATTCATTCTGTTTTTTAAATCCATGGTAAGTGAATGGAATACAATGGACAATTTTGCCCATTTTGCTGGTTTTGCATCTGCTTGGCCCTTCTTATTATAAAAGGCTGAATATTGTGAAGTGCAAGGATACCAATTTCCCCACAGTGAGGAATATATGGAATGAGGAATACTTATGCCCATCAGCACTTTCATACAACCGGACAATGTATTTTACGTGAGTGGTACCTCCATTAAGTTATCACACTGCCTAGTTACTGACAGTCCCTGAAAGCTAATTTCTGTCTAGGGAAGCCTGTGTTTTGCACCTGCCTGCTACAGTGCCAGACTGATCCTGCAGGCAAACACTGCCAACAGGATTCTGGGCTGTGGAAGTATTTTTCAGGAGCACTGTTAAGGGTGCAGGCACTGTATTTATTTTAATAAAATCACAAAGGCAAATGGATTGCCCTTCCTTCACACGGCTCCTAAAAGCTACCATGGGCTTTTTTATGCTAACAGTGCAACTTTAATAAAGTTGTGCATTCAGAAAAAAAAGGTAAATTTCGAACAGTATTGAAATTCACCTGATTTTTTTGCCTATCCAAGGTGGAAATATCCTTTAGCCTGTTGAGCGTATCCCTAACCTCTGCTGTTGTAAATAACTTGTATTTGAAACCATATTAGTTTCATGTTAGTGTACAGTTTTAATTTGCCTAGCCTAATGTTGTTAGGATTCACACTGTTGGAATTTCTCAAACTAGGGCAACATTTGTGTTTTTCTATGTGAGTACCTTTGTGTGCTGCAGTTTGAGGCAATTATGGGTTTGCTCACAAGTGGCTAGTGTTGGTTACCTCCATTCATTATTAAAGGAAACAGCAACTTGCAGACGTTGGAATGAGTTACTTAATTAATATTGAACTACTTACAATCTCTTCCAGAAGTGGTTATGCTGGCTAAGTTGGGCTAAGAAAGCATCTGACTGTTGATAGATGTGGTTGAGGTAAACTCATGTCGTATAATTGGGTGGTGGATTCTTGTGTGCTTTTAGCAGCCATTGGTAGCTACAGAAGTCTTGCAGGAGTGGAACTTGCAAGCATAGGTCTGATTCTGTTTGTAACTGTTGGTGTATTGATGCTGTGTGCAGTTTTTTTGCACCTTATTTTCTTGCAAGTGATATTGCTGTACAATTAGTTCGATTTTTTTTTTTTTCTCAAGTTCTTCCCGGCTGTAGCCTTATACTGTGACATTTCGTTTAAGATTATTCTACCGAAAGTATGCTTAACCTTTATACTGTTTATCTTATACTCTTAAAATGCCTTGTCAATTTATCACTTTCTCCACTCGTCACACTGATACTTTCAACCTACTGACCATATTAACCACCGTACAGCAATATCACCTCTCCAGTTATTTCTTTCGATTAAGATTTCATGATTAATGGCACCTGTTCCAGTTTTTGGAAACATTAACCCAGCCTGATTATATAGCTGTCTTTACGTGATATTTTACTGGATACATGATAGGCTGCACTGTACTGATGACATAATCTGCCATATGCAATCAATCTGACTACATGTTTACAGTGTCCTTAATTCAAGTACAATTCCTAACATTTGACATAGAGACTTGGCAGAGAAGATCCACCATAGAAAATCACAGAAAATAATTGCTAGCAGTGTTACAGTAGTAGCTTTAGGAAGATAAGACCAATCAATATTTGTGCCTCTCTGGAGTAGATCATAATAGTGCTGAGAGTTGTACATCGTTTCGGGGCTAAACTAAAGGCAACATTTGGAATGAATTCAGATTCTGTTTTCAAGAACTGAAGTGCACAGAATAAGGTTTCCATTCATAAGGTTCAACATCACCTGACTGGGAACAGGAGGGATTCTCTTTGATCGCTTGCCTACGGTATACATCTCAAAGTGTGTGAACATGCCTCTTTGGCCTTGAAAAAGGAATTGTACATCCTGACTGGCTGATGAGTTCCTTGTTTTTTTTTTGTTGTTTTTTTTTTAAACTATTGCCACCATCTGTGAATCCATCTTGCTTTCTTTCATGAAGGATTAACCATCATGGTTCAGTGGTGGGCCTAGCGTTATAGTGTCAGGCATGCCCTTGATAGTAGTTGAGTATAAAGCTTTTCTGTAAAAAAGCTGCAAGTGATCTCTGGGAGACCCTTCAGAAGAGGCACCAAAAAGTAAGAGATATAGCCAAAAATGATATCATAGAGCTGTGGTTTCTACATAAATACATTGTCTTGAATTGGAAAAAAAACATTACAGTAGTTAGATAAACTCTACTTATGCACAGGATTAGGGAATACAACATTTTCTCCTTTTTCCCTCAATTTGCTTCATTTTGACACCATTAACTACATTGGTTTTTAAGCTCGACATTATTTCACCACATAAGAGAAGAAACAAAGCAGGGAATGGGGCTCATATGTATCATTCTTACTTGGGAAGATCTTTAGCTCTGCTCTGACGGTATTAAAGTGTTTCACTCTCCCAGAACGTACAGCAGCTGGAGGCTTGCATTTATTATTTGTGCGACAAGTTAAAACCACAGCTGGGCTATTCCAGGCCTCTTCAGGAACAATATTCACTTAAGAGATTTAACACCTGTGTCAAAAAGACCTAGGCAGAGATTTAAATTCCCCTTTTTTTGAGGAAAAGCCCATACTCAGCCTGAGTCTCATCTCCTCAAACGGGTTCAGAAGGTGATTCCTGCACCTAAGAAATTGAGATCCGCTCTTGACATCCTGTAGCATCCATCAAAGCAACAGCATCATCATCCATTCTAGCTTCTAAAAAAGGCTTCCATTTTGATGTTGCACTGGCAATGGGTATAACCTTGAGGCACTTTGCCCTGTTTCGGTCTGCCTTGATGTGTCTGGTTCACCATTCTCGTACCTTGCCGTGAAGAGGTTTGTAATCTATGTGTCATTAGTTTTTTACTCATCTCTCGTACGGCCTCAAGTTCCAGGCCAGTGATGGAAGAGCACAGGGAAGCAAAGGAGGAAGAATTCTCTCTCTTCCATCAGGACATAAACTAACTACCTGCATAGACCCTAACCTTTGACTCTTCAGGAGGGTGACCCTCTTCATTCAGTTCACTATCTGGGAATGGAGCCTCCACCATAATCACTCCTTGTAGCTGTGCTTCCACCACAGGGATGTTCTAGGTCAGCTGCCCCACTAGCAAGAAAGAAAAATTCAGTAGTCACAGGCTTCTTATTAAGAGATTAGTGTCTCTGACAGGACTTGCACAAGCTCTAAAATGACAGGATGACTTGTTCTGATACAGTTATCACAGTCTTCGACTGGGAAGCTTGTTCTCCTGAGCCCATCCTGTGTAGAATCAATCTATTTGACTGTGTTCTGACCTTCCATGAGGTTACGAATACAGCATCAAGAAATGTAAGTAATAATACTTCTGTTCTGTAAGTATATACTGCATTAGTTTTTCTCATGTGTACCCTCTAACAGAAGAAAGGCCTTCAGTGTCCAGACTCCCGAATCAAAGATGCTACGCCCTCCAAAAGAGCTACAACGGAAGGGTTGCAAAAAATGTTAAAGTCCCTTGACCCTGGCACATTGCTCCTGAGTATGCCCAAATTGCAAAAAAAAAAACTTTCAAGAGATCCTAAAATGGTGGATGATCGCATTTTGGTTTTGGCTAAAGACTAAGCAGAGCAAATGCTTGCCACCATGGTGTTGGCTGAAGCAGTAATGGTTAAGCTTCCCGCACGTAGTTAGACTGGGTTCACATCTGAAGATTCAGGATCTTACATTTGCTAGAATCCTAATTCTTTGGTGTAGGAAGTTGGCTCTGTATGTGCTATTTCAAAGTAAGGAATAGCATGCACAGAGTCCAAGGGTTCCGCTTAGAGGTAAAATAGTGGTAAAAAGAGATAATACTAATGCTCTATTTTGTGGTAGTGTGGTCGAGCAGTAGGCTTATCCAAGGAGTAGTGTTAAGCATTTGTTGTACATGCACATAGACAATAAATGAGGTACACACACTCAGAGACCAATCCAGCCAATAGGTTTTGTTATAGAAAAATATCTTTTCTTAGTTTATTTTAAGAACCACAGGTTCAAATTTAACATGTAATATCTTGTTTGAAAGGTATTGCAGGGAAGTACATTAGGAACTTTGAATCATTTCAATTGCATGTATACTTTTCAAGTTATTCACAAATAACTATTTCAAAAGTGGACACAGTGCAATTTTCACAGTTCCTGGGGGAGGTAAGTTTTTGTTAGTTTTACCAGGTAAGTAAGACACTTACAGGGTTCAGTTCTTGGTCCAAGGTAGCCCACCGTTGGGGGTTCAGAGCAACCCCAAAGTCACCACACCAGCAGCTCAGGGCCAGTCAGGTGCAGAGTTCAAAGTGGTGCCCAAAACGCATAGGCTTCAATGGAGAGAAGGGGGTGCCCCGGTTCCAGTCTGCCAGCAGGTAAGTACCCGCGTCTTCGGAGGGCAGACCAGGGGGGTTTTGTAGGGCACCGGGGGGGATACACGCCCACACAGAAATTTCACCCTCAGCGGCGCGGGGGCGGCCGGGTGCAGTGTTAGAACAAGCGTCGGGTTCGCAATGGAAGTCAATGAGAGATCAAGGGATCTCTTCAGCGCTGCAGGCAGGCAAGGGGGGGCTTCCTCGGGGAAACCTCCACTTGGGCAAGGGAGAGGGACTCCTGGGGGTCACTTCTGCAGTGAAAGTCCGGTCCTTCAGGTCCTGGGGGCTGCGGGTGCAGGGTCTTTTCCAGGCGTCGGGACTTAGGTTTCAGAGAGTCGCGGTCAGGGGAAGCCTCGGGATTCCCTCTGCAGGCGGCGCTGTGGGGGCTCAGGGGGGACAGGTTTTGGTACTCACAGTCTTAGAGTAGTCCGGGGGTCCTCCCTGAGGTGTTGGTTCTCCACCAGCCGAGTCGGGGTCGCCGGGTGCAGTGTTGCAAGTCTCACGCTTCTTGCGGGGAGTTGCAGGGTTCTTTAAAGCTGCTTCTTGAAACAAAGTTGCAGTCTTTTTGGAGCAGGTCCGCTGTCCTCGGGAGTTTCTTGTCGTCGTCGAAGCAGGGCAGTCCTCAGAGGATGCAGAGGTCGCTGGTCCCTTTGGAAGGCGTCGCTGGAGCAGAGTTCTTTGGAAGGCAGGAGACAGGCCGGTGAGTTTCTGGAGCCAAGGCAGTTGTTGTCTTCTGGTCTTCCTCTGCAGGGGTTTTCAGCTAGGCAGTCCTTCTTCTTGTTGTTGCAGGAATCTAATTTTCTAGGGTTCAGGGTAGCCCTTAAATACTAAATTTAAGGGCGTGTTTAGGTCTGGGGGGTTAGTAGCCAATGGCTACTAGCCCTGAGGGTGGGTACACCCTCTTTGTGCCTCCTCCCAAGGGGAGGGGGTCACAATCCTAACCCTATTGGGGGAATCCTCCATCTGCAAGATGGAGGATTTCTAAAAGTTAGTCACCTCAGCTCAGGACACCTTAGGGGCTGTCCTGACTGGCCAGTGACTCCTCCTTGTTATTCTCATTATTTTCTCCGGCCTTGCCGCCAAAAGTGGGGGCCGGGGGCGGGCAACTCCACTAGCTGGAGTGTCCTGCGGTGCTGTGACAAAGGGGTGAGCCTTTGAGGCTCACCGCCAGGTGTTACAGCTCCTGCCTGGGGGAGGTGTTAGCATCTCTACCCAGTGCAGGCTTTGTTACTGGCCTCAGAGTGACAAAGGCACTCTCCCCATGGGGCCAGCAACATGTCTCTAGTGTGGCAGGCTGCTGGAACTAGTCAGCCTACACAGACAGTCGGTTAAGTTTCAGGGGGCACCTCTAAGGTGCCCTCTGGGGTGTATTTTGCAATAAAATGTACACTGGCATCAGTGTGCATTTATTGTGCTGAGAAGTTTGATACCAAACTTCCCAGTTTTCAGTGTAGCCATTATGGTGCTGTGGAGTTCGTGTTTGACAAACTCCCAGACCATATACTCTTATGGCTACCCTGCACTTACAATGTCTAAGGTTTTGTTTAGACACTGTAGGGGTACCATGCTCATGCACTGGTACCCTCACCTATGGTATAGTGCACCCTGCCTTAGGGCTGTAAGGCCTGCTAGAGGGGTGACTGACCTATACTTGCATAGGCAGTGAGAGGCTGGCATGGCACCCTGAGGGGAGTGCCATGTCGACTTACTCGTTTTGTTCTCACTAGCACACACAAGCTGGCAAGCAGTGTGTCTGTGCTGAGTGAGAGGTCTCCAGGGTGGCATACGACATGCTGCAGCCCTTAGAGACCTTCCTTGGCATCAGGGCCCTTGGTACTAGAAGTACCAGTTACAAGGGACTTATCTGGATGCCAGGGTCTGCCAATTGTGGATACAAAAGTACAGGTTAGGGAAAGAACACTGGTGCTGGGGCCTGGTTAGCAGGCCTCAGCACACTTTCAATTGTAAACATAGCATCAGCAAAGGCAAAAAGTCAGGGGGCAACCATGCCAAGGAGGCATTTCTTTACACAACCCCCCCCCCCCCCCCCCCCAAACGAAAGAGGATGAGACTAACCTTTCCCAAGAGAGTCTTCATTTTCTAAGTGGAAGAACCTGGAAAGGCCATCTGCATTGGCATGGGCAGTCCCAGGTCTGTGTTCCACTATAAAGTCCATTCCCTGTAGGGAGATGGACCACCTCAACAGTTTAGGATTTTCACCTTTCATTTGCATCAGCCATTTGAGAGGTCTGTGGTCAGTTTGGACTAGGAAGTGAGTCCCAAAGAGGTATGGTCTCAGCTTCTTCAGGGACCAAACCACAGCAAAGGCCTCCCTCTCAATGGCACTCCAACGCTGCTCCCTGGGGAGTAACATCCTGCTAATGAAAGCAACAGGCTGGTCAAGGCCATCATCATTTGTTTGGGACAAAACTGCCCCTATCCCATGTTCAGAGGCATCTGTCTGCACAATGAACTGCTTAGAATAATCTGGAGCTTTTAGAACTGGTGCTGAGCACATTGCTTGTTTCAGGGTGTCAAAGGCCTGTTGGCATTCCACAGTCCAGTTCACTTTCTTGGGCATTTTCTTGGAGGTGAGTTCAGTGAGGGCTGTCACAATGGATCCATATCCCTTCACAAACCTCCTGTAATACCCAGTCAAGCCAAGGAATGCCCTGACTTGAGTCTGGGTTTTTGGAGCTACCAAGGCCAGAATAGTCTGGATCTTGGGTTGGAGTGGCTGAACTTGGCCTCCACCTACAAGGTGGCCCAAGTAAACCACAGTTCCCTGCCCTATCTGGCATTTGGATGCCTTGATAGAGAGGCCTGCAGATTGCAGAGCCTTCAAAACCTTCTTCAGGTGGACCAGGTGATCCTGCCAGGTGGAGCTAAAGACAGCAATATCATCAAGATAAGCTGTGCTACAGGACTCCAGACCAGTAAGGACTTGATTCACCAACCTTTGGAAGGTGGCAGGGGCATTCTTTAAACCAAAGGGCATAACAGTAAACTGATAATGCCCATCAGGTGTGGAGAATGCTGTTTTCTCTTTTGCTCCAGGTGCCATTTTTATTTGCCAGTACCCTGCTGTCAAGTCAAAGGTACTTAAGAATTTGGCAGCACCTAATTTGTCTATGAGCTCATCAGCTCTAGGAATGGGATGAGCATCTGTCTTGGTGACAGAGTTGAGCCCCCTGTAGTCCACACAAAACCTCATCTCTTTCTTTCCATCTTTGGTGTGAGGTTTGGGGACTAAGACCACTGGGCTAGCCCAGGGGCTGTCAGAGCGCTCAATTACTCCCAATTCCAGCATCTTGTGGACTTCCACCTTGATGCTTTCCTTAACATGGTCAGACTGTCTAAAAATGTTGTTTTTGACAGGCATGCTGTCTCCTGTGTCCACATCATGGGTACACAGGTGTGTCTGACCAGGGGTTAGGGAGAAGAGTTCAGGAAACTGTTGTAGGACTCTCCTACAATCAGCTTGCTGTTGGCCAGTGAGGGTGTCTGAGTAGATCACTCCATCTACTGAGCCATCTTTTGGGTCTGATGACAGAAGATCAGGGAGAGGTTCACTCTCTGCCTCCTGATCCTCATCTGTTACCATCAACAGATTCACATCAGCCCGTTCATGGAAGAGCTTAAGGCGGTTCACATGGATCACCCTCTTGGGGCTCCTGCTTGTGCCCAGGTCCACCAGGTAGGTGACCTGACTCTTCCTTTCTAGCACTGGGTAAGGGCCACTCCATTTGTCCTGAAGTGCCCTGGGAGCCACAGGCTCCAGAACCCAGACTTTCTGCCCTGGTTGGAACTCAACCATTGCAGCCTTTTGGTCATACCAAAACTTCTGGAGCTGTTGGCTGGCCTCAAGGTTTTTGGTTGCCTTTTCCATGTACTCTGCCATTCTAGAGCGAAGGCCAAGTACATAGTCCACTATGTCTTGTTTAGGCTCATGAAGAGGTCTCTCCCAGCCTTCTTTAACAAGAGCAAGTGGTCCCCTTACAGGGTGACCAAACAGAAGTTCAAAGGGTGAGAATCCTACTCCCTTCTGTGGCACCTCTCTGTAAGCAAAAAGCAGACATGGCAAGAGGACATCCCATCTCCTTTTGAGTTTTTCTGGGAGCCCCATGATCATGCCTTTTAATGTCTTGTTGAATCTCTCAACTAAGCCATTAGTTTGTGGATGGTATGGTGTAGTGAATTTGTAAGTCACTCCACACTCATTCCACATGTGTTTTAGGTATGCTGACATGAAGTTGGTACCTCTGTCAGACACCACCTCCTTAGGGAAACCCACTCTGGTAAAGATACCAATGAGGGCCTTGGCTACTGCAGGGGCAGTAGTCGACCTAAGGGGAATAGCTTCAGGATACCTAGTAGCATGATCCACTACTACTAGGATGTACATGTTTCCTGAGGCTGTGGGAGGTTCCAGTGGACCAACTATGTCCACACCCACTCTTTCAAAGGGGACCCCCACCACTGGAAGTGGAATGAGGGGGGCCTTTGGGTGCCCACCTGTCTTACCACTGGATTGACAGGTGGGGCAGGAGAGGCAAAACTCCTTAACCTTCTGGGACATATTGGGCCAGTAGAAGTGGTTGACTAACCTCTCCCACGTCTTGGTTTGTCCCAAATGCCCAGCAAGGGGAATATCATGGGCTAAGGTCAGAATAAACTCTCTGAACGACTGAGGCACTACCACTCTCCTAGTGGCACCAGGTTTGGGGTCTCTGGCCTCAGTGTACAGGAGTCCATCTTCCCAATAGACCCTATGTGTTCCATTTTTCTTGCCCTTGGACTCTTCAGCAGCTTGCTGCCTAAGGCCTTCAAGAGAGGGACAGGTTTTTTGTCCCTTACACAGCTCCTCCCTTGAGGGTCCCCCTGGGCCTAAGAGCTCAACCTGATAAGGTTCAAGCTCCAAAGGCTCAGTTCCCTCAGAGGGCAGAACTTCTTCCTGGGAAGAGAGGTTCTCTTTTTCTGACTGTGTTGCAGTTGGTTTCCCAACTGACTTTCCTTTTCTCTTGGTAGGCTGGGCCTTTCTTCCAGACTCCAGCTCTACTTTTTCACCCTGTGCCTTGCATTGTGCTCTTGTTTTTACACACACCAGTTCAGGGATACCCAGCATGGCTGCATGGGTTTTTAGTTCTACCTCAGCCCATGCTGAGGACTCCAGGTCATTTCCAAGCAGACAGTCTACTGGGATGTTTGAGGAGACCACCACCTGTTTCAGGCCATTGACCCCTCCCCATTCTAAAGTTACCTTTGCCATGGGATGTGCTTTAGTCTGATTGTCAGCGTTGGTGACTGTATAAGTTTTTCCAGTCAGGTATTGGCCAGGGGAAACCAGTTTCTCTGTCACCATGGTGACACTGGCACCTGTATCCCTCAGGCCCTCTACACTTGTCCCATTAATAAAGAGCTGCTGCCTGTATTTTTGCATGTTAGGCAGCCAGGCAGCTAGTGTGGCTAAATCCACCCCACCCTCAGAGACTAGAGTAGCTTCAGTGTGGACCCTGATTTGCTCTGGGCACACTGTTGATCCCACTTGGAGACTAGCCATTACAGTGTTACCTGGATTGGAGTTTGGAGTGGAACTTTTCTTGGGACAGGCCTTGTCTCCAGTTTGGTGTCCAGACTGACTACAGTTTCGACACCAGGCCTTTTTGGGATCAAAGTTTTTACCCTTGTACCCAGGATTGTTTTGTGAAGAGGCTCTGGGCCCACCCTCCTGTGCAGGTTTTTGGGGGCCTGTAGAAGACTCTGTACTATTTTTATTTTTGGCTGTCTCACCACCCTTCCCCTGGGGAGGTTTTGTGACCCCTTTCTTTTGGTCACCCCCTGTGGAAGTTTTGGACACCCTTGTCTTGACCCAATGGTCCGCCTTCTTTCCCAATTCTTGGGGAGAAATTGGTCCTAGGTCTACCAGATGCTGATGCAGTTTATCATTGAAACAATTACTTAACAGGTGTTCTTTCACAAATAAATTGTACAGCCCATCATAATTACTTACACCACTGCCTTGAATCCAACCATCTAGTGTTTTTACTGAGTAGTCTACAAAGTCAACCCAGGTCTGGCTCGAGGTTTTTTGAGCCCCCCTGAATCTAATCCTATACTCCTCAGTGGAGAATCCAAAGCCCTCAATCAGGGTACCCTTCATGAGGTCATAAGATTCTGCATCTTTTCCAGAGAGTGTGAGGAGTCTATCCCTACACTTTCCTGTGAACATTTCCCAAAGGAGAGCACCCCAGTGAGATTTGTTCACTTTTCTGGTTACACAAGCCCTCTCAAAAGCTGTGAACCATTTGGTGATGTCATAACCATCTTCATATTTAGTTACAATCCCTTTAGGGATTTTCAACATGTCAGGAGAATCTCTGACCCTATTTATGTTGCTGCCACCATTGATGGGTCCTAGGCCCATCTCTTGTCTTTCCCTCTCTATGGCTAGGATCTGTCTTTCCAAAGCCAATCTTTTGGCCATCCTGGCTAACTGGATGTCCTCTTCACTGGAGTTATCCTCAGTGATTTCAGAGTTGTTGGTCCCTCCTGTGAGGGAACCAGCATCTCGGACTATTATTTGTGGAGTCAGGGCTTGAGAAGCCCTGCTCTCCCTAAGTAGGACTGGAGGGGGGGAATTTCCCTCCAAGTCACTATCTTCATCCTCTGAGTTGCCATCCTCAGAGGGGTTGGCCTTTTCAAACTCTGCCAAAAGCTCCTGGAGCTGTACTTTGGTAGGTTTGGGGCCCATTGCTATTTTCTTTAGTTTACAGAGTGACCTTAGCTCTCTCATCTGTAGATGGAGGTAAGGTGTGGTGTCGAGTTCCACCACAGTCACATCTGTGCTAGACATTTTGCTTCTAAAAGTTGGAATACTTTTTAAGAATCTAAAACTGGTTCTAGAATCTAATTCAAACTTTTATAAACGTTTAAACTCTAAAAGAAATGCTAAACAGGATCTAACACAAGGCCCTAGCAGGTCTTTTAAGAATTTAGAAAACTTTTCAAATTGCAAAAATCAATTTCTAATGACAATTTTGGAATTTGTCGTGTGATCAGGTATTGGCTGAGTAGTCCAGCAAATGCAAAGTCTTGTACCCCACCGCTGATCCACCAATGTAGGAAGTTGGCTCTGTATGTGCTATTTCAAAGTAAGGAATAGCATGCACAGAGTCCAAGGGTTCCCCTTAGAGGTAAAATAGTGGTAAAAAGAGATAATACTAATGCTCTATTTTGTGGTAGTGTGGTCGAGCAGTAGGCTTATCCAAGGAGTAGTGTTAAGCATTTGTTGTACATACACATAGACAATAAATGAGGTACACACACTCAGAGACAAATCCAGCCAATAGGTTTTGTTATAGAAAAATATCTTTTCTTAGTTTATTTTAAGAACCACAGGTTCAAATTTAACATGTAATATCTTGTTTGACAAGTATTGCAGGTAAGTACATTAGGAACTTTTAATCATTTCAATTGCATGTATACTTTTCAAGTTATTCACAAATAGCCATTTCAAAAGTGGACACTTAGTGCAATTTTCACAGTTCCTGGGGGAGGTAAGTTTTTGTTAGTTTTACCAGGTAAGTAAGACACTTACAGGGTTCAGTTCTTGGTCCAAGGTAGCCCACCGTTGGGGGTTCAGAGCAACCCCAAAGTCACCACACCAGCAGCTCAGGGCCGGTCAGGTGCAGAGTTCAAAGTGGTGCCCAAAACGCATAGGCTTCAATGGAGAGAAGGGGGTGCCCCGGTTCCAGTCCGCCAGCAGGTAAGTACCCGCGTCTTCAGAGGGCAGACCAGGGGGGTTTTGTAGGGCACCGGGGGGATACACGCCCACACAGAAATTTCATCCTCAGCGGCGCGGGGGCGGCCGGGTGCAGTGTTAGAACAAGCGTCGGGTTCGCAATGGAAGTCAATGAGAGATCAAGGGATCTCTTCAGCGCTGCAGGCAGGCAAGGGGGGGCTTCCTCGGGGAAACCTCCACTTGGGCAAGGGAGAGGGACTCCTGGGGGTCACTTCTGCAGTGAAAGTCCGGTCCTTCAGGTCCTGGGGGCTGCGGGTGCAGGGTCTTTTCCAGGCGTCGGGACTTAGGTTTCAGAGACTCGCGGTCAGGGGAAGCCTCGGGATTCCCTCTGCAGACGGCGCTGTGGGGGCTCAGGGGGGACAGGTTTTGGTACTCACAGTCGTAGAGTAGTCCGGGGGTCCTCCCTGAGGTGTTGGTTCTCCACCAGCCGAGTCGGGGTCGCCGGGTGCAGTGTTGCAAGTCTCACGCTTCTTGCGGGGAGTTGCAGGGTTCTTTAAAGCTGCTTCTTGAAATAAAGTTGCAGTCTTTTTGGAGCAGGTCCGCTGTCCTCGGGAGTTTCTTGTCGTCGTCGAAGCAGGGCAGTCCTCAGAGGATGCAGAGGTCGCTGGTCCCTTTGGAAGGCGTCGCTGGAGCAGAGTTCTTTGGAAGGCAGGAGACAGGCCGGTGAGTTTCTGGAGCCAAGGCAGTTGTTGTCTTCTGGTCTTCCTCTGCAGGGGTTTTCAGCTAGGCAGTTCTTCTTCTTGTTGTTGCAGGAATCTAATTTTCTAGGGTTCAGGGTAGCCCTTAAATACTAAATTTAAGGGCGTGTTTAGGTCTGGGGGGTTAGTAGCCAATGGCTACTAGCCCTGAGGGTGGGTACACCCTCTTTGTGCCTCCTCCCAAGGGGAGGGGGGTCACAATCCTAACCCTATTGGGGGAATCCTCCATCTGCAAGATGGAGGATTTCTAAAAGTTAGTCACCTCAGCTCAGGACACCTTAGGGGCTGTCCTGACTGGCCAGTGACTCCTCCTTGTTATTCTCATTATTTTCTCCGGCCTTGCCGCCAAAAGTGGGGGCCGGGGCCGGAGGGGGCGGGCAACTCCACTAGCTGGAGTGTCCTGCGGTGCTGTGACAAAGGGGTGAGCCTTTGAGGCTCACCGCCAGGTGTTACAGCTCCTGCCTGGGGGAGGTGTTAGCATCTCTACCCAGTGCAGGCTTTGTTACTGGCCTCAGAGTGACAAAGGCACTCTCCCCATGGGGCCAGCAACATGTCTCTAGTGTGGCAGGCTGCTGGAACTAGTCAGCCTACACAGACAGTCGGTTAAGTTTCAGGGGGCACCTCTAAGGTGCCCTCTGGGGTGTATTTTGCAATAAAATGTACACTGGCATCAGTGTGCATTTATTGTGCTGAGAAGTTTGATACCAAACTTCCCAGTTTTCAGTGTAGCCATTATGGTGCTGTGGAGTTCGTGTTTGACAAACTCCCAGACCATATACTCTTATGGCTACCCTGCACTTACAATGTCTAAGGTTTTGTTTAGACACTGTAGGGGTACCATGCTCATGCACTGGTACCCTCACCTATGGTATAGTGCACCCTGCCTTAGGGCTGTAAGGCCTGCTAGAGGGGTGACTGACCTATACTTGCATAGGCAGTGAGAGGCTGGCATGGCACCCTGAGGGGAGTGCCATGTCGACTTACTCGTTTTGTTCTCACTAGCACACACAAGCTGGCGAGCAGTGTGTCTGTGCTGAGTGAGAGGTCTCCAGGGTGGCATAAGACATGCTGCAGCCCTTAGAGACCTTCCTTGGCATCAGGGCCCTTGGTACTAGAAGTACCAGTTACAAGGGACTTATCTGGATGCCAGGGTCTGCCAATTGTGGATACAAAAGTACAGGTTAGGGAAAGAACACTGGTGCTGGGGCCTGGTTAGCAGGCCTCAGCACACTTTCAATTGTAAACATAGCATCAGCAAAGGCAAAAAGTCAGGGGGCAACCATGCCAAGGAGGCATTTCCTTACATTTGGTCTCTCGTAGATCTAGAAAATTAGATTAGAAGAGCAAAAACATACATTTTTTGTAATCAAGTAGGTCACCTAAGTAGAGCACAGGCAAAGGCTTTTCCCACCAGCAGGTTCAAACCCATTACTGGCAGAAGCAACTAAATCCAAATAAGAGCCACCTTTATTACATTTCATGTAATCCCATTATGCATTCTTAGTGTTCCCAGATGTTATCTGAGATGTGCTTCGCCTGAAAATCAATGCCTCAATACATAGGCTATTTTATTTTATGAGAAAGAGGATGTGGACAAGAACTGGTATGGGATAAGATGGGATGCGCCTATTAAGGGCATTTCAGGAATATTACTCACCAGCTTTTCTTCAGATCCAGAATTAGAACTGAACTAGATTGGAATATTTTCCAGTTTTTGGATGCCTCTGCCTTGTGAGTAGGAACATTAAAACGGCAGTGCCTACCTCTTATGCTTATTACTGGTCCCATACACCAGCACCACAACTGAGGGAGCTATTTTTCTAATTTGGCCTTCATTGGCAGCGAGGCCTACGTCTCGTGTACCTGCATGAGCCAACCAGTGGATCCATAATAAACTACTGTCTTGTGTACGATACCCCGTTTAAGATGGCTAAGGTTCTGAAACCGGCCCTACAACTTCTTGTGAGAAAAAAAGCTTGGAAGGACAGCAGTCTCCTCACAGAAAAAGGTGTGCATCAGGGTACCTTATTAAGTCGACCCTGAACAACTTCGATAAACTAGTGAATAGACGTGGGGCACTATTGCCATGTTGTGCTAATTTATGTTCAGATTGGTTTATGGTACTTAGTATTTACTTAACCTTCCAAAAAGGTTTAGGGGATTTTTAGCCCAAATATTGCACATTCAACAAAAGTGTAGCCAAATGTGTTAAGAGATGCTTACCTTTTCTAGGACTCTTCCCTTCCTATGGTAACCTGTGTCTATTTCTCTTGATTCTTTATTACATTTGTATTTTTCTCCTTAAAGGGAACTTTGTAAGTTCTACATTTCTCAATTTGTTGTTGCTTAGTTGGTTGCTGCACACAAAATCTACAGGAGTGGTTTTTCATGTATTACCTTTTTGGATAGGATAGGCTACCTGCAGGTAAACCAATTAAAGTGTTGTTGAATTCTAGTTGTTTTTCTATGTCTTGCTCTTTTGGACAGTTTGGAAGTTTTGTCTCTGCTCAAGTGAAGACTGAGCTATATTTTCTTTAGCCGCGCAGTCCTGTTGCCTACACAGCCTTCTGACAAATAAATGTAAAATGGTCTACTCAGGCCAGACAACTGCAGCAGGTAATGGTAACAGAAACAGCCACTCAGCACCACAAATCAATCTTATTAAAAAGTACAACTAGAAGGCAGTAGTGTAACAGGAATATTCACTTAGAAATTGAAAATATTCTACTAACACCAGAGAAAACCAACAGTGAACTGCAGCAGGTGAAAGGACAAAAGTCAACACTCAGTACCACAAAAGTAATCTTATTATAAATTGCAACTAGAAGGGAATAGTGTACCTAGAATGTGTACAGGGAAACTCCCCAACTCACTCGCCCAACCAAATGCCTTAAAGGCACCCCATCTCCTCTTACCGTTACCCTGATGCACGCCTTTCCTAAAATTATTTGCAGGCATTCTACGGACTGGGGAAGACCTCCGCAAATACCAAGCTACAACAGCGGCATCAGTCTGCCTTTATCATCAATTGTCTTATTGGGAGGAAACGTATCGAATGACATGGTATAGCAGAAGATAAATTAGTGCAAGATAATGTACAGAATGGCTACAACACAGCCAAACCAGAAGTCCCGAGATGCCTATCTAACATCAGGGATAATTTTTCCAAACAAAAAGAAAGAAAAAAATGCATTGGACTGACGTTACTGGCTTATGGTATGGCTCTTTTAAATCCCAGTCCATCTACATTTCAGCTCTTCTTCTGGTAAAGATTGGGAATGTTAAATCCATGGATTTTGCAACATTCCTTTCTCATGATGCTTCACAAGTGTCAGAATGTTTTTAGACGGTGGTATTTCCTGAAATGTACATGTTTGAAAATGCAGAAATGTGCTTCCAACAGAGCAAAATATTTATCATCCTGCAATCCCACGCTCCTACCAATAAAAAATACTTCCTCACATGTGTGAATGAGGATCCTGCAATGGCACAAAAGGTGAACACTGTACATGGTGCATGCATTTTGGGCACAGGTTTCACGTAAATGTGAGGAAGGGTATTGTCTCCATCTTATCACCTGCAGAAGCTTGGAGCCTAAGGAAATATCATCCCTCACATAAATGGAGAAGTGGATTCGGGAGGGCGGTGAATATTAAAGGTGGTGTGGCTTGGTTTGATAGTACCCTGTTTGTCAACACTCAACAACCTGGAAACCTCAATATAGTGTGCACAATAAACATTTTCTGCACTTCTGATTCATCATCCATGGTATAGGTAACATCTAATGTAACGACATCCTACATACTCAAACTCTTTCCAGTCTAAAAGATATCGCTCTTGTATGGATGTACACGTGACATTGTATATCAGAAAGTAAGAACTGCAGCCATATCCAATATAGATAGCCAAATTGAAATGAGGGTAAACAGCCAGATACTCTGCTAGGAAGCCGACACTCTGGAACACCATACTTTTTTTTTTCTTCTTTAAAAAAACAAAAAAAAAACAGGCAGCCTGGGATTCGAGAACGGTGTGAACTTGTACGAACAGGTATGTTGCGTTTTTGACTTAGAAATCTGATCTATATCTTGATTTAATTTATGTGTACATAGGTTCCATTGCGGTACTGCGTGTGAGCAATTGTTGAATTATCCATCTAGTGGTGTTTGAGAGTGACTTGCAAATCTTAGGATGTGTAAAACTGCATCACACCGCATTTTTGAAATCTGGATATTCTGAGAAATTCAGGAAGAGGATCAGTAGTTCACCACTAAAAGCGTTCTTTCCTAGAATTTGTTGGAGGAAAAAACAAGTGACTCCAATACTGCTCCCCTCAAACCCCCCTCGAATTTCCAGAGTGCCTAATTGTTCTTATAAGTGCATACAGCACTTCAGCTGTCTGCACATAGTACTTTACACTTTACAAGCGCTCCACAGTTTTCAGTGTCTGCCTTTAATATGTTATATTGTTCACAAACATAATTCTCTGTGCTGTAATTCTGCAGTTGATCACACCCTGCACAGTAGGGAACTCTATGTATGTATAGGTCTATCTATTACTAGCAGTTGAGGAGGATATGACTGAGCTCTGCGTGCACTTACAACACAGCTGTTGCCCACTGGTTCTTAGAAGACCATGCAGTTTGGGTAGGGGCTCCAGCTTAAGCCTACATTTGACACAATAACTTAGAACACCGCCTAACTCTTCCAAAAATATATGCACTTCATTATCTGTAACACTAATGTAATGTTGACTTCTGCACAGTATTTAGCTATACAGTACAAGATCTCTCCATATTGCAAGTGTTTCATGAAATTCAAGTTAATTTCATAAAGTAGTGCTTTCCAACTAAGGAATACAGTTGTCAGGATAATTCCTATTGTTAAACAAGCGTCCCATATATGTTTCACCATTGAACCCTGCTTTTTTAAGGCTAACTTCAAACTATATTTTAGCTTTATCCTCTGTTCTATTTCAGGACGACAATAAACAAACTGTGTGGACACTTTAAGCATTTGCTAGGTTCTCGAGGAAGTGCTGGTTGTCTGTGAGTAGGCGCAGTAGATATGGTTTCATTTGTCTAGGAACCATCCAACCAGTCACTGTCCTAATATGTGTTAGATTATACTCAGATTCTGGGAGATGATACTGACAGTCCCAAACTACATGTACAATATCTGCATTTGTTGCACCACATCGCCAACAGTGGGGGTTTCTCCACAGGTATATAGCGTGGAGCTTCCCTGGAGGAAGTTAGACAATATGAGTGTAATTATATTGGACTAGTTTGAACAGCGCGTTTACCAACACCGTTCCGACCCCTGCATGTATCTTTTCCCACTGCATAGGGATGATGTGGTCTTCACACACTCCCTGCCACCGCTCTTCCACTTAGAGTTGCGCCATGTCTCTGTCAACCTGAAGAGCCGAGTATAAGTGTGTAATCAGTTGTCGACCACCAGCAAGGTAACGGGCGTCATCGAAGGAGCAGGGGCCTCTGGGAATTATCGCCAGAGTCGGCGAACCATAGCTGCTATCTTCTCACTGTAAGACTTGATCCTGACCCAACCCAAACACACCAAAACCTTCATTTATAGTGATGAAGCGACTGTCAGGATATAAATCAGAGAGCATGATACAGCCACCCTCCTGCCATTTCTCAGTAGACATCACTTGAGCTATATGGGAGAGTCGACCAACAATCCAGATGCCTAGATCAGGAGTGAAGGGTGTTAGCCTTATCACTGCCATTCTGCGCAGTCCCACAAACGGAAGGTCAGGTGGATCACATGGGGCTTGTGTGTGGGACGACCCTGCCCCTCATGAGGAGTTCTCCCTGGTGGTGGTCATCATGGAATCCATCCAATAACACCCGCTCCCTATTATCCTCCCCGTTTAACCAGTGAACTACATGCTGGCGATGTGTGGCCAGATAGTAATGTTCCTGATCTGGAACTGCGTTGACCGACCCCCCCAACCGGCTCCTTCCATTCCATCCAGAGCATGGCGAGTCCACCCCTTGGGTGCTTATCAGCCCACAATAGTTGTAAGATATGCTTGTCTAGGTCTTCAAACACCTTCTGGGGGACCTCGTGTAAGGTGCCCTGAAGAGCATATAGGCATTGCGGTAAAACCTCCATCATCAGCAGAGCAATCTTTCCCATCAGGGACAGCCTCTGTATTCCAGAAGTCTCGTGAGGCGCTCTGTCCCCTGATTACTCTGCCCAGGTTAGTATCATGGGATAGTTGTTCCTCCACGGGTGAGGTAGATACTCTTATACCTTTATCTTATCACAGTGCCATGGAATGCTCGTCTTTGGAAGTCACTCCTGGGGCATCACACCTAATATCCGTGTGGGGAACAGGGCAGACTTGGATGCATTGACCCGCATGCCAGAGAATTCTTAAAACTCCTGCATTAAATTTAAAAGGAGGAGGACTGACAAGTCCGGCCGTCGCAGGAACACTAGCGCTTCATCAGCATATAGTGGGACCACATACTCTGTTCGCTCCACCGGGATCCCCCAGCGCCTGGGGCAAATGACAGGCAAAGGGGCTCCATTGCCAGAGGGGACAATGGACAGCCCTGTCTTGTGCCACGCTGGCGGGAGACCGCTACAGACACATAGTTCCAAGAAGGATATTGCTTATTATGATTGCAGTGCATTAACCATTTTCAACATACGAAAGAGGGTAGCTTCTGTTCAGTATCCCTTTGCAAAAAATCTGTTTGTAGCCTTCAGACAGTCCCATCTGGGGCAAGCAGTGGCTAAAACCACCACAGTGGGCTTGTGGACGCCATCAACTTTGCATACCACTATGCAGCCAGGGAACTGTTTTGGAGAATGACTGTCCACTTGCAAAAGAAAGGGCCACCACAGTGGCCTTCATGACCAATATGCCACTTGTATACGTCTGCAAATTCACCACCTGGAAATCGCACTGGACCTTTCATGGGAATTAAAGTTTATACTGAGGCAAAGACCTATGCTGTTTTCTGGTAACAGTTGTGTAAAGAACCTTTTCCCCACCAATAGGGCATCTCTTTGCCCACCACGCTGTTTTTCACTTCGTGGTATCTAATCCACACAATGTGTGAATCTATAAAAAGTTGATGGTGAAGAATAAGGCCCAGATGTATGCAAACCCCCCAATTAGTTGATGAGTGTTTTGGAGCGTCAGATGGCATTTCACAAACTATTAAACCCCTTTTGCAGAAAGTGCTTTACTAAGGTTAAGGGTGGGTTTACCAGCTTATTTGAAATTAAATTAGGAAGTTCCATGAAAAAGACATCATCACCCACCCCCGCACCCTTACCCTTTCCCACATACACACCTAATTCTAAAATGCAATGATTTGTGACTGCAATTTCAGTTTAGGCATTAGACCCCTCCGTGCTCCTCCTGCGATGTATACCCAAGCTAGAATCGTTTTTTTTTTTAAAGCGGCACAGATTTCCCTCTTGCCAATGCCAGTGGAGGGATGGCTGTTTGTTGTTCCTTGCTGGCCACGATCGCCATTTCTATACAGCCAATCACAAGGTGTCACTAATGGTGACCTATTAGAATAATATTTGTAAAGGCATATTTTGTGATCAAAGACATAGATTGCATCACAAAATTAAAGGCATGTTGCAAAATGTTGGTGTGTAGTCAGTGGGCCTTTCTTTACCTTTGGTGTCGTTTATATATTCACATGCTACCTTAATAGGTGAATTGTATCAAAATGTTGTCCTGTTAAATTTTTGTGACTTGTGTTGGGAATCGGATCAAATGAGGCAGAAGAGATGAATTAGTGCAAGGCACAGGAGTAAGGGAAAAAAGGACTTAAACAGATTGTATAAAAGAACCCCTACAGGGGTTTACCTTGAAGATGTAACTTGTTCTTTATCACCAGAGTATTACTAATTCGACTTGAGGAAATAGTCTAATAGCATGTGATTTAGTATGGGGTACCAAAAACGTTTACTCGGTATGTGTTAACTTGAAATTTTCAATGACAGTTAAAGGTCGGTATCCAGTAAAAAAATTATTCTGCAGCAAGCCTCAGTTGCTAACACTAGCTATTGTTTGTTTTCCGGCAGACTTTTTTGTGACAGTGGATTATACAGATCATTGAAGTATGTTACTTTACTGAATTTAGAATTGTATTTATTTTTTAGAAATTGATATTTTGGAATTCATCATGGTTACCTAATTTATTCTTTTCCCGTTTACTACAAACCTGTAGAAAGAGCACATATAATCCGTATTTGCCAGTTAATAAATGATGAAGCAATGTTTAAACCGTTTTAACCTTATAGTCCCCTTCCAAAGGTTATACCGATTGGTAAAGGCTCTGAACCTGAACAAAAGGTCCGAGCCAAGGGCTATAACCAGTGAGAGGCCCTTTAACCACCTGTATACCCTGAGGCAGAAGGACTATAAAACTATTCGAATATTCCACTCACTGAGGATAGAATGTTTTAAAATATAAAGGGAGAAGTAGAAAGACCAACATTGGTATTTTAGAGCAGAAGGCCTGTACCAGCCGTTAAATGAGTGATGTCATTGTCTTTAATAGTGCTCCCAGCGTTACTGTGTTCTAATATAATTTCAGAAGGCTCAAAGGAGATGCTATTAGATTTATTTTTGCCTCTCTTCCGAAACCAGCACCTCATTGTGTAGCACTTGTTTGTGATTTGTTTGATTTGATTAAAAAGCATTTTTGGTAATTTTTCTCAAGTCCTGTTTTAAGTATATAACAATTCCTCAATATCATTCCGCTTCCCATAATGGGAACAAGGACACCAATCGGGCTTTGATGTTCTGTAGAATAAATGTTATGAAGGCTTATTCTGGAAAATGTGGAAATGTAACAGTACTGAACACCTCCAAGCCCACAAGGGTTATCATTGATGTACTAACTTTTTTTGTCATTTGTAGTATTCTAGTCTATTAGTAATCCTGTGTAGATGCCACGTAAGTTACAAATGGATTTTCAGTTACACAAGTTATTTGGAGCTTTTGACCCAGTTTCTATATGCCATCCAAGAATAGATAGTCTAGTTGACTTGTGCTCAGCTCAGAACAAGAACTAATGAAGCTAGTCAGTCTTGCCTTCTCGAACTATCTGCTTTGCTAATGCTTTTTGCCAGTGTTGTGTGCAGCATTGGCAATAAAAAAAATAAAAAAATGACGCAGTGGCAGTAATGGTGCTGCCGACAGCCACATGATGGCGTACACACATGTATGATGGTGTATGCATGCTTGTGTCGCTAGTCATGGTTGTGCATACAGAACGACACTGGCACCATGTCTTGCTTCTTTTTTAATTAAGCATCCTAAGATAACGTACATCAGTTGGTGCAGTCAATGGAAAAAGAAAAAGATTATTTTAACAGCAGCCCGCAACCACATGGCAGCCGACAAGGCCCTGAAAAAGTTGATAAATAAAACATTTGTACCAGGAAGAAATCAACATGGGGAAGGTGTGCCAGTAAGTGGACTGGAGTACAACAGATTAGCTTAAGGTGGAAGGGCAGGTGGGAGAAAATAGTAAATGGGGAAAAAAAATTCCACATGGGGGAACAAAATGGTTGGGAATGGGGAAGGGGGCTACACACAGGGGAGAGGAGGAGAACATGCACTCTCACAGTGCTAAAAGGAAAAGGTAGGTCCCTAAATTTGAGCAGTGGAATAATACAGGACATCCAATAAAAAAGGATTGTAAAGAAACTCTGGTAGTAGGGGGAGAGGCAAATACAAGCAGAGGAAGGAAAACAAGCAAATAACAAGCCAGCAAATGAGTGACAAGATGGGCAACCATTGCTAAACAGTGGGCTGGTGCAAAGCCCATTCTGTGTTTTTGATATGGCCCACAAATGCACCCTCACCCTCTTTCTTTCAGCACGGTCTTAACCTTTGAGATGTGTTTTTTTTCTAGGGAAAAAAATAATTTATTTTAGTTCTGCCTGTAAGAACATAACATGCCTCTTCCAAACACAACACGGACCATTATGATAGCAAGAGCCATACGTTCTCATCATATAATGAATCCCTTTGTCTGCCTCCCTGCCTAATTTGAGAGTCTAAGTTACTCGAAATCCTGCTGCTCATATGATATGTCAACTGAAAATGACAGACCATATCACAGAGGCCCGTGCACTTTCTACCTACTGCACAAAGAATAACATTGAGGTGAGTATTGTACAAGTGGTATCTCTGCTAGTCCTTAAATAGTTGCTAGAGAAATATTGTTGCATGCTTCGCTTCCTCAAAACACCTTTTGAAGTCCCGGACGTTTGGGTGCCGCCTTAAGGATTACGGAATAGGACCGCATGGAGAAAGCAGTGCTTCAACGAACAAGATCCTTTTGCTTGCAACTCTCCCTGCTGAAGATTCAGGAAGCTTTTGTTCTGGTTTCATTTGGGCAGAGTACAAGGGCATATAATCATGAAAGTAGAAGGCAACCAAGCACTGTACATTATGGTTTTGAGACAACAAATGATAGTCTGTAACATTTATGACCGACAAGGAGGGTGGATGTCATCTGGGTAAGGCCTGGTTTGCAGAGAGTGTCAGAAAGCCCATGTTACTGACAAAGTTAAGGATGTGTTCTTTTCTAATCTAAGTCCTATGGTAGTTGTCTCTATTGTCTGGAGGTTCTCTTTGTGGTAATGTATGCAGCAGGACATTGCATCTTTCAGCATCCCTGCTTCATAAGTGGATGAACTGCACTTGTATGACTTATAAAAACCAAGTGCATAAGTCTTTCGGTCAAACTTCGGGTTGTTGGGTTGGTCCCTCCTTCAAGCACATTGAGGGTAATGATGCTTGTCTGCTTTACTTCCACAATGTGAAGATGCATTCTTATTAAACATGATAACAGTTCCACTACATTCGTTTGACTCTTAAAGATGGCTCACAATGACAGGCATCTAATTACAAATGGGTTGTCTTAGATGAATCAAAACGACCTCCACACAAAAATGTGTGAAAAATGTGGATGTGCAAAGGCACATACTTGTATCTTTCCCAAATACCACAAGCAGTGCAAGTTCACCAATTTACCAAGGGGAGACATATGAGAGAGAGAGAGAGAGAGAGAGAGAGAGAGAGAGAGAGAGAGAAGTAAAATGCACTACAGTGTACATCAGCGGGGGACTAGGCTCAAGCACATTCATTGTCCTCACTCCACACTATGTGGTGCAGAGTTAGATGTTTTCCGGTGATAGGGTATATTGTCAGATGCCTGTTAAAGCATTATTCTAAAGGTAGAAGCAGGCAATCCTGTTTGCCACAACCAAACTATGGTAGGGTATTCTGACATCTCAAAGTGATTGGATCTACTTGTCCTATGGACAAAATAAATTTGAAGACTTGTTACCCTTGACCCAAAACACTGTGTTCTGGGCTCGGAATTTTAGGAGTACCAGAATCCCTCACTGCAGATCCCCATTGCTTTTCCCACAAACCAGGATGACCCGATCAGTATTTGTATTGGTGCGCCAGTCTTCGCTTTGTTTTTTCTATTTTTCAGTACACCATCTTTAGATTTGAAGGTCTTCCCCTGTTAAAATCACCTTGGATTGCAGTATGTCAGGAAACCTACAGGGCATCTTTATGATGTTACAGGATTATTAAAAATACTTTGAGCTGGGTAGTCTGAGACCCTTATTAGTTCTATCAAAATCTAAGGTAGTACATTTTTCCATTTCCACTGAGGAGATAGATGAAGACAATTTAGAGCATGCCCACTGGTTTTGGTTCACAGTGCCAGAAGGGAAAAATCCTGAATTATTGTTTCATGGTCTTATTCTACATGAACCCTTTTTGATAACCTCTCTGGAGTTCGTTTTGATCCTTCTAAGGAGGCACCTTTGTAATTAGATGCTTGCCATTAGAGATAGCTATGTATTTTGGTTGTTTTTTCTTATTCACTTATCTGGATTTATTCCCCTGGAGCCCTTTCACAAACAGAAACTTCAACATGAAAGCAGTTTTAGGACCACAAAATACAGACTTCTAAAAGCTCATGTTTCCATGGTGTAAGCAAAAAGCTAGAAGCCTTGTTGAAACTGACCACTTACGCTGTCCCAAACAACTGCAAAGAAAACGCTAGTACAAAACACAGCCCATTGGTCTAGTTTCATGCTAACCCCATCTTATCAGCCACTCACTGGTTACCGTAACTAGGCATTGTTGCTGTGAAACAGATGCTCTACAGCTGTGCTAGCAGAGTAAGCTATGATGGACAATCTGTGACTAAAGAGATTGCTGCTTTTCTCGTTGCTGCCTGTGCACATTCGGTGCTTGATTTCGACTTGTGATGTGAACTTCGTTGCGAGGCTGCAATGTCCTTACATTTGTCCACAGTGCATGGAAAGTTTGACAGAACCTCAAATCATCTCTGGCTCCCTTCTGCCACCTTAGAACTCGGCTTCGCAACAGGGGATGGGAAGGCTTTAATGCCGCACTGCCAGAAGTAGGTAGCTAGTAAAAGGGTCCGCCCTCAGTGCTTCAAGAATGCAGCACATTGGCCTTGACCCCAGGAGAAACGCACTCAAACGATGCCAACGTACATGTCAGCTCAGCGCTGCATTGCACTGGTTGAGTACAATCTGTGCATGCACACAGCTTACTTCCAACTTTCCATGATCATGCGTGAGCCTCTTCCACAGCATGTTTATTTTATGCCTTTCTATTTGCCAGTACCCTGTGAATATCTCTCCTGTCCTGCACAGCCACATTCGTTTTATTTGATCGCTGAAATAAGTAAATCAAATAATTCCAGGTAACTTTATGTAATATATTCATCATGTAAACATTCTATAATTGCAAGAAACTTTTAACTAGTAGGATTGGCAGTACTACAAAGTGTATTTATTTATATTTATATATAGTAATGTGAATTTGTGGTAGTCATAAAATACACGTGTTAGATATGTTTTTATAATGTATTGCAGCATTTTTAAGTAAGATACATTTTAGGCAGGGTTAAAGTCACACCACCCACACATCAGTGGGTGGTGAATATACTCTCTGCTCATACCTTTAATCCGCTTGCATTGCAAGTATTTGTATTGGAGGAGGTGAACAGTCGTTAGTTTGGGGCTTGTACGTATTTATGATAAGCAAGTGGACGTTTGTCATACCTAACACTTTTTTTTGTCTTGGTAGGGAAACCACTTCCAACATCGAAGATGAATTCTTACAAAATCAAAGCGGTGAAGACGAAGTTAAATTGCAGATGAAATGTGGACGATGCCACCTCAGTACTCTAACTTTTTCCGAAATGAAGTTCCATTTGTTGTATGATCATGGAGAAGAGATTGATGGGCATCCGAAGGAGGGCGAGGTGCAGACTGCCGACGGAGGACAGGAAGAATTGCTGAAGCATGCAGCACTCCACTGGAAGCAATGGAACGAAAGACGAAGTCTCGTGAAATGCGACCACTGTGAGGAGTTTTGCTCTGGACATAAACTGAAGAAGCACATGTCCCTTTTCCATGCGGATTCAGTAACCGCACCGGTGGAAAGCAAGGATGTGCTTTTGGGAAATGACGAACCAGTTCAGGAGCTACAGGAAGTTGACACTGCCTTGCAGAACCAGAACCTTAAGCTCCATTGTAATTCAGGTTTAAACTGTGTTCTCTGCACGCAGATGTTTGCACGAAAGGAGGATCTTTTTTCCCACTGGCAAAATCAGCACAGTTGCGAAGAACCCTCTGTACTCTGGACTATTTTCAGTTCCTATTTCGAGCAAAAATAATTAAGAACATGTTAAGGTGGCTCACAGTTATATGTTGTCTATTTATTGCACATGTTAAAAGCTCGGTGTACGGGGTTATTTGTTGAACCTCATTAAGAAAGCATCTTAACACAAAAGTGTGATACGACAGTAACCTTTACTCCCACCAGAGTTATGTGAAACGCTTTTCTCTGCTTTTGCTTGTTAGACTCAGGTCTGTTAGGCGTCTTCCTCTTGCTCATTCAGCACTTTGGCACCTGACATCTTGAACCGCATGATTGTGGTCGTTGAGATCTGCACAGTGAACTGTCAGATACCCAAGCCTTCTGAAAAAGGTCGTCTAATTTCCTGTTCTGTTTCATGCTGATTGGGCACACCTTGTTGACGGCCTAGATAGGAAGGTGGCAGTCGCATAACACTCTGCATTTCCTAACTTCCTGACATGAAGTTTGTTGTAACGAAGCAGTTCCGATTCCGATCGAGGAAGGTTGTCTTTTCTTTAATGGTGATGAAGTTGGTTAGTTCAGGGCACTTTTTTATGAATAATCGTGTTTCCAGAAAGCCATTGCAAAATGAATACCATCACCGAATTTTATGGAAAAATCTGCTGTGAAGTGGAAGTGCCTGTTCTTTTTTTGTGTGGTTTTTGTCACACCTGTTGCACTAAATCGTGCTGTTTAAATAATATTTCAGCAGTTATGGCTATAGTAGAACGTTTTACAAACCTCGATTTCAAGTATTATCCATTTTAAATTACAAGGAGGCTTTGCAGTTGACTTTTTTTTCTTCCACTAGCGGTATGAGGCTTATGTGCATACCAACTATCACTTCTACTGTTGGATATATTTTTATGGCCATAAAGAAACTAAACGAGCCCGTTATGCCGTTTCTATAGAATTTAGGTCTCATTCTGAAATCAGTGCGCCAAAAATGTAACCTTAAAATCGTGTACTGAAGACTATAATTTCTGCCCTGTAAGAATATTTAGTGTTATTCCCACTCCACTGCATTTTCTCTCTCTCTCTCTGCCTACCTTTGACTGCTGGCAAGGCAGAATAATTGTGTTAGCAGATTTTTTATTTATTTTTTATTTCCTTCATTTGAATAACATTGACCATTGTACATTATAATATTATATTTGGAAAATAAAGTTCTAATGTACAGAGTGACTATCGAAACTAGCACCGTGAGCGGAAAATTAGTGATGGTTGTTGCTACAGTTTAAATAATAGCTCTGTAACTATTTGCGAAAAATTGTAAAATAAAAAGGCGCTTTATTAGAATTTGCAATAGTTAAGCATTGCAAACTGTAAATGACTTGGTGTAAATGGTCTCAGTACTTCAAAGAAATAATTACTACACGGGCACATTTCAGGTACCATAGTTTGGGATCTCAAATCCAGTGTGTTTGGGGATCTCAAATCAAGTGGTTGTCTCTATATATGTTTAATTAGTGTTCCGGTTTGACCTTTCCACCTTCTTTTAGATTATTTTATCTTTCTCCCTCTTCCCAAATTGGCCACTTCATGTTCATCTGTAGACTGATGTTATTTATGGTAACCTATATACTCATTCTACAGTTCATGAATTTCACCCTATCTCCATGTGCTTTCAACATCCACATTCATTTAATAGCAACCTAATTGCTTGTTATACCTAAATGTATCTTACATCCACATTTTCTGAAATTGTATTTCAGGATATTCTTGTTGCTTTCCCATGCTTAAAAACAGTTCATGATGAAACAGTTCTGCTGAAAGCCTAGGGGACCATATGAGGGCATTTCGAAGTATGCGTGCCTTCATTACATAACATGAATGCGGTTCCAGTTTTCAAGCATACGTATTTTTTACCTTTTAATCCAAAGTATTATGTTTGTTTTTTAAATTACTTTATATTAGCTCCTATTTCAGAAAGAACTACTCTGCATGTTCTCCCTATGACGTAAAGTTGGTGGCAGTTGCCATTGGTTAGCAGATTAATTCTAAAAGTTCCTTATACCTGCACTGCCATCAACTGTTGATGTGGTATAGTATGGATATAACTGTAGTTAGAGTATTTAGTTTTTGTAATAATGGAATATGTTAAGTGACATTTAAAAACAATACTAAGTGGAAAAATCCACATGTTTATTAGATAAAAAAAAACGTTAAAGGCATTATTTAAAGGATTGTTCTGAATTCGAATCCTTTATGGGAACCATCCTTTCTGCAAATTTTACATTCTGTAGAAGGTACGTGTGTTTCCTTCTGCTTGCACTATCTTCCGAAATAGTTGTTGCATAAGTGTTTTGTTTAAAAAAAAAAAAAAGTTATTAATTTCACAAGTTAATAACCGTGTTTAGATAATTTATATTCGTTTTAATTTTGCAGTTTTTATGTGTTGATAATGTTAAAATATTATCACATTTGTCATGCAGAAAACTTACAAATAGAATGTGAGACAGAAATATGTTTTTAATTGAAATCCTGCACTTAATCCCATTCAGAATAGTTTCTTACACTGCTAATTCTATCCATCGCACACCGTTCAGGTTGAAAAATACTGTAGCACTTTCGTTATGTTGTTGTTATGAGGCACTCGGTATGCTTTGCAACTTCCAAGTTCATAAGGACTTACAGGTTTTAATTCATATCCTGTTTTTTTATTTTTTCATTTGAGCGGTGAGTAACGAATGCACAGGAAAACGTATACTGTTAAATATACAGTATGTTGGAATCCATGTCCTTTTTTTTAATGCTGTTTGGAAGTAATGTTTGCTTATACTTTTGAGTTTGCATGTTAATATTTTGTGCGTTTATACTTTTATGCACAGCATAGCTTCAAAGTATAAATTGTCAAAATACACAAGTTTGTCCTAAAGTATCTCATTGTTTTTCATTATTCATAAAATTATGTTTTATGTATTACATAACTTGTGTTTTTTATTTTTTAAATCATAGAGGGGGTGATATTGCTTCTTTATGGATATCATACATTCTCTTTTCCTTTTAACCATTCTTTTTAAAGCTACTATAAAAGTAAGTTATACAGCGTTAAAAAACACAAGCTTAGATCTGTTGTGTGGTTTCAGAGCATTGCCTTTCCTAATCTGCATCGCCACCTTTACTCTTCATCGTCAAGGTAACTTATTTTTCATTGGATGCATGTTGTCCTGGGTGTCCTTTCACTGGTTGATTTGTATGAGACACTTCTTGTAGAATTGTGAAAATCCATGGAATTGGGTATCTTGATTTTAAGGCCTCTCAGAGAATAGTTTTGCAGAGAATTACCCCTGCCACATTTCTTTTAACGTGTGTAGCAAAATAATGTGAATGTCGGGTCCTCTTTGGAATATAGATTTGAGAGCTGGCTAAAAGAACACCTGCGTGAAGCGAAAAAAGTCCATTTTGCTTTGGCTATTTAGCTTTGGAATAATTTTGAGCAGTTATGTTGGACTTTGGGAACACCTCTATTTGAGTTCTTGTTCTTCTGCTTTAATATATTTTTTTTTAAATGAAAAACCAAAACAATTTGAAAATTGACTTTTAGTTCCAATGGACTTCCTTACTCAGCATTGCTTCATTTAGTACAGAGCGCTCTGCACCAGATAATCTTTTGCCATACAATATTCCTATCTGCTAGAGCATGGCTCAGACAAATCACCGAGTGCTTAACAGATTTGATGTGCATTCAGAGATCTTTTCTGCTGATTTATTTGTGTTTGCAGCATGTGTTGTAGATTGTGTTCTTTGCGCTATCCTGCCATCTGGTGTTGGACTGACAATGTTAAAAGTTCTTTTCTTCAAGATGAATTTCAATCTTGTGATTGGCTTGTGATCACTTAGCCGAAAACTATAATGCATCAGCAGTCCGGCTCCATTTCGGATTAAACCTATCCCAAACCACCCTTTACTGCCATAGAAGTTAAGACTGTGTTGCCACTGAATGAAAAACTGTGTTCGATGGCATGCTGTGCATGCTGCTGCCATCTTGTTGGGCCAGAGTGGTGCAAGTTGTTTTTCTTCGAAGAAGCGTTTCGAGTCATGGAATCCAGTGACTACTCCTCTGGGTGATAGTGTGCATAGACATCAACTCCTTGGTTAGATTGTTTGCTCTCTGCTGCCTGGTTCGGGCATTTGTGTCTTTGCTCCGTCTTTCTATTTGCTCCGGTTCGAAATCTTTCTTTACGTCTTCTTTTTCAACAGTATTTTATTTTGATAGCGCATTCCTTCTCGATTGCTTGCCTCAAATTGTTGGTCTGGCTACCCACTGTGCGCCCTCCAGGGCGTCTTCGCCTGTCTCAGGCCTGCCTCACCACGCAGCACCGACCACTATGCTAAGCTGATGGAAAGAGCAACGTTTCGCTTCTGTTCTCAGTGCCTGCTAAATTTCCCAACACCAACAAACATCTGGCGTGTAACCTGTGCCTCTCCCCCGATCACCAGGAGCTACCTGCGACGCCTGCAGATCTTTCTGGTTAAAGAAGACCCTTTGGGGCCAAAGGGCGCGTTGACTGGAAATGGAGCACAAAACTCTGGATGACACCCCCAACATCTTTAGGGAGGAACACGCCCAGGAGGATCCTGAACAGCAGGAGGAGGCCTTCTCTATCTAGGACTCCAACTCTGACGTGCAGTCGGACATCGAAAGTCGTGAGGTAACATCTGCACAATCCATGAATCCATTGGCCCCCTCCTACCCGCCCCAAAACTATTAAAAAAAACCTATCAGAGGTCGCTGGACTGACACAGCAACCAGGCCATAGCTGGATCCAAAATTTTGTTTCAGCTGCCCCACCCTCCGGATCTGCTTCGAAAACAAAACCATTGTCTTCGGCTTCGACCTCCGGCACCTTGGCCCAAGACATCGTTTCCATCTTGGTCCATACTTCGGCTCCAAGCCGACAAGCTACCGCTTCCACTTGGTGCAGACAAAATTGCACTGACCAAAGACTTCGGTGCTGAAATTCACAGATCCAAAATCCTCTGAGCAGAGAGACTCCAGTAGGTCTACGGATACAGCTTCTCTCATGGAACCTATTCTGGAGAATATGGACACTCGTCAGCGCTGCCTCCATATTCCAGGGGGAACAGGACGCATTATTGCTTCTCCACCTGTACTGATCAAGAGGAAGCTGTCTTTTCAAGAAACTCTGAACACTTCTCTAGCTCCAAAGAAAAGAAACAAGGGAAAAGGCACCAGTCCACCTTATAAACCTTCTCCACCTCCTCCTCCTGATTCACCTTCTCCACCTCCACCTCCTACCCCTCCTCATTCTCCTGCTTCACCTACTCCAGGAGATTAAACCCCCAAGACCTGAGGTAAGACCACTGTCTCCCGAGGCGCTTCCTCCACTGCAAATCAGTGCCTACCTCTGCCTTCAATCATCCACCCCCCACCCCCCCCCCCCACGCCCCAGCTCACTCCATACCTGTCCGGGGACGGCTCAAAAACCTTCGTTCAGAATGGTCAGACCACCACAGACCAGTGGGTCCTTTCCATTATTCATCATGGTTATTGTCTGGAGCTCATTACCATTCCTCCAAATATTCCCCCTCTCACTCGCAGGTTATACCTCAAGCACCTCACCCTCCTCAAACAAGAGGTTCAATCCCTTCTTCTCAAAGGCCAACAAGCCTGTTCCCTTACAATACCAGAGATCAGTGGTATACTCCCTATACTTACTTATTCCCATAAAAGACGGTTCTCTAATGCCTATTATGGACCTCAGTCCATTAAACCAGTAGATCCTATTAGATCACTTTCACATGGTTATTCTTCAAGATGTTAGTCCACTTCTGCAACAAAGCAAATTTATGATGGTTCTAGAGCCCATCCACCATTGACACTGAAAATGACTAAGGTTTGTTGTTGCAGGCAAACATTTCTAGTTCAAAATCCTACCTTTCAGGGTCACGACTGCTCCCAGAGTCTTCACCAAGTGTTAAGCAGTAGTTGCTGCACACCTCAGAAGACCGAACATCCATGTGTTCCCTTCCCTAGATGACTGGCTCATCAAAGCCAGGCACTTACGACAATGCCAATATCACACTCAGTTGACAGTGGATCTCCTTCAAACTCTGGGCTTCACACTGAACTTTTCCAAACTCCACCTCCAACCACCTCAGATACAGCCCTATCTAGGAGCTATTCTTTCAATGCAGAGTTGGGGCTAGCATACCCTAATCTGACCTGCATTCAGAGTTTTCTTCAGTCTCTTCTCCCCCAGATTCAGTCCCAATTGGCAAAACTCTCTCCGACAATATGGAAGTGGGCTCTCCACCACCGCATTCACCTGGTGGTAGTGTATCTCCCAGGGATAGACAACAACTTTGCAGACCTGCTCAATAGGATGCAGCAACAAGTCCACGAATGGGAACTCCGCCCTCAAGTCCTTCGCAAAGTAGGGAACTCCTCAGACAGACTTTCAGACACTGCAAAAAACGCAAAATGCCCAAGCTTCTCCACACCCCCCCCCCCCCCAGTATCCACACCCTCTATTCAAGGGCAACACTCTAAGGATGAACTGCTCAGGGATATTTGCTTACGCTTTACTCCTCTCACTCACATTCCATTTCTGGTTTGGAAGATCAGGGAAATGTCTCTCACCATGATCCTCGTATGTCCCTCTTGAGCGCGTCGGCTATGGTTCACCACACTTTTGGACCTATCAGTAGTTCCCCATAAGAAGCATCCCAACAAGCCGGACCTTCTCACTCAAAATCAAGGACAGATCAGACATTCAGACCCCTGGTCATTCAGCCTTGTGAAATTACTCTTCAGGTCATGAGTTTGGTTACCTAGGATTGCCTGCGGAATGCATGGACATTCTAAGGTAAGCTCGTAGACCCACAACTAAAGCATGTTATGCTGCAAAATGGAAACATTTTGTTTCCTACTGCCAATCCGAACGTATTGACCAATCAAAGCCACTGTTCAAGACATTGTTTATTTGCTTCATTTACAAAATGTAAATTTAGCTTACACTTCATTTGCCTACATCTTTCAGCTATATATGTTTATCTACAGAACAAACATAGTTCTTTGTTCAGAATCTCAGTCATTAAAGCTCTAATGGAAGTCTTTAAAAAGGTCATTTATCCAGGGTGCCTCCTCCACCATCCTGGAACCTCAGTAGTGTACTTACCAGGCTCATGGACCCACCTTTTAAGCCACTTCAATCATGTCCTCCTCAGGAACCTTTCTTGAAAGTTGGCTTTCTTAATTGCCATTCATCACTCAGGGGGGGTCAGTGAGCTCCAGGACCTAACCTTGGAAGAGCCTTTCTTCTAAATTCATAGAGACAGGGTGGTCCTTCGCACAAACCCAAAGTTCCTTTCTAAAGTGGTTTCACAGTTCCATATAAACCAATCCATTGAGCTACAAGTCTTCTTTACACAACCTGACTCTGTTGTGGAAAGGGCTCGCCACACTCTAGAAGTTAAGAGCACTAATGTTTTACTTGGACAGAACCAAAGAGTTTAGGAAAACTAAACAGCTTTTTGTAGCCTTTTCACTACCTCACAAGGGCAGTCCAATATCCAAGAACGGCATAGCTAGATGGATAATTACATGTATACAGATTTGCTATGCTAAAGCAAGAGAAGTTACCTGTTACTTCTAGAGCACATTCTACTAAGAAAAATAAGTGCCACTATGGCTTTCCTTGGAAATATCCCTATAGCTGACATTTGTAAGACAGCTACATGGTCTACACCACATACATTCACGAAATATTAGTGTGTGGATGTACTTGCATGTCAGCAAGCCAACGTAGGTCAAGCTGTGCTACGAACACTTTTCCAGTCAACTGCAACTTCCGCAGGATAGACACCGCCTTTATGGAGGAAATGCTTTATAATCTATGCAGAGCATGTATCTACAGCCACAGAAGCCACTGAACGGAAAATGTTACTTATCCAGTAAGCATCTGTTTGTGATGTGTAGTGCTGTAGATTCACATGCGCCCTCACTCCTCCCTGGACGCCTGTGGCCGTTCCAGTTAATTATATTTGTACATATGTAGTTACATTTGCATGGACATCTCTTTTTCTATACTTCTTCTACACTCCTTTTCTTACCTGCCTTCCTGAAAACAATCTAACAAAGGGGTAAATGCCCATGCTCACTATCACCGATAGTCACCCGTGACTCCAAACGCTTCTTTAAAGACAGACAACTTGCAACACTCTGGACCCAACAGTAGATGGCAGGAGTATGCAGAGCATGTGAATCCACAGCACTACACTGCCACAAACCGATGCTTACTAGTCAAGTAACATTTTCTTTTTGGAGTGCTGCAACAAAGATCCTATTGTATTGATTAATATCAACAAGATCTAAAGCCCGTTAGACTCAAAGATTCTTTGATGACGTAAAACTTACACTCCACTTCATGTGAGAATGACCCTTTTGGGGGTGAAGGGTGAAAAATGTAATTTTGATTCTGTCCTTGATGTCATACAAAGTTGCCACAATCTGATATTCATCAGTCCTGTATATCACAAAGGAATCTCTTTATGTCAGCATTTCCAGGGTAAGCGGACCATCCATAACTGTCATGAGTATAGTTTGGCTTACTCAACCACCATGGAATTGAAAGATCCTGATGATGTGGTTGAGGACATTGATGTCAATGAGGACTTTTTTTTTTTGTCCTTCAGTGGGTATTCAGTCTGGAGGAGGACGCACAATGTTTGGATGACAAAGTGATCAGACCAAGAAATTGTGTTGAAGTTGACAAAGCCACAGAGGTATATCATATGATATTTTGCGAAGTCAAACAGTGAAGAATCTCTAGTGTAATGCCTTATTAGAACATCACTTCACTGAGAGATGGCAGATCATCCTGTTGTAATTGAACACTACGCTGTGGTGTCATCATGGCCTTGGATCAAGTTGATAATGGCTTCCTTATTGCAACTTTGTCCAAGATTGGGGCAACTGTTCCATTTTTGCTAAGGTGGAAAACAGTTTTAAAAACCTCAGCAAATTAAAAAACCTAGCAAAACACTGCCTTGCACATAGAATAGAGTGGAAATTAAAAGTTTAAACTACAGGATCTGCTTTATGTTCAAGGTCATAGCCCTACTGAATCTGTGGTTGTGCATACCGCTTTCAAGTAGAGTTGTAGATCATTGCCATATTGATGAATCTTGATGCTGTTATGTGCGAGTAGAGAACCAAGTGGCTTCATGTGCAATTCTAAGATAACAGGAGACCGTATGGGACCCTGGGATCCTCGGCAGTGATATGGATCTTTTGGGACATGGAAGTGCCCATGTGAAGAAACCGGTGTTGGGTGACACAGTGGGAGTAGTACAAGTGAAGGACACTGCTGGTGAACCCCAT
Source organism: Pleurodeles waltl (assembly GCF_031143425.1). Lineage (NCBI taxonomy): Eukaryota > Metazoa > Chordata > Amphibia > Caudata > Salamandridae > Pleurodeles > Pleurodeles waltl. The sequence continues at coordinate 731,944,247 of NC_090449.1, forward strand.
TTGAAAGTCGCGGATCTGTGTTATCGGAGGGGAGTCACAGAGAGAGCACTGCTGATAAAGTAGATGTCTTAACCTTTGGTGGCAAAAGATTAGCCCCTGGCACAGTTGCCTTATTACATATCACAAAACTCACAGGTTTGTGATTTCTAACTCAGTATGACTGCTTCCATTCGTAAAAAGTGGAAGAACTCCTTCAAAACCCTCCAGAGAATTATTGAAAGTGGGGCATACACAGTTCTCTAGATGCAGTGGGTACTGCATACTATCAGATTAAGTCCATTGTCATCAAGCATGGCAACATATTTCACCCTGAGGCATAAACAATATCTGAATTTGCCATTTGATGAGACCCCGTTATTTGGTCCCTGTGTGGTTAAGGCACTTTACATTTTTTTTTAAAAAGACAATAACACTGAAATCTATGGGGGCCTGCCAAGAACCTCATACTTGCGCCAGCAAGTAAAGTGCATAGTGGCACCTGTAAAACATCCTTACTAAGGTACTCCATTCTTTCAATATAAAGGACCGCAATAGCAAGGCATGGAAAACTATTCCTTTGCAAGAGGTTTTTGCAGTCACAAAGCCTGTTGCAGAAGCTCCCGTTCTCAAAGGGCCTTTGCTACATTCAAGCAGTAACTGTGTTTGTCAGTAAGAACACCTATTCAGGGGAGGGTGAGGAATTTCCCTCAACAGTGGAGGACAGTAACAACTGACAGATTTGAATAATCTCTGGTGCAGAATGACTACTCCATCAGGTTCAAGAATATCCCTCCAAATATACCTCCATGAAAAAATGAGATCAACTAAGTACACATGCTATGTCTGTTAGAGGTGATTGCCTCCCATATAAGAAAGATGCAATAGCAGAACTACCATTACATCAGTGGATCAAGGAGTCCACTCCCTGTACTGCCTAATATTGAAGGACAGGGCACTGCAGCTTATGTTGGATCTATGGATCCTAAATTCATTTCAGTAAATGGTCCATTTCAAAATGACAGCATTGCTGGAGATGTTTCCACTTGGCGAAGAATGCAATTTCCACACAGCACTCAACCTTTAGGACAGTTGCTTCCATTTAACAATGTTCCATGTCATCGCACATATTTATGCTACACAATAGTCGCAAAGCATTATCAATAAACAATTTTTTCCTTCATCATGAGTCTGCTCCAAAAGCGCTTACGAAATGTCTTATTGTGGCTTATGTCCACCCCAAGAAAGTCATGCTTATCCTTATCTAGAGATATGAGTGGTTACAAGAAACACAGCTCATTAATGCCTGCCCCACATACAAAAGACAGTAACACAGCTTCACCAGCAAAGTAAAGAATTCCCATCTGTAGATGCAAAGTTATGTAGGTGCAACTCTAAATACTCCGGTGGCTCAGGCTTTATCGTCAAGGGAGTGAGTACAGTCATTGCAGAAACTGATTACAGTTTTCCAAAACCTTAACCTGACAGTGAGAATGGTTATGAAGTTGTTAGTCATGATTGTGTCCTGAATAGAGTTAGTCCCCAGTGCATCCCTGCAGATGTGCATCCATTGTCAGTTTTTGTGGTCCCAGTGGGGAAAATATCCAGCTGAAACTGAAGGTATCAAAGTGGGGCACATGAGACATAGATCTGCTCACTACAGCACAAAGGAAAATGAAACTACTCCTAGCCTCTAGATTCCCACTTCCTCAGTGCCTGGAGAATGTTGTGTGATTAAACTGGTCAGGGTATTTATTGTAATGTTTTTTTCACCTCTCCCACGGATTCCTGCAGTTACTGCCATGTGCTTGAAATGTCCCTTTAACCTCATAGCAACCTCTTAAGTTTATACCAATTTTTAAAAATGTACTGAGGTAAAATTTACAACTCACAGTCACTCAGTCTAGGTCTTCTGCTCCTGAAGTTTATAAAATTTGTATCTAGACTTGCCATGCAAGCGCATTACTATTCTTAAGGAAGAACACATCCCACTACTTGGACTTGGTATGCAGCTTTAGTGCAAAGGGTTTGTTCAATACTTTGATGAACCTCTGCACCCTTTCACTGCAGTTCCATGATACAAAGTGCAATACGTCTAGCCTACACTTCTGTAATGGTCTATTTGTCCGCAGTGGTTGCCTATTAACAAATTAAAGAATCCCTGTATTCAAGGCTTTCATAGAAGGGTTGAGCACACCTATGGGCTAATTATGTAGAGTGAATGTCATGTTCTCTTTAAGTGTTAACACTGAAAGTCGCTTTTCTTGTAGAAACGGCTTCCTTGCTTACTGTTGTTGTACTCTTGTGTTATCAGTGAAGGAACCATTCATACAGGTACTCAAAAACAAAGATGTCTTGTGTACACAGCCACCATTTCTCACTAAGATTGTATCCAATCCTAACATTCGTTAAACCATTAAGCTTGCAACATTGTTTTAATACCATTTAAGCAGAACAGAAAGGATGTTGCGTTCTTCAACTGTAAAATTAGCTCTTCTATACTTCACAGATATGACTAAACCTTTATACACAACAGCTGTTCTTCCCCTTTAAACACACACCTTGTGGCAAACCCTTCTACAAGGGGGGCATTGCCAATTGGATTATGTGGTGCATTTAAGTTTAAGTGCATGCAAATAGGTAACTTGTGCATGGTCCACAAGCACATTCATTATCTAAGAAGGGGGCTACTATGGCTTTCATTGGCAACCACTTACCGATATTTATAAGGCAACAACATTATCATCTGCTGACACATTCATGAAACTTACTGTGTTAACCATTCATGCAAGAAATGAATCACAAAGTACCAAACAGCTTTAAAGACATTATTCACTAAGCCATCTCCACTTTCTGGTCACTTTAGACTTGAGGTGACTGGGAACTGCTATTAAGTCAGATCAAAGATTATGATAAACCATGTGTTGTATATTTTCTTGCACAACCCTTCTCCCCTGTAGATTTAAATTAGTGGGCCTATTAGTTTAGCTGTAGTAGATGTTTTACCTTTAACTTTAAAAATGCACACACAAACAAACTTTTATACCAATGTGTAAAAATACAATCATCTGCGGTTTGGTGTGTGGGCTGATGGACTTTTGCTTTTTGCTGCGTTTTAACAAGTCTTTCTCAAAACTAAAACTTAAATGGGTTTGTAGTATTCTGAGCCCGTCGCGTATGATAAATAATAAACTGTAATCGGTTGGTTACTGGTCAGTAACATTTCCATTACTTACTTCGAATTTTGCTGCATGTTGTAACTTTTCGTCTGTGCTAAAATGTGTTTTACTAGGAGAAGTGTGGTTTTTTCCCTTGCCTCTTTGGTAATGATTCTTTCTGGCACCGATGATAAAGTTGAGGATACACAGTACACCTGTTTTGCACACCGTCCTACCATGGCTTGCAGGCACGGTTTGTAAATGAAATTCGAAATTATCAGTGGGTACCAAATGAAACTGTTATTTTCTGTACGAGAATTGCCCTTAGTATAAATGTTCATGTCTACTCAGACTTTAGAGTTCAGAGACGAAACCTAGATGATGGTGTTTAAGTTGGAGGATGATTAAAGGGTACTCTGTAGTTTCTTCTGCCACCAGGTTTGGCACAGTGTGTCCGATATACCCCTTTATTAAATTTAGCTTAGTCTGTACTATCATCCTCTTTCAAGATGATGAATGTCTTTTGATCGGCAGATGGGTCTGCAAATAGAGGAGTTGGCACCATTGTTGACAACATTTTCAATACTTGGAGGAGCAGCACAAAGGAACACATTGAGTGGAAAAAAAAAAGCCAATCGCCAAGGAGGTGCACAGTGAGCAGTTTTTGCATTACAAGGAGGCCCTCGCAGGTGGCCCCGAAAATGGTGACCTTTTTGTTGTAGGCTTTTTTTCTTTATTTCACATCTTATGAAGCAAACTTTACATGAAGAGGTTTTGGCATGCTGTACAGAAAATTACTGGGACATAGGGCTTGCTACATAAAAGGAGGGCCACTAAGAAGTATGAAAGATGGAGGAAAGTAAAGGTTCTGAGACTCCAAAGAAAATTTAGACTTAGTGAAGTAAGCGAGGCTAATATGTTACAAAATAAGAGAGCCTGAACAGGTGAGACTAGGTAGCAGTATTTAAAATCTGAGGATAAGAACAATGGGAACAAGCAAAAAGAAGGTAGGGTTAAAAAGACTGGAAACTAGATTAGTGAGATAAGGATGAGAGCAATAGAGCTAGGTGGGATAAGGAGAAGGAAAAAGGAGGAAGCACAGAGAATGAAGCATAATTACCTTGTCCACATTTTTTTTTTCTTTTTTTTGTGTGTGTTTTTTTTTTTTTTTTTTTTTTTTTTGCTAGCTTTGAATATTTGTTTCTTTTTGGTTACTTGAGTAAGACCATACGTCGCTGCTTCTGGCGATGCATTCCACAGGGAAATGGACCCTCGGGAAATTTTGAGTATTTTTTATTTTGAGTCTAGTTCTGTTATGTAAGCAAGTGGATTTAAAGATGATACATACCATCTTGAATTTCTTTCCTACCTCATAGGGGAAATGGTGAAGCTCTCTAAGGATGGGAGTAATGTGGTCAAAAGCGTTGGTGCCTCGTTAAAAACTGGAGAGTTCCTTTGAGGGCTTCAGTGTTGGCTTTTGTTGCTCCCTTTTGCATGCCAAAACCCTAGCCATTTTGGGAGAAAAGTGGTTGGACAAGTTGAAAATAAGTTGGTTACAGAATGGTTTTAATTTACTTTTAATTAGTGAGGCACTCTTATAGATGCTGTTTCAGTTTGTTGAATGTTAAATGGCATGGATAACTGAGGGTTGAACCATTAACAAAGGAATGTTTCTTAGAAGGCTGATTTGCTCTGTATCGGACTGATTGTAGATAATATAACAAGTCTTTTTATTTGTAAAGGATACATTCACTTTTTCTAGAGTTTACTTTGAAAACGTGTGAGGACATTGTCTCATAGTTTCCTTTGTTAAACAGGTTTTCAAAATGCACATTTTAAGAAATTATAAGGCTTTTAGATGTCTCTTTTCTATATTGGCACATTGTAATACCTCTCTTCTGCATCAGAATGTTTGAGGAGTCCATAGATATTTGTTGAAACATACTTAAAATATGTGTGTATTAGGTTCATTTAGTCCTGTGAAGTGGATTAACTGCATATGTAATCCTGAATGTATCAACTGTTAGTCAGATATGAATATTGACTTCTATTAGCTTGAAGTTTACCATTACATTGACATTTGTGTGAAACAAAGTGGCTAGAAGGCATTGTGCTCGGTTTCCTACATTGCCCATCTTCTAACAACATTACCTCTTTTTCAAACCTGGCAAGGAAAGCCGGATTTTGTGAGAATAATAGGGGCAGCATTGTTACATGAATGATATCTTACCCTCCTGGCAATTTTATGCTTCCTTGATGGGAAGAGCCTGGTCTCTGCACATTAGAAACTAGGCACTCTTAGCTAAAACATTTCTGTTACGTGATAATGCCATATTGCCTTATAATGAGATTGTATGAATTTTAACTGTTATCTCCAACTGACCATTTTCTACTGAGAGCCCTTGTCAGTTGACATGTCAAGTTGTCTAAGACCTTTTGCTATTATTGTTGCTAATCTGCGTTAAATGCTGGCTAGACTTTAAGCTTCTGGAATATTGTGTCAGACAAGAAGTCGATGTAGTTGGACATTTTACTGTTGCTGTTTTAGTGCCGAAATGTTAACTGGTAGACAAAAAATATCATTCATATATCGATATCTGAAGTATGTTGGCCATCAGCACATTACTCATCTACTGTACCCCGTCATGGCAGCCAGGCTGAAGTTGGTGAGTTTATTAAGATTTACAGTTGGTATCTTTAGGAGGAGACTGGGATTCAATCAATTTTTAAATATTTTTAGGCGATGCTGTTAAGAAGCAAAGAGTTGATGAGTAAATACCAGATTTAACTGAAGTGACAAATAATGTATAATTGTTGCTGGAATGTAGTCATCAAAGTAGCAGACAGGCCTTAATTATACCTCATAGATCAATATGCCCTATCCATACGTAGCATAAGTGAAATAAAGTGCCAATAATTCAGTTCCATCACAGCCTACTGTAGCATGATTAGTATCTAATATCACTTCCAGGATTTCTAAGCGGTGTTGTGTAATACCTGCAATTTATAAGCAATGCTCTTGGTTTTTTTGGGTTTAAGTATTGCCTCAGCCGCTCCAATCTCTTGGCAATGGTTGTTGTCTTAGGAGTAGTGCATAACTGCCTTTTTCATTACAAAATATGAAATCTACTACCAAGGACTCAGTTGTTGGTCCAGGACATTTATTTCAGCGCATCGCCACTCTTGGTCTATCTCCTGGTAATGCTAGTGCTATAAAACGTCTCTTTGTTGGTGAGATCTCCTTGAAATACTCTAACAATGCTATCCAAGATGAAAAAATAAGTCCACCTCTGTTATACTTTGAATTTTAATGAAGATTCTCTCCCTGAATGTTTCTTTTGCAGGGCATTCCTGGCTTAGGTGTATGAAATCTGCATTAGGGTGGGAGTATCTAGCACACAGCGTCTGGGCGAAGTCCCTGTTTGTGTAGTCTAACTGCTGTGTAATATAAAAGTAGTAACATTTTAAAATGCAGCAGTGTACTATTAAAGGATATATTATGTATCTGTGTGCAACAATGCCCTTTTTCTATAGGGTAATTAAAGGCAGGTAGCACCTTGAGCTCTGATGGAAAGTCCTCTTAAGTGCACAATTTCCTGCCTAGTATGTGATGAATTCAGAAGTATACAAATATATGTAACAGACTAAAGTCTGATATTTCTTCCTTCAATTGGTTTATTGTTTTAGATATTTTTTCATGAAAGAAGTCACCTATCTTAGCCCCATCTTAATTAGATGGTGAGTTGCTTTCTGCTATGGAGTTGAGTGGGGTGGGGATCTAGGCATTCTTAAGTAGATTTAATTGTGTGGAGTATGGTATCATTAGGGTCCGTTTGCTTCCATACAAAACTTGTGTATTTCACAGTGTCCACTTTACCAGTCATTCTGCCAAGGGGTGTCATTGGTGCCACTTTGTCTTTTCCAGTGAGTAGATGACGTTCTTACTGTTTATCATGACACCGAACAACAAAAATGTATAGAGCTATTCTGAGCAGTACAAAATACACCTTTAAATCTTGGGCTGTCAGCATATATTTGCCATAATGCCTCCAAAAAACATGAACCTTTCATCCAGCCAGTATTTTCATCGTGGTAGGGTTGGTTCTATCCAGAATTGATTCTGGTTACTCGTTATTGACAGGTACCGACATCTCCTCTAACACCTGTGAAAGCTGTAATATTTTGATCTGCCAGATTGATCTCTGATGAAAAGGTTTGATCATCTCTCCCCTATCTTCAGAGACCTTCACTGGTTGTCACTGGAGGCCAATATAAAATGCAAGTTTGCTTGCAGTATAAGCAAGGTCATATACTTCAACAAACGTGTGCATCTACTCAACAGGACAAAAAGACGCCAAGACACCAACAACTTAAGCAGTGTATAAGATATAATTTTAGAAACCAAGAGTCTCCAAGCAATTTCACATGCCTTCCCCAAAACAGCAACCTCGATATGTAGTTCTTTGCCACTTGAAATTAGTCTGATCTCCTTAATGAGCGTTCAAAAAAAAAAAAAAAAAAATGAATACTTTCTGATTTTACATCAGTTTCAATGTCTTATACCTATTTCTGCCTATATTACATATTCACTTGATGCGCTGACTACTCCCCGTTTTAATCTCATCTATTCTCTCTGACAGACTCTTCCCTTAAAAGCTATTCTTGTCTTTGCCTCCACACCGCTCCTTCCTACCCTTAGCTACCCTATCCTTTTAAACCCCTTGTCAGCTGGTGACATGTTTAACTGTGCCTGCCTGTTTTTGAGTCCATCTACCCACTTTCTTCCATAAGCCTGTTTCATGTTCTTCTGCCTTTTGTCCCATAATGTCTCCCTCACACACAACTGATCTTAATCTTAACCTTTTTCAGTAAACCTTTGCATATTGTTTTATATATTCAATGTAATGCATATCATCTTTTCCCATGATCTGCCTGAAGTTTTGGGAATTCTCCCCTTTGTGTGTACAGCACACAGAATTCTTAGGGTAGACCAAACTTTATAAGAATTCCTCATTGTATTTAGCTACCCCTTCCAGTTTGTACTTGTGAACATAATCAGAATGATCATTTGCATTTGTAATGACTCCTCTTAAGTTTATTGACAGCTTTGAAATTGATTCATGGATGGGAAACACAGAGCAAATAATTTTAGCTGAGTACACTTGAGCTCTTGTCTTGACTCAGGATACTAATTTGTTTTCATCTAAGAAATAATCATGAGTGAATTGTTTGAATTACAGTACAAAATAATATAATTGCTTATATGAATACCTCATCAGTCAATTTAGAGTGCAGTAAGCTTTTCCTTTTATACAGTTTCCACCCTCGCTAGGTAGGAGGGTCACTCACATTAATGCACAAATGGTGGTACGCGTTAAAAACTCACCTGAAGAAACTGGGTCTGATGAACCATTTTCGTCAAACCGTTTATAATGAATTTGTTTCCAATAATGGCTTTCACCAGATTTAAAAGAGAAACAACCTGATATATGTTCTTGATTTTTCTTTCAAGAACCTAGGTTTCTAGACATCCAGGTAGCAAGGAATTTATCTATGTGCCAACTTGTGGCAGAAATCAAGATGGACTGCAACCATGTCTCAACCCAGTGAGCATTACTTGCGTGAGGTGCGTCTTTGATAATGATTAACCCTGTGAGATATTACAGGGACAGACAACAGAACCCAAGCCCTCTTTCATCATGAAAATTCAAATTCATGAACAGTAGGAAACCAAGAATGTAGTCTAGATATGTATGCATAATCAAAACCCTATCTTGGTGCATACGAGGTGAATAGTAACTATTATGAACACAACCAGAATAGTTGCAATGATACAGGAAGTCGAACAGTAAAAAATATTGTAACGTGGTTGCATCATAAAGCTTAGTTCTTACGATATTTCTCACCCCATCTTACTTTCAGTTAGCTATGCTAAACTTACTGGCCTACTTCGACTTTCAGAGATAGTTTATTCCTGAATACCTCTTTTGCGCTTTATAACCAGGGCCACTGTAATTATGCATCAGGGGAGGGCCAAATTATGTGGCAGGGTTGAGTAAATTATGTGTCAAGAAAAGGCAAATAACGTGGCATAATGCAACACATTTGTGATAGTATTACTTCATTATGTTGTCATTTTTACCCTTGTTAACACTGTCTGAGTATTGATTACACCTCATTAGTATCTGTTTATCACAGAAACACAGCAATAAGCAACAGAAATATGACCAGGCAAATTTTGCAAAGGGCTGTCCACAGCATGCCAACACGTGTCGCAGTATTATTAGTAACTTTTGAACAGCATGAGCTAGAAACATTTTTTTTGTTGTTAAAATCTGAAGATTATGCAGCAGGTGATGGATTATGTGGCAAGTGTAGCAAATTGATAATTATGCAGCAAATGCACAATCTCATAATTCAAGTGGCCCTGATTATAACTAATGCGCAGCAGAGTCACTATGTCTGCTATTCTGTTCTGCATCACCAGGCATGAGATCTACCTGCCAAGTGAAGGTTTAAAGTACCTCCCTTTCTCCTTCAGCGAAAGATAACAGCTCTCTGTGGCCCTTCTCTTTCAAGTCTGTAGTACGAAGTTCTACTCTATCTCACTACACTCTGTTCTTAGTATATGCATCATATTTGAACATTGTTTAACATTTTGATTAGCAGTAAGGCCCTTGTGCCTCTTTTAACTTGCATACTGTGAAACATAACCTATTTTTAAAATACAATTAGCAAAAAGCGAAGTAATCCGCTTTTATGAAACCTTACTTATTATTTAAAAACAATCAGAAAAGAGAATTCAGTCCATACTACAAATAAAATATATTCAAGCATACATATCATGTTGCAGTGAATGACAATATGAATAAATGCATTTATATAAGCAGTGTGTATAATTCAATAGGTATAACTAGAAGAGATAACATGATAATTATAACATCCCCAGGATGTTGACAAAACTCGCAAACAAAAATAATTAAAAGGAATTAGGTTATTAAATCTTCTTAGCTATTACGGCTATGTACTAAAGAATAAGCAGTTGAAAAAATCCATTCAAAAGAGACAATCTGTCCCATTCAGATTCACTCTGTTATGAAAGATGGTGAGTTCCTTGTTATGAAAACAAGAGACCAAGCAGTTTAAAATTTCAGTGCAAATTCATTAATCTTCTTCAGATATTGAGGATAGTGAGGTTGCCATAAGACTCAGAAAATGAGGATTTTGAAATCAAAGATGAAAAATGTGTTATTAGCGATGTAGAGGGCGATGGAAAAAAATAATTTTGTAAAGAGGATCCAAGTAAATACAGCAACATAGACTGTTTACTTTGAGTATGAAAGTGGTGCATTTGCATGACAACACTGATGGAATCCGAAAAGACCAACACCATTGGCGATCTCTGATTCTTACCAGAGTTGGCATTGATGAATCTTGTAGAGCTTCTCTAAGTATTGGTAACAAAAGTGCAGTACAATGCTCTTGATGCATTCCCATTGGTCTCGTTACTTCTCCCATGTCAAGGGCTGTTACTGCGGTTGTTCCAGCAGGATATCCAGAAAAACTGTTTCAAAGCAGATGATATACCAGAAAGTAGGTCTCGCTTGCGGAGCTTGAAACTTGTGAAATGGCAACTCACTTATCCTGTTCAGTAAATCCAAAGTAAAATGTCATTGCTCTGCAAAGATGTTCAGCTAGGTAGACGTCCCCGCCAATTACGTCAGCATTCATCTGCCTTTATTTCTTTACTAGCAAAAGAACAAGAATTACACAAGCATCAGAAGTGTTTTTGAAATTCTACCACACAGATTTGAAAATAATTAACTGAATATCGTAGTTTTTAAGCCAATCAATAGGTCAAATCCAATGGTGAAAACAATGACAGTGCTTATTTTATTTGATGCATGGAAGATGGTGTTCAATGAGTCAGCAAAATGTGTCAGAAATTGAGTCTGCAGAAGTTGAATGCTGTTTATAGGGAAAAAAATATTCTACAGATGTTAAAGAGTATCGGGATTGCAACAAGTTTATTTAACTATCAGAGCGCATACTTGCTAAGTCTACTTTTGTACTTTTGGCCAAGAACACATTCAAACAACTTCTTTGGAGAAGGATAGACTATAATACCCCAGCATTTAACTTTTATTTTAATTTTAATTTTATTTTTTAACAACACTGAAAACACAAATGAAACCGGGGTCAACTGTAACATCCTAGTGGTGTGCAGATGAGCAAATGGATGTGGAATAGTCTAGACTAACAATTGAACCCAAAAAGGAATTTCCAGACATGCTGTGGGAAAAGCATTAAATATTTTTTCACACCAGCCTAAGAAGGTATGTTTTTCTGACAGTCCTAGAAATAAAAGTCAGTGATTGTCCGGGAAATGAATGAATGAATGAAAGACAAAGAATGGGGGTTTTCTGTTTGCTCACAAATAAAATAATGTGCAATTAATATATATATATATATATATATATATATATATATATATATATATATATATATATATATTTTTTTTTTTTTTTTTTGCAATCGTTACCTATATCGAGGTCAAATTATATAGACTAGACACTGGAGTAATATGTGCTGCCACGGCATGTTACTCATTTTCAAAATTTGTAAATGTATTGCTCTTTACTGATCCTGTCCTTGTTGAAAAAGATTTAAATTAAAAAAAGTGAATGCAGAAGAAAAAATAGTTTAAATTGTGTGTATGTATGCTGAGACTATTTGAGAGCCATTATCAATAGCTTTAAATGTACTTTGCAATATTTCTTAGTCTCTCTAATTCTTTCTGCAGTTTCCCTTTCAGAATACGTTGGCTCATCTTTTATCAGGGCATATGTTAAGGCAGATTTCTCTATTGTAGGTCCTGGAGGGCCAGATCAATAAAATAACTACATTTATTTAAATGTGGGTATGCAAAAATCTGGCATGGATCCGACCCTCCAGGACCAACATTGGAGAACCCTGAATAAGGAATGGCCCCAGAAGAGTCATTTAAATCCAAGTCTTCGCTAAGCTTTGACAGGTATCCCTTCACAGCATTTACACTGTGATACAACCTTCTTTGGCATAACTGGTCAACTCTCTACATAGTTACGGTCATGGGGTAATAGAGAGGGTCTGGTTCCATTGCCAGAAGACCAGAAGCTTTAAAAAATAATCCGCTCATACAAAACAGTATCTGTTGACCGTAGTGCTATACGTTTTGAGTAGAATACAGTTAAATGTGTTCCTTTCTGCACTGTTTCAGTTAATTCACTATTAGTGATGTTTTTCCTTCCAATTCTAGCCTGAAAAATGTGTTAATTATTCTTTGCAATTGATTGTCTTTAAATTGCGAAAAGACACAACTCTTTTGCCTGTTGTCTACTATACTTTCTTGTTTAGAAAGATACAGAGCTACAAGCATTTCACGATTTTGCGACTTGCTAAATAATCGCAAAATCAGCTAGGAGCATGATGAACATGACATTTATAACTTTTGCAGCAAAAAAGAAAAAACGTCTCCTGGCAGACAGCAGGTAGGTTGACAGGCCCACGAAGATTTATTTCCAGGATTTCCTTACTTTTTGGCGTAAATGGTGACTCCTTATTGGCTGTACGCTCACACATACATCCCGCCATTACAGCTCCTTCCTCCTGCTGTGTTACAATTAGCCAGAGTCAGAAGCAGATCAGAAAAGCCCAATGAATGGGCTCAGGCACTTAGATCCATTTCTGAAATCTCCAAAAATGAAGGTTTTGAGTCTTGACGTTAACACTGTGGTGAGGAGGAAATTGCATGGAGTAGAGCCTGCTGAGAAAGGGGTGTGATGGTGAAGACAGTATAGAACTTGACTTTTTCAGTCAATATATCACTTCTTTTTTTTTTTCTTTCTAATTTCAACTTTTATTTTTCTTTTTTCAAGGTTTGTTATTGCAATCTACTTTTTCAGCAGAGGACTGCACTAGTCACAGCATAAAAGTGAAATAGGGATCAGTATAGTGAAGTGCTAATTGATCTTGCTCTCACCTTTCCCAAGCCTCTGTTTATTCATTCCTGATTTTCATGTGGCTGTTTCCCTTCCCTCCCTGCATCCCATACATATGTTTCACTCTGCCCTGAACTATCTCATCTCGTTCATTCCCTTTGCTGAGTTCCCATCTGGCTCCCATAACTAACTGCACTCTTGAGGGACGAAATCCGTTTAAAAATCTAGCTTTATTTATTTATGCCCCTTACAAGCAAGCTTAGTTTTGAAAGCGGTATTGTGAACATGGTCTTCCTTATAAGCAGCATCCCTTACTATCTACTTTATGTTGAACTAGGCCACAGGTCGATCCTTTGACCGTGTACCTTTATGTGGAGCTTGGTGTTGCAGACTTGCCCTTCAAAACAAACGTTGTGAATGGTAGCTATTGAAATTGCCTAATTTACTCATTTATTGACTTTGGGAAGGTGTTAAGCCAAGTCAGCCAGAAGGTTAGGCAGATTTCTATCCTTTTACCCCTGTGGGTAGCCTACTATTTCACTTAATATTTATTTGATACTTCTAGCTGCAGAGTGGATGATGTTAGCGAGCAGTTTTTGTCATCGTTATGGTATACTTGTTTAGCCTTGCATTTTGTCACTCAAAAATTATTTAAAATTCTCCTTAAATTCAATCCAGTGTACTGTACAAAGAAAAAGAAAGCTTTTCAATAATGCATTACTGTCACCTTTTAAACTGTTTGATGCATTTTATTCTTTCCATCTCCTAATGAGATAAAAGCTGTGTTCTAAAATAGTTGCCCACGTTCCTGTCATGAAAACCATCTTCATGATCATAGGTTTGGTGTTCTTCTGACAGCCAAATTTTAATAGGCGGTTCCTTGTGATGTGCTGTCCCATTGAAACCTGTTAACTTCTCCTGACGATGCCTTTATAATATTGATTGTGTTCACACAGTATTCACCTTTAACTGAAGTGGCCCATGACACTAATCATACTACTGATTGTCATTTCTCATACCAACCCCCTACTGCCCCTCTCTTCATCAGTCCTTCATAAGGGGCTCATTACGAGTCTGGCGGTCACTAGACTCACGGATGGTGGTACAACCCTGTCAGTCTGGTCACCAGGGAACCACCAGCTCCACCAGGATCGGATATCCCGGCGGTCTGGAGGTGGTGGCTGTCCTAAAGCAAGCGACGCTGCCCTGAGGATTATGACCCCCTTCTCTGCCAGCGGTTTCATGGCAGTACCACCGCCAGGAAAAGGATGGCGGAGAACGGGTGCAGGGGCCCCTGCACTGCCCATGCACTTGGCATGGGCAGTGCAGAGGCCCCCCTGGCAAGCACCATTGCAATGTTCAATGTCTGCTTGGCATACAGTGATCATTGCAAGGGTGCTGGTGCACCCTGCTCGTTACAGCATTGCCGCCAGTTCGTTTACAAGCCGAAGACAATGCTGTAGCCTGTTTCCCGCTAGGCCTGCAGATGGAAATTCAGCTTGCCGCCTGCTGACCCAGCAGGAAACTCTTAATAGGGCCGGCAGGGAGTTAGCCTGTGTGGCAGCAACCTCCCTGTCAGAAGTTCGGCAGATGGTAAAGACCATCTGCCAAACTCATAATGACCCCTCACGTCCTGTTTGGTTAAATTTCGGTCACAAAAGGCCTATGATCAGGAGAGTTAATAAATACATATTATTTCCCTGTTTTAACTCAACCGTCGGTGTGGCGGAAGTTTGGTCAAAGTGCTTTATAAGCAAAACTGAGATTTTTTTTAATTCTTGGTTTTATAATTTATTTCATGTCTGCAAATGTGTTGACAAGCAGGCCATTTTATTCATGTGATGTACTTATTTATATATGTGTTCTATATTTGTTTTCCCCAATAGCTGACCCTTGCTATAGGGTATTGTAGAAAGTTCCAAGCGTGCTGACTGATTGTAGCAAGACAGTAGATGCTCAATGCAGAAGCAATTCCAGGGTCCCGTTTGTATTTTTCAGCGCAGCGAAAAATTATGTGCATTCTGAACAAACTTGCCGTGAGGCTTCAGCAGGCAAGCAGAAACACTCTGGCCCAGCGAACGAGGCTTTGCAGGAAGGCCCACACGCACAGTATTGTCTGCTCGATAGTTTATGGGTCAGTGTGGAAATATAAAAATTAATTAATGTACCAACCTGTCAAAGTTTGCATGATAAAAAGGTATACACTGAAGAAGATTAGGCTGGTTCTCTTTTTGAATGTGTTTGCCAGTCTGCTCTCCAGAGGCTTTGTGTACTGCAGGGTAGTCTCCGTCTGGAAGCACCCACTACAGAGGCTTAAAGAGGTATTATAAGCCCAACTGAAAATGTGATCAAGAAAAACAAAAGTGTGGCCTTTGCCTAAGGGTCCTTTTCACATTTCCTGATCTCTAGCATCTGACAAAAGGCAGTGCTTTAGGAAGTAATCAGCAGGCCCTTTGCTGCAAGTGCTTCACAGAATATTTTAGGGAGCCCCTCACCTCAGTGTCTGGGTCTCCATGCACAAGAATGCAAGCAATATACTTTCACTGTTTTGAGCGAGACCCCTCGCCTTCCATCTTCTGCCACATCATACTAAGAAATTCCACTTGTACCCCACTGCTTTCTAACTAATACTGTGAGCTCCTCATGAGAATGAACATCCGTAGACGACATCTCCACCATTTGCAGAATCTCCTTTAAACATTTGCATCCAACCATTACTTTATGCTTCCAACCCCTGAGCAGCTCCCATTGCTCAGCCAATGATCTAGTTGTAACTTGCAGTGGACAGACTGCTCACTTTATTCTAATATCTGTCAAATTACCTTATATAAAACTGTCTTCACATGCAAGTAATGTTTCTTACTATTGTAATGCATCCTCTAACTGTATGCATTCTCAAAAGATGTCCTCTTTATCTAAAATCCACCCTGAAAAACAATTGGTCACCTCTCCTTTTTGCCCTCAAAAGGCTGACTTCTTCCTTTCCATCTGCTGCATGCCTCCTCTCCCTGAGCACAACCTTCTTTAAGATAAATTCCTGTGTGCCTTCACCTCCATTAATGTATTTTTTTTCCTACATATCATTTCAAAGAATTCAGCTGTCTCTTTTTTTGTTGTTTTTTTGGAAAGAGGTACCTTTGCAGCATAACACTATCTAATCTCATCCAGCTCATCTATTAACCTCACCAGATTTATGGGTGAACCTTCATATCCCGCTTCAATAATGATCACGTCTAACTCCTTTTACTTTAATCTACCACTAACACTGTAGAGTGAATGTATAGAATGGTTTGCTTGAGTGCAGAAGGCTAATCCCAGATACCAACAATGACCAATAACTGACCACTAACCTTGGGTTCCACAGCTGCATGCTGCCTGATGTAAAACGCTTTATCGCATCGTCAGCGGTAGCATGCACTATATGAATACATTAAAATACAACCCTTTTCTTAAATGGGGTTGTATGACATTACAACCCCTGTGTTCACCACACCTCTTTACCACACGTATAACTTTACCATGCATGCCTCTACAATGCAAGGTAGTGTATATATAAGGTACATGAAACTATATATATATATATATATATATATATATATATATATATATATATATATATATATATATGTTCGATGGCATGTGTAGCTGCAGATACACATGCTGTGCATTATCCTGCCATCTAGTGTTGGGCTCAGAGTGTTACAAGTTGTTTTTCTTCGAAGAAGTATTTTCGAGTCACGGGACCGAGTGACTCCTCCCTTTCAGCTCAATTGCGCATGGGCGTCGACTCCATCTTAGATTGTTTTCTTTCCGCCATTGGGTTCAGACGTGTTCCTCTTCGCTCTGTAATTCGAATCGGGGAAACTTAGAAAATTATCGAAATTCGTCAGTATTGTTTGCGTTCGGGACCTGTTTAGTATCATCATATCAGCACTGACAACAAGACCGCTTTGGCGGCCCTTCGGGGATTCCGCACTTAATCAAGGCCTGGTCGGCCCGACCACACCCGTTGACAAAGAACTAATGGACTGTACCCCTTTCCGTTTCTGTCCGAAGTGCCACGCCAAATATCCTTACACAGACCAACATCTGGTCTGTAACCTGTGTTTATCGCCCAAACACAGAGAGGATACTTGTGAGGCCTGCAGAGCGTTTCAGTTCAAGAGGACCTTAAGAGATCGACGCGCAAGACGGTTACAGATGGCGTCGAAACAGTCACAACATCTCGACGGCGAGGAAGAAGAGATGCGGATATCCATCCAGGGTTCGGACTCTGATTAATCCAACGGGGATCGACCACAGACGGCGGCACAAAAAGGGAGTACACCTGCCCCGTCCCACACCCAAGGTCAGGTCAAGAAACAAAAGGCCTCGGGGACGCCACTGCCGGAAGGCCATGGCTCAACCCACAGAAAAGACGGTGACCAAGTAACATCGGCACCGAAAAAGGCCAAATCAGTGCCGAAGACTTCCGACTCCGGTCGAGAAACCGGCACCGAAAAGAGTCGACATCGAATAATCGAGTCGAGTAAACCTCGGAAAAGCCCCTTGGAGCCGAAACCAACAATCTCCATCTGGGTTTCGATACCGAAAAATACGTCTTCGGAGCCGAAAAAGGCGTCCTACACGGAAGAGCAGGGGCTCTCTCTACAGCTCAAAGAAAAGCACAGATTTGAGCAGGAACTGGATTTAGAAGAGTATGATCAAACTCAGCAAAGGCTGACTTTTCACGAGACTGAGATGCAACCAAAGGCCAAAGTGGTCAGAGAAAAGTCACCACCCCCACAATTCTCACCACAAACGTCCCCACTTCAGTCTCCACAGTTGTCACCAGTAGGTACACCAATGGCACAGTCACCCACACATACTGGGATGACTCAAGACGATGTGGACCCCTGGGATCTATACGACCCACCAGTTTTGGACAGTAGTCCAGAGAGTTATTTGACAAAACCTTCACCGCCAGAGGACAGTACGTCCTACACGCAGGTACTGGCCAGAGCAGCAACATTTCACAATGTAACAATGCACTCGGAACCAGTGGAAGACGACTTCCTGTTTAACACTCTGGCATCCACGCATGCATCATATCAAAGCCTGCCAATGTTACCGGGCATGCTTAAACACGCACAACCGGTTTTCCAAGAACCAGTGAAAGGGAGAGCAATCACGCCAAGGGTTGAGAAGAAATATAAACCGCCCCCATCAGACACTGTGTTTATTACACAACAGCTCCCTCCGGACTCGGTGGTTGTGGGGGCTGCAAGAAAACGGGCTAATTCGCAGTCATCAGGGGATGCACCACCCCCTGATAAGGAAGGTCGTAAATTCGGCGCAGCTGGGAAAAGAGTAGCAAGCAGCCAATCAGTGGCGAATTGCCAACTCACAAGCCCTCCTTGCCCGCTACGACCGAGCACACTGGGATGAGATGCAAGACATCATCCGGCACCTCCCCAAAGAACATCAAAAACGTGCCCAACAAGTGGTTGAAGAGGGACAGGCAATATCGAACAACCAGATCCGCTCTGCAATAGACTGCTAATACAGAGGCACAAACTGTAAAGACAGCAGTAACAATTAGAAGCCATGCATGGCTGCGAAGTTCTGGGTTTAAACCAGAGATACAGCAAGCGGTATTGAATATGCCGTTTAATCAACATCAACTATTAGGCCCGGAAGTGGATACCGCAATAGAAAAAATGAAAAAGGACACGGACACGGCCAAAGCCATGGGCGCGCTCTGCTCCTCTCAATACAGGGGAACATTTAGGAAACCACAATTTATGGGAGGGTTTAGACGGCAACCCTCAGAACCATCCACCTCCCAAACAAAACCCACTTACCAATCTCAATACCAGAGAGGAGGGTTTTGTTGTTCCTACAGAGGACAGTTCCCAAGAGGAAGAGGGAAATTCCAGCCTGCCAAGCAGACCCCTGGTAGCAAGCAGTGACTTCAATGCCACACTTCCCCAACACATATCACCATTGGGGGGGGGGGGGGAGATTAACAAAATACCACCACAATTGGACACACATTACCACAGACACATGGGTTCTATCAATTATCCAACATGGTTACTGCATAGAGTTCACAAGATTCCCTCCAGACGTTCCACCAAGAACGCACAGACTGTCAATACAACACTTAGACCTATTACAAATATAAGTCCAAGCACTACTAGCAAAAGGAGCCATAGAACTGGTACCTTATCACCTAAGAGGAACAGGGGTTTACTCCCTGTATTTCCTCATCCCAAAGAAAGACAAAATGTTAAGGCCTATTTTAGATCTCAGAACACTGAATCTCTTCATCAAATCAGATCATTTCCACATGGTAACACTACAGGATGTAGTCCCTTTACTAAAACAAGGGGAATACATGACAACACTGGATCTAAAGGATGCGTATTTTCACATACCCATCCATCCATCTCACAGGAAATACCTCAGGTTTGTAATACAAGGCAAACATTACCAATTCAAAGTGTTGCCATTCGGAATAACAACGGCCCTTAGAGTATTTACAAAATGCCTAGCTGTAGTAGTAGCAGCTCGTATAAGGAGAAATCACATGCATGTATTCTCTTATCTAGATGATTGACTAATAAAAGCCAACACTCAGCAACAATGTCAAAATCACACGCAATATGTAATAGATACTCTGCACAAACTAGGGTTTTCTATAAAGTACCAAAAATCACATTTACAACCATCCCAAATACAACAATACTTGGGAGCAACACTCAACACACAAAGAGCAATTGCCACTCCAAGTCCACAAAGAGTCCAGTCGTTTCAAAATATAAAATCAAGCATGCAATCAAACCAACAATACACGGTCAGGTTTGTGATGAAACTACTAGGCATGATGTCCTCATGCATAGCTATTGTCCCAAACGCAAGACTACACATGCGGCCCTTACAACAGTGCCTAGCAAAACAATGAACGCAGGCACAGGGTCAACTCCAAGATCTAGTGTTGATAGACCGCCAAACACACTCTTCGCTTCAATGGTGGAACCCTGTAAATTTAAACAAAGGGTGGCCTTTTCAAGACCCTGTACCTCACGCCATTATCACAACAGACGCCTCCATGATTGGGTGGGGAGCACACCTCAACAATCACAGCATACAACGTCAATGGGACAGTCAACAAAAACAACTTCACATAAATCATTTAGAACTGCTAGCAGCCTTTCTAGCACTAAAAGCCTTTCAGCCCCTTCTAGCCCACAAACATTCCTTATCAAGACAGACAATATGACAACAATGTAATATTTAAACAAACAGGGGGGGATGCACTCGTCGCAACTGTGTATCCTAGCGCAAAAAATGTGGCACTGGGCAATTCACAACAACATTCGCCTGATAGCACAATATATACCAGGCATTCACAATCAGCTAGCCGACAATCTCAGTCGAGATCACCAACAGTCTCACGAATGGGAAATACATCCCCAAATTCTAAAAGATCACTTCTACCGCTGGGGTACACCAAACATAGATCTGTTTGCAACAAAAGAAAATGCAAAATGCCAAAACTTTGTGTCCAGATACCCACACCCTCAGTCCAAGGGCAATGCTATATGGATCAGCTGGTCAGGGATATTTGCTTACGCTTTTCCCCCTCTTCCGCTCATTCCTTTTCTGGTCAACAAACTGAGTCAAAACAAACTCAAACTAATACTCATAGCACCAACGTGGGCTCGCCAAACGTGGTACACCACACTGTTGGACTTCTCGGTAGTACCGCACATCAAACTACCAAACAGACCAGATCTGTTAACACAATACAAACAACAGATCTGGCACCCAAATCCAGCATAGCTCAACCTAGCAATCTGGCTCCTGAAATCTTAGAATTCGGATATCTAAACCTCTCAAAAAAGTGCATGGAGGTCATTAAACAAGCAAGAAAACCCACAACAATGCATTGTTATGCTAATAAATGGAAAAGGTTTGTTTTCTACTGCCAGGCTAATCAAATTACGCTGCTAAACGCCTCCATACAAAAAATTGTAAGTTATTTACTACACTTACAAAAAGCAAATCTTGCTTTTTCTTCCATTAAAATCCATCTCACTGCAATATCTGCTTATTTGTAGATTACACATACAAAATTGCTTTTTAGAATCCCAGTTATCAAAGCCTTTATGGAGGGACTAAAAAGAATCATACCCCCAAAGGACACCACCAGTACCTTCGTGGAATCTTAATATTGTACTAACACGACTCATGGATCCACCATTTGAACCCATGCATTCTTGTCAAATCCAATTCTTGACTTGGAAAGTAGCCTTTCTAATAGCCATCACTTCTCTACGAAGAGTTAGCGAAATACAGGCATTTACTATCCAAGAACCCTTTATTCAGATACATAAACATAAAGTGGTTCTCCGTACAAATCCACAATTTTTACCAAAAGTCATATCACCGTTTCATCTAAACCAAACTCTGGAACTCCCAGTCTTCTTTCCACAACCAGAATCAGTAGCAGAAAGGGCAATGCATACATTAGACATTAAAAGAGCGCTAATGTATTACACTGACAGAACAAAACAATTTCGAAAAACAAAACAATTATTTGTAGCTTTCCAAAAACCTCCTGCAGGTAACCCTATATCCAAACAAGGCATTGCCAGATGGATAGTCAAATGTATTCAAACTTGTTACCTTAAAGCTAAAAAAGAATTACCCATTACTCCAAGGGCACATTCCACTAGGAAAAAAGGCACCACAATGGCTTTTCTTGGTAATATACCAATGACAGAGATTTGTAAGGCAGCCACCTGGTCTACGCCCCATACATTCACTAAGCATTACTGTGTAGATGTGTTAGCAACACAACACGCCACAGTAGGACAGGCTGTACTAAGAACATTATTTCAGACAACTTCAACTCCTACAGGCTGACCACCGCTTTTGGGGAGATTACTGCTTTGTAGTCTATGCACAGCATGTGTATATGCAGCTACACATGCCATTGAACAGAAAATGTCACTTACCCAGTGTACATCTGTTTGTGGCATGTTGTGCTGCAGATTCACATGCGCCCTCCCACCTCCCCGGGAGCCTGTAGCCATCTTAGTTGCATATAAATTGTAAATATGTAAATAAATATTCCTTTAATACACAATATGTACATACATTTCTACTCCATTGCATGGGCACCTCTAGTATCCTTACTTTACCAACTCCTACCTCACCCTTTGCGGGGAAAACAATCTAAGATGGAGTCGACGCCCATGCGCAGTGGAGCCGAAAGGGAGGAGTCACTCGGTCCCGTGTCTCGAAAAGACTTCTTTGAAGAAAAGCAACTTGTAACACTCCAAGCCCAACATTAGATGGCAGGATAATGCACAGCATGTGAATCTGCAGCGCAACTTGCCACGAACACTTGTACACTGGGTAAGTGACATTTTCCATATATATATATATATACATATATATATATACACACACTTTATCTGTATATTACTACATAAATATTTTTTTTTATTGGGGGAACCCCCAAGCCCCCATTTTCTGTGACCTTACCACCTTATTGCTTTACTCCCCCAAACCATAACAATACTCTTAGCACCCTACATTTTTACAGACCCATGACCTTAAAACACCCTTACTACCCTATACCCCACCCATCCCCTAAGCCCTAAAATACACTTACCACCCTATACACCTACCCACTCCTAAATTAAATATACTTATAAAGGCATATTTGGGATAAAAGCTTTGTGTGATAAAGGGTTGGTAACGACATCCCGTTCTAAAGGCTGTCTTCCCTTAAATGTTATTGTGCTTTTAGTTTCAGTGCTAGCATAATTCTCACAGGCAAAGATGTGGGCATAGGTATACTCATTTGCTTTACTGCCAAATGACTGAAGGTGTTATGTCCTCCATGCTTACATTTTAGTATAACTTGCAGATTGTGTTTAAATCACTACAGAATCAATGTAGGATTTCAAGCTTCCGTAGTCAATATACTAATTTGTAATAGACTTGGTAATGATAGTACCTATTTGTTTTTCAAATGTATTGACAAATCAAAGGCCATAGCATTAAGCACCTTTTAAGGAACACGTTCTTATTCGTGAACCCTGTCAGATGAAAACTGTTTTTCAATATGACCAACAAAAAAAAACTACCATCCTCAAGGTGTGGAAAGACTGGTGTGTGTTGCAGACCATTTAAATTGTGATGCAGTATTACTTTCTGTCGTCTACCCTCAGCGGTCTACTTCATTCCTAAATTGACACCCTTCACCTTTAATCGTGAATTCCCTCTGTTTTAAAGTTTCTTTTTTCACTGAAGAAACATAACTTTCACTTTTATTGTGAGCATATACTTGAGGTTTGTGAATTCTACCATTTGTCACTGTTCAAAATTAACTTACATACCACAATTCATAAGGATTAACAAAAAACAGAAATGCTACCAGCTACATAACAAAAAATAATTGCAATTTAATTTGGGAAAGATTATCACTGATATTGAAATTGTGGACCTCCAGGCACTATGTGAATAGGATCATCTTCAAGACATTAGAGCAGTGCTTTAGCTTTGTCCAGGACACTTGTGCTGTTCAGCTGCTGCCTCCAGCCAACCTGTAAACAAACGCTGGCTTCTGAAAAGTACTTCTTTACAGCTCTTAGTGTCTACAGCAGATGGATCTTGGGTGTGGTATAGACAGCCCCAAGTCAGCGCAATCCCATGGAGAACAGGACGAGTGGTCACACTGTACTATTGTGCTTAGCTTAATTTATGCTCCAGAATTTCATCACAAAGAAACGTATAGCAAACAAACACTCCCAAATACTTCCAACTTGCCTATTTCAAAGTAAAATACTCTGCTGAAACAATTTCTATTGATTTAAGTTTAAAACGAAATGATTATGAGTAAAAGAAAGTGTTGCAGTAATGCTACAGAATTTCCTAATCTATGCCACAGAATCTTGGTAGTCAGAATATTATTTCTTTGGAAATCATGCATGTCCTAAACAGGGTATCAATGATCATAACCTGCCCGAATTAGGTCACCTACACACCCTTTCCATGTATGTTGTCTTTCCAGCATGCCTAGCCTTGGTCTGCAAATGAGTCAATAAATTGTGTAGAATAAATAAATCTGTGATTGGTGATCAGGATTGTTTTTATTGTATCTGGCTTTGGACAATGTTCCCACTGTGTGTAATTACATACTTTTCTGGGCAGTTTGATCAGTGAATGTAATGATGTCCAGAATGAACCCTTATACCCTGTGGCCAAGGGCTATACTAGTTGTTAAAGGCCCTGAACACAGGTTATCGGCTTGAGCCACAGTTGAGGGCCCATAACGAGGGAGAGGTTATTTAACAACCTGTATATCCTGAGGCAGAAGTGTAATCGGGCTATTAAAACTTTCTAACCACTGAGGACTAAATTAAAAAAGGAGAAGCAAAAAGACAAACATTGGAATGGTGGAGCAGAAGGCTTATTCCAGCTATTAGCCCAGAACCACTTCATTGTCTTCAGTGGAGTCCCAACATTCTGATGTTCTAATGATAAAAACAAAATAGCTCGTAATAATTTTCTGCATTTATATAGGGAGCTTTACTGTCTGAGGAGGCATAGGAACTTAGATAAATTCTTAGCTTTTTGAGAGCATTTATATCCCAGGAATGTGTGAAAGGGTAAGGAATTATAATGTCATCTAGGGCGAATTTTAGAACATAAGTATTTGAAAATGTTCTGTCATACCCCTAATCTGGTAAGGAACCCTTTCCCAAACACCACCATCAAGCACAGGACATGCAGTGTTGTTCAAAGCATGATAATCCCTCTGTTCACTGTGAGAAGAATGCAGCTACAATTCCTGAATCACAGGAAACAACACTGTTTCGACATGAATGTAGTTCTGTGGGACTAACAGCAAAATTATGATCAACTTTATAATGTACATTAAAATGGATAAGATTCCAGTAGCAGCCTAGATAATCTAAAGATGGTGGAAAAGGGTCTCAGTCACAAAATCAACAGCAAAAAAGAAGCCTGTTCATTTAGTCCCTTAAATTGTGCCTTTTACTCAGTGGCCGCACTCTGTTTGAGTTTCTTCACTTGTACATTTCTAAGTGATTCGATAGTGGAATGCTTTCAACTCATTTCCTTTAGCAATGAAGGCTTTTTTTTTTTTTTTTTTTTTAAATAAACAAAGGTGGGCTACTGCCCGACATTCAGTTCACTTTGGCAGAAGTTTCTCACTATTATACATGAACCACACTCCTGTGGCCCATTACTGTGAAATCACACTTCATCACTTGTCTTAAATCAATTCACAGTCACTAATCTGTGACAGTGAGGATTAAACAACAAATGGCAATCAGCCTCTCACCTGATCCTCGCTGGTGTTGATGCAGATATGCTAATTAGAAATTATTAATAAATGCTTATATGTTATGATTTACAAAAGTTCATAGAAAAATTAATCGTAGAGAAAAATTAATGTGCGTGTTTTGAAAATGTGCCCACAGGGCATATCAGCCACTTATACGAACTTGTACTAAAATAACAAAAAAATTGTGAAATAATGAAAATGTCTAATAATAGTGTTGTAATATGTCATATTGAAATGTATAACCTATGTTTTGCATTATATTGTAGAATTAACTTAGCCGAAGTCGTGGCTTAGTTTTACCAGGCCACATGCAGAAGCTGAATTATTAGAGCATGCCGAAGAGAAGTTGAGAGAGTAGACTGACCTTTAACCACTCACTCTTAAAGTTTGCTTAGCTAGAATTTTCTGCAATGTACTGACAGACAGGAGCTGATGGAATCAAATTGAAACAATTATGTGAAGAGTAGACAAGATGTGCTTTCCCAGGACTTGAACAATAGAAGCACTGACTGGAGAAGAAGATGCAACATTTTCTATACCTGGTGAGCCGGAGGATGAGGGCATTGTACAGCGAAACAATCAACTAATTGGGGATGGAGAAATATTAGAACTCACAGATTTGTAAAAGTAATATTATAGGTTAGTCATATCTGCTGATTGACTGACCAATTAAGAATTAGGGGAATGGACTGAAAAACTCTAATAAAAAGTCATGACAAGGGGCTAAATCTTCAGATGCGAGGGGAGAACTGATGACGTCAAGAGACGCGGTTCGAGTTTCTGGGCTCATGCTCTTGAGAGCCTGATGCGCTGCTGATCGATTGATGACCTGAGGACGAAGACTGACTTTGTTGCTGATCCATTTCGTGGATAGGTAGCAATGACAATGTGACTGATTAACTTTTATACCTTTCTTTCTAGGTACCAATTGCGCTGTTTTATAGTTTTTTCTTAGCTAGATGTTTTCCAAATTCACATTTTCTAAATTGTTTTTGCATGAAGTCCCACATGCTAAATGCTAATCTGGGTTAGGTAATGGTCCTTTTGGGTGACGTTGACAGTGTCAAATGATTGACAGACTAATTGTTGAACTCTGCTATTGATGCCGTTAATTCATCTTTGTTGGTTTATGCTGAAGCATTCGAGCATATGTTTTCTCAAGTTCTGATTAGATTATGTTAATGGTGGTCATTAGTGAACTAATTCTAAGTTGATTGAATAAAGTTTGATCTAATGTGATGACTTAGTATTGTAACTAATAGGGAAATAAAAATTATAAAACGTATAATTGAGTTGTGGTTATTCATGAAAGTTTGATTTATTGTCTCATGCTTAACGATTTTCTTTGTGGTATTTGATTGATTACATACATTGATAATTGATGTTCATCGATTTCTACATAGCTAAGATACTCCCATGCGATCCAAAAGGTACATTGGCCTATACGCGTCCCCTTGTAAGTTTACTTATTAAGGACCAGGTGCACTTGCAGTTTTTGGTAGCAGCTTGATGGTTAGTTTCCTTGGAGAACTAGTTATCTGGTGACCGAATGGTTATGGTGGTAGTTTAAGTCAGGGTTAGTTGTTCATTTTTATGAGGTTTGAATTTAGTTTTTCTGAAATGGCAATTGTAGCAAAGATGATGTCCCCTTAAACCCAGAAATGACTTTCCCAAATCCTGGATCCCGCTAGTAAAGTTGGGTATGTTCTCGGCGTCTTTGTGACCGTGTGAAAGTGGTAGGTTGCAAAGTCTTATGCAAATCGCAGATGAATTGTGATGTATGTGAGGAGAGTAGGGAAATTATGTACTCCAGTTGAGGTTTAGTAGGAGTGTGCGTACTCCGCAGTATGTGAGTACGGAAGTCGTCGAACTTCATATGTGTGTGGCGCTTTGTGCACAAAAAATTCCACGTGGTTTTTGGTGATGTACGGACTCTATGTGGTCTAAGACTCCGGAGTATATTGACAAGTGTAGGAGACACTTGGTTATACGTTGGAATCTGTCTGGTTTAGTAGGTTGATCGGGCATGGTCAACAAGTTGGTGTGTGAGTTAAGTGAGTAAGAGAAATTTTCGACTGAGATTTGGCGAGTCCTATGTGCACCAGGACAGACCCATTGATCAGTTGAGAGTAAAATTTGTGGGTCGAATTTTACTTGCGAGTTTGGGAGACAGAGAAAAAGGAATAGCTACATGAGCGAAAGGGCCATTAGTGAAAATCCGTAAAGTCTCTGAAGCAATTGTGTACCTCCCCTGTAGTAAACCAGCAGATTTGTTTTTGGTTATTGGTTTTTGGTTAGTGCTTGCAATGTTTTGCATTAGTTCTGTGTAAGTTGAAGATTAGGAGGACAAGCCGCAAGACTTTCTCAGCCGCAGTGTTGTGAGTGTGACGTCAGAGTGAGCCGCGCGGGGATAGGTTGGTTAGTGAGAAGAGTCGCGAGCAGATTGGCATTCATCTGTAAGAGGCAATTGGCTGAGTAAGCAGGTGAAAGGAATCTTGGGAATAAAAGTCATTTCCTTATTGAATTGAATACACAAAACAGAGAAAATGAAGTTTTTCAAAGCATTCAGAAGTGCCATGAAGGGTGATTCTTACATTAAGGCAAAAGTTGGGGAGCCAACCCCACCGGAAAATTCTCTGGCATTTATTGTAATGGAGGAGCGAGGTGTCGCACCATGTCTTTGGTTAAAGCAGTGGTGCAAATTTACAGAGAAACAGGGAGCTTTAGCGTTTCCAGAGCATGGAACGTTTAATTTGAGAATTTTGGATCAGTTGCGAATGACATATGAGACTAAGCCACTTCCGAGACCAGCACAGTTCGAGGCTTTAGCGGTTTGGGAGCTTATAGCCAGACAGCAGCAAGAGAAGAAGTTCCAAAGGAGAATAAGGAAGGTAGAAAAGTCGTTGGCAGAAGCAAGGTGGGATTGGGAACAGAAGAAGTGGAGAATGACAACGTTACAGGGGGTTAGGTTGTTTCCTGCAATTACAGAGGAAGAGGAGTCAGATGAAAAAGAGGATGATGACGAGTGAAAAGGCTTCAAGAGATTAGAAGAAGAAGAAGAAAAAGACTTATGTAGACGAAGATGATTCAGATGTTGAGGATCTTATTACACAGATATTGAGGGATCGCCTTCCGCCATATGCAGCGCATGATGGGGGTCCAAGTACTAGTTCTGTTCCGACTGCTCCATCACAAGTGACTGGAACAGTGGGACAAGTGCAGACAGATAGTGGACAGATAGAAGAGGTAGTGCAGAGTACTCCTAATGCAGTGACTACTTCTGTGGTCCACGTGCAAATACACCCCCCATTGATACAGAGAATTTATCCTGACGTACCAGTCCTTGAGACAACTTCGAACTTAGTGGTGCCATCGGAGCAAGTAGTACCGAGGCCAATGCTAGTTCACTGAGCCGACTCCAATGTTGTTGCCTCAGGCACAGCCACAGGGATTGCCGAAGTTCACAGCAATGACAGGGACACAGTCAGATGTGACACCAGTGATGAATCAGAATATGAGTGTAATCCTTCCACAAAATGCAAGTGTCAGAGCAGCACCAGATGCCATATCGCTACTGATTACTGTTGGTCCAGCGGTACCATTGTTTGCGTAAAAGAAAACAATTGCAGGAGAACAGGGTGAAATGTCACATAGCCTCGTGAGGAGGGGAGTGAGTGATCGTGTGCAGGTGATATAGTCTGTGGGACAAACCTTTGATGGATCTAGACCATTAATGGATTTTAGTCCACTTGTTGCGCTTCCAGATGCAGTAAATGGCCCGATTGCAAGTCAGAGCTTGAAGCTTTTGACACCGCAGACTCCAGGTGTAGTGGTATAACGGGTACCATTGCCAAATGCTAGTAATATCTCATTACAGGGATTGGCAGCACAGCAGTTGAATGAGTGGTTGGATAGTATGAATACTCCTCAAAACACTTCCAAGGGTGAAGAGCAGATAAACCGTGTAAGGCTGGCTACAGAAATAACCGAGCTAGTTGAAGGGACGATGGGAGTGAATAGGTTAGAATCCTATACAGAAGAATTGAGAAAACAAAGCATTTGAAACAAAGCTACAGGTTAGACATTGAGGCAAAGGATTTTGAGCATATGAGGTCATCAGGAATGAAGACACACCTTAAAGAATTATTGCAGAGTGCTCAGTTTTGGGGAGCATTAGAAAAGTGGGAAGGACGATGGGCAAAGAAGAAGGCTAAACGGAAACGAGATTCACAAGAAGGGTCTGAAGGTGCTCAGAAAGAAAAAGATCCAGTAAAGATTTTACTGATGAGGGAAATTCCAGGAGGGCAGTTTGTTCATGTTCCATGGCACAGGAGTGATAGTCTGTCATTCACAAATGACTATCCAAAACTGAGAGAGAAACCGGTTGAGTGGTACCAGCAGACAGACAGATTTGTGAAACTTTCTAAGTGTTTCTGGGAAGACCTGAATACCTTGTTGGAAATAGTGGTTTCAACGGATTTGTGGGTTGAGTGCAGAAGAGCAGTGGATTGGCCGATGAGTGAACCTGAAAGAGATAGAGTTATAGGTGCACCATCACCTGAAGTGATGAAACATTACTATAAGGTGATTTAGTTCCTAAAGAGAATCTCACCTAAAAATATTGACTGGCAGAGGATTGACAGGACAGTGCAGGAGGTGAAAGAGTCAATACATACCTATGATGAGAGATTGTTGAAAGTTTAAAGAGTACAGTGGTAAAGAAGCAATTGAGCCGAAAGACATGTTGCACCTGAAATAGGTCAGATGATTGAGTCATTTGATTTGCTGGCAAGCAAAGCCGATTGATGAGGTATTACAGTATGCAAAATACTGTGATGAGATTGAGTTGAGGCAGAAAAAGTTGAAGGAGTAGGCGATGGTGATGCAAATTAAGGCAGCTCAGACATGAGTGCAGGGAGCTTTAGTGCAACAGATACCGCAGCAGCAGGGAACTGTCATGTTCTAACATCAGATGAGAGGTAGAGGTAGGAGAGTTAATGTGAGGATTTGAGTACTGTAGTGGTTCAGAATGATGTCCAAGGGATGAAAAAGATGTTACCGTGCCATCTGCAAACGTGGGTGGTGTTGTTCAGCAAGGTGGTGATGTTAATACATTCCAAACTGTGAAAGTCCCTAGAATGAAAGGACTTAATTCGAACTTGCAGAACCAAGTGCAGAATTTTCAACCCATACAGCAGGTGCAAATGCCGTGTGCACAAGTAACACAATTACAACCAATATAGCAGCAGGTTCCTACGGTACCTAGACAGCAAATGCAGATACCTCAAGCCCCGATGGAACAGCAACAGATGATGCTTACTCAGTAGGTCACAGGTCAGAGACAAGACGGAAATAATGACACAGTGCACCAATTCCCATTACATAGTAAGAATGAAATAAATGATGAATGTATGAGTTTGGATGAAGAGCCGTGTATGCTTGCAGCGTCCTTCGAGGTAGATCAGAGAGGACCTTTTGTGAAGGGAAAGTTGATGGGTCACAGAGTCTAATTTTTAGTGGACACAGGAGCTACACTCTCTACAGTGAGAAGTGCAGAAGTTCCAAACTTAACTCTTTCAGGCAGAACAGTTAAAGTTGTGGGAGTAGCAAACAGTTGACAAATCCTATCACAGATCCAGTACAGGTTGAGATTGGCAACTTCCAAGGGACTGCATGCGTTTGTAGTCTGTGACTCAAGTCCAGTATCCCTACTGGGGAGGGACTTACTGTGTAATACTAAGTGTTCAATTAGTTATTCGACTGCTGGAATAAAGGTTCAGACAAATAGCGATGATGAGGAAGAACAGGCACTTGAAACTGAGACTGAAAGTGTAAACCAAGAGTACCCATTGATTAAGTTTTTCCCGATGTTTACTGTGAAAGAATCACATGCAAACTGGCAGGGAACAGTACAGGAAATGTGTGGGACTTGACAGGTAAAGAAGTGGGCTTAATCAAGTGAGAGTAACCGAATAAGATTACTTTTGAAGCCAAATGTAGTGTTTCCGCAGCTTCCTCTGTATAACATGGCACAAGATGTTATGATGAAAGTGGTGCAGATAATTGGAGAGTTTCTGAAACAAGAAGTTTTAAAAGAAGTGTTGAGCAGTCCATGTAATTCACCGATAATGGGCTTCAAGAAGCCGTGTGGGAAAGTACGCATTGTGCAGGACTTACG
Source organism: Pleurodeles waltl (assembly GCF_031143425.1). Taxonomy (NCBI): domain Eukaryota; kingdom Metazoa; phylum Chordata; class Amphibia; order Caudata; family Salamandridae; genus Pleurodeles; species Pleurodeles waltl. The sequence goes on from NC_090449.1 coordinate 731,975,909, forward strand.
AAAAGTGAATGGCTTGGTGGTCAAGTGTTGTCCTGTATTGCCGAACCCAGCAGTGATACTGTTTCAGATTCCTTGCGATGCTGAGTGGTTCACATTGGCTGATTTGTCACAAGCTTTCTTTTCTGTGCCTCTTCATGAAGATAGTCGGTTTCTTTTTAGTTTCAAATTCCTAGACATAGTCTACAGCTGGTGCAGGCTTCTACAAGGGTATATGGAGTCACCGTCTCTGGTCAATCGGATCCTGAAAAAGAATGTGGAGTCATTGGAGTTATCGTACCAATCAACTCTAGTGCAGTACATTGATGATTTGCTAATTGCGTCCAGGACAAGGGACGAGTGTAAGTATGACTCGATTGCCCTATTAAATCATTTGGGAAAATTAGGACATAAGGTGTCACCTTTGAAATTGCAGTACTGTCAGAAGTCAGTGAAATACTTGGGACACCAGATTGAGAAAGGATCAAGGAGAGTCTCCAGAGACAGGATTACAATGATACTTCAGGGAAGTCCTCCAACTTCACAGAGAGATGTCAGGATGTTTCTGGGAATGGTAGGTTATTGTCTATAGTGGTTTCCAAATTTTGCTGAGATTGCCAAACCATTGTACCAGCTGACACACAAGGATGTTACAGATCCCATAACGTTAGATGAGGATCAGATGAAAGTGTTCACTGAGTTGAGAGAGAGTTTGTGTAGAGCCCCAGCGTTGGGAATGCCTGATTACACAAAGCCATTCACACTGTTTTGTCATGAATGTGATGCTTGTTCTTTGTATGTTTTGACACAGGTCCATGGAGGTGCTTATCGCCCACTAGCCTATTTTTCAGCTACCCTGGACCCAGTCGCAGCAGTTTTACCAGGCTGTTTGCATGCGGTTGCCGTAGTTGGTCAAAGCCTTTCACAATGTGAGGGAGTAATGATGGGATACCCTTTGACTCTAATGGTTCCTCTCAGTTGAGATTCTACTGACAAGGATGAAAACACAGTACTTGATTTGTGCAAGATTGACAAGGTATAAGACGAGCATACTAGGTGCTCCAAATGTAATATTGAAAAGATGTAGTGTTGAACCAGGCAACATTACTTCCAAGTGATACTGTTGATATTGAAAAAGAGGAAGATATCGAGCATGATTGCCTTGAGGTAACTGAACTGTGTACAAAGCCAAGGCCTGCTATCAGAGATACTCGATAGGAAGAAAATAATCAAATTGTCTTTGTTGATGGCTCATGTCTCAGAGATGGTACAGGGACATTGAGAGCAGGATATGCTGTATCCACAATCACAGGTACATTAGAAGCTTCCTGGCTTTGAGGTGTATGGTGGCTCTTACTAGAGCATACCATGTTTATGCAAGACTGAGAGTCACAGTCTATACTGACAGCCAATATGGTTTTGGAATTGTTCATGATTTTGGTCAATTGTGGTCGCAAAGAGGTTTCCTGACCTCTACTGGTACACCAGTAAGAAATGGCGACAAGATAAAGGAGTTGTTGTATGCAATACAGTTAACTGAAGAAATTGCCATGGTAAAATGCAGTGCACATCAAAAGGCACGTGATTACATCTCACTGGGAAATGGATATGCAGATCAAGTCGCAAGGATTTGCACATTGAACTGTATATCTTTCAATGACAAGTGGGAACTGATGTCAGAAGAAGACAGTACATGTACAAGTTTTGCACTAAAAGTGATCAATACTCTGGAAGAGTTGAAAACACTGAAAAGTAATGTTGACAAGGAAGAAAAACGTCTTTGGGTTAAATTGAAATGTGTTCAACGACCTGATGAAATCTGGGTTTACGAGGAGGGTCAGATGGCCCTGCCAAATAGTTTATTGTCCCAAATGGCCAGATATTATCATGGCCAAGCCCATATTGGGAGAGATGCCATGGTTAGATTGTTCAAGATTGACTGGTTTAACCCTAAGTTCAGGCAGGCAGCAGAGGCACTATGTCATCGCTGTATAATTTGTCAGCAACTAAACGTGGGAAAAGGGACAGTGGTGAAGTTGAGCCACATTGGAAGAGCAACGGGTCCATTCAGCAGAATGCAATTGGATTTCATTGAGATGCCTGCGTGTGGAGGTTTGAAATACGTGTTGATGATTGTGTGTGTTTTTAGTCACTGGACTGAAGCATATCCTACAAGAAGAAATGACAGTCTCACAGTAGCAAAGTTGTTACTTAGGGAGTTGATACAATGTTTTGTGTTTCTGATCTCTTCAGAATCAGTTAGGGGAACTCACTTCAATAACGAGGTGATTAAACTCTTATGTGCAGCACTAAACATCGAGCAAAAGTTGCACTGTAGTTAACCGCCCTGAAGCATCAGGACTGGTGGAACAGATGAATGGTACCTTGATATCAAGAATTGCAAAGATGTGTTCAGCTATGAATCTGAAATGGCCAAATGCATTCCCATTGGTATTGATGTCAGTGAGAAACACACCTGACAGGAAGACAGGGCTGTCGCCCCATGAAATCATCAAGGGCAGAGCAATGAGATTACCAGCAGTACCAGCCAATGCATTTGTAATTATTACAGATGATATGGTGTTGGGGTAATGCAAGGGTCTGGCTGATGTGGTTCGCTCTTTCTCTCAGCAGGTGGAGGCCACCACCGTGCCACCCATCCACGATCCAGGGCACAACCTGAGAACCGGTGACTGGGTCGTTGTCAGAAAGCATGTTCGCAAAACCTGTTTGGTACCGCGTTGGAGGGGTCCTTATCAAGTGGTGTTAACAACTACGACAGCTGTGGAGTGTGCAGAACTTCCAAACTCGAAACACGTGAGCCATACAAAGAGAGTGGTATGTCCGCCAGATCATTAAGAAGCATTGTTGAAAGCAGCAACAGCGAATCAGGTCACCGCATCGGAGCTAGAAAAGGAGCCAATAGAACCTGAAGTTGAACCAGAGCTCGTGGAAGATGGTTCTGTTACCCCTGTAAGAGACGAAAGTGAAGAATTACAGGAGGGTGAGCAAGAACCAATCTCGACGAATACAGTAGGAGAGCCTAGGTCAGCAGAAGTTCTCCCAGAAGCAGACGGTGCTGAAAAGCAGACAGGGCAAGCACCAGACCAAGAGGGTGAAAGAATTGAGACGGGTCAAAGTCAAAGTTATCCGACTCCTGAGCTCGTTGCAGGTCCATCAAGAGAAAACACCATAGAGAAAGAGAAGGAGAAGAGTCCAGTTTTAAGAAGAATATTAACAGAAGGAACAAGAAAATGAGATAACTGGCCTGAATCGCAGATCAGGAAGAAAAAGGAACTGGTCATAAATGAAATAATAGAGGAAGAACTACGAGAAATGAAGAATTCAGGGAAGGAGAACTAAGTGGTGATCAAAGGTTGAAAAGAAAGAGAATAGCAAGTCGATGTTACGCAGGTCCTGAATGGGCATATGTACTTTGATGTAACCTGAAGGTGATCAAGGAAGCAGAATTGTTGAACCTAATCTGAAAAATCCTAAAAGAGACTGTTTGAAAATAATACTGGAAGAGACATTGATAACCTGATTTGACATAAAACCGGATGTGACAAGCTGCTAATCAATTTTGACAAAGGAAGAGGGTTCCTGGATATGAAACTGAACTGTGAGTGAAGAGTTTTTGATTTTAAATTTTTACTGCACTTTATATAAGAGTTACCTCTGCTTTCTGATTCTTTACAGATCATGGCTGGGCTAAATAATCAAGATAGAGTTGCTAGGCACTGTAGATAAATGAGTGTTGGATTGGCAGTTATGTGTGGAATCTTGTTTGTAATAATGATTGTGGGAATGTCTGTTCATGATATGATAAGAGCTACTTTCACTTCTGTTCCTAAAACTACTACACTAACAGCTTTAGAGAGGTTCATGCTAGATGAGAAATATTTGCATGATTATACTAATGCACAAGGAGAGCTTTCTACTAACGTTTTCTATCACTTGTTAAGTGAGTGTGTTGAGACAATGGATGCAAGGAATTGTCTTGTGTGTACGCAAATTCCTTCATCAGTAAAAGAAGGGGTTACGTACCATAGTCTTCCGCTAACATATGCAATAAGCTGTAGTCTGCTACTAACAAGGTTCTATAACCAAGAATATATACAATATTTTTGTTCCAATCATGATGTCATGTTTTTGTTCCTATCATTAGATATCTGAGTAAAGTAGTTAGAGAGCATGATATAGTATTAGTTAGAGGATTCTTTGAGCCAACAATAACATTTGGAACCGCATATGCACACAAAAATAACCTCACATGTTTGCTTACACCTTTAGAAAAGAGCTTTATAGGGGCATACAGATGATAGTAGAAAAGCATTAAAAGAAAAATTTGAAAAAGGTTTAGAGAAAAGGACTTATAAAAATGATTATGCTTACACTGCAAATAAAACGCAAGGGAAATTAGCATTAGATGCATTACATGTAGGGAAGCTTTGTATATATAGGCTAAAATCACACACTGACACTTTATTTGTGGGAACGAGTGAATGTAGGCATGTGTTTTTGTTTCAGAGTAAGTGGATGTTTATGCTGAATGGTCAGGACCCTGCTATTCCTGCTATATTTGTGGACTTAATGCTTATTACCGTCTTCCAAGAGGATGGTATGGGACATGTTATTTGGAGATAGTTTTCCTTACAATTTACCAGATAGATGACTTAAAGAAGTTTCCAAAATTGACTGAATTACATCATAAGCGACAGAGGAGGGAAACCTCTTCTGCAATTGTGGGAGATATCTTTGGTGCAGTGATTCCTTCAGTGGGAGTCACTCTGAATTCGATCAAGATACGAAAGTTGTCTACTATTGCGGATAACATGCTGATGAATTTTACAGGGGCAATACTCCTGATAGATACTGAATTAGCCGCAGATAGAACTCTGACGCTTCAAAATAGGCTTGCTTTAGACATTCTTTTAGCGAAAGACAGCGGAGTCTGTAAGATGATTAATGCTAGGCATTGTTGCTCATTCATTTCAAATAATGATAGGGAGATAAGAGACTTGCTCACTAATCTGACTAACTCAAGTAAGGATTTAAAAGAATTGAAAGAACCAGATGATTGGGAAAAGGTTGGAAAAGGATTTGCTTCAGTGGGAAATTGGCTTAGTCAAATTTGGAATGGGGTATTATTAAAAATCGTACAAGGAATATTAATTGTGATTGCTTGTATATTAGGATTATGGGGTTCATGTAAACTATGTCAAAAGATAAAATTTAAAAGATCTAAAAATAATCAGAGGAGGGAAGAATGAAACAGGGAAAGAATTTATAGGGAAGATTTAAGAAGGAGACGAAATACAGATGAAACAGAACTGTGGAATGATGGGGAATGAAAGGTGTGATGACATATTTAGTCATCAGAGGAGGGACTGTTGGCACAGATATGCTAATTAGAAATTATTAATAAATGCTTGTATGTTATGATTTACAAAAGTTCATAGAAAAATTTATGTGCATGTTTTGAAAATGTGCCCACGGGTCATTTCAGCCACTTATACGAACTTGTACTAAAAGAACTAAAAATGTGTGAAATAATGAAAATATATAATAATAATGTAGTAATATGTCATATTGAAATGTATAACCTATGTTTTGCATTATATTGTAGAATTAACTTAGCCGAAGTCGTGGCTTAGTTTTACCAGGCCACATGCAGAAGCTGAATTATTAGAGCATGCTGAAGAGAAGTTGAGAGAGTAGACTGACCTTGAACCACCCACTGTTAAAGTTTGCTTGGCTTGAATTTTCTGCAATGTACCGACAGACACGAGATGAAGGAATCAAATTGAAACAATTATGTGAAGAGTAGAAAAGATGTACTTTCCCAGGACTTGAACAGTAGAAGCACTGACTGGAGAAGAAGATGCAACATTTTCGATACCTGATGAGCCAGTTGATGAGGGAATCGTACAGCGAACCAATCAACTAATTGGGGATGGAGAAATATTAGAACTCATAGATTTGTAAAATTAATATTATAGGTTAGAGTCATATCTGCTGATTGACCAATTAGGGAATTAGGAATTAGACTGAAAAACTCTAATAAAAAGTCATGACAAGGGGCTAAAACTTCAGATGCGAGGGGAGAACTGATGACGTCAAGAGACGCGGTCGAATTTCTGGGCTCATGCTCTTGAGAGTGATGCACTGCTGATCGATGGATGACCTGAGGACGAAGACTGACTTTGTTGCTGATCCATTTCGTGGATAGGTAGATATGACAATGTGACTGATTAACTTTTATACCTTTCTTTCTAGGTACCAACTGCGCTGTTTTATAGTTTTCTCTTAGCTAGATGTTTTCCAAATTCCCATTTTCTAAATTGTTTTTGTATGAAGTCCCACATCCTAAATGCTAATCTGGGTTAGGTAAGGGTCCTTTTGTTTGACGTTTACAGTGACAAATGATTGACAGACTAATTGCTGAACTCTGCTATTGATGCCATGAATTCATCTTTGTTGGCTTGTGCTGAAGCATTCAGGCGTATGTTTTCTCAAGTTCTGATTAGATTATGTTAATGGTGGTCATTAGTGAACTAATTCTGAGTTGATTGAATAAAGTTTGATCTAACCTGATGACTTAGTATTGTAACTAATAGGGAAATAAAATTGATAAAATGTATAATTGAGTTGTGGTTATTCATGAAATGTTGATTTATTGTTTCTTGCTTAATGATTCTCTTAGTGGTATTTGATTGATTGCATTGATAATTGATGTTCATCGATTACTACATAGCTTGGATACTCTATGCGATCCAAAAGGTTCATCGGCCTATGTGCGTCCCCTTGTAAGTTTACTTACTAAGGATCAGGCGCGCTTGCACTGGTCTAAATCTTACTTGCCAGTGCGTTGGACTAATTCGGCAGAGAAGGACCGCCGCATCTGTTTCCTTCAGGAACTGCAATTGCAAGAGTTTGGCAACAGGCAGGGTCTCTATTTATTTAACTGCCCCCACTCCCCCCAAGATGGCGGCGGAGATCGTGTGTCTCCTCGCAGTGGTATGCCGCATACCGTTCAGCTGTTTTTGATGTGCACGATCCAACTCTGCAGGAATAAACACGATTTCACAAATTGCCTAGACCAAGATGGGGTTTAACTTCATTAACATGGCGAATCCTAACTTGCATTGCTGATGGACTATGGTACACTTAGTATCATAAACGTTTGTAGCACGTAAGCTTGGCATTGTTATTGTTTGGCATAATGCTGCTGCCAAACATCATTGCAACATTATAGGCTCACTATTTAGTAATAGTGCAGTAGCAATAATGAAGAGCTGCAACTCAGCATTAGAGTATTTTAGTGTCTCTGTTAGTGTTACAGTGTCTTTAGTGTCTCTTTCGCTAGCACTTGGCATAAAGACTATAGTGCTGGATCCAATGATTGCACAGTAATAAAGTGCCAAGAGGTACGGAGGTGCTAGGAAGAGCAATTAGTCGCAGGAGCTGTGATACTTAAGGTTTCTTGAACGGACAGCAATTAATTTAAACTAAAGACAATATCGGGTGTTTTCAACTCTGCCACCTTTCTGTGGTGTTCAAGATCAGTCTGCCTGAAGAGTGGCAGCGCTTTGAGAAAGCACAAGAGTGTAATATCTTAGTAGATAAGGCACATTTCTGCTCCTTCCCTTTCATACAACACAGCACATCAAGATGCCTTGCTGCATTGTAATGCGTGAAAGGTTAGTAAATTTGCCCCTGCAAGCTTTGAACCCAGCCACTGACCCCTGTTTACCAGATGTATGTCCTGTGTCTCCATGGAGAGTGTGGACCTTTGGGTACATGACGTACCCTGGCCCTGAAAGCTTTAGTCCATTTTAGTTAATGTGCAATGTGAATGCAGTCCTTTCCTTCCACTGCTAATGGTCATTGAAGCAAATTTACATTTTCTATATTTTCTTTTCTGTTGATTATAACACAACTGAGCTTTGCCCCTCCCTGTGGTGCCTTGTAAATCTCAGTTTACCACTGCCTTCTTTTGACTGATAGCATTTTTACAACCTTAAGTACCCAAGGTATGTCCCTAGAATGGAGAGGCAAGATATCCAGACACATCTTCTTAAGTTAACCCTTTATACTTTCTCTGCTATCTGGAGTAGTAGCCAATGGCAGAGTGAGAGCACCCTCCGTCATCTATCTATGTACTGCTCTAGGGGCTGCTGCTGCTTGAAGGCAGATTGGTTGCCAGCCTTTGAGATAATAATTTGGTTATATTTTCGTCAACTGTGCTCAGGACCAAAAACTTTAAAAAAATATCAAGTTGGACAACCCAGTTCAGAACCCAGCTAAATAGACTGTGATCATAGGAAATAGTTAAAGGGCCATGCAGAGCTGCTCAAAGTTGCCAACCTACTGAAAGCCTAAACTGTGTCTCCCTCCCACACCTTTTCACGCACCACCCTGAGAAGTGCTGCACTTCATAACTAGGTAACCTTAACTTGATGCTCATCACCCATGACACGGTAAAACTTCACATAGGATCCAAAAGAAAGACAAAACCCTTCCAACTACACACCCCGACAAGGCAGCAATTGCTGCTCGTGTAGGCGAGCACTTCAGTGCCCCTCGTAAGGGTAGTAAGAGCTATATTAATGCTTTAATACCAGTGTGAATAATCCTTTAGGCTCATGTGTTTTAAGAGTAAGGTATAGAGGCAGGGTGGGCCAGTGCCTCTGTCATAGGCTTGCTATTTTCTGGTATTACTGATTACACCATGCATTCTTACTCAATCACAGGAGGATAAGGCACACACAGCGGTACTTCCCTCAACACCTCCCTGTATGCGCCGTTCTTCCCTGGAAGTAGAAGCTGCTAGAGTTTTATACGATGGCATCTGTGTAAATGTCAACACCAACTTTATATCGGAAATTCTGGACAATACATAGCCCAATACACGGCTAAGGATTTTGTGAAGGCAGACAAATGGGTGTTTAAAACCAAACTGTGATTAAGGCTATGGCCCACAATTCCTTTCACGTTGATCACATGGCTGTCAGTTGGTATTTACTCTGCTCGTTTCTTACCTGAAATGATTCCGTACTGAGGCTCTTATATTGAAACCCTGCATTGAAATCTTCCCATTAGCTTAAATGCAGTCACCGGCTGTACAACCCAGTTTTCATTGACTTGAACATCGTAAGGCACAAAGTCGTATAAAAACCGTCTTACAATGCGAATCAGTGAGTACATGCCTGTATTTTAAAATGGTTTTATTGCGTGTGTAGATTGTAAGAAAATTGAAGCCATCATAACTGATAGTAGAACCCCTTTTTGAATGACTATAATGTATTTTTTTCAGCTATACCTTTTGAATGTCGCTAGGTACAGTGATTATTTGTTTCAAATAGAAACAGTCATAAACATTTGCTGTTAAAGGCCCGAGGTCCTGATTAATAAGGCGCTGTTTAAAGCTATCATCCTATGCTACGTTTACTGCAGTGCGCAACTCGAGGGAAAAGGGCGACCTATCTCTGGCAGACAGAAGCAATTATACTCTGCAAATATTCCCGGCGGCCTTTAGATGAGTCATGTTGATTCTGGAACAGTTCAAAGAAAGTGCCAAGCCTCTCGGCCTCTGCGCCCCTGGGGCTGCGTACCTAGGTCTGTCATTTGACAGCAATAATCTCCTTGTGACAACAGGAAGACTAGCACACGATTATCGAAGTCATTAGCGCGAGCTCATTTTTGAAGTGTATGTTTTTTGTAAAGGCCTCATGTTGTTTTGTGATATCTTAGAATTCAAAAGGCGCTATATACATATAGACACCCATATGCACATAGACAACACCCCCGATATACACAGGCATTTCACAGACACGTATATGTTGTCCCGGGCATGGATGTTTTGATCGATGTGAGGTTGTTTACAAGGACGGATAAATAAATTGATGTAGGTGCTGGGTGCAGTTCAGATAGATAGGTGTGGTCTTATAGCTGGGTCGATGTAAGGTTGAGTGGGATGCTGGAGATGAATGCTTGGTTATTGTCGTAGTTTGACTCTTGCTCTAGGTAAGACTGCTGGGTTAACGCTGACAGCACTCTTGTTTGTAGGTGACTAGGCCACTCCTACAAGTCGCAGCTGTCATCCCAACCCTCCCGGGTCACAAGCAGTACCTCACCAAAAACCCAAACAGTAAAAGGTGATTTGTGGCAGCCTTTACGCATGGACTCAAGAGTGCGACATCTCAGGGAGGTCTTGCTTAGACGGAGATTACCCCTTTCTCACATGAATAACATGTCTCAATCAAACACAGGCAATAAAAGAGATGCAGTTAGTTTTCAATAGGTTTTACTAACAAGACTGCAATCTACTATATATTGCATGGGCTGCAGTGGTTAGGATAATGAACAATGCAAGAAACAGAAAGATAAAACCAAGAGTAATGAATGCAAAGACCCTCACCATCTTGTAAGAACATGTAATATGAAATAGATGTGAAATAGGCCTTACTACCCTAGAATGATGAACCTAATCTCTAACCTAAAGAGAGCTAGGTGTGTTAAACCTAATCTGCCAGTGCCATGTCCATGAGAAGAGCCCCTCCATCCCTCGTTACTTTGGAATTGAGGCCTCAAGGTCAGACTCTGAGGGGACACGAAGACTGGGTCAGCATCAAGGCGAAATGTGGCATAGATGGCGTTGACGGCATCTGGTAGGAATCACTCTGATTATCTTGTCTGTTTGAGATGTATTTATACAGATCTGGTAGGACCCCTGATGCAGGTATACTCCCAAACAATCGATAAGACGGCATGCTTGGGGCACAATTATAGACACAATTCCCTGAAAAGGTACATTATGTTACTGGCACACCAAAGTGGGAAAGTGCATAATGTGAATATCTTTGTATCTCATTTATCTTTGATGCTGATAGTGACGCCTTTACAGAGTGGCACTGATAACATGAAACTAAAACATCTTCCTAACTATAAACATGGCAGCCATCTTGGAAGAAATAATTAAATAAATGTGCTAAAACAGAGCAAGCTAAGTATCTTAAAAGTCACTAGGTGACATGGGCACAGGCCTGCAAGCAAGAAGGCTAAGCCAACTCCTGATTTCCAGTAAAATTAAATAGGATCCACTACATTATTTTTGAATGAATGCTTGGGTGTAAGTGGATGCATATGTGCTTGCGATGGAGGTGGATAATGATACATTTTTGAGTGGAGGGAAGGGTAAATAGAGTGCATGGGTGGGTAAGTGAGAGTAAGAGGGTTAGTGGACAGATTAGGGCATAGGTGTGAGTACAAGTATACACAGATGTGGTTCAATGGAATGTATAAGTGATATTCGCTTATATTGATCACCTCCTAAACATTACGTATTGTATGAACAAGAATACCAGCCTTTATCTGACACAGGAGTTGACAAACACAGGCTTACCACCAACAATGCAGATGATACACAATTAATCCTAACACTGGATTGCACTTCTCATCCCCTTTTGACCTCATTCTATTACTCAGGGGGTCATTACGAGTTTGGCAGTCTCAGGACCACCATGTTGGCGGCAGCAGTCGTACCGCCAACTGGCCAGCGGAGAAGACTGCCTAATTGTGACCATGGAGGTCTTCCCAACACAATACAGCCAATCCACCACCGGCACTGCCAGTGTGGTCAGGCCGTCACAGATGGCGGACGGCAACTTCAGGCCAGAGGACACCATGTATCTGCCAGACAGATTACGAAGCTTCAAACCGTGAAGTATTCCACTGCGGTCGCACCACCATGGAAACCCTGGCGGAAACCAACTCTATAAAAGGAGACACTCACCTTCTGGAACACATACCTGACTGAAGTTGCCATGGAACCTGCATGCATGTCCTCCCACTGCTCCTGCTCGCACAACAAATCTGGAACCAGCGTCAACGACAACAACCGTGAGTACACACACCTACCTGACACTTTATGGTAAACACAAATTACCCATGCACACACAACATACACATCCGGGACGGGTGGCGACGGTGTCTCACACACACACGTAATCTCACACCCATACGCACATTCACACAGAGCCACATACACACATGCACACACATACTACGCACACCACAGCCAACACACGCGTACAATACACACACCGGCAGAGTCAAACACAACAATACCCAATGCCACTGAATTACACCACACCACAACTACATAAAGGCCTCATCAAATAAAGACAATACACACCTCCACCTGATACTACATACATACAACAACATGTAACAACCCCTGACAACCAATACACACAATCACACACCCATACAACAAAGCAGACCACAAAAACACACCACACAACAGTTCGGACCGACCCATCACCAGACACACGCATGTACACACAACAACCACAGAAGGGTATATAACACCATCATTATACATGTCAACACAAGCAATACACAAAATATCAACAAACAATTCCATCACACAATACACAGCCATCACAGCTGGATGGGTGACCTTCTGTTGGGGTGGTGTCTGCAGGTATGGACGATGTGCTGCATGTGGGGGTGTCAATGGTTGTGGTGGCTGCAGCTGTGGTTACTGGGATGGATGTCTGAGGCTCTGCTATTGTGCTGACTGTGGGTAGGATAGGAGTTGTGGCTGTATTGGAGAATGTTGGTGTTCTATCTGAAGGTGTGTCTGGTGTAGTGTCTGTGAAGGTGGTGGGGGGAGTTTGTGCAGGTAGTGGATGTTGGTGTGTCTGCAGAAGGCTGTTGCCTGTGTGCATGCCCGTTGTCTTGTGGTGCTTGTGTTTGTCAGCTGTAGCCTTGGATGTTGAGGTGGGTGCATGCTTGTCTGGCTGTGTGCTTTGGCTGGGTTTGGGAAGAGGGGTTTGGGACTGCGAAGAGGCAGGTGGAGGGGGACGGTAGACAAAGGGTGGCTGGCTGCCATCAGTGTGGAGGCCAGAACCTGAAAGGATCTCTGTAGGCCAGCCAGTGCCCCATCAATGCCCTCCCGGAACGTATTGATCCGGTGGACTTGAGCTGCCAGCCCCTGGATGGCATTCATGAGGTCAATAGCCTCCTCACTGAGGGCATCATGGATGACTGGAGCAGAGGTGCATGCGGCAAAGGGGACGCCCACCGTCTTGGGTGAGCAGGCACAGACAACTGGGTTCGGAGCTGCAGGGAGGGCGGTGCTAGTAAAGGGGGGTGGTGGACTTAGATGGTGCTAGGATTGGCCCAGAAGGGTCCACCACCACCAGGGAGTGTCCACTGGAGGACATGCCACTGGTGCCTCACTATCACTGGTAGCTTCACATAGAGTCAATACCAGTACCAGTACTTGATGTCTGTAGTCCCAGTGAAAAAACAAGAGTCACCCAGGTGCAAATATAGGTGAGCAATACAGATGGGAGTGGACTGACACCTTAGAGCCACTAATGCTCAAATGCTGACGGATGGACCAGGTCATACGCAATGGGTAGGGTAAAACACAGGCTCACATCCATAGAAAAGTCAGGATGGAGTCATACGTGTCATTGTCATTTGACCATTTCCACATGCAGACATCAATATGTCTTGATATAGGAGATGGACATCCACTGACAGCAAACCATGAAAAAAAATCTACAACTAATACTCAGGCCGGGTGGATACTACTCATGTCCACTAGTCTACATACATGTTGCACGGACTACACTGTTACATAAGCTACAGTGAGGCTGCTAACACCATACACCCAGAGCCAAGTCCCACGATACAGTCAGTACTCATCCACTTGTGGCTGCTGTGCTGACCTCAAATGCCGGTCCACCTTAGGGTGTGCCACCGCCAAAATTCGGGCTATTAGGGTGGTCAGGGTCTGACAGGCACCCCTCTCTCATTTGGAGGACATCCCAAGATGGGCCTCCGCAGTCTTCCGGACCTAGTGTCTCAGGCCCTCCCAACGCTTCTGACAATGGGTGCTCCACCGGCTGTGGACCCCCAGAGTCCACACTTGCTTGGCGATGTCACGCCAGATCCCTTTCTTCTGATGGACATTCACCTGTATAGATGACACAGACAGAAGGAGAAAGTCATGCACACTGCCACCATGCCAACATCAGTGGCCAATAAACATCTGACTCACCAAGCGCTCACACGCCTTCACTTTCTGCCCTCTGCATGCATATATTCCCTCTTTACACTTCCACGAGTTGACATTGCAACCACGGAGGACAGGCTTGTCATCCAGACCTATCGTCTGAATTGTCAGACCACCATGGATCTATGTACATAGTGGAGCCAGATCAGTTGCCAGCCATGTGCAATCCCTATTGCATCCCTCCCACAGTACAAGTCCTGTCAGTACTACACTTTCTTGCCACAGGCTCCTTTCAGAATAGAGTGGGCTTAACAGGAGGGATGCCTCAGCCCATGTTCTGTCTGATGTTGAATGATGTTCTGTATGCTTTCTTAAAGCACCTGGACAGCTACATCAGGTTCCCCTAATGTCTGAACTTGGCCTATGTAAAGGCAGACTTTTATGAAATGGGACACATTTCTCATGTCGTAGAGGCCATTGATGGCACCCATATAGCCCTGGTCCCTCCCAGTGCCAATGGACAAGTGTATAGGAACTGGAAGAGCTACCATTCCATAAATGTTCGGGTGGTGTGTCTGGTAGACCAGTACATCTCACAAGTCACAGGCAGGTTTGCTGGATTTGTGCATGACTCCTATATTTTGAGGAACAGCAATGTCCCACACATGATGGCACGACTACACACAGAGAGAGCCTGGCTCCCTGATATGTATGCATATGAATGTGTTTCACTGTTGTGGCACCTGTCATCACAGTCTTACCTGTCGCTGTACCTGTTATTTCACTGGTCCTATATTTGTGCGGACAGGTGACTCTGGCCATACTAACCTTCCTTGGCTGTTTACACCAGTGCGGTACCCTGCCACCAAAGGGGAACTCTGTTTCAATGAGGCCCACGGAAGGATGAGGCGTGTAATCAAAAAGAACATTTGGCCTCCTGAAGGCCAGATTCAGATGCCTGGACCTATCTGGAGGTACCCTCCTCTACTCACCCCAAAAGGTATGCCAGATAATAGTTGCCTGCTGCATCCTCCACAATCTAGCCCTGAGACGTGGGATACTATTGCTAGCTGATGGGGGTGAGGCAGCTGGCACAGTGGCTGGTAATGCTGAAATGGCAAGTGATGAAGAAGCAGAGGAGGAAGGTGCAGCTGACTCTAGGACTGAGCTCATCAACCAGTACTTCCAGTGACATACAGGTATGTTGAGTGTGGTTTGCAAGTCTTGTACGTCCACAATCCTTGGTGACAATAGTCCTCCTGACTTGAATCATCAGTGGGGGTGTAATGTAGTGTTATCCCCCTGTGTGAAATATAGGAGCTGACTGATAGAATGTAAGGCGCACAGTACAAGTGTTTAATCTCTAACAAGTGTTCTCACTGCAGTTTCCTACATTCACATCCCAAATGTCCAAACCAGTATTGGACTATGTTTGGTGCATACTCCTGTTCTTATGTTATTCCACCCACTGACTGTGGTATCTAACTCAGTGCCTTGCTACCTATAGCTTGAGGCCTTCATAGTCATTAGCCATTGGTAAGTGATAGCTCAAAAGTTTATTGAACATGACATTTGGTAGGTAAAGTTATTTGTATGTATAATCTGTGACTTGTGATGTATAGGTAATATTGGGGGCCCCTGCGTATCCAGGGGTGGGAAAGACATCTTTGACCTGCATATGTTGTTTGTGTGGCATCATGGCATCCATCCTGATGGTACTCTCTGTCATGGTATTTTTGCAGGTTGAAATACTGACTACACCCTGGTGTGGCCTTGGATTTCTAACTTTCTGACATCTGTCCTGGGACATATCTGTTGTACTGTGTCTCCTGCTGAGGATGCCTCCCTCTGCTGTTCATTACACTGCCTGTTGAATGTAGGGGGGCATTACCAGACCACAATTAGCAATCATGACATTTGTTGATGTTTTAATAAAGGCACATATACAGTAGCTGTGTTCCATTCATGAAATTGTGAGGCAAAACAAAGGTGCATACATTGTCCAACCGGTGATGAGTGAGGTCCTGGTAGATGGAATCATCAGAGTAGGTGGTACAGCAGTTGGTTGCACAGGTCCAGTGTCCACGTGCCTTTAGAAAATGGAGTAATGTAATTGAACAGTCAATAGGGTGTCTCAATGACACACAAAGGGCTTGGCATCTTCCCCGGCCGAATGTCTGGGTGGATGTCCACATTTGCAGGGGGTTCTTCATTTACAGAGGGAGGGGTGTCCGAGGCATGTGATTCCCTGGCAGTGCCTCCATTCCACTAGCTGCCACTGACACTGATGTTGATATCTCAGATGTTAGATTGCTAGTGGAAGGAGCCTGCTGGTGGGTGGGGGAAGCATGCAGGGTGGTGTTGTTGTCCCTCAGCACCCCTGCAATGGAGGCCATGGTGGCATTGTGGGCCAACCACTACTGCATGACCTCCTGGTGGTATTCCCTCTGCGGCCTTTGGTTTTCCCCCCACACTGTGATGATCTGGCGCATTCTGTCCTGGGAACCTTGGTATGTTCCCAGGGCTTGGGAGATGTTTTCCTGGTCAGTGGATTCCCTTGGGGCCACACTCCCTTGGCCTACAGCTTTCCTCCCACTCCCCCTAGGTGCCTGTGCCCCTGGCACAATGTACCGACTCCCAGTTTCTGCAGGACCTTCTTTGTCTAGGGCATGAGGGTGTGACTCAGGTCCCTGTACTGTGGGGTACACAATAGCTTAAACAGTCCTTGGACACAGGTTTGGGTACGAAGGGTTTGCCGTGATGTTGATGCTACAGGGTGGGGGGTGGGTCTTGATGTGGGCAGGGTGAGGCAGGGAGTCGGAGACTGGCAGGTGTCCCAGATGGGCCAGGTAGGTCATCAGTGTCCGGACATTCAGGCGTGTCGTCCTCACTGGGCCTTCACCCTGAGGAGGGCTGGCAGTCTCTGGTAGCCTCTCCATGGTGGCACTGGCAGGGGTACCTGTTAATGGAGCAAGACACACAGTTAAATATTGAACATGTGTTTGAGTATTTGTTTATCAGATGCATACAGTTTCTTAAAATGATTCCCAGCAATGACAATGACAGATGCTGCACAGCATACCATTGGTGGTAGATATTGTTCTGTGACATGTGTACCATTTTGGTTAGTGTCAGTCAGGTTTGGTAAATTTAGCTCTTTGGAGGAGTTCTGGTACTGTCTGATAGTTCACATGACTGTTCAGCACTGTTACCTAGTGACTATTCAAGCTTGCTAGATGTGACACAAAATGGCTGGGCATTGCAGCATGGTGTCCCAGTGGGAGGAGGGTATATGAGTAAGCAAGGTTAAATGTCTGGTCTGTGCATATTGTGCATGTGCATGGTATCTGCCATCTTACATTCCATACCATGGCGAGTCCATTTCTGGGTTGTGGATCCGGATATGTGGCCATTTGGATTAGTCACAGAGCTGTTGCTGTGTTTAGCCTTGTTTGTCATTGTGTTGTGCCATTGCATTGCTGTCATTGCCATGTAGTGGTCCTCACTCGTACCATCTAGTTGGTATAGCTAGTAAAATAGTCATATATGCAAAAGATGTGATGTGATGTGATGTGCACATTGCAGGTGTTATGGTAGTTGGGCTAGTGCATTGTGGGAGTCGGAGTGATAGTATTATCCAATGCTATCTGTGCCTTTGGCAAAGGCTGTGTTGGTAGCTGGGCTGATGCGGTGTGACATGCAGGAGAAGGGCATTAGCTGAATATGTGAAAGGCGTAGTGAGACACAGGAAATTGGAGAGTATTTGGGTGGTGAGGAAGCATGCAGGGCACAACAATTGTCTGCCATGGTAGTTGTGGGTACTTACCAGATTCCAGTCTGCCAGGTATTCCAGTCAGACAGTCAGGCACTCAGGATGCAGAATGTCCAAGACCTTCTCCTCCCAAGATGTGAACAGTGGGGGAGGTGGTGGGGGCCCACCGCCAGTTTTGTGCATGGCGATTCGGTGTCATGATGCCGTGTAAGACACCTTTTGCTGTAGGTTGTTCCGCCTCTTCCTGATGTCCTCCCTTGTTCGTGGATGGTTGCCTGTTTTGCTTTCACTAATGACCGAGCTGACAAAAATCTCTGGAATGCACTTCTTAGTTTGAAGAAGACATTTATTATTATTCCACCATGAGGTTCCTAAAAACAAATGGAGGAGATTAGTAGGTTGAAGGCATATGTTTAAAAATAGTCACAGCAATGAAAGGAAAATATATCAAAGTGATTCTCAACTGCAACGTACACAGCAAATATATGTGATTATATTATAGCATAATTGCAAAACAAAGGATAAAGTCAAAGTTCATCACCCTAGGGCATGCCAAGCTCTACATCTTTCTCATGCCAGCAAGAAGACGACCCCTTTTCAACTGTGAGAAACAGATATCCACCCTCACGGTACAAGTGTCTGTGTCAGGCATTTGACGTCCAATCCTGACCGAGGTCTCTGAAATTCCCCTCGCTACTGACCATGGCCACCTTTTTATAGCTTAAACAATCATGGCAAAAGCCTTCTGAAAGGCCTTCCCCTCTCAGATGGATATTCAAACATGCTGGCTACTGTAGGTCAGAGTTGGAAGAAAAACGTTGAAAATTGTCCAACTTTTCAAGGCTCCCCCTCCAAGGCCAACCTGTTCCCTGCACTGAAGAAAAAAATAAAAATAAATGTGCTTTCTTATCATGCTATCGTGTTCGGTAAGAGAAAATATGAAGAAACAAGCTGAGTTTACCATGAAGGAGAAACACAGCTCATCTGCAGTGTCTCAACTGCAAGGTCTAACACCACAATAAAGCCAATAGGCAGCTAAACTGAATACAAAATGTAATCTGCAACTGGTGAACACTGAACAACTAATATGCACAGTGGTCAAATACAAAGTCAGTGGTCAAACCTACCTATTTTCACTACATTGCCACCCTCTGACCAATGACTTTGTTTACTTTTCTCTTATTTCAAAGAAAAAACAAAAACATTTATAAGCAAATCAGGCTTGCATTGTATACAGCAACATAATGTAATAATAAAAGCAATCACTGTAAAGCAATGGAAGTGGATTAAAGTATTGATTTTCTAAACTTTTAAATCAGACACACCTACAATGAAAAGACTGAAGCTTATATATATTCTAATTGGGATAATAACTGATTGAATAGTGTCTCTAGGATAGCAAGTTGGTGTAGAATCAGATGGAAACATCGTGAGTTCTAATCATGAAAAGGTACACGGTCCACCTGAAAGGTTTGCTGGAATATAAGTGAAAGTCAGGTCTCCACATGAAAAACAGCCAGCCACCTGGCAATTTAGCTTAATGAGACTGGCAACAGTCATCAGATGATAACAAGGTATGAGTTAGTTCCAGTGGAAGAATGTAATCAAACAAGTTGATATAACATCCATGGTACTTTGTATTGTTCCCATGTAAAACTTGAATCAAAGATGCAAGTTGCACAAAATGGATCCATAGGTTTTGTACTTTAAAAGCATCAGGAGCGTTGCACAATGGTTATCCATCAGTTTCAGGTTGGGGGTGTGGTCGCTCCCCCAACCCCACATGCAAACGCCCGAAGGGAGACCACGCAGCACACTCATGGTCAATGGCAAGTCGTAGTAAGATCTGTAAAAGAAACAAGTATGACTTTTCTTGCAAATAACATTTGTCATCTGAAATGTGCTCTCCTTTTTCCTTTCCCTGTTCTATAAACAGCAGGATGTTATTGGGGCACTTTACTATAATTTCTGCAGGTTCTGGAGGGCCATTTGGGGATTCAACCCACACCTTAGCACTGAGGTTTGTTATCTGCTACACCACAGCTTCCCTTTGCTAGCACTATCAGAATGGCTGAGGCCCCTTCCTTACCAAACCTCCATTCACTGCACTTATGACAAGTTGGGCAATTCTGTCTCCAATCTGTGTGAATGAATCAGCTTCTCTACTATTTAACAGAATAACTTTGATTTCTCCTTGGTAATCTGCATCAGTCACTCCCCCTAAAACCTGAATACCTTTAAGGGCCAACGCAGATCTGGAAGCAATCAATCCAAAATGTTCTGGGGAATCTGTATTCCAACACCTGTTTCACACAAAGCTATGTCTCTGGGTAACAGTCTGTAAGCTTGTAAAGTATATAAGTCCAGACCTGCAAATTCAGGTGTGGCTCTGTAAGGAGCTAACACTCCAGGTTTTATTTCCCGATATGTGATGGTATTGGTGGCCACATGTGATTGTATTTGCAAAGATGAGGTTAACATTTGCATCAAAGGTGTTTCAGCATTTGTTACTGGTCTATTGTTCAGAATCTGGAGGGCTTAATTTGAGTGCTCTCTCCAGTTTTTCAAAGTTCCATCAGATAATTTTCGCAATTGAGCCTTCATTCTCTCAATCAGTCCTGAAGCCTGTGGATAATAAGGAATATGATATATCCATCCAATATTGTGCTGAGAACAGTAGTCCTGTACAAAATTGCCTTTAAAGTGTGACCCATTGTCACTCTGGATCGGGAGTGGTACTCCATAGTATAACGTTAACAAGTCCAGAGTTCTGATAGTATTGTGCTGAGTAGCACGTTTACAAGAGACAGCAATCAAGTATCCAGAATGAGTGTCCACTATGGTACAGGCGTATTGACACCCACTACTAATCGGTAGTGGCCCAATGTAATCAATTTGCCATATCTGTCCTGGTAACTTTCCTCTCCACAACAGATCTTTGACTGTTTGTGGCACAGATCTCTGTTGTGTGTGCTGACAAATAAAACATTGCAAAATTACAGTTTTTATCAAATCTAGGGGAATGTGCATCCCTCTAACCTCTGCCCACCTATAAGTGGCTTTTTCTCCCAGATGTCCACATTTCTGGTGTGCCCACTTATTCATCCCCACCAAGTCAGAATTCTGGGTTGACACTTCTGCCTCTGAACTTTTGTCTTTGGCGTCTGCAAGGGAATTGGACCAGCGTTCTAATGAGTCAATGGGACAATGAGCATCTATGACTTTACTCTGTTCTAACATTTCCCAAATTTCCTGCCACAACGCTTTGCTCCACATCTCCTTTGAATGAATGAACCAGTTATGTGCATGCCATGTGGAAAGCCAAACGGCTAATCCATTGGCAATGAACCAAGAATCAGTGTAAAATGACAAGTCTCAGGCAGTTTTTGCTTTAGAGTCTCACACACGGAGTACAACTCTGTATATTGGCTACTTTTTCCTTCTCCTGTGGTAGACAACAACTTTTCAGTAACTGGATTGTATAACACTGCTTTCCATTATCTTTTAGTACCAAAGTATTTCAATGAATCTTTAGTAAAACAAACATGCTTTCTATCCTCAGGGGACAAGAATTCAAATGGTGCACTCCATTTCACTGGTGACTCTTTTACCTGTGGTACTCCCTGCACTCTCTCCTCATCCTGTACAGGGGCTTGTGACACCTGTTCATGTAGGGCTGCAGTGCCTGTCAGTCCTACTCGACCCCTGTCTTGTATGTACCAGATCCAGTGTATGATTCTAGTCTCTTGTGCATGTCGTTTATGATGCGATTTAAGTGAACTTATCACCCACTGCATGATTGATATTTCAGGTTTCAGAATTACATTATAATTTAGTGTGATTCGCTCAGTATTCACTAGAGCCCAATAACAAGTCAAAAGCTGTTTTTCAAAAGAAGTATAGCGCTCCCCAGAGTCAGGTAGTTTTCTAATCCAAAGCCCCAGGGGCACCCTTGTCCTCCCCTGTTTCTGCCACATACTCAAGTTTGCATATTGTCCTTGAACAGTTACATATAAATCAATGTTTCCCTCTTGCACTGTACACAAATCTGAAGTCTGTTGAATTATTTCATTTACAAAATCAAAAGCACACAGCTGCTCCTCACTACATTCAAACTCAGGTTTTCCCTAGTTACTTTGCACCAAAGGGTTAAGATTTTGCTCATATGAAGTCTATACTGTTTCCAAAAATCAAACAATTTCATGAAACTCTGTGAGGCATATGTAGACCTGTCTAGCGCGAAATTTATGGACTTTGTCATTTTTTGGCAGCGGAGACCGACCTTGCCTTAATGAGATGCAAGGTAGGCATTCCCGTGCAAAAAATGACTCTATGGCCTTAACGCCATATTTAGGGGCATATTTATACTCTGGGGCATATTTATACTCTGTTTGCAACGAATTAGCGTCATGGTTTTTTACTCTAATTCGGTGCAAAACGAACTCCATATTTATACTTTGGTGCTAGACCCATCTAGCACCAAGGCCCTGATTTATACTTTTTTTACGCCGCATTAACGTCATTTTTTGAGGCAAAAATGGCACAAACGTACAAAATATTGGCCCTTATTTATACTTTTTGGTGCCGAACTGCACCAACCGACCTTGCCTTAATGAGATGCAAGGTAGGCATTCCCGTGCAAAAAATGACTCTATGGCCTTAACGCCATATTTAGGGGCATATTTATACTCTGGGGCATATTTATACTCTGTTTGCAACGAATTAGCGTCATGGTTTTTTACTCTAATTCGGTGCAAAACTAACTCCATATTTATACTTTGGTGCTAGACCCATCTAGCACCAAGGCCCTGATTTATACTTTTTTTACGCCGCATTAACGTCATTTTTTGAGGCAAAAATGGCACAAACGTACAAAATATTGGCCCTTATTTATACTTTTTGGTGCCGAACTGCACCAACTCAGTTTTGCACCAAAAAGTTTACCACCGGCTTGCAGCTTTTCTGTGCACCATGTTTATGGAATGGTGAAAGCCGGTGCAAGGGGTAGGCTAGAGGAAAAAAAAAATATTACTTTAGTCGGGTGGGCTGGTGGTATAGAAGAAGGGGGTTTAGCACCAAAAAATGACTTTAGGCAGGTTAGAGTAAAAAAATAAATAAATAAATAAATGACTCTAACCAGATTAGCGTCATTTTATGGTGCTAAACCTACCATGCCACATAACTCCTGCCTTAGCAAAGTCAGGAGTCATGCCCACCACCCCTATGGCCAGCACAGAGGACAAGGGTCCCCTGGGCATAGCCATTGCACCCTGTGCCATGTATGGGGGCCCATTTCAGGGCCCCCTTGGCACTTTAAAAAATAAAATGCAATCTTACCTGTTCTTGCCTGGGGAGGACACCTGTGGGCTTATTCCATGGTGTTCCACCATGGAAATAGGCCCACATGTCCCCTAACGCCAGCCCTGACCCAGGCTTTAAAAAATGGGGCAAAGCAAGCTTTGAACCATTTTTTGACCCCTCCTCCCTCCCTTGCACCATTTCTGCATGGGAGTATAAATATGGCATTAAGGCCATAGTCATTTTTTGGACGGGAATGCCTACCTTGCATCTCATTAAGGCAAGGTAGGTTTCCACTTCAAATAAATGACTTTAACTTCGCAAATTTAGCGCTAGACGGGTCTAGCACCAAAGTATAAATATGGAGTTAGTTTTGCACCAAATTAGAGTAAAAGAAAAATGACGCTAATTCAGTGCAAACAGAGTATAAATATGCCCCTTAGTGTAAAAATAATGACGCTAATCTGGTTAGAGTCATTTATTTTTACTCTAACCTGCCTAACGTCATTTTTTTTTACGTTAGCCTACCCTTTGCACCGGCTTGCACCATTCCATAAATATGGTGCCCGGCTGGTGCTAAAAAATGGTGCAAGCTGGTGCAGAACCTTTTGGTGCAAAACTGCGTTAGTGCAGTTTTGCACCAAAAAGTATAAATAAGGCCCTGTGTGTCTTGCTTAGTGCAAATAGTAGCAAACTCTAAAATATTTTGTTTTACCTGTAACAACATCTCTCTGTGTTCTGGATTCCACTGAATTCCCAGAAACTGCACATTTTGCGACAGTCCCTGTGTCTTGTCTGAATTAATTGTACACATCATACTCTGCAAAAGTGGTCTGAATGTACAGGTAACATCGTCAACGTCTTGCTCAGTGTAATCTTTTAAATAATGCATTTCAACTCCTGCCAAAAACTGTGGGCTGCTCTACGCACGGCGAACTACGCTCTGCTCATGAGGCTCACACTAGCCCTCACCTTTTGTAACCTCCTCATTACTGGAATGTGAAAAGTCAGGTTCTCCTGTAACAGCTTGGTAAATTTCAGCTTTATCTTGCAATAATTTGTTCTGGCTAATTTGCTCATGTACATTCTTATTTTCATGTTCTAACTGCTTACATCTTTCATGTATTTTTCTGTAAGCAGACAAAAGTATCCAAACTCTCCCGCCAAGAACAAAAGGGACATCATTCCTTTCAAAAAGCACCTTTTCTAAATATGAAAACACTTTTGTTTTATCCAAGCACCCATCCCAAAACTTAGAAAGTCCTGATAAACAAGAAAACATGTTTGTGACAACACCATAAGGCAGTTTAACTTCACATGCATTTTCAAACATGGTTTGCGGTGCTTCCTTTAATTCTAAAAAAAAAAGAAAAAAAAAAATGTACACTTTTAAATCGTGCACTTCCAATCTCCAACTCCTTTATTTTTATCCTGCCGACTACGCCAAAATGTTTTGCTTTCACTAATGACCGAGCTGACAAAAATCTCTGGAATGCACTTCTTAGTTTAAAGAAGACATTTATTACTATTCCACCACGAGGTTCCTAAAAAAATGAAGGAGATTAGTAGGTTGAAGGCATACGTTTACAAATAGTCACAGCAATGAAAGGAAAATATATCAAAGTGATTCTCAACTGCAATGTACACAGCAAATATATGTGAGTATATTGTAGCATAATTTCAAAGCAAAGGATAAATTCAAAATTCATCACCCTAGGGCCTGCCAAGCTCTTCATCTTTCTCATGCCAGCAAGAAGACCCCTGTTCAACTGCGAGAAAGAGATATCCACCCTCAGGGTACAAGTGTCTGTGTCAGGCATTTGACGTCCAATCCTGACCGAGGTCTCCTGAAATTCCCCTCACTACTGACCAGGGCCACCTTTTTATAGCTTAAACAATCATGGAAAAAGCCTTCTGAAAGGCCTTCCCCTCTAAGATGGCTATTCAAACATGCTGACTACTGTTGGTCAGAGTTGGAAGAAAAACTTTGAAAATTGGCCAACTTTTCAAGGCTCCCACTCCAAGGCCAACCTGTTCCCTGCACTAAAGAAAAAGAAAAAAAAATATGTGCTTTCTTATCATGCTATCATGTTCGGTAAGAGAAAATATGAAGAAACAAGCCTAGTTTACCATGTGGAGAAACACAGCTCATCTGCAATGTCTCAACTGCAATGGGTAACACCACGATAAAGCCAATAGGCAGCTAAACTGAATACAAAATGTAATCTGCAACTGGTAAACACTGAACAACTGATATGCACAGTGGTGAAACACAAAGTCAGTGATCAAACCTACCTATTTTCACTACATTGCCTACTGAGTTGACCATGTCGACTATTCTCTGCCACAACTCCATTTTCTTGGCAATCAACATTTTCTGAACCAGTGCTCCAAACAGTTTTGGCTCTACTCTGATGTTTTCATCCACCATGACCCTCAACTGTTCGTCTGTGAACCGAGAGTTCTTTTGTGGGGACATGGTACTGGTTGTGTTGAGTGTGTTTGTGGGTGGGGGAGTGTTGTGTGTGTAAGGGTGCAGTGTAGGGTAATTAATGTAGTGTGGGTGGTGCATTGTGAGTAATGGATGCTTGTGGTGTTTGTGTGTGCTTGTTCTGTGTGTTTTGTGTTGGTTGTGCAGTTGTATGGCGTGTACTGAGTGACATGTATATGTGCTTATAGTGCAAAGGTGTTGCATTAGTGTATTTGCCTGCTCTCTGTGTATGTGAATGGCATTTTAGGTGCAAAGGATTGTTGGTTATGTGGGGCTGTGTTATATAGTGCAGTGATTAGGTGTGTCTGGTGTGTGGATGTGTCAGGTGTGGGGTACTCAAACTGTTCAATGTTGTGGTGTGTTCTGACAGTAGTGGATTCTGACCGTGGCGGTTCACACCACCAATGGTTTTCCACCATTGAAGAACCACTGTGGTGATTTGTGACTTGTAATCTGGTGGGTGGAATTTTGTCGGCCAACGGTGCTGGTATTGGAACGGCCTCTTTCCTGCCCTCCTGTTTCTTGGCAGTGTTGGATTTTTGGATGTTTTCTGGCAAAGAGTGTGAATCTTAATACGGTGGTCAGATTACTGCCAACATGGCGGTCTTTTGGTGGTAATATTGTAAGTTGTAATGAGGTCCTCTATGTGTGACATCTCACAGTGGCTCTACACTAACTCTTCAGTATGTTTGGTGGAAGACCAAGTTCATGGACTGCTTCTCTGGTTCTCTTTTGGGTCCTTTGGAAGGGGACATTTGGCCACTTGAGCACAATTCAGCTCTGATTATAGCAACAACCGTCCCACATTTGGTAGTCTATATGCATAATGATTTATCTCTTTCCAGTCATGTTAATACACTTTCTTCTATTTGCTTTGGTCTAATGAGTTCACTACGCACCTGAACATCCCACAAAATAACTGCATCTCTCCACACCTCAACCATCGCCACTCGCTCCCAGTCCACGAAAGATGTAGGTTCAAGCTACTCACCCATGCCTACCAAGCTCTTCACAGCACTGGTTCAGTATACCTCAACCACCGCCTCAACTTCTGCCAACTCACCAGACACCCTTGTTCTGTGTTACATTCAAAAGCCCACCTCCCTCGTATCAAGAAGGCCTGAAGCGGAGGATGCTCATCATACCACACAGCTAAGACCTGGAAAGACCTTACTAAACACCTCAGAACCTCCCCCTCGGTCATGGACTTTAGAGGGAATCTCAAAACATGGCCCTTCCAGACAAAACTGGCATAATCTCCTCCTCCCCTCACGCCTGCCCTAATCATGGGTGTTTAGCTGCACTCTACAAAACCACGTTATCTAACATTTGCAAAATCACCTTTTTCCCCAACTCGTGTCTGCCTCCTTGTGGTGCAAATCATTAATTCGAGCAAATTAGACTACAGTAATGACTTATTTTTAGACGCTCCAAGTTATCTTGTTCAGTGTCTGCATTATATACAGGCAGCAGGTGCACAATGCGCTCTTTCTCAGTTTTGTCACTCTTCTACCTCAGCGACTCTGAATTCCCTTCATTGGCTCCCTGT
Organism: Pleurodeles waltl; assembly: GCF_031143425.1. Classification (NCBI taxonomy): domain Eukaryota; kingdom Metazoa; phylum Chordata; class Amphibia; order Caudata; family Salamandridae; genus Pleurodeles; species Pleurodeles waltl. The sequence continues at coordinate 732,003,030 of NC_090449.1, forward strand.
AGCCAAGTGAATTCAGTTTAAATCACAGTAAGTAGTGCACAAAGTCTTTCATCTTATTGGACCTTTTCCTCTTTGACAAAAATTACAAAGTTACATTCCTCCTAGATCTCTACTCTCAATTAATGCCAACTTTCTGAAGGTTCACAAATTTAAGAACGCAAGGATTGGTGGCAGAATGTTCTTTGTACAGACAGAGTCTTTGGAACAGCATGGTGAGCTTGCTCAGCTCCTTTAGCAACCTCTATGCTTTCGAGAAAGCCTTGAATATCTGGCTTTATAACATGTAGGTATTTTCACATCTGGACTGGTTTCTGATTGCTAAGCACCAGCATGCCTTCTTAGGTTAGCTGCTTACAAAACTTAATAAACAAAACAAACCCCCTGGAATCTGCTGGGCAGTATTCTAAGCACTATTGCATATAAACTGACTGCTTGGTCTGTCAGGTGTGCCCAGTGCACCTTTGTTATTCCCATTATCCGTTGACTGTATAAAAAGCCACTAGCTATTTCACAGTCACTTAATGAGACTTAGGCCCTCATTACAAGGCTGAAGGTCTCCAGACCGCCAGCTTTGTGTTCGGACCGCCACCAAAGCAGTGATCTGACGCAACATTACGACCGTGGCAAACGCACCACGGTCAGACTGCCGCCACCACCACATTTCCACCAGCCTGGTGGTGCTGGCAGTCTCAATCCGCCAGGGCAGCGCTGCCCTGGGGATTAGGACCTCTCTCTCCGTCAGTGTTTATGTAAATGCTGGTGGAGATGGGGTGCAGGGGGCCCCTGCACTGCCTTTGCACTTGGCATGGGCAATGATGGGGCCCCCCTGGCCAACTCCGTTGCGCAAATCACTGTCTGCTTTGCAGACAGTTATTTCCACGACAAATACTGGTGCACCTGATGCACAACAGCATTGCCGCCAGCTCTATTATGAGCAGGCATCAATATTATGTGTTTCCCACTGGCCCAGTGGGAAACTCATAATAGGGGCCGCAGGAGGGCTGCCGCATTGGCGGTAACACGACCGTGGGAGTTTGGTGGGCAGCCTTTTGCAGCTACCAACCATCCACCATATAATGACCATAGCCGGAATTCTGCCAGAAGGATGGCGGAATTCCGGCTGCGGCCATGGCGGCAGATGGCGGTAAGGTGGCACTGCTGCCAGCAGCAGGCCCATGACAGTAGACCGCAGCAGACCATATCATGACACATGATACGGCCTGGCAGTGCTCTGTTGATAGACACTGTTGCTGGCAGCAGCGCCCCATCCCGTCTCCTACCGGAGGTCCCCCTGAAATCAGGTAAGTTGGGTGCTCCGACAGGGGAGGGGGGTGAGGGGGTGTTGTGTGTCTGGGGGGGGGGAGCGTGTGTATGTTGGTGCATGCGTGTATGCGGGTGTGTGGCATGTGGAATGCATGTGTGCATGTATGGTTGTGAGTGTGCGTGTATGTTGTGTTGTGTGAATGTGTGTGCTTGTATGTATGTCAATATGTGTGTGAATGGGTGTATGCATGCGTGGGTGAATGTGGGTATGTGTGTGAATGCGTGTGTTTGATGGTGCGTGCATGTGCGAGTATGTCATGGGGGGTCTGGAGTGGGAGGGGGTTGGGGGGAGCCTGGGGAGGGGAAGGGGGGCAGGGAACACCACTATCAGTGACAAGGAAAGGATTCCCAGTCACTCATAGTGCCTACCGCAATGGTTTACATGGCGGTATGGAAGCCACAAACACCATGGCGGCAGGTGGGGTCATAATCCCGTTGGTGGGACAGTGACGGCTGCCGGGTGGAGACAAAACGCCAATGTCATATTTTGGGGAAAGGTACTGCCAGACTGTTGGCAGTACTTTTCTCCAAAATACCGCTGTCCGCCAGGGTCCTCATGAGGGCCTTAATCTGTTATGTTTGCAACTCATGATCGTTGTAAACTCATTTTCTTAGAATATTTTGTGATACTTTCTAAAATATAACACATCTACTCATGGCCTTCAGGAGCAAATGGTCTCAACCACCGAAGAAGATGGGCCCTACTTTGTGCCATCCAGGGCCTTATGACCTAACAAACCTGCCACAACTCCCAACTAAAAGAGTGTGAGACAAAACATGTTGAAGTGGAATGTAGAACAAGATGGGGTGAGAACAGAGAATCAACACAAACAACCACAGATTCAAGATAGAGCTTGCCAACTTTATATTCTCAAATGACAAACTCAGTGACGATAAGACACAAACAGTCCAAAACTTAAAGCACTCAGGGCCTCATTATGAGTCTGGCAGTCTTCAGTCCGACTGCCACATTATGACCGTGGCGGAGCTGCCACGGTCCCACTGCTGACACTGCCATGCTGCTGCCAGCCTGCAGCCTGGCCATCCTGGTGGTTGTAATCTGCCAGGGCAAGCAGCGCTGCCCTGGGGATTACGAGTCCCCATATGCCAGCCTGACCATGTTGGTTTACACAGCCATGGAAAGGCTGGTGGAATGGGGGTGTCGGGGGGCCCTGAGGGGCCCTGCACTGCCCTTGCTCTTGCCATGGGCAGCGCAGGGGCCCCCATGCACAGCCCCATCATGCATAACACGTCCTGAATTACGGGCAGTGGAATGCGCGATGGGTGCTGCTGCACCTGCCGCACCGCCACATTAGCACTGGTGTCAATGTTAAGTCCCCCCGGTGAACTCCTAATAGGGCCGCGGGGTTCAGGCCGCACAGGCAGCCTGAAGGCGGAAAAGATTTGGCAGGCGCCCACCAAACTCATAATGAGGCCCTAAGAGTCCAGCACTACAAGTCGTCCAATATTGATTACACTGAATACTGCCATATATCCCTAGCAACAACCCAGTGCCGGTACACAGAATTGCCTTTGCTCAAAGGTAAACGTGGGGCAGCAATATCACACAGTAAAGAAGAGTAGACTCTTCACCTGTACAATGGCAAGTAGTATTGAAGATGTAGTACATAGTCTCCACAAAATCACTTACCTAGTACAAAACCACTCCATAGAGAAAAGGAGATCCTGCACATGAGCAGTGAGACATTGCATTTGTACCAGGTCAGACTTCCAAACATGGTGCCTTTTTTGCTGAGTCCAAGCTGCCAACACATATAAAATGTAGACTTTTAATGCACTCAAACAGTCATGGATTGTGGTAGGGTACAGACCTTTATTTGAGGGCGTTTTTGTGAATGATTGCTGTGCTGCTTCTTTTTTATGTTGCCTGTCAGCAAATATGTTTTTTTCTTTACGAAGTAGCAAGTTAATGATAGACTTGGAGTGTATATTAAGCAAGGATACCAGAAGTTTGAAATCATGGTTGGAGATTTTGTGACAGTATGCGGTGTCTAACCTTGGATTAAGTGGCAGCCACATTAAAAAGAAGCTGGTGCTGGGCCAAAAAAGTGTATAGGAAGAGTGTTTCTGACACAGATGTGGTTCATTGTGCTGGTACTTTTGGATTGAGGGTCTTTGATGGGAAATAGGAGTGCTGTATAATAAAATTAGGCAAACAGGTTGAAGCATTGCTGATGTTGCTGGGTGAATTGAACAATGGAGACTTAACCCTATAGTGTTGCTGAAGCATTTTTGTGTTGAGTTCCAGACAATTGAAAGGGTGGCATGCCTAGACTCTAAAAGTCTTGATATCTTTGGGAGTCCAGTACATGACAGGAGCTAGGAAATAGTAGTAACTCATCACTGGAGAAAATTATGCTTCCATTTTACGGACTGTTCTGAATGACCACATTTTAATTGTCTGCGGATGATCAAGTGGCTGAGTTGTTCAGCTGTGAAGAGGAGGAATTTACATTACCGGAGGAAAGAGTATGGCGTATGGTATGAGAGTGGGAACGGGGTAACAGTAGGAGTGTAAACTCAGGTGTAATAATTTTGGGCCAGATGTAGGAAACTGTTTGCGACTCGCAAACGGCAAAATTTGCCGTTTGCGAGTCGCAAAACGCAGTTTCCTATGCAGAAATGCATTTTGCGAGTCGGAACCGACTCGCAAAATGCATTTCCGACTCGCAAATAGGAAGGGGTGTTCCCTTCCTATTTGCGACTCGCAGTGGGATGCAATACCATTTGCGACCGCGTACGCGGTCGCAAATGGCATCGCAGTTACCATCCACTTCAAGTGGATGGTAACCCACTCGCAAATTGGAAGGGGTCCCCATGGGAGCTCTTCCAGTTTGTGACTGGACCCACAAATATTTTTTCAGGGCAGGGAGTGGTCCAAGGGACCACTCCCTGCCCTGAAAAAATACCGAAACTAAAGGTTTCGGTTTTTCTTTAAGTGCAGCTCGTTTTCCTGTAAGGAAAACGTGCTACACTTAAAAAAAAAAAAACTGCTTTATTGATCAAGCAGTCACGAACATGGAGGTCTGCTGACGACAGCAGGCCTCCATGTTAGCGAGTGCCTATACTCGCTATGGGGCCGCAATTTGCGACCCACCTCATGAATATTCATGAGGTGGGTCATTGCGACCCCATAGCGAGTCGCAGTCGGTGTCTGAGACACCGTACTGCATAGCAATTTGCGACTTGCAAATTGCGAGTCGCAGGGACTCGCAATTTGCAAGTCGCAAATTGCCGTTTTGCTACATCTGGCCCTTAGTTACTTTTTTGGAGTTTGAGTTGAATTTAAAGCTGCACGTTGCCTGTGACTTTTTCAAAGCATTTTACTATAAAGGCAAACGTACAAGCAACAGTAATAAATGCGTTTTGAGTCCAGTCAGATGGAAGCAAAGTCACCTGTCTGCCTTGTTAGTTGCTGTCCTGTCTGTTACTTCTAATGAATGCATATCTTCATAATTGTATTTTGAACATTTAATTAAAGCGCAGGTGGTTTTGTTCTCACACTAGCCCTGAGGAATTAAATGCAGGCAGGATAACTTAGTGAGTTGAATTCATTGCTGATACATGCTGAAAGACAGGAGCTTGGCTCTTGGCAAGGCAAACCCTCCCATCCTTTTGAAATATTTACGCTGTCATCTGTTCATCGTCATCATAAAACTTTTTTCGGTCTTAATAAGACCATAAAAGAACATAAAAACAACAGAACAAACAATAATACATAAGAATATTGATACAAGACGCTCATATATAGAAATGGTGCACTCTGTGGTGGGGTCAATAACATACAGTAAACAAGGCATCAATAAAATACACCAGGATTTCAAAACATGACCAATATACTATAATGGCTGACCAAATATAGGATATTACTCACAAATCATTAGTCAATACGGTTCAGTCTTCTACACATTAAACACAGTATGAAGATGAGGACAAATCAGATTTAAAAACCGGGTCAAACATACTGTGTTAGACAACCAGATGTAAAAACAATCATCTGTTACCTACAGTGCTTAGAAGTGGGAGGAGCACGGTAAGAAGTGCAAAAAATAAATAAAATAAAGTTGTTATCATTAGTGGTCCTGTGCTCCCAGAGGTCAACCACCATGGTTTAGCCGTTTGAATGATCAGTGCTGAATCAAGTGAAAGGTGGATGATGGGCACAGAAAGAGAAGATTTTGCACATGTGGGATCTTTGGTCCATTATGCCTTACGCACAATGCATTGTAGTTTGGTCATAATCCCTAACCCCACCAGTACCCAATGGAGTGCATTCTTGTCTTGGTTTACATGATTTGGCATTTAGAGATCCAGGAATGTCCTAGCATCTAGATTGTAAAGTCTATGCAGATGGATATATAAACTAGTAAATGGCGTTATGAGAATAACTTTTTCCAAAATATTTCAGGGAAATTTTCTTGCCACTTATAGGGGGCTAACATTGTGCTATGATGTTAATACAAAATATTGCAAACCAAGTACGGAAAAGTACCCTTTTTAGAGTTAGTAAGTTTACTATGTGCTGTCTATTTTTTAAACATAATCTGCATTAACTATTATGGCTTTCAGTTTAGTTTTCCTGTAAATACTGCTATTGGCTTGTCATTCCAAAATGGTCCCACACTCAAGACCATTAGTCTGTATGCTGCAATGATGGTAAATTATTTTGTGACTGATTTGGGCATGTATGGAGAGGTGAAGACAGAAAGATGCAGGGGGTGGCGGGCCAATCTGTTCATGTGCGGCAGAGGATTAATCTACCAAGCACCTTATCTCTTACTCTAACATGTGCAGTGTCTCACTCTCGAGTGTGCAGTGTCAGCCTGGGAAGGGTCTGAGTCATGACCCAACTAGGACTTGCCTGACTGATGCCCATCCACATTTGGGAGCATTATGGAGCATGCAAGAAGTTTGGGGCATGAACCCTGTTCACAATATTGGCCTCCTTTAGCCTAGCAGGAAGTGAAATGTGGTTCTAAATAGATTGCGCAGTTTCTGTCTATGTTGCCAACTTTTTTCCTTGCTCATGAGGAGTATTTGTACAGAAGAAGATAGAATTCCTTACTTTAAAAATGCATATGGCTCCTGCTAACTCCCATTCTTGATCACGTATCATTATTTTACTGATTTGAAAGCATTTCTACCGTTGCATGTTTCCCTATGGATTAATTAACCTTCTCTAATTACCCTCTTCTTTTGGTCTACACTCATACAGAATGCCGCTGCTTCTCTGACTAGGTTGGTGCTGTGCAGCTGCCTACATTTTAAGGGGCTTGTACAAAAAGGTAAACATGCATGTGAGTACATTTTTCTCTTACACTTTGTAATAAATGTACTAATTTTGCCCATTCACTATTTACAAATGTAAATTTACTACAAAGTGTAAATTGACATGTCCCCACTCCCTGAGTACAAGGGGTAGAGCCTAATTTGCTTGAGTAAACTTACTACTTGTAACCTTTCATATTTATTTGAAGAGCTAGAGATCTCCCCATTGTAAAGTATAAGGAAATTTCAATTACATTTACATATTTATTTTATTTGTACAACAAAATAAAAAATGTCACAGCGCTATTACCTTAATTTTGTATTAAATAGTTAATTCATTTAACTACATTAAATTAACTTCAAATTATTGTTTTAATTTTTTTTTCAAACACATAAAGTAAAATGTTTATATTTATTTGTTATGTAGTAGGTAGATAGATACAACTTTATTCGACTTTCCAACAAGTCATAAAAGCAACACATAAAAACGAATCTTATATATAAAAGACATATTTAAATATAGCAATAAATACAGAAAATTAAAAAATGCAGTTTCATATTAATTAATCAAGTCATAAGTATTTAAATAGCCTAGTTATCTTGATACCAGTCCACCCAAAGACTTTCTTACTGTTATTCTGTAATATAAAAAGTTTGCTAAAATTCCACATATTTCAATGGAAGGTAACATCTGTAAATTAATATACGCGGTGCAGCACTGTCACGTATTAGTGGATCTTAAAAAAGGCATTAACAAGCGCTTTCTCTGTTTTTCGTAAAATTTACAGAAAAGGACCGTATGTATCGTACTTTGTACTACCTTTGTGTTGCAAGGACATGCCCCTAAAGTTGCACTCCAATCATTCATAGTCAGAAAGGTTACTAAACGATGGAACGTGTCTAGCCTTAGTCTCGTGAGGACAAAACAATGCCAAGGTTTTACCACATTTGCCAGGTAAGGCTGCATGCCCTCCGTGGACAGGATTAATTGATTAGACTTAACACTTTGTGTTTTTGACTCTACTGCCCACCTCTGGTCTTCTAAATGCTTCAAGGTCAGGGACCACAATTCCTTCCTAGTCAGTCTCTCCAGTAATTCTGGGTTTGCATAGTATCCTTTATGGCCCATGTTTCCAAAAAAAGTCATAATATACCTCAACCATGGGACTCTTAAAGAATAAGCTGATGCCATGCAATAGAGTAAAACTGCCTTATTTAGACCAGTGTATTCTGAAGTCCAATTTGTTTGCCATAATAATAGTGGCTGTATCTTTATTAGGTCGACTAGGAAGGGGACCCCTAGTTCAGCGTGGCTAATGAATGATAAGGTGCCGTTTGGTACCATTAACAAGTGTCTCAAAAAGTCATTTTCCACCGTTTGGATCAGGTTACAGTTGGTATATCCCCAGATGCCTGATCCGTACATGGCGTACGGGATGCATTTGGCTCTATAAACTTTTACCATATTCTGTGGGATAATAACCCCTAACCTTTTTGAGAAGATCTTCAGGGCCACCGTTGTTTTCATGATCTGTAATTTCTTAGTTTTCACGCAGTGTACCCAGGAGCATTGTTTATTGAACATTATAACCAGATAAGAAAATGTTGGGGTTGTATTAATCTTCCCACCTTGTGTGGAGATATCATAGATCTTACTCGATTTCCTGCCACAGTTCATTGTAAAAGTTTTTGAGTGGTTAACAGTAAGGCCCAGATCTGTCATGAACGTAATGCAGGTTGTTAGAAGTTTTTGGAGGGCTAATGGAGTCCGGGCCATAAGTACAGCATCGTTTGCATAAAGTAAGATCGGAATCGGGCGGTGACCTATTTGAGGGAGATCTTTACATTTGCTTATTAGTTTGCGTTCTAAGTTGTTTATATATATTGAGAACAGGAATGGGGCTAATACGCAGCCTTGACGTACTCCTCTATGTATACCAAAATGCCTAGTACATTCTCCTCTTATCCCGTATATCACCCTCGCTCTACACCCTGAATATAGTTACGGTATGAACTGTATTATTGTCGGTTCTACCCCTATACTACTTAGAATGTCCCATAATTTCTCATGTACTACGCAGTCCAATGCTGAAGATAGATGTATAAAGGCCAAATGCAAATTACCCTCCCTGATCTTTGTATATTTCCCAATTATGATGTTTAAATTCAATCCTTGTTCCACCGTACCTATTCCTGTGCGGAAACCATACTGTAATTCAGTTAGGATATTATTTTCCTCAGCCCAGGATTGCAATCTATTCAAGATGACTCTCCCAGCTATTTTCGCTGATGTATCAAGTAGAGAGACAGGTCTTTAGCAAGCTGGGTTGAGGCGTCGCCTTTTTTATATATAGGGACAATGATAGAATCTAGCCACGATGGTGGTGGTCCTTGCATACAAGAAGCCCTCAGTACCTGCGTCAGTAACGGGCCCCATACTTGTATGTTTGCCTTATATAAGTCTACTGGAACACCATCAGGGCCCGGCGCTTTCCCCGCTTTACTTGAGTTTATGGCTTCTACTACTTCCTCTAAGCTAAACTGAGGTGTTATAATCATACGTGGATTTTCCTGGGTGGTGAGGCTCGTTAAAGAATCTATTGGTTCTATGTCGCTGGCCTGGCTATATATCTTGGAGAAATAATCAAGCCACTCCTCTTCTGTTATTGCAATTTCCATTCTGGGAGCATGTCTGTCCCCTAACATGGGGTGTTTATTGTTTTCCAAAAGAGGATGTTATCTTTTGTAGAACTAGCTTTGTGTATGGTTTCCGAGGTATTTTCTTTCAAGGTGTATTTCCTTTTTTTGATGGCCGCCTTATTTTCCTGCCTCCGTGTACGTATCTCATTCGAGCATCTTATTGGAGCACTTAAGGCCTTTTTTAATTTCTTATGCGCTTTTATGCAGTCATAGTCAAACCAGCTCATTTTTCTTCTCTGTCCTGCCTTTCCCGTTTTGTTGATAAGAGCTTCTTTCACACCTTGCGCTATCACCAAAAAAGCACTTAGGCATTTTCCTGGATCTATGTCATTGCTAAGGCAATCTGCAAAGGCTTGGTTATAATCACGGATTAACTGTTTCAGTAGGTCCTTTGACTCTATTTGCGACCATCGCAATGAATATCCATTACGCAAGGCTAATTCAATATCATTTACCAACACATCTTTATCCTCCTGTGGCAGTATAGAGGAAGTTAATGAGACCTTTAAACTCTGCGGGAAATGGTCACTTATCGCAATATCATGGAGTGTATAATTGGTAAGGTAATGTGCGAAATGAGTAGACATTAGAACATAATCAATCACTGTATCCGCACCCCTTCCATTAAAAGTTGGTTTGAACTGTGGGTCATCAAAATAGATTTCATTTACAAAGGCCAAATTGAATTTATGCGCCAGTAAATTCATCGCATCACCTTGCGTATTATGTATAAAATGAGGCCTCAGACCAATGTCTTCCTCATCCCAGCCACACACATTCTCCGAGGTTTCTTTACAGAGATGAACATTAAAGTCACCGCCCCATTGTGAGGCTTTCCCGTCTAGATTTTGTGCAGATTCTCTCTAACTCCTCTCCCATCTGTGTTAAAATAATGGGAACCTCTCCCGGTGGTGCGTTATTATAAAAATGAATGATCACTAGCTGGGTCTTCTGATCCAGGTCACTCCCAATCATTTGGTAATGTACCCTCGAGATAAGCATTTTAAATTTGATAGGGGAAGCTTATTGGAAATATATGTGCATAAACCCCCTTTAGGCCTACCATGTCCAGTGTGTACTGCTGGTGTATGGTATGTTTTATATCCATTTATATGGGTAGGATTTACAAGCCAAGTTTCCTGAAAGCATAAGAAAGAAAAATCTTCAATAAAATTAATCCAGAGCACATTTCTAAGCTTGTTGCTTAGACCTGCCACGTTCCAGTAGAGTAGGGCTATTTCCAATTTCTGCTGGTTTTGACGCTGTGCATTATTTGTGGTCGGGGGTATACTACTGTGAGTTGTATGAGTTAATGTCAAAGGCGGATCTCTCTGCCTTAACTGGCCCCCTTCTATATTAATTGGCAGTGCTATCTCATAAGCTGTATTGTAGGGGTAGTAAGGGTGAAGTTAGCCGCACTCCTAGGGAAGTATATAGTAATGAAGAATATTTGTAGGAGAGAATATGGTGCAAGTGATCAAAGTGCCCTACTACCCATGGACACAGACAATGTGTAAATCTTTACACAAGCAATGATGAGCAAGAACAGATCACAGCACACAATAAGCAACAGTAAGAAAAATAATCTTGACACTCCGTAGTGTTAGGTTATGTTGAAAAAATGAAGAGAACAGGCACGTCGGTATTCAAATCTTGTCTTGAAATGTGAGTTCTTTTATTCTGAGCGAAGTTGCATTCAGTAAAAAGAGAACATCACTCCAAACACAGCCAACACGTGTTTCGTCACACTGGTGACTTTTTCAAGGCTATATAGGCGTAATAATAACAGCAAAATAAGTATGTAAATCTTGAGCGTAAAGTAAGTCTTTGCATCTGTGAACAGGTTTACCGGTATCAGAGTGCAACACTGGAAAAGGTGTCCAAAATTGGTGAAGGATAACCAGTGTTAAAGACCATGATAAGTCCAAGAGTCAAATTCATTTTGACGTCTAGTGCTGTGAGCCCATAATCTGTTGTAGTCCGATCAGCACATCAGATGTTATTATTACGCCTATATAGCCTTGAAAAAGTCACCAGTGTGACAAAACATGTGTTGGCTGTGTTTGGAGTGATGTTCTCTTTTTACTGAATGCAACTTCGCCCAGAATAAAATAACTCACATTTCAAGACAAGATTTGAATACCGACGTGCCTGTTCTCTTCATTTTTTCAACATAACCTAACACTACGGAGTGTCAAGATTATTTTTCTTACTGTTGCTTATTGTGTGCTGTGATATGTTCTTGCTCACTATCTCATAAGCTGTCTCTTTCTTTCCCACACTGAGTCAATCTAGATCTTCTAGTGTTGAAAGGGGTTGAAATCTATTACAAGAAAGAATAGGGTCAGGACTGGGTAGGACTATTTTATGCAATGGTCGTGCTTTATTAAAAATATGCCCCACAAAACTTTGATAAAAGAACCCCAAGGGTAATAACAGACTACCTTGATGAGTAACCTGCCTTGTCCCAAGTTCACAAATGATTCTCTCCACTAGTTCTGGAGATGTAAACGAGAGAACCACACAATCTCCCTCCAGTGCTTTCTGACTACTACCTATCCACTTCATTCTCCTGACCATTTTTATATCATCAAAAAGGGGCCCCACCATTCCAGAATCCAAATGTGATCCTATCCAATTGAGGGACTTATTCTTCAAGGCTATCCATGTTTCCCGAAACTGGTCAGCCACAGGTGGGACATTGGCCAGGACCACTACGTATGGTTTTGCCTCCGGGGGGAAGATGTAAAAAGTCACTTGGTGTGTGCAAAGGCTTGAAGGGTCTCGTTCTTCTATATTGTTCCCCTCCTAGGTTTGTCAGAGTCCGGTTTATCCTGTCTCTAGATGGAATACTGTTCGATATTTTTGGGTGTATATATCTAGTGGTTGGTACTGATGGTAACGATTGTAGGTTACTCGTAAGGTTTGGGGGTCGAGTGCGTTTCAATAGGAGTTTTCCTACTTTGTGTTGCAGGTTGTAAGTTACTCACAGGGTTTAAGATCGGCAGTGGTATGCTAGGGCCTTTCTTCGTAAGGTGTAAGTCCTTAGGCTGTAGAGACTTCATGATTACTATGCCTGCCTCAAGGTTACTCTCTACCACTCTTAGGCGTTCTGTAAGGGAGTCCAGTGAAGCCCCAAATGATGATTTCAAGGTGTTTACTAGTTCATAGATGTTCACAAGGAGGCTTTGAGTTGTATCAGCTGGATTATTTAAGGTTTTCCTCCGGATTACTTTCTTTGGCGGCTGCCTTCCGAGGATAGTTACTAACTCTTTTTTTAAAAATTTATTAGAGGAATTATCTGCCCTCCCTGTTGAAGGTTTCCTTGAGCATTTAGGTGAGGGTGAGAGATCATCCGGGACATAAATTACGTCCGACGTATTTTGGATACACCCATTTGGATTACTTTCCTGATTTTTTCTTGCTTCCACATTAATACCCCTGTTATTACAATGATTGGAATCATCTTGTGTCTCAGCGTTCTTTAGTGGGCGAGTGGTGTAATCGCTGGAAGTCAGGAATTTTCCTTTGATGTTAGAGATTTGCTTATCTATCACCCCCATCGCTCCTGAAATGTATTTTAATATAGATGTACTGTCTTTTGCGTTTGAGGGGTGATTCAGTATTGAATGCTTTCTTTTGCCCATATTTTATATAATAACAAACCAATTCCCTATATGGGAGTAACACAGAAGAAAGATGTACAAATCAAGTTAATTTACCAACCAGCAGGACTTCTCACATGATGATACGCAAGGCCCAACTCGACCCCAATTAGATATCTTAATTGCACAATTTTTTGTGTACAAAGTTGCAATCAGGGGCCATCATTGCAAACTTGTCCATAAAGTAGAGTTATGTATTATATAAAAGGTGACAAAAAAAACGTTCTCACTTGTATATCCAGTTCTTTCTTCCAGGTCCCCTTTGCCTCCTGGTTTTATTGTTTTTAGGGGGGTAGCCAAGCCCAGCCTCCTTTGGGCTCTGACGGGCGTGGACGGGCCTGCCCTTGGCCCGGGCCTGCCCTTGGCCCGGGCTTTGCCCGGGCACAGCCCGTGCGCATCCCACGACGCGGGGCAACGAGGTGCGCTTTTCAAGCGCCCGCGATTCCAGTCCGGCCCCTCCTGGTGTCCAGTTATGTAGTAAATATTACTACTAATAGTTGCATTTATTTTTAAATTAAAACAGTTATTAACATCTTTTATAATGAAACTATATGTGTATATATATATATATATATATATATATATATATATATATACACACACATATAGAAATATTCATTTAATTCCATTTTTTGTTTTGAGAAACTGAAATTAATTTATTTTAACATGATTTCATATTCGGTGTTTGTTTAAGTCACTGCCTCCATACTTTTCTATGGGAGGGTGTTGCAGTATGTGTGGTTGGTCATGTTTGGTGCTGGACTTACTCTAGAACTGAGCTACTAATGTTTGTGCCCTTTTTTGGCTGTAGTAACTTTATAACTGCAGTTTGTGAATTTAATTTTCTTTACCCTAAGGCCCTCTTTAATACTACCTTAACCTCTCTATACTCTTCCCTAAAACCCTCTCATCTAGAAGTGAGTATTCCCCATTTTCCAGCTAATTCATCCTCCTGCCCACGTTTACTACTGAAACATAGGCGTATGTTTGTTGAGAGCTCTGCAGCTGTGTTGGAGATCTCCACACAAAAGATAGGAGAGGCGAAGACGGAGACCTCCTCCTGTAGGTTTGTGAATGCTATTTTTTTGTACCACATGGGCATTGCTCTTGTACTACTAGTAAACATACTACACAATGCAGTTTGTGAATAGTGCCCTTAGTCTTCCTGCTCCCTCTTACATCAACTCGGATTTATAGAGTGCAGCTAATCACCTGAGAGGGTACCCAGGCACTGGGTTCTTGCAGGGGTCAGCTGAAAAAACAAGTCTTGAGTCCCTTTCTGAATTCCTACAGAGAGGATGCTCTACGGAGGTGAAGGGGAAGGTGGTTCCAGGACTTGACGGCGAGGTAGGAGAGGGATCGTCCTCCACGTTAGTTTTGGTTTATGTGGGGAATATGTGCGAGTGAGGCGAAGTGCAGATGTCTGGTGGATTGGTGGAAGTTCTGACGGTGGTTGATGTATACTGTGCCTTGATCTTGGAGGGCCTTGTAGGCTTGTTTCAGCATCTTTTCTGTATGGGGAGCCACTGGACGTTTCTGAGGTGGGCAGTGATGAGGGTCCATTTGGGGAGGTCGACAGTAAGTCTGGCAGCTCCGTCCTAAATTGGGTGGTGTCTCTTTAGGAGTTGGGTGGCACTTCCTGCATAGAGCGTGTTGCCGTAGTTCAGCTGGCCCGTAACTAGGACATGAGTGACAGCTTTCCTGATGTTGATGGAGGACCAGCTGAAGATCTTTTGGAGCATGGAGAGGATTTGGAATCAGGAGGAGGAGACTACATTAAGCTGGCATTTCATGATGAGTTTGCTGTCCAGGATGATGCTGAGGTTGCGGGTACGGTCTGTCGGTGTGGCCGTGTGTCCAAGTTTGGAGGGCCATCATGTATTGAAGCCATGGGTTCTGATGATGTTGGCTAGGGGCATCATGTAAGTGTTGAATAGGGTGTGGGTGAGTGAGGATCCATAAAGGATGCCACAGATGGTGCTCTTGAGTTCTGAGGTGAATGGTGGTATGCAAATTCTCTGGGTTCGTCTTGCGAGGAAGTATGCAATCCGTTTGAGGATTACCAATAACACAGACTATCCAGATAGGTACATGTTTGTCTCCCCCACCTCTAAGACAATAAAAGACTTGAAACCTAACAAGGGATCATCAGAGAGCCAGCTAGCACTACATTTTTCCATGAATATTGCTTATTTATCCTCCATTACACACACGGATGCAATGCCCCAAGACAAGCTAAGAGCACCTCACAGATTACTCATGTATGACACTAAAAAGCTTTTCACAAAGAAAACTGTGTAAGCAATGCTTTTCCTGACAGTGTAGTATGCTGCCTATCCAAAAATGAGCTTTGGTGCCCCACAGTGGGGCATGAAGCGCTATATAAATGCCACAATTATACATTATAATGATTACAATGGGGTTTGATTAAGTACTACCAGATTGTGAACTGGTTAAGAGGTTTGCCCAATATTGGAACAGGAAATCACACATGAGAGGAGGAGCTACTTGAGGGACTACCTCTGTTGAAGGAAGTTTCTAAGTGGTACTGGATGCTAGTGGAGGCTCAGGAGGAGACATTTGCATTACCTTCAGGAATCTGGGGAAGGGACCTGCCGTCACTGGATGTCACCCTTTGACAAGTATTGATGTCTATGTCATGGGTTGCAGTCAAATCTGCTTCTTTGCAGGAAACCATTTGTGTACAACACATAGCGCCTACTGGACACCGAAGAAGCTAGTGTGTGTGGGGAAGCAGCAGGGGAAGAAGTGCCCTAAGTGTGACATGGAGGTGTTTTGGCAGTGTCCCATGCTCCAGCAGTATTGGCATCATTTGGTAAGATTCTTTCAGCAGTGGTGGGCCTAGAGGCTAAGGTAAGCCTCTCCTTGATAGTTTTTGGTGTTGGGAAGGTTGGGGGGCACCCCCAAAAAATCTGTAAGAACCAAAAATTGTTACTCTTTTTATTTATCTTACTTGCATGACACAATATATGCATAAAGTTGGTGCTCCCATCCCCGCTGACAATTCAAGAGTGTGTGCGGTCGGTTGCCAGGTTTAATTGTTTAGAGCAGAGTGGCCCTATAACTAAGAGATCTAGGCTGTAGGTGGCGTGTGAGAGTTGGTACAATTCATAACTGTGGGTTAGTGGCCTGCTTTGAGCTGAATGTTAGTAAGATTGTGTCCTATGATTATGAATTGTTACAGAACATACCTACGAAAGCAGGGGCCGAGAGGCAAGGCCACAGGTTGTTATGATTGGATCTGTCTGGCTTGAGAGCAATGATGGTGGAGTGATGGGTCCCTCCTGCTGTTACTGTGGACACCTTGGTGCTATCTCAGTGTGGGGAGAGGGCGGGGCCCCTCCACTTCTACCAAGAGTGAGCTCCTTTAGCCCTATGAATTCACAAATGAGTACAAAAAAATATATATATGTAAAGTCTTGCTTGGCAGATTTCCCAATATAACAAAGAGTGACTCTGCTGTCAATTACAAATTGTCAAACTGCCATACACAGCTTGTGCTTCCAGTTTTACCTCATTAATCAAGTAAGTGGAATTTCCTCTCTGGATCACAGATCCTGGATTTATGCAGAACCCCAGAGAATCCATTGAGTATTATTAAAATTGCTAAGTGTTATTTTTTGATAGGAGTGTTTGATACTTGTTTTTGGACATTATATTTTGTACATTATTTTTGCCACTGGTGCATTTCCTGCACCAACTTAGTGGGGCCCAACATGTAGCCCGTTGGATTATTTCATGTTTTACGGACATAATACACATGCTCCATGAGGCTGAATAACAGTCTTACACTGCCTGGAGTCAAGATGTCAGTAAAACTGGCTTAAAACAGTGCACAAATCTAGGGAGGCCACACGTGAAGCAACATTGCTTTACCACTGCACTGATGTTACATTTTCATATTCATAAATGTACACATGTAACATTTTAAAATTAATGTTTATACAAAAGTTTACTTCACAGAGCTAAACAATTATAGCTTTCCAGGAGGGAATTTATGAGTTTCTTTTTTAATATGACCATTAAGCTTTATTGATAAACCCTTGTATAATATAAGCAAGCCATCCCAGGTTGTTTTCTTAGATCTATTCAGTACAGTGTTTGAAAAAATGGGAGAATTCTCAGATGCAAGGAAAGCTGCATGCTGACATTCAAGACCATGGTATTGAGATGGAGTCCAAATAAGAAGACTGCTTGAAAGATGACACAGAGGTTTATGTCTTCTTTGCAGATTTTATGTGCAGTTCCTAGGTTTTCAAGCTATGTCAATGAGAGAGTGGTATCCCACCATTTGCCTCTCCCTCTGCTCCAACTCTGCATACAAGATTCTTTCACTTATTTCCTCTAAGGCAAGGGAAACTTTGTTTTTTTCTAAATATGAAGATGATCAAAACATGTTTCAGTGTCATTGGCAGCTGCCACAAATCTCAAGGGTCGGTGCTGATGGGAATACGGGGCGAAACAATAAAATAAAAAATAAAAAATAAAAACGTAACTTTCCCGAAGCAGCCAGCCACCTCACGCCTCTTCTCTCCTGATGGTGTCCCAGCAGGCCCTGGGCCACCAGCACAGGCTCCCCATGCAATCTGGGTGTTGCTCTCATGCTATACATAGCATGAGAGCAGTGCCAGGATTGGTCTGAATGGCTTGGTCTGCTGCTCAGACAGTACAGTGGTGTCTGTGCTGTTTCTCCAACCCGGCTGTTCAACACAGCAGGGATGGAGAAACCTAAGTGTGCATGTCTGTTTGGCTGGCCTATGGTGGCCGGCCAAACTGACGTGCGCACTTAAGATCACTCACTAAACTCCTCGTCCCCCCTCCCATGGCTCAGCACCGCCCGTCCCTGCACATGCTGGCTTAGCCAGCAGCTAAAAAATAAAACGATAATCAAATATCATTTTATTTTTCAGGTGCTGGCTCGTAGCCAGTGGGGTGATGCTCCTTCGCCACTGTGGAGAAGCCGCCACTGGTCATTGGCATAGATTTGAAAGCATGCTTGGTATTGCTCTAGAACGTGTGCAGACTGGTGCAAGTAGCAATTAAACAACGGGGCAATGCTATTCTCTGTGACACTCAATTTCAAACTTTGAAGCCCTTTGTAGTTTAGATCAGGTTTACAGCCTAATAAGTCATTCTGTGCTCCTAAAATGAATCAGATTATTTTGTAACATTCTTATGTGGCTTGATCACCCTCTGTACCCTGTTTTTACATTTTAAGCAATCACAATAGACAAGGAAGGGTATTGCCCATTTAGCTGGTACTATTAAAGTGTTTTTAAATTGCCCAAAAACATATAGATTGTAACAGATCTTACGTTATAATCAGTTTCTACCTGCTTGAGCTACCTGCATAAAGTACTGAGAAGCTCACCGTTCTAACTGAAATTCTGATAGAACTGTAAACATTAAAATAAGACTATAACAATTTCAAGTAATTATAAGAGGAATTAGAACATTGGAATGTCCTTTGCTTACAGTGTACTGAAGCCTCTGGTACAGAGAGGGGAAATTCAGCTTATTTGTCTCAAATCAGCCAAATGATGACAGTTAGGAAGAGCCCACGGAGAACAGGGGTGACTGTCGCCCACTTTCACAATTCTTGCTGTGTGTGCATGTTCTACTAAAGACCAGACACACACAGCAAAAGCTGTGAAAGGCTCTGAAGTCTCAGAGGCCTAAGGGGTTCTAAATCCCCTGTGTCTTACTGGAGGCTTTTTTCAATTTGAACATTCTGCACTCATGGGGCTATAGCGGACTATACCGGCCAGTAAAGTCTTGCTCCCTTGTTATAGGCCCGAGCCAACACAAGCAGACCTTTGATGGAACCATAGTCTGCTACCATGGTCTACAAGGCTATATTTGAACACTGGACTGTTGAGCGCTCCATTGAAGGCGGTGGAGCAGCACTGGCCTATACAAGCTGGTATAGGCTGGCTGCTCTCAACATTACAATGTCCTAATCCAGAGCCTTTAACTCTTACCCCAGCATCTCCAGAATATGAGGATTAGGTAGGGGAAAGCAAGAAGTAGAGCCGGTGCCGAAGGGCACACAGCAAGCCTTTCCCCTTTCCTCCTCCCTTTGCTCACAGTGTCATTGATGCCTCAAGTGGAGAGATGGGGGAATTCATCTGTGTCAAGTGATGACAGATTGGCAGAGCCCAAGGAGAAAGAGGGTGACTGTTTTCCACTTTACCAGCTCATGTGTGTGTGCACATAAGTAACGGCTAGGGGTACGACGCAAAAGCTGTGAAAGGCTCTGACATTTCAGAGGTGTGAGGTGTTGTAAACCCCTGCATCTCCCAGGATGCTTTTATTTTCTACTAGAACATTCTGCCTCCATGGGTCAGAATGTTTTAATAACCTTATACCCCACCAAAGTGGGCTATATTGGCCATAAACGTCCTGCTCCCATGTTATAGACCCTCTCTTTGGGCTTGGGGCTATAACACTAGAGTGGGCCATTAATGACCAGTATAGCCCGCTACCTGCTAAGGTGGGCCATAAGGCTATATTAGAACATTGGAATGTGTTGAGTTCAGTCTAACACAGTGTCACAGCAGTGGGCTCTAAACACTGGTATGAGCCTGTTGCAATCAACATTTCGGTGTTTTAACTACACTCTGTGACTTTTCCTCTGCCCTGCCTCTCCAGGATATGTGGATTATAAAGGAAGGTGAGAGAGGCAGGGGCTGTGAAAGAGAGAAAGCAACAAGGCGTCCCCCTGGTGCCTCCCACAGCTCACAGTGTCACTGGAGCATTGGGAGAAGGGAGGGGGTACTTCTCAGCTGCTCCTCTGTGTCCCTAGTTTAAAGATTCACAGCGGTGATGTGAAACAATGCCTGAGGAGAAACTTCAGAGCCATTCAGGCTTTTGTTTTTAATTGGAACACTCAGCTGTGATGTAACAGAATATTCTAATAGCCTTTTAGCTCAACTGTAAAGAGCTATTCCGGCCATTAAAACCCTGTCCCTTGTTATAGGCCCGAACCCACTTGGATCCGGCTTGTAATGGCCAGTAAATTCTGTGATTTAAAACATAGCTATAGAACATGCAGTAAGCTAAAAGAAGAGTTGTTTAAGATTTTTTAAGTGCACATCATTTCCAAATTTACCAGGCATTGAGAAGCAAAAGATGACCAACACCAAAGTCCTTGAAATATTTTACTTAATCAAATGTGCAGCAATGCCTATGTTACAATTACCCCTATTCCTGAAGTGTTTAAGCCATTTTGGTCAAGGATGGCTGTACACTGGACCAAAGTAAGAGACAGGGTGCCAAGTCTTAGCATCTTATTCAAAGTTTTGGCCAATGATGGTTCTACCTCATCTAAATAAGTTTCAAAGACAGAAGAACACAACCTGTCAAGAAGGTTAACAGACCCTTTGTGAGGTCAGAATATAGTATTTCCACTCACCACTTTTAGTCCTGGGATCAGATTTACCCATCTGTAACAACAGGTTTCCTACATGTTTCAGCCAACCTAATGAGCCTCTTCCAGAAAGGAACAATACTTCCTGCAGTGTCTTCTTATATTGCTTCAATTCAAGTGTTCCCCATACCTGGACCCAATTGAGTACAGCTTGTATGTTTTCTAGTCAAGCCCTTTTGCTGCTAGGCCTTTTCCCTCCCAGTGCTGAGCCAATGTTTGGCTATTTGGGGTAGTTTGTTCTTAGACCTCCATAACTTTTTGTTTACATAGGCTATCCACGCTGAATTTGTGTTCTTTTTTTCCAAATTCCTGGTGATTCTAAAGGTGCCTAGGGTTTGTGGATTCCCCCAGAGAGGACTGAGAAAATAGGCAAAATATAGCTACATTTTGGGTTTTGTTTTTAGAAAAATAGGGTAAAAGTGCATTCGATAAAAATGTTTTTTCCAAAAAATTACATCCACAAATGGTTTGCTGTACTAAAGTCACCATCTACCTAGCTTTCAGGAACATACATAGCTGAATCACAAACCTAATTTTGTACCACAGTTTTAGCATTTTTCTAAGAGATAGCTTATTTTCCTATTTTTTGTGCTCTCAACCTACTTCCAGTTTGTGGTGGAAACCAGTGTAAAACTTGTGGGTGATCCAGAAAAGCTATAAATTCCTGAAAAGTAGACAAAATTCCAAATTCAGCAAGGGGTCATGTGTGTAGATCTCTCAAGGCTTCTCAAGGAAAATAACTGGCGAAAAAAAAAAGAAATATTAAAAATGAGTAGGAAAAAACTGGCATTTGTGACATTTTCATCTGTAACTTGTTGTCATGTTGGCAGATTGACAAAAGAAATATACCATTGCTTGTGATAGACCCTTCTGATTGTGAGAAAATATAGGGTTTGTAGTTTCTTTAAGAACCCAAGGTACCCAGAGCAAACGCCTGAGCTGCACTGTACATTGGTTTTTCATTGAGTACCAATTATAGACAAATTCTTATAGCAAAATAGGCAGAGTGAAAAATGGGTCTCAAGGAAACTTATGTATTTGTGAAATAGGCACAAGATATAGAGTTTAGGTGCGGTGGGTATTTCTATATCTCTTAATTTGTGGATACCCGTTCCACAATATTATTTAGAGGGTATTTTTGAAAATACCATCTTTCTTAAACACTAGCTTACATTTGAACGGCACTAATGCTGCAAAATCCAATTGATAATAACAAATGTTCTACTATTGTCTGCTCCCACGAGTCTCCCAATAAAAATGATACCTCACTTATATGGTTAAGTCTAGTGACCGTGACAGGAAACAGGCCACACCACAACATGTACGCGTTGCATTTTCCCCCCAAAACTGACCATCTTTTTCCAATGTGGGTTAATCTAGATTTTGGACCCTAGCTTTCAGCTGGCACCTAGAGAAACCTAGCCAACCTGTACATTTTTTAAAACTAGACATCTAGGGGTACTCAGGGTGGGCTGACTTGCATGGCTCTCACCTAGTATTTTTACAGAGAATGTCTGGCAAACCTCAAACATTAACTAAAAACTATTTCTGTGATGGACAGTTCTGGATTCTGCTGGAAACCACAAACTTCCTTCCACCCGGCGTACCGCCAGGTCTCCTGATAATAATGGTACCTCACTTGTGTGATTAGACCTAGGGCCTGATATCCCGTCCACCAAAATGTAAATTCCTTAGGGCATAATGGGATTTAGATTTAGGTGGACGGGGTATCCGTCACTGTTGGAAACGGCCCAAAACACAACATGGACGCAGTGCATTTTTCAACTGAAAACTGACCCTCTGTTTCTGATGTAGGTAGCTCTAGATTTTGGATCCTAGCTCAGTGGGCACCTAGAGAAACCTAGCCAACCTGTCCATTTTTGAATCCATAATGGTGTGACTTGTGTGGATCCCATTAGGTTTTTTGATCATAGTACCCTGCAAACCTCAGAATCTGAAGGAACCACAAAATTCCTACCACCGAGCATTGTCCCACCTGTGGCAATAAAACTGCTGCCCCACTTGTGTGGCTGAGCAACAGATCAGACCAAGGACAATGGTAGCCCTTGCATGAAGACTTCGATTGGCCTTGGTTGGATCCGTTCCTGTTATTGGTGCTAGGTCCAGGAACATAAGTGGAGCTGAGATTTTATCGGCACAAGTGAGGCAATGCTGGGCGGTAGGAATTTTGGGGATTCCTTTGGATTCCCGAAGTTTCCATCACAGAAATGTAGGGAAAATGCATGACTTCAGATAAAGTTGGAGGTTCGCAGGACATTGTGGGTAAGAAAATGATGTAGGGTGCATGTGAAGCACACCACCCTGGACTCCCCCAGATGTCTAATTTTCAGAAGTGCCTGGGTCTGATTGATTTTTCCAGGTGGCAGCCTACCCAAGCCCAACAAGTACAGCCATTCACCATTGTAAGTGGGTTCATGTTGGGAGTTAGCTAAGCTCTCCTGGCCTATATGTAAAATCAACACCCAAAAGAGTCAAATGTCATTTAGCTTGCCATTGGGATGAGATGCTTTAGTCCGCAGGGAGAGCAGATAGACTGTTGCCCCCTTCAGTTGAGGTGATGTTTAAAACCATGCCCATGGTGGTGGGCAACCCCTCCCTCTATTTTGTTTTAATTCCCTGGTGTCTAGTGGACTGTCTGCCCCCCTGGAGGGCAGATTCGGATAATTTGTCCTGTTTGACGCATGGCCATTCCCATGTCCATGGTGGGCAGCTCCCACCCCTCTTTTAAAAAAAAAAGTATTCTGTGGTGTCTAGTGGGTGTTCTACCTTCCCCTCCCTTGGGGGGTGGGCAGATCAGGGGTTATTGCCCCCATCTGAAGAAGAAAGACTGATAATGGCTGAAAAAAATAAAGGGGGAAAAAAGCCCTTGTCCAAAGGGCCGCTCCCCCCTCCCAGGTGTCGAATGGTGTATCCCGGCTTGGGGATTGCCCATCTGCAGCAGTCCCCAAGCAGGGATCCACTAGGGATACCCTTTCCAATGATACCTCTTCTGTCTGCCTAGGTGCTGGGGGGGGGGCAGAGCTAGCCCCGCGAGCACCTAGACTCGCTTCACTTTAGTTTTCAGTGAAATTACATCAGCACAGTAGTGCATTTAGTGGGTTCTTTGCACACTGGCATTAAAGCCGCATCAGGTTTGGTATTAAGGCCAAAGTTTCTGATGAATTTGGCATTTGACGAGGGTTCGCTAGGGGTGCGTATTAGCTCCTCTTCTATTTATTTTGTACATAAATGATCTTAGTTCAGAGCTTGCTAAATGCACCCCAGATGTGCCCATGGTGAATGGTTCCCTTCTTCCTATGTTTCTTTTTGCAGATGTCGCTGTAATCATCATCCACACCCCCATCCCCTGAACTTACTGGTCAATTTGTTTGTACATTTTATGGCAAATCTTGATCTATATACTAATTTTATGAAATCTTTTATAATGACTTGTGGCCGGAAGCATAAGTGACCCTCATCTTTATTGCAGTTAGTGTGAACCTCTTATTTAGTACTGGTACCTTTTCTTATCTGGGCGTTAATTTTAGCTCCATTGGTTCATAGTCTCCCCACATCGCACGAAATAGGGTTACGTTTTCAAGGGCAATTGGTTCACTTCTGAGCTTACAGTCCCTGAAGGGAAGGAGGGTGCTCCTACCTTTGCTGCAAATATGTTCTGCCCAGTGCGCACCATTTGTGACTTAAGAGGTGGGAATCTGGGAATTAGGTAACGCCATAAACCTCCAGAGGGAAGAAAATCGTTTTCACAGAAGAATATAATCAGCTCCTGCATCAGCTTCCCATTCCATTTGTCATAATGAGTTGGACCTAGACTATTGTTGCAATTATATTTGTAGCCCCCGTCTCTTCTGTAGTTATCTATCTGGAGTTTGAAAGAAGTAATATTATCAAGGAATATAGGGCCTGATTCTAACTTTGGAGGACGGTGTTAAACCGTCCCAAAAGTGGCAGATATACCACCTACCGTATTACGAGTCCATTATATCCTATGGAACTCGTAATACGGTAGGTGGTATATCCGCCACTTTTGGGACGGTTTAACACCGTCCTCCAAAGTTAGAATCAGGCCCATAATTTCTTAGTGCCTGGTGTGCGACAAGGGACTTTCTATCCCTTGGCTGGGGTATGTTAAAAATTCTTTGGATGGAGTTGGCTTAGCTGACATTTTTCAAAAGAAAGTACCTCGCTTCGGCGTGGGCCAAAATTAAGTACATGCCCTGTTATTAGAGCAAGCCCAAGTGGAGGGTTTGCAGGCTGAAGGTTGGAAATCAAGTGTTGGGAGCTACTTGTACATGAATCCTGGGGGCACTCCCACAAATTACTTGTGGAATATAAGTAGGAACTAGGAGAGATCTTTATTGTTTCGTTTTAGGGACGGCATAATAAAATATTCCTTATGTTTCCTATTTGGCTTTCAGTTTAACCTTGATTCCAGGGTGTGCCCATGTATCAACTCAACTCATCCAAGCAAAAGTGTGATGCATTTTCTCTTTTTTGTGATTACTACAAATTGTACACCAAAAGAATTTTAGTACCCCTTATGAAGCTCAGAAACTTTTGGCACTGTTCTCTGTCTCTATCGCTTTTTACAAGCATTATCAGAGTTTGTCATTGTGTAACTTTGTTTCTTGAAGCCGCAGTACGCTCTAGAAGGTCAATGCATTCTGAATAAATATGTTAGCTGATGTCTCTATGAAGCAGTATAACCATGCTGGATAGGGCTTTTAGATTTACCGTGATTGATATTTCTAATCATTTTTATTTCACTGGTTGATTTTAAGTACTTGTTTATGAGTTTTTATTTTGGTGTGTTGTCTGATTAATGTTAACATTTTGTATACAACTGTATACTTTTATGGCTGTTTACAGCCAAATAAAGCTGATTCTGATTCTGAAATGATGTCAACGCACATGCGCGCTGATCATCATTTGACTGAAAGCAAAGAAACAGCCTTGGGAGCTAGGGAAGCTCTTCCCCGTTCCAGAGGCTGTTTCTTTGAGCAAGAAATCCCTCAGGTGCCCACACAAAAGGGATTTCCTGCTTATGTGCTGAGGACGGCAGGGCTGTTAATTAATAACTCTGTTGGAGTGGTCAAAGGTAAATTTAAGAGATGTTTAAGAAATGCTATGTCATGGCAAGATAGCCCTTGACAATAAGAATAGCTCCAGATCTCTGCTACATACAGAGCAGCATTCTGGGGCCATAGCTTACACACCTTAATAGCGGGTAAATCAAAGTCCTGCCCTTACCCCTCCCAAAGGTCAAGCTTTCTCTCTCACACTGTGGTAGGAGAGTACTACTCCTTTGTTTATGCTTCTGTCATTTTGCATTGTCTGTTGCATCAGTTCTCAGGTAGGTATATAAACTTGGTTTGACCAGTCTAAAGTTGTTTTTTGACCCCTTTGTGCAGATAAAACATCATCAATTTTGTGTTTGATGTGTTACTTGCTTCCCAATTTCTTGTGCAAAATGTATCCAACTTATCCAGTAGGTTCTGTAGGTCCCTAGGTGTCTTGAAGACCAGTAAAGCACCATGTGCAAATAGTAGGGTAATCATTTTGGACCCCCTCACACACAATTTCTGGACAAGCTTCACAATTTCCACTACCTGTTAACATACACGGAAAATAGTAGAGGATCTAGAGAACAGGCCAGATGTGCACCCATTTGTATCTGCAAAGGAACTGTAGTTTCACCTGTTGAACCTCAGCATAAGTTCACTGATTTCTGTTATGTAATCTAATCAATAAATTAAGTAGCCTCTAGGCAAGTGGTGATGTCCAGAAGATATTTCTTGGGATACTGTGGAAGGTAGAGCCAAGTCTATTATTACCACATATAGAGCTTCTTTCCAAAGAAGTAGATAAAATCTGAATACCTAGTCAAGCGTGCTGGTCTTGTTTCTAAATCCAGTCTGGCAGTGAGATAGAATCCTATTATTCTCAGTCCAGTTTTCTATTCTTCAATATAAGACACATCAAAATATTTTTTGAATGTTATCTAAGAGGCTTACTTCACTAGAGTTTTGTTCAGCCCAGGTGCTTTGCTCCCTTTTTGCTTATTAAATGCCTGAAACTCGGCCAACTCCGGTCACCTTTCAGACGCTTAACCTGCCCAGATGCCATTAGAGCATTTTCAGCAGGGCAGCTTCTTCTCCCTCCGGCCTGATAGTTGACAGCTTTGTCCTCTGTACCCTGTCCGCCAACCATCATTACACCACAGTAGCCTTCTTAGGGTGGGCACTGGTAAGGACAGTAACTCAGAAGCAGTTCCAGAGGGACTAGAGGGCACCTCAGCAGTCACCCTATCGTGCCACTTGAATTAACATCAAAGCAACACCACGAGCCATCACTGCCATTTCTTCAGCAGTTCACCTGCGGGCACAGATACAGTACAGCCTCGTTGTGATGGGGGGCCTTTCGATATCATTTATTGCAATCAACTGCAATAACAGTAAATAATTATTCTGCAAAGTAAAAGGGAAAAAATGAAGAATCATTGGTAGTTTCTGCTCACTTTGATTGTCTTGTGTTTTTGGCTACCTTTGATGGCATTTGGTCATCTGGTCTTTTGCCTTTTGTCTTCTGGTCATTCGTGGACTCTGGGATATTTCCATTCTTTCCAAATACCTCAGTACTCTCATCTTTCGTTGTTTTTTGTGTGCTGGGCCAATATAATCTTGACAATTAATGGGAGTGTAGGTGTGTTCTGGTCTTTCAATATTGGCTACCAAAGGTATCCCATCGAAACATTGTGGTTAGGTTAAGTTTCCTAAGTGGGTTTTCCTTCCCTGCCTGCCTAATTCCAACCATGACCGATCTGTTGTTGAGATCAAAAGGGAGGGCGGCGGGTGTTGATCTCTCCAGGGGAAACTGTGTTGAGAGTTGCGTGTTCAAAGAATCGGAGGGATTAAGTAATTCAGCTTTACCTCCTTCTGCTCCTGATAGCCTAACGGCTGCTTTTCTTGGTTAATCCTGGACCTTCAGGTCATTTAGACTCTCCTGTCACTGTGCCTAGCCCGGCAGGTCACCAGTAGGGAGCCACTGTTCGGTGGTGATGGGTTGTTATGCACCTTGGAGGGCACGATCAAAAATCAACAAGAGGAACCTCCAGGTGCTTTGTGTGCCATAGACGATCAGATCAGTGCGAGCTATCTTATTGCAAATGCGAATGTTAATGTTACTGCTAAGGTGAATGCCAATACTCTACAGGATGCAGATGTAATGGTACTGCAGCAGGCAGAGCAAAGGGAGCCCTTAACCTCTTTACCCTCCACTTCCCTTAGGGTTAAGCATGATACTGCGGAGGGTATGGGGAGTACGCCGGAGTGCCCATGCAAGTCCTTATAAAATGCAACCAAAGTAGTTACCCCTGTGTCCGACTCCCTAGGTACTCAGAGGCAGCAGACACAAAAGTCAGTCATGGCTGTCGCTGGGCTTCCTTCATCCCTACGGGGTTTGTTACAAAGTGTTTTAAAGTAAAAAGCCCGGTGACTGATGTGCCTGAGGAAGCGGTAAAAGAGGAATTGGGTAATATTGGCAATGACAATGTTAACAATTAGGGTCAATTATTTGCAGGACAACTGTGCCAATGTGAGAACAGCAGGATCAATATGGGATGTGGGAGGCGGGGTGGAATCAGTGACGTTTGAGGAAACAATGATGGATGTTAGTCCTCCCCTCTGTCCAAGCAAAAAGCCAGCCCTTTCACCAGTAAAAATTTGTAAAGAAGAGATGGGTAGCATTGATGTTCTATCCAAGACCGTTGGGAAATGGGATTATGTTAAAGTTTTGAAGCAGCATATGGTTTCATCACAATGTGTGCCCCAGGGTGGGAGCAATGTTCCAACTGAGACCAAAAAACCTAAACCCCATACAGAATGTTAATGTAAATAACCCAAATTTGAGGGAACCGGAATTTGCCCAAAATAATTTTTGTTATCAAAGGGAATTTGGAACTGAGCCTCTCCATTTGACTTCCGATAGTGTCAAGTTGAGGGGGCTGGGGGGGGAGTGAGAGGGGAGGGGGTGTGTGGGTCTAGTCTGGGCCAGTGAGTCTGTCTAGTCCAAAGAAGGGGTTTCCAATCTGGCAAGGAGCCTCTTTGGGGGTAAGGCACCCAAGATCTTCTCTTTCCCCAATATTGGCAAGCGAAGGAGGGCATAACCTGCTTTTAGGATAGTCAGCCTGTCATTCCCAACTTGAGTCTGTCATCCCCAGAGTACAAGAACTGGGGTGCTTGTTCAAAGAGGGAGTGCCCCGGGGGTAATGGTGATCCATGGTATGAGCCCAATTCCAAGGGAAATGTGTTAGACTTAGCACAAGATTTGACATTGCTGAATCTCCTATCCCTTATACAAGTAGTTAGAGGAAACCAGATAATCCTATCTAGGCCCCTAGGCGTAGGGCCGCAAACAGGAGAGACATTCAAGGCTAGCACCATTTTTTACCAAACACAGTGGACTAAAAGGAAAACAGCTAATCATACCTAGGCCCTTGGGTGTAGGGCAGCAAACAGGAGAGAGTGGGAGTTAGTGAGAACGATATGGGTCACAAGAGAGAATAGTGACCATTTAATTCCAGAATGACAGAGCCTATACCAGGGGTATTAGTCACTTGCCTCATTAACCTGAAGTGAATAGATTCTCCCATAATCCTTGGAGAAAAGAGAGAGCTACCTGTCAGTGTTATAGTTCTGGGAAAGTAGTTCTTCCCTCTTTTAAAGCTATGCTAGGGTACCAGACTTTAGATTGGCACGGTCATGGAGCAGATTAGATTGACTGGTAGGAGATATGGCATTTATCGCTAGGTAGTGTCCTGATATGGAACATACATGGGTTTAAATCCTTTAGGACATTGGGAAACTACAAAGAGGTTATGAGTAACTACCCTGTATTGTTCCTTCAGGAACCCTGGCTGTTAGAGTGCCCAGTGGTACAGGGTTTTGTCCCGGTATCAAAGAATCCCAAGGCCTCGTCCAGAGGGAGAGCTATAGGGGGATTATAAATGTTGGTATCTGTCTGCTACGAGACGAAAGTGTCCAAGTTGCAAACTTTCTCTGTCTGGGCTATTGCTTTTCTAATTGATTGTTTTAGTGATGGTGTGGGATATAACTGAATGGTTTATGTAAATATCTATGTCCCGCCAGGTAGCTTTTTGTCTGAGCAAGAATTGCTGAATTTAACGAGTGATGTGCAAAGACTGCGACTGGATCAACCTGGTGCTCTTTTCATTGAAGGGGATGATTTTAATGAGAAATCTGCTTTTAAAATAGTTGATGATTCCTTGAAGGAGCAGCATCAGGCCCTAAATATCCCTGATTGCATATTGTAGTCAAACTCCCTTGAAGGGGATGCAAAGGCTCTGCACTGCCTAGTTCAGCAGAATTTGATAAACATAAATGGGAGATGCAATGCAGACATTTCCTGCAGCTAGAACTTTTAAACATGATAGTAGTTGCATGACAATCGACTATGTGCTTGTGCCAATTTACCAATTCAATTGGGTACACAATCTTAGAGTACTTGATCAAGGTTCTACCGATCATTTTGCACTTAGCTTGGTGCTTAAAACACCCTCTGTGTCCTGTGCTAATTTAACTATGGTGCCAGAGGTTGTTTATCATCGAAGAATCCGGGTTATGATCATGGAAGTCTCTCTTGAGGCTTTATCGTCTATTGATTTAGCGCCCTTAGATATGGAAATAGATGACGATGGGATTGGTTGGTAAAGCAGATTGACAAAGCAGTTAGTCACCCACTTTAAATCACCAAGGGTTGGCCTGAAGCAGGTTTGTGGTCATAGAGAGGGGGAGCATGAATAGTTTGACGATGACTGTAGGACAGAAAGAAGAACATAAAATAAGTGTTGACCCCATTTTAAACTAAATCCAACCAGTGAAAGCATTAGAAAAGGGATGAGGGCTGCAAAAGTTGTATATCGCAACTTAGGTGCTCTCAACAAAAGGGCATTTTTTAGAGCAGATTGGAGTTTAATGTTAAGTGCTTTAGGAGAGACGAATAGTAATAATTTTTGGCAATTAACTAATTTAGTTACTCTGGACTCTCTATCTACCCTTGAAGCACAAATAAGTGGGGAGGATTGGTTTTCCTTTATCTACTCTTTATTTAGTTGTGGACACCCTGGAAATTTGTTGGTTTTGTTGGCGAATCTTTAAGATGACATTGAGGTTATAACTAATACTCAGACTGCTGAGGTGCTGTCCGAAATTATTTACAACATGAAGTCTTCTAGGGCTGGGGGACCGTATGGCCTACATCGGTCATTTTTAAGAAGGATCAGAAGAAATTGGGCTCTATTTTGAGTGGCTTTTTAAAATGCATTGTAAAAGCTGCTATTCTGCCTGAATTGTGGAAGAGAACTCTAGTAAAACCCATCCAGAAAAAAGGCAAAACAGAACAACCCAGTAACTATCATTTGATATCATTTATGGACAATACATCCAAGTTATTTGCTCAAACTCTACTAAAACATCTAGCTGCTTAGGCTTTTGATACTGGGTTAATCCTGATAGTGATCCATTGTTGAATAGTTTGGCCTAAATCCTCCCTGTTCTGTTTCATCCTTCAGGGTGTCACAAGGAAGTCAATGGAGTTGGTAAGAGGTCTCTGTTGCTGCTTCATTGACTTCCGGGCAGCT
The DNA here is from genome assembly GCF_031143425.1 of Pleurodeles waltl. Classification (NCBI taxonomy): domain Eukaryota; kingdom Metazoa; phylum Chordata; class Amphibia; order Caudata; family Salamandridae; genus Pleurodeles; species Pleurodeles waltl. The sequence continues at coordinate 732,034,135 of NC_090449.1, forward strand.
TTCGACAGGGTGGACAGAGGTATTCTTTGGCGCAAACATATCTGAGGCTCTATTGGATCTCCTATTAAAACTCCACAGTAATAACTGGGTTCAAGTTGATCTTGTTGGGCGAGGTAACATGTCAAGGAAAATCCTTGTATAAAATGGCTTAAGCCAGGGATGCGTTTCAGTCTGTTCATAGCCGAACTTCCCCAAACCTTGAGGTCGAATCACAGCTTTTCGCCTAAAACTGGGGGAAGGCATGTCAACTGCCTTATTGTTGCTGAATACTGGTGGTCTTGGATCTCACACGGATTGTCTTGCAATGCAAATTAAATGCTATGATCCAAGCAATAAGGTGGGAGCTAAAATCAGTAGCATGCAGTGCAGTGGCAAATGCGAGGGTCCTACTATTCTACCTTACGACCAATAATGGATCCCCTGGTGAAAAACGTTCAGCCTTAATTTTGGAGTGATTAGGTATGTTGGATATGAGTAGAGTTTGAAGTAAAGGGGAAACATTTTGCCAACTTAAAAATACCCTTAGATGTTGCGCAGAGGAAGCCACCTGGAGTGAGGATATTCAGTATTTGGAGAATAAGAGATTAGTTGTGCCTTTCCTGGCTTCCCAGTAGGCCCAGACCTTTTCCCATATCTTTATAGAATCCCAGATGGGACCCTGCGCAGTGAAATCTTGCGTCTAAGGATGGGGATAGATCCAGGGTGGTGGATGTCTGGGCTAAAGGCTCAAATGGCAAAGAATCATGTTCAGTGTCCATGCAGAAGGGGTAAAGGATTCTCAGCCCACCATTTATTGATGGACTGTCTATTCTTCATAGAGGAAAGAAAGAGATTGTTTTAAACCACCATGGGGTTAAATCTCTTGTGTGGGATGGGGCATCAGAATGTGGCCATTGCTGTAGGTAAATTCTATGTCAGGACCGGAGGCTTCAGATTATGCTTTCTCTTTCTTCACTGAAAGAAACACAGGAGCCAATAAAAGCTCTATGAAATTGCCCTCTGTTTGGGAAAAATGAAGAATGGGAGGAACAGCTGTCTTACTAGAGAGAGGAATAAAACTCCAAGTGATAACCCATCACCGTCTGAAGGATCCAGTGATCCTCTGATATCTGTCTCCAAGCTTGCAAATGGTCTTTTAACCTGCCCCCCCAAATGGACTTCGGAAAAGGGAATTATTCTCACCTGTTGATGCCAGGTCCGGGTTGTTATAACTGCCCCTGTTTCCACCTCTATTGGTGCAACCTCGACCTCTCCTGCAGGAGGGGTAGAATCCAGAAGGGGCTTGGTATGAACCTCGGCCTCTGGAAGAGGAGGCCTCATAGTATCCATGGCCTGGTGCACGGCCTCTGTAGTGTGCAGCCCTGATAAAAAGGCCACCACTAAACATTTTCTTCATGGAAGACTGAGCTTTGTCTAGGGTGGAAAAGGTGGACACGTATTTTCCTAGATCTTTAAGAAATTTATCTCCAAATAGGAGGCCACTGGCCAGAGAACCGGGCTCCGAAGAAGCTAATTCCACCAACTTGGAATCTATCCTCATCAAGGACAACTTGCGTTATTCTGTGGACATGGCGCAATTGGCATTGTCAAGGAGGAAAACGGCCCTCTGCGTCCACTCCAATACTGCCTCAGGATCCAAAGCCGAGTTACTCTCCTTGGCTTGCACCGCCAGTTCAAGGATCTTCATGTGCGGACCAGAAATATCTAAGAGCTTACCCTGACAGGCTCTTCAGGCTCAGTCCAGTCCCATTTTAGGATCTTTTGAGAACTTTTTAAGAAAAGTGGCCATACTCGGATCTAACTCTGGAGTATCTGCCACCTTACCTGTCAAGAAAGGGCAGGGACACTCTGAACGCAGTGTATTGCGAACATCCTTGTCAAATCCGTTGCGCCATCTATCCTGGACATAGTGCGCTACCTCCGCAGAGGGTATCCATTCAGTGGATCTCGGATTTATAATACTCTCCGGATTGAAAAACAGGCTTCTCTGAACCGATGCTTCGTCTGAAACATGACAAGATTTACATTTCCTTTTTCTCAACATCTTGGGCTCCTCTCGAGTCTTCTCTGAATCAGAAGAATGGGAAGCGGAAGATTTAGAATCTTCTGGTCACAACATACAGTGAGAGGATAATTCTGTAGGTACTTCAGAGAGATCCTGTTCATATTCATGATCTCTATGAACCGAAGAAGCCATTTGCGATAGTATTTCAGCTGAGGATCTAGTACCTTCAAAAACCTTCAGGGTCCGACTCGCAGCCATATTTAAGATTCCGACATTCTGGTCTGAGATGGCCTGCCCATCAATTCTCTCTGACCATAGCTCACTAAAGGTTGAGTAAAAGACTTTAAGGCCTTAGTGAGGGCCTGATTTACAGAGTCCTGCACACGATGTCCCAGGGCCTGCACCAATCTTTCCTCCATCTGGCTATCATAGGGCTCTTCGTCCTCTTGCTGAAAGAACTCATCTTCTTCAGCATAATAAACCATCCTAAAAGATGTACAATAATGACGGAGTGCAACAAAAAAAGGGGGTAAATCAGCCCTTACAGGTAGAATGAAGGAGAAACTCCAACTCAAAGGAGAGAAAATACTCTCAAATTAGGCCCAATTCGAAGTGGAGGAACCACCCGCCAATATTTCCCAGGGGCAAAAAGCCCTAAATCGTGTTTTTCGCCTCATCAGGCACTCTCAGGGGGCAAAATAGACATTTCTGGCTCACGTGGCACCGCTAACGAGATTCAGAGCTGCCACTATCTGATCTCTGAAGCGTGTGTGTCATGAAAATAGAGAGAGGACTAGCGTCTCAAAGCCAGCACTCCACACGGCTTCAGGCAGAAGCCGTAAATCTGCCCAATACGGGGAGGGCCTGCAGGACGCTCCCGCAGTGTGGGCAGCGTAATTAGAGGTCCCCGCGCTCGCCGCACACGCAATACCTATAGATAAAAATGAGCATGCGTGCGAGCACAGATGCCGTTAGATGTATAAAAGGGAGTGCTGCTGCTCCCGCTCCACGGCCAAAACCAATAAATACACCCAATTATTTAAATATTTAAAATATCAAGCAAACGACCGGAGGTATTTTAATGGCTGCAGCAGCAAAGAAAGAAGAAGAACTTATATACACATATATACAGACTGTGGACCAGGGATTGGTTGGATTGGACTACTGAGAATGTTGGATATTGTAGATTTTTGTGTATCTTAACTTTTATTGGCTGCTGTCTTTCTTTCAGTAAAGAAAGAGAAAGCATAATCCTCGCCTCCGTGTCCTTAATAGAATTGAAAATTCTTGACGTGTAAGATAGAATTTATTTAATTCCTGCACAAAATTGTCTTATCCTAAACCAGGATTTCCCCAGCTAATGCTGATCTGGATTAGTACTTGTCCCATCTTGCTGGCCAGATGTGTCTTCTGCTTTATCTGGCTGTTGCTGAGCTAATCAGGGGCTGGGGGGTGCTAGCTTCATGAAAAAAGGTGAACAGTTAGGGCCTTTTTAAAATGGTTAGTGAAACAATGATTTTAATAATATTGTTCTCTGTACTATGCATTTTATTAGTTGTATTTGTGATATGTTGTAGACCTTATCAGGAGGATTCTCTGAGTTCGAATTAAAGAGGTCAATTACAGACTTCCAGTGGCGGAGTAATGAAGGTCTTGGCGATTATGCTTTTATAATGCACTTTTTTTCATGCAGTTTTTGTGACATTTGGTTGATTACATTTTTATTGGGCAAATTGCGGATACAGAATCTAATACTGACTTTGATGTATTGATACTCTTGTATATTTATTGTTAATTTTATGAGATATATATATATTTTATTTTGTTGGACCTGTTGATGCTAAACGTGTGCCATATTTCTGTAAGAATTTATTTCTTGGAAATAAAGAATTTGATTACCATTATAATGAAGTTTACAAAATCATCCATCCAGGGCATAAATGTGCTTACATCCCCATCATCCCATTTTATTCACCCCTGATTTGTCGAGGTAATAATTTTTTTACTTTTAGTTTGCAAAGGTGCAGACAGGAAGACGTCTTTCCTCAATAAAAGAATTAGACGATAATGGTCACTCTCTACACGTTGCTCGATTTTCATGTCAATCATGATAATCCAGCTGGATTGATCAAAAATTATGTTTTTTTAATTTTTTCATGAATGAACACAAATGAACACGTCATATGATCCAATACAATCAAGTAAAGCTGCACATGCCATTAATTTCTGAAATACAACACTCAATAATCTCAACATAGTCATCATACGTGTATGGATCATGGGATAACAGCCGTCACCCAGATGTTATTATTTTGTTGAAGCCATTATTGTATGTAAAATGTCTGTGTGAATTGGACAAAAAACGTCTATAACAGACTCATGCCCAAGTGAGTAAATGTAAGTGGGGGTTGGTTGGCCAAACACATAGGATGAATTTTTAATTTTACTACCTATCAAAATAGGGATCCTCAGACTTTGTCTTCTTGTGCACAGATTACTATAACGTCATCACTGGGTTCATAGATGCTATTAAAATAACCAAAGACAAGTATAGTGGAATCGTGCTCATTTTGTGGCTACCACCCATGAAGAGCCTATTGTTAAGACAAGCCAAAGTTGTGAAGGCAAACCCATTACCATTGCCTTTGTTATAAAAATGTAATATCCATAATTCCTTCCCTGACGTGAATGCCAATACCAATTGTTGTAAATCTTGGTGGTTGTAATTTAGTTCTCTGGCCTTGCAATTAAGGGAAATATGTACCCCTATTGTTAAGGCTTTCCTCTCATTTACCTAATCCCTGGTAAATTATAAGAAGTATGTTCAGCCTTGTACAGGGGCTCTACTGCCTATATTTCCTCATATTTCCTGGAAAATGTAGATTTTATGTTTTCTAAAAACTTGTGCCAATCAGTATCATGAACCTTTTATGTCAGTCCAGGGATGATCAAGCTTAATGTCTTAAGAGATGACAGATCGCATGGGCCCTTTCTGTTGCTGTTCTGGTCTGATAATTTACCAAAGAGGAAACTCTGGGCTACCCGTGTTTATATAATTAAAAAGGGCCGAAGGAACAAACTCTGCCACAGCTGCTAAATTGTTAAACAGATCCAACATTTCGCTGTTCTTTATTCTAGGAGTAATGTAGTTGTTTACTTAAAAGGGACTTTACTCTCAACTTGTCATACAGGACAATATTCCTGGATGTGGTCACAACCCTGTTCTCATTGCGCTAGGTGTGAATGGTCTTAATGAGTGTGCCATCACCAAGGATACTGAAATCCAACTCCTTTATACTAATCAATCTTCTACTTAACAAATCCACCTTGTTGTGATTGTTACTAACTTGAGTCTTAGCCTGAGGTGGCCAAAGCAAAAAGGGAAATTTCACTTCAGCATCCTTCAACCCAAGTATTCTCATATTAGCATAAGGTTTACCCTTTCGGGACATAGTGCTTCACAGTGGTCTATGCCCTCCCAGCATACCCTGGTAGTCTCTTTGCCACCCATTTCGGAATCAACCAAGAATTAAGCATATTTTATGTTGGTCAAGAAAATATTTTTAAGGTTTTCAAGATGACATAGTAGATGCAACCCATTTCTAAATTAACCAAGAATTCAACATATGTTATGTTGGTCAAGACAATGGGCCAGATTACAAGTCTGGAGGTCTGAAGACCACCAGACTTGCGGTGGCGGTCGGACCACCGCGGCTATGGCGGTTTGACTGCCACATTACAAGTCTGACAGTCGGACGCCAAAAGACTGCCATCTCTGCCAGAATCTCTGATCCCGAAAGACTGGCGGCAGTCTTGGTTGTGATCAGACAGAGCGGCTCTGAAGTCAGCGCTGCCCTGCTGATCGCAACCATGTTCTCCGCTGGCCTTTTCATGGCGGTTTAACTTCCATGAAAAGGCTGGCAGAGAACAAGTGCTGGGGGCTACAGGGGGACCCCTGCACTGCCACAACATTGTCCTGGGCAGTGCAGGGCCTCCCCTCCCCAGCACCGTCAGAATGTGCACTGTCTGCTCAGCAGACAGTGTGCATTCTGAAGGTGCTAGGGAGGCCCCTTGTGTGACAGTTTTGGACTCAGCTCTATGTGGAGCCGAGTCCAATGGCACAGCATGTTTTCCACTGGGCTGGTTTCCGCCGGAAAGCCCAGTGGAAATCTCCTAATAGGGCAGGTGGGGAGACCACCAGCTCTACAGCAGTTTCCTCACAACGGGTCTGGTGGTCGGGTTTTCTGACCGCCAAACTCGTAATCAGGCCCAATGTCTTTAGTGCCTTCAAGATGACTTAGTAGGGATAGTAGGCATAGAATAGTCCCCCTTTTAGGATGTGATATTCACCCTCAGATGGATAGCTAGGAGTAACGTCCAGCTTGAGTTTGTCAAACCGGCCCCAAGTGCTTTTTGATTTTTGAATCTCCTTGCGATGTTAGCATTTACTTTTAGAATGGAGACCAGACCACTAGGACATGTATTGTGTAGATTTTGATGACTGAAAAATGAACGTCCTATATGGACATGTCAGTCTTAATCCCCTGGTTTAGGCCCATTCATTCAGTCTGGCTTCCTACTATATTTATGAGTACCTTTTGGACATGAGAGGGCCTTATGATTTCTGAGCTTTGATGATGGATTTCAATTGTGTTAGCTTCTGAAATGCAGTTCCTCCATCTTGATGCAGTTGGTCACTGTTGATGTTTTTAGCATTTCACAAAAGATTGCTGCTGGTTTTCGCTCCAGCTCTGTTATATTATTGCACTGTTCCGGAAGGTTATCTATCCTATTTACTTACAGTGCATCTGTCTTTTCTACTTGGGCAAAGAAGGACCTGTGATTCCCCTGTGATTCCCCATGTTTTTGCTATCAGATGTGGTTTCTTTGCACATGATGGTGTTGGCGACCCCCATCTGTGTCGATGTTGAGACGTTTATTATCATACATCCCACCAGTTCGGCATCATGGGCCTCCATGCCTTCTATTCCTTCAAACCCGCTGTTACCCACTGCCAAATACAGAGTTCAAGCTGATCTCCAACTGAGAGATTGATAGATTTTTTAAGGATACCGCAGCTGTTGTAGCAGGAAATAGATAAGCTGGGTGCCATGGTTTGTGGGTAAAAGACTTAGGTGGCTACTGGAATGATTGTAAACAGGCTGTGCTGTTTTCAGTTTCTATTTGTTGTGAGTTCTGGTGGGGATTTCCCCATTTTTTTCCAATGCTTTGAAAAATTGGAAACAACAGTGGTTATCAGACTGAATTCTTTTTTGCTCTGTACATAATCATGGGGATGGTGGTATTCTTGTGTGTATGGAGAGCTTTGCTTTCATTTCCTTTCTTCCCCTCATTCATTCCTACTGTCAGTTATTCCTAGATTATTTCATGCTCCTGACTCCCTTCTTTGTACTCTTTCGTTGAATTTGCTGTTTCAAGTAACCTTTCCTCAGGTCTCTCAACTCCCAGTCGAATTTGACAGTGCTCTACCCTCTTTTCAGAGTTTCTGTCCCACCCCATGCCAAGGAGATGTATGAATGAAGATGTGTTTGCACGCCTTTAAGATTTAATTTAGCAGATAAAAAAAGTTAATAGTGGGCATTTAACATGCCTTCATGCTGCTCTGTTCTTCAGACAAATATTTGCTGAATGAAGATTCCCTAGGTAGTTATAGTTAGGACCATGTTACCATAGAAAAAGTGTTTTTTGACTTGCCTATATATTTGGTACCATTTGACAAATCTTCATGAATTTTTTTTGTTTTAAAGTGTCTCAGCAATTCTTGTTGTGCATGGAAACTTTCGGAGTGATCTGTCAAGCGGGGGCCGAGAAAAAGGGAGGTAGTCAAAAAAGTTGTGTTTCACTTGTTAATTCCCATAGGACCTTTGAACACGACAACAGCCCAAACCGCTGGATGGAAATACACCAAATTCAGCAGAAAGTGAGCTTTCAGTACCCAGATTGTGCTTTTGCTTATTTAGTGTAAATCAATTTAGTAGTTTTTGAGAAATTTAAGGAAATCCAAATTTGTATATCTGTGATTGCTATGACTTCGTGAACAATGATGATCTCCTGCAGGGAAATGCACAGCTCTGATTGGCTGGCAACACTTCAAAACAGAAAGTGTTGGCAGCCATCTGGAGAACTGGGCTGAGCCGAGTCCCACAAAAAAAAGTTTTAAAAAAAGACAATGGTCGAGGGTAGGGACACCCTGGCACCTTAGCTCTGGTGCTGGGATCCCAGAGGGTCCCCTCAGGAGAAAAAAGCATTTAAAAAACAAAATATATTGCAAAGAAAAACAAACATGGGCTCCTGCGCTTGTTTTTTAATAAGCCTCAGGTCAGGTCCCAGGGGCATTGTTCTTTTTAAATAGTGTGCCCCCCATAGCTCCGGGGACCACCACCTCCCCAGGGCATTTAACTAATAAGGTGCGGGGCTGTGCAGCCCCCTCGAGCCCCGGGCACCACCACCTCCCTGGGGCAAATAGTAAAAAATGTAAAGGGGGTCTGTTTCGGACCCTCAAGCCTCGGAAACCACCACCTCCCGGGGCTATTTCCATGTTGGAGGGGGGCCTCACGGCCCACCTCGAGGAGCCACAGATGGCCTGGGGAGCGCAACCCCACAGGGCCAGCTCCTGCTATGTCCCAGGGTACCCAACCCCAGAGCATAGCTGTTTGCTTTTGCTTGGTGGGAGCTGACCACTCCCACCAAGCAAAAGCAAACATAACTCCGCTTCCTGACAGCGGGATCTGTCAAACAGGTCCCACTGTCAGAAAGCATAGTTTTCATCTGTCTTCCTTGTACGCCGATATGTGTGCAGGGAAGACAGATGAAAACATTGCTCCAGCAAGCAGGGAGCTGCTATTAAAAGCAGCTCCTTATGTGCTGGAGCAATGCCGGCTCACACAGGAGGAAAGAGCCAGCTGGGACTGTGGGGGAGGCCTTGAGGGTCCCCTTGCAGTCCCAGAGAGCCCATAAAGAGCAGAAGAAGAAAAAAAAACAATCAGTTGGGACAGCGGAGGAGGCCTTGAGGCTCCCCCCATGGTCCCTGATAGCCCGTAAAGCGCACAAGAATAGTTAAAAAAAAAAAAAAACATATTGCCTAATGGTGAAGGTCACAGTCTTCACACTGAGAGTTGAGGTTCGACTCCAGGTGTATCCGTAATTCTTTCCCTCCTTTGATTTCTTTTCAACTACAAATGTTTAAGGCTAATACTGAAAGGTGATCTTACTCTTTTTAATTGACAAATATATTTTTCTTTTCAATTTGTGCAGAAATATCTCATTGTCAAACCTGGCAGCTTTCTGGCATGTCTCCCCTGTCTTTTTGCCTTCTGACCTCCTGTTTTTATGGTATAATTGACTCTGTTTTTGCTGGTTTATTGTGTCTGCGCTCTTTACCACTGCTAATAAGTTCTAAAGTGCAAGTACTCCCTATATAAATGGTATGGTTGATTGGTTTATCCATGATTGGCATATGTGGTTTACTGGTAAGTCCCTAGTAAAGAGCACTAGAGATGTCCAGGGCCTGTTAATCAAATGCTACAAGCGGGCCTACAGCACTGATTGTGCCACCCAAATGAGTAGCCCTGCAAACATGGCTCAGAACTGAAGTGTCTGTAGGTGCAGTTTTAAACTGCCAGTTCAACTTGGCAAGTGCACCCACTTGCCAGGCCTGAACCTTCCCTTTTCATACATGTAAGGCACCCCTAAGGTAGGCCCTAGGTAGCCCCATGGGTATGGTACAGTGTCTGTTAAAGGTAGGACATGTACTGATGAGAGTTATATGTCCTAACAGTGAAATACTGCTAAATTCAGTCCTCTCTGTTGCAAGGCCTATCTTTCTTATAGGTTAACATGGGGGCTGCCTTTAAATAACTTTAAATTTCAGATTGCCCTCGAGAGCAGATAGACATATGGAGTTTGGGGTCTCTGAACTCACAATTTAAAAATACATCTTTTAGTGAAGTTGGTTTTTAGATTGTTAGTTTGAAAATGCCACTTTTAGAAAGTAGGCATTTTTTTGCTAAAACCATTCTATGACTCTGACTGTTTGTGGATTCCCTGTCTGGGTCAGTTTGACAGTTGGGCTGTTTACACCTGGTGTAGCCTGCATATCCTGATGAGCCATCTAAGCTAGAGTGGAGGAAGGAGTGGTCACTTACACCTGAAATGACTGTGAGTGCCTTAACACAATGCAGTCTCCAACCTGTGGTGTGTGTCTGGGGCCTGGCCTTGAAAAGGAAGGATCTTGCAAATAGATAAGACTTTCCTTTGAAGTTTGCCAACTTCAAAGACAGAAAAGTGTATAGGTATTGGACCCAAAACCCCAAAGTTTTGGAATCTTTCTGGAATCAAGAGGAATCTCTGCCAAGGAAAAGAGCTGAAGAACTGGAGGAGGAGTACTGCCCCTTTGCTGTGTTGCTATGTTAGGTTGGCCTGCAGATGTTGCTTCTGCCTTAAACTTAAGAGAGCAAAGGGTGAACTGTTGTCCCCTGTTGGAACTCTCAGGTATATCAAAAACATCAGTTTCATCTGTCTACAGCACTGGGAACTGTGTGTTTTGTGCTGTTCAAGAAGACAAACCACTGCAATGCCACCAACTAGGCTTCTGGCCTGCATCCTGACCTGCCGACGCCACACGGAGTCGCCCCGCCCCGCTTCGCACTGCAACCCTGGGCTCACCGACGCTGCCACCGAGCGGCTGCTTGCACCGTGACCTGTGGGCCCAGCACTCCAGCATCGTCTTGCTCACATCGCATCCTGGGCATTCCCGTCGATGACACTCCTGCTGACACCGGGGCGATGCCTGCACCGTGGCCTGTGGAAACTGCTTGTGAGGTACACAAAGCACCGTCTTGCCCCGCACTGCAGCCCCGGGCCAAAGACGCCAGCACCATCGACTCCAGTGTTGTCAACAAACATCCCTGTCTGCACCTCAACCCTTGGACGCTGCACGGAGCCCATGCCAACTTGGGCTGGGCCTACCAATGACAGCGCTTCAGCAATGACGAAGCCGCTGCCTGCACCATGACCTAGTGACACCACACATCACATCGCTCTGCTTCACACCACAAGCCTGGTCTCACCGCCGCCGCTGTATGTCGACCCCAAGCCACTGCCTGCACCATCACCTTTTGGCACTGCATGGCTCATCGTCCCGTTTTGCACCGCAGCCCCGATGCCATCCTCGCCAGCGCTCCTGAATTCATCAACCAGTAGTTCGATCTGCAACTCGGGTGACTTCAAGGGCCTGACAACCACCGCACTGACTCCGGGAACCAACACCAAGACGCCAGCGATGCCGCTCTCCGGATCTCATAACGAGTATCGCAACGCCCTGCAATTCCAAGGTACTGTTTGTGGGTCTTCCCAACACCATAGCTGGCCCGTGACTCCGTGGCTGGCCTAAACTGTTGGTTTTGTTGATCACGGTGCCGTGATAGACCCAGGTGGAGCTATCGACTTCAACGAACTGTATGTTTCAGTTAGTTCGTGCAAAATTCATCTCTTTATTACTGTATGTTGGATTTTTATCGTTTTGGTCTTGTTTTACACAGATAAATATTGCCTATTTTTCTAAAGCTGTTGTTGTGTCCTTTTGTAGCATTTTCACTGTGTTACTGTGTGTTATGTGCAAATGCTTTACACATTGCTTCTGAGATAAGCCGGACTGCTCATGCCAAGATACCAAGGGGGCAAGCAGGAGTTATCTTAACAGGTATCTCTCTTATCCTGACCAGAGTGAGGGGCCCTACTTAGACAGCATGCAAACCAACTGTCAACTAGAGACCCCATTTCTAACACTCATTTTAAGTATATCATCCATCAAAGCCTAAAAAACGAACTCTCTCTGTTTCTCTCCTTCTCTCTCTCTCTCTCGCTCTTTAAGTCTCTTTCTCCCACTCGCACCCCCACTCAGACCCTTACGCACTCACTCACAGATCCACTCAGACACTTGCTCCAACTCACAGACCCACTCAGACCCTTGTGCACCCACCTACAGCCCCATTGAGATCCTCACGTACCCACTCACAGACCAACTCTGACACTCATGCAGCCACTCACAAACCCACTCAGACTCTCCCACACCCACTCAGAGACATGTACAAATACTGAAACACCCACTAAGACACTGATGCATGCACCGTCACACCCAGACACTCTCACTGCCACTCTCACAGCCACTCTCACCCCCAGACACACCCTCTTATACCTATTTTCACACCCAGAGAGATAGGCTGCGACCAGCTCAAGCTGCGCACGGCCAAAGGGCTGTATGCAGAGTAGGGTTGGGTGGTAAGGGGGGTTGGCCGCAGAGACTGGCGTTGCGTGTAGGGCCTGGCCTGCGCCAACTGCCGCTGCGCATGGCCAAAGGCTGTGCACAGCTGCGGTTGGATTAACGTATAGTAATGAAAATTACTATACATTTAAACAAACATAGAAATTCACTGAAAAAAACAAAGGCTATAAGGACGTTATAGTTAGGAAATAGAATTTAACAAACCATAGAAATTCATAGAAAAAAACAAAGGTTACAGGGACGTTATAGTTAGGTTCACATTTTAAACATATAAAACCTTAGAAATTCACCTGTTATATAGTTAGTTATCTCAGGTGCCCTAAGATGAATATAGCTCACACCCTCGCCATACACTGCTTATTACCCTACAAATTACAGCACTCATGACATCTTTGATAACATCATTGATAATATCAATGTAATATATGCAGTAAAATTTTAGATGAAAAAACTGTGCTCGTCGGGGGTGCGAGTTATAGTTATCTGAAAGCTCAAGTTATAGTTACTTGAGATAATTCAAACTATAACAAGTGAATTTCTATGGTTTTGTACGTTTAAAATGTGAGCCTAACTATAACATCCCTGTAACCTTTGGCTTTTTCAATGAATATTTTTATATATATATATGCGCTCAGTTATTACAAACCAGTGTCTCTCTGTTATGTTCCTTGCTTTGTAATACAAAGAAAGGACAAGGTTAGCAATGTATTTTACTTCCTGATCTGGGCCTATAACCGCTCTACCTGGTCATAGGGGAGAAGATTGTTAAGAAATTATTATATGCAGACTGTTACCTTTAGGGACTTTAGTGAAAGGAAAATGTGCTGTTCTATAAAGACGCATCTAAGGTAGTAAACAGTTTTATCACCTGTAGGATACCTTGAGTCATGTGCATGTGCTATTCACAACAGAAATTAAGGTTATTTTGGACCATGTCTGTGAGATTTGTGTTTATTGGAGGACATCTAAGCATTGCTTTTTTACCAAGCATGTGTGTATTTCTGCTTTTTTTTCTGAAGCAGTGGAGGGACTGTGTTCCTGTTGGGCATTTGTGACAGTTGCACAATACACTTTACCTTTCTATTATGTGCAGTGTGCACAGTAATAGTTCATTTTCCATCCTCAGGGAAAGAACGAGTGCAGTTCAATATGTTTACTTTAAATGTGGTTGCGGTATATTGTACAGGTGATGTTGTCAAGTGTCAAGCCTTTTTCAGCACCTTCAATTTCAAGTTTCTTTTTGACATGAAAGAAGTAGGATTGAAAGTTGAACTTTGTGATACTGGGCCTGTATTTAACGCAGTGTGCATGCTCAGAATGAGTCCATGTACATGTTTTTACTGAAACCATATGTAGCACATATTAAGAAATTACTAGTTCAGTGTCCAAAGCATATACACCAACTCAGAAATGCTCTGAGTTAATGTATGCACTAAAAGCAATACAGTTTCGCAAAACCAGCTCATGGACCTCTTTGAATGGAACATGGACACTACAATTGTTCATGATATGGTTCTTTATGTTCCAGTATGAAGGACGGAAACTCTTATAGCCATGCTTTCTAGACCATCACAATGTAAACCTAAGAACAGAAGTGGTAGGCGTAGTGTTTTATGGGAGGACATTGATTTTTGAGGCATATACATGCATAGTGATCTTTGTTGCCACAATCCTGATACCTGAGCTTTCAGAAAGTAAAGCTCTGTCCCACTCTCAGTGAAGGAGGATGGAATCATGGAGGTGCTCCTTGCCCTGGACCTGAACACTATTCAGAGTTCAGGTGTGAACCTCCTACACATGCAGCAGCCAACAGTGAGATGAAGGCATATGATGTGAGTCATGCTCCAAAAACTGAGAGTGGAGGCGGTCCTTGGGTCCCTGGCCCATAGCATATTAAGTGGCTTAGCACAGGCTGTATTAGAGGACATCCATCACAGATAAGTGCCTAGATGTAGGGGAAGCATGTATGCTATTTAACACCAGAGGGCACCAAAGCAGTAAAAGCACAGCACAATAGAGTGTATTCCAGTTTCTACAGAAAAACAAATATTCCCTTTGGTGGTGTTTTATCAGTTATACATGGTTTTAACTGAAAACCGGAAATCCTAGTTGCAACCAAAGCAACTGACTGTGCCTGAGTTACCCAGTTTAAGAAAGGAGTCCAAGGTTCTTTGGACCAGCTTCCCTTACCCAGGACCAGTCTTCAAGCTACCTTAATTTGACAGACTATTAAGACTGTGGCTCCTATGTGAGTTTGGTGTCTCGGCAGGGCCTACGCTGAGTATGCAAGCGTGCACCATGTTCGGCTCCAAGGGCACAGTCTTTTTAATGTTACAACTACTATTGCTAGAGGAGCTGAGATTGCTAGTGTCGTGTTTAAGCTTAGGATCATTATAATCATGGGCAATTGTGACATTATTGAAGGGCATGATGGGGGGTGTGGGGGACTGACATGTTGGAATCATTTCCCCCATTAATATTGGCTGTGTCAATGAGCAGACCGTTTATTTATTTTTTTACAGCAAGTCAGCATAATATATGGATTTCAGATGCTTAAAGTAAATACTTCCAAATTGACCCTAATGAATCACGGTGACAAGTGGGGTGTAAACGAAAGAATGAAGAGATGCAAGAGATTGTTCATTTGCCCAATTCTACATAAGGCCCAGCCTCTTCCTGCACCCACAGTTTGATGCAGCATAGTAGGTTACTGCTTGGACTCTTAAACTACTTGGGGTTCTTGCGGCTCTTGGCTAGTTCTGTAGTTCAATCTCCCCACTTCTCTGCTTCCATGCTTCCCCACTTTAGTGTTCCTGCTCCTTACAAACCGAAGTAAAATGTCAAGATTTAATGTCGCTGCTTTCCACATGGCTATCTTGAATGAGACAGGAGATCGGTCAGAAGGCAGACTTGCCACTCCCTGCTACATGCTGTATAACCCCCAGGAGCACCCAGAGGAGAAGAGCACAGTTTCTAGAGTTTTCTGGCCCCTCAGAATGCAAACTTGTCAGGCAAAAAACTGGAGTAAAAGGGGTATGAGGTATAACTGGTGGTATGGGGAGGGTCTGATGACCATGCAGGATTAAATCATAATTCTAAACAACTTGAGTAAATAGTGCTTTCTTGCAAAATCTCTAACTCTCTCACAGTATCACACAGTCTTGTAGTATCCAAGCTCCACCACTCAGTCACTGGGGGTCCCTCAACCGCCAAATGAAGAGTCAGGGTGCCAGTGCAAAATAATTGAAGTCAAGGAGGAGACAAGAGTGGGAAGGAGGACCTGTGGCAGAACACCGCTTTCTCCACTTACACTGTACCTTTAGCAGTCTGTAAATGGGAAAACTGGCAGGTACTACATATATTTATATTGCTGCATTATTTTCTATTTATTTACAGTGGTTGAGCTATCTCTTCTTCTAAAACATACTTTTGGGCCCAGGCTCTTGGTCTGTGTTTCCAATTTTGGATTAAGCCTAAATTGGAATTTCCACTCATGATTATGCCAGGATTTTGCCAATTTAATGGTCCAAGTGGTCGAGGAGTTTTCCCTGGTGAGGCATATTAAATCATGCTAACTCTAATCGGTTATGTAGTTTATGCCCTATATTTTTCCTACACTAATTCGCCAGGTTTTACCTGAAGAAATTTGTGCACGGAAAAAATGAGCACTATTTCTTTCCAAATTGTAATCCTGTTTTTTGGGCAAACTCCAGTTGATGCTGGAATCGAAATTATCATCCTAATTGCAAAGTGGGGCAAAAAAGATCCGATATATTGCATATTTTCAAGCGAAACAGGAAGTGGAAGTTTGTTTAATAGAAATGCTGATGTCATTCCATGCGATGCAACCTAAAATGACATACTCAGTTACTTGAAGATTTTGTGAAGTGCTGCATATCGCT
This sequence comes from Pleurodeles waltl, assembly GCF_031143425.1. Lineage (NCBI taxonomy): Eukaryota > Metazoa > Chordata > Amphibia > Caudata > Salamandridae > Pleurodeles > Pleurodeles waltl. The sequence continues at coordinate 732,050,345 of NC_090449.1, forward strand.
TTTCTAAGACCCACATGAACATACAGTTCTCTTCTAATGAGAATTCTGTATTCCAAATTCTAATAAAAAAAACTATTGTTACATATATGATTGGAAATGCACGTGTTAATTATTTTGATAATTTTGTGTAGTTTATTGTTGATTAATGATTTATTATTAGTGCTTTCTGAATTGCAGTTAGCAGGTAATGTGTTGTGCAAAATGAATATAGTATTTAGAATTCTTTTTTCGACCTATGGATGCTCCATTCTCCCAAAATTAACCACAGGCAATTCATTCTTAAAACTGCATAAATGATGCTTTGAGTAAAAAATTTCTAAGCGTCAGCGGTGCTCTTATAATACGCAGACATATTTGGTATGAATATATTCCAAGCTCCTTCCAGATAAACTGTCCTCGTTTTCTCGATATGGACCTTGATTGTATCGTTTCTCAATTTTTCACTTTGTCACAAATTGAATATTTCTCTGCTTCACAGGTAATTTAAATTCATTGCGGTAAGTGATAGACCGATGTATTCCTGCAGAGACTCCAGTCAAGGCGTTGCGGTAGTAAATGATTGAGGTCTTTGGAATTGCACCTCAAACAAATACACTTCAGGGTACACGAACTCAGATTTTTGTGTTAATCAATAGGGAAATGAAGTACCTTGAGCACCTTCTTAGTTCTGCTATCTCCAAACTATTTCTTAAAGGAAGATATATCATCATACTATTAAATGTAGAAGTAACAACATTTGATTAAATTTTCCTTTGGTTGATTAGTTGCACATTGGATCACAAGAAAATCCTTGGATACTGGCATGTGGGCCCTCCCTCTTTTCCAAATATTTATTCTACAGTGTGTTTCCATTTTTTGCGTTGACAGTCAGTCAAATCATCTTTATTCGGCTATAATAACGCGCATTTAAATACAATAATGCAATATAAGCAAACAATAAAAAACCTACTAACTTGACAAGCGGTTACCCTAATAAAAGCCACATAGAAATCTTAAACAAGCAGATCTACCTTACCTCTTCCTAGTGGGCAATGAGGATATGATCTGTTTAATTACTTCATGGCAGGTAGTCAGAGAGCCTAGTTTTTGAAGGAATACTAAGGCTGACCTATCCCGTCTGATGTGTGCATCTCGCAAAACTGCAGCCTTAAAGCGTTTCCAGTGAGAGTGAGACGTAAATAATGTACTAAACAGCATAACGTGCACTGTGCTTTAATTGGAAACGTTATCACAAGGACTGATAGGGAGGAAGGTTTAAAAATCAAGATTGCTGCGTCGGAAACGCCACTGTAAACATTTATATAATTTATCGAAGGCGAGTAAGGTAAAATTTGTACTCAATATTAAAAATGCACTTTAAATAAAACTCATGACCTGTTGATAATTCTATAAGTCCTTGGTATTTTGCTGATTAAAATTAGCAAAATTAGAAATTACAAATTTTGACCAGACTCTGAGAGCCGGCTACTGCACTCTCTGGATTAGAAAAAACTCTGGAATCTGTTGTTAAATCAGATTTCCTGGGGCCCTGTTTTACAGTGAGATGTGATGACATATTTTGCAGGCACAAGCAGCCATTTATTGTTGACTTAACATAGTTTCTCGTGCCCTTCATTTATTGGCATTTGTGGATAACACTGTGCTGAAAATAACTATGTGCATGCAGACCTGCCAACTCACACGGTGCGTGCCACCGTGTGACACATGAAATTGGCTCCCCTCACACCGTCTCCTGGTGAGGTGCCATTATCACACGGCGGCAGGAAAAACGAGCTGAAAACCACTTTTCAGCTAGTTTTCTGAGGCTTTTTACTGCCAATGTCTATTAAGGGATGTGAAAACTCCTCTGGACATCACCAGCAGCGTCAGCAAGCTTTTTTTTTATTTTTTTTATTTTGAGTAGGAGGTTTGGGGCAGGGGGCAAAAGTGCCTCGTAGGTGCTTTTCGGCACAAGGCCACATTTCCTCCAAGACCCCACCTTCTCCTCACACTGAGTTTTTTTGGTGAAATTGGCAGGTCTGCACATGATTTAGAGAAAAAAGGTAATGACAATCCTCTGGAAAGCAGTGGTAATGTAATTTTCTTCCTAAGTGTAATAGCCATCAAAGGATTCTCTTTCAGAAAAGTTCCTTTGGAGTAACTCAGACTGATACAGACATTTATATCCCTCACTTTTGTTGTGTCTTTTTGAGTCGCCCTAATTAGCATGTGTATGCTCATAGGTGTCCGGGGACTAAAGCTGCTCCTCACCAATTATATCCATAAAGACTAAACACATGTGGGATTGCTTGTGTTCTCATTCAGAGGAGACATGTCCTAGCGATTCAGCTGTACTGACCCTCTGCTGGCTAGACTAAGACGTGCAAATATGTGGCCCTTTTTTTGCATTACCACATGTGTGCTAAAACAATGGAATAGGTCAACAGTATTCACCTAAGGTCTATATGAGTCAACAATTTATATCCGTCGCTTTTGTGCTGCCTCAAGTTGCTGGAACAAAAGTGGCTGGAATTCTGTGTACCCATAACTATTTTTATATTTTTTTGTGATTCTTTGGAGTCTCACGTTTGGTTTGAGGCCTCATGTGGCAACTCTGGATGCACCACTATGTGTAATTGTAAAGTCTACAAAAGTTCACTATTTCAAATCAACTAAGTGCATTTGTACTTGGACAGCAGACAATACATCCAAATACACCCAGTTGAACTTGCCGCATTAGCACAATTTAAGGGATTCATTTGTGTCTGTTATTTATCAATTGTGCCAGATCCCAATTCACAGTAGGATTTGCCATGACTGTTCACCTCCTCATTGGGCATTTACTTGCAGGTACTTGGTTCACCCGTACGTGAATGGCCTCTGCGGTAAGGATTTATTTCCTAATCCTCTTTTATGTTTTTGCTCTTGTGATGATGTTCCTATTCCAAAACCAAGAGGACAGTACCACACAATTTATTTGAAAGCCTTAACAAGTTGTAAAAATACACTTGTGTAAAGCAAGTGAATATGGCAGGGTTAGAAATTTTTGCGGCTGGCACTAACCCCTACAATCCTGGAACAAAAGCATACCTGCTCCAGATTGGTTGCAGAGGGCATTTAGCCAAAAGCTAGGCTAGCCTGTGGCTTCTGCATAGACATTGGATTGGAGGGATTACTGAGCATCCCTACAAAATGATGTTGATGAGGACCAAATTTGCCTGGATTTGACACTTTGCAGGTTTCTATATTCTCAACAGTCATCAACAATATATAAGGGTTCAGGAACCTCCCCTTGTGTGATGATGTCCGGTTGGGTTGTAAAACCTATTGTGAATCATTCACTAGTACTCCTTTTGAATATTGAGATGAAAGGGAAACATCACTAGCAACTCGGTCAATGCAACGCTATGTATTGACGACGCTGCCTTTACCATGCATATGCATTTACTACGCATGCGTTTAGCACACATGCCTTTACTACACATATGCGTTGTAACACCAGAGTGAGCAGTCCGGCTGGAACAGGAAGGAGCAGCAACAAGTGGAGAGAGAGGTAAGTGATGCAGGGTTTGGTGGGTGGGGGTAGTTTATAGAACAGGGTCAGGGTAGTTTTAGGACAGGGTGGGGAAAGTTTTAGGGTTCAGGATCGGGGTAGTTTTTAGGAGAGGATAGCTTTTAGGGTTTAGGGAGGGGTGGGGGTTATCGGGATAGTTTTTAGGACAGGGCGGGGTAGGTTTTAGGACTGAGCAGAGTAGCTTTTAGGGTTTAGGGTGGGGAGGGGTAGTTTTAAGGTAGGGCAAGGTAGGTTTTAGGATTTAGGGCAGGGTAGTTTTTAGGAGAGGGCGGGTAGGTTTTAGGACAGGATAGGTATTAGGGTTTTAGGGTTTAGGGTGGGGGGTCGGGGTAGTTTTTAGGTCAGGGGAGGTAGGTTTTAAGACAGGGCAGGGTAGCTTTTAGGGTTTAAGGCGAAGGCAGGGGGTCAGGGTAGTTTTAGGACAGGGTGGGGTAGGTTTTAGGGCATTTTGAGAAAGAAACCCTGGTCTGGCGTTTAGTGCCTGCTGGGAGTTGTAGTCATGTAACTCCCTCTAATACACACACCATACACAGATGTTATCCCCCCAGGTGACTACACTTCACTTCACTTATGAGATGCCAGACAGGGTTTTTGGATAGGTGGACACTGGGCTAGTGAGTGGAGTGACCGTTAAGGTGGCAAAAGGTGAGGAGTGAGCTTGCATGACATAGCATTTTGGTGACAGTTTAGTGTTGTGACTTACCAGACTCCACTCACTCAGGTATTCCTGTCAAGCCCTCAGGATGCAGGATGACCAAGTCATTCTCCTTCCAGGGATAGAGTTGTAATGGGGGAGTGGGAGGGCCACCGCCAGTCTTCTTGGCCTGCAGCTGGTGACTGGAGACCAGGGAAAGGACCTTTCTACCAAGGGAGTTCCACTTCTTTCTGATGCCCTCCCTTGTGCACAGGGTGGTACTTACAGCATTCACTCTGTCGACTATCCTGCCCACATCTCCATTTTCCTACTGAGAGGCGCATGCTGGACTTGTGCTCCAAACAACCGTGGCTCTACTCTTATGATTTCATCCACCATGACTCTTACCTCTTCATCTGAGAAATGGGGTTTTTTGGAATGTGACATGGTGGAAAAAAATATATAAATTTAGAAGAGTGACAGTGACTTACCAAAGGAGAGTACTGGAAAAGGGTGTGAATGGACAAAAGTGTGTGCAGGGTGTTGTATGGGATGGTGGAAAAATGGTGCCTAGTAACTGTGCAGTGTGGGAAAAAGTTGCTATATCTTGCTGAGTCTTGCTGTGTAAATGCAAAGGATTGTGGTGTGGGAAAAGTAGTGTTTTATAGTGTCCTTTGCAGGTGTGTACAGTGTGGCAATGTGTGTCAGCTGTGTTGTTTTCAAATCCATCCAAATGCTGTTGTGGATTACTTTGGTGACCATGAGCCGTCGTGGTTCGACCTCCATTTGCTGACACACTATACAAATGTTATCCTCCCAGGTGATTACACTGCTAGTGGGAGGTAACAAACAAGGGTGTTTGTGACTTTGGGCTTGCAATACGGTCAGTGGTTGGTCACTGTGCTGTTTCTGGGCCTCTATGCCACTGTTAGTCTGGCTTTTTTGGTTGGCTGTCCTGCCTGTGTAACTGGTAATATGGCGGTCTGTTAAACCACCAACATGACGGTCTTTTTGGGACCTCCAACAGGGCGGTCTGGCAGTCCAACTGCCAAACTCATAATGAGGCCCAAAGTGTTACTGTAGCCATATATTTAGTGTGTAGTTTCTTTTCTTCAACTTCCAGGATTTTCCATACAGCAGTCTTGTCTGATTCTCTTTCAAACTATGTTTTGGCTGGGTTTCTTGATTGACACAACCAAGCCATCTTTATCCTCCCCACATCCAAAGATGGGAACCATGAAAACAGAGTAATGCGATCTGTTTGTATGTTATTTCTCTCAGAGATTCTGTGAGCATTGTAGGTCTCTGAGCATCTTTGAGCCAAGCAATCTCGCAATATCCACTTTATCACACAGAACTTCAGAAAGTAAGATTTATCATCCTCAATGAAGTGTTTAGTGTACAGTTTTGACCCTATTTTCAGACAGCACCAGAGTGGATTTTCACTTCTGGGTACACGTCAAAGGAATAAAATGGTAGAGCCATGTTTAGATTGGGTTCAGGCTTTGGAATAGAATCAGATATAAGCTGTCGAGATTGTGGGTCAAGACATGACCATAAGCGGAAAGTTATCCATTTCAGGGCATAATTTACACATAAAGTAGTTATTATAATTGGCATGCTCCCAGGCAAAATGCAGCTTCAAGAGAGAGATGGTAACATCCTACATTCTCATAACAATGAACAATATGTCATACATTTCATACAAACACCATATGGGGCATATGAGCTTTTTCAGGATATTTTTAGAGTTTAGTTTCGAAAAGTGTGTTAAAATTCATGCTGAATATGTTGGAGGCCAAATTAACATGTTATGTTTACCCTTGGTATTTTCAAATTTGTGCAGACGAGTCAAGGAGGACAGTTAAACAGAAGGGCAAAAAGTATTTTGGTACTGTGTGAAAAGTCTGCACAAATCTGTGAGAAGGTTAGAACAATATGGTTTCTTTTAGTAAAGAGGCAATGATAAAGGGGCAATAACATTTTCTTTTGCTAATAACTTCGGCATTGTTTGGTAAACCTGTGTAAATTGTGCAGGCATTTAGCAAGCAACAACCAGTGCAAGTATCTCAGGTTTCTTGCTGTTCCAATTTGGGAGGGCGGAGTTAAATGGGGTGGGTGGGGTGGGTTTGCTAATGCGTTGGCACTCTTGGAAAGTGTGCCCCCTGAATATTGAAACCATAATATTGATGCGACACAATATCGAGGAGAGAATATCGAAAATAAAATATCAACAAGTATGAAATTCTAAATATTCTATACCTAGCTCCACTTGTATTTACTTACACGCTACATATATCTTCAAGGTGCTAAAATTTGGAGTTAGGATTAGTTAATCTGTTCTTCCCTGTGATTGTTTACCTATCGATATTTTGTCTCTCTCTAGTCTCTCCTCAATATTCTTGTACCATGATATTGTTAGTATCAACATTCAATTTAATGCAGTGGTGTCAATGGGAGCACATTTCAAAGGGAGTCATAGAAATAATAATTTGCTAATAAATTCGGCACCGTTGACACGCACTCGAAATTTGGCAGATGTTTAGCTTTGTTTTGATATGTCAAGTTCGGAGCAAAGATAAACGGGGACAAATAGAAGTTTAATTTTCTTATTATTCTGCTGCTGTTTGATGAATCTATGAACAATCAGCAATTTACACCTAAGTTAAAGGGTTGAGTTAAAAAGGGCCTATGCCCTCCCCACGGCACACAGTTCCACGCCTTGCATAACAGGAATTGTCTGCCAATGTATCGTAAACCATGACTCCTGCCCATCGCCGCCAGCACACTTCTTTGCAAAAACATTTGATTGAAAAAAAAAAAAGTGGCAGAGAAGGCAGTGGAAGATTGAAGCCAATACGTTTAGGGGACCGTTCCTTAAATCAGAAATGGCAAAGACGTTCTCTGAGCACATAAAAATCCACAATCAGCAGCAGATGGCTCCTAGTGTCCAGTTTAGGCCACCTTTAGGGTGGCTCTGAGGAGACTAGTAATAGGTGTGGCAGCAGGGGTAGCTAGGGAGGGAAGACTGCAATAGGACAAACTTACACAAGAGCTAAAATACCTAGAAGCTGCTGGCAAGCAACAGCCTGTAGAATTTAAGGTAAATAAATGATGGTACAACTGAGTTGTGGTGCTGACAGGAACGTATTTATTTCACGTCCTCACATCAGTGCATCTTCCATAATAATAATCCCCAAACCGTCAAGACATAGAACCCCAAGACATCAACGTTCGGGGCTCGTGCCCTTTATCCAATAGGGGAAAACCAGTCGAGAGAAAGGGAGGTGGGAATAAGGGAAAAGGTGGGAAAGGTAATAAAATGAATACTATTTCTACACATTAACTAATACATTAAAATATGACACATCTTCCTTCATAACAATGTTTGAAAACATTGACAAGAATTAATCATCAAATATAATTTTCCTCCATGAAAATCTGCACCTAGCAGCCAATCCCACTTGGTGACCTATAGAGTCACTGACATTTTCAGCTGAGGTATCTGCGTCTACTGAACATTCTTCTGTCACAGGCATGTTTTCCACATTAGATTGTGATTTTAAACTTTCATTTCTTACTAGTACATTCTCCTCAATATTCAGCTCACTGTCATCTCCACATTTGTCATTCATTTGAGTAAGGTCCACAATACTTCTACTCTCAGGAGGCACCTTGCTAACACCATCATTAGCACAATTAGACAGTATCTAGATCCTCCAACATTTGACATCTTGGGTGATCATTCTCCCTTTATTGATTTTGACCGCCTTTATAGGTTTGGAGAATTTGCTAACATCCTTAGACATTCTTCTTCCCCATTTTATTCTCACAAAGTCTCCCACAGCTATGTTACATGAAGTAACTTGATGTGCCACGTCATATTGTTTTTTTGGCTTGCACTGCTTGTCATTGATCATCCTTCTGACATCATTCAGGTCTTGCTCACACATTACATTTATTTGAGTTAAATTTGATTTTGAACCACCACAGACAGATTAAAAAGGCAGGTTGTCTTCCTTTCATCAATAAACGAGTGAGAGGCCTGTAACAGTGCGTGACGTGATTCTATATGCCCACAAACCTTTGTAAACAGATACAGAGAAACAGGCCCGTAGCCAGAAATATTTGGTTCAAGGGGCATGGCCCCTGTAATGACAATATCAAGGGAAAGTTATTGCCAAGTGGTATTGCCTTAAAAATAAATACATTCAGCTATATTAAAGTGATTTCAAAGCTGGCAATGTAGTTTTGTTTACATTTTTTGACTAAAGTATAAACCTTACTGAGTATTTCTGATGAAAATATGAGACAAATGTTAAGTCATCTGTAGAGTGCACTAATCACCTGCAAGGATAACCAGGCGCGTTAGCAGATGTATACACGTATTGTCCCTGCAGAAAACCCAGATGTCTGTGGATGAATGGTTGTACCCAACCACATGTGACTTCAACATCACTGCAATTCTCTCCATGATGCATGCCAACAGTCAGGTTATAAACCTTCCCCATTAATCATGTGCAGTGCACTTTGCCACATGATGCCACATCAATGGCCTGGAAATGCACATTGTGGCAAAAACGTCTAGTCATACACGTCTGTTCCCTCACTGCTACTGCAGTTGTACCTGCCAAATGACATGCAATCATGGTTAAGGGTATGTGTCCGCCAACAATCAATGGTGACACACTCTTGTCTGTGGCACCACATGAAATGTACCCCCATTGCAAATGTCCTATTCCACACACCGGTTGGCACCCACATATATGTGAGGGAATACACGAACCATCCCATTAACACAGGTAGACGATGCATGAAACAACAGTGTACACATTTTGTCAAAAGAGAAAGGGACACATGCTAACATGTAGGCACAAGGACTGAAGGCAACAGTTATGGCACACAAATCATGTCAATGGACATTCCACACTTATCAAGGGATAGTATTGATCTGTAGCTGCGCCCAAAGAACAATGTATGCTCCGTCACATGTATGATGGCCATCTTCACATTCCAGACAATAGCAAGGCACCTGCACCCGTCACACGCTGAAGGCAAGTAGCCTCTGGGTGGCAGATGCCTATACACTTATTTGACCAGACACGTGGCTGAGGTCAACGATCCATCCCTTCCTTACCTTTGGCCTGTAACACTGAGGAGTAATAGTCTGTTGCATAGCATTTACACCTACTACAACAATAAACATTACTTGATTGATCAATGGATACAGCCATGTGTGGTCGTTGGAGAGCAAACTGTTTGTGGATTGGACACAGTTGTGCCCTAGGTCCCTGGGCCAATAGGGAAGGCAGATCAATATGCACCACATGACATATCGACACATGCAGTCACTCATCTACTGTGTCACACATAGCTTATACCTAATTGTCAGGGGGAGATGTCAGAACCTAACACATTAACTTGGCAATGTGATAGGCAGGAATACTGTATGTACTCAACCCCTTATGGCTGCTTTGCTCCCCTCAAACGCCCATCAAGGTTTGGGTACGCCACCACCAGGATGCGTGACAGATATTTGTATCCATCTGCAGACTAACCCACTACCATGCTCAGGGCATACAATGAATAAGCAAGCCTACTCACATCTGGTAGCCCATGCTCCAGTAACATGTAATGTGATGGGAATCACAATGCAACACTAGACAACAATGTGGCTTCTGAAGGGTAAACTCCTTAGGGCTGAATCAGCCAACACAATAACACTCTGTGAGATTGACTCACTGCAAACAGTGTGGAATTGCCGGTAGGGACTGCATACAGTCCCTACTGGCAGTTCCATAGTACAGACTTCACCCTTACACTTGAGTGACAATGAAGGGGCTGGCATGGTGGGTACAGAAAGTATATTCCTTGTGCATATGTGGACATGTGGACTACCAAATGCAGACACATGCCACTTCCAGAAGTGGGCTCTGTGCTATTTACCTGTACCACAGAACACTCCTTTGGACAAATGTGTCTATCCTACAGAGATGGCATCCAACTTACAGAGGTAGGCATTGTACAATTTCTGCTATGAGACCAAGGTGCTGATTCACATATCACGGCCTCCCAGGAATCAACACTCTGTCTGCACTGTGGCACTGTCATTAGTGCAATAAGCCTGTACAGGCAAATATGATGACTGAAGGTGACAACAGAGCTGCGGGAGTAATGGACCTGTCTTTAGTTAAAGACGCACAGTGACAATGATGCACAATGCACATATGGACTATGTTTTGGATGTACCAGTCATTACTGATTCCATATTTAGTCAATGGCCCGAGGCATTCAGTGAAAGTTTTGCCCATAGAGCATTATATTGTCTACATGCCAGGATCTACTGTTGTACAGAGAGAGGGCATGGTGTCACAGTTGCATATCTACAGCAACTCTAGTCCAGCCTGGATTATATCCCTTTCTAGGAGATCCATTTGACAGGCCCTGGTCTCTGCAGGCTAAGCATTCAGAACCTACATGACACCCCATTTCCATCGCTTCCATGCATGACAGTACATCATGGGGCCATCAGCAGTTTGGCATGTGGCAACCTGAAGGGCAGAGTGATTAAGGATATTGATTCCAGACTACAGTTTGGCAAGGCAAGATGTGGGTTGAAAGATCTCTGGTAGTATATATATTGCTTACAAAATCCTCAGATGACTCATAAAAGATGCATACACAGTTCATGCTGTCATGCACATATATGTTGTCCAACATTTACAACAATAATCAAGAAAGAGATGACATTGGATGGATGTAAAGCACCCTTACCTAGTTATGTGCATCCAACACAAGGACGATCTAGGACCCCAAAAGCCTCACACAACACGATGTGACTGAAATGAACATAAATTACAGGCCACCAATACCTGTAAAATGTACATCCCATTAATGCCACACAGAATGCAACAATAGGCACACAAGAAGTCTAACTGGCACACAGGGGCACATTGTAGCCTGTGAAAAGGGAAAGGATGGAGTCAAACAGAATCAATTTTGCCTATGAGATTCTTACCTACTTCTCTGGTGAGCCATAGAGCTGGTCATACAGGGGTAGGGCCTCATCAACAAGCCTCACCAGCTCCTCTAGAAAGAAGGCAGGGGCCCTGTCACCTGCTGTACATGGCCTGTTTGCTCCCAGAGGTGGCACACAGCAGCTCAGGTCATGGAGGTGTAGCTGGCAGCACTGTCAGGAGTCAAGTAAGTGAATGTAAAAAACATGGTAGTGATGTCCGTTGCGTATGCGGTCATCACCGCTGGCGGACACAGCCATTGGCGTGACCACCACAGGCAACAACATTAGCCTGTGTCCACTGTGGTTGGAACTGCCTACCTCCCTGTAACTTCCATTGGCAGTCGTGGGCTGTTCTTAGTGTTCAGTGGAATAGGTCAGACATCTGCTGTTTTGGCGACCTGAAATGCTGTATTTGGCTCTGTAAGCTGTCACACATACAATATGTTTGTTGTACCATCACAAACATCGTTATTCTGACTTGTGATGTAGGTCTTTCTTCACAACCACCAGTATAGTGTATTGCAGGGCACAGATGGCGTTTTACGACGGTGCACGCTCCACCACCGCCGATGGTCTTTTTGGCGGTCAGACTATACAGTCATATTTGGAGGGGCAATTGTGTAGCACATCTTTGAGTTTCGTCCACACCCATGTTGTGGACACATGTTGACTACCATATGTGATCCTTGTGTGTTTGCCAGCTGTGATGTGTACTGAGTTTTATGTCTATCCAGTCAGAAATGCTTTGTCACATGATATTATTGGCATGTATCATGTATGTTGCTGTGGACAAACTAAATAATGTTACAAATCGTTTCTTATCACACATAGGTACACTGGGAGAGGGAGGATGCAACAACCTCCTATCTACCATCCACTTCAAGGCCTTCAAACCATGGAAAAACGCCACATCATACAGCTGTACAATCTGAAAAAGCAAACAATAGTGGACTAATGCCGTCAATTGGAGCCAGATCTGATGCCAGCTATTAGTTACCCAACCTGCATACCACCCATTGTACAAGTAATGTCATTATTGCACTTTGTAACCACAGGGTCCTTCAAACATACAGTGGCCCTAGCTGATGGTATGTCCCAACCTATGTTCAGTCTGGTATTGAATCATTTCCTCTCAACAATGTTGAAACACATTGACAGCTATTTCAGGTTCCCCCACCGTGAGGATTTAGCCAATGTGAAGGCTGACTTTTATGGTTTTGCCTGCCTCCCACGTGTGGTGGGGCCATTGATGGCACACATGTTGGATTGGCACCACCGTAGACAACTTAAAAAGTCTGTCGCAGCAGAAAGAACTTCCATTCCATCAACATGCAAGTTGTCTGTTTGGCGGATCCCCTCATCTCAAATGTCTGTGCCGGTTATCCAGGTTCAGCCCATTATTCCTTCATAATGCAGAATGGAACCATAGCTCAGCTGATGTCACAACTACACCCACAGAGGGCCTGGCTGGTTGGTAAGTCACATCTGTCCTGATTGTGTGAGAGGTGCTACAACCATTCCTTAATAGGAGACACAGCATAACCAAACAGTCCTTGGTTGTTGACGCTGCTGAGGAATCCAACTACGCCAGGGGAAGTCTGCTTCACTGAGGCCCATGAAAGAACACAGAGGCCATTTGAGGGGGCTTTTGGGTTCCTGAAGGCCAGATTTTGCTGTCTGGACCGGACTGGTGGAGCCCTTCTCTACTCACTCGGTAAAGTGTGTCAGATCACTGTGGCATGCTGCATGCTCCGCAACATCACCCTGCGGAGGAATATCCCGTACGTCCTGGAGGAGGAGCCAGCAGTGCCACCGGGTGAGACTGCTGAAATGCCAAGTGTGGATGACAGTGGTGAAGAGAAAGGATCTGGCTTGCGAGAAGATCTCATCAACAGCTACTTCTCATGAGTGTAAGTATTTCATGTCATGTAATGACTGTGACTCTACAATGAACTGTAGTTGTGAGAATGTGTGGAGTTTAGTGTTTTGGAAACAGCTAGGGTGCTTATACTCTGCAATATTCAGCCAAAGGGTGCTTGATAAGATATCTTTTGGCACATCCCCAGCTTGATGATGGTGCTTTGTTTGTCTGTTTCCTTGCAATGTACTTTGTTTTCCAGTTAATTCCTACGTGGCATGTTTCATTTATACGGTTTCAATCCTGTTCTGTGTACAGGCACCTTCACCATGGCATCTTCATGTGGGCATTTCTGAGTTGTGACATTGGCAGGTATCTCATGCTGTTCTGACATACAAAGTGGGCATGGACTTTTCCAGGTAATGTAAGTAGCAGAGTTTGGATGTATGAGACCTGCACCAAGACAGCTTTCAGTTTGTGGGTGGAGGTGCAGAAGTACCAATTGCACTTATGTTGTGTGTTGTGTGGGCTTGATGCATGATTTGTGTCATCACGTGGTCTGAAAATATGTAGTCCTAGCTTTTGATCAAGCCAATTTTCCTTCACATTGTCTAAACACTCTTTTTGTATGACCTGTATCTAGCTATAGATGTGTTTCATTATTGCAGGCCACAGTGCCTGTGCCACATCACTGACATATGTTTGTGTCACACCACCAGATGCATGAGAATTTGATTATGATGTCCCTATGATCTGGGACTGTTGTACTGCCATCTGTATCTATCTTAGAATATGTGATGTTGGATTATTGTGAGTAGTATGTGCTAAGGCTCAAGCTGCTAACATCAACCACTTGAATGTTTGCCTATTCTACAGGACAATGTCTGACAAATCCCTTCCTTCTGTGGTCTGGTGGGTCTGTAACTGTAAATATGTTCATTTACTCAGTATGAGTCACTCATTCTTGTTTCCAAAAGTCCAAACAGATTGACAACCTATGTGCTGAACACTGTAATAAAATTGTTGACCAGACACTTGCACTAATGTTGGTAATGTTTGTAATCTTGAGCTAGACACTGTGTACCTGTAACATATCCCTGCTTGCACATGTAGCTTGCATCTTCATTGCATGGCTCACATGGTCTTACATATCTAGATAGCGAAATGTGACAAATAAGCAAGCAGACAATGAGTTTGTGATGTGTGAATTTATTAAAATGCTAATACAGAAAATATGTTTTGGACAGAAAGAAACAAAAATGTAAAGTGAAGAGGTCAGTCATGGTGAATGAAATAATTGGAGTGGATGCCACACTAATTGGAGTCCAAAGTCCAGGGTACTCCCTCATCAGAACTGGTATGTGGTTGAGGATCAGTCAACAGAGAAAATCTGTGGCATACGAAGGAGTTCTTTTAGGAAGAGGTCTCTTGCTAGCAGTGGTTGGGTGTCTTGCCATCCTCACCTCCTGGACTCTTAGCTGGATGTCCCCGCTTGTGTGGGGAAGAGGATCTGCTGCTACAGAGGTAAGGTGTCTGGGGCTGGTTCTTCTTCTGGCAGGGCCTTTCTACCAGTGGCTGGCACAGATGTTGATGCACCTGGTGTTGATGAGCCAAACGAAGAGGTAGACTGTTGTTGAAAAGCCCTGTTTAGGGTAGTGTGAATGTCTCTCAGCACTCCTGTTAGGCAGGCCATGTTGGTATTGTGGGGCTCCATCTGTTCCTTGTAGCTGCTTGATTTCCCAGGGATAAGTCAACATCTGGCCCATCATGCCTTGGGACTCCTGATAGATGCCCATGATGTGGCTGATGGTGTCCTGGCCAAGATCAGTACCACTGGGCTCACCCTCCTGGCCCACAACATCCCTCCCACACACCCTAGCCCCACAGGTCTGTGCCCTTGCCACAGGATGCCCTCTCCAATTGTTCCTGCACCCTCATTGTATGAAGTGTTGCACTGCAACTCAGGATCCAGGACTGGGGGGGCACAAGACAGTAGACACTGTGCTCAGGACACAGGTTGGTGGGGGGTGAATGGCTGAGAGTGATGTTGGGGCAGCCAGGCTGGGAGGTGTCTGTAACTGGGCGCCGGAACACCCGGCTAACATCAATGGCGGTTTACAGGCAGAAGGGTACCCTGGGGGCACCGCTGGGGATGACCCGGAAGGAGAGAGCGGCGGGAAACCGGAAATCCGGATTCCCTTTACAACAAAAGACAGACTCCTGAGGCGGCCCGTGTCTCACATGGAGAGGAACGCGGAAGGAGAAGAAATACGGCCGGACCCCTCATCCAGCGACCACGGAAGACCGGAAAATCTACAAAAAGAAGAAACCCCAGACGAAGGGCAAGGAGGCCCGGAGATGCGCAGATCCCACCACGTCCCTGGAGGGACGTGGCTCCAGCAGGTACAGTCCTGCTTCCAGAATGGGTATAAAGGCCTGGGAGGAGGGAGGAGGGAGCGGGAGGTGAGAGGTGAAAGAGGGAGGAAAGGGAAGTTAGCTAAATAAAGTATAGGGCGAGGAACAGATGAAGCCCTATTGTGGGCCCCTATGTAGGATTGCTAAAAGAATTCTCTGGTACTATTTTTTTTGTTACATTCCCAAAAACACTAACACCAACACTTACCTTTTCTACACAGGGTATTTCGAGATTTAGCTATCTCCTGGGGGGTGTAGCCCCGCATAGAAGGCTACACTAATTGGTGATTCACCCTGCAGGTTATAATATAACCATGATTTCCTATAACCTCACCGCAACTCCTCAAAAAGACTCTCCCCTTTACTAACACAACCCCAAAATCCCGAAGTAAAAGACTTACCTTGCCTTCTTTTTTTTCCCGGTTCCTCTGACGACACAATGCCACCATGAGACCTCCAACTAAATTGAAGAGGACCTAACAAGGAAGAAGAGAGAAAGAGTTATATTCACTGGGAGCTAGAGACTTATGGACTGATAGAAAAGAAACCTATAGTACAAATAAACGTGAATCTTCAACTCACCATAAGCACAAGTTGTCTTATCTGTCTGTACCGCTATGCCCACCGCTACAGTGACGTAGTGGCCACAGTGAGACTCACGGTTGCCATCTGACCAGTTGGCCAGATGAGCCAGAATCATCCTCCACGTCAATGACTGTCTTCTTCACTGAGGGCTTTTTCCAGGGGGGTAGTGGCAGTCTGTTCCTTCGCCTCTGTGTGCCCAACAGCTGAAACTGTTAATGTAAAATGTGCAATGTTACTGATTGAATTGTGAAATCTACCTCCAAAGGTTTTGTGTTACAGTGAGCAGAGACCTTGGACAAAGTTAAGTTGTAGGTTATCCAATTTACCAAGTAAACATGGTATTGGTTGATTTGACATGACACGTGTGAAGCAGGCTAACCCAATCTAATTCAAGCAGCTGATGAGATGTGCAGATCAGTTGCACTTTGGAAGATGGTCTGAAAATAAAGTATACAAAGAGAAATCCCATGAGCAACCAAACTCAACATTATCTACTCAATATTAAGCATCTAGTGATGGCTCAGACCAAATATTACATCCCCCCCTTTATTTTATTTTCCATAATATTGCACAGAATTCCACATTTTTATCATGCACTATCCAACTGCATATCTTCTAGTAATAAATCATCTCTGATCAAAAATAAGTATTTTATATATATGTCTGAAACAACAGAAACTCACTATACAATTCATTACCACTCATTCAATCACCCCCATACAGGCTACAATCATGCTACACTCATTAACAAGTACATATTCACAATATAACAGAATGACAACTTAAAATCTTATCAAGATTCACTATCTGCAATTACATACAAGCTTCAATAAGTTAGAACAAATAATTACAATTCATCAGTTCTTCGATTGTGATTTCAGTCATATGATCATTATTGTATTGTCTCGTCTAACATTCCTTTTCATTATTCTGATTTGAATCGTATAATCCTAAATTGTAGCTTCAAATATGATTATTGATGCATCTATGGTTTTATTGATATCCATTTCATTACTGTAACATCTGTGGCTCAATTATAAATGAGCAACTACAACTGAATTAAGCACATATAGTAACTGAGCCAAAATAAAACTAATGATTTCTTCCCTGTGTCAATTATCACTTTTTCAGAACCTCCATCTTCCGACTGGATGCTCCATACCCCCAGTGCTCATGGTAAGAACCAAGTATGACATCACCATGAAAACCACCATGAAAAGGAAAAGAGAAAGGGACTTCCTTATATTTCATATTTATGCAATCACCTCATATAAGTGCTCTTTACAAGAATTTATAAGTAGGTGCTCCTTGCTTTCATGCAATAAATGCACAAAGCCCTCTCAATAATGTGCATGATCCACATGCCGTAATAGGAACAGTAAACACTCTCTTACCACTGGTAGATTTCCAGTCTCCTAAAGCTCACTCTGAATGAAGTTAAAAAGGCTCACAAATCATTCATAGAATAGATATGTGGCCAAATGCTAAAAAAATATGGGACCGAAGAGGAATGCATTAACTTTTAATAATACAAACAACCTGACAATGATGTTACACAAGGACTTAGAAAGTTAGACGTACCAAGTCCATTGGTCCTCTAGGATCTCGCATCCCAGAATACACGACAAAATGTCCTGGCCACTGTTACACAAAAGCTTTGCAAATACTAATGCCCTACCATTGTGTGGATAACCATAATAGTCTGGAAACAGAGACTTTCGTCATA
The DNA here is from genome assembly GCF_031143425.1 of Pleurodeles waltl. Taxonomy (NCBI): domain Eukaryota; kingdom Metazoa; phylum Chordata; class Amphibia; order Caudata; family Salamandridae; genus Pleurodeles; species Pleurodeles waltl. Next base: position 732,068,134 of record NC_090449.1, read on the forward strand.
GCTTTTGAGGAGGGAACTCCTCTCAATATAAAGTATTCCTCTACTGCATCTCTTCAACAACTTCGTAGATATTACAGGTGGCCTGAATCCAATTATAAATTCTGCAACTTCAATATAGGTCTATTAACCCATTATGCATCCTCCCTTGAAATGTCAAGGATCTGATGGAAGACTGGTCACCCCCCAAACAAACCAGACGGGGAGTTGAGAGTCTCGTAAGTGGGGCATTAAATTCCCTCCCATCTGCGTCCCAAACTAAAGTGTTTTAACAATATGGAGGGAAATCCGGTACAGCACTGGTCTTCCTTCCAGTAACTTGTAAAGATAACAATTAAGTTTGCATGCTACCCTGGCGGGCAAAACGGCTACCGGCAAAACTAGAAAGCTATCATATATGCCACCAACATACTTATCTGTTAGGATTCTCACAGTACATCGAACACCAGCAGCAAATTCAGAACTAACACTGCTCTATGGTCTTCCTCACCATCTACTTTCTCCTATTTGTACGGTGCCAACACCGTACACCTGTGAGGTGTGGGATTGGATCCACTTGCCGCACACAGATCACATAAGAATCCACTAACAAGGTGGCAGCCATATTTAAGTGCGTATTACCTCCTTAAAAAATATTAAGACAATCACAGAACTAAGGAGGTGCCTGTCTCCTACTTGTAGTGCCCTCCAGTGTTAATTATGTACTATGTTCTGCATTCCGTCACCAACCGGCAGGTGCGTTGCCATACTATACTACCACTCAAAGGTTGCCCGCATACTTATTATCTTGTGGCAGCCATCTTAGAAAGGTCAAGGGCTTGCAAGAGAGATACCTCCCAGAATCTAAAAACATACCACCGGAAGCTTAAAGGATCATAGGCACCTTGGTACACCTTGAGTAAACCACTAACATAAATGATGGAAAATCTATTTAAAAACAGGCACCAAAACAAATACTTAAAACTCTCTACTAAAAGTGACTTCTCTCACCCTAAATTACTGGCTAATGTTTTTTTATCATCTGCAGAAACAAAGTTCTCTTCTGTGAAACTCCTCAATATCTTGGAGGAGGGAATACTGATAATGTTAAGTGCACCCCAACTTTCACAACTCAAAATATTGAGAAGGTATAGTGAAAGTTTGTGCCTCTTGAAAAGATAGAAGCAATAATGTTTTTTTATAAAAACAATATATATAAGGGAAGTTGTCATTGCACAGCATACTATAATAAAGGTAATCTGTCCCCCTACCAGTAATCTAACTTTGTCAATGTGTGTTCTAAACAATGGCATTCTCCCATGCGGTTTCACTACTTAAACCTTGAATATGGGTGTCCAAGGTAATAATCCAAAAGACTTCACTTCTTTTCCTTACTGCGTTAGGATCCTCTCCTTTTGCATGTATCTTTTGTATCGGTGCAGCCAACAAAGTGAAGCGTCAATATATGGCTTTGACCATTTGGAGGGCTAGTTGGCTTTGTTGTATATGTGACTGGAGTCATCATGTGCAAAGTGCAGTGTGAATGTGTCTTCTGCCAATACCAATCTGGTGATGCATGTTGAGGCCTTATGAATATTTACTGGGTAAGGTGTCAATATTGTACTCAAATATTTCATCTTGGGTTATAAAGTCCAGATGGAGCTATGTCGACAGACACATCTCTTATTTGTGCAGATGATGACTCCCAAGGAAAGTATACTTCATTTCGGAGTAGACAAACAGGGGTCTTTGGACAAGTGCAGACTGGGCTGGTGTTTGAAATTACAGACCTAAGGCCTCCTGGGACTGCAGTCAGGCCAATCCCTGTACTACACACACTATAAAAATGGTAACCTTTCCAGGTGAGCACACTTCATTTGTGACTTAAGAAACAGGAGCATATGGACAAGTGACCACTGGGCTGGTGGTTGGAGTAACAGAAACAGGGCCTGCTGGGATTTGCAGTCAGGTCAGACCCTCTACTTCACACACTTGACAAATGGTATCCACTCTGGTGAGTAAACTTCATTTGGGAGTTGCCAAACAGGGGTCTTTAAACACATTATACACATGGTATCCTCCTAGGTAAGTACACTTCAATTAAGAGGTGAGGTACAGGGTTATTTGGTCGAGTAAACACTAGGCTGGTGGTTGGAATTATAGACACAGGGCCTCCTGGCCTAAGCAGTCATATCACTCCCTGTACTACACACACAATGCAAATGTTATCCTTCCAGGTAAGTACACTTCATTTGTGAGTTACCAAACATTTGTATTTGGAGAAGAGAGCACTTGGCTGGTGTTTGGAGTAATAGTAACAGAGCATCCTGGCCTTAGCAGTCATGTCAGTTCCTGTACTACACACACTATGCAAATGTTATCCTCCCAGGTGAGTACACTTCATTTGTGAGTTACCAAACAAATTGTATTTGGAGACGAGAGCATTGGGCTGGTATTTGGAGTAACAGTAACAGAGCCTCCTGGCCTTAGCAGTCATGTCACTCTCTGTACTACACACACTATATAAATGCCATCCCCTCAGGTGAGTACACTTCAATTTAGAGACTGGAAACAGGGCATTTGGACAAGTGTACTCTGGGCCGGTGGTTGGAATTTCAGTAACAGGGCCTCCTGGGAGTTTCTGTCAGGTCACTCCCTCTATGTTTCACACTATACAAATGGTATCCTCCCAGGTTAGTACACTTCAATTGAAAGTTACCAAACATGACTATTTTGACAAGTGGACACTGGTCTGATGTTTGGAGTAATAGAAAGGTGCCTCCTGGGAGTTGGAGTTGGAGTTATGTCACACTCTCTACTACACACACCGGTACACATTGGATCCTCCCAGGTGAGTACACTTCAATTGAAAGCTAACAAACAAGAGTATTTGGTAAAGTTAGCACTGGTCTGGCATTTGGAATTAGAGAAACAGTGCCTCCTGGGTGTTGCAGTCAGTTAACTCTCTCCTACAGACAAATACAAATGTTGGCTATTACATATCTGTATTCAGACTGCATTTTGGTTAGGGCATACATATACCTGTTGAGACATACCCTGACTCCTGATATTATTATTGTATATTGAAAGACTTATATTCCCCATTTGGACCAATGGCATGTGATGGACCTTGGTAGCTGTGCTGTTCAGTCTAACAATACAGATTGACAGTGTTTACACTCAGGTACTCTGCCTATTGAATGTTGGTGGGGTACATGTACAAGACAGTGGCAAAACAGGATCTGTGAGCATGCATGACATTGCATTTTAGTGAAATTGTTTGTGTTGTGACTTGTCAGACTCCACTCCCCCAGGTATACCTGTCACGCCCTCAGGATACAGGATGGCCAAGACCTTTTCCTCCCAGGGAAAGATGTGTAATGGGGCAATGGGAGGGCCACCGCCATACTTCTTGGCCTGCAGCTGGTGCCTGGAGACCAGGGAACAGACCTTGCCCCTGAGTCATTCCACCTCTTCCTGATGTCCTCCTTCGTGTGCAGGGTGGTGCCTACAGCATTCACTCTGTTGACTATCCTGTCCCACATTTTCATATTCCTACAGAGAGGAATATGCTGGACTTGTGCTCCAAACAATTATGGCTCTACTCTTATGATTTGATCCACCATGACTCTTAACTCTACGACTGTGTGCTTATAATATGCCTGGTTATGGTGCTGTTGGCGCCGAGGGTCAAACCCACCTATTTTCAGGCCGCAACACCACTGGTGGTCTGCTATTTTTGCTTGGCAGTCGGCGGTCCTGAATGTGTAACTTGTAATAGGGCAGTGTGAAAGACCACCAACATGGCGGTCTTTCCAGGACGGCCAACATGGGGGTCTGACTGCCAAACTTGTGATCAGGCCCTTAAGTTTTTTTTTCTGGAGGATTTATCTCATCAGCGGGGTGGGCTGCCAGATGGAACCAGAGGGACGACAGTGGGGTTCTGCTCATTGTTGGTCTTGGTAGAATTCTCCATGTTGGGACATAGACACTTTTCTGGAAGTCAAGCTGCCTTCAGCAGGGCAAACCAGAAAACTGAACTCCACCAGTGATGTGATAATCCCGGCAACCGTTCAGCAGTGGCGCTGTGGTAGCCTCTGTTCCTTTTATGAAAAAGTTCAGGAAAAGTTACTCTGGGCCTGATTACAAGTTTGGCGGTTGGACGAGCTGACCGCCAAACTTGCAGGTATGAGACCACTGTTAACCCAGGGCCTCACCCCCAGTCATGTTATGATGTTCCCACCAGGCTAACTGGCATGACCGTCATGAAAAAGACTGTCGGAAAGGGGACTTGTGATCAGCACAGCCTGTCGGGAACCATTCTCCTGGCGCGGACAGCGGTCCCCTGGTAGTCCGACCACCAGGGTCGTAATGTGGTGGTTGAACTCCCAGGAATGGGGCAGTCCAACCACCACCGCGAGGCTGGTGGTCTCAAGACTGCCGGCCTCATAATTAGGCCCTAAGTGTGTACTTTTGAAGAGTATCCTCTAACACTAGCCAAGGGTCCCAGACCTTTTGGGCACTACTTGGTAAGTTACGACTCAGTCTCCCAGAAGCCACTAGCAGGACCAAGGGCAAATCCAGTTGGAGCTGGTTAGATGGGCTCCTCTTTATTGCAGGCTTCTTACAGCTTTTGTGTTCCAGGAGACTAGCAAAAACAGTCCCTCTTCTGAGTTTCAGTCCTTTGGTTCAATAGGTGCAACCCTTCTTCTGTTTTCCACAGGTATAGAAGTGTTCTGAGGAAGATAGCGAGGGGTGTTTTATGCCTGCCACTAGCTTGTGGGCCGGGTGACTCCCTAACCGATAAGGAAAACATTCCCATGGGCAACCCTACCGACTTTGACATAATTTCCCTGTGGGATTGACACTAAATAGTTCCACAGTGCATCTCTCTGCCCAAACCTAAGATGTCAGAACCATTTGTTCCTTGATCAGAGATATAAGCATCCCCCTGAGGTGGGTCAGAAGTTCCCCAGCAAAAACAGTTAGTTCCGGGGCAGGGTTTCCCCCCACTGGACTTGGTGCCACTCAGGCTACTTCAACAATGGCAGGGGAATGCCTAGATGTGATTTACATCTGCCTGTGACCAGGGCTGCCCCTTAAAAGCTTTTACCGTTGGTAGCCACATCCAATCAGGAGGCGGTCACACCTCCTCCCAGCCACTGCCCTTTAGTTCCCTTTCCTGAGAGCAATCCATACCTCCCAGCAGGCTGCCAGGTGACATTTGTGGATTATGTCAGAAAGGGCTGCAACTGCCAACTTTCTAAAACTCATGTTTTCAAAATAGTAATTAAATCTGACTTTAACATCAGGTCAGATTTTTAATTCATATTAATTAGAGTCCTTGAATCATGGGTCTAGTGATTCCCACACCAAAGTTAAACATTAGAAATTGTTATAATGTAACCAAGTGTTTTTGTATGGAAGAACCAGGCAGCCTTACCACATTGAAAAACAACTTTGGAGATTTTTCATTGCCAGGATATGTAAAACTTAAGATCTAATTTCCAACTTTTTAGTTACCATGTACCCTGCCCCATGGGCACTTAGGTCCTACCTTAGGGGTGACCTAAAGCTAATAAGAAGGTAGTTGCCCTCTGACCCCACACTTTCGGGGACAGCAATCTTGGTCTATTAATATGCATAGGGGGGAAAGTACAGCAAGAAGGTGATTAACTCCTATGTTTGAAATAATCTCCTTCCAGCCTTGCTCAATGCATACACTGCAGTTTGGATTTAGAGACAGGTGCTTAAAGCCCAATCAGGAGAGTATTTTTCCATTGTTTAGAGAACAACTCTACCATATTGTCTTTCAGTCTGGTGACCAACCCCCCTTTTTAGTTTTTGCAGTACTCATCTGGAGTGCTGTGTCAAAGTATGAAGGCCACATTAATTGTTTTGTCCATTTTTGGAAACTTTCTCTGCCGTGGTTTGTCTGGAGATCATCTGAATTATTGTTTCAAAGGTCTGAAACGGTGCTAGAGGGATGGATGAACAGATGCTGAATAAAGCTATTTGGAATTCATTGTGTATGATGACTAAATGCTAAATTGATGGATGCTTAACTGTGATTTGTGATTGGATGGATGTAGGACAGCCACCTGGAATAGATTTTGGGCCATCAGTGAGATAACATTTCCTCTTCTTGCATACTCCTTGATGTATGAGTCTCACTGTGACTGTGTGCTTGTTTTGGCATTTCTATTTGCTTACTGTATCACCTAGTACCCTGCAGTTAACATGTTAGAGCTTGTAAACAGCCAATCAAAAAGAAATGGTTGTGCCCTGTGAAGGATCTGATCATGGTTTAAAGCAGACCTCACTGTACACTATCACAAAAGGAGATGCCATTTAGGGTGGCCAGATGTCATGGGTTTGCTGTAATAGCCCCCTTTTAATTACATCTGTCCTAATGTCCTAACATTTATCATTAAATTAAATATGTGTTGTGGTTTTATGAGGTTGGATGAGTAAAAGCATGAGTGTCTCCTATATCTATCAGACCCAATCCTATATTCAGCATGGTCCGATACGACTCCCCTGCCAAGTTTCCCAAGTCTATATGTGATTAGCTGCTCCAGTCAAGGTTCTTTCTTTGTGCTCTGGTACTTCTAATCTTTCTTATCCCATGACAAAAGTAGGACTACAAGTCTTGCAATAAAAAGAAAAAATCTTTTGTGGATAACATAGTGATACATGAGCTCAGTAAACCTGGCAGTTATGCTATGAGTGTAGCTGCTGCCTTGTTTTTTTTTACCATTGCTGCAAGAGGAGTAAAAGCGGAGCATCTCAAACATTTGTGTCTTTGCCTTTTTAACCCCTAAGCTGCTGGGCCTCCCCAACCTCTCCCCCCCCCCCCTCTGGTGCTGAGCCCTTTTTTGTCTATTTGGGGTAGTTCGTGCTTAGGCCCCCATACCTTTTTGTCCACATAAACTATCGCTGCCAAATTTGCATCCTTTTTTTCCAACATTTTGGAGATTCCCAGAGTTTGTGGGTTCCCTTCCAGGAGACCAAAACATTTTCCAAAATGCAGCTATTTTTTTTTTTTTTAAATGGGAAAAAAGTGCTGCAGATGAAAGTATCTGTTTTTTTTCATGCAAATGGGATCAACAAAGGGTTTGCAGCGATACAATCACCATCTTCCCAGCTTTCAGGTACAGACAGACTTGAATAAAAAAAAATACATTTTTTAACACAGTTTTGGCATTTTACTGGGACATGCCCCATTTTTACTATTTTCTGTGCTTTCAGCCTCCTTCCAGTTAGGGACAGAAATAGGTGTGAAATCAATGGTGGATCCCGGACAGCTAAACATTTCTGAGAAGTAGACAAAATTCTGAATTCAGCAAGGGGTCATTTATGTAGATCCTTCAAGGTTTTTCTATAGAAAGTAACAGTTGAATTAAAAAATATTGAAATTGAGCCATTTCTGTCTAAGTTTTCTTCTGTAACGTTTTCCATCTATGGCTGATTTTTAAAAGCAATATACTGTAAAGTCTGCTAGACCCCTCTGGTTGTGGGGATATATAGTGCTTGTAGGTTCATCAAGAACCCAAGGTACCCAGAGCCAAGAAATGAGCTGCACCTTGCAATGGGTTTTCATTGTATACCAGGTATACAGCAATTCATCTGATAAAATATAAAGAGTGAAAAATAGATATCAAGGAAACCTATGTATTTCTGAAATAGGCACAAGATGGGGAGTTTAGAAGCAGTGGTTATTTGCACATCTCTCAAATCGGGGGTACCCATACTGCAGGGCATTTCTCAAAATGACTTCTTTCTTACACACTGTCTTACATTTGGCAGGCACAAATGTAAAGAACAGCATTGGCAATAACACTTGTCCTTCTATTCTTTGTTCCTCCAAGTATCCTGATGAAAATAGAACCTCACTTGTGTGGATAGGATTAGGGTCTGCAACAAGAAACACCCCAAAACACTTTGTGGACACATCACATTTTTCCAATGAAAATGGACGCGTTATTTGCAAAGTGCCTAGCTGTGGATTTTGGGCTGTCGCTCAGCCGGCACATAGGAAAACCTAGCAAACCTATACATTTTTTAAACTAGATACCATGGGGAATCCAGAATGGGGTGACCTCACCAGGTTCTGTCACCCAGAATCCTTTGCAAACCTCAAAATGTGTCTAAAAAACACATTTCCTCATATTTCAGCGATGCAAAGTTCTGGAAGCTGAGGGGAACCACAAACTTCCTTCCACCCAGCATTACCCCAAATCTCCCAATAAAATTGGTACCTCACTTATGTGTGTAGGCTTAGTGCCTGCCACAAGAAATGCCCCAAAACACTACATAGACACATCACATTTTTCCAATGAAAACTGATGAGTTTTTTGCAAAGTGCCTAGCTGTGGGTTTCGGGCTCTAGCTCAGCCAGCACATAGGGAAACCTAGCAAACCTATACATTTTTCAAAAATAAACACTTAGGGGAATCCAGAATGGTGTGACAGGTTCTGTCAACCAGAATCCTTTGCAAACCTCAAAATTTGGCTAGAAAACACTTTTTCCGCACATTTCGGTGACAGAAAGTTCTGAAATTTGATTGGAGCCACAAACTTCCTTCTACCCAGCATTCTCCCAGGTCCCCCAATAACATTTTTGCTTCACTTGTGTGGGTAGGCCTAGTACCCGCAATGGGGAAGGTCCCAAAATGTATCGTGTTGATAATGATAACTAACAAGTGTATTAATTAGTCCTGGATTCCAGCACCATTTAGGGAAACACATCAAACCCAGACATTTCTGAAAAGTAGACAACCAGGGGAGTTCAGGGAGGTATCACTTAAGAGGATTCCCCAAAGTTATTTTCCCCAGAATGCCCTGCAAAGGTAAACCATTGAATAAAAACACTATGGCCCTCATTACAACCCTGGCGGTCGGTGATAAAGTGGCGGTAATACTGCCAAATCATGACCATGGCGGAAAGAGCTCAGACAGACAGCCACTTTACCACACTGACCCCCATGGCGGAATCAACAGGCACCACTGCGTTAGCGACCTACAGCCAGACGGAAGCCAATGTTCCGCCTACTGTATTATGACAGCCCAATTCACCACCTTTTCTGGGGCGGTACCAACGGCGTCAAAAGCATGGCAGAAACAATGCACAGAAGGGAAACATCTCACCTGTGGAGACTCAGGGAAGAACCATGCCACCATGGAGCCTGAACTGCAGATATTCCCAATGATTTTCTATGCCCTGCTACACCACGAACACCAATGACATCAAAGACGACCACGGTGAGTACAGCCGCCTAGCACACAGGGGAGGCAGGGAGGAAAAAGAGAGTGACACACACACATGCAACACACAACACCCCAACCCCCAACACCATACACACAAGCAGATGCAGTAACATAACATATTTACCCCGTACCCATCAGGAATAATGCAAGGACAACACGAATAGATTAAAGTTAGTGTAATAAGATAAATACAGTAGAAATACGTACATCCAATCTAAAAGTATATACATATTTACAAATCAAGGGACACTGCCCAGTCCTCAGTGTTTGTGGGCCACAGGGCCATATTACAAAGTCTAAGGCTAACACTGCAGGGGCATCAGTTCAAAAAAAGGCAGGCACCTCAGGGGGACGTGGAATGGGGGGGGCACCTCAGCCGACAGATGGAACAACACCATTGGTCCTGGAGGGGCTACATGCCCTGTGCTTGGTCCTGGGGAGTGCAAGGCCACAGTCTCTCAAGTGGGTGACTTGCCCACTAGCTCTGGAGGGGGCAACATGCCCTGTACTTGGTCCTGGGGAGTGCAAGGCCACAGTCTCTCAAGTGTGTGACCTGCCACTGGCTCTGGAGGGGACAACATGCCCTGTGATTGGTCCTGGGGAGTGCAAGGCCACAGTCTCTCAAGTGGGTGACTTTCCCACATGCTCTGGAGGGGGCATCATGCCCTGTGCTCATGATCGTGGGGAGGCTGGGATTGGTGGGTGCCATACCCACTGGTTCTGGAGGCGGCATCATGCCCTGTGATCTTCATCCTGGAGAGGATGGGATGAGTGGGTGTGTTCCCCACTGGTTCTGCAGGGGGCATTGTGCCCTGTGATCTTCATCCTGGGGAGGATAGGGTGAGTGGGTGCCATACCCACTGGTTCTGGAGGGGGCATCCTGCCCTGGGATGCAGATCTTGGGGAGTGCAAGGTCACAGTCTCTCATGTGGGTGTCATTCCCACAGAATTTGCAGGGAGCAGGAGACACAACAGCCTATGGACGCAGTACTACACACTGTCCGCTGGCAGTGACGGCTGCTCAGTGGTGGTGGTGCTGATGCTGCCGCTGGTGGTGGGTAGAAGCTCCTGGCCATCCCTTGCAGCCTCAGACGGCTGCCCACTGGTGCTGTTGCTGCTGGTGGTGGTGGGGGGAAGCTCCTGCCCATCCCCTGCAGCCTCGGATGGCTGCCCACTGGTGCTGCTGCTGCTGGTGGTGGTGGTGCTGGTGGTGGTGGTGGTGGGGGGAGAAGCTCCTGCCCATCCCCTGCAGCCTCAAACGGCTGCCCACTGGTGCTGCTGCTGCTGCTGGTGGCGGTGCTAGTGGCGGTGCTGGTGGTGGTAGTAGGGGGAAGCTCGGACGGCTGCCCGCTGCTGGTGGTGGTGCTGGGGGTGGGGGGAGGCTCCAGCCCATCCCCTGCAGCCTCGGACGGCTGCGCCACCGTGGTTGGTAGTGTGGGCCCCTTGCCCTTCCTGGCAACAGCGGGAGCTGGCTCCTTGCCCCTCCTGGCAGCAGCTGGGGCTAGCTCCTAGCCCTTCCTGGCAGCAGCTGGGGTGGCATCTTGACCTTCACAGTAGCAGCTGGGGGTGGCACCTTGACCTTCCTGGCAGCACTTGGGACAGGCACCCTTTCCGTGTAGTGCCTGGTGCTAGGGATCCTTTCCCACCACGAGTTGCTGTGGACACTATCAGGCCTGTGGACTGGGTGGCTGAGGTGTTTGCCTGGGTTTTACACACCCTGGCCAGACGTGAAGGACCGGGGGAGGGGTAGGGAAGAGGTCAATGGTAGAGAGGAAAAACTTCTTAGGGACATTGGGGCGGGAAGAGGGAGAAGGTCTGGGAGTGGAGGAAGAGGGAGTGGTTGTAGGAGGTGTCTGTCTGCTGTGTTTGGGTGCAGGTGCATGGACTCGATGCCGTTGTGAGGTGGATGGCTGTAGGGTGTCTGAGTGCTTGAGTTTGTGTACTTTGGGAGGAGGTGGCACAGACACGGTGGGAGAGGACACAGGGGACGTGTACATGGCTGTTGGGGTGGTGACTGCCAGTGAGGTGTGTGTTCTGATAGGTGTTCTGGTGATGGAGGTACTAGATGAGGATGTAGTGCATGCAGGTGTGAGTGTAGACGCAACTGGGAGGGAGGTGGAGGACAAGGAAGAGAGGGACACAGTGGAGGCAGTGGATGTTGCTATATCTGCTTCTGGATGGTGTTTGTGTGAGTGCCTGTGGCATGAAGTGTGATGCCTGTGTTTGCCTGTGCCAATCTTGTGTGTTGTCCTGTGTGCATGCTCATCTGCCTGTGTGCTTGGGATAGGTTGGGGTTGAGGGGAATGGGATTGGGTAGAGGAAGTTGGAGGGATGAGGGTGGAAACAGGGACAATGGCTGCCATCCGAGAGGAGGCCAGAGCCTTGATTGATCTCTGTTGGGCCGCCAAGTCAGTGTGAATGCCCTCCAGAAATGCATTGCTCTGTTGCATTTGGACTGCCAGCCCCTGGATGGCATTCACAATGGTCGATTGCCCAATAGAGATGGATCGCGGGAGTTCAATAGCCTCCTCACTCAGGGCAGCAGGGCTAACTGGGGCAGGGCTTGAGGTGCCTGGGGCGAAGGAGATGCCCACCCTCCTGGGTGAGTGGGTATGGGCAACTTGCTGAGGGGCTGCTGAGAGGGTGGTGCTAGTACAGGGGTGGCGGCAGTACCTGTAGCTGGAGTGGTCACAGAGATGTCCGCCACCACCAGGGAGCTTCCATTGGAGGAGGTATCTGTGTCCGAACTATCCCCTCCAGTCTCCGCGGTGGTGCTCCCCTCGACCTCCATCCCACTTGTGCCCTCCGCATCAGTGGACTCTTCCTATTGGCACCTGTGGGATGCAGCTCCCTCTGTTTCCGTTGCCTCTGCTCCTCCGCCAGTTGATGCTAATGCACATAAGGACAGGATGACAAAACAAAAAGGGGGGGAGAGACAAAGGATACACTTGGTCAATGGCGGCACCAACACCACTGTTGGCGTACACATCACCCTCACACACAGGGAACAGCCTTACGCACTATGCAATGCACTACCAGTAACAATGCTAGTCACCAGGGCATGGGGAGGGACATATACTGCCAACTGCAGCATACCTGGGACCCACACACCCCTGCCCAGTAGTGTATGCCTACTAGCTAGGTTGGAGGAATTTCAAATCAGATCCCTGCCCAACATGGGACCTACTCTGCAATGTCAGGCCTGGCCTAGGGGCACCCACAGACTAATATCCCCCACCTGGATACCACCCCACCAGGCGTAAGGAGTAATGATGGGAACTGTACTCACCCCCTTGTGGCTACTGTGATGCCCCCAAGCGCCCATCCAGCTCCGGATAGGCCACCACCAGTAAGCGGGCCATCAGGGGGTCAGGGTTCGACAGGCACCCCTTCCTCGTTGGGAGGCCATCCACAGATGGGCCTCCACCGTCTTCAGTGTCCAGTGTCTAAGGTCCTCCCACCGTTTCTGACAGTGGGTGCTCTGCCTGCCGTAGACCCCCAGGGTCCGCACATCCTTGGCGATGGCACACCATATACCTTTCTTTTGATGGGTGCTGACCTGCAGAGGAAATATATACAGGGAAAGGTATTAGTTAGACCGTCCTGGCTGTTACACTCGTGGCCCACCATAGCCCTTCCCATCCCCTTACGCACAGACATGGCAGAGCATACATGCTGCACGCTGCACAGGGTCCATCCACCAACCCCTCCCTACACAAGGCCTTCAGACACAGCACTCCATGCATTCTGCCCCATGCAGCATGCTCACAGTGTACTCACCTGTTGGTCTGGAGGCCTATAAAGCAGTCCTTACTGGGGTAGGACCCATCCACTAGTCTCTCCAACTCCAACGAGGTGAAGGCAGGGGCCCTTTCCCCAGTCACACGGGCCATGGTAGGTTCCAGACACGGGTCACAGCAGCACATGCAGTGTAGGTCCTCTCCTGTTGAAGGTCAGGTAGGAAGTGAGTGAACAGATAGAAAATGGCGGTGACATCCGCGGCGGTGCATACCGTCACCGCCGGCGTACATCACCATTGGCCACTGTACCCCATAGGGCCCAATAATAACCAATGAGGAGTTGCACGGCGGTTCCCGACCGCCGCCCGCAACGGTGCACAACGCCAATGGAATTACCTCACTTCCACCTGTCCCTCCATACAGGACAGGCGGATGCCATTTCAGGGGGCGGGTAGGCCATGGATCATAACTGTGTTACAGATCACAATTGTACATACAGGACAAATGCCACTAATACATTAAAAAATCACATCATGCATTGAACTGTAGTGGCTACAATGTACAGATTATGACCGGCTCCTCACTCTTTTGCCCCATAGATTGCAACCGCTGTGGATGAATAGGAGATGGAGACATCCCCTGTATACAGACACCTGGTGGCCTTGGCAACAGTGGAGGACAGGCACATTATCCTCACCTACAGACTTGACAGGGCCACAATCACGGAGCTGTGTGCCCAACTGGAGCCTGACCTGATATCTGCTATCCGTCACCCCACTGGGATCCCCTCTCTTATGCAAGTGCTATCAGTGCTCCATTTCCTGGCAGCTGGTTCTTTCCAAGTTACAGTGGGCTTGGCAGCAGGAATGTCACAGCCAATTTTCTCAGTAGTGCTGACCAGAGTGTTGGCCGCCCTGATTAAACACATATGCAGCTACATTCTTTTCCCCCAGGTGGAGGATTGGGCCACAGTGAAGGCTGACTTCTATGCAATGGGAATTATCCCCAACATCATTTGGGCGATTGATAGAACACACATTGCATTCCCCCCCACCCCCGGCAAAATGAACAGGTCTTCAAATATCGAAAAGGTGTTCACTTGATGAATGTGCAGATGGTATGTACCAGTACATTTCCCATGTCAATGCTAAGTATCCAGGCTTAGTGCATGATGCTTTTATCCTGAGGGATAGCAGAATCCCAAATGTGATGGCCCAACTACAGAGGCACAGGGGGCCAGATGTAGAAAGATTCCAAATTGCGATTTGCAATTTGCGAGTCCCTGCGACTCGCAAATTGCAAGTCGCAATTTGGAATGCAGAAAGGTGTCTCAGACACCTTCTGCAACTCGCTATGGGGTCGCAAAGACCCACCTCATAAATATTTATGAGGTGGGTCGCAGTTTGCGACCCCATAGCGAGTCTAGGCACTCACGGGGATGGTGGCCTGCTGGAGACAGCAGACCACCATCTCCGTGACTGCTTTTAAATAAAGCAGTTTTTTTTTCTCTCTTTGCAGCCCGTTTTCCTTAAAGGAAAACGAGCTGCAAATAGAAAAAAATACCGAAACCTTTTGTTTCGGTTTTTTTTCAGAGTAGGCAGTGGTCCATAGGACCACTGCCTGCTCTGAAAAAATAATTTTGTGAGCATTCACAAAGGGGAAGGGGTCCCGTGGGGACCCCTACCCCTTTGCGAATGAGTTACCATCCACTTCAAGTGGATGGTAACTGCGAGTTGATTTGCGACCGCTTTCGCGGTCACAAATCAACTTAAATCGCGGTGCGAGTCGCAAATAGGAAGGGAACACCCCTTCCTATTTGCGAGTCGGAAACATATTTTGCGAGTCGGTTCCGACTCGCAAAATGTGTTTCTGCATCGCTTGAGGGCTTTTGCACCTCGCAAACGGCGTTTTTCGCCGTTTGCGAGGTGCAAAAGCCTACCTACATCTGGCCCAGGGTGTGGCTAATAGGTGAGCCCTGGTTCCCACCCAGTGGATGTTGGTGTATGGGTATGGTGTGGGGCATAAGGGTTAGTGTGTGGCTAACAGTTTTCCCTTGATATTTGCAGGTGACTCTGGTTACCCCACCCTCTCATGGCTACTGACCCTTGCGAGGAATCCCAGGACAAGGGCAGAGGAATGTTACAATGAGGCACATGGGCGAACAAGAAGGTACATTTGGCCTCGTGAAGGCCAGGTTTCGGTGCCTCCATCTAACAGGTGGATCCCTGTGCTACTCACCCAAGAAGGTCTGACAGATAATCGTGGCATGCTGCTGTTGCATAACCTTGCCTTGAGACACCATGTGCCTTTTCTGCAGGAGAAGGAGGCTGGAGATGGCCATGTGGCAGCAGTCGACCCTGTGGACAGTGAAGATGAGGAGGCAGAGGATGAGGATGAGGATAATAGAACTGCAGTGATTAGACAATACTTCAAATGACACACAGGTAAGACAGTGTAACTTCACATTTCATTGACAGTTTTTTGTTTCACATTGTCACTGGCAGGCTGTGATTTCCCACTTCTATGCCCACTCACTGTACCCTTTGGCAACTCTTTTTGCAGCTGTTGGTGCCCCACTATCGCTCCTGGTGTGTTCACTGCAGCCAACTACAGGTCTTTCCTATGTATACATTACTGTACAGTTGATTTGCAATGTTTAAACCTTGTTAAACAAATACATATTCAAATGATTTGACATACTCCATATTTTTTCAAAGTGTGTTTATTGCAGTGCCCTGAAGAAAAGGGGGAAGTGCAATGGACTGGGGTGATGATGGAGGAAAGTCCAGGGTGGAGTCCAGTCTTGTACCACAGGTGCATTGTCTAAGGGAGCAAAGGGAGGGGAGCAATGGCAGTTCAAGTTGGACAGGGTGACAGAGTGGGACACAAAGGTGACAATCAGGAAAGTCTCATTTCCTGGCGGGATCTTGGCAAAAGTCTCTGGCTTCTTCCTAGATCGCAGGGAACATTTGTGTGGTGGTTCTCCTTCTGCAGGGGGAGGGGTGCTGGTGGCCTATTGGACCTGTGGTGGGGCCTCCTGTCCACTAGCGGCAGCAGAGGTGGAGGGCTGTTCAGTAGTCTGGCTAGTGGCAGGGGCCCGCAGGTGTGGCACTGCCTTCCTCATAATGTTGGCCAAATCTGCCAGCACCCCTGCAATGGAGACCAGGGTGGTGCTAATGGACTTAAAGTCCTCCCTGAACCCCTGGTATTGTCCCTCCTGCAGTTGCATGTTCTCCTGCAACTAGTCTGGGTCAGCGTATCATGGGAATGTTGGTATGATCCCAGGATCTTGGTAAGTGCCTCCTGGAGAGTTGGTTCCCTGGCCCTGTGCTCCCCCTGGCACACAACAGTCCTCCCAGCTTCCCTGTTTTCCTGTGCCTCTGTCCCCTGAACTGTGTGGTGTGGCCTGGGGTCCCTGTAGTGGTGGACACACTGCTGATTGACGAGTCCTGGGGACAGAGGTATGGGCACGCTGGGTGGGTGCTGTGGTGGTGTTTCCTGAGGGGGGAGGCTCTGTGGTGGTGTGTGACTGTGCCTGGGTAACCAACTGTCCGGAGGTCCCTGATGGGCCAGGTTGGACATCCAGATCCAGGCGAGCAGAGTCGCTGTCATCACTGTGGGCCTCTTCTGTGGGAGGACTGGATGTTGCTGGCACCTCTTCTCCGGTTACATTGGCTGGGATACCTGTGGGGATGTAATTGCAGAGTTATTATTTCTATGTGTGAGATATTGTGCATGGGTGGGTTGCCCTCTATGGTTGTTATTGCCCTGGCAGCTTTACCTTGTGTGAGTTGTTATGTGTTGGGCTAGCTGATTCTCTCTAGTGTGCATGCTTTAGTGATAGGTGTCCACACAGGGCTGTGAGTGGTGTCCATGCATTGGTGGTGCATGCTGGGCTTGACATTGGGATGAGTGGGTTGTAATGGTGGGGTGTGTGGGAGGTGGTGGAGTGAGGGTAAGGGTGGGGGCATGTGATGGCATGCAGGTAGGGGGGTGATAGTAATAGAGAGTTGACTTACTAGAGTCCAGTCCTCCTCCTGCTCCTGCCAGGCCCTCAGGATGCATGATTGCCAAGACTTGTTCCTCCCATGTTGTTAGTTGTAGGGGTGAAGGTGGGGGTCCACCGCCAGTCCTATGTGCAGCGAGTTGGTGTCTTGCTGCAATGGAATGCACCTTCCCCCGTAGGTCATTCCACCTCTTCCTGATGTCATCCCTTGTTCTGGGGATGCTGTCCCATGGCGTTAACCCTGTCCACGATTCCACGCCATAGCTCCATCTTCCGAACAATGGATATCTGCTGCACCTGTGATCCAAATAGCTGAGGCTCTACCCGGATGATTTCCTCTACCATGACCCTTAGCTCCTCCTCAGAATCTGGGGTGTCATTGTGGTGCCATGGGTGTTGTGTTAGTATTGTGGGTGAGTGTTCCTAGGGTGATGTGTTTGGGTGTGTGTTGTGAGGTGTGTGGGTAGTGTATAGGTGATGGTGGTGTGTGTCTCTGGTCTTGTCAGTGGTCGTAGTGTCAATCTCCTGCCAGTAATTGTTGTTTGCAAAGGGTTGTGGGTAGTGTGGGTGTGTGTTTTATAGTGGTGTGGATGTGGTGTGTAAATGGGTGTCAGGTGTGTGTAGTTTGAATTGTCCAATGTGGTGTTGATTTGTCTGTATGAGTGTATTTTGAGCGCAGCGGTATGTACCGACACTGGTTTACTGCCATTGAATGTCCGCCGTGGTGATTCGTGGGTAATAATGTTGTGGACGTTGTTCTGTTGGCGTAACGGTGTGGGTTTTAATGCCGCCAGTTTATCACTGACCTTTGGTCTGGCGGACTTGTGTGTGTGTCTGAATAGTGACGGATTGGTATGTGTGTGTCATAATATGGTGAACGGATATCAGCCGCGGTATGTTGGTGGACGTCAGCGTGGCGGTAAGTGGGATTTACCGCCAATGTCATAATGAGGGCCTATCTGTTTTTGCATTTCTGTGACATGATCAACAGGAATATGCAGGCATCCACAAACTGCTTACTGCTCAGCGTTCCCCAAATTGTCTCAATAAAAACGCTACCCCGCTGGTGTGCCTTGGCTTAGTACCCGTGACAAGAATGAATCACATAATGGTCAATGGTAGTCCTTACATGAGGGCTACTGTTGACCCTGGGGTGATCCATTTCTCAAGCAGGCACTAGGCACAGACACACAAGTAGGGTAGCGTTTTTATCAGGACAAGTGGGGAAATGATGGGTGGTAGGAATTTTGAGGATCCCAGCATATTCCTGTTGTTTGTGTGACAGAAAGGAAAAATATAGTTTTTATTCAGTGTTTCACATTTGCAGGGTATTCTGGGTAAGAAAACTTTGGGGAATCCACAAAAGCCACACCTCTGTGGACTCCCCAGGTGTCTAGTTTTAAAAAATGTCCGGGTTTGGTATGTTTCCCAAAATGTCCACCGAGCCCAGGACCCAAAAAACAGGTGCCCGCCTTACAAAACCAGGTTGTTTTGTGATAGATAATTTTGATATCTCCACAATACGATTTGGGCCCTTCCCTGTCACAGCCCTGTGCGAAGATTCTGGTTACCCAAACGTGCAATTTGTCCAGCAGGACTGCAAGGTGGGTTTCTGCACTAACCCCATTTTGACCGCAAGTCCCCAAACTATCTTCAACTCCACCAGAAAAGTGGGAGTCCACTGGCGTGCCCTAGAACATGGCCGTACCGTGCCTCCATTCTCCCTCAGAAATTGTTCTGCATGCAAATTTGTCTGCTGCACAATTTGCTGAAGGAAGTCAACATCCAAAAAGAGATGGATGTAGTTGACTGGCCAAAAGTTGGCCATATCGACTTTACATCCAGCATCACCAGTAAAAGGTGGAATTTGGAGCTGAACTAAATTGGGGGGGCTGCCAAGAGAGCACTCTGTCTGTGCTTGTTGCCACATGCACCTGCTTTTTGGTCTGGGGTTAACCTGCTATCGTCCCCCTGCACAGACTGTGCTTGCGAAGGGACAGTACAACTGTCCTTGTCTCCCTCAGAATCACTGCAAGAGGTGTGGTTGGATGGGACTCTGCTGACTGAAAAATCACTCCCAGATTCTACTCCATTGTTTTCTTCCTCAGATGCTGTCTCAGTATCTGCTGTCTTTGTCTCTGATCCTGCCTCAGAGCTGTCCACCATAGCTGTGTGGTTTCCTTGGGGGGAGGGCGATCATCGCTCTCAGGGAAACCACATAGCTATAAAAAGAATTGCCTCCCCCGGGGGTTAGCCCTGCTCACGGGCAACCCCCTGTCAATTTCATTTTTTTTTTTACATTTTATTTTTATTTTTACCTCCGGGGTGGGGGGCGATTGCACCGCCAGGGATAAACACACTTTTTTTTTTTTAAATTGGCCCGGGAGGGTGAAGGGGGGGAGGGACAGCCCATTTTCAGAAGGGCCGACCCCCCCCAGTCAATTTCCTTTTAAACATTTTTTAAATAATATTTTTAACCCTGGTAGGGGTGCTCGTGCCCCTCCACCCCAAGGGTAAACCATTTTTTTTGTTTTAACCAATTGCCCCCAGGGAGTGGGGTGGCCCATTCCTACGAGGGCCGAGCTCCCCAGATGACATCCCTGGTGCAATCCATGGCCAGGAAACACTTTCAGGAAGCCCTCGTTTGAAAGTGGAGAATCTCCCCTCTCCAACGAGGCCTTCCTGAAAGGTGGGGAGGCCCTTTTGGGGCCATTTCCCCCACCGGAGTAGAAAGCAGCCTTACCTGCTGCTTTCTGCTCTGTGGGGAAAACAAACTGTGACGTCAGCGCACCTCACGGCGTACTGACATCACAGATGGGTGGGTGTGTGAGGGAGACATGGAAGCTCTTCCATGTCTCCCGAGGGTTTTTAAATTTAAAAAAAGATTTTTAAAATCCCTCCCTGGTGTCGAGCAATCTTTGTGGCCCACACCAGGGAGGGTGTGCGTGTGTTTGCCATTGGCCAACATACGCACCAGTGGGATTAAGTTATTTCTTTACAGCAATGTGAGTGTTTCATGTTATGTTTACCGAGTGTGATATTGCTGGTGAAAATGCCCAACTGTGAGCACACTGCAAGTCAAATCAGATACTTTACTTTTCACAGCTCCGCAGTTCACCATAGCTCAAGCTCACTTTCAACCCCATATTTCCATTTTCCATTTAACTTTGGCAGTTTGATTATCAGAAAAACAGTAGCGATACCAATGTTTCTAGAGCTTTGTGATATCTTAGAGCTATGTCAGAGACTTGTCTATGTATTCTTATGCCACTTACTGTCTTTTCTGTTTTTTGAATTTGAAAACCTGGCGGCCCTACAATCAGCAAAAATAAAATGTAGTCTAAGCCTCACTGAGTGACTCGATGACAGGCTTGGCAGTTCAGGCTGGACTGTTCCCATGAGGAACAGGGCTAAGACAGATTTGCAGATGGCTGGGTCCAAACTGGGGTGGCATGGTGAGCAAAAGAACAATGGATTTAACCCAGATCTGTGACTGGGGGCAAGTGTCTGCATTGTTCAGAACTCCGTCTATCATCCTTTTGTGTTGCTAAAGTTGCCCTAAGTGGGAAGGGTATGCCCAGACGTGGGTACCGTGCTCACTCTGCCATTGGATTCCAGCTAGCCTGGCTGATGAAGGGTGATACCCTAAAACCGGTCCCAGGATGCTTGTTTCTGGTCCAGGGAGGACCTGGCTTGGCAGTTCAGGCTGGACTGTTCCCATGAGGAACACAATCAAGACTGATTTGCATATGGCCAGATCCAAACTGGGGTGGCATGGTGAGCAAAAGAACGATGGATTAAACCCAGATCTGTGACTGGGGGTGAGTGTCCACATTGTTCAGCTCTCTGTCCATCATCCTTTTGTGTTGCTAAAGTTACCCTAAGTGGGAAGGATATGCCCAGATGTGGGTCCTGTGCTCACTGTGCTCACTGTGCCACTGGATTCAAGCTAGCCTGGCTGATGAAGGTGATACCCTGAAACCGGTCACAGGATGCTTGTTTCTGGTCCAGGGAAGACCTGGCTTGGCAGTTTGGGCTGGACTGTTTCCATGAGGAACAGGGTCAAGAATGATTTGCATATGGCTAGGTCCAAACTGGCATGGCATGGTGAGCAAAAGAACGATGGATTAAAACCAGGTCTGTGATTGGGGGTGAGTGTCTGCATTGTTCAGCACTCCATCCATCATCCTTTTGTGTTGCTATAACATCACTACAACAGATAAACTACCCATATTTATGCAACTTCTCCTTCTCCTATTGCTAAGGCATGATCCAGTCAGGGTATAATTTGAGCTATTATTTGCAGTTGGGGCCTACTGGCACCTACAAATGTGGACCAGCACATATTTTTCCTCAACATATTTCGATCCAGGGCAAGACAGAGAAAACACAAAAGGGTGAAAGAAGGATAAAGAAAAAGACAGAAAAACAGAAACAAAGGCTGAAAGACAGAGATCAGGATTGGCTGGTGGTGGATTAAAGAGGAATGAGGTAGAATTAAGAATACACACCTGACCTTTCATAGTGCCAGCCATGAGGTCCACAGCAAAACACTATAGTGTGGCTCTCATTCTTCTATAGATTAAGCACAGGATCCAGCTAATATCACAGAATTTTTGTTGCTACTTTTTTTTAACTCTACACACCACATATTAGCTTCTGAGCAATTTGAAGATGGCACCAGTTTAACAAACAGCAAAGTAAGGCATGGTGGGAATGGATTTGGTTAACCAATTAGCGGCACTACCTGCTTCCGGTTGTAGTGGTGAGAAAGTACATTTGGGTGAGCCACTGAAAGTTTAAGCCAGATGCCTACTATAGCTCAGCTCAAGTTCCTCTTAGACTCTCTATTTCAAAACAACACAACCTTTAATGTGGTTTTTGCTTGCCAGCCACGTTCTAACCCTGAGGCGGCAAGAGTTAAAGTTAAAGGGCCTTATTACGACCTTGACGGAGGGATTTCCTCTATCACAAATGTGGCAGCTATCCCGTCCACCATATTACGATTCCTTTACATTCAATGGAGATCGTAATACGGTGGACGGGATATTCGTCACATTTGTGATAGAGGAAACCCCTCTGCCAACGTCGTAATAAGGCCCAAAGTATTAACCTTTGCTCTAAAAGAGGAGATATAATGACTTTTCTATCTAGAGGCTAAATTGCATATTTTGAAACTGAAAAACACAGGATCAATCCTGGCTTCCTCGCTAGACCAAATTGTTTGATCCTACGAAAAGGTTTTGTTTCACTGTGCAGTCTTTTCCTTCATTATCATATATAAGAACATCATCAAATGTGTGAGTTGTACCTATTTTGTTTCATTTAACAGTCTGTAATCTTGCTCCTCAAGCAATAATATAGGGCATGCATGATAAAGGACTTGTCTTTTAGCGTTCACTAATGCCATTGACGTCGTGGAGGGGGGCAGGAATGTTATTAAGCTGAAGTTTACCTATCAGTTTTAAGAAATGCCTTTCAATACAGTGATGAAGGGCCAGATGTAGCAAACTTTTGCGAGTCGCAAATGGCCCGAATCACAATTTGCGACCCCGCAAAATCGGAAATGGGATGCAAAAATCCAATTTCCAACTCGCAAAAATAGCGACCCCATTTTGCGACCCGCAAATAGGAAGTCGCAATTTGCGAGTCGCAAACCATATGCAATAGCCACTCGCAAATTGCGACTAGTCGCAAAAAGCCCATTTTGCACTTCTAATTTACCACTAACTCAGAGCAGGTGGTAACCAGAACCAAAGTATAAAAGGAGACCCAGAAGGCACCTGGGTTACTCAAGATGGCAGAGATATATGTGATAGCAAGGAGGAGGAGAGCCCACGCCGCACAGCAGATGAGGAGGAGGAGCCAGAGGCAGGAGAAGATATACAGAACCAGGCAGACACTTTTCCAACAAACTGAGGAGGAGATATATGATAAATACAGACTTAGCAGTGCAGCAATACTAGATTTAATAGATCTACTCAATCCGCAGCTTCAACGCCAGACTGTGCGCGGCTGCGCCATCCCCACACATGTGCAAGTGCTATGCTCACTGCTCCTCTTGGCCTCGGGTAGCTATCAGGGGGTCATTGCCGTGGCAGGTGGGGTATCCCAAAGTGCACTCTCACGGTTCTTCAGAGCATTCTTAGATGCCATACTCACACACATGTCCAGATACATATACCTACCCAGGAATGAGGCAGAAATCAACAGCACCAACTTGGAATTCTACAGGATTGCCAACTTCCTCCATGTCATAGGGTGTGTAGACAGGACACATATACAAATATGCCCTCCTGCAAATCTGGAATATCTGTTCCACAACCGGAAGTGTACCCACTCACTGAACATCCAGGTGGTATGTGACGCCCATTATGTTATCACTGGCATGGTTGCCAAATTTCCAGGGAGCACACATGACTCCTACATTTTCAGGCACAGTGGGTTACACCAACGCCTAGAACGTGGGGAGTTTGGAGACGGATACCTCCTAGGTATAGCTGAATACACCTTGAAGACATACACACAGGTCAATGTGGAACCCATCAATGCCCAGCTAACATTGTACATTTTGTGCCAAACAGGTGACAGTGCATATGCACTACGACCATGGATACTTACCCCGTACTTAACACCCAGCAATGAGACAGAGAGGCGATACAACAGTGCACATAGGAGGTCCCCAAAATATCATAGAGAGGACCTTTGGACTGCTGAAGGCAAGATTCAGATGCCTCCACAGAAGTGGAGGTGCCCTCCAGGATACCCCAATAACAGCTTTGAAGATCGTTGGCGCATGCGCTATACTGCACAACATTGCCACCAGGCGTGGGCTACTTCTCACCCCAGAAGACCCAGATTCGGAGGATGACGAGCAAGAGCTACCACATCGCCATCATGGGGATAGAAGCATTGCAAATCAAGGCAGACAGAGACGGGACCACATTGCAAACCAATACTTTGGAAGGTACGTGCTAACTGTCACCACACTCACTAATGTCACACACAAAGAGTCCAGCTGTGAAGTGGAACAAAAAAGGAATGTAATAATGTGCACCCAAAAAACTATTTACATAAACTACAGTTCAGGGGCTGTAAAAGTCCACCTGGCATGAGGACACATTAACCTCATGTGCTTCTACTCAAGGACAGTGTGTAGCTCACACTCTACGCTGGGCTCGCCCAGCACGGCTGGTTCCTGGTGTGTCAGCAGTGCCCTGCCTTGCGCTACCACTGCGCAACACCCTGGTGTCACTGGCTGAGACACTGCTAATGGTGGAGCCCTCCTCGCTGTCCTGCGGCGTGTCTGCCGCGCCCCTAGCCACCTGTCGTGCCTCCATTAGATCTACTGCGTGGCTGAGACGTCCCAGCCCACGTGCCACATCACTGGCAAAGTGGCCCATGTCCACCTGGAGGCTGACCGTGCGCCGTGACAGGCCAGTGGTGTTCACTGCCTGCCGGACGATGGAGGCAGACATGCGGTCCAGCCGGTGGATGACCTGCCTGTCACGGCGCCTTGCACCCTCTCTCTCAGTGATAAGTTCTGACACCAGTTGTCTCATTGAGAGAGCAAGGTCGCCAACATGGGTATTTAGCTGTTGCAGCTCCGTGTATACCAGTTGCAGCCCTGTATTCTGGTTCTGTTCCATGCGCCGCATGGCCCCTGATATGTTCCTTATCTCTCGTTTCTGCAGACGATGACCACGTAGGAGTGCAGCCTCGGCGGCCGACATGGAGGCGTCCCCTGACTCAGCCTGCGGCACTGTAGGGACATTTAGACGTCGCCTGCGACGCAGTGGAGGCTCCGTGTCCTGTACACCAGCACTGTGGCTGGGACCGGGTGCTGGCTCACTCACCAGTATGGCCACTGGTGCACCAGGAGGGGACTGTGTTTGGGTGGTGCAGGTCCCTGTGGTGGCTGGTCCTGAGTCCTGTGCAGGCTGGTGGCTGAACTGTGGCCCCTGGACGCTGTGGCTGGAGGTGGTGTTGTGTGGGAGACCCGTGGGACATAGGGAACACACTGTCAGTATCTACCATCTGTTATCTACTTCCTAATAAACTGTTGCCTATCACTGCCTACTTGACTACATTGCCCATAATACACCATGCAGGTGGTTGCTACTCTGAAATGGAGCTATTTTGGTTGTGCATGCTGCTGTGTGCTAGGTGGGTGGGGGTATGGCAGATATGGGTGTACATGCATGTCTCATGGTACTCACCGGTTGATGGTCCTGGCTCTGACATGTCCAGCTCTCCCATCCCGGACACTGCCTCTGGCTCCAAGGTCTCCTCCACTCTTTCCTCCAGGGGTGTGGGTGGTGGTATGGTGGATGGTCCCCCTCCAGTGCCCCTCATCTCCCGGAGCCGCTCTGCCACCCTCTCCTTGGTCCGGGAGCGCAGGTCATACCACCGTTTCTTGAATTCCTCGATACTCCGGTGGCTCACACCCATGGAGTTGACCTTGTCCTGTATTTCAGTCCAAATCTTTTTCTTTTCCACCTCTGGCACACTGAGGGCTGCCCTCCCAAACAGTTGTTCATGGTGCTGGCACCATTCCTCAGCAGCACCTCAAGTTCTTTTTCAGCAAATTTCAATTTGCGCTTTTTAGGAGTGTCTGCCATGGTAGCTGCTGTTCCTCCTGTTTGCAGTTCAGCAGTTTAAAATGGGTGTTAACTGCCTGGCTGTGATGTCCTCATCAAGAGCCAGGAAGTGTTTTCCAGAGTGTTCTGCTGCACCTGTATTCAATTTGCGACACCCACTCGCAATTTGCGTGTTCATTTTTAGCGTGGTCGCAAATAGCGGACTCGCAATCTGCGGTGTGACTTCATTTGCGAGTCGCAAAATGAAGTCGCTTTTTCTTCTTGGATACCATTTAGCGAGTCGGAAATTGCGAGTCGCAACGACTCGCAATTTCCGACTCACTAATTTTTTCCTACCTACATCTGGCCCATAATCTTATATTTTAAGAGGAAACTCATAAACTTTCTGGATAAAGTCAAAGCATAAAACATTGATACAAAACTAGCAGATGGGAGAAAGATGTGCATGTGGCACTAAACTGCCTAACGTGAACCTACAAAACATGGCGTCGATCCCAGCTAAGTGCCTTCACCAAATTGTGTGACCCTAGACAAATATTTTATTGCCCCCATGTTGCCTTTTTCTTTATTATCACATATGAGAACACCTTCAAATATTTAAGTTTAGGATGTCCGCTGCACAAAAACCTTGTGCACTATTACATTTCTCCATGTCAAATAAGAATCTAGGACACATATAGGGCACTCATCCTAACTGACTTGCCACCAAAGTGACGGAAATACCGCCAACAGGCCGTCAGTAATTACCGCCAAATTATGACCATGGCGGTGATCCCTCCCAAAGACAGCCATTGTACCACACCATCCGCCAGGGCTTTAACACTACTGACCACGGCGGTAGCCATCAACAGCAAGGCAGAAGACAAAGTATCGCCTAACATATTATGACACAGCACATCGCCACGATTTCCAGGGCGGTGCCAACGCTATCAAAAGCCCGGCAGAAACCGAACACAGAAAACAAAAGACTCACCAACATGTACACAGAGGACTCCGCAGCCGCCATGGAACCAGAACTGCAAGTCTTCCTGATGCTCTTCTACGCCATGCTCCACTTGGAACACCAACGCCGACGAAGACGATGACAGTGAGTACAGCCGCCTAGCACATGAGGGAGGGAGGAAAACTAGAGTGACACACACACGCACAACACACACCATACACACACACCACACACAGCCAGTTGCAGACATAAACCGATCGCACACGACACACAGCACAATAAAACATGGACCAGATTACATAAGTAGTGAAAATGTATTAGCAAGGAAAAGCCACCACATGAACATGATATGTACAATTGTCCACAGAGGGCCAATGCCCTATCGAAAGTACAACGGGCCCACATAGCCACAGGGCACAGTCCAAGGCCCAACTTGTCCCCTGACATCAACTGCACAGAACTCTGCAGGGGCATCATGTTGTAAGTGGGCAGGTACCTCGGGGGAAGAGGGGTGTGGGGCACCTCAGCTGAGTTGGGGCAATTTCCCACTGGTTCTGAAGGAGCTCCATGCCCAATTCTCTGTGCTGGGGAGTGCAAGGCCACAGTCTCTGGAGTGGGTGACTTTCCCACTGGTTCTGGAGGGGGTTCCATGCCCATTTCTCTGTGCTGGGGAGTGCAAGTCCACAGTCTCTGGAGTGAGTGACTTTCCCACTGGTTCTGGATGGGGTTCGTTGTAGAGCAGGCTCAGGAGGGTAGCCTAAATGCTCTTTGCTGGAGGTGAGTGCTGCACTGTGTCATCTGGAGGTGAGGGCTGCACTGTGTCATCTGGAGGTGAGGGCTGCACTGCCTCAGCGGGTGAAGGTGTAGCCTCTGGAGGAGTAGTGGGCTGCACTGCCTCAGCTGGAGGTGAGGGCTCCGTGACCACTGGTTGGTGGTGACATCCTGCCAGCCTCTGCTGGAGTTGAGGGCTGTGCTGTGTCAGCAGGTGAAGGTGCCTCCTGGACAGCCTCTGCTGGACGTGAGGGCTGCACTGTCTGAGTGGGTGAATGTGCGTCCTCTGCAGGAGGAGTGGGCTGCACTACCTCAGCTGGGGGTGAGTGTTCCGTGACCACTGTTGGTGGTGGTGTCATCCCGCCAGCCTCTGCTGGAGTCGAGGACTTCTTACCCTTCATGGCAGATGTTGATGGCTTCTTTACCTTCATGGTGGGAGGTGCGGGCTCCTTCCCCTTCATGGCAGAACTCGAGGGCTTCTTTCCCTTCATGGCAGGAGGTGAGGCCTCCTTCCCCTTCATGGCAGGAGGTGCAGCCTCCTTCCACTTCATGGCAGGAGTCAATGGCTTTTTCCCCTTTATGGCAGTGATTGTGGGATCCTTACCCTTCCTGGCTGGTGGAGTAGGAACCATCACTGTCTTGCCCACAAGACTAGGATGAGCCTCCACTGTCCGCGTGGACTGTTTGGCTGAGGTGCTGGGCTGGGTCATTAGGGACGGTGGGGTGGGAAGAGGGAGGAG
This sequence comes from Pleurodeles waltl, assembly GCF_031143425.1. NCBI lineage: Eukaryota > Metazoa > Chordata > Amphibia > Caudata > Salamandridae > Pleurodeles > Pleurodeles waltl. Next base: position 732,096,180 of record NC_090449.1, read on the forward strand.
GGATCGGAATGGAGGTTGAGGGAGTGGTTGTTGGAGGAGTACGTCTGCTGGACTTGGGTGCAGGTGCATGGGGAGTGTGCTGATGTGAGGTGGATGGCTGTTGGGTGTCTGAGTGCTTGCGTTTGTGTGTTTTAGAAGAGGGGACAGACAGGGTTGGAGAGGACGTTTGCATGGATGTTGTGGAGGTGTCTGCTAGTGAGGTGTGTGTGCTGCTTGGTGTGGTGATGTTGGTGGGGGTTGTTGAAGCAGTGCATGCAGGTATGAGTCTCGACGTGACTGTGAGGGAGGAGGAGGAGGAGGAGGGGGAGACAGTGGAGGCAGTGGATGTGGTTGTGTCTGCAAATGTCTGTTGTTTGTGTGAGTGCTTATGTGTTGATGTGTGGTGCCTGTGTTTGACTGTGCTACTCTTGTGTGTTGTCTTGTGTGCATGCTCGTCTGTATGTGTGCATGGGATGGGTTGGGGTTGAGGAGACTGGGACTGGGAAGTGGTAGTTGGAGGGGGGACGGTAGGAACAGGGACAATGGCTGCCATCAGAGAGGAGGCCAGAGCCTGAATCGATCTCTGTTGGGACACCAATCCACTGTGGATGCCCTCCAAGAATGCATTGCATTGCTGCTTCTGGGATGCCAGCCCCTGGATGGCATTCACAATGGTTGACTGCCCTACAGAGATGGATCTCAGGAGGTCAATAGTCCCCTCACTCAGGGCAGCAGGGCTCACTGTGGTAGGGCCTGAGGTGCCTGGGGCAAAGGTGATGCCCACCCTCGTGGGTGAGCGGGCACATGCAACTCCCTGAGGGGCTACTGGGGGGGCGCTGCTGGTACAGGGGTGGCAGCTGTGCCTACAGCTGGGGTGGTCACAGAGGTGTCCACCACCACCAGGGAGCTTCCATCGGAGGAGGTATCTGAGTCAGTGTTGTCACCTCCTGTCCCCGCCATGGCGCTCCCCTCACCCTCCATCCCACTGGTTCCCTCAGCGCCAGTGAACTCTGCCTCCTGGGTCCTGTGGGATGCAGCTCCCTCTGTCACTGGTGCCCCTGCTCCTCCACCAGATGATGCTAATGCACACATAGACAGGATGACAGAAGATAAAGGGGGAGAGAGAGGAAGAGAACACAGGGCCAATTACTGCATCAACATCACTGTTGGCATACCCAGCACCATCAACACAGGGATCAGGATTGAGCACTATGCATTGCACTGCCACTTATTTGGCTAGATGCTGCAGCAAGATGAGGGCCAAACACCGCCAACTGCACGCCTTCTGGGACCCACTAAGCCCTGTGTGACATGGAATGCAACCTAGCTAGGTTACCTTTTTCCCTTTGAACCATTACCCTTGATCTGGATCATGCTGCAATGTCTGGCCTTACAAATAAGGGGCACCCACTAACTACACCCACCACCTGGATCCCATGCCACCTACCAATTATTGTAATTGTAGTAATAGCCACTATACTCACCCACTTGTGGCTGCTGTGATGCCCTCAAGTGGCCATCCAGCTCTGGGTAGGCCACCGCCAGTATGCGGGCCATCAGGGGGGTCAGGTTCCGCAAGCACCCCTTCCGTTGAGAGGCCATCCGTGCTCAGCATCTCAGGTCCTCCCACCGTTTCCGACAGTGTATGCTCCGCCTGCCATAGACCCCCAGGGTCTGCACATCCTTGGCGATGGCATGCCATAATCCTTTCTTTTGATGGGCGCGGACCCTCCTGGGGCCATGATAGCTTCAACCTGACCCCTTATGGGCGCTGACCTGCAGAAGAAATACAGACGGGAGGACACCATTACACATACAATCCAGCCTGTGACACATGTGGCCCACCAATCCCGTGTCCGTCACCATTGACACACACATCGGCCGGCACACACCATGTACACCACAACATTACATCCCCCTCATGACACGATGCTTGCACACACATCTCCATGTATCCTTCCCTCATGCATCGTGCCCAAGGTGTACTCACCTGTTGGTCTGGAGGCCCATACATTAGTCTGTACTGGGGTAGGACCTCATTCACCAATTGCTCCAACTGGTGCAGTGAAGGCAGGGGCCCTTTCCCCAGTCACACGGTTCCAGACATAGGTCACGGTAGCACACACAGTGTAGGTGTTCTCCAGTTGAAGGTCAGGAAACAAGTGAGTGATCAGATAGAAAATGGCGGTCTCAACAGCGGCGGTATACACTGTCACTGCCGGCGCTGATCCCCATTGGCCACTGTACTCCGTTGAGCCCCATATTATCTAATGAGGAATTGCATGGCGGTGCAAGACCACCTTCTGCCATGACGCCCAACATCGGCAGAATTACCTCACTTCCAACTGTCCCTACATACAGGACAGGCAGACGTCATGTCATGGAGATGGACAACGTCAGATTAACCTTTACTGCGTCACTGACTAGATTCGCACATACCTGTCATTCCTACAGTCCCATCGCATAAATGCAACATGTACACTGAGGTTGTGGTTCCATTGTTCAAATAGTGACAGCCTCCTCACTCTTGTGACCCTTAGATACCTACTGCTGCGGATGAATGGGAGGAGAAGACAAACCTCTATGTACAGACAGCTTGTGGATTGGCTACACTGGAGGGCAGGCACATTATACTCACCTATAGACTGGACAGGGCCACAATCACAGAGCTGTGTGCCCAATTGGAGCCTGACCTGATATCAGCTATCCATCATCCCACTGGGATCCCCCTCTTGTGCAAGTGCTATCAGTGCTCCATTTCCTGACAACTGGTTCTTTCCACGTGACAGTGGGCTTGGCAGCTGGAATGTCACAGCCAATGTTTTCTATTGTGCTGGCAAGGGTCTTGTCTGCCCTGGTGAAACACATGTGCAGCTACATTGCTTTCCCCCAGGTGGAAGTTTTGGCCACTGTAAAGGCAGGATTCTATGCAATGGGCCATATCCCCAATATAATTGGTGCAATTGACAGTACACATATTGCGTTATTCCCCCCCACCAGAACGAACAGGTGTTCAGGAATCAAAAGAGATTACACTCACTGAATGTGCAAATGGTTTGCCTGGTGGACCAGTACACCTCCCACGTCACTGCCAAGTATCCTGGGTTGGTGCATGACGCCTTCGTCCTGAGGAATAGCAGCATCCCAAATGTGATGGTCCAAATACAGAGGCACAGGGTGTGGCAAATACGTGAGCCAGATCACCCACCCACTATATGTCATGTGTTCTCCCCATAGGATTGTGTAAGGCTAAATGTTGTTCCGCAATACTTGAATGTGACTCTGGCTACCCAAACCTATCGTGGCTGCTGACCCCTGTGAGGAATGCCAGGACTAGGATTGAGGAACCTTATAATGAGGCACATGGGCAAACCAGGAGAATTATTGAAAGGATCTTTGGCCTCCTGAAGGCCAGGTTTAGGTGCCTCCATCTGACAGGTGGATCCCTGTCCTACTCACCTGGAAAGGTCTGCCAGATAGTAGTGGCATGCTGCGTGTTGCACAACCTGTCCCTCAGACGACATGTGCCTTTTCTGCAGGAGGAGGGGACTGGAGACGACCCTGTGGCAGCAGTGGACCCTGAAGACAGTAAGGATGAGGAGGCAGAGGATCAGGACAACAGAACATCAGTTATACGACAATACTTCTAATGACACACAGGTGAGACAGTGGTACCGACCATTACTCTGACTATTGATTTATCTGCTTGCCTGTGGCATGATGGCATTCACTTCCTTTGCATCTCAACTTACTGTCATCCATGGCCTCTCATTTTCCCAATGTTGGTGATATGACAACATTGTCCTGATGTGATCACTACTAACTGTTCCAGGTCATTATTTGTTAGCTATCACAGTGTTCAGATCATTTGTACACAGTGTGACTGTTCCCACAAATGCACATTAAAGACACATAAAATAGTGTTACTCAAAGTGTGTTCAAGGGTGTTTATTGTAGTGCTATATAATTGAGGGAGAAGTGCAATGGAATGGGGTGTTGGTGGAGGAAAGTCCAGGGTATTGTTCCAGTCAGTTTGTAGCACAGGTCCAGTATCCAAAGGGCCAGAGGAAGGAGAGCAATGGCTGTTCAAAGTGGACAAGGTTACAAGGTGGGACACAAGGGGGACAATCAGGAGAGGCTAATTTCTTGGCGGTGGTCTTGTTCTTTGCAAGTGTCTCTGGCTTCTGTCTGGTTCGCAGGGAACGTTTGCGGATTGGTTCACCTTCTGCAGGGTGAGGGGTGCTGGTGGCCTGTGGGTCCTGTGACGGGCTCTCCTGTCCACTAGCTGCAGCAGAAGTGGAGGGCTGGTCAATAGACTGGCTAGTGGTAGGGGCCCGCTGGTGTGCTGTCCTTCCTCTCATGATGTTGGCCATGTCTGCCAGCACCCCTGCTATGGAGATCATGGTGGTGTTGAGTGCTTGCAAGTCCTCCCTGATCTCCTGATGGTGTTCCTCCTGCAGCCGTTTGTTCCTCCTGCATGTTGTTCAGGATCTGGTCCTTTGTGTCCTGGGATTGTTGGTAGGCACCCAGGACATTGGTGAGTGCCTCGTGGAGAGTCAGTTCCCTTGGCCTGTCCTCCCCCTGGTGCATGGCGGTCCTCCCAGTGTCCCTGTTGCCCTGTGCCCCTGTCCCCTGAACGGTGTGCCCACTGCCACTGACCCCAAGTCCCTGATTGTCTTAGGTATGAGTTATGGACTGGGTCCCTGTAAAGGTGGGCACACTGCTGATTGACGTGTCCTCGGGACAGAGGTGTGTGGACGCTGGGTGGGTGCTGTGGTGTTGGTAACTGATGGGGGGCTCTGTGGTGGACTGTGAGTGGGCTGGGGTGACCGACTGTTCAGTGGTCCCTGATGGGCCAGGTTGTTGATCCAGATCCTGAAGTCCAGAGTTACTGTCATCACTGGGGGCATCTTCTTTTGGGGGTCTGGATTGTCGTGGCACCTCCTCTCCACTGAGATTGACTGGGGCACCTGTGGGTATGTAAGAGATGTATTATGCTTCATGCATGTGACATGTGTACCTTCCTAACCTCCTCTCTAAGGCTGCTTTTGCCCTGGCACTTTTGATTGTGTGTAGTGATGTATTGTGGCATTGTCAGCTCCCCTATGCTGTGAATGCTTTGGTGATGGGTGTCCATGCAGGGCTAGGAGGGCTGTCCATGCATTGGTATAGCATGCAGGGCTTGGCATTGGGGTTAGTCATCTGTGTTGGTGCAGTGTGTGGGATGTGGTGGAGTAATGGGAGTGAGGGTGAGGGTGTGAGATGGCATGCAGGTATGGGCGGGTGATAAGTGTTGACTTACCAGTGTCCAGTCCTCCAGCTACTCCAGCGAGTCCCTCAGGATGCAGTAATGCCAAGACTTGCTCCTCCCATGCTGTGAGCTGTTGGGGAGGAGATGGGGGTCCACTGCCAGTCCTCTGTGTGGCGAGCTGGAGCCTTGCTGCCACAGAACGTACATTCCCCCGTAGGTCGTTCCACCTCTTCCTGATGTCATCCCTTGTTGTTGGATGCTGTCCCATGGCATTTACCCTGTCCATGATTCTCCTCCATAGCTCCATCTTCCTCGCAATGTATATCTGCTGTACCTCTTCTCAAAAGAGCTGTGGCTGTACCCTGACTATTTCCTCCACCATGACCCTCAACTCCTCATCTGTGAAACAGGGATGCCTTTGTGGGGCCATGGGTGTTGTGTGATGTGTGTGAGTGTGTGGGAGTTGGGTGGTGTGATTGTGTGTGCGTAGTGGAGTGCATGAGGGATGTATGGGTGTGTGTGTGTATTTGTCACAGTGGTCTTGATGTCTGTCTGGTGGCAAGGATTTGTATACGTAATGGGTTGTGAGTAATGTGGGAGTGTGTTTTATAGTGGCGTGTGTGGGTGGGTGTGGTGTGTGTATGGTGGTCAGGTGTGTGATGTTTAAATTGTCCAATGTTGTGTGGTTTAGTTTTTGGGTGTCCATTCTGACCGCGACGGTGTGTATCTCCAATGGTTTATAACCATTGAATGTCAGCCATGCTGATTGGTGCGTGTTGTTCTGTTGGCGTAATGGTATGGGTGTTGAGACCGCCACTTTATCACTGACCTTTGGGCTGGTGGATTTGTGTATGTGGCTGTATTCTGTCAGTTGTGTGTGTGTGTCGTAATATGCAGAATGGTTATCCGCCACCGCTGTTGCATGTTGGCGGCCGCCAGCATGGCAGTAAGCAGGATTTACCACCAATCTCATGATGAGGGCCTACATTTTTACTAATGGCATTGCTGTCTAGGCAGAGGGCAGTAATGTTACTAGGTTGAAGCTTAAAACCAGTAGTTTTAATAAATATTTCTCAATGCAGTGACATAACGTGAAACACTTGCTCTTTTTGCAGGTTTCTGCATGTTTAAGAAGTACACATTTTGAATCTTGAAGAGTTTTTCATCATAATTTCTACATTGCTATATAAATTACATGCCAAATATTTTCATGTCTCTTTTGCTCGTTAGAGCCAACACTGACCTTGTGTCGGCTCTGGCAGATATTCCTCGCAGTTCATTTATTGGCTCACCGTCATCTTATAAGAAAAGGGTCCTTTCTCATTTTAGGTCTATGCCACTTACTTGCAGAGCAGCAGAAGACTCTTGATCACCGAGTTATTCAGTACCGAGGGCCGCTAATTCCTTGTTCAGCTGGAGTGTTCTTGCTGCGTGTAGCTGGTCTGGTCACTAGTGCTGCAAGCTGTACAATGCAGGTGCATAAAAGAGTGCAACAGACACAATGAGCTGCTGAAGCATCTAGGAGCCCCGAAAAAAGGGATCTCTATAGCTCTGTCTATGCCAGCAGAAAACAGTGCTATAATGGTACATGCTACGTAGGGAGAGACAGCCCTGGCAGGCTGGCGGCATGCTTCAAATGTGGGCCAGGCCACTACAGAATTAAAAGCGACAGAAGCTTTGGGTCAGTCTTGCACTGCAAATGATAAGTCACGGAAGCTGTTCGTACTGCACGTACACAGACGCTACACCTCCCAGAAGATTATTTAATTCCATAGTCAAGCGAGGGCCTTGGAGGGCACGTCCCACAGCCCCTTCTCCCCGCCTCTCTTGTCAATTTATTTCCTTCTGGGTCAAGAGGGAAATGTGTGTGACTGCACCAACCCTTCTCTACCCTCTTCTGAGAGGTGTCCCTGCCCAGCCTCCGCCCCTTAGTCAAGAAACAAACTGTCAGCTATGCAAAGGATTCTAGGAACAGGCCACAAGTAAAACAATGAAGTGGAAAAGAACTGAGATCCAGCAGCTTTTTTAGGGGGCCACACAAAAATCTAGGCTGGCTCCCCAGTATTTACAGCCAAGCAGATAAAGGAATATAAAGGAATATATCCAACAACAGCCAAGTGAGTGCTTTCCTTCAAATAAAGATAAGATCGTTCCACAAAATCATTGCATTGTGGATCATATAAGGAGGTATGTTCATACTTTATTTTATGAGTATCCAGAAACGGTATCATTACATAAGAAGTGAAATGTACTCCATTGTCCGTAATTAATGTCTCTGGAAAGCTTTCTCTACTAAATACTTCTATGAGAAACTCAGTCACAGTAAAACTGTTCACAGTTTCCACAAACTTCACCTGGGCCACTTTGAATAATAGAATGTAAGTACCATAGCAAATCTCATGTTTCCTGGCAAAAGGCCCCACAATATCTAACCCCACCTTATGCCAAGCACATTCTGGCCATGGTCTTACTTGCATAGGGGGTACCTGAGTGACACAATTTTTACCTACAAACTTACACACATTACATTGTCTCATCCGATGGTAAGGTATCTATTCCTGGCCACCAGTTATGTCCACATATTTGATTTTCAATGCAGTGATTCAAATATGTTCTTGGTGACACAGTTAAAAAAGTTGATTTCATTGGTGGAACACATTTCTCATTACGAAACAAGAATTCACCATTTGTGGACAACTAAGATGCCACCTGTGCAAATGAATGTAACTGACCTACAAGACATTTGAGATTGGGATATTCATCCACCAGATGTTTTTTTTTACCATGTTCAATTCTTCATTGTTGCCATATTCATTGATGTACTTATTTTCATTATTCATTACTTTCCCGGCACACATCCTTTACACTAGCCACCACATCAAAATCATTATCATCATCATCATTCGCTATCACTCTTTCTTCTTGCTGGAGAAACCTGGAAAGGAAATCTGCCTCTTGATTTATTCTGCCAGGCACAAAACTAATCAAAACTGTACTCTTGTAGCTTAAAGCACAACCTTGCAATGCGGGCTGTTGAATTCCTTCCACCACCATGTGATAAAATGGATATGAGTGGCTTGTGATCAGTCTGGATGCAAACCAATTACCCCAAACAAAATGCCTAAAATGGTTTGTGGCCCAAACACAAGCTAATAACTTGTCCAATTATGCAATACTTGTGTTTTGATTCGTTTAATGTCTTAGAGGCATATGCTACCACCCACTCAGATCAACCTAATTCATGGGACAACACAGCACCTAGACAAAAAGCACTTGCATCCACTGATATAATTCACTTCTTGCCTTCTACAAAATGTTGGAGAGCAGGTACATTCACAAATTATGACAATATCTATTCAAATGCAGTCTGCTGGTCTCAAACTCACAATCTTTGCGTAACAACTTTCTCAAAGGCTCCATCACAGTGGCAAAATCTTCCACAATCCTTCCATAGTACTCTCACAATCCAATAAAGGACAACAATGTTTCTCTATCATCAGGTGCAGGTGCTCATTTTATAGCAGCCACAACATGTTTCTTGGGCAGTACCCCTTTAGCAGATATTGTATGCCCCAGCTAGTAAACGTGGGACTCAAATAATTTGCATTTTTCTACACATAAAACAAGACCTTTCTCAGACATTCTTTTGAAAACTTCTTGATGCACTTCATAATGTTCCTCTTCTTTTTTCATAAATACAGGATATCATCCTGGAAGCATCTTACATGACTCTCCATGTCCCTGAACATATGGACATATGGAGCATGGCCCTTTGCAAAACAGATGTTCTGATGCCAGCCAGAATGTCATCCTTTTAAATTGATACACTCTGCAGGGTGTGATGAAAGCTATCAAATATTTTGACTTTCCTGCCAAGATTATTTGATGGGAGGCATTTCGTTAGTCTAGGGTGGAAAGCACTGTGGCTCCATTAAATATTGTGAGCAAATCTTTGATAAGGGATGCCTTTCCACAATTATATTTTCATTAAGTATTCTCAAGTCTATACCCAATCTGAGTTTTACCATTGGTTTTCTTGGCCCAAACCACAGGGGATATCCACTCTGATGTCTCTATTTGTTCAGTGACATCCTCTTTTAGCATTTGCTCCAGAAGATCTTGTAACTCTTTTCTTACACTGAATGGTACCATTCTCATCTTTTGTTTGACAGGTTCTGCACCATTATTAAGTCTTATTTCATGTTCATAACCTTGTAACTTTCCCAATTTTTTACTGAAAATTTGGGGAAAGCATCAATTATCTTCCAGCTCTTCTACAACTAATAGAGTGTTCCCTGCATTAGGATCAAGCTTAATGCTTAGTCTCCTTTGGGCTTTTCAACCATTTGATCTTTTTTTAGCCATGTTCATTTTCAATTGAGCTCCTCTTCCTTTAAATCTTGTTATGGCCACAAAAAATCCCACAAAATCAATACATCAACCATCAAAAGTAACAGTTATCATATCAAGTTGTAACAAGGGAGGCATTTTTTCTCCTAATTGTGTCTCAAAGTATGATTTGGAAATTATTGTGAAGGGAGAACAAGAATCAGCCACAACAGACAACCGTGTATCCAGCACTTGTAGGTTCGACATTGGTGGATTGATGGGTCCATCATCTTTATCTATATCTTCTACTCACACCATTAGCACTACTTTCTTCCCATTACCATGTCATCTTCTATATCTATTTTTCTGCAAGATGTAGATCCAGACACCTGTGCAAAACGATATTTGGGTTGTTTTTTCATGTCTCTGCACATTTTTACAAAGTAACCTTTGCTCCTACAATTATTACATTCTTTATTAAGAGCTCAACAGTTTCTTGAAGATGCAAAATGATTGGGATCATCACACCTAAAGCAGTACGTTTTATTATCCTTAGGTCCACTTTTATAGATCTAATTATTTTACATGCTTCTCAGGTATGGCACAAACCTCACTTCCTTTTTACTTTGCTGGGTTTCATTCACTTCTCTTACCCTGTTCATGGATTGTTCTTTAGCTTTTGCAGAATCCAACACTTCCTCTATGGTGGGTCCCTCATAATCCAGAATTGTTCTTGGATATGTTTATTATTGGTGTTAACCATGAGCTGATCACATATCTTTTCATTTGTTGTGCCTCCAAAATTACATTTATTAGACAAACATCTTAAAGTAGTTACACAAAAGACTCCCCTTCCTTCTGTTGTTGTGTCTTAAAACTATATCTCTCAAGTGTAGTACTTATAGTAGGCCTAAAATGGGCATCTAATCTCAATATAGGTTCCTTAAATACATCCATTACCTCATCTTCATCTTCATTTTCAATTTTAGGCTAAAGAATGCAATAGGATATTTTTTCCTCTCAGCTGGCATTAAATACGTTTGAAACTTCTGTTTCCATCTCTACCAAGATATAGGTGGTTCGTCTTTTATTTGTTAAAAATTCAAAGGAGGGTCTAACTGCATGTTTTTACATTAAATGCTCTAAAAACTAGGATAGGAATAAGTAAACTTTCTTTGTAAGTATCTTCTTGTTTTAAATGTGTACTGAATGTGACAATTTTCCATTGAGCTGTACACAAAATCACTTCAACACTGCTTAAAATGGCCGCTGATTTAGCTGGAATGCATAACACTCCATAGACAACACTGTTTTCAGTTACTCCTTAAAGGCATGTCCAAAACATCCAAATACTCTTCCCAGTGAGCCCACCCACCAGCTGTAGCCGGAAACCACCCAGCGCACAGAACACTTTTGATTTGCCTCGAGGACCATAGTCCGAAGCATACAGCAATCACTGGGCAGTGTACAACATAGCAGTCTGTAAATTTTGCCTTAGAGGTCCTGTACCTGGTCACCACAATAACGATGTTGTATTTAAGGTAAATAAATGGTGGTATAACTCAGTTGTGGTACTGACCGGAACATATTTATTTCACATTCTCACATTAGTGCATCTTTCATAATATTAATCCACCAATCATCCAGGCATAGAACCCCATAACACCAAGATTTGGGGTTGTTGCCCTTTATCCAATAAGTACATAGGAGGGAAAAGCCAGGTAAGAGAAAGGGAGGTAGAGAATAAGGGAAAAGGTGGGAAAGCTAACACAAGAGATACTAATACTATGGGGGTCATTATGACCCCGGCGGTAAAAACCGCCTAGCACCGTGGCAACGGCTGGCAAAAGACCGTCGCCGCGGCTACCAGCCATCTGCCAAATTATGACCACAGCCCATTTCCGCTAGAAGGATGGCAGAAATCCAGCTGTGGCCATGCCGGCGGATGGCGGTAAGGTGGTGTTGCTGCCAGCCACGCCAGTAGACCGCCGCTGGCCTTATTACGAGAATAATATGGCCTAGCGGTGTTCTGCTGGCGGACTCTTCTGCTGGCAGCAGCACCTCACCCCGTCTTCTGCCGGAGGACCCCCTAAATCCAGGTAAGTGGGTGCTCTGACCGGGGAGGAGGGTATGTGTGTGTGTGTGTATGTATGTCTGTGCGTGCATGTATGCGGGTGTCTGTTGCGTGTTGTATGTGTGTGCATGTTTGGGGGTGTGCGTGCATGTATGTTGCGTTGTGTGAATGCGTGTATGTGTGTGTGAATGGATGTATGAATGCATGGATGAATGTTGGAATTGGTGTGTGTATGCATGTTTGCGTGTGTTAAGGGAGGGGCGTGTATGAAGGGTAGGGTGTGTGTGAAGGGGGGTCTGGAGAGGAAGAGTAGGGTGGGGGTGAGACCTGGGGAGGGGGGGGGCGAAGAGCCATATCGGTGACAGGGAAGGAATTCTCTGTCACTGATAGTGCCTACCGCCATGGTTTTTGTGGCAGTAAGGATGCCACGAAAACCATGGCTGTAGGCGGGGTCATAATCCCGCAGGCGGGCAAGTGACAGCTGCCGGGCTGGAGATTGAAGTCTCCAGCCCGGCGGTCGTTACCGCTGTGGTGGTCAATGTGGTACATTGGCACTTTGGCTTCAGCCAAACCACCAATGTCATAATATGGAGGAAAGTAGTGACAGCCTGTTGGCAGTACTTTCCTCCATATTAACGCCGACCGCCAGGGTCATAATGACCCTCTATATGTTAACAAATACATTAAAATATGACACAGGCCACCAAGAAAATCAAAAGGCAACTGACTATGGCTAGATGCCCACTAAGGGTGCATAGGACTGTTAGACTTTTCATCCTTGGCGTGGTCTCCCTTAACTTTTTGCCTCTGTTCCCCAGGTTGTTGATGTGTGCTGGACTCTGATTTTATTGTTTTTGTTACTCTGGGCACTTTACCACTGCTAACCAGTGCTAAAGTGCAAGTGCTCCTGTTTAAAATGTGTACGTAATTGGTTCTCCATGATTGGCATATTTGTTTTACTGTTAAGTCCCTAGTAAAGTGCACTAGAGGTGCCCAGGGCCTGTAAATCAAATGCTACTAGTGAGCCTGCAGCACTGGTTGTGCCACCCACATAAGTAGCTCTGTAATCATGTCTCAGACCTGCCACTGCAGTGTCTGTGTGTGTATTTTTACACTGTAAATTCGACTTGGCAAGTGTACCCACTTGCCAGGCCTAAACCTTCCCTTTTCTTACATGTAAGGCACCCCTAAGGTAGGCCCTAGGTAGCCCCAAGGGCAGGGTGCAGTGTATGGATAAGGTAGGACATATAGTAATGTGGTTTATATGTCCTGAAAGTGAAATACTGCCAATTTCGTTTTTCACTGTTGCAAAGCCTGTCTCTCTCATAGGATAATATGGGGGCTACCTTTAAATATGATTAAAGTGTAGATTCCCCTAGAGAGTAGATGGACATGTGGAGTTTGGGGTCCCTGAACTCACAATTTAAAAATACATCTTTTAGTAAAGTTGATTTTAAGATTGTGCGTTTGAAAATGCCACTTTTAGAAAGTGAGCATTTTCTTGCTTAAACCATTCTGTGACTCTGCCTTGTTTGTGGATTCCCTGTCTGGGTCAGTTTGACAGTTGGTTGTTTTTCACCTCACACCAGACAGTGACACAAAGGGAGCTGGGGTGTAACCTGCATTTCCTGATTAGCCATCTCTGCTAGGAGGGAGGGGTGGAGTGGTCACTCTCATCTGAAAGGACTGTGCCTGCCTCTAACAATGCCGGCTCCAACCCCCTGGTGTGTGTCTGAGGCCTTGCCTGGGCAATGCAGGATTTCACAAGTAGGTGTGAGTCCCCTTTGAAGAAAGGTGACTTCAAAGACTAAAATGGGTATAAGAAGGGCACCCAAATCTACAGACTGGAGAAACACTTCTGGAACCAAGAGGAACCTCTGCCTGGAGAAGAGCTGAATAGCTGAGGAAGAAGAGCTGCCCTGCCTGTGACTGTGCTTTGTGGAGCTATCCTGCAGTTGCTGCTTCTGCCAGAGTAAGAGGGCAAAGACTGGACTTTGTGTGCCTTCCATCTTGAGAAGAAATCTCCAAGGGCTTGATCTAGAGCTTGCCTCCTGTTGTTTGAAGTCTCAGGGACAGCAAAGACTTCTCTCTGCCAGCACCTGGAGTCTCTGGAGAGACTCCTACTCTGCCCTGTGGTGCCCATCCAGTTCCTGGGACCCTGAAAGGAGAAGCTGGCAGCCTAAAGACAAGAAAATCCACACACAGAGCGCCGTGCGGGGAAAAGATTGACGCAAATCCGATCTGCGGCTGAAAAAACGATGCGCCGCCGGCTCCGCAGCTGAGAAACGACGCTCGCAGGAAACGCGATCGAAAAATCGACGCACGGAGCAGGAGAAACGACGCGCAGCATCGCTGACGGAGGCTGGGAGATCGCAACCTGCGCGGCGGGATTTTCAAATCATCGTGCGGCTGGATTTTTGACGCACACCCGCCCGTGCGGGGTTATTTTTGACGCACACCAGGTACATTTTCACTCTAGCAGCGCTAGTGTGTTTTTAAAACTACTCAAAGACTCTTTTTGATTTTTAATTGATAACTTGACTTGTGTATGGTGGATTTTTGTCGTTTTGGTCTTGTTTTGTTTAGATAAATATTTCCTATTTTTCTAAACCTGTGTTGTGTCATTTTGTAGTGTTTTCATTAAGTTACTGTGTGTGTTGGTACAAATACTTTACACCTAGCACTCTAAAGTTAAGCCTACTGCTCTGCCAAGCTACCAAGGGGGTAAGCAGGGGTTAGCTGAGGGTGATTCTCTTTTACCCTGACTAGAGTGAGGGTCTTTGCTTGAACAGGGGGTAACCTGACTGTCAACCAAAGACCCCATTTCTAACATTGGTGATCAGCGGTTGGGATTTGGACTTGTATTTGTACTTGACATACAGTGATTAAGTGTACACTACTGTTTTGAGTTCAGACCACTACGTGACCACATACTACTAGTCTTGTGATTTTTGATTTTCTGTATTTGGACTGTTTTTGCTCTGCATTCAGTTTCCTTTTTCGCTGATCCGGTGATTGACTTTTCTGGAACTTCATTTGAGAACTTGCTTTTCTGCATTTGGAACTTTGCACTCTTTTAACCTTTTATCATGTCTCTACTTGGAGATGCACCAGTTGAAGCTGTTTTTGACCTGAAGCAATTGGATAGTTATAACAAGGCTCAGCTAAAGCAGTTTTGTAAAAATTTTGGTTGTCCCATTAAGAGCTCTTCCAAGAAGGATGAGCTGAAAAAGGCGCTGAGGGCCTGGGTGACAACCAGAAGCACTGGAGGGCACACTGAGGATGAGGAGGAGGATGAGGATGAGGAGGGAGAGCAATCAGTACATAATGGTATAGTGGGGGGGGCTGTTATTCCCAGGGAAAGAGTCTCTAGGGCAAGTAGCAGTGTATCCTCCAAGGGTCTGACACCTGAAGAGTTACAGGACAGACAGGCAGAAAGGGAGTACCAATTGGAGCAGAGGAGGCTAGCCCTTGAGGAGAGGAAGTTAGCAATGGCTCATGAGCTTAGCTTGAAAGAGATGGATCATAGAAGCCAGTCCAGTAGAGATGGTGGCAGCAATCCTACAGTGCAGCCTGAAAGAAGGGTACACATCCCAAAAGACCTTGTGAGGGATTATAAGAGGGAGGATGATATCTACTTGTGGTTCAAGGGTTATGAGTCAGCTCTCCACATGAACCTGGTCCCTGAAGCTCATTGGGGGGCAGCCCTGTGGAAGCATTTTGAGGCAGAGGGGAGGGACACACTGACGGCCTTAGGGGATGCTCAGAGTCTCACCTACCCTGTCATGAAGGAGGCCTTACTCACCAGGTATGGTCTCACCCCTGAGCAGTACAAGGAGAAGTTTAGATCCTACAAGAGAAAGGAATCCCAAACATGGTTGGAATGTGTTGATTCTTTTTGCAGGTCACTGGATGGTTGGGTGAAGGGCAGTAAGGTAAACACGTATGAGGGGCTTTACAATTTAATTGCTTGGGAGCACTTGTACAGTTTATGTATTCCAGAGCTGCGCCAGCACCTCATTGACAGCAAGCTGACTGACCCCAGGAAGCTTGCGCAGGAAGCGGACCGCTGGGAGAGCACCAGGGTCCAAAAGAGGTATGGGAGAGACCACGCCAAGGGTGGGCAGGGTCCCTCTCAGAAGAAAGGGGGGGGGGTAAGGGCAAACAGGGGGAGTTCTCTAAAGGTCCCCAAACTGATTCCCAGGGTAAGGATTCCCAACCCCCCAGTGAAAAGAAGCCATGGTTGTCCAAAGGGAAGCCAGTGGCAGGTGGTCCCCCACGTAAGTGCTATGCATGTGACCAGGTGGGTCATGTGAGGGGGGACCCCAAATGCCCCAAAAGTACACCGGCACCCACTGGTGCACCGTCCCAGGGCTTGGCCAGTGTAGCGCTTGGGGAGGAGTTGGTTTCAGGTGGGTGGGAACCAGCAGAAATGACCCTTGTCTCACTAGGGGACAGTGAGATGGTCCAGAGAAACCTAGTGCCTGATAACACTAAGAAGTACAGGCAATGGGTGACCATCAATGGACAGAGGGTGGAGGCTCTGAGAGACACAGGAGCCAGTGTGACTACAGTGAGGAGTCACCTGGTGTCTGAAGAGCAGATTGATCCCCGGGTACTTCACCAAGTAGTTGCGGTAGATAACTCTGAGCGCCTCTGCAGAGTGGCGCAGGTTCCCTTTGAATGGGGGGGGGTCTCAGGTTCCTGGAAAGTAGCTGTGAGTCCAACCATGCCTGTTGATTGTTTGCTAGGAAACGACCTGGAGGATTCCCCTTGGAAGGAGGTGGAACACAGGTTTCACTTGGAGATGTTGGGTCTGCCTGGGTGGGTATGTGTATCCACCCGGTCTATGGCAGCCAATCAGGGTAGTCAAGAGCCCCTGGAGCCTGAAACAGTGGCCCAGGGGACCGCCAAGAAGAGGAAGGGCAGGGGGCACGGGAAACCGGCCCCCGAGGTTCCCACGGTCCGGGAGGAGGCGGAGCCTGAGGGTGACGCCCCGGAACCTACAGGGGAGCAGGTGGCTGAACTGGGGGAGGTCCCTGAGCTGTCGCAGTGGCAGCAGGAAGGGGGACCCACCAGGTAAGCATTCTACACAGCGCAGAAGGAGTGCCCTACTCTTGAGGGGCTGCGGCTGCAGGCTGCAGCCCAGGCGGCTGGCGAGGCGCCAAGTACTCACCTGATTAATTGGGAGGATGGCCTCCTGTACAGTGAGCCTAAGGTTCCTGAGCCTGGGTCAGCTTGTATGCTGGTGGTACCCCAGTGCTTCAGGGCCTTCCTACTGGGTTTGGCTCATGATGTGCCTTTGGCAGGACATCTAGGGCAGGACAAGACCTATAAGAGGCTTGTCTCCCACTTTTACTGGCCCTTGATGCACAAGCAGTCAGCTGCTTATTGTAGGTCTTGTCAGACTTGTCAGGCAAGTGGCAAAAGTGGGGGGAAATGCAAAGCTCCCCTCCAACCTTTACCTGTAGTCAGTACTCCCTTTGAAAGGGTAGGAATTGACATTGTGGGGCCTCTGGATCCCAAAACAGCCATGGGCAACAGGTTCATCCTGGTCTTGGTGGACCATGCCACGCGGTACCCAGAAGCCATTCCTCTAAGGACGGTCACTGCCCCCGTGGTGGGACGTGCCTTGATGGGGGTTTTTACCCGCATGGGGTTCCCCAAGGAGGTGGTATCTGATAGAGGTACAAACTTCATATCCACTTATATGAAGTCTCTGTGGAAGGTGTGTGGGGTAACCTACAAGTTCACCACCCCTTACCACCCCCAAAGTAATGGTCTGGTTGAGAGATTCAACCGCACCTTGAAAGGCATGATTCAGGGCCTGTCAGAGCCCTTGAGGCGTAAGTGGGACGTCCTCTTGCCATGCCTTCTGTTCACTTACAGGGAGGTGCCTCAAAAGAGACTTGGCTTTAGCCCCTTTGAGCTCATCTATGGCCACCCTGTGAGGGGACTGCTCAGTCTGGTGAAGGAGGCTTTGGAGAAAGCTCCTAGTAAACCACCCCAGGATGTATTTAGCTACATGCTGGCACTAAGAAACCAGACTGCCCGCTTCAGGAGTCTCGCTCAGGAGAACCTGGAAGCAAGCCAGGAGGATATGAAACGGTGGTACGACCAGAATGCCACTCTGGTTCAGTTTCAGCCTGGACAAAAAGTGTGGGTCATGGCACCAGTGGAGCCTAGGGCTCTCCAAGATAAGTGGACTGGGCCTTTTGAGGTGGTGGAAGGAAAGAGCGAGGTCACCTATCTGGTAGACTTGCAATCCCCCAGGAACCCTTTGAGAGTCCTACATGTCAACCGCCTCAAACCACACTTTGAGCGAACTGAGCTATCCATGCTCCTAGCAACAGATGACGGGGTGGAGGAAGAGAGTGAGCCTCTTCCTGACCTCCTATCTGCAGGAGAGAAAGATGGGTCTGTGGAGGGAGTGATCTTCTCCCCCTCCCTGACTGAGGAACAGCAGAGGGACTATCGCCACATGCTGGGACAGTTCGCCTCGCTGTTTTCCCTGATCCCAGGAGTCACACACCTGTGCACACATGATGTGGACACTGGGGACAGTACACCTGTTAAACATAAGGTTTACAGGGTGACTGACAGGGTCAGGGCTTGCATTAAGGAGGAAGTCTCCAAAATGTTAACCCTAGGGGTTATTGAGCACTCCAGCAGTCCTTGGGCCAGCCCAGTGGTCTTGGTCCCAAAGGCTGCTGCTCCTGGTGCCACTCCAGAACTTAGGTTCTGTGTGGACTACCGGGGTCTCAATGCGGTCAGCAAGACTGGCGCACACCCCATCCCCCGAGCCGATGATCTCATTGATCGGTTAGGAGCTGCCAAGTACCTCAGTACGTTTGATTTAACATCTGGGTACTGGCAGATTGCCTTAACTGAGGGGGCAAAGGAGAGGTCAGCATTCTCTACTCCAGATGGGCACTTCCACTTCAATGTGATGCCCTTTGGGATGAAGAACGCCCCTGCCACCTTTCAGAGGTTGGTCAACCAGGTGTTGGCAGGACTGGATGAGTTCAGTGCCGCCTACCTGGATGACATTGCTGTGTTTAGTTCCACATGGGAGAAACACCTGCAACACCTCTGGAGAGTGTTAGAGGCCCTGCAGAAGGCAGGCCTCACTATTAAGGCGAGCAAGTGCCAAATAGGGCAGGGTTCTGTGGTGTACTTAGGGCACCAGGTGGGGAGTGGCCAGGTGGCACCCCTACAGCCTAAGATTGATACGATTCTGGCTTGGGAGCCTCCCAAGACCCAGACTGAAGTGAGAGCCTTTTTAGGTCTCACAGGATATTACCGGAGGTTTGTTAAGGGATATGGTACCATTGTTACCCCCTTAACTGAGTTGACTTCTAAGAAGCAACCCAAGAAAGTGATCTGGACAGAGGCTTGCCAGAACGCTTTTGATGCCCTGAAGGCTGCCATGTGCACAGCACCTGTGCTGCAGACACCTGACTACTCCAAGGAGTTTGTTGTGCAAACAGACGCCCCAGAGCATGGTATTGGAGCAGTACTCTCACAGCTTAATGAAGAGGGCCTAGATCAACCCGTAGCCTTCATTAGCAGGAGGTTACTACCCAGGGAACGTAGGTGGAGTGCCATAGAACGCGAAGCGTTTGCTGTGGTCTGGGCACTGAAGAAGCTAAGATCCTACTTGTTTGGGACTCACTTCCGAGTTCAGACCGACCACAGGCCCCTCAGATGGTTAATGCAGATGAGGGGTGAGAATCCAAAACTGTTGAGGTGGTCCATTTCCCTGCAGGGGATGGACTTTACGGTGGAACATCGTCCTGGTACAGAGCACGCCAATGCTGATGGTCTGTCCAGGTTCTTCCGCCTTAGTGATGAGAACTCCCATGAGGTTGGGTAGTTGCTCCCCACTTTTAGCTGGGGGGGACACGTGTTAGACTTTTCATCCTTGGCGTGGTCTCCCTTAACTTTTTGCCTCTGTTCCCCAGGTTGTTGATGTGTGCTGGACTCTGATTTTATTGTTTTTGTTACTCTGGGCACTTTACCACTGCTAACCAGTGCTAAAGTGCAAGTGCTCCTGTTTAAAATGTGTACGTAATTGGTTCTCCATGATTGGCATATTTGTTTTACTGTTAAGTCCCTAGTAAAGTGCACTAGAGGTGCCCAGGGCCTGTAAATCAAATGCTACTAGTGGGCCTGCAGCACTGGTTGTGCCACCCACATAAGTAGCTCTGTAATCATGTCTCAGACCTGCCACTGCAGTGTCTGTGTGTGTATTTTTACACTGTAAATTCGACTTGGCAAGTGTACCCACTTGCCAGGCCTAAACCTTCCCTTTTCTTACATGTAAGGCACCCCTAAGGTAGGCCCTAGGTAGCCCCAAGGGCAGGGTGCAGTGTATGGATAAGGTAGGACATATAGTAATGTGGTTTATATGTCCTGAAAGTGAAATACTGCCAATTTCGTTTTTCACTGTTGCAAAGCCTGTCTCTCTCATAGGATAATATGGGGGCTACCTTTAAATATGATTAAAGTGTAGATTCCCCTAGAGAGTAGATGGACATGTGGAGTTTGGGGTCCCTGAACTCACAATTTAAAAATACATCTTTTAGTAAAGTTGATTTTAAGATTGTGCGTTTGAAAATGCCACTTTTAGAAAGTGAGCATTTTCTTGCTTAAACCATTCTGTGACTCTGCCTTGTTTGTGGATTCCCTGTCTGGGTCAGTTTGACAGTTGGTTGTTTTTCACCTCACACCAGACAGTGACACAAAGGGAGCTGGGGTGTAACCTGCATTTCCTGATTAGCCATCTCTGCTAGGAGGGAGGGGTGGAGTGGTCATTCTCATCTGAAAGGACTGTGCCTGCCTCTAACAATGCCGGCTCCAACCCCCTGGTGTGTGTCTGAGGCCTTGCCTGGGCAATGCAGGATTTCACAAGTAGGTGTGAGTCCCCTTTGAAGAAAGGTGACTTCAAAGACTAAAATGGGTATAAGAAGGGCACCCAAATCTACAGACTGGAGAAACACTTCTGGACCCAAGAGGAACCTCTGCCTGGAGAAGAGCTGAATAGCTGAGGAAAAAGAGCTGCCCTGCCTGTGCTTTGTGGAGCTATCCTGCAGTTGCTGCTTCTGCCAGAGTAAGAGGGCAAAGACTGGACTTTGTGTGCCTTCCATCTTGAGAAGAAATCTCCAAGGGCTTGATCTAGAGCTTGCCTCCTGTTGTTTGAAGTCTCAGGGACAGCAAAGACTTCTCTCTGCCAGCACCTGGAGTCTCTGGAGAGACTCCTACTCTGCCCTGTGGTGCCCATCCAGTTCCTGGGACCCTGAAAGGAGAAGCTGGCAGCCTAAAGACAAGAAAATCCACGCACAGAGCGCCGTGCGGGGAAAAGATTGCCGCAAATCCGATCTGCGGCTGAAAAAACAACGCGCCACCGGCTCCGCAGCTGAGAAACGACGCTCGCAGAAAACGCGACCGAAAAATCGACGCACGGAGCAGGAGAAACAACGCGCAGCATCGCTGACAGAGGCTGGGAGATCGCAACCTGCGCGGCGGGATTTTCAAATCATCGTGCGGCTGGATTTTTGTCTCAAGTACCGCCGTGCGGAGTTATTTTTGATGCACACCCGCCCGTGCGGGGTTATTTTTGACGCACACCAGGTACATTTTCACTCTAGCAGCGCTAGTGTGTTTTTAAAACTACTCAAAGACTCTTTTTGATTTTTAATTGATAACTTGACTTGTGTATGGTGGATTTTTGTAGTTTTGGTCTTGTTTTGTTTAGATAAATATTTCCTATTTTTCTAAACCTGTGTTGTGTCATTTTGTAGTGTTTTCATTAAGTTACTGTGTGTGTTGGTACAAATACTTTACACCTAGCACTCTGAAGTTAAGCCTACTGCTCTGCCAAGCTACCAAGGGGGTAAGCAGGGGTTAGCTGAGGGTGATTCTCTTTTACCCTGACTAGAGTGAGGGTCTTTGCTTGAACAGGGGGTAACCTGACTGTCAACCAAAGACCCCATTTCTAACAAGGACCAATAGGGCCGAAACTGCCTAATTGCGTTCGGAGCAGACACTTTATGAAAGGGAAACAAGTAGGAAAAATGCTAGAAAAATTAGGCACCAGCAGGCCAAACTACACACAGCTAAAATACAGAACCCAATGTCACTTGGGCAACATGGAAATGCGATAAGCAAGCTGCTTACCAAGTCCACTTCACAGCCTAATATGTCAGATACCTAGA
The DNA here is from genome assembly GCF_031143425.1 of Pleurodeles waltl. Lineage (NCBI taxonomy): Eukaryota > Metazoa > Chordata > Amphibia > Caudata > Salamandridae > Pleurodeles > Pleurodeles waltl. The sequence goes on from NC_090449.1 coordinate 732,118,030, forward strand.
GGACACTGAAGAGATTCTGGCCTACATAAATGATTATGTATGACCAGCCATGTCAGAAGAAATTAAAGAATCACTTGAGGTTTCTATTGATATGGTAGAAATAAAAGAAGCCTTAAAATCCTAGTAATTGTACATGGAATCAAGGCACGAAGGCCATTGCTTAGTCTGTTATAAAGCTGTTCCAAATAACTGGCAGATCTTTGCAACACTTTCATGTAAGCGTTAGGCATGCTATCATCCTTGTGTGAGGCAGAAATTGTCTTTATTCCTAACCATGAGAAGCTGTTGGAATCCTCCTGTGGTCAGAGAGCCTTCTAAACATTAATGCAAATATCATTAGGTATCTGTTCACTTGGTAGAAAAAGGCTTAAAGTAGGAACCTAACAACGATCTTGGTGTCCCTGGGTGCGGAGAGAGCTTATGACTGGGTGAGTTAGGACTCCTGTTCAGCGAGGTGATCCTGGATAAAATGGGTATTGGAAGCAAAATTAATCATTAATCATTGGATACTAGGCAGCTGCAATAAAATACCTACACATGCAATTAAGATCAATGGAGGGAGGTTCTGGGGGTTTGCCTTCCAGAGGGGGACAAGGCAGAGTGCCCTGTCTCTCCCTTTATTTTCAGCCCAGTGGTAGATCCCTTTGCTATAAAAAGTAAATCACAAGAAGCAATCAAAGCACCAACAGTTACAGGCCAAGAGTACTAGTTGCATCTGTTCGCTCAATATATTTCACTATCATGGCTCCCGAAGGATTGCTCCTACTGGTTTTGGAGGAGCTTGCAGAATATGAAAGGATATCAGGATTCAAAGTACATATGTAGAAATCAGTTACACTGAATTTAACAGTCCCACATTCCTTTAAGTGTGAATCACAAGCAATCAGATATCTGAAACTGAGATTAACCAGGATGGTGGAGGGAAGGAGGGGGGGTCAATTGGTTCAATCTGCTTAAGCAAATATATGAGGACCTGCAATGATGACTCCCATTATGTATATCCTGGTTGAGATATATAAATGTGCTCAAAATAAACACATTGCCCCCGAGTTGTGTATGAATTTCAGTTTCTACCAGTAGCAGATATACAGGCAGTACCAAAGCACTAAATGGCATATATATGGACTGGGGAATGAGTGTGAACCCTGAAGAAAATTCTAAAAACATCCAGACAGTAGGAGGACTGAGATGCCCTGGCTCGTAACAGTACTACTGAGCATTAGTGTAGAATGGACAGCAAGACAAACTGAGACAAAAAACATTTTTTATGAATAGGGCAGTGAGCAGTGGCAAGGAGTTCCATTGGGGTTATGGCATGGCTATAGAAATTGAACTCCTGTTAAATCTGTGCTGGAGTCATATGATCAAATAGCAGAAAGAGGGGGTCTTACCATATTCCTATCACCACACATGCAGAAACAACATAATTCAGATTTTACCCTAGCCCTGAGAGGTGTTGCATCCCCTAGCTGGGAGGAGGTAGAATGCCGAACCCTGATGGACCAAGGAAGCACAAATGTGTCAATATTATTGGTTGAGGCACTGGGTTTCAAACCCACCCAGATCTTTGGCAGCTACCAGAGGCCTCTCAAAATTTGAGAAACTCGTGCAAGCACAACTGAGATTGAAGGGACTCATCTATACCATATATAACACTGCAGATGAGCAACTTGAGACATCAGTGAGCATGTCAGATGTGGGAGAAGCCATACAGAAGGCCATATTGAAAGAGGAGTGGAGGACATTCCCAAAACACTCAAAAATGTTCCTCAAAGAGGGACAACACAAAATATAAGGTACTAATGGTACATAAATCAACCATTTTTACACATCATCTTACTCACAATGACAGACCTCTGCTTGAGTTATCAACACCAAGAGATGATCTTCCTTTACATATGGTGGGCATGTGATACATTTTATAGGGAAGTCCACATCCATATTGGTGGTTTGGGGGAAGTAGTGGGTCCCAGCACACCCTGCAATTGTCCCTATGGAGTTAGGACCTGGTGTCCTTAAGGGGACGCTGATGTGTGGGTATTGATGTATCACATGTTGGATGCAGAGAAGCAACTAATGGTTATACAGCAAAAGTAGGGAGGAACCATACATTGTTCAATGGTTCACCAGTCTCTGGTGTGCGTTGGCGAGGGAAACAAATAATGAGTAAAGTAAAACAATCTGAATGTAAATATTCTACACAGTCAGTCATTTTGATACACTGTTTCTCTAGGCTGGAATATGTATGGTTTATTCCACATGAGATCTACAGTTGTTTGATTTTAAAAAAATTAATAAGTTGTAGGGATCCATAAATAGTAAATAAAAGGGGGTGGGGAACAGAAATATTACAAACAATCAGCGAACCAAGAGGAACAAAAAAAGCTGTCAAGACAAGCTAATATGAGTCCACATAGGCAGTGAAACCCCTATATATAGTTTGGCTACTGAGTTGAATACACTGTGGATGGAAGGTGTTTGAGTTGTAATAATTTGCAGGTTTTAATTTAATTATAAATTAAAGGTGTAAGTAAAAGTTTAGAAATTTAGGGCCTGATTTAGATTTAGATGGACAGGTCTCACTGTCACAATGGTGAAGGATATCTCATCCACCAAAATATAATATCCAATGTTTCATATTAGATTTATATTTCAGTAGGCGAGATATCCATCGTCTTTGTGACAGAGCAACCCGTCCGCCAAACTCTAAATCAGGCCCTTAGATTTCTGTGTACTTTAACTTTTATTTGTAACTAAAGAATAAATAAAGGCATACAAATTTATTATATATGAATGTAAAGGTGATATGTATATTATAAAAGTAGTGTATGAGTATAACTGAAGAATTTCGAATGTTTGTGTATTTCAAGTTTGGTTTGTATAGAAATAATAAATAATGTTTTTCTAACTATAACAAAGGTTTACCCTTTGTTTTTTCATTGAATTTCATTTTTGAAAATCGTAATAAAACATTTTTTGAAATCAGAGTGTTTACTGTCATCGAGTGGAGTTTTATTAGGTGGAGGGTGGTTCCGTACAGTGAAGGAGAATGTCATGAAGTGTATAGTGTTGTAGAGTAGAGTGGAATAGAGTGGAATGTGGTACAGTGGAGGGGTGTGCAGTGGAATGTAGAGTAGAGTGGCATAGAGTGGAGTGTTGTACAGAACAGCGCTGTACAGTGGAGTGTCATATAATGGTGTGGCATTGAGTGGAATGGCATCAAATGGGGTGTTGTTGAGTGGGGTGGCATACACTAGAATAGTATACAGTGAAGTGAGGTACAGTGTAGTGGCATACAGTATAATAGTGTAAAGTGGAGTGGCATAAAGTGGAACAATGTATAGTAGAATGATTTAGATTGTAGTGCCATAGAGTCGAATAGCGTGGCATACAGTGGAATGGCATAGAGTGAAGTGGCGTAGAATGGAATAGCGTAGAGTGTAGTGGCAAGAGTGGAGTTACTTGGGGTTGGAGTAGCATAGAGGGGACTAGCATAGAGTGCAGTGGCATAGAGTGTAGTGGCGTACAGTGGCATAGAGTGGAATGACATTGAATGGAGTGGGGTAGAGTGGAGTAGAGTGCAGTGGTGTACACTGGAGTGGCATAGAGTGAAGTAGCATAGAGTGGACTTGCATATAGTGGAATTTTGTAAAGTGGAATAGCTTAGAGTGGAGTGTCAGAGAGTGGAGTGTCAGAGAGTGGAGTGGTGTACAGTGGAGTGTTTTAGAGTTGACTGGCATAGGATGGAGTGAGGAACATTGTAGTGGCATACAATGGAATAGCGTAGGCTGGAGTTGTGTAGAGTGGAGTGGCATACACTGGAGTGCCATACAGTGGAATAGTGTGAACTGGAGTGTGGTAGAGTGGAGTGAGGTAGAGTGGAGTGGAGTGTTCTAAAGTGGAGTGGTATAAGGTGAAGTGTAGAGTGGAGTAGCATAGAGTGGAGTGGCATAGAGTAGAATGCATACAGTGCTATGGTGTAGAGTGGAATTATGTTGACTGTTACTTGCATACAGTGCAGTGACGTAGAATGGAGTGGTATTTAGTAGACTAGCCTACAGTATAGTGGCATAGAATAGAGTGTCGTACAGTGGAATAGGGAAGAGTGTACTAAGTTAGAGTGGATTGGTGTAGAGTGGAGTAGTGTACAGGTGAGTGGCATAGAATGGAATGACGTACAGTGTAATAGCGTACAGTGGATTGTAGTAGAGTGGGTGACGTATAGTGGAGTGGCGTACAGTGCAGTGGCATAGATTGGAGTGGCATAGAGTGGAGTAAGGTAGTGTAGAGTGGCATAGAGTAGAGTGGCATACAGTTGAATAACTTAGAGTTGTGTAGAGTGGAGTGGCATAGAGTGGAATAGCTTAGAGTGGAGTGTTGTACAGTGGAGTTGAGTACAGTGGAATAGTATAGAGTGAGAGAAGTGGCTTTGACTGGAGTGTCGTAAACTGAGCAGCATACAGTGGAGTAGCTTACAGTGAAGTGGTGTAAAGTTCAGTGGCATACACTGGAGTGTGTTTAAGTAAAGTGGTGTACAGTGAAATTAGTGTAGAGTAGAGTGGCGTACAGTTGAGTGACATAGAGTGAATCGGCATACAGTGGAATGTTGTAGAGTGGACTACTTAAAGCAGAATGAGGTGTGGTGTAGTGACATACCGTAGACTAGCACAGAACGGGGTGGTGTAGATTTCAATGGCATATACTGGAGAGGCATACACTGAAGTGGTTTGGAGTGGAGTGGTGTACAGTGGAGAGGCAGAGTGTAATATCGCAGAGTTGAGTGGCATACAGTGGAGTAGCGCAGAGTAGAGTGGCATACAGCAGAGTGAGGTACAAGGTAGTGGGAAACAGTGGAATAGCGTAGACTGGAGTGATGTACAGAGTAGTGACATAGAGTGGAGTGTTGTAAAGTGGTATGCCATAGAGTGGAGCGGGATACAGTGTAGTGTGGTAGAGTGAAAAGGTGTACAATATCACAGCATACTGTGTAGTGGCATAGAGTGGAGCATTGTAGAGTGGAGTGGTATAGAGTGGAAATACATGGAGAGTAGTAGTGTAGAGTGGAGTGGCATACACAGGAATAACATACAGTGGAATGGCATAAAGCTCTGTTGACTACAAGCTTTAGATGGGAGCATCCCAGTCACCAAGATAAAACAAGATAAAAAAAAAGATCAAATCCTAAAACTGCCCCATAGTTCAATGTTCACCTTACTTTTCTGAGGAGAAATTCTAAGAAACTAGAGACAAAGTGGAGGAGATCTTATGAAGACGATTTGAAAATAGCTTATAGAACAGCTATTAGACATTATCATGAAGAAATCAAAAAGATCCAGGCAACCTATTATGAGGATAAAATGAATCAGGCCTCAAATTCCCCAAATGAGTTGTTTAATATTGTCAAATCCCTCCCTACTTCTAAAACTGGCAGCCCCCTCCCATCCTACACAGTTGCTTGTTGCAATGAGCTAGTGGCATTCTTTAAAGAATTATCACTGACATTTATGAGTCCTTACAACCTAACCTAGCTTGAGTTACTACTCAGGCAGTTACCCCCATGCCTTTGTCCTCCCCAATGAGATTGTCAATCCTCCCTTGCATTACGGAGGAGAGTGCTCTTGTATGAATCAGCAGGGTTAATTCTGGGACTCCATTAAATCCAGTCCCACTGCAAATTGAGTCCATAGGACTGCAAGTCACACTTCCAACTCTAGTTGAACTACTTAACCTCTCACTTTTCACAGGAGTTGTCCCAAAAAAAGTGGAAACATGCAGTAGTTGGACCCCTGCTAAAACAAAAAAAAAACAATTCGATCCCAACTCTCCAGAGAACTACCCACCAATTTCCCTGCTGCCCACTATTGACAAGATCTTTGAAAAACATGTCAACCCAATGTTTTCAAAGTTCCTTGAAGAAAAGCAGTGCCTGCATGCCACTCAAATGGATTTTCATGCTCAGCATAGCATGGAAACAGCTTTCCTGGCAGTCACTGAAGAACTCAAAACCATGCTAGATTGGGGACGAGCCACTGCAATCATCCTGCTGGATGTAAGCGCTGCATTTTATACAGTTAACCATGCAATACTTATTGACAGACTTAAAGGAGTAACAGTTGAGGATAATGCACTTAAATGGTACACCTCCTTTTTGAGGGATAGAACCTTTCAAGATTGCAAAATCTCATGTTTCTCGGATGTCTTGCTGGCAAGTTGTGGGGTCCCGCAGGGCTCATCCCCCAGCTTCACACTCTTCAGCATCTATATGTGCCCTCTGGCAGACATTGTGCAGGATTTTGGACTTTCGCTAGTCTCATATGTGGTTGATACACAACTATTTGTATCCCTTGCCCAGGGCAAGAAGTTTGTCATTATCAGCTAGCCCCCTGCCTGGAAGGAAAAAATGGGCAGCTAGATGGTGAATTGTTGTCTAAAATTGTATGGGGGAAAAAACTGAGTTAATGATTCTGGGTAGCAGCCCTGACCCCCATCTTATGATCAGGTGGCCAGAGAGCCTAGGGAACCCTCCCATCCCAGCCTCCTCTATAAGAGCCTTAGTATGTGGCTTGATAAAGCCCTATCTATGGATACACAGGAACAAAACCTTGCAGCCACCTGCTTCAGGGTTCTTAGAACCCATTACAAAATTCTGGATCTCATCTGGGAGGCCTCTAGAAGAATAATCGTGCAGTCATTGGTTCTATCTTGGATGGACTATGACAACTCACTGTATTTAGGCTCCCCAATGCTTCCACCAGGACTCTTCTTAAAATCCAGACATCTGTTTCTGTGAGAAAAGGCCAAGAAAACGCTACATTGGCTTCCCATTGAATCAAGAAATGGGAAATCGGCTCACAAAGTCCTCCACTGTAAAGGCCTTCCCAAGATTAGGATGCTTCTTTATTCCTACACTCTGGCGAGACCCCTAAAGTCAGCCTCTTTAGCTGACTCTTGAAGGTAAATAACCATTGGGGTACCCTGACTTAATGACGGTAGCCCAAGCAGAGAAATATACACTAAGCGTAAACCAAGTTAATGAGCTACTTTCAATACAACAAGATATTCTTCTAAGAACAATTTTTTTTAAAATAAATATAAATATTAAGGTATGTCTTAACTAATATATATATACGTTATTACAGGATGGCTGTATCACACTATAATGTCCAATCTGAAAAATTATCAATTAACTTAATTTAAATCTAAGTAAGTACATGACATCTCTCACTTTTGATAATATCAATGATATCAAAATGTATTGAATTAATTCACAAAATACAAAAAAGACAACATATAAACTAATATAAAAAATATACAAACCTAACTCAATCGTCCCTCATTCACACTCTATTAAAAACCTCTATTGAAACAATACAAAGCAGTTGATAAATTAACCCATAATAACAATTGCCAAAAATATCTGTACACCTACAAATCTTGATGAATCTGGATATGAATTTTATTTACACAGATCTAATATTGTTGTGACAATACTCTCAAACAAAAATGCACAAGGAACTTTATGGCCTACGCGCGTTTCGGTAATCCTCTTTTCTTGAGGGCACCTTCCTCAGGGCAGTTCCCAATCTTTTAGTCCATTATTGATGTGGGTCCAACAACCAAACATTCTGGCAGCATCATGTACCGAGGTGTGAATAAATTCCACGTACATATGTAGTATCTGTAGGGGGGCTCTATGGTGATTTCTCAAAAACTGCGGGTCCGCACTGACGGTAACAAAAAAGATATGCTTTTTTGTTTCAATCCCAAAAGTAAGCCTCAAATAATAGGAGATACTATTATCTGTACTCCATATCGTGAATTCACGAAACAAGACTCTTGTTTAGGACAGTAAAATTAATCACATGTCTTGCAATGTCACCTGGATCTTGATGAAAAGTATGCCGACGCGTATATCCTATTACTTAGATTTAAAGTAAGTTAATTAATAATTTTTCAGATTGGACATTATAGTGTGATATAGCCATCCTGTAATAACGTATATATATATTAGTTGACATACCTTAATATTTATATTTATTTAAATTGTTTTTTGTTCTTAGAAGAATATATTACTTGTTGTATTGAAAGTAGCTCATTATCTTGGTTTACGCTTAGTGACTCTTGAAGGTACCTATAACCTATATGTCTAGATGGGGGAGAGGTAATTTTCATATCTGATCCTGAAATTATGGAATTTTCTCTCCACCGAACTGAGATGCCTTGATAATGAGCTTCACTTTAAAAAGTTGCTAAAAGCTTGGCTCTTTCCACAATAAGCTCACCCACATTGCTCTGCGTTGCTCTGGTCTATTGCTCACCTTAGCGCTGGGAAGCCGCAGGGTCGCCACTCACTCTATAAATACGTAACACATAAAGTGAAATAGCATTGAGTGTTACTGGCATACAGTGTAATGATGTAGATTGGAGCCACGTATAGTAGAATAGCACATAGTAGAGAGGTGTGGAATGTCGTACAGTGGAGTAGCATAGAGTGTAATATGGTAGAGAGGATTGGCGTAGAGTATAGTGGCATACAGTGTAGTACTGTAGAATGAGTGATGTATGTTGTCATAGCATACAGTGGATTGTCGTAGAGTGGAGTGGTGTATAGTGGTGTGGCATAGAGTGGTGTGGCTTAAAGTGCAGTGTTGTACAGAGGAATAGTGTACAATGCAGTGTTGTACACTGAACTGGCGTACAGTGAAATGGGATAGAGTGAAGTACTGTAGAGCCTAATGTAAAATGGAGTTGCAGTGGAATAGCATATAGTGGAGAAGCATATAATGGAAGGGCGTACAGTTTATTGACATACATTGGAGTGTCAATAAATAAAGTGACATAGACTGTAATAGCGTACTGTGTAGAGGGTGTGGTGGTGTAGAGAGGAGTGGAGTAAAATGAAGTGGGGTACAATGGAATGGCATACAGTGGATTAGCACAGAGTGAGTAGTTTATAGAGAGATGTGGAGTGGAGTGCTCTAGAATGTAATAGCATAGAGCAGAGTGGCGTAGAGTGGAGTGGCGTATTGCATGTAGTGTAGTGTTGTATAGTGCAGTGTGGTAATTGCAACAGAGGTAGTGTGAATGTATGTTAACACATGTAGATGTAATATGAAAGGAAAATATATTTTTTGGTGTATATGGGAATTTTTGGTAGTATGTGTGAGTAGTCTGAGTAGTTCTAAAGTTATAATTTTTACAATAGTTAGTTATATTTTGTACTGCAGTGTACCATGGAAAGTTGGCGGCATGCCACTTTACGTGCGCATGATAAGGAAGTATGTGATTGGCCAATGGCTGTGTTTACATAAGGTAAAAGACAGCCAAGTCATTTTCAGCACATTTTTCCTAAATTCTATGTTTCGCAGTGTTCTGGATTAGGGTCACAGATCTAGGTAAGCAGTAGGTTTTACTGTTGTGCCCTACCTATGACTACTTTATTAAAGTGTTAATAGGTTGAGAAATGTATTTATAATTTTCTAATTATTTTTATAGCAGTTTAGGGAGAACTGTGCATTTTTAAATAAAATAATTTAAGTAATAGTATGTTAATGTGTAGGTATTACTGTGCTACTGCAAAGACTTTTTACTGAAGATTTAAATATGTTAAAAATAGAAAATACATTGCAGAACACTGTAGGCCTCATTTCCGAGGCATTGCCGGCACACTGCACCACTGTAGTGTTTTTTTTTTGTTTACCCTCCAGTGGCATTCCATATTTACAAGGCCACGCAAAGCACCTCACATGGCTTTTCATGGCCTTATAAATATGTGCCCCTTCCACGCATAACACTGAATGAAAGAGGCGTTTCATGGGTTTTGCTTAGGAGGTTCTCACGCAACACCCATGGAATGCTAAGGAATCTGACACGTTCCCAGATTTGCAAGTCTGGGAATGGTTCAGATTCCAAAGCCACGTCAGAGGTGATGTAGAAATGAAGCAACGGTGAGAAATATCTTTTTTTCTCCCCGTTTTTACCTCTTTATATGTGTGAAGCATTCTGCAGCACACATACAAAGAGGAAAACACCTCTCTTGATTGTTTTTGTGCAGGAAGGTGGCCCTTCCTGCACAAAAACAATCATCCCCACGTCACACGCATCCTCGCCCCATGGTGCAAGGGTGCAAGCGTTGGTGCTAGACAGCAATTTGTGCACCAGTGCAGGGGGAGAGGACAGAAATGCACTGTATCTTGTAGGTACTGCATATTTCTGCCCTTTCCCAATGGCGCAGGATAGTGCACGGTGCTGCAGCAAGATACGTGCTGCACAAAGCCTGCACCATGGGGCTTGTCAATAAGCCTCTATATTTGTAACATATAGGCTACTACAATGTATTTTTAATTCTTTAACATATTTATATATTTTTAATTAGCCAGTCGCATAATTACTTGTCATTGCTATGTACCTCGGTATTTCCACGAAATCCCACAGAATTTGTGAAAATATCTTGACTACAGATGTCACTAAGTTAGTCTTTTATAACTTAGAAAATACTTACCCTACTTACCTGTAGTAGCCAAAGTATCATATGTGCACCATAATCTGTAATCCTGGCAAATTTATTTAAAATCGGTCTAGCCATTTTGGCGCTTCATCTGTCTAAAAAAATCCATTGAAAATTCAGTGGAGAAAATGCATTTTGAGACCCTGTTTTTTCTGTGCTCCCCTTAACGAATCATCATTAAACTTTGCATCTTCCACCAATGTAGATAAAGAAAGAGGTCTGCAAAGTTGTAGGTGGTTCGTCATACAGGAGCAAAGTTAATAGGAAGCAAAAACTCAAGAAATTCCTATACCTTAGAATCCTATCTATAACTACAGAGTGGGCACCATATATATATATATTACATCTTTAATGATATCCTCAACTATATCACTAATTACATCATTGATGACATCACTGGTGACATCATCTAAGCTGCTGCTGTTCAATTTACTTCATAATCCTAGTTTTTTTTTTAAAGGTAAACTAAAATCTAATTAACAAAGTTAAATACAATGACAATTTTGCTTTCAGATTTTGCGGTGAATTTACTGTAGTATGCTTTAATGTCACAACTTAATGTGTTTTATTCATTTTTTAAATTTGTTTTTTACTTTCCATGCTTCTGCAGTACTCTCGAGGATCCCCTACAATCGTTGAAATGCTTCCATGGGAGTTCCATGTTCCTGGGCTGCTGGAGTACTTCGTTATTGAAAATGGCCCTTTCTGCAGGGTCACCCTTGATGAAGCAGAAAATGAAGGTTTTGATTTATTTACGCTTAAACGTAGTGCTGCAATAATCATGTGTGACTTTAACCGAACTAATAAAGATTGTATGGGGACAAAATGTGCCCTGAGAGTAGTTTGCCAACATTTATAAGCGTGCTTTATATAACGTGATGTACTAGAATTGCACTAATCCAACATAATCACAAACGTATGCTACGATTTGCTTGTTTGAAATGTTTTAGCTTAGCATAACTTTAGCGGAGGCTTTGGCCTAGTTGCCTGGTCTCACGGTTTAGATGCTCGTATTTTTCCAATGTGCTATTAAACGTGTATTTTTGCTTGAAGCTGTACTTTTCCACTGAGATCGTTCACATGCTTATCTTAAAGTTTCGTGCCAGCCTGGCATATTTTCTCTTTACTCCAAGGTCGATCTGCAGGTGCGGACAATGGAGGCTCTGAAAGTGAGCTAATTGGTATAAAATGTTGCAACTTGCGTACCCATCTCCAAGGATAATGTATGCTTAAGTAAGAGCTTGAGAACTGTTGTTTTTGATTGGACAATTTGAAGCTAACCTATGAACCCTCCAATGGAAGACCCTACTGGATTTGGACTGTTGTCTATTTAAACCAGGTGCACGAGAAGAAGGTAGCTTTTTGCGGCCATTACTGGACATCCTGCCATTTTGCAGACTTCGTAGCTATTATGGCCCACTTTGCTGCGACGCCATTTTGAAAGAGACTTTGATGCTTTCTCTAATCGAGAGAAAGAGACTTTAATTGATTCTTGCCCTAGAGACTTTAACTTTGATTTGATCCCTTTGCATGAAGTAATAGTTTTACCTTGCCGCCGTGAGGCAATTGCCCCGTCCACCCCTGCCCCTTTGCCCCGTCCCATGCCGATCGAAACGGTACCAATGCTGATCGAGAAACGGTACCTGTGAGACGAAGACTTCCTTGTATGCTGATCGTAATTGGTAAATATGAAAGGAAATTGTACAATTGCATTGTGTTTCTTTTAGGTAACCAACTGCTGATTTTTGATAAGAGCCCTAGCTAGGAGTTTTCTAAATTAATGTTACTAAATTGTTTTTGCATGAAGTCCCACATGCCGATGCTAATTTGAGGTTAGATGAGGATTCCTTTTGTTGCACGATGCAATTTGAGACCTTGTTATGCTGACTAAATGTATGCGATTAGTTCATTACAGATTATCGTATTAGTGATTTGCATTGCTATTATCGAATGCCTGGTTATTCAAATGCTGCACAGATTGCACTTGTTTAGTCGCTATGGACAGCTATTAATGTTCATTTACGTTTATCATTTGGTGTTGAGACACATTTATATTGTGCTAGCTTTGTTAATATAGGGAAATAAATTCACTAACTTTGCAATAAACTGGTGTGGTTATTCCTGACTGAAAGGTCAGGGTTCGCCGAAATGTATTCTGGATTAATTGTTAAGTGTTATGTTGATCAAGGTATTGCTTATGTTCGATATTGATTACTGATTTTAATGAAATTGATTGATTAAGAGTACGGAGAGTCCCACTTAGTCAAAAGATTCATCGGCCTAAAGAGCGTCCGAATACAGGTAAAATTACTAGTACGGACCGCTCTATCAGTAGATGGTAGCAGAGGACGGTTTCGTCTTTTGGGACCCTGTACATGGTGTTGAATTAACGGTTTCGATTTTTGAGACCACACTCGAGAAGTTGAATTAGATTTTTCTTGGATAAAACTGATTGACAGAATGATGATGGGCTAGGTCCACCGCGACTTTCCCGGGATCTCGGAGCTTGCGAATGGAGAGAACGGAGGTGTGGAATCAGCGTTGGCGGTACTAGTGATGGTATGAGTGAAGTTAGGGTTTTGCGCTTGCACAGCTCATTGCCGCAGGGTGTGTGAAAAGGTTGCGAGGATTTTTCTTCTTAGAGGATAGCGGAGGTGCGACTCCGAGTGTAGAAGTAGAGAAGTCGTCGAACTTCATAGAAATAGCGGAGGTGCGGCTCCGAGTGTGAGAGTAGGGAAGTCGTCGAACTTCATGTGCGTGTGGCGCTTTGTGCATAAAAAGGTCCACGTGGTTGTTGTTGTTGAGACGGGCCCTGCGAGGTCAAGAGACTCCGGAGTATGTTGTTTTATGTTGTGGTCTGGGCGGTTTAGTAGGTTGATCGGGCGTGGTCAACGAGTCGGTCTGTGTGTAAGGGAGTGAAAGAAACTTCGACTTCGGGCTTTGACAAGATTCTAAGTGCACTAGGATAGATCATTGACAAGTTGAGAGTAGGTCTGCGGGTCAGATTTGCTTGCAAACGTGGGGACCGAGAAAGACGGAATAACCGCCGAGGCTAGTGAAAAGTCCCTAAGGTCCTGAAGCGATTGTGTTACCCTTCCTGTAGTAAACCGACAGATCTGTTTTAGTTTTTGTAGCTCGCGATACATGCAAGAAGTTGTTACGAAAGGAGCTGAGTGAAGGAGGACTAGCCGCGAGGCTTTGTCAGCCGCAGTGTGTGTGAGTGTGACGTCACTAGGAGCCGCGCTGGGATAGGTTGGTTGGTGAGAAGGGTCGCGCACGGATTGGACGCAGTCCGTGGGGCTCGATTGGAAGGGGAAAGGCAGGCGAAGAGTATTCCGGGAATAAAAGTCACCTATTGATTACAAACTTTGTGAAATAAAAGACGAGAAAATGAAATTCTTTAAAGCATTCAGGAGTGCGATGAAGGGGGAATCTTACATTAAAGCGAGAGTAGGAGAGGAGACGCCGCCCGAAGGCACACCGGCTTACAATGTAATGGAGGAAAAGGGGGTAGCTCCGTGCCTTTGGCTAAAGCAATGGCACAAGTTGACAGAGAAACATGGGAGCGTAGCATTCCCGATCCACGGGACATTCAATATAAGGATTCTGGAGAATTTGAGGTTCACGATGTACGACATGAAGGTGCCTCCAAGGCCAGCCCAGTTTGAGGCTCTAGCGATTTGGGAATTAATGGCCAGACAGCAACAGAAAAATAAGTTCGAAACAAGGATAAGGAAGGTAGAAAAGACACTAGCGGACGCTAGGTGGGATAATACACAGAAGGTGTGGAGGTCAGATATATTGCAGGGGATAAAATTGTTTCCCGCAATTACTAAGGAAGAAGAGGAGACAGGTAAGAAAGCTACCTGTAAGACCAACAGGAGGTGTTCCAAGGATAGAGAGGACGAGGAAAAATTGAGAAGAGAAGAGGAGTTAGAGGATGAGGAGCTAATAATGCAATTACTGAACGACCGTCCACCACCTTATGCAGAGAGTGGACAAGGTCCAAGTACCAGTTCTGCCCCTCCGGCACCGGTACAGAACAGTGAAACTCAGAGTTCAGGAGCATCATCGGGGTCTAAGGACCCGAGTCTACTGTTCACCCCGCAGATACCGCAGGTTAGGAGAATATATCCAGATGTGCCTATGTTGAAACCAGCAGAAAATTATCAGCCGCAGATGCCAGGGTACTACGGCAGTGACAATAGTGCAGGAATGATTCTAGATCCAACCGTAAGAGGAGTACAGAATGGTCACAACCAGACATTGACACAAGCCGAATCAACTCAGTTTTTGATGCCTCAAAAGCAGATGCAGGGGGGAACAGCACATGCTCCGATGACGGGGAGTCAGATGGGCATGCCGGCAATGATGACCCATGGTGTGGGAATGAACATGCCTCAGAACATGGGGAATGGACAAAAGCCAGATGCGATATCGCTACCCATTACTGTAGGTCCACCGGTACCTCTGTACAGTCAGTCTAATTTGGGTATGAGCGGTCAAGGATCAATGCTGCAGAATGGGACCGAAAGGAGGTGCATAGAAAACACTCCAGGGATAACTCCTATAGCGGCTCAGCCAAATGGACCCGGATCCTTGATGGAGTTTAGTCCCGTATGTGCTCAGTCGACACTGGTGAGGTCGAGTCCCCCACTGATAATACCTCTAACATCGAACACTGAAAAGTTGCCGCAACCATCAATGGCAGTCGATGTGAACGCTACACTGATGGGGTTGAATGCGCAACAGCTGACACAGTGGTTCAACAGTTTGAATTCCACACAAAGCTCGGACAGTGGGAAGGGAGAAGATTATGTGAATAGGATGAGGTTGAACATGGAAGCACAAGAATTGGTGGAAGGGACTATGGGTGTGAATAGGTTAGAGTCCTACTCGGAAGAAGAGCTGAGATACCTATGCCCAAGGATTACGAAAGAAGTGAACAAGGTACATAAAAGCTTGCAAGAAATAGCTAACAAAAACGGGGTTGACATAGACAAGACAAAACACTTGAGCAGGAGCTATAGATTGGATTTTGGGACCACAGATTTTGAACACATGAGGTCAGCAGGCATGAAGGCGCACCTTAGAGAATTGTTGCAGAGCGCACAAGTGTGGAGGTGTTTGGACAAGTGGGAAAGTAGGTGGGTAAAGAGAAAGGAAAAGAGGAGGGACAGTGCTACAGAGCACAATGAGATAAGACCACAGAGTAGCGAGGCAGTAACCATGTTACCAATGAGGGAGACAGCAGGGGGAAAATTAATACATGTACCATGGCACAGAAGTGACATTCAGGGGGTTATTCTAACTTTGGAGGAGGTGTTAATCCGTCCCAAAAGTGACGGAAAAGTGACGGATTTACCACCAGCCGTATTACGAGTCCATTATATCCTATGGAACTCGTAATACGGCTGGTGGTATATCCGTCACTTTACCATCACTTTTGGGACGGATTAACACTCCTCCAAAGTTAGAATAACCCCCTCAGTCTTTTACGGATGATTTTCCCAAACTGAGAGAGAAACCGATTGAATGGTATCAACAGACTGACAGGTTTGTGAAGCTTGCAAAATGTCTTTGGGAAGATCTGAATACTCTCTTTGAGATTGTGGTTCCGGCAGATTTGTGGGAGGATTGCAAAAGAGCTGTAGGTTGGCCGACAAGTGAACCAGAGAGAGACAGGGAGACGGGTGCACCATCACCTATGGTGATGAGCTTGTACTATAAGGTGATTGAGCATTTGAAGACGAAGGTTGCCGCGAAAAATGTGGATTGGCAGAAGATTGATCGAACTGCCCAAGAGGCTAAAGAGTCGATTCATAGTTACTATGAGAGGTTGTTGAAGGCGTTCAAGAACTACAGCGGCACGGAAACAATAGAGGCGAAGGACATGCTTCATTTTGTGTTTAGGTTTGTGGAAGGGCTGAGACCAGAAATAAGTCAGATGATAAAGTCGCATTTGATTTGCTGGCAATCGAAACCGATTGATGAGGTGTTGAATTATGCGAAATACTGTAGCGACGAAATTGAAGTGAAACAGAAAAGGTTGAAAGAGAAGGTGATGATGATGCAGCTTAAGGCAGCTCAGACAGGTCTGCAAGGTTTGCAAGGGATGCAAGGGTTCCAACAGCAGGTACCGCAACCGCAGCCGCAGTTGCAGGGAAACATGGCGTTTCAGCCACAGGCCAGAGGCAGAGGCAGAGGAGGTTTTGCGAATAATGGTCCGGATTTGAACACTGTTGTGACTGGTGTGCAGGCAATGAAGAAGGTGATGCCGTGTCACGTGTGCGGAATTATCGGTCATTGGAAACGCGAGTGCCCGATGGTGGTGCAGGAAGGTGCAGGTGCAGGTGTTGGTCAGCAAAACAATGATGTCAATGCATTTCAGACAATGAGGGGACCGAAAATGAGAAGTCCAAACCCAAATTTTCAGACCGTAAATCAGTTGCAGGGGTTACAACCTATGCAGCCGCAACAGATGCAGATGCCTCGTATGCAGATGACGCAAATGCAGCCAATGCAACAGCAGTTACCCATGGTACCTAATCAGCAAATGCAAATACCTTTGGCACCAATGAGTCAGCAGCAAGTGATGGTTCCTCCACAGGTCTCGGGTCAGGTAATGAGTACAAATGGCACCGTACAACAGTTCCCATTACACAGTGAGAGTGGAATAAACAATGTATGGGAGAGTGAAAGCTCAGAAGAAGAAGGAGATTGTGTGCTTGCAGCATCCTTGGAAGTTGATCAAAAGGGTCCGTACGTAGAGGGAAGAGTAATGGGTCATCGTGTTTCATTCTTGGTTGACACAGGAGCCACACGTTCAACTGTTAAGAGCAGTGAAGTACCAAATTTGCCACTCTCAGGGAGGACAGTTCAAGTGGTGGGAGTAGCAAACAGACACCTGACAAACCCAATTACAGATCCGGTACCAGTCAGCATCGGTAACTATCAAGGGGTGCATCAGTTTGTGGTATGTGACTCAAGCCCGATAGCACTGTTAGGGAGAGACCTATTGTGCAAATTGGGTTGTTCGATCATGTGTTCGAACGAAGGAATAACAATCCAGACGAGCAGTGATGGGGAAGAAGAGGACAGTGTAGAGGGGGATGAGATGGAAACTGTCGATGAAGAGTATCCTCTGATTTGCCTTTTCCCAATGATAACTGAAGAAGATATTCCAGCCGAATTACGGGAAACAGTCGGAAAGGAAGTGTGGGACATGTCAGAGAAAGAGGTGGGATTGATGAAAGGAGTGGAACCAGTGAAAGTGACTGTAAAGCCCAATGCAATCTTTCCCCAGACCCCACAATACCACATGGCACAAGACACCCTCATGAAAGTTGCTCAACTTATTGACGAATTTGTAAAGCAGGGAGTACTGAAAGAAGTGTTGAGCAGTCCATGTAATTCACCAATAATGGGACTAATAAAGCCAAGTGGAAAGGTCCGACTTGTGCAGGACTTGAGGAAAATAAATGACATCATAGTCAAGTGTTGCCCTGTCGTACCAAATCCAGCTGTGATAATGTTTCAAGTTCCTTGCGATGCCGAATGGTTCTCAGTCATCGACTTGTCACAAGCATTCTTTTCTGTGCCTCTTCATGAGGACAGCCAATTCCTCTTTTGTTTCAAATTCCTAGACAGAGTATACAGTTGGTGTCGAATTCCTCAAGGGTTTTCTGAGTCACCGTCAATCTTCAATCAGATTCTAAAGAAAGATTTGGAAGCATTAGAATTGCCATTCGAGTCAACCCTAGTACAGTACATTGATGACTTACTGATTGCATCAAAGACAGAAAGTGGCTGCACAGCCGATACCATTGCTCTGTTGAACCATTTGGGAAGGAATGGACATAAGGTGTCTCCTTCCAAATTGCAGTTCTGTCAGAAGAAAGTGAAATACTTGGGTCACCAGATAGAGAAAGGGTCAAGGAAAATAATGAAGGAAAGAATAACAAGTGTACTTCAAATGAGTCCACCAAAGACAAGGAGGGAGGTGAGGAAGTTTTTGGGAATGGTGGGCTACTGTCGCCAGTGGATTCCCAACTTCTCGACCCTAGCAAAGCCTTTACTGAAGCTGACCCAGAAGGATGCCTTGGATCAAATTGAGCTGAAAGGAGATGAGATGGATGCTTTTGTTGAATTGAAAGAATGCATGTGTAGGGCTCCAGCTTTAGGTATGCCTGACTACACAAAGCCTTTCACATTGTTTTGTCATGAGCGTGATGCATGTTCTTTGTCTGTCTTGACTCAAGCCCATGGTGGCATAAACAGACCAGTAGCGTATTTTTCAGCTACTTTGGATCCGGTTGCAGCAGCACTCCCAGGGTGTTTGCGCGCCGTAGCAGCAGTTGGTATCAGCCTCACTCAGAGTGAAGGAATAGTGATGGGACACCCAGTAACAGTCATGGTCCCTCACTCAGTTGAGATACTTTTGACCCGCTCCCGAACGCAACACATGACCGGAGCAAGACTCACAAGGTATGAAACGATAATTCTGGGCTCACCGAATGTGCAGCTGAAAAGGTGCACTACGTTGAATCCAGCAACCTTGCTTCCTGGTGAAAATGCTGAAATTGAGAACGCTGAAGACGTCGAGCATGACTGCCTTCAGGTGACTGAATTTTGCACAAAACCTCGACCTGACATTAAGGATACTAAACTTGATGAAAATGACCAGATTGTTTTCGTTGATGGGTCATGTCTAAGGGATGGAATGGGAATTTTGAAAGCAGGATATGCTGTATGCACTGTAACAGGTGTCTTGGAAGCGGGATGGCTTCAAGGAGTCTATTCTGCACAAGTAGCAGAACTTGTAGCCCTTACAAGAGCATGTCAACTGTCTGCATTGATGAAAGTCACCATTTACACTGATAGTCAGTACGGGTTTGGGATTGTGCATGACTTTGGACAACTATGGTCACAGAGAGGTTTCCTGACTTCTTCAGGATCCCCAGTGAAAAATGGAGAAAGGATAAGGGAATTGTTACACGCCATTCAAATGCCAGCCGAAGTTGCAGTGGTAAAGTGTAGTGCTCATACAAAGGGACAGGACTATGGGGGTCATTCTGACCTCGGCGGTAAATTGCCCTTACCGCCGGTCATAAGACCGCCATAACACCGCCGCGGCCGCGGTCAACCGCCACGGTCATTCTGACCCACAACGGCCAAACCTCCAAAAATCCGTCCTCCACTGCAGCCCGCCACATCGGCGGGCAGCGATAAACTGGAGATGACCAAACCTCCACCGTCACGCCAACAGAAATACGCCCATGCCATTACGACCCACGAATCCACACGGCGGTCATTCAAACGCGGTATTTCATTGGCGGTACACACCGCCGCGGTCAGAATACACACACATCACCAAAACACAGCCACATTGGACAATTTGAAATACACACACCTGATACACATACACACACCACTCCCACACAATCAACCAACTATAAAACACACACCCACATCACCCACAAACCCCTGCGACCCTAATTACTGAGAGAAGGAGAGAGAGACACAGCAGACAATCCATAGCAAGACACACTGAGGCACACTACACCATCACACACACCACATAGTAGCACAAAGCACCACTCACCAACACACTCCTCATCACATACACCACCCCACACCTCACCCACACCACCCCATGGCACCCCAAAGGCACCCACGCTTTTCGGACCAAGAACTCCGGGTCATGGTGGAGGAAATCCTAAGAGTGGAACCCCAGCTCTTCGGCTCGCAGGTGCAGCACACCAGTATAGCCAGGAAGGCGGAGCTATGGCAGCGGATCGTGGACAGGGTCAACGCGGTGGGACAGCATCCCAGGAATAGGGAGGACATCCGCAAAAGATGGAACGACCTACGGGGGAAGGTCCGATCGATGGTCTCCAGGCACAACATCGCGGTCCAGAAGACTGGCGGCGGACCCCCACCCACCCCTCCCGAATTTACATCGTGGGAGCAAGAGGTCTTGACCATCCTGCATCCTCAGGGCCTCGCAGGAGTAGCCGGAGGAATGGACTCTGGTAAGTCCAATCTCAACTACTATATCCCCCCCACCCCACCAGCATGCCAACCCACACCCCCACCCTCACCCCCAACCCCCCAGCACACATCCTCCCTGACAATGTCTCACCAGCACAACCCACCCATCCCAACACCAACTCCTGCATGCCAACACAAATCATGGGCACCCATCACCTAAGCATGACCACTGCACTAACCCCCCCCCCACTAAATACCCTCACAACACCTCCCTCCAGGGAATGCCTGCACTGGGGGACAAGGGCACCCACAACACGCATGCTATTGCACACACAGAAATAATAACCAAACTCTCTTACCCCATGCAGGACCCGAACGACAACACACCAGCCAGGAGGGTCCAGAAGTGTCCATCCTACCACCGGAACAGGCCCACACTGAGGATAGCAGCTCTGTCGACAGTGAACCTGATGACCAGCCCGGACCATCGGGGACCTCTGGGCAGTCGGTTCCCCTCAGGCAGCCACAGGCCACACCAGACCCGACCCCCTCTGCCGACACCAGCACAGCTCCCACCCAGCGGGCCCATGCCTCTGTCTATAGGACAGCTCAATCAGCGGTGTGTCTGCCACTACAGGGCACCCAGGCTAACCCAACACCCCAACAACAACAGGGACCTGGGGGCAGTGGTGGCGGGCACACCGTCCAGGGGACAGAGGCCGGGGGAAACCGGGCAGCTCGGAGGGCTGCTGTGCGACAGGGGGGGGAGGAGAGGCCCAGGGAACCCACTCTCCAAGAGGCCCTCACCACCATCATGGGGGCATACCACCACTCCCAAGAAACGATGGCGACGGTACTGGCCAGGTTCACTGAGATCCAGGCACAGCAGGAGGAACGCTACATGGGTTTCAGGGAGGAGCTGAGAATCATCGGGACCGCAATGGGGACCATCGTCCTGGCCCTCCACAGGATAAAGGACGCGTTGCGGGACCATGGTGCACCACACAGGGCCCCTGTCACTAGCCCGGACCAGGAACAGCCTACCACCTCCGCCGGCGCTAGTGGACAGGAGGTCCCAACACCTCGACAGCCCCCCAGAACCCCACCTCCTGCTGAAGAACAACCACCCCGTAAGAGGAGCCTGAGACCAAAGAAAAAGACAGAGTAGGATGTCAAGACCCCCGCCTGCAGGACATACCCCCTCAAGTCTTCCCACTGTCCCACATTGCCACCCTGTCCAACCATGAACTGCCTATGCTCCATCCTTCCACAGGCAAAAGGACAATGCACCTGTGAGACTGAGAACTGGACTCTGCCATGGATATTCCTCCACCCCCACCCATCACCCTAAGAGTCACATGTACCGATATCTAGCACTGTAAATAAATCACATTTTGCACACAAATCTGTTTTGAGTCATGCTGTATTATTGACAAATGTATTACATATTACTGTTCGATTTCTGTTCTGTCAATTAGTCATGACAACATACCAATGTCAATACGCTGTATTTCATGGGCGAACCAAGCAGAAGTCAGGTACTGAGTCAGACAGCACTGAGAAGGGAAGGGAAAGGCAAAAATCAATGACAAACATCTGTGGGGAACTACAGAAAGTACAGATGCAGGAGGCTATAAGCAATTGTGAAATGGCGTGGGTGATTCTTACCTGGGTGTTACTGGAAATACTGTTGTATCACTCTGTCCCTATTGTCTGTGTCGTCCTCTGAGTCTTCCTCCTCTTCACTCTCCACAGGCTCCACGGCTTCTACAACACCACCATCTGGACCATCCTCCTGCAGGAAAGGCACCTGGCGTCGCAAAGCCAGGTTGTGAAGCATACAGCACGCCACGATGATATGGCACACCTTCTTTGGTGAGTACATTAGGGATCCACCTGTCATATGCAGGCACCTAAACCTGGCCTTCAGGAGGCCAAAGGTTCGCTCAATCACCCTCCTAGTACGCCCATGGGCCTCATTGTAGCGTTCCTCTGCCCTTGTCCGGGGATTCCTTACTGGGGTCAGTAGCCACGGCAGGTTGGGGTAACCAGAGTCACCTATTAGCCACACACGTTGTCTCTGTAGCTGCTCCATCACATAGGGGATGCTGCTATTTCGCATCACATACGCGTCATGCACTGACCCTGGGAACTTGGCATTTACATGGGAGATGTACTGGTCAGCCAAACAGACCACCTGGACATTCATCGAATGATAATTTTTTCTGTTTCGGTACACCTGCTCATCGTCTTTTGGGGGTACCAAAGCCACATGGGTCCCATCAATGGCACCAATGATGTTGGGGATATGTCCAAGGGCATAGAAATCACCCTTCACTGTAGGCAAGTCACCCTCCTCGGGGAAAATGATGTAGCTCCGCATGAGTTTCATCAGGGCAGACAACACTCTGCTCAAAATCTTAGAAAACATAGGCTGAGACATTCCAGATGACATGGCCACTGTGGTCTGGAATGACCCACTGGCCAAAAAATGGAGGACTGACAAAACCTGCACCAGAGGGGGAATCCCTGTGGGTTGGCGGATGGGGGACATCAGGGCTGGCTCCAGCTGGGCACACAGTTCATGGATAGTGGCACGGTCAAGTCTGTATCGAAGTATTATATGGCGTTCTTCCATTGTCGACAGGTCCACCAGCGGTCGGTACACGCGAGGATTCCTCCTTCTCATCGCAAGTCCCAGCGGACGGTGCCTAGGAAGGACAACATGGAGCACAGAGTCAGGCAAACCACAGGTACGTACAGACAGCTTGCACAGTTAAAGAATGGCAATGGGTTGAAAGGCGTGTATGTGTGGCAATGCAAGGCCTAGGCCTGTGTGTCGCAGTCAAAATTAAGCCATGTGGGCCCTTGAAATGGCGGCTGCCTGACCTGTGAAGTGGGACAATGGGATGTGAGGTCAATGCGCTGGCGGGGCACACCGTGGCGGTAGGCGGTCGAAGACCGCGGCGCAAAGCCGCATTGGTTAACATTGAAGCCTATGGGTTTCAGGAGCCAATGACGAAGTGCGCCGGCGGTCGCGGTACGCACCGCCGCGGGCGTGACCGCCATTTTCTATCTGCTTAATCACTCGAGACCTGATCATCCACAGGAGAGGACCTATACTGCAAGTGCTGCTGTGACCTCGGTCTGGAAGATACAATGGCTGCTGCGCCTGGGGAAAGGGCCCCTGCCTTCACGTCTGAAGAGTTGGAGAAGCTCGTGGATGGGGTCCTCCCCCAGTATGCGCTACTCTACGGTCCTCCAGACCAACAAGTGAGTACACCGGGTGCTAATGGAATGGGCTATGCCTGTGTGGATTGGGGTGGATGTAAGTTGGTGGGGTGGGGGGCGAATGAGGAGTGCAACGCCCGACAGATGAGAGCATGTGCCATATGGCAAAGTGGGTGGGTGGGGGCCAATTACATCTAACATGCAGGTCATTGATGATTTCCTCCTTTCCACCCTGTACATGTCTAATAGGTCAGCGCCCATCAGAAGATCGAGATTTGGCGTGCCATCGCCAAGGAAGTCCGGACCTTGGGGGTCCACAACAGACGGGGCACCCACTGCCGCAAGAGGTGGGAGGACATCCGCCGCGGAACAAGGAAGACCGCAGAAACACTGCTGGGGATGGCCTCCCAACCTAGGAGGGGTGCCAGTCGCACCATGACCCCCCTGATGTCCCGGATCCTGGCGGTGGCCTACCCTGAATTGGATGGGCGCTTTAAGACATCACAGCAGACACAAGGGGGTGAGTATCAGCACATTCTCCTATCTTTCTGCGCAGTGGAGGCGTCTGGGTGGGGGAGGAGGGCTGTGGGTGACATTAGGCCAGGGCGCTTTCTGTAGTGTAGTCCTCTCCCTTAGGCATGGCCCTGTGCCCCCGGCCCCCACCTCTGTAGGGTGACAAGTACAGCCATTGAAGGTCCAGCATCTCCCATGTGCGCGTTTGACGTCTCTTGGCCTGTTGTCTTAGTCAGTAGTACTGAGTAGTGTACCCCGAATGCGCGGCTTAGTGCATTAGGCACCTGTGTCTGTCCTCTCCGCCAACGGTGTTGACATTGCATGCACTCAACCTGGTCTTCTTTTTTCTCCCCCCACCCTTTCTCTTCATCTTCTTGTGCATGTGTGCATTAGCATCATCAGGCGGAGGAGATATGGCATCGGAGCACGAGGGAGCTGCAGGACACAAGGCCCCGGTGGGCCCAGGAACAGACACCGAGGGCACCAGTGATCCGGAGGGCGAGGGGAGCACCACGACGGGGACCGCTGGTGAGAGCAGCGAAAGCGACACGTCCTCGGATGGGAGCTCCCTAGGGGTGGCGGCAACATCCGTGCCCCCCCGCCTCCACAGGTACAGCCGCCACCCAGCGCACCAGCCCTGCCCTCCCAGCAGCCCCTCAGTCTTCGCTCCGTGCCGGTTTGCCCAGGAAGGCGCGCGTCTCCTTCGCCCCAGGCACCTCAGCCCCTGCCCCTGTTGCCCCTGCTGCCCTCAGTGCGGAGCTCATTGACCTGGTAAGGACGCTCATTGTTGGGCAGACGACCCTTTTGAATGCCATCCAGGGTGTGCAAAGGGAGGTGCAACAGAGAAATGCGTACCTGGAGGGCATTCATTCGGGTCAGGCTGCCCATCAACGAGCGTTCACTGCTCTGGCCTCAGCACTGACGGCAGCCATTGTCCCTGTTTCCAGCCTCCCTCTTCTGACTGCCTCCAGCCTGTCTCTGTCTCCTGTTCCTCAGCCTATCCCATCCACACCATCAGACCAGCCTGCACACACCTCAACACCCAAGAGCAGCTCATCCAAACACAAGCACCACAGATCCCGCAAACACTCACCCGAGCAACACCCAGATGCAGACATGCCAACAGTCACTGCCACCCCTGTGTCCCCCTCCTCCTCGTCTCCCTCCTCCCTCCCTGTGACGTCTACACTCACACCTGCATGCACCCCAACATCAGCCAGTGCTTCCATCACCACCTCACCCTCCAGTACAGTCCACACTCGTGCAGTCACCACCCCCACTGCCATGTACACGTCCCCTGTGTCCTCTCCCACTGTGTCTGTCACCCCCTCTTCCAAGACACACAAACGCAGGCAGCCACCCACCCAACAGCCATCCACCTCACGACAGCCTACAGCACCAGCACCTTCACCCAATGACAGCACACCTGACTCTCCTACAACCACCTCCTCTACCTCCACTTCCATCTCCACTTCTCCTACCCTTTACCTTGGCCCTAAAAAACTTTTCCTGGCTAACCTTAACCTCTTTCCCCCCGATGACCTCCCCCATCCATCTTCAAAGAGTCCCAAGAGCACCGCAGCCACCACCAGCCCAGCTTCGGGTGTCACTGTTGTGCCTGAGTTCTGGAGCCCAACCTTTGCCAGCAGTGACACATCGATCAGCAGCAAGGACACGTCCAGCCCCCCCCCCCCGGCAAGAGGACCCGCAAAACCAAGGACCGCCGTGCGAGGACCGACAGGGCTGCCCCCAAGGAGCAATGTGCGGCCACTTCACCCCTGACACTATCTAGGGGAGGCAAGGGCCGAGAGCCCCATCAAAGGAGCGGAAGGGCAGCAGGAGCGCGGAGAAGGTGGACCCCACATGCCACATCCCAGCTGGGAAGGAGGACACTAAGGAGGCCAGGAGTCCGTCCCCGAAGGGTCCAGAAACGTCACGGTCCGAGGGCGACTGAGCAGGGAGTCGAGGCCAGGTCTGGCTCCCTTGACCTGCTGGATGAGCACCGCTGAACAGGGCCCCGCCGTGGAGAAGAGCACCGCTGAACAGGGCCCGCGGTGCAGAAGAGCACCGCTGAACAGGGCCCCGCCGTGGAGATAGGCACCGCTGAACAGGGCCCGCGGTGCAGAAGAGCACCGCTGAACAGGGCCCCGCCGTGGAGAAGAGCACCGCTGAATAGGGCCCGCGGTGCAGAAGAGCACCGCTGAACAGGGCCCCGCCGTGGAGATAGGCACCGCTGAACAGGGCCCCGCCGTGGAGAAGAGCACCGCTGAACAGGGCCCGCGGTGCAGAAGAGCACCGCTGAACAGGGCCCCGCCGTGGAGATAGGCACCGCTGAACAGGGCCCGCGGTGCAGAAGAGCACCGCTGAACAGGGCCCCGCCGTGGAGAAGAGCACCGCTGAACAGGGCCCGCGGTGCAGAAGAGCACCGCTGAACAGGGCCCCGCTGTGGAGAGAGGCACCGCTGAACAGGGCCCGCGGTGCAGAAGAGCACCGCTGAACAGGGCCCCGCCGTGGAGATAGGCACCGCTGAACCGGGCCCCGCCGTGGAGAAGAGCACCGCTGAACAGGGCCCCGCCGTCTCAAGCACCGCTCCGCTGGGCCCTTCCTCTCAAGCACCGCTCCGCTGGGCCCCGCCGTCTCAAGCACCGCTCTGCTGGGCCCTTCCTCTCAAGCACCCCTCTGCTGGGCCCTTCCTCTCAAGCACCGCTCCGCTGGGCCCTTCCTCTGAGGCACCGCTCCGCTGGGCCCTTCCTCTCAAGCACCGCTCCGCTGGGCCCTTCCTCTCAAGCACCGCTCCGCTGGGCCCCGCCATCTCAAGCACCGCTCCGCTGGGCCCCGCCGTCTCAAGCACCGCTCCGCTGGGCCCTTCCTCTCAAGCACCGCTCCGCTGGGCCCTTCCTCTCAAGCACCGCTCCGCTGGGCCCTTCCTCTCAAGCACCGCTCCGCTGGGCCCTTCCTCTGAGGCACCGCTCCGCTGGGCCCTTCCTCTGAGGCACCGCTCTGCTGGGCCCTTCCTCTCAAGCACCGCTCCGCTGGGCCCCGCCGTCTCAAGCACCGCTCCGCAGGGCCCCGCCGTCTCAAGCACCGCTCCGCTGGGCCCTTCCTCTCAAGCACCGCTCCGCTGGGCCCTTCCTCTCAAGCACCGCTCCGCTGGGCCCTTCCTCTCAAGCACCGCTCCGCTGGGCCCTTCCTCTCAAGCACCGCTCCGCTGGGCACCGCCGTCTCAAGCACCGCTCCGCTGGGCACCGCCGTCTCAAGCACCGTTTATGGTTCACTGTGCCCACCATGCCTCCTCCTTGACCAGTGGAGACTGTCATCCACCTGATGGACTGTGGCTTTGCACTCCCCAGGATGGTCCAGTGGGCAGCCCACCCACTGTAGAGACATTGAGAGACTGTGGCTTTGCACTCCCCAGGATGGTCCAGTGGGCAGCCCACCCACTGTAGAGACATTGAGAGACTGTGGCTTTGCACTCCCCAGGATGGTCCAGTGGGCAGCCCACCCACTGTAGAGACATTGAGAGACTGTGGCTTTGCACTCCCCAGGATGGTCCAGTGGGCATGGTGGCTCCTCGTGGATCTGGCGTCGTGGACTCATGTGGCTGTGGTGCCCCCCCCTTCCCTTCCCCCTGAGGTGCCTGTAGTTTTTACATCTGATGCCCCTGCAGTGTTCTCTCCAAAGGACTCAGGTCTCCTGTGTGGGCTTTGCCCTTGTTTCTCAAGACTTTGGCCCACGGACATGCTGAATTCGTAGGATGTGCAGGACTTGTTACTTCAGTTATACACTGATGTGTATGTCATTAGTTTTGTTGTGGATATCTTTCATGGTTGTACTCTAATTTTCTGGAGCTTTTTGGTACATAAATATTTATTCCAAATATGATTACGTCCTGGCATTTTTCAGGGGTGTTTGGGTGGTGTCACTGTGACTTGGTGCTCTGCATTGGTGAGTACATAGTTGGGGGGGGGGTCGCATATGTGTGTGCCCGTGACCTTTCGTCCTCCCCCTCCCGTGTGTCGTAGGTGCAGTACTCACCGCTGTCGTCTGCGCCGGACTTCGTACTCGTGGTAGATGAGAAGGTAGACGAGAGCAGGTAGGATGTTTAATTCGGGTTCCATGCTGTCCTCCTTCCTCCTGGAGTGCGTAGTGGTGAGCGTTTTCCCGTCCGTAGTCTGTTTCCGCCGTGTTTTTATCGGCGGTGCTCCCGCCCCTGAAAAGGTGGCGTATTGGTGAGTTGGAATAGTGTGGGCGGTACATTGTCTCCCGCCTGTCTGTTGGCGGTGACCGCCGCGCTGTTTGTTTGTACCGCCGTGGCGGTCGGAGTGTTAAGGTGGCTGTCTGTGTTGGCGGTTCCCGCCAGGCTCAGAATCCCATTTTTTTTACCGCCAGCCTGTTGGCGGGTTGGCCGCCGCTTTAACACCGACCGCCAGGGTTAGAATCACCCCCTATGTTTCTCTAGGAAATGCATATGCGGATCAAGTCGCAAGATTTTGTGCCTTGAACTGTATATTACTAAGAGATGAATGGAATTCGATAAGTGAACCAGAACTCGAACCAGCTGAAGCATTTGCCTTGAAGGTCGTAGATACAATAGATGAATTAAAAGCATTGCAGAATAACGTCAGGGAGGATGAAAAAGACTCCTGGATTAAATCACAATGTATAAAGAGACCAGACGAGTTATGGGTTTCAAATGAGGGGAAATTTGTTTTGCCAAATAGTCTCTTATCACAGCTTGCGCGGTTCTATCATGGGCAGGCTCACCTAGGGAGAGATGCCATGATAAGATTGTTCAAAACTGATTGATTTAACCCCAGATTTCGTCAAGGTGCAGAAGCAGTTTGCCATCGATGTGTCACTTGCCAGCAGATGAACCCAGGAAAGGGAACAGTTGTGAACGCCAGCCACATTGGCAGGGCCAGTGGCCCATTTAGTCGAATGCAAATGGACTTCATTGAGATGCCTGTGCATGGAGGTTTGAAGTATGTGTTGGTGATTGTGTGCATTTTTTGTCACTGGATTGAGGCATACCCCACACGTAGAAATGACAGCCTTACAGTTGCAAAGCTATTGTTGAGGGAGTTAATATCACGTTTCAGATTCCCGATCTCTTTAGAATCAGATAGGGGAAGTCACTTCAATAACGAGGTGATAAAGTTACTCTGCGAAGCGCTGAACATTGAGCAAAAGCTGCATTGTAGCTATCGCCCTGAAGCATCAGGACTGGTGGAGCAGATGAATGGTACACTGAAATCAAGAATGGCGAAAATATGTGCATCGACAAATCTGAAATGGCCTGACGCATTGCCCTTGGTGCTAATGTCAATGAGAAACACTCCTGATAGAAAGACTGGATTGTCTCCGCACGAAATTCTCATGGGCAGGGCTATGAGGCTTCCTGCAGTTCCCGCAAACGCGCTTTTGAATATTACAGATGATATGGTGTTAGACTACTGCAAGGGTCTGGCTGACGTGGTTCGCTCTTTCTCTCACCAGGTGGAAGCGACCACCTTGCCACCGATCCAAGGTCCAGGACATGCACTGAAAGCAGGTGACTGGGTCGTGGTGAAGAAGCACGTGAGGAAGTCGTGTCTGGAACCCCGTTGGAAAGGCCCTTTCCAAGTGATCCTGACGACAACTACCGCTGTGAAGTGTGCGGGGGTTCCCAACTGGATTCACGCCAGTCACACAAAGAAAGTGTTGTGTCCCACAGATGAGGAAGTTGAAGCGCTGAAACTGCCAGTGCCTGATAAAACAGTGCTGAGTGCTGAGACAGAGCAAAACCGAACTGAAAGCGAACAGGCAGGAACGGAGGAGAGAGAGATCTTCTCTGAGGACGAAGAGACCAACTCACTTGGGGGAGACCAAGGAGAAAGTTCAGACAGCGACGAAGCAGCTGAAGGTGACAAAGAGCCTGAAGCAGCTGAGGGTAGCAAAGAGCCTGAAGCAGCTGAAGGTGGCAAAGAACCTGAAGCAGCTGAAAGTGATACAGAGCCTGAAGAAAGTAACGGTGACGAAGGGCTCGAAAAAGGTGAAAAAGCAGGAGAGCCTGATCAGAGGAGGGCTTTCCCAGAAGCAGACGATACAGAAAAAGAAAAGGAGAATGTGATTGATTCCCCAGAAGGAGGGGACAAGGCCGAACAGAACGAAAGGGTTCAAGCTTCCACAGAAAAGATCGCAGGTCCATCAAATGGACATGGCGCAAAGAGGAGACTAAGTATATCACCAGTAAAACAAAGGACTGAAGAAGGTTTGAATGACGGAGAAAGGCCAAAAGTGAAAGAGAAAAGAAAAGAAGTAACTGTTGCGGTACCATCCCCGAGTGAAGAAAAGGACTTGACAAAAGTGGAAAGTACCAGCGAAGCAGAATCGAAAAGAGAAGCAAAATTGAAAAGGAAAAGGATACCAAACAGGAGATATTCCGGTCCAGAATGGGCATATGTAGTCAATGACGATTGGACTGACGAGTTTGTATCTCTAAGCATCGAGAACGAAGAAGAAGAGATACCAATAGAAAAGAAAAGTTTTATGGACAGTGTTGATTGAAAGGGTGATAAATGACATTGCCTGCTACAATCTAAAGTGCTAAAACCAGCTGAGAAATTGCTAAACCGGATGAGACATTTGCTAAACCGATAAAGACTGAGTTATTGCCGAATTGAGACAAATGCTGCTAACCGATAAGTGACTGGCCTCCTGAAGAAGACGGTGTGAACATTGCGCTCGTTCAGCTTTGTAACTGAATTGCTAAGTAGTTTCTTTATAGGTGCTTCTAGCTCTCTGATTCTATACAGATCATGACGCAAAACAGTAGAAAGAAATATTGTAAATATGTGTGTATAGGCTTGATAATTGCATGTGTACTAATAATAATGGCAATTGTGCTTGGAATGCATGGTAAGGGTGAGAATGAGAAAATTGATGCTTCTACTTTTGTTCCTGTTACTGTCACTGAACTAACCGCATTGAAAAGATTAGAATTAGATGAGAGACACTTGCATGATAAGAAAGAGCTTTCGTATAATGTTTTCTATCGCTTGCTAACAGAATATGTTGAGACAATGGATGCGAAAGATTGTTATGTGTGTACACAGATACCGACATCAGTAAAGGAAGGGGTGACTTATCACCACATGCCTCTTACATACGGGATTACATGTAGTATAGTAATGTCTAGATTTTATGGTCAAACTAACATACAGTATTTTTACTCAAATTATGATGTTACCTTTGCATATGTTCCTATAATAGCGCAGCTAAGCCAGATTGCTAAAGATTGGGATGCTAAAATAATGAGGGAATTTTTCGAGCCAATGCAACCTTTTGAAACGGCTCACGCTCATAGGGAAAACCTTACCTGCTCGCTCTCTGCAGTAGAAATAAGCTTTTTAGATCGCACAGATGATAGAAGGGCACAAATGAATGCGAAATTAGAAAAAGAGCTACATAAGAGGACTTCAGTAGATAATTATGATTTTGCTGCAATAAAAACACAAGGGAAAATAGCTTTAGATGCTTGGCATGTAGGGAAATTTTGTATATATCGAGGTGAATCTTATTATGATAACATTTTTGTAGGAGCGAGTGAGTGTAAACATACGTTTATCTTTAAGGCCAAATGGACATTCATGATGAACGGACTTGACCCTGTCATTCCAGGTGTATATTACATTTGTGGGTATAATGCCTATTATCGTCTTCCAAAGGGATGGTGGGGGAGATGTTATTTGGGTATAGTGTTCCCAAAAGTTTATCAACTGGATGACCTATCGATGATTCAAAAGACATCTGGATCCCATTGTATCCAGAAAAGAGAGACCGCAGCTGCTGTGGTAGGAGATATATTTGGAGCCATGATTCCTTCATTGGGAGTTGTGCTGAATTCCATCAAAATAAGAAAGTTGTCTACTATAGTGGATAACATGTTGACAAAGTTTTCAGGTGCTATAATCCTGATAGATGCTGAACTTGCAGCGGAAAGAGCTATGACTCTTCAAAATAGGCTTGCTTTAGACATTCTTTTAGCAAAGGATGGTGGCGTTTGCAAAATGCTTGGTGCGCGCCACTGTTTTACGTATATTCCCGACAATAGTGTGAAAATTAAAACAATGCTTGCTAATCTAACAAAAGATAGTGCGGACTTGAAGGAATTGAAAGAACCAGGAGTGTGGGAGAAGGTTGGAAAAGGACTTGCTTCAGTGGGAAATTGGATTGGGGGAATTTGGAATGGAATATTGCTAAAAATAATAGAGGGAATAATGATAGTTATAATTTGTGTATTTGGAATTTGGGGAATAAAAAGGGGAATAATAATGATTATGGAAAGAATTAAAAGAAGGAAGGAGGAGAAAATAATGAAAAGAATGGCAGAAGAATACAAAGAGAAAACTAGGGGAATTAAAAGGAAAAGAGAACTGACAGAATTTTAATGGAATAAAATTTGTGGGCATAATTTGGTGTGATGACAAGTAGTCATCAGAGGAGGGATTGATGAAGCAGAAAATGAAGGTTTTGATTTATTTACGCTTAAACGTAGTGCTGCAATAATCATGTGTGACTTTAACCGAACTAATAAAGATTGTACGGGGACAAAATGTGCCCTTAGAGTAGTTTGCCAACATTTATAAGCGTGCTTTATATAACGTGATGTACTAGAATTGCACTAATCCAACATAATCACAAACGTATGCTACGATTTGCTTGTTTGAAATGTTTTAGCTTAGCATAACTTTAGCGGAGGCTTTGGCCTAGTTGCCTGGTCTCACGGTTTAGATGCTCGTATTTTTCCAATGTGCTATTAAACGTGTATTTTTGCTTGAAGCTGTACTTTTCCACTGAGATCGTTCACATGCTTATCTTAAAGTTTCGTGCCAGCCTGGCATATTTTCTCTTTACTCCAAGGTCGATCTGCAGGTGCGGACAATGGAGGCTCTGAAAGTGAGCTAATTGGTATAAAATGTTGCAACTTGCGTACCCATCTCCAAGGATAATGTATGCTTAAGTAAGAGCTTGAGAACTGTTGTTTTTGATTGGACAATTTGAAGCTAACCTATGAACCCTCCAATGGAAGACCCTACTGGATTTGGACTGTTGTCTATTTAAACCAGGTGCACGAGAAGAAGGTAGCTTTTTGCGGCCATTACTGGACATCCCGCCATTTTGCAGACTTCGTAGCTATTATGGCCCACTTTGCTGCGACGCCATTTTGAAAGAGACTTTGATGCTTTCTCTAATCGAGAGAAAGAGACTTTAATTGATTCTTGCCCTAGAGACTTTAACTTTGATTTGATCCCTTTGCATGAAGTAATAGTTTTACCTTGCCGCCGTGAGGCAATTGCCCCGTCCACCCCTGCCCCTTTGCCCCGTCCCATGCCGATCGAAACGGTACCAATGCTGATCGAGAAACGGTACCTGTGAGACGAAGACTTCCTTGTATGCTGATCGTAATTGGTAAATATGAAAGGAAATTGTACAATTGCATTGTGTTTCTTTTAGGTAACCAACTGCTGATTTTTGATAAGAGCCCTAGCTAGGAGTTTTCTAAATTAATGTTACTAAATTGTTTTTGCATGAAGTCCCACATGCCGATGCTAATTTGAGGTTAGATGAGGATTCCTTTTGTTGCACGATGCAATTTGAGACCTTGTTATGCTGACTAAATGTATGCGATTAGTTCATTACAGATTATCGTATTAGTGATTTGCATTGCTATTATCGAATGCCTGGTTATTCAAATGCTGCACAGATTGCACTTGTTTTGCCGCTATGGACAGCTATTAATGTTCATTTACGTTTATCATTTGGTGTTGAGACACATTTATATTGTGCTAGCTTTGTTAATATAGGGAAATAAATTCACTAACTTTGCAATAAACTGGTGTGGTTATTCCTGACTGAAAGGTCAGGGTTCGCCGAAATGTATTCTGGATTAATTGTTAAGTGTTATGTTGATCAAGGTATTGCTTATGTTCGCTATTGATTACTGATTTTAATGAAATTGATTGATTAAGAGTACGGAGAGTCCCACTTAGTCAAAAGATTCATCGGCCTAAAGAGCGTCCGAATACAGGTAAAATTACTAGTACGGACCGCTGTATCACCCTCAAATGTTTTGCATTCCTTCTCTTGTTTTTGATGAGTTCGTTTTTGTTGGCTTTTGGACTCTGGGCACTTTACCACTGCTAACCAGTGCTAAAGTGCATGTGCTATTCTACTAAAACATTAACAGGCGTAATCCGCAAAAAACAAAATAGTTGTGTTTTGTACAAATGAATGATATTTGAGCCTACAGCTCTTCTTATTGGGTCAATTAATAAAGATCCATTGAATGTTTTTGTGAAATTGTCTCATTTTTGGGTGTTGCGGTCCTGCGGGGAACCTGATAATTGTGCATCAGGACCCATGACACACACATGGAAGATATTTGATTGGATGAAATCATTGTCTTGCTACATTTACTGGAAGATCCCACCCTTTCAATCTCTTTTGGGATTAGCACATTGGTGTGATAATATCCTATGCTGCACCATTCTCATCTACTTTGCATTTTTGCAATTTTTTGGGTATTCCCTTTTTTGATTATTGCTTCTGGAGATGGGGGAAAGGAAGAGATGGAGTTTGAGTAGCAGGAGACTTCTAGGACCACTAGGAAGACACTGGTGTGGCAATTCTTCCATGTCCCTTCAGGGGAGAAGAAAACGTCCAGCAAAATTGCCACATTCACCATCAGTTTTCGAAGGGTACTTTGAAAAAATACTCAAACAGGAGGCATTTAGTCGCACAGCTGGACAATCCATTGGACCAGGGGATAAAGTGCTGTTTCAAGGGTTGCAGAGGCAATCTGACCTGAATGGTGCTTACCAGCACATGATAATTTATT
Organism: Pleurodeles waltl; assembly: GCF_031143425.1. Lineage (NCBI taxonomy): Eukaryota > Metazoa > Chordata > Amphibia > Caudata > Salamandridae > Pleurodeles > Pleurodeles waltl. The sequence continues at coordinate 732,153,153 of NC_090449.1, forward strand.
GCAGGAAGTCGAGCAAGGTGGTGGGTGCCAGGGAACAGAGTGTATAAGCAAGACGCAAGTTAATCTTGAAACCCCAGTGCACCAAGCATAAATAATACTTGTTTATGTGTACTCTCCAAGTTGATGCACAGTTTTTTTAAGCTGAACCTCCTAAACATTTTTAAAACATACAAACAAAATTAGGAAGTTTTAAAATCGTAAAAAGTTTCTTTTTAGAACCCTCTTTAAATGATTTGAACATAGAATAATAAATGTAATTATGTTCGTCATGTATTTCCCTTTATGTTAGTGTATTATAATATTCTGCAATAGCATCCACCATTTTCTCGGCCCCGGCTTATATATGTTTATTTATATATATATTTAAATAAAGTATGCAGATGCATAGAATGAAATATGCGATGTATTACCATTATCATTACTTCACCCACTCCCTCAACAGTGGTAAGAAATAACATATTAAACTATTCGCATTTGAAAATTTTAATAAAGGGGTGCCTCTTTTTCATGTGTATTATCTTACCTGTGAAGTTAAGCGTTAAATATGTTAGTTTATTATCTTACCAGCATTACTTCTATCTGTCATCGATCCTTACTTAAACACAGCTCTTTTTGTGTTTTGGCCTCATAATAAGCATGTTAAACTATTACACTTGCAAGCCGGTGTTACATTTGTTTAATGATTGCAATGACGCTTTTTATTCCAATGATTTAATATTTGTCCTGTGGTGCCTATGTGTCACAGTTCATTGAGGAAAAACAGGATGTGGTGTTTTTCATTAAAAATGGAAAACCTCTGATGTAATTCTCACAACAGAATGATTCTTGAACACCTGCTTGAAACTTACTAAAGTGGGCACTATAAAATGCTAATGCAGGCAAATTGATAATCTTATAAGCAGTATTACCACTAATTGCAAAAGCAGCTGGAGGAAGTTCGTTTTAAGCTGTAATACTTGCCATTAAGTGTAACCACACCGATGCACTGCAATCTTTCAAGTAAATAGAACACTTTAAAAAAAAGTTCTCAGTGTCCCTGTGTGGTCCGTATTCCGGTTCACAAAACTTATTCTTTGTAATACACATTGGCATAATACCCACAACTGAGCAGACATGCAATTTACAGGCATATGTGCTATGTGAATGTAATGTACGCTATGCATGCATAGATTGTGCATACTTAAATGCCAAGTAGGTATACAAATGAGAGTGTTCCAAAAGCTGCACAAGAAGAGTGCCTTGGCACATACAATGCAAATTGGAATTACACTTATCAAGTAGTACCTATTGTGAAATCCGGTTGCTTCAAATTGAACTCGGACAAGACTTCAGTAGTCTTCAGGAAGACTGCCTCATCATGGTACTCCACCCGGCAGCCCACAGGCCTAGAAACCTACCTTCAGGCCTTCTTCACAAGCCAGAAACCTCAGAATTATTATAGACCACAAAGTGGACATGACTTCTCAAGTCAATGCAGGAGACTCATCCTGCCTCAACACACTAAGAATGCTGAAAAAAAAATTCAAATGACTACCAGAGAACATCGGAAAACAATCACCCAAGCCCTCATCACCAGGAGACTAGGCTATCGAAACATCCTTTATGCCGGGAATCCCAACCAGCTCACAAAACGAGTGCAGACCATTCAAATGCAGCAGCCAGACTAGCCCTAAACCTCCCATGCCAGGCCCACATCACACATTAGGGAACTCCACAGGCTGCTGATACATGAGTGTGCACACTTTAAGCTCTTCTCACAGACCTACAAAGCTTTCCACAACACTAGCCCTACCCTACCTGAGCAGCCACATTCACTTCCACCAACCTTCCAGACACTTCTGCTCAGCTGGCCCCTCACTAGAACACACCCCACACATACATAAAAGCAAAGCAGGAGGCCACACCTTCTCATACCTGGCCACTAAAATCTGGAACAAACGCCCAGAACACATCAGATCGTCCTCCTCTCTTCTAGACTTTCACAAGAAGCTGAAGACCTAGCTTTTCAAGTAAGCCCCCAGGGCTGGCCTCATACACTTGCTACAGAGCACCTGGATACCCTCATGTGTGATTATCACACTTTAAACACAGTGACAACAAAACATAGCATACAAAGGTTTGGGAATGCATGTGCAACACTTAATTTTGAACTGAATCCTTGCAATAGAAAATATCCAAATAACGGGGAATCTCTTGCAACGACTTGAAGATTAGGGGCTCAAACTCAACACACATCCAGTAAACACCTTCATTCACATTGCACATTTAATGAACGATAACTGTGATAAATAAGAAATCTTATTTTTTGGAAAGCATACAAATGCTTGGACCTCTGCATGGTAGTCAGCCAAACGGTTTTCTCCCCATGGTCCTCCTACCCAGGTTAGGACCTTGGGGTTACTTTTTGATTTTGAGTTATCCTTTGCTAAACAAGTCAGTTTGATATCTGACACAAGCTGTAACCTCCTTCGTATTGTCAGGCAAATCTTTCCTCTGCTCACAACATCCATACACAAAACCATTATCTATGCTCTCATGACATTGTGCTTAGATTATAGTAATGCTGTTTATCTGGACATCCCGGACTCTGGGATGTTACAGATTGTCTTGAACACTGCAGTTAGGCTGATCCTTAGGCTGATCCTTAGTTTTCTCCCTTAGTTTTCTTTTCCCCCATCTTAAGGGCCTTCCCTGACTGCTAGTTAAATAGAGTTCTCATTGAAAAGCTCATTGTTTTGCCCATCTAGCTATTTACAATAAGGGCCCCATCTACGTGAAGGATACATTTATATTATATTATCCTACTAGAACATTTGGATCTGCTTCTTCATTACTAATAACAGTCTCAATTATTAAAAATGCCAGACTTCGTGACCGAGCTTTCTCATTTCTTGGTTCCAAATTGTGGCATAACCTTCCTCTCTTCTAGAAGAATATTCTGGATCTTTGCTTTTTCAGGAAGAAACTCAAGACCTGGCTTTTCAATTAGTCCTCTGCTATTCCTATTGCCTTCTGTTAGCCCTCTTCCCTCAGCACAAAGACACCCCTTGGGGTATATGTGCTCTTTACCAACCAATACAATAAAATACCTTAACATTGGTCCATATGTCCCGTTGTCTGTCTGTCCTTCAGTCCCGGTTGTGTGCCTGCATGTGCTCTCTGTGCATGGTATGATGCTGAGAGCATGACATTTGTATAGTGGGTATAGTGTGGGGACTGACAGGACTGCTATAGCCAGGAGGCCCTGTCACTGTTACTCCACTCAGCCAGACCAGTGCCCCTTGCAACAAAGTCCCTTGTGCCACAACTCTCTTTTGAAGGGTACTCACCTGGGAGGATAATATTTGTACAGTGGGTGTAGTACAGGTACTGACAGGACTGCTATGGCCAGGAGGCTATATACCTGTTACTCCACTCAGCCAGCCCAGTGTCCCATGCAACAAAGACCCCATGTCACAGCTCTCTGTTGAAGTCTACTCACCTGGGAGGATATCATTTGTACAGTGGGTGTAGTACAGGAACTGACAGGACTGTTGTGGCCAGGAGGCTCTATCACTGTTATTCCACTCAGCCAGCCCAGTGTACCCTGCAATAAAGACTCCTGTTTGTCAACTCCCAATTGAAGTGGACTCACCTGGGAGCATAACGTGTATAGTGGGTGTAGTACAGGGACTGACATGACTAAAACTCATGGCAGGCACTTTTCAGTAGCTCCAAAAACCAGACCCAGTGGTCACTTGCTCAAAAACATCTGTTAGTAAACTCTCAATTGAAGTGTGCTCACTAGGGGAAGAACATTGATCAAGTATGTGTACTAGAGTGAGTGACATGACTGCAACTCACAGGCGACCCTGTATCTGTACCTCTAAAAACCAGAACAGTGTTCTCTTCTTCAAAGACCAGTGTTTGCCAATTACAAAATTAAGTTAACTCACCTGAGGGGATAACATTTGTCAAGTAATGGGCAGCAGTGAGAGTGACAGGGCTGCAACTCACAGCAGACACTGTTTCTCCAACTCCAAACACCAGACAAGTGTTCTCTCTTCAAAAGACTCCTGTGTCTTAACTCTCTATTGAAGTGTACTCACCTGGGAGAAAACCATTTGTAAAGTGTGTGTAGTACAGGAATGATCTAACTGCTAATGCTAGGAGGCCATGTTTCTGAAAAACAAAACACCAACACAGTGTTCTCTTGTCCACGGACCCCTGTATCTTACTCTCAATTGAAATGTACTGACGTGTGAGGATACCATTTGTACAGTGTATGTAGTACAGGGAGTTACATGACTGTAACTCACAGTTGAGTCACTTACTGTCACTCCAACTACCAGTCCAGTCTCCTCAACTCCAAAGACTCCTGTTTTGGAAATCACATAAGAAGTGTACTCACTGTGGGGATGACATTTCTCAAGTGTATGAAGTAGAGGGAGTGACATGACTGCTAAGGCAAGGAGGCTCTGTCTTTCTAATTCCAAACAACCTCAGTGCACACTTGTCCAAATACCCTTGTTCGTTAGCTCACAAAGGAAGTTTACGCACCTGGGAGGATAATATTTGGCTGGCGTTGGGAACCAGGGGGAAGATCTTAATGTAAAGCCCAATGGACCCTGTTTTGCTAACTCTAATCACCAGCCCAGTGTCCACTTGCACCAATGCATCTGTTAGTGAACTCACAAAGGCAGTTTGCTCACCTGGGAGGATAATATTTGGCTAGGTTTGGTAACTAGCGGGAGTCACTTGAATGTAAAGCACAATGGGCCCTGAATTGCTAATTCCAATCACCAGCCCAGTGTCCATTTGCCCTAATGCATCTGCTAGTGAACTCTCAAAGGAAGTTTACTCACCTGGGAGGATAACATTTGGATAGTGTTGGGACCTAGGGGAGTGACCTGAACGCAACTATGAGGAAGCACTGTTCAGGTGACTCCAATTAGCAGAACAGTGGTCACTGGTTCAAATATCCTAGCCTGAGCACTCTCAAGTCATGTTTACTCACCTGGGAGAGACCAAGATACAGATCATGTCCAACTCTGCGATGTGGCTGGCCAACTAGCTCTCTCTTGAACTGCTAAGTCTAGTTGAAACTATTGAGGACAGGAAGGACAGCTCACACAGTGTGCAACATAAATTAGCAACAAGGCCTCAAGATCCATCACCAGAAAGGTATTGGCTGCAGACACATTCACAATTCACTGACCACATGATGACTCCAGTCACATATTTGACAAACACCTGCTTCAGCCTGCATAATATTCAACTAAGTCTCAAAATGTCAAAGCACATCCTGCCCAGCCACTGTTTTGCCAGCACTGCTGGTGAGATGCAAACCTCTGCGCATCCTCCCAAGTGCCAGTGTACTGCTAAATTCAGCAACTGATGGACTTTCATGGAATTGGCATGCTTCACAAATGTCAGCTCATTACAAACAATAGCATGGGTACCTTTCACAATACAATCACCTGCAAATCAACTATGTACACCGGCTGTGCAAAATGTCACTGTAAACCTTTGGAGGTAGATATCACAATGCCATCTGTAACATTGTATCTGTCACATCAACAGTTGGAGCTGCCACTGGCCAGACAGAGCCCACAGATGAGACTGCCACCACCCCCTGGATGAAGCCCTCAGTGAACATGAGATTCCTGAACGTCTGAACCTGGGGGATGGTTCTGGCCCATCTGGACAACCTGGACAGTCCCCCTACAGTGAGTCTCACTGTTCCCACATCAAGACCTCCCAGTCTGGTTGCCTTGACATCACAGGCAACCATTTGCCCCCAACATGTGTCCCTAGGACAGTGCCTACAACCTTGTGCACACCAGTCCAGGATCCTGAGTCACAGCCCAACATCTCAGACAATGATGCTTCTGGAACCAGTGTGAGGGGGCACCCAGTGGCAAGGGTACAGGCCCATGGGGGTAGGGTGTGGGGGGAGGAATGTTGTTGGTCACTGGGGTGAGGCCACTGGGATGCTCCAGTCCAGGATTCCATCAGCCATGTCTTGGGGTGTCTATCAAGTGTCCCAAGGCGTGATGGGCCAGGTACTTACCAAACCCTGGGAGAATCTGCAGAGGAACATCCTTAGTGATATGAGTGAGCAGTGGGAGGCCACCAATACCAACCTGGCCTCCCTAACAGAGGTGTTGAGTGACATTAGCAGTACCCTGATTAGGGATCATCAGCAACACTCTTCCCCCTTCTTTGGCACAGCAACACCATTGTCATTGGTGCCAGCCATTGGAAGAGAGGCCCTGTCAGGGGAAGAACCCACCACAGACATCCCTGCCTCTGTAGCTACAGCTCAACTCCCACACAAGTGGGGACGTCCAGCAAATAATTTAGGAGTTGCAGATGGCCAGATACCAACCACTGCCAGCAAATAAACTCTTCCTGAAGGAACTCCTTTGTGTGCCACATTTTCACTCTGTTGACTGTTCTTCAACCACCTTCCATTTCCTATGCGAGGACTAATCTGGACTTTGGACTTACAATGCTGTTGCAACTACTCCAATTATTTAATCAACCATGACTAAACCCTGCACTTTCCTTTTCCATCATGCCCCAATTTCCGTTTATAAACAAATTTTCAATAAAACCACCTATCACAAAGTTTGTGTCTGTTTGCTGCTGCTTAAATTGTTGCTATGTTGCGAGGTACGAGCAAGTGAAGCAAATGATGAAGATACAAGATGCTAGTGCAAGGAGGAATGTGTTACAGGCACAGTGTCCTGCCAAGGATTACATCCAACACACACAAACACATTGCTACAAGTGTCTAGTCACACAAAAAATATTATTGCACCATACAGCACATAATCTGGACTGTCAGAGCCAGGAATGGCTGTATCATATTGGGTAAGGGTAGATATACAGAGGTACACTCAAGAAGGGCCTTGTCAGGCATTGTCCTGTAGAATAGGCAAACAGAAAAGTGAATGGTGTCACCAGCTTGAGCCTTATCACATATGAAAACCAAGTAGTCCAACATCACATAATCCAAGATACAGACAGAAGGCAGTACAACAGTCCTTGATCACAGGTCCATCATAATCCAATGACCATGCATCTGGTGGTATGATACAAACATATGTCAGTGTTATGGCACATTTAAAGTGGCCTGCAATGATGAAACACATCTACCGCTACATACAGGTCATACAAGAAGAATGTGTAGCCTCTATAAAAGGTGAATGCCTGGCTTGCACTGGCAGACAACATATTTCATATTTCATGGCCATATGATCACACACATGTAGCAATGGGTCTACCATAGTCCTTCCACCCACACACTGTCCAAGCTGGCTTGGCACAGGTCTCATACACCCCAAATCTGTGACCCACATTACCTGGAACAATCCGTGTCCACGTCCTATGTCAGAACAGCAGTAGATACCTGCCAATGTCACAACTCTGAAATGCCCACATGAGGATCTCAGTGTAAAGGTACCTGTACAAAGACAAAACAAGGAGCATAGATTTGGAAACATACCTTTTACACAAATCACACAGCAAGAATCTGGAAATGAAGTTACAATGCAATGAGACTGACACAAACCAAGCACCTGCGACAAGGTGGGGGTATGTCAGAGGCGAACTCTTCAAGCACCCATTGGCTCAATATTGCTGAACATCAGCTCCCTAGTCTAATAGCAAGGCACTCAACTCCACACATTCTGACAACTGCAGTCCTGCATTCAATCACAGTCATTGCATCATATGACATACTTATACTCAAGAAAAGTAGTTATTGATGAGATCCAGCTGCAACTTTGCTCCTTCCTCTTTTCTACTGTCATCCTCACTTGGCATTTCAGGAGGCTCACCCAGTGGCACTACAGACACCCCTCCTCTGGGATGTATGGGATAATCCTCCACAGGGCCATGTTGTGGAGCATGCAGCAGGCCACAATGATCTTACACACTTTGCCGGGTGAGTAGAGGACGGCTCCACCAGTCTGGTCCAGACACCTAAATCTGGCCTTCAGGAGCCCAAAAACCCGCTCCACTACCCGCCTTGTTCTTAGATGGGCCTCACTGAAGCAGACTTTCCCTGGTCTAGTTGGATTCCTCAGCAGCATCAACAACCAAGGACAGTTTGGATATGCTGAGTCTCCTGTTAAGAAATGGGACTTATGTGCAACAATGAGTCCCTCTTATCAGAAATCCTCACCAGACATTGAAAACACACGAACAGTACAGATGTTACTTACCAACCAGCCAGGAACTCTCTGGGTATAGTTGTGCCATCATCTGGTGGATTGTGCTGTTTTGCAAAATTAATGCATCATGGACTGAACCCGGGAAACAGTCACAAACATGTAAGATGTAAAAATTCTTTGAGTTGTGGTATATTTGTTCATTGGCATGCAGCACAACTAAGCCAACATGTGTGCCATCAATAGCCCCCACCACATATGGATGAGTGAAAACCTATAAAGGTCAGCCTTCACTTGGGGTAAATCCTCACGTCGGGGAAACTGGCTGTAGCTGTCCAGGTGTTTCAGCATTGCTGAGGACATCCCTCAACACCATACTGAACATAGACTGGGGTATGTCACCAGTTTTGGTCACTGAATGTTGGAAGGATCCTGTGGCTCGGAAGTGCAACACTGATATGGCGTGTACAATGGGTAATATGCTGTTTGGATGACTAATAGCTGGCATCATATCTGGCTCCAACTGATGACATTGATCCATTATTGTTTGCTGATTCAGATGATAAGGAGTATAATATGCCTTTCTTCCATGGCATGTAGATCTGGCAAGGGACGGTAGACCAGTGGTTGTCGAATCCTCCCTCTCCCCTGGTACTTAAATATGACCGTAAACAAGTTCTGACATTGGTCATTGTGTCCACAGCAAGATACATGATGCATGTCCAGGTTAACATGTGACAAGACATATTCTTAGAAATGGACATGGCAAACAGTAAATATCGCAGCTGTCAATGACACAAGGTTCACAGGTCACCCCCTTGGATTGCAACTCATGTGTAGATACATGTAACTGGACCTACATCCAAATTGTGCATCACAAACGGAATGTACCGAGGCCAAAAATGACCATTAACGGAGGTAGACTGTGCCCCACTGTGAATTAACATCTGTTCCCTGCAACATACAACAATGGTGTTTGAGTAGTAGGACCTACATGACAAGACAAGATGAGCAGGCATTTGCAGAGGATTTCTGATGTGTGACGCAGTGTGATAACCCAATCCCGCATTTCAGGCTGCCAAAATGGCAGCTACCTGACCTACTCCCCTTGACATTAGGAATCTCCCGTGACTGCTGGTGGAAGTGTTCATGGCAGTAGGCTGTTGCAATTGCGGCGGAATGGCAGACTCGACCACCATGTTCTGCAAAATCCCTTACTTGACTCCTGACACTGCTGCCAGTAAGACCTGCACTACAGAGCTGCTGTGTACTGCCTCCAGGAGCAATCATGCCATATCATCCAGCAGGTGATAGGGCTCCTGCCTTCTCACCAGATGAGTTGGAGAAGCTTGTGACTGAGGTCCTACCCCTGTATTAACAGCTCTATGGTGCACCAGAGGAGCAGGTAAGCGTCATATGTGTACATTTTTCTCTGTATTTAACCATCCTTTCCCTCCTTATAGGCTAGAATGTGCCCATGAGTGGCAGATCGAGTACTTATGTGCCTGTAGGTGCGGTCTGTGTGCCATCAATGGGAGACTCAATGTGCAAGTATTGGTGGCCAATGCCACATGTTGAATTCAGTCACATTGTGGTGTGTGTGTTTAATATGTTCCATGATCCACCTTGTGTTGGATGTACGTAACTAGGTAAGGTGACATTACAGTCATCCACTGACATCTCTTTCCTCAATAATGTTGCATAAGTGAGACTACATGTATGTGCATGACAGCATGAGTTGAGTATGACAGCATGCGTTAAGTATGCATCTTTTATGTGTCATTGTGAGTAATGTGAGCTATGTGTATGTACAGATATTGCTTAGTCCATCTACCCTTGCTAGACTGTTGTTTGTAAGGCATGTCATCACTGTCTCTGTCTCTGCCCTCCAGGTGGCCATACATACCAAATGCCACATTGCTGGTGGCTACATGATGTACTGTTATGCATAGAGATGATTGAAACAGGATGTCATGTATGTTCTGACTGCTCAGCCTGCATTAACCAGGGCTTGTCACATGTATCTCCCAGCATGGGTCCTAGTCTAGGCTGGGGCAAGGTCTCTGTGGCTATGCAACTGTTGCACTTTGCCCACTCCCTGTACACCAGCAGATTCTGTGATGTGGCAAATATGAGGCTCTTTTGTGAAATGCTGCCAAGAATGCTTCATTCCTTTGTTCAGATTGGGAATGGGTCCAGAGGTAGGCTACTGATCTAGTACACATATGCACTTGGTATCATTGTCAGTGTTTGTCTCTGTCTCCTTACAGGTACTTAATTCCCACAGCCCTGTTGTCACCTTCACACAGGTCATATGTGTTCTGCGCAGGCTTATTGCATAAACATTGTTCTACAGTGCAGACAGCGTGTTCATCCCAGGGAGACCATGATGTGTGACTCTGTAGCTTGGTCAATGCATGCCTTTGTGTTTTTGGATGCCATCTCTGTAGGATAGACACAAATATCTGACAGCGTGTTACAGGGAGTTACCACAGAACCCAACCCCCTCAAGTGGCTTGAGTCTGCATTGTTTATTGCAAATGACCACACATGGACAGGGCAAACACAGTCTGTTCCCACCGTGCTAGCCCTTTTATTGTTAACCATGTGTATTTTTGGAGTTTGTATTTTGGCAGTAGCCTTTAGGGAATGTAGGCTGAGAGTCATCATCACAGAGTGTGAATGTGTTGGTCCATTCATGCCTAAGGAGTTTACCTTGCAGAAGCCACAGAGGTGTGTTGTGTCTCATAGTAGCTTATATCTCATTCAGGTTGCTTGGGCATGACCCACAGGGTGTCAGTATCCCTGCCTAACAGGGGTGGCTCTTTTGTAATGGTAAAGGAGCGTCACCCCCCTGGGTGAGCCAGGAGCTGAAAGATCAAACAATATTTCTTTATCGTTTTAGCTTTCAGCTGCTGACTCAGCCAGCAGCATGTGAACGGAAGGGCAGGCTGGGCCACGGGAGGTAGGAGTGGGGAGAAGGAGAGAGTGCACCTAAGTGTACATGTGTGTATGGCCGGCCGTCTCAGGCCAGTCAAACACACAGGCGCACTTAGGTTTCTCCAACCCAGCTGTGTTTAGCAGCTGGACTGGAGAAACTGCACAGACCCCAGGGTTGTGTTTGATCATCAATCCAAGCTGCTCAGACCAATCCTGACGCTGCTCTCATGCTAGGTTTAGCATGAAAGTAATGCCAGGATTACTGGGGAGTCAGTGTTGGTGTCACAATGAATGCTGGGACACCAGAAGAGGATAGAGGTGGCAGGTGGCGGCGGCGACTGGAAGAGGCACGTTTTTAAAAATTATTTCCTCCAACCCTTCCCTCCCCTCCCTTTGAGATTTGCGACAGCTGGCGCTGCTGCCTATTCATTGTAGCACATGAACAGGGTGGTGGTGGTGGATTGATCTACAAATTGGGAAATGTAAGCCTTGAGTCATGTCCCTGTATTTATTGGCTTTATCCTCATGTGGGCATTTCAGAGTTGTGACATTGGCAGGTATCTACTGCGTGATGCATTCAAGACAGTACAAACACTGGGAGCCCTTCAATAATATGGGCTGGGGCACACAATATTCGTGAGTTCAATTTAAGGAATATAGGGGGTCATTCCGACCCCGGCGGGCGCTGCCCGCCGGGCGGAAACCGCCCAAACACCGCCCCACGGTCAAATGACCGCGGGGACCATTCTAACTTTCCCGCTGGGCCGGCGGGCGATCTTCAAAAGTTCACCCGCCGGCCCAGCGGGAAAGCCCCAGCAAAGATGAAGCCGGCTCCGAATGGAGCCGGCGGATTTGCTGGGGTGCGACGGGTGCAGTTGCACCCGTCGCAATTTTCAGTGTCTGCCAAGCAGACACTGAAAATCTTAATAGGGCCCTTTTAGGGGGCCCCTGCACTGCCCATGCCAGTGGCATGGGCAGTGCAGGGGCCCCCAGGGGCCCCACGACACCCGTTCCCGCCAGCCTGTTCCTGGCGGTGTAAACCGCCAGGAACAGGCTGGCGGGAAGGGGGTCGGAATCCCCATGGCGGCGCTGCATGCAGCGCCACCATGGAGGATTCCCCAAGCCGGGGGAAATCCGGTGGAAAACCGCCGGACCCGGCTGGGCGACCGCACACCTGATGTAGCACCGCCAGCCTGTTGGCGGTGCTACCTCCGGCCTCCACCCTGGCGGTCTATGACCGCCAGGGTCGTAATGAGGCCCATAGTGAAGTCGCCGGAGCCATTCTACTGGTGACGCACGTTGAATGGGGGTCTTCGTTTAATGTATGTTCATAATTATTTTAGTTACTAGAACACAGTGGATGTTTAGGTGTACTTCCCCTTGCTTTGACCATTAATTTACTTTCACCCAAGAGGGTGGGCACCTCCACCCCAGCCCCTGTTACCCCTGCTGCCCCAGTGAGGTTACATGGCAGTTGGGAGTCAAGTTTTGGCACAATACTGTGCTATCATGCTACATTATATGAACTGGCCAATGGCCTTCTTTCAGATTCATTTGTTCATAATAAACCCAAACAGTTGTTGTTTTGTTATGTACACCTTTGTCCTGCATTTCCTTTTGTACCTTAATGTTACACCTGAGTGACGTGAGTGGTGTGTCTACTGTTGTGTGTGTTTCAGCCTGTTTGCTGCTCCCTCAGCTGTTGTTTGCAGTGTCTGACTTTGTGGGCAGTGCTGGTGTTCCCCAAGACAAAGGGTATATGTTGAGTATATGTATATGTGTGTGTAAATGCAATGGTGGTGTCATGGCATTGTGTACTGTTTGGTATGGTAAGTATTTCATCTTATGTTGTCCAATATGAGCCTGTATGGTGTCAGACTTGCCCCTGATATGGACTATGTTTTCATCTGATGTGTGTCAGCTTGAGTTTTGTTAGTGTAGACATGGAGTGTGTTCAGTTGTGCTAGCTTTGTTTGCATTAGACTGCATGTGTCCATTTATCTGTATGTCCCTTACAGCTAGTTCCTGCAGAGGTATGTCCCATGCAATCTAAGTTGTTTACGCTTGCTGGTTTGTATTTCACATTGTGTAGATGGGCATGTCATTTGTGTCTAGTACTGTTTGTTCTTGAGACACATGTAGGGTCATGTCCAGTGCAAATGTTTTTATACGGGCAGTTGCAAGGTGATATGTGTCCCATGCAGCCTCCTGCCCTGAGTGTTCCTGGTGACCCCATGCCAATTGTGCAAGTATTATATGCATAGTGCTCTTTGTCTATCTGTGTATTGTACATGCCATTGTGCTGTGATGTGTGTGTCCATTGTAGGGCTGATTAATGGTGGTGTTGTTTGTGTTCCATGCCACATTGATATAATTGTGTTTTGCATGTGATGACAGCCTGTGTGGAATGTGTGTGGAATGTGAGTGTGTGGGTTGTTTTTGAAAGCGTGATGTTTGTGTGTAGTTGGTGATGTGCAGGTGAATGTTGTGTTGACGCCACTGTCCCTGTTGCAGAGATGTGTGGCTGTGTACGTTTGTGTGGTATTGCAGTTCAGTGTGAGTGGGATGCCCAGAGGGGGCGTATTGTGACTGTGAATGTGTCTGTCTTGATGTATGTATCAGACTATGTACAGTATGTGATGTGTATTTGGTGCCCGTGGCATGCCCCCCTTATGATGTGTACGATGGCGTTACCATCTGTTACTAAGTGTTCTGATACTGGTAGGTGTGTGTACTTACGGTTGGTGGCATCCATGGCACCGTTGGTTTCGTGTACCTTCGAGGACGGTCCGGCGCGGCAGGACATGTGCGATGGGTTCCATGGAGGCATCGGACAAGTGAGACTTCCTGGAGGTGAGTGATTGGCCAACCAAGGTCACATTGGTGGTGTGCAACCTCATAATTGGTCTGGCGGAAACACAGACTCCGCCGGTCTGCTGGTGCAGCCTTGTGACCATGGCTGTCTATGCTGGCTGGCGGTGCTGGCCGAACCGCAGCGGTCTTTGCTCCATAGGCCCCAATGACTCGTATTTCAGCGTTCCGACCGCCAACCTGACTGCATTCGGACCACCACCGCTGGTCCGCCAAAGTCATAATGAGGCCCTAAATAGAAAAAAATATTTCTAGTGCTTAAAAGGCAATAGCGCTGACCAGAGACATCTGGTCGCGCTAGACTGGGATCAAGCCACAATTTGAGGCTGACCACGATGGAGCCCTGCTTGGATACACTGAGCAGGAGGACTCGGTCACATTTTTACCTTCGGTCTTAACCATTTTTCTGGAGCTTTATCTCTCGTCTTCTGGCGGTGCTCCTCGTCAGGCCGAGATCCTTTGTGACATCGTAGCCTTGATTTTCAGCGCAGCCCCAGTCAAATCCTGGAAGTCTCGTCAACAGGGAAAAGTTCCGAAGCTTCAGAGGGATGAACTTAAAATTCAGCCCTGGTTGCAATTTCAGCGCTGGTGGCTTGACTCTTGTCGACGGGTCGGTCACCTTATGGAGCTTTTTCACTAAAGGTCTCCAAACTTCTCCAAACTTTTGGATCTCCTTGTAGAAGTTCTCCTTTGGGTCTCAAAGTGTCCAAAACACAAATCCAAGGGTCTAGCAGCACTGAGATGGTCCTTGGAAGTTTGGGACCACAATTCCTACAATGCACCTGGCCAAATCCTTAAAAGTCCACTGGACACACTACAGGCTGGGGACATCTTGTGGAAGTTGGTGCAGGGAAGCTCTGTTAACCTGTTGCTTTCAGGGAGTTTTCTCCTCAGTCCTTTTAGAAGGAAGGTAAAGTCATTATGGCTATAGTTCCAGGGTGCAACAGAAGCAGTCCTTCAGAGTGTAATCCTTTGGGAAGCAGGCTAGGGTCCCAGCAGGGCAGTCCTTCTTTTCCTTGTGGTTTCAGACAGCAGATCTGAGTTGCTATGCAGCTCTCACATATGTATTTAACAGTTTGGGGGCAAGAAGGGGTCTACCCCTTTCCAATGAAATGCAGTTTGCCGCCCAAAAGCATGACAGCTTCCTCCAAAGTGTAGCATATTCTTGTCCCACAAAGCACTGTGCTTTTTAAATCCAAGATGGTGGATTTCTCTATAGTAGAGTAAGACCTGGCTAAACCAACTTACTGGTGTAGCTCAATTCCATTAACACTTTCTCTCCAGATCCTCTGCAAATTCCTTTCCTGGGCCTACTATCTGGCTGAAGGGTACAGGAAGAGAGGGTAGACCTGGCTGACATTCCTTTCTGTCCTGTTCTCTTTCAAGCCCAGTTTGATTTACCCAACCCCCTTTCCGGTCAGCGCTCTGCAGCTGCAGGGCCCCCCCCACCAGATAGGCTCTGCTCTATGCAGGACACGTACTACCTCATCAAAGCAGTGTAGCTAATCCTGTTAATTCTGCTCAATCAGAAGAGGCCACTAGAAGGCTGGATTTTGGCTCACAGAAGAGAAAGTCCTATAATGTATTTTCTATATTAGTTATGATACATTAAACAGTGGCAACTGGTTAGATTTATCATTACTAATCTTTTGAGTCCTTGAGTGACACATTTAGCTTCTTCCTAGCAGTATCTATACATTATATGAAATATTCCAATGTTAGCCTATGCAGCTAAGTATCTACAATGAGAAAAAGTGAAATGGGCAGCTTTTCCCTCACAAGGGCACACAAAGCACCTTTAAATGTCTCTGCTTAGGGTTACATGGGACCCCACACCTGAGGGGCACCTAGGTGAGGCCTTAGGGGTGGTGCATATGTAAAAATAAGGTTGTTTACCACTTGGGAAGTGGCTTAAATTACAAAGTCAAATTCAAAGTCAAATTTGCACGCATTTTACTTTTTAAAGACAGTCTGCAAGGCAGGGATACCCATTAAAAATGACAACAAGCAACACAGAAGTACACATTCCTGTCCAGGAAACCGCTGGGCCTCTAAACCTCACTGCCCTATTATATACTTTGGACTTATAGGTAGTTTGATTCCCCCTTGCCATATTATATACTAGGGACTCACACTGTCTGTCATTGCCAATTGTAACTATGCACTGCACCATATACCTTTTTAGTCAACACACAGGTCAACATACAGGTCCTAGGCATGGTTAGCAGATCCCAGGGCATAGTCAGTGTCAGTTACCACCAGTATCAGTCAGGAAAAAAATGAGGTGACCAGGCTAAAAGGATGACTTTCCCACCAAACTACATACTATTTATTCTGCTTGTGAGCCATAAACCTGGCTCAAGTAATTTTTACCATGAGGATTTTATGAGGTAAGTATTGGTTAAATATTGGTTAGATATTATTGTTGAGCTTCCCTATATAATTATATATATATATTGGTTATACCAATAATTATACTATGGAAGTGTATATCAGTGTTCTCCAATATCAGACTTCTCCAACGAGTAGCTTGTGAGCTACTTGCAGCTCTCCAGCTAACAGTAAGCTCTCATGCAGCCCAGCCTCCTAAATTATAACTTTTTGCTTGGGTGAATTAATTGATGTTTACCACAATTGAAGTGTGTATTACAGACAAAAATGTGTGTATTTTTAAAACTCATTAGCTACTGTTTGGAGAAAAATGGATGAATTTCCAAAATATGCTTTAAGCTGATATTTGAGTGATACATTATGGTATAATGGGGGGAACCTATTACTAATATTATTTACTTGATGCCTGGGACATTGCAGCTATTCTATGAATTATCCATGTAAAGGCATTCCAAATTGGTGACATCTTTTTTTCGTTACTTCTTTCAACCCTCCTGATGCACAGAGGTGATCACTGCTGGTATTATTGTATAGAATGATCACTAAGGTAATCTTGTCTGATGTGGTCACTGTTACAACACTAATTTTAACAGCTCAGGTAGGATTTAATTGAACAAAAGTAGCTTTTATTCCAGAAAAGGTTTGAGATCCATGTGTATAAGCATTTAAAATGTGCCAGATGTTTATCAATTTTTTTAAGAATGGCATATTAAAAATGAATATATACAGGAAACCAGTGGTAAACCATTAGCACCTAACTTTAACATCACTTTTACCTATGGTTTTCTTCAGTGAAATCTGTTTTTTTTAACATAAGATAAGCTATCATTACCATACCTAACTAAAGGGTCACTTTAACCTTTGTTTTTCTTCAGTGAATCTCTGAGTTTTTTTAGCGAAAGTTAAGATATGTCTACCATACCTAACTATAACGTCACCTTACTCTTTTTTTTCAGTAAATATATATGTATATATTTAATGGGACATGTTTGTGTATTTAAGTGTAGTACATCTATATTTACCTTTATATATACACATATACCTTGTTGATATTTTGGATATCGATATTTTTGCTACGATATTTAGTACCATGAAATTTACAGTTCTATTTTCTGGTTCCACATGGGCAAAGCAATAAGAGGTTGATTTTCACAGGCCATGACTCTTCTTCTGTCTTGGCCCTAATTATTGAGCCTTCATTACCAATCTACAGTCTCAGAAATGGCTAGCAAAAGAATCTCCATAACAGCCGTAACTGGAACAGTACAAATTTATGACTTTACCTTTTCACTGTTTTGAGCATAGCCATGAGCATAGCCCTGCCCTTGATTATACATCTATTTTTGTCTATTAATACTGGGGTAGGCATTTAAAGATGGCATTGGATAGACTCCATCCTTCACACGTCATCACTGCACAATTTCACATTTATTTCTGACATTATATTTACTGTGTGTCTCACTAAAAATAACATGTGTGAAACATTTAAACCCATTAATGAAATGTAAGCACTGAAAAACTAAAGCTTTATAAACATGTGCACTAATGCTTGCTTAAAATGCTTACTTTTATTCATTATTCACGTTATATATTTACACTTCATGTTATATTAACATAAGTAAACATATATCCTTTATTCTCATTTTGCATCAATCTTGGAAGTTATACATGTGCATATTTAATCATGTATTCAAGATGCACATTAAGGCCCATATTTATACTTTTTTTAGCGCCGCATTTGCGTCATTTTTTGATGCAAAAGTAGCGCAAACTTACAAAATGCAGTGCTAAAAAAGTATAAATATGGGCCTAAATGTCTAGTTAAAGTTAGCCTGACTAAAGGCTTCAATGTGAAATGTACTTTGCTTGGTCAGCGTTTTCTTTCTTTTGCAGGAGTATTCTCATGATTTCATTAGCTAGAGAAAGGAGTATTGATATATGTATTAGTTTAGTGATAGTATGGCCTGAGAAGAGAAATTTTGGCAAGGAGTGTGCAGACCTAATGAGCAGAAGAAGCCTCCTATTAATCGTTTACTAGGAACGAGAGATGCTCAAGATTGCATTAACTGTCTAAATTCTATGGGAAGGCAAACTCAAGCGATGTTGCAAATGCACACAACAAGAAGTGAATTGATTGGTTCCTAGTGAGGTGGGAAAAGATACAAATATTGCTGAAGTTTCTGTTTGTTTCAACTAATGTTCTTACTGTTAGGATTGTAAGCACATTCCCTTAGAATGAGATATACAGACATCTCTGTTTCCTTTATTCTTGTAAGTGTGAAACTTTATGCTAAACACATTCCTTTTTTGGGAAGGTTTCTACTGAAGTCTTCACTATGCTGACATCTTCTCACATTTCTTGGCTCTCGTAAGACCCCTTCTACCAACTATCCTTACTAAATTTAGAGCCCAATTAGATGATTTTAGAATAATTGTATGTTTAGGAGAGATAACCGAAGTTTCTTTATGGAACATCTATTTCTAATTCTCAGTTTCTATATTGCAGTTGCTGTTACTGTTTTGTATCTTATTTTACTTAGTTTACTGAGACTGAACCTATTGCATTATTTCAGCTTTCTAGCTGTTATCTTGTATCTTCTGAATATATTTTTGACATGCATATGTACTGGCTTGATTAATAATTTGAATTAAATCCTTTAACTTCAGTCACTGAATCATGGTCCTTATTGTGAGGTCAAATTGGCTTCACAAAATTTTAAATGTATGATTATTTTAACTCCTTTTCATGCTTCATGTCAACTTAAAATGGTCCATCACAACAGGAGATTGCAAATCACGGTCCTGCTCAATTGCAAAATACTAATATTTGCTAATAGAAATTTCTTAAATTTTTGTGATTAGGTACACTTTTCGCCTTTTTTTAAGTATATGTAATTTTGCAATTTGCTCTTTCTGATTCACA
The DNA here is from genome assembly GCF_031143425.1 of Pleurodeles waltl. Lineage (NCBI taxonomy): Eukaryota > Metazoa > Chordata > Amphibia > Caudata > Salamandridae > Pleurodeles > Pleurodeles waltl. The sequence continues at coordinate 732,172,437 of NC_090449.1, forward strand.
GACTTCTGAAGCTTAGCAGAGTGGATTGTCTTCTTAACGTCGGTGGCCACTTGTTACATTAACATATTCGCATCAGAGCAAAAAAGGAGGAAACATACTTTGACACCACTGCAAAGAGTAAATTACATATTTCAAGTATTAATTATTTTAAATATGCAGCAAAGATTTTAACAAATAATTATTGGTATAAGAATAAATCACCTTTAACAAACACATTTTCATGTTTTTATTGCTTATATAATAATAATCCCGGCACCCTGATATACATCCATAAAAAAATTGTTGTCCAGAAATTTGAATTTTTGATTTGTTTTTTTGGATCACTAGAGTAATTTAACTTGGGTAGACATTGTTGATCCAAGCCAAATTTTTCTGGATGATGTTTTTAAAAATGGGCAACGTTTAATACACTCAGTTCAAAGACAGAAAACCGGAAAACCAGGTTTGTAGAGTTTGTTAAAGGATTTGATGAAAAATCAGAACTTTGCTAGTACTGGGAAACTGTTTTACACATGATAGCTCTTGGTAGATCAAGAAGGGATTGGGAGCTGCACATAAAGATTGTTGAGTCACTGATTACTGTGTTTTGCGAATTTGATTGCATAAAGCATTCACCCACAGAACTTACACATACAAGTACTTGCAAAACCTGTGCTACAAAAAGATGTCCCTGTTGATATGCTTTTCTCAAATGTTCAACAGTCTGCAAATGTACCAGGAGTGATTGCTGAGAAAAATAAATTAAGTGAACTATGAAAATGTGTCTAAAACAGGAGTGATAAACATTATTTTTGTTTCATATTTAGATCATAAACATTGTTTGATGTATACATAAAAGGATTAACCCCATCTCTGCCAGGCCTTTTCCCCCTCAGGTTCCAAGCCTTTTTTTGGCTATTTGGGGTAGTTTGCATTTGGGCCCTCATAATTTTTGGCCACATAAGCTATCCACACCAAAGTTGCATCCTTTTTTCCAACATCCTAGGGATTCTAGAAGTACCCAGATTCTGTGAGATCCCCTGTAGTAGGCCAAGAAATTAGCCAAAATACAGCTATAATTTCATATTTTTTTTAAAATAAATGGAAAAAAGGGCTGCAGAAGAAAGTTTATGTTTTTTCCCTGAAAATGGCATCAAGGAAGGGTTTATACTGCTAAAATCACCGTCGTCCCACATTTCAGGAACAGGCAGACTTGAATGAGAAAACCACATCTTTCAACACAATTTTGGCATTTTACTGGGACATACTCCATTTTTACTATTTTTCGTGCTTTCAGCCTCCTTCCAGTTAGTGCCAGAAATGGGTGTGAAACCAATGCTGGATCCTGGATAGCTATACATTTCTGAACAAAAGACACAATTCTGAATTCAGCAAGGGGTTATTTGTGTGATCCTTCAAGGTTTTCCTACAGAAGGTAACAGCTAAAATAAAAAGAAATTGAAATTGAAGTTAAAAAAAAAAAATTTCTTCTATAACTTTTTCCAGCTACGGCAGATTTTTGAAAGCAATATACCATTACGTCTGCTGGACTCTTCTGGTTGTGGGGATATATAGGGCTTGTAGGTTCATGAAGAACCGTAGGTACTCAGACACAATAAATGAGATGATAGAAAGTGCTGGAATCTGAGAGGAGCCACAAATTTTCTTCCATCTGCCATTCCCCAAAGTCTCCTGATAGAAATGGTACCTCACTTGTGTGGGTAGGCCTAGCACCCGCAACAGGAAATGCCCCAAAACAGAACAAGGACACATCACATGTTCCCAAAGAAAACTGACCTGTTTTTTGCAAAGTGCCTAGCTGTGGATTTTGGCCTCTAGCTCATCCGGCACCTAGGAAAACCTACCAAACCCAGATATTTCTGAAAACTAGACACCTAGGAAAACCCAGTATGGGATAACTTGTGGCGCTCTCACCAGGCTCTGTTACCCAGAAACCTCAAAAGTTGGCAAACAAAACACTTTTTGCTCACATTTCGGTGCTGCAAAGTTCTGGAATCTGAGGGGAGCCACAAACCTCCTTCTACCCAGTATTCCCCAACTTCTCCCAATAAAAATGGTACCTCAACTGTGTGGGTAGGCCCAATGCCAGCAACAGGAAATGCCTGAAAACACTATGTGGACACATCAAAATGATCAAATACAAAACTACCTGTTTTTGCGGGGGAACCTGCATTTTTGGTCCTGGGCTCAGCAGCCTTCTAGGGAAACCTACCAAACCCAGACATTTCTGAAAACTAGACACCTGAGTGAGTGCAGGGAGGTGTGACCTGCGTGGATCCCCCCAGTGTTTTCTTATCCAGAATCCTCAGCAAACCTCAAATTTATCTAAAAAATCAAATTTCCCCTACATTTCTGTGTGGGATCACCACATCAGCACAGATTTCCTGCCACCCAAGGTTCCCCTCAGTCTCACAATAAAAATGATACCTCACCTAGACAACTTTTTAGCACAAAGCGCTAAACACATGTGAAGTTTGACGACTTTCCTACTCTTACACTTCGGAGTACGCACACTCATTCTACAACTTCATTTGGAGTATGCAAACTCCCTAAACCCTCACAAACATCACACTTCACATGCGATTTGCATATGCTGTGCAAGCGCAAAGCCTGCTCCATTCACACTATCACTAGAACGCCGAGAACATCCTCAAACAACTATTGGCAGGCTTCAAGATTCTGGGAAAGTCATTTCAGGATTTAGGGAAACATTTTCTCTCCAATTTGTATCATTGAAAAATTAATCTAAATCTCAGTAATAATGAACTCCCAAAAGACCAAATCATCAAGCTACTACCATCTCCTTGATCTTTACGTCTTTCTGCTACTGTCTCTGTGAACTCTTATGCTAGTTTATTAAGGAGAAAAACATGTACCAAACATCTATGTTGGGCTCTTAAGGAGACAAACCTGTACCGGACATCTATGATGAGCTCTTAAGGAGACGACTCATCAGTCTGCTACCATCTCTGTTAGCAGGTCAGACCTTAATAAGTAAACTTACAAGGGGACGCAAATAGGTCAATTAACCTTTTGACTTGCAATTAAGATGTTCTCACCATAACTCCAGTACATGCATATCAATAATCAATAATTAATCAATAACATCAATGATAATCTAATCAACGCTTGAGCCACTTCACATTCTAAAGTTACAGTACAATTTGATTACCAAGAACTTTTGCGCAAACGCTATCACATACAATTATTTTCAGCAATGGAAAAATATTGACTATCACTCTTAGCAGACTTTCATTAGTAAGGATCCTTATCTATCACCAGATTAGCATCAGCATGTTGGGCTTCATGCAAAAGAATTTAGTAAACACAAATTTGGAAAACACCTAACTATGGCTCTGTCAAAATAGGGCAGTTGATTCCTAGAAAGAAAAAGCAAACAGTCTTAAGAAACACATCAGTAGTAATATACATCTCCTCAAGTGGATCGGCAAGCTAAGATAGTCTCTGTCATCAGGACATCAGTTTGGTCAGCAAGGCTTGAGGATTCAGCATCAAAGTTCAGAAAACACAAAGGGAGTCATTATGACCCTGGCGGAAGGCGGAGAAGCGGCGGTAAGACTGCCAATAGGCTGGTGGTCTTTTTTTTTGGTATTATGACCATGGCGGTTACCGCCATGGTCATCCGCCGGTTCTCCGTTCCGCCCGCCGGGCTGGAGACCGGGGTCTCCAGCCCGGCGGCCATCACTATACCGCTGGCGGTATTTGGACCCGGCTGACCGCCATAGATTTCATGCGGTTTGAAACCGCCATGAAATTCATGGCGGTAAGCACTATCAGTACCAGGGAATTCCTACCCTGGCACTGATAGGGGTCTCCCCCACCCCCACCCCGACTCCCTCCCTTACACCCCCCACCACCCCTGCCACCCCCCAAAGGTGGCAGGGCCCCCCTCCCCACCCCGACCCTCAACATCACATAACTCACTCACACACGACACGCACGCAGGCACCACCAACACATACACGCACACACACCGACATACATGCCAACATCCACACAGAGTCAGACATGCACACCCACATTCAAACATACACGCACACTTCCATATAGCCATACCCACAGACATACATGCACTCATTCCCAAACATGCAACACCCCCGCAAGCATACACACACTCACACACCCCCTCTACATACACACACGCACACCCCCATGCACGCACACAACACCCCCCCACCGGCCCACCCCCCTCCCCTAACAGAAGATTGACTTACCTGGTCCGTCGATCCTCCGTGAGGGGACGTAAGCCATGGGGGCTGCTCCGCCGACACCACACCGCCAACAGAACACCGCCACGCCGAAGCACAGGACGTGATTTGGTGGGCGGTGTTCTGTTGGCGTGGCGGTGGAGGTGGAGCAACCTCCACTTCCCCGCCGCCCGCCAGGATGGCTGTTGGCGACTCTCCGTCCGAAAAAGGACGGAGAGCAGCCAACAGTCATAATACGCTGAGCGGAAAACCACCACCACTGGTGGTCTTCAGCACGGCGGTCCCTCGCGGTCTTTTCAAAAGACCGCCGAGGTCATAATGACCCCCAAAGTCTTTAAGCAGTAAAGTTAAGCATGTTTCTTGTCAAGACGCTCAAGAAGGTAACCACCTTTCGGCCAGAAAGAAAATGGGCAAATGGGCTGTCTTCCATCAGTGCAGTCCGGCTAAGTTAGATTTCCTAAAACTACTTCCCAAGTCCCTACGCGTCAAGGGATCGCATGTTCACACTTTGTTCAATAAGACTAAAATATCAAATCTATACTTTCTACTAGTACTGGTTCACATGTCGCTGATTGGCTCCTCTTGTAATGTCCTCATCATCCGGCTTGTCAGGTAACAATATTGTTGCAGCTTATACTCCAGTCATTGTCTCCATTGTTCTTCTCCTGGGGAAGTCAGTCATACACACATTACACTCATATTGTTACATTTAGCAAGAACAGCATCTTCTAGCAATCGGTTCTAATGAGAAAATACTTTTAGCTACGAGCACATTCGGTCAGCACAGTGGAATATTACAATTTAATTATCTAAGCAAACATTTTATTAATCGGTTTAGAAATTCAGCTTGACATGAGGCCATGCAACTAGGCCAGGACCTCAGCTAAGTTAAGGCCTACAGTTAATAAAGCTAAATACATAACACATAACTCTTAATAGGATGTATTACTACGTTAATCAAACATAAGCTCCTTATTTCATACTAATAAGCAATACTTCGTGAACATTTTCAAATGTGTGCATTATTTTTCCCTATATTATTACATTTTCTACACAAATCCATTACTCAGAACTCATAGTTTTTATTAAATCACCTGCTTTAGCAGTGCGCTTCTCCCATATCCCTGCAGAAACATTTTAAACACAAGAACTGCATCATTTGTTTGTGCTTCTACACAAATCAAAACTGTAAGCATAGGAAAATAAAGACAAAAGCGATGAAGTGATAGAGGTTTCATTGCAATTTTCGGAGTTTTTTCTACGAAGCACATTTTCATCTGACTCTCCTGTTGCTGTCCATCTTCTATCGAGTATCCTTCAACGATAACCTAATATGCTGAAATTCATGCGGCAGTTAGTTCATCCTGCAGACAGAGAAAACGTAGCTGTTACCTTCTGGCACGTAGCCAGACATTGATATGCATCAGTGTTTACGAGAGTGGTTTTCCGTGGGGACAAAAATGCTGCTTTTCCATTTAATTATATCCTAACTGCTGAAATTGCTGGACCTTACTGTCGGAATTACGCGGTTAACAGTGGTAATCCCTCAACCATTGGGCATGTTACGATCTTTCGTCTTAAAGTACGTCAGGAGCCAGGCAGTTGTGCACACATCCCAACTTTTTCTTTCTTCGAAGTTTTGATGTGTTTCTGCATCAATTTATGGATTTTCCGTTACAGGTCATTAATTTCTTAGGAGGATTAATTTCTTAGGAGGAGAGAGGTTTCAGATAGCAGCCAGGTAGCTAGCCCATCGTGCTTTATTAATGCTGCTCTGGAAATTAAATGTTTTGTCAATAAATAGATAATTTAAAGCATCATTTCATAAATATTTATTTGTCACCAAACTAACTTGTAATAAAGATCCGATGACCAAGACAAATCCTGGGTCTACTTTAGGTCAAAAACTCTGAATACATAGTTATTTTAATTGCTTAAACGCTGCAAATTAAATTGCAGTATCTTATTTGTCAGGCAATATAATGGTTATAATCGATAAAGAAGCTGATGTATAGTTGAAGCACTCACTTGCCAGTACTTTACTTCCGCATAAGGGTGTACTATTGTAGTTCGGTAAATAACAATAAATCGCTTTAATGGAAATTGATCCTTGCACAATAATTTCGGTGCGTAAATAGATCATGTATATGGCAGAGTCAATAAGGGCCACTGGGTGAGATTGCTTCAAGATGGCCGCCGAGAGTCACAATGATAAATGAGCCTGGTTCAGAAGCCATGACACTGCAAAACTCTGAAAGCTACTGCAAGTGCAAACTAATAGAAATAGAGCAACACACTTCCTTCGTGTTCCCTACTAAAGAGATGGACGACGACAAATCGTCCTTGCTTTAATGCCCATTGCTGAAGGAACTCAAGATTTTCAAATAATGAAATGGGAGTAAAAGATAATGTAAAATATAAAATATATCCTTGCGTCCATCAGAAAAATGGGCTTTAAATTAAGGCGGTGCTTCCATGAGCTTGATCCACAAAGAAATTGAACATAAGCAAAAGCAAAGTGTTTTCTGTAAATGGTACACTATTCATAACATTACAGCACACTTACTTTCCCAGACTGTTATTGCACACGTCTGAATTAAAAGTAAAAGTCCCGAGGGAATTTTCAACTTCAGAAGTCGAGTAGGAAGCAGAAGTGTTTTTTGTAATGGCTTTGATGTTACACGGGTTGAATTACATGAACTCATTAAAAACTGGAGCTTTTCATGTACGTTTCAAAGTGTGAAATTAAAAGCATGCTAATGTTGCAAACCTGAAAGAAGCTCCAAACACATGATAGCTTCTTAGGGGGAGCAGACCAAATCTCAGATGGCTATTTAATATAAATTCCATGAGCACTTGTCTCAAAACACTGGTGGGCTTAACCACATAATCCAAAATCATATGAGAAATTCTAAGATCCAGATAAAGGCATGGTAAAACCTGAAAGGTTGCAAAAAAGGAATCGTTGGTGTTTAAGAAAGGCAAATGCCCAATTCAGATGTTTAGCTAATTTAGTGATTGCTTTTGGTTTCACAATGGAAAAACAACAATAAATGTAATCAGGTCCCTTGCTTTTTTATTTAAAACACGTTATTATAACATTTCAGAGCTCAGTCTACTAAACTGTGACACCACATTTCCCAGAACACAGCCACATCCCACTTAGAAGAAAAGCATAAGTAAGGTGAAAAACCACCTATAAAACTACTATAAGTTTTGCTGGCTGAGTGAGGCCCCTCACTCTAACTCCTCACCCTTGCTGCAGATCTAGCACATGCATTCACACTGGTCGCAGATGATTAATAACCAATTAAAGGAGGTGTTCAAATGATGGTTACCAAATGGAGAGAAATTGCTTGTGCTGATCCATCAGTTCATAAGATAGCTTCTCCGTGGCTTGAACATCTCACATTTTGCAGTACAATTTTGTTAGAGGGGTGTGGTGTTTTCCAAACCACTGCAGTGAGCAACACATGGCATGCCCAGGCTCTGCCATCTCGTCTTTCCATCTGCTAGCAGATCCCTAAATCCCAGCAACATCACCTCCAATTATTCCATTGGTAGATAACCTAGAAAACTTGTAATTCTTCTCAGTGCCTCCTCCCAGAATCCCCTAAATTTTTGACATCACCTTGATAGCGCGTCAGTCCTTAATAAGTAAACCTACAAGGGGATGCAATAGGTCAATAAACGTTTTGACTCGTAATGAAGAAGTTCTTACCACAGATTGAGTACATAATCAATAAACATTACACGATAATCAACAATCATTAGTAATCAATTAAATCAATAATCAATGGAGTCAGTAAAGGTCATGCACCATGACCTTTCAGCCATGAATGAACACACATTTAATACAAGTTTAGTACGTTTATTTCCCTTATATTAACAATGCTAAAGTCATTTAGATTAATCTCAAAATCTAATGAAACACATATAAAAACAATACTGGTTGTCCAAAGCGGCGGAAGAAACGCAATCTAATCAAAGCTTGAACCACAACACATTCTAAAGATACAGTGCAAATCAATAGCAGAGCCAGCTGCGACAAAGATAAAACATACATGGAAATTCAATCATTAGTCCCTGTTATTGTCAGTCTTTTATGAAGCACTTCTTAACTAACATCAGATTAGCATCAGCATGTTGGGCTTCATGCAAACAATTTAGAAACACAAATTTGGAAAACAACTAACTATGGATCTGTCAAAACAGCTTAGTTGGTACCTAGAAAGAAAAGGCATAACATGAATAACAGTCACGTTTCATTATATCTACCTATCCGCGGTATGGGTCAGCAAAGCAGAATTAGGGGGTCATTCTAACTCTGGCGGGCGGCGGAGGCCGCCCGCCAGAGTTCCCCCCTCCGAAATACCGCACCGCGGTCAGTAGACCGCGGAGGGTATTCTAAGTTTTTCCCTGGGCTGGCGGGCGGTCGCCAAAAGACCGCCCGCCAGCCCAGGGAAAAACTCCCTTCCCACGAGGATGTCGGCTCGTAATCGAGCCGGCGGAGTGGGAAGGTGCGACGGGTGCTGTTGCACCCGTCGCGTATTTCACTGTCTGCCAAGCAGACAGTGAAATACTTGTAGGGGCCCTCTTACAGGGGCCGCTGCAGTGCCCATGCCAGTGGCATGGGCACTGCAGGGGCCCCCAGGGGCCCCGCGACCCCCCCTACCGCCATCCGGTTCCCGGCGGGCGGACCGCCGGGAACTGGATGGCGGTAGGGGGGGTCGGAATCCCCTCGGCGGCGCAGCTAGCTGCGCCGCCTTGGAGGATTCCAAAGGGCGGCGGTACACTGGCGGGAGACCGCCAGTGTTGCCGGTCCGACCGCGGCTTTACCGCCGCGGTCGGAATGCCCTTGGGAGCACCGCCGGCCTGTCGGCGGTGCTCCCGCCGACCCTGGCCCCGGCGGTCTTAGACCGCCGGGGTCAGAATGACCCCCTTAGTCTTCGTCCTCAGGTCATAGGTCGATCAGCAAAGCATCAGGCTCGTAGTCAGAGAGTATGAGCCCACTGACACAATGAATCTTGAATCTCTCAAAATCAGGTCTCTCGAGAGCTCAAATCGTAATAGGTCTGAAGTCTTTTACCCCTGCGGCGTTGTTATATTAAAGTCACCCAAACTATCCCCTAATACCCTATTTGTCAGTGAATCGTACATTTATACTTTATCCAATAATATTTCTACACCAAATCTATGAAGTCTAATATTTCACTCTTCACATGCAGTTGATTGGTCCACTTTACGATGTCCTCATCATCCAGCTGGTCAGGTAACAATAGTGTTGCATCTTCAGCTCCAGTCAGTATCATCATTGTTCTTGTCCTGGGAAAGTGCATCACACACACATTACACATAAGTTGTTACAGTAGCAGGAACATCATCTCCTTGCAGTCGCTTCTCACGAAAAGCTTCTGTTAAACACTTTTAACAAGACAATGGACATTTCACAGTTTAATTCACTCTGTCAGCATGTTTATTAAACGCTAAGAAATACAGCTTCTGCATGAGGCCTGGCAAGACTAGGACAAGACACTTTCTAAATTAAGGCATACAATTAATAAAGCTAGAGCATACTTCATTAACCCTTAATATGACATATTACAAAATTAGTCTAGTACATTTTCAATATTTTATAAGTATTAATCATTAATTAGTACATTTCGTGAACACTTGTGGCCATTTCTCGAGGTCACATTTTCAAATGTGTGCAGAATTTTTCTATGTTATTAATTTTCTATATAAACTCATTATTCAAAATACATGAACACTCATTAATAATTTTATGGCAAGACTGGAGGCTCATATTATGCATTTTCTTTTCTTGTTTAGTAAATAGCAGCAGTCAAGAAAACAACAACTTCCAGAAGGCCAAAGGAAAACGGGCCAATGGGAGACAAACAGTAGTTCGAAGAGTCCACCAATCACAGGTCATCAAACCCCTAAATACGTATCTTGACTATGAATAGCCCTCTTTTCTTGCTGCTGGCAGTCAAGATAAGTATTTCACATCTATGCTCGTTTGTCTTTATTTATATTTTTCACTGTAACGGTGTTGCTTTATTGTATTATATGCTTTGTTAGCGTTGCTTTTGCTGCCCTTTCATTTCTACTCGGCTCGTAGCCACATATTTTCACTTTAGCACGTCTCCTCTGGCGTGCCTTTTTCTCTCACCAGCATTCTAAACTGCAGTTTCTCATAGCGCAACTTCATTTCGTGTCAGCGCTTGTCTGAAACAGCAGTTTCGTGCTCTTTCTTCGTTTGTGGGACATTTCCTTACCTGCTTGCTGCCTCGTGTCAGCGTCCCGGCTTCATGTTTCAGTCAGGTTCTGCCTTTTTCTCCACCCATAGGCGGAGCCAAGTTAGTTTTCTTCTCAAATTAAAGGGACATTAACCCTTTCTAATATTTCTAATATTTCTTTAATTTAATTCCTGATTAATTAATTTTTTTATGGAAATGGAGGGCTCTTTGATTAAAAATAGCTTGGAGAAGGATGAACACATTAATGAACAGCTGAGTGAGTTCATTCAATGTTTTGTGGAGCAAGCTGTGTCAACTTCTATTAATAAATTATCTAACACTTTGGAAAATTCTATTTTAAGCTCTGTCTCTAAGACGATTTTGGCACAATCTGCAGGGGAAAGCAGAAAACACCCTATTTCAAAAAATGTTTCCAAAAAGGCGTTGATTAGTGAGGTTACCTCACAAAAGGCAGAGGACGCAGCTCCTCATAAGGTTCCTTCTAAGGAGGGTTCTAAGATTTTACATTCTAAATCGTCTCTTAAGTGCGCAAAGAAATCCAAGCATATTGCAGCGCCTATTGTGATTTCCATTATTTTCGATACTGATGATGATGGTACAGATTCCGTCTCTGAGGCAAACAATTCAGATGATGACGACTCTGTATTTTCTCCTCCTACAAAGAAAGCAAAGATGATGGTGCAAGAGGCTAGCCAGCCTCCAGTAATTTCGGATGCGGAAGGGGTTCCTATGTTCAACCCAATTGATATTCATCACCCTAATTCTACAGAATGGTTCCCGTCGGATCATGTAGGTGATTATGTGGCATCTACATTACGCACATCATTGGATAAACAAACCAGAGCCAAATTCCGTTCTGAATGTCCTCGTCCTTCCTTAGCATCCAAAATTACATCCACCCCAGCTATTGACCCTTCCCTCATTACCTTTTTTACCAAGTTCGGTAAGGATCCACGCAAAGGCGTGGACAAAGCCTGGTCCACTTGTCAGGATAAGCTGCTGGATGTAGTGGGTCCTCTCACCCGCATTTTTGATTTGGTTGAAGCTGCCCGTCTGGACAATTGTCCCATTGATCCAGTGGATTTATCTCTATGGGTTTAGAGATCCTTTTGTCTACTAGGCAATGCCAATGCTGCAATTACCCACGAACTCAGGAAAGGCCTCCTTCTTAAATTGGATCCAAAGTTGGTCAATCAGGCTCTGTCAGACCCAGGTATCAAGGCGGAAGGGCTACTTTTTGCGGATTCCTTCATCAAGGAATTGAGCAAATATGTTTCAACCTTTTCCGCCTTGGACAAGGCCCAGCAGTCGCTCCAGAAGATATTTCACAGTTGGGTTTTTGCCACGGCCGGCAGAGGCAGGAACCGCTTTACCGGCCGCACATACAATAACCAAGGTTCCTGTGGTGCCTTCAGTGCCTCCTACCAGGAGTACAGACCGCAATTCTATCCACAAAGAGGACACGGTTTCCGCAACAGAGGCAGCCGAGCTTCCAGACTTGCAGCCCAAACCGGTAAGTCTTTGTGATGGCCCTCCTATTGTAAGGGGTTGTTTTTTGTTGTTCCTTCCAAAATGGCAGTCGATAACTTCAGATCCATGGGTTATAAACACTGTTCAAGGATACAGCATCGAGCTCTACTCAGAGCCTATTCAGACTCTTTTTCCTCAGCCTCCCAAGTTTTCCCAGGAGATGATGTTGGCGATATCAGCAGAAATCCAGGCCTTACATCAGAAACACGCCATCCTCGCCTGTTACCCAGACCCCTCAGGCTTCTTTAGTTCATTTTTCTAGTACAGAAAAAGAACAAAAAGATGCACCCAGTCAGCAATCTAAAACATTTCAACCAATTTGTGGTTTACTGTCACTTCAAAATTGAGACTATTCTCCATCTCAGGGACTCGCTTCTTCAGGGCGATTGGATGGTTCGCTTGGATCTCCAGGATGCCTACCTCTCAGTTCCTATGCATCCAGATTCCAGGAAATTCCTACAATTCGAATAGATGAATCAGTTCTATAATTTTTCTTCCCTTCCTTTCGGCCTTTCTTCAGCGCCCTGATGTTTCACAAAACTCATGAGGCCAGTCGTGGCTTTCCTCAAGGCACAGGGTATCAAACTGATCATTTATCTAGACGATATCCTCATTATGAACCAAGATCGTACTTTTCTTCAATCTCATCTTCACTTGACCTCCTCACTTCTCACTGATCTGGGTTTCCTCATGAACAACGAAAAGTCTTCTCTTGTTCCAGTTCAAGGCATAGTTTCTAGGGTTCCTCGTAGCTTGGGTGTCAGCTACTCCTCTTCTTCCCCCGCAAAGGTAAAGTCTATAAAGTCCGAAATTATTCACACCCTACGCAAATTCCTTATATCCCTCTGATCTTTGGCAAGTGTTGTAGGCCTTCTTTCCTCTTCCATCCAGGCCATTTTCCCAGATCCTCTTCACTACAGAGCCCTTCAAAGACTCAAAATACGTCATCTTCAAAGGGGTCTCTCTTATACAGACAACGTGGTTTTAGATCATGATTCACGCGCAGAACTCCAATGGTGGATAAACCATTTAGATGCCTGGAATGGCAGGACCATATTTGCGTCAGCCCCAGATCTAGTATTAGAATCCGATGCAAGCCTCTCCGCATGAGGAGCCCGGTGTGGTACAATCTTGACTGGGGGTACATGGTCTCTTCAGGAGTCACAGTTGCACATCAACTGTTTAGAGATGCTTGCCAGCTCCTTTGCGGTCAAAAGCCTGGCAAGAGATCGAGTATGTTGTTCAGTTCTTCTCAGAATGGACAACATTTCAGCAGTCAGATATATCAACCGTCTGGGAGGCACAAGATCCAAACCTTTAGCGGAATTAGCGAAAGGGTTTTGGGAGTTTTGTCTTCAAAGAAAAATCTCAGTCCAAGCGGAATACAGCCCAGGCAATCTCAATACCGTAGCGGACTGGCATTCTCGTTTTCTCCAAGACTCCAGCGACTGGAAACTTCATCCCAAAAGTTTCCGGGCTATTTCTCGCAAATGGGGTCCATTGCAAATAGACCTTTTTGCGACACGTCTCAACACTCAGTTGCCCCCGTTCTACAGTTGGCACCCAGATCCGCCTAGCCTTCGATGCCTTCTCTCAGGATTGGTCAACATCCCTGAACTACGCTTTTCCCCCTTTCATTATGATAAACAGGCTATTGGCGCACATCAGACGTCAACAAGAAGTGGTAGTCCTCATAGCTCCTTTCTGGCAATCTCAAGTATGGTTCCCTTCTCTCCTAGAGTTGGCAGTAGACTCCCCTTTTCTCCTTCCCTCATTTCTGGACCTTCTCACCAACCCCTTCAGTCTTTCTCACAACTTGATTCTAGACATCCTTCTCTCCATTTTAGCATAGATATTGTCGGGGATTCCCAACCAGTCCCTGCGATTTCGGCAGAAGCTTCAAGCCTCATTGAACATTCCTGGGCATCAGGCACAAAAAAGGCCTATAGCTCAGCTTTATCCTTATGGCTTAGCTGGTGCATGGGAAAAAATATCAATTCCCTTTCAGCAGATGTAACTTTTATAGTTTATTTCCTTGCAGCTGAAGCTAGTAAAGGTAAGTCATATCGTATGATTAATCTGTACAGATCGGCGATTTCTTCCTATCACCCTTACATCAACGGTAAGCCTGCTGGGGAACATCCTCTAGGTTGTCGACTATTGAAGGGAGTAAAGTTTTCTAATCCTCCTTTACCCAAATACAGTTCATTATGGGATGTCAATGTTGTGTTTAATCTGTTTTTATCTTGCCCTGACAACGATATGCTTTCATTGAAAAAATTGTCGGCAAAGTTGGCCATGTTACTATGCTTGGTTTCATTTAAGCGTCTTTCAGATGTTAGAGCTCTTGATATCACTGCTCGTCATTTTAGCCTTTCAGGGGTTTTGTTTAATATTCATAGACGTACGAAAACTAATTTGTCATTAGTATTTTATCCTTACTTTCCGGACCATCCTAAACTTTGTGTGGGTCAATGTTTAAAAATATATGAACAACAAACAGCCGATTTGAGATATTCTCCTGCTTCCCAACTCCTTATTTCCTTCAAAAAACCTTTCAAACCAGTTTCTTCTCCAACCCTAGCCCTTTGGGTTAAATTGATTATGTCCTTAGCTGGTATTGACACTTCTGCTTTTGGTGCCCATTTCGCAAGAGGTGCTATGGCTTCCACAGCTTTTTGGGCTGGTTCCCGTTTAGAGGATATTCTCAAATCGGCTGATTGGTCTAACGACAATGTGTTTAAAGTGTTTTATTGCAAACCGGTACATCATGTTGCTTTAGGTGTTATTAATATGCTTTAAACTTGCATAATATGAGCCTCCGGTCTTGCCATAAAATGCAGATTTTCCTAGTAATTTATGACGGAAAGTCTTAATTTTATTAATGACATGAAGGCGAGTATTATCCCGCCTTAACAATTAATGCCATGATTGTTTTTTTCCCTCCCTTCCAGCATCAACTACTCCTTCACAACCTTCATCATGATCACCATCCTTCAGCGGATCATCATTGCCCATCTTCATTGGTTTCACCTCTTCATCTACACCGTTTCCATTCGGATGTCATCCTTTCCTCTTCCGAGATCTAGTTATTGAACTTTTGTCAAGACTTTCTGGCTTTTGTCATGGCTTATTGCATCATTTGTTCTTTTGTGCCTTTGTTTTATACTGTTTGACCCTTGCACAAGAAAAGAGGGCTGTTCACAGTCAAGATATGTATTTAGGGGTTTGATGATCTGTGATTAGTGGACTCTTCGAACTACTGTTTGTCTCCCATTGGCCCGTTTTCTTTTTGCCTTCGGGGAGTTGTTATTTTCTTGACTGCTGCTATTTATTAAACAAGAAAAGAAAATGCATAATCCTCGCATCCGTGTCTTTAATAAAATTAAGACTTTCTGTCATAAATTAGTAGGAAAATCTAAATTTCTACTTAAAACACCTGGGCTAGCAATCCCTCCTCTGATGACTAAGGGGGTCATTATGAACATAGGGGTAAACACCGTTCCCCGCCGTAGCGACGCTGAACAGAATCCCGCCATTGGCAGTGAACAGAAACCAGCCATATAAAGATGCAAAAATCAGAATCTGACAAAAATGTCCCTGCTTCCAATCACCGCCAGGACCTTCTCGGCGAAAATGCTGGACATCCCACCTGCCACCGCCAAGCACACAAACTCTCCGCCCTCCAAATAATGATGCACAAATCACCGCGGCGGTCAGTGGAAGTCGAACGACCATTGGCGCTACAGATTGCCACGGCTAGCAATGGGACTCAACGGTAAGAATTGCACACATTAACACGTTTGAAACCCACACACCTGATACACACCCACAACACTATAAAACACTCACAGACACACCCCACAATCCTTTGCACCACCAATAGGACAACTGAGATTGAGAGTTCCACAAGCAGACATGAACGCCACAACACACAAATCACACACCCAACCACACAACAGCACCTTCACCTAGATCCACACAACACACACCATGTCACCCTCTAAGCACCAAAGCTTCACAGAAAGGGAGCTAAGGACCATGGTGGATGAGATACTTAAGGTCGAGCCACAAATATTCGGGGCACAGGTCCAGCACACACCCATCGCCAGGAAGATGGAGTTATGGCAGACCATTGTCAACAAGGTCAACGCAGTGGGACACCATCCACGCACCAGGGACGACATCTACAAGAGATGGAATGACCTGCGCGGGAAGGTGAGGTCCATGGCATCCCGGCACAACATTGTGGTCCAGAAGACTGGGAGAGGACCTCCACTAACACCACCCGACTACACTGACTGGGAGAAAAAGGTACTGACCATCCTGCACCCTGAGTGCCTCACTGGACTCACTGGAGGAATGGACTCGGTAAGTCATCTACAATTACCCCATATTCATCATACCTGTAATGCATGCTCCACCCCACCCCTCCAACAGCCACCAGGACCACTACCCCACCCAGGCCACAATCACAAAATCCAGTCACCCTACATGCCCATAATCCAACCAACAGGCCCACATACCTCCCCCTGTGCACAGCCCCCTACCCTTGCAAAGACACTACACCACCCACAATGCACCTCCACATCCTAAGCAAAATGCAATGGCAACCTCACAAAGGCACCCTGCATGGCCCAAAAGTGGAAAAGCTGCACAAAACAGCCAAGCCCTGTGCACCCCATCCGATTATGCAATTGTAACAGACATGTCCATTCCCCCCAACAGGCACCACCACCCACGCCACCCTGACGGACAGGACAAGGAGTGGCAGTGCCCCACATGGAGACAGAGGCACCACCCAGGACACTAGAGAGGGAACCCTGGACAGTGAGGAATACCCTGGCCCCTCACACAGTCCTGGACTGTCACCATCCAGCAGCCCTACCCAGGACACCATTGACACCCCTATCACCCACCCACCAACATCAGGCCAGGGCATCCAGCCCCATACCTGTGTATCCAGGCCACAGACTGGTGGAACACAAGGACAGAGGCCACAGTCACCACCTACCAACAGGCAGGAAGACAATACCCCCAGTACAAGTGGTACCGCCAGACCTGTGCAGGGGACGCAGGCACAGGGGGCTAGGCCCAGTGGGAGGGCATCAGTGGCCCAGGGGGGAGGCCACAGGATGGATGCTTCAACCCAGGACGTGATCTCTGAGGTCCCGGGAGCATACCACCATACCCAGGACAAGATGGGCCAGATTGTGGTCAAAGGCTGCAGATAGCCCAACACCAAGAGACCATGGAGCAGTGGAAACTGCACAATACCATCATGGCCACTGTAGCAGGTGCGTTGCTGCACCTTGTCTCAACCCAGCCTGAGACCACCACAGACCAGGAAGCCCCTACTACAGGCCAAGATACAGACCAGCTAACAACAGCAGCAGCAGCAACTGGACTTGTGGTGCCACCATCTGAGGACACACAGGAGACCAGCACCTCAACCCGTACAGGCCATCACCAGGCACCCAAACGGTTCCTCAGGTCCAGATATGGCACTGGAACACCTGCCAGGACCCAGGCCCCCTCTAAGAAGTGACTCTGACAAGAACTGTCCCCCAAGTGTGCCACTGAACCACCATCCACACCGTGCAATAACAACCCCAAAACTTGTAAATAACAGATGGACATATTACCACTGCCAACAATCGCTGAGATGATGTAGCCAATATGGACATCCACCAGTAGCCCACTCCCATCACTGTAAAGAGCACCATGGCATCCCTGACACCAAATAAAACACCTGTTCACCAATGTAAATGTCCCCTGTCATTATGTTGAATGAAATCGAAGTGTGCATGCAATTGTCATTGAAATCATTTATTCATATTTTTATGGCAGGAATGGCACCCCACTCAGAACATGGGGTGGTGCCAACAGAAATGTCTAACAAGTTGTCCATAATGTCACATGTCCCATGCAAACCTGGTCACATTGACAATGTCGATAGACCCAACACCCCCATAGAGGCATAACAACAGTATGCAGCACAGACAACCATAACATTAAATAGTACCACTTAGTTACTGGAAGTACAGTTGGATCCATTGCTTCCTGGAATGTACATCTTTCCCCTCCTCATCATCACCATCACTCTCATCCACTCCCTGAGGAAGTTGGTCTGGATATACAGCCCCTCCTCCTCCAAGAGGGGAATAGATTTCCTCACAGCCACGTTGTGCAGCATGCAGCAGGTCACCACTATTCTACTGTCAACACCAGGGCAGTGTGCGCTCTATTGGCGACTAGAATGCAAAAACCCAGCACTCTCAAAACAACTTAATTTATGCATTGTGCTGATATGTTGTTGTTTAACCTTTTGAATTGCAGAGTTCAATCCTGAAGACTTATTTTTAATGTGCTTACAAATACTGTTCATTTGCAATGTATTGCTGCAGGCTTTCAGAGTGTGTTAGGGTGTGGTCCCTTTCCAGGGCCTTCTAGAAACTTTCCCTGCAACTTGCCTGGGTGTGGTTGTGGGCTGGGCCAAGACTCTATAAAAAGGAGCCAGCCCAGCTCCAAGTGCTCACTATTCAGAGGTCCCGGTGCAGAGCAGCAGCTACTTCCTGAGCTCCTGTCCCGGTGGCCTATTTGATCTTCCAGACATCTGACTTTCATTCTTCATTTGGAGATCCTTGTTCTGGGCGGTAAGACGGTGGTTGGGCTGGCCTCCCAACGCCGTTATCGAGAACTCTCATGTTCTTGGGCCTAATTCTTTATGATTTGACAGAGTACTTTGCGCGTGTGAAATATGCGTTTGAGTGTTTGTGACATTTGCAGGGTGACTTGCGAATCAGCAAGACGCGCAATTCATTTCATGATAATTTAATCTTGTTATTCATTGCACACTACCATTTCTTGATATTTGCATGGTGGCATAAGAATCGGCAAGACGCGCGATTTGTTTTATGGTGTTTTAACTTTGGTGTTCATTGCGCGCTACCATTTCTTGACATTTACATGGTGGCTTGAGAATCGCCAAAAGACGCGCAATTCGTTTCATTGTACTTTGATCTTGTTGTTCATTGTGAGCTGTTATTTCTTGGCATTTACATTGTGGTTTACGAATCGGCAAGACGCGCGATTTGTTTAATTATGATTTGACTTTGATATTCATTGCGTACTATCATTTCTTGGCATTTTACATGGTGACACTCGAATCGGCAAGACGCATGATTCTCTCCTCGAGTTTAATTCATGTTGTTTATTGTATGCCACTATTCTAAGATATTTCTCATGTAATATTCGAGTTGACAAGTTATGTGATTTGTTTTCCTGAATCCATATTGTGTTATTCATGGTGCACATTCCTTTTATGGTGTTTACTATATATATATATATATATATATAAAAATCTACAATATGCGCAATTTGTGTTTGTATGGTTCTAGTATGCATTCTCAAAAAAGGATTTATATGACTGGTTTAAAATTTAGTCAGAATGTTTTTCTGATTCTTATGTAAAGGAAAGTACTTAAATAAGAAAGTTTTCATTGAATCCATCTTGATTACCTTACAGGTATCCGGCCCTCTTGAAACTTAGTCATTTTAAACTTGATTCTTAGATTGTTCATGTTTTCAGAATGACTATGCTTAGAATCATAGTCTAGTATTGATTTCAGGAGATATAATTTTCATATTGTGTGTTCTAACCTTTTTCTTACTACAGGTCTCCTTCCCAGCTGTTTCCCTTCCTAATCCCCTCTTCCCCTCTCTTAGCCTCTGTGATTTCTCTATCAGAGTCTTGGAGCTGTTCAGTGGTGGACATGTTGGGAACGTGCGCAGACCCCGAGGATCTGGTGACTCTGACATCTACACACCTTCTCAGGCTCATAGGCCAGGGATCCCCCAGAGATATGGAGGCAGCGGATTCTTGCCTTCAGGAGACCTATTGTGCGCTCTATTATCCTCCTAGTACGTCCATGGGCCTCATTGTAATTCCTCTCTGCATCTGTCTTAGGATTCCTTACTGGTGTCAGGAGCCAACGCATGTTGGGGTAGCCAGAATCACCTACAAAAGTGGGCAAAACTGGACTGTCACTGACAACTCTCAGTGGCAGACAGCCTGGCTGTCTGCTATGTGCCAAAAAGTGTCAGACACACTTACCTATGATCCATCCTCTGCTCTGTCCCCTTGTAGTTGTTCCATCATGTGTGGCACACTGCTGTTCCTCAGCACAAAGGAATCATGGACTAATCCAGGGAACATGGGATTCACCTGTGAGATTTACTGGTCTGCAGTACACACCAATTGAATGTTCATGGAGTGAAAGTTCTTCCTGTTTCTGTACACCTGTTCACTTACTCTTGGGGGGATGAGAGCTATGTGGGTTCCATCGATGGCACCTATCACATGGGGAAAGTTGGCAAAGGCATAGAAGTCTGACTTGATGGCAGGGAGGTCAACACTTTGGGGAAACCTCACATAGGACTGCAGGTGTCGTACAAATACATTCAGGAATCTGGACAGTATAATGCAAAACATTGGCTGTGAAAAACCTGCACCCATGCCCACAGTCACCTGAAATGAGCCTGTGGCCAGGAAATGGAGTGCAGAGAGCACTTGCACTTCAGTAGGGATGGCATGGTGATTCCTATTAGCCGGTCTCAGTACTGGATCCAGTAATAAACAAAGTTCATGAATAGTAGCACGGTTGAGGCTGTAATTGATAATGATGTGACGCTCCACCATGGTCCCCAAATCAACAAGTGGTCTGTACACTGATCGGACCCTCCCTCGCCACATGGGTCTGTACCTAGGAGGAGTTGAAAACACATGTGAGGAACACACATACATCTGCCCAACATGTTAAATATTCAGCACTGCTGGCATACAAGTCGATGACACATATGCATAGTAGGATGTTAAACTGGAGTGACACGTCCTCAATGATACATCAGGACTGTTGTGGTGAGTAAATGTATATTTGTTCATGCCTATGTGGGTTGGGGACAATAGGGCCTGCATGGGGCAAAAGAGAAATTAATAACTGCGTAGTAAAGGCCAAAATGTCTGCTCCCTGTAATCCAGAAATGTTGTAGTGGAAGTGACCTCATACCACTAGTGGTTGTCGTAATAGCATAAGGCGGTGTTCACCACCGTGTGACCATTCATTGGTTAACATGGTTGTCAATGGGGAATATGAGCGTATCATGATCGCTCCACGGCGGTAATGGGGCACACTGCTGTGGAGCGTATGCCATCTCGTCACCCCAACTTCACTTGACTCCCGGATTACGTGCATGCAAGTACTCCACTGAGTGTGCTGCTGTGTCCTGACTGGTCCTGGAAATGGCACGAGTGCAGAGGGAAGGGGCCCGGCCTTCACCACCGAGGAACTGGACAAGCTCGTGGATGGGGTCCTACCCCTGTACGCCAAGCTCTATGGTCGACCAGAGGTACAGGTGAGTAGGTACATTGGGGGGCATGGATGTGCGTAATGATGGTAGATGGCTGTAAACATGTGTGCACGTTTGACACTGTACAGTCGTGGGATTCATGACATGCTGCGTGGGTGAGGTCCTGTTGTGCTGTTGTGAGTGTCTGTCCCATAGGGGACGTATAGCCAGCTGTATCTAATGGGCATTGTCTTATATGTAACATATTTCGGTATCGGTCGATATAGCCTGGGGGCTAGACCACAAAAACCTCAATTTCAGGGAAACATTTATAAAGACAATACAAAACAGCAACCTGAGGGTAATAAGAAGCGCTGGGATTAAAAACAACAAACACCTAAAAAAGAAAGGGGAGAATCTCCACGTACGGAGACCCCGCAGAATAGGTATAATCTCAGAAATAGAGAGAATATAAAAACGCCTGATAGATATCAATATACTGATACACGCCAATCTCGTTCCTTTCAGGACTCATCGGAAAAGAGAAATCAGAGAGGTGCGCGATCAGAGCGGAGAACAGAGTACGTGAAACCGAGACAGGAATCACAACGCTCTTCGGAGGTTTCTGTCAAGAAGGAAGAGAAACCGCTACAACAAAAACAACAGTTTAAAAAGATAAAAGTGGCAGCAGTCTCAGTTAGACATGCCACTAAGGAAGAGGGTTCTCTTGAAGAACAAGAACTGGGCTCTAGCACTCCTAGACAGAGCGGCAGAGGCACAATAGTTCGCCGGAATCTTCTAGAGCATCTGGAGGTGAAAGCAACTGATGACTTCATACAAGTAGAAACAGCAGACATGCGTGTCTCCGAACCCGATAGGGTGTATAGAGTAACTCTACAGTGAACGCACCATACACGCGATCTTTTGGGATCGTGTGGTTAAAATATACGACATTTTGTTGTCCGAACAAGATTGGCCACCTGATTTTGTCCGCACCTACCCAGCTGGGGAGGAGGTTATTAAACCTTCCTTCTCGCCCCTTGTTCCAGAGGAACTCGCTGAGTCCTATTCTATAGAATGGGCTCTCGCACAGGCACCTGCATTATATAGAAATCACATAGGGTGGGACAGGGGTTCTCCATACCATGTAATTCCCATTAAAGGTGAACCTTAGCCACAACCGCAGTATCCCATAAAACATGAAGCAAGGGCACCGGTGAGAGAAATACTTACACAATTAGAATACCAGGGGGTGATCGAACCCTGTGTCTCGCCGATGAATAATCTCTTATTCCCTGTAGCTAAACCAGACCATTCATATAGAATAGTCTTAGACTACAGACATTTGAACGGACATACACGTGCATATGCTATACAAAATTCACATAGCACTGCACTAATGAGCAACATTGTGTGGAAAAAATATAAAACGACTTTGGATATCTCGAATGGATTCTTCTGCCAGAATATAGAGCCTGAAAGCAGAGATTTAACAAGCTTTAGCCCACTAGTCTCCCAGAAAAAATTCTGCTGTTTGCCTCAGGGGTATATAACAGCCCAGGACTGTTTGCAGCTCGTGTGACTGCTATTTTACACAAGTTAGACCCTGAAGCGTTGTCATATGTGGATGATATATATCTTACGGATGACGAGTTGATACAACATTTAAGACGGGTAGCCTGCATTGTTGTACGGTTTGTTGAAATGTGCTACAAATTTAATTTTAAAAAATAAAAAATTGCTTTCCTCAGCGTCCTGTTCCTGGGATATGAGCTGTCGAATTAAGGAAAGAGCCTAGCACCACAATTTTTAGAAAAGTGTGCACAATTGCAACCACCAAATACGATTAAAAAACTATCATTGTTGGGCTTTCTAAATTTTGGAAGAACGTACATTCCTGATTATGCTATGCGCATAAAACCTTTATATGAATTAATACGTCCTGATTTTTCAAGCAAATTTTGGACAATTGAACATACACGAACTCTTCAGGAGTTACAAGCAGATATGCTAGCAGCAAAACATCTACACACATGGGACAATAAGACGCATTTGGTCATCAGGGTGATAGCTGGGGCCATTGGGTTTACTTATGTCACATTTAATGAAGGTGAGACAGTCCCGATTGCATACAAGTCACACTTGTATTCCGCTGCTGAACAACGATTTGCTCCCACAGAGAAAATTCTCACTGCTGTACAGATGGCTGTTATTAAAGAGAGACCTTTTGCCCAGAGAAAACGCATTATAGTCGTTTCTCATATTCTAGCCCTTGAGGCTGTTACAAAAGCTAGCGTCCTGAATGCAAAAGCACTACACACACAATGGATACAATGGGCTACGTCTTTAACAGCCACTGATGTAGACTACATTTTTGACCCAAAGTTAAAAACTCAGGAATTTCTACAATATGAAGTTGAATATCAAGTTCCCGCTGACACGTTGCCTATTGATCAATATAGGTAGTCATGTGGCTCTGCGCAACCAGCTATTGGAACGAAACACCAATATTGTGACTGGCTATATGGAGAGGGAGAAATTCTGTCCCCAACATACCTATACACAGACCTTAGGGGATTGTACAGCACAATTGGCTGAGCTAAAATCTCTACTAATGGCACTAGAACATACAGATCTGTCACAGTTCAGGCTGATTGTTTGTGATTCGTATTATTGCGTCCAGTCCTTTAATGAATACCTGCATTACTGACGCTTGAATGGGTTCAGAGATTCGAAAGGCAACACCATAAAACACAGACTACTGTGGGGGAAGGTAGCAGACCTGAAAGAGACGCTACTCAAAGTCCATGTTGTGCATACACTTGGGCGCAAGCGCGTTGGAATACACGTTGCTGGAAATACCTTGGCTGATGAAGCCTCAAAGTCGGCAGTTGCCACTGTAGCTGCAGTGACTCGTTCGAGTTCCAAACCAGACACAGACATTATGGTTGCCATAAAAGCTGCAGTTGATGGCACGCCTTATCCTAAAGGATTTACTAATAAGTACCAACACTTCATGGGAAGTATGCTGAACGCTGAAGTTAAAATTCCAAGCGTAGGCGTACGCGACATCCCCAATAAAGATGTAAGGCCACAATTGATTAAAGCAGCGCATGAGGGGGTGGCATGTGCACATGCTGCGTGGCAGCTACAATTTCTCTATTGCAAGCCTGTTATTGGTGGCCTGATCTCTATAAAGAGACCAAGCAATATGTCCTTTGTTGCGACATCTGTCAACAAATTAAAGTTTCAACAGCTAAGCGCCCGCCACAGACACCCCTATTAATATCAAACAGACCATTACAATGTGCGTACTTGGATCATTGCGGTCCACTAACACTGGATAGTGCATACAAGTATATACTAGTCACTGTAGATTCTTGCTCCAGATTTGTGTGGGTGTGGCTCGGGTGACACTCGGACTGTTATTAAAGATTTGCGAGTCTTTGTCGGTACATATGCAGTTGCAGCATTCCATTTGGACCAGGGCCCTGCTTTTGCCTCAAGGGCATTCAGGGACACCATGGCTTCCTTGGGGGTCCAGCTCCAGTACTCGTCTCCATTTCATCCCGTGGGAAATTCTGTTGTGGATCGATTAAACCGCGATTTAAAGCAATCCTTAACAGCCAGAGTCTTATGTACGGGTCGTAGTTGGCTAAGCCATCTGTATGAAGTTCAGAGAGCACTAAATAACCTGCCTAGAAGGTCCCTGGGGGGTTGTACTTCATATGAGTGCCTGTTCGGAACACAAATGTTTGTTCCGGATCTTGATGGTCCTGGTGTGGAGGCGGCGGAGACACCTTTTGACATAAATGATTGTGTCACTGTTTTACAGGAATTACAGCAGTTCTGTGAAGATAACTCTTCTAAAAGTGCTGCCTCCACAGGAATTAAGGATGTGCCAGTAACACCTACCGGCTGGATTCCCAGGGTTGGGGATCTTGTGTGTGAAAAGGTCGCAGTGAAAAAAGAATTTGGCCCTTCTTATCATGCACCAGTCCCTGTGTTGGGGATACACGGTACCAGAACTGTTATTCTACCCCCTTTGCCTGGTGCCAAAGAAAATCGCTTTGTTTCTATTGACAATGTCAAGTTACAACATGATTCTACACAGCCGACCAAGAGGAACGTCCAGTAGTTCCCGAATCCCTCTCACTACTGGAGAAGAAGTTCTGCTTCAAGTTGTCTATCCCAACACTGTTGACTCTCTGAGTTTGGGGAGGGTGGATGATGATCTCGCATTAGTTCCACTAACAACGCCCAACTTAGAAACATTTGATCAAGTCACCATGACTACAAACGTGATGGATGGTGCTGTCTACAGTGTACCACCGCTGGAAACACCAACTCCTCCATTGACTACGGCAATGCCTTTTGCACGAACTGCCTCTGGTTACTTTGCCGACAACAGCGATGGTCTATCGGACTCGTTTGCCTCTTCGACTGCTGACCTGTCAGGTCCACGTAAGCTGATACGTTGGCTCAAAGATACGTATTTTGTTTTTCCATGGAACTATCTGTGGCTTTAATTGACTATGCTAGCATGTTTTCTTTGGATTGGGTTTGTCATTACACTTTTTTTGTTGATACATGGTCATTTTCTTCCTGAGAGATCAGCGGTTGAACAGGTGGAGGAGGTGTTGAAACCACATTTTTCATCACATAAGGTTCGAAGTGACTTGTCCTTTGTGAACATTTCTGCAGTGCCAATTCCAGATGGGATTGTGTTGGATAAAGTAATGTTTGATATATATGGTCCCACTGAAATAATTCAAATACCGTATGTGCTAAAGTTATCTATGAATGATATAGTAATACCAGGCATTGTATCTGATGATTGGGATGTGAAGACAGTTGACTCAATGATGACAGAATTGCAATATTATACTGTCTATGAAAATGAGGATGTTTACCAGTTTAAAGACAATTATGGTGACATGTTTTGCTATAATTATTATGGGCACCATTTCATACATAAAGCGAGCAGTCGAAAAACGATATTTGACTATACGCAATGGAAACATTGCCCAACTCCCCCACAAGTGAGTTCAAAAACTTATTTTGATAAATTTACGTATTTTTCTGGGCATCATCAAAAGAATGCTGTGTCATATTATTTTAAGATAACTCCGACTAGGGATAAACAAATGTTGTTGGCCAACATGAAATTTATATATTCGGACTCCTTTGTTTCCCGGTTATCAATTGAACGTTATGAATATTGGTCACAAAATGTTGATTTGAAAAGTGTTTGGGGAACAAAAAATTGGGGTAGAGAAACATTGTTTAGAGCATATCTCATTCCCGTTCAAATGTTTTTTTTAAACAAAACAGTACAACAGACCAGTTGCTTAGGCTTAGCTACGATCAGAGAACTAAACATGCCCAGTATACCTGCCCCCGCAAAATTTAATAACTGGCAAAAGTACACAAATGCAACTTTTAGTGAGCTTAGTGAATGGGTCCAGAATGGTACATTTAACACTTCACTGACATGTCCAGGCGGGTGGTTATTATGGCCAATAGATACCAACGGGTGTCATCAGCGTTTTGTCACCTCCTCGGGGGGTTTCCGAACTAGT
The DNA here is from genome assembly GCF_031143425.1 of Pleurodeles waltl. Classification (NCBI taxonomy): domain Eukaryota; kingdom Metazoa; phylum Chordata; class Amphibia; order Caudata; family Salamandridae; genus Pleurodeles; species Pleurodeles waltl. The sequence continues at coordinate 732,199,389 of NC_090449.1, forward strand.
AGGTCAAACCCTCGCTATATATCACCAGTACATGCTTAAATAATCACAACATATAGTGTAGGAAAATTGTGCCAGCAATGGCTAAAATCATCCTCACTAGATGCAATTAAGACACATCTCACTCTCCTGTCTAATAACACTGACTTACAAGATTTTTTGTCAGGCCAGAAGATATCACGTAGGAAGCGTTTCTTGTATGAAGTATACAATGAAATATGGAAACTTTCTCAACAAGAGGCTGCAGCCCGGCTAAGACAGATAGATCAGGAAAATATGAAAAAGGCATTAGCTGTTGTGGATAGTGGAATTCACACCTTGTCCGACCGGATAAATACAATGAACAACATTGTTTCTTCTGCTATAGACATTATACGATCTGATATGTCTTCTTTATATCATGGACAGAGTCAGACCAGGTCTATTATGCAGTTGGGTTGGACGATTCAGACATTGAAGGCGGGTCGCATTCCGTGGCAGCACATAGGTGCCAGGGAAATATTTTTTTCCTTTAATTTGACGCAACAACAACAACTAATGGCTAAGAAAGAGGCGACTTATGTCATGCTCAACATTGAAAAGTTAGAAAGATTGCCTTTTACCGTGGCCGAGATTCCCTCAGCAGAGTGGTTGATACATGGGGTTATTAATCTGCCTATTTCTACATTACAATTCACTTCTTGTCTGAAACATGTTCCGGTAGGCAGATATGAAAAGTTGGCAGATAGTTACATCCATGAGGTGTGGGAGCTTCCCTTCTCGTACAAATGCCTTAATGGCATGAAAGAGGTCTTTCTTATCGGTAGTGAATGTGAGACTTCAGTCTGCCATTCGATGATTTGTAATCAGCTGTCCTTGCATGGGGCGTGTAATGCCTCGGTTGTGAACTTGGCTTGCTATCTGAAGGGAGTTCAAGTTCCCTTGATTAGACGCACGTTCCAAGTGCTTTCAAATGGCAGCTACATCCTCCTCAATAGTGGAGACTGTTGTGGCATGCGGGCCGGAATAGTTTACGTTGTTTCGGTCACTAAGGTCGTTACTTGCTGCAGGAACGTGTTGTTTCCCCGCACTAAAATTAGGATGGTAGCAGATATTTGGCCTCACATTGCTAATTCGACAAGTTAAGTAGACTGAAGGCGTTATCATTTCAGAAGCATGTGGCCCTTACATCTGCACGCAAGACCTACGCTCTTCAGGTGGCAAGGTCATCAGTGGAAATACAGTCCCTGTTAAATATGAACTTTCCGAGACACTTTGGTGAACTCGTGGGACGTATATTTAATGCGTCCAGCACGGCTGGATTAGCGAATTGTTTCAAAGCTGTTGGTATTGGTTTCATTCACACATTCTCTTCCATATTCGCTTTAATACCGTCGGCTATTGATTCAATTTTCAGAAGCATTTTTGGGGGATTTACGATAACTTTGGCTTTATTAGCTGACATTTTGCTGTTGCTGTTGTTTTTCCGCAATGGCTGTCCCGCCGCAACAAGGACGAATGTGGGCGCTCCCATCAGCGCAGCTGTGTTGTGAACGCATGATGCAGCACTTTGGAGCAACACTCCTGGAACATTTGGAGTGTGACTGGTCTCTGTCATTCAGACCGGTTTTGGATTGTGTGCAGCCTGTGTTTTTGTGCCTTTGGTGCTCTTTTGAATATGCATTGGACGTTTGTCTCTCACAGCAACGCCCCCCAGTGATTGATGCTGATCTGTTGATGTTCTCGATTAGGGTTCATTACCAGACTTGCGCGCTGCGGCTGCGTTTGCTTAGAAAACTGATTACGAGATACCCTTCCTGGAGGAAGTTGATATTAACTCGTTCGGAGGCACTGCATGGGATGCCGCCTTGGTTAACACTGGGGCTCTGGAACACACCTGCTCCTTGATAGTTTTTGGCGTGGATTTACCGGTTTTGTCATCCGCTTAGATGGAGAATCTCCTGCTTTCCATGACTGATGCTTGATTTGGACTTATTCTAAATTGACATTTTTACTTTGAATTCGGCGTTTGGTCGCATGCTCATTTTTAAATTTGCAAATTAGTATGCTTGTGTGTCCTCTTAACTTGTTAAAATTTGAATAGGGTTTTAAATATCTTTTAGCTTAGGGCATTTTAGCTTCGGCTTAAACCACTTTCTACCGACAAGGGGAGGGTGTAGTGTAGCCATTTTTAATATAGCTTCATGCACGTTAGTTTAACATACTAGGCCACTGTGCACTTTACCCTTGATACATTTTATTCAACCTCACACTGTTATTTTACAATAACCAGTTTTACAGTCTTGTTTTTATTTCCTTCTATCTCACTGTTTAGCTTAGTTCAGCACTGTGTTCTCAAATAATGCATTCTTGATCGCCCTGTGCTTCAGTCAAGGCTACAGTCTGGTACATTGCCGGTAAACGTGGTAGAAGTTTAGTCTCCAGTATTCGTAGAAGATACACATTCTTACGTAGGGACATTTTCTTACAACATCTGCATGTTAGTTATAAAAACACTTCTTAGTCCTAGTACAGGTCAGAGGGAGATTCCGACCAGGAACCTACAACTAGATTCTGACTGCCCTGTTGCAGATGCTGACGCAGATTACAGGCCTTTGCTCAGGTATGAGGGTTGATGTCCTCCCGGGGGAACCTGAAAGGCAGGCTTAGAGGTTCACATGCTGTGCTCAGAATATAACTTAGAGAGAACATAGGGGGTCATTCTGACCCTGGCGGTCTTGGACCGCCAGGGCAAGAATGACGGAAGCACCGCCAACAGGCTGGCGGTGCTTCATTCCCTATTCAGACCGCGGCAGTAAAGCCGCGGTCGCACCGCCGGGGCTGGCGGTTTCCCGCCGATTTTCCCCTGGCGGTGATGACCTCCTTACCGCCAGCCTGTTTCTGGCGGTTTACACCGCCAGGAAGAGGCTGGCGGTAAGGGGTGTCCTGGGGCCACTGGCATGGGCAGTGCAGGGGCCCCCTAACAGGGCCCCGGCCTGCTTTTCACTGTCTGCATGGCAGACAGTGAAAAGCGCGACGGGTGCAACTGCACCCGTCGCACGGCCGCAACACCGTCTGCTCCATTAGGAGCCGGCTCCTGTGTTGCGGCCTCATTCCCGCCGGCCCAGCGGGAATGTTGGAATGGGGGCCGCGTTATTGCGGCCACATGGCGGTTCCCGCCTGGCGGGCGGCGGTAGCCGCCCGCCAAGGTTAGAATCACCCCCATAATCTAGTCACACTATGATAGCCTTATTCTTGTGCTTCACTCTCATCGTTACTATTTCAGTCCCCCTGTGTTGTGTAGTTCTGGTTATTGCAGCTCACGCTTTGCTATCCAAAATGCAGTTGTTTTATTAAACCAATCTTTAAAACTTAAACTGCCTTTGTCATTTCTATATGAGACCATACTGTGTATGGCAGAACCGGTTGTGACCTGAGTGACCACAACTTCCCTGGGAAATACTAAAGATGTCATGCGCTCGGCTGCCCAATTGTCTCTTCCCTTTGGGAGAGATGAGGCACTGCTAGTTAGCTGGAGCAAAACCCGGATTTAGAGTGACAAGGCTCCTTAACCGTGGGTCAGACTCAGTCCCCCATGCTTTGAACGATCTTGCCGCTCAAAATCCAGTAGTCTCATTAGGATAAGAGAGCCTACGCGACAGTCAGACCGCTGTGTTACTTTTTCTGTGTGCCCGAAATAGGTCAGCGCCTATCAGAAGAGGGGGCTCTGGCATGCCATCGCCGAGGAGGTGCGGACCCTGGGAGTCTACACCCAGCGGAGCACCCACTGCAGGAAGCGGTGGGAGGACCTGCGGCGCTGGGCGAGTAATACCTGCGAGGCCCAGCTGGGGAAGTCCTCCCAACGAGGAAGGGGTGCCCGTCAGGTCCTGACCTCCCTAATGCGCTGCATTCTGGTGGTGGTTGCGTATCCAGACCTGGATGGGCGCTTGCAGGCTGCACAGCAGGCATAAGGGGGTGAGTACAGAAACCATTGTATGCCTCCTTGATGGATGTGTGAGTGTGCTGTAGTATGTATGCTGTCTATTGGCAGGGACTCTGACTGATGGTATGTTACAAAATGGCCCCCATGGGACGTTAGGTTGTAAGGGACAGGTCTGCAGTACTTCAGGTCCCTCTGTGATGTTGGAAATGGCTATAGAGCAGAGTTGTGTCCTCTAGTGAGGAGCATAGCCATATGTGTATAGCGGTAGGTGCTGCATGGTGAAATATGTGCAGGGTTGGAGTATGTGTGAACCAGTTAGGTACCCCCATTCAGCTATTCACAAGTGTCTCTCCTGTTTTGTCTCCCCATCCCGGTTCTCTTGTGTTGTCTGTGTACATCAGCATCGTCTGGCGAGGGAGCTGTGGCACCGGAGAGTGGGGATGCATCAGCCCATGGTTCCACAGAGGCAGAGTCGAGCGACACCAAGGGGACCAGTGGGTTGGAGGGCGAGGGGAGTACCACGGGGGAGGAAACTACCACTGGAGGTAGTGACTCTGATACCTCCTCTGATGGGAGCTCACTGGTGGTGGTGGACCCTAGTGGGCCCACCCATTCTGTGTCATCTTCCGCCACCCCTATAACATCACTGGCTTCCCATTTACTCCCCACCGAGTTGCCCGTGCCCGCTCACCTAGAAGGGTGGGCATCTCCTTCACCCAAGGCACATCATCCCCTGCCCCAGTCAGCGCTGCTAACCTCACGGGGAGGCTATTGACCTCCTGAGTATCATCTCTGTAGGGCAGACAACCATCGTCAATGCCATCCACAGGCTAGCATCAGAGGTGCAGCAGACTAATACCGACCTGGATGGCATTCACGGTGCGGGTTCTGGCCTACAGAGATCTTTTCAGGCTCTGCCCTCCTCTTTGATGGCAGCCAGTGTCCCTGGTCATTCCGTTCCCCCCTCCAACCACCTCTACCCTTTCATGCACCCCACTTCTTTCACCTGTCCCAAGCACACATTCTGACAGCCATGCACACACCTCAACAGACAAGAAGCACATTGAAAAACACAAGCACCACACTTCCCACCACAGGCATACACACAGCCAACATACAAAAGCACACACCAACATCCACTTCCTCCAATGTGTCCACCTCTTCCACCTCCCTGTCTGTCACCGCTACATGCAAACTCACAGGCACTGCACCCTCATTCACTGTTGCTGACCCCATTCTGGCAGTCACCACAAAATCAGACATCCATTCATGCACCCCAGACACCACACCTGCACTCACCACAACGACTTTACCGCCATGTTCATAATGAGGGCCTAAATGTGTCATCACACTTATTACCATTCAAAAATTTTTACAATTCTATTTCTTCATAATTTTGCCTTCTCCTTGAATTTTCCCTGCAAAATGTTTCCCTTTTCCTTTCTTCCCTCCTCTGACTATTCTTAGACCTTTTCAGTTTAACCCTTTTGCATAGATTGCATAATCCCCATGTCCCAATTAGACAAACCACGACAATTAATATTCCCTGTAATATTTTCAATAGAACCCCATTTCAAATGTTGCTGAGCCAGTTCCCCACTGAATCAAACCCTTTGCCAACCTTTTAAAAAAACCCTGGCTCTTTCTATACTTTTAAATCAGCACTTGTGTTAGTCAGATTGGTAAGTAAGTCTCTTATCTCTTTACTATTGTCAGGTATATATGAACAACAATGCCTAGAGTTAATCATTCTACAGACTCCACCATCCTTCACTAAAAGAATGTCTAAAGCAAGATGGTTTTGAAGAGTCATAGCTCTATCCGCAGCTAATTCAGTATCTATCAGGAGCATAGCCCCTGAAAAATTTGTCAGCATATTATCCACAATAGTAGACAACTTTCAAATCTTAATCGAATTCAGGATGACTCCCACTGAAGTAATCACCGCACCAAATATATCTCCCAATATCACAGAAGAGGACTCCCTCCTCTGTCTCTTATGATGTAATTCAGTCACTTTCAGAAACTTTTTCAAATCCTCCATCTGATAAATCTTTGCGAAAACTATCCCCAAAAAACATGCCCCATACAATACTCTTGGAAGACGATAATAAACATTAAGTGCACAAATATAATATATCCCTGGAATTGCAGGGTCCTGCCCATTCAACATAAATGTCCATTTACTCTGAAACAAAAACACATGCCTGCATTCACTCGTACCTACAAATAAAGTGTCAGTGCACGATTTAGGCCTATATATACAAATTTTCCCTACATGTTGTGAATCTAAAGCTAATTTCCTTACGTTTTAATTGCACTGTAAGCATAATCATTCTTGTAAGTCCTTTTCTCTAAGCCTTTTTCTAATTTTTCCTTTAACATCTTTCTTCTGTCATTAGTGTGATCTAAGAAGCTCTTCTTTAAAGGTGTAAGCAAGCAAGTCATGTTATTTTTATGCGTATATGCTGTGCCAAACGTCAATGCAGGTTAAAAGAATCCTCTAACTAATACTATATTATTATCCTTAGCTACTTTACTCAAATACCTAATTATAGGAACAAACTAAAACACAAGATCATGATTCGAATAGAAGTACTGAATATACTCCTGGTTATAAAACCTTGTTAGTAACAGACTACAACTTATCCCATCGGTTAGAGGCATGATAGGTGACTCCTTCCTCGACTGATGTAGGAATCTGCTTACACACAAAACAATTCTTCGCACCCATGTTTTCAACATACTCACTCAATAGGCGATTGAAAACATTAGAAGAAAGTTCTCCCTGCGCATTAGTATAATCATGCAAATATTTTTCATCTAACTTAAACCTCTCTAATGCCGTTAGTGCACCCATCGTCTCAAAAGCAGAAGTAGGGTTTGCTCCTTTCGCATCAAGAACAGACATACCCACAATCAACACCAAAAATAATATCCCACACGTATTTGCCAAACCAATGCTCATATATTTACAGCACCTAGAATCTCTTCCCTGTTTACTAAAGTCAGCCATGATCTGTAAAGAATCAGAAAGCAGAAGGAATTTAGAAAACTTGCAGCAAAAATCAAAAATAGACAACTCTTCTTTTAGCAGTTCAGATTCACTTCCAGGAACCCTGCTCACTTGTCAAAATTGGTTAGAAATCAGGTTTCAAAAGTCAAATCAGGTTATCAATGTCTTTTCCAGTTACTTTTAATAGGCTCTTTCTCAAAAATATTTTCTCTCCGATTGTTTCAACAGTTCAGTTCATTAATCTTTTTCACGTCACCTCAAAATATTGACTTGGAACTTCTCTGTCAAAACAAAAAGACATAAGCTCTTGCTGCCATTCGTTAGTAGTTGCATATGCCCATTCAGGACCCGCGTATCTTCAACTTGGTACTCTCTTTCTCTTCTGTTTTCTATCACCATTCAGCTCTCCTTCACCTAGATCGTCTTTCCTTGTAGTATCTACTTGTTCCTCAGTTGTTGGTTCGACAACCACATCTTTCTTTTTCTCCACTTGCGATTCCGGACACTTATCTCCTTTTAGTGTACCTTCTGTCAGTATTCTTTTCAAGATTGAACTTACCCTCTTTTCTTGCTCTGTGGTGTTTTCTCTTGATGGACCTGCAACCAGTTCAGGAGGAGTCAGATCACTTTGACTTTGATCCACCTCAACTCATTCCCTTTCTGGGTCTGGCATTTGCTCTGTTCGTCGCTCAAGATCATCTGCTTCTGGGAAAGCCCTCCTCTGACTAGGCTCTCCTGCTGCTTCAGTTGAGATAGGTTCTGCGATACTCTCCTGGAGGTCTCCACCTTCACCTCTCACAGGAGCTCAGATTCGGTCTCAGCTCCTCTTTGCTTATTCATGATCCAGTGGACATGCCACTTTCTTCGTGTGACTTGCATGAATCCAGTTTGGGATCCCATCATACTTCACAGCTGTAGTAGTCGTTAGGACCAATTGGTATGGTTCCTTCCAACGAGGCTCCAAACATGTCTTTCTCACATGCTTTCGGACGACAACCCAGTCCCCAGCTCTCAGGTTGTGCCCTGGGTCATGGATCGGTGGCAGTGTGGTGGCCTCCACCTGCTGAGGAAAAGAGTGGACTACATCACCCAGACCCTTGCAGTAATCCAACACCATATCATCTGTAATTTTGACAAGTGCATTTGCTGGCACGGCTGGTAATCTCATTGCTCTGCCCATGAGGATCTCATGAGGTGACAGTCTTGTCTTCCTGTCAGGAGTCTTTCTCATCAACATCAATACTAAAGGCAATGCATCGGGCCATTTCAAATTCGTAGCTGCACACATCTTTGCAACTCTCGACTTCAAGGTACCATTCATCTGCTCCACTAGTCCTGATGCATCAGGGCGGTAACTACAATGCAACTTCTGCTCAATGTTCAATTCTGCACACAGTAATTTAATCACTTCGTTACTGAAGTGACTTTCCCTATCTGATTCTCAAGAGAGCAGAAACCCGATACGTGGTATCAGTTCGGTAAGCACCAGCTTCGCTACTGTGAGACTATCATTTCTTTGTGTAGGGTACGCTTCAATCCAGTGACTAAAGATGCAAAAAATCACCAACACATATCTCAAACCTCCACACACAGGCATCTCAATAAAATCCATTTGCATTCTGCTGAATGGACCTCCTGCTCTTCCAATGTGGCTCAAATTTACCACTGCCCCTTTCCCCGCATTCAGCTGTTGGCAAATGACACAACAATGGCAAACTGCTTCCGCAACTTGTCTAAACTTTGGGATGAACTAATCAATCTTAAACAGATGAACCATGGCATCCCTCCCAATATGTGCCTGACCATGATAGTACCTTGCCATTTGAGCCAACAGGCTATTTGGCAAAACCAATTGACGCTCCTCAAAAACACACAATTCATCTTGTCTTTGAACACATTTCAATTTGCTCCATGAAAAGTTTTCCTCTTTGTCGACATTATTCTGCAAAGATTTTAATTCTTCCAAAGTATCAATTACTTTCAATGCATAACCTGTACTGGTTGCGTCTTCTTCAGGTAACAGTTCCCACTTGTCCTTGAATGATATACAGTTCAATGCTCAAAACCTTGTAACTTGATCTGCATATCCATTTCCCAATGACACATAGTCCTGCGACGTCAGATATGTACTGCATTTCACTACGGCAATCTTTTCAGGCAATTGAATTGCATGTAACAGCTCTTTTATTCTCTCACCATTTCTCACTGGTGAACCAGAAGAGGTCAGGGAACCTCTCTGTGACCACAATTGACCAAAATCATGAACTATTCCAAATCCATATTGGCTATCCGTATAGATAGTAACCCTCAATTGAGCGGAAACATGGCACGCTCTAGTAAGGGTGACCAATTCTGCTACCTGGGCAGAATATACTCCTCAAAGCCAAGAAGCTTCCAAGGCACCTGTAATCGTGCACACAGCATATCCTGCTCTCAGTGTCCCTGTATTGTCTCTCAGACAAGAACCATCAACAAAAATAATTTGGTCATTTTCTTCCAATGGGAATTTCTAATGTCAGGTCTCGGTTTTGTGCACAACTCAATTACTTTGAGACAGTCATGTTCAACATCTTCCTCCTTTTCAATTTCAACATTTTCACTCTGAAGTAAGGTTGCTGGGTTCAGCACTGTACATCTTTTCAATGTCACATTCGGTGACCCTAGAATACTCGTTTCATATCTAGTCAACCTAGCACCAGTCAAGTATTGAGTTTTCGTCCTTGTCAGTGAAATCTCAATCGAGTGAGGGACCATTACAGTCAGGGGATATCCCATGACCACGCCTTCACACTGTGAAAGACTTTGACCAACTGTGGCAACTGCACGCAAACAACCTGGTAAGGCTGCTGCAACTGGGTCCAAAGTAGCTGTAAAATATGCTACTGGGCGATGAGCACCTCCATGGACCTGTGTCAAGACAGACAATGAACATGCATCACGCTCATGACAAAACAATGTGAAAGGCTTTGTGTAGTCAGGCATACCCAACGCTGAAGCTCTGCACCAACTCTCTCTCAACTCAGTGAACGCTCTCATTTCATCCTGGTCTAGCACTATGGGATCGGTAACTTCCTTATGAGTCAGCTTTTGCAATGGTCTTGAAATGACTGATAAATTTGGGATCCATTGCCGACAATAGCCCACCATCCCCAGGAACATCTCTGTGTGTAGTTGGGGGATTTATTAGCAGTATCGTTGTTATCCCTTCTCTGGATATCTTTCTTGACCCTTTCTCAATACGGTGACCCAAATACTTCACTACTTTCTGACAGTACTGCAATTTCAGTGGCGGAACTTTATGGTCATTCTTTCCCAATTGGTTTAACAGGGCAATCGTATCATACTTGCACTCGTCCCTTGTTTTGGATGCAATTAATAAGTCATTAATGTACTGTACCAAAGTCGATCGGAAAGGCAATTCCAGTGACTCCAAATTCTTTTTCAAGATCTGGTTGAATAAGGAAGGTGACTCTGTATACCCTTGAGGAATTCTACACCAGCAATAGACTCGATCCAGGAATTTGAAACAAAACGCTTGTGACAAAACAATGACCGTAAACCACTCTGCATCACATGGAATCTGGAATAGTATCGCAGCTGGATTGGGCACTACGGGATAACACTTGACCACAATCTCATTTATTTTTCTCAAATCCTGGACAATCCGAAACTTCCCACAGGGCTTCTTCAAACCCATTATCGATGAATTACATGGACTGCTCAACACTTCCTTCAGAACTCCCTGCTTCACAAAATTTGCAATTATCTGAGTCACTTTCATCAGGACATCTTGTGTCATGTTGTACTGTGGAAGTTGGGGAAAAAATGCATTCGGCCTTATGGTAACTTTGACTGTCTCCACCCCTTTAATCAGACCTACTTCCTTTCCTGTCAAATCCCACACATTCTCTTGTACTGTTCCCTGCAAATCAGGATGGAGCTCCTTCACTGTGAACATCGGGAAAAACTCAATTAATGGGTATTCTACACTTGTGTTTTCACACTCTATTTCTGGGGCTTGGTCTTCCTCATCATCACTATTCATCTGAATCTCAATTCCGTCATTTGAGCAAGTAATCAAATACTTTGTCTTACACAGCAAGTCTCTTCCAAGTAGGTTTACTGGACTTGAATTGCGGACTACAAATTTATGCAATCCCTGGAAATTGCCAATCTCGACTCGATGCCTCGGGCACGGCTTCATGCTTTCATCGCGGGCTTATCATAGCCTGTTATTGCCTTCATGTTTCTGGATTTTATTGATCTGTTTGGAGACTGCATTTCAGGCATACTTCTCGTGGGACTCCCATTCTTTTTACCTACACTCTGAAGCCTTGACAAAGTCTAGAAGATGAAACATGTGTCGGCTGTTGGCTGTTTTTTGGATTATTGGTCTCACATGTGGTCTTTGACCTGTATATTGACCACACTTGTTCATCCGTCAATAAATGTTCATTTTCACCTATTCCCTGGACTTTGACTCTACTTGATTGACCACTTGGATCAACCACACAGAACTTGTTTTGGTGTGCCCTGGCCTGCTGTTCATATATTTGATGTTCACTGACCATTTCCCAGTCAGTAATATTGGACACCTTTGGTGGGAGGTGCCCGGACGGTTTGGCACCCACTGGACTTTGATTGCTGTATGTGCTTTAAGACTGATATAAGGACACTGCTCTGAAACCTGTGTTGATGTGCGAGCGATGTGGCATCCTCCACCATCTTCCCTTTTACTTGATTTGCACTGGATCTGTAATCGGGTTGGTCAAGTACTGGTTCACTACCCCCACAACCTGCCCTGTTCTACCTGAAAGGGGCAAATTCGGAACATCTGCACTTCTCACTGTAGAGCGTGTAGTTCCTGTGTCCACCAAAAATGAAACTCTGTGACCCATAACCTTTCCCCTTACATAAGGTCCTCTCTGATCTACTTCTAAAGAAGTCGCAAGCATACACGGCTCCTCATCTGAACTACCACTCGTCCATTCGTCATTTATTCCATCCTCACTGTGTAACGGGAATTGGTGCACTATGTTACTACTTCTGTCTTATCTCTGCCATGTGACCTGTTGAGAAAACATCACCTGTTGCTGCTCCATCGGGGCTTGAGGTATTTGCATTTGCTGTCTAGGTACCATGGGAACCTGCTGCTGCATCGGCTGCAACTGTAACATTTGTGCACAGGGCATTTGCACCTGTTGCATGGCCTGAAAATTCTGTGTTTGATTCACATTATTCTGGAAATTTGGATTAGGACCCATTAATCTTGGTCCCCTCACATTCTCAAATGAACTGATGTCATTACTCTGCTGAACAACACCTTCCTGCACCATCATCGGACACCCCCGTTTCCATTGTCCCGAGGCTCTGCAAATGTGACACAGCAATAGCTTCTTCATTCCCTGTACATCATTCTGAACCACTACAGTATTCAAATCTGGACCACGATTCATATTACCCCCACGACCTCTACCTCTCATCTGAGGCTGAAACATGACATTTTCCTGCTGCTACAGTATCTGCAGCACAAAATTTCCTTGCGCTCTTGACGTAGCTGCTTTAATTTGCATCACCATCGCTTTCTCTTTCAACTTTTTCTGCTTCAACTCAATCTCATCATCACAGTATTTTGCATACTGCAACACCTTATCAATTGGCTTTGCTTGGCTTCAGATCAAATGACTCTTAATCATCTGACCAATTTCAAGTTTCAATCCTTCCACAAATCTGAACACAAAATGTAACATGTCTTTCAGCTCACTTGTTTCTGTACCACTTTATTGGTTGACTGCCTGCAACAATCTCTCATAGTACGCATGTATCGACTCCTTTGCTTCCTGCACTGTCCTTTCAATCCTCTGCCAATCGATATTTGTGGGCGAAATCCTTGATTTCAGGAATTCAATCACATTGTAGTAATATTTCATTACCTCAGGAGACGGTGCGCCTGTATTCTTATCTCTTTCCGGTTCACTTGTTTTCTCTGCCTAACCTGCTTATCTCTGGTGCACTCTGCTCACCTCTCTCGTAATCTTCGGGCACAAGTATCTCAACTATGCCTCTGTGTAGGATCCTAGCCTATTTATCCCCATCGTTTCCTCAACGAGTTCACCTGCTTCCATGCCTAGTCTGACACAATTCAAGTACTCCTCTCCTTTAGGGGCATTCTGTGGGGTATTCAGCTTGTCTAACCATTCAGTTAACTGCTGAGCTGTCAGTCTCTGTAACAAAATGTTACTCGCTTGGACTGGTGGCACCTGCTGTGCCTCTGCGTTCGGAGTCTGTGGTGTCAATAATTTCAGGCTCTGACCTACATTTGGTCCAGTCATGGCATCTGGAAGTGCAACAAGTGGACTAAGATCTAACAATGATCTTGATCCGTCAAAAGTCTGACCCACGCAAGAGACTACCTGAACCTGTTCATTATGTCCTCTCCTCATTAGACTCTGGGCCATTGCTCACTGTTCACTAACAGTCATTTTCTTTTGTGCAAATAATGGTACTGCTGGACCGACAGTAATCAGCAGTGATATTGCATCTAGGGCTGCTCTGGCACCTACACTCTGTGGAAGAGTAACTCCCATTCTCTGATTCATCATCAGAGTCAAGTCTGACTGGGTCCCTGTCATTGGCGTAAATCTCAGCATTACCTGCTGCTGCACTTGGGGCAACAAAATCGGAGTTGGCTCAGTCTTGACCAGTATTGGTCTCGGAATCACCAGCTCCGGGGGCACCACTAAGTTTGAAGTCGTCTCTAAAATGGGCACATCAGGATAAATTCTCTGTATCTGTGGTGGCTGCATCTGTGTCTGCACTATAGGAGTAGTCGGCACATTAGGACTACTTTTCACCACATTCTGTGTCAGGTTAGCATTAACCTGCACCGGACTCGCTGTCCCCGTTACCTGTGTCGGAGCTGTTGGATCAGCACTAGTACTCGGACCACTCTCGTGTACTGTATATGGTGGTGGTCAGTCTCTCAATAACTGTGTAAGGAACTCTTCATTATCTGATTCCTCCTCTACTGTTGAAGGCTTTCTAGCTCCCTTACTTTCGATCGGACTTCTGTTAGTCTTCCTAGTCGCTTTCTTTCCTTCATTCTCATCCTCCTGTGTAATATCTGGGAACAACTTAACTCCCTGCAAAGTCTCTGATCTCCATCTCTTCTGCTCCAAATCCCATTTAGCCCCCGCTAAAGACTTTTATGCCTTTCTCATCCTTCTCTTGAATTTCAATTGCTGTTGCTGTCTAGCTACCAGCTCCCAAACTGCTAATGCCTCAAACTGTGTGGGTCTCGGAAGGGGCTTTGATTCATATAGCGCCATCTGCAATTGCTCCAGAATCCTCAAATTGAACGTCCCATTTTCAGGAAACGCTAGGTTTCCATTTGTCTCTGTCAACTTGCACCATTGCTTTAACCAAAGACATGGTGCAACACCTCTCCCTTACATTACAAAGTAAGCCGGTGTCTTCTCTGGCGGTGTAGGCTCCCCTACACTCGCTGTAATGTATGTATCTCTCCTTAGGGCACTTCTCAATGCTTTGAAAAATGTCATCTTTTCTCCTTTTTGTTTATTCAAAATCAAATCAGGAAATGTCTTTTAATGCCAAGATTCTTTTCACCCACGTTTTCAACCAATTGCCTCTCACGGATGGCTGCCACTCTGTGCGCGACCCTTCTCACCAACCGACCTATCCCAGTGCGTCTCCAATGACGTCACACTCACACGTACTGCGGCTGACAAAGTCTTGCGGCTCGTCCTCCTAAACTTTGATTCACTCAAAACAAATGCAAAATATTGCGTGCACTAATCCCAAAAGAAAAACCAATAAACAAATCTGCTGGTTTACTACAGGAAAGGTAACACAACCACCTTGAAAACCTTATGGCTTTTCACTGATGGCTCTTTCCGCGCATGCAGCTATTCCTCTTTCTCAGTCTCCCAGATTTGCATGCAAAATTCGATCCGCAAATTTTACTCTCAGCTGATCAATGGGTCTGTCCCGGTGCACATAGAACTTGCCAAATCTCAGTCGAAATTTCCTCTCGCCCACTTTAACTTATTCCCTGACTTGTTGACCACGCCGATCAACCTACTAAACCAGACAAATTACAACATATAACCAAGTGCCTCGTACACTTCTCAATATACTCCGGAGTCTTAGACCACGCAGGGTTCGTACATCAACAACCACGTGGACAAATTTTGAGCACAAAGCGCCACACAAATATGAAGTTCGACGACTTCCCTACTTTCACACTGCGGAGTGCGTACACTCCTACTAAAACTGCATTTGGAGTATGCAAACTCCCTAAAAATTCTTGCAAACCTCACAATTCAACCTGCGATTTGCATGAGCTTGGGCATGTGGAACCTATTTCTCTCACTCTGTCACTAGAACGCCAGGAACACCCTCAACGACCATGAGCAGGATCTAGGATCTGGAAAAGTCATTTCTGGGTTTAAAGGGACATCATTTTCTATCCAATTATCATCATTGAAAAACAAAATCCAAATCTCACTAAAAATGGCTCTCAAAAGGAGCAGCTTCATCTGCTACCATAACCGTTATCACTCTGTATCACACACCTATGGCAAGCTCTTAACAAGACAACCCATCAATCTCTTACTATAACTTTTAACACCTGTCACTCTGTATCGCCCGTCTATGGCAGCTCCTAAAGAGACAAACCATCCTCTGCTACCACAACTGTTAGTGTGTCAGACCTCAATAAGTAAACTTACGCGAATAGGTCAATTAACCTTTTGACTCATAATTAAGAAGTTCTTACCATAGCTCCAGTACATAATCAATAATCAATACACGATAATCAACAATCATTAGTAATCAATTATCCAATAATCGATGGAGTCAGTAAATGTCACGCACCATGACCTTTCAGCCATGAATAACCACACATTTAATAAAAGTTTAGTAAGTATATTTATTCCAGTTATATTAACAATGCTAAAGTCATGTAGATTAATCTCAAAAGCAAATGAAACACATATAAAAACAATACTGGCTGTCCAAAGCGGCGGACAAAACGCAATCTAATCAAAGCTTGAACCATGACACATTCTAAAGCTACAGTGCAAATCAATAGCAGAGTCAGCAGCGACAAAGATGTAACATACATGGAAATTCAGCAAGATAATTCATCAATCATTGGTCACTGTAATTGTCAGTCTTTTATGAGGTCACTTAACTAACATCAGATTAGCATCAGCATGTTGGGCTTCATGCAAACAATTTAGAAACACAAATTTGGAAAACAATCAACTATGGATCTGTCGAACCAGCGCAGTTGGTACCTAGAAAGAAAAGACATAAAATGAATAACCGTCACGTTTCATTATATCTACCTATCCTCGGTATGGGTCATCAAAGCAGAATCAGTATTCGTCCTCAGGCCATCAGTCGATCAGCAAAGCATCAGGGTCTCAGTCAGAGAGTATGAGCCCAATGACAGAATGAATCTGGAATCTCTCAAAATCAGGTCTCTCGAGATCTCAAATTGTAATAGGTCGGAAGTCTTTTCCCCCTGCGGCATTGTTATATTAAAGTCACCTAAACTATCCCCTATTTATCCATTAGTTAGTTAATTGTATGTTTATACTTTATCTAATAATATTTCTACACCAAATCTATGAATTCTAATATTTCACTCTTCACATGCAATTGATTGGTCCACTTTACGATGTCCTCTTCATCTGGCTCGTCAGGTAACAATATTGTTGCATCTTCAGCTCCAGTCAGTATCATCATTGTTCTCGTCCTGGGAAAGTACATCTCACACACATTACACATAAGTTGTTACACTAGTGGGAACATCACCTCCTTGCAGTTGGTTCTCATGAAAAGCTTCTGTTAAGCACTTTTAACAAGACAATGGACATTTCACAGTTTAATTCACTCTGTCAGCATGTTTATTAAATGCTAAGAAATACAGCTTCTGCATGAGGCCTGGCAAGACTATGCCAAGCCACTTGCTAAATTAAGGCCTACAATTAATACAGCTAGAGCATACGTCATTAACCCTTAATATGACATATTACTACATTAGTCTCGTACATTTTCAAAATTTCATAAGTATTAATCATTAATTAGTACATTTCATGAACACTGGTGGCCATTCTTCGAGGTCACATTTTCAAATGTGTGCATTATTTTTCTATGTTATTCATTTTCTACATAAACTCATTATTCAAAATACATAAACACTCATTAATAATTTCTACTTAAAGCGCCTGTGCTAGCAATCTCCAAATGAGAACGGTGGTTCCCACCTCCGTTCCTTATCTCCTGCATGAATCAGAAACCCCTGTGTAGAGGCTTATCAAAGTCTTCGGTGTTAAACACCAAGGCCCGTGTTGTGATCAGGGCACACTTTCCCTTTTTGCACCACGGCGCCCCTTCAAACGGGTGCACCATGCCCAAACAGGGAAAGTGTGCTCTATTATGTTGAATGTGCTGCCCTCAGGGGCAGCGCATTCAAGTGAAATAGGGAGCAGCTGCTTCAAAGCCACTTCGTGTTTCACTGTGCAGGTGGCAACCCACCAATACTTTCAAGAGGGGAGAGAGATCTCCTTGCCGGCAGGTGCAGTGAATGACTGCACCTGCCTGAATGGGGATGTCTGTAGGAGTCCATGAGACTCCCTTTCTTCCCTCAAGGGCTGCCCTCAGGGGTTACACTGAGAGTGAGCCACAGTTTTGTGGTGCACTTCCAGAGCGACTCCTAATAGCTTCCTTGCTTTGCATCTGCATCCATAATTAGGCTGAGGGGCAAAAGTATTCCCTCATTTCCATGAGGCTGCATCCACAGGCAAATGAGGGAATGTTATCTAGAGATAGCACTGAGGCTACATGTGTATCAGTACTATCAGTATTACAGAAGGGACCGCACAAGCATCTGTGGTCCCTCTGTGGCACCTTTTGTAATACCAAAGTGCTCCAGGGGTGTGCAAAGTGGGCACCAATGCCCGTTGCACCTTCTAGGCACTTTCTGTAATACAGCCCCAATTATACATTATCTTATAAAATAATTTCCCTCTGTGACATTTTAAAATATGCAGGATATGTATTCACAAACACATTACCATTTATCATCTACAAGCTCTCTCACTAGCTATCTGGATCATGGTTTCTGGTGAGTCAGTTTACCTCTGCCTTCTCGCACTTTCAGTAGTTTATGATGACTGGAGT
This sequence comes from Pleurodeles waltl, assembly GCF_031143425.1. Lineage (NCBI taxonomy): Eukaryota > Metazoa > Chordata > Amphibia > Caudata > Salamandridae > Pleurodeles > Pleurodeles waltl. The sequence continues at coordinate 732,217,535 of NC_090449.1, forward strand.
TGACTCCTGTGGAAGCCCATGATGGGTGCACATGTGCTTCAAATTTGGCCCTATTTGTAGTTCCACTTTTTATTCCCAGACAGCATGACCCAAAGTCACATCTGAAGATAAGGCAATATGTCAGTTTATTTTAGATTAGCTTCAATTTTACACTGAACAAATGTCTTAATGTAGCACCTTTGAGCATATAGCCGATCATCCTCTCCTCTCCTTCCCTCCATCCATGAAATAATGTCCCCTGGGATTCTAGAGTATATTCAGTTCTAGAGCAAATAAATGTGAAGAGTGCTAAAAGTGAAGAGAGTGCCATATCTGCAAGGCAGTGCGTGTAATGGAGCTAACAATGCATTTGTGGGTCTAATCTGTTTAGGAAACCCAAGATCACACAGATGTCCTCTCACCACTGCCTGATATATATGGACCCATTTCTTATCTGTCACTCTTGCTGTTTATAACTGAAGCATCTGTAGGTTTGCAGCCTTGGATTACCTCAAGATTACCCCAAGAGATGTGGGCTTTTTACTCCCACCCACAACTCCCTCTTATTTAGAAGAGCCATCATGTTCTTCCTGGACACCCTTGCCCTCTGTACTCCCCAAATAAACATGTTTAACATTCTCAGTAAGCTCAACATTTCATCCTTTAAAATGGGAGTCAGAAGTGCATTAAAGAGGTACAGAAACATTTGTACTATTTGTGTCCTGCCCAACCAGGAGACCGTAAGTGCATAGAATGTGTTCAGGTCAGCCAATATCTCGGATCTAAGAGGAGGCCAATTTGTCCTAACCAATGTCAAAAGGGAACTAGTGAGCACTATGCCCAGGTAGTGAGTGTATCTCATTGCTCACCAAAATGGGCATATATCTTACAGTAATCGGGCAGTATCATACAGGAGAGTCAGGTTCAAAATGTCATACTTATCTTTGCCATCTTAAACCCCTTAACACTTTCTCGAATCTGTCCAGTTGGTTGAGGATGGTTGGCACAGACCTCTTAGGATCAGTCGTCATCAAGGGACAACATCTCTGAAAAGGTAATTTTGTGATAGTTCACACAAAAAGTAAGTCCAATCATATACTGGGCATTGCCTGAGAGGAGCTGTTAACAGTTCTATTGACAGGATGAACAATTATGGGGATAGAGGGCATTCATGACAGGTCCCTTTTTTAAGGAAAAGTTACTAGACCTGCTACCATTTATCAAAATTGCTGCTTATAGTGTCTTCATATTTTATTTACTTTTTTTTTAACATTAAATTATATTCATTTATATTTTCAACTATTTTAAATTATTTATCATTATTTGCTATTGGGTTTTATTTTAAGTTCCTACCTTCCTTATTTTCTGTCAGAGGATGTTACAGTACCGGTGGCTTGCCATGCGTAGTGCTGTACTTCCTTTAGCTCAGAGTTGGAGTCATTTACTACTCTTTTGAATCACGTTTTGGCTGTAGTAACTTTAGAATTGTAGTTTGTGAATAGCAATGAGTTTACTGTTTTGTGGGTGGGCCCACATCACTCTCTAAACTCATCCCTAGCCTCTGTTAACCCCTTCCTGCTCTTCTCTAAATCTCACCTATTTTGTAGTAAATACGCCCTATTTTTTAGCCATTCCACCGGGCGCTTTCATGTTTACTACTAGGTAGTAAGCATACATGTGTGAGGGTCTTCACATAAGAAAGATACCAAAGGTGGAGGTAGTCATTTACACTTGTAGGCTAGTAAATAGCTTTTTCAGAACTTTAATAGTATTATTTTAGTGCTACTAAAGATACCGCAAAATGCAGTTTGTAAAAAGGCCCCTATATCTGCATACTGATCCCTTAAAAACAATCACACTTTCTGGTGCTTGTTTGGTAAGGTAAGCCGCTTCACATTCAGCAAGACTAGACCAAATTCAGCGTATTGCTTTGATATGCCCACCTGTAGCCATGCACGCTGTCATGCACCTATGTTTACATGCAATTCCCCCATAACCTCCCCAAACTATCCTTTGCTTTTAAGATATAATCACTTATGTTTACTATTTTGAGTTCATTAAAGGGCAAAGTATAATTGTTACTGTGGCTAATGAAGAAGCAGCAACTTTGGACATTTTTTTGCTAGTGATTCTTCATGAGCCTTTCATTGTGATATGACCAGTCTATAGCATAGAGTCTACAACTAAACAACATGGCTCATATGTCGTTTATTACACTTAGTTAATGCAGTATGAACTTCACCGTAGAAGGAAAAAACAATAAGGGCTCGATTCACAAAGGTAAACTTAGACTAAAAGTCTAAGTTTAGACCAAAAGTCTAAACTTAGATCAAAAGTCTAACTTTACTCATAGTAAAGTTAGACTTTTGTTCTAAGTTCAGACCAAACATCTAAACTTAGAACAAAAGTCTAACTTTACTCGAGTAAAGTTAGACCTTTGGTCTAAGTTCAGAATTTTAGTCTAAACTTAGACCAAAAGTCTCAAGTTAGATCAAAAGTCTAACTTTACTATGAGTAAAGTGAGACATTAGGTCTAAACTGAGACTTTTGGCCTAAGTTTACTTTTGAGAATTGGGCCCTACGTTTAGACCTAAAGTCTAACTTTACTCTTATTAAAGTTAGACTTTTGTTCTAAGTTTAGACTTTTGGTCTTAATTTATACTTTTGATCTAAACTTAACCCAAATGTCTAAGCTTAAAAGAAAAGTCTAACTTTACTGCAAGTAAAGTTAGACTTTTGGTCTAAGTTTAGACTTTTGGTCTAAGTTTATACCTTTGTGAATCAGGCCCTAAGAATATTGGAAATGCTTACATTTTATCAAAGTAGCCTTGTTTCACGACTGGAAACAACAATTTTGCTTAAGGGCATTTTCCTGCACTGAATTTACAACTTGGGAACATGATTTCCAATCTTGGCTTTAGCTCTTAACCAAAAAAATTTATTGCTTTGGGGGAAACATGTTTTCTCCCTGTCCCTTTTTTGTAAACAAGTGCTATGTCAAATATATAAATAACACCAATAGAGCATGCTGAAAAGCACTGTACCAATTGCATATTGCAGTCTTGTCAGTCTTTCAAACCATTATGGATCTGACTGACCTACCCCTTCACTAAACCCTGCTATCATCACCATCTGAAGCTGTATGCGGCTCTATTAGTAACTTCTTCAAAGAAATATTATCTGGAATCCAGCACTCTTCTAGTGATTCTAATGTATTAATTTTCCTTTCAGCACAACTTTCTACCATGGTTGCACTGTCCTCAAAGTCCAATCTTTCCTCTTTTATTCCTTTCATTGGCAGTTCTCTAACAGTTATGATGGCCAATCTTAAATCTGCCCCCCTCCTAGATCCCTCTCTTGTTCCTATACTTAAAGGTCATGGGAACTTGACCCTAAACTCTCTTAAACAACTTTATTATTTTATCCCTTCTTCAACTCAGAAGTGCCCAGACCACCCCTCTCCTAAAACTCTGGTGCTAATCACTTTGTACTTTCCATTTAGTGTCCTCTCTTCCTTCTCCTTGTGGTCTGTGATGTCTGCAAGGCATCTGATGTTTACAACACCTATCAGTCCAATATTCCAGTCATATGTAGCACAGAGTAATTTCTTCTGGTCCTTTGGATAACCTCAGTGAAGAGGTAAATCCTAGCAGTCTTGGTGCCTGCTGGGTAGGTCAGGGGGCTGGTTTCACCAGGCCTGCTTCAGTCTGGCTAAGATCCTTTTTAACCAACCCCACTAAAGCATGAATAATTCCTCAATTAATTCTGATTCACAGCCTCCATATTGCAGTGTCTTTCCTGCTGTTTTTCATCTATGTTATTCTCTGGTGATAATCATCCACTCCCGCAATTGTTTTTTCTGCTTCTAGGCCAATTATACCTGAGTTAGCCTGCAGTGATACTGCTGTCTCAATAGCTGCATTATTTTCATCATGTTTACAACAACTGGATGATAGGCTCAAAATTACTGATAGCAAGACAGGAATTCCTGTTGGTGTGAATCAAGCATGTCCTTGACTAGAATGGTCTAGTAAAATATGCCCAAGGCCTTCCCTAATATCAGATTGCGTAATTTGGCATTAATCATGACACTGACCTTAATCTGGCAGCAAAGGCAGCCCTGGTAATCAGCAGGAGGCTTTCACTGTTGATTCTGACTGATTTCAAAATAGTAGGCCCTGCATGCAGAAGGGGTGCTGCAACAGACCATTTATTTTGCTGTGATTGTTTCAACCCTCTTTCTTCCACCCTCAGGGGGAAGCCAGGCAGCCTCCTCATTTTATCACCACAGGACCTGCAGTTTTGGCCCAGGGAGTGAAGCTGGTGAGCGCATTATATCATTTTCATGACTTACCTGGAAAGGATCCTTGGCACCCTGCATCCTATTTTATGCCTGGTCTGGCCACATCCCCACATGCACTCTCTCTAGTGCTCCTTTGTTTTGTTCTGCCTCTTGAATCTTCAACAACAGTGTCATTATGGGCTAAATTTGAAGACTTGTTAACCAGGACTGTATACACCTTACCAGGTTGTGGAGGTTGTGGAAACTCTGTATCAAAACCTTGCAACATATATTTTTTAGCTTGAAACCAAGGGAATCCAGTCTTCTCAACTTCATCCTATTTCAAGGATTTAATAACTTTGTATAGAAGAATGGTATCAGAAGAAGATGGTCCATATGAGCACAAACATTCATCTTGATCATCTGGCTCATTTAATTCAAATCCTAATTTATCTCTTAATGTGCTGCAACACTTAAGTCATTTGTGGTCCTTGAACCAGTTTTCTTTTCTGGGTTCATTTCAACCTCATTATCATCATAATGTGCATTGCCGGGCCCCAACTTAGGGTCTGATTTAGATTTTGGCAGCCAGGTTACTCTGTCATGACAGTGATGGATATTCCGTTTGCCACATTTTAAATCCCATAGGATATTATGAGTTTTATATTTCGGCCGATAGGATATTTGTCACCGTTGCAATGAAGTAACTCAGCTGCCGAATTCTAAATCAGACCCTTGGGCCCATAGTTATACTTTTTGAGCACCGCATTTGCATAATTTCTTGTGGCAAAAGTGGTGCAAACTTACAAAATGCAATTGTATTTTGTAAGTTTGCGCCACTTTTGCATCAAAAAATAACACAGACGCGGCGCTAAAAAAGTATAACTATGGGCCTTAGTCTTTTAACTTTCTTCCTAGTAATGCAGTGCTGTGGCTAATGATCTGTTCATAAAATCTTGTAATTGGTCAAGAGAAAGAACAGTGTTTCTGGACTACCCAGGCAAAGGCAAACGTTTTGAATTTCTTTGCATTCCTCAGTCATGCCACAAAAAGACTTTCAGGATCTTAACATTTGACATCTAAACTGCTTCAACTAGATCTGAAATCATACTTTATGGGCCTTCGACATCTCACTCATCTAGTACAAGAAGATCTGGGGTCCAACAGGCTTAACTTGCACGTAGAAAATGTGCTTGCATCCCAATAACAGTAGGTACAGGCAAAGGCACTGACTGAAGCTCGGCTTGCAAACCTTGTACTGCCACAGGATCTACAGACCCTGTCTCTGCTAGAGAATGGCAAGCAGAAGAGAATTCACATAGTTTAAAAAAACTTTTGGGTAGTTTGAATTGTTCAATCTTTGTTTTAAGAATTTAATTAGGAATAGAGTAAAGCAATAGATGCCTGTCGCAAAGGTGCGCAGAAGTGCAAGCACAGAAGTGCACAGAAGTATACAAAAAGTGATGGATGGAATGCTTGAAGGAAACTCAGCCAATGGTAATTACTCGGGCCGCTTCCCAGTCCTTCGTTATTTTGCACACCATGCCACCTCAGTTTGGACCAAGCTATATGCAAATCAGTCTTGACATTGCTCCAATGAGAACAGTCCAGCCTGAACTGCCAAGCTAGGTCCTCTCTGAACCACAATACAAGCAACCTGGGACCAGCTTTGCCCTATTTAGGTCTCATCAGCCAGGTATTACTTGATTCCAGTGACATAGTGTGCACGGGACCTATGTCTTGGCATACCTGCCCCACTTATGGCTCTCTCCATGATGCCTTCCATACATTCCTAGCAAATAGTACATTCACTTCATTTCATACATGTTAGAGGTCAGTAATATCACCTTGCAAAAAAGACATGTTTCAGTGCTCAGCCTTTATCAATGTCAAAGCAGCCGGTGTTGTATTGCCATTTAAATGCATAGATCAATTTCATTGGGCAGCATCATCAATTCATAATCACAGTGGATGCACTAAAAATCTTGTACTCAGTAGCCCAATGTTAAACCATGGCGGCCATCTTTAAAAAATAATAATCCCCAATTGTTTCACTAAGAGTTGCATTCAACTATAAAAAATACATTTATGTACTGATCCAATTCAACCAATTTTCAACAAAATCCATGACATGTCAGTAATCTACAGAATCCAGAAATCAGCATTGACTTGCAAAGAAATAAATCCCTTATACTCAATGTAACTGGATGGCAACCTGCTTAAAGGTTTTTACAAACATTGTCTCAAAACGGGCAAAATGTTAAATATAACACAAAGGTCCATATTAATACTTTTTTAGCGCCACATTTGCACTGTTTTTTGATGCAAAAATGGTGCAAACTTACAAAATACAATTTATATTGTATTTTGTAAGTTTGCGCCGTTTTTGCATCAAAAAATGATGCAAATGTGGCGCAAAAAAAGTATAAATCAGGGCCAAAGGCTCAAGCGTTACAGATCAAAGTTCCAGACATCCAAAGGACCATTAAATGGATAATAAAACCCTACATATAAGTTGTTACATAGTACAATGAATAACTCTGCGTTCATACCTAAGTGGACCTTCCTAATCGCAATGTAGAAGGGCCTGTTAAGGACCATAACTATGTGAAATAGCTAACTCTGCTGCCTCAATTATCGATAGGGTACAATATCACATTTCAACATAAATAGATAATTCAGCTCTGTATGGGCCATTTATTGGTGACCTACTGACTGTTTCTCCATACCCAAGGGCCTCCCATGCCCTAATAGTCTAACCAATGTGTGTCCACAGTTGTTCATCACTGTTTAATTCACTAGGAGTCTTAGTCTGCAGCTCAATTATGTACCCTGACTCTAATTGTTTTAAGTTCTGGATCCTGTCCCCACCCCTCTCATCCCTTAGGACCTAATCTATACAAAAGAATTGTAAAAGACTGCTGTTGCTGTCATGATCTGTCTGGAAGTGCCTGGCTACTGGATATGATGTATCCACATTGTTTATAATATCATATGTTCTAATATTCGTTTTTTAGCTGTATGCACTGTACTACTCACATATTTCCTATCACATGTGCAAATAAGACACTGCACTGCATAGCTGGAATTGCGATTAACATTTTTGGTAATAGGTTTCCTCCCCCGTTTTCCTGGCATATCATAATCTTTAACTTTTGTGCTCTGTGATGTTTGATTTCTCGCTCCTCATGTCTGTGTGATTACTATGGACCAAGAGATCCTTCAACAAGGTAATCTTACTATAGGTCACCTGTGGGGCTGATTGCAGGCTTGAACCTATTACATGGTCCATCTGTAAGATCATCCATTTCTTTTTAAGAATATTGTTAAAACGTGCAGAATCAGTTGAAAACCCCGTAATCAGCCTCACCACATCCTTCTTCTGCTCTCTACTGGTGGGGGGCTGCAAGAGTAAGTGTTGTCTCTCTAAAGAATGAACACTTTCAGCTGCCTGAATAAGTAACTTCCTAGAATTTCCCCTTTGCTTGAAACTTGTCAAAGTATCTTTTTCTGCCTGTGAACATTGGCTTGATGAGGAACAAATTGCTTAATAAGTAGTAGCTCCCCATAGAGTATACTCCTGATCAGTCTGCGGGGATCCTGGCATTAGGCATGCAGAATGGAATTACCCACTGTCTGCTTTCTATAAAGCATAGTAGGTAGCTGATCATCTTGTACATAGACCTGTTAGCACGCCTGGTCCTTAATAAGTAAACTTATAGGCCGATTAACCTTTTGATTTGCATGGAGTATCCTAGATAGGGTATGGCTGGTACTCTAATGATCAATACACAACTCAATAAATATTAGTCATCATCAGCGATGAATCAAAATAACACAAAACCCCATGACCCTCCAGTCATGAATAACCGCAGCTTGTTATATGTTTTAGTAATTTTTATTCCCCTATTTGTTACAATACTAAGTCATAAGATTAATTCAATGCAATTCAAATCAAATCAAAAGAATTTCATATTAGTTTATTATAAGGCGGCAAAAACATAATCCAACCAAAACTTGCATCAAAACATATTCTAATGCATTAGTAAAATTAAATAGAAAGATCAAAGGTAATAAATCTTCCCTATTCACTGAGTTCAGCAAAACAGTCTCTCAATCATTTGTCTCTACGTCAGTCAGCCATCATCTAGTCCAGACTAGCATCAGCATGTGGGACTTCATGCAAAAACAATTTAGAACAAGAATTTTAGAAAACCATCTAGCTAAGAAAACTATTAGACAGCGCACTTGGTACCTACAGATTTATTTTCAATCACATTATCATAGCTACCTATCCTCGGTATGGATCATCAACAGAGTCAGTCTTCGTCTTCAGGTCATCAGTCGGTCAGCATCACATCAGACTCACAAAAGTATGAGCCCGATGACAGAATCTCGAATAGCATCTAGCATCTGCGTCTGGCATCTGACATCTCTCTTCATCTGTCTGATCTCCCCTCTGTCAGGTTGTTATATCGAAGTTACCCAGACTATCCCTCAATTTCCAACTGGTCAATTAATCACTACACAATAGTTACCAAAATGGTGATGTACCGCTAAGGGAGCAACTATTCAGAAATGGTAAACAAAGAGTCCAATACTCCAGTGATGATGAGGATGCAAATCTTCCATTTAATACTGTTCAATTCTTGGTATTCGTAGTCATGGATAAAAATACCAGAAAAAGTGATGTCCAGCATAAAGTAGCCATTAGTCGGATTGTCTCCTCATATCGGGACCGGCACTTTCACGTTACCGGCCCCGCAATGGCCCTACCGGTCACTTGGACCCAGTGACCGACTATTGGTTACTTTATGCTGGGCATCACTTTTTCTGGTATTTTTATCCATGACTGCATCATTAATCACTATGACTGACTGGACATCACTTTGCCCTGAAGAAGCCCTTTGTTGATGGGCGAAACGCGTTGGCTGTCTAACCTATATATATTGTGATGTAACACAGTCTTCGGTACGAATACCAAGAATTGAACAGTATTAAATGGAAGATTTGCATCCTCATCATCACTGGAGTATTGGACTCTTTGTTTACCAATTCTGAATAGTTGCTCCCTTGGCGGTGCATCACCATTTTGTTTTCTTTGTGTTGGGGCCTTATCGCCTCACAGGCTCTGTATGCAGCAGGGGCCTAGGTGTTTTTTGCACGCTATCTAATTCTTGTAACAAAATATTCCTCTACGAACTACTGTAACTAATAGGGTATTCTTGTGGATTTTGTGCGTTGTCTGAGCTTTCTGCATTTTGTGTTGCCTGTTTCTACACAATAGTTGTTCTATTCCAAATCTATGAATTCTAATATTTCACAGTTCTCATGTCATTGATTGGTCCGCTTTACGATGTCTTCATCATCCGGCTTGTCAGGTATCAAAAATGTTGCATCTTCTTCTACAGTCAGTGCCTTCATTGTTCAAGTCCTGGGAAAGTACACTCAGTGCGCTTTACACTCTTATGGCCACATTTATACTTTTTGAAGCAAAACTGCACCGATGCAGTTTTGCGTCAAACATTTTACCGCCGGCTAACGCCATTTATTTGCACCGCTTGGGCGTCAAATTTATACTTTGATGCACAGCGGCGCAGACCACTGGTGTGAGTCATTTTTTTTAACTCAAACCAATGCGTCACGTCGTAATGAAAAATTACGTTAATGCTGCGAAAATGACTGTGAGCTGGTTTACGACGTCGTAAACCGAATACGTGCTGTTTTTTGATGCAATTGCGTCAAAAATCAGGGCAAACACAGCAGAATGTGCTAAGGAGAGCCAAAATGGATCCAAGATGCTTGCACAGACCCCAGGAAGATGACAACAGACCAGGAACGAGCCAGGAGGATCTCCCAGGCCTATGCCCCACCTGCATGTCACATGTATTGTGGTCAGTTTGGGGACTTGTCAGCATCACAACCTCTAGGTGTTGGTTCTGGCCAATTTGTGACTTGCCACCTTCTTGTCCGACTCAACCCTCCGTCTACTTCCATTCTCATGGTTAGGCCTTTCACTGGCTGTGGGTGTTCTGATGGCACTTGCACCACACTTAACATTCTGGAACTGACCCAGTCTCTGATATTTCACATCCACCTATATGTTGCAGAGACCTAGCATATACTATGTATTGCATTGGCATGGGACGATAAGGGTGTCAGCATTGGTAGTGTGTACTGCTGATGTTGGGGAATGTGTGCTACATAGGATTGCACTGATGATCCTAGCAGTGTTCCATTTCCTCTTCTGACTGTGCGGGTGCATTTCACTAGCCAGTTCCTGCTCCTCTGCACTGAAGCAACACTTTCTTTTCTTCTTCTCCCTGTCCTGGCCCCAACTATCATGAGGTGGCAAACATGCTCCATCATTTGTTTGCAGACTCATTCATGGAGTTTATTCCTCTCATCATGTGTATCCACGAGAGACATGCAAAGCCACTTTCCTGGAGGACTGCAATACCAGTCACCCAGCTATTGTGACTAAGACCAATGTAAAACACACAGGTACAATGTACAGAGGGCCAGGGATAGTCGTTACCCCTCAATTTGTAGCATTTGCTTCATTTTATGTGCCACAGCTATGGTAAGTTGCACCAAACATTTTGATATTAACTTTTGGCATCTATCCCTAATTTAATTGTGGCACAACAAAGTCCAAATATCAGTCTAAGATGTTACCTGAGGTCAGCTATAACTTGTTACGTATTTGTCAGAATCCAGTTCAGATATGTATCAGAAATAATTGAGGGGCACAGTATTTCATGAAAATATCAGGATTAAAAATGTCTTTCCTGGTACACTCACAGACCATCCATAAAACATATGTTAGAGGCACATTTGCATCATCTATTGACGTGAAGGCAGCATTAATTTACAGACTCCTGTTGTGTTTTGTAAGTTAATGCAGCTGTTGCGTCAACAAATGACGGTAATGTGTAGGAATTATTGTATAACTCACACAACTGTATGTTTAACTTGCATTCCACATGTCCAAAAACATTGCCTGCAGCACATGAACAAATCTGCTACTATCACTACAGAGCATTTAAATGTGCACATTACTCTGATTTGTACTCACCAACAGGGCCACCAATCGCAATCCCCAGGTGGTCCAGCAGGTCTTGCTCCCTGGCAACCAGGTCAGCCCAACGGTGTTTCAGCTGGTGGTCATTGCGCGGTGTGTTGTAGATTCTTTGGAGATGGTACAGGACCTTTGCCCACCAAAGCCTCCTTGCCTCTGTGTGATACCCCTGTATCACAAACCCACCTGCTTCTATCATGAAAGGTAGGAAGTGGCACACCAGCCAGATAAATGCCCCCAGCTCCTCCTCTCCCATCCTGCCAAGCAGAGGCCTACCCAACATGCTTGCAAAAAAAATGTGATAAAGGGGTACAGAGGATAATGAAGGGACAATAGGAGAGGGAAATGAAACAAAATTAACACAAAACAGCCCAACTATCCCCAAACTAACACTACTCACAACAGACTCCCAACAGTACAAAGAAACATTTATACACCAGAAATGACAAAAATACACTTACACAGGATACCACAGACACTTAGGAAACACCAAAAGACAATTTAAAGACCACACAGGAGACAAATTCACTAAATGCACAGAGAGACAAGTCAAAACACAGCCACACAGTCAGGAAATATCACAGACTGCAAAGTGAAAGTGAAAGTACACGCACTGTACCAATTCTGTAAACAGGATATCCTATTACATCACTTCCTGCCTTAAATGCAGTGCGTTTTTATTCTTATGAGTCAAAATATTATAATGCTTACAGTGTGCGCGTCATTTATTTTTGACGCACATGCTTAGAAATTACCCCACATCCATATTTTCAAAGATTTATCATACTTAACCAATTTCATGGGGTACAGTGTGGGAATTACCGTTCAGGGCCAATGGATGTATCATGGCAATGAGCGTCATTTTTCGATGCGTAGGTGTCCGTTTGCGCCAAAATTTCTGTCTTTGACTGGGTTTGGGTAATTTCTCATTTGTAATAATACATGACAGGTGTGACAATACAGAGATAGGCTGCTGTCACCTACATTGTGCATTCCGATGTATGGGCTCATGTGACAGATCATACTACTGTGGACCATGATCCTCTAGTTGATGTCCCAGATTTGCACTCTTCACTGACGCAATAGATGGCCAAACGTGTGGAATACAAATAGGTATTGCCCAGTTTGGGCATGTTTTGCATCAATAGAGGATAGCAAGGCTATGCAACTCAATACAGTAATTCAATGCCTGTGTGTCAATGTGTGTGAATTGGCTCTTTCTAATGTAGTTGTCCCACTGTGTGAACATCACAAGACACTTTTTCTGAAATCTGCTTGTATGCGTTTGTAGTCAATGTGTCCAACCATCAGATGCTATTCAGTGTGGAAATGAGAAACGAAATGTGTTTGTCATACATGTAGCAACAAATGCTGTGTGAACTTCCAAGGTTTTTTGGGACAAAAGCATCACCAATGACAAACCATGCACAGGATAGATAGAAGACGGTTGATCATGGCAATGTTCCATGACTAAGCCATCACATGTCCTGGAATGTTGGATACTACTTCCTAGGCACTTGCTTGTATACTACCCATGAGTCAGGCATTGGATAATGCTATGTGGGTACGGTGTTTGTGACACCGAGTCCCAAAAACCATCCACAAATGTCATGTCACACCACAGTTTGAGTCATATAAAGGAGCCATGTTTCTCCTGTGGCAGTGGAGGACCACCAGACCAAGCAGCACGTGTGCACATATTTCCAGTGGTTAATTGCACAAAGGTGTCCAGTTCAAGTGTGTGGGGCCATGTGTAGCCTGAGTCATTATTGGGGTCCATGTTGTCACAATTACATGCAGGTCTAGTCACGAGTTTGTGGAGCCATTTCCTGCATTTACAAAGTATCCTTCACAGTTGAATTGAAGGAAAGCCGAAGAGGAATTGAGAACACACATGGGGATAGTCCAGCTGTGGCACTGCAGACGTGTTATAAGACTGACAACAGGGCAACCTTGGTGTGCTGACAAAGTTAATGGATCAGGAATTTTAAACCGGCAGGTTTCCTCACAACATTTGTATGCAGGGTGGCCTCTAAAATTCCCAATACAGCCGGGAACATCAGTGCCTCTGTGCTGATTAATCTCACAGCTATTCACCACGTAAGCCCCATCAATATGTTGGGGGCAATGTGAATCAGTGTGTGGACTGTCAGGGTACCAACATGTGTTGACATTTCATGCACATTATCTGACATTGTTTGTTGTGCTGGAGGCACCATACCCAATCCATGCATACAGCCATGGTACACTGTCACTAATTGTCATTCATGCATCCATGAAACCCAGACAAGGGATGGGCCATGATTAGGCCATTTGAAGACAAATTCCACCCCATGATACGATAAGTAAACTGATTACGCTATACAATGTATTCGAGTATTCATTGTAGACCTACCTGACATAATACCCCAGGAGGAAAGTGAGGGCATGGGAAGCAACTATGAGACAATTGTAGCCACAGGGAACCTTTATGGTGATGCTAAGACAGGAACCAGTCAGGCTAACAGGAAGCAGGGTCAATCAGGAACAAAAATTAACAAGGCAAATACACATTGAGCAGACTGAGACTGGTCAAAGCTGGAACAGCACTGTGGAAAATGAAAACTGTATTTGTCCTGTGTGTTGGAACATAACACAATAACCCAAGGCCTGTGTTACACAAGTGATTTATACGGCAATGCAGTACAGTGTTATACTTATAATGGCAGTTTCTATACCATTCCAGGCAGCTGCAAGGGTGGTGCATGTTCAAATGGCTGGTCTGCATGGAGGTACTCACAGTTGTGTGCAGCTTCAGTCTCTCACAAGTCCTGTAGGTGAGAATCAAGTTCAAAGGGCCAACAGTACCTTTCACAGGGGAAGCAATGTACAGGTGATTACAGGTCCTACAGACTACAAGGCAGTGCATTATTCAACCAGAAGTCCATGCAGACAGAAGACCAATGACTATGGCATACTATACTAAAGAGGGAAGCACACTGGATTCAGAATATGAGTCTGTGTGTGTGTAGATGAGGGATTATCTGGGTACAAATATTCCATTTCCAGAAAACTCTGAAGAAGGGTGGGGTGAGACAGGGAACATGGCAGTGACAGGACTTATGACCTGGGCTGGCATGTGCAGGGGATGTCTTGTGAGCAAAGCTAGTCATACCTGGGGCACTTGTGTTATCCATTTGCTGCTTATATGGAATTCTTGTCACACATACTCCTTGCAAAGATAGCTGATGTAACACTTACTGATGTCAAGGGTCTGGTCATACCTTTTTGTTACCAATGCAATAGCAAATCCACTGCCTCATGTATGAGCCATTTTTTTACCTTATTGAATGATGGTGTCTTAGTTGTGTGCCATATGCTGCAATGAACCATGTTGCCAACATGTATGTGTGAAATAGCTGTGCTCCTCTGATATTGCCCTTAAAATGTGAAATGGACAGGATATATGTCATTTACAGTGTGTGTGAAGTTGGGTGTACATTCATACCCATCAAATATGATGTGGATGTTTCTGTATCCTAATCTGTATTTCTGCAATGCTCCATGAGGCTACACTCTGATTATGATTCTGAGGGATAATGTTATGCAAAAATGATTAACCAGACCATGATATAGTGAATAGAATAGGTGTTTATTGACATATGGTAAGACAGTGGTGATGGATGAGTAGAGTTAAAAGAAATTTTTGACAATATGTTGTCGCCGACGCAATCCTGCAGCTGTGTTTGGATGGTCACCCTCATGTTGATGGACAGCATCCTCCTCTTCCTCCTCTTCAGGCATTTGTGGGTCGTGTTCATATAGGGGAATGTTCCTCCATACACATATGTTGTGCAGGATGGCACAGGTCAAAATGATTTTGCACACCATTTCAGGTGAGTATAGGAGGCTGCCTCCGGTGATGTCGAGGCACCTGAATCTTGACTTCAGCATGCCAAAGGTCCTCTCGACTATGGTGTGTGTCCTCCGATGTGCCTCATTATAGGCACGCTCTGCTGCTGTGCTTGGGTTTGCAAATGGGGTCATGATCCATGGCTGGATCAGCTGAAAGAGAAAATGGGTGGGAAAATGTTGATGTTGCTTGCACCATGATTCTCACTTTGCATGGCAGTTGTTCTCTTGTGTTGTCTGTGACTCATCGGTGTTTGTGTTATTGTGTGGAATCCTAGGCTTCTAGGATGTACCATCAGCATTGGGTTGTTTCCTTATCTGAACTGGTGTTTGGCTGATTGACTGGATGTCAGCATTTTTTGTTGTTGAGTTGCAGTACATTGTGTACTCCCTTGCGTTATGTCATGTGAATGAGGTGTCCATGTGTCTTAACTGGGGGTGACATGATACTCCCATACACAGATTAAATTACACAGTGGTGGTAACACGGTTGCATCTATATGGCCTGGACATCCCATCCAATTTAACATATGCAATAGAATTAGTTAAACATCAGTGAGGCCCTTAGATTTGGCAAGGTGACAATGTACAACACATCTCCATACGTTGTCAGCACTGACGTGTTGACAATTGACTATGCACAAATATCCCATGTGTGACAAATTCTCTGCAGACCTATTTCCCTGCCCTTGCCAAGTGAACTCCGGTTCTAACGTGTACCTATACTACTGAACATGTTCTAGTTCAGATGGCTAACTTGGTTGTGAGGTTGTCATTTTGAGTGTCAGAAGGTCCATATGCCTGTACATCTGTTGTGTGTGTGAAATTGTCTCAATCTGTATGTGTAGACATGTGCACTTTCAATATTGTCACATCAATATGTGTTCTTAGCACAGTCTACTTGCTTATTGGTAATGGGCAATGTCAGAGCAGGAGTGATGTGAGATATTGGTACAGCCTCAATGATTCCATGTCACCTTCATTGTAGTCATCATCATGCTATGTGTCTCATAGTGTTTGACCTGCAGCAAAACACATTACACACCCCTCACACAGTACTAATTGCTTGGAAGCGTGTTTGATTGAGTGCTATTGATGTGATATTGTAAGATTAATCTTCCAAGTTGTATTGGCAGTTAAGGCCATGTCATTGTCAATGTGTGGTTTTAAATTGTTCCCTTGTGTCTGTGGAGTGGCATCTGTTGTTATTTAAATCTGTTATTTGTCCATAGGTGTGTATCCAAATGGGTGAGGATATCAAACATGCCTAGCGGTGTCACAACCTCAGTGTGTTCCTGGCCACGTGTCAATGTAGTGGTGTATGTGTTGTTTCTCCTAGGGAGTTGTTGTGCAGTGTGTATATAAATAGGTTTCTGTACTTACCAACAAGTAGGCCATTTCCATATCGTCCATCCTGGAAGTGTTGATTGATGGTGCAGTGGCGGAAGATGAATGAACCATGTACACTCCCAGGATACTTTGCCACAATGTTGGTGATCGACAATGGCCTGCACATTGATGGAGTGTGTGTGCTTCCTGTTGCGGTGTAGATGTTCGGTTACAGCAGGTGGCACAAGGCGTACATGTGTGCAGTCAATGGCACCAAGCACGTGTGGGAAGCCGTCGATTTGGTAGAAGCCCTGTTTGGTCTCCTGCTGCTTCTGCTGTGTGTTGGGGAAGCTGATGTGGCGGGGTGTGAGGGAGATGACAGCATCCAGTGCCTTAGATAGGAAGGCAGAGAATGAGGGCTGTGAGATCCCAGCAACCAGGGCACCAGTGGTTTGAAAGGAGCCACTTGCCAACATGTGGAGTACAGCTAGCAGCTTGGTTTCTGGTGGAATGGTGTGGGTGTCTGCAAGCTGGGTGCCAACTGTGGCTCAATGTTGTGCAGCAGCTGCTGAATGGCTTGCCAGTTGAGCTTGTACCTCTGGATGATGTCTTGTTGCCGGAGTCCCAGAAGGGTTGTCCTGGTGCAGAATATCCTCACCTGCCTTCTGCGTTGCCTTTGGAGTCCCTGCTGGTGTTGTAGAAGCTGCTGTTGTTGGTCCTGTCCTCTGTGCCTGCGTGCATGCAGGATGAATAGCACCTCCATTTATTCCTTTTTGAGCTCTGCTGTTGCTTCTGTGTGTTTTCCTTAAGTACTGGTGTGTTTGCCCCCATTTTAACACCTGCCCTGACCCAGGAGTGATTTTTTTACGCAAATCGGGCTGTGTGTCATTTTCCGCCTCCGTCTCCCAGCCGTGCGGGATTTTTGCGCGGTAGCATAAAAACAGAGCACAGGTGTTTACGTCATTTTTTGGATGGGAACGCCCACCTTGCATGTCATTAATGCAAGGCGGTTTCCCGCATCCAGAAAATGACGCACACACCGGAATTGTGGCGTTCGCGGGCGTCAAAGTAGAAATATGGTGCACGGTTTGTATAAATATGGGCCTTAATCGTTACAATTCTAGTTCCATCATCTCCTGTCCGTTGGTTCAGACAGAGGTTTCAGCTAAGCAACTTTTATTAAACAATGAGCAGTTCATGGTTAGTTCAGCTTGTCAGCATTTTCCATTAAACGCAAAGAAATACAGCTTCTGCATGAGGCCTGACAAAACTAGGCCAAGACATTAGCTAAGTTAAGGCCTACCATCATTGCAAAACATAGGTTATATCTCTCAATGTGACACATTACTACCTTCATTTTATACGTTTTTCTGTTTTCCATGTGTGCTAGTCATTTGTGAATCCTGGTGGACAATCGCCAGGTCACACTTTCAATCGTGCACATTAATTTTCCTACGTTAATCATTTTCTAACAAACTCATTATTTGAACACATAAATGCTCATTAATAATTTTAATTAAGTCATTTTACGTTAACAGACCCATAAGTCTAAGAAAGATACTGATGTCTGACTAATCTGGCTCGTCAAATGGAGAATAAGAGTGTTATCATTCAATCTTTCAATGTATTCTTCAGCTGCCTCCCGGGTTCCCCTCCACACTATAAACAAGTCATCAATATACCGCATGCAAAAGGCAACACTGTCCCCCCAAGGGTCATTCTCCTCTTCCCAGGCCACATGCTTCTGCCACCAGCCCATAAATAAATTTGCGTAGCTGCAGGCAAACCATGTGACCATAGTGTTTCCTTGTTTTTGTTGCTACAGCTGTCCTGCAAAAAGAAATATATTGTGATTCAAACAGGTGATCAATTCCAAAATCATCAGATTATGTTAATGGTACTTTAATGGTCTGCTCTTCAAGAAAAATTACACTCCCCACAGACCCTCTTCATGTGAAATACATGTATATAAACTGGTTATGTCCAAAGTTATCAGTTGAAAATTCTCTTCCCATTGAAAACCCTCTATGATTCTCATGAAATCTGTTGTGTCCATTCCTTAGGAAGTCAGGTCATCCATTACATAGGAACTCAGGTCCTTGACAAAGGGAAACAAGAAAAAAATCAACAAAGATCAATGCATTTTCCAGGAGATTCCCCCTGAGTGACACTATTGGATCCCCCGGTAGGACCTCAGCATTCTTATGCACCTTTGGTAGATGATAGAAAGTTGGAATGTGTGGATGCTCGGCTCTGAGAAATTGATATTCTTCGTGATCCATAGTCCCTTGATTTCTCAAACTTTCCAATAGAGCATAGAGATCCTGATTACTCCCCAAGTATTGTTCCCTTGTAATCAGTTGGTAGCATGTCCTGTCTTCTAGTTGTCTAAAGGCCTCCTTGATGTATTGTTCTGTCGCGTAGGCTCTCATTATTCTAATGAGGCTACTGGATTTGAGCAGCAGAATCACCTGCGGTGTGGGGGACTGAGTCTAACCCACTACAGGTGACACCTGTCGGCCTCATCCGTGTTTTTGCTCCATCTAACTAGCAGTGCCTCATCTCCACCCAAGAGCAGGGATGATTGGGCAGCCGAGCGAATGACACAATTGACTTCTCATCGAAATCGTGGTCATTCAGTTCGTGTCCGTTTCTCTCATTTGCATTAGTCTCACATATACAAGGACAATCAGAGGCAGTATATATTTCAATAGGTTTTAATGAAGCAACTGCATCTTAGATAATAAAGCATGTACTGCAATAACCAGGACGATAAAGCATGACAGGATTAAAATTGTGACAAGGAGAGTAAAGCATAAAAATAATGCTACCATATTGTCACTAGAATCATTAAAATAATTACTCCCTAGACTATGTTAGAGCACAGGATGTTAAGCTCTAGTTCTGCCCTTCAGGTTCCCCTGGGAAGACATCATCCCTCATATCTGAGCAAGAGCCTGTAGTGTACATAAGCAGTTGTAGCGAACTGGCTGGAATCTCCCTCTAATGTGTATGGGACAGAGAAGTGTTTTTTATAATAAAACAGCTGATGTTCTGAGAAAATATCCCTACGTAAGGATATGTATGGTTCTAGGAATACCACCGACAAAGCGTTACCACATTTACCGGCAACCTATCTTACTGCAGCCTTGAGAAAAGCGCAGAGTGAAAGAAATGTCTTGTTTAAGAACACAGTGCTGGCCTGGGCAAAGAACAGCTAGATAGAGCGAAATAAAACAAGAACGCAAATGTGGCTATTGTTAAAATAATAAATGAAGCTGAATAAAATATATCCAGGTTAAAGTGCACAGCGGCAGGCCTAGTTTGCTAAAATGGTGCTAGAGCTAAAATGGCTACACAACAATTCCTTAGTCTGCAGAACACTATTCCCCACCTTGTCTGACGGTTTAATTAACATTGTACAGTATTATAATTCTTGAGATCCAGTAATGCTCTCCACTGGTCTTTGGTCAGATTGAATCTATGGCATCATGTGGGGCATGGGGAATTAACCGAGATTTCACGTTGAAGTTACTCCTACCACTGCATTGCACAATTCCAGCTCTCTCCACAGTACTTAAGGCTCCATCTAGGACATCCTTTGCTACTTCGGCTGCCATTTCCTCCAATTCTTGCAACTTTCTCAATGCCTGTAAATCTTCTCCAGTTAAGATATCAGTCAAGTTTAGATGTGCAAATTATTTCGGGTATGCAACAAGTGTACTTTCCCAAGCTTCAATTTCCTGATATACTGATACAAATTGATCTGTGTCTGTGTGTAGTCCAATCATGAGGAAGGACATGAGGTTCAACCTAGACGCAGAACCTTGACTTCAGTCCTAGTCAGAGTTCTTTCCGTAAGGTTTACTACCGTAAGATTGACTTCATTCATCTGCGTTAGCCTCTCCCCCGTTCCTCACAGCCCTCTGTGGCAAGGATTTTGTTGCGCTCTTTTCACCCTTTTCTCTTTTTTGTGCTGTGAGATCTTTGAGGGCGTATCCTTTGAGGTTTTTTTTCCAACATTTCCCTTATTAACTGATATCCCTGTGGGACACTTATGAGATACAGCAGTTCTCCACTGTGTAGTTAAATTAGGTCAGAGTTTCCGTAGGAAGAGCATTTTTTGATTTGCTAATGAATTCTCTGCCGGTTGATGGATTTGCATAAACGTTTGGAAAATAAAGTTCATCCACCCTGACTCCCTTGTTCCTTCCTGAAACGTTTTGTGCTGATCTGTTAAGCATTGCCCAAGAAAAAGAGAGGAGTACTCCCAAATATTGATTTCCCTTGTTAATTCCTTTATGGCATTTTGCTCTGCTGTGTAGAAAAAATCAGATGATCAGAATTACACCAAATTCTTCAGAAAGTTAAAATGTTATTCAACAAGTGTGCTTTTTGTGATTTGGTGTAAATCCATTAGGCCGTTTTTGAAAATGTAACATTTTAAGAGGGGCATGGTTAGGTCTCACGTTACTGAATTTTTTTTTAAAGACTGAGGGGCTTCTGGTGGCCAAGGGAGCTCTTTTTTGTGTGCACTATCTAATTGACTGGCTACAACTTTGAGGAAAATGTTGTAGCTGCCATTACAGGACATGGTCACTCGGTTCCAGTGTCTTGAAAAAGTTGTTTTAAAAAGTGCCTATGGAGGCAGGGTAGGGACACCTAGTTCGCCAGGCACTTGTTAAGGAAACCCAGAGGTTAAAATATTTACTATTAAGGCTGTAGGTACCGCTGTAATCCCACAAAAACCTACATGGTACTCCCATTGAAGGTGCTGTACAAGCTTCAACTCCAAGGTCCAGGGACACCATGCAAGCTTCCCTAGTGAAGATATCATGGTACTGTGGTATCATGCGATGGAAGCTTGTGTGACATCTACCTTAGAGGCTACTGCAGTACATTGAAATTGTTTTTAAAAATAGGAGAAGAAAATGTGGTTTGCCCGTCCGTTGGGGCTAGGCTGCCCGCAGAGGGCTTAGGATTGGGAGCATGTACTGGCCACAGGCTGTGCCCAGCTGGGGGCTGGCCTCCATGTTGCAGGACTTTGCCCGAGGTAGAGAACTGGACGACCACAGCAGGGTTGACCTACAAAATATGTGAGGTTATAAGTGGTACATGGCATGGGTGCAAGTTATAGTTAGCTGAGCTCAATAAACTATAACTGTGGAATGTTTTTTTTTATTTTTAAACATTAGTTTTTATCTAATTTCAACACTTAACTAGAAAGTCACATTAATCTATTTTTTTTTCAGTGAATTTAATTTTTGTAACCTAAGCTAAAACCATATTACCATACATAAATATACTAAATATACTATACTATCTAACTTTTCTATATACACTCGTACCTATCCAGAAATCCTTACGCTTACAATATCTTGGTAGTCGATACAAAGTGCCAAAATGCATTTCCACATTTTTACATTTATTTTGAAAATCTGACTACCAAATCGAAGCTGACCTAGGTTACAGATGAACAGTTGGAAGGGTCATAAATGAGACTTTTGCGTTTTACTTAAAGCCAGAATCATAGGCAAACGATAGCTGCTCACACGGTCCTTTGCAGCAACAATGTGCTTAAATCAAGATGTTAATTACTCAGGCACACATTCAAGTGAGGAACCAGAACTAGACAACTGGAATATCATCTGCAATACACTTAAACTCATTATATGAAAAATAACTTAGTAGGGTAAACGTCAGGTAGTGTTTGGCTGGCTTTCAAATCCGATCAGGGACATGTAGCTCCATTTTTATATTTGTATTTTTTATAATTGTTTTTACCCGCATGCTTTTGCCTCTTTAGGGTTTATACAGGTATCTGTTTATACAGTTCTCAGTTTCTCACTTTATATGTGCAGTGCGGCATTGCAGGTGAACTGTGTGGTGGCTAAAGATTAACATGGTAGGTTCGGTTAACAGTGTAAAACAGTGCATGGCCTGTAAAACGTGAGTGTTAGGATTCTAAAATGCGCCCTTGACATGCTTCATCTGTTCGTGATTCTGTAATTAAATTGTAGCTGTATATCACTTAAAATAAAGCAGTGGTCACACTTAATCTGGTTTATTGGCCAGTATGCTGTTGCAGCTGTGGTCATTGGTTGGAGTTGCATTTCCTTGGAAGGATCAAGTTGATTCAGGGTCTTTTGTTTCTATGTCCCTAACAGGTCATGATCTTATGTGAGTGGTTTTGCTAGATATTTGATACTTAAAATAGGCTCTTGCTTGCAGACTGAAAAATAGATTTTGGTTGTGCTGAACACACGAAAATGTCACCAATACTTTTTAGCGGTCCATAAATGTATTTATCCTTATCTATTATTTTCTTCTCATATTCGTATTTATCCCTATTTATTTTTAGTGTATTAAAAAAATAATTTGCAGCTACTCTATTTCCACACGTGATTAACTGATAACTGCACACACATTTGATGTTGTTGGATTTTAGTGTCCTGAGTAGTCAATTTTAATGAACAGTGTAATTACCTGAAAACTGAAAACATTAGTACTGTGCACATGTACAGCTATTTAAGCTTCATTAGATATCTCATCTGTTTCAGCTCTGTAGGTTGATAGAAGTAGTCTATCAGTAGCCTAACAGGCATGATTGACGGCATGAAGAAGCGCTTGTAAAAGACCCATTTTCTTTTTTCAATAAAATGCTGAATACAGGGAACTGGACTGTTTGCTGTCTGTATTGATTGGTAATTAGAGAAAACTGGGCTGGGAGCTTTGGCTTTAAGTGTGTACCGCAGTAGGGGATCGTTACATTTGCCAAAAAGAAAATAACTGTTGATAAATATCATTGCTCATAATTCTTTGGGCGCCTAGGGTGATATGCAACCATTGTACCTCGACAAAAATTGAGTTGTTAATAACAAAGCTAAATTGATCCATTGCAAAATTTAATTTTCTGACTGCAGGATAGATGATGAAAGCTTTTCTCCTTTAGGAGATGAGTCTTTTCTTCCCTCAAAAGCATTAACTTAGAGATTTGTCTCACAGTTACCATTTATCAGTTATCATTAATTTACAGTGTATCCAATTCAGTCACACAATGAAGACCTAAATCGGAAATTAAGTTAACGATTTTTTTTACAAGTTAACAGACAGGTTTGGAGGAGTTTAGGTGAATTACCATAATGCAAACCACAACTTCAGTTACAGCTATTCAAAATATCAGCAATAAGACTTGGTGCTCAGAAGTCTTTGGGTCTTCCTTCCTATTCATGGGTACAGTCTAAGAGCATCTACCTCAATTAATCTAGAAAGGGTAATGAACATTCTCAAAAAGTCAAGAAGCTATGACAAAAAGGAAAAATCATATGCATTGACATAAGAGGAAGGAAAGGAAGGTGTCAGCATTTAAGAAGCTTGGTCAAGAGCCTTCTTAGAGAGTTAGTGTTGGCCTAAGCCACCCTCAGCAAAGCATCAGTCAAAAAGGGAAAGTCAGGGTTCTGTACCTCTCAATGTCCAAAGAGATAGGTGGTCATTTTGAACCTGGTGGTAAAAACCGCACCGCCTGCGGTCGAGGTAACTACCGCCAACAGGCTGGCGGTCCAGACCGCCACATAATGAAGCACATGAGAAACAGCCAGCGGGCCATCCACTCACCGCCATTTTGGGAGCACCACCGACAACAGCGGAGGCCATCTTCAGGCCGTCTGAAAGGCCCTATGCGGCCAACATATTATGGACCGCCATCAGTTCCGGGGCGGGAACTACTGCCACGCAAAGCTTGGCGCAAACAACCCCTACAAAGGGAAACACTCACTGGAGGCCCACAGAACACGCAGACACTAACATGGAGTGAGAGTTGAAAATAATGCCAGTGCTTCTCCTTGCCATATTTCTTCAGGACCGTGACCCCCGACGAAGACGACGACAGTAAGTACCGCAGCCAAGCACACATGGGAGGAAAGAGCACAATTACACACCGACACACCCCACCCACACTGAAACGCACTCTGACCCCCTCCCACCGCCCCAAGTCATACATACCCTACCAAAATGTACTTACCAGACACATGAAACCATATATCAGCACCAGTGCACACACCTGTGTACACAACTCCCCCACAGTGAAACGCTGCACAGTGGGACAATATTGCACCAACAGGTCTGCTGGGCACTAAAACTTATTATTTAGAAACAATAATATCTGTCTAAATAAGGCCATAGGCCAGTCCAAATTCAAGTCCCGGAAGGGACTCCTACGATAGAAAAATCCTCCACTGAGAAAGGGGCATCAATGGGGCAGCCAGGCACCTCAGGGATTAGGGGCAGGGGGTGGTGGGGGTGGGGGTGACGACTCGGTTTGGAATGGGGGGGTCTTGGGTGTAGGTTCTGGTGGTGGAGAGGGTTTGGGCTTGCCCTTGGAAGGTGGAGGAGTGGGCTTGGACTGGGGGATGGCAGAGGGACCAGGGGCAGCACAGGGCTTCTTCCTCCCTGGGGAAGGGGCATAGGAATGGGAAGGGTGGACTGGGGAGGACTTTGAAGAGGAAGGAGTAGACTTGGTGAGGCCAAGGGAACGTTTAGGGATAATATGGGGTGGGCCAGTGGGTTCAAACAGGTCAACACAGGAGAGGAAAAGCTTTCTAGTTGCAGCAGGAGGAGTTTTGGAGACAGGTTTAGGAGTGGTGGTACGAGGCGTAGGTGTGTTTGACGTGGATGCAGGTGCCTGTTTAGTATGCTTATGTGTGGTGGATGTATGTGGAGTGGATGAGTGTGAGGGTTTGTGTGTTTTGGAAGGAGGGTGGGTGGACACAGTGGGGAGGTAAATGTTGGTGTGTCTGCTTTGGTATGTTGGGCGTGTGTCTGCATGTGGTGGGAAGTGTGGTGCTTGTGTTTCTCTGTGTGCTTCATGTGTGTTGATTTGGGTGCATGGCTGTCTGTATGTGTGCTTGGGATGGGTGAAGGAAGTGGGGTGCTGGAAGGGGTAGAGGTGGTGGGAGGGGGGACGGAAAGACCAGGGACACTGGCTGCCGTCAAAGAGGAGGCCAGAGCCTGAAAAGATCTCTGTAGGCCAGACATGGCACCATGAATGCCTTCCAGGAATGCATTGCATTGCTGCATCTGGGATGCCAGCCCCTTGATGGCATTCACAATGGTTGTCTGCCCTACAGAGATGGGTCTCAGGAGGTCAATAGCCTTCTCAGTGAGGGCAGAAGGGCAGGAGAAGAGGTGCCTGGGGCGAAAGAGACGTGCACGGGCAACTTGGTGGGGAGCTACTGGGAGAGCAGTGATGGTATGGGGTGACAGAAGATGTCAAAGAATGGGTGGGCCCAGTAGGGCCCGCCACCACAAGGGAGCTGCCATTGAAGGAGGTGTCGGAGTCACTACCTTCAGTGGTAGTCGCCTCCCCAGTGGTACTCCCCATGCCCTCCAATCGACTGGTCCCCTTGGCGTCAGTGGATTCTGCCTCCTGGGTCCTATGGGCTGCAGCATCCCCACACACCGATGCCTCAGCTCCCTAGCCAGATGATGCTAAAGCACACAAGGATTCAAGAGCACAGAGTGGACAGAAAAAAAAAAAGTATGTCAATTCCAACAAAAATATTCATGTTGGAACACATACACTCCGACCCGTCTCAGGCATCAACCCCTAAGCAGACACAATATATGATATGAGTGTGTAGGCATGATCCCACAGTACACTACATTACCATCCTGGCTCTAGAATCTGCTACATTTTGAAATGGGAAACAATGAGAGACAATGCCAAGAAAAACAATCTGCAAATTCATGAGGCCACATTAAACCAATAGCCCAAACTGGGGATCCCTCACAGGCCTACATTCCCAGGCATATCTACCTAAGGACACTATACCACAGACGTAGAGGGTGGCAGGACTGCAGGGACACACCTGTCTATGGGACTCGCACTACAATGCATTCACCCCATAGCACCTAACTACACTCAGCATAGTAGCATCACATTAGTGTAGGTACTCACCCTCTTGTGGCTGCTGTGCTGCCTTCCAGGGCCCGTCCAAATCTGTATAGGCCATTAGGGGGGGTCAGGGTCCGACGGGCACCTCTTCCACGTTGGGAGACCGTCCCCAGCTGGGCCGCTCCGGTCTTCTGGGCCCAGCGCCGCAGGTCCTCCCTCCTCATCCTGCAGTGGGTGCTCCGCCAATTGTAGACCCCCAGGGTCCACACTTCCTTGGTGATGGCTTACCACAATCCTTTCTTCTGGTGGGCACTGACCTGCATGGGACAGGCATAGTAAAGAAACAGATGTCAGTGTGGGTGCCCCATACACAAATGCCATGCCAGTCCAACTTGACATAGCCCATAGAGACATACATATAGACAGTAGCCAAGCCCAAAACTGCCAGACACACAACAGGTAAGCATTCATACAGCCAACAAAAATGCCTACAAGCATCCGTACCATTCACACATATTCATGGAGGACAAATTGAAACTCACCTGTTCCTCTGGTTGCCCATACAACTTTGCATACAGGGGTAGAACCCCAACCACCAGGTTCTCCAGCTCCTCTGTGATATAGGCCGGGGCCCGTTCCCCTGTAGCACGTGCCATCTCAAGGACCAGAGTCAGGACACAGCAGCACACGCAGTGGAGTTCTTCCCTACTCGAGGTGCAGTAGTCAAGTGGCAAGGGCATGGCAAATTTGCGGTATATACCATGGCGGTGTGTACCGTCACTGCCGGCGGTGATCATGATTGGCCTTGCTTCTCCATTGACAACAATGTTACCCAATGATCAGGTGCACGGCGGTGAACAGCGCCGCCTACCGCCATGATGACCAACGCCAGCGGAATTAAGTCACTTCCTACACTACACTACCTGTAGGGCAAGGGGCTGCCATTTTGCATCCACCATGCCTTCATAGTGTGGCTGGGGTCCTAGTCCATGGCTCCATTCCATCTCCCCTTTGTTGAGTACTGCTATAATTACTGGTCCTTTTCATGGAATCATATTGGGAATTGTGCCTACACTGTGATGCAATAAAACATGCACACCTCACCACACATTGCCCTGACAGCATTAACACGTTCTTTGTGTCTGTGTGAGGGACAATTGTGTCGCATGTACAACAAGAATAGTGGAACCTTGTTATAGAAGTGTATGTCCCAACTCAATATGTCTCTCTTCCTCCTCCATAGGTACAGACCCATGTGGCGAAGGAGGACCCCATCTGTTTACAGACACCTGGTAGATCTGGCCACCATGGAGAACCCTCACATCATCATCATCAACCGCCTGAATATAGCCACAATCCTGGAACTCTGTGCACAAATGGAGCCTGTTTTGATGCCAGCGAATAGAAATCCCCATGCCATATCTACAACTGTGCAGGTACTATCTGTGCTACATTTTCTAGCCACAGGCTCATTCCAAGTGACAGTGGGCATGGTAGCTGGTGAGTCTCAGCCAATGTTCAGCCACATCCTGTCCAAATTTTTGAATGTATTCGTGCAACACCTGCAAATTTATGTCCAATTCCCCCAAAGAGCTGATCTCACCACCATCAAATCAGGATTCTATTCTACTGCAAATATCCCCCATGTGATAGGTGCCATTGATGGTACCCAGAAGCGCTCATGTCCCCAAGAGTAAATGAACAAGTGCTCAGAAATCGAAAAAACTTTCACTCCATGAATGTCTAATTGGTGTGTTCTGCTGATCAGTACATTTCTCATGTCAATGCAAGGTTTCCAGGATCAATACATGATTCCTATGTCTTGAGAAACAGCAGTTTGCCACACATGATGGGACAACTACAGGGGGACAGAGCTTGGCGCATAGGTGAGTGTGTATGATACTGTACTAGTGACATACCTGACAGGCAGGCTGCATGCAAGTAGTAAGTGCGTATATTCACCCTCTTTCACCCACTTTTCCAGGGGATTCTGGCTACACAAACATGTAATGGCACCTGAACTCCATTATAATGAAGCACATGGTCTCACTAGGAGGATGATTGAGCGGACCATAGGACTCCAGAAGGCAAGATTTTGTTGCCTGCATCTCTCTGGAGGATCGCTGTGCTATGGCCCTGACAAGGTGTGTCAGATAGTGGTGGCCTGCTGCATGCTACACAACTTGGCTGTGAGGAAAGCTATCACACTTCTGGAAGAGGAGGATGCTGTCCAACCATCAGTGGATGGATGAGAGTGATGAAGAAGAAGAGGGGGAAGACGTCAACTCCAGAACCCAGCTAATCTCGCTATACTTCCAGTGACTCTGAGGTAAATTTCCTATACTGCAAAAGGGTTTCCTGCATTGTTTCTGGTGAGACTTATATATTAAGTGCTGTAGTGTCCCTTACAAGTGATGTTGCTACTTTATGAATGAAGAAGCAGATGTGTGTTACAGCAATGGAATGTACAGTGTGACATACTTCAAACACAACAGTCTGTTAGACCCCCTCCTTCAATTTAAGCAGCATTATGATGGAAACTGGCTAATACATGCACATTGACATTTGCTTGCTGACATTAAATGAGGAGAGCTGTTGGTAGCACAGGGGCAAAGTCAATGGGCCCATTGGAAGATGGTGAAATGGCAGTGGCATGTCAACAAGGTAGCTCAGTGGCACACAAAGGAGACAGTTCAGAGCAGAGTCAATTCCTGGCGGTGGGCTTGGTCTTCACTGGTGTTTGACTGGGATGTCTGGGTCTGAGGCCACGTTTGCGGGGGGTACCTGAGCTGCATGGGAAGGGGTGCTGGTGTCCTGTGAGTCACCTGGCAGTGCCACCACTCCAATAGCTTCTGCAGATGTTGATGGCAGGGCAGTGTCCTTGCTAGTGTAAGGGGCCTGCAGGTGGGTGGACGACTCAGGCGGGATGTTGGTCTGGTGCTGCAGCACCCCTGCAATGGAGGCCATGGTGGTAATGAGGTGTTGCCATTGCTCCACGGCCTCCTGGTGGTGTGCTACCTGCAGCCTCTGATTCTGCTCCAACGTGGCCAGGATCTGGCCCATTCTGTCGTGGGAATGGTAGTATGCTCCTAGGACCTCAGCAATGACCTTCTGGGCAGCAGCATTCCCCCTTGCCCTCCCGGGCCACTGATACTCGCCCTAGCCCCCTGTGCCTGTGTCCCCTGCACAGATCTGGCAGTCCCACTTGCACTGGGCCCTTCATCATCCTGCCTGGTGGTAGGTGGCGACTTGGGCCTCTGTACATGTGGCCAGCCAGTCCGTGGCCTGGAGACACTGGTGTGGGGGGTTGGGCCAGTTCTGATGGTGGTGGCTGAGTGGTAGGGGTGTCAGTGGGCGGGGCTTCTGGAAGGTGACTGTCCAGGACCGTGGGATGGGCCTGGGATTTCCTCTGTGTCCAGACATCCCTCTGCACTCTCCTGAGTGGGGCCTTTGTCTTCAGGTGGAGGGCTGGCACTCCTTGACGTCTCCGTGCAGGGGGCATGGGTGGTGATACCTGTGTGTGAGAGAATAGAGATGTGGATGTCCTGCACTTCTTGTCCCTTGCAGCAGTTCTCAGCAGTAATTGGTGGTTCCATTCCCATGTAGTAGCATGCAGGGTCCCTCTGTGTTCTTTTTGATGCATTTAGTGAGGGGGTGGTGGTGCATTCTGGGAGCTGTAGTGCTCCTGACATTACATGCATGGGTTGGTAACTTGCACAGGGGGCTGGATAGTGATTTGTATGGGGGTTGTGGGAATGCTGGAAACATGGATAGGATTGTCTGGGTGTTGTGGGCTGGGTGGGGGATAGGGGGCATGGTGGTGGTGGAAGGGATGGGATAATATATGCATTACAGGTGTGGTGACTGTGAGGGTATTGTCGTTGACTTCTCAAGGGAGTCCAGTGAGGCCCTCTGGGTGCAGGATAGCACTACCAGTCTTCTGTACTGCGATGTTGTGTCATGATGCCATGGAGTGCACCTTCCCCCTCAGGTCCTTCCATCTCTTCCTGATGTCATCCCTTGTGTGTGGATGGGTTCCCACTGCGTTGACCTTGTTGACAATCCTCTGCCATAGCTCCATCTTCCTGGCCAAGGGTGTATGCTGCACCTGTGCCCCGAATAGCTGTTGCTTGACCTTGAGTATCTCATCCACCATGGTCCTTAGCTCCCTATCAATCAAATCAATCAATCAAATACATTTCTTAAGCACACTACTCACCCGGTAGGGTCTCAAGGTGCTGGGAGGGGGTACTGCTCGAAAAGCCATGTTTTGAGGTGCTTTCTGAAGGTTAGGAGGTCCTGGGTCTTGTGTAGGTTGGTGGGGAGGGAATTCCAGGTTTTGGCGGCGAGGTGGGAGAAGGATCTGCCGCTGGAGGTGGTGCATTGGATGCGGGGGACTGTAGCGCGGGTGGCAGAGCGGATCTGTCGAGTTGGTATGTGGAAGTTGACTCATTCGTTGAGGTAGGCTGGTCCAGTGTCATGGAGGGCTTTGTGAACGTGGACAAGGATTTTGAAAATGATCCATTTGTTGATGGACAGCCAGTGTAGAGATCCGAGGTGGGTGGAGATGTGTTTGTGGCGAGGGAGGTTGAGGATGAGACGTGCGGCTGCGTTCTGGATTCGCTGGAGTTTTCTTTGAAGCTTGGCTGTGGTCGCTGCATAGAGGGCGCTGCCGTAGTCCAGTTTGCTGCTTATGAGGGCGTGGGTGACTGTTCTTCTTGTTTCTAAAGGAATCCATTTGAAAATCTTGCGTAGCATGCGAAGGGTGTTGAAGCAGAAGGATGATATGGCATTGATTTGCTGAGTCATGTAGAAAGACGAGTCCAGTATGATGCCAAGGTTGCATGCGTGGGTGGTGGGTGTTGGGGGTGGTGGGCCACCAAGAGTCGTTCCATGTTGTCTTGTTGGGACCATAGATGATGATCTCTGTTTCTCTGAGTTCAATTTGAGGTGGCTTGCTGTCATCCAGTTGGTGATGTCAAGGAGTCCGGCGTGCAGGTTATTCTTGGCGGTAGCTGGGTTCCTAGTGAGGGAGACGATGAGCTGAGTGTCGTCAGCGTATGAAGTGATGGTGATGCCGTGGGGGTGGAGGGTGTGGGCGAGAGGAGCCATGTAGATGTTGTAGATGTTGAAGAGGGTGGGGCTGAGGAAGGATCCTTGGGGGACCCCACAGATGATCTTGGTGGCTGTAGACCGGCAAGGAGGGAGGCAAACTCTTTGGGTTCTTTCGGAGAGGAAGGAGGTGAGCCAGTCCAGGCATTGTGGCGAATTCCGGCGTCGAAAAGGCGGCATACAGTGTCAAAAGCTGCAGAGAGGTCTAGGAGGATGAGGGCGATGGTCTCGCCCTTGTAAAATCTGGTCCTGATGTCATCTGTGCAGGCGATGAGGGCGGTCTCGGTGCTGTGGTTTTTGCGGAATCCAGACTGGGAGACGTCTAGTATGTTGTTGTCTTCTAGGAAGGAAGACAGTTGCATGTTTACTATCTTCTCCACAACCTTTGCGGGAAAGGGGAGAAGAGAGATGGGTCAGTAGTTTGTGAGGTCTTCAGGGTCTGCTTTTGGTTTTTTGAGAAGAGCGCTGACTTCGGCGTGTTTCCAAATGTCTGGGAAGGTTGCAGTGTCGAAGGAACTCTTGATGACGGCCCAGAGCTGGGGAACGATGATTTGGCTGGCCTTGTTGAAGTTGTGGTGGGGGCAAGGATCTGTTGGGAAGCCTGAGTGGATGGAGCTCATGGTTTTGCCGATTTCTTTGTCGTTGGTGGGGGTCCAGGTGTTCAGTAGGTTGGTACAGCAGGGTGTTGTGGTGTTGGTTGTATCGGTTGTGGTCATGGTGGGTGCTGACGATGTGAAGCTGTCTTGTATGTCTGTGATTTTGCGGTGGAAGTAGTTGGAGAGGGAGTTGCAGAGGTCTTGGGAGGGTGGAGGGGCGATGGTGCAGGATTTGGGTTTGGTGAGTTCTTCAATGATGGCAAAAAGTTCCTTGCTGTTGTGTGTGTTGTTGCCTACGCGTTCTTTGTAGAAGGACCGTTTGGTGGTCCGGATGAGTTGGTGGTGTTTGCGACTGGCTGTTTTGAGGGCGGAGAAGTTGCTCATTAGGGGTTCTTGGCGCCAGGCTTTCTCAATTTTTCGGCATTCTCGTTTGGAAGACTGAAGTTCTGTGGTAAGCCAGGGAGCAGTCTTGATGGTGCGGGTGTTGTTGTTTGTTTTCAAAGGGGCGAGGGAGTCTGCACAAGATTCTAGCCATCGTGTGAGGTTGAGGGTGGTGGTTTTGGGGTAGTTGGTGTTGGGAGGTGGAGCTTGTGCGAGGTTGGAGATCAGGTGTTCTATGGAGATCTTGTTCCACTTGCGGTAGGGTGTTGTTGGTGGTGGGTGGTGGGTTTCAGGAAGGAGAAGTGGATGCAGTGGTGGTCAGTCCAGTGGAGTTTGGTGGTGTGAGTAAAGGTGATGTGGCTGCTGGAGGTGAAGATGGCATCTTGCGTGTGTCCGGCTGAGTGGGTGGGTGAGGTGACGAGTTGCTGGAGGCCGAGGTTTGCGAGGTTTTCCAGCAGGGCCGTGAAGTTGCAGTCGTGGGTGCTTTCCAGGTGAAAGTTAAGGTCACCAAGGAGTATGTAATCTGTGGAGGTGAGGGCATGGGAGCTGATAGTATAGGCGATGGTGTCACAGAATGGGGGGCGGGGTCCTGGTGGTCTGTAGATGAGGGTTCCTCTTAGGTTGGTGTTGGCGTGGATGTGTACCTGAAAGTGTAGGTGTTCTGCATTGTCTAGGGTGTCGTTGGTGTTGGTGGAAATTTTGATGGAGTTTTTGTGTATTATGGCGATACCTCCTCCTGGTTTATTGGTGCCGTCTCTACAGGTGATTTTATAACCTTCTGGGATGGCTATGGCGATGTTGGGTTCTGATGAGGAGTTCATCCATGTTTCAGTGCGGAAGGCGATGTCAGGAGAGTTTGTGGTGAGCAGGTCCCAAAGCTCAATGGTGTGCTTGAGGACAGAGCGGGTGTTAAGGAGGATGCAGTTGAGGTGATTGGGGGGTTTGGTGTTGTTGTGGTGCTTGTTGGTGTTGCTGGTGTTGGAGTGAGTACAGGAGAAATGGCATGAGTGACATGTGAAAGGTCCACGGGGGTGCTTAAGGGGTGCCATGGTGTGTGTTGGTGACGGTGCTATTGTGTGGTTTGTGATGGTGGATGTGCAGTGTTTGTGTTTTAGTGGTGATTTTGTGTGACTTCTGTGATGGTTTGTTCAGTGTATGCATGTTGGGGTGTCAGTATGTGCTGTGCTTACGACGTAGAAGAGGATTGCGGGGTGTGTATGTGTGTGTTTTACAATGGTGTGGATGTGTGTCATGTGTTTGCTTTTCAAATTGGCCAATGTGTGAATTTGTTGTTGGTGGTTCCCATTGCTGACTGCGGCGGTTGGTACCTCCAATGGTCGTTATACTTTCACTGACCGCCATGCTGATTTGTACATCATTATGGAGTGGGCGGGGGTTGGACTGCGTGGCAGTGGCGGGGTGATGTGTCCTGCGTTTCCACCGTTGTTGTCCCTGGCGGTGGGTGGAGGTTGACAATTTTTGGGCGATTTCCATTTTTGGCATCATTATACAACGGTATGCCATCCACTGCCAATGGCGTCTTTTGTTGACCGTCCGCACGGCAGTCGGCGGTGTTTGCTGCCAAGTTCATAATGAGGGCAATTGTGTCTAAAATCAATTTGTGAGAAGACTAGTTAACACCACACAATTCTGTTTGGTAGCACCCTCTACCCACCATCAAGAGCACTATTGCATTCTTCTGTCTCCCAATATAAACTTGCAACATTCACTCCTTCTCCGAGAGCAGTCCTGAAAACGCTATTATCTTTCGTCCTCTAGACATCATTTGCAACATGTATGAAAAAGAGACATTCATCTCACACTCGGTTTCTCCATGTCCTTCCATAAAGGTATTTTTCACAGACTCTCTATTACTAAAACAATAGGACATCTATTTTCAAACTAACATTTTGTGTGAATGCACCTGCAATGCAATGGCACTTTAGCAAAAATGGAAATCAGTTTCTCATGTTAAAGAAAAACAGGCCTACTTCTGTCAACTTAAAATATTATTCACCTAAAGCACATTTTCATGTTATGCTGCACACATATTAATTTCTACATTTGTGTAAGTGACAATTGCATATTATCAATTAAAGCTTCATGTTACAGTTAATATAAATGCAATACAATTGAGGATACATAAGCCTAAATATGACTAGGAGCTACAGTTCTCAAAATTAACTGAAAACATTGTTTTAGTTACTAATGAAGTCACACTCCATTTATATGAGGATAGTTTTTCTTACTTATTTCAATGATTACATTTCATTTACTAAGGTTAAGACACACAGGTGCACTAACTCAGTTTTGCACCAAAACGTTTAGCACCGGCTTGCACCATTTCTGTGCACAAGTGGGCACCATATTTATGAAATGGTGCAAGCCGGTGCAAAGGGTAGGCTAGAAAAAAAAAATGACGTTAGTCAGGTGGGCCTGGCAGTATAGAAGAAAAAGGTTTAGCACCAAAAAATGACTTTAGGCAGGTTAAAGTAAAAACAAAATGACTCTAACCAGATTAGAGTCATTTTAAGGTGCTAAACCTACAATGCCACATGACTCCTGCCTTAGAAAAGGCAGAAGTCACACCCACCACCCCAATGGCCAGCACAGAGGACAAGGGTCCCCTGGGCATGGCCATGGTCCCGTGGGCATGGCCATTGTACCCTGTGCCAGGTATGGGGCCCATTTCAGGGCCCCCTATGGCACTTTCAAAACTAAAATGCAATGTTACCTGTACTTACCTGGGATGGGGACCCCATCCTCCGCAGTCCCTCTGGTGTGGGTGGAGGTGCCCCTGGGGCCTGGGGAGGGCACCTGTGGGCTTATTCCATGGTGTTCCACCATGGAAATAGGCCCACAGGTCCCCTACGCCTGCCCTGACCCAGGTTTTGAAAAATGGGGCAAAGCACGCGTTGGCCCATTTTTTTACCCCTCCTCCCTCCCTTGCACCATTTTTGCATGGGAGTATAGATATGGCGTTAAGGCCATAGAGTCATTTTATGCACGGGAATGCCTACCTTGCATCTCATTAAGGCAAGGTAGGTTTCCACTTCCAAAAAATGACTTTAACTCCATAAATTTGGTGCTAGACGGGTCTAGCACCAAAGTATAAATATGGAGTTAGTTTTGCACTGATTTAGAGTAAAAAAATGATGCTAATTCAGTGGAGAGTATAAATATGCCCCTTAGCGTAAAAAAATTACGCTAATCTGGTTAGAGTAATTTATTTTGACGCTAACCTGCCTAACGTCATTTGTTTTACGCTAGCCTACCCTTTGCACCAGCTTGCACCATTCCATAAATATGGTGCCCAGCTGGTGCTAAAAAATGGTGCAAGCCGGTGCAAAACCTTTTGGTGCAAAACTGCGTTAGTGCAGTTTTGCACCAAAAAGTATAAATAAGGCCCCAAAGGATTTACTATAAGAAATGCTTAATTGCCTTTCCAGATGTGCAAATGCAGATAGGGAATTGCAAAATGTGATTTCTACCAAGTAGAAATTGTATTTTGTGATTCCCTAAAAAGGAAATCACAAAAATGTCCTATTTAGGATTTCCTGAGCACCTGTACAAAGCATTTCCTGAATGTGAAATTGGCATTTAAGAAATGCTAGTTAGGACATGCTATTACCATTGACTTCACATCGATTGTAACCATGTGCAAATTTAAAAAATGCTTAAAATGAATTTTTTAAGTGCCATGTAACAAGCACTTTCCCCTAGGGCATTTGTGCACTTAACATATGCACCACTTTTTTTGGGTTCCCTCAAGAGGGGCTGCAGGCACATAGGCACCCTTGGTTTCGCATTTCCTAATTTGCAATTTCCAATTGCATTTCCTAATCTACTTTTGCACATTACATTTTGCATTTTCTAAATATCAATTTCTTAGGATTCGCTATTAGGGAAATGGAAAATAGGAATTTCATTCATCTGGCCCTTTGTGTGCGTTATTCCTGACACTATAGTGTATGGAATTCATTACTGAATTTTAGTGCACCACTTTACATAAAAAAAATAGAACACATATTAAATGAAATGACACGTATATATATATATATATATATATATATATATATATATATATATATATATATATATATATATATATATATATATATATAGGCTAAGTTGTGCCATCAGAGGTGGGGCCAAAAATTATGCTGCACCAATCCCACCTCTGATGGCGAATCAAGCCATCATATCAGATTGTAATCTCTTATCAGAGGGACCAGTCAAAACTTCAGAGGCTCATCCAGGAAATATCTTCTGGATTGCTCCAGATGCTTTATGTCATCATAGTATCTGCTTTGTCTTGTTTCAAGTTCATTGACTGCTCTACTTCTCTTTACTCCCTTCTTCATTTGTAATCTCTTATATCCTTTATAAAGTACAAATAAATTCAAGCCACAAAGAACAATTATCTGCAAAAGTCTCAATATGATTCCAACAATTCCTCTCCCTAGACTTCCAAACCATTTGCCAACAGCTGAAAATCCATTCCCTAGTGCTTCCTATGCACCTGTTGCTTCTAGCACTTAAATTTAAATCGTCTTTCAAATCATTAATGTTCTTAGTGTGTTTCTTCAACTACTAACTATTATCAGGGATGTAAGTGCAACATTGTTGAACTTTTAACATCCAACAGACTCTGCCCTCCTTCACGAGAAGGATGTCTAATGCAAGACTGTTTTGAAAAAAACATTGACCCTGTGGCAATCATTCAGTATCTACAATCAATAAGTCACCTGCAGTACTAGTGGACAACTTATCTACAATAGTGGACAACTTTCTTATTTTGATGTAATTTAAAAGCTGCAGCTGATACAGGTGATTGCATACACACATAGCAATCCTTTGCATACATAGTGTCAATTTACTCATAAAGCAATTTATAATAAACATTTGATGAAATAACTCCTATAAAAGCATCTGTGTAAGTCTTTCTCATTTAGTGAATGCATTCCACTATCAGCAGAAGCTGGGGTCATAGGGGCACTTGTATATCTAATGTTTTCTATGTTAGAATGTTTAGGTAAGCGCAATCCTGTAAGCAAATCAATCATTACTACTATGGCTGCAACTAACACTTCTGTGAAGAAGTATCTATGTCTTCCATTACTGTTTCTAGGTACCATGATTTCTCTAAATTCAGACTGTTTTAGTAAAATGCAGCGGCAACAGCAATAGTTTTCTTTTTAGTCTCTCACTTGAGCAAAGCAGAAGCAAACAATTTTCCTTGCAACAAAGTTCAAATGTTATTTGTGAAATTTTCATTAGTCTTTCTTAACCCTACTCCGTGTTCTTCTAAATGACAACCCTACATTGAATCTGAAGCCTCAGACCTTGGTACTGTTCTTTATGCTCTACAACGTTTATTAAATGTTTCTAGTAAATGCACAGTTCAAATTCACTAATGATCACATCCAGGATTAAATGTCTCAGTGTATCTAGTGGCAATGCAATTCAAAATATTTGTTATAACAAAATGTCCCAAATTCTGTCTCCCAGTCATTGGCAGCAAGATATGTACATTTAGGTGAGCAGTACCTTCGACAGGGCACCCCTGCTCTCTTTGATCTCCGGACTACTGGCCCTTCACCATCACTGTCACTTTGGCCAGATTCCTTAGTCTCTTCCAGTATAGTGTGTGGAACTCCTATTTCAGGCAAGTTCTCTTCTCTTGGCCACTGGCCTCCAGGCGCAACTCGCTTTGTTATAGCACTAGGTCCTTCACCAGGATCTGAGATTGACTCAGTCAGCTCCTCTGGATATGACCATTTTGTACCAACTCCATCTGGTGACTAACTCAGCCCCCCCTCAGATTGAACATGTGATGTCCTAATATCTTGCTCATCCCTGACAGCTTGACTAACCTGCTCCCTTCGTCTTACTGTTAAAGGCCCTTCAGGGACAGGTGCTGAATCATCAAGGGAACATGGGACTCTGCGAGTGTGTGCTGCATGCACTCAGTTGGAGAGGCCTCCACACTTCATAGCAGTTGAAGTGGCCAAAATCACCTGGAAAGGACCTTTCCGCA
Organism: Pleurodeles waltl; assembly: GCF_031143425.1. Classification (NCBI taxonomy): domain Eukaryota; kingdom Metazoa; phylum Chordata; class Amphibia; order Caudata; family Salamandridae; genus Pleurodeles; species Pleurodeles waltl. Next base: position 732,256,118 of record NC_090449.1, read on the forward strand.
GAGGCTGCAAGCACAACTTGCACATGTGCTTCTTTACCATAACCCAGTCACCAGGGCTGAGATTATGGCACTGTTCTTGTTGAGGCTGAGCCGTAGCCTCTCCAACCTGATGAGATACAAAACGAACTACAACAGCTAGTCCTTTGCAGCAATCCAGAACCAAGTTATCTGTAATGTTCATAAGTGCCTTTGCAGGCACAGCTGGTAATTTCATTGCTCCACCCATAATGATTTCATGGGGAGACAGTCCTGGCCTCCTGTCTGGAGTACTACAAAGACTCATCAACAAAAGGGGAAAAGCATCAAGCCATTTCAGAACTGGAAGCACACAATTTCGCTAGTTGGATTTCAGCGTTCCATTGACCTGTTCTACTAGACCTGAAGCCTTAAGATAGTTGCAATGTAGTCTCTGCTCCACTTGTAATGCTGCACACACTAATTTCAGGACCTCATTATTGAAATGAGTTCCTCGATCTGACTCCAGAGAAGTCAGAAACCCAAAAAGTGGAATGAGTTCTCTCAACAACTTTGGTACTGTGAAGCTGTCATTTCTCCTAGTCGAGTAGGCTTCAACCCATTGTGAGAAAATGCATAGAAATCACTAAGGTTTATCTCAATCCATTGCACACGGGTAACTTGATGAAATCCACCTGCATCCTGTTGAAAGGACCTCCTGATCTCCCCATGTGACTCAGTAGTACTGCAGTTTGTTTGCCTACATTAATCTGATGACATGTAACACATCTGTGTTACAATGCTTCCGCCACTAGCTTAAACCTGGTACTGAACCATGTCTGCCCAAACAATTGCATCATTGCATATTGTTCTACATGAGCTGGACCATGATAATGTCTTGCCATGAGGGGTAACAAACTATCTGGCAACACAGGTATTCCATCTTTTAAAACCCAAATCTCATCTTCATCTCTTTTGACAGATCCTGCTCTAATCCAACCTTGCTAGTCTGCTTCTGACACTTCTTCCTGCAATCTCTTAGCTTCTTTTATTGTATCTGCTGCAGTTAACAAGAGGTTGTAATTAGCCTCATCAGTTCCCTCATTTTGATATTCTCAATTGAAAGCACAGGTATTTAAGGCACAATTTCTGGCAACCTCATCAGCATATTTATTTCCAACAGTCATACAGTCAGTCCCCTTGTGGTGTACAGAACACTCACAACCACATTTTGGGCAGGCAGCTGTGATGCCTTCAACAGCTTGTACACACAGGGATTCTGAGGTCATAAACCCCGCTGCGACCATAACTGTCCAAAGTCATGGACGACACCAAAGCCATACCTACTTCCCATGAAAATGGTCACCCTCAGGTGGTCTGAAACACAGCATGCTCTCGTAAGGGCATTCAATTCAGCCACTTGGGCTGAAAATACTCCTTGAAGCCAGGATGCTTCAACCACACCCAAGACAGTATAGACTTTCTAGGCAGTTCTCAGGTTTCCTTCATTGTCTCTTAGGCAGGAGCCAAAGACAAACATTACATAATCTGATTCACAAAGTGGCACATCTTATTTGTTTTGACTTGGTGCATAGTTCTGTGACATCTAGACAGTCATGCTTGACTTCATTTTCAACACATCATTTTCATTCAAATGTACAGGCAACAGTTTTGCAGGATTCAGTGTTGTACATCTCTTAAGGGTTATAGCGGGCGTGGCAAGTATGACTTGTTTATACTGCATCAATCAACTGTTTGTGAGGTGCTGTGTCCTTGTGCCAGTTAGCACAAAATCCACATAATGTGGAAAAAAATGTTCAAAGGATGACCAATAACAATGCTTTCACCCTGTTTGATGCTGACATCAGTCTCCGCAACAGCTTTAAGACAGCCGGGAAATACAGAAGCTACTGGGTCAAGTATAGCTGAAAAATGGGCATTGGGTCTCTGAGCATTCAAATGTAACTGAGTTAGCACTGAGCGAGCACATCCCTCTCTCTCACTGCAAAACAAAGTATAACATTTGTTGTAATCAGGCATTCCCAGTGAAGAGCCGCACATGCATGCAGGTGCCATCCAATGGTATGGATCTGACACATCCTTGTGTGTCAGCCTCTGTAACGGCTTGGCCATTATGGAAAAGTTGAGAATCCACTGATGACAGTGCCCTACCATTCCCAAGAACATTCTGACTTCTTTCTGAGTGATTGGTGGATTCATTTTCAGAATCACTGCGATTCTCTCTTGTGACACCTTCCTTGCACCTTTTTCAATGTGATGTCCAAGATGTAGAACTTCTCTCTTGCAGAACTGCAATTTGGTTGGGGATAATTTATGTCAATTCCAGCTAAGTGGTTAACAGGGGACTTGTATCATGTGTGCAAGCTTCTTGAGTATTTGACCCCACCAATAAGTCATCAATGTATTTAATCAAGACTGAGTGATAGGGCATCACTAGGTACTCAAAATTCTTCTTAAAAACATTATTAAAAACCAATAGACTCTCAGGATACCCTTGTGGGTCTCAGCACCATGCCAAAACATGACTGCCAAACCAAAATGTGAAGAGGAACTAGCTTTCCTCAGGAAACGATATAGAGAAGAATGTTTGACAAAGGTGAACCACTCGGCTTCACATGGAATATGACACAAGATCACAGCTGGATTTGGTACCAGGGGACATTACTGACCTACAATTTCATTGATCTTTCTCAGGTTTCGGACTATGCAATACTTGCCATTGGGCTTCCTCAGTCCCATGATTGGTGAGTTACATCGACTCACCATAATCTGTTTAAGTATCCCTTGCTCCATCACTGATTAAATCACTGGAGTAATCCCAGTAATGATTTCAGTGGCCAGATTATATTGTGGGGTTTTCAGATACTCGGCATTTGTCTTCAAAGTTATCGACACAGGTTTGACACCTTTGATGGGACCTATGTCCTTTCCTGATAAGTCCCAGAATTCAAGCAGTGTTGTGTCTCTCAAGTCTGCAGGTGGATCATCACTTGTCAGCATGGGATACAGACTGAAATCTGGGTTTGATTCACAATTTTGAATACAACATCCACATCGTGACTCTGGATTTCTATGCTTCTTGGAGACCAATACAGAGAACAATTTAATTTACATAAGGGGTCATGTCCAAGCAGACTCACAAGGCTCAAATCACACACTGCAAATCAGTGATTCTCTTCTAAGGACACTATTTTTACAGGTACAACTTCTGTGAAGGAGCTAGTCTATTGTTTATTAGCAACTCCTACAACTTGAATTTTTTTCCCGAGAAGAGTAGCTTGGGAACCTCTGCTGTTTTCACTGTAGATTGAGTAGCATCAGTGTCAATCAGAAATGGCATGGGGTGGCCATTCACCTCACCACCAACAAGTGAACCACTCTGGTCTACCTCTAAGGATGTGCCAAGTACGCATTCCTCCTCCCCCCTCTGGCACCATCATTGTGACTAATCAGAATTGTAATCCTCATCTGATGGGATTGTGGAGTACTGTTGGGACATTCCCTGATTCAAAAAGGGATTACCATTTACATTTGAGGCCTTATTCATATTATATCTGGGCCATTTGCCTTTTGATGGAGCATCTGAGCTTGTAGAACTTGCATCATTTGAGCTGGGTCACATTAACATTTTGCGTTTTCGGTCTCTGTAAATGCTGTGACTGAACCAGGTTGTTTCCTTGGGACTGTACAAATCCACCTTTCTGTACCTGGTTCTCATCTGCCATATTATTCGGATTAAAACAACATTCCCTCTTCCAGTGGCCCATTTTGTTGCAAACATGACAAGAATTAATCTTTTTCAAAGTTGCCACATCAACTCCTGTACTCGGGACACCTCATTCCCTATTCTGTTGTTGAAATTCATTACCTCCTTGCATCATCGGAACTTCCTGCTGACACATTCCCTGCATAGGACCAACATTCCCTATGAACTGTGGATTCTGACTCCTTTGTGAAGCTTTCATCTGTGCCACCATCAACATTTCTTTTAATTTCTTCTGTTTCAGCTCCAAATCATCACTGCAATACTTCACATATCTCAAAATTCCATCAATTAATACACTCTGCCAACAAATCAAATGCCGCTGAATCATTGTGCTTACCTCAGATTTCAAACAGTGCACGTTCTGTCAATTTTGACCCAAATGTCTGATATCTTTGGCCTCAATAGTCTCTGTACCACTATACTGTTTAAATGCCTGCAATAATCTCTCATAATAAGAGTGTATTGTCTCTTTGAACTCTTGGGTCGTTCTGTCAATTTTGTCCCAATCAGTGTCTTTAGGAGACACTTTCAATTTCAAGAATGCAATAACCTGACTGCACTTCCTCATCACTATTGAAGACAAAGCCTTTGTTACTTTATGTCTCATAGGTTCTGTCTAAGGCCAATCCACAGATATTTTGCATTCAGCCCAGAGGTCACTTGGAATGACTTTGCCAAACAAAGGGCCCCATTACGAGGCTGGAGGTCTTGAGACCGCTAGCCTCGCTGTGGCGGTCAGGACCACTGCTGCTGTGGTGGTCCTACCACCGCATTAAGACCCTGGCGGTCAGACCGTCAGGGTTTTACTGTCTCTGCTGGGATCGGTGATCCTGATAGGTTGAAGGAGGATGGAGGTCGCAATCAGCCAGGGCAGTGCTGTATGCAGCACCGCACTGCTGATTACAACCTTTTTCTCCGCAAGCCTTTTCATGGTGGATTACCACCATAAAAAGGCTGGCAGAAAACAGGTGCAGGGGCCACAGAGGGCCCCTTCACTGCCCATATACTTGGCATGGTCCGCCAAACTCATAATTAGGCCCAAAGTGTTCAAATCATGCCATAACTCCTTTGAAACTTTCACAAATCGATCAATCCGTCTGTACCACTCCACAGAAATCCTTCTCAACTTTGGGAAATCATTTGTGAATGTCGCAAGATTGCTCCTACTCCAGAGTACATAAATATAGCCTCCACCAGGAACTTCTCTCAATGGAAGTATTTGGATATCTTCTTCATCTTCTCCAGCCATAGACAGATCTAACCTTACTTTCTTTGGGTTCTTCTTCTTTACCCATCTTCCTTCCCATCGATCTAATTCTCTCCATTTTCAAATGTAGACAATTAGTTCTCTGATCTGTAATTTCATTCCTGACGGTCTCATGTTAGAACGGTCTTGCTCATTAAAGTTTAAGGGATAACTTCTCTGTAATGATTTAGACATATTTAAACGAACCTCATATCTCCAAGCGAATTCAGCCAGTCTCGCATGAGCTTGTCCTTCGTGTCTTGTAGTGTCTTTACATATAAACATTATTTCATCCTCTTGATAATGTTCTAATTGGGACATGTTAATAGTTCCAAGTATCATTTCATTCAACTCTTATTTCAGATTAGCTACATCTATTGTCTTTTCTCTCTCTGGGGTTTGGGATGCCCTCAAACTGAATTCCTAACCTTCAGTCTCAGTTGGAATCCCTATACCCTTGAGCGTCATCTAAATCTTGGGCACTAAAATCTGCTTGTTCTGCTGGAGTATTGAGGATTATCTCTCCTGGAGATGTACTAGGATCTACATTGCCTGGTGTATTCACAATGGATATTGCAGAGTTTGGCAAATTATCCTAGGAGTACTGCAGTTGGCGTTTGGAACAACATTTGAGTTGCATACATAAAAGGGTGATGATCATTGAGGAAACCTTGCATTGGGGGAAAATCCCATCTGACTTGTTGTCCAATCTGTATTTGTGATAAGTGTAGTGTTATTTTTTATCTGGACTGAAGGAAGTCTCCTTATTGTCGAACTCCCAGAGTTTCCATTGCCTGAGATACATCTCTCTGTAGGAACATTCTTTGTTTGGATAGTACTCCCTGTCAATCCTTGTCCATTCAACTGAACTGCAGGGCCAATTGTGACAGGAACAGTCAGTGCGTCTGGAGTAGCTAGGACATTCGAACTCTGGGGAACAGAGCTGTCATCCCTAATCTCTCGCCTGTCTGATTCAAATTTTAATTTACTGGTGCTGTGGGTATATCAACATTTTCATTCCCTATTATCTCAGTTGTCCCTCCTGTCTGGATCATGTTATATGGTGGTGGATGAATTAACAATCGCTCATTTGGGATATCCTCATCTGCATCACTTTCACTGTTCTCATCCCTATTCTCAACTTCTTTTGTCTCTTCTTTCTTTTTCTTTTCATTTAGTTTAGTTCTTCCTTCTATGTCACTCGTCTAGGCAGGATATCATCTGGTTCCCTCAACTATGTCTATTCTCCAAGCCTTTTGTTGGGTATCCCATCCAGCATCTGCACAAGTATGCAGTGCTTTCCTGACTTTTTCCCTCTAATTTCTCTTTCTGTCTCTGATGAGCTATGTGTTCCCAAGCATGAAGTGCTTCATATTATGTGGGTCTAGGAGGTGGTTTAATTTCATATAACATTCTTTTCAAATTTTCAATGTTTCTCAAATTATGTGTTCCATAATGTGGAAATGCCAGTGTACCCTCATTCTCAGTGACCATGTGCCATTTTTTAAGCCAAATACATGTGTGAAAACCAACATTTATTGCCAAATAATGACCTGGCATATCTTTGGGAGGCACCTCTTCCCCCACTCTAACAGGTATAGTCACATCACCCTTCATCAAACTTCTTACTGCTTTAAAAAAATTCATTTTTCAAACAAATGTGCAGTTTTCTCAATATTTTTCGTTTACAACCAGGAAGTAATTCTGCACCCACAATCCTCTTTTCGTTGTTCACAATGAATACCAGCACATCTCACTATGATGGTGTTCACCAATACTAGTGCAGCTTTACACCATAGACCTATACCAGTGAGTCACTATGTGATGTCAACCACGTTCCTTGCAGTTGCTCATCCTTCTTTACAATTGCTCTCACACACTCTCTCACTCAACAAGCTATGCACAAAAACAAAAGCAAACAACTTTTCACAACAATTTTGTCTGCTTGTCTAAAGAAACTTAAGTTTTCAAACACTTAAGGAACAGTCTGAAGCAACACTTCTTGACTTACTCTCAAACACACTCAAATAAAACCTCAACTAGCGGGGCTATACTCGGATTGATAGAGTTTCTCCCCTGTACACTAAGATTCACTACACCAACCTCTCACATTCTCACAAAAGAAAGTCCCATTCCATACAGTACTGTCAATAACGTTTCACGACTAGTACCACAACACTGCAGACAAGAATAACACAGTGTATTCTACACTTTTCTCGTATCCCAGGATCTTAGGCCATGATTGACCGGATAACCATCTCAACTTCTTTGCAATCAGTACCACATACACTCAACAACTTAAAATGTCTCAGCAAGAAACTTCACAAACACTTCAAATCACTCCAAGCTAATAGGAAGTGATTGCGGCGTGCATCCCTATTGATGATCACACATCCGCTGTGTTGTAACGATGCTGGAATTACATCAATCCTGCAAATGAACCATGGGCTTAGAATTTTGGGCTGCATTTGGGAAATTTTATAATCGGTCACCCTAACTCCCTAAACTCCCTGAAAGAACCATCACTTTGCTACCAATGTTGATGGAACAGTTAGCTCTACTTTTTATGGGGTGAGGCTATTCATCCCTCGAAAGGATTTACTTAGAGAGTTAGCTCACAACCAGTCATCATTAATTTACAGTGTATCCAATTAAGTCACACAATGAAGACCCAAATCTAAAAATAAGTTAAGGGATTTTATTACAAGCTAACAGTCAGGTTAATGTAAACAAATCTCAAAAACATACTGTAGGGATACAAAATGACAACAGGAAAACCAAATTCCTGAAAATCTTTAGGCAAATTAACATAAGACAAACCAAAGTTACAGCCATACAAAATAGTAGCAAGTTTTCAGTCTTCTGTGCTATACATGGCTACAATCTAAGGACATCTACCTCAATTAATTTATAAAGGGTAATGGAAATTCTCAAAAACACAACAAGCTGTAGCAAAAGGTAAAATCATATGCATAAGAGGAAGGGAAAGAAAGAGCCAGCATTTCAGAAACTCTGTCAAAAGTCTTCTTAGAAAGTTTAGTGTTACCGTAAGCCACACTCAGCAAGCAACGGGGCAAAAAGTCAGAGGTCTGCACCTCTCAAAGTCCAAAGCGATAGTGTCTAAAATCAATCTGTGAAAACTCTAGTTAATACAACACAATTTTGTTAGGTAACACCCTCTTCCCATCATCAAGAGCTCCATTGTATTCTTCTGTTTCACGAGATAACCTTGCAACATTTGCTCCTTCTTCCAAAGCATTCCTGAGAACACTGTTGTCCTTCAACCTCTAGACATCGTTTGTAACATGTATGAATAAGGGACAGTCATATGACTCAGTTTCTCCATGTTCTTCCCTCAAGGTGTTTTTCACAGACCGTCTAAAACAATAGTACATCTATTCCAAACTAACATTTTGTGTGAATGCACCTGCAATGAAATGAAACGTTAGCAGAAATGGAAATCAGTTTCTCACATAAAAGAAATACAGGCCTACTCATGTCAACTTAAAATATTCACCTAATGCACATTTTATGTGGCACACGTATTAATTTAAACATTCGTATAAATGACAGTTAAATATTCTCAAATAAAACGTCATCTTACAGTTAATAATAATGCAGTACAATTGAGGATAAATAAACTTAAATATGACTAAGAGCCACATTTCTCAACATTAATTGAAAATATTAGTGTGCAGATCAAATGAATTGTTTTCATTAATGATGAAATCTCGCTCCATTAATATGAGGATGTTCTTACTTTTTCAATGATTACATTTAATTTAATATGGTTAAGCCACACACTGTACATTATTCCTAACACTATAGTGAATGCGCTTCATTACTGAATTCGAGTGCACCCCTTTACACTACTAAAATTAGAACACACATTATGGGAGATGTCATGAATACATGTAGGTTAAGTTGTGATGTCAGGGGAGGAGCTATAAATTACGCTGTACACGTAGCCATCAGCCGAATGTATGCACTTTTCCCAACATTTGTTCATTATTTTTTATGAGAACATTATATTAGTTGGGTGTAGATAATGTAACCCACCACATCATTTCTCTTTCCTCGCTGTTTACTAGATTGGAATTAGAATTGTAAAGCTGGCGCACCAGTGTACGCTCTTCCTCCAGCATTTGTTAGATTGGAATTAGAATATTAAATCTGACAACTCCCTTGTATGTGCTTTCCCCAAATTTTGTTACAGTGGAGTTAGAATAATAAATCTGACCCTCACCCCTATGTATGAACTTTCCTCAACATTTCTTACCACACTGAGGGCCTGATTAGGAGTTCAGTGGGCGGTTTGAACCGTTCTCCGATCTTCCGAAGGGGAGGTTGCCGCCACATTGGCTGCCTCCCTGCCGGACCCATGAGGAGTTTCCCACTGGGCTTGTGGGTGGAAACCAAGGTTTCTGTCTGTCAGCCTAGCGGGAAACAGGTGGCAGCATTGTCTCCGGCTCGTAATCGAGCCGGCGCCAATGCTGCCACAGCAGGGTACACCTGCACCTTTGCAATGATCACTGTCTGCACAGGAGACAGTGAACATTGAGGTGGTGCTGGGCAGGGGGAACCCTGCACTGTCCATGCCAAGTGCATTGGCAGTGCAGGGTCCCCTCCTCCATGCCCCTGCTCCTGTTCTCCCCCATGCCTTTCATGGTGGTAAAACCGCAATGAAAAGGCCATTGGAGAACAAGATTGTACTCAGCACGGCGGCGCTGCATGCAGAACCCCTTGGTTTATTGCAATCTCCTATTGTATGCACTGTCTCAAGTGTTTGTTAAATTGGAGTTTCAATAGTAATTCTGACTTCCCCAATATGTGCACTATTCTGAGAGTTTGCACTTATAGTATTGTACTGGAATATATATGTATATTTTTACACTGAAGTCCGATCAAATGTCGGAGAAACGGCACAGCAATTGTGAAGTTTCACAAAGTGATTTATTTACATCCCGAAAAGTTTATGTGCAAGAAATGGTGGCCAACGCATTTCGGCATTTTACCTTCAACAGGGCCAAAAAGTCCCCACAATCTAATAGTGCTTTAAAACAAAACTCAGAGCCAAAATAGTCCTTCAATCATGTTTTTTCACATGAACACTAGAATGTTCACTTTTTAAAAACTTGTCAAAATAGTTGCACCAAATTCCACATTACATTCAAATTTGAAGAAGAAGCAGTTAGTAAACTTATACAGAATCCCACAAAAAGCTTCTCACTAACCCTGTAACATGATCAAATGATATAACTGTAAAGTACAATTCCATTAAAAATGAAAAAAACAAGTAAATGGGGGAAAGAAAAGCTTTTTTAATTTGTTGAATAAGACTCCATTTAACTTCACTCAGATTTTCACTTTCAAATCAATTTTTGAGAAGAAGCAGTGCATTATACTTATGCAGGATCCCATATTAAGTTATATATATATATATCACACACATGGTCCTGGCACTACGAATAAACAGTTGGACACTGACAATTCTTTCAGGGCTGCTCCATGTATATTTTGACAGCGATATCGACAATGATGCATTTTGGTCCAGTGAGGCCTTGATCACATTAGAGGAAACCACATCAGAGGTGCATTTTTACGTGCTGACATACACGTACTCTCAATACACATTGAAAGCATACTACATATCTGCCAAGCAGCATTTAGAGAATGTGTAAATGTGCAAAATGAAATTACGAAAATGCATCAAAACTCATTATATGTAGAAATCAATATATGAAGGGCACAACGATTATGTCACCAAACAAATCAGAACACGTTTTTCGATTCTCCTGACTTCATATCTCTGTCCTCAGTGTCGATACATATTCAACCACTTCTCCTCCTTACTGCAGGTTTCTTTGCTTCTCAAAATAGATCTCCTCTTCCTCCTCCCGACTGGTGGTTCCCACTCCTCCCGACTGCAAGTCTTTGTCCTCTCCTAGTCACGTGTGCAGTTCTTCCACCACCACTCTCTTTTTTTTCTTATGTAAATCTCCCTTATTCTCCTTGCTGTTCTTCTCCCACCTCTTTGTGGCTGCAGAGGTAGCTCATCTTCTATGTCCTAACATTAGGCCTCACCCCTCCTCCCTTTCACTGTAGGGTTCTCCTGACCGCACTACAGCTCTGATCCCCTAGGTATTCCTCTCTGTCCTTCTTTCTGCGGATGTCAGCCCTCCTCCATCTGACTACAAGATGTATTCGTCCTCTACATCTTGACTGCAGGACTACACTCTCTTCTTGATTGCAGGTCTTACCCTCTATCTTTTTTCTTATTGTAAGTGGCACAGCTTCTTTCTGTAATTGTCTCCTTCTGTCTTCCAACTTAAGGCTTCCTCATTGCTCCTCCAGATGGGATTCGTTGCTCCTTCTGGCTTCATGTCACCTTTTATGCACCTTCAACATCACTCAAGCATTCCCCAGACTAACAGTTTCCCAATGACACTAGCACTCTCACACCTTTCCCACAATAGGTCTCACACTACAAATAGCACAGACATACTCCTCTCAGAGTAGCAGTCTCACACTACCAACTACACTATCATGCCCCTCACAAACTAACATGAGCACCAACTAACGCTAACTGTCTGGTATTAAAGGCAGCACTCTCACACCACTCAAACTACCACTTTCTCTATAACAACAGTGCTCTCCCAAGATATCATTCTCGGAATAATGACACCCCTCATGCTCTACCAACTACGCATTAATGAAAATACTGTGACATCTCTCACAGATCTTAAGTCTTGCTCTAGTGACAATAATCTCACACCTCTCAGAGTTGAAATCACATCACAGACAGCACCCTCTCTCCCCTCAAAAAGTAGTAGTCTCAAACTATTGCCATAATTCTAACACCTCACACTCTAGCATCACACACTAACACACTAACAACATTAACATCCCAGACCAGCAGTCACACTAGATGGCACTTTCACACCCCTCAAAACAGCAGACTCGCGACATCGCAGCACGCACACCCCTCACAAAATAGCATTCTCACACTTCAGACAGCACGTTCACACTCCTCAATGTCTAATAGTCTTGAAATATCAGTAGCCTCTCTTACACCCAAAAGTAGTATCTCATGGTACTGACCGCACTCACATTCCTTGCACTAGGACACTAATAACAGCACTCTCATACCCCTCACAGAATATTAAGGTAAAAAGGAAATTACGAAAAACCTGTTTGAAAAAATATGCTGAATGTAATTGATGCACGTATTCCTTTTAACATGATGTACGAATAATATTGGATTGAACTATCAATGACTATAATCAAATTATTGAATTAAGGAGTCGTGTTAACAACAATCATGTTTGAATATCTTACAGGTGAGAGACATGTGATTATTATTCCCAGAATGCAATATAAATAGTGTTATGGCAGGAAGGAACAGACTATACCACTTGAGAAAGACATGGTTGACGAATGCGTCGTGGGGTCTGAAAATCTGTCTGAATAAATGAAGCTGTCATGGAGCCCCCAGGAGTGCAGTGCCTTTTTTGTGTGATGATTCATAAGGGTTATGGTCTAAAACCCTCCAAGTGCACCAGCAGTTGAGTGCCTCACTATTTTAGACCATTTGGGTTGGATTTACATTAACAGCGATGGCACCCGATATCCGCGTACAATTTGGAACAGACTTTGAGTGGGCGAGGAGATACTGATCTCCGGCGTGTGCACGAAGCACTGAAGACGTATTTATCATAAGGAACTTTCAACAACGCTTGACGCAACTCTGAGCGAAAGTCTCATCGAGGAACAACGATGAGGGTGTCTTTAAATTGTTATGGATGCCGATGCGGCCCTGCCGCTGAGGAACACCTCAGTTGCTTGGGGTCTGGGTGCTGTGACAAGGATTTCAAATATAAGACAGTTTGCCACAGAGAGAAAGAACTGGTCAAAAAGGAAATTACGGAAAAACCTGTTTGAAAAAATATGCTGAATGCAATTGATGCACGTATTCCTTTTAACATGATGTACAAATAATATTGGATTGAACTATCAATGACTATAATCAAATTATTGAATTAAGGAATCGTGTTAACAGCAATCACATTTGAATATCTTACAGGTGAGAGACATGTGACTATTAATCCCAGAATGCAATATAAATAGTGTGATGGCAGGAAGGAACAGACGATACTACTTGAGAAAGACATGGTTGTCAAAACGCGTTGTGGGGTCTGAAAATCTGTCTGAATAAATGAAGCTGTCACGGAGCCCCCAGGAGTGCAGTGCCTTTTTTGTGTGATGATTAATAAGGGTTATGGTCTAAAACCCTCCAAGTGCACCAGCAGTTGAGTGCCTCACTATTTTAGACCATTTGGGTTGGATTTACATTAACAGCGATGGCACCCGACATCCGCGTACAATTTGGAACAGACTTTCAGTGGGCGCGGAGATACTGATCTCCGGCGTGTGCACGAAGCACTGAAGAAGTATTTATCATAAGGAACTTTCAACAACGCTTGACGCAAGTCTGAGCGACAGTCTCATCGAGGAACAACGATGAGGGTGTCTTTAAATTGTTATGGATGCCGATGCGGCCCTGCCGCTGAGGAACGCCTCAGTTGCTTGGGGTTGGGTGCTGTGACAAGGATTTCAAATATAAGACAGATTGCCACAGAGAGAAAGAACTGGTCAAAAGGAAATGACTGCAAAACCTGTTTGAAAAAATATACTGAATGTAATTGATGCACGCATTCCTTTTAACATGATGTACGAATAATATTGGATTGAACTATCAATGACTATAATCAAATTATTGAATTAATTAATCGTGTTAACAGCAATCACGTTTGAATATCTTACAGGTGAGAGACATGTGACTATTAATCCCAGAATGCAATATAAATAGTATGATGCCAGGAAGGAACAGACAATACCATTTGAGAAAGACATGGTTGTCAAAACGCGTCGTGGGGTCTGAAAATCTGTCTGAATAAATGAAGCTGTCATGGAGCCCCCAGGAGTGCAGTGCCTTTTCTGTGTGATGATTAATAAGGGTTATGGTCTAAAACCCTCCACGTGCACCAGCAGTTGAGTGCCTCGCTATTTTAGACCATTTGGGTTGGATTTACATTAACTGCGATGGCACCCGCATCCGCGTACAATTTGGAACAGACTTTGAGTGGGCGAGGAGATACTGATCTCCGGCATGTGCACGAAGCACTGAAGACGTATTTATCATAAGGAACTTTCAACAACGATTGACGCAACTCTGAGCGACAGTCTCATCGAGGAACAACGATGAGGGAGTCTTTAAATTGTTATGGATGCCGGTGCGGCCCTGCCGCTGAGGAACGCCTCAGTTGCTTGGGGTCTGGGTGCTGTGACAAGGATTTCAAATATAAGACAGATTGCCACAGAGAGAAAGAACTGGTCAAAAGGAAATTACTGCAAAACCTGTTTGAAAAAATATGCTGAATGCAATTGATGCACGCATTCCTTTTAACATGATGTACGAATAATATTGGATTGAACTATCAATTACTATAATCAAATTATTGAATTAAGGAATCGTGTTAACAGCAATCACGTTTGAATATCTTACAGGTGAGAGACATGTGACTATTAATCCCAGAATGCAATATAAATAGTGTGATGGCAGGAAGGAACAGACGATACCACTTGAGAAAGACATGGTTGTCAAAACGCGTTGTGGGGTCTGAAAATCTGTCTGAATAAATGAAGCTGTCATGGAGGCCCCAGGAGTGCAGTGCCTTTTTTGTGTGATGATTAATAAGGGTTATGGTCTCAAACCCTCCACTTGCACCAGTAGTTGAGTGCCTCGCTATTTTAGACCATTTGGGTTGGATTTACATTAACGGCGATGGCACCCGGCATCTGCGTACAATTTGGAACAGACTTTGAGTGGGTGAGGAGATACTGATCTCCGGCGTGTGCACGAAGCACTGGAAGACGTATTTATTATAAGGAACTTTCAACAATGCTTAACGCAACTCTGAGCGACAGTCTCATCGAGGAACAACGATGAGGGTGTCTTTAAATTGATATGGATGCCTATGCTGCCCTGCCGCTGAGGAACGCCTCAGTTGCTTGGGGTCTGGGTGCGGTGACAAGGATTTCAAATATTAGACAGTTTGCCACAGAGAGAAAGAAATGGTAAAAAGGAAATTACGGAAAAACCTGTTTGAAAAGATATGCTGAATGTAATTGATGCACGTATTCCTTTTAACATGATGTACGAATAATATTGGATTGAACTATCAATGACTATAATCAAATTATTGAATTAAGGAATCGTGTTAACAGCAATCACGTTTGAATATCTTACAGATGAGAGACATGTGACTATTAATCCCAGAATGCAATATAAATAGTGTGATGGCAGGAAGGAGCAGACGATACCGCTTGAGAAAGACATGGTTGTCGAAACGCATTGTGGGGTCTGAAAATCTGTCTGAATAAATGAAGCTGTCATGGAGCCCCCAGGAGTGCAGTGCCTTTTTTGTGTGATGATTAATAAGGGTTATGGTCTAAAACCCTCCAAGTGCACCAGCAGTTGAGTGCCTCACTATTTTATACCATTTGGGTTGGATTTACATTAACAGCGATGGCACCCGATATCCGCGTACAATTTGGAACAGACTTTGAAATGAAGCTGTCATCGAGCCCCCAGGAGTGCAGTGCCTTTTTTGTGTGATGATATATATATATATATATCTCTCCTCAAACAAAAGTGGTCTGAAAGATGCTGGGCGGCGCACTCCACTGCCGGTGCCAGTGACGGAGAGGACCAGTCTTGAAAAATACAAATCACCAAAAGTATTCACCGCACTCCACGAAGTTTCAATAGTGCATATTTATTGAAAATTACAACCATCAATGCGTTTCAACTCCCCAAGGAGTCTTGTTCACAGTGAATGAGTCCCTTTTCCATTTTGCTATTTATACTCAATGTCACTGCATCATACACAATGCATTATGGATAATGTAGTTTACATATGTTACAGTTAACATGAAAATACGCAATTTTTTAAATTTAAAATTAAAAATTCCCATTCTCAATGTATAATGCTATTCACTTGCGTTCTTTTATGTTCTTCCATTCCTTTCTAATTTATGATTTTGTACTGATTCTATTGGTCTTAAGAGATTTATTAAATTCATTCCTTATAATAGTTTTTATAATATTTTTTCTTGTCTCTTATTTTATTTTATTCTATTCTATTAGTTCCACACAAATATCAATGAATACCTTTACTCTCCGACTTGATGACTATCGTTATTTGACAGGAATATTATATAGTTTAGTAATATTGCTCAGTACCCACCCTACATGGTTACAATTATTCCCAGGTATTTATCCATATTACAAAATCACAAATGCACATGTAATTCCTCATCCATATTCAGTCCATAAGGCATTTTAGTACGGAGCTGAATAATTAATTTAATCTCCATTTGTTGTAACTTTCGAATTCTGTCACCTCCTCTCTCACTCTTTTTCATTTGCGCTATTCCAATGAATCTTAGCGATCTCCAATCATTAGTGTGTGATCTCACAAAATGTTTTGCCATTGTGTAGCTCATGCCTTGATTAGTAATGGCTCTAGTGTGTTCCAAAATCCTTTTCTTAGGCGGACATATTGTACTACCAATATATCTCAAACCACACTCACATTCAAGCATATAAACTACATATTGACTATCACAAGTAATTCTCTGTGAAATCTGTATTGCCTTGACACTATAATCCATATAAGTTTTAGTATTTCTTGCAATCTCACACACTTTGCATTTATGCATTTATAAAAAGCCAGTCGCCTTGTTCTTCAACCAATTCCTTGGAATTGGTGCCACATAGTGGCTTTTTACCAATATGTCTTTCAATGAGCATGACTTCCTATATGATATTTGTGGTTTGCAGCCTATTCTCCTTGCCAAATCCTTATCACTTCTCAATATGTTCCAATGTTTTCTAAATACTGATTCTTTGTCCTTACTTTCCTTACTATAGGTGAGAATTAGACGAGGACACATTTCCTCCTTATCACTTCCTCTTTTTGCACCCTTATCTGTCAATGTTTCCTGTCGAGATATCCTTTTAGCCCTTTTCTCACTTAATTCAATATTTGTTCCTAAATATCCATGCGCATAAATCGTTTTCGCTCCACACTGAATTGTTTCTCCATTTCTTTATCATTGGAGCAGTTCCGTCTCATTCTTAGAAATTCACCAAATGGAATACTCTTTATCAATTGTTTTGGGTGAAAACTGCTCCCATGTAAGACACTATTAGTGGATGTTGCTTTTCTAAATACAGTTGTATTGATTTGGTTGTTCTCTACATATACTCTAATGTCTAAGAAATCAATTTGTTTATCATTGATGTCATAAGTAAAGCTCAAACCACATTCATTTTCATTCAAGATTTTGAAATACATTGCAAATTCCTCCTTAGTACCATTCCAAATCAAAAACAAGTCAGCTATATAACGTAGCCATAAGGCTACCTTGTCCAGATAATCGGAGTATCCATCCTGCCATGCTATTTCCCTCTCCCACCAGCCCAAAGTTAGGTTGGCATAACTTGGAGAGAGAGAAATACCCATGGCAGTTCCTCGCACTTGCTTATAAATGTTTTTGACAAATACAAAAATATTGTTGTTCAGACATAGCTCCACTATCTCCACTAACATTTCCGAATGGCTTTTTTCTTAAGTTTTTCTTTGTCGTAAGAAGAACTTCAATGCATTTAACCCTACTTCATATCTGATTGATGTGTATAGTGACACTGCATCCCCTGTCACTAACTTATAGCCTGATTGCCATTGAATGTCATCTATTGTTCCCAAGAAGTCTCCTGTATCCTTAATATACGAACTAAGAGAAGAAACCAAGGAGCAATGCAGTAATCAACATATCTAGATATATTTTCAAACAACGATCCACAGCCAGAAATAATAGGTCTTGCTGGGAGCTTTTTTAATGTTTTGTGGATCTTTGGAAGAAAGTAAATGGTAGACAGAGTCGGATGACTTGGATTTAGATATTTAAATTCTTCTTCATTAATCAAAGATTCATTCCGCCATTTTTCCAACTTCTTTGTAATCAACTCCTGTATGTGATTAGTGGGATCGTTTCTCAATTTTTCATAACTCTCTTTGTCATTTATTTGTCTCATTGCTTCTGTGACATAGGGGGTCATTCCGACGGGGACCGCGGAAGCACCGCCAACAGGCTGGCGGTGCTTCCTGGGCCATTCTGACCGCGGCGGTAAAGCCGCCGTCAGAAAAGGGCAACCAGTGGTTTCCCGCCGGTTTACCCCTGGCCCAAGGAATCCGCCATGGCGGCGCTGCTTGCAGCACCGCCATGGGGATTCCGACCCCCTTCCCGCCATCCTGGTGGTAAATTCTGCCAGGAACAGGATGGCGGGAACGGGTGTCGTGGGGCCCCTGGGGGCCCCTGCACTGCCCATGCCACTGGCATGGGCAGTGCAGGGGCCCCCTCACAGGGCCCCATAATGATTTTCAGTGTCTGCAAAGCAGACACTGAAAATCGCGACGGGTGCCACTGCACCCGTCGCACCCCTTCAACTCCGCCAGCTCCATTCGGAGCCGGCTTCATTGTTGAAGGGGCTTTCCCGCTGGGCCGGCAGGCGGCCTTCTGGCGGTCGCCCGCCGGCCCAGCGGGAAAGTCAGAATGACCGCCGCGGTCATTTGACCGCGGTACGGTCTTTTCGCGGTTCCCGCCACGCGGGCGGCTTCCGCCGCCCGCCGGAGTCGGTATGACCCCCATAGTCATTTCGGTCGAGAATCACAATATTTCCTCCCTTGTCTGCAGGCTTGATAATAATATTTTCATTATCCGCCAGTTGTTGTAAAGCTTTCCGTTCAGTTATGGTTAGATATTCACCTCTTTTGGAAGATTTAACATGTTCTAATTTCTCCAAATCATTAATAACCATTTCATAAAATAAATCCACTTTGTTTCCTGGAGTTAGGACGGGACAAAATTTTGAAGCTGGTTTAAAATGGCTATATTCGTGAATGTTTGTCGATATTTCCATTGTTTCCAATATCTGATTTGATGTCATCTCATCATCTTCCTGATTATTCATTAGATCATAACAAACTTTAATATCTTCTATTTGATCGATTATTAAGCCCACATCTTTCTGTGTTTTGTTTATCTCTAGATCTTGGTTGATGCTTACTAAAGTGTTTTGCTAACTTGATTTTTCTGATAAACGTATACGTGTCTATTTTGGTTTCAACCCTGTCCATATGATGTTCAGGACAAAATGATAGACCTTTGTTTAATACATTCTCTTCTTCCCTTGTTAGTATGTGGTCAGATAAATTTATCACCAGTTTTTCTTCTTCGATCTTTTCGGCACCATCTATTGTTTCCTTTGTCTGTTGCACAGAGGATAGTTCTTTCTTTCTTTTACCTCTTCTGATTTTTCTATATCTGATTGTATGTTTCTTGGCTAGCCTCTGCCCATACTGTGTCCTCGGCCCCTGCCTTTTGATGTTTGTTGGCCTATACATATAATCTGCATTTCTTCCAACAATGGTGTTCTAGTTTTTAAATCTCCAGACTCTTCTCCTTCACTAATTTCAATATCTGATTCACTTATTGTTTCCGACATTACTGGAATTTGTTATTTAACATCTTTAGAATGTTGTTTCTTGATACGTTTAAATCTCTTCGCAAAAGTTAGTACTGTGCCATTTTTATAATCTAGTTCATCACAATGAAATTTTCTTTGTTTCTGCAATTCTATTTCAGATTCGTATTTGTTAAGTCTATCCTCCATTTTCTTTCTACATCTATTTAGTTCTTCCTGATTGCTCATATCATTGACTTTTTCCTCCAATATTGGTGCTTCCTTTGTTGCTTCTGCCACATCCATTTTGGCATACTTAATCAAAATCAACATCATGTTACGTGAGCAAGTCATGTTATTTTCTCCCCATTCTGATAATAACTCGGGTCTCATGTCTAAATGATTAGGAAGTGTGAAAATCCGCAATCCTCTTGGCATCCTGCCAACCTCTATATATTTCTCTAAAGCAATTATTTCCCAGCTTTTATTTATCTCCTTCTGATACAGTTTCTCTTGTTGGAAACATGTATCTTGTATAGACATAACATTATCTGTTGATTTTGCAACATCTTCTGATATCTCAGTTCCTCGCACTGTTGAGAATAATGTTTCAGCTTTGAGAGCACGTTTAGCTGCTCTCTCTTCCATTTTTTTATTTTTTTATATATATGTTACTCCTCTATATACACGATAGAGAAAAGACAGAAAAATAGATAAGAAAGGGGAGAGAGAAGAAGGAAAAAAGAAGAAGAAAAGAAGAAGGAGAGAGAGAGAAAGAAAGAAAGAAAACAAGAGCAAAAAGAAAAGCACACCTACACAATGGGATACTAGAAAAGTTTTCTAAACTCATCAAGTTGTTATGACATGTCTTGTTTTTTCATTTCCATACACATATCCTCGTGGCCTGTATTTGACAGGCTGCTTCGATATCCTTCAAGTGTGCTTGGACCTTCAAAAAATGCGGTGATGTTAATTGACAGCAAAAACTTTTATTGGAAAGACTCACCACGTGTCCTGGCGTCCTCCAACTCCACACAAGCAGTGGTCAATTTCCATCAATTTCATTCCCTCCTCACATCCAGGTACAAGAAAAGATAACGCTTGCGTGTATACTTTAGGAACACAAGCTGTATCCGAGAAAGGAATGGAAGAACATAAAAGAACACAACTGAATAGCATTATACATTGAGAATGGGAGTTTTTAATTTTAAATTTAGAAAATTACATATTTTAATGTTAACTGTAACATATGTAAACTACATTATCCATAATGCATTGTGTATGATGTAGTGACATGGAGTATAAATAGCAAAAGGGAAAAGGGACTCATTCACTGTGAACAAGACTCTCCTTGGGGAGTTGAAACGCGTTGGTGGTTGTTATTTTGAATAAATATGCACCATTGAAACTTCGTGGAGGGCGGTGAATACCTTTGGTGATATATATATATATATATATATATATATATATATATATATATATATATATATATATATGATACACATATATATTTGATAATAATAAGATCTCAGCTTACATTAAAATAACTGACTTTCAATATTATGAGACCGAAATGGCATCAGGTGAAGAAGCAGCACCTTTGCTCAATGAGGTTTTAACATTTTTTTTGCTTTTGAAATAGCCTGAGGTATGTGAATCCAAATTTGCATACCTTCCCGGATTAACGGTCCAAATACCTTCTTAGGGCCATATGTACGAATACATTTTCCCATTGACACAGAATGGGAAAAACCCAGCCCTTAATGTAACCACTACAGGCAAAAACTGAAACACTTTCTAAAAGCTAATTTCTCAAAAGCCACCAAACTAATTTACAGCAAACCACGCAAAGGCACTTCCTTGAGTAAAGTTTTCCTTTAATGGAAAGTTTGGTGTAATTAGGTTCAGAGTTTCTTGCTGCAGTGGCGAGCAAAGAGTTCTATGGGAGCTAAAATGGAAATGCCGCTTTTTTAGAACATCCTAAATGCCCACCTTCAGGTTCCCATGAAACTCAAAATAATGTAATGTACTTAGTAGGCTGCACAAAAATCTATTTCTACATAACAGCTGGGGCCTTAGATGTGAAATAGAAGTTGTGTAGGGTATTTAATAGTTCAGTTCATTTAATAGATCATAAACCTAGTGGTAGAGAAATCATCTTACTACGGGAGCATTTAGGTCAAAGGAAGGATTATCTGAATATGTGCTGAAGGAGAGCATTCTTCAGCTTTCAGAAGCGGAGTTCCTTCAATTCTTCATTGTTTTATTAACACAGCGGAAGAGAAAATTCAAGAGGTTTAAATTGAACAGAAACACTAATTAGTGAAAACAGCAATAACAGTTTTAAAGGGGTTGATTTGTAAATGTTGCGGGCATCTGTAGATGGCCCCGGAAAGCGGCAGCCAGAAATCAGTAATTGAGAAGGTTGAAGACTGCAATACGGATTGGAAGAATAAAATACCTGAAAGAAAAAAACAGAAAAGATGCAAAAACCATACCAGTAATGGAGTTAAACAGAGTGAGGCTTATTTAAAATGGCTTTTGGAGAACATAATGTAGGACTCCTATAGTACTCTTTTATGTACTCTTATAAAGCCCTTATGAATTTTGCAAAAACATCTAAAATTGGAATACAATTAAAATATTCAAGGACTAATCATTTACATTTATCACTGTGCCAACTGCACATTGCACGCCTGATTTACAAAGGGACATAAGAGTATGTAAAAGTAGCCATTTTAAACCAGCCTCTGGTGCTATCTCCCATGCACATGAATGATTTTGTGAATCAGCCCCAATTTCTCGAAGGCACGCTGCTGTAGCAATCAACACCAAAATAATGATGGCTGTACCTGTGGCCTTTTGGTTCCTCGGGAAGTGTAGATTCATACTTAGAAATCTAGGGCTGCATTGAAAATACAGTTTTGGTGCAGCATCTGTGACATGATTCGAGAATGTGTTTTTGCACCACAGATGTGCTAATGTGCCAGAGTGCAAAATGTACATTTGTGAGCATTCACAGAACCCTTGCTCATTAATATTAGTAGTGTATGGATTCCATTTGTGAATTCTTTGAGATGCAATGATAAACGCATGTGAGGAAGTGACTGCACAGACTTTGAAAGAAAGACATTTGTGGATTGGTATGAAAGCTAACTACCAGAACAAACCCGTGTTATCATGTGTACGGATGTAGGCCACTGCTAAATTAAAGCTGATGTAAATTAAAAAATCTTAATTTGCACTTGACATTTTAACTTTGAATGCTATTTTGTGATACCGAATCATCATGAGAAAGGATTGAAACCGATTTGTGTACACTTTCAAGGTAGTTAAGGTTCCTGTGCCTTCTGTGGGACACAGACCCTGTGGGCGGGGTTGTCTTGAGGCACACAACTCTTACTGTAGAAAGTGGCTCGAGCACATTTTCCTGTTTAACACAAAGGTAATGTTCTCTTTTCATCTGCTTAAGGTGTAAGACTTGGGCGCTATTTTTAAAGAGTTTTGTGACTTCACGTTACTGTTGACTGTGATGGAATATTTGGCTAGTTTTCAAGTTCACAAACCAATATTTCAATGTAAAAAGAGAATGAAGATGAAGGTTTTCAGTGGTCATATTTTAGACAGGCATTTTCAGAGACACAATAGTTGATTGATAACTTGCACTGTTAAAAAGTGCTGAGAACATATATGTATTTTGTTCTCCTGTCAGATGTAAGAAATTGGATTTTTGAGTGAGGTGGATGAAACTCCTTCTGAAGCAACAACCACAGTCCTTTTCAGGTTGAACGATAACAATCGATAAATTGACCTGTGCTTAACCCTCTGGTAGCTTGGCACAAAAGCAGTCAGACGTAACTTAGAGGCAATGTGATAAGTATTTATGCAGCACACAAGCAGTAATAAAGTAAAAATACAACACAAGAAAGCTCCCACAACAATCCCACAACAAACCCCAATCAGTAGACCTGGAGATATGCAGTTCTAAAGGTTTAAGTAAAAATAGCACCAAGAAGCAGAAAGCTACAACTGCGGGTGTCTGGTTGCACAAGACTGGGGCAGATTCACAAGTTCAGGACATGCTGAATACAGGGGCCAGGTTGGTCCCGCTAAAAAGTTACCTTCTGAAAGTCCTGAACGTAGAGTTAAAAACTTCAAGATTTCACAGGAGGTGCTCAACTGATGGCAGCCAAGGGTCCAGGAGCTGGAGAGGGACTTTTTGGTGATCAGGAATTCACTACAGAAAAGGCCAGCAGAGCTCAGGGAGGTACAGTCCCAGGTACAGGGAGGACCAGTAGCAGGTACAGGCAGGGCCAGTTGAAGCAGGTCAGCTGGGCAGTTGCAATGAGGCCTCCTGAGCTTGTTGTGTTCCTTTAGTTCAGAACAGGAGGTCAGCTTGGAGTTCCTCAAGTTATCCTGGGTTGAAGGGAGAAGGTACTGTCTTCCTTCTCAGAGATCAGGGCAGGCATCAGCAGCAAGGCAGTCCTCTGAAGAACAGGGATGGTCTCAATCAGCAGGGCAGTCCTCTGGGGAGCAAGGCAGCTTTTCTGTAATGGTCACTGGTCCAGGAGTGTACTAAAGAGTAAGTCTGTGGGTCCTATTTTTATATCCGGTGCCAGCTTTGAAGTGGACTTCTGGTGTCTTCTCCCCATAGTTGATTCTAGAATTTCCTTCCTCTCAGCCCAGGCTCCAAGGGGTCTGGAGTGAAAATAGACTGGTGTCAAGTGCTTTGTGAGTGTGCTGGAGGTGGCCCCTTTTAAATTTAAGTGGGGCAAGGAACAGCTCTGCCCCTCCTATTTGGGAGGATGGACCTCTTCCAGCTTCACCCATATACTATTGTTCACTGTCTGGGCCCAATACACATTCCTGATGGGGAAGAAATTAACAGGCCCAGGCATCTGGAAACTTCTAGAAGCCCTAGGAAACATTAGGACAGGAAAATACCAACTTTCTAAAAGTGGCATTTTCAAAATGATAATCTAAAATCAGACTTTACCATTAAAGAGGATTTTAAATTAGAATTAATTTGAGTCCAAACATGACATTTCTACCTTCTTCCACTCAAATATTTGCAGTTAGCAAATATAATAAGGTAACCCAATGTTATTCTATGGGAGAGGTAGCCCTCACAGTAGAGAACAATTAGTTAAGGAGTTTTTCACTACCAGGACATGTAAATCTTAAAAACACATATATGCTATATTTTCAATACAATACAACGTTTCCTAAGAGCTGTATAGGGCCTACCTTAGGGGTAACTAATAGGTATTTAAAACAACGTTTAGACCTGGTAACATTTTTATTTTGCAAAGGTCCTACTTTTAGTGATTGGCACAGTGAGTTCTGCTCCCACTCACAGCATTTAATCTACGGGATCGGGTACCCATGGGACCATGTACAAGGGACCTACAAGTAAATTAAATGTACCATTCAGATGTAAGCCAATTGTACCATGTTTTGGGGGGAGCAAGCACTTTAGCACTGGTTAGCAGTGGTAAAGTGCACAGAGCCTTAAAAGCCAACAGAAATGGGTCCAGAAAATAGAAACGGTTAAGACAAAGGGTTTGGGTGTGATCCTGCAGAGGGCCAAGTCCAACATTAGCTGAAAAAACAAGTAAATATTTTGAAATTCTTGGACCACAGATTTTCTTCATTTTTATGTCTGGCATCAGCCTAAACCTGTGATTAATTTGAGCTTGCGGTTATATATGTGGCCAATGGCACTCATTTTTAGGAACAAGGATTTATTTTTCTTCATCAGACTTTGACCCAGAATAACAGACAGAAAAGGGAAAAACAAGGAGGAGAAAGACGGAAAAATAGTGACTAATGGTGAAGGGAAGAACAAGAACTTGCAGGAGTGAGATAATGAGACAAAATGTATGTTGGCGGATGAAAGAGGCATGTGGTGGAATCAAGGGCCAGATGTAGCAAGATACGATTTTGCGACTCGGAAATTGCGAGTCGGTGCGACTCGGTATTTCCGAGTCGCAAAATCGTATGCAGAATGGCGTCTCAGACACCTTCTGCGAATCGCAAGGGGGTCGCAAAGACCCACCTCATTAATATTAATGAGGTGGGTCGTAATTTGCGACCCCCTTGCGATTCCCTGCACTCACAGTGATGGTGGCCTGCTGGAGACAGCAGACCTCCATGTCTGTGACTGCTTTTTCAATAAAGCAGTTTTTAATTTTTTTGTATTACAGCCCGTTTTCCTTGAAGGGACCCCTTCCCTTTTGCGAATGAGTTAGCACCCACTTGACATGGGTGCTAACTGTGAATTGCGTTCGCGGTCACAAAGCAATTCTGCATCGTGGTGCGAATCGCAAATAGGAAGGGAACACCCCTTCCTATTTGCGAGTCGCATTCCCATTTTGCGAGTCGGTGCAGACTCGCAAAATGGGAATGTGCATCGCAATGTGCGTTTTGCATGGCGCAAACTGCGAATTTTGCAGTTTGCCCCATGCAAAACGCTTTCTACATCTGGCCCCAAGAGTAGATAGCCTTAATATTCAACAGTGATGGTGTAGGTTTCTTAGCGAGAAGTTTATGCTCTTGTACTTTTTCTTTTACAGATTAAGCACAAGTGAAATTTGTTTTGTCTTTAATAGATATATGTATGCCATATATACTTGCAGGAGCTTGCATTGGTCTGCTTGAAAAGGGATGATGGAATGTAGGTACAGTCATGTTTTGCTCCACCCACCACACCACACAGCATACAGAATGGGGCACGGGGTCAGCCACCTGCTTACCAAACGGCGAGTGAAGGCATTCTGCTGTTGTGTAATGTGAACATTTGCACGATAAGTAGTCACCTAAGGTCCCAGGAAATACAAGTTCAATGAATGCTTGTGCATTAAAAAATGTATATGTAGTGTGGTTTTTACATGATTTTTGCTTTACTTAACCAAGGGATCAACAGCTCCCCTACACTGCTACTGGGCCACTCATGCGTCACTTGTCTTTATACAAAAGTACTGCAATCAAAATAAACATTGGCAAAGCCTAATATTCACAGCCAAGCCAAGACCTATTGACTTTGCCAATATTTGTTAAACTTGTTGTTTTCTCAGTGAATGTCAATAAGGATCGCAATTCTGCCTTAGGTATATAAAACAGATCCTACATTTAAACAGAAAACCGTACTCTTAAATAGATGCAGCAAAAAACTATTGAAACACTCAGGGCCTCATTATGAGTTTGGCGGGCAGGCCAGTTCTGTCTTCCGCCCTCTGGCACTATTATGAGTTTCCCACTGGGACAACAGGTGGAAACAGAGCTTCTGCCTGCTGGCCCAGTGGGAAACTACCCATAACATTGACACCAGCTCATAATTGAGCCGGTGGCAATGTTGTGGTGCATTGGGTGCGACAGCACCTGTGGTGATTTTCAGTGCCTGTAATTCAGGCAGTGAAAAGTGCAGGGGGCTGCCCATGGGGGTCCCTGCACTGCCCATGCCAAGTGCACTATGTTTTCCACTGCCTTTGCATGAACTACCATGCAAAAGCTGTCTGACACGGAAGTCGTAATCTACAGGCCAGCGCTGCCCTGGCATATTAAGACCTCCGGCTCCTAACTTTGCTTTCTACACCACTAACTATGCTTTATGTGACAAAATGAAGCCCCTCGTTTTGTTTGTTTCTAAATGAAATGTTTTAAGTTTTAGCAGTTTGACTCAATCAAGATGTCTTCAGATACTGTCAGCGCTCTAGTCCTTCTTTAGAACACTCTGGGAGGCTTCAGTCAAACATAGGCTTTTCCTGATGGAAGTACATTCTACTTTAAAATGTCAGACTTTACTTTCACAAGGCTGAGAAAGATAGTGTGAATTTACAAAAAATATGCTCTCATTTTATCTTCTGGAGCACTTTCATAAACTCTGTGAGAAAATCATGAGAAAACAGTTTTCTCTCAAACATGAATCATGAAATCCCAGCAGAAACTCAGTAATTTTCACAAGGTGAAATCACCTTAGAACACACCACGGTCCCTAAAATGAGTATGGTACTGCCAACAAATGATTTATATTGTAACTAAAATATGATATCATGCTTTACATGTGCTCCTTTTGGTGACCGTCAAAACAGTCACTATAATGCATTTCAATGGGGCCCATATCCCAGAATCCTGTACCAGCTGCCACATCATGTTGTCCATGTTGTGGCCAGCCAATAAAGGGTGTGTCTCATTGAGACCCACCACATGCCCTTTGGGGCCTTTTTGTGCTCACCCTGCCCCCTTACATATTTTTTAATTCATTTACAGTACACAGGAACAAAGTCCCTGAGTCTTGCAATGTTTCCTAAAACATAGGGGGTTATTACAACTTTGGAGGAGGTGGTAATCCGTCCCAAATGTGACGGATTTACCACCAGGCGTATTACGAGTTCCATAGGATATAATGGACTCGTAATACGGCTGGTGGTATATCCGTCACTTTACCGTCACTTTTGGGACGGATTACCACTTCCTCCAAAGTTGGAATAACCCCCATATTGTTTAAGTTGACGCCAACCAATTAGGATTGACTAATCCCATTTAAATTGACCAATCAGAGCATATTTGGACACCAACTGTCCAGAATTCTAAATTTTTATCATTATCATTTACACACTACTTTCAAATTACTATAACTAATACTTATAAATTAAATTTATATGTACCCACCACCTTCCAATTAATATATGTCGTGCACCTCCGTACACAGTCATGTCATTTCACTTGCCATACTACATTAACTAAAACGTGCCCCTCCTCCATGCACTAGCTATACCCTGGCATATTTGATAAGTTATAGTATGTGAAATCATTGGCTCAATAACAACACTTGTGACATCCGAAATTACCTGGTTTGCTAGAACAAAGTTCATGGTACAGGGGTGAGTTATAATTAATGTAGTGCTGTATATTAATAATAAGACAAGACTGTGTACGGAACATACTTAACTTATATTAATTGGGTGGTGGTGCATAATTATAAATATGAGTTATAAGTATCAATTATTATGATTTAAAAGTAGAGCATAAATGCTAAATTTAAAACATAACTATAACTTTATAATTACTAATGTTTGTGTATTTTCATTTGGGTTTCTGACAAATAAGAAATAAATAAGAACGTAAGTGTTGCATAAATAATACATTTAACAGATAAGTATAACTTTCAAATTTCTAATGTTTGTGTAATTTAAGTTTGGTTTCTATACCGCTAATAAATAAAGTTTTCCTAACTTTAACTTATCTTTAACCTTTGTTTTTTTTAAAAATAGCAATGGTTTTTATAATTTTAACAACATATTTGTAATATTCATCCAGTTTACTGTTCTCCAGTGTTATTAAATTGATTTTGGTACAATATACTAGACGATAGTAAATTGTGCTGTTGTATAGTGTCATACAGTGGAGTCGAGTGGAATGAAGTAGACTGGAGTGGGGTACACTGGAATGGCATAAAGCAGAGTGGTGTAGAGTCGAGCTGCATACATACTGGACTACGGCAACTCACTCTATGCAGGCACCACCAACGAACTCATGCAAAGGCGCCAATAAATCCAAACACAGCCGTCAGTCTGATCCTCAATCTGCCCAAGAGAACCCATATCACCCAGCACCTAAGAGACCTCGACTGGCTCCCTGTCCAGAAGAGATGTCACTTCAAGCTCCTGACCAGTGCCTACAAAGCCCTCCATGACCTAGGACTTGCATACTTGAACCAGCACCTACACTTCCACTGCCCCTGCAGTAATCTCCGCTCACTTAGCCCTTGCACAGATCCCTCTCACACACCTCTGCCACATCGGAGGACGTGCCTTCTCCCATCTTGCCGCCAAAGCCTGGAACACGCTCCCGCTCTGCAACTCAACCTCGCAGACCAAATTCGGAAAGGTGCTCAATACCCGGCTCTTTGAATAAGGCCCATATCAAGTGCCTGGATTCCCTTGCAGGTGACAAGCCATGCTCAACAAATACCTGATTGATTGATTAATACAGTGCACTGGTGTACAGTAAAGTCGGACAGAGTAGTACAGTGGAGTGGCATATAGTGAAGGGGTGTAGAAATTAAGGCCCTCATTTCAATCTCGGTGGTCTTTTTCCAAGACCGCCGAGGTATCGCTGTGCTGAAGACCACCAGTGCAGGCGGTTTTCTGCGCAGCGAATCATGACTGCTAGCAGCCCTCCGTCCTTTTTCAGATGGAGAGCCGCCAGCAGCCATACTGGCGGTCGGCGGGGAAGTGGAGGGGGAGGGGGTCCTGCCACCTTTGGGGGTTGGTAGGGGAGTTGGGGGTGTGGGGGAGGACTCGGGGTGGGGAGGGGGTCGGGATTCCCTGGCACTAATAGTGCCTACCGCCATGGATTTTGTGGCGGTTCCAAACCATCCGAAATCCATGGCGGTATGCAGGGTCCTGATACCAGTCTGGTCTCCAGCCCAGCGGTCTTCACCGCCCTGGCGGTCGGCGTGGAGAAGTGGCGGATGACCATGGCGGTAACTGCCATGGTCGTAATTCAATTTTCTTTCCCCGCCGGCCTGTTGGTGGTATTACCACCACTTCTCCCCCGACCGCCAGGGTCGTGATGAGGGCCTATGAGTGTATAGTAAAGTGGTAGAAACTGGAGTAGCATACAGTGTAGTGGTATAGTGTGGGATAGCATACAATGCAGTGTGGTACAGTGGAATTACATGCTCTTAATATTATTGAGTGTATTGGTGTACAGTGCATTGGTGGACAGTGGAGTGGCAAAGACTGTAGTTTTGTACAGTGTAGGGTCTTATTTTGGAATATATTTGTGCAGTAAAATAGCATATAGTGCAGTGGTGTACAGTAGAATGTGGTTAAGTGGAGGAACGGAAAATGGAATACGCTTACCTGGAGTGGCAGATAGTCCAGTGATATCCAGTGACATCAGTAGAGTACAGTGGACTTTCATGGAGTGGAATGTGATATAGTGTACTATGGTAAAGTCAAATAGCGTACAGTAGAGTGATGGAAATTGGAGTGGCACACTGTGGAGTTCCACACAGCAGACTTGCGTAGACTGGAGTGGGATAGAGTTTATTAGGGTACAGTGAAGTGGCGTATAGTGCAGTAGCATAGAGTGGACTGGCATACAGTGCAGTAGCATATAGTGGAGTAGTGTTGAGTTGAATAATGTTCGGTAAAGCAGTGTTAAGTCTTAACACATACAGTGCAGTGGCATATAGTGGAGTAGTATAAAGTAGTGTTGTATAATGGAATAGGGTTAACTGTATAAGCGTGGAGTGTAGTAATGTACAATGGAGTGGTGTTTAGGGGAGTAGGGCAAAATGAAGTGTTGGAAAGTGTAATACTTTACAATTGATTGTGGTAGAGTTAACTGGTGTATACTGCAGTTGAGTGCAATGGAGATCCGTGGAGTGCAGTGGTGCAGAGTAGAATAGTGTAGAGTGGAGTTCCATAGAGTGGAATATTGTTGAGTGGATTGGCATACAGTCTAGTGACATACAGTGGAGTGGCATATATTGAAGTGTTGTACAGTGTAGAAGCATACACTTAAACATCGTTGTTGGTCCTGGCACTTTCTGCAGGGTCATCCACAGATGTTTTGCCGGTTCCCTCCACTTTTTGCTGGATTTTGCTGGCTTTAGGACTCTGAGCACTTTACCACTGCTGACCAGTGCTAAAGTGCAGGTGCCCTGTACTCTAAACATGGTGACATTGGGTAACCACAACTGTCATATTTCATTTAGTTATAAGTCTCTAGTAAAGTGCACTATATGTGCCCAAGGCCTGTAAATTAAATGCTACTAGTGGGTCTGTAGCACTGAGTATGCCACCCACCACAATAGCCTTTTAAACATGTCTTAGGCCTGCAACTGCAGACCCTGTGTGTGAAGTTTTAAACCATTTTGACCTGACAAGTGCACCCACTTGCCAGGCCTAAACATTCCTTTTTATTACCTACAAGTCAATCCTAAGGTAGGCCCTAGCTAGTCTTAAGGGCAAGGTGCAGTGTATTTAAAAGGTTGGACATGTACTTTTGAGTTTACCATAGAAAAACTATTAAATGTGTTTTTTCTCTACTCCAAGGCCTATCTCTCCCATCGCCCATTGGGATTATCTTGAAACAGTCTATGAATGTAATTTCCACTTCAGAAAAGATAGAAAGTTGGAGTTTGGTGTCTCTGGACAATTTAAAATCATACCTTATGGTGAAGTCGGATTTTAAATTGTAAGTCTGAAAGTGCCACCTATAGACAGTTGGCATTTTCTCACTTTAAACATTCTGTGTCCCTGCCTCTTTCTGAATACACAACTTGGGTGGGTGACAGTTGGGCTTTGTACGTCTCCTCTAGACAGTCACACACAAAGGGAGCTGGGGTGTGACATTTGCATCCTGATAGCCCATCACCAGGTTGATGGATCTTCCTGAGCTAGATGGCAGGGATGAGCAGACACTTGCACCTGAAAAAGGCTGTGCCTACCCCCCCACATAAAGAGTTGCATAACCCCCTGCAGAGTGCCTGGAGCCAGGACAGGGGCCTTGTGTGCTTCAAATGCCTCTCTTTGAAGTCTGCCCATGACAAAGGCCCAACTTGGTATGAGTACTGAACCCCAAACCCCACAAAAGCAGTCCACTTCTGAACCTGAGGAACATTCTTCCAGGAAGAAGGACTGAAGTGCTGCCAGGAGGGACTGCCACTCTGATGAATTGCTTTGCTGTGTTGGCCTGCTGCCTTTTGCCTGGGAGTGAGAAGGCTTGGACTTACCTCTCTACATCCTTCAACAACTTAAGTCACTCCGAGGGCCTGCTGCCCTGCCTCCTGTTCTGAGGTCTCAGGGCCGTCAAAGACTTCCTTCCATCCTGCTTCAGCTTCTGGACTCTGCCAACTGTGAGTTCTGTCCTGCCAAGATGTACCAATTCAGTCCTGAGTCTTGAAAGGGGACTCTGCAGCTGTTTCCCTACAAAAATCAACGCATTGACATCATTGCAGTGATCGAAACTTCAGCATCATCCCTCGATGCTGACACATTGCCGCTGCTGCTGATTACTTTGCATTGCTGACTGTGTGGCTCAGGATCGAGACATCACCACCAGCCCCAGAGCATCGCCTTTGCTGCTCAGCTTGACAATGACACATCACCTTCATCGCAAGGGATCTGACTCTGCACCTAAAGGATGTTGCTTTGATGACTGTGCAGCTCGACAAAGATGAATCCCCTGGACTGCGCGGATCAGAACCGATCAGAACGATGCATCGCTTTCAGATCACCGACATGATCCTCCATCCAATGTACTTTTCAGCAGGCCCTGCATGGGTCCTGTAGCCGGCACGCGCTCCTTCGCGATCAGCCTGAACTTTGGACTTAACACAGTCTACCATGAACTCAAGTAACCTTTTACTGCTATTCGTTTCTAAGCACTATATTGCAGCTAAATCTTTAAAAGTTAATATTTATAGTTCTATTCACTGTATCTTTGTCATTTTGGTTTTGTTTTCAACATAAACATATTCTTTATTGTTCTAAACTAGTTGTAATTTAAGTGTTGCACAAATACTTTACACATTGCCTGACTGTTCTGTGCTAAGCTACCAGAGGGTGAGCACAGGTTTATTTAGGGTGTATGTCTGACATAGGATTGTAGTTCCTACTTGGAAAGGGTGCATACCTCTGCCAACTCGAGACCCAATTTCTAACAATCGTGTACTGAATTGTGCCAAGGGGAGTGTGTTACTGTGGAATAGCGTAAAGTAAAATGGCATAGACTGGAGTGCGTAGAGCGGAATGGCATACAGTGGAGTGGTGTACAATTGAGTGGTATAAAGTGGTCTTGCGCACAGTGGAGTGAAGTATAATATAGTGTGTTAAAATTAAATACATTGTAGTGTAGTGGGATACAGTGGAGTGACATACAGTGGAGTAGCATTCAGCAGAATAGCATACACTGAAGTGGGGGACACTGTAAAAGCATATAGGCCCTCATTACAACACTGGCAGTCGTGTTAAAGTGGCAGTAATACCGCAAACAGGCCAGCAGGAAAAAAAATGGGATTACGACCGTGGCGGAAACCGCCAACATAGACAGCCACTTTAACACACCGACTGCCACAGCGGTGCAAACAAACAGCGCAGTGGACACCACCAACAGACAGGCGGAAGACAATGTACCGCCCACCCTATCACAAGATGCCTATCCGCCACTGTTTCCGGGGCGGAACCAACGCAAACAAAAACACCGCAGAAACAGTACACAGAAGGGAAAACACTCACCTCTCCACACCCCACGAGGATCCAGGACGCCATGGGGCCCGAATTACAGATACTGCCGATGCTGGTCTTCCTTCTCCTCTATCAGGAGCACCAATGACGGCGGTGATGACCATGGTGAGTACTGCACCTACAACACAGGGGAGGGGGAGGGAAAAGAGAGTGACACACACACACGCAACACGCAGCACGCAACACCCCCACCCCCACCCCCACCCACGACACCATACACACAAATACATGCAGCAACAGTACACATACAAACACCCCTCCACCCCCTGGAAGAACGCAAGGACAAAAGGAATTGATTTGAATGAATGTAATCATGTGAAATCTCATTAGCAAAGTTCAAAATCCAGTAAACGCAATTATGTACACCAACTACACAAGTCTGGATAGTGCACCAATCATTGTCCGTGGACCACTGGGCCCGAAGCCCACACATGACACCTGACTGGAAACGGAGAGAACACTGCAGGGGCATCAGCTCGAAATGAAACAGGCACCTCGGGGGAGGGGGGCTCAGCCAGATGAACGCACACGCCACTGCTGCACGAGGGGGCTCCATGCCCATTGATGTATCCTGGGGAGTGCAAAGCCACAGTCTCTCAAGTCTCTCCAGTGGGTGGGTTGCCCACTGCTTTATCCTGGGGAGTGCAAAGCCACAGTCTCTCAAGTCTCTCCAGTGGGTGGTTTGCCCACTGCTTTATCCTGGGGAGTGCAAAGCCACAGTCTCTCAAGTGGGTGGTTTGCCCACTGCTTTATCCTGGGGAGTGAAAAGCCACAGTCTTTCAAGTGGATGCCCTTCTCCACTGGTACTGGAGGGGGCTTGGTGCCCAGAGTGCTTCATCCTGCCAAGGACTGAGGTAGTGGATGTGATACTCCACTGGTTCTGGAGGGGGCTTGGTGCCCAGGGTGCTTCATCCTGCCAAGGAATGAGGTAGTGGATGCCTTTCTCCACTGTTTCTGGAGGGGGCTTTGTGCCCAGAGTGCTTCATCCTGCCAAGGACTGAGGTAGTGGATGCCTTTCTCCACTGGTTCTGGAAGGGGCTTTGTGCCCAAAGTGCTTCCTCCTGCCAAGGACTGAGGTAGTGAATGCCTTTCTCCACTGGTTCTGGAGGGGGCTTTGTGCCCAGAGTGCTTCATCCTGCCAAGGACTGAGGTAGTGGATGCCTTTCTCCACTGGTTCTGGAAGGGGCTTGGTGCCCAGAGTGCTCCACGTGCAGTGTGGCTGGTACAATTCCCTCACCTGGGTGTGTGTGCCACGAGATTGCCGAGGTACAGGTAGCATGATACGCCATGGAGGCTGCGACATACCCCACACTGCTGCGGATTCGCATTCCACCTGCAGGTGACAACTGTGATGACAGTAATGCTTCATGGAAGCTGCCCAGGGTCCTGGAACTCACCACCACCCTCAGACGACTGACCACTGGGGATGGTAGGCATGTCTGCGGTGGTGCCACTGTCCGAGGATGTTGCGGGGCCGCTGACGGTGCTTGCGGTGGTGTCAGTCGTGGTGGTGCATGCGGCGATGTCAGTCATGGCGGTGCTGGCTGCGGGGTCTGTGGCGGCGGTGCTGGCTGCGGGGTCTATGGCGGCGGGGCATGTGTCAGCACCTGCTGAGAGAGAAAGCTGGATGTCTCCTACAGCCTCGGACGGCTGCCCACCGGGGAAAGAGACTGGGGACTGTCGCCGTGGCTGTAGACGTGCCGGAGGTGGTGCAGGTGGCGGTGTTCGCCGCCATACAGGGTGGAGTGGACGTGGACAGAAGGTGTGACACTGGTCCCTCAGTCGGTGCCACCATGCCCTCTCCTGAACTGCCCTTCAGTTTTTGGCCCTTCCCCACTTTGATGGTGGTGCAGTTGCCTTGCCACTATCCCCTTTCGTTTTCACTGACCCCTTGGTGGCAGGTGTTTTTGGCTTCTCCCTCTGGGATGTGGGCATCTTTTTAACCTTGACAGGTGGCGGAATGTCCTTGCCCTCTCTCTGTGGCACACTGGCAGCCCTGATGGTTGGCGCACTCCATGACCCCGCAGTTTCTGGCACCACTGTGCTTGGGGATGTGGTGGCTGAGGTGCTGGGCTGGGACCTGGAAAGCCTGGCCCTAGGGGAAGGACGGGGGGAGGTGTAGGGAAGAGGTCAATGTTAGCCAGGAAAAGTTTTATAGACACACTGGGACGGGTAGATGGAGGGGGTTTGGGAGTGGAGGAAGAGGTAGTGGTTGTAGGAGGTGTACTTCTGCTGAATTTGGGTGAAGGTGCATGGGCTGGAGGATGTTGTGAGGTGGATGGCTGTTGGGTGGGTGTGTGCCTGTGTTTGTGTACTTTGGGAGGAGGGCTCATTGACACACTGGGAGAGGACACTGGGGATATGTGAATGGTAGTGGGGGTGGTGAGTGCACGTGAGCGGTGTGTGTTGATGGGCGTGCTGGTGATGGACGTAGTGGCTGAGGATGTAGTGCATGCAGGTGTGAGTGGAAACAAGACTGGGAGGGAGGAGGGAGACGTGGAGGAGGAGGACACAGTGGAGGAAGTGGATGTTGGTATGTGTGCATGGGTATGATGCTTGTGTGAGTGCCTGTGGGATGTGTGGTGCTTATGTTTGCCTGAGCCACTCTTGTGTGTTGATGTGTGTGCATGTTGGTCTGATGGTGTGCTTGGGATAGGCTGACGTACAGGGGATTGGGTCTGGGTGGAGGAGGTTGGAGGGGGGAGGCTGGACACAGGGACAATGGCTGCCATCAGTGCTGAGGCCAGAGCCTGAAATGCTCTCTGTTGGGCTGCCTGGCCAGAATGAATTACCTCCAGGTATGCATTTGTTTGTTGCAAATGCCTCTCAACACTATGGATGAAATTCAGAATGGTAGACTGCCCAACAGTGAGGGATCTCAGGAGGTCAATAGCCTCCTCACTGAGTGCAGCAGGGCTGACTGGGGCAGGGCCTGAGGTGCCTGGGGCGAAGGAGATGCCCACCCTCCTGGGTGAGCAGGCACGGGACACATGCTGAGGGGCTTCTGGGAGGGCGGTGCTGGTGGGGGGTGGTGGCTGTACCTGTTGATGCGATGGGCACAGAGGGGCCCGCCACCGCAAGGGAGCTCCCATCAGAGGAAGAGTCGCTGTCGCTGGTCTCTGCTCTTGTCCCCGCCGTGGAGTTCCCCTCGCCCTCCGTCCCACTGGTGGCTTCAGACTCCGTTGCATCACCCTCCAGGGCCAAGTGAGATGCAGCTCCGTCCTGCTCTGGTGCCAATGCTCCTCCGCCTGATGATGCTATTGCACACAAGAACAGGGAGGCCACAAAAAAGGGGGGGGGGAGACAGAAGAAAGACATGTTCAGTGCATGCAACACCACTACCGTTGGCGGACACAACAGACAGTGAGCAGCCCTCTGCACTACGCCATACACTTATAGTTCCTAGATTGATCACATGCCCATGGGGTACGAGGCCTAAGCCCAATTACTGCACACCTGGAAGTTACAGGATCCTGACTAGGTGTAGAGGGCTCTAGCCACTAGTGAGGTAGGGGTGCCACATAGCCTGCCTCACAAGGGACCTTGTACTCCATTTCCTGGCAAGTTGTTCCTTGCAAACAACAGTGGCCATTGCATGAGGGATGTCCCAGCCAATGTTCTCTAACGTGTTGTCCAGAGTGTTGTCTGCCCTCTGAAACACATGCGCAGCTACATCGTGTTCCCTCAGGTGGAGGATTTGCCTACAGTGAAAGGTGACTTCTATGCCCTGTGACATATACCCAACATCATTGGTGCCATTGATGGGACACATGTGGCATTGGTACCCCCTGCAGGAGTGAACAGGTGTACAGAAACCGGAAGAGCTACCATTCTATGAATGTGCAGATGGCGTGTTTGGCAGACCAGTACATCTCCCAGGTGAATGCCAAGTTTCCTGGCTCAGTGCATGACGCTTACATTTTGAGGAATAGCAGCATCCCTTATGTGATGGGGCAACTCCAGAGGCACAGGGTGTGGCTAATAGGTGAGGCCAAGGACCCAATACAGTGTGAATAGGTGTCTGGGTATGGGGTTGTCCCTAAGGGTTAGTGTGTGTCTAACAGTTGTCCTTCGATATTTGCAGGTGACTCTGGTTACCCCAACCTGTCATGGCTACTGACCCCAGTGAGGAATCCCAGGACAAGGGCAGAGGAACGCTACAATGAGGCACATGGGCGAACTAGGAGGGTGATCGAACGAACCGTCGGCCTCCTGAAGGCCAGATTCCGGTGCCTCCATATGTCAGGTGGTTCCCTCTACTACTCACCAAAGAAGGTGTGCCAGATCATCGTGGCCTGCTGTATGCTGCACAACCTGGCTTTGCGATGGCAGGTGTCTTTTTTGCAGGAGGATGGGCCAGCTGGTGGTCTTGTGGCATCTGTGGAGCCTGTGGACAGTGAAGAAGAGGAGGCAGAAGAAGAGGATATCAACAACCGAAACAACATAATCATGCAATTCTTCCATTGAGACACAGGTAAGAACATGTCACTGCCTCCCACATCTCAAACAATTTCTGGAGCTAGCATAAGTCTGTCATTTTCACTCAGTGTATGGACCCTTACATGTCACTTTGCCTTTCCATTTCACCGATGTGGGTCCCACTTTGTGCCCTCTGCTATATTTCCTCCAGGCCTACTGCTGTGTTACATCGGTATGTGCACAAATAAATTGACATTGCTATATTCCATGGTTATTGCAATTACACAATTGTTTTGTGATTGAAGTGTGTTTATTTCTGTGCAAATAAGTGGAGGGGGTTGTAAAATGGGCTGGGGGGATGGTGGAGGAATGTCCATGGCAGAGTCCAGTCTATTTGTTTCACAGGTGCATTGTCCAAAGGGGCATAGGAAGCGAAGCAATGGCAGTTGAAGGATGGAGAGGGTGACAAAGTGGGACAGAAGGGTGACATTCAGGGGGTTCTCATTTCCTGGCAGGGGTCTTGACAATGCTCTCTGTCTTGTTCCTGGATCTCAGGGACCGTTTGCGGGGTGGTTCTCCATCTGCAGGGGGTGGGGTGCTGGTGTTGTGTTCCTGTGGTGGTGGCTCCTGTCCACTAGCGCCGGCGGAGGTGGAGGGCTGTTCATCGTCCAGGCTAGTGTCAGGGGCCCCTTGTTGTGCCACTGTGTCCCTCCTGGTGTTGACAAGGTCTGCCAGCACCCCTGCAATGGTGACCAGGGTGTTGTTAATGGACTTCATGTCCTTCCTGATCCCAAGGTAGTGTTCCTCCTGCAGCCGTTGGGTCTCCTGAAACTTGGCCAGTACCGTTGTCATCGTCTCCTGGGAATGATGGTAAGCTCCCATGATGTTGGAGAGTGCCTCGTGGAGAGTGGGTTCCCTGGGCCTGTCCTCCCCATGTCGCACAGCAGTCCTCCCAGCTTCCCTGTTTTCCTGTGCCTCTGTCCCCTGAACCGTGTGCCCACTGCCACTGACCCCAGGTCCCTGATCGTCCTGTGTTAGTGGGGTTGCCTGGGTTCCCTGTAGTGGTGGACACACTGCTGATTGATGTGTCCTGGGGACAGAGGGATGGGCCCGCTGGGTGGGTGCTGTGCTGGTGTTTCCTGCAGGGGGAAGTTCAGTGGTGGTATGGGGCTGTGTCAGGGGAACCGACTGTCCCGAGGTCCCTGATGGGCCGGGCTGGTCATCTTGATCCAGTTGTGCAGAGCTGCTGTCATCACTGTGGGTCTCTTCTGTGGGGGACTGGCTATGTCTGGCACCTCCTGTCCGGTGACGTTGGGTAGGGGTCCTGTAGGGGTGTAAAGGCATGATTATTGCATCTGTGTGTGCCATCGTGTGCAATGGGTGAGTGACCCTGTACTCCAGTGCTTGCATTCTTGGATTGGTCCTTGTGTGATAGTTGGTTTGGGGTCTGTGTGGGTATCTGTAGTGGACATGCTTTGGTGATGGGTGTCCATGCTTTGGTGTTGCATTCAGGGCTTGGTATTGGGATGGGTGGGTTGTGATGGTGGGGCATATGCGAGGTGTTGGAGTGATGGGGTGAGGTTGAGGGTGGGGGCATGTGATGGCATGCAGATGGGGTGGGGGATATGGTATTAAAGATATGTCTTACCAGAGTCCAGTCCTCCTGCTACTCCTGCGAGGCCCTCAGGATGCAGTATTGCCAAGACTTGCTCCTCCCATGTTGTTAGTTTGTGGGGGAGGAGGTGGGGTCCACCGCCATTCCTCTGTACAGCAATCTGGTGTCTGGAGACCACAGAATGCACCTTCCCCCGTAGGTTGTTCCACCTCTTCCTGATGTCATCCCTAGTTCTTGGATGCTGTCCTACTGCGTTGACCCTGTCGACAAATCTGCACCATAGCTCCATCTTCCTTGCAATGGATGTCTGCTGCACCTGTAATCAGAATAGCTGTGGCTCTACCCGGACGATTTCCTCCACCATGACCCTGAGCTCCTCCTCGGAGAACCTGGGGTGTCATTGAGGTGCTGTGATGTGTGAGGTGGTGTGTGTTGTGATGTGTGAGGGGATGTGTTGGTGTGTGTTGTTTGAGGTGCGTGGATGTTGTGTAACTGATGGTGTTGTGTGTCTGTGGATGCTGGTGTTGTTTTAGGTAGTGTCTCTCTCTGGCCTGCTTTCAAATTTCTGGTAGTAAGGGTTTGTGGGTAATGTGGGTGTGTGTTTTATAGTGTTGTGAGTGTGTGGGAGTGGTGTGTATATGTGTATCAGGTGTGTGTAGTTCGAATTGTCCAATGTGGTTGTGTTTAGTGTATGCATGTGTATTTTGAGCGTGGCAGTGTGTACCGCCAGTGGATTACCACGGTTGAAAGACCGCTGCGTTGATTCGTGGGTCGTGATAGTGTGGGTGTATTCCTGTTTGCGTGACGGTGTCGGTTTTGTTATCGCCAGTTTATCACTGACCTTTGGTGTGGCGGACTTGTGTGGGTGTCTGTATTATGGCGAATTCCGAGCTGTGGGTCGTAATAGCTGTAGCGGAATTCCGCGGCCGCAGCGGTATGTTGGGGGTCTTCTGTACAGCGGTAAACGGCATTTACCGTCAGGGTTGTAATGAGGGCCATAATGCGGTACAGTACAGTGGTGCAGTACAAAATGGAGTGTCATACTGTGGCGTAGTGTATTCTGCAGTACTGTTGAGTGGATTAAAGTTCAGTTTAGCGCTGTTAAATCTAGTGACGTACAGTTGAGTGGCATACAGTGGAGTAGCATACATACAGTGTCATACAGTGAAACAGGGTTAATTGTAGAAGCGGACAGTATAGTGAAGTAAAGTGGAGTGTTTACAGGAATGGTACAGAATTTATTGCTGTAACGTGTAATAGCATACAATGTATTGTGGTAGAAGTGAGTGCTGTATGCTCCATTTCTGTAAATTTGAGAGGCCTACAGTTGAGTAGCATAAATTACAGTAGTGTACCATACAGTGTGGCAGAGTGCAATAGCAGAGTACAATAGCATGCAGTTGTGAACCCTATAGTATATGGGCTTACAATAAAGTAGCATACACTGGAGGGTAATAGAATAGAGTGGTGAAGAGTATAATAGTGTGGACTAGAGTGGTGTAGAGTTGAGTGGTGTACAGTGGAGTGGTGTGGAGTACAGTGGAGTGACATATATTAGATTAGCATAAAGTAGTGGCATATACTGGAGCGTCGTAAAGTGGAGTAGTGTACAGTAAATAGCCTAGAGTATAGTGGTGTTAAGTGAATTGCTAGAGAATGAAGTGGCATACAGTGGAGTGTGTAAATGAAATAAGACATACTGTAAAAGTGTGTAAAATTATGTCAATTTTATGTGGGCTATATATATATATATATTATAATGAGTTAAGGTTACATTTTGGTAGTATTTGTGAATAGGGTAAGTAATGTTAACGTTATCAGTTGTATAAAACGTAATGTTATATTATGCCACAGTGTACCGTGGTAAGGTCATGGTATACCAGAACACATAAGGGTAAAAAGTGATTGGTTAATAGCTCTGGTACCAAAGGTAAAAGGCAGCCATGTAGCTTTTGTAACAATTTTGCATTTTTCTGTGATCTCCATTTCACTGTATTCCGCGTAAGGGTCTTAGGGCCAGATGTAGCAAAATTTTGCTAGTCGCAAATGGCCCGATTCGCAATTTGCGACACCGCAAAATCGGAAATGGGATGCAAAAATCCCATTTCCGAAGTGCAAATTGCGATGCGAGCCATTACCGACTCGCAAAAATAGCGATCTGATTTAGCGACCCGCAAATAGTAAGTCGCAATTTGTGAGTCATAAACCATATGAAAAAGCCACTCGCAAATTGCGACTAGTCGCAAAAAGCCCATTTTGCACACCCAAATTACCACTAAGTCAGAGCAGGTGGTAACCAGAACCAAAGTATAAAAGGAGACCCAGAAGGCATCTGGGTTACTCAAAATGGCTGAAATAAATGTGAAAGCAAGGAGTAGGAGAGTCCACGCCGCCCAGCAGAGGAGGAGGAGGACTCAGAGACAGGAGAGGAAATACAGAACCAGGCAGACACTTTTCCAACAAACTGAGGAGGGGATTTATGACAAATACAGACTCAGCAGTGCAGCAATATTAGAATTAATTGAACTACTCAATCCGCAGCTTCAACGCCACACTATGCGCTGCAGCGCCATCCCCACACATGTGCAAGTGCTATGCTCACTGCACCTTTGGCCTCGGTTAGCTATCAGGGGGTGATTGCAGTGGCAGGTGGGGTATCCCAAAGTGCACTCTCACGGTTCTTCAGATGTTTCCTAGATGCCATACTCACACACATGTCCAGATACATACACCTACCCAGGAATGAGGCAGAAATGAACAGCACCAAGTTGGACTTCTACAGAATTGGCAACTTCCCTCATGTAATAGGGTGTGTGGACGGGACACATATACAAATTTGCCCTCCTGCAAATCTAGAATATCTGTTGCGCAATAGGAAATGTACCCACTCACTGAACATCCAGGTGGTATGTGACGCCCATAATGTCATCACTGACATTGAGCCAAATTTCCAGGGAGTACACATGACTCATACATATTCAGGCCCAGTGGGATACACCAACGCCTAGAACGTGGGAAGTTTGGAAACGGATATCTATTAGGTATTGCTGACTACACCCTGAAGCCATACACACAGGTCACTGTAGAAACCATCCATGCCCTGCTAACATTGCTTATGTTTGCCAAACAGGTGACAGTGCATATGCGCTAAGACCATGGATACTTCCCCCGTACCTAACACCTGGCAATGAGAATGAGAGGCAATATAACAGTGCACATCGGCGGACCAGAAATGTCATTGAGAGGACCTTTGGACACAGGCAAGATTCAGATGCCTCCACAGAAGTAGAGGTGCGCTCCAGTATGCCCCAATAACAGCATTCAAGATAGTTGGCGCATGCGCAATACTACACAACATTGCCACCAGACGTGGGCTACATCTCACCCCTGAAGACCCAGATTCGGACGATGAGGAGCAAGAGCTACCACATCGCCAGCCTGGAGATAGAAGCATTGCAAATCAAGGCAGACAGAGACGGGACCACATTGCAACCCAATACTTTGGAAGGTACGTGGCAACTGTCACCACACCCACTAATGTCACACAAAAAGAGCCCAGTTGTGTAGTGGAACAAACAAAACCTTTTAATTTGTGAACCAAATGTCCAAAGAATATAACTGTCTGTAAGGGGCTGCACATGTCCACTCTTTATGAGGACATATTAACCTCATGTGCCTCATGAGTCCTGCTGTGGTATGGCCTACACCCTCCTCCTGGTTCGCCCTGCATGGCTCCTCCCAGGTGGGTCTGCTGACCCCTGCCGTGCACTTCCACTCCTTAGCACACGTGAGTCAGTGGCTGATACACTGCTGATAGTGGACCCCTCCTCACTGTCCTGAGGGGTCTCACCTGTGCCCCTTGCCACCTGCCTGGCCTCCAACATGTCCACTGCATGACTAATGCGGCCCAGTCCCCATGCCACATTCCCTGCAAAGTGGCCAAGTTCGACCTGCAGACTCACGGTACATCTTGACAGGCCTGTAGTGTTCGTGGCAAGAAGCCTAA
This sequence comes from Pleurodeles waltl, assembly GCF_031143425.1. NCBI lineage: Eukaryota > Metazoa > Chordata > Amphibia > Caudata > Salamandridae > Pleurodeles > Pleurodeles waltl. The sequence goes on from NC_090449.1 coordinate 732,299,997, forward strand.
TGGACGCTGCCATGCGGTCAAATCTTGTGACTAGGTGGCGCTCCCGGCGCCTTGCGCTGTGTCTATCAGCCACCAGTTCCTTCACTAGTTGGCGGATTGACTGGGTGAGTTCGCTCACATTGTCATTGAGTCTTGTGAACTGCGAGTTCACATCAGCCAGGCCATGTGTCAAGTTATTTTCCAGTCTGTGCAATGCACCTGATATTAACCGTAATTGCCTTGTTTGCAGGCACTGACCGGTAAGGAGGGATGCTTCGACTGCAGACATTTCTGCCTCCCCTATCTCCTCCTAGGGCACCGCCTGGACTTGGCATCTGCGTCTGTGACGTGGTTGTGCTGCTGGCTCTGGACGTCTCACTGTGTGGCTGGGGCCAGGGGTCGTGTTTTCTTCCTCCATGTCCTGCACTTCTTCCGGAGGGGACTGTGGTGGTGTTGTGCTGGGCCCTGGAATATCTGCTGCAGCCTCCTGCACTGCCTGTGGCCTGCTGTCTCCTCCCTGGATGGTGTGGCTGGTGGGGGTGTCGTGTGGGCGACCTGTGGGACATAGGGAACACACTGTCAGTCTCTCACATCTGTTGTATGCCTCATAATAAACATTTGCCTATAGGCTGACTACTGTACTACATTTCCCATAATGCACCATTCTGGTGGTTGCTAGTTTGGAATGGAGCTAGTCTGGTTGTGCCTGCTGCTGTGTACTGGGAGAGTGTGGATACTGCATTTGTAGGTGTAAATGCTTATTTCATGGTACTCACGTTTGGATGTCCCTTGTACAGAAATGTCCAATGCTCCCATTCCTGACACAGCCTCAGGTTCCAGTGTCTGCTCCAACAATTCCTCCATGGCTGTGGGTGGTGGGATGGTGGATGGGCCTCCTCCTGTGCCCCTCATTTCCCTGAGGCGCTCTGCTACCCTCTCCTTTGTTCTGGAGCGCAGGTCGTACCACCTTTTTTTAATTTCATCCAGGGTTCAGTGGCTCACCCCAATGGCATTGATCCTCTCCTGGATTTGCAGCCAGATCTTCCTCTTCTCAGTGTCTGGAACACTCAGGGCTGCCTTGCCAAAAAGTTGGTCATGGTGCAGGCAGCATTCTTCTGTTAGCACCTCAAGTTCTTTTTCAGAAAATTTGAGTTTCCTTTTCCTCCCTACACTGCCTGTGTCTTCCATGGTAGCAGCAGCTCCTCTCTCCTGGTTGTTGCACAGCAGTTTGAAAAGGATGTGGTCCTCCCTCCTCCCAGGTGTATTTGATGACTTCCTGGTTCTGATGTCATCAGCAAGAGCCAGGAAGTGTTTTTCCAACTGTTATGCTGCACCTGCATGGAATTTGCGGGCCAGTCGCAAATTGCGACACCCGACTTGCAAATTGCGAGTTCGTTTTTAGCGAGGTCGCAAAAGAAGACCTTGCTAAATGCAAACTCGCAAACTGCGGTGCAACATCATTTGCGAGTCGCAATTTGATGTTGCTTTTTTTTCTTGGATCCCATTTTGCGAGTCGGAAATTGTGATTCGCATTGACTCGCAATTTCCGACTCGCAAAATTTCTCCTACCTACATCTGGCCCCTATAGTCTTATATATAGGTAAAAATGAGATTTTATTGTTGCTCACTACCTATTACCACTTCTTTAAGTGATGATAGGTTAACATTTTCTGTTTATAATTTTCTATTAATTTTTATATCAGTTTTTGGTAACTGCATTTTGTTTTTGAGTTGCACAGTAATTTAATGTAATTACTGTGCTACTTAGTACACTTGTTGTGCATATTTAAATTTAACAAAATTAGAAATAGACTTGAGCACACTATATATTTAAAATATAGGCCCTCATTACGACCCTGGTGGTGTGTAATAAAGTGGCGGTAATACCGCCAACAGGCTGGCGGTAACTACCACCAAATTATGACCATGGCAGTGATAACTCCCATAGACAGCCAATGTACCACACCAACCGCCACAGCGGAAACAACGACGGTGAGTACAGCCGCCTAGCACACAAGGGAGGGGGGGGGAGGAAAACGAGAGTGACACACACATGCACCACACACACCCGATACCCACACCATACACACAACCTGCTGAACACGAAAATCAATTTGTCTCAGAAAAACGGCAGAATAATGCAATGACAACAGGAATTTGACGGAAGTGATTGTAATCAGATCAACATCAAAATGTATCATTCAAATTGTCAATGAAACAGAAATGTACACATTTACACAAAGGGACACTGCCCAGTCCAATGTTTAAAGGGCCCACATGGCCACAGGGCACAGTCTAAGACCCAATTCGAGTCCTGACCACATCTGGATAGTACACTGCAGGGGCACCAGTTTGCAAATAGACAGGCACCTCAAGAGGAGGGGGAGGCACCTCAGCCGGATGCCGCAACAAGCCCATTGGTTCTGGAGTGGGCAATGTGCCCATTTCTTTGTCCTGGGGAGTGCAAGGCCACAGTCTCTCGAGTGAGTGTCTTTCCCACTGGTTCTGGAGGGGGCAGCATGCCCATTGCTTTGTCCTGGGAAGTGCTAGGCCACAGTCTCTCGAGTGGGTGTCTTTCCCACTAGTTCTGGAGGGGGCAACAGGCCCATTGCTTTGTCCTGGGGAGTTCAAGGCTACAGTCTCACGAGTGGGTGTCTTTCCCACTGGTTCTGGAGCGGGCAACATGCCCTTTGCTTTGTCCTGGGGAGTGCAAGGCCACAGTCTCTCGAGTGGGTGTCTTTCCCACTGGTTCTGTTTGGGGCAACATGCCCATTGCTTTGTCCTGGGGAGTACAAGGACACAGTCTCTCGAGTGAGTGAGTGAGTTGCCCACTGGTTCTGGAGGGGGCAGCCTGCACAGTAGCCTCTGGAGGGTGGACTACATGGCGTCTGCCACCGGTGATGGCTGCACTGTGGTGGTGGTTGGAGGAGGCTCCTGGGGAGCACCTGCACTTACTGATGGCTGCATATCCACAGCTGGCGGTGGGGACCCTGTGACAGCTGATGGTGGTGGCGGTGCTTGCCTGACAGCTTCCGCTGGTGTACAGTGCCTCGTCTCCTCCTGTTCATGGTTCGGGGATCCCTTACCCTTCCTGGCAGGGGTGGATGGGTTCTTCCCCTTTCTGTCTGGTGGTGCAGGCTCCTTCCCCTTCCTCACAGTTGGTGCAGGACTCTTCCCCTTCATCCCTGGTGGTGCTGGCTCCTTCCCCTTCAGTGTCGTAGGTCTGGTATCTTTACCAGCACGTGTAGGTGGTGCCCCCACTGTCCACGTAGACTGTTTGGCTGAGGTGCTGTGCTGTGTCCTTGGACCCCTGCCCATACATGCTTTTTAGGGACGTTGGGGTGGGCAGAGGGAGGAGTAATGGGAGTGGAGGATGAGGGAGTGGTTGTTGGAGGTGTATGTCTGCTAGATTTGGGTGCAGGTGCATGGGCTGTATGCTGATGTTAGGTGGATGGCTGTTTGGTGTCTGAGTGCTTGACTTTGTGTCCTGTAGGAGGGGAGACAATACTGGGGATGCATGCATGGGTATTGTGGAGGTGTCTGCCAGTGTGGTGTGTGTTCTGTTTGGTGTGGTGATGCTGATACTGGATGTAGATGTTGTGTATGCAGGTGTGAGTGTGGACGTAACTGGGAGGGAGGTGGAGGAGGAGGGGGAGACAGTGGAGGCTGTGGATATTGTTGTGTCTGCAACAGTATGGTGTTTGTTTGATTGCCTGCGGGATGAAGTGTGCTGCTTGTGTTTGCCTGTGCCACTCTTGTGTGTTGCCTTGTGTGCATGCTCGTCTGTCTGTGTGCTTGGGATGGGTTGGGGTTGAGGAGAATGGGACTGGGAAGTGGAAGTCAGAGGGGGGACGGTAGAAACAGGGACAATGGCTGCCATCAGAGAGGAGGCCAGAGCCTGAATCAATCTCTGTTGGGCTGCAAAACCACCATGAATGCCCTCCAGGAATGCATTGCATTGCTGCATCTGGGAGACTAGTCCCTGGATGGCACTCACAATGGTTGACTGCCCTACAGAGATGGATCTCAGGAGGTCAATAGCCTCCTCACTCAGGGCAGCAGGGCTCACTGGGGAAGGGCCTGAGGTGCCTGGGGAGAAGAAGGTGCCTACCTTCCTGGGTGAGTGGTCACATGCAACTCCCTAAGGGGCTACTGGGAGGGCGGTGCTGGTACAGGGGTGGTGGCTATACCTGCACTTGGGTTGTCACAGAGGTGTCCACCACCACCAGAGAGCTCCCATCGGAGGAGGTATCCGAGTCTGTGTTGTCCCCTCCAGTCTCCGCCGTGGTGCTCCCCTCGCCCTCCATCCCACTGGTTCCCTCGGTGTCAGTGGACTCTGCCTCCAGGGTCCTGTGGGATGCAGCTCCCTCTGTCACTGGTGCCTCTGCTCCTCCACCAGATGATGCTAATGCACAAAAGGACAGGATGGCAAAACAAGAAAGGGGGGGGCGAGACAAAGGACACACTGGGTTAATGACTGCACCAACTCCACCGTTGGCGTACACAGCACCCTCACACACAGGGAACTGGCCTACGCACTATGCATTGCACTACCAGTGAAATGGCTAGTCACCAAGGCATGAGGGGGGGCACACACCAACAACTGCAGCACACCTGGGACCCACGCAGTCCTTCCTATAAGTGAATACTAACAAGCTAGGTTACCTGTATTCGCCATGCAACCATTACCCTTCTGAGGATCTACGCTGCGATGTCTGGCCTGGCCTTAGGGCACCCACTAACACACAACCACCACCCAGATACCACTCCACCAGCCATAAGTTGTAATGATACCCACTGTACTCACCCCCTTGTGGCTGCTGTGATTCCCTCAAGCGCCTATCCAGCTCAGGGTACGCCACTACCAGTATGCGGGCCATCAGGGGGGTCAGGGTCCGATGGGCACTCCTTCCTCTTTGGGAGGCCATCCCCAGCTGGGCCTCTGCAGTCTTCCGTGCCCAACGTCTCAGGTCCTCCCACCGTTTCCGACAGTGGGTGCTCCACCTTCCACCAGTTGCTCCAACTCCTCCGAAGTGAAGGCTGGGGCCCTTTCCACAGTCACACGGGCCATGGTAGGTTCCAGACATAGGTCACAGCAGCACATGCAGTGTAGGTCTTCTCCTGTGGAAGGTCAGGAAACAAGTGAGGATTGAGATAGAAATGGCGGCCACGTACGCAGTAGTGAACACCGTCACCGCTTGCGTGGATCCCCAATGGCCACTGTACCCCATAGGGCCCAATATAATCCAATGAGGTATTGCACTACTGCCTACTACCACGGCACACAATGTCGGTGGAATTACCTCACTTCCACCTGTCCCTCCACACATGACAGGCAGTTGCCATTTCAGGGGGGGTGAACAGGCATATCGATAATTTCTGCGTCACAGGATAAATAGGTACATACTTTTAATTTACATTGTCCCAAAACATGATTGCAAGATGTGGAATGCTGTTGTGGTATAGTTGTTCAAATTGTGACAGCCTACTCAATCTTGTGGCCCTTTGATACCTACCGCTGTGGATGAATAGGAGACGGAGACATACCCCCGTGTACAAACCCCTGTGGACTTAGCTACACTGAAGGACAGGCACATAATACTCACCTATAGACTGGACAGGGCCACAATCACAGAGCTGTGTGCCCAGTTGGAGCCTGACCTGATCTCATATATCCGTCATCCAACTGGGTCCCCCCCTCTTGTGGAGGTTCTATCAGTGCTCCATTTCCTGGCAACAGGTTCTTTCTAAGTGACAGTGAGCTTGGCAGCAGGAATGTCACATCCAATGTTCTCAATCGTGCTGGCAAGAGTCTTGTCCGCCCTGGTAAAACACATGTGCAGTTACATTGCTTTCCCCCAGGTGGAAGATTTAGTCAATGTGAAGACCAGATTTTATGCAATGGGACATATCCCCAATATTATTAGGGCGGTTGATGGTACACATGTTGCATTTGTCCCCACCCCCCCGGCAGAATGAACAGGTGTTCAGGAATCGAGAGAGTTTCCACTCCATGAATGTCCAGATGGTGTGCCTGGCAGACCAGTACATCGCTCACGTCAATACTAAATATCCAGGGTCGGTGCATGATGCCTTTGTCCTGAGGAATAGCAGAATCCCAAATGTGATGGCCCAACTACAGAGGGCTTATAGGTGAGTCTTGGTCCCCACCCAGTGTATTTTGGTGTATGCCTCTGCTGTTATCCAAATATGATAGTGTGTGCCTAAATGTTGTCCCTCAATACTTGCAGGTGACTCTGGCTACCCAAACCTATCATGGCTGCTGACCCATGTGAGGAATGCCAGGACAAGGGTTGAAGAACATTATAATGAGGCACATGGGTGAACCCGAAGAATAATTGAGAGGACCTTCGGCCTCCTGAAGGTCAGGTTCAGGTGCCTCCATCTGACAGGTGGATCCCTGTGCTATTCACCCGAGAAGGTCTGCAATATAGTAGTGGCATGCTGCATGTTGCACAACCTGGCCCTCAGACACCATGTACCATTTCTGCAGGAAGAGGAGACTGGAGATGCCCCTGTGGCAGCAGTGGACCCCGAGGACAGTAAGGATGAGGAGGCAGAGAATGAGGATGTGGACAACAGAACATTAGTGATCCGTCAATACTTCCAATGACACATAGGTGATACAGTGCAACTTCACATTTCTATGAGTATTGTTGTATTATGTGTGGCATTGGCATGCTGGCATTACCCACTTGTTTCCTCTACTTACTGTCACCTATGGATTATCATTTTACAGATGTTGGTGATATGACAACAATGTTGCGATGTGATCACAACGGCCAGCAACAGGTCATTCATTCTAAGCTCTCACTATGTACGGTTCATTTGCAATTGATGTAGCTGTTTCAATCAATACAAATTTGCAATACATGAGATACTAGTAGTTGAGTTTTATCCAAGGGTGTTTATTGTAGTGCTAATAAATTGAGGGTAAAGTGCAATGGAAAGGGGTGATGATGGAGGAAAGCCCAGGGTATTGTTCCAGTTTGTTTGTAGCACAGGTGCAGTGTCCAAGGGGACATAGGAAGAGGAGCAATGGCAGTTCAAGTTGGACAAGGTGACAGAGTGGGACACAAGGGGTACCATGAGGAGAGTCTAATTTCCTGGCAGTGGTCTTGGCAAGTGTTTCTGGCTTCTGTCTGGGTCGCAGGGATCGTTTGAGGGGTGGTTCACCTTCTGCAGGGGGAGGGGTTCTGGTGGCCTGTGGGCCCTGTGGCGGGGCCTCATGGCCATTAGCGACAGCGGAAGTGGAGAGCTGTCCAGTTGACTGGCTAGTGGTAGGGGCCCGCTGGTGTGCTGTTGCCTCCCTCATAATGTTGGCCATGTCTGCCAGCACCCCTGCAATGGAGATCAGGGTGCTGTTAATGGCCTGCAAGTCCTCCCTGATCCACTGGTACTGTCCCTCCTGCAGCCGCCTGTTCTCCTGCATGTTGTCAAGGATGTGGCCTAGAGTGTCCTGGGAATGTTGGTAGGCTCCCAGGATCTCAGAGAGTGCCTCCTGGAGAGTCGGTTTTCTGTTCCTGTCCTCCCCCTGGCACACAGCAGTCCTACTAGTGTCCCTGTTGGCCTGTGCCTATGTCCCCTGAATGGTGTGCCCACTGCTACTGACCCCAGGTCCCTGATTGTGTTGTGGGCAAGGTGTAGCCTGGGGTCACTGTACAGGTGGGCACACTGTTGATTGATATGTCCTGTGGACAGAGGTGTGGGTACACTGGGTAAGTGCTGTGGTGTTGGTTCCTGATGGGGGAGGCTCTGTGGTGGTCTGTGATTGGGCTTGGGTGACCGGCTGTCCAGTGGTCCCTGATGGGCCAAGTAGGTCCTCCAGATCCAGCAGTCCAGAGTTACTGTCATCACTGGGGGCCTCTTCTTTTGGGGGACTGGATAGTGGTGGCACCTCCTCTCCACTGACATTGACTGGGGTACCTGTGGGGATGTAAATGATGTATTATGCTTCAAGTGTATGACATTTGCACTACCGTAGGTTCCACTCTACGGTTGGTGTTGCCGTGCCAGCTTTTGCTCGTGTATGGTGATGTATTGTGGTTGTGTTAGTTTCCCTATGCTGTGCATGCTTTAGTGATGGGTGTCCATGCAGGACTGGGAGGGCTGTCCGTGCATTGGCATGGCTTGCAGGGCTGGGCATTGTGGTTAGTCATATGTGTAGGTGCAGTGTGTGGGATGGTGTGGAGTGATGAGAGTGAGGGTGAGGGGGTGTGATGGCATGCAGGTATGGGGAGGTGATAGGTAGTAAATGTTGACTTACCAGTGTCCAGTCCTCCAGCTACTCCAGCGAGTCCCGCAGGATGCAGTATTGCCAGTACCTGCTCTTCCCATGCTGTGAGCTGTGGGGGAGGAGGTGGGGGTCCACCGCCAGTCCTCTGTATGGCGAGTTGGTGTCTTGCTGCTAATGAACATACCTTTCCCCATAGGTCGTTCTACCTCGTCCTGATGTCGTCCCTTGCTCTTGGGTGCTGTCCCACAGCGTTGACCCTGTCCACGATTCTCCACCATAGCTCAATCTTCATTGCTATAGATTTCTGCTGTACCTGTGCTCCAAAGATCTGTGCCTCTACCCTGACAATTTCTTCCACCATGACCCTTAACTCATCCTCAGTGAAACGGGGGTGCCTTTGTGGTGCCATGGGCGTTGTGTGATGTGTGTTGGTGAGGGTGTGTTGAGTAATGTGGTGGGGTGTGTGATGTGGAGTGTGTGAGGGGTATATGGGTGTATGTGATGTGTGTATCTAGTTGTCTCTGTGCTCTTCTTCTCAGTCTCCTGGCAGTAATTGTTGTTTGTGAAGGGTTGTGGGTAATGTGAGTGTGTGTTTTATAGTGCTGTGGGTGAGTGGGTGTGGTGTGTGTATGGGTGTCAGGTGTGTGTTTTTGGTATTGGCCAATGTAATGTTTTTTTGTATGTGGGTGTCCATTCTGAGTGCTGCGGTATGTACCACCAAGGGTTTACCGCCGTTGAATTTCTGCCGTAATGATTTGTGGGTCATATTGTGATGGGAGTTGTTTTGTTGGCGTAACGGTATGGGTTTTGGGGCCACCACTTTATCACTGACCTTTGGTCTGGCGGATTTGTGTATGTGGCTGAATTCTGTCAGATTGGTGTGTGTCATAATATGGTGAATGGATATCCGCCACTGCAGCAATAAGTTGGCGGCCGTCACTGAGGCGGTAAGCGGGATTTTACCACCAGTGTCATAATGAGGGCCATAGTGTCTTACAGTGTGTTTACAATTTTTTTAATGTTTTTAATCTTTTTCTTTTTTTGGTACCGCAGTAGTGTTGCAGTAGTCCATATATAAGATTTTCCTACCTATTACCACTCTGCTAAAGTGGTAGTAGGTATGGGAAAATTCCAAACCAAATACTTACCTAGATTGCAAGGCATAACAGAGTACACCAGCAAAGTTGACCTAAAAAAAAAATGTCTGACTATAACTTTTACAAAGGCAGTCATTGGCCAGTCTACTAATGAGGTGCGACCATGGTACAACTGCAGCAACAGATATCACTGAGTTTAAAACCTTCAAACTTATAAAATACTTACCCTACTTACCAGCTGCAACCCCGAGACTCATGTATGCAACCTAACAGGTAATGCAATCAATCAATCAATCATGATTTATAGAGCACAACTACTCACGCTTCAGGGTCTCAAGGCGCTGAGGGGGTCAGTCCTCTGTGCTTCAGTCCAAGAGCCAGGTCTTAAGGTCCTTCCTGAATTTAGGCAATGATGGTGACTGCCTGAGGTGAAGAGGCAAGGTGTTCCAGCCCTTTGCCGCGAGGTAGACGAGAGATCTTCTTCCACCAAAGGTCTTCCATATGCAGGGTGTGGTACATAGAGCCCGTTGAGCGGAGCGAAGATGTCTGGCAGGGAATAAGAAGGTGATGCGTGGTTGAGATAGGTGGGTCCTAGGTTGTGGAGAGCCTTATGTGTGAGGACAAGGAATTTTAAGTTGATCCTTCTCTCAACGTGAAGCCAGTGGAGGTCTCTTAGGTGTCCCGTGATGCGCTTGCAGCAGGGGACGTCTAGGATGAGTCTGGTGGAGCATTTTGGATGTGCTGTAGTTCCTTTGGGTTCTTCTGGGTAGTGCCGGCATAGAGGGTGTTCCCATAGTCAAGTCTGCTGGTGACCAGGGCGTGGTTTATGATTTTGCAGCATTCGTTTGGGATCCATTTGAAGATCTTCCAGAGAAGTCAGAGTGTGTGGAGGATGCGACCGAGTTGACTTCGCAGGTTATGGTGAGTGATGAACCCAGAATGAATGCAGCCACATTTCATCAAAATCTGACTGATGGTTTTTGCACTGCACAAAATACACAATTCTATGGAAAATGCATTGGATTTTACATTCATTTTGGGTTTTTTCTTTGCCTCCCTTGACCAAACATCATGAAAGTTCAGTTCTCTGATAATGAAACAAGTGCACCCGGTCAAACAGGTGCAAAGTTATCAAGAAACACAAATCAAAAAAATCCCAGTTGGATTCTAAATTTACACACAAAAAGCCTTAGAATTTCAGCAGTTATAGCTATGGTTATCTCAAGTAACTATAACTCATGCCCTAAGGTAACTAATACTGGCACTCCCGCCATGCACTGTTTTCTACCCAATAATTTTACTGCAGATATTGCATGGATATTATTAAGGATGTTATCAAAGATGTCATGAGTGTTGTAATATGTGGATTAATTAGCAGTGCATGGCAAGAGCACAAGTTATAGTTCCCTTAGATAACCCTAACCATGGCTGCTGAATTTCTATGGTTTTGTGTGTGTAAATTCAGAACCTAACTACTATGTCCCTATAATTTCTATGTTTTTTAAAATTCTATTTCCTAACTATAACGCCCCTGTAACCTTTGTTTTTTTCAGTGAAATTCTATGTTTTTTTAATGTAATGTTAATCCAACCAACGCCGCACATGGCCTTCAGCCGTGCCTGGCAGGGGTTGGCCGCAGGGCCTAGCCACAGACCAGGTCCTGTGGCCTATCCGCTAAATGCACCAAACACCACACCACACATTGCCTTTGAACATGTGCATTGGGGGCTGAAGACCAGGCCCAGCGGCCATCTCTCTATAAGCACCTAACCCCGTGTCACACACAGCCTTTGGCCATGCATGCTGGGGGATTTGGCCACGGCACCTGGCCTGTGGCTAGGCCTGTACCCAAAATCCCAAAGCAGTCAGCAACAGCCTTGGGAAACAAAAGAAAAGGGGGCGGGGCAGGGATGCGCCCAACCCACTAGTCTTGGATCCTGTCAGGGCAAAAAAGCATTTTTTTAAATTTATGCTGCAAAATCACAGTAGATTTGTGAATCTGTGGCAAATTTTTTTTTTTAAACAAGAGCAATCTCCTGCACTTGTTTCCAGACATTTCTATGACTTTAATCCAAAGGTTTTGATGGGAAAAAGAAATCCATGTATCATCACTAGGAATGTTTAATATTCAAATCACTAGTAAATAAACAGATACATTACCATTAGATACCAGGATTTGAACCTTCAATCTACTGAGTGACAGTTCAAGGGCTTTACCAGTAGGCCAATTAGACTACATTCTGCTGTGCATCAAAACTTAACTATAACATTGAGAACAAACATCTTGCTAGTGTGAAATCATTGTATGGGGAGACCATTGCAATAGCATTCTTTCTCTCTTGCTCTCTGTCTTCCAACACATTAATGGATGGAATCTCGAGAGAGCGAGTGAGAGAAAATGAGAGATTGAGAGAAAGAGATTTAGGGAAGGAGATTGACAGAGAAAAAGAAAGCAAAAGAGAGAGAGAGAGATTTTTTAGTCTTTGATGAATGATATACTTAGAATGAAATATTTCCTGACAAATCAAAAAGAAAACGGTATTTGCCAAGTAAAAAGAATGAAATCACCTTTCAATATGTATGTTTGAAGTCATTGTATGGAGAGACCATTGCAGTAACAATCTCTCTCTCTCTCCCATCCCAGGGAGAGAGAGAGAGAGAGAGATAGAGAAAGTTCGACATTTATTGAGGACTTCAAAGGTAGTCTGACGGCCCCCATGGTCCCAGCCAACTCCCCTCCTCCTTCAGGAGTTGGCATTGCTCCCACATGCAGGGAGCTGCTAGCAATGGAGCTCCCTGTCTGTGGGAGCAATCCTTTCATCTGTTTCCCTGCCCGAATGACAGTGGGCAGGGAAACAGATGATAACTCCCCTTCCAGCAAGAGGGAGCATTTTGACAGGTCCCTCTTCCTGGAAGCAAAGTTAGTGTCTGCTCTCACTTGGCAGGAGCTGTCACAGCTCCCACCAAGCAAAGGCAAACAGCTGTCTCCTGACCACCTTGGGAGATAGCAGGAGCTGGCCCTGGGGAGGCAGTCCCCAAGGGTCATTAATGGCTCCAGGAGGGGGGGCACTTGCCCCCCCTCCTTTGTTCTGCATGCACCGGCCCTGGGGAGGTGGTCCCCAGGCCTTATGTGGCCCAGGAGGGGGGCTGCAGAGCCCCCCACCCCTCTAAAAATTGCATTTTGCCCCAGGAAGGTGGTGGTCCCCGGGGCCAGGGGGGTCTGCACAGCCCAGCATATATATTTTGTTAGCCCCGGGAAGGTGGTAGTCCCTGGGGCATCTTTAAGCCCCACAAGGGGTGTCTGCGCAGCACCCTCCAATTCTTTATTAAAGACCCGGGCAGGTGGCTGTCCCCAGGACTCAAGGAGCCCTATGGAGGGGGCTCTGCTTGGCCCACCTTCTTATTATCTACAAGGCCCCAGGAAGGTGGTGGTCCCCAGGGTTGATAGCCTCAGGAGAGGGGTCCAGTGCGCCCTCCTCCTTTATTTTTATATAGATGGGCATGACCCTGGGACCTGGTCCACAAAAAGGCTCTTTCTTTAAAAAAAAGTGCAGGAGCCCATTTTTTGGGATGTTTTAATTTTTGCGGTGAACTTGCAGCAAAATTATTTCTAAAAATGCTTTTATGCCTTGGTGGGGTCCCGGGGGACCCCAGTACCAATGCTAGGAGGTGAGGGTATTTATACCCTGCCGCCTTTTCTTTATTTTGTATCTTTCCGTATGGGAATCAGGTGAGGCTGAGTCCCAAAATGGCTGCTAACACTTCCTGGTTAAGTGTTGGCAGCCAATCAGATCTCTGCACGAGATTGGGAGAATTCACAAATTATTAGCGCACATATATATACAAATTTGATTTTTCTTTAAGACTCTCGAAAATGACACTTAGATTTGCACCAAATAACAAAAATGGGGCTTTCTGGACCAAGAGATGATTTTCTGCCAAATTTGTTAAAGTTCCGTGCAGTGGTTCGGGCTGTAGTCATGTTCAAAATCCTTTGGGAATTAACATGGAAACATACTTTATTTGACCCTCCCCCCTTTTTTCGGCCACCACTTGATGGGTTTCCCCGAAACTCTCCATGCACAACAAGCCCCAAGAATTCATTAAATGGCACCAAAGATATAGCCATGCCAAAAACACTTTCCCTATGGAAACTAGGTCCTAACTATAGCTACCTACCAACAGTAGCTGATATTTATGTATATATAGCCATAGAAATTCAGTTGTTATCGTTAGAGTTATTTATCATTAGAGTTATTTGCAAACTATAGCTCATGCCCTAAGGTAACTATAATTTGTGCCCTCGCCATACACAGTTGTGTCATCAGTAATTTTACTGCAAATGTTACAGAGACGTTATTAATGGTGTTATAAATGATGTCATGAGTGCTGTAATATCTCGAGGTAATTAGCAGTGCATGGCAAGGATGCAACTTGTAGTCACCTTAGAGCATGAGTTTCAGCAACCAGCAGTTTAAAAAAATGCTCTGCTTGCTGAAACTAGAGTTTTCATCTCTTTCCCTGCCCACGAACAGGTGGGCAGGGAGAGAGATGAAAACACTGCTCCCGCACACAGGGAGCTGCTATTTGCAGAAGCTCTCTGCATGTAGGAGCAATGCCGGCTCCCACAGGAGACGGGAGTCGGCAGGATTGCGGGGACGTTGAGGCTCCCGCTACGGTCCTCATAAGTCTTTACTAGGCGCCCTGGGTAGGGGACTGGGCTCCCATGAACATGTGGCCGGGCCCCGGGGGATAGTGAAAATACTGCTCCTGCACACACTGAGTTGCTATTTGCAGCAGCTCCCGCCATGTGGGAGCAATGCCGGCTCCCGCAGGAGCCAGGAACCAGTGGGACCTCGGGGCCTTGAGACGCCCGCCGCTTATAAGTCTTTACTGGATGCTCTGGGTGAGGCCAGGGCACACATGTACATGTGGCCAGGCCCCCAGGGATGGGGATCCAGGGGCCAAAATTGGCCTAGGGAGGGGGGCCCCTTTCTATTTTAAAGTAATTGTTTGGCCCTGCGGAGGTGGCAGTCCCTGGGGCCCGGAGTTGTCCGCGCGGCCACCCATTATATTAATGTAATGTAGCCCCTGGAGGTTGTGGTCCCTGGGGCCCATGGAGTCCATGCAGCCCCTGCTTTATTGTAATGTTGTAGCCCTGGGAGGTGGTGGTCCATGGGGCCAGGGGTGGGTCAGTGTTGCCCCTGTTATATTAATTTAATGTCGTCCCAGGGATGTGGTGGTCCCTGGGGCATGGGGGCCCAGTGGGTCTGTGTTTCCCTGCTAAATATTTATTTAATTTTGTCCCAAGGAGCTGGTGGTCCCTGGGGCCAGAGGGGTGTACGTGTGGCCCTCAAAAAAGTTTCATTACGTAACATCGATGAGGTGGTGGTCCCTGAGGACTGATGTCTAGAAATACAAATTTATTTTCCCTGTAATATCTCAAAAACTACGAAATGGATTTACACCAATTTTTTTTTTAAAGAGTGAACTGTGAACCAAAAGCTACTTTGCTGCCAAGTTTGTTGTAATTCCGTCCAGCGATTTGGGCTGCAGGCGTGTTGAAAGAGTCTAAAAGAATTAACATAGGAAACACACTTTTTATGACCCCCCCTTTTTTCTTAGCCACCACTTGACGGATCATCTTTAAACTTGCCATGAACAACATGAACGAACTCAACACTTTGTTTGGAAAATTTTGTGAATATTTATCTAATGGTGCTAAAAATATAGGCAAGTCAAAAAAGCTTTTTCTATGTAAACAATTCCTAACTATAACTACCTACTGGAGACCACTAGTAAGTAAACAATATGTATATGAATAAATAAACACACATACCTTAAATATACGTACTAGGCCCAGGCAAAGCTCACTGCGTTTTAGTCCACTGAATTCTGCGGAGTTGATTAAAAACTCTGTGGAATTCCGGGGAGTTCTGCTTGTGGCGTAGTGCCATCTACCTACTATCCTGGCTTATGTGCTAGATCTCGAAAGCGCTAGGCAGAGATCGGGCTCAAGTCTCTGCCTGCACACTTCCTTTCACCAACTGCACTCCTTCACAAACTTGCTATGGAGGGCCAAGCACACTCCCTGTTTTGCACCAGACTTGCAATCGCTTCCTCTGCACTTACACACAGCCTCAGACCGCAGTTTCTTGAGGGCCCAGCACTAGTCAGCTGCAAACCAGCTCACAACCAGCAGCCTGGTATTTTCACAAAGTGCCTAGCCTTGCTTGCCACTGGGTTCTAAGGCTCTCTCTCAGGCCACACATATCTGACTACTGCTCAGCAGCTGATGCTTCCCTGCTGGCCTCAGCCCCATATCCCATAACACCACTTCCTTTCTCAGGGACTCTGGGGAGACAGGGTATTTTCAAGTGGAGCTCTGACTGCACGTTTCCTTTTTTCCAAGCACAGACTCCCCCTCATATGCAAATAGAGTCCACGCCCAGTGCTGGCCCCCAAGTGCACACAGAAGAAAAAGTGAAATGGGGCCGGTCTTACCTGCCTCAAATGCTATCTGAGTCCAGGATCCCCATTGCCAGCGGCCTGGCTCTCTGCCTCCCACTGCCCCTGAGCTACTGAGGACAGTGAAAGAGGAAAGCCTGGATCTGGAGCTGGTGCCGGTACAGCCCCTCAGGAGCAGCTGCACGCCGACACAGCGACTGCGCAGAATAAAGTGCAGCCCACTTATAGGCCACACAGCACAAATGCAGATTGTCTGTGCTTGCCCTGTGTGGCCCATAACTGGACTGCAAACCAGTTATGGGCCGACACTAGTGCAGTGAGCTCTGCTCTGCTTCAGGGCTAGCGGAGTTTTTGGCCAAACTCTGTGATCCAAGCGGACTGCCAAAAACTCTGATGGCTCGGTTAGTGGAGTGGAGCTCATCGCCCACCCTTAATAATTACCTTTCACTGTAAAGGCATGCATGGTAAAGGTGCTGCCTCGTAAAGGTATTGTGTGGTAAATGATGCGTGGTAGAGGCACTACGTTGTAAAGACAGCCTTTTAAAGGCTGTCTTGTTGCACCCCTCATACTAAATGTACGAACAACAATCACACAACAGAGCATTCAATGAGGGAAGTTCATCTGCATTGTCAGTTGGTCCCATTCAACTGATCAATCAATCATTAATTTGTAGAGCACAGCAAATCACCAGTGAGGGTCTCGAGGTGCTGGAGCTATATGGTGCTGCATGGATGAATGCACTTATGAACATCCATGTCTTTAATTCTCTTCTGAATTTCTGGAATGATGGTGCAGTCCTGAGGTGCAGGGGGGGGGGGTTGTTTGAAACCTTGGCTGGCAGGTGCAAGAAGGAGTGTCCTCCGCTGTTGGCTCAACGGATCTGGGGGTGTCTGCGAGGGAGAGGGAAGCTGATTGGAGGTGGCTGGTCAGTTGGTGGACAGGCAGGGCCTTGTAGGCATGGGTAAGCTTATTGAACTGGCATATCTTCTGAATCAGGAGCCAGTGTAGTTTTGTGAGATGGGGTGTGATGCGAGTCCTTCTGGGGAGGTCGAGTACAAGTCTTGCCCCTGAGTTCTGTATTGTCTGGAGTCTCTTCAGGAGGCGTGCTAAGATTCCTACATAGAGTGTGTTTGCAAAGTCCAGTCTGTTGGTGATGAGGGCCTGGGTGATGGTCCCTCTGATGCCTGCTGGGACCTACCTGAAGATCTTGCTGAGCAAGCAAAAGGTGTGGAAGTAGGCGGATGAGAATGCGTTGACTTGTTTTCTTCATGGATAGTTTGTTATACAGAATGATGCTGAGGTTGAGGGCGTTGCAAGGGGTATGCCAAGTTCTGTGGACCACCATGTGTCAGTCCATAGCGAGGTCTTGTTCCCAAAGAGGAGGTCTTCCATTTTTTGGTGTTGCATTTGAAACAGATATCCTTCATCCAGTCCGCTACATTCGTCGTGCATCTGTGGAAGTTAGCTTTTGTGGTGGAGGGATCTTCAGACAGCGAGAGAATGAGCTGTGTGTCATCGTTGTCGCCAGTTGCATTTGGAGGAGTGTAGTTCTTTAGTGAATGAGCTTGCTCTTTTGTTTGTTTTTTGACCTTGGTTGTCTTGAGCGATGATGTTGGTGCATTCTCTGATCCACTGGGAGAAGCCCTTTGTTGTTTGTTGAGGGTCGTGTGTGGAGTGTGGGAGGTTGGAGTGGGGAGTGTTGTTTCACTGGTCTTTTGTTACCTTTTTCCAGTTTCTTCGAGTGGATCTGGGGGAGCACAGTGATCGGGTATGTGGGTCCGGAGATGGTGAAATGTACTCTGTGGTGGTCGGACCAGGTGAGTGGTGTGTTGTGGATGTACCTGACTCTGTCACTGGAGGTGAAGATGTGGGTAGAGTGGGTGATGAGCTGTTTGAGGCCAATGTTGCTCAAGCTTTGTAGGAGGTCAGTGGAGTTGGCATCACTGGGGTCATTGTGGTGAAAGTTGAGGTCCCCTAGGAATGTGCAGTGCTTGGAGTCGACTGCTTGTATGGAGGGGAGCTCCAGGATGGCGTTGCAGAAGCTGGGGTGGGGTCCTAGTGGTCTGTAATAAAGGGTACCTCTGACGGTGCTTTTTCCGTCTGTGTAGAGTTGGAAGGTGAGGTGTTCCATTACAGATGTTGGGTAATCAGTGGATGTCGTGCAGCAGATGGTGTCCCTGTAGATGATGGCGATTCTGCCTCCGTGCTTGTTAGTTCGGTCTGGTGAGTTATCTTGTAACCTTCAGGGATGGAGGTGGTGATGCCTGGTGCAGAGGCAGGGTTGAGCCAGCTTTCCATTAGGAAAATGGCATTCGGGTGAGGGAGGAGATTGTGTCCCAGACCTTGGTAACATGTTGAAATAGTGAAGGTGCACTGAGTAGAATGCATTGGAGTTGTGTCATGGTGGTCTCGGTCGATGTGTTGGCACTGGTTGCTTCTGTGCTGAAGGTGAGGCGGCAGTGGTACTCAGGGATGAATGGCAGCAGCACTTGTTGGTGCATCTGGGGTCCATACCTCGGAGGTCAGCGGCAGTGTATCTTCATGTGGTGGAAGAGCTAGGGGTCTTGGCACTGTGCAAGGTCCAGGTGTAGACAGGAGCAAACTGGCTTGCCTTTGGTGCAGCAGTGTCATGCCTGCTGCATGAGTCTGCTGCATGCCCGCCCTGAGTAGGTCTTGGTAAGAGGGAGGGGTGCTGGGAGTCAGTGGGTGGGGCTAGGCGGGAGGCAGGAAAATAGGCGACATTCAGGACCAGGAATGGGGAAAAAAGGAATCAACAGAGAAAGAAAGGAGGCAAAAGCAGGAGAAAGTACTCAAGAATGGGGGGAAAGGAGGGAAAAAGCAGCAAAAAACAAGACAAAAGAAGGAGAAAGCACTCCGAAAAATGGGGGAAAGGAGGGAGAAAGCAGTGAAAATTTGGCAAAAGAAGAAGAAAGCACTAGGAAAAATGGAGGGAAAGAAGATATAAAGCAGAGAAAAGAAGGCAGGAAAAAACACTCAGAGACACAGAGGGGAAAAAAGGGAGAAAGCAGTGAAAACGAGGCAGAAAGCAGGAGTAATTACTCGGAAAAAAAGAGGGAAAGGAGAGAGAAAGCAGTGAAAATGAGGCAGAAAGCAGGAGAAAGCACTCAGAAAATGAGGGGAAGGGGAGGAGAAGGTAGTGAGAAAAAGGCAGCAAACAGGAGAGAACGATGCTGCAGCAAGGGAGAACTGGCCTGGAACGTGCTCCCAATGTCTGCCGCTCCTGTGCAGCTGAGGAACATGTGTTAGTACAATTCACCTCTCTGGCTTGGAGAAGAATTTCTGCCACCAAGTAGGCAGTGTACAGATTGTGGCTTTATGGAAATATTGGGATGGATAACCCCAGTGACCATGTGAGGTCCTGACACTCTACCAAGATAAGTCTCGGAGTTCATTGGTATAGAGAAGTAAGGGACATATTTACAAGCCCCTTGTGCCACAGTAGCGTCATTTTTTTTAATGCTAATATGGCATTAGGTAGGCATTTTTGACACGCCATATTTACAAAATGGCACAATGCTTGTATTGCGCCACTTTGTAACCATTGCGCCACATTATGCCTGCGCCAGGCTTAATGTATGCAAGGGGGGCATTCTGGAGCAGGGAGGCCTGAAAAAATGGCACAATGAAATTTAAAAGATTTCAATGCGCCATTTTTTGCGTCATTTTAACGCCTGCTCAGAGCAGGTGTTAAAATGACACACCCATTATATTCAATGGACCTCCCTGTGCTCTGCTGCCCTAGTGTCAACATGTTTGTCGCTAGTGTAGCGAAGAGCCACAATAGCATCAAAAATGTTGATGCTATTGTGCTAACGACTGCCATGGTGCTCTGTATTGTAAATACGGCACAACCATGGTGTTGTTAGATGCGGGTAGGGGGATGCGAAAAAAGTGGCGCATCATATTTGATGCACCACTTTCTTGTATATATGCCCTTTAGTGTATTAGGGAAATTTCTCTGAGGCTTTGTGTCTGTTAACCCTCAAAAAGAGGGTCTACAACGACCAAGAAAGAAGTGCAGTTCAGGGCCTTTGGGGTTGGAGGACACGTCAGGGCCCTGCCAAGAAGAAAATGCAGTTAAGGGGCTTCAGGGTTTGGGTCACGTCAACACCTTTACAAAGATTAGGGAGACATTACTAACGCCCCCTCAAAGTGGCAGCTGACACTGGCGGTCTTCGAGGATACAGAGTACAGAGTACACATGTACAGTCACACTCGCCCCAATGCTTGTAAAGAAATACCTCAGCACCTACATATGCAAGAGAAGGGGGGCCTTGCCCCACATCATAAGTAACACGTTTGCAGTAGCCTGTAATTTGTTTTGAGTGAGGACTTCAAATGCTGCTGCTCTTGTGCGCATAAGAGGCTCTCGCATGTCTAATTAAGTCATATGTTTTGAAATTCTTAATGTATGAGGATGCCAAGTAGCCCATTCTTCATTTGTATTATGGGGTTTATGGCATGGTCGTGTAAGAACGATACATGGAGGTAGTTTAACGTCCTGAAATTGAAAATAATTTAACAAATGCCATTTCGTGTGGGGGTAGCCATTAAACAATGAGACAAACACATCATCCCCCCCGCTCACTTTCCTATTTTGGACTCTCTACAATCCTAGTGAACACTGTAAGGAGCATTTGTAATATCATTCATGTAAACTTGTTCGTTCTCCAAGTTGTATAAATTCTGCGGGTGCTAGGTGAGAACTAATCGGCATACTTTTCTTATTCCCATGTGTAAGAGTGGTGGTTGCAATGTGTTTGCTAGGGGACCCTTACAGTTTATGGCTCGCTGGCATCTAAGCACAATCATATACGTGTGAGATGAGAAGGACGATAAATGAGGAGTATTGCCATGTGGAATTTCAACGTACTTCCCTCTAAAAGGTACCCAGCCAAATGACTAGTTTCACGTGTGCACCTGAATGATTCCGGGAAGAACAGATAGACAGAAAGTTTACAGTGCATACTGTAAACACACACAATTATGTACCCTGGCCTACACTCAGATTTTATGTCATGAGAATTTAGGACCTGAGTTTATTCTCCTGTTATGGATACTGCATTCTATGCCAGGTTGTATACAGAAGACCTGAGGCGTCATGGATCAGGGACTTATATAGAAGTGTTTGTTTTACCTCGGTACCGCTTGATTAACATTCTCAATTTGTGTTTGTACACTAGTTCTTGCTTGATAATTGGAGTAGGGATGTGCCACTTGAATTTCCTGAGTAGCCATTTGTGAACACAGGCTTGCAGCTTGAGGATAAAAATACAGAAGGTTTTCAATCATCTAGATCACGAGTACTTAATAATCATTAGAAGGATACCGACTTCAGCTGATTCTTCTCTTCAGAATGTTCACTGTTTAACCTCGTAAGCACTTGTACCGAACTATGGCCCTCATTATGACATTGGCGGTGACTGTTAAAGTGGTGGTAATACCGCCAACAGTCTGGCAGTAATTATCGTCAAATTATGACCATGATTGTGATCCCTCCCATAGACAACCAATGTACCACACCAACCGCAAGGGCATTAACACCACTGACCACGGCAGTAGCCATCAACAGTCAGGCAGAAGACAAGGTACCACCGCCACCATATTATGACATAGCAAACCACCACGATTTCTGGGGAGGTACCAACGCCATCAAATGCCTGGCGGAAACACTGCATAGAAAACAAAAGACTCACCATTAGAGACACAAAGGAGACCGCCGCTGCCATGGAACCGGAACTTCAAGACTTCCTGATGCTCTTCTATGCCATGGTCCTTCTGGAACACTAATGCCGACGAAGACGATGACGGTGAGTACAGCCGCCTAGCACACAAGGGAGGGAGGGAGGAAAAGGAGAGTGACACACACACGCCCAAACACACACCATTCACACACACACCATACACAACCAGCTGCAGAGTAAAACCAATGTCACAGGACCCACGTCTAATTAAACAAGGACCACATTGAGGTTTAAGTGACACTGTTATTTGATTCCAACAGCCACCATATTGTCCATGCGAAGACAAAAGTATCCGTCAATGTTCAGAAAGGTCCAATGGCCAGTCCAAAGTACAAAAGGCCCACATGGCCACAGGGCACAGTCCAAGGCCCAACTTGACTCCTGACATTATCCAGACTCCACTGTGCAGGGGCATCAGGTTGGAAATGGGCAGGCACCTCGTGGGGAGTTGGGGGGGGGGCACCTCAGCTGAAGTGGGTAACATGCCCACTGGTTCTGGAGGGGGCTCCTTGCCCAATTGTCCCTGGTGGGGAGTGTAAGGCCACAGTCTCTAAATTGGGGAACATGCCCACTGGTCCTGGAGGGGGCTCCTTGCGCAATTGTCCCTAGTGGGGAGTGTAAGGCCACAGTCTCTGAAGTGGGTAACATGACCAATGGTCCTGGAGGGGGCTCCTTGCCCAATTGTCCTTGGTGGGGAGTGTAAGGCCACAGTCTCTGAAGTGGGGAACGTGGCCACTGGTTCTGGAGGGGGCTCCTTGCCCAATTGTCTCTGGTGGGTGGCCTACATGCCCTCTGCTGGAGGTGATGGCTTCTTGCCCACTGCTGGTGGAGGTGTTGCCCTGGCTGCCTCTGCTGGTGGTGAGGGCTCCTTGCCCACTTCTGGTGGAGCTGTTACCCTGGCTGCCTCTGCTGGAGGTGAGGGCTCTTTGCCCTCTGCTGGTGGAGGGGGCCTCTTGCCTCTCTTCGCTGGTGGAGTGGACATTTCTTGCCTCCAGGACTAGGAGGTGCCTCCACTGTCCCCATCTCTTGTCCCTTGGTTTTCACCCCCCCCAGTCCTCCCTTTCTGAGGCGGAGGTGTGCTCATAGTAGGAGTGGCAGCCGTCACACTCTGTGGCCCCTTTGTCCCAGCAGCTGAGGATTTGATGGGAGCAGTGGCAGACTGTTTGGCTGAGGTGCTTTGTTGGGTTGTTTGGACCCTACTCTTACGGACAGAGTGGGGGTGGAGGGGGAGGGAAGATGTCAAGATGGGCAAGGAAAAGCTTCTTAGGTACGTTGGGGCGGGACTTGGGAGGAAAGATGGGAGTGGAGGTTGAGGGTGGTTGTTGAAGGTGTACGTCTGCTGGACCTGGGTGCAGGTGCATGGACAGTGTGCATGTGTGAGGTGGATGGCTGTTGGGAGTCTGAGTGCATGCCTTTGTTTTTTCAGGAGGGGTGGCAGACAGGGTGGGAGAGGACAAAGTAGACGCGTGGATGAATGTTGTGGAGGTATCTGCAAGTGAGGTGTGTGTGTTGCATGATGTGGTGATGGTGGTGGTGGCTGTAATGCAGTGCATGCAGGTGTGAGTGCAGATGTGACTGTGAAGGAGGAGGAGAGGGAGACAGTGGCGGCAGTGGATGTGGTTGGGTGTGCAACTGTCTGTTGTTTGTGTGAGTGCTTCTGACCTGAAGCGGGCTGCCTGTGTTTGACTGTGCTACTCTTGTCTGATGTTTTGTGTGCATGCTTGTCTGTGTGTGTGCATGGGATGGGTTGGGGTTGAGGAGACTAGGACTGGGAAGTGGTAGTTACAGGGGGGACGGTGGGAACAGGGACACTGGCTGCCATCAGAGAGGAGTCCAGAGGCTGAAATGATCTCTGTAGGGCCGCCAAGCCACCGTGGATGCCCTCCAGGAACACATTGCATTGCTGCATACTATGGTTAACTGCCCTACAGAGATGGATCTCAGGAGGTCAATAGCCTCCTCACTCAAGGAAGCAGGGCTCACTGGGGCAGGGCCTGAGGTGCCTGGGGCGAAGGAGATGCCTCCCCCACTGGGTGAGCAGGCACGGGCAACTCGGTTGGGGGTTACTGGGAGGGCGGTGCTGGTACGTGGTGGTGGCTGTACCTGTAGCTGGGGTATTTCCAGAGGTGTCTGCCACCACCAGGGAGCTCCCATCGGAGGAGGAATCAGAGTCAGTGTTGTCACCTCTTGTCTCTGCTGAGGTTCTCCCCTCGCCCTCCGCCCCACTGGTCCCCTTGGCGTCGGTGGACTCTGCCTCCTGGGTCCTGTGGGATGCAGCTCCCTCAGTCGCCGGTGCCCTGCTCCTCCACCAGATGATGCTAATGCACACATGGACAGGATGACAGAAGAAAATAGGGGAGAGAGAGAAAGGGAGCACTGGGTCAATTACAGCACCAACTCCACAGATGGCATACACATTACCATCACACACAGGGATCAAGATTGGAACTATGCATTGCACTGGCATTCCATTGGCTAGGTACCACAGCAAGATGAGAGCCAACCACCGCCAAATGCATCCCTCCTGGGACCCACTAAGCCCTGTCTGACCTGGAATGCACCTAGCTGGAATACAAGATTTTGCTATATACCCATTTACCTTGTCCTGGACCACGCAACAATGTCTGAGCTGTCATTAAGGGGCACACACTAACTGAAACCCACCACCAGGATCCCATGCCAGCGAACAAAAATTGTTGTCACGCTCACTGTACTCACCCCCTTGTGGCTGCTGTGCTGCCCTCAAGCGCCCATCCAGCTTCAGGTAGGACACCGCCAGTATGCGGGCCATCAGGGGGGTCATGTTCCGACGGGCACCCCGCTCTCATTGGGAGACCATCCCCAGCTGGGCCTCTGCGGTCTTCCGGGCCAACGTCTCAGGTCCTCCCACCTTTTCCTGCAGTGAGTGCTCTGCCTACTATAGAACCCCAGGGTCCGCATGTCCTTGGTGATGACACGCCACAATCCCTTCTTCTGATGGGCGCTGATCTGCTGAGGTAATACAGACAGCAGGCCACCATTAACCATACAATCCGGCCTGTCACAAATATGGCCCACAAATTACATTTCCATCTCCATTGGCACACACATCACCCGAGCCCTGCATGTACACTACCACCAGACATACCCCACACCTTGTTGAATGCATCGTCCCCATGGTGTTCTCACCTGTTGGCCTGGAGGCCCATACAGCTGTCCATACAGGGGTAGGACCCCATCCACCAGGCTCTCTAACTCCTCCGGAGTGAAGGCTGGGGCCCTTTCCCCGGTCACATCGGCCATGGCAGGATCCAAGCGCAGGTCACAGCAGCACACGCAGTGTAGGTGCTGTCCTGTGGAATCAAGCGAGGTTATAGATAGAAAATGGCAGTCACGTCCGTGGCGGTGTACACAGTCACCGCCGCCGGTGATCCTCATTAGATGCTGTACTCCATAGAGCCTCATGTTAGCCAATGAGGAATAGCACGGCAGTGGCCATGTCGACCAACGCTGATGGAGTTACATCACTTCCACCTGTCCATACTTACAGGACAGGCGGTCGCCATTTCATGGTAGTGAACAACAATCAGAAATTATAAACTGCGTCATTGCTGTGAATTGTACATACATTGCCATTCACATTGTCCGATTACATACATGCCCAGTTGCACTGGGGTGGTGGTTCCATTGTTCAGTTTGTGACACCCTTCTCACTCTTGTGTCCCTTAGATACCTACCACTGCAAAGGACTAAGAGGAGGAGGAGGAGGCAACCCCCCATGTACAGACCCCTTGTGGACTTGGCTTCACTGGAGGAGAGGCACATAATACTGACCTATAGATTGAACTGGGCCACAATCACAGAGCTTTGTACTCAATTGGAGCCTGATCTGATATCAGCTATCCGTCATCCCACTGGAATCCGCCCTCTTGTGCAAGTTCTATCAGTGCTCCATTTTCTCGCAACTGGTTATTTCCAACTGACAGTGGGCTTGGCAGTAGGAATGTCACAGCCAATGTTCTCACTAGTGCTGGCAAGGGTTTTGTCTGCCTTGGTCAAACACGTGCAGCTAAATAGCTTTCCCCCAAATGGAAGATTTGGCCACTGTGAAGGTTGGCTTCTATGCAATGAGACATATTCCTAATATTATTTAGGCGACTTCCTGGACACATATTGCATTTGTCCCCCCCACCACAATGAACAGGTGTTCAGGAATCGGAAGAGTTTCCACTCACTCAATGTGCAAATGGTGTACCTAGTGGACCAGTGCATCTCCCACGTCACTGCCATGTATCATGGGTCGGTGCATGACGCCTTCATCCTGAGGAGTAGCAGCTTCCCAAATGTGATGCCACAAATACAGAGGCACAGGGTGTGGCTAATAGGTGAGCCAGAGTCTCCACCCAATGTGTGTCAGTGTATGCCTTCAGGAGTTATCCCCTATACCATTGTGTAAGGCTAATGTTTGTCCTTCAATACTTGCTGGTGACTCTGGCTACCCAAACCTATCGTGGCTCCTGATACCTGTGAGGAATACCAGGACAGGGGCCGAGAATCGGTATAATGATGCACATGGGCGAACCAGGTGATTCATAGAACGTATCTTCGGCCTCCTGAAGGCCAGGTTCAGATACCTCCATCTGACAGGTGAATCCCTGTGCTACTCCCCTGAGAAGGTCTGCCAGATAGTTGTAGTATGCTGCATGTTGCACAACCTGGCCCTCAGACGACATGTGCCTTATCTGCAGGAGGAGGAGATTGGAAATGCCACTGTGGCAGCAGTGGACCCTGAGGACAGTGAAGATGAGGAGTCAGAGGATGAGGATGTGGACAACAGAACATCAGTAATATGGCAGTACTTCTAATGACACACTAGTAAGACAGTGGAACTGACCATTCCTCTAACTTGTATGTTTTCAGTGTAGCTGTAGCAGGATGGCAGTCACTTCCTTTGCATCTCAACTGACTGTCACCTATGCCTTCTCTATTTGCAGATATTGGTGTTATTACTACTGTGCACTGATTTCATAACTACAGACGGCCACAGCTCATCATTTTTATACTATATGAAAGTTCATGTCAATTGCACAAGATGTAGCTGTTAACATAAGTGCACATTTTCATCACATAAAGCACTATCACTCAAGTTGTGTTCAAGGGTGTTTATTGTAGTGCAATAAATAGAAGGAACAGTGCAATGGAATGGGGTGATGGTAGAGGTTAGTCCAGGGTATTGGTTCAGTCTGTTTGTAGCACAGGTCCAGTGTCCAAGGGACCATAAGAAGGGGAGCAATGACAGTTCATAGTGGACAAGGTGACAGAATGGAACACAAGGTGGACATTTAGGAGGGTCTCATTTCTTGGTCTTGGCAAGTGTCTCTGGCATCTGTCTGGGTCACAGGGAACATTTGCGGGGTGGTTCACCTTCTGCAGGGGGAGAAGTGCTGGTGGCCTGTGGGTCTTGTGGCAGGGACACCTGTCCCCTAACTGCAGCAGATGTGGTGAGCTGTTCAGTTGACTGGCTAGTAGAAAGGGCCCGCTGGTGGGCTGTGCATTCCCTCATGATGTTGGCCATATCAGCCGGCACCCCTGCTATGGAGACCATGGTGGTGTTGTGGGCCTGCAAATCTTCCCTGATCTTCTGATGGTGTGCCTCCTGCAGGCACATGTTCTCCTGCATGTTGTTAAGTATCTGGCCAATCTTGTCCTGGGATTAATGGTAAGCCCCCAGTACATTAGTGAGTGCCTCCTGGAGCGTCGGTTTCCTGGGCTGTCGTCCCCGGCGCACAGCTGTCCTCCAAGTGTCCCTGTCCCCCTGTGCCTGTGTTCCCTGAACGATGTGCCCACTGCCACTGACCCCAGGACCCTGATTGTCTTGGCTGTGGGGTGTGGACTGGGGTCCCTGTACAGGTAGGCACACTGCTGATTGTCGTGTCCTCGGGGCAGTGGTGTAGGGATGTTGGGTGGGTGCTGTGGTGTTGGATACTGAGGGGGGAGGCTTTGTGGTGGACTGGGAATGGGCAGGGGTGGCCGACTGACCAGTGGTCCTTGATGGGCAAGGTAGTTCATCCAGATCCAGAAGTCCAGAGTTGCTGTCATTAATGGGGGCATCTTCTGTTGGGGGACTAGATAGTCGTAGCCCCTCCTCCCCACTGAGATTAGCTGGGGCACCTGTGGGTATGTAAGTGATGTATTATGCTTCATATCTGTGACATATTGTACATCCCTAGCTTCTCCTATATCGTTGCTGTTGCCCTGCCACCTTTGTTTGTGTATGGTGATGTATGGTGGGATTGTTAGTTCTCCATACTGTGCATGCTTTAGTGATGGGTATACATGCAGGGCTGTACATGCATTGGTATGGCATGCAGGGCTTGGCATTGGGGTTAGTCACATGTGTAGGTGCACTGTGTGGGATGGAGTGGAGTGATGTGAATGATGGTGAGGGTTGAGATGGCATGCAGGTATGGGGTGATAAGTAGTAAATATTGACTCACCAGTGTCCAGTCCTCCGGCTACTCCAGTGAGTCCCTCAGGATGCAGGATTGCCACGACTTGCTCCTCCCATGCTGTCAGCTGTGGGGAGAAGGTGGGGGTCCACCAAAAGTCCTCTGGATGGTGAGCTGGTGCCTTGCTGCCACGGAACCGACCGTCCCCTGTAGGTCATGCCACTGCTTCCTGATGTCGTCCCTTGTTCTTGGATACTGCCCCACAGCGTTCACCCTGTCCACGATTTTCCACCATAGCTCCATCTTCCTGGCAATGGAGATTTGCTGTACCTGTGCTTCGAAGAGCTGTGGCTCTACCCTGCCTATTTCCTCCAGCATGACCCGCAGCTCCTCATCTGTGAAACGGGGTGCCTTAGTGGGGACATGGGTGTTGTGTGATGTGTGTTGTGCAGAGGGTGTTGAGTAATGTGGTGGGATGTGGGATGTGGAGGGCGTGACGGATGTATGGGTGGTTGTGGTGTGTGTATGTGTAGTTGTCTCTGTGATTTGCGTGGCTAGCTATTGCAGTCTTTTCGTGTTGGCAAAGCGTTGTGTGTAATTCAGGTGAGTTTTTTATAGTGCTGTGGGTGGGTGCGTGTTGTGTGTATGAGTGTCAGGAGTGTGATTTTAGTTTTGGCCAATGTTGTGTTGTTTTGTATTTGGTTGGCCATTCTGACCGCGCCGGTGTGTATGCCACCAATGGTTTACCACAGTTGAATGTCCGCTGTGGTGTCGAAGAAAAGGAAGTGTTGTTTCAGTGCAGAGGAGCAGGAAATACTGGTGAAAGAGGCGACGGAACACCAGCATCAACTTTTTGTCACCTCAAAATTGCCAATTGGGAGGAGAGAGGCAATTTGGCAACAAATTGTGGACAAGATAAACAGTGTGGCAGAAGTATGGAGAACATTCACTGAGTGCAAGAAACACTGGCATGACTGCAAGCGCAGGACCAAGGAAAAAATGGCACGGAAAAGGAAGGCAGCACTGCAGACTGGAGGTGGGAGTCCAGCACCGCAGGAGGCTCTGGACTAGATGGAGGAGATGGTGGCAGCCGTCATCCCAGAGGATATCGTCACAGGAATTAAAGGACAAGACAGCGCAGACTACCAGGAAACAACACTGATGCAGGGTAAGTTGCAAGGGGGACAAAAATGCCTAACTGTCAACTGCAAGCAGGGGGAGGTACATACCTACTACACAATGCATGTCAGCCATGGAAATCAGGCAGTGGAAAGGGCAAAGGGGCACGGCACGGGTGCATGGGCTGTGCAGGGGAATCCAGAGGCACAGCATAACACTACACCAACAACCTTTGCATGGGGGTACTCTGCCATGCCAAGGCTGTTGGAAAGGCAAAGCCAGTCCAGAAGGGTAGGGTAGAATGTAAAACTGGCCTGCTGTCACAGGACCGATGGTATTGTCACAGCATGAACTAGGTCTCAATTTCCAGTCTCAGGCCATATCCGCAAGTGGCATGTACCATGTACAACAGTTACCACTACCACCTGTGCTGTGTGTACTGGTCAAGTAAGAAATGGCAGTTAGGTGCCCATGGATCAAACACACCCAAATAGAGGGTTCAGGATGACGACATTATCAATCCCCCGTATTTCCTAACAAAGTGTAAATACTGTCAAAAGCTCATGTCTGTAGGTGCAATAAACATCAGGTATTGTTACTTACATTATGAAGTACACAGCAGTAATGTCATACCCATGCTGCACATTCCAGGGTCCACCCCATGCCTGTGTTACAGTAGCTGCAATGCCACCTTGCAACATCCCAACTGTCATACTGCTAAGACAATAGCATTGAGGGGAGGACATATGTGACTAGCAAGTTAAACACACCCGCACAGTCATAAGAGGAAATGGAACTCTGCCAGGCCCACCAGTGCAATCCAATGTAGCACACATTCGCCAACATCAACAGGACACACTACCAATGCTGACACCTGTATCGTGCCATGCCAATGCTCTACATAGTATGTGCTTGGCCTCAGCAACGTATACGTGTATGTGAAATATCAGAGACTGGGTCAGTCCCATATTGTTAAGTGTGGTGCAAGTGGCATCAGAACACCCACAGCCATTGCAAGGTCTCACCATGCTAATGGAAGTAGAGGGAGGGTTGAGTATGACAAGAAGGTTGCAACATACAATTTTCGACAGAACCTACACCTATAGGATGTGACCAATTCTGAAAACTGCCTACACTACATGTGACATGCAGGTGGGGCATGGGCCTGTGAGAATGCTAATATTAATGACAAGAACAATGAACAGGAACCAAGATTACAATCTCTCACTAATAGGAAGTCAGTGACGTCACATTACAACTACCACAGCACAGACACACTAATTGTACAATATCTCTTTGCAGAGGACGATGGCTCTCCTGTAGATATGCCTGTCCTGGACTTCCCTGATGACATGAATGAGGAGCTGACAAACAATAGCCAGCAGACCCACCAAGATGTCTTGGAACCCTCCAGACCCCACCTTCAGTCGCAAGGAGGAGTACAGATGCAGCAGCCATCACAGAGGACCCACCCACCACCCCAGTGGTACGACCTGCCAGCTCCAACCCAGCTGAGGACTCTGAGGACACTGGTACCACCTTTGAGAGGACAGTAGTGGGAGTACAGCGGGAGCTGACCAAGAAGGTGCGAGTGGGGATGCAAAATATGGCAGCCAGCCTTGAGGGGATGCGCATGTGCATGTGCATGATGTCATCTACAGAACAGTCAGCAGCCATGCAAGCACTTCAATCCCTCCTGCAAGGACGACAACAATGTGTGAGGGATATCACCACAGCAGTTAGGGAGTTGCCACAACACCTGGCAACCCAAACCTTTCATCGTGTGCAGAAATGCAATCATGACCCCCTCAGGGCCGACCTGGCTGCCTACCACAGTGATGTAGCTGCTATACTCAAGAACCAGCAGCTCCTCCTTGCTGCAGTAATGCCCTTAATAGCCCCACAGTTGGCAGCTACCGGGAATTCTGACTCCACGTCTTCAAACACTGAAGTGTGTGTTGCCCCTTCAAACCCACCACCACCAAGGGCAGAGGAGACGACACACACATCAGAAGATGAAGACGTGGAACAGATCACCTTCACCCGTAGGAGTACCCGGTAGCACAAGTCCATGCCACATGGGCACGGATTTCCTAGGTCCTGTGCTTGTTAACATGCCAGTCTTCCTACAGTTGGTAACATTCACTGTTCTCCAGCACACTGTTTACCTTACCGCTATGCACTGCAATTGTCTCTCACTACCTCATTGGCAATTCATGTTCTTCTGCACTGAATGACACTTCACCACATCACATCCAATGACATGTCCCTCACCATTGCACTTGTGTTGCATCACAATAGAAGGCGTCACATAATGGACTTACAATCCTGGACAATGTAAATATTGCACTACAGCACTTTAAAATAAATAGCACTTACACAACCACTTTGTCTCTGTGTAATGTGACACATCTACTGTGTAGGAGATTGTGATGTATGTAACATGTCAATGGCCATAGAATGTCAATATAACAGTATAGTAAGAATGTGGGCTGATAACTATGCACTGGGGTCTGGATTTTATCATTATTTGTGCTTCCTTAGGCTTATTTCTGAAGTTGTAAGATAACAAACAGTATAATGCTATGTAGAACTAAACACGTCAGCTCCAAAGTATGTATAAGATGAAACTCAATGTGGCGAGCTTTCCCTTCAAGACAATCTTTATGTATGTGACATCTGACTATAAACGTTAATCACACACACACACCATACAGCAGCAATGGATGTGTACGAGTGTATGGACAATTATGTAACCTGGGAGTACAGTGTAATAAATGCTAGGTGTGAGTTATGTACACAGAACTTCATTAGATTAGAACATCACTCACCTTATCAGGGTTCACATGAACATCAGGCTGCAGGCAGACGTCCCACAGTGGCCAAGAATCCAATACAGGACTCAAACGATGACAGATTTAAAAACACACCAACCTTTACAACACATTGGGAACCATAGTTACCTTGAGTGGTGGGTGCAATGGATGGCAGATGCATAGAGAAGTAGCTTTGTTGGAGCTGCCAATGTGACAGCTCATTTGGAAGTGAGAATAACCATGCCAATAATGGGATTCTGATGCAGGATGGAACACAAATGCAAATACTAAATTGACACTGTACATCCATGCAAAGGCCCTGATCCCAAAGCATATGACACATACTGTAAAGGAGTACCTAAAACTTTATTTTACAGTAATAAAGGAAACTTAAACTAGGGGAAACACCTTAAATAACCTAACCTATCCGAACTAGACATTACCCACAACTGGCCCTAACCACCCTAAGCTAAACTTACTTACCACATTCAACTAAACACTCTAAACATCAATCCCCCCTCCCCCTTTTGTGACGGGACACATGTAGGACAACATATACTAACCTAAACACATACTAACTTATCCTAAAAAAATAAAATAATAATTTATACACATAAACCCCAACATCATCCCCACCATCCCCCACAACAAAACATGTAATAATATAACACCCTCCACCCCCAACCCACTTATACTAACTAAACTAACAGCCTACTCTAACCTAACACTAAGCCCCCTAAACCCACTAAAGAAAAGAACGATGAAAGAAGAGGGAGGGGAGGAAATCATGGATGAGTATCCAAAAGTCACAAATTGGCCCTCTGCAGGATCTTCTTAATACCCCACAGTCTCCTACTATTGCGGGCCACCTCCTGCTGCAGCCTGTCCATCCTGCGCAACATTCGTTGCATGTCACGTTTTAGTGTCTGTAAATCTTGATTGTCCACTACAGCATCTGGGGTTGTCTGTGTACCACTTGTAGGCGCTGGTGCTGGTGCTGGTGCTGATGCCGGTGCCGTGGTTGGAGGGGGAGGTGCAGGAGGTGCTGCTTGTGGGTCCGGGGCTGACGAAGTCGAGGGACCTGCTACAGTGGCTGTCATCCCTGGGGCCACTGTGGTCTGAGCTGTGGTGGTGGTGTCAGTTGTGGGCAATGCTAGCCCCCTTGGGCAAATGCCCTCCATACCCCTGTGGCTCTCTCATGGCGATATCTGCGTGCCATATTGCGGAACCCAGCCTCCACATCCAGTATGTGGAGGTAACACACTGCCCGCCTCTGAAATTCCCATATTTCCTGGGCATTCATGTTGGCAACTGTAAAAATAGAGAAAGCCAAACCATAGTGACATCATTGTGTGATACATCTACAGATGATATTCTAACAATTCATCAAAAATAGCACATACAGTCCAAATCACAGTACAGATGATAGAATGTCCCTGAGGAATGACATGCCAACACAGCCTACCCATAAACTATCTAACAGCACAGCAATGCACAACAAGGTGTGTACTTAATTAAATGAAGTGTGCATCTTTGTACTGCTATTAGTCACATAACAAATGCTGCAAGTACTCCACATGTGCCAGGCCGACTAATAACTATCTTCAGGATCACAATCAAGGCACACAAGACCTGTGATTTGTATATGGAATTGCCAGGACGGTATGCAGTTGGTAATCATGAGGGGCCTTTTTGTTTGGAACACATGAATGCTTGAATTACATGTCTGTCATCTACACTGTGATCATCACACCTAGGTACACATATTTTCTAGACCTAACTCTGTGCCTCAGGGGGGATGGACATGAAACACATGCTTTCAAACATCAAGGACAACCATGAAGCTTTGGACAGCTGTACATGGGTTTAGTCAGTCTACCACAGGTAAGGAGGCCTGCCAACTAGAATTGAGTCAACCATTGGACAATCACATCTACATTTATTTTTCTAATTGCAGACAATTGTCAACATCATTAGATCTCACTGACACATTTCCAAAATCAAGCACATTGATGCAAGCACCCACCTGGCCTTGACCTGCATGCACGCCTATGACATTTCACTCAAGTGCCACATAAATGGAGTACAACATGAGGAGCTAGATGCTGCCGGAAGGTCACCCATACAGTTCTACATGTTCATTACTTAACAGGGATGCTCAAGTCTGTGGGTAAAACTTATGCATCACTGGTCTGTGTGAATCAGGGTATAACTTGCTGACTAAATTATGACACTGGCTACCTCCAAATTAATTATTGGCATACATGTAGCAACTAATCACCTACTTCACCTGCCCATGCCTATAGCACAGCACTTGACTCCCAATATATGACTGTCCCCCACAGAATGTCTAACTCTAACGTGGAACAAAATGTCAACCTCCAGTCAAGTCACACATCAGATCACGTGCCAGCACATCATACTTTGCAATGACTCCAACACACAGGAGTCAATCACACAACAGCTGCAAACACAACACAGGACAAACATATTAACACTTACTGGATACGTCTGGGTCTGCAAATTGAGCCACTTCAACAATTGTATAGGGGGCTGGTCCACCTGTAAAATATGGAAGGGTGATATGTGCTCAATGTCTGCTCACTGTACCAAACTTGGAACAACAAATTACTGTGTGTGACATTTTGTATGATAGAGCTGCACTTCAGGCATGTAGACACACCAACAGACATACTACTGCAAACATGCATTGACACTGTCACTCTAGTGAGTGATAGACACACATATGCACACATGCACTAGACCTAACAATCATGTAGTGCCAAATATGATTACTCAATTTTGTGCTTAATTCATTCTAGAGGGTACTCCTTTTCATCATTTGTAATTATGAGAGACATGCAATGCCACATTCCTGGTGCACTGCAATACCAGTGACTCAGGTATTGTGGCTTGTGCATCAAGGAACAATGAGGTACTGTGTGATGCTCATGTAGGTTGATTTGCGTTCAGGAATGATTGTGCTTTCAATGGTCCATTATATGTGTGCCAGTG
This sequence comes from Pleurodeles waltl, assembly GCF_031143425.1. Lineage (NCBI taxonomy): Eukaryota > Metazoa > Chordata > Amphibia > Caudata > Salamandridae > Pleurodeles > Pleurodeles waltl. Next base: position 732,334,942 of record NC_090449.1, read on the forward strand.
TTGTACGTAGGTTACATATGCCACATTAGCAGTGTACCCAGAGCCGTATATGATCCCATGACAACATGATGGCAGGGATCCTGTGTGTTACTTGATGACAATGTTACGCTAAACATGGATTGGCCATTTATCTGATTCAAAACAGCAACAAATTGTATGCTGACAGTGTCTAATTTGATCATCCGTGACAGAATGCATGGGCACAGGTTTAGTCATTGCACATGAAGGCCCATATTTATACTTTTTTGGCACCGCATTTGCATCATTTGTTGACGTAAAAGCAGCGCAAACTTACTAAATACAATTGTATTTTGTAAGTTTGCGCTGATTTTGCTTAAAAAAACAACGCAAAAGCGTCTCCAAAAAATTATTATTATGGGCCGAAATGTGTTACTCTGGGCCCTGTGTACCTATATCAGGTATTGTAAATCACACTTTGCCACATGCATTAACTTAGAATTGGCAATTTAGGTGATCTGTGGTAATACAACTGAACTGACACTGTCCGCTAATTAAAACTTGGGTTAGTAAATGTCCTACTTCTGCAATCTTGATGAGGTAGGTCTCTATTTGAAAGCACCTTGGGAATGGCAGCACTCACAGGAATGCTGGCCTGCTGATCTTAGCATACCACCATGTCTGTGATAGCCTTCAGACTGAGAAGTTAACAATTGTACATATGCTGCACTATATCAGCAGGGGTGTACCAAAAGTAAAATAGCAACCTATTTTGTCACTTAAAGGGTATAATGGAAGAAGTCAGTGGTCCCTTGCACAACGTCATGCTAATAAATAGTTTGTGACCATGCATTCATAAAGAGCAGGGATCCCATGATGAGAAAAGCCACGAGATGAACCTGTTTTGTGCTACTGCAATCTGGTAGCATCCTGGCACAATTGGGTTTGGCCATGTGAAAGATTATCTGTCCAGACGTAAACACACAGAAACAATGAGCTTAGGGCCAGATGTGTTTTCTTTTTTTTGTGTTGCATTTGCTTCATTTGTTTACGCTACAGCTATGGAAATTGGCACAAGAAATTTGATTGTAGCAAGTGTGCTATACTTTTGCATCCAGAAATAATGCAAATGCTGCACAAACGAAGTAGAAATATTGGCCTAAGATATTAGCAGAGGTTAGGAAGAGCTTTGTACGTATGGCCATGAGTACTGTTCAGACATGGTTTAAAAACTGGGGACTACATTGGTTACTTGTATTAGCATGTGAAATACATCCCATTCCTGGTACACTCACAGGCCCTGAATCATAATTTTGTTTGTGTCGCATTACCATCATCTATTGACACCAAAGTGGCACTGATTTACAAGATTAAGTTGTCTTTTGTAAGTTTGTGCAGCTTTTGCGTCAACAAATGACGGTTATGCGTTGCAAAAATTGTATAAATCAGGGCCACAGTTTGTTCAACTTGCATTCCACATGTCCACAAACATTGCATGCAGCATGTCATAAAATCTGCTACTGTCACTCCAGAGCATTGTACTGTACACATTAGTCAAATTTGGACTCACCAACAGGGCCACCAATCACAACACCTAGGTGGTCCAGTGGGTCCTGCTCTCGGGCCACCAGGTCAGCCCAGCGATGCTTCAACTGGTGGTCGTTGCACTGGCTGTTGAAGATTCTTCTTAGGTGGAATAGCATCTTTGCCCACCTGAGCCTCCTTGCCTCTGTGTGATACTCCTGTATCACCAGGCCCCCAGCCTCCAACATCAGGGGTAGGAAGTGGCACACCAGCCACACAAAAGCTCCTAGCTCCTCCTCACCCATTTGCCCCAGTCGAGGTCTTCCTAACATCTCGAAACAAATAGGATAGGAAAGGGTAAAGAGGGAAAAACAGGGAAAGGAGGTATGAAAATTAAACTTAACTAACTCACAGACAGCCCAACAATACCCCAACCAACAATACCCACAAACATACTCCCAACAGTACAAAGACAAATCTAATCACAATAAATGACAAAAATACTTACACAGATTAACACAGACACTTACAAAACACCAGAATACAATAGCAATAGCACACAGGAGACAAAAGCACAATATTCACAGAGAGAGCTCAAGACACAGCCACACAGTCTAGAATAATCACAGACTGCAAAGTGAAAGTGAAAGTACACCCACTGTACCATTTCTGTAAACAGGATATCCTATTACATCACTTCTTGTCTCAACTGCGGGGAATTTTTTTAAATATTGTGTGTAATTTTATGACGCTTACAGGGTTTGCATCAATATTTTTTGACGCATTTGCATGAAAGCTCCCCCGTATTCAAGGATCAATACATTTTAAATGGATAACCGATTTCCTGGGGTGTGGTGTTGGAGTTAACACTAGGGACCAATCGATGTATTATGTGTGTGAGCGTAATTTTTGAACACATATGAGTTATATTTTGACGCATATGCGTCGTTTTTTATGAGTTTGCGTCAAAAAATCTCTTTAACTGTGTTTGTGTGATTTTTCAATTTTTTACATGCATGCAGCCTATAACTATACAAAGATAGGATGGTATGACCTGCAGTGTGTGTTCTAGTGTTGGGGCACATGTGGCAGACCGTACTACTGCGGCCCATAATACTCATGTTGTTGTGCAGGATTAGCTCTCTTAACTGACGCAACAGCAACACTAAGTTTTGGAGAAAAAAAATGTATTTCTTAGTTTGAGCAGGTGTTGCATTAATAGAGGACAGCAAGGATATGCAACTAAACAAATATACTCATGGCCTGTGTGTTTATGTCTGTGAATTGGCTCTTCAAATTGTTGTTGTGCCTCTGTGGGAATGCAACGAGAAATATTTGGGGTAATGTGCATGTATGAATGTGTTATAATAGTGTATAACCATCAGATGCCATTCATTGAGGTACAACAGTCATGATATGTGTTTGTTATATCTGTTGCGTCTTATGCTGTGTTTACTTCCTTGACTTTGGGGACAAAACATTTCCCATGACGAACTATACACAGGATAGATAGAGGACGGTTGATAATGGCTATGTCAGATATGTTACCCATCACATGTAATAAAATGTTGGATTCCACTTCATGGTCACTTGTGTGTATACTACCCATGAGTCCATCATTTGAACATGATAGGTAGGTATAGTGTTTGTGACACAGAGTCTCAAATCCAGTCATAAAATTGTTATGTACACCACAGTTTGAGTCATGTAAATGATCTATGTTTCTCCTGTTGCTGTGGAGGACCAGCAGAACATGCTGCATGTGTTTACATATTTCCAGTGGTTCATTGCACAAAGGTGTCCTGTTCAAGTGTGTGGCCATGTGCACCCTGTGTCAGTACTGGCCTCCATGTTGTCACAGTTATGTTCAGGCCTAGTCATGAGTCTGTGGAGCTAATCCTTGAATTAACAGAGTATCCTTCAAAGCATATTTGACCAAAAGCCAAAGATCAACTAACTACACCCATGGGGATAGTCCAGCTATGGCACTGAAGAACTTTTCTAAGGCTGACAACATAGCAACCTTGGTGTGCTCAAATACGTTATGGATCAGTAATAGGAAACAGGCAGGTTTCATCACAACATTTGTACACAGGGTGGGCTCTAAAATTCCCACTGCAACAGGGAACATCAGTGCCTCTGTGCTTATTAATCCACAGCTAGTCACCACACAAGCCTCATCAAAAGGTGGCAGCAGAAGTGAATCTGTGTGTGGACCGTCAGGCACAAACATGTTTTGTCCTTACATACACATTAGCAACCCTTGTTTGTTGTGCTGGAGGCACCGTACCAAATCCATGCATACAGCCACAGCACACTGTCACTGTTTGGAATACATGCAAAACCAGACAAGGGGTGGGAGCTGGATTAGGCCATTCGAATACATGTCCCAGAACAGAATACGATAAGTAAACTGATTAAACTATACTGTACATTTGAGGATTCATCGTACACCTACCAGACGCAATACCCCAGGGGGAAACAGAGGGCATGGAAAGCAACTATGAGACAAATGTAGCCACAGGGAACCTCTATGGTTAACGCAAAGACTGGAACCAGTCTGGCTAACAGGATGCAGCTCTGTCAGGAACAAGGCAAATACACCGTGAGCAGACTCTGACTGGGACAAGCAGGAACAACACTGTGGGAACTAAAAACAGTTTGTGATGTGGTCTGCAACGTTACACAATCCCCTAAGGACTCTGGTACACAAGTGATTTGTGCGACAATGCACAACAAGGAAATTCAGAAAATGGCAGCTTCTAAGCAGTTCCAGGCAGCAGCAAGGGCAGGGTCAAATGGCTGGTTTGCATGGAAGTACTCACAGGGGTACGCAGCTTAAGTCTCTCACAAGTCCTGGAGTTGAGAATCAAGTTCAAAGGGCCAACTGGACCTTTCACATGGGAAGCAATGGGCAGCTGTTTACAGGTCCTACTGACTACCAGGCAGTACATTATCGGACCTGAAGTCCATGCAGACTGATGAACTATGACTATGGCATGCCATCCTAAAGAGGGAAGCACATAGGAGTCAGAATGGGAGTCTGGATGTGTGTAGATGAAGATTCTCAGGGTACAGATACTCCCTTTACAGGGCCCCCTAGAGAAGGGTGGGCAGAGACTGAAAACATGGCAGTGGCAGGACTTTTTCCCTGGGATGGACTGCGCAGGGCATGTCTTGTGAGCAATGATTGTCATACCTGGGGCACTTGTGCTATCCATTTTCAGCTTAGATGGACTTCTCGTCACACATGTTCCTTGCAGAGATAGCTGATGTCACACTTACTGCTGTCAAGGGTCTGGTCATACATTCCTGTTACCAATGTAATAGCACATCCACTGCCTCATGTATGAAGCACTTTATTACCTTATGATTGATGGGGTCTTAGTTGTGTGTCATATGCTGCAACAGACCATGTTGGCAACATGCATGTGTCTCATAGCTGTGGTCCTCTGATATTGCCCTTCAAATGTGAAATAGACAGGATATATATAATTAACACTGTGTGTGATGTTTGCTGTACATTCATACCCATCAAATGTGATGTGGCTTTTTCAGTATGCAAATTTGTATTTCTGCAATGCTCCATGAAGCAAAACTCTTATTATGATTCCTAGAGATCATGTGATGCATAAATATTTACCCAGAGCATGACTGAGTGATGAAGTGAGGTGTTTAATTACATATGACAACAAAGTGGTGATGGTGACTATAGTTAGAAGAAGTTTTGTACGATGTGTTGTCTCTGACTCAATCCTGTAGCTGTGTTTGGATGTTCGCCCTCATTTTCACGGACAGCATCCTCCTCTTCCTCCTCTTCTGTCATTGGTGGATCCGGTTCATAGAGGGGAATATTCCTCCTCACACAAATGTTGTGCAGGATGGCACAGGTCAAAATGATCTTGCAGACCATTTCAGGGGAATATGTAGGAGGCTGCCTCCAGTGATGTCCAGACACATGAGTCTGGACTTCAGGATGCCAAAAGTCCTCTCAACTATCGTGCGTGTCCTACGATGTGCCTCATTATAGGCACGCTCTGCTGCTTAGCTTGGGTTGGCAATTGGGGTCATGATCCATGGCTGGATCCCGTAACCCTGATCATCTGAAAGAAAAAATGAGGGTAAATATTTGGTTGTTGGATGAACTGTGATTGCATGGCAGTTGTTCTCTCGTGTCATCTGTGACTTATCTGTGTTTGTGGTATTGTGTGGGATCCTAGGCTTCTGTGATGTTATTTCTGCATTGGCTTGTTTAACTATCAAAACTGGTGTTTGGCTGATTGACATGATATCAGTGGTATCTTTAGAAACTTGCAGTTCAGTGTGTATCTCCCATGCGTTATGTAATGTGAAAGAAAAGTCCGTGTGCCTTCACTGGAGGTGACATGATACTTCCACACACACAATAGATTCCACTGTGGCAGTAACATGGTTGCACTATATGGCCTGAACATCCCATCCAATTAGACATAAATAATTGCAGGTAAAATGCAACAGTGAGGCCCTTTGATTTGGCTAGGTGACAATGCGCAACACATCTCCATACGTTGGCAGCACTGAAGTGTTCACAATTGACAATGCACAATTATCCCATTTGTGACAAGTTCTATGCAAATCAATTTTTGTGCCCTCACCGAGTTGGCTCATGTGCAAATGTGTACCTACACTGCTGAACTTGCTCCAGGTAAGCTGGCTAACTTGGTTGTGGGGGTGAAGGTTTTAGTGTCCGAAGGTCCATCTGCCTGTACATCTGTTATGTATATGGGGAATTGTCTCAATCCATATGTGTAGCAGTGTGCACTTTGCATTAGTGTCACATCCACATGTTTTCATAGCACAGTCCACTTCCTTATTGCTAGCTGGCAATGTCACCCCAGGAGTGATGTGAGATGTTGGTACTGCCTCAATGATTCCATGTAACCTTCATTAGAGTCAGGGTCATCATGCAATGTGTCTCGTGGTGTTTGACCTGCAGCAAAACACATTACACACCCCTTAAACAGGACGTATTGCTTGGAAGGGTGTGGGATTGAGTGTTATTGATGTGATATTGAAAGGTTCATCTTCCAAGTTGTACTGCCAGTTAAGGCCATGTCATTGTCACTGTGTGGATTTAAATTGGTCCCGTGTGGCTCTGGAGTGGCATCTCTTGTTATTTGCATCTGTCGTTTGTCCATAGGTGTGTATCCCATTGGGTCAGGATATCAAACATGACTACCAGTGTCACACCTCTGTGTCTTCCTGGCCACGTGTCAATGTAGTGGTGTATGTGTTGGGTGTCCTACAGGGTTGCTGTGCTGTGTGTAAATAACTAGGCTTCTGTACTTACCAACAAGTAGGCCATTGCCATATCGTCCATCCTGGAAGTGCCGATTGATGGTGCCGTGGCAGAAGATGAATGAATCATGTACAATCCCAGGATACTTTGCCATGACGTTGGTAAACAATCCACGGTGATCCACAATGGCCTGCACATTGATGGAGTGTGTGTGCTTCCTATTTCGGTATAGGTGCTCCGTTGCAGCATCCTGACATGTGTACAGTCAATGGCACCAAGCACGTGTGGGAAGCCATGAATTTGATAAAACCCCTGTTTGGTCTCCTGCAGCTTCTGCTGTGTGTTGGGGAAGCTGATGTGGCGGGGTGTGAGGGAGATGATGGCATCAAGTACCTTGGGAAGGAAGGCAGAGAATGAGGGCTGTGAGATCCCGGCAACCAGGGCACCAGTGGTTTGAAAAGAGCCACTTGCCAACATGTGGAGTACAGCTAGCAGCCTTGGTCTCCGGTGGAATGATGTGGGGTGTCTGCAAGCTGGGTGCCAACTGTGGCTCAATGTGGCGCAGCAGATGCTGTATGGCTTGCCTGTTTAGTCTGTACCTCTGGATGATGTCATGTTCCCTGAGGCCCTGAAGGGTTTTCCTGGTCCTGCAAATCCTCTCCTGCCTTCTGCGTTGCCTTTGGGGTCCATGTTGGTGTGGTGGTAGCTGCTCCTGTTGCTCCTGTGCTCTGCGTCTTCGTGCATGCTGCATGAGTATCACCTCCATGTCCCCTGCCTTGACCCAGACGTTACATTTTTCTGGCTCTACCTACTAGACGTGCGCCATTTTTGGCGCGGTTGGATAAATATGGTGCACAGGTGTTTAAGTCATTTTTTAGACAGGAACGCCTACCTTGCATCTCATTGATGCAAGGCGGTTTCACACATCCAGAAAATGGCGCACACTGGGATATTTTGACATTAGATTGGTCTAGCATCAAAGTATTAATATGGTGTTAAGTTTGCGCCGAATTAGCGTAAAAAAAAATGACGCTAATCCGGCGCAAAGGGAGTATAACTATCAGCCTTAGTATGCACCTCACCCTTCACGTCTGTTTTCACCAGTGCCTGATTTGTATATGTTTTGTGTATCCAGTGCTAGGTACGAAAGACTCAAGTTGCAGTGCAGTGATGCTCAATGCTGCAATGAGACTATTGCCCTTGGTATATCTGTACCTGAATTAGTGACTTCAATTTCCCATGAGTGATACTGATGGTAAAGTGAAACTTGATACAATGCAGGAAGATCTACATGCAAGCAGCACCAATAAATACGTCTGAGACCCTGATACGGACTATTTTAGTTTAATTTGTCTATACCCTTCTATTGAAAAAGGTGTTAGAGTACACTATAGAAGTAGTTTTTAACCTGTGGTCCAAGGACGCCTTGGGGTCTGTGAGGCCTCTTTATGGGGTTGGCAACTGCTTTCAGACGCGCCGAACACTTTCGTGGGATAGAGGAGGCGGGAAGCAGCTGTGTGCTGCCTTTCCAATCAGGGCAGGAGCCCTTTAAAAACCAGTGAGCGCTCCCGCTCCGCGGGACGCGCCGAACACTTTCGTGGGATAGAGGAGGCGGGCAGCAGCTGTGTGCTGCCTTTCCAATCAGGGCAGGAGCCCTTTAAAAACCAGTGAGCGCTCCCGCTCCGTGGGACGCGCCGAACACTTTCGTGGGATAGAGGAGGCGGGCAGCAGCTGTGTGCTGCCTTTCCAATCAGGGCAGGAGCCCTTTAAAAACCAGTGAGCGCTCCCGCTCCGCGGGACGCGCGCGGGCGGCGCCCGGGCAAAGCCCGGGCCAAGGGCGGGCCCGTCCTTGCCCATCATTGCCAGGAAGAGGCAGGGCAGGGCCACCCCTCTGATATCTACTTCAATCTGTGGTACCAGATAACCATTTTGCTTTTGACTGCCCGAAGGACAAATTCAAGCTTATTTTTATTGCGTAGGGGTAGCTTTTCCCACCAAGCACCAGCCCTCCATCAAGCTAGTGGACAACTACCAATATTAATCAGCTTTTGCTTGCCCGCTGTGTTTCCAGTTGAATTTCCCACTAATTCCCCACATACTCTCTAACCGAAATACGTCTTTTGGTGGGTGGTAGGAGGTCAAGGGGTTATAACTCACCTTCCATTTCTCGCCCTGTGTTTGCTTGTTCATGATAAGTGGTTGGGCCAAACCACATATACATATATGCATTTGGGTCTTTGATTGCAGTTTTGTCCGTGAGATCTGCAATTAGCAGGGTTTGAGAAGTTTATTTAACGCTTGCTTGGGGTAGAAGTTGGGTTCCAAAGGCCTCAGTATTACCATTAATCAGGAGCTTATTAAAGGCCCCTGGTTTTTAGTAAAATGGGCAGACGACGTGGGGGGGGCTCAGATGGGAAACAGCATTCTAACAAAACCCTAGACGGTTTTTTACAAAAGGCCGTTGGGGAACTCGAAAGAGAAATAGAATTAGTGCAACGACGCCTTGCTGCCCCTCCTTCTGCATCTATTAGTTTAGCCCATGATAGCCCAGCCTCACAGCCCCACCCGCGATTAGAGCTTCAGTCTGTACCGATTATCCCTTCCCCTTCTCCGCCCAAAATTCCTCAAGAGATCCTTGACGATACTTCAACTGCAACTGCCATTTGTGCCGCACCATTTTTGTTGGCCCAGCATCCTCCAATAGAAGGTTCCCTTACTTTAACTGAATCTAATACTAAAGGGAAAAGGAAGCGAAGGGAACCTGTACTCAAGAATAAACGATCTAGGACCTTGAGTCCCTCTAACTCGGCCCAACCCTCTATTAAAGATATGGCATCAATTTCCTCACACAATATCAACATTCCCCATGCAAACGAGTTTATTAGGGATCTCATAAGAGATGAGCTCTCAAAACTACTTCTTCCTATTTCCAACCGTCTTCAAATAATCGAGGACAAACTTGAAAGTCTTACGACTAGGCAAATACCAACAATTTCTTTACCTGTAGAAATTCAACCTAATCATGACTCTATTATTGCCAATAGACACACTGGCCAAACACCCAAAACTTTTCCTCCCATTCTAAATCACGACTGGCCAAGTTCTGCCAAAATTTCTAGTACCCTGATGAGCAAACCTCATATGGCTTTAGCCTCCCTATCAAAAGGAACCGTCTTATGGAATAATCCAGCAACTATTTCGGGAGACGGCATCCCTATCAGGGAATTACCACATCCAGTACACCAAAAGAAGGTTACGAGCAGGGACTCCCGAGAACCAAAAGCGCTCCATTTACCACCAGAATCATGCCCTTATGTCCTCATCATATCAAATGTTCCTGAACTCAAACCTCACTTTTCTGAATCTTTTATCGAACTCAAAAACAAGGTTATTCACTGGTTGCATGTGAATGCGGGGTTCGCTCTTTCCATGTCATCCTCAATATTGATGGTGAGAAGGGTAGGGTGGGTGGGCCCTCTAGCGAAGATCGGTTCAGGGGACTGTATTGTCATTAATTTTAATTCCCTCGATCTTGTCCAATGACTTTTTTTAAATGCTAACAGACCTTATCCTACAACGGGCAAAACTTCTCTTTGCAGGCTACAAGTGTTTTATCCACCTTTTATGTCGTCTTGGAGCACTCAATCGCCACCATCATACGGGGTTGGTCCGGTTACTCACACACTGTCTACCCCTGTAATTGGTCCTAGACGTCCTTTATCTTCTTTCTCTGAGGCAGACTGACTAGGAGATGCTTCTCCGGATGTGGTATTGCCTAATTGTGAAGCTGAGACCATTTGCCCTATTGTTTTTAACATCTCTACTCCTCCTGCCCCCCTTATCTTGGCAGATTTTGTTGTCCTGGGATCACCCAAAAATATAACATGTCAAGCAACTGAGGAATGCATTTCTAACCTGTCAAACGCTCCTCATACCTTGGGGCCTATCCATATGGCCAATTTACCAAACTCAAACGCTGTTGGGGTTACATCCAGCGAGGTTCTAAAGATACAGAACGAGAATTCCCTTGGTCCCAATCCACCCGAGGGAAGTACCATGGCCTTTAACAGTTCCCCCCCTAGTACGCTATATTTCCAGAATAAAGCTGGGTCCTCATGCTCAGAGCATCTCGATAAGGTACTCAGCTGGAACATAGCTGGATTGGAAAGCAAATTACAAAGTCCAGGTTGGGGTAACCTTATTGATGATCACTTGATCTGTCTCTTTCAAGAAACTTGGGCATTAGAACCCAAATATAGACTCGGTTTCAAAAGCTATTGGGTTTCGGCCCGTAAGTTATCTTCTGGGAGACCTTCGGGAGGGTTGCTTGTGTGGCTAAATACTTCTCTCAGGTGCAAGATAGAAGAAATAGATACAGGTTGCCCGGATCTGCAAGCACTATCGCTAATGATTTCTGAAGGAAAACCCCTCCTTTTAATTAATATCTATAACAGGAATGCGAGTCCCCACTCCGAGTCGGACGTTCTGTCTAATTTGGATTATTTTCTAAAAAGTAATCCCTCCCTTCTTGTCTTAATTGGAGGAGACTTCAATGTTACTTTTGAACCTAATCCTTTAGTCCAAGGAATCTGTAAAGAAGAGGATGCCCATTGGGGCATCCCCCAGCTAGTCTCCAACAAAAAAACAAGATTGAACAAATCTGCGCGCTTATTGGCTGACATTGCACTAGCCCATGGCCTCCGAGCCTGTAATGGCCGCTCACACTCGGATGCTATTTTACGTCCCACTTTTAGGCGCGGAGAATACAGCAGTCGCATTGACTATATATTTCTTGATATTCGTCTTTGGCGTTACATGGTAGATATGAGGGTAGATGAGCAGCCTGTGAGCGACCACGACCCTCTGATTTTATCAACCAGAGGTCTTTTTCCTTCGTTCATAGCGCCCCACTCCAGGACAAATGCCTCCCAACTGGCCTTAACTAATAATAGACGCAATCTCAAATGGGAATCTGTTATCTCTTCCCCAAAACACCTGGCATCTATTTACAGTTTGCTCGCAAATCAAATGGAGCGCATGACTCGGTTCATTGAGTCTGAGGAGGGCGACAGCCTTCTTATAGCCCACACTGATCTGTTTCAATCTTTAAAACAACTTTTTACAAAAGAGACTCTTAACAACTTCAATAAAAAGTACAATGCCCCTTGGTTCAATAAATCTTGCAGAATAGCACAACTAGCCCTCTTGGATGCAATTAAAGAAGGCCATGCTGTGACGTTGAGAACAGCCAGGGGGGCTTATAAGAAGGAATGTTTAAAGGCACGTAGAAGCTGGGAGGAGGCCAGATGGGCCACTATTTTGGATTCTGCCTTATCCAATAATACATCCAGGTTCTGGAAACTAATAGCTGATAATGACAGTGATTCCCCTGCCGCGCCTGGCTCTACAATCCTCTCAGCAACTTGGGTAGAGCATTTGGGCAACTTTATGGAGGTCCGCCCGAAGTTTCCTTGCGGCCCCCCAATGATTTAACAAACCAAGAGATCATTCCAATTTCATTTTTCCTATCCGAAACTAGAGTAGCAATAGACTCTCTGAAATGGGGGAAGGCACCTGGCCCAGACAAAATCCCAGGTGATCTATATAAATCTAGACCTGACATATGGGCTCCTTACCTCCGATCTTTAAAAAAGGAAATCCAAACATTCCGGCTAACTACCGCCCCATTAGTCTCCTCGATAACTTCCAAAAAATCTATGCGAAACATCTTCTGTCCCATCTTGAGGAATGGATTATTGAGTCTAAAGCTCTCTCTGATTTACAAGCGGGTTTCAGACCCGCAGTGAGCACAGTTGACCAAGCTTTAAGATTTATGTCAATAAAATGGAAGAATGTAGACCTGGGGAGGGGTAACCTTTATGTGGTTTTTATAGATCTAAGAGCCGCATTTGACCTGATCCCCAGGAATCTTCTGTGGTCAACATTATTAAATATGGGAGTGCCATTTGGCCTCCTGAAACTTATAGTTCAATTGCACCAAGATACCTTTGCCCAAATCAGGTGTGGACAGGGGGGCGAGCTGACTGATCCCGTAGCTATTAAAAAAGGAGTTAGACAAGGCTGTGTTCTGGCACCTACTCTTTTTTTGCTCTACATTAATAATTGTATCCACTACCTAGAGAACTGCTTAAATGATTCTCCAAAACTGGGTGGGACAAAAATCCCTTGTCTGCTATACGCAGATGACACGATCCTACTATCAAAATCGCCAATGGGAATTCAACATCTGATCAACCAGTTTTGTGCTTACTGTAGCGACTATGGTCTAGATGTAAATGTCAAGAAAACCAAATTTATGATATTCACTACCTCCAAAAAACGATTGCGTGTTAATATCGAGATGAATTCGACCCCACTGGAGAAAGTAGAAGAGTTTGATTATTTGGGTTTCAGATTATCTACATCAGGCAAATGGAAGGCAGCTATTGATAAAGGGGCTCTAATCATAGGCCAAAGAGGTGGAGCCTTAGTCCGTAGATCTAGAAAGGCTCCGAGCCCCCCCCTGAACATTCTTGCGGAGATTTATAACGCTCAAATTAGAGCAGCGGCCTTATATGGAGCGGAAATTTGGGGATCCCACAAAAACCTGGACATTCTGCAAACCAACGAAAATATTTTCCTTAGGCAGGTATCCAGGCTCGGTACGGGTACACCAATGACCCCTTTAAGGCTTGACCTTGGTTTAAATAGCATTAAAACCATAGCGGCCTTAAGACCCCTTTCCTATTGGATCCGATTATGGAAATCTGCTGAACTTGAACCATATAGGCTGGCTATAAGAGAGTTGATAGCCGCCCCTAAGGCACTGGAGAAAATCCCCTGGCTGAAAGAGTTGAAAATTGCCTGGGACAAAATGGGTCTTCCCCATTATTGGAAATACCCGGACCAAATCCCTGATAATGCTAGGAAATTTGTTACAAGCAGATATTGGGAGAAAGTTAACGAATATTCCCTGCACCAAAAGGGGGCAGGTAGGTTAACAATGGATTTTCTGCAAATTAAGCATGAACCCTGGGCTGAGAATTTCCTGAACCTCCCTATCCCTCCATATGCCCGCGCTTTATACCTGCAGTTAAGATATGGTACACTGCCTACCAATGGCTTCACGGCCCACTGGTCATCTAACATCGCTTCAAATGACAGGTGTATCCTTTGCCAACACTGTAAAGAAACAATAGAGCATGTATTATTCTTCTGCCCTTTGTATAAGATACCCAGAAAGAGGTGGATTATTCCCCTTTGCAAAAATATGTCATCTCAGGATAGAGTGACTGCCATTAGAATCTGTACGCATGATTCCTCTCCCAGGGTAGTCATTCCAGTCACTAAATACTTATCGGAGGCCTGGTACATCCGTCGTAAGTCCATTGTACCCAAAGGCCCCTGAGTTATTTTTATATTAGTGTTTAGAAGGATTTTAATCTGCTCTTTTTATCTTCTTTGCATTATTTTTAGCAGGAAATCTCCTTTAGGAATTTGTCGCTTTCTATATGATCACCTGAGATTGCATAAGCTTATAGAGTCCTTCCCTATAGCTTTTACTGTTGCTCTTTTTTTTTTTTTGACTGGTATTCTGATAATGTCTCTTTTAGTCAAATGGGAACTCTATCTTTGTCCTTTTGTCTCCTGGTTGTGCACACTGGTCCTCTAGACAAAAAGCCCTATATTTTAGCTTTTATCTTTTTTTTTACTATATTTTTTCATGTTGTATTTATTGCATTTATATTTATGATCAAATGCTTTGTCCTGCTCTTTTTACTGTTATAATGTTCTGACGATTATTGGTTTTATATTGTCACTATGCTTTTACCACATTCTTTTCTTTTATGTACGATTGTTATTATTACGTCAAATGGTCTAGACTTCTAGACCGAATTAATCAAAATAAAATAAAAACTGCTTTCAAAATTAAATAACATTAAACTAAATAAATTAAATTAAATAGTGTATATACACAAATAAAGACACAAAATCAAAAAAAAATTAAAAAATTATTTTCTATATTTGATTGTCGAGTAAATAAAACGTTTCAATATTTGAGCATTTGTTTGGAGTATAGTACTTTTTGTAATTTTGGGTATTGTTTTGAGGCTTAAATCTTAGAAATCGCTTGTGCCGGAGGTCCCCCACTTCCAATAATGACTCAGTAGGTGTCCCCAGATTCCAGTAATGAATCAGTGGGTCTCCACAGAAGTCAAACGTTAAGTTTTTTTTACGTTGCAGGGGTATAGTTTCATGGGCAGTGTGTATAAATAGAGTAATGGAGAAGTGGAATGTAGGGAGAAAGTCATTTGAAGGAAAGAAAGGAGGGGAAACTATTAAAAGTTTTAAGTGAAGGCCATTTTTCATGCAGATGGCAGGAATAATGTGGGACTCAGGAGGAGGCTTTTTGCAATAACCTACACTAGGAGGATTAAAATCTGTAGAAAGAAACATTATTTACAGGTCGGATAGTACTCTATTGGGTACTCTTGATAAGAAGCTAAAATCAGAAAAATGGTCACTCCGCAGGAAGACCACCATTTCAGTAAGGTCAGCTGATTATCCCAGGGGCACAAAACATAAGTGAATTAAAGGCTGAATCGATATGTGAGAAAACAGAGAAAAATCAAGCATATTCCAGGATCATTCCAAGCAATTGTATCTGCACTGAGTACTAAGGGGGTCATTGTGACCCTGGCGGTCCTGCTCCGCCACGCCGGCGGTGGCAGCCAGACTGCCGACAGCGTGGCAGTGCAGGACCGCCAAATTATGACCGCGGAAGTGAACTGGCTGCATTGCAGCCAGTTCACCACCTGTACCGCTAGGGGAGTAGGACCGCCTGGCTAAAAGTTCACCACCTTCGACCTGGCGGTCTTCCTAACACCTCCTGGGGTATTTTGAGCATCCTTACCACCAGGGATTCCCTGGCAGTAACGATACTGGCAACAGGAACAATCATTCCTGTCGCCACTGCAGGACTCACCAGCCCACCCCCTCCATGTAGGACCCTCCCCCGACCGCCCGACCCCATCAGAAGCCCCCCACCCCCAATCAGTGACACCCCCTGCCCCCTATCCCCAATCGGAACCCACCCCCCGTACATCCACACAGGCACACATCACACATTCATACACGCACACATACAGTACACTCATTCACACACATATGAGAACATGGCCACGACACCCCGCATACACGCATTCACACACACAACACTCAAACCCTCCCCCCTGTTGGTCAATCACCTTACCTGGTGGTCGCAGTGGTCGTCCAGGAGGGGACGGGGTCCATGGCACTTGCTCTGCTGCCAGCACCCATCACCACAACACCGCCACACCATTTATAGTGATGTAATACGGCGGGCGGTGTTGTGGTGACATGGCAGTGGCGGTGGAGCAACCTCCATTAGACCGCCGACCGCCAGTATGGCTGCTGGCTGCTTCCCCGCCTAATAGTGGCAGAGAGCAGTCAGCAGCCATAATATGGCGGTCTGAAGACCGTCAGCACCGGCGGTCATTTGGCAGGCGCGACATTGGCAGCCTGTGTAAAAGACGCCAATGTCAAAATGACCACCTAAGTTTTTAATAGGTGTTGCAGGACTCTCTTTTATATAGATTTGTTTAAAAGTGTCTTATGTTTTCTAGATCCATGGCTGTTGATCCATTAAATAGTAAAATCCAGTGGAATTTTCAAAATATCCTTATGTTTGCAAATATTCTCAAGTGAAATTATTTTTTGGCAATTAAAATGGTCTATATTCTTTGTGGATGTTTTGAAAACCTGGCTGGATTTTACTAGTCAGGTCATCAGCAAGTGGTGGCTTGCAAAATGAAAATACTGCAAGTAACATTTTATAAAGTTGAAAGACTTTAGCTGTTGGCTAAACTCTGAGTGAGTGGCAACATTTTGCTTGTGCACAGTGTGGTCATTCACATAGAAAAGAGTGTACCTCATTGCCAGGGCTGGTAGAACAATGTTCCTTTTCATATACTCATTTGTTTGTTTGGTGAGAGCCTGGCAACTCCAGGCAAACTGCTAATGGACTACTCACATTTGCAAGGCATGTGGCATCCCCTGCATACTTTATTATTATTTGATCATTCCAAAATAGCTGTTGATCATCTTGGAATTATAATCCAATGTTAAAGTATGCCACAAAATATTCCAAGAAAGCCACTGAGTTGTGCATAGTTAGGAATGTGCACAAATGCACATCTGTAAATGCTGTTGGCAAAAGGAATAACAAAACCAATCCAAGATGGCCAGCCATGTGTATGCTTGTGTATAGTTGCAAGATAAGCCATCTTTGAATGTTTTTTGTTATACATTATGACAGAAAACAAAAGCTTGTTTTGATATAGTTTATACTGTTGAGTTTCAATAAGCGTAACACAAACAGCACTAGGAAAGGGAAGCTGTGGGGCTGTGTGCTGTGTGCATAACGGAAGAGAAACTTACACTGCCTGCTTCTCGATATGCTGCATCTGTGATAGGCATGTCCTGTGACTGTCCATGCTGGATTCTATAATTTTTTCTTGGTACGTGGACATGATGCACTCCCAGGTGCAGCTCCTCTGCTAGGGCGGAGGAGAGACACCACCCCCCCTTGCCAGCAGCAGTACCAACTGCAAGCTTTTTACTATAAAACAATAATAAATTGTGTTTATTATCGCTTTATAGTAAAAGGGGTGGGCCACAGGCTTTGATGGGGACTGAAGGGGAGTGCGGAGCACTCCCCCTCAGTGTGCATGTATGTTTGGCCAGCTCTCTTGGGTCAGTCAAGCACACATGCACACTGGGACTTTCACTCGGCCTCGAAGCACCCTTGCTGGACGCTCCAACCAATCCGAAAGCTGCTGTCATGCTGCCAGCAGTATGATAGCAGCATTCGCATTGGCTGCAGGGCAGGCTGGGAGCAGCAGAGAAGCCGCTTGGTGGTGGCGGCCGCAAGAAAGGTAAATGTTTTTATAAAAATGTAATACCCCCACCACCGCACGCGACGCCCCACATCTTCAAAGCACTGTAAGCAACTCCTGTACACTCCTCTTTGTGGCTAATACCTCACTTCAAATGTGAAATAAGTTTGAGTTGTGTTCAAACCAGAATTGATGAAACTCAGTGCGGGTATAATAATGGAAAGGAAATGTTGCAGATTAAAGCCATGTGCAGGATTGAACAATGTGTGCACATATTCAAAGCATTTGTACCTTCTCAGGGGAAATTCTCTTGTAAGGTATGAATGACCTACAACATAATGGTTTATCGAAATGTTTATAGTTTTCTAACAAAAGCAGTTGTTCTGTATTAATCTGGAAGCCATTACTCACAAAACAAAAAAGGATCATAAATGAACCTACATAAAATAAAGGTTACTTTTAATAGCTGTGATATGGAATTGCTTATTAGAAGTGTCCCCGAGATAGAGGCAGACTTAATTAGCAGCTTTTTAATCTAAAGTCACAGCGAGACAATAAAATGCTAAAATGCTATCTCAGAGGCAATGCTTATTAAAAAACGCACTGACCTGCTGCAAAAGATCCTCTGATCATGGAAATAAAATAACATGATTATTAGAAATGAGTCAGTGATTAATGTCAGCAGCTAGATGCATTTCAGCCATAGCTAATAGGGGACCTCACTTACACTCACCAAACGCCCATATAGTGGAATGAAAATATCGATAGAAACTACCGAATCAATAACATACTAAACAAGCATATTAATTAAGAACAAAACTAAATAAGCATATTCATTAGGAACATAACTAGAATGTGTTACAAAATAAAACTATTAAAAGCTTGCTCTGTGTGGAATGTTGGGTGCACTGTACAGTTTGCCATGTAGAAAAAAAATGTAGATCCTTAATAAAGCATGGCACAGGATACGATATAGCAAAGAAGATTTATATGACAAAACAATCACCAGCAACCGCTCCTGCCAGGCTCCTCCACCTACCTCAACTCATAATCCATTGGCCAATCCATTCTACAAGTTCCAACATTACATGCATAAGATTCTACCATCACCATAAAAGAGAGACTCAAGGACCAGATACCCAATACACTACCATAGCATATCCCCCTTCCATTCAAATGATTACAACACAATTAAATGAGAAACAACTCCCAATACCTATATAGTCACAAACTGTAGTAAAATCTGTATACAATAAAATAATGCAAGGTGTAGACCAACTTAATCTTGCACAACAAAATTTACATTGTAATCTTTCCACAAAAATGGTTTGTTCAATTTCCTTCTAGAATCACCCTTACTAGAACAACTATATGCACTAATCTCAAAAGAACTAGTGTCAATCGTATCATCAATCATACGAGCACTCAAATTCTCATGATTAACTCCTGCAGGAGGAGCACCAGATTCAGGACCGTTTCTGTTACATTTTACGATTCTTAACATACTCCATGTGTCACAAGTTTCCACTTTAATGAGATTCTTCTTCTTTGAGACAACAGAAAATGGCCCTATGTTGTGCTACACCCTTCTTCCACCAACCTGGTTTCTTCGCCCAGATGAGGTCATTCACCTGCCACTTTAGCTCCTCGGTGGCATTCTTACAATCACATCTCTCTTTGTATCCTCGTTGATACACTGAATATTTGTGTTTCTCACCCAATCATTCAGCCCATCATCTTTCTTGTGAGGCCTTACCCAAGTAGGGATACATTTTGAACTTGCTGCTCTACCTTTCAAATGCTCAAATGGTGACTTTAAAAACTATAGTTCAGGTGTTGTTTTATGTGCCCACCAGCGGGTCCTCAAATTATCATTAAAGGGAACTCTCCAAGCTAAAGACTTTACTACCTTGTTCATGCACTCTGTCAGCCCACTAGCTTATTATAAAAAGAAGGCCATTCTCTGAGTAATAATAGCTTTCAGTCAGAAAACACAAATTGCTCACCATTATCAGTTAATAGGAATTTAGGTAAACCTTCATTAGCAAATACATCCTTTAAAAACTCCTGACAGTTTTAGTATTTACAACACTCACACTTTTGGAAGCAACCCATTTGATGGTATAATCCACAACAGCCAGACCAGACATAACCAATAACGAGACATACTTCAATATAAAACATAATTCAAATAGTCCCATTATATCAAGACCCTATTTTCCAAGTTCCAAAGATTACACGTATAAGAGTCTACTATTTGTATAAGAGAGAGACCTAAGACCCATATTCCTAGAAGCCTAAACATAACACAAATATTCTGGACTCTCTAACATATGCATATATTATACGCCCTGCATTATTGACTGACCTCTTATGCAGTCTATATATAAGAGCAGTGCAGACTATTTAGTCCTGGAGCCTCAAAACAATCATACTATGATGAATGAATCCAAGCAGGTCTATGATTAGAGTTGGGCAAAATAATTTACTGAGAAGCAAGCAGGGTGAAATTCACCTATTTAGGTTCACCTGCCATCCAAATTTATGATAAAAAATCTCCCAAATATGCATGTGTAACTTGGAAGCTTCTGTATGTAAACGGAACAGGTACTGCATTGAAGCAGTAGTGTAAGGCTCCTTAACACAAAATAGGTGAAGCATGAACAACGGCAGTCCAAGCTTCCCTCATACACAGAAATCCTATACAACATGGACACCTCCCACTTACATCCAGCACACAGAGCAGGAGCACGCGTTTCTCTTACACACAGCGTCATGACCTTCTCTTGCCTCATTCTGTGTGTGTGTGTAACATGCATAGAAACACCAGAGCAAGCTTTCTTCACATAAACAACAAAAATAAAATGGTAAGAGACAGCCCCATATATGAAAACAACAGAGGATTTGAAAGCCCAATCATCCATATCTGAAAGTACGTGTGGTTGCATATGCCCAGCAGAGCTTTATGCCATTCCAATCCTTGAGTACATGATTTTTGAACATTCACAGATCATTTGATTATGAGGTACTTCTAACAGCCTATTTACAGTTTTTGGAAGAAGATAAAGGAAATGAGTATCAATTCATATTTTCTATTCTACATGTTCTTGGAGTAACACTCCTGAAATACCATTGCTTCCTAAGGACTGTAATCTTTAAATATCAATAAGATCTTTATCCTCATGAAAAAATCACAGGGTCTTGGATTTCATATCTACATCAATCTAAACTGAATCCTGCCCTTTTGCAGCAACCACATGAGTATGTTCATGTGGAATGCATAAATGCCACATATGAAAGGAGAACGATTTTATGCTGGACAGATGACTTTTTGCTTCAACTTAATATGAGTCACACGTCCAGTGATTGGCATTGTTAGACTTTCCTAGTTAACTTAGAGAAAGGTTCTGAATGCATGTATGAGAAGTGAGCTGAGCCCAAACATTCAACTGTTACTCTATGTCCCTGCCTCTTTACTGACTTTGGTGAACACTGGTTATTTTGATTGGTGGGTCAATGACTACTGACTACCCATCCCTTTTCCTGGTGAAGATTATAGTTTATTTCCATTGAAAGGAAATTCATTTATGGACTGGAGACTTACATGTTAAGGCTTCACCTTTTTGAGCCCCTTTACACTGCATTGTGACTAAATGCTGTAATCTATGAATCGATGTAAAGCAAATGTGGCCAAAGTCAATAGGTCTGGTTTTTTATGTGCTAAAACATGCAGCACAAGCACTTTAAAGCTAGCAGGAGCAGATAGAGAAAACTATTGTAAAGTAGTTCCTCATGCAGTTCAATGTAAACTCTTAAGTGAAGTTGGAAGAATATACTGAAAGAGCCAATAGCATTAAAGTATTAAGTAAGATATGGTTTACAGCTGCGTCATCAGCTGCACTGTCCATATTAAAAGGGAAATGTTTCACTCTTTTGTTAGCTCCCATATGACTAATAACTTAGATTTGTTCCTTTGAGGAATAAGTTTTATGGTCACTTTAGGCACAAGGGAGAAAATGCAACATCTACTAGTCTTTGTTCCTGCAACAAGTCTGTTTATTATTTCACTATTGAAATTATTCTGTAGGCCTGGGTAACCATTTCATATGTTTATACTCAAATAACCTGTGAATCAGCATTAACAATTTAAAACAATTGTTGATTCACAAGAAAGTAAATAGCAGAAAGATATCTGTTGTGTTTTGAATTTAAAACAGTTACTCTCTGCACTATTAGCAAAAACATGTTTTGGATTAATTTTTATTTTATGGGATTTGGAGCATTTTTTTCAATTTCACTTTTTGTAGCAAACATTTGTATGATAAAACAGAAATTCTTTACACACGAAATAGATTTTTATGTGAAAAACAACTTCGACTTTTAAGGAATGATTCCTTTTTGGCATTTATCGTGACAAATATTTCTAAGCAACATTCATCTAATTTCCAATTTATTTTTTATGCTAGATTCAGTAAATTTGAGGAGTTAAAGTTGCCCAGCCCCTGTGGTCAACATTTTACACAGATGCATTAATGCAGTTTCGCACACTTTTGTACTTAACAGACCTTTACTTCTTATTGCTAACGTATCCGCATACCATGATTTAGTACCGCTCAGATGTAAGGCGAAAGTCAACATCAAATATATCGCTCCCCTCTATCATCTTAATTCTGTCCACGTGGGGATAAAGCACGCATCGAAACGAGATCTCAATGTGTTTTCCTGAAATGGATTTAGATTTCATAAATGTATGTTTAGAAAGAATCCTCCAATTTTATTACTATTAATAATCAAACGAATTTTAGGACTTGTATGATGTTTACTTTTTTACCTGTATGGCATTTAATATGCAGCTGACAAAGTAAATAATGAAATAAACAATGTTCTAGAAAATACTTGCTTTTATGTTGTTTGTGCCAGCTTTTTCCATTGAAACATGGCTACTGACCCTGGCATCATTGTGAGTCAAGAAAAGATGTTGAAACTTTGTCTATTTTACTAAATAGCCTGGCTTGCAAAAACAGTTTGGTAAACTGAAATGACAGTTCACGTTTTGTTATCAATTGCTAAGAGTACAAATTGCATGGAGGCAGTATTGTAAGTATTTTAACGTATTTTCTTTGCAAGAATCCTAAGCTAGAATGGAAAATTATTGCAAAGGAGGCAACTTTACAAGACGTCTGTGTGTAAAAGGGGCTGGACCGTGGGGTGTTACAAGGACCTAGGGGGAGTGCACAGCACCCCACTCAGTGCACATGTATGTTTGGATGGCCGCCTGTCTCGGGCTGGCCAAACACACATGCTCACTAGACTTTCTCCAACCCGGCACTGTGTTGCCGGGTTGAAGACAGCAGGCACAGACTTCCACTCTGCCTCGGAGCACCCAACCAGGGGTGAGAAAGGTACATTTAAAAAAAATATATTTTTTTTTTTCTGTCCCCCCTGCCATGTGTTGCCCTGCCCCTTTTCCCTCCCATGAGCTGCGACTGGCTATAGGACCAATGGCCAGCGCTCGTGCACAGTGCCGGTTGGGCTGATGAGGCCCCCAAGAGCTTTACGCCACTGTGTATGAGTCTGCACTGCTTATGGGCAAATGCTAAACTTCTGTTTCCAAAAAATCTAAACTTAGGACAGTCGTAAGGAATAGTATGATGTATATTAGATTTACTATTAAAACACATACCTGTTTTCTAACATGTTATGTACTGAGTAAGATATAATATTTGAGGTTTAGGTAATTTTACATATTTTGAAACAAACTGTACAAACATTTCTTCCATAAGATAAAAAGATTTTTCCGAAGATGTTCTTTCGTATTTCACTCCTCCCATCATTCCCTCCCCCACAAAATACCGGGGTGGTTGTTACTCCTTTCCACACTTTCTGCATTAGTTACGTGGGGACCTTTCAGTTGTAAGCTTAAATGTACGAATACTTGTGGGAAATTCACATACAAAAGGTTTTAGGTACTCCAAAAGCTACACCCCCACCAGCAGCAGCACCACCACCACTGAGCAGTCGTCCTAGGTTGCAGGGGATGGGCAGGTGCTTCCCCCCACCAGCAGCAGCACCACCACCACCACTGAGCAGCTATCCGAGGCTGCAAGGGATGGGCAGGTGCTTCCCCCCACCAGCAGCAGCACCACCACCACCACTGAGCAGCCATCACTGCCGGTGAACGGTATGTAGTCCTGCCTCCATGAGCTGCTGTGCAGCCTGGTCCCTGCAAATCCAGTGGGTATGACACCCACCTGAGAGACTGTGACCTTGCACTCCCCAGAATCAAGAGCACAGGGCACGATGCCCCCTCCAGAACCAGTGGGGAAGACACCCACCAACCCCAGGCTCTCCAGGATCAAGAGCACAGGGCACGATGCCCCCTCCAGAACCAGTGGGGATGACACCTACTTGAGAGACTGTGGCCTTGCACTCCCCAGGACCAAGCACAGGGCATGTTGCCCCCTCCAGAGCATGTGGGCAAGTCACCCACTTGAGAGACTGTGGCCTTGCACTCCCCAGGATCAAGCACAGGGCATGTTGCTCCCTCCAGAACCAGTGGTCTTGTTTCATCTCCTGGCTGAGGTGCCCCCCCCATTCCCCTGAGGTGCCTGCCTATTTACCAACTGATGCCCCTGCAGTGTTCTGTCCGTGTTGATGCAGGTGACAAGTGGGGTCCCCTGATCTTGACAACTTTATATTTTGTCCAAACCCCCTATGCCCCTGTAGGTGAATAGGATGTGTTCTGCTATCATCTCAGTAAGATTAGGATAACCCTGGGGAACTTGCATCCAGCTAGCTTCACTAATAAGTCATGGACTTGACTGTCAGAGATAACTGGGAAAAGGTAGTGTTAAGGTACTGTTAATTGGATGCAATAGACAACCTGGGTGTTGCATAGTGCAACACAGATGAGCAAACACCATGGCCAAAAATATCTCCCTTTAGTGGATCACCATGACAAGAATATTGGGAGCTGAGTGGCTTGGAGAAGGGGTGCCACAGGTTAGGATGTCAACAATAGCTTCTGCTTCATAGTTTATAACCTCAGATTTTGTCAAATTAAGGTTTATATACAATTCTGGCATAAGACATTTACCTATTCAACACGTACCTTTGATAGATCAAAGGAGGGGTCTAATGGGATGGGAAGAGACACTCGCCATCTTTACTCACACAGTCACACACCTGGTTCCTGACAAACATTATAGATTACAATAGTCTGTCACCTTTCCCCCATTGAACATAAGAAAAAATCAGCATAGAAATCCAAGGTGGTTAATCGTTTACAGATTCCTGTAGACCCTAAGTGTGCACCGTTGAATATTTGATCTTAACATGGTAACTTAACCAGAACATCTGCAATACACTTCACACTTGCTATATCCCAACAAGGAGGGCATGATATACCTGTATTAAAGCATGACTACAGCAATCAAGAAATCATTGACAGTGACTTAGGGCCATATGTACAAACACATTTTCCCATAGACACAGAATGGGCAAAACTGCTTGCTACATCTGGCCCTTAATAACAACGGCCTGTCGCATATTATTTAAAACGTAAATATTTTTGGTGACTAGACATAGGAGTACTACAAGAAACCTTCCAGACAACAGAGAAATGGAATAGGATACTAAGAAAATGGGTTGAAAAATAATTTATGCATGCACGCCAAAGAGAATGGCTACCCCACCAAGACACATCATTAAACCTTAGGAAAGGTAGAGTGGCAATATTGATCCATATTTCAATGCCTGTCACAGAATAATACACATGCTTGGATGTTGAAGACAGGTCAATATTTGCTAAGCTCAGAATACAGAATACAAACATAATCATAGGATCGATTTACGCTCCACTCGGCGACAAATCAGATGTCTTTTCTAATTTGACTTGGCTACTCACCTATTTGGAAGGGCAAAGTCCCTAATAGAAGGAGATTGGAATGTGAATGTAGATCCTGTTTGTGATCATGTCTGTGACACTCTTAGAAAACCTGACTTACAACATATCAGAGACAAATACTCCTAAAACGACATCATCCTGGTGAAAGTTCTATTAAGTGCCCAAGCATGGTGCAAATGCTTACACTTATTAGAAGTACAGAAGCTATAGAAAATTTCTAGATGTAGTTTGCTAAATATGTGTCAATGTCCTAAGCATATCTCAAACTTGTACACTCATTGGAAGATGTCTCAGTAATGTCAATTGAGATGGAATGAGTGACGGTATATGTGAGGTTTCAAGAAGTGTATGGAGGGAGCTCAAGTTCTAGTTAGCGCAGTTAACTATATTAGGTGAATTGCGGCGTTGCACTGGTTGAGCCATGTAGGCTGTCAAACCCAAGGGAACGTTCACTTCTTGTTCTCAATGGACCCACATCAAGATAGGCTATTTTCTGATAATGCCTAACTGAAAAAGACAGCTTATGAAAGCCTTCATAATCGTCGGAGGAGGGTCAGATCGTGACCTGAGAAAACCGACTTTGGGTTTAAAACTGATTGCATCACCTTGAGGCCCATGGCAAATGAATGTTACCTAAATATATGGTACATTAGAGAAAGAGCACTTGTGCTTGCATGTTAACAAGTACTTAGATGATTAAGGGCAGTCACCTTAGCTCAGACATTATGGAGAGCTGGGAAAGGCTGTTTTAGGCGGGAATTGAGAAAGGACCCAGCAAGAGGACGGTAAAAACTAGAAAAATGCAATTGGAATCATTAATTCACACTCTAACCTCAACATATG
The DNA here is from genome assembly GCF_031143425.1 of Pleurodeles waltl. Taxonomy (NCBI): domain Eukaryota; kingdom Metazoa; phylum Chordata; class Amphibia; order Caudata; family Salamandridae; genus Pleurodeles; species Pleurodeles waltl. The sequence goes on from NC_090449.1 coordinate 732,361,370, forward strand.
CTACATCCCCACACAAGCCATATTCCAAATATTAACTAAAGCAAATTGTGCCTTAAATGTGTTGTGCAGTGCTAAAGGCAAAAAGGCCCTCTTTAAACTTTGTCAATGGCACTATGAAAGGAGGGAAGATGGGTAGATATTGCCTGCCTAACTTAGAGACCGAATCTGAAAGGACAATACCAGCTATATAAAACAGTAGAACGGAGTTGTTAACAAAATTGAGCGATATCGAATTCCATGCATATTATGAGGCCTTTTACATTAAGGTATAGTCACAACTTTGTAGTTCTAGTTAGGAAAAGTTTCTATTGGAAATGGATCTTTATTTTGCTAATAACTTTAGTCCCATTTTAAGAATCTTCATGAAACTTTACAAAAATAAGTGTCATCCACCTGGGCTCCTTTCTGGAGTGTTTCGGGGTGATACATCATGCAGGGATAAGAATAAAGTGTGTGGGGGGGTTCTAAAATGCATCTTTTAAACACAGTCTCCCATAGGAACCTTAGACCACACTACAGCCAAAATGGCTGAACGGAATTACACCAAATTTGTCAGAAAGCTCCACCTATACCCAGCAAGCATTTTTTTTGTTACATTTATTTTCCATATCGCTTCATTAGTTTTGAAAATTAAATAACATTTTCAGGGTGCATATCTATATAATACAACGTTAAATCAGCTTTTTCATAGCAATGCACTATGCACGAATTTTCTCATAACATAATGTAACTGGCAATTACAGTAGTAGGACCGTACATACCATTTGGTTATATGTTCTCGTGCTTAGCACACACAGCATTACAACTGATTGTGGTAGGTATATACCACTAGACTGCTTCTAGAACTGTTGCCCAGTCTTGAGGCCTGGGTAGGGGGGCCGCTATGTGCATGTGCTGCTTGCATTACTTGTTGTTCTCCGAGTATTCCTGCGCATAGCTCTGTTAGCCATCCCATGACTGGTGGTGTTACGCTAGATTTCCAGCACATTGCTAATCGTCATTTTGCAAGGATCATTGCTAGGTCTAAGACCTTGTTAGTGGCTCTGCACTGCAAGGAACTTTGTATTACCCCCAGTATATAGTGTCATCCGTCCAGGCATGTTTCCCATCCCGTAATACTATTCAGTATCTCGGTTATAGATTCCCAGAACTTGGTTACATGGGTACATGTCCACACCATGTGCAGAAAGTTGGCATCACCAGCATGGCATCTCTGGCACATTTCTACTATCCCCGGGTACATTTTCGCCACTCTTGCGGAGATAAGATAAGTGTGATGCAAGTATTTAAATGTTGTATATTTGTAGTGAGCATTCGTGGAGATAATCTTCAGGACTAGAAGGGCTTGCTCCCATTGTTTATCTGTGAGCGATGTTTGGAGTGCTGTTTCCCAGTGTGCCCGGAGTGCCCTAAAAAGTTGTGTGCTGTTTCTGTTTAACTCATTGTATATATTTGTGATCGCTTTTTTCTCTCCCCCATGGGTTAATAATGTTTGCAACAGTGCCAATACTTGTGGCTCTTCGTGCCTGGTGTCCCAGTATTGTGAGGCGTAGCGAATCAGTGATGCATAAAGAGAAAGGTGCCCGGAGATATTTCATAATCATGACCAGGCTATCGAATGGGACCAACATGTGGTCTTCAAAAATGTCTTCCCAATCCACTATACCCGCACTCTCCCTGGCGGACGCCGTCGGCTTGTAATGTTTATCCGTGCATCCCGACAGGACCCAGAGTAGTAAGTGGGGGGGTATATGGGTATTTTCGTTGTGTAGTGTGCGTGTATTTGGTCCAGAACTTCTTGGAGGTTTTCATTAATACATTGCTATCATCTTCTGGTGTGTCTGTGCCGGGTTTCATGATCCAACTCAGTAACTTATTCAAGCTACAGTGCCGGAAAGTATTGCTTAACTCATGTAGGTTATGGGCTGCCAGCCAGCGCATAGGCCACTGGAGCTGGGCTGCTGCATAATATTGTTTGTAATTTGGCGCTCTTCCTTTGCCCCAAATCAGTGCTACAAGAAATGACCGCATTTTGGTAAACCATTACGTGGGAGGGATACCAGTAGAGCTGAGAAGTGATATAATAGTCTTGAAAGCGTCAGCATTTTGGAAATAGACAGGCTGCCCTTTGGGGAAAGGGGGAGGGATGTCCAGAATTGTAGGGAGGATCTCGCGTCCGTCAACGCCCTTCCAATATCTGTGTCTATAAGATCCTTTTCCTCATGAAATATTATGGCCCCCAGGTATTTGATAGTGTCACAGAACCATGTCAGTGGAGTGGTGGCCAGCTGTTCTCACTGGGCTACATTCAAGGATACAAGGAGGAACAGACACGATTCCTCCCAGTAAACTCTGAGGCAAGACGCCCTGCCAAACTGGTGCAGCAGTGCCATCAGTTGGGGTAGTACCCCGGCGTCGTTGCACAGGTTTACCAAAGCGTCATTCACGTATAATGAGCTAATGTGCCAATTACCAGCCATATATAATCCCCAATCAGGTGCACACGCCCGGAGGGCGTGTGCCAAGGGTTCCATCGCCAATGCGAAGGGCAATGGCGAGAGAGGGCATCCTTGATAAGTCCCCCACCCAATAGCAAAAGGGGCTGAGATCAGGGTGCTTGTCCTCCCCCGCGCTTATGGTGCCTGATGGAGAAGGGCGATCCATCTTAAGAAACTAGGACTGATGCCCTTTTTTTTTAACACCCTCATCAAGTAGTGTATCAAATGCTTTTTCTATATCAAGTGATGCCACCCATGCCCCTACCCCCCATGTGCGCCCAGCTCATGACTGAAAACAAACGCCGGAGGTTCAGAAACGTGCTCCTGCCCGGGATGAATCCATTCTGGTCAGCATGGATCAACCCTGTCATTATGGGGGGAAGTCTGTTCGCCAGTATATGACTGAGTATCTTGTAGCCTGAGAGAAGTAGTGACAGCGGTCTATATGACCCCATCATTAGGGGGTCTCTGCCCGGTTTGGGCAAGACCACCAGTGTCACTTCTCGCATAGAGGTAGGTAGGATCCCCTTAGCATATGCAGCATTATATGTCGTTAACAGTCTAGGGGCTAATATTGTCTGGTAATGGAACATTATTCCCATCAGCACTCCCCTTTCTTCCTTTTTTAATCTTGGCCTGAACCTATCTCTGACTTATTAAATGTGATGCTTATGGTTCCGAGACAATTTTAATAATTTTTTTCCCTCTCTCCCACATATTTCAACAGTCAGTATTCATCCTAGGTCGAACCAAATTTGGTAGATGATCTCCGGTTAAGCACCACCACCATAATAGGGGTGGCCTGTCAGGCATTGCAGCGCCAGTCTGATGAGGAGATTGCCCAGTGATGAAGTTTGACACCCTATTAGGTGTGTGAGGGCTCTCCTTAACTACTGACTATCTCTAGCTCTGTGTGTATTGATTTTCTTTCTTTATGGAACAGTGTACCCAGTTATTGTACTCATTAGATTTGGGAGATTGTACACTTGACCAACAACCTCTCAGTCCCCCTCTTTTTTTGTGATAAGCTCCTATTGCACACAGCTGTTGCCTGTGCACAACCATTCACAGAGAGGACACTCCCTACATGTTCTCAAACCCTGTAGTTTGGTCAAGTCAGACACACACTTTTTGCCCTGAGAAGAACTCTTTACTTTGACCTAGGACTCTTCACGTATGTAAGTTCTATTAAGTAGACAAGCATGGTGCAAAAGCGTACACTTATTAGAAGTAAAGAAGCTATAGAAAAATGGACCTAGATGTAGCTTACTAAATATCTTTCAATGCATATATGAAACTGTAACACTTATTGGAAGATGTCTCAGTGATGTCAATTGAGATGTAATGAGTGATGGTATATGTGAGGTTTTAAGAAGTGCATGGTGGAAGTTCAAGTTCTAGATAGCTCAGATAATTATATTTGGTGAAGTGCAGTGTTTTTTTTTTCACTTAAACTGTTAGGGCTTAACTGTTCACCGAACTACCTCACTATAACATCAGTTTAACCTTTGTTTTTTTCAGTGGATATATCTAAATATATATTTATATATATATATATAGATATATATATATCTATATATATATATCTATATATATATATATAGTCACAAAAACACAAAGGTTACAGGAAATAGAATTAAAAAAACATAGAAATTCACTTAAAAACCAAAGGTTACGTGCACATTATAGTTAGGTTTTGTATTTACTGGCAGAAAACCATAGAAATTGAGCAGGTATAGTCATTTAAAGTAACTATAACTCATGCCTGCAGCAAGGCCCTGCTGCCAAGCCCCTTTAACTACTCAACCCAGCGCTGCACACATTTACTTGAAATAAGTATAACTATCAATCTGGGGTTTTACTTTTTTTTCTTAAGGGGAGGGGGCATGCAGCTCCCGTCCCTGATTACTTTGGGCCCTGAGGGCCCCTGGATCCTCATCCCCTGGAGTCTTTGTTTTTTTAAGGGGAGGGAAGTCTGCGATTCCCTCCCTCAGCAAGTAGTGGCTCCAGGGGACCCCATCTACGGGGACCTTTGGTGGGTTCCCCAATGCCCACCTATGGCAACCACAAAACACTATGTTGGGGGCCCTTGAAGAGCCCCTACAAGCCCCTGCCACCCCAGCCATCTCCGATGCCAGCACAATAATGGGTGCCAGCAGTAGCCAGCACCTTCCCTTTGCTCCTGTCTAGGCGGGAGCAGCATTTTTCTACCACCCCCATTATGTGGAAGTAGAGTAGAGTTCTCATCCTGGAAGTGTACAGGGTGGGCATGCCCCGACTCTCCTAGGTATCACAGTGTCCCCTGGACTGGCTACCCGTGACACTGTGACGTACCATGCCCCGGGGATTGGGGTCACCAGGGTGAATATCAGATGCCCAGCCCCTCCTTGTGGCCCAGTCATGGCACTGGCCAACCCTCCACACCCCTCCACAGGTAGCCAACCCAACCCTGCACACAACCTTTGGCCATGCACAGCAGGAGTTTGGTAATAGGGCATGACCTGCAACCAGGCCATGTTGCCAACCCAATCAGAGGTGGTCAACCCCCTCACAGGCAGCCAACTCCACGCTTTGCACAGCCTTACATCATGTGCGGTGTGGGGTTGGCCGCAGGGACTGGCTTGCAACCAGTACATGCATCCAGCTCTCCGCAGGCAGCCACCCGGAGGCAGACAACCTCACCCCGCACATGGCTTTTGGTCATGCATGGCGTGGGGTTGTCAAAGACCAAGCAGTGCATGGTCTTTGGCTGCCCCGCCTTCCTGACTACATCCCCTGGGGCCAAATTTGAATAAAAAAGAGAGCCCTGTTGTCCTCCTCCCCAAGACATATCAGGCTCCTGGGACCCATCCCCTACCTTGGAGATAATTAAAAAGGGGAGGGGCAGTATGCTCTCAAGCTTATTTTGGCCCCAAGGACCCCATCCTCCAGGACCCTCATTAATTATAGGTTGGAGCCCCGGTGCCTACTTGGGGCACCCACCTACACCACATTGTGGGTCATGGAGGGAGCCCTGTGACCCCTCAGCCCCAGCAGCTGTTTGCTTTGTGCAGGACCTGGTATTCCTCCTTCCAGGATGGAGCAGCTGTTTATTGCATGCTCCCTCTGGGTGGGAGCAATATGTATTCTGTTTCTCCAGGGCCCCAGGGGATGGGGTCCTCTCACACTTTAAACTTTATTTTGGCCCTGGGATGGAGTCCCAATGGGCCCACAATGTCTTGGTGAGGTGGGCCATGCAGACCCCTTCATTTGTTTTAAGGAAATCGGCCCTGGGGGATGGGGTCTATGAGGTTTTTCAAGGCACAAGGAAGGGGCAGAGTGCCCACCCCTTTTTACGATTTCAGTCCCAGGGGATGGGTCCCTGTGGCCTAACAAGGCTCGGGGAGAGGGTGCCACATGCTCCCTTTCCTTAATTAACATACCCAGCCTCAGGGGATGAGGTACCTTGGGCCTACATTGGGCTTGGGGAGTGGGCCCATACTCAAGCCCCCTCCCCATAAATGTATTAAAGGAAATAGCGGGTGCCATTTTCTTTCTTTTGGATTTGTTTTTGCTGCTATCTTGTGGGATCATGGGAAAATTTTTGGATTTGTTTTATCTTTGCCCCAGGGGGAGTTTCTATGAGTCCCACCCCCTTATATAAAGTTTTTAAACTTTAGGACAGAGGACTAAGTCTCTGAGTCCTGTAATGGATTTTTCTCATGTTGCTGGCAGCCAATCAGAGCACTATTCTGCTGAAGTTTGACTCCCTCAGGAGAGAATTGGCCCAAGGGTAAAAAGCTCCCTGGGCCAATCAGATGGCTCTGTTTTTTAAAATTAGGTTTTGAGGAACTCTTGCTAGAGCCCCTCCCACCCAACAGTCTAGATATACAAATATTTTTTAACATTAAATTCTCAGAAACTGCTGAGTGAATTTACATCAAGTTACAAAAAACACAATCTGCGTACTAAGATCTAGCTTACTGCCAAATTTGGTGTAATTCCGTTCAGCAGTTTTTTCCTGAAGTTTTGTTTAAAGAAGTCTATGGAAAAAGCTGTGGGAAAACTTGCTTTTGCGACCCCCCTTTTTCTCAGCCCCCACTTGATGGATCACCAGCAATCCTACCGATAACTACCCAGTGGCAATCGTCACTGGGCAATTGGTATATATCCATATGTGGGTAATAGATATATTTTGTTCTTTGGTGAGTCCATCTGTTTGCATTTCATTTCACTTATTTGTTGGATATATTTTTATATGCAACACATGTAGATTTAACGATTTTACAGATGTCACATCTGGAAGTATGGGTGAGCTCCATGGGAATGATGGAAGGAAGGGTAGGTGCTGAGAGACAGGTTTCTCACGTTGCAGGGAGGAGGTGATGCACCTTGAAGAGTACTGATTTTACTACTGAAGATGAACAGGAGGTTATCACATAGACTTGACTTTGATATGGAGAAATCATTTCCTGTAGACACAAAAAAGTTATTTGAGTTTTCTGCTTCTCAGATGCAGGTTTGAAAGTTCTCTTTTTTGCCGTAGTGCAAGCACATTTCTAGACTCTATAATATATTCTACAGGGAGACAGACATTCATTTTGTTTTGATTTATACTAACATTTTTCAAATGTTCTGCCTCAGCATTTGTAGGTCAACAGAACCCTTTGGGAGTCTTCCACTGATTCAGCTTTCATGTTGAAACAGGATCAAATGTATCCACTACTGTATTCATCTTCTCAAAATGGGATAGGTAGTCAAAGGTGGAAGTTGAAGGGTGAAAAGAGATATTCTAAAGTGATTGAGTGTAGTCCTCAAGTTGCAGGCTATTTAGGTTTCTCCTGAGGTTCGAGAGGACTGCAACATTGTTTATATCAGAGCTTGTTTCCTAAAATGAAACTAATTGGGCAATGGTCAGACCAAAAGATTTGGAGTGCCCCATCCCAGAAAAGCAGGTCTGGAGTACTGGAGAATAATAGATCAAAACAATGGACTCTGGAGTTTGTAGGTTTATTAGCTTTTGAGAGCTAATAAAGGAGGGACCGCGTCAACCAGACAGGAGGAGGCATCGCCATCGTCCACAAGAACACCATCCACATCACAACCAACTCCGACGACACCCTCACAGCCGCCGAACATCTCCACTTCCAGATACACACCGACCCCAAGACCACACTCAGAGGCACCCTCATCTACAGACCCCCAGGACCCCGCACACAATTCAGCGAAGACATCGCAGACTTCATCAGCCCACACGCCCTCCCCTCCGCTGACTACATCCTCCTAGGGGACCTCAACTTCCACCTGGAGAACAACAACGACAACAACACCACCACCCTGCTGGACAACCTCGCCAACCTCGGACTCAAGCAACTGGTGAACACCCCCACCCACTACGCCGGACACACGCTTGACCCAGTCTTCTCCTCCAGCAAGTACATCTCCTTCAGCCACTCCACCGGACTCCACTGGACAGACCACAGTTGCGTCCACTTCAGCTTCAGAAGAACCACGACTCACCACCACCCACAACAGGCTCCCCGCAGGAGCTGGAACAAGATCACCACCGACCAGCTCTCCACATCACTGAGCCAGAACCCTCCCGCCAGCTCAGCGGACCCCAACCAAGCAGCCAACAACCTCACACAGTGGATCACCAACTGCGCTGACAACCACACACCTCTGAAAACCCATCCCACCAGGCCCAACAGCAAGAAAGCCTCCTGGTTCAACAACGACCTCAAGAACTCCAAGAAGAACTGACGCACCCTTGAGAAAGCCTGGCGAAAAAACCCGACCACAGACAACATGACCGCCCTCAAGCACGCCTCCCGCAAACACCACCAGCTGATCCACACCACCAAGAAGACAGCATTCAAAGAACGACTAGACAACAACGCACACAACAGCAAGGAACTCTTCAGCATCGTCAAAGAGCTCTCCAACCCCAGCGCCGGAAACAACGACATCACTCCCTCACAAGACCTCTGCGACTCACTCGCCTCGTTCTTTCACCGCAAGATCGCCGACATACACAACAGCTTCGGCGCACAGACCACGCACCCAACCACCAAACCGACGCCCCCCAACACCACCCTCCGCGCCTGGACCCTGGTCAGCACCGAAGACACCATCCAGATGATGAACACCATCCATTCCGGTTCTCCAACCGACCCATGCCCCCACCACGCCTTCAACAAAGCCGACTCAGTCATCGCACCCCATCTCCGGGACATCATCAACTGCTCCTTCAACACGCCACCTTCCCGGAGAGCTGGAAACATGCCGAACTCAGCGCCCTCCTGAAGAAACCATCAGCAGACCCCACCGACCTCAAGAACTACCGCCCCATCTCGCTCCTCCCGTTTCCTGCCAAAGTCATCGAGAAGACCGTCAACAGACAGCTAGCCGCCTTCCTCGAGACTAATGGATCCCTCGACCACTCGCAGTCCGGCTTCCGAGCCAACCACAGCACCGAGACCGCCCTCATCACAGCCACCGACGACATCCGAGCCCTGCTCGACAACGGGGAGACAGCGGCCCTCATCCTCCTGGACCTCTCCGCAGCGTTCGACACTGTCTGCCACCGCACCCTAGTGCAGCGCCTCAGCAACATCGGAATCCAAGAGAAGGCACTAGAGTGGATCATCTCGTTCCTCGCCGGAAGAACCCAGAGAGTCCGCCTCCCCCCGTTCAGATCCGAGGCCACCGATGTCAGCTGCGGCGTACCACAAGGATCATCACTCAGCCCCACCCTCTTCAACGTCTACATGAGCCCCCTCGCAGCCATCACACGCCAACACAACCTCAACATCATCTCCTACGCCGACGACACCCAGCTGATCCTCTCCCTCACCAACGACCCAGCCACCGCCAGAACCAACCTGCACGAAGGGATGAAAGAGGTAGCCGAGTGGATGATGAACAGCCGCCTGAAACTGAACGCAGACAAGAGGGAAGTCCTCATCCTTGGATCATCACCCTCTGCCTGGGACGACTCCTGGTGGCCCCCTGCCCTGGGCAGCGCACCCAAACCAACGGACCACGCACGCAACCTGGGCTTCATCCTGGTCTCCTCCCTCTCGATGACCAGACAAGTCAACGCCGTCTCATCATCATGCTTCAACATCCTACGCATGCTCCGAAAGATCTTCCGATGGATCCCCACCGAAACCAGGAAGACGGTCACCCAGGCACTCGTCACCAGCCGACTGGACTACGGTAACACCCTCTACACCGGAACCACGGCCAAACTACAGAAAAGACTCCAACGCATCCAGAACGCCTCCGCACGCCTCATCCTTGACATCCCCCGTCACAGCCACATCTCCGGACACCTGAGAGACTTGCACTGGCTCCCCGTCAGCAAGAGAATCACGTTCCGTCTCCTCACCCACGCACACAAGGCCCTCCACGACCTGGGCCCCAGGTACCTCAACAACCGCCTGACCTTCTACACTCCCACCCGCCAGCTACGATCGACCAGCCACGCCCTTGCCGCCGTGCCACGCATTAGAAAAGCCACCATGGGAGGAAAATCCTTTTCCTACCTGGCAGCCAAGACTTGGAACTCCCTCCCCATCCACCTCCGCCTGACCCAAGACCACCTCTTCTTCAGGAAGCAACTCAAGACCTGGCTGTTCGAGCAGTAGCGGTCCCCCCTCCCCCAGCGCCTTATGACCCTCCGGGTGAGTCGCGCTATACAAATTTCTTGATTGATTGATTGATAGAGAAACCCATGGTATCTCTATCTGTAATTATGTTTTGACTGCCAGTGGCGGAACTTAATAGTGTCTACTGGTGTCTTCTGGTACTTCGTTTACCACATCATGACTCCCCTTGATTTTTTGGTTAGACACATCATGACTCAGGGCCCGATTTTGAATTTGGCGGCTGGAAAACTCTGTCCGCCAAACTTCCAACAGGGTGGCCACTGCCTACGTGGCGACCTCCCTACCGGAGATAACAAGAGTTTTCCACTAGGTCAGCGGACAGAAACCTAAGTTTCTGCCTGCTGGCCTAGCAGGAAATAGGCTACAGCATTGTCTCTGGCTCGTAATCGAGCCGGCCGCAATATTGTCACCTGCAGGTTGCACCAGCACTTTCCCAATGTTGACTGTCTGCAAAGCAGACAGTGAACTATTGTGATGGTGCTGGCCACGGGGCCCCCTCCACTGCCCGTGCCAACTACTTCCAGACCATTGGGATCTCTGATCCTGGTGGAGCTGGCAGTCCCCTGGTGGTACGACCAGGGTTGAAATATAGCGTTCGGCCGCCGCATTGGTGGCTGTCCGACCGCCATCCACTAACCTGGTGGTCTTGCGACCGCCAGGTTCGTAATGAGGCCCTCAGTGTCCAAAAATCCGTATGCAGTGAGTACATTCAGCAAAAAACATTTTCAGCTGTTCACTTGCGATTTCTGCCAAGGTTTAGATCTCGTGTTACATGTCTTCTGTCCCTGTCTTATTCTTTCTCTCCTTAAATTTTGCAATTTTGCTTGCCTCAACACAGTTTTGCCTTACTGCTCCATTATACTTACTATGTGCAAGTTTACAAAATATTGGTATGAGTACAAGAGTAAACTGGCTTACCCTTGTACAAATCTAAAATGTGCACCATGTTACTTATTCAGTAACTCCCTTCTCACCTATGGATTTCCCAATGTCTAATAAATGTGCACAGAGCTGTAAAAATGCTGAAATGCAAATGTATAACATTGTCACATTACAAATCGCACTGTGCTTTAGAATTGCACAAGCCTACTGCACTTACTTTATGGTTATTTTATGGTGGAAGGATTGTTGCTTCCATTGACAAAGGGACATTTTAATTCATTGCCCTCATCCCTGCTCTTTTCTCACCACAAATGATGCGTATGACCTCTGAAGTTGCAGTGTGGTGCTTCCTACTGGAAAGCCCCGGGAGTCCACTTTGGGCCTGAATATGACCTTTTTGGAAGGATACTCCATCACAAACATGACGGATATCCCACCCACCGTTTTACAAGTTCTATAGGATATAATGGAACTTGTAATACCGCAGAGGGGATATCCGTCACGTTAGTGACAGAGTATCCCATACGCCAAGGTCATAATCAGGACCTTAGTCTTGTATTGTATCTGAACTAGCACTTCACAGGCTTCAATTTTGGGAAAAGGTTAGTTTTATCACACATACTGATCTTATAGTCAAGGCATTGTGCTTTCCCCAATAAACCCAGATACAGTTTAGTATGTCACTGTTTTTACAACTTTCATTTTAGATCTGGCATTAACATATCTCTAATCCATCTCATCATCAAACTGAGTATGACAGCTCTTAGAGCATGGAGTGTGGTTGTTGCTGATTTTATATTAGGCTATGCAATGAATGCATGCATGAGTAAATTAATTTAAAAAAAACATATTCCAAGGTGTTGCTACGAGAGCAGCATACCTCCATCCGAAGAAGTGTTTAATTTGAGCTGGTGGTAACAGGTGCTCGGTACCAGCACTTAATTGTCAGCACTTGTACTTATTACAGCTCCTCACATGGTGGCGCTGTGTGGCTAATTTGGTAATGAGCACAACAACAGTTGTTTAATAATTGTTTATACATTAAAACTGACTAATACTAGACACCAAGCTTTGGGCGACCTGGAGACGTCCAAATTGTCACCCTTGTAGAAGTGTCATGGTTAGTATTTGTTATTGCCAGCGCTGTCAGTGGCAATGGGTGGTGCAAGCTGCAGTGGCTGACTGACAAGGGACCTGGCACTTCTGTTTTCAAAAATTAAGCACAGATCTGAAGACCTTTTTATGGGACATCAGTTTTCTTTAATACTGAGTGACTTATTTTATTAGTTATTAATCTGGCAGCTATTTACCCTTTTCTACTATTCCTTAGGAGTTACATGTCCCACGATCGACAGTTTCTTTAATCACTTAAAACAGATGCAAAAATAGAAGCTAAATTGGCACCCCTGACACCTAAGAGAGAAGGGGGGCAGCAGCGGGATAGGATAAAAACATACAGCTGACAGGCCCATTTTAGTAGCCATCTAATGACAGCCAACTGCACCTTGTCTTTGACTCAGAAATGCTAGCAGGCCATCTTCAGGATGCCTCAAACAGTGCTCCCACTTGACAAGTAGCCTTCAATGTTTTTTTTCTCTCCTTCATGTGTCTGTGAGGTTTTTTTTATTCAGCATTGTTTGCACATCAAAACAGAGATACTGCACATGGGGTCAAAACAGTGTTAAACGGAGCCATGGCAAATGTCTGCACTCAAGGCCAGGATAATTCCAATATTTCTTCACAGACCATTGGCACCCAAAAAAGTAGATTGTATTAATGGAACAGATATACATAAATTCCTTAATCTTAGGCAACCCATGCCTCAATGTAGAATTTGGTTGGAAACTGGACTGATAGCATACTTTGCATTTGATAATCTACACAGTTTAAACCTCCTAGCAGTATGTTCAAGAGCTGAAAATGATTCTCTAAAGCATGTGATTTAACTGGAAATTTTGAAAGATGGAGCTTTTAATTCCAAGTCTAAATCCTTTAAAAAGTATTTGCTAGATAGGAGGAGTTCTGACGTATCAAAAGTACAATGTCAAATACTCTTGAAACATGTATACTGTCAGGACACCCACCAAAAACTGTTGGATACCCTGTAGGCCCTATATAAGATGTATACCCCTGCCTCTTTGATTTGCCTTTCTTGGGTATGTAATTTTGGATTATTAGTCACTGTATGTTGATATTATGTTTTGGTACTTTTCTCTGTGTTGGCCTAGGCAACCTGTCCGGCTGTTGTATGCCACAGTTTGGATACACATTAGCCCCTGTTGAACTATGGGCCTCTCAGCAGATCTTGTTCTACGCGTGCTTTGGTTGGCATATCCTATTTAGAAGGATGTGGCCATTTTGTGGGCAGTAGAACAGTGTCTTCATGGGTTTATTGTGCTTAGTTGCAAGAGTATCACTTTACCCATTGGGTTTGCAAGAACACACAGGAAACAGACATCCATACTACAATAATCAACAAATGAGAAAGTCAATTTCAGTACTTATGCACCTTCTAAAAAAAAGATAACAGAATGTTAAAATAGGTGATGTAGATCATTTTTAATCTCTTCATATAAGAATAAAAAAAATATATATATTGTAAAAATAAATATGGATATTGAAAAATATTAAATATTTCCCAATGAAATTTAGAGAGCAACAATGAGACAGATGTCTATGCATTTTCAGATCATATGAAGCGAAGGAAACACAACCGCATTTTCAGTAATCGTTCAAATTCAATGGGCTACATGAACCAAAGATTTTTGTGGTCACAAACCCTCCAATTCAGGAACTACGGGCCACATGTACAAAAGGTTGATCACTCACTCACCCCCAACGTGGGGTGGTATTTGATTTGAAAAAGTGAAGGGACCCCCCTTGAGGCCTTGGGTGGCAGCTTTCCATTTTTTTTAAAGTAGCCCCTGTATCTTTAAGGAACGTAGGCTATTCTAAAAAGAATAAGCTGTCTGTTTTGGAATGGAATCACAGGGATGGCGGTCTGCCGTCCATTACAGGCCACCATCCCTGTGATCGGAGTCAATCCGTGGGAGTTGCAAAATGCAATCCGTGTAACAAATATCAGTCACGCAAGTCATTCTGCGACCTCCTGCAATTAATTATTTTGTAAAACGAACTATAAGTACATAGGTTGGTTCGTAAAATAAAATATTGGTCGCAATTTGTTTTAATAACACGCCTGGTATGTTAGTTTTGATATATCGACCTCCTTCAATGTGCTTTCAAAATGACAATTTATCCTAAGTGATAAAATCAGTGGAAATATTTGTATAATTTACCCGGAGGATAGGCAGACAAATGAAGAAAATACAGTTTCAAAGCCAGAACATACTCGCAGTCAGACGCATTAAGAGAGTTTGGACAAAGGTAAATCTGATTAAACAAGCATAAGATGAATTGCAATTCCAATTTGCTATGACGGGGCTATCATGGAGCCTAGCAACTAGAAATGCAGTATCGTGAACAATGCCTTAAACGTGAAAAACACAAGGACATTGCAAATGTCATTCCCTTTTCTCTTGTTCCAATTTAGTATTACCACATACTCAGTTTTTCTTTGCAGTGCCATGGTAACTGTATTCAAGGAACTTTAATAACATGTAAACAGACTAATGGAGATCACATAAGCGTGACATTGTTGAAGGCAACACTGTTTCCATCGTGCAAAAGACAGGCTTTCTGAAATTAGTAATTTATACAGTTTGATTTGTTAGATTGCAAGCTTTTGTATTTGTGGAAGAGGGAACCAGCACAACTACACCCTTTTGTGTGTAAAAGGCTGCTTTATTGGAAACAGGTGCACTCACAAAAACAATACTCTGGCCTCAAGCCTCACAAAACTAAACGCCTCACTACACATGAAATTTACCTAACCAGAATGCTCCCCCACCCTCCCCCTTCCCTTCCCCTTAAACTTGCAGTTCGTTAATCCAGTCTTCCTTTTGTAACGCTTTCTTTGTTGAATCCATTTTGTTACCTTAATAGCCAGTTGATGCCTCCTACTCATTGAACCTACAAGTCTCCAACCCCTGGCCCCTTATATATATTACAGCCCCTCCCGCCCAAAAACGCCCAAACAGTGCCTATACTGGCGCCCGTAGGCTGCCCCACCTTCCACAAAATTCCCGGGGGGGGAGACGTCATGTCTTCGTCAATCCCCCCCCGGGACCCACTTTTCCTGAACTGAGTTCTAGGATGGCATGAATGTAGTGTTTTAAGCACAGTGCATGGTTGTATGTAGTTCGGGGGCGGGGTTAGACAGGCGTGACAACAGACATGAAGAGCCGGCATCAAGCAGCGCTTCAGCAGTCGGTACTACTAGAAGCACTTTAATAGGAGTGTCTTCGAGGCTGCTGACTCATTGAGCACATGTGAAGATGCAGTGCAGAACCCCAGTTATGTAGGTAGGCAAATCATACGGCATACAGGAGTGGAAAGGCCCCAAAATGCAATGTGGAAAAGTCAAGATTTTTGCCATTTTTGCTTTGAAGTTCAGTCGTTTGTGGGGTCGGGGTGAGTATCAGCGGTATTTCGGTTAGCAGGTACCCGGGTAAATCTAACCATCCCAGAGCCACTAGTCTGGGTGAGCCTTCGCTTCGGACAGGAAAGGCCCCTAATGCAATGTGGAAACAGCAAGATTGTTCATTTGAAGTTCAGTCAATATGGAATGGGAGTAGATGTGGTATTGTGACCTGGAGCCTGATGTACAAAAAAATAGCGAAAAACGGTTGGTGAATGGAAAAGTGCTGTTTTTGCAATGTACGAAAGCCATATGCAAACCTAAAATTATGATGTGAATGGATTGCGAGTCAAAACAGTCAATCGCATTTAAGGAATCCCTAATTGCAATTCGCCAAAGGTATGTTAAAGGCATTCGCAAATAGTGAATAGTAAAATAGGCTCATTTGCACATGCAATTTACCATCAATTCAAAACAGATGGTACTAGGTACAAAGTATAAAACAGGCCCAGAATGCATCAGGGGATTCCACAGTGGCTGCTTTGTACCTGATTACAAGGAGGATGCAAATACTGGCTGCTCAGCACAGGAGGAGGTGGAGACAAGGTAGGATTTTCAGAGTCAGGCTTACCATTTTTCAATTAACAGAGGAAGAAATATATGACAAATACAGGTTAAGTATCAATGTCATATTGGAAATTTTTGCATTTTTTAAATCCATATCTGGAAGCCAGTACTCTGCGCAGCAATTAAATCCCATCCATGTTTAGGTGTTGTGCTCACCTACACCCATTAGCACCTAGCAGTTACTGGGGTGGGATAGGTGTTGCAAGAGGGTTGTGTCAAAGTGCTCTTTCATGTTTCTTCTGTGAATTCCTAGATGCCATGCTACTCTATATCCACACCACATATACCTACACAGGAACAGGAAAAATACACATTCCCTCAATATTAAAGTGGTATGTAATGCCCACCATATAATAACTGATTTTGCATCACAATATCCAGGAAGAACGCATGACTCCTTCATGTTTAGACACAGTGGAATATACAGACGGCTTGAAAGAGGGGCTATTGATGATGAAATTTATTAGGCAGTGAAAAGAAATGTAACTACAGATAAGTTTTTGTTGTTTCCAAGCACAATTGTTTGTTGGATCACAGTAATATATGTTTTTTAGATGATAGTGCATATACGTTTTGTCCATGGATTCTAACACCCTACCTTCCCCCACCTCTCAAAATGAACGGTGCTACGACATTGCAAATCAAGGCACCAGGAGTGTGAATGAGCAAACATTTGGTCTATTGAAAGCGTGTTTCCAGTGCCTTCACAAGAGTGGGGGTGCATTACAACATACCTTAGAAATTTAATGTAAGATAGTAGCAATATGTGCCATCCTACACAAAATGGGCACCAGTAGAGGCCTAAAAATCAAGGTTTCAGACTCAGAGTCAGAGGATGAAGATCCTAGCCAACATATTCATCAGCCTACAGGTGTGAGCAGAGCAGTTCAGGAAAGAAGTTACAGGGACCACATTGCCACACATTACTTTCCTAGGTAAGCCATTTATGATTTTATAAAAGGTGCAAAAAATGAATGCCACACTTATTTGATGTTCCAAAGTAAAGATACATTGAATGTCCAGTGTTTCACAAATGTTCTGTGACAATATATAACTAAAAAAAGAAAATGCAACATAATGTACCTATGGTTGTTGGTTAAAGCACCGACAGGACATTAAGGAGCAATGTAGGCCCAAATTCAACTATGCCCCTTATTGCTTCTATTGACTGTGCCCAGTATGGGATGTGCAACCATGCTGGGGTGCAGGAGTATGGCTGCCACTGCATCATAGCATGCGTGCATCAGTGACAGAGAAGCTGCTGATGCTGGACAACTCCTCACTATTTGTATGTTCTGCCCCTACCCCACTTGCAATTTGGGACGTTTGTATGGAGTCCACTGCATTGGTAATCAGCCTGAGGCCCCTTGAAACATCCCCACTCAAGTGGCCCATTTCTACCTGTAGTGTCACAGTTCACCTTGGTAAGTTAGATGTGGCATGTTCTAGCCTTCCAATAGACCTTGTTAAGGCAGTCATGTGTGCAGCACTGCTCCTCTCTCTCTGTCTTTGGTTGGCATTGTCCTCTGCCATTTGTAGGCACAATTTCTCTAGGGAATTTGTTATGTTGTCCATTTTAATGTCCATCCTAGACTGATTGCCCTGCTAACTGTTTGGCTACTGCACTAAAACCCACATAGATTGTTTTCTGCGCGATGTGCAATTTTTTGTTCACAATTTTTACTTGTTTTTTCTGTAGATGCTGAACTTGCAGTATGGAAGACTCCAGCCTAACAAACAACAGCTGAATTTCTGCAGTTGTCTGAGACCCAAAAGGCTCCCATGAGAAGTATCATGGTGTCCTTTGAGCACGCACGTTAGATGTTGCTGTGGGGGTCTGACAACTGGCCGCAGGAACGGAGTGGGAGGCAGGATGGCATTATTATCCTCAACTGATGGTGGCTGGGGGAGAAACACACACTGCTAGAATGAGCATGCAGTGTAGTAGACTGACTCTCCAGCAAGATTGGAACTTCCTCCATCATTTTCACCTATCCTATGCCCTCACCATGTGTGGAAACACTGTCTTCCTCAGGTGCATCTGTTTGGATAATGAAGGTACTATTAATGTACTCAAATTAAGAAGGAATTTCTGTTGAGTTGTAATCCTTTTGTAAATACATTTCTGACATCAACTACAGTTTGCTTCTTATGAACTGCTATTATCATGATGCACCATAAAGGTTTAATTTGCTATGGACTACCCATGTACTAAGATGTCTGGATAAAGTTAAATCATACATGCATGTAGGAGACAGTTTTAGGTTATGAAATGTTGCATTTACTAACAACGTCCTCCTACTTTATGATGGTGCAGACATGTCGATGTTGCCAAAACCAACAACCACCTCTGGCTCCAGAGTTGTCTCCACCATTGCTTCCAGTGTAGTGGGTTGGGGTACAGTTGACGGTCCACCTCCTGTTACATTGAACTCACTCAGGCACGTTGCAATCCTTTCTGTGGTGCAGGGGTGGAGGTCGTACCACCTCTTCCATATCTCTTCTACTGAACACTGTGACACACGTATATCATTTATTTTTTTGCTGTATCTCCTGCCAGATTTTGCACTTTTGTGCCTCCGTCACAGTCATAGATGACCACCCAAAAAGGTGGTCATGGTTGTCGCAGCACTCCTCTGTCAGTATTTCTTGTTCTTTTCCAGAGAACTTCAGTTTGCACTTACTTCCCCCTGCCTCCTTCTCCAGATCTTGGCAGGCCATTCTTGTTGTAGGGAGTTGTTTTTTTTGGTGGACCACAGGTCACTTTCAGCTTACAGCAGGTCTCTACACTCATTCTGGCTATTTTCCTAGGTTCAGGTGTGCACCACTTCCTGGTTGAGGGGTCATAACCCTGAACCAGGAAGCAAATTTATGCCTTTTTGACCATGTTCACTATTTGCGACTGCTGATGCAATTCTAATGCAATCACTAATTGAAATTTCTAAAAAAGGAAGCAACTCATTTGCGAGTCGCTATTTTTGTACCACCAACATATATACACTCAGACTTGCAATTACCAAATTGCGATTTGCTAAAGTTCACAATTTGGAAATTGCTACTTGGAAGTTGTATACATGTAGCCCCTGGTGTCTACTGGCACATTTTTGACAACTAAAAATCCCAGGGAAGTTAGGATGGTGTGATATGCATAAATCACACTACCTTTTCTTAATCAGAAAGCCCTGCAAAATGTCAAACCTAGGCTAAACTCACAGAATTCCTTTACCTATTGGTGGGGATTAACAAAAGTTCTATCATCCATTGTTCCCATACTGCTCCTATTAAAAACAGTGCCCCATTTTTGTTGGTGAGGCAATCACCCTTGACAAGAATGCCACAACATACATCTTGTGAAGGTGTAGATTTTTACTTTGATTTCCAATACATTTTTGGGATCATAGCAGCTCTTATTTTTGGGCTTGGGGTGAGTCGCACTAAGGACAATCAGAAAAACGCTGAACTTTTTGAAAACTACAGACCCAAAGTAGTGTAATTTGCATGGCTGCTACCACACCTTTCCTACCAAGATTGCTCTCTAAACGTAAAGCTATAGATAAAAGCTCAAAGTGGCATTTCCATGGATCATGCTGCAAATATTTTGGCTTTGGTTCCCTGTGAAAGAGGTATCCACAGAGCACTATCAGCCCTGGGTACTTGTAAATTCTGGAGAACTAGTGAAATCCATGGTGTGTGCATAGCATGGGTCCCACAATATTTTCTTTGTAGAAATCTCCTCAAACTTTACACAAGGCCTAAAGAAAATCCCATAGTTCTTACTGTTACATGACAGAAAACTCCAGAACTTTTAGCCAACAGTAAATACCTTACTTCTTGGGTTCCCCCGCCTCTCTTGATAAAAATTTGTCAACGATGTGTGTAAGTAGGCTTAGTATACCAGACAGGAATAGATAAGAACTGTGACTATGTGAAGTCAATGTAGTGTCAATGTGGCTTTTATATGGTCACTGTTTTGGTTTGTCCCTATCAAGTGCAATACATACGGGGTACCGTTTGTAGACACAAAAATAAGAAATATAAACATAAAAATGGTGCTTGGCGGATTTTCCCTTTCCTATGATAAAATAAAACATAGACATACTAGAGCATATGGATTCCTGCTTGGTAATCACCCTTATGTAGTGATCTCTGAGCAAGGATCCGATACTTCCAGCAGTGCCGCTCCTTTCCTTTTGACACTGGTTCTCAGGGATCTGAGGTGTATCCTGAAGTACCAGAGTGAAAGCGGAAGGAGCCAAAGGCTCTTTTTTACCTTCACTTTCAACAATGATGAACTTAGTGCACATTGACCACTGATCATCCTTCACGAAGAAAAAAAAACTCAGGCTGCAGGGGATGATTGTTGGAAGGTAGCCTCTTTCTAGCCTTGTTGCCCCCACTTTTGGCCTGTTTGTGAGTATATGTCAGGGTGTTTTACTGTCTCACTGGGATCCTGCTAGCCAGGACCCCAGTGCTCATAGTGGAAACCCTATGTTATCAGTGTGTTTAATATGTGTCACTGGGATCCCGCTAGCCAGGACCCCAGTGCTCATAAGTTTGTGGTCTATATGTGTTCCCTGTGTGGTGCCTAACTGTATCACTGAGGTTCTGCTAACCAGAACCTCAGTGTTTATGCTTTCTCTGCTTTTAAAATTATCACTGCAGGGTAGTGACTATTTTCACCAATTCTAAGTGGCACACTGGAACACCCTTATAATTCCCTAGTATATGTTACCTAGGTACCCAGGGTATTGGGGTTCCAGGAGATCCCTATGGGCTGCAGCATTTCTTTTGCCACCCATTGGGAGCTCAGACAATTCTTACACAGGACAGCCACTGCATCCTGAGTGAAATAACGTCCAAGTTATTTCACAGCCATTTTACACTGCACTTAAGTAACTTATAAGTCACCTATATGTCTAACCCTCACTTAGTGAAGCTTAGGTGCAAAGTTACTAAGTGTGAGGGCACCCTGGCACTAGCCAAGGTGCCCCCACATTGTTCAGGGCAATTTCCCCAGACTTCGTGAGTGCAGGGACACCATTACACGTGTGAACTACATATAGGTCAATACCTATGTGTAGCTTCACAATGGTAACTCCGAACATGGCCATGTAACATGTCTAAGATCATGGAATTGTCCCCCCAATACCATTCTGGTATTGGGGTGACAATCCCATGCATCCCCAAGGCTCCAGCATGGACCCCGGGTACTGCCAAACTAGCTCTCTGGGGTTTTCTCTGCAGCTACCGCTGCTGCCAACCCTCAGACAGGTTTCTGCCCCCCTGGGGCCTGGGCAGCCCAGTCCCAGGAAGGCAGAACAAAGGATTTCCTCCGAGAGAGGGTGTTACACCCTCTCCCTTTGGAAATAGGTGTTAAGGGCCTGAGAGGAGTAGCCGCTCCTGGCCTCTGGAAATGCCTAGAAGGGCACAGATGGTGCCCTCCTTGCATAAACCAGTCTACACAGGTTCAGGGATCCCCCGGTTCAGGGTTCTGCTCTGGCGTGAAACTGGACAAAGGAAAGGGGAGTCCATCACCACCCCAGGGGTGGTGCCCAGAGCTCCTCCAGTGTGTGCCAGACCTCTGCCATCTTGAATGCAGAGGTGTGAGGGCACAATGGAGACCTCTGAGTGGCCAGTGCCAGCAGGTGACGTGAGAGACCCCTTCTGATAGGCTCTTGCCTGGTTAGATAGCCAATCCTCCTCTGAGGGCTATTTAGGGTCTTTCCTGTGGGTTTCTCTTCAGATAACGAATGCAAGAACTCACCAGAGTTCCTCTGCACTTTCTCTCTTTGACTTCTGCCAAGGATCGACCGCTGACTGCTCCAGGACACCTGCAAAACCGCAACAAAGTAGCAAGAAGACTACCACCAACATTATAGCGCCTAATCCTGCCTCCTTCTCGACTGTTTCCTGGTGGCGCATGCTCTGAGGGCTGTCTGCCTTCACCCTGCACTGAAAGGCAAGAAGAAATCTCCCATGGGTTGACGGAATCTTCCCCCCTGATAACGCAGGCACCAAACTTCTGCATCACTGGTCCTCTGGGTCCCCTCTCATCTTGACGAGCGTGGTCCCTGGAACACAGGAGCTGGATCCAAGTGACCCCGACAGTCCAGTGGTCCTTCTGTCCAAATTTGGTGGAGGTAAGTCCTTGCTTCCCCACGCCAGACAGTAATCCTGTATACTGCGTGATCCGCAGCGGCTAGGGCTTCTGTGCACGTTTGCAAGACTTCCTTCATGCACAGCACAGCCCAGGTACCCAGCACCCCATCCTGCATTGCCCAACTCGCTGAGTTGAACTTCGTGGGACCTTCTTTTGTTGTGCTGAGACGACCGCCGTGCTCAGATTTCCTGAATGCCTGTTCAGGTGCTTCTGCGGGTGCTGCCTGCTTCTGCATGGGCTCTGTGTGTTGCTGAGCGCCCCCTCTGTCTCCTCCTCCAAGGGTCGACCTCCTGGTCCTTCCTGGGCCCTGGCAGCACCCAAAACCTTCAACTGCAACTCTTGCAGCTAGCAAGGCTTGTGTGCGGTCTTTCTGCATCCTCCAGCATGCCGTGGGACATCTTCTGACCAAAGGAGAAGTTCCTGGCACCTCCCATTGTTGCAGAATCTTTGGCTTCTTCCACCCGGAGGCAGCCCTTTTGCACCTTCATCCGGGGTTTAGTGGGCTCCTGCCCCCCCTGGACACTTGCGTGACTCTTGGACTTGGTCCCCTTCCTTTGCAGGTCCTCAGGTCCAGGAATCCGTCTTCAGTGCTTTGCAGTCAGTTGTTGTCTTTGCAGAATCCCCTATCTCGACTTTACTGTCTTTCTGAGGTGATAGGATAACTTTACTCCTACTTTTCAGGGTCTTGGGGTGGGGTATCTTGGACACCCTTAGTGTTTTGTTACACTCCCAGCGACCCTCTACACACTACACTAAGCCTGGGGTCCATTTGTGATTTGCATTCCCCTTTTGGAGTATATGGTTTGTGTTGCCCCTAGGCCTATTGTCTCCTATTGCATTCTATTGTGTTCTACAATGTTTGCACTACTTTTCTAAGTGTTTTACTTACCTGATTTTGGTTTGTGTGTATATTTTGTGTATTTTACTTACCTCCTAAGGGAGTATATCTTCTGAGATACTTTTGGCATATTGCCACTAAAATAAAGTACCTTTATTTTTAGTAACTCTGTTGTGATATAGTGCTGTATGATATAAGGTGTATAGTAGGAGCTTTGCATGTCTCCCAGTTCAGCCTAAGCTGCTCTGCTATAGCTACCTCTATCAGCCTAAGCTGCTAGAACACTACTAATCTACTAATAAGGGACAACTGGACCTGGCACAAGGTGTAAGTACCACAAGGTACCCACTATAAGCCAGGCCAGTCTCCTACAATGATCATCCAAGCAGCTCGAGGTGGGGTTTCTAGAAGGCACCAGAGAGTTTCCCACCCTAGCTGTCTTGATCAAAATTCCAGTTAGGATATGAAATGTATTAGGTCTACAATTCTGCACTGAATTACTATGAATAGCCATCAGTTAATACTGCAAAGGTGTGTTAATTGCTCTTCGCCATTAGCGAATGGCGGTCGCCATTAGGTAGTTATAGTTAGGACCATGTTTCCATAGAAAAAGCATTTTTTGACTTGCCTATATTTTTGGCACCATTTGACGAATCTTCACAAGATTTTCCAAAAATAGTGTTGTGGTGATTCTTGTGGTGCACTGAAGGTTTCAGGGTGATCCGTCAAGTGTGGGCAGAGAAAAAGGGGGGGGTCAAAAAGTTGTGTTTCCTATATTAATTCCTATAGGACTTTTAGACATGACTACAGCCCGAACCACTGGAGGGAATTTCACCAAATTTGCTAGAAAGCTAGCTTTTTGTACGCAGATAACGCTTTCACTTATTTAGTGTAAATCCGTCCAGTAGTTTTTAAGATATTTAAGGGATAAAAATTTGTATATCTAGTGGCATGGATCCTTTGCAGTGTATTTGCGAATAATGATGAGTTTGTGCAAGGAAGGCACAGCTCTGATTGACTGCCAACGCTTCAAGCCAGCAGCCATCTCGGCCAAGTCCCAGAAAAAAAGTTTAAAAACAAAACAGAAGGGGCCAGGGTAGAGTCACCCTGACTCCTTAGCTATGGTGCAGGGATCACAGAGGGACCCCCACACCCCCAGAGCTAAAATCATTTTAAAGAAAAATGAAATGTTGTCGCAATTTCACGATGATGTCGCAATTTAGTGAATTAAAAAAAAAGAAACAAGTGCAGCCTCTCACGCTTGTTTTTTACAAGCCCCCGGGTGGGCCATGACCCAGGGGCATTTATGATTTCTATGCAGGGGCGCTTGACCACCCCCGCAAACCCCAGGGACCACCACCTTCCCAGGGCTACAGACTTAAACAATACTTAAACCGCAGGGACAACCATCTCCCCAGAGCAATTTTTAAATATAATGAAGGGGGGCATATGGCCCCCCCAGCAGCCCTAGGGACACCACTTCCCCAGGGCTTGTGTCCTAAGGTAACTATAACCTGCGCCCTCACCATGAACTGCTAATTACCCCAAATGGCTAGAACACCATTTAATTTAAAGTGGAGAGGGGCAGGGGGACGCATCCTCAAGGCCTATCTTTAAAATAGGTAGACGCGCCCATGCCCACCCTGGTACCCATAAACAACACTTTGGGGGATGCAGAGGGAGCCCCAGAGACTCTGCTGCTCCAGCTGTCTCTCCTCTTGGTGTGGGAGCCGGCATTGCTTCAACCCAGAGGGATCAGCTATTCATGCTGCTTCCTCCTGGTGGGAGCAATATATTGTTCTGTTTCCTTGCCTGCATCAGTGTGGGCAGGGAAACAGGAAGTGTGCTCCCAGCCGGCTGTGTGTCCAGGGAAGCCAACAAGTGAGCTGGACATGGGGGATAGGGTCCTCCGGGGCCATTAAAGGCTCAGGGTGGGGATTGCATGGCCCCCTCCCTTTTTTAAAAACTGACTGCTCTGGGCGATAGAGTCCCCAGAGCCTTTTAAATCCTGTGGGAGGGGGTGTCCCTTCCCTTTAAAAATACATTTGGACCTGTAGATGTGGTCCCCAGGGCCGAATACTGCTCAAGGAGGGAGGCCGCATGCTCCCTTTCCAAATTTGGCCCCGGGGATATTGCCCTTTGGGCTGACAATTGCTGCCTGCTCCTCCCCTTAATTAAACAATGCAGCTCCGGGCTACCTTTTTAGTTTTTTTTTTTTGCTGTTGTCCTGCTGGAGTTGTGTGGGATATCTGCAAAACATGCTGTCTTTTTCTTATTTTAGACCAAGGGAGAGGCCCCTCTGGGTCCCCCTGATGGGGCCTAGGTAGGCAGGGTATCGCTACCCTCTTACATCTTTGATCATGATGGGGACTGCAGTCTGTAGGTGGGTCCGCCTGCCTATCTTTTAATGTGGCGGTGAGACTGCCACAGCCCTCATACCCCCAGCCTTGTAATGAGGACATTAGTCTCCTGTCCTGAAGTTTGAAAAAAATATTAGGGGGCAGGTAGGGATACCCAGCCCCTAGCGCTGTGTGCAGGTGACCCAGAGGGACCCCCAATGCCAAAATAATTTTAAAAATCAGCGGTTTTTGCAACAACCCAGATACACATTAAATGTTTGGTATAGGGTCAACGTTGCACATAGTGCAAGCATACTTCACCTAGGGGATTTGTAAGTGTGATGGCATTACAGGGAGTGTAGAATTATTAGGCAAATGAGTATTTTGACCACATCATCCTCTTTATGCATGTTGTCTTACTCCAAGCTGTATAGGCTCGAAAGCCTACTACCAATTAAGCATATTAGGTGATGTGCATCTCTGTAATGAGAAGGGGTGTGGTCTAATGACATCAACACCCTATATCAGGTGTGCATAATTATTAGGCAACTTCCTTTCCTTTGGCAAAATGGGTCAAAAGAAGGACTTGACAGGCTCAGAAAAGTCAAAAATAGTGAGATATCTTGCAGAGGGATGCAGCACTCTTAAAATTGCAAAGCTTCTGAAGCGTGATCATCGAACAATCAAGCGTTTCATTCAAAATAGTCAACAGGGTCGCAAGAAGCGTGTGGAAAAACCAAGGCGCAAAATAACTGCCCATGAACTGAGAAAAGTCAAGTGTGCAGCTGCCACGATGCCACTTGCCACCAGTTTGGCCATATTTCAGAGCTGCAACATCACTGGAGTGCCCAAAAGCACAAGGTGTGCAATACTCAGAGACATGGCCAAGGTAAGAAAGGCTGAAAGACGACCACCACTGAACAAGACACACAAGCTGAAACGTCAAGACTGGGCCAAGAAATATCTCAAGACTGATTTTCTAAGGTTTTATGGACTGATGAAATGAGAGTGAGTCTTGATGGGCCAGATGGATGGGCCCGTGGCTGGATTGGTAAAGGGCAGAGAGCTCCAGTCCGACTCAGACGCCAGCAAGGTGTAGGTGGAGTACTGGTTTGGGCTGGTATCATCAAAGATGAGCTTGTGGGGCCTTTTCGGGTTGAGGATGGAGTCAAGCTCAACTCCCAGTCCTACTGCCAGTTCCTGGTAGACACCTTCTTCAAGCAGTGGTACAGGAAGAAGTCTGCATCCTTCAAGAAAAACATGATTTTCATGCAGGACAATGCTCCATCACACGCGTCCAAGTACTCCACAGCGTGGCTGGCAAGAAAGGGTATAAAAGAAGGAAATCTAATGACATGGCCTCCTTGTTCACCTGATCTGAACCCCATTGAGAACCTATGGTCCATCATCAAATGTGAGATTTACAAGGAAGGAAAACAGTACACCTCTCTGAACAGTGTCTGGGAGGCTGTGGTTGCTGCTGCACGCAATGTTGATGGTGAACAGATCAAAACACTGACAGAATCCATGGATGGCAGGCTTTTGAGTGTCCTTGCAAAGAAAGGTGGCTATATTGGTCACTGATTTGTTTTTGTTTTGTTTTTGAATGTCAGAAATGTATATTTGTGAATGTTGAGATGTTATATTGGTTTCACTGGTAATAATAAATAATTGAAATGGGTATATATTTGTTTTTTGTTAAGTTGCCTAATAATTATGCACAGTAATAGTCACCTGCACACACAGATATCCCCCTAACATAGCTAAAACTAAAAACAAACTAAAAACTACTTCCAAAAATATTCAGCTTTGATATTAATGAGTTTTTTGGGTTCATTGAGAACATGGTTGTTGTTCAATAATAAAATTAATCCTCAAAAATACAACTTGCCTAATAATTCTGCACTCCCTGTAATGATGTTTCATATTATTCTGATTTATTTTGTACTGCCTTTCAGACCTCTAATGCCACACTTGTTTATCGAGTTATGTGTACATAAGAAGATTGGATGATGTCATCAGTGAGGTCATCAATGATGTCATGATGATACATCACGTCATGAGTGATGTACTATGTGAGTTGTTTTTTTCCAGTGAATATATATATAAATTACAAAG
This sequence comes from Pleurodeles waltl, assembly GCF_031143425.1. NCBI lineage: Eukaryota > Metazoa > Chordata > Amphibia > Caudata > Salamandridae > Pleurodeles > Pleurodeles waltl. The sequence continues at coordinate 732,388,964 of NC_090449.1, forward strand.
TATATATATAGTATATAGTTATAGTTAGGACCATGTTTCTATAGAAAAAGTGTTTTTTGACTTGCCTATATCTTCGGCATTGTTTGACGAGTCTTCACTAAATTTTCCCAAAAAAGTGTCCCGGTGGGGGCGCAAGTTATAGTTACCCAGTTCAGTGGAAAGGTGGCAGTTTTAAGAGATTTGTTAAAAGGTTCCACTAATTTGGATACCACAAAACCTTGACTTAGGTGGGTAGGATTAGTTGGTGAACCTGATTTAATCGAGATCAACAGAGAACTAAGCATCTCTCTGTTCAAAAGGAGGGGATTGAGACAAACTAGAGCTGGGGTCAGATGTATCAGCTGAGTCACTGCCAGGAGCAGGAGTTGCACAACTGGTGACATCCGGCCCAAGAAAGGACCACAGCTTTGAATATTTTAGTTTTTTATAAAGACAGCCAAATTACTAAACCGATCATGGTGATGAATTGGGTGTTCGAACAGGCTACCGGTGATAAAAAAAAACTCCTAAAAATAAAAAAAATCCTCTCTGGAAGGGTTCTTGGCACTCTTGAGACTTCCTGCAAAGAACTTTGCGAAAGCAGAACGGATGCTATGATGATATAAATGGGTATAAATATTTGTATAATATACAGTATAAGAAAACGAAGATGAAAGCAGTTATACATAGATCTAGATAATTAAAAAAATATTGTTAAAAAAACATTGAAATTCACCATTTATGCATAGCTGACCTAAGTATAACAATACCCTTTTAGGGTTTGGGTGCCAAATGAAATAAATAGAAAGTAAAGCAGAAAAACTGGCTAACTCCCACATTTTAGGGGGAGAGCAGCTCCTTTATATGGGACACTACACAACACCACAGACACTCCAAATCTGCTCATCTAAAATGTTTCTTTTTCTAGCTTCGTTCTTTTTGGATAAGATTAGCACAGTGCCACCCAAGCCAAACTACAAAATGATAAACTCTTCTGCAAATTAGCAGCAAAGTTTTTAAGACTGAAAGCTGAAAAATGACAAGTCTTTTACCATTCCAGACACACTATTATAGCTTTGGATTGGTAAAATACTATCCAAGCCAAACTAGAATGAATAAAAGCAACCATTGACATGTTTTGCTCTTACTGGTGTTCTCTGAGAGCTATAACTTTGTCCAGACACAAGGGAGTAACCAGTATGAGCCAAAATAATGCCCTTTTAGGCTTTAAGCGCCATATTAATTATGCAAAAAAAGGAAGTAGGCAATCCTGAGTAGTTCTCACGCTTTCAGTGGAGAGTAACACCTTTATATGGAGCACTCTGCAACACCAGTGACATTCCAGATCTGCTCACCTCAAACGTCTGTTTACTTAGAAAGTTTTTAAGCATAGGATAAGCTGCAATATTGTGCTTAGAATAGAAAAAAAAATTGTCTAAATAAAAAACCCAACACCTGGGATGAAAACTCCCATGGCCTGAGGACATTAGTGTTTCATTTTTCAAAAACATACTCCAGTTTAGGCAGACTACTTTAAAAAAATGAAAAAACATTGTAAACGTTTGACAGGCGGCCATCCTGCATGAAGGAGACTTCCCTCAAACTTTTACAACATTGACTGGAACCGCCAGGGATGGTGGATAACTATAAATATGGAGGGTGGAAGTCCATCAGTATTTTGGGGGCAATATCCTCTCAGTCTCAACAGAGCAGCCTCCTCCTGGCATAGTCAAAATCATCCCCACAGTATTCCCTCAGTCAACCTATAAATAAGGCCCTACATCTATCTTGCAATTACGATGAAAATGTACCTTGTCAATAAACACGTGTATGCATTTGGATTTATTCATCGTGGATCAAAGAAATTGTTTCGTGGTAAATGTGTTGAAGCCTTGTTTAGGCAAATTGAGGAGCCTGCGCAATTGACTTATTGTTTTAAAGAAAGAACGATTCACTCTTTCCGAGTTCCAGCTCATGTTTTCAATGGGAATTTAAATTACAAGGTAAATACATTACAGCGCAACAATTGAAGGAAGATGTATTCTCTCAGATATGCAGACCACACAATGTTAAAGTAAAGTGTTTTAAAATTAAATGTACAATGAAGTCGTATTGTTGTGTACAGGTTGAATTTGCTTGGAACTATTTTCGGACTTGTGGACTCAATTAAAAAATACACCATTAATTGCAGACTAACTGGGAAGAAAGAGCAATGTTTGGTTTCTCTTATTTCTTGGGAAACAGTGGGCATGTCAATTGACGTTTATGTTTCAGTTTGGATTGCTGAAATGTTTAGTTTCCTAGGGTAAGCTCCCTATGCCCCTTTCTTCAACATGTATATGCAGTTGCAGACTCGGGTCATCAGGGAATGCTGGCTGTCATTTCTGATGGTATAGATTATCCTGTGCTGCGTGTTAAAAGAGTTTTTCAAGTCACCAAGGAGTTCTTTGACAATATAGAGAAACAATGCGGAAAGAGGAGTTAATTTCTACGTTTTTACAAATCTAAGGTGACATGAAATATCCTTGCAATGTATGACAGAGGTTATTGAGTTTCTCATTATACGTGTTCACGCTATAACCCATCTCCAAAAATGTTTCATTCCTTGGTCTCTTGCTACTTCAGATGATTAGGCTATAGCCCAGCTAAACCAGAGATGCCCCTGTAAAGTGCTCTCTTCTACTAATTACTATTCGTTTCAGGAAGATAGGTCCATCGAGCTGAAAATCTAGTTCTTATTTTCATTGTTCAAATAGCAGATGTCTTTCTGCTCCATCCCCTTCCTTCAACTTTGTTTTCTGGCTTTGGACGCAGGTAATGTGAAGACACAACTCAACTGTAATACGTTATTACAGTTGAGCAGCAATGTAATTGTCTTATTAAAGGTGACTTTTTATGTCACAACTAGACTGTAATCAGAAAATTAGATATAGGTTTTTATACAGCAGGCCGCCTTGTATTATACCCAGATATTGGTGCAGCCTCAAAGAGAAAACGTGAACAAATGCTGTGCTTTGAGGAAATGATATCAAAGACAACATGCAAATTAGTATTCTATTACTGGTAGGCTCAGAGGCAAAGTAACAAATCCTTTTATCTTGCATTTGACTCTCTTTATCCCTGGTCAGTTTCTTTGGGCCACACTCAAACACAACCATCTCAGTCACAAACCTTTAGTTTTTAACAAATGCAAGCTCTCAAATACATGGTAGGCAGCTTTTGGACGGGTTCATACATGCAACATGTACCACTATCTGGAAGTAATATTTTGACATCTGTTACCTGTGATGGATTACGAAAGGTCATTGTTTCAGGTCCTTTATCCAATTCTTGGACATTATGCGACCCATAACAGAAACTGGTATATGCCCCCATGAATTTATACTGTTATGTGTAGCAGTCACCGCATACAATGCTGTTTATAGCCTTTGCACCTATATAAGCTATAAGGGCACTTGTGAAATTTACAAGTATTGCATGATACCTTGCCCTCCTTACCTTTGTTTGTTTTGTTGCATTTTTACTAGCCATTGCATTATCATGTATAAATTGTAAAATAGCCTCTTGTGAAGCACTCTGTCGCCCTCTGGGTCTAGTCCGGCCTACATAAGGCTGGCTATCAATTATTGAAAAGCTTAAAAAGGTACAGAATAGAGCTGCATGGGCCATTTGGAAACTGCAAGAATACAATAATTTCATCAATGTCAATGCTCAATTTAATTGGCTGCTCACATTAAGTTTAAAGTTATGTTGTCACAAAGCCATCTCTATTAAATGTCCTATTTACCTCCAAAAGATAAGGTCCATGGTGTCTTCCAAGTACAGTCTGCCAAATTACTAAAGTGTGTAGTAATCACATTCTTAGTTTTAGGTGATGGAAACCAACATTGAAATATTAATTTTACAAAGTTTAACATAAATATGTCTGATGTGCTGATTTTTTTTGCCAGTACAATAGTGTCCCGGAAAGAAAATAACATTTTTGGGCATTAGAAGGAACTACATAAGGTGGGTGGTTCTCCTGACACCTTGCAAGCAATTGGTTGTGTTGTGCACAGGATATTTCTGACAATGAAAACACAATGGTTTCCTCGCCTCTAAATTAGTTGGGTGAAGCGATAGGCTTCCAGATTCTCATTCCTGCCAATCTCAAAGCAAGGGCCCCATCGCTTTTTTGCTTGCCTGTTTGTACTAGTCCGGGGTTTACCCAGCATCTATGTAATCTTATGACATGAAAGCACTGTGCACCAACAGAGTGAGCAACAAGCCAATGAGACAGTGAGGAGAGCTAAAATGCAAAAGAAACCAAGAGAGTCAATAAATTGCATGGAAAAATACTGAAATGGAAGGAAATGACTTAGAAAAACCAAGAAACAAATGTGCCCATGCTAGACCTGGTATTCTTAGGGTGGTCTTACCCTAGACCAGAGGTCTTCAAACTGGGGGGCGGGCCCCCCTAGGGGGGCCTCAAGTGATCACAGGGGGGGTGCCAGACTCTTGCCAAAAGAAGCATTACACACATAACAGGCCTTTGTTTTAAGCAGAAGCATGTTAGTGCATCTTTAAAAAGGTAACAGTACTTAACTGCAATGTTTAAATAGGTCTAGACATATTTGAACATTGCATCTTTATACAATAATTGTGCAAAATTCTGAGGCGGGGGCCAAATGATTTTTATTTTTCAGCTGGGGGGGGGGCGCGGAATTAAAAAGTTTGGAGACCTCTGCCCTAGACTATTTGCCTTTCCCCTCCTGTTTTTAGCTGTATCCTTTTATTAGTCTTAGAACTCTGAGCACTTTACCACTGCTAACTGGTGCTAAAGTGTATGTGCTTCTACCCTAAAACATGGTACTTTGGTGTATCCACAATTGGCATATTTAATTTACTTATAAGTCCCTTGTAAGGTGGTATATCATATACCCAAGGCCCGTAAATTAGATACTACTAATGGGCCTGCAGCAATGATTATGCCACTCACTGAATTAGCCTGGTAAACATGTCTCAGGCCTGCCACTGCAGAGCCGGTGTGTGCAGTTCCACTGCCACTTTGATTTGGCATTTAAAACCTCTTGCCAAGCCCTAAACACCATATAAGTCATCCCTAAGGTAGGCTCTAGGTAGCCCATATGGCAGGGTTCCCTGTAAGTAAAAGGCAGAACATGTACTTTTGAGTTTAACATGTCCTGGTAATGAAAAATTCCCAAAGACATCTTTCATTCTGCTCCTTTCATAGGCCAGCACTGGGAATTCCATAGTATACTGTTCAGCTGTAATTCCTGATCCGAAAGGAGTAGCTGCGTCATGTTTCATGTCATTGGCACAGTAATGATAAATCCTCTTTACTGGTAAAGTTAGATCTATTATTGCTATTTTAGAATTGCAACTTCAGAAAGAGGGTATTTCTCTGCTCTCTCTGCCCTGTGAGCCAACAGCCTGCCTCCAATACACATCAGGCCTGGGCCTGGTGACATCTATGTTTGTACATTCACTTCAGACATCTACAACACAGGATCCTCACCTGCATCTGCATTCATCTGCACACTGATGGGTCTTCCTGGGGAAGAGGTTGGGAAGGGCTCACACTTACACTTCAAAGGGTAGTGGGCTGAGCCTACACAAAGGGGCTGATTACCCCCTACTGATAGTCTGGAGCCTGGACTGGGCTGAAAGGGGGACCTGTGTACTTCAGAAAGATCCTTTGAAGTCACCCCCCACATCAAAGACACTTTTGGATATAAGTACTGGGTCTTTGACCCTAAAATCAGATACTCTGGACCTGCAAGAAGCTATGCTGGAGTAAAGGTTGCTGTGCTGAAGGACTGCCATCTTGCTGGGTTAGACTGTTCCAAGGGACTGTTACTCTTCCTGCCTGAGTTGTTGTGCTACCTGCATACCTCTGCCCTGCTGCAGGAACCAAGATCTACTCCAAGAGTGACTGGAAGGGCTTGCTGGCTTGCCCCCTGTTTTTCCCTTATGTCTCAGAGACATCAAAGAACTTGCGAGGGGTGCCTGTCTCTGACGATTCCCCTGCGAGCACTGTGCTTCCCAGTAGTTCCCGTGCTGCTCTGCCGAACTAGTGTTGCCTTGAAGGCTTCTCCCCAGAGAGCGTGGTGTTTCCTCGCAGCTCCTGTGCTGCTCTGCCAAAGAGGTGCATGCCTTTGAGAATTCTCCCCAGCAAGTGTGGGACTTCCTCGCAACTACCACGCCACTCTGCCAAAGTGATGCCTGCCTTTGAGGATTCTCCCCAGCCAGCACGGTGCTTTCTCGCAGCTCTGGCGCCACCCTGCCAAAGTTGTGCCAGCCTTTTTGGATTCTCCCCAGCTAGCGGGGTGCTTCCTTGAAGCTCCGCACCACTCTGCTGAAGTAGTGTCTGCCTTGAAGGGATCTTCCCAGCGGGTGTGGTGCTTCCCTTAACCCTGCACTACTCTACTACTGTGAATCATCCCTAGGGGACTCTCCGAGTGCTCAAGGAAGAGTGTATTGCTCACCTTCACCCCGGATCAGGGTTGCCACGTGCTTCACAGAACAACTGCTGCCTTACACCCGCTGGTACTGTACTTTCTGGGTCCATGAGATCCATTGCTAGTCCTCCCTCCCCCAATATCCTGGGCAGTTAAGGAGAGAAAGGTTTCTTCAAGACCAAAGAGGGCTGTCAGGACACGGACAACAATCTCTGGGCCTGAGTTTAGACATTACAGTATAAACCTTAATATGAGTCCAATGATTTTTAAAACACTGTGTAAGTGCATGTAAAACTGAATAACTCAACTGAATAACTCAACTTGTACTTATCAGATTTTGTTTTGGTTTAGTTTTAATCAGATAAATAGTATCTATCTTTCTAAACCTGCCTGGAATCGTTTTGTGGTGTTTTCATTGAGTTACTGTATCACCAGTGTGTTGAACAAATACTTTACACATTGATTCTGAAGTTAAGCCTGACTGCTCTGTGCCAAGCTACCAGAGGGTGATCACAGGCTAATTTAGAATGTGCATCTGACTTACCCTGACTAGGAGTGTGGTCCCTATTTGGACAGGGTGCATACCTCTTCCAACTAGAGACCCAATTTCTAACATTGGTGTTCAACGGTGAGGATAAGACTTGTGTTTGTGCAACACCATATAGTTATTCAGTGTTCACTACAATGCTAAACTCAGACCAATTCAAATCAATTGTCTCTGATCCCCATTGGCATTTTTCTCTCACTCTCTTCAATTAGAATTTTCAATGTTTCAGTTCTCCCTGATTGGCATTTTTGCTTTTTATTCTAAATCATGCCTGTGGTTGGAGGTTCAGCACCTGCAAGAATGGAGTTTAAGCTGGCCAAACCTGAGGGTTACATTGTGGCCCAGCTCAAGGATTTCTGTAAGGAGTTTGGGATCCCTGTAAAGAGAAGCACCAAGAAGGAGCTGCAAAAGGCACTGAGAGCCAATTCAAAAGTTCATGCTCCATTGAGTGAGTCCCCAGAGGAGAATGAGACTGAGGATGATTTGAACCAGGGCCTAGGAGGAGCCTTTGGGCTGCTGTCTGGAGGGTAAGGGAGTCACATACTCCCAGGATTGAGGGACCCTTCCAGGTCAGGGAGCAGCATCTCTTCTAAAGGCATGTCCATAGAGGAGCTGGAGGACAGGAGGGAGGAGAGGAAATTTAAATTGGAGCTGGCCAAGCTCAAATTTGAGCAGGAGATGTAGGGAAAATGATTGGCTTCCATGGAGGAGAAGAAAATAATGTGCTGAGTCTGAGAGTACTGGACATAAGAGCCCTATGTGCGGGGTCCAGCAACAGCAGTAATGGTGGCAGCATACCGGCAGTGTATTCAAGTGAGCCTAAAGAATACATCCCAAAAGATGTGGTGCCCAGTTTCAGTGTGGGGGGTGACATAGATAAGTGTGTGGCAGCCTACGAAGTGGCTGTGAGAGTGCACAAAGTTCCAGAGGAGCTCTGGGGAGGTAGTCTCTGGAAGTACATGCCCCCATTGGGGAAGGACACACTCCTTACATTAGAGGTGGAGGACCAGGCAAAATAACCTGCCATGAAGGCCATCTTAGTCAAGATGTTTGGTTTGACACCTGAAAAGTACAGGCAATGGTTCAGGTCCAGCAGCAAACTCAACACAGAGATATGGGTAGATTTTCTACATTGTGGTGGTCATTACGACCCCGGCGGTCCCGGACCGCCCCGCCGTCGGTTGTCATTGTACTGCCAACAGGCTGGCGGTGTCTACCAGGCATATTATGACCATGGCCCATTCGCCGCGGTCATACCACCGGTACCGCCAGCCTACCACCAGGTGGTCGTAATCTACCAGGGCAGCGCTGCAAGCAATGTTGCCCTGGGGATTATGAGTACCCATCTGCCAGCCTGTTGTATACCATGTACCCAGGGCTTGTAAATTAGATGCTACTAGTGAGCCTGCAGCACTGATTGTGCCCCCACTGAAGTAACCCTGTAAACGTGTCTCAGGCCTGCCACAGCAGAGCCTGTGTGTGCAGTTCCTCTGCCACTTCGACTAGGCATTTAAAACGTCTTGTCAAGCCCTAAACTCACCCTTCCTTAAGTAGGCTTTAGGTAGCCCATAAGGCAGGGTTCCCTGTAAGTAAAAGGCAGGACAAGTATGTTTGAGTTTTATATGTCCTGGTACTGACTCTCAAAGACATTTTTCATTACTGTGAGGCCTTCTCCTTTCATAGGCCAGCGTTAGGAATTCCTTAATTTGCTTTTAAGCTGTAATTCCTGATCCGAAAGGAGTAAGTGCAACATGTTTCATATCATTGGTACAGTAATGATAAATCCTCTTTACTGGGAAATCTTTATTTATTTTTACTATTTTAGAAATGCCACTTTTAGAAAGTGGGAATTTCTGTGCCCTCATTGCCCTGTCTACCTACAGCCTGTCTTTAACACACGTCTGGCCTGGGTGATATCTACATTTGTCTATTCTCTTCAGACACCCGCAACACAGGATACTCAACTGCATCTGCATACTGATGGGTCTTCCTGGGGAGGAGGTTGGGAAGGGCTCACACTTACACTTCAAAGGGTAGTGGCTTGATCCCACACAAAGGGGCTGATTACTCCCATTGATAGTCTGGCGCCAGGGCTAGGTTGACAGGGGGACATGTGCACTCCAGAAAGATCCTTTGAGGTCATCCCCCACATCAGAGACACTTTTGGGTATAAGTACTGGGTCTTTGACCTCCTAAAATCATACACTCTGGACCTGGAAGAAACAATGCTGGAGTGAAGGCTGCTGTGCTGAAGGACTGCCATCTTGCTGGGTTTGACTGTTCCAAGGGACTGCTACTCTGCCTAACTGAGGTCCCTGCTACCAGGATACCTCTGCCCTGCTATAGGAACAAAGATCTACCCCCCAGAGTGACTCAATGGATTGCTGGCTTGCTCCCTGTTTTTCCCTGATGTCTCAGGGACATCAAAGACCTTGTGAGCAGTGCCTGTCTCTGAGGATTCCCCTGTGAGCATGGTGCGTCCCTGATTCTCCCCAGCAAGCGTGGTGCTTCCTCTCTGCTCTGTTGAAGTTTTGCAGACCTTTGAGGACTCTACCCAGCGACAGTGGTGCTTTCTCGCAGCAATCGCACCAGTTTGCCAAAGTGGTGCTTGCCTTTGAGGATTCTCCCCAGCAAGCCTGGTGCTTCATCACAGCTCCTGAGCTGCCCTGCTGAAGTGGTGCCCACCTTTGAGTATTCTCCCCAGTGAGCGTGGTGCTTCCGCGCAGCTCCTACGCTGCTGTGCAATAAGGGTGCCTGCATTGGAAGGTTCTCCTCAGCAGGGGTGGTGCTTCCCTATAACCTCCACACCATTCTACTACAGTGAATCCTCCCTAGGGGACTCCCCAAGCGCTCAAGGAAGAGTATTGCTGTGTGCTTAGTGGAACACCCGCTACCTCTCACCCGCAGGTACTGTTCTTTCTGGGCCCATGAGATATGTTGCCGCCACCCTCCGACATCCTGGGGCATTAAGGAGAGGTGGGATTTTTGTAGTTTTGTCGTTCTGGTCTTCTTGTAATCAGAAAAATAGTATCTATTTTTCTAAACATGTGTGGAGTCTTTTTGTGGTGTTTTCAGTGGGTTACTGTATTTCCAGTGTGTTGCACAAATACTTTAAGCATTACCTCTTAAATTAATCCTGACTGCTCTGAGCCAAGCTACCAGATGGTGAGCACAAGCTAATTTAGGGGGTGTATTTGACTCAGCCTGACTGAGGTTGTGGTTCCTACCTGGACAGGGTGCATACCTCTGCCAACTAGAGACCCAATTTCCAACAGCCCATCTTAGAAAAGGACAGATATATCACTAAAAAAGGCAGTATGTCAATGGAAAATCTCTGGTAAGGAATTCAGGGTCAGAATCAATTCAAGGAAAGAAAAAGTTGCAGCAAACAGCTGCACCCTCCTCTAGGAGATGAACGAAGATGACAACCAATGGCATGTTTAAAGTTCTGTAAGTAAATGCAGAAGAGGAAGGAGGGAATCTCAAACACTATGCAGGCACAGCTAGGAATTTAGAGAGCCAGGGGAGGCTGAGAAATATCTCCATTAGGAGTGGTAGGGAGATGTGTGTGTCGGGGAATGTTTGAGTGATCAGCCCAAGACCAACATATCGCCAAGGAGATTGGTGAACAACCATCATCTAGAGCAGGATGCTGCACAATAATCAGTCAGATGCAATAAGTGTGAGATGCCAGGGCCTTGACAGGCTGCCGATCAGTGGAACTGCTCCCAGAGCAGGAAGGTTGGCATGTCACCCTAAAAAGAGGCTATAAGGAAGAGGCAGAGGGCATCTTCCCTGGACAAAATGACATGGCACCAAATGGGAAGATACCAGCACTGGGAGAAAGCCATACACTGAACTGCAAAAGGAAAGGTGAGGTAAGGCTGCTGAGATTCACCGCTACACTGTAGTTCTACTGTTGCATTTATACAGCACTTCTCACACCTGGAAAGGCCACGTATCACTTTCATTAAAGTCAGATTCCTGCTACCCTTTTGGATGCAGTTTCTCCCATGAGGAGGTGTCAGTTGACATCCCTAATGTTCAACTATGTTCTTGACGCATGGGTCATTGAACAGACTAGTACAAATAATCATGCTGTGTTGCAGAGCAGTGTGACAATAGCAGCAGCTACTCATGCTGGTATGTACAGCTTACATACCAATTGCTCAGTCGTGTGATTATGCTGATAGAAAAAGGCAGATGATGTCTGAAATTCTATATGATTGTGCATTGGGGCTGATTTAGAGATTGACAGACGGAAAGTGGTGAAGGACATTAACTCCACCATTCCGACTGTACTCCCTCTGTCAAATTTAGAGATGACTGCTGGCTTAGCGGTCATCTCTGTATCGTGAAAGGAACTGCCATTGTGGTGGTTCCCTTCATGGATGGTCGCTGTCATTTTTCATGGCTATTTACTAAACATTTAACTTTTTTATTTCTCAGAAACAAACTCACAAGGTAACAAATGACCCCACACCCTTGGAGTTTCTCCCAGGGTGTGTGGTTCATTATTGTTGTTTTTCTGTCTCTCACTGCAAGGCTTTCCATGGCAGTGATGGACAAAAGAAACAATCACAATGTCTTCTACGAATAGAGCAGGTGGTATGATGGCTTTACTGCATCAGGCCACAGCACTAAGCTTTCTCTTGACAGAGCTGAAAGAGGTTCCTCTGACAGAAAGATTATGGTCTGCCTGGCCCTTAATGAGGGAGGCGGACTGAGAGTTTGGTAGACAGAGTACTCCATCACATCACAATTCATGAACAGGACACTCCCTACACCTGAACAATGAAAGAGGTTTCTCCTCTTCACAATTTTTTGTAAAGGTGCATTATCAGAAGAAGTGTCAGCCTTAAGTGCTTGGGTTTTGCTATTCTACAAATGCAAATCTTTTGTGGCAATAAAATTGTTCCAATTCCAATATTTACTTGATGTGCTATGCACATTGCTTTGAGGGTGATTCATCTGGCTCCTGGCACCAATGTGATGATCTTAGTCCTGATGAGATATGAGTACAAACAGGGAGGTATGGTATGAGTCCTGCAAAAGCATGGCCACGATCCTCCAAAGGAAAAGGTGGTGGGTGAGAATAAAACAGAATATGACATTGACATTTTTGCAGAAACCTAGGGGGATGAGGGGATATCATTATTTGGGCCTTATTGTTGCAGGGTGGTTCTATATTGGTTTTCCACTTGTGAATATTTTGTTTTTTTTGACATATTTTGTTTGAGGTGGTAAAGTATCGTCCATTGTTGAACACCTTAAGTATCATGAGTGTGCCATCTGAATAATTGTAACAGTTTAGGCTGAAGGAGGAGAATAGCTGTGGTAGAGGGCTAAAATTAGTGTGGAGGAATATGATGCTGGAGTCTTGCAATACACCAGATGTCAAATTCAGCGGTGCTGAGCCAAAGGAAGGAAGTGAGATTATGATAGATCTGTTTGGAAGGGACAAAGAAGTCCATTTAAGTATCATTCTTTTCTCTTCAATGTTTTCAAGTCTCTGTAGAAGTGTTGGGTGGTTTGCAGTATAAAAGGCATAAGAAAGATCGTAATCTATTCTATGATTCTATAGTAGTTTTATTATCATCCCATGTAGCAATCAGTGTTGCTTCAGTTCAGTGGACAGGGAAGAATCCCAAAGCGGTTAATTTCTTCAATGACTCCAAACATTTGTCTTTGTGGCCAGAAATTATCTGTTGCTAAATTTCCCAGTAGTAAGAAGGATCATTTTGTTTAAAACTAGTTTCTTTTTAGATTAGTTTTCTGTAATATATTCTGAGTTGCTTTAGAAAAATTCCTGTTTCCAACAAGTTGTTGGTGATTGCAGCTGGGTTGGTTGCAGAGGTATTGAAGAGGATGTTCACTGTAGTGTGCATAGGTCTAGCTGTACCTTCTCTCTTTCATGTCCCTAAGCTTTTCCTCCCCTTGTTTGCCCAGTCACGTTTACTTCAATGTCTGTGCTGCATGTTCTCAGCGTTCTGTCATGGTCATGGGCTGCCTGCGAGCACAAAACTATTGTCCTGTGACCTGAAAGATGGTTTTCTTTCAGTTTATTCATGGTGTTTGATGACATTCAAATGGCAATATAAAGGATGCAGACAAAGCGCTATGAGGCTGTATTAAAGAGTTGAACTAACCCCTCGTCTGACCTCACATTTCATAATGTTCTTGAGTATTTGAGCTGGGCAAGAGTCTGCAGTATTTGCAGGTAGGCTGCAAATTTTGCAGCATTGGTGGAGTCATCTGTGGTTAGCTGATTAAATGTGAGTAATTGTGATTGTTGTCCTGTTTCGTGATCTTGTATTGTGGTTTGGTTGCTTTGTTTGCCATTTTAAGATTTTTGCTCGGGGTATGAATCCAGTTTGGAGCTTTTTCAAAAAAGGGATTTGCCAGCCAGTCCCATAATTCTTGAGAGGGCGTCACTTTGAAATCAGTGCATTCTGCTTTCTGGAGTTAAAAAAATTTAGTTCACTAAGTGGTTGGATGACGTCTAAGATGCTTTGAGATTAATGGAATCTTTTTGTCTTTCTGATAGTGACGTAGTAGTTTCTAGAACGGCATTGGTTATTGAGCATGTCATTTGTTGTTGTTGAGTTTCCTCCATATTCTGTTCAGTTGAAGTGAGTTGTTTTATTTCTGGTGTAATTCGAGCCTGCTTTCATGTGATTCTTGCCAATTGGTGCAGCAGTAGGGATGTGCCCTAGGTTTCGTGTCATCGTGCATGACTTTGGTTGAGGTGTAAGTTTTGTAGACAATTCTTATGCTGTAGTCTTTAGAAATTACACTGTTTTATTAAGGAAAAATACATCACTTTTGAGTAAGATCTCTAAATGCAGAGGGCACCATAATATCACTCCACAATTTACTGTAAGACAAGCAAATGAAATCACCCAGTACATGTTCTGTTAGTGGCACAAGTGCTTGTTGCTCAGAATACTCCTTCATCGAAAGTGTCCACCTATTTAGTGTCACTCAGTTACTTGTCACTTTTAAACTACAGGAAACCTCACATTATTTTAGAACAACACTGCTATATAAAACATATTTGAACCTTTGCATTTTTGCTCAAACCTTGCAAAATATGTGAACCCTTCTGTTCGCTCAAAACCCAGATACCTCATACCTCATTCTTGGTCATTTTTAAGGGTCCTATTGAATTTGATGGAGTGTCACACCTTAAAAAAGTATAGGTTTAGGTAAAAACTAACACCAAACCATTGCGTTCCACTCTTGTGGGTGGGATCTTAAACCTTAAGTATGGTTTAACTTGTGAATGATCAGCACGGATATGCTTGCACAGGTTATTGCTTTTTTCCCTCCCACGTGACTGTCAAGTGTTTGTTTGTTCACACCGCAGCTTTTGTAATGAATACATGGAACAACTCTGTTCATTCTATGCGGTTTCCTGGCCCCAACAGGCTGTTTAATACTCTTTCCTTTTCTGCCCAACAGTTTCAAGCATCCCAGATATAATTCGTGCTTCTAGTAACTCTGTGAGGTCACACCATACCTCAACATAAAACACAACTTTCATTTAAGCATGACTCGGTCATCAATATCCAGTACGGCATAAACGAGGCCCACCCAAGTGTGTGTACCTTAGGGATAATAGATCCCTTTCCAACAGAAATTGTGTATAAACAATCTGTCTGAGCTGCGTGCAGCACACCCAGGAAAATAAGTTACAAGCTGGCGTCCAGCTGGCTTTATTAGTAACAGTGTTGCACTTTCATTTTCAAAACATGTCATGCAAATAGACTAAATAGTTTAGGACATTGGGGGTCATTTTGACCTTGGCGGACGGCGGAGGCCGTCCGCCAAGGTACCGCCGCTGAATGACCGCACTGCGGTCAAAAGACCGCGGCGGCCATTCAGACATTTCCTCTGGGCCGGCGGACGCTCTCCAAAAGAGTGCCCGCCGGCCCAGAGGAAATGCCACTGCAACGAGGACGCCGGCTCAGAATTGAGCCGGCGTAGTTGCAGGGGTGCGACGGGTGCAGTTGCACCCGACGCGTATTTCAGTGTCTGCTTAGCAGACACTGAAATACTTTGCGGGCCCTCTTATGGGGGCCCCTGCAGTGCCCATGCCATGGGCACTGCAGGGGCCCCCAGGGGCCCCGCGGCACCCCCTACCGCCATCCTGTTCCTGGCGGGAGACCCGCCAGGAACAGGATGGCGGTAGGGGGTGTCAGAATCCCCATGGCTGCGGAGCGCGCTCCGCAGCCATGGAGGATTCACAAGGGCAGTGGTAAACCGGCGGGAGACCGCCGGTTTACCCTTTCTGGCTGCGGCTGAACCGCCGCGGTCAGAAAGCCCTCGGGAGCACCGCCAGCCTGTTGGCGGTGCTCCCGTGGTCGGTGACCCTGGCGGTCACCGGCCGCCAGGGTCAGAATGACCCCCATTATGCCTTCGGTTTCCGAGTAAAAGAATTAATGATTGTGAAGAAATATTACACAGTAGAGCCAAGAAATAACATTGTTACACGACTATCTGACACTGGTAACCATAGGCTGCCCGGGAGAGATTTTTGAACACCTAAATTCTAAATACGTGCAAAAAATAATATATTTACCACTTTCATTAAAATCAGCATTGGTGAGATTTAATGTTCCCTACAGTGTAATTGTAAACAAAATCTGCCAAATTAGAAGAATTGTTGGCATTCCTAAGAGTTGTGTTTGCGGTGACTGGTCACGAGCTTTCTATTTGTAGGTAGTTTCCTGAAACAGAAACACACACAATTTACTGTAATGTGCGTGACGGTGAGACAGACACTCGCTGTTATAGGCGGGAAAACACACCGAAGAGCGCCCGCTCTTCACCCGTCTTTTACTCCCCACTGGCGGCTCTGAAGCAGAACCTCCCTTCTGGGCGACCGCCACAATAATCCACACACACTCGACCGGCACTCTTCATTACATTTACTGCTGTCAAAGTAAGAAGTAAGTGGTTTTCTAGAACAGGGTGAGGAAAACCTGAAAAGGGGTTTTCTACAGTGAAAATGTTTTTTCCCCTGTGGAAATGAACAAGATACCAATTCAGACGTATTTTCAGATTGTTACCTCAAGTGGGATTTTGCACCTAGTGGAATTTCTGCTTGTGTACATTCTACACATTCAATAATTAGAAATGTGAAGCTTGTGTGGCTATTCAGTGGTACTCCTGGGGTGTTTGTACTGCCGAATATGGACACTAACAATATTGTAGCATACTAATATTGAGGAAAGAATATTGAGGGAACAAAATATCAATAGGTAAGTAATATAAGGAAGTATAGATTTACTGCTCCTAACTCCACGTGTACATTCATTGAAGATATATGTACAGCACAGGTATATATATGGGTAGAGTTAGATGTTGAAAAATTAGACTTGCTCGTTAAACGTTTATTTTTGATATTCTGTAATCGATATTCAGTCCCATCAATATTATTTAGTCGATATTAAGAGAGCCCACTACTAGGTATTGTTTGTAAATTCCTGAAATGTCAGAAATGAGCTCCAAACATAGAAGTAAAACTAATTAAGTAGATTTTCTTTGCTTAACCCCTGTGCTGCAAAGGTTGCATGATTATCATACAGGGCTGTCAAAAGATCCCTGAACTCTGTTATTGTTGCAATGCTCTGACATGGCAAGTGCTTTAAGGTGTTTTACTGAAGGGAGAGCCAATTTCTGTTAACAAAGACATACTGTATTTTCACTTCTTGGAGCCCATTGGCGGAGCTATTCAGAAAGAATGCATGCCCTATTTATAGAGCGTTCCTGAAAAATACCCTTTGTGTGGGTTCATTGCAGCTTAGCAGGTCACAATGAGAGCAGGCAATTTCCTGTATATTGTAGTTTCTTTCCACTTTCAAAGTGAAGGAGAAGCTAGCAGAGTAAATTATCATCCTGGACCACAATACTGTTAGGGAACACCCACTCCACTTATCATCAGTGTTCCCTTAATATACATTATAATGTAGACATCAAACCGCTTTAAGTGCCTCTTTCACACTGATATTATAGGTGGAGTGCAACCTAGATTGCTGGTGAAAATTGAGATTTTTCTTTCTCAAAATTAGATTTTGTTTCTGATCTTTACACTACACAGGATCGAATTATAAAACTGTGGGTGGCTTTACTTAGTTGGTGAGAGCAGGTTTGCTGAAATTCAGTAGGGTTGAAGTGATATGTAGTCTGACCATAATGAATGCTACAGCATTGCCATATAGAACTCAACCACAGCTCTTTTCTAGCAGCCCTGTCTTAACATCGCATTGCCAAGTATAGATTTAGATGTGCTCCTCAATTATTCAAGTTTCAAACAACACCAATACACCAGAAGTTCTGTTGCACAAGATAGATTGTCAGATAGTCAGATAGAGCACAAATAATGCAGATCTGTATGTCTTGTTTTTTCATAACCAAATTGTATTATTTTTTCAGTATGTAAAATACATAACAGCAGTCTCACGGCAATGCACATAAAGTGTTTCACTTTTATGACAGTTTGCAATTGC
Organism: Pleurodeles waltl; assembly: GCF_031143425.1. Taxonomy (NCBI): domain Eukaryota; kingdom Metazoa; phylum Chordata; class Amphibia; order Caudata; family Salamandridae; genus Pleurodeles; species Pleurodeles waltl. The sequence goes on from NC_090449.1 coordinate 732,406,465, forward strand.
GTAAAAGTACATAAACTCGATCAGTAAAAACATTAGGCCTACGTAAATGGATTGACCAATTTGAAATAATCCCACCTTTGGCCTCTTATTTTAGTATAATGCGTGCGCAACCATAGACAGGGCAGTTCAGCTCTTCCATGTTCGCACAGCACTCCATGGCAGCTTTCAATGTCGATGGATCGGGGGAAGTCCAGTTAGGAGCTCTCTCTTTTAGCTAACGGGGTTGCTGGGCCCACTAAAGCTCGGTCTGCCAACGGTCTTCTCAAGTCTTCCAGGATACCTAAAAGCATGATTTTCGGAGTGAGCACCAGAGATCATTGCAGCACTTGGGATAGTACAGTCTCTATAGAGTTCCAGTGTGTCCTGATAACAGGGCTCAACCACACAGTAAAGGTCCGCCTGAGTCCCTGAGCAACGGAAGCAGTTTGGTGAGGCTCATCTGTTCGCCTGGGACAGTCTGCAGGTGTAAGGTAAGTAGTGTGTAGTTGCATAGGTTGGATGAGTTTGTAGATGTGTATATCTACAACAATGCAACCCACCTGCTGAGAAGAGAATATGAACACACCTACTGCAGTCTGCTCATCTCAGTGTCAAAGAGTGCTTTCTTTTTCAACATATAATAACACATATAATCTAAAACAAATGCCAATCAGTATAAAGGCTCAACCAGGGTTTATCAGCCCAACCCACAAACAATGACTTTCATTTGACTGCATGTTTACAATCAAACCAATTACGTATGCTCAACCACTGTCATGGTCGGTTTGCTATCTTATTTCCTTCTCCATCTCAGACCTCCTGTACTTCACACCCAGCAACAGCTGGACTCTGCATTATGTCAGTTTCAGACACTATAAAAATTTAAGAGGAGCAGGTTACACCAAAATTATAATTGAAGAATAGCACATCACAAAGAATCCACAGAATTTCAAAGCGATTGCCACATCAAATCAATTCAATTCTTTCTTTATTTGATCACATAAAATGGATCACAGAAAGCACATCATAAAATACAGTATACAATAACAATAGTAAAAAAGAGTAAAAAAAGTATTAAAATAAAGGCATTAAATAAGGTACATCAATTTCCTGTATAAAAATGCCAACAGCCTTAAAAAAGAAAGAAGCAATACGTTCATCAAGAAATTCATCAAATGTAAAAACACCAATGACATATTAAAACAGCAGTGGGTTAGAATAAATCAAGCCAAGTAGTGAGTATTATTAATATAATATTGATTTTGCGCAGTCATACAGCACTTTTAAAAAAAAGAATCAACCACTTTATACACCAGGTGACATTCGAGCTGCTGGAGAAAAATCAACGCAACATTACATCTCCTGATCTTTTCATTTCGTAACAATGGGATCAAATACTGTTTAGTCAAGGGTCATAAAACTTAACAAAAAAACCCAGAGCACAATGACTGCGGAGAGGTTTAATCACAGGGACATAGTGAAATGTCAGCATGTGTGAATTGGCCCACCATCTAATCGAGCCAGTTTGAAATTGTGTTAGTAGCTCCTGTTCCCAGGAGCTCGGAACAAACACCAGGTAGGGGGCTACATTGTCTACTATTTGGATGAGGCAAAAGTCTCTAATAGATGGTTTCATTAGCCCCTCCATCTCTCAATGGTCCTTTCTATAGGCAAGAAAGCAATCCTTCAGCCACCCTTTATCCCTCCTGGTAATACTTCTAGGGTTATCAAAAATATAAGGGCAACCTAGGGCCAGGGTGGTCTCCCTAACGTACCTAATTTTAGGACTTCTGGAACAGTGGTGACATGAGAGGCAATCAGAGATCATAAGACGATTAACATCAGCTTCTTTGATTAGCCAAATGGAGCACTACAATAATAGAGGAGCAAGACTAATTTGGTCTTCAATATATTCTAGACCAAGCTCCTGGTGAGCTATGAAATGGGAGGAAGATGGAGGAACACCCAGCAACCGTCGACAGACTCTGTTCTCTTCAGCTTGTACCGTTGCGGTATCCCTGTATCCAGTGCTTAATTTGTAAATGAAAAGGTGCCGGTGCCCAAAGCCCTTCTCTTAAACACGCGGCTGCTGCAATTAAATGTGTGAACACTGAATTCTAAGGCGGCGTAATCCTGAAGCCATCTTGGGCCTCTTGAATCCATATAAAGCCATTCCCTGCCCCTTCAGCTCACCTTTCTAATTTCTCCCTTTGTGATGCTTTTTCGTTTTTTCCTTCCTCCGTCTTTCCCATATGTGTCTTTTGCTCGCCGCAGATGCTTGAGGCAGATGAATATGCCCCGGCCCTCAAAAATAAGTGCCGGTGCTCAGCACCAGAAACAACAAGCACAAATTAAGCACTGCCTGTATCCCCTGACCCCTAAGCCATAAACCAGGGAGGGGATCACTTCCTCCTATAGATTTCTAGGTAAGGGGTAATGGGTTTTCCCCCCAGGGTACTGGCCAAGGAGAAGATCGTCCCAACTGCACAAGAATACCAACTGACCCTCTCGTGACACACAGGAACTAGGATTAAGCCTCATCAAATATTACCCCCAAATAAGGGAACTTGCTCACTCTGGCAATGGATATACAGCTTATACAAATGGGGCGCCTTTTAGTGTTATTAGGTCTACATATCATTATGTATGTCTTTGAGAGGTTAGTTCACAGGTCCACCTCATCCATGAAATTAACAAATGACTTGGTGAACTGCTTTAAGCTGTTTGCAATCCTGGCCAATAGCATGGCATCACCCGCACAAAGGCGAGCCGGCATTGGTTGATTGCTAGCGACTGGTACATCAACCCCCACATTTCCTAAAACCGGCTTGAGCTTGTTGATATACAGCAGAAATAAGATCAGGGTGAGCAAACACATACCCCACGTTTGACAGAGATGGTCACGGGGCACTCACTATTATTGCCAAATCTAACAGCAGATTTCAGATCCCTACGGAAATGCCATAAGAAGGTGACTAGGCCAGCCTCCACACTCAAAGATATTAAAATACCCACAATTTGAAATGGGTTTGTTAAATCCATAAACACCAGCTGGAGTGAGGAGCCCTTGCCCACCATATGTTTAGCAACTAGCAGATGAATGTTTAAACACTACTAAGTGGTTCCTTCTGAACCCATACTGTACTGGAGAAATGATGTTGTTACATGAAATCCAAACCAGTAGGCAATCCAGAACAACACATCAAATTATTTTCATGACTGAATCGTGGAGGGAGATAGGTCAGTAGCATGCAGGGTCATGCAGACTACTCTTCTTGAAGACTGGAACAATAACTGATTTCTGCCAAGATTCAGAAATACCCGCCTTGCACACAGAGTTAAAAACATTAGCAAGCAAGGGCCACATGTACGAATATTAGGTTTTGCGACTCGCAAATTGCAAGTCGCAAAACCTGATGTACAACAGTGACACTATTCGCAATTCCTAATGGGTCACAAATGTCCTACCTCATAAATATTCATGAGGTAGCTTGCAATTTGCGACCCCATTGGGAATGGCCGCCCTCACAAGGATGGTGGTCTACTAGGGACAGCAGACCACCATGTCTGTGACTGATTTGAAATAAAGCAGTTTTATTTTTTTTAAATGCTGCTTGTTTTCCTTAATGAAAATGGGATGCATAAAAAAAAAAAGAAAAGTTTTCTTTTCATTTTTTCAGAGCAGGCTCTGAAAAAATTGTTTTGCTACCATTTACAAAGGGGAAGGGGGCCCCTGGAGACCCATTCCCGTTTGCGAATGGGTTTGCACCAATTTGAAATTGGTGCTAACTGCTATTGTTTTGTGACCGCATTCAAGGTCACAAAACAAACATACATCGCACTGCAACTCGCAATAAGGAAGGGAATGCCCCTTAGTAATTGCGACTCACAAACATATTTTGCGATTCGTTAAATAGATTACCGAATCGCAAAATAGTGTCTGTACATACCAAAATGCTTTTCCTTGTCGCAAATGGCCCGATTCTGTGAATCGGGCCGTTTGCGACAAGAAAAAAGGTACGTACATCTGGCCCTAAAGGATGCCAAAATTCTAGGGTGCTACATATACGAATGACCCTGAAATGTAGTCAATTAATCAGCAAATAGCTTTATTACTTGAATACATTAAAATAATAAAAATTACAATAAAAAATCATATGTAGGGAAAAACTTATTCATAGCACAAAATTTCCAAATGTTTCAGACAGTTTCTATAATAGAATGAGAGCCTGATTTAGATTTTAGCGGACGGGTCACTCCGTCACAACGGTAATGGATAGCCCATCTGCTGAAATATAAATCCCAATATTTTCTATGGGATTTATATTTTGGGGACGGGCTATCCGTCAACATTGTGACGGAGTAACCCATCCACCAATACCTAAATCAGGTCCTGAGTAATCAACAAAGGAATCTTTCGCATGACATACTTGAACATCTTCCATTTCGAACAAATACATAAAAGCTGATTTATAAGCACTAACATTTTTGTTCAACAATATATGGCCTGATTCACAAAGGTAAACTTAGATGTTTGGTTTGGTCGAAACTTAGATCAAACATCTGAGTTTACCACTTTGGGAATTCACAAAGGACATTTCCGAATAGTATCTTTAGGTCTGCGGTCGGGCAGATCTCCAGTGCCCATCCTTCCTGCCCTACATTGTCAGCTTGCTGCTCCCACCACACCTTCTTGCTCCCTGCACTCTATTGTCCATGTGCAGACCCCTATCACTCCTCTCCTGCTTTCATTGGACCCTCGGCTTGCACCTGCCCACTTCCTCCTACCGTCCATAATTCTTTGTTCATCAACTGCCCCTCCTGCCTCCCCTGTATGGTCAACTTGCTCGCCTTCCATCATTCCCCCCTGCCCTCTGTTGTCTGTCCCCTCCCTATCGCTTTACATGGGCTGTTGTGCTGAGCTGCCCTTCTGTGTGATGTACTGTGCTGCCACAACCCCTGGTGCTTGCCCTGTAAGATCAGTTTGATGTCCCTGCCACCTCCTTCCTGTTCTATGTTGTCCAAGTCCATTTCCCCACCTCGTTCATTCTGCCTTCCATGATCCATTGTTCCATTCATGTCAACATTTCGAACTTGGTAAGAGGGAAATTCTGAAAAAAGTTAGGGGAATTGATTTTCCCCTTTTGACTTACATTGAAAATGAGGATTCTTTTAGGCGCTTTAAAAAATCAGGAATATCCTGCCTGAATCATGTTTATTGGCATATATTGTTGTACTGCCACTGCCTCTCCTTTCTGCCCTCAATGGTCTATTGTGTTACCACAGACTCTCCTGCGAATTCTGCATGGTTTGGCTTGCTGCCCCTGCCCTTCGTTGTCCATTGTGCTGCTGCTGTCCCTCCCGCCTGCCCAGCATGGTCAACTTGATACCTCTGCCGCCTCCACCCTGCCCTCTATTTTCCGAGTCCGTCCCCCTAACCTCTGTCTCCCCATATTGTTATAATTAACAACTAGATCACTAACATTATGTATATATTACATAAGTGTGGTACACCCGAAGTCATCTTGATGGAATCAAAACTGTAAAATCTAAAGCATTTCCTTTAGAAATGATAATGAGGGGGCTTTTCCCATGGAAATTATGGTTAGTGCTCCAAAAATAAAATAAAAAACAATTAGGACACCTCTTTTGAGTTCTGAAATAATGACAAAGCACTTTTAAATTATTCACTATTATTTTGTTTTTTATCCAGTTGATCACTTGATTATTTGTTGCACTTAGGGGAGAGGATGCAGCGATAAGGCCAGAACTGCTGAGTTTGTAACTAGGAAACCATGTTCCAGTTTCAGCGTCGAGTCTGAGCGTCGGCTCTGCATTCTGTGTTTCTGGGCAAAATATTTAATCTCTCCTTGCCTAAAACCAAAATGAATGTGTTCTCATGTAAACCACTCCAAAACCTTATGGTTATGTCCGCGCTATATAAAACAGCAAAAAACAAAAAAAAAAAAAAAAAAAACACTTCTGTCATTAGGCTACACTTGGGCTGTGGTTGGGGGTGGTATTTGGACTACATTTGGGCTTTTGTTTTTCTCGAGTGACCATCTTGGAAGACTTTTTTGTTATGAAGCTCCCTAATTTCCTCATTTACAGCAGTATCAGCAATACATAGATGTTTTTAGTTTTCCACTTAGATTCCATCAAGATGGCATTCAGATGTGCCACACATTTGTCATAAATTAAGAAAGTTAGCACTCTATTAGCTCATTAGAACACTGGTATCGTGACCCCATAGGATACATGGAGGGGTCCCTAAAATTGCCCTTTTTTTGGCTGATCTGTGGATTTGAGGATCCTGGGGAAAAACAAGGCCGTGATTGGCTTGCTGCAACCTGACACAAATATTAATGTCTGTGTTAAAAAAAAAACATAGAAATTCACTGAAAAACCAAAGGTTACAGGGACGTTATAGTTAGGTTGGCATATTACCCATGGAAAACCATAGAAATTCAGCAGGTATAATTATAGGTATACTAATTTGAAGAAACTATAACTCGCGTCAGAAAGAAACTTTAGATCACAAGTTATAGTTTCCTTACATAAGTATAACTATAACTATAAGTATAACTGTAACTGCTGAATTTCTATGGTTTTATATGGGTAAAATATGGTTTTTATATGGGGATGTTTTACCCATATAACGTCCCTGTTACCTTTGGTTTCTTCAGTGGAAATATATATATATATATATATTAATAGCAATAATCGGGAGGTGATGAAGGGATGAAGGCACCAACTGAAACTCATCATTCTTTCCTTTCTCCCAATAAACCAGTATTTGGTAACACAGTTCCTGGATTGATACCTCTTCAGAGACACCAGTGTGAATAAGTGTGCCCATCAGGAGCACTCTATAAAAAAGAGTATAAATGGGACCTAATTTTTTTATTTTCTGCTTACCAAGATTATTCCTGATTTGTGTTTCCACATGACACTTATCACTTGTATATATCAGAGATGAAATTGCTTGTGCACCAGAATTTATATGTGAGTCCCCATGCCCTGCACTGGGTAATCAGAATAGAATGTTAAACTGAGATCTGTTTAGGAAAAACGTTAAAAAACTATTGTCAATAACTAAATAAAATGGTCACATATACTTTCCTATTCTGGCTTATGCTGAATGAGATCAATTTCTAACAAATATTGCAATAGTCATTTAATGTATTATTATTTTTATAGACCGGTTCCATAAGGAGAGTATCACACGTCAGTGTCTGTCAAGAAGCCAAATTCAGTCAGGCTCAGAAAATACCAATTTCATAACCATAAGAAAATGAGAAAAAAATGAAACACATCATATTGAGTGCATATAAAGTAACGTTTCTACTTTATGATTTTTAAAAGCAATGATGCAAAGTGATACTGCATCAAAGGTAAGTGAGTGAAACCCACCCAATGTTTTCATTTAGACCCACAGTTTGTGTCTGATGCCTTAAAGTACAATGATGTTCACATAAGGAAAGGAGTGTTAATGTCCCCCAATTTCTGTTGATCTGTACATCACTCTAAATCAACCATTTTAAGTTCTCACTGTGTGACTAACCGCTAGACAATGCTTGAATAAAGGAGTCTCTTGTTTTGTACAAATGACACACTGTTATTGGTTAATTTATACTGTCCCTGCCTTCTGTGCTTATGCATGTTATATAACACTACTTGCATGGCCATTCTATCAGATATATCACAGTACTTTGTATGTGAGCATGGATTTATCTCAATTTCACTATAACACATTTTCCTTAATCTTAAAGGTTAAACGTTACAATACAAAATCTGCACATAAAATGCCCAATGATAGGAGGTGGACCTTATACAGCAGTAAGTGGTGGATCAAAATGTATTCCATGCTTTTGTCAATGATTGTCTCACATTCTTTTGTCTCTTCAAAAAGAAATAAGAAGTTTTAAGTGCTGTACTCAAGAGAGTATTGAGGCCCATATTTATACTTTTTTAGCGCCGCATTTGCGTCGTTTTTTGACGCAAAAACGGCACAAAAGTTTGTGCCGTTTTTGCGTCAAAGAACGACGCAAATGCGGCGCTAAAAAAGTATAAATATGGGCCTTAGTTACTGCCTGTGTCTTTGAATTATACTTTTAAATTTGAAATTACCACAGCTAATGCTACTCTGGCAGAACAGCTGCTTTTTGCAGATTCCACTTCATTGTGTGAACCAATATGGAATCCTAAGAAGAGTAATATGCTCTTCTTACAGCTTGTGATAACACTCTTTGTTGGTTACTTTGTTACCCCGTTGGATCAGTTTTCATTGTAAAGTGCCTGAATGTCTGAGGTACATGTCAGCTGAAGTACAGTTTTGTATTAGTCTGATATACTGTTCAAAGGGTGACCTTTCTTTCTGGGTCTTTATATGTTTCCATTGAATGCCATTAGAGTATAGTTCATCAGTGGAATATGTACTAAGGTCCAGTTCACAGGTGCCACTGTTATTCTTAATCCAAAGGTCTAGGAAAATGGCGTTGAATTTTTCACAGGCACTTGTGGAGCATAAATTACTATCATAAGAATTAAGTAATTCCAGAAATTCCAGAAGCTATTGAATCATGAAAAAATATAGTTGGTATAACAACACTAAAATTATGTAGTGTGAAAGAATGAGGTGATTAGGATATGGATGAAACTCAACTTAAAGTTCTCTATACACAACTTGGCCACATTGTTGGAAAGGGTAGCACCAATGCTATTGCTCTTTACCTAGAGAAACAGCTCCGCCTAAAATGTAAAATAGTTATTGAACTTGAAGATCTCTTTAAACACAGTGATAAACTTATCCATGTCTACATCCAAAATGTAGGAAATTTCTTAGCACTTCAGTGCACTCCTTTTGAAGAGCAGTATTAGAACAGAGTGCTTATATCTCGAATATAACTAGTATTTGTTGCATTGGGTCAAAATTCAGGCCACTCTATCTTGTCAATCAGGTTCAAGGTTGAACATGAATGTTCATGCAGCTCTTGTTAACTGTTTTCTGAATTCATTCTAGGTTTCAGAAGGTTCTGAAGTTGCAGAGGAAACTGGGGCAAAGGCTCCATTTTTTCACAACTGTGGCATATTGAGTAGTGTTTAGCAAATCATGGAAGACTTCTTGGGGGAACATGGTATTGATCAGAGAACTCCATGTTTAATCAATGAAGTGCCAATCGTTTGTTTTGGTTCTGTTAGGTAGAGTGTCCAAGTAATAAAAAGTGGGGTTAAGGTGTTTCATTGCCTCTAGCAAGTCTACCTCTGCTGATATTGGGAAAAGTTTCCTAGGACCTGCTGGTTTTAGATAGGAGTGAGGAACTTTGGTTTGCATTTGGGATTATTTTGCACCTGACAGAGTTGATTTGTCAGTGAAATGGCAGAGGGACCTCTGCATTTAGAAGCTAGACCTGTATTAATGTAGTGGCAGGGGAAAGGGTGTTGGAATGGATGAAATGAAATAAAGTTCTGGGTGGGTTGGCAGAAATGGTAGCCTGTTCCTGTATGATGTTTGACTTGGCTGTGAATACATCTTGTTTATATTATTTCTTAAATCTTTTCGATTGGTATTGCCTCTGGTATCTTGGTGAAGGGGTGACTACACACACACACACACACACACACAGTTTTGGCAATTACAGTTTCTATTGGCTACATGAAGAAGCACTCTGAGATAGGTAGCATTATCTGGTTATTCCAGCTCACGCATTGACCAGGATAATGGCAATTGACAGCTTCTGACATTACTGCCTCCAAAGGCATATGTAGAGTGAGTAAGCTTATACAGCAAAGGAATAGTGCGGGTTGGGGTACGCCCCAGAGAAGCACCCAATAAATCACATAGATTGTGGAGATTGGGATTAGGAATCTGAGGTCCATGGAGCTTCAGCTAAGTAAAATTGCAATTTTTTCACTCCTAATCTAGTCCTATCTCAAAGTTTCTAACCAAGCACGCTGCCAAATGACTGCTGTTATTTGTATCTCACATATTTGAAGTAAGAGAGAAGAAAGGGGAATATATGGGGGAGAGAAGCATATGGTGTTGTTGGAGTCAGTAGAGCCACTTGATAGAGCTAGTGTGCAGCTGATGAAGGCTGGCAAATTGGGAAGCAGGTCTTGCCCTGTGTTGTTTGCCAGTGAAGCCTCATATTCACCCTCTGGTATATATCCATTGGCTAGTTTTGCTCTATGTGAGCTACCTTTCACTTCTATGTAATCCCTAAAATTTCAGGTTCATATGAAAGAGCTGCGCAGAGTTGCTGAATTCAGTGACAATTTAATCTTGTATGTCTCAATGGTATCTGACATCCCTTATTGACAAGGGACTTTAGTTTGTCTAGTGATAGATGTTACATTAAATTGATGTCCATGTGTACAGGGATCAACAGATTTCTGCCCAGTGCTCTCAATATATACTCAAACATATTTTCCTAACACTCATCTAACTGTCCTCTGTGATCTTGGCTCTGCCATTGGCTAGGTCTTCAAACAGCTTATGGATGCCAGTCCTTAGCAAAGTTGATGCTTCAAGGTAGATAACTACAAGACAAGGGAAGCATTATGTTGCAGACTCTGGTTAGAGTTTGGGCAAATTCTTATTTGATATGCCAGACATCACTTTATTTGGTAGAGAAATAGTGCACCTGAAATATTCTTGTACCTAGTTATTCAAAAATTGTGGCCAACAAGTAGTTGAAGTGGTTGTCTCTAGCTGCAGTGGGGAACATTCTGGCGTACATACACCAAAACATGTTTCAGGAGAAGAGGTCCACTCCACAACCAACACACTCCAAAAGTCATATCCTCAATCTTATCTTTTCAACATCACTAACAGTCCAGTACAAACCAACCATACCCTTTGACTGTACTGAGTACCTGCCATCTCTATATCCCTACTCAGGGTAGTATTAACAGACCAGGGTCAACACAAAAGAGAAGGCCAAAACTTCAGATCCTTTAAGGACTTAACCATAGACAACCTAATGCTTGAAATAATCTCTCACCCTATCAACTCGATATCCAATGACAATATCCTTCTAAACTACTTCAACAAATATTTGGAAAGCTATCTGAACGTCCACAGTCCAATTATTGCATGCAATTGCAAGCCAAGCACTTTAGTACCCTGGTATTCTAAAGACCCTGTTGACAATAAAGGCCCTCATTACGAGTTTGGCGGTTTCTGTGCAAGACCAACATGTAAAATAGTACCACCATACCGCCCTGCAGAGGATGCCAGACTCAGACAGCCCTCCCAGGATGAAGGCCCCACTGGATGTCTGGATGTGGACCACTTGCCTGGGCTATCTGGGGCCACTGGACAGTCCACCAACAACACACCCACCCTGGACACACCGGACGCTCCTCTCCATGTGGCAACAACACCACAGCCAGACCCTGAACCCCAAACCTGTGCCCCAGGGATCTCTCAATCAGAGGTGTGCCCCATAGTATAGGGGCCAGAGTAACGGACACACACTCCAGACAATGAAGGCCCTGCTCCTACTGGGAGTGGGCACACTGTACCAGGGGCACAGGCACAGGGGACCCGGGGTAGTGGGAGGGGACACGTGGTCCAAGGCTCAGGACAGCCACACCAACTGACTTCCCAGGAGGCCCTCAACCAAGTCCTGGGTGTATACCAGCACACCCAGGACACAGTGGCCCAGAGCCTCGCTACTGTGCAGGAGACCCAGCAGATGCAGGGGCAATACCATCAGGAGGCCATGCAACAGTGGCAGGCCCACAATACCACCATGGCCTCCATAGTAGGGGTGCTCAAGGACCTGACCACTGTCATGCATGAGTCCACCACCCACCAGCAGGCCCTCACCACTGTCCACATCCCACCACAGCCCCCCACATCAGCAGCAGCCAGTGGCATGGAGGCCCCGCCACAGGACTCACAGGACAACAGCACTTCTACCTCTGTAGCTGAGGAACCCCCACGAAAGTGAAGGTATCCAAGTAGACATCCAGCCGGACATGATGCCCAGACTACAACCACCGCAAGGAAGTGACCCTATTCTGAACATTCTCCCTTGTGTGTGACTGTGACACCCTGTTGACTGTCCACTCCCATATATCTGTCTACCCATGGCCAGCAGACTGGACCTGGACTACTTACAGCTGGCCTCACCACTCTGATGATGTCCGCCACCATGACCCCACTCTTCACCCTTTACACTTGTCCATCCCAAATAAACGACAATTGAGCACATTCCATGCCTACAAATGTATTTGTCATGAGTACGCATGGAACTACCAATACGTGTACAGCTGGGAACCTATCGCCCAGCACATGTATGGGAGGGTTTGAGGGGGGGAGCAAAATGCTGGGAGGGCCATCGTGGAGCAGCCAGTGGCTGGAGATATGTGTCAAGGGAGGCAACAGGCCAGGCAGGGACCACAGTACACCACTACATTGTCCTGAAAGTAGAGAAAGACAGAGACAACAATCACTGTAGGAGTCACAGATGCCAACTCCACACAAATGCACTGTAGGAACAGGTATCCGAGGAAGCTGGCCAGTACCAACACACAAAAACAACATATACCAACCCAATGGTTCCACCCTTACAGCATCTAGCCCCAGACCTGACCCCATAACCACTGCCACCACCAACAATGTAGCACTGCCACCAAATATCAACTCCCAGTATAGATGCTGCACAAATGCAACAACCCTGTGTGGCACACACAACACTTGAACTGAAAGCTGAGGGAACATTTTACATACATGTTGATGGCACTAGTGCAGCAGCACAACAGCTGCCTGACTATAGGCTTGACCTGGACACTATGACTACCTAAGTAATGGGCACATGTGACACCCCCCAAACCCACCCAGAGACAGAGCTGCAACCAAGACCGTCAGTGGTCTCAAACAACAGGTGGCATCAGGGACAAGATAGACAGTTGTAGAGGACTCACACCACACAGTTTACACATATCAGCATCTCAGCTGAAGTCAGCTGCACCCTCATCATCCTCCTCTTCATCACTCCCCATGTCCCCATCATCAGCCACTGGTACAGCTACCCCCTCCTCTGCATCCAGCAATGGGATCTGATGCCTCATGGCCAGATTGTGCAGCATGCAGAAGGCCACAATGATCTGGCACACCTTCTGTGGCTTGTAGAGCAGGGTACCCCCAGAGACATGCAAACACCGGAACCTGGCCTTCAGCAGGTTGAAGCACCTCTCAGTGACCCATCTGGTATGAACGTGGGCATAATTGTAAAGGTCCTCTGCGGCTGAAGTTGGATGCCTCACTGGTGTCAGGAGCCAGGGCAGGTGGGGTGGCTGGAGTCACCTGTATGCATACAGGAAAGAGGCATGTCAAGACCGGGAGAGCGATAGGGACAGGCACACAGGGGTGCAGAGAGCTGAGGGGCACACATATGCAGGGTTACATTCCAATGAGCCAGGCCTGGTTCCTCTGGATTGGTGCCGTCATGTGTGGGATGCTGCTGTTCCACAGGATGAAGGAATCATGCACAGAGCCTGGGTACCTGGCCGGCACCTGGGAGATATACTGGTCCACGAGACACACCACCTGCACATTGACCGAATGAAAGTTTTTGCAGTTCCTATACAACTGTTCACTCCTCTTGGGTGGAGCCAGGGCAATGTGTGTGCCATCAGTGGCCCCAATGACATGTGGGACATGTGCCACATTGTAGAATGCAACCTTGCCAACTGGCAATTCGGCACGTTGGGGGAACCGGATGTAGCTGCACAGATGTGTTAGCAGGGCACAAAGTACATCCCTCAGGACGTTGCTGAACATGGGCTGTGACATCCCAGCTGCCAGGCCCACTGTGACCTGGGAGGAGCCTGAGGCAAGATAGTGAAGGACTGACAACTCCTGAACTGTGGGAGGGATGGCATTAAGATGGCGAATGGCAGGCAACAGATCTGGCTCCAAATGGGCCACCAGTTTCATGATGGTCACATGGTTCAGGCGATAGGTCTGGATGATGTGACGCTCCTCCAGGGTGGCAAGGTCGACTAGGGGCTGTACACCGGTGCATTCCTCATCCTCAATCATTCATCGTACCTGGGAACGGGAGAAAGTTGGTATAATGTTGCACATCATAGACTGTGTAGATGGTGTTGATGTGGCCGCAGGCCAGCATATGTCACAGATGACGCACTAACTTTCACACACATTACACATTGGACATGTAAAATGGCAGTCGCCTGTCTGCATGCATGGGACAGGTGAAAGTGAGATCATCTCGCTGGCATAACACGTCATGGCGGTAGGCAGTCACGACCGCCCTGCAACTCACTATTGGTGAACACTGTTGCCTAAGAGAGGCAGGAGCCAATGGTGATCGCCGCCGGTGGTGGTGGTGATTTCTGCGGTGGCCATGACCGCCATTTCATGTGCTTTTGCTCACTTTAATCCTGAACCTCGTGCACTGAAGACCTCTCCTGCATGTGCTGCTGTGTTCTGACTCTGGTAGCCAGGATGTCACATCCTGCAGGAGACAGTTTCCCAGCCTTCACCCAGGATGAGTTGGAGCGGCAAGTGGACGGGTTCCTGCCCCTGTATGGACAGTTGTATGGGGCACTAGAGAGGCAGGTGAGCCCAATTTCATTGTCCTGTATTGGATTTGTAGGCATGGGGCCTTGGTAGGTGGCAGTATGTATGGAGCATGGACATGGGTGAGGGGGCGTGTGGTTGTGGAAGTGTGATGTGTGCTGTCCAATGCTGTCCCAGGGATGCCACTCTACATAACTGTGTCCTTCTGTCTGTGTCACCTATGCAGGTCAGCGCCCATCAGAGGAAGGGAATTTGGCGTGCCATTGCCAAGCAAGTGCAGACCCTGGGGGTCCACGCCCGGTGGAGCAGCCACTGCAGAAAGCGGTGGGAGGACCTGAGACGTGGGGCCAAGAAGACCGTGGAGGCCCAGCTGGGGATGTTCTTCCAATGAGGGAGGGGTGCCCGTCGGATCCTGACCCCCCTAATGGCCTGCATATTGGCAGTGGCCTACCCTGAGGTGGATGGGTGCTTGAGGGCAGCACAGCGGCCACATGGGGCCAAGTACTCACTCTTACTTGCAACATGTGGTGGCATGGTGGCTCTGTGTGGGCACCATTGGGTAGCTGTGGCGTGGATGCTAGGTACAATGATGTCTACTATGGGTTGTGTCCATCTGGGCAGGATTGGCATCACAGTTGTAGGCAATGCCATGCAATCAGTGGTAGCAGGCCAGACTCCTCCAATGTTGAAACTGTGTGGCCCCCTCCCAGCTAGATGTGTTTGCCAGCTCAAGGAAATGGGATGATTAGACCTGGGGTGTCAGGGCATTGTGATTGGTCCTCACCAACCACTGTGCCAGGGGTGGATCCAGGACCTCAATCAGCTGGCAGGCACTGCATGTGTGGTGGGATGGGTGCACCAAGTGGTGACAGTGCTACTTGACAATAGACAAGTAGGCCTGCCAACTAGCCGTGCAGGATACTGTTGGGTGTGCAGTACTTTACATGCCTGTTTCAACGGCCATGGGTAGTGGGCAGGTACTGGACAGGTGTTGCGGGTATGACACTCCTCATGTACATGTTTGCATCAGTCAGGTGTGTGAGGTTGATATGCATTGTTGCGGTTTCCCCCATGGTGTTCCCAAGTTGTAGGATGTTCAGGGGTGGGCATGGTGTATCATGGCATGGCATCAATTGCTGATGTTCTGCCCTGTGTCACTGTTGTGCTGGCATTGACCGATTGCACCCTCTCTCTCTCTCTCCCTCTCTCTCTCTCTCTCCTTCTCTCTCTCTCTCTATCCCTCCCTGTCCTCTTTTGTCTTTGTGTGCATCAGCATCATCTGACAAAGAAGGGGCACTGGCGAGTGGGGAAGCTGCAGGCCATGGGACCCAGGAGGCTGACACCAGTGGAGCTGAGGGGACCAGTGGGACAGAGGGTGAGGGGAGTGCCACGGGGAGACCGGATCGATGGCTACATCTTCTGATTCCTCCTCCGATATACGCTCCCTGGCGATGGTGGACCCATCTGGGACCATCCCAGCACCATCCTTGTCTGCCACCCCCCTTACCAGCACCGCCTCCCTGTAGCTCCCCACCCAGTTGCCCGTGCCCGCTCACCCAAGAAGGTGGGCATCTCCTTCACCACAGGCACCTCTGTCCCTGCCCCAGTCAGCCCTGCTGCCCTCAATGAGGAGGCTATTAACCTCCTGAAGTGCATCTCTGTGGGCACACAACTATCGTGAATGCCATCCAGGAACGGGCATTCCAGATGCAACAGTGCAATGCGTTCCCAGAAGGCATTCACAGTGCCTTGTCTGGACTACAGAGATCGTTTCAGGCTCTGGCCTCCTCCTTGACAGCAGCCAGTGTCCCTTCTACTTCCGTCCCCACTCCAGCTACCTGTTCCCATACCCACATCCCACTCGCCTCACCCATCCACGGCACACCTACTGACCCACATACATCCACAACGACAGACACGGTACGCAAGGACAGACATAAGCACCACAGACGCCACCAGCGCCATGCACACACTCAACAGACACATGGGGACATAACAATATATACACCTTGCACCGACTCCCCTACCACCTCCCCCCCTCACAGTCGGCACACCACTCACACTTGTAGTCAGCACCACATCAGTCACTGATCCTACCACATGTGCCCTCACTGCCACCGTCACCACATTCTCTGACCCAAATTCATGCACCCCAAAGACCACAACTGTCAACACCCCCACATGCAGCACATCCACCCTTCCAGCAGACACCACCCCAACATACACTCACACTTCCCCTTGCCATCTCCCTGCATCTCCTCCCCACCTCCTCCCAGTACATCTAAACGCCCGCACTCACCCACCCAACAGTCCCCAGCACACACAGATCATCCATCCACGCACATGCACGCAAGGCACTTCCAAGTATACACCTCACAACCATAACTACTCCCTCCACTCCCAAACGTCGTTCCCTTGACCTCCCTTGTGTCCCCAAGAAAAGTTTCCTCTGAGAGTTTTCCCTGTTCCCCACCACTAACCCAGTCCATGTTCCCCCAAAGCACCCTGCTACCCTTCCAATGCCCCTGCCTTCCACCTCCAATCCAGCCTCTGCCCCAGGCCATCTCCCTCCACCACCTGCTACTTCCGCCTCTGTCACGTCCACTGCTCCTCCTGCCAAACCCAAGCCCAAGTCCACTCCCTCCACTTGCAAGGCCAAGCCCAATCCCCTCCCCCCCCCGGCTAAATCCTTCCCCTCCAAGGGCAAGTCCAAGGACCTCCATCCAAGTCCACCCCTAAGGACCCCCCCCCCAAGCCCAGACCAAAGGATCACGTCCAAGCCCAAGGACCCCCCACCCTGACCCACCTCGTCCCTGAGGTGCCTGCATTCCCCATTGATGCCCCTGCCCTGTGGAGGCCTGCACATTGCAGTCAGGAGTCAAGTTGGGGCGTCAGCTTGTGCCCAGTGTGCTCTGGGCACTGTGGAGTTTTTGGACTGGCCCTTGGAACTGTGATTAAATAGTTTTTATTTTTCTAATATATTTTTGCCACAACACTGTTCGAGGCGATGGTACCTATCTTGTCCTGGCTTTCCTTCCACATGTACATGTGGAGGTTGTAGGTATTAGCGTGTGTGTATGTGCGCGTGTGTGCGTGTTTGTATGGGTGTTTGTTTGCGTGTGTGTGTGTGGGCATGATTTCCTGTGTCATGTGTGTTGCCTGTGTGTGTGTACTAACGTTGCTCCCTCCAGTGTGTGCTAGGCTGCTGTACATACGGTTGGTGCTGTGATCTCCGTCGCTGGTCTGGGATTTGTATGGCCAGGTAGAGGACTGGGAGAAGTTGCAATTTGCACGCCATGGTACCTACGGACGTGCCTGTGTTCCTGAAGGTAGGTATTCCCTTTTATATTGTTCATTTCCGCCAGGCTTTTGGTGGCAGTGATTCACCCCGGAAATCCTGGTGGTGTGCTACCTTCTAATATGGTTGTGGGGTTCTACCTGACCGCCGGCCTGAAGATGGCTGCCTTCAACACAGTCAACCATCTCACCCTCATACACACCCTTGAGTCATGAATGAGATTCATTGGCAATGTCCTTTACTGGTTCTCCTCACACCTTTCCACTCAACACTAGTTTGTCCACCTGAGCACCTTCCTGCCACATGTGGAGTCCCCAGGGATCCATGTTGTAGCCTGTCATGTTCAACCTTTACATGGGACCACTTGGTGCTCACCACATGCCAATGATACACAACTCTACTTGAGGGTTTCCTCTTCTTGTGAAATCCTCCTGCTCAAACACTACGTGCATATCATCCAGACCTGGATGTCCAGCGCCTATCTGAAGCTCAACCCAACCACAACAGCATTCTAATTTATTTCACTAAACAACAAACATGAACCTTGATGATTTTCAGTGCGATAGCTCACTGAATGCCATATCACTTGAATTCACCATGAACACCATCCTCTACTTCAAGGAACACCTTGCAGAAAAACAAAGGTGGCCTACTGTCAGCAACCTCTTCTGAAAAAAAGGTAAACCATTTCTTCCAGAAATGAATTTCAGAACTGCTGTTCAAATCCTTGTACTTTTGCATCTGGATGGTGGTAATGCCCTACTCCATGCCCCCGAGACTCCACCATGTCTCATTTAGATGCTAAAGAAATTTGATCGCACCACTCCCACCTTGATGGCACTCCATTGGATCCCTCTGCCACCCGTACCGTCTTCAAAACCTGGAAGAAAAACTATTAAATGCTGTGGTGTAGACAGTCCTAGCTATACAAAACTGAATTTCTTTAAGGAGTATCAGGGTCTTAACCCACGAGCCACTGCAGTCCCTGTGGTGCAGGGGCCTCCCCAGCAATTCCAGGGCCTCCAACCACTCAGGGGCAGCATTTGGCCAAGGCACACAAATATCTGTGATATACAGGAAACTCAGCCATCCCTCTTCAAATTCTGTAGGGGGCCACATCATTCTTAAGCCACTGAGAAGAATATAAGGTATATTGTATGATGGCCACTCTACAGCTATTCCTGTTGCCTTTGCTGTTCCTTTTTTCAAGCATTCCTGTACTGAATATGTTACTTTTGCTTCTTTGATCTGCATGTTTTGCAGTTTTCAGCCAGCTTTCATATCTCAGACCTATTCTTCAGGCTGCAGGTTTCATCTAGTTCTTATCCAGCCTACTCCAATCTTCAATTGAATTTCTTACTCTTCCAGGCTACATGTAATCTAGTAAAGGCTACAAACGCTCCTCTGAAGTTCCATAATTCCTGCAGACAGCAGGATCTCCATATTTAATATATCAGTGGGAATCTCAGAAGAAGACCTGGTACACTACCTCTAAATAAGAAGCTTCAGTTTGCAGTAGAGCACTGATATCCAAGTCCAGGCACACTGGGACAGAGTACTTCCCTTCCCTATTGTTACTCTCTAACCTACTAGCCCCTATCATCCACACATTTCAGGTAAGTCTATTTCAGGTTGGGGATCTCCCATAGTTGTCCCGACAAAGGACTTCTATCTTAAGTTGAGCCAATATGGTTCAATGCATGTGCACCTTATGCAAGGAGCACATACTGTAACACTTTTGGGCTGCTTAGTTGTTTTGAACCACTAACCCTGGGTTTCTCTCAGTGATTAGCCCAGCTACAACCAATTAATAAAGATGTTCCTACATTCCCCATGGTAACGGCCCATGTGTCCTGTACCTCTATGTCCAATGACTAATAATGGCACCCTGAAAACTTTACATCCTGCTTCTTGGTAATTTTACCCATTGAGTGATTGTTGTCACAGATGGTGGAAACCTTATACGATGGCTGGGTGACATCCAGTGCCTCAAGAGTTGCACCTATTAATGACTTGGATCATAAAAGGAAATTGAAACCTACTACCACAGGTCCCCTTGTATGTTTGGAGTAAGTTTTCAACTATCATAGTTTTCACAGAGGATTCCACTAACACCTCTTGAGGAATCTGTAACAGCCCCTGGCTCTCAGGAAGAGCTTTAAAATAGTTATTGAATATCATGTTACTTTTATTATCATTCATGTCTGTGTAAAATAATAAGATTGACATTTACAAATGCACAAATGTAACATAATAGAACAATTATAGTTTAAAGCTAAATAAAACAATCTCTGCTTTTTCCTCCTGTGTACTTTCTGTGGTTAGGGTCCATTAGCGCTGGGAAGCCCGAGGGTATCCATGCGCTCTACAAACCGTGTAACATAACATAACATAACATGGAAATCATATTTTTAAGAAGAAAAGGCTACATTCCATCAATTATGGGTCAGTACCCGTTCAATCAAATTATGGACATAAATATGCTCTTGCCCTTGTAAGCGGTAAATATCCTACTGTATTAGTTTGCGAATGTGACTTGCAAAGCATCTTTGAATGCCTACAAACTTGCTTGTTTGTGGGAATTCACCTACTATACCGAGATCCCCAAGCATGGATAAAGCACATCTGCTCACACCTAATGTTGCACAACATTGGTGTAATACTGTGTGTGAGCAAATAGGCATGTGGCTGTAAATTCATGTTTTGTGATTACAAATGTGACTTTGCAGTGATAAAGCAATCAGTTTGAGCACTGCACCTAAGTGCACTTGGGTTTGCAAATGACTATGAGAACCTGACCTAGATTTATTGGTGCCACCTGCACCTTGGTGAATGCAACCAATGACTGATTTCTGCCACTATGCCCTGAGAAGTGCACATGCAAAGAGGTCAGTGCCTCTGTATATTGAGTACTGTGCTAACTAAAATATTTCTTTCTCTTTATCATAGGAACCGTACCTCCTATAGAGTGATAACTGTGCCTGCTGAGTGATGGATACCCCCACATCCTGATAATTGTACCCAATGGCAGCCTGAGAACTGTACTATCTCAGTGATCAGCATTTGCCGCTTTCTGACAAGAGTACCCCAGGTATTCTATGATCACTGGATGCCCTCAGTGCTTGTTCCTGCCATGAATCGAAGCCATCATTTTTTGTCATCACAACTCCAGCTTGAACTTTGCAAACCCACCCACACTTCATTAACTAACTGTCCCACACATTCTTAAAATTGTGCCACCAACAAACATCATCATTGTATTC
The DNA here is from genome assembly GCF_031143425.1 of Pleurodeles waltl. Classification (NCBI taxonomy): domain Eukaryota; kingdom Metazoa; phylum Chordata; class Amphibia; order Caudata; family Salamandridae; genus Pleurodeles; species Pleurodeles waltl. Next base: position 732,427,559 of record NC_090449.1, read on the forward strand.
AGGTTGTCCCTCCATGCTCAGTCAGTGGGCACTCCCAATTTTCTATACACCAGCTAACCACAATCTTGATAAATATTCACTCCAGCTGCCAAATAACCTGCTCACTTTCAGTGGATAGAAAACATCTTGAACCCCCAAACACCTTCACAGCTACAAACTTGTCCTACATCCCCTCACGTCTGCCCTTGTCGCAGTCATATGTTCATACTTTCAAAGCCTCATTTTCTTTCTAATGTCCAGTACTAGCCAGTACTTGACCACTATCCTGCACAGTCGACAGCTGCATTCTGTTGTGCCATTACTGCATAATTTCTGCCTTTGTGCCACTGACTTTGCTCCCTATTTCTCCTCCAAAATCACTAGCAATAGGAATACACTTAGCAATCTCCTCACTGCCACTAACCGAATTTGTAAACCCCTATACCCACGCCCTTTGTACTCTGCCCAGTGGTCTGATTTTTTTTCCTACACCTACCCAGAGGTGTAACCAGTGTGTCATGGGCCTTAGTGCAAGAAAGGAAATGGGCTCTCCGGCTATTTGAATTGTAAACTACTTCCATAATGAGGGTCTGGTGGGCCCCTCAAGCCTCTCAGTGGTGCCTCGGTGCCTGCTGCATCAATCAAAACTACATCACTGTATCCACAATAGTAATAATCTGTAGTCTCAGAAGAGCCAATCCTTCCCTTTTCCCTCTCACCTTTTAAACCATTAAATCTTTGGCTATCTCTTTTACATGTCTACCCTGTCTCCGGAGCCTCATTTGTACATTTATGAATGCTTGTGCCCAAACCTCTGCTGAGAAGCCCGCCGCAGGTCTTAATAAATGTCAGGGCTTCAAATACAGAGGTTGCGTGGCCTTGTATTCCCCTCAAGCCTCTTTAATCCACAACCAGACACTCCCTGCCCCTTTCACTCACTTTTGCAGCTTCCTGCTCTCTCACTTTGTAGAATTTCTTCCAAATATCTCAGTTTTTCATATTGTGCGTTTTTCACTCTCTTGCTTTCAGTAAATGTCTGATGCAGAAAAATTATAACCCGTCCCCAAAAATGAGTGCCAGTGGTCCCCACAGGAGCCACCGGCCCAAATTAAGCACTGCCTGTCTCAATGCTTTTTCCAAACATGCTCTCTCACTTGTCCTGTATGTTTAAAATCATCTTCAGCCATACTGTCACTTGACTAACTATAAAACCTCACAACAGTTCCCTCACTGTCCTACAACCGTAGCCCTGCTTCAAAACTGGGATTCTTTTCTAAAATACGTGAATGATTAATGTTCAGTTGAGACACTGTGGGCCTCATTACGAGTTCGGTGGATGGTTTAGACGGACAGCCAAACTTCCGGCGGGGAAGTTGCCGCCATAGTGGCTACCTGCCCGCCAGGACGATTAGGAGTTTCCTGCTAGGTCAGTGGGCAGAAACCTCGGTTTCCGCCCGCTGGCTTAGTGGGAAACAGCCTACAGCATTGTCTCCAGAGCCAGCCGCAATGCTGTAGGATGCAGGGTGCACCAGGGGGACCCCTGCACTGCCTTTGCCAAGTGCATGGGCAGTGCAGGGGCCCTCTGGTGCCCCCTGCACCTATTCTTCACCAGCCTTTTCATGAAAACGCTGGCGGTGAACGAGGTTGTAATCTCCAGGGCAGTACAGCTCTGGTGGATTAGGACTGCCACAACCGCCAGACCGCTGGGATCTCTTATTCTGGCAGTGCTGGTGGTAGCACCGCAGCATGACCGCCATGGTCAAAATATGGCGCTCGGACTGCTGCTATGGCAGTGGTCCGACCGCCATCCGCGAGTCTGACGGTCTACTGATCGCAAGACTCGTAATGTGGCACTGTGTATTTCTCTACCTCTGAACTAGTGACTTTAATAAATCTGCGTTCTATGTGCTCCAGTCCACTAAGATTACTCTGAAACATTTTATCTAACATTATCACTTCTCTCTATCCTTAGGGGTGTAACTTTCATTGTTACAGGAGGTGCATTGACACCGGGGTCCAGAGACTTGCGGACCCATTCTGCTCTAATTAGTGTTGTGTTTTATAATTCAAACAATAGCCAGGGGGCATTTCCTTCCTTGCATTAGGGCCCATGACACACTGCCTCCTGTGCTACCCGTCCTAACCATGTTTCTTCTGTGTAATTAATCCTCGATCTCTCTGCTGCAATCAGCATCACTGCCCAACCTCTAAAACTCTTCTTGCTTAAATGGTCATCATACCCACAGTGCTGAACGGCTTTTCTTCCTACTTTAAAATGGTAGATGGGAAGTACATCGCCACGTATTCATTTCCAGTGAAGTCACCACCAAAACCCTTCATCAACAGGTGGTGAAAAGATGCTGCATGAGGAGAAAAGTAGAATATAGGTACAGATTAAGGTGTGTGCTATTGATTCCCACGTGTGGGTCTAGTTGTTTGTTTGTTTCATCACACTAGCAGCTTGAGACCTTGTTCAGAGCATCAGAAAAATGCCCCTTCCTTGCAGCTTCATCCACACTCTGGAAATCAGCTAGTTTGATTGTTGTAACAGCCTACAGCATAGGCTCTGCTTCACTCCTTTGCTGCCTTAAGTAAGACAGTTACCTTTGCCATACAAACCCCACTTACCCTCCCCAGGCACATTCCTACATTTTCTTATCAAAGTCAAGCAAGATGACTGTCAAGAACAAGCACAGGCAAAGTCAATAGGTCTCACTTTTGGGGTCTATTGGCTTTGCCAGTGGTTTTTAGCAATGCTGTACTAGGTCTCTGATGCTATGCAGAATGGCTAAAAAGATTTTTTTAAAGCTGATGATGCAGTCACCAGCATCATTTTGTCAGCACGAGCACCACACGAGTGGAACCACAAAATGATGCAGGTGCTTTCTTTACTTTTTATTTACTGATCCCAGTATGATCAGTAAATACAAAGAAAAAAATGTACAATAGTGTTTTTGAAAGTGGATGGAGGAAGCAACACAAGGGGCTGGGGAATTGACTCACAGGACTAGTTGGAGCAGAAGCAACATGGGCGCGCTGAGGGGAAGCAACACAGAGGATGCCGGTGGGGAGCAGAGTAAAGCAAATGGGCAAGAGAGCGAGCAGTATGGAGTTATGGGAGAGAAGCACACGGGCGAGAAGGCAATGTGAAGGAGAAACACACAAAGGCACACACATCATGTGGGGAGGCAAGGAGAAGCACGTGGGTGAGAGACAGAAAGAAAGAGCATGAAGAGGGAAAAGTAGTCTGCTAGGTAGCTAGCTGGAAACACATGCCTTTTCATGGAGTGCATAGTACAAAAGAAAACGGTAGTTCTCTAAAAGTATGCAGTAGAAAGACTCAAGTAAATTGGCAATGTTCTATGGGAGAGACACATGATGGACAAGGAAAGCCATTGAATAAGAAGCAGAAAAATGAGATGGACAGTAAATCCAAACCAAATAATGTTAAGCAATGGGTGGGCTGTTAGCCCTGTTACATTCTTTGTAAGCCCATAATATATATTTTGCAGCTTGTCTGGTAGACTCAACCTAAAAAAGGGGACTTACTCCCAACAACGTTACTCTGGTCTATCAGGCCATACAAACAAGTTTTAGACCTCTTTGCCCTACCTCTCTCAAAATATCTCCTGCTAGACTCTTTCCAAGTGCATGTACACTTCTAACCTTACTCTCTTCACAGTTCATGCCATACGCCTTATCCTGATTCAGATTGTTAAACGAACTGGGTTACTTCGACTGATACTCACAACCAAAGTTAGAAGATTAGAGTCCATTCCTTCCCTCCTGGCATGGATGATCACTATGAACTCCCAGCACGCTTTCATACCAAGTAGCATTGCAGTTCACAACCTACACTTAGAAGCTCACCTCTCGATTAACCTTCTGACATTGTCTCTCCCACACTTCCATTGTGTACAACGGTATAATATGCAGTCTAACATGCAAGCGATGTCTGTCTGTCCTTCTTACCTCCCATCATCATGACCTGTAAATGGACATACACAAAATACAACGTTGTCCTGTGCAACGTGAGGGGCCCTTGGTTGAATTTACTAAAGATCGCTCCAACAAAATAAATAAAGTTAAAAAAACTATCCCAACACACAGAACTCGCTGCTTAGGGCCAGGAGACGCCCGCCCGAGACCTCTCTAGAGTGTTCTCGTGTGCGTAGGCATTTGTGAGTTGGTGTGGTGGGCGCGGCTCAAGGCTGCGTATCTTTTCCTACAGAGTGGAAACATTACCATGCTTTGTTGTACGAGCTAACGGTACATGACAGCCTCGCCTGTAATAGCTCGAAGCTCGCTATGTCGGACAACAGCATCCACCCACCCAATACGTACCCAAACTGAGGTGATGCGTAACGCTATCTGATTTGTGAAGAAGGCACGTGAAACTTTCCTTTCCGTGATGGGTTCATTTCCTGCCTCTGACAAATGGAAGCAGTTATGGTAGAACACATGGTTTTAGTTAGGGACCAAAAACAACTGCAGTTGTTGGAAAATATTTTACAGCCTGCTGAAATGACACAAATTAAAAACATGCTTCAAGAATGTGCTCCTTCTTACATGCAGGGTGTAAAATGATGTGCACTGCAGTTTTTAATACTTTCCGAAAACCGCGAAAAGAGGGTCACTTTGAGTGAGGAAGATGAGGTTCTAGCAGTCTGTTGAAAAACAGAGTTAGAAGTAAAAACAAATTCATTCCGCTCATTAAGGGAGAAGACTGATCTTTCTTCAAATGCTTTCCTTCAAAAACTCTTTGCCAATTAGCACAGTTACATTTCACCTTCAATGAAGAGTGTTATGAAAAAATATTCAAAAGATGTAGGGAGCTCTTTAGGAAGGTAGCTCTTACATTCTCGAATAGCTTTATTCCTTTAGGCTACTCACAAAATCTGAGTGTAAAGTTGCTAAAAAATGTATACTTACACGTCTACACCATCTGAAATAATGTTAAAATTAATTATTATTTTTAAAATAGTTAAACATATATATAAATATAATTTAATGTTAAAAATCTAAAAATATTGTTTAATATTTCTATTTTTATTTCACCTGCATCTCTCTGTGGTAACATATAGGGAAAAGTAAACAAGTTTATTAAACTAGAAAAAAATAGTCAAATACTCTTATGTTAAATATTAATGTAATTTATTTTTGTATATTTAATTTAAAGTATAATAAAATAAACAATGCACAGCACCAATAACACATTTTCTAATAAATGTTTAATTATTTAAATATATTAAAGTAAATTAAAACCGTTTTTACTGTTTCATTAAAAAAGTATTTCCTTAAGTAAAAATAAATATTACTCTTATGTATTAATCAATACTAAAATGTATGTACACAATAAATTGAAGCTATTATAGTTATATGTTCATAAAAATAATGCTACATTAATATTTAAATAAAAAAATGATTAAAATACAATTAAAATATTTTATTTTTAGATATTTTGTCAGCATAGAATTATATTTATTTAAATTTTTAACTGATTTGAATATTTTAATTCAACATTATTTCCTATGGGGTTTTATTTTAAGTCCTTACCTTCATTATTTGCAGTACATGTGAGTGGCCATAGGTGGTGCTGGACTTACTCAAGCTCTGAGTTGGAGTAAATTTACAACTGTTTGGGATCATTTTTGGTTATAGTGATTATAGAAGTGCAATTTGTAAATAGGATTGGGCTTACTGTTTTGTGGGTGGGTGCATGTCCCTCCCTTTACCATTTCCTGGGCCTCCCCTTAAGCGCTCTTTACTCCTCCCCACAGTCCTCCTCTTTAACCAAAAATATTTCTCATTTTCCAGCCACTCCCCCATCCCTACTAAATTTATTACTAAAACTAATAACAACATGTAGGGAGACCCCTCGACTTGGGTGGTGATCTGCACACAGAAAAAGATAGGACAGGCAGAGGCGTAACCCTCTGCATGTAGTTTATGAATAGCATATTGTAGTACATTTCGTGTAGTACTACAAAATGTACTATAAAGTGCAGTTTGTGGATAGGCCTGAAGTTTGTGTTGTAAGTGAACTTAAAAGCTCTGGGCAGGAAAATAATGCATAGAAGATACATTTGACAATGGGCAAGTATTTTCGTTGCATCTTTAAGAAAGCATATGTGTGTGCATGTCTCTATTATGTGAACAGAAAACCTATAATATGTAAAACATATTATAACAGCAAAGCAAAACAAATGAACATGCAACAGCGATTAGTGAATACCACTGTTTGTGTATAAGACTAAGTCATTCAAACAGGAAGAATTTCCTCAACAAAAAGACATAAACCTCCAATTAAAAGGTCTGGAAACAAATACAGCAAAGAGCATGCACTAATTCAACTATACACTAAGTGGCATACTTATAAGAGGCTTGCGCCTGTGTTGCACCATGAATTGTGACGCAACAGGGGCACAAGCAGTAAGTCATACTTCACCACATTTGCAAAAATGCATCATTTGTCAAGTGTTGCGTGGGGCAAAAGATGCACCGAAAGCAGCTGCAGCTTGAAAAATGTAGTATATGCAATGTAGCTGTTCCCCCGCAAAATCTGACTCAATTGTATTACAGTATTATTTATAGGTTTACTAATGCACCAAGCATCTCAGGGAAGCACAATGCAAAGCCTGAAGTGCACCAGAATTGCTGCGCAGAGGCAAACAAATCATAGGAAATTACACAGTGGCATAAAAACCTGAACATGACAAAACACTTTGGCAAGCTCAACTATGCCATGGAGGTCGTCATTCTGCAAGTTGGAATGGCAAGGAGACTACCACCACATAGTCAGCGAAGGAGGAGAGAGCGTGTATTCCGGCAGCGCAAATCCCTCATTGACCTTAAGAAGCAGGAGGCCAATCAGTTTTACAAGTTGAAGAGGAAATCCATCACGGACTTGCTGTGGAAGACAGGGCCAAGTCTTCATACAGCAGCTACCAGGAGGCATACCATTCCTACACGTCAAAGTGATGACTTTGCTACACATCTTGGCCTCTAGATCATTCCAAACTACAGTTGCAAGATTGGCAGGTATATCACAGGGAGTACTCTCTGTCTTTTTCCCATCTGTCTTCGATGGCATAATCAAACTGACCCTACAGTACCTACTCTTCCCCAAAACTAATTAACAGCAACTGGAGACCAAGTAAGGGTTTTATAACATAGCAAGCAGGATTCCCCATGTGCTTCGTATCATAGATTGCACACATGTACAATTTGTGCCCCCTGCACACATCACTATTCTATTAATGTCCAGGCAATAGTGAACCATCAAGGACTCTTCATCAATATTCTGGCAAAATACAGAGGAAGTGCACATAATGCCTACATATTCTGCCACAATCTCATCAATGAGCAGTTTGAGAATGGCCATAATGGGAATGGAATACTCTTTGTTAAGTGAAGAAGAGTAATCAATAGTTCACTGAAATTTAAATGAATGACTGAGCACCCATCTCTGTGCTTTTGTTTGGATTGTGTGTGATGTGCACCTAGTTGTAGAATGCCAAATAAACATGTAGCCAATGGTGTCCAAGTGTGTGATTACCTCACAGATTCAGAAATGGGAGGATGTTAAAATACACAGTGCTAGGTGTTGTAACCTGTCATGAGGTGTGGGCTGCTGGAACCACAAGTAGTGTAATTGAACTCACAGCAAATTTAAAAACATGAGCCCCCTCAATTCTTCGAAAGCCAGCATGAAAGGCACAACCTCTAAATTTTGTGGGATATGTGTGTATACAGTGGTGTATTAGGGTGGGATTATATATAAAACTTTGGATACATAAATTGTCTTGGCTAAATGTTGACATCTAAAGTATCTGTTTCACACATGGTAGTATATCTGTTGTTTGATGGTTAGGCATAGCAAGCACAGGACCCACATCTGGACATACCCTTTCCACTTAGGACGACAATTGTAAAAAAAAGAGCAGATGATGGACAGAATGTGAACAATGTTAAACACTCACCCCCAGTCGCAGATCTGGGTCTAAATCCATCGTTTTTTTTGCTTGTCACTCCATTCCAGTTTGGAACCAGCCATATGCAAATTACCTGTTCTTTTTGTATTTGTTACCCTAAGCACGCTGGCTATGCCCAGGAGTGGGTCCCAGGCTCACTGTGCCACTGGATTCCAGCTAGCCTGGCTGATGAGGGGTGATACTCTGAAACTGGGCCCAGGATGCTTGTTTCTAGTCAAGGGAGGGCCCGGCCTAGCCTGGCAGTTTGGGTTGGACTGTTCCCATGGGGAGCAGGGTCAAGACTGATTTGCATATGGCTGGGTCAAAATTAGGTGGCATATCGGGCAAACAAATTAAGGAATTAGGTCCAGATTTCTGACTGGGTGTGAATGTTTGACATTGTTCGACATTCTGTCCCCCATCTGTTCCTTTTACTTGCTAAGTGTGGCACTTCATGCAGCTCACTTTGGTTAACTACTTTCAAAGCTTCATTCCCATAAGTCTGCCATGTCCTCTTCCCCTGGGGAGGTGTTGCATTGCTTCTGATTCTGTGGTCTGGCTCTTAAATGTGTACAATAGATGTAATATGTGGCTGGACCCACCCTCAACTCATATAAGGCCTATTTGGGGCGGAGGGACACATTTACCCTACATTTCTTAGTGTAGCATTATTTACCATTTAACAGTTGACACATGGCCCCAACAAGAAGCCCCTGCATTTATTGCTTACTGACATGAAATGTACTGGATTGGCTTTGTGCATCCTTGTGTGGCACAGGCATGATGCTAATTTTTTAGGAGTATGGGCATGGCTATCTGGCTATTATAAGTACAACCATGCAAATGTATGTACCGTAGAATCTCTTCAGTGTGAGCATTGAAGTTATCATATTAGGGTGATCACATTGTTAGGTTCATTGAGCTAGGTATATGTGGATGAGTGGAACAGTGTTATGGCCACACATGCCTCACACATCATATTTATAGCAAGTAAGTATTTGTGTGTTTAGAAAGAGTTTCCCTCTTTGTGTCATTCAAGTAACTGCAGCTTGTTGTCACACTCTGGCGTTCTGTTGGAAGACAACACATTCCTCATTTTGCCATTACAGTGGATGTACTTGTTGTAGGTGTATATCTAAAGGCAGCATGTGCAAGTGAATTTAGGTCACTCTTCTTGAGATGCAAGGAGGTGGGGGATCATTGTACACTTTCAGCATGGTATATGTAGTCCTTGCAGAAAAAACACATACAGTACTCTTTGTGGGTTTGGACAAATTGGTGTCTAAGAGTTAATATTATACAATATAGGTCCCAAACATTGTTTATTGGGAGAATAAATGTTTAATTTTGGTAAACACCAAAACTTATTAAATCCTTTGATGACTAGTCAGAGTCCATTTGGAAGACATGTCATGCAACATGTTGAGCTGAGGAATATTTCAGTGAGGAGGTACATACTGCCTTTAGGAAGGTAGGGTTGTTAGCAAGCCCACAACTGGATAAGATAAACATATGCAAAGTACAGTACTGGGTGACAAAGGAGATGGCAAACAGAGGGCCACTAGGAAACAGTCCAAAGGCACAGACCATTGTTATCTGGCAGTTTGCCGATGGAAAATGGGAAACTCCACATCTTCCTCCTCTGATGGGTGTTGTGCCACCACTGCAGTTGATTGTGTTTGTAAGGGAGAGATCTGAGGCAAACACACATCAGACAGAAGATGTGTCTCCCCTGTGCCCACCAGCATTTGTCTGGGCCAGTAAGGCAGCCACAAAATCCCTTCCAAGGGTCTGGTGACTTGCCAACAGAGCAACAACATTGCAGTTGAGGGCAGCCATTGTTGTTATGTAGGAGTCCAACCTGCGGTCCATGGATTTCATGACGTTATGGATTGCCCCAGCTGCATGGCCACTTCACTGGCATCAGAACTGGAGGGCTGATGTTCCCTCTGCACCATGACACCAGCAATGGAGCCAAGTGTAGGTGTGTGTAATAACCTTAGCCATACCCTTAATAGGGCTCAGACACCTACAGACTCCTTCTACGGTGGCTTCTTTGGTCTCCATTACCACCTGCACCTCATCAGCCATTCACTGCTGGACTCCTACCACTTGCCATTTAAATTCTACTTGGAGTTCCTCTGAGTCCTTAGCTGGTATTGTACAGCTAGATGGGTCATGTTCTGTGGATGGCAGCTTCTCTGGATACTCTGCAACTTTATCTTCACTTGCCAAGACCAGAGGAGGTGAATCAAAGGAGTCCAGGATGGAAGGTAACATCATTCATCATCCATGGGGACCACAATGGTGTCCTCAGTAGGAATAACACCGCCATGAAAAGGCTGGCAGAGAACAGGGGGCCACAGGGGGACTCCTGCATTGCCCATGCATTTGGCATGGGCAGTGCAGGGGTTCCCCTGCCCAGTACGATTGCATTGTTCACTGTCTGCTTTTCAGACAGTGAACATTACGAGGGTGCTGGTGCACACTGCGGGCTACAGCATTGCCGCCGGCTCGATTACGAGCAGGGGACAATGCTGTAGCCTGTTTCTCCCTAGGCCGGCGGGCGGTAACTGAGGTTTCCACCCGCTGACCTAGCGGGAAATTCTTATTCTTAATGACTCTGGCGGGATGTTCTCCATGAAGGCGTTGCCACCCTGTCAGGAGTTTGGCGGACTGCTTTCCTATTCGCCAAACTCTTAATTAGGCCCATAGTCATTTAGACATCTAAAGATGCCTGTGGCCTGACCTTTACAGGCACCAAGCTGTTTGTTTGGTTTACTTGTTAGCATCTGTTGATTAGAAATAAGCAAGGGGTGTTGGGGCAGGAAGGGTTTGTAAATCACACTTGGAACAGAAAATATTCTATGTAATATGAGATGTTACCAAGGGTGGAATGCTAAAACCATTTTGGGATTAGTAATGGTGAGGGGTGTTTGTTTTGGCCTGCCAGAAATAGCAAATCCATGTCCCCTACTAAGATTATTTCCTGCCTTGTGCAGCGATTGCAATGTGCTGGAGAATGAACGAGTATGCGAGTGCTCTCATATGCAATTTATTGTATTTATTTAAGGGATTTTGTGAAGAGATGACTGCCACATTTTAGTCATTTTACATTACAAATATTTTGCTTTCTTTCTCGTCAACCAAAGCAGATGCTTCCCTCTGTCAAGTTACTTTCAAAGGAACCCAGAAATAGATTTCTTATAAAAAATATTGCAATCAGATTATTACTATGGGGTGTGTCTGATGAGCAAGCTAATATGATCCACTACCCTTTCAAATTAGGTTAAGGTAGTAAAGCTATGTTGCACTGAGAGCTGATTGATTAGAGGAATGCGAGAATTTGTATTAATTTGTATTATTTTATATCTATGCTTTTCAGGAGGTCCCATGCGTCATCTCTCTTGCAACAATAGCTCTGATGTGCTGCGAAAATATCTTTGAACAGGCAGTAAAGGTGTATAAATTGTTTGTAAACTCGAGTAGAAAAGAATTAAAACTATTGCTGACCTCAGATGGTTGAAAATGTAATTTTGTGGATGATCCCAATGAAGAAATTGTTTTTGACTAAATATGATATTTAAAAAAATGAACAAGAAGAAGAAAAACCGTACAGAACTTCAAACAATTTTTTATGCATTAGGAATTGAAAGAATCATTAATTAAAAAGGAGAGCAAGGGGATTTTAATTAAACATTGGTTGCGATGCTCTGTCATTCATATCTACTTTGACCTGGAGAGGACAGAGAAACAGAGGCACAAGAGACACCAAATAAAAAAAAATCAAGCTGTGGCAAAGCCAATTGGTCTGGTGTTGGATGCCAAACTTTTGGCTTTACCAATGCTTGTTTTGTTTGCTGATCGTTTTTTGTAAAATGTAAGCAATAACTGCCATTGCCATGGTCATGCACCTCCTGGGGCAGTAATTTTAGGATGTTTAAAATAATAAATATGTGTGTGATGACTACACATGAAGCTATTTTAGTGACCCAGTAGCATTGTTGGGAAAGCTGCCCGGCCTGGGCCAAAGGAAAAAAAGTAAAAGGAAACAAAATTAAATAAAAGCACACGTCAGCCCAGTAGTTCCTAGCACTGTGAGGGACTACTTTTTGTATAAGTGTGTATCTTGTTCAGGAGCAGAATGCAGACACTCGGGCTGACTCTGAGTCCTATACTGTATGCTGTGGAGGGTGGAAGTAAAATGTACATGATACTGCTGAAGACTAATGGATGAAGAGGGCTGACTGAAGGCCCAGGTAGTGTGTGTAGAGATATATAGATTTTTATTAAAATCAAAGGATCTTAATTAATGAGAGGCCTACAACACGAAAAGGAAGTTAAGGAGGTAGACTGAGAAGAAAAAAGCTGCTGTAGAATGATTTGGGCAAAACAATGAGATGAGCAGGAAATAAGGTATATGGTCATAGGTCTTAAGAGGAAAGGAGTAGGAACAGGGTTTTGGTTAACGCATCTCCCTCACAAAAGAACACTGAAATGAAAGCAGGGAAAGAGGAGCAAAAGCAAGAACCAAGAGCCTCTTTATTGTGGCCAAGTTCCCTGCCTCTCAAACTAATGGTCTGCCCGCTCTATTTATAGTTCGGTGGGCCATCATGTTGCCACCAGCAAATCACTTGCCAGCAGAAACCTTACATCTATAGGCAAGTAGACTCCAGGCCCTCACTTTGAGTACCCCAGACTGTCTGCCCTATTTAGGGTGGATGGTCATTAGTGTATTGTTTTTCAGAACCAAACTCCTGCTATGACAGCTTGGTCTTGAAAACAAAAACGTTTGTTGAGTGAATTATGGTTGCTGCTCAGCACATTTTCACAGCCTTCAGAGTGGCCACAGTGGTAGTGGCTTCCCTAAAAGCATACAGATTCATGGTGATAGAGAGCTTGACCACTATTCAGAAAATTCCTTTTATAGAAGGAAGCTCATACTGCACCAAGCCACCATGGAATCAGTTTGTTGATCCATCCAGAATTATATATTATCCCATTGCTTTATTTCATTTTCTAGCCAAGGTTCTGGAAAAAGGAAATAACATCCAGATCTGTACTTTTATGGAGTCTCATAACATCCTGAATAATTTACAGGAGGACTTTTGGTCACTACACAGTACTGAGATGCCTTACTTTTGCTTCTGGATGGCATTCAAATGCTGCTTGACGAGGATAATAGTTCTGCCTTATTGTTGTTCAGCCTCAGTGCAGCCTTCGATTCGGCCTCCCACACCGTTCTCCATCAGAGACCTAACCTTTGACAAATTAATGTTGTCACAGCTTCTTGTCTGTATTTTCTACAAATGCTCCATAAATGGCTTCCTTTTCTGTCCATGGAGGCCTGTTGGACAGTGGATCAGGTTACAATAATGTCTTGTTTGAGCTACTGTAATGCTTTTTATTTGGGCTTCTCAATGACATCAGTTATAATTACAACTAATTCAGGACCTGGTGGTTAGAGTACTTCTTAGTCTCACTTGCATTGCCTCAATAATAGAGTACCACATAGTTTACACTGGTTACTGGAGAGCAATCATTTTATATTTAAAGCAATGTGCATCACACACAGATGTCCTCATTGCAAGTTACTTGGAATAGGGCCTATTGTCTATTCTGAGTTTTGAGCAAGTTAACAAGGCATAATATGTGAAACCAGTCCTTAATTTGAGCTGGTGGTTTCAGGTGCCTTAATTGTCTGCACCAGGAATTATGACAACCATCCACACGGTGGCACTTTTTGTCTAATTTAGTGATGAACAACAGTTGCTTAATTATTCTATAGACATTAAAAATTACTAATACCTGCCACCCAAAGCTGTAACATAGCTTGGGTAGCAGGTATTAATTCTATATTGTCATTAGTAGCGCAATGGGTAGTGCTAGCTGTAGTGGTCTCCTGACAAGGGCCCAAGCACTTATTTCTGTACAAATTAAGTACTGGTTTTAACACACCGATCCTGCATGTTTTGTCTTTTTACTGGGCCTTCTCCTCTGATAAATTTCAGAAGGTTTGACCTGTGGGGATTTATCAAGGGTAAACTACAAGGGTGATAATTATCACACAACTCGTAATTCTGATCTCAGTGCAAACATGGGCTTGTATATGGATCAGAACTTAACCCTGAACTCTTAATGACTGCTAGAGTGTTTATAAGTGGGGGCCCTAGGGCTTGCACTCTAAATCAGACGTTACGTACCTGGTGGAACTTTAAGGTCTGCAGATGCTTTCCTGCTTGATGTTCCTCACATATTCTGCTCTTGCATGGGTGACAGGTTTTTCGGCTACCGAGCTCCTAAACTGTAGAATTCACTTTCCATCTCCTTTCATGCCAAAGCGGATCATATGACGTTTTGCAAAGCTCTAAAAACATAGCTTCTTCATTAAGCTACGTTTCCTTCCAGTACAGCGCCAGGCAGATTTTTTTTGGTAACCGCTGCATGCTACAAATACATACCATCACCATCATCAGGAGAAAGGACCCAGTCCTTGTTCCTGTACTCAACCACTAACAGTGCAACTGTGAGTGATCAGTGCTGTGTAGGAATAATTAGACTAAAAATTGTAAAAAGTTGACATGTCTTTTTACACCCACGCATCAAACCTCCAAGCACAAATCTCACATCATGTTTAAAAGGGGTTTTTCAGTTAGCACTGCGAGCAGCTCCAGACAACAGGATGGTTTTGGGACTAGAAGATGTGCTTATTTTGGCAAAGCTGGTTCCTAGGAGAATAGAAAACTGTTTGCAGACACCTTTATGTCTGTATGCTTCTTAATTCAACATGAGTGAAGAAGATGGCAGCTGCACTTCGGAAGGATGTCCTGAGGCATCTGAGGTTACTAGACAAGAGGTATTCACAACATACTTGATGCATGCACAAGCACACATGCAACAAAAAGGATAATAGCTGTCACCATTAGCTGTTTCCATATCCTGACATTTTGGACACACTCAAGAAGCAGAAGACTAAGGAAGAGATGTCTGAGGATTAAGCTCAATGAGAAGGTTGCTCAACAGAGTCCTGAGGCAGATGATCTATGAAATCCCATAGAGAACCCTAACGGTGTCCTCTGGGGGAGATGAAGCTTGCTTGCAGTCCATAGGATCAAAGACCATTAGGCCGATGCAGTACTGGAGAAGGTAAAGGGGTTCAAAGCTGATAAGAGGACGATAGCTAGAGCTACAGAATAAAGAGACACCATTCATAAAGATGACCAAAGGTCTGTGTCTATATTGATGCTATTGGCATTATGTAGCTATTAATAGGGCTGCAAGTAGGTTTCAACCAAACTGAAGACAATGGCGGCTAGCTGACCTATGCTATGGAGAAAGATGTTACATAGTCTGCGTGGAGTAGGATGTTGCACAGTCTTCAAGAGGATACCGATTCTGCTGCCTCCTGTGTGTGCCATTTCCAAGTTTAGCACCCTGTTCCAAAAACAAGAAGTCATCAATACCAGATTCCCGATCAAGAGGGCGAATGGCTTCAAGCTCTAGTCCCTTGTGATTGTGCCCCAGTGTTTCATGGCAAACTGTTGCTGTCTTTACTGAGGCACACTGTTATGTAATGCAGTGCAGTTAGAGTCTGAGAAAGAGAGAAGATACCACCAGATAACCAACACTTATCAACACATTGCTGCATGGAGCCCGTAGGGATGGATCTCCAATACAATCTTACATAGCCCCGCACATGGTATTATTGAGCTTCTATCCTTTGTATTACCTAAGGTGGCATTATTCAGAACAGCTGACTATATACGTAAAATGAATAAAGCACTTCCTCTATTATAGTTGCACGTTTCCTTGGAGATTCATCTTGGAAAAGACATTATATTTAATTGTGCACCTCTACCTGTTATTTTACAGATTAAAAACTCTTTCAACTCTGTTTTTACAGGCAGATATTGCTCCATAGTTACCAAATAAGACCAACAGTTTACATGAATTACTTGTAATAGGAAAAATATGTTTTGTTTACATCCATTGGCAGGTTGTCCTCCTATGAGGTAAGAGGACCTAGGTTTTTGTGTCATAAACAAATTAAAATAAAAGACACATAGTTGGCAGCAATTTTAAATTAAATGTAGATAAATATAGAGAAAAAACTATTCTGAAACGCTCTAGACACCATTATCATTCTTTTAGTTGGGTATGTTTTCCCGGTAGTTGGGCAGGACAATACATTGTTACGGTTATTTGAAATTTGTGTAGCACATTGCTGCTACTTGTGTACACTAGTAGGGCTCACCTGTGTTCGATGTATGGCGGGCCAGGGCATGAATGCATAGTTAGAAGTGTGTGTGGAAGCACTGCAAACAATTTGGTAAGAGTTTTGTGTAGTTTGCGATGTCCTGCAAAAGCTCTGAATCATGCAAATCACCACTGCATTTAGGAATGCACCTGTGGAAAAGTGTGAGGGAAGAGTAGCACAGTCAAATGTAACTTTCTCCAGTATATAACTACAAGCCTCCACAAGGTCCGATGGACAAGGTGCAATCCGCTAAATAGGTCCTAATATAAGAAATCCTGGAAATGTTGTGCTAATTGAGGCATGTCTAAATTGGATTGGTGGACTTTGTGTCATAGATGGTAATTTTTCAGCTCAGGTAGTAAAGATCAGTCAAGTAAACTGGCAAGCAGTGGTTCACATTGTTGAAGTTTAGCAGACCTATAGAAAAAGTTGAATAGTGCAAAGTGCTGCTAGATGGTCATAAGATGTTGCATTCAGAATGGGTCTTTACTTTATGGAAGGATGTGCAGAGCCATAGGTACAATGCCAATCACACAGTATGAGATGTGTAGGGTATTAGAGCATGCCACTGATTCAGTCTGTAATGCAGTTAAGGATGTCGATGTCAGTAGCGTCTCGCTTCTGTCACAAGGGGCTGGGTGGGTGTGGCGTGCGGGGGTAACATTTATTTTAATAACAAATATTTAAAAAAAAAAAAAAAACTTACCTTCTCCGCTCCAACGCCACTCCTCTTGCTCTCATCACTGCAGGCAGGCATAGGCTCCCAGCCTGCCCTGCGACCAATCCTGAGACTGCTCAGAGCAGCGTCAGGATTGGCTGGGAGCTCCAAGCCAGGGCGCTCCCAGGCAGACTGGAAGCCTGTGCAGGCTCTCTCCATCCCGGCAACTGTGTTGCTGGGCTGGAAAGAGCCTACTCCGCATGTGTGTTTGGCCGGCCTGAGGCGGCCGGTCAAAAATACATGGGCACTGAGGGAAGTGCACAGTGTACTCCCCTCACTGCTCGTCACCCCCGTGGACCTGCCCCTTTAACAAACAAAAGGATAATAAACATTGTCATTCCGTTTGCTAAAGATTTTGCAGCTTCTGATGCTGGGGGGGTGACGCTCCTCCACCCTAACGAAGGAGCCGCCACTGGTGGATGTGGTGTGTCTTTGGAAGATTTCAGATGTTTTTGGTGGAGCTATTGAAGTATAGATATAGATAGACTTTGATTTCTCACTCACTGCTAACACGATGTTATAGGAGGTTAAGTGAGCAAGTGTAAGAAACAATCCCTGATTCTAATCAGGTGTTTGCTTTTAATGAAGGTGAGTGTAATTTGGGTGTGTTGAGTCACATTGAGCTCAGTTGTGGTGAAGCAATCAGTGAGGTATCACTGTGTAAAAATTTAGCAGAATGATTGGTCGTCCATTTCTTCATGGCCTTAGTCATGCCTGGATTCAAGGAACTGCTGTAAATCTTCTCACAGACTATGATCTAGAGGTAGATGCTGGCTCTAATTTGCCTGGCCCGGAAGGGTATTTAAAATGTTGAAAAGAAGGCCTGATTTTCAAGCCCATTCTGCAAAGTTTAGCCCAGGCATGATGTTTGAGGTACTTCCAGTTCTTAGTATCGATTGAAATGTAAGGAACTGTGTCAGCTCTCATGCGGTTGTAAGCGGAGTGCTTCAATGTTAGAAATGAGAGATTTAGCAGTGGCCTAGTTGAATTTTGAAGTTGATGTTAAAGCTTCCTAGAATATATATATTAGAGGTTTACCACTGTGATGGATCAGAATGGTCACAGAGGAATTCTGGATTTATGTGGTACATGTCTATAGATGAGAAAACATTACTCTGTTGCACTGGAATAGAGAATACATCCGAACAATATAGATTCATATTTGCTGGAAAGAGTGTGTTCCAAATGGGATTGCAGCACAATGTTGCTCTACTGTCTCATAAAGTCTGTGTATCATCAGGGGGATGGACATGCTTTCTGTATCACAGCACAGAATGGCCCATGCTCACACTGGTTGTGTGAATTACTAGTGTTTTAATATTGCACAATTTTTTTATGTTTCATGTATTTATTTCAGGAGAACATGTTTGAGCATTTATAGGAATATTCTCATTTTGACATATAAAACCTCAGGGTGGGAAGATCAATTGTTCTCAATGGACGGTCATGTTATGGTGCTCATATGTTCTAGTTGTGTTTTCCAAAGATTTCAAGACATTTGAGATCCGACATCAAGCATAGCCATTATTCTTTAAGAGAGCTAGTATACCTGTTCCTGCAACATGGATAGCAAAGCCTTGGTTCATAAAGCCCACATGGCTTGTGAACACCTGTTGCAGAGCTAGTTCCATTGATATCATGATCAGGAGCCGAGAGTGTAGAATGGAAACCTTTCCCTTTGCAGCCTATACACCGATCTAGTGTATCTGTGATGTGTGTAACTTAGGTGGCTTACTAGAAGTATTCCTATGAACAGTGCATAACAATTACAGCTGAGGCATGAGACCAATAAGGATACCTTGTGACCCTTCATTCTCTTTTTAATGAGGGCCTTTGATCTGATGACTACAAGACAAGAGTCATGTGTGTTTGTTAGGTATTACTGTATTTTAATTTTTGTACGTATGATTTTTACAGACTATGTAAACACAACACATGGCCAACTACTGGTAGTGCAACACTCTCCTATAGAAAATAATGGAGGTACGGACTTAAAATAAAACCCCACAGGGAATAATTTTAAATTAAAATAAATTATTTAAACTAGTCAAAACAACGTTCATTGAATTCTCGAATAATAATATAAAATTAAAACATTTTTACTTAAAGGTAAAATAGTTTAATAAGCTTGTTAAAATAGAAATATTATTGAAATATTTGTTTAAAAATATCTTCAAGTTGCTTTAAATTAAATGTATACATCTTTTTTGATAACTTTAATACATAATAAAAATATATACTCTTTCTACTTTAGAGGGGATTTTCGTTTTATAAATTGGATTTCCTGATTTTTTTAAAAATGTAATATATTTGAAATGCTTACATTTTAAATTTAAATTGTTATTAATTCTGTAACTGTATGTGTATTGTTGTACAAATACTTGTGTAAAATTATTTACAGTACCATTTTACACTGAATTATTTTTCTATTTTTTTCAGTTTAATACATTTTTCCCTATACTTCACCATACAGAAATCTCTAGATCTCTGCCTACATGGGAAAAGTTACTGGTAGTAACTTTAAACTATTACCTTATTGTTTAAAAAAAAATTAAACTGATTTAAATACATGAAATATTTATTTTAAAAATCCCATCCAAAGTAAAACGTTTCCATTTACTTATGTATTGAAAATTACAATGCTATGTATATAATTAATTGAAATTAATTTGCTTTCTTTAAAATAAATAGATTTATATATTTTTAAATATAAAAAAGTATCAAAATATTTGATGTTCAAATGATTTTCAAAACATATATATTTAACATTCAATGTAATTTATAAATATTTTTTAAAAGTCGAAATATATTATTTTCCATTAACATGATTTCCTGTGGGCTCCTATTTTAAGTCTTCTGAGTCCACTATTTTCTGTTGGAGGGTGTTGCAATATCAGTGGTAGCCATGTGTGGTGCTAGATTTAGTATTGTTCATTGCTGGCAAATTTGACTCCAAATTCCGGTGATGGAAACATGTAAGTCTACTCTTGTGAGTAACTTTACATTCATTCATGGTGAATACCCAAAATGAGTAAAATTACTCAAAAGGGTAAGAGTGAACTTAAAAGCTTAGATTTCCTCCTATGGAAGTTTTTCTTTGTTTGGCATCAAAATGTGCAAAAAATAAGGTTACCCTTTTTTACGGGTGAGCGCAAAACTCTCTGTCCCGTGTTGTAATCTCTCTTTGGGCTTCAAACCATGCCCATGTCACGTCAGTGTCTTTTATTGGTTCGGGAGCTTGCCTTTTAAAATCTGCTTGCTTTCATTAGTGAAAGGCCTGCATAAACCCTGCCTTTTCCGGTGTTTAGCCCTCCTCGAGCGCAGCAACCAAGTACTGAAAACATACGAAGCTCCACGTTTTCCGTCTGGTTTCTGGACTACTTTTTCTCTTTTTTCACAGCGCGATCTCGCTGGGCAGAAGTCGAGCACTTTGCATGACATCGTTCCTGTTACATAGGTAATTGCACTTTTGCCAGTTACGTAGATAATTGCACTTTTGCAGGTTACATGGATAATTGCACTTTTGCGGGTAGGTTTCACTACGAGTGAACTTTTATTTCCCTTTGTGTGTCTGCTTTTCACCGATGGCGGCCAACAGCTCGCTTATGTGAAACTTTTACTTTTCAGTTTATATGGAAAGAAATGTCCAGTTAGCAAAGTGAAACTGTTTTGTTTTCATTTTCAATTTATGTGGCAAGAAAAGTCAGGTTAGGAGTTTACAATGCTTCCATTTTCTTACGATAATGGCATTACTCCTAGTCCTACTCCCTCGCCTTCCTTTTAACCAATGAGGCCTCCCGCCTCCCCTCTAGACCCTCCCTTCCCCTTTCAAAAACCCCCCCCACCCTTATCCCCTCCTGTACAAAAACCAAGCCCAAGCTGCAACTCGGACAGTCCGTACCGGGAGGGTGGGAGGGAACGGAAAAGGAAGGCGAGGGAGTAGGACTAGGAGTAATGCCATTATCGTAAGAAAATGGAAGCATTACCTCCCGTCCCTCCCTCGCCTTCCTTTTAACCAATGAGACATAGCAAGAAAACACACAGGAGACGGACATCGAGTTGCAAGACCTTTATTTAATATCCTGCACCAAGAACATCCCAAACATTATCTCATAGAGGATAAGACCCGGTGACCTAACACCGACTCCAAACTACCCAAGTCCGACAGCCTATAATGACGCACAAACGTCGAAGGAGAAGCCCAAGTGGCGGCCCTGCAAATTTCCACCACGGAAGTCCCCTGAAGCTCCGCCACCGTAGCCGCCATGCCTCTGGTAGATCTCCCCTGAATCCCTTGAGGAGGAACCACCTCTTTCAAGGAATAGGCCAACAGAATTAAAGATCGAACCCACCGACTCAAGGAAGCCGTGGAAGGTTTCTCACCTTTGCGAGCCGGACCAAAATTAACAAACAGTGAATCCCCTTTACGAAAAGGAGCCACCACCCGCAGATACTCCAACAAAACCCTGCGCACATCCAACGAATGCAAACGGACCTCCTCCCTTGAGGAGGGATTCGGACAAAATGAAGGAAGGATGACCTCCTGCCGGGAATGGAACGAAGAATTGACTTTAGGAATAAAGGAAGGTACCGGAACCAGAACCACCCGATCGTGAAAAATCTTACAAAAAGGAAAGGAACAAGCCAATGCCCCCAATTCCCCCAACCGACGAGCCGAAGTAATGGCTACCAAAAAGAATGTCTTCAAAGATAGATGGCGCAAATCACAGTCCCCCAAAGGTTCAAAAGGGGGCTCCGTCAACACATCCAAAACCAAGGACAGATCCCATGAAGGAAAAGAACGTACCAGGCGAGGAAATAAATTAACAAGCCCTTGAAAAAATCTCGGCATCAAGCGCCCTTCATCCTGAAGATTACGCCATGGTCCTCTGAATGCCTGAATAGCCGCCCACTGCACCCGAAGAGATGCCACTGACAACCCTAAATGAGCACCGTCCTGCAGGAACTGCATCACCTCAAAGATAGAAGCGCAGGTAGGATCTAACTCACGACTTAAGCACCATGACGAAAACACCTTCCACTGTCTACCATAAGAAAGTAAAGTGGAACGTCTCCTCGAAGCCAGCAATGTAGAACTCAAAGCTACCGGCACCCCCAGACCTGTCAATCCCCGTCGTTCAACTTCCAGGCCGTCAAGTGTAACCTTCTCAATGACCCCAATGGGAGGCAGGGAAACTCCAGGGGAGACGGACAAAGAGGCAGAGGCCACATCCTCCCGTCCGCCATCAGCCTCAACAAGGGGAACCAATTCGCCCTCGGCCAAAGTGGCGCAATTAGGACAACCCTGGACCCCAGATCCCTCACACGTAACAGAAACGCCCTGAGTAGTTGAAAAGGAGGGAACGCATACAAAAGGCCCTGCGGCCAAGGACATGACATCCCGTCCACCTCCCATGCTTGGGGACATCGAAACCGGGAGCAGAAGCGATCCACTTTCGCATTCCCTACTGACGCAAACACATCCAGCACTGGAAGACCCCAAAGCCGAACCAGATGCTGAAACAGAGACTTCCGGAGAGAGAAAAGTTGAGAGGAAGGAATCACTCTGCTCAGCCGATCCGCCCGAACATTCACCACCCCCCGAATGTACGTAGCCCTGAGAGAAGGAACCCACTCCTGAGCCCACACAAAAATCTCCCTGACTAGATTGAACAGAGCCCTTGACCTGGTCCCTCCTTGCCGATTGACATAAGCCTTGGCCACTAAGTTGTCTGTGCGAACCAGAACCGCCGAACCCCTCAGGGAATCCTGAAAATGGACCAGAGCCAGGAATACTGCCCGCAATTCGCGCCAATTCGACGACCGACTCGCCTCCCGAGGGGACCAAAACCCCTGAATCTGAGCCGACCCCATCCATGCCCCCCAACCGGAGAGGCTGGCATCCGTCGTCACCACCACGGGTCTCAGAGGCGATAAAGAAACCCCTATCCTCAGGTGGTCTGCATCCAACCACCATTGCAACTCTCTGTGAATCAATCCGGACCCTGGAACCCTGTCCTTCAGAGAACCGGACCCTGGTGTCCACCTTCTCAAGAACCATGTCATCAAGCACAGGAGATGGAAACGTGCCCAAGGAACCAGAAATATCACCGACGCCAAATGACCCTGCAGACGCAACCATAGAAGAGCTCGGGGAGCAGACTGCAACAATACCTTCTTTACCAAAGCCTGTAGGACACCCAACCGTTTTTCTGACACAGTCACCAACCCAAGAAGAGTCTGAAACCGAGCTCCCAGAAAAACCAGATCCTGGGACGGCACTAAGTCTGACTTCTCCCAATTGATTAAAAACCCGTGGTTTTGCAGGACCCCCAGAACATGGACCACCTGCTTCTGCAAAAGGTCTCGTGATTGGGCATGAATCAAAATGTCGTCTAGATAAGGATGCAGAAATACCCCTTCTGAATGAAGCAAAGCCACTAGAGGAGCCAGCACCTTTGTGAAAATTCGAGGAGAAGATTTTAGACCGAAAGGCAGAACGCAAAACTGATAATGGTCCTGACCCACAGCAAACCTCAGGAACTTTTGAGAGGATCTTGCCACCGGTACGTGTAGGTAAGCATCCTGCAGATCCAGTGACACCAGAAAGTCCCCGTGTCTGACCAATGGAAAAATAGTCTGAATGGACAGCATGCGGAAATGCACTGTCCTGATCCAGGTATTCACCTCCTTTAGATTGAGCACCGGCCGAAATCCCCCTGAAACTTTCTGCACAAGAAACAAGACCGAATAAGTGCCCTGACCCCGCTCGTCTAGCGGAACGTGGGAAATGGCCCCCTTGACCAGTAAGTCCCGCACTCCGTCCAATAATGCTCTTCTCCGTGACCCCTCTGAAGGCAGAGGTGTGGGACGTACCCCTGAATCTGGAGGAACCACCACAAAATCTATGACATAACCATTGGCCACAATGTCTAGTACCCAATGATCGTTTACACTGTCCTTCCAAGCCGAAAGAAAGTGACTCAGTCTTCCCCCAACCGGCCCTCTGCCAGGCCCACAGTGATTGTCAGGACCCCTTCTTGAAACCACCCCGGGTCGCAGGAGCAGACTTCTTAGGTGAAAAACGCGGCTGAAAACGCCGTTTCCTAAATGAAAAGGATTTAGCATCCCTAGTAGGAGAAGATCTGGAATGTTTCTTCCACCCTTTACTCGAAGAAGAACCCCCTTTATAAGGTAAGGCATGCTTCCGTTCCTTAAAAGCCTTGGAAAGCATGGATGGCAATTGTTCTCCAAACAAGGTACGACCTTCAAACGGCAGTCTCAACAAGGCCGCCTTTTCCCCCGGATCAGCCTTCCAGGAACGCAACCAGAGGGACCTACGAGCCCCAATCAAAGACCCAGATGCCAGAGCCGAAGTACGGACCACATCCGAAGACACATCAGCCAACAATCTGGCCTGCTGCTCCATACCAGCCAGGAGCTCCGAACATTCCGCCCCTTCCTGTACAGCCACCGCCAGTTTATCAAAGTCTTGAACCAATGACTGTGACGCATATGCAGAATAAATCCCTGCCCTCAGCGCCAGATTTTCCGCAGCAAAAGCCCTCTTAAGACCCGAATCCACTTTACGGTCAGTGGCATCCGTAGGCACACAATCCTCCGGATTGACTGCCGTTTTGCCAATCAGAGTAGCCAAAATAGAGTCCAGGCGTACTGAAGGAGGCAAAACCTCCTCACCCTCAAGTAAGTAAAGTTTCTGAAGGAATCGTGGAACCTGAGCCTTATCCACATCCTTCCACTCACGAAACACCATATCCCTCACAGGTCCCTGAAAAGGCATGGCAAACTTTGAAGGTGTCTTATATTGAGGAAATAAATGAGAATCCGAGTCTGCAGGTTGAAACACTGGGAAACCCAAATTGTCCCGAACATGTGCCATCACTTCCCACATATCTTCTCTGGAAACATATTTCCCCCCAGATGACGTCGATGGGGCCTCATCCTCACTCTCCGATGAGGATTTCCTAGTTGCTACCGATGAATGCTCACATTTAGACTGACCAGTCCTGGCCACGCCTGCTTGTAGTGCCCTGGTCACCGCCACCTTAATCATATCCTGAACCTCCTCTCTGGACATGAGGGGAGTACCCCTGCCAGGTACCTGTGAGTTCTCCGGAGTAGTAATGCTAGCCTCACCCCCCTCCTCCTCCGAGGAAGAAGAGACAATCCTACGTCTCTTTGCTGGAACTTTAGGCATGGTAAACAAATAATCACTGACTGGAACCCCAAAAAACTACCCTCTATATAGGCACCTGGTCCTCCCCCCAATCAGGGCTCCACCAATCCCTAAAGAGGTCACCTATTTCATCAAAATACATAAAAACCACGGGCCGAACGCCCGTCCTACCTGAGAGCATCTCAGAGTTGAAGTCCCTCGGTTCCCCGCGGCTCCGCGGCGCTGAAACCCGGAAATCAACGTCCCAGCCACAGAGGGCCGGCTGACCCCGTCAGCCGGCCTCCAGGACACGCCTCTCGAGCAACCATGCTGCTCGTTCAAGACGCGACCCAGCCGTAGCACTCCTCGCGGAGCTCCGCGTCCCGAGGAGTGCCTCCATCGACGACCTCCAGGCCCCGCCGTGCAGGTAAGAAAAGGGATAGAAAACCGTCTAGCGTGGGCTAGACAAAAGAACAGGAGGGGATAAGGGTGGGGGGGGGTTTTGAAAGGGGAAGGGAGGGTCTAGAGGGGAGGCGGGAGGCCTCATTGGTTAAAAGGAAGGCGAGGGAGGGACGGGAGGTAATGCTAATTGCTCTAGCTCAAGCAAACGCGAGACCAGTTGCATTGCATTGACTTGAAGAGCTAAACAAGCAGGCCCACTGCCTCTCTTAACCTGTATTATACAGGTAAAACAATTTGTGCGTGATAACAGGAAAGTCATTAAACTGCCAATGTTTAGACTTATGCTTAAGGATATCAGAGATGTAAAACTTTTATCTAATTAAAAAAAGGCAAAGACCAATGAAATTTACTATTTTCATTAATTTAAAATGTTCTATTTCCAAGTATGTACCTATGTATCATCTCTAACTCAATATCTGCAGAACACCTATCACGTAGTTGGACAAGTGACTTATGTTATTAATAATATATATTCATGATTTGCATTCACAACACACAAATTTACACTGGTAATGCCTATCTTTATCATTCATGAAGAGAAATTGAACACAGTGTATGGAAAGGGGAGTATGTTTTCACTAAAGTAAAAATATTCTCTCAGCAGAAAAAAAGCAAAACAGTATAGTACTCATGTGCAGATGTAAATATTTGCTATGCTTTTATACAATAGGAATGAGATTGCTCCTAAAATTGCTCCTAATCAGCGGATGAAAAAACTGAGGGGGGAATACAAATTCTCCTGAGGTGTCTCCACATCATTGCACGCGCCCTATCGCTATGATCAGGGGCCATAAAACCGCACGTCATCATCCACAGTTGCTGCTCCAGAGGAAGCAGCATTGCCACGCGCAATATATCCGAGCAGGGGCATCTGTTTTTTGTCTCGGCACGTGGACATTAGATTAGACTTTGTTGTGAAGCCAACTCTTCGCTTCCCTTCCTTTAGTGCTGGTGCCACATTCTGCACTCCAAAATGAATACTCCGCACATTGAAAGCGCACAGGCACCCTTCGCTTCCCTTTACCATGCCAAATTAGATATGAGACAAATTGACGTTTTAATACGTATTTATCCTAGTCTCAGTCAGAAATATGCTGGTCCTTTGGCAGGCTTTGGTGCTATATTGATGTTGCTTAGCGCTAACTGTGTTATTTGATGTTGTTGACAGTGTAATAAATTAACATAATAAATATAATTTGTACAAAAACAGTCAAATGAAAACAGATGGTCGTAGTGATTTGGCAGCAATAAACAATCCTGCTTTCTAGTGTATTTCGCCTGTTGTGCTCGCCATATGTTGCCTAATATATATGGCCATTTTCACTCCCAAATCCCATAATGTACAAAGTATTTTCAAATAAAAGGATGTTAGTTATCGAAATTTCTATGGGCAAGCGATAAATGCCTTCATAAACAATCAACATATTATTGCTTGGTATACCATTTGCATTTTCTATGCCTTCATGCTCAGGAAATATCCAGAAATAAACACTAGCTCATTTTGCCCATGGAGCTGCAATCCATCTTGCAGGGCAGGCTTAAAATGGCCAGGGAAAACTCAATATTGCCAAGTTTAAAATAAGGAGACTACAGACGTTATCCAGCTATTTGTTTTTGACTTTTTAAAGATTGCAACCCTTGTTAGCAGTGTTAAAATGAACTTAAAGGCTGTCACACTGCCTAAATTCCTATGTAAACAGTGCTTTATAATGTCACTCAGATTAGGTCATAGTTCTGGCACTATCACTCCCTGTTCTCTACCGAACGCTGAATTGACCTTGGGAACAAAGCATGGACCTTACCTTAGCCAATCCTGTCACTGAAAATCCTCCAATATGGATGGCGGGCAAAGAAAATAGAGGCCACAGCTGCTGACTTTCGAGCTGGCAAACTAGGTTTGAGTCCTGGCGTCCGCTCAACATCCTGTGATTCCGGGCAAATCACTTAACCTCACTGTGACTACAAACAAAATCAAACAAGCATTTGCAATGCAACAGGTCTCACATTTGCTCGAGTTAGAGCTATTAGCGTTGTAAACTCCTAACCGGACTTTTCTCGCCACACAAATTAAAAGGAAAAACACGCAGCACAACTGCGCTATGTAAAGCGCAGTGTGATCACGCTATGTAAAACCCAACTCGATTGCGCTGCATGGAAAATAAAAAGATAAAGTAGTCCGGAAAGCGTGCTGAAAACTTCGAGCCTCGTATGTTTTCAGTAGTTTACAGGAGCTGTGTAGGTAGGCTAAAGACCGGAAAATGCATGATGTATGCATGCCTTTCACAAATGAAAGCAAGCGGATTTTAAAAGGCAAGCACACATACCAATGAAAGTGACTGACGTGACATGGCCATGGTTAGAAGCCCAAAGAGAGATTACAACAGGAGATGGAGCGCTTCGCGCTTGCCCCTAAAAACGAATCTGGCCTTGTGCAATGTATTTGCTGCTTATGTAAAGTGCTCCAATGCCCAAGAGACACGTTTATCTTGTTTAAAACTGAAAAAAGATCATAATACTTGTATTCTCCTTGACGTCTGTTGCCATTAGAAAGGAAACAGACAGTTAGAAACTTTTTGGAAACGTCATTCAAAGGTTGAAAAGGAGAATAGTGTGGATCCACCAAAACTAAAGGAAGATCCCATGAAGGATAAAACTCCATCATTCTTGGCCTTATTAACTCAAAACAGAATAGCATCTAACATTTCTACTGACAACAAATTGCCTTATGGAGTTCCAAATGCTCTAATGGCTTTGCACTGAAATTTCAGGATACAATACAAAAAACTCTATGAAACCCTTGCTTGAAAAACTGCAAAATAATCTCTGGAGAATAAATGACATGGAGAGTTATTATTGTTTTGGCATTACGGCCTCATTACGACTTTGGCGGTCTGATGGTAAGACTGCCTCTGTGGCAGCTGCAGAAAGACCCCCATGTTGGCGACAACCGAACCGCCGTATTAAGAGACACACTGAGAAGTCTGTTAAAAAACAGTCACATTTCTGAAACTGCCAGGACATTGGAAGACGGAAAAGATGCGGTCACACCACTTGCCCCGCCAGCCAGACAGAAATCCACACATCAGATTACAATCCACAAATCACGACAGCAGTACTTCCATGATGGAAAACCGCGGCAGTCTCAACTCACAGCACAATTAACACAGTTTGACACTGGCTAGTTTGAATACCCCACACATTAACCCACATTGTTAGAAATTGGGTTTCTGGTTCGCTATTGTATGCTCCTAAGCCAGGCTGAACCCACCCACTCTAGTCAAGTCGAGGGAGTTATACACCCAAGATAACCCCTGCTCGCACCCTCGGTAGCTTGGCAAGAAAAGTCAGGCCTATCCCAGAGGCAATGTTTAAAGCGATTACACAACACATGTGGCACAATAAATACAACTCAAAGGAAACACAACACCAAGTTATATAAAAATAAACTGTATTGCACAAAACATCATTGGACCAAACACAACATGTCAGTAATACCCTGCTGTCCAAGCAGGTGTCAGAACATTACACAGTTACTAGTACTCTGAAAAAGCCTGCAGGAGTCACAAAAACACATAAGTTACTGGTTATTCTGCAACATAAGCAGTAGTCAGGCTGTCATTGTTACTAAAAGACGCATATCATCGTAAAACACATATCACTAGAAATGTCAAACAACATCATAAACGCCCATAAAAATGAACCATCAGGAAAGCTCATTGCATCATCATCACTGTAACACATTATCATGACTACATAACATAAAATCACCTCCCACCTGGCAGGTCACTAGTATCACCAACATGGATGTATACAGCAGCACGTAAAGTGAGAATCTCCCCCCACGAAGGCTGGGCAGGCACCAGACCTCCGTTGAGGTTTTCCTCCCCGTCCTGCCAGCCTAAGAGCACTGCTAGGAAGAAAAACAAGGCTGGGACCTTGTTAACCCGGGCCTTTGCTGGGACGCACCCCCACTTCTCACATGGGGTAGCCTCGCTCTTTGCAGGGGTTACATAGTGGGTCACTGCCCACTACGTCCAACCAAGGAGCTCTGAGGCTCCTCCAGATACTACTGAGGAATTCCGTTTTTCTGCGGGCCGGCCTCACTCGAGGTGTCCGCACCGCCAGCAAATAGGTGAATACTGCAGAATTCCGTTTTGCTTCGTGGTGGCCTTACTCAAGGTGTCTGTCTCGCCAGCAAATAGAAAGAAAAAGGAAAGGGCCCCCCAAGGTTACGTTGCGACTGGGGAAGGCACCTACTTTGCCCCACGCTGGGCACGGCTTTCTATAGCTGCTCGCCCCAAGACAAGAGCGGCTGCTCACTTCTGTGGTGCGCTCCTCCTAGAGCACATTGTGAGCCCTCTGGGGCTCCAAAGGGTCACGTTCACCCTCCTGGCCCAACTAGCCCTCATCGGTGGTTCTCCCACACAGAGAGAGACCCGCTTCTTTAAAGACTCGAGCAGCGGCGGTGAATGCACCCAAAAGCAGTTCCTACTGGTACCCCAGGGGCACTGTTACAAGTGTTCTTCAGCCCCGGGGGCGTCTTCACTCAGTACGCCTCGACCAGCAGCTCCTCACGACCCACCTGGGTCACAGCGGTGACCCTACACCAGGGGACAGATTCCCCTGCAACGTAGGAGCAAACAGGCAGCCACAGGTGAGCGCTTGTCCTGCGTCCTCCAATACTAAGGCACAAAGCGTTCTCCACGTGCTGAAAGGGGCACAGCAGTCAAAGTGCTCTTTCTGCACTCTGATGCCTGTCAGCGACAGCGTTCTCCAGCGCTGAGAGGCAGAAAGAGCTGCAGGCGAACAGGGGGCACATCACCCACCCCTGGAGACAGCAGATGGGGAACAGGGCAGCAAGGCCCAAACAAGCAGGCCAGCACAAAGAGTTGCAGTCAGTGGCAGTTTCTCCTAGTGACCCAGGAGGTCACAGGTCAGCACAAGAGTAGCAGTCCAAGGCGGTTCCTTGTGAGTCCCTCCAGCAGCATCATGTGTCCACTTCAGTAGTCCATTATTGTCTTTACAACATGGGGAAAACCCCCTGTACTTATACTAAGTTTTACACAACTTTTACAAAAGGTGGGAGAAGAGGTTCCAACCAGCCCTAGCAGTTTCTAGGAGTGTCCCCTCTCTCCTCCAGCGCAGGCTTCAGACATGAGTGGGGGGTAAACGAGCTCTTTGTGTGAGGCCAGGGCACAGCCTTTACAAATGCAGGTGTGCCCCGCCACTTCTTCTCTCAGCCCAAGAAGATCATTCAATAAGCAGATGCACCTCTGTGACACCTCTACCCTCCCTCTGTACAGGCTGTCTAAATAGTATGCACAAATCACAGCTGTCACTATTTCGCAGACATAGATTGCAGTCAGCTGCAAAACACCAGTGTCATAAGCACAGAGAAATGCTCACTTTCTTAAAGTGGCATTTCAATAATGGTAATAAAGAATCCACCTACACCAGTAAGCAGCATTTCTCACTACCATTACAACCATACCAAACGTGCCTGCGCCACCCCTCATAGATCAGACAATATCACCAAGACATATGTTAGGGCATTTCCAATGCAATCCTATGAGCATGGAAGCACTCACAGCAGTGACAAAACAAATAGGCTGTTTGTCACTAACAGGAAATGCCACACAACCAGGCACATGTCCTGCTTTTTCCATACATAGCACCCTGTCCATAGGGCTAACTAGGGTCTACATTAGGGGTGACTTACATGTAGTAAAAGGGGGGTTTCAGGCCTGGCAAGTAAATTTAGATGCCAGGTCCCTGTGGCAGTAAACCGCAGATGCAGGTCCTGTGCTAGCAGGCCTGAGACAGGTTTGAAAGGCTACTTCTGTGGGTGGCGCAAGAAGCACTGCAGGCCCACTAGTAGCATTTAATTGACAGGCCTTGGGGATAGGGATACCACTTTACAAGGGGCTTACAGGTAAATTAAATGTGCCAATTAGGTGTAAGCCAATCATAACCAACTTTGGAAGGGAGAGCACCTGCACTTTAGCACTGATCAGCACTGATAAAGTGCTCAGAGTCCTAGAGCCAACAACAAGAGGTCAGCAAAAATGGGAGGAGGTCTAACACATCCATACACACAACACACATACACACTGCACTACATAACACACCTCTACACAACCCACAATCCTTTGCAACTAAAAGACCACATACAGCCACAGACAAGTGAAATTGAACACAGAAATAGGAAAATCAACATTAGGCATTTTACTACACACACATCACACACCTGCACAACATACACAACACACATATTACTACCACACACAATCCACAACAACTGTCACCCACTCACATCACATCACAGCACCTACACCTACACCTCACCACTTACCTTTTACTCCAGCCTTTTACCATTGAACACAACCAGCAAGCATCAATTGCCAGGAAAATGGAGTTGAGGTAAAGAATAGTCAACATGGTCAATTCTGTAGGGAGCTGTCCGCGCACAAGGGAGGACATCAGGAAGAGGTGGAATGACCTCAGGGGGAAGGTACATTCCATGGCTGCAAGGCACCAGCTGGCAGTCTTCAAGACTGGCGGTGGGCCCCCATCTCCTCCCCATACTTTCACATCTTGGGAGGAGAAGGTCTTGGGCATACTGCATCCTAAGGGCCTGACAGGAATACCTAGGGGAGTGGAGTTTGATAATTCACCACAAAATACGTCACCCAATTGTCATGTCCTGAATGCTCCCTCACCACCTTAACCCATCCCAATTCAAATACTACCCAGAACACCGCTATCAAATTTTCAATACCCCCTCTCCGGCATGCCACATGTCCACTAAACCCACCTGGCTCCACAGTCCTTCGAAATGGCACAGGAAGTACTGGGAACTCATAGCACTACAATTCACAGAATGCAATAACACACCCCTGTAAAAATCAGAACAGTGCACAAAATGTGAGATGTCATGCATGTGAAACTAACTACCAATATAAGCCATCTTGATTGTGCAAGTGTGCAACATTGAATGGCAAAGACAGCAATGCACTCCCACTAACATCACCTACAAAACACATCAATAGTGGTCCCAATCACAATGCCCATGGAATAAAGATTCCTAAGATTAAAATGTACTCACCTGGGATGGAAATCTTGATGGAAAAGTGGATGCACATGCAGTACAACCAGTTACAGGTCAATGTCTCTTGCATACTCCCATACTGTATCACTACTCTGACACTATTGTGCATTGTACACCTTTTTGTTGTGCCATTTATCATGTCAGACACTTCAGTAGGCGACAAATGGTATCAGCAGTCCAATCACTACCAACATCAATTAACAGCTACAAGCATGATGTATGGTATTGAAATTACAGTGTCTCATGTTGTACTAAGCAAGATTGTGCAGCAGCTGTCATAGTCATTTCTGGTGATTATGTAAAGGCACTGTCTGCATCTCACACAACAGAAACCATGCCCTAAATGTAACAGCAACTCTGTGTTCCACTTATCCCACAGGTAACCTTGCCAATGTCACCATGGACAGGATACCAGAGACTGCCACAGCCCCTCTGGATGAAGGCCCCAGTGAGGACAACACCCCTGGATGTGTGGACACTAAAGAGGAAGCTGGCCCATCAGGGACACCTGGTCAGTCAACAACTGTCTGCCTCAGCCTGTCCACATCGAATCCTCCCAGCCCTGTAGCATCTACATCATAAGCAACCATTCATCCCTAAACCTATGTCCCAAGGTTTGTATTATCCATTGTGTGCCCCACAGTACAGGTACCTGAGTCTCCTCTTGTCACCCCTGACGATGATGTTCCTGCCACCACTGAGAGTGGGCACAATGTGTCAGGGGCACAGGTATGTGGGGGGGGGGTGTGGGAAGGATGCTCTGGGCCAGTGGATAAGGGCTCCAAGGGACAATATTGACCAAGAAACCATCTCCTAAGTCTTGGAAGCATACCAAAATCCCCAAGGCATGATGGGCCAGGTAATCACCATGATGGGGGAAATCAAAAAGCTGCAGATGGACCACCACCGGGAAGTCATTCAGCAGTGGCAGGCCCACCTGGCTTCCATTGCTGGGGTGCTGAGGGACATCAACACTACCCTGAGTAGGACTGCAGTCAACATCAGGCCTCTTCCACTAGCAATGATTCTACAAGCCCTTCTACAACTGCGGCTGCTAGTGGAAGGTAGGCCCTGCCAGGGGAAGGGCATGCCTCAGACACCCCACCCTCTATAGCAGAGGAATCCCCCGCAAACTTGGACATCCACACCGACATCCAGGAGTAGCAGATGCCAAGACTAAACCCTCTGCCAGGAAGTGAACCTCTCCTGACTTGTTCCTCTTGTGTGCCAGAGATACACACTGTTGACAGATTCAAAAACATTTACACACATTTATTGGTAGACATGCAAACAGCACATTGAGCATAACTGAGAGTAACACCAAGATGTTTGCTAAGGTTGCAGACACTGCTAATCCACAGGATTCAGAAGTTAGGGCCATATCAGTCTTCCTACATGCCAGAAGACATACAGAATTGTCCTTTGTATATCCTGGTAAAGCCTTAATACATGACCATACCTTTGCTCCCTAATATACATACCCCATGGTACAGACAGATATCAGTGCTGATGATCCCAGTGCAGGGATCTTTTACTTACATTAGTCACATACCTGTCGAGTTGTCACTCACTTATGTGAGTCCACAGAGACATGCACATTGGTCTGCAAAGTAGGAACACACTGACAGCTAGGTCCAGGGTAGGTTACATACAACAAAAACCATTGTGATGGTGGAGGCTATGGTTCTACATTTTTACGTGTGCCAGACACACCAATTGCACCATTTGACCACCTCTAGTGCCCTACGGGTAATCTTGATGGGTAGACACAATTCCACCCCGGTGTCCTGACAGTCTGGCCATGTAACTTACACTCCACATACTCATTGCATTCATTACCTGGTTTTAGCCATGCATACTTCTCATGTGTGCCTGCAATTCCCATCTGCCTTTGACACTATGACGTGCCAAAGATGATGAGCCAAACTGGAAGTTGCCAAACCTGTGATTGACATAGATGGCAGATAGGACATAGCAGAAAACATTCCTTAATTCAGACAAGTCATGTTCACAAGCGTGACTTTACAAGTGCTTTAACAATACATGACAATATATGCCAGTCTGTTCTTTCCACAATACCACATTACAGTCTGCATGCACAACTCACTCAGGCATTTCAGCTACCTAATGCCCCATAGCTGATGGTAAAGAGTAGGTGACATGCCGCACATCAACCCTAGGTAAATATTTTTAATAACTGCATCAGGAATACATCACATACCTTGAGTCAGTTTAAGTACCGATTGATGAGATCTGCCCTGGAGTCTGCTTCATCATCTGACTCATCATCACTTGGTAAACCAGCATTTCCACCCACAGGTACTGCTGGCTCCCCCTCATCTGATAGGAATGGAATATGACATCTCAGGGCAAGATTATAGAGCATGCAG
The DNA here is from genome assembly GCF_031143425.1 of Pleurodeles waltl. Classification (NCBI taxonomy): domain Eukaryota; kingdom Metazoa; phylum Chordata; class Amphibia; order Caudata; family Salamandridae; genus Pleurodeles; species Pleurodeles waltl. The sequence continues at coordinate 732,462,622 of NC_090449.1, forward strand.
CAGGTAACTAGGATTTGACATCCCTTGCTGTGTGAGTAGAGGAGGGTTCCTACTGATCTGTTGAGGCAGCAAAATCTTGCCTTCAGGAGCCCAAAAGTCTGCTCCACGACACGCCTTGTCCTTCCGTGGGCATCATTGTTGCAGACTTCCACAACAACCAAGAAGGGTTAGGCTAGCCAGAGTCAACTGTAAGCAAATAGGTCAGAATACACAAACATATAACAAGGACTTGCACACTTGTGAAAGCAGGAGATAAGTTTGTAAATGACACTTCAAATTGGACTTACCAACCAGCCAGGCCCTCTCTGTGGTGATTCGTGTCATCAGCAATGAGATATGGCTTTTTCGCATGATGAAGAACTTTTGGACTGATCCTGGAAACTTTGCACTGACGTGTACTGGTCTGCCAAACACACAAGTTGAACGTTGATGGAGTGATACTTTTTCCTGTTCCTATATACCTGTTCATTGGCACTTGGGGGGGAACCAAGGCTACATTGGTGCCATCTATGGCTCCAACCACATATGGAATGTGTCCCATTGCATAAAACTCTGCTTTCACCTGGGCCAAATCAGCACATTGGGGAAACCTGTCCAGGTGTTTCAGCAATGCTGACAGAACATCCTTCAAAACCAGACTGAACATGGGCTGAGACATCTCTGCAGGTAGGGTCACTGCATTCTGAAATGACCCAGTGGCCAGGAAGTCTAGCATTGACATCACTTGAACGATAGGAGGTATGCCATAGGGATTGCGAATGGCAGGTATCAGATCAGACTCCAACTGATCACAAAGATCCATGATTGTTTGCCTATTCAGCCGATATGTCTGGATAGTATGTCTCTCTTCCATGGTCTGCAGGTCCGCTAGTGGGCAGTACACTGGAGGTTGTCTTCCTCTACTCATGCCAGGGTAACTATGTGGAAACATGAAATTTGTATATACATATGCAACTCACAGATATCTGCAATCTCTGTTGGTTACAACACCTGCCATTTACAGGACCACAAACTGCTATGCATCCTATGAAACTCCTGTTGGTGCACATTCTCCCAAATATCTAACATAATGTACATGCATATCAATCTGTGACTGTCAGTGTTTGTTAATCCAACCGACTTATTATGTGAAACTCATTTTCATACATTATCTACATAAGCAACATACATAGTATTTTGAGAATAGATGTGTATATCCCTCTGTTACAGTGATTTAACCACTCGCATGTACAAATAGACCAAGAAACCTGAAGAAATTAATTACTGATGATTAGTACAATATAGGGATTTGTTAAAGACGCAGATTCAAAAGCTTATCCATACATGAAATGTGCTCAAAATGGCACCCACCTGACCTATCGCACTGGACATGTGGAAGTGACCTAACTCTGCCGGCGGGTGCTTTCATGGCGGTAAGCAGTCACAACCGCCGTGTAAATTGCCATTGAAATACATTTCTGCCTGTGGCAGACTCGGGACAATGGCATTGTCCACCTATGGTGATGGTCCTGTACGTGGCGGATGAGACGTCATCTTCTGCAGTATTGCTCGCTTGATTCCTGACACTGCTGCCAGCAAGACCTCCACTACCTGAGCTGCTCTGTACTGCCTCTGGGAGCTATGATGCCACATCCTGCAGGCAATAGGGCCCCAGCCTTCACCCCTGAAGATCTGGAAAAGCTTGTAGAGGAGGTCTCACCTCTGTATGAACTGCTATATGGTACACCAGAGGAGCAGGTGAGTCCAATGGTATACCAATGAGTGTGAGTTGGGGTGTATGATGGTGTACCAGATTGTATGGGTGTGGATGCATGCAGATGAGCAATTGTGAATGAGTGTGAACTGAGAGGATGGTAATGTTTGCCTAAATGCTGTCACTTCAGTGTTCTGTCCACTTGTGTTGGTATGGTGCATACGGACGTGACTTTTGCTTTTTTTCTGTGTCATCCATGCAGGTCAACGCTTATCAAAAAAAGAGAATCTGGCATGCCATTACCAAGCAAGTGCAGACCCTGGGGGTCCACAGCCAGTGGCGCACCCACTGTGTGAAACACTCGATCTGGAAAAATGTGGAGGCCCAGCTGGGAATGGCCTCCCAATGAGGGATGGGTGCCCTTCGGACCCTGACCCCACTTATGGCCCACATTTTGGCGGTGGCCTACACTGAAGTGGATGGGCATTTGAGGGCCACACAGCAGCCACAAGAGGATAAGTACTGACTTAACACATGTATATGCCTATGCCAGTTAAGCGCATATTGTCTGAGTAGCTCAGCTATGACAGTGTGGTAAGCGGTAAAGGCAAAGGATCATTTAGGGAAACATAGTACTACAGTTGCCAACTTTGATACACAGATGTGGACATAGTACTGTGTACAGGGACATGTTACTCACCAATGTCAACCACATAGTATGACAGCATGTGGTTATGCACATGTGACAGTGTCATATGTGTACCTCTACACTGTTATACATATGTGTAACCTGCAGTGTCATCCTTCCCACCTACTGTTCCACAGTCCATATACCCAATTGGTAAGTTGTCTAGCTCTTTGGTCTCTGATCAGTCCTATTTCACTGCCTCTAGCTCTATTTGCAACATAGGGTCTGATAGATGAGTAACAGGGCCAACTTCTGTGTCCTGATATCGTTGGGAACTTCATGTGGGGTTGTCATCCCAAACAGAATTGTCACATGGCATACTTACTACACTACTTCTGAGGTTTAAGGAGGTGCCCCCATTGTTTTGTCTGAACTATACATTGGCAATTCTGATGGTTGATCAGGGTGGACATCCTACATAGTGAATAGCATGGGGGTAATCAATCATTATCAGTACTAGACATATCAGGGCTGTACCCTACCTATATGGGTGCAACATACACTGCTTTGGGCCTACATCATGTATCAATTGTAACTTGTAACGTCTTGCCTATTGTTATGCTGAGGCCTCTACTTTGCCAGACTTACTTTTGCTAATCTGAGCTAGTTGAGATAGATTTCGCAATTGATCAGCTCATTTCTGCCTCACTTTATAGCAGAGGTCTCCAAACTTTTTAATGCCGCGCCCCCCCAGTTGAAAAATAAAAATCATTGGGCCCCCCCCTCAGAATTTTTCACAATTATTTTATAAAAATGGCGATGTTTAAATATATCTAAACCTATTTAAACATTGCAGTTAATTCCTGTTACCTTTTTAAAACTGCAATAACATGCTTCTGCTTAAAACAAAGGCCTGTTATCTGTATAATATTTATTTTGAGCAGGGTCTGGGGCCCCCCCTGGGATCACTTCAGGCCCCCCTAGAGGGGCCTGCCCCCCAGTTTGAAGACCTCTGCTTTATAGTATAGCTGGGGTTCCATTTGACAAACAGATGTTGGATGCAATGGGATACCTTGTAAGTCAATTTGCTGCACGCTAGGTGTATGTGGCAATCATGGTTACATTTCTAGGGGATTATGTCAGTGTTACTTCAGTCCTGAGGTGTTAGGTTACACATGTTTGTACATTTGTAAGTGATGTAGCTATTGTGATGTATTCATGTTACAGTGTATACTATCATGCGACTAGGAATTGTATGTGGCTTATATGCACATGATCATTGTCTATTCTATTGAAGGTTTTGGCATGCTCCCTGTGGTTATCTGTGGGTGTATACTGTGTGCTGAGTATTCCTCTATTGCTGGACATGTAATTTTTGTCTCTGTCTCAATGGGTAACATTACTGTGTTGCCAAACTCTTTAAAACCCTTTTAAAGTCACTTTTGATAAATGTTTGTATGACATGCTATTTTATATTATGAGGCTCACAATTTGGGTATGCCACGTGTAGTGATTTCGTCTGAAGTATTTGACATTGTGAATGTTATGGACAGTGCAACTTGTTTGGTATGTGATTGCAAAGCTACATGTTGTGTAGTATTAGAAGTGAAATGAGTTCACTTTCATGTGACATGACTACAGGTGATTGACTGGGCTAGTGTGGACTAGGGTAAGGCATGATATTGAGCTGTCAGTTAACAGCAAGGATGATTTGTTGATACATAGTGATGATCTATATAGGAAGTGACTTTTAATTTAGCCAATTCATCTTGTGTATAAATGGTATGTGTTACAGCAGATTTGATGGGATGGTGATGTTGTGGGCAGATGGTTGCCTTATATTGTTGTGAAACTGTTGTCATTTTGGATAGTTGGAAGTATGTAGTTGTGACATGATGCAGGCTCAATTGTTTCCTAACTTGGGCTTTTTTAGATATAGATTTGTTGTGAATGTTGTGTATTGTGTAACATATGTGTATGTTAAGAATGTGATGACCCTCTCTCTCTCTCTCTCTCTGGCCCTGATTTATACTTTTTGACGCACACCTGAGTCAGCGCAGGCATCATATTTAAGGAATAGCGCTAGCCAGCGGTAAGGCTCGATTAACGTCAAAATAAATGATGCTAACCGGGTGGGGGAAGCATAGGGGAAACAGGAGGTTGTGCATCAAAAAATGGCGCTAATCAGATTAGAGTCAGAAAAATGACGCTAACCTGACTAGCTTCATTTTCTGACGCACAACCCCCATGGACATGAGTCCTGTCTTAATAAAGCCAGGAGTCATGCCCCCCTGCCCAATGGCCATGCCCAGGCTTATGTCCCCTGGGCATGGCCATTGGGCACAGTGCCATGCAGGGGGGCCCAAGTTAGGCCCCCCAGGGCACTTTAAAAAAAATATTAAAAAATTACCTGGATTTACCTGGGCTGGGTCCCCCCATCCTTAGGGTTCCTCAAGGGGTGGGTGGGGGTGTCCTGGGTGCAAGGAAGGGCAGCTATGGGCTGTTTCCATGGCCTATGACCATGGAAAACGGCCCAAAGGCACCCTAATGCCTGCCCTGACCCAGGCGTTAAATAATGGCACTAAACAGGCTTAGTGACATTATTTAAGGCCCTCCTCCTCCCGTGTGTGATTTTTGCAAGGGAGTGTAAATAAGGCTTAAAGGCCTTAGAGTTATTTTTTGCCGGGGAACGCCTACCTTGCATCTCATTGATGCAAGGTAGTTCTCCGCAGGCAAAAAATGACGTTAACTTCAATATTTTGACACTAGATGGGTCTAGCGTCAAAATATAAATATGGAGTTAAGTTTGCACCGGATTTGCGTCACAAAAATGACGCAAATCCGGTGCTAACAGAGTATAAATATGCCCCTCTGTTTCTATGCATCAGCATCGGCAGGCGAAGGAGTCGGGCACAGACAAGTGGGGAAGCTGCTCGCCATGGGACCCAGAGTGCTGATACCACCGACACTGGGGGACTGAGCAGCCAGGAGTGTGAGGGGAGTGCCACGAGGGAGACAGGCTCCATGTCTTATCTTCGGAATCCTCCTCCAGTGGATACTCCATGGTGGACCCATCTGGGACCACCCTAGCACCATCTCTGTCGGCCACTCCCTTACTACCTCCGCCCTCCCTGTAGCTCCCCACCCAGTTGGCCGTGACCGCCCACCCAAGAGGGTAGGTGTCTCCTTTGCCACAGGCACCTCTGCCCCTGTCAGCCCTGCTGCCCTCAGTGAGGAAGCTATTGACCTCCTGAGGTCGATTTCTGTTGGTCAGGCAACCATCATGAATGCCATCCAGGGACTGGCAACTCAGATCCAACAGAGTAATGCGTTCCTTGAGGTCATTTGATGGCCTACAGAGATCCTTTCAGGCTCTGGCCTCCACACTGACGGCAGCTAGTCACCCTTTCTCTACCATCCCTCGTTCAACTTCAACTTCCTCTTCCGAATCCCAAACCCTTCTTCCCTGACCCAGCCAAAGCACACAAACAGACAAGCATTCATCCTCCTCAACATCCAAGGGTAACTCAGGCAAACACAAGCATCATAAGACACACCACCGGCATGTACACAACCAGCATCCACCTGCACACACAGCAACAGCCACAACCTGCCCTGACACCCCCACCACCCTCAGCATCACAGACAGCACATGTAACACACCTGCACATACCACACCGACATTCACAGATCCAGCCACTACACCTAACCTACCCATAGACAGCAGCACAGCAGACCCTCAGACATCCACCCCACTCACTATATCTGCAGACACCACAAACACAGGCATGCCTACATGGAATACATCCACCATATCTGTAATCACCACCCCAAAGACACTCACCTACCACGGCATCCCCCGGCACCTCCACCCCCAATCCTCCCAAGACACATAAACGCCCTCACTCACCCACCCAACAGATACCCACCACCCACAAGCATACCTCGCACAAACATGCACCCAAGACATCCACAACAACACTTTTTACAACCACTCCCTCTACCTCCACACCTAAACCCTTTTGTTATGACTGTCCCCGTGTGTCTAAGAAACTTTCCTTTTGGAGCTCACCCTTTTCCCTACTCCTCTCATACCCAGTGATACCCCTAAACCTGCTGTGTCCCTCCTCAAGTCCGATCCTTCCACCTCCAAGTCCTCCCCTGCCCCCCTGAAGGTTCCCATGTCCCTCTCCCTGCAAATAAATCAACCTCTCCCCCTAAAACTAAGCCTTCCCCTAAACCTAAGTCCAAGTCCAAACCCCACCAAGCCTGATCCCAAAGGCCCCCCTCCTAAACCCAAATCCCACCTCAACCCCTCCCACCAGATAACCCCATACATGCCCCTACCTTTGGAGGTTACATGGCAGTCAGCAGTCAAGTTTGGGGCACACATCTGTGCACTGTGTGCATACAGACTTTGAGAATTGTAGACTGGCCTATGGCCTTAGTTTTTTACAAATATTTGTATTTTAATAATTACTTGAACCAACTGGTTGTTGGTTTCCTATTTACATCTTTGACATGCATTTATTTCCCTAGTATGGAATTGTTCCTGGCTGACATTAGTTGCGTATGTGTGTTCTACTTGGGCTACGTGTGTTGTTTAGGCAGTATGTGAGGTTGTGTGCAGTGCTTTTGTATTAGAGTGGTATGGTATGTGTTGTGTGATTTAAATTTGTGTGTCCAAGAGGTTTTGTTGTGTAGGTATTGTTTGTTGTGTTGAGATATGGTTGCTGGTGTGCTGTGTTGCTCTGTGTGCTTTGACAGGTTGTGTGTTATGTGCATGAAAGCTTAGGTACAGTGTTCTTGGTAAGTCAGTCTGTAAGTCGTGTGATTGTATATTTGTATGTTATTTTTTACCTGTTGGTGTTAGCTTGTGATGTATATGTGATGTGTCCCCACGTAGTGTCCCCTGTGAGTTCCTGCCAAGTGATTGGAGATGGTGATGTTGTGTTGTGTTTGTGATGTGTTGTGTTGTTGTATGGTACTGTGTGAGTGTGGGCCTGTGCAGTGTTTCCGTGCATGTGTATTAGTGATGTGTTTATATGTGTGTTTTTTGTGGCCGTGATGTGTGGGTAGGGAAGGGGGAGTGTGTGTGACTATATGTGAGTATGCGTGTAAGTGTGCAGTTACATGTGTGTGTTGCCCTCACACCGCCTTCCTGAATGTCTGTTGTGTGAGTGTGCAATATTTGCCAATCAACACCTGCACCATTGGCCTGCAAACAGCCCCAACACAGTTACCACCTGCTGTACGCAGATGGTAAAAGTGTGCAGAACTGTATTTAGGTGTAGGGGTCATACTGACTGGAAATGGAGATTCCAGCCCTCCAGTACCCTAGCATCTTAGTTTGGGGAATTTGTAACGAGGCCCTTTGTGCTCTAATTAAGCAATTCTAGGCTCCCTGATGTGGCTTATGACCAATGTGAGGGAACCAGGAGTCAGTGGGAGCTGATACCCCTAATAAACCTTCTAGTGCAAACCAAAATAGTGAGAATATTATCTAAATGGAAAGTTACCTAGGTACCTTTTAATGAGCAGCTGGAATACAGCATGGTGCTGGATTACTTAACTTTTGATGCAGTCACACTGACTCAATGCCAATTGAATGGGATCGATTTTATATTGATATAAACTAGCAAACTGAATGTATTATTGTCATCATTGAGGCTCATTAGTGTTCACATCACATTTTCTGTGCAGCGAATCTTGCATCTGTAGATATTCTACTTTAAGAAGTCTTGTGCAATGGTATCATAGGCAACGTCAAATCTGATATCATTGGTGCTGTGGTTGATGGATGATGTCATGGGTGCTGTTATGAATGATAAACAATGGTATGCCATGAGCAATACGCCGAGGGTGTTGTGAGTTCAATTTGCAATAATGTGTTAATGGTAGAAACCTATACATAGGAACATGCCTTAGTCCTTAGCAGTTGGTCTTCTTACAAATAAGATTTTTAAGTTTCAAGGAACCATGGTGTATATTGGTTTACCAATCTGTCTTTTTTTTAGAGATGGCTGCCCATTTATTTTGTACTACCTAGTATTAATAGGCCTGCATCTTGTGAGAATACATAAACATTTGCATATTAGTAGTGCAGCCCTGAGTGCTGCAGACATAAAATTGCACTGTGTAATTGTGTGTCACCATGTTTGGCCAATCTTCACTTCTGACTCTCTTCCCGTATTAGCATGTCATGCAACCGCCCGATGGTGGATAAATAGTATTGTGTGGTCCTGTGGCCGTGGTATGTAATAATAAAGGTCAGCAATATTAGAGAGCATGTTCTGTGGCTTACAAGACCTCTAAACAGCATGCCAACAATTTAAATAGGTGCACCACAAAGGTGTACGGTTTCCAATCCATAAATAACAAGCAGTTGCAAAGCAATAGGTCTCACATTTACTTGAGCTGGAGCTATTGGCTTTGTAAATGCATAGCTGGATTTGTTTGACACATTAATTGGTCAACACTGCTGCATATTTTGGTCCTTTCTGCCACATATTTCCAGTGGCCCTGCATGTAACTAAAGGGCTAGTTGCCCTACTGGAATATTTTTTTTCAAACAAGGCCCTTAAAACGCAAACTACTGGCAGGTGCAAAACATATTTACTTGGCAGCTGGTACAGGCGACAATGCCCATGGGGTAATGAATAAATAATTGTACTCCAAGAATTCATGCTTACTGGATCACTGTCCATTTGATGCAGTCTGGGGAGCTGAACAAATGTTTTTTTACAAATCTGAGGAGAGCCATTTCACATGATATTAATGATTAAGTACTGTAACTGTCAATAGATCTGGATTTTACACCTCAGGATCTGTTATTTGCATTTGCTGATTACACATAAACAATATTGCAACTGTTGTGCACAAAACGTTTCTGAGAATCGGATCCTAAGTGAATATTTACATATTGCAACAACACCTCCTTATACTGTTGTGGCTTGAATGTGCATTCAGCACGCAGAGGATGAGTCATGAGGAGATGGATGAAAGGTTAACACTGCTGCCCATCAAAGGAAGTGTTCCATAATGGAACTGAGTGTACCAAAGCAGGAAAAATATAAATACTTGCCAGAGTGAGTTTTCACAAAACATGGAAGTAGACCTTCCCAAGAGCTCAAAAGTTTCAATAAATTCACAGGATGATACCATCATTTAGACGAGTGGTGTGAATTTAGCATTGATGGTTAGAGGATGGATTTTAGGGGAACTAAGAGCATCTTCCAAGGATCATTTATAGCAATGGTAAAGGAATCTGACTCAAATAAATATTCTGTTCAATTGTATCAGCGCTTAGCTGAAACACAAATGACAAACTACACAGTTGGTCAACAGTGTTGAAAGATAGAAAACAAATAAAATAGCACAAGACATTATTAAGTCTAAGCCAAAGATCCGACAAACAGTTGCACCAAAAACCTTAACATGGACAAGAGACACAAGTAGCTGTTGATTTTCAGTGGTGGCAGTGTTTGGATGTGCAAGGACATAAGAGAGAATGGATGTTGTATAACCGTCTCAAAAGTACTCATACATAGACTACTTCTTTCACCAAAAATACCCGCTGTTCTCATTTCCAAATAAGGCAATAGACCTCAAATATTTGTATGGCCTACAGAAACACAATACTGTCACAGAGAAAGCTGTACACCGTAGTCCAAACACACATTGACATTTTGGGAGTTATTTGTTTTTTGAGCCGTGGAACCTTAGCAAATATAAAGTGCAAGAGTGCTAGCCCTTGAATAATTTCCTGCTACTTTTGACCTTTCTAGTTTGGACTCTAACTTGTCTTTTCCTAGTAATTAGTGAACTAAGTAAACAGCAAACAAGTGGAAGAATCCATGGCGAAGGGAAGGACATGCAGGAGAGGAGGGAAGGGTTACAGAAGTTAGTACAGATGGACAGAAGTGAGGAATGAAGGACAGAATAATAGGAAGGGGTAGGAATGAGACGAAGACAAACAACCAAAAAGAGAAGAAATCAAACAAACAAATGACAAGTAAGATAAAAGGGGGAAAATAAAATCAGAAGGCAGAAGAAACAGTAACTAGGCTCAACTGTTAAAAACATATGCATTCGATCATGAAGCACGGCGCCCAGCTGCGAGGAGAAAGGATCGTGGCTGGGATGAAAGGCATAACCTTGGCCCGTTTTGTTTTATTTCAGGCTCACTGGGCAAGAGATACATGAAGTGGCATTTGTTTACTCCCACTTGAACAGAGAAATGACATCTATATTCATCCTACTGACCTCTCGTTCATGGTCAACCATATAGAGTAGCATAGTGCACTTCAGTGAGCGCAAAAAGCACCACATTTATGAAGCGCTTTACAAAATGACATTGCAAATCAATACACATTATAACAGCATTCTGAGGAGGGTTGCCATGTGGCTTGTGTGCGCTACAGGTAGCATTCGGGCAAAGAAAGGTGGATTAGTGACAAAGTCCAGAAGCTCAAAAAACTAAAAGGTTTAATAACTGCCACTTCCCCAGACACAGGCCAGGAAAGAGGGAGGCGCAATCTATTGCATATCGTCCTGTTTCACTTTCCTCATCTACAGCAGGAATGAAAGTACAGCACTGTTGTCACCTTCACCCTCCTCAGGTTGCTGGGAGAACCGGACACCGCATCCCCCACCTCTCCATCACTGTCAGGCAGTGCAGGCCTGCAAACAGGGTAGCGAAGGGGGAGCAGAAAGACACAAATGAGTAAAAAAAAATCATAACTCACGAGGAGAAAGGATCACAGCTCAGATGAAAGGCAAAACGGAAAGCAGACAGGGGAGAGGTAAGAGGGGCGATCAAACCTGTAACAGGAGGAATCATGACATAATGTAATGGCCAACAAAAATGTTCTCTTAGTCAAAGCTACCTGGGCAGGAACTTAGCACGGAAAGGAGGGTCATTTAGCAAAATGCACCAATAAAAAGAAAGCATTTAAGACGAGCACAACAAAGAGAGAATGGCGATATCGGGCGTGGTTAAAAGCTCATATTCAATACAGCAGGTCTTGCAGACATCGCTGCACGCAGCCAAGCTCAACCTTGAAACTATTGTTTTTTTTCCAGAAAATTCCTGATATTTCAGAACTGGAGTCTTATAAAAATGTCACGCCTTCTAGAAAAGGGGGATAAATCAGGAATACATGATTGATTGAGAATTTTGTATTTATCAAAGGCATCCAGAGACTATAATCATGCCTAATTAAAGGGTCGCATTGTGGACCTATAGGGAACTTTTATGAAGTGAACCAACTTTTCTTGTGTTGTATGCTGAGCCCACATGCAGGGCAGACATTTTAGCCTTTAAAGCCTCTGCAGGTGAAAGTATTCGCCCTGAACACACCAGTGTAGACTTTGTTTAGTGTAATGTTGCTTTGGAAAACAGTTATTATACTATACATTAGGCAATAAAAGCCTTCATTGAGTTTGCGAAGGACAATTGCTATCTTAACTCATGACTGTATCACTTAATGCCATTTCAGGCTCTTGTTTGCCTTGCCTTACCATTGAGCCTTGTTGCTGGGAAACCACTTACAGACTCACAAAACTACTGACATATGAAGACATCCTCCATCACCCAAACATTCTCTCTACGTCTAGACACTTTTCTCCTCCAGTCAGCCAACCAGGGCTCCTTAGCTTAGTTTTGTGACTTAAGGGTGTGCCTGTCTCTCTCAGCCACTCATCCACCGATTGGAATACTTTTGTGCAGTGTTTGCTGAAAATGGATCAATTGCAATTAAAAACACATTACATGATATTCTTTGTTCAGAGCAGTTTTGTTGGTTGGGGGTGGCTGTCTTGTATACGTGGTCAGTCATTTTTTAATAATGCATGGCAAATCACCCGTGAGGGTCTCAGGTCGCTGGAGTTGCTGGCTGAAGTGCAGTGATCTGTTCATTCGAACAGCCAGGTCGTGAGTTCTCTCCTGAATTGCTGGAGTGATGAGGCGTCCTGAAGTGTAGGGGGAGGTTGTTTCAAGTGTTGGCTGTCAGATGTGAGAAGGAGCATCCTCCACTGTTGGGATGACAGATCTTGGGGGGCATCTATGAGCAAGAAGGAGGCGGATTGTAGGTGTCTGGTTGGGTGGTGGAAGGTCAGTCATTTATTGATTTATGGTGGTCCTTCGGGTCCAGGGCTGCAAAGGGAATCCCTTCTCCTTCCACCCCCGGCCTCCCCCACCCTCCCATGACGTCAGCGAGCGATCGTGCGCTGACATCATGAAAGGGTGAAAGACGTGCTGGAAGCCATTTGCTTCCAGCGCGTCTACAAGGAGGAGGTGAGTTTTTATCTCCGGTCGGGGGGGATGCCTCTGAAAAAGACATTGAGGGAAAGGAAAGGGTTTACCTTTCCCTCAATATCTCTTTGAGCATTCCTGCTGCCCGATCGCGATGCGATCGGGCAGCAAATGCCCACTAGGCACCAGGGAATGTGTTATGTGTGCATGTGTGTGTTTTGAGTAGGGGGCAGCCCCTTGGGCAAGGGCCGCTCCCCCAAGGGGGCATAATTATTTATGCCATTGTGCCCCCCTGGCGGCAGATTGGCCTTATTTTTAGGCTGATCTGCCCCCAAGGGGGGCAGAAAGCCACTAGACACCAGGGATTGTTTTCTTGTCGTTTGTTTTCTTGTGTTGGGGGGACGGCCCCTTGGGCAAGGGTCGCCCCCATGGGCCCAAATATATTATTGGCCAGTTCTGCCCCCATTGGGGTGGCAGAATTCCCATAGCGCATGGTATAATGTATGTGTGTGTGCTTTGTGTGGGGGGGTGGCCCCTTGGGCAAGGGTCACCCCCCAAAGGGGGCAATGTGATGTAGGCCATTTCTGCCCCCATGAAGAAGCCAGGGATTTTTTTTTTGTGTTGGGGGAGCGCCCTCTTGGGCAAGGGTCGCAGATAGGCCTATTTTTTGGGGGCCTTTCTGCCCCCAAGGGGGGGGGGGCAGGCAGAATCCACTTAGCGCCAGGGATCATGTGTGTGTGTGCGTGTGTGTGTGGGGGGGGTGGGTTGCCCCCCAAAGGGGGCAATGTAAGCTAGGCCATTTCTACCCCCCTTGGGGGCAGATGGGGGCAGATTGGCCTATTTCTTGTTGGCCCTTCTGCCCCCGGGAGGGGGCAGAAACCATGAAGACGCCAGGGTTTTTTTCTTTCTTTTGTTTTTTTTTGTGTTGGGGGGATGCCCCCTTGGGTCAAAAAGCACTATTGGGCAGTTCTGCCCCCCTTGGGGGCAAATCAGGCTATTTATTTTTTAGGCCCATCTGCTCCCAAGGGGGGCAGAATCCACTTAGCGCCAGGGATCATGTGTGTGCTTTTTGTGGGGGGGTGGCCCCTTGGGCAAGGGTCACCCCCAAAGGGGGCAAAATATTCTATGGCATTTTTGCCCCCTTGGGGGCAGATTGGTCTATTTTTTTAGGCCCATCTTCCCCCAAGCAGAGAACACTAGACACAAGGGAAAATTTAAAAATGGTTGGTGGCTGTGTGTTTGTCAACTGGCGAAGTATTTTCATTTATGATAATAACAGTTTATTTCTCCTTTTTGTTCTAGTTCAAAGCTTTTGCTGACTTTGCTGTGGCTTGTTGCAGTTTTGGCAGTGGTTGTCCTGCGGTTTGCGTAGTTGCATGTTTTAGGTACGTAAATAAATTTACTTCAAGGGAGTATTGTTGCCATGCATGAATGACATGTTTGTAAGTGGTGTACTGAATGCAGGATTGTGTGTAAAATTGTCCTTAGATTTATGCACAATGATTATTGTGTTGTCTTATGTCTAACTTGCTTTTTTTCTATTTTTAGTGGGATATCCTTGGTGATTGCTGTGACTGTGCAGAGTAGTTGCTAGTGAGTCAAGCTTTTTCAGGAAAGTGAGTAGTATAGTTTTTGAGTTTATAACTCTTAGTGATAAAGCTACACTTTGGCCCGTATTTATACTTTTTTTAGCGCCGCATTTGCGCCGCTTTTTGACGCAAAACGGCGCAAACCTACAAAATACAATGGCATTTTGCAAGTTTGCGCCGTTTTTGCGTCATAAAACGACGCAAATGCGGCGCAAAAAAAGTATAAATACGGGCCTTTGTTTGTTACTTATCTTACACAGTGCTGGTTGTTGGAGGTGCATTTGTCCAGTTAATTTTTGTATCGCTAGCCGTAGGATGACTGCTCAGCAGGTTGTTAGTGTGCTTTTTGAGTCGTCTTCTGACCATAATTATGAGAGTGACTCTGCATCTGAGGCACAGGAGGAAGTGCAAGATTCTGGAAGTGAATTTTCTGTCAGAGAGGAATCTCAGGAGCCAGCGGCTGAAAGGCTTTCCCATTGGAAGACCTGACACGTGGGTTGCACCAAACATGGAGCAGCCACAGTTGCCTGAGTTTACTGGTTTCCCCGGGTGTCGAGTTAATACGGAAAACTTTTTGCCCGTCAACTTTTTTGAGTTGTTTATGGACAATATATTTTTGGAAGAGACTGTTGAGCAGACTAATTTGTATGCAGAGCAGTTTTTGAGGGACAATGCTGCCAGACTTAGGCCACACTCTAGAGCTAGCCGGTGGATTCCCACAAATCTGGAAGAGTTGAAAAAGTTCTTGGGTTTAACTTTTTTGATGGGGCTGATAAGGAAGCCATCACTGTCTTCATATTGGTCTACTAGTCCCTTGATGGCAACTGCTATATTTCCTGCCATCATGAGTCATAACCGGTATGAGCTTCTTCCTCGGATGTTGCATTTTGTAGCTAATGCTTTAGCCTTGCCACGAGATCACCCTGATTCTGACCGTCTTTTTAAGATTAGACCTGTCCTTGATCACTTGGTAGATCGTTTTTCAGAGATCTATGTTCCAGGCAAAGAAATATCTGTAGATGAATCTTTGGTCCTGTTCAAGGGTCGTTTGTTTTTTAGGCAGTACATTCCTAGCAAGAGGGCACGGTATGGAATTAAGATGTATATGCTGTCTGAAAGTAGTACAGGATATGTTTATAATTTCCGGGTCTACACTGGTAGGGATTCCAATATTGACCCCCCTGGTTGTCCACCCACTTTTGGAGTTAGTGAGAAAATTATGTGGGAACTTGGTAGACAACTGTTTAACAAAGGTCACCATTTATATGTAGATAACTTCTACAGTGGAGTTCAGTTGTTCAAGGAGTTGTTCAGAGTGGACACTGTTGCTTGTGGCACAATCCTCTCTAATTGGAAAGGCTATCCAAGAGAGCTTGTCTCTGAAATTTGTAGACAAGAGAGATGTATACATGCTAAGTACCATCCATGATGAGAGTACTTCACTTGTGGCTGTTTGGGTCAGGTTGCCTAAGTGCGCAAACCTTTGTGCATTTTAGACTATAATAAGCACATGGGTGGTGTTGATAGAGTAGATCAGAGGTTGGAACCTTACACTGCTGCTCGTAAGTCTTATGTTTGGTATAAGAAATTAGCGGTTCACTTGTTCCACTTGGCAACTTTTAATGCTTTTGTTGTGTTCAAGGATAGTTCTCCAGAGTCAAGGATGACATTTGTGAAATTTCAGGAGTCTTTCATAGCTAGCCTTGTTGTGCTGGAACAAGCAAGAGTTCATAGAGAAGCAGTGTTGGAGAATGTGGCTAGATTGAAAGATTGTCACTTTGTTGAGCACATTCCTCCCACGGCCCAAAAAAACTTTCCTGCTAAGAGATGTAGAGTCTGTGCTCGAAGAGGTATCAGGAAGGAGACTAGGATGTACTGCCCTGATTGTCCTTCAAAGCCTGGGCTGTGTGTGGGTGGCTGTTTCAGGAGCTACCATACACAAAAGAATTATTGGGAAATTCCGTGAGCGTAAACTGCTGCTTTATATTGTTAAATGTTCAGTTTCACGGTTGGCATTAGTCATGTATTCAGTTAGAGCTTTTGTG
Organism: Pleurodeles waltl; assembly: GCF_031143425.1. Taxonomy (NCBI): domain Eukaryota; kingdom Metazoa; phylum Chordata; class Amphibia; order Caudata; family Salamandridae; genus Pleurodeles; species Pleurodeles waltl. Next base: position 732,478,832 of record NC_090449.1, read on the forward strand.
TTTGTAGTTTTGTACTTATTTATGATTAGTGGTTTCTTTGTTGTTTAAAAACAAAAAAAAGGGGATGGTGTGTGTGGGGTGGCGCTTGTCTGGCGGTGTGAGTGGGGTGGTGCTTGGCTGGCGGTGTGCGTGGGGTGGCGCTTGGCTGGTGGTGTGCGTGGGGTGGCACTTGGCTGGCAGTGCCAGCCAAACGCCAGTCCACACACTCATCAGCTGGTGTGATTGCTGGACTAGGCATGTGGGCATATGAAAGTGATGGGCCCTTGAGTGGCGGTGTCTGTCGATGCAAGTGCTGTAATTCGCTGGGCCAATGGCTGGCGGTGTGAATCGTCTTGTGCATGTCATGTATGAAAGGTGTGTGAATGGACTGTAAAGCGGTTCGTGCCTTGCCGTGGCTTTACAGCTCATGAGCTGGGTGTCATTGGTGCAGTTTTTTGGCCTTTCAGTTATTAACAGTGCATTTCTCTTTTGTGAAATCTCTTGTTAATAAAATTTGATCTACTGAACCATCACTCACCCTCATGCCAAATCCAACCAGTATGTGTGGTAAAAATGACAAAACCTGCTCCGCTGTAATCAGGCGTCGCAGCGCACTTGTGACACGCTAGGTGTCTGAGGTGGGACCCCGATGATGAAGCATGCCACCAACTTGGTTGGTGGGTGAGGGGTCTTTATCACATAACCTAAGTGTGTTTCTTTTCACAATTTTAGTGTTTGGCACATCACAGACGTATGTGGACACATCAAAATTACATATTACAAAACTACCTGTGTTTGGGGGGGAGGGGGCACCTATGCTTTTAGTCCTGGGTGCGGCCTTCATCTAGGGAAACCTACCAAACCCAGATTTTTTTTTAAACTAGACACCCCAAGGAGTCCAGGGAGGTGTGGCTTGCGTGGATCCCCCAACATTTTCTTACCCAGACTCCTCTGCAAACCTCAAAATTTGCTTAAAAAAGCATATTTTCCTGACTTTTCTTTGTACAATCACCGCTCCAGCACAAAATTCCTACTTCCCAGCATTCCCCTCAGTCTCCCAAGTAAAATGACACCTCACTTGTGTGGGTCAGCCTAAAGATGTATAAAAGAAGAATATGTGCTTATCCATTCGCTGTGCTACCCCCTCAATCTCTACAAGTTTTGGGCCTTTTTCTGTTGCAGGCACCTGGCTCACCCACACAAGTGAGGTATCATTTTTATCGGGAGACTAGGGGGAACGCTGGGTGGAAGGTAACCGAAATATGAGGAAAAAGTGTTTTTTAGCCAAATTTTGAGGTTTGCAAAGGATTCTGGGTAACAGAACCTGGTGAGAGCCCCACAAGTCACCCCATCTTGGATTCCCCTAGGTCTCTAGTTTAAAAAAATGCACAGGTTTGGTAGGTTTCCCTAGGTGCCGGCTGAGCTAGAGGCCAAAATCCACAGGTAGGCACTTTGCAAAAAACACCTCTGTTTTCTGTGGAAAACATGTGATGTGTCCACGTTGTGTTTTGAGGCATTTCCTGTCGCGGGCACTAGGCCTACCCACACAAGTGAGGTATAATTTTTATTGGGAGACTTGGGGGAATGCTGGGTCGAAGGAAATTTGTGGCTCCTCTCAGATTCCAGAACTTTCTGTCACCGAAATGTGAGGAAAAAGTGTTTTTTTTGGCCAAATTTTGAGGCCACCCCTTTCAGAAATACATTGCCGGTAGCCGTACGCAATAGCAGGTCTACACAGGGAAAAAGCAACAATGTCCCTCTACTCCACTCCAGCACCTCAGTGTCATTGATTTTTTTGTTCTTTCAGGAACGAATCAGCCCTGCTCAAGTCAGGCTTTCCTGAGAAAGAGGCAGGTAATATTTCGTCAAAAGTGTTTCCACCAGTGAAGTGGGAAGACTTTCAACTAAACTGTGAGATCTGGCAGTATTTTTCTAAAAAATATAAAAATGCACTCCAAAAATGCAAAACGGACAATCCGGACATAGGGCCAGATGTAGGTAGCCTTTTGCGCCTTGTAAGCGGCGGAAAAATGCCGTTTGCGAGGCGCAAAAGGCCTCACGCGATGCAGAAACACATTTTACGACTCGCAAATAGGAAGGGGTGTTCCCTTCCTATTTGCGATTCGTACCGCGATGTAGAGTTGATTTGTGTCCGCGAAAGCGGTCGCAAACCAACTCGCAGTTACCATCCACTTGAAGTGGATGGTAACTCATTCGCAAACAGGAAGGGGTCCCTATGGGACCCCTTCCCCTTTGTGAATGCTCACAAAATTATTTTTTCAGATAACTGTGAAAAAAACCGAAACTCGTTTTCCTTTAAGGAAAACGGGCTGCAAAGAGAACAAAAAAAAAACTGCTTTATTGAAAAGCAGTCACGGACATGGTGGTCTGCTGTCTCCAGCAGGCCACCATCCCCGTGAGTGCCTAGACTCGCTATGGGTTCGCAAACTGCGACCCACGTCATAAATATTTATGAGGTGGGTCTTTGCGACCCCATAGTGAGTCGCAGAAGGTGTCTGAGACCTTTCTGCATTGCGAATTGCGAGTTGCTATTAATCTTCAAACCAACAAACTTTTCAGTGATATTGGATAGTCTCCATTCTTTCCTAAGGCCTTCATTTAGAGTTTGGCGTACAGGTTGCTCCATCACAAATGTGGCAGAGAGCCTGTCTGCCTTATTACAAGCGCAATATATACTATGGCACTTGTAATAAAGTGGATGGGTTATCTGCAGTGTTTGTGACCAAGTACCCATCTGCCAACTTCTAAATCTGGCCCTAAATCTACATATAGGTTCATAGTGATATAGTCCATGGTTCAGTTTATGGTTTGATACTTGAAAGTCCAAATACATTCTTCACATAAAATTTTCAAGTACACTTTAATTCTTTTGTTAACATACCAACCGTCCATTTAAAAAAATCCTCTCTGCCAACATGTGTTTTAGCTTCCAAAAGTATAGTTCGACTGGCTTTACAGGGCTGTAAGTGATAAACATATACATTATTAACTGGTATTGTTACTGATAAAAATTTATCAGACATTGTGATACACAGGCCATTGTCATAAATGGAAATTCATTTGGTTCATAAATAGCTCAAGACTTGCGGTTGTGAATACTTATAAATATCTTGATATTATTTTTAAAAAATAAATTGACCTTTGGTGAACATTATGAACAGTTATTAGCTAGAGAAAATAGAGCCACAATATGCTTTTTAGATTTCAATTTCCAATAATGTGGGCTGACAGTAACACCAGTGCTTAAGGTATATCTTACAAAAAACTATGGGGGTCATTTTTTGACAAAAGACCGCCCAGGGACCGCCGTGCGGAAGACCGCCAGTGGTGGCGGTTTGCCGCTCGGCGTATTATGACCGTTGGCAACTCTCCGTCCTTTTTCGGACGGAGGGCCGCCAACAGCCATACTGGCGGGCGGCAGGAAGTGGAGGTTGCTCCACCTCCACCGCCACGTCAACAGAACACCTCCCACCGAATCACATCCTGTGATTCGGCGTGGCGGTGTTCTGTTGACGGTGTGGTGACGGCGGAGCAACCCCTATGGATCCCGTCCCCTCCCGGAGGATCGACGGACCAGGTAAGTTGATCGTCCGTAAGGGGAGGGTGGTGGTGGGGTGTTGTGTGTTGTGTGGGTGCATGGGGGTGTGCGTGTGTGTATGTAGTGGGGGTGTGTGAGTGCGTGTATGCTTGCGGTGGTGTTGTGAGGTTGGGAAAGAGTGCGTGTATGACTGTAGGTATGTCTATATGGTTGTGTGCGTGTATGTTTGAATGTGGGTGTGCGTGTCTGACTGTGTGTGTGTGGATGTTGGCATGTATGTCGGTGTATGTGCGTGTATGTGTGTTGGTGGTGCCTGCATGCGTGTCGTGTTTGTATGAGTGATGTGATGTTGGGGGTCGGGGTGGGGAGGGGTGTCCTGCCACCTTTGGGTGGTGGCAGGGGTGGTGGGGGGTGTAGGGGAGGGGGCCGGGGTGGTGGTGGGGGTGGGGGATACCCCTATCAGTGCCAGGGAAGGAATTCCCTGGCACTGATAGTGCTTACCGCCATGGATTTCATAGTGGTTCAAACCGCATGAAATCCATGGCGGTCAGCCGGGTCAAAATACCGCCGGCGGTATAGTGACGACCGCCGGGCTGGAGACCCCGGTCTCCAGCCCAGCGGGCGGAACGGAGAAGCAGCGGATGACCATGGCGGTAACCGCCATGTTCATAATTCCAAAAGAAAAGACCGCCAGCCTGTTGGCGGTCTTACCGCCGCTTCTCCGCCTTCCGCCAGGGTCGTAATGACCCCCCTATGCCTTTTCGTCTGCTTGGATCGATCACATGGGATGCTAATGATTTTAAGAAATCTGAGAGATGGGCATAGCGTCATGCACCAGGGTTACCCTCCAGTTTTTTCATTGAAGCCATTTGTTTAAACTAGGGCTGTACTCACTACTACATAACACCAAGGTCACACTTTTAATGTTTCAGCTTCTTTGACAGCTGCTAATAATAGCAGCTTGGCTGCCGAGTATTTGAAAGACCTGTTGCAGAGTGATACTAGTTCTGGAAAAAAAACATTGAAGGCACCCACTACATGCAAAAAAGCACAAACTAGAACAACATGAAATTGTTTACAGCAGTTAAGCACTTCATAGTTATTAAAACGACATTTATATTTTTCATGTGGTAAAACGTGCTCCCATTCTGGCAGATTTGTATTATTTGAATTTTTTGTACGATTTTAATCCTAGGTTATGGCATTATTTGTTGCAGTTTCGAATCAACGCCTATCAGAATCATGATAATTTAAATACCTGTACAAACCATCTCTACTGCGATTATGATGTATATACTCCCAGTGTCATAGTCTATTTATTGCTATTATGCCAGGACTTGCAGCATACAAGATGTATCATGGAGGGTAAATAGGACAGTTGAGTATCTTTTGGTTTTAAGATCAAAGAGGGTTGCGAATTGATGGTGGAATTTTAAAAGTATTATCAGTTGTGTGATTACGTTATCTTTACTGTTAAAAAATGTTTTTAAGTGTATTCAATGTTGGTGGTATTTATGGACACGAAGTCTAATAAATGATGTTCATAACCTAACTTAGCCTGCTGTTTGTTTGGTGGAGCAAATCAAGCTGGTGAATTCTAAAGTGTATTTAGAGTTTTATCCTGAAACTAAATGATTGACACTCAACTCTGAATCAGTTCCTTTATGTTCCTTTCTCAATGACCTATAAGTCTAGATGATAGAATTCTGAAAATTATATTCTTGTTTCTAGTTCCACTTCCAACTTACATTAAGTTAGGCCTCGGCCTGGCTCTTTTGTGGGTCTTCTGAAGCCTTTCCCTCTTTTATTACGTTACCATCTTTAGAAAAAAAAAATGTTTAGTTTTTCATCAGAATTTAACATGGTGCTTAAATAATAAAACATAAATAACATCTTATAAAATGTCTTTGGACACCCTCTGGCTTTGTATGGTGCCCCTTCGGCCACCATATATAAATCCATTCTCATTTTCCATTCTCGGAGGCATGGTGTCTCTATAACCCCCAGTATTTGGCTATATCTCTTTTTGCCGCTATGAGGTCCAGGTTACTAAACAGAAGTTGGCTTCTCCTGACATCTATATCGGTTGGAATCCTCAATAATGCACATTTGGGATCTATGGGGATGGGCTCCCATAGCACCATATTCAGTTCTTTCAACATTACAAACTAATAGGATTGTACGGGAGGACACTCCTAGAGTGTATGAAAGAATGAGTCCTCATCTGTTCCACATCTTAGGCAGGCCGGGGACTGTGCACATCAAATCCTGTTCAGGCTAGCCCTATCGTAGTACATCCTATGGAGGATTTTCAGTTGTATTAAACCTAGCCTGCGTCTAATTGCCATCTCCCGTGGGTGCACCAAGGCTGCCAACCAATCTGTGTCATCTAGCTCTCCTAAATCCATCTCCCATCACTCCCGCAGTTTATTAATTGAATCAGGCATATTATTGTTTAGTGTTTTATATGGCCAGGAGAGGGCTTTGATCATCAGTGCTCCCTTGAGCAGTCTCTTCTTAAGCGGCGCGTACTCCAGGATTGTAGATGGGTCTAATCTCTACGCCTGACAGGCATGTTTAAGCTGTAAATATTTATAGTGTTGGCAAGCTGATAACCCCTTTACAAAGAGCTGACTGGCACTGAGTCCCCCTCTTATATTAAATTCCCCTATCTTGAAAATGTTAATTACATCCCAGGACTTTAAGCCCTTGAGTCAGTTTCCTGATTTCCACCAAACATGCTCCCTTCAAAAGGAAGTTTACCTAGTCAGTCGTGTATCCCATCTCATGCATTTACGCGCCCTTTTCCATGCACCTATTATCAGTTGTGTAGCTGCCAGTAGTCTACTGGTCCCCTTCCCTCTATAGAGAAAGTGTAGTATGAATGTTGGTGGAATTGGTTTTGTTCCAGTGGGTATGCGGGGTGATCACCCAGTGCGTGTCCCTGATCATTTATCCCTATCAGGTGGCTGCCCAGTAATAAGCCCTTACCTCTGGGAGGGCAATTCCCCCATTGTATTGATTACACTGTAGCATTTGTAATACAATTCTCGGGTGTCCCCCCTTCCATAACAGATTCCTGACTTCACCATCTATTCTAATGAAAATTTCCTCTGGGATTTTACTGTATGTGTTCTGAAGGCTATATAGTGACTTCAGTAGGGTGATGATTTTAAACAGGGCCGCCTGTCCAAATAATGAATGCTTTTTCAGCATCCAAGGACAATAATATATTAGGGTTGTCCCGGGATCACAAAGTGCATAGCCAGTTATACAGTCTGGGGAGGTTGAATCTTGTCGACCTCCCGGCATGAAGCTGGTTTGGTCCTTATGGATCAGGGGGTCATGGCCACTATAAGTCTTGTGATAAGTATGGTTGCCAAGATTTAAGGGCCTGATTACGACTTTGGCGGATAGGATATAATGAAACTTCTAATACAGCAGGGAGGATATCCGTCACGTTTGTGACAGAGTACACCATCCACCACGGTGGTAGTCAGGCCCTTAGGCCCTCATTCTGACCTTGGCGGTCTTTTCGCAAGACCGCTGAGTTACCGCCGCGGTGAAGACCGCCGACCGCGGCGGTGTGCCGCTGTGCGCATTCTGACCGCTGGGAGCGTTCCGCCGGAAAACCGCCAGCAGCCACACTGGCGGTCGGCGGGAAAGTGGAGACTGGTCAACCTCCACCTCCACGCCAGCAGAACACCGCCCACAGAATTACGACCCACATTTCTGTGTGGCGGTCTTCTGTTGGCGGTCTTCTGTTGGCGGTCACCTCCCCATGGCTCCCGTCGCCTCCCGGAGGACCAACGCACAAGGTAAGTTGATCGTCCGTGAGGGGAGGGGGTGGGGGGGTGTTGTGTGATGTGGGCGTGCATGGGGGTGTGCGTGTGAGTGTGTAGAGGGGGTGTGTGAGTGCGTGTATGCGGGCGGGGGGTGCTGCTGTGTCTATGGGTAATGTGTGCTGTTCGGCAGGTACGCATCTCGGCATGTATGTGTGCGGGTATGTGTCCCCGTTGTGTATGTGTGTGTAGGGGGTGTGTATATGTGCATGTTGGGGGTGTGTGCATGTCGGGGTACATGTATGTGCATGTCGGGGTGGGGGTGGGGAGGGGGTTCGTACCACCTCTGGGGGGTGGCAGGGGGGTGGAGGGTGTGGGGGGAGGACTCGGGTGGGTAGTGGGGGGTGGGGGAGACCCCTATCAGTGCCAGGGAAGGAATTCCCTGGCCCCGATAGTGCTTACCGCCATGGTTCGCACGGCGGTTCCCGCCCGCAAGAAACCGCGGCGGTAGGCAGGGTCATAATACCCTTGGCGGTCTTGGGACGACCGCCGGGCCGGAGTGCGCAAACTCCAGCCCCGCGGTCATGACCGCCGTGGCGGTCGGAGTGGAGAAGTAGCGGTCGGTCGCGGCGGGGACCGCCGCGGTCAGAATGCCATTTTTAATACCGCCGGTCTGTTCGCGGTCCGACCGCCGTCTCTCCGCCGACCGCCAGGGTCAGAATGAGGGCCTTAGTCTCTATATTCAGAAGTGAAATTGGTTGATAGGAGCTGAAGTATCTAGGATGTTTCCTTGGCTTTGGAATCACCACTATTGTGGCACTGTCACGGTCCTGTGGGAGTGTAACTTCCAATTTGACTACCCTTGAAGATGGCTAGCAGATATGGGCTCAGGATATCAACATTCCTTTTAAAGACTTCCAATGGGATCCCATTTGGATCCAATGTTTTCCACGGACTCAGCTTACCTACTGCTGACTTTATTTTTCACAACTCTATGTCTGCCTCAAGGGCCTCCTTGTGTTCTGGAGTCAGGAGGGGAATCTGCACTTTTTCTAGGTACTCCTCTATTTGGGGAGAGTCAGTCACTGCTCATGCCTCATAGAACTCTCTATAGTAGTTTGCAAACTCGTTAGCTATCTCTTGGTCAGTGTTGAAGTTGTGGTTGTTAGGGCCCTACATCCTGAGCATCCAGCATGCTTCCATCTCCCTCCTTCCCAGCCCTGCCAATAGTCACTTAGCTTTATTTCCTGTGTTGTTTAAGTGATGTTACATGGCTAACACCTAGGTTTTGCTTCATTATGTGCTAGTGATTAATATTCTCTGCCTAGGATTGCTATCTTTCTCAAGGTAAATGGGTCTAGACCCGTGCCGGGCTGCCTCTCCAACTCTACTTGTTGCTTTTCTAGGGATTCCATTTCTTGTTTCTCCCTTTTTGTTTTGTGTGATTTAATGCTCTGTGCCCTGTCTCTTTAATATGGTTTTGTAATCCTCCCATAGCGTCACCACTAATTGCACTGAGTCCTTATTTTCTTTGAAATGCCTTTCTGTGTCAATCCTAATTTCATGAGATACCCTCTTATCCTTCAATTCCTATGCACTTAGTCTCCAATTTGGTCCCAGCCTATGTGGCCGAGTCCCGAAAGCAAGCCAATGGGGTGAATGGTCGGAGATGCCCCTGGCCAGATACTCTTCCCTGTCGATCTCACCGACCTCATCTGCCACAGCGAATATGTAGTCCAGCCTGGAGAGTGTGCCTGAGAAATAAGAGTAGTGTCTGTTGTCGGGGTGGTGGTCCATTAACCTCAAGGTTTTCACAAAGCTTGCCAGCAGTGTTTCCCATGAAGGTGCCAGTGTGCCCCTGGAGTGATCAAGCTCAGGGTCCACTACATCAGTAAAGTCTCCTCCTAATAGATGGACAACTGAGTTTGTTTCTAGTAGTATCTCAGTAATTTTATCTATAGTCTGTCTCTGAAGTCTTGGAGGGGCATACACATTTGCCGGGGTAATATCTGTCTGACCCCACATCCCCCTTAACTGCCACATATGTACCCTTGGGTTCTAACCAGGACTTCTCAAGTCTAAACAGGGGTATTTTCCTAATTAAAATAGCAATTCTCCAGGATCTCGTGGTTTATTCAGTGTGCACCAAAAATGTGTAAGCCCTTATGCCTAGGAAGCTACTCTAGGAGCCCCTCAGATGGGTCTCCTGGAGGAAGACTACATCTGGCTTGTATCTCTTTATGCAAGTAGTTACCAACCATCGCTTAACCTTGTTGCCTAAGCCAATACGGGGGAGGTCGTTTCAAGTGTTGGCTGTCAGATGTGAGAAGGAGCATCCTCCACTGTTGGGATGACAGATCTTGGGGGCATCTACGAGGAAGAAGGAGGCGGATTGTAGGAGTCTGGTTGGGTGGTGGAAGGTCAGTCATTTATTGATTTATGGTGGTCCTTCGTTTTGCAGGGCTTTGTATGCGTGGGCCACCATCTTGAACTGGCATCTCTTCTGGATTGGGAGCCTGTGTAGCTTCTTAGGGTAGGTCCATCTAGGGAGGTCAAGGATTAGTCTTACCGCTAAGTTTTGCATTGTCGGCAATCTCCACAGGAGATGTGCGGTTATTCTGTGCTGGTAGGCATTTTCCTTTTATTTAACCCTTTCCATGCCAAGGACGTAATGGTTATGTCCGTGGCTGTGCCTCTCAGGCACCATGGACGGACGTAACCATTACGTCCGTGTACCGGCCCTCGGGGGAAGCGCTAGCGCTCCCCCCGAGGGCCACCCCCCAGGCCAGGGCTGCAAGGGGAATCCCTTCTCCTTCCACCCCCGGCCTCCCCCACCCTCCCATGACGTCAGCGCACCATCATGCGCTGACATCATGAAAGAGTGAAAGACGCGCTGGAAGCCATTTGCTTCCAGCGCGTCTACAAGGAGGAGGTGAGTTTTCACCTCCGGTCGTGGGGGATGCCTCTGAAAAAGGCACTGAGGGAAAGGAAAGGGTTTACCTTTCCCTCGAAGTCTCTTTGAGCATTCCTGCTGCCCGATCACAATGCGATCGGGCAGCAAGAATGCCCACTAGGCACCAGGGAATGTGTTCTGTGTGCATGTGTGTGTTTTGTGCGGGGGGCAGCCCCTTGGGAAAGAGCCACTCCCACAAGGGGGCATAATTATTTACGTCATTCTGCCCCCCCCTAGGGGCAGATTGGCCTTATTTTTAGGCCAATCTGCCCCCAAGGGAGGCAGAAAGCCACTAGACACCAGGGATTGTTTTCTTGTTGTTTGTTTTTTTGTGTTGGGGGGCGGCCCCTTCGGCAAGGGTCGCCTCCATGGGCCCAAATATATTATTGGCCAGTTCTGCCCCCCTGGGGGGCAGATAGGCCTATTTTTTTAGCCCTTTCTGCCCCCAAGGGTGGCAGAATCCTCATAGCGCATGGTATAATGTATGTGTGGGTGCTTTGTGTAGGGGGGTGGCCCCTTGGGCAAGGGTCACCCCCCAAAGGGGTCAATGTGATGTAGGCCATTTCTGCCCCCAGGGGGGGCAGAAACCATGAAGAAGCCAGGGTGGTTTTTTTTTGTGTTGGGGGCGCCCCCTTGGGCATGGGTCGCCAAAAACAAGGGGCAAAAAGTACTATTGGGCCTTTCTGCTCCCAAGGGGGGGGCAGAATCAACTTAGCACCAGGGATGATGTGTGTGTGTGCTTAGTGTGGGGGGGTGGGTCGCCCCCCAAAGGGGGCAATGTAATCTAGGCCATTTCTACCCCCCTTGGGGGCAGATTGGCCTATTTTTTGTTGGCCCTTCTGCCCCCGGGGGGCAGAAACCATGAAGACGCCAGGGATTTTTGTTCTTTTTTTTTGTGTTGGGGGATGCCCCCTTGGGCAAGGGTCGCCCCCAAGGGCCAAAAAGCACTATTGGGCAGTTCTGCCCCCCCCCCCCCCTTGGGGGCAAATCAACCTATTTTTTTTTTTAGGGCCATCTGCCCCTAAGGGAGGCAGAATCCACTTAGCGCCAGGGATCATGTGTGTGCTTTTTGTGGGAGGGGCAATATATTCTATGGCATATCTGCCCCCCGTGGGGCAAATCAGCCTATTTTTTTTTTTTTTAGGCCCATCTGCCCCGAAGCAGGGAACACTAGACATGAGGGAAAATTAAAATATGGTTGGTGGCGGGGTGTTTGTCAACTGGCGAAGTATTTGCATTTATGATAATAACAGTTTATTCCTCCTTTTTGTTCTAGTTCAAAGCTTTTGCTGACTTTGCTGTGGCTTATTGCAGTTATGGCAGTGGTTGTCCTGCGGTTTGCGTAGTTGCATGTTTTAGGTAAGTAAATCAATTTACTCCAAGGTAGTATTGTTGCCATGCATGAATGACATGTTTGTAGGTGGTGTACTGAATGCCGGATTGTGTGTGAAATTGTCCTTAGATTTATGCACAATGATTATTGTGTTGTCTTATGTCTAATTTGCTTTTTTTCCATTTTTAGTGGGATATCATTGGTGATTGCTGTGACGGTGCAGAGTAGTTGCTAGTGAGTCAAGCTTTTTCAGGCAAGTGAGCAGTACAGTTTTTGAGTTTATAACTCTTAGTGATAAAGCTACACTTTGTTTGTTACTTATCTTACACAGTGCTGGTTGTTGGGGGTGCATTTGTCCAGTTAATTTTTGTATGACTAGCCATAGGATGACCGCTCAGCAGGTTGTTAGTGTGCTTTTTGAGTCGTCTTCTGACCATAATTATGAGAGTGACTCTGCATCTGAGGCAGAGGAGGAAGTGCAAGATTCTGGAAGTGAATTTTCTGTTAGAGAGGAACCATCTGATGATGAAGCCACTCTCAGTGCTGATGAAGGGCCTGTTTTAGAGGAGGACACTGATGTGCAGATGGTGCAGGAACCAGCGGCTGAAAGGCTTCCCATTGGAAGACCTGACACGTGGGCTGCACCAAACATGGAGCAGCCACAGTTGCCTGAGTTTACTGGTTTCCCAGGGTGTCGAGTTAATACGGAAAACTTTTTGCCCGTCAACTTTTTTGAGTTGTTTATGGACAATATATTTTTGGAAGAGATTGTTGAGCAGACTAATTTGTATGCAGAGCAATTTTTGAGGGACAACGCTGCCAGACTTAGGATACACTCTACAACTAGCCGGTGGATTCCCACAAATCTGGAAGAGTTGAAAAAGTTCTTGGGTTTAACTTTTTTGATGGGGCTGATAAGGAAGCCATCACTGTCTTCATATTGGTCTACTAGTCCCTTGATGGCAACTGCTATATTTCCTGCCATCATGAGTTGTAACCGGTATGAGCTTCTTCTTCGAATGTTGCATTTTGTAGCTAATGCTTTAGCCTTGCCACAAGATCACCCTGATTCTGACTGTCTTTTTAATATTAGACCTGTCCTTGATCACTTGGTAGATCGGTTTTCAGAGATCTATGTTCCAGGCAAAGAAATATCTGTAGATGAATCTTTGGTCCTGTTCAAGGGTCGTTTGGTTTTTAGGCACTACATTCCTAGCAAGAGGGCATGGTATGTAATTAAGATGTATATGCTGTCTGAAAGCAGTACAGGATATGTTTATAATTTCCGGGTCTACAATGGTAGGGATTCCAATATTGACCCCCCCTGGTTGTCCACCCACTTTTGGAGTTAGTGTGAAAATTGTGTGGGAACTTGGTAGACGACTGTTTAACAAAGGTCACCATTTGTATGTAGATAACTTCTACAGTGGAGTTCAGTTGTTCAAGGAGTTGTTCAGAGTGGACACTGTTGCTTGTGGCACAATCCGCTCTAATCGGAAAGGCTATCCAAGAGAGCTTGTCTGTAAAAAAACTTGAGAAGGGACAGTGCAGTGCCTTGCAGAATGATGCACTGCTAGCTGTGAAATTTGTAGACAAGAGGGATGTATACATGCTAAGTACCATCCATGATGAGAGTACTTCACTTGTGGCTGTTTGGGGTCAGGTTGCCGAAGTGCCCAAACCTGTGTGCATTTTAGACTATAATAAGCACATGGGTGGTGTTGATAGAGTAGATCAGAGGTTGAAACCTTACACTGCTGCTCGTAAGTCTTATGTTTGGTATAAGAAATTAGCAGTTCACTTGTTCCACTTCGCAACTTTTAATGCTTTTGTTGTGTTCAAGGATAGTTCTCCAGAGTCAAGGATGACATTTGTGAAATTTCAGGAGTCTTTCACAGCTAACCTTGTTGTGCTGCAACAGGCAAAAGGTCCTAGAGAAGCAGTGGTGGAGGATGTGGCTAGATTGAAAGATCGTCACTTTGCTGAGCACATTACTCCCACGGCCCAAAAAAACTTTCCTGCTAAGAGATGTACTCGAAGAGGTATCAGTAAGGAGACTAGGATGTACTGCCCTGATTGTCCTTCAAAGCCTGGGCTGTGTGTGGGTGGCTGTTTCAGGAGCTACCACACACAGAAGAATTATTGGGAAATTCCGTGAGCGTAAACTGCTGTTTTATATTTTTAAATGTTCAGTTTCACGGTTGGCATTAGTCATGTATTCAGTTAGAGCTTTTGTGTTTGTAGTTTTGTACTTATTTATGATTAGTGGTTTCTTTGTTGTTTAAAAACAAAAAAAGGGGATGGTGTGTGTGGGGTGGCGCTTGTCTGGCGGTGTGAGTGGAGTGGCGCTTGGCTGGCAGTGAGCGTGGGGTGGTGCTTGGCTGGCGGTGTGGTGGGGTGGCACTTGGCTGGCGGCGCCAGCCAAACGCCAGTCCACACACTCATCAGCTGGTGTGATTGCTATACTAGGCATGTGGGCATATGAAAGTGATGGGCGCTTGAGTGGCGCTGTCTGTTGATACAAGTGTTGTAATGCACTGGGCCCGTGGCTGGCGGCATGAATCGTCTTGTGCATGTCATGTATGAAAGGTGTGTGAATGGACTGTAAAGCAGTTGGTGCCTTGCCGTGGCTTTACAGCTCATGAGCTGTGAGTAATTTGTTCAGTTTTTTGGCCTTTCAGTTATTAACAGTGCATTTCTCTTTTGTGAAATCTCTTGTTAATAAAATTTGATCTACTGAACCATCACTCACCCTCGTGCCAAATCCAACCAGTATGTGTGGTAAAAATGACAAAACCTGCTCCGCTGTAATCAGGCGTCGCAGCACATTTCTGACACGCTAGGTGTCTGAGGTGGGACCCCGATGATGAAGCATGCCACCAACTTGGTTGGTGGGTAAGGGGTCTTTATCACATAACCTAAGTGCGTTTCTTTTCACAATTTTAGTGATTGGCACATCACAGACGTATGTGGACACATCAAAATGATATATTACAAAACTACCTGTGTTTGGGGGGGAGGGGGCACCTATGTTTTTGGTCCTGGGTGCGCCCTTCATCTAGGGAAACCTACCAAACCCAGACATTTTTTTAAACTAGACACCCCAAGGAGTCCAGGGAGGTGTGGCTTGTGTGGATCCCCAACATTTTCTTACTCAGACTCCTCTGCAAACCTCAAAATTTGCTTAAAAAAGAGTATTTTCCTGCCTTTTCTTTGTACAATCACCACTCCAGCACAAAATTCCTACTTCCCAGCGTTCCCCTCAGTCTCCCAAGTAAAATAACACCTCACTTGTGTAGGTCCCCAAAGCGGAGTCAGCCTAAAGATGTATAAAAGAAGAATATGTGCTTATCAATTCGCTGTGCTATCCCCTCAATCTCTACAAGTTTTGGGTCTTTTTCTGTTGCAGGCACCTGGCCCACCCACACAAGTGAGGTATCATTTTTATCGGGAGACTTGGGGGAACGCTGGGTGGAAGGAAATTTGTGGCTCCTCTCAGATTCCAGAACTTTCTGTCACCGAAATGGGAGGAAAAAGTGTTTTTTAGCCAACATTTGAGGTTTGCAAAGGATTCTGGGTAACAGAACCTGGTGAGAGCACCACAAGTCACCCCATCTTGGATTCCCCTAGGTCTCTAGTTTTAAAAAATGCACTGGTTTGATAGGTTTCCCTAGGTGCCGGCTGAGCTAGAGGCCAAAATCCACAGGTAGGTACTTTGCAAAAAACACCTCTGTTTTCTGTGGAAAAAATGTGATGTGTCCACATTGTGTTTTGGGGCATTTCCTGTTGCGGGCACTAGGCCTACCCACACAAGTGAGGTATCATTTTTATCAGGAGATTTGGGGGAATGCTGGGTGGAAGGAAATTTGTGGCTCCTCTCAGATTCCAGAACTTTCTGTCACCGAAATGTGAGGAAAAAGTGTTTTTTTAGCCAAATTCTGAGGCCACCACTTTCAGAAATACATTGCCGGTAGCCATACGCAATAGCACGTCTACGCAGGGAAAAAGCAACAATGTCCCCCTATTCATTTTCCCAGCACCTCAGTGTCATTGATTTTTTTGTTCTTTCAGGAACGAATCAGCCCTGCTCAAGTCAGGCTTTCCTGATAAAAAGCCAGGTAATATTTTGTCAAAAGTGTTTCCACCAGTGAAGTGGGAGGACTTTCAACTAAACTGTGCAATCTGGCAGTATTTTTCTAAAAAATAGAAAAATACAAAACGGACAATCCGGACATAGTGAGCCGGCATTGCACATTTTTGCCGAAAGTGTTCTTGTTTTATCGGTGGAAGCACTTTTGGCTAGTATTCCCCGAGGGTCCAGTGGGGACTTCTAAATTAGGCAATATTAATCTTCAAACCACCAAACTTTTCAGTGATATTGGATAGTCTCAATTCTTTCCTAAGGCCTTCATTTAGAGTTTGGCGTACAGGTTGCTCCATCACAAATGTGACAGAGAGCCTGTCTGCCTTATTACAAGCGTGATATATACTATGGCACTTGTAATAAAGTGGATGGGTTATCTGCAGTATTTGTGACCAAGTACCCATCTGCCAACTTCTTAATCTGGCCCTAAATCTACATATAGGTTCATAGTGATATAGTCCATGGTTCAGTTTATGGTGTGATACTTGAAAGTCCAAATACATTCTTCACATATGAATTTTCAAGTACACTTTAATTCTTTTGTAAACATACCAATCGTCCATTTAAAACAAATCCTCTCTGCCAACATGTGCTTTAGCTTCAAAAAGTATAGTTCGACTGGCTTTATAGGGCTGGAAGTGATAAACATATACATTATTAACTGGTGTTGTTACTGATAAAAATTAATCAGACATTGTGATACACGGGCCATTGTCATAAATGGAAATTCATTCGGTTCATAAATAGCTCAAGACTTGTGGTTGTGAATACTTATAAATATCTTGATATTATTTTTAGAAAATAAATTGACCTTTGGTGAACATTATGAACAGTAATTAGCTAGAGAAAATAGAGCCACAATATGCTTGTTGGATTTCAATTTCCAATATTGTGGCCTGACAGTAACACCAGTGCTTAAAGTATATCTTACAAAAAACTATGCCTTGTCGTCTGCTTGGATCGATCACAGGGGATGCTAATGATTTTAAGAAATCTGAGAGATGGGCATAGCGTCATGCACCAGGGTTACCCTCCAGTTTTTTCATTGAAGCCATTTGTTTAAAACTAGGGCTGTACTCTACTACATAACACTAAGGTCACACTTTTAATGTTTCAGCTTCTTTGACAGGTGCTAATAATAGCAGCTTGGCTGCCGAGTATTTGAAAGACATGTTGCAGAGTGATACTAGTTCTGGAAAAAAACATTGAAGGCACCCACTACATGCAAAAAAGCACAATCTAAAACAACATGAAATTGTTTACAGCAAATAAGCACTTCATAGTTATTAAAACGACGTTTATATTTTTCATGTGGTAAAAAGTGCTCCCATTCTGGCAGATTTTTATTATTTAGATTTTTTGTACGATTTTAATCCTAGGTTATGGCATTATTTGTTGCAGTTTCGAATCAACGCCTATCAGAATCATGATCATTTAAATACCTGTACAAACCATCTCTACTGCGTTATGATGTATATCATCCCAGTGTCATAGTCTATTTATTGCTATTATGCCAGGACTTGCAGCATACAAGGTGTATCTTAAGCCTGTCATTACAATAACAGTAATATGGAGGGTAAATAGGACAGTTGAGTATCTTTTGGTTTTAAGATCAAAGAGGGTTGCGAATTGATGGTGGAATGTTAAAAGTATTATTAGTTGTGTGATTACGTTATCTTTACTGTTAAAAACTGTTTTTAAGTGTATTCAATATTGGTGGTATTTATGGACACGAAGTCTAATAAATGATGTTCATAACCTAACTTAGCCTGCTACTTCTTTGGTGGAGCAAATCAAGCTGGTGAATTCTAAAGTGTATTTAGAGTTTTATCCTGAAACTAGATGATTGACACTCAACTCTGAATCAGTTCCTTTATGTTCCTTTCTCAATGACCTATAAGTCTAGATGATAGAATTCTGAAAATTATATTCTTGTTTCTAGTTCCACTTCCAACTTACATTAAGTTAGGCCTAGGTCTGGCTCTTTTGTGGGTCTTCTGAAGCCTTTCCCTCTTTTATTATGTTTCCATCTTAAAAAAAAAAAAATGTTTAGTTTTTCATCAGAATTTAACATGGTGCTTAAATAATAAAACATAAATAACATCTTATAAAATGTCTTTGGACACCCTCTGGCTTTGTATGGTACCCTTTCGGCCACCATATATAAATCCATTCTCATTTTCCATTCTCAGAGGCTTGGTGTCTCTATAACTCCCAGTATTTGGCTATATCTCTTTTTGCCGCTATGAGGTCCAGGTTACTAAACAGAAGTTGGCTTCTCCTGACATCTATATCGGTTGGAATCCTCAATAATGCACATTTGGGATCTATGGGGATGGGCTCCCATAGCACCATATTCAGTTCTTTCAACATTACAAACTAATAGGATTGTACGGGAGGACACTCCTAGAGTGTATGAAAGAATGAGTCCTCCTCTGTTCCACATCTTAGGCAGGCCAGGGACTGTGCCCATCAAATCCTGTTCAGGCAAGCCCTATCGTAGTACATCCTATGGAGGATTTTCAGTTGTATTAAACCTAGCCTGCGTCTAATTGCCATCTCCCGTGGGTGCACCAAGGCTGCCACCCAATCTGTGTCATCTAGCTCTCCTAAATCCATCTCCCATCACTCCCGCAGTTTATTAATTGAATCAGGCATATTATTGTTTAGTGTTTTATATGGCCAGGAGAGGGCTTTGCTCATCAGTGCTCCCTTGAGCAGTCTCTTTGCGTACTCCAGGATTGTAGATGGGTCTAATCTCTACGCCTGACAGGCATGTTTAAGCTGTAAATATTTATAGTGTTGGCAAGCTGATAACCCCTTTACAAAGAGCTGACTGGCACTAAGTCCCCCTCTTGTATTAAATTCCCCTATCTTGAAAATGTTAATTACATCCCAGGACTTTAAGCCCTTCAGTCAGTTTCCTGATTTCCGCCAAACATGCTCCCTCCAAAAGGAAGTTTACCTAGTCAGTCGTGTATCCCATCTCATGCATTTACCCGCCCTTTTCCATGCACCTATCATCAGTTGTGTAGCTGCCAGTAGTCTACTGGTCCCCTTCCCTCTATAGAGAAAGTGTAGTATTAATGTTGGTGGAATTGGTTTTGTTGCAGTGGGTATGCAGGTAGATCACCCAGTGCGTATCCCTGATCGTTTATCCCTATCAGGTGGCTGCCCAGTAATAAGCCCTTACCTCTGGGAGGGCAATTCCCCCATTATATTGATTAAAGATGTAGCATTTGTAATACAATTCTCGGGTGTCCCCCATTCCATAACAGATTCCTGACTTCACCATCTATTCTAATGAAAATTTCCTCTGGGATTTTACTGTATGTGTTCTGAAGGCTATATAGTGACTTCAGTAGGGTGATGATTTTAAACAGGGCCGCCTGTCCAAATAATGAATGCTTTTTCAGCATCCAAGGACAATAATATATTAGGGTTGTCCCGGGATCACAAAGTGCATAGCCAGTTATACAGTCTGGGGAGGTTGAATCTTGTCGACCTCCCGGCATGAAGCTGGTTTGGTCCTTATGGATCGGGGGTCATGGCCACTATAAGTCTTGTGATAAGTATGGTTGCCAAGATTTAAGGGCCTGATTATGACTTTGGCGGATAGGATATAATGAAACTTCTAATACAACGGGCAGGATATCCGTCACGTTTGTGACAGAGTACCCCATCCACCAAGGTGGTAGTCAGGCCCTTAGTCTCTATATTCAGAAGTGAAATTGGTTGATAGGAGCTGAAGTATCTAGGATGTTTCCTTGGCTTTGGAATCACCACGATTGTGGCACTGTCACGGTCCTGTGGGAGTGTAACTTCCACTTTGACTACCCTTGAAGATGGCTAGCAGATTTGGGCTCAGGATATCAACATTCCTTTTAAAGACTTCCAATGGGATCCCATTTGGATCCAATGTTTTCCACGGACTCAGCTTACCTACTGCTGACTTTATTTTTCATAACTCTATGTCTGCCTCAAGGGCCTCCCTGTGTTCTGGTGTCAGGAGGGGAACCTGCACTTTTTCTAGGTACTCCTCTATTTGGGGAGAGTCAGTCAGTGCGCATGCCTCATAGAACTCTCTATAGTAGTTTGCAAACTCGTTAGCTATCTCTTGGTCAGTGTTGAAGTTGTGGTTGTTAGGGCCCTGTATCCTGAGCATCCAGCATGCCTCCATCTCCCTCCTTCCCAGCCCTGCCAATAATCAGTTAGCTTTATTTCCTGTGTTGTTTCAGTGATGTTACATGGTTAACACCCAGGTTTTGCTTCATTATGTGCTAGTGATTAATATTCTCTGCCTAGGATTGCTATCTTTCTCAAGGTAAATGGGTCTAGACCCGTGCCGGGCTGCCTCTCCAACTCTACTTGTTGCTTTTCTAGGGATTCCATTTCTTGTTTCTCCCTTTTTGTTTTGTGTGATTTAATGCTCTGTGCCCTGTCTCTTTAATATGGTTTTGTAATCCTCCCATAGCGTCACCACTAATTGCCCTGAGTCCTTATTTTCTTTGAAATACCTTTCTGTGTCAATCCTAATTTCATGAGATACCCTCTTATCCTTCAATTCCTATGCACTTAGTCTCCAATTTGGTCCTAGCCTATGTGGCCGAGTCCCGAAAGCAAGCCAATGGGGTGAATGGTCAGAGATGCCCCTGGCCAGATACTCTTCCCTGTCGATCTCACCGACCTCATCTGCCATAGCGAATATGTAGTCCAGCCTGGAGAGTGTGCCTGAGAAATAAGAGTAGTGTCTGTCGTCGGGGTGGTGGTCCATTAACCTCAAGGTTTTCACAAAGCTTGCCAGCAGTGTTTCCCATGAAGGTGCCAGTGTGCCCTTGGAGTGATCAAGCTCAGGGTCCACTACATCAGTAAAGTCTCCTCCTAATAGATGGAGAACTGAGTTTGTTTATAGTAGTATCTCAGTAATTTTACCTATAGTCTGTCTCTGAAGTTTTGGAGGGGATACACATTTGCCGGGGTAATATCTGTCTGACCCCACATCCCCCTTAACTGCCACATATGTACCCTTGGGATCTAACCAGGACTTCTCAAGTCTAAACAGAGGTATTTTCCTAATTAAAATAGAAATTCTCCAGGATCTCGTGGTTTATTCAGTGTGCACCAACAATGTGTAAGCCCTTATGCCTAGGAAGCTACTCTGGGAGCCCCTCAGATGGGTCTCCTGGAGGAAGACTACATCTGGCTTGTATCTCTTTATGCAAGTAGTTACCAACCATCGCTTAACCTTGTTGCCTAAGCCAATACTCACTGAGCATTTTGTATTATGTAGTATATGGTACTCCACCATTTGCCTCTTTTGCCTCACTTCATCTTGTTGGGCTGTCTATCCGGCAGCTTCTGTTCTTATCCTGTATGGTAGGTTTTCCCCTCTCCATATGCATAAACATAATGTTTCCCCCAACATAATAAGATATTGGTAGCTTGCCCAAACCCCCGCCCCACCCCTATTGTCCTCCGTGCGTTTGGTATCTAATAAACATAACAATAATTCCTCAGAAGAAGGATAAGAGAATTCTGTCACCCACGCCCCCACCCACAAACTCAAACCCCAACTTAAGTGCACCTCTTTACCGCCAACCGCCTTGTAGGCGGCAGCACTTACTTCCTTAAATGGATGTGATCCACTCCGCTGAGCAGGCTCTGGGAGGGCCTTGAGTTCCTTTCCGGCACCCCAAAATAGTCTTCAGTCCCATGCCTGAGGCAGCTCTGTTTGTTAGGATGCTGTGATAGTAGGAGAGGCTACGGAAATTTCAGGACCTCGTTCCAAATTGACTATGGCTTCTGTCAAAGGGTCCACGGAGTCTGAATCTGTCTCTTGGTGTTCTCAGGATTGTCCATATGCTGATTCCCCTTCTGTGTCTGTCATTTTGCATTTTTTGTGGCTGTTGACCGGTCTTCCTCTGAGTCTGAAGTCATCATGTTGGGCTGCTCTCTTTCTGTGGGTCGCCTCGGTGTTGTCCCCCTGCCCCTCAGTGCAGCCTGGCCTCCCCTCCTGGGTCATTGTTTTACCTTGGGACGTGCTCCCATGTCTTTTGCGGTCCCCGTTGGGCAGGGGTAGCGTCTTGGGTTCCACTGCCTTTCAGTCTGGGGTGCTCCTCCAACCATTACCACGGCTATTCAGGAGTCATGAAGAAAAAGGATTTCCCTTGAAAGATAACCTTCAGCTTAGTAGAGAATAATAGCATATATTGAAGATGTAGGCTGCATAGCTTGGCCTTGATGGAGTCAAATGTTTGCCTTTGCCACTAAAATCACTGTGTATAGTCAGGGAAAATCTGGATCTTTGTGTTCTCCTGGTGCACCACTCCCTGCCTGCAGACTTCAGCGAGGATTGTGTTCCTGTATTGAAAGTTCAGGAAACGTGCCATTATCAGTCATGGGGGGCTCCAGGTGGGGGTTTGCTACTCAACGCCATTTTATTATGGAGCAGGAGGAAAGTTTCTATATCAGTATTAGTACTTAAATCCACCCATTCAGAAAGTGCAGCATGTTCAGGCCCTCCACTCTCTGTTGGAATCCCACAAAGTGGAGGTTGTTCGTCCGTGTCCTATTTTCTGCATCCTTCAGTATCCATACCACATGTTTGAAAAGATGTGACTGAAGCCCAAAATATCAACAGAGGGTCTGTATCATGTCTTCCAGGTCAGATATCTGAGGTCCAGCTGTGGAGACAATCTCTCCATATTTCGGAGGTGCTGATGGAGGAGGAAACCTCTGGACACATTTCATCCATCTTATCCTCCAAGACCTCCTGGGATGATTAGGATGGCCATCATCAGGGCGGCGTTATCCGGCATGGGTGGTGTTGTGGTGTTTGCGGCTTCCTCTGTGGTGGGGCAGGGTCACCTTGTACTATGTATCCATTTTCCCTTGTCTGGGTGGCTTTGGTTCGTTCTCATGTGCCTTGTCTCCTCCACCTGTTGTCTCTACTCTATGATGAACTAGCGCTTCCTGCTATCTGTGCCACATTTTTCTCCAGCAGGGCGATCCTCTCCTTCTGCGAATGGGTGGTACTCCTATAATCTCTACCTCGTGGAGGCTGTTCGGATCTTCCCCTTTTTGCAGATGTTCATCATCACTGTACCTTTGGGAAGCAGTATCCACCTCTGTTTCCGGTTTGGCTACTCTGGATGATGGTGAGGGGTTGTTGCCCCAGGGGTGGGGGCTGTGGGGGGGAGTTTGGTGGAGGAAAACCCCACGTCGTCCTCTCTTTTTTGCTGCTCACTGTTCAGTCACCCAGTGACTTAGTTGCGGGTGATATCCACTGCCACTCCGATCAGCTCAGTCCTTCCACTCATTGCGAGCCTTATGTCAGGAAGACATCCCACCAGCACTTCCCCAGTTTTAAAGGGTGCCTGTCTACTCTAGTGTCAAGTCCAACTGACCTGCTGCAGGTGTGCATTCAGTGGCGGCCTGCAGCCCTTCAGGGCACCATTCAAACATGCTTTTTGTCCGGCCTGGCAAACCTGTTCCCTCTCCCCACTTTTTAATCCTCTGTGTGGGGGCTCACTGTATCTCCGGACATTGCAGGCTGGGTTGAATTTTCTCCACAGGCCTGTGGAGTATGCTTCTGTAATCTCCTCACTTGCTATCCCCTGTATACCTCATCTGCCTTGGAGGTGCAGCCGCTTCCCTTCCTTCCCTGTCAGTTGTCTGCTGCACTTGGGTTCCAGCCTCAGCAGGCAGGCCTTAGCTCGTGAGTGCCTGTGCATGTGGTAAGAAGGATCTTCCTGCTCTTTGGTCCTGGGGAGGGGCCTCCCTTTCCAGCATGATATCGTCAGCAGTCCTGGTGCAGTGATCCTGGGCAGCAGTGTCCACCCACTCGGGCTCTCTCTGCAATCCTCTGTCAATTGGAGCTTACCTCCCGAGGCCGATATCACTCACTGCATATCCTGACAGTTGGTTCACTGGGTTTGGTTTACAAGAGTATCAGCCACTCCGCCCTGGTTTGTGCACCTTTGGCTTCGGGCCTGAGCTGCGTCAAGGTTTTGCTCTGGACTTGCGCCTCTTCTCTTTACCGCTGTATCCCGATTTTCAGGGGTAGGGGTATCAGCATATCGTCACAAGCCTGGGACTAATCAGGATGTAGCAGGATTAATTATGGGGCCTCCAGTATGGAGCTTGTCTACGGAGCGTCCAGCACCGCCTCCATCTTCGCTGGAAGTTCTTATATTTCCAACTTTGGACAAATTTCCACAAATGTTTTCCATGAAAGTGCAAAGGAGTATCATGACCAGAATGTAACAAGGAAAGTTGTAGTGGTTTACTATGTGCGACTATGTTACACTACTTGTATAGTGTCCTGTTTGGGGTTAGTATAGGAAGATCCACCCTTGCTCCAGAAAAAAAGTGACAGCACTCTTTTAAAAGAGCTTATAAAGCAGTAGATAAGAAGACAGAGTCTTCTGCTGTTAAGCCTATGTTGGCAACACATAAGGAACTCAAGTTGACACCAGGGGCATATTTATGATCTTTTGGCACAGGGCAGTCTTCTTGCTGCACACCATGTGTAAAGAAATGGGTCAGGAATGCACCATATCTACAAGGTACGGTGCATTCTTGCCCTTTTCCCATGTGCTGGCACACAATGGGCTTCTATGCGCCAATGTAGGCACCCTTGTACCATGGCGCAAGGGAGTCTGCTGTGCGGTATGATTGCTGGCACCATCCTGCACAAAAACAATCACGAGAGGCGTTTTCCTCTTTCTATGTACTGCAGAATATAGCACATATAGAAAAAGGAAAAACAAGGAGAAATAACGGTATTTCTCCTTGTTGCACCTTCTTTATGCCTCCCCTGGGAAGATGTAGGCTTTTAATACATTTCCATGTTTACAAATCCTTATACATCTGGAAATGCGCCTAATCCATAGGTGTTGATGGGTAACACCCACCGCAACACCCATGGAATGCCTCTTTGACTCCTTATCTACAAGGCCATGAAAAGCCACACAAAATGGCTTTGCGTGGTCTTGTAGATATGGGCCTGCAGCGTACTCCATCAGCATGTCAAAGAAATTATGCACCGGCAGATCAAGCGTCTTATAATTATCGCCCTGGGTTCTGAAGAATAAGTAAGCTAGGTGAATTTAGCAAGAAGCCAGGATAGCAAACTAGATTCTTCAGAGGGTTATTGTGCATGTAAAAAGAATAACAAGCAACTGGCTGAACATATTTTGCTGTTCCGTTCCTGGCTTTATGGTTTTTAGATGCAAACAACTTAGGTCCCTCTACAAAACCACTTCCCTATTGATAGTTGCTGCAAGTGCTGAACTTCGTTTTGCAGCTTTCAATGTAATGAAGAACACAATTTATTTACGCTGTATTCTGCTTTTTGTGGGCTGCCTTGACAGCATAGCTTTTGCCAGACACTTATGTGAGCATCACTACAGAAGGGGTTTGGCTCCGCCTACATGTTGGGAGCCAGGAGTACATGTTTTGATCTGGCAAACGTAGTGTGCTTGTACAAAAAGTGCTTGACTTTTAAGCAGCTGTGATCATTTTGATTATCTGTGGGCCTAAGTCAGGGGCACACACACAACACTGGAATGCTGTTAACATCTCTTAGATAACTAGATAAATGATGGTGCTTTCACTGACAGCAGCACAGATGGAAGGTGTGCAGTCATTATACCTACATGAATTTTTAGATTTAGCATGAAGGTGAAACCTTCACCTGACCGTTTATCCTACACTTAAATTTTTCTAGAGTTTTTTGCTTCCACAAAAATACATATCCATACCCATGCTATCTACTTGTAATGCTTCACATTACCGTACAACAGTCATTTAAAGCCACATATTTTGGTATTGCCAATGCTTGTTTATTGGGTTAGTCCCAAATAAAGACAGTAAATTAGTTGTCTATCAGACAGCTTGTGGATAGGTTGGGCCCTGATTACCATAATCTTAGTGTATGATAGTGTCAATTTTAGATATTGCATGGGTGACACTTATGCCATTCATGGTGAATGTATTGCAGTCTGTAGTTACTTTAAGGCGCTTTTCATAAGCCTCCTTCAACATTTGTCTTTTTTTACCTTTCCAAACTTCCGCCAGTGTCTTCTGGCCTTGTCGCTAACATCTTGGATCAGCCCACAGGAGTATCTGGTCTCATTTTTTTCCTATTGGCTGCTTAGCAGAGTCCTTCACCTCCAATGGAATTCATGAATTGTTTTGCAATCTGCTAGTGGTGAATGCTGTCAAAGACAAGTAAAATGTCATGCTACTCCCCTTTCTTGTTATACCTGATATCCTCCCACTCACTGCCCACCACCTGCTGGCCATCTTCTCCCTCCCCCACACAAATTAAAAAAAATACTTGCATTCTGCCATCCTTCCTCATCATCCCGTGTACTACCCTCACCTCTCCCTCCCACATATTTATAAAGTTACTGCTACCACCCACCCCCGTTACCCTCAGCATTTACCCATCACATCCCCTGACTTATTTTGTATAAAAACCTGGGTGAATTATTTAAAGTATGACAGGCAGTCCACCAGTCTGCCGAATCAGCAGAGGCTTTGGCCTCAGCCCTCTTGGTAGAGGACTTCACACTACATTTAGATACCCCCACCTGCCTTTTCTGCAGTACATCTGTGAGTGTGGCAGAAACACTAAGGCATAGCTGAATGTCAAGTGGATTTCATATTAGTTTCTCTCCCAAAAAGGGAGTCTGTTTCATGAGAACAATAATAGTCAATGACCATGATATGCTGGGAGATTTCTATTTGAAAGCCATTGTTTTCTACACCAGAGTATGCAATGCTTGACAGGTCCCCAAGTTGAAATGGTGAGTGGGGGGAACCAGGAAGCAGGAATCTGCGGAAAAGCCTTGCAATGGATTCACTCCTTCCTCACCGGAAGAAAACAGAGGGTCAGGTTCCCACCCTTCATATCCAAACCAACAAAAGACAGCTGTGGTGTCCCTCAGGGATCCTTCCTGAACTCAACGCTCTTCAACCTATACATGGCCCCGCTTGCAGCCATCATCAGAGACCACAAAATAAACATTGTGTCATACGCCGATGACACACAACTCATTCTATCCCTCATTGAAGACCTGGACAAGGCCAAGAGGAACTTTCACACCAGGATAAATACCGTCGCCGCCTGGATGAGGGAGAGCTGCCTCAAGCTCAACTCAGACAAGACCGAGCTCATCATCTTCGGAAACTCCACCTCAGCCTGGGATGACTCTTGGTGGCCCATATCGCTCAGTGCACCACCTACTCCGACTGACCATTCCTGCAACCTTGACTCTTCCCTATCAATGACCCGACAGGTAAACGCAGTCATCTCTTCCTGCTGGCACACCCTCCACCAACTCCGCAAAATCTTCCAGTGGATCCCGGTCGACTGCTGCAAAATAATCACCCACGCCCTAATCACAAGCAAGCTCGACCATGGCAACGCACTCTATGCCAGCACCACAACAAAGAACATCAGGAAACTACAACTCATCCAAAACGCTGCCACCAGGTTCGTCCTAAACCTCCCCCACTAGGAACACATCTCCCAAAACCTGAGGACCCTCCATTGACTCCAAATAGAGAAGCAAATCAATTTCAAACTACTCACCCACACCTACAAGGCCCTTCACAATATCGGACCCGCCTACCTGAACCGTCTTTCTATAACCACGCCAGGCCACTCCACCGCCGGAGGAAGATCTTTTGCATACCTCACAACTAAGAGCTGAAACAAACTGCCCACGCACCTCAGGCAAAGCCCATCTCTCCCCATATGCAGTAAGAACCTCAAAACATGGCTCTTCGAATGAGGCTCAGACCCCCCACCAGCACCTTGAGCCCCTCACAGGTGAGTAGTTGTGCTTTATAAAAACTGATTAATTGATGAATTTCGTGGCGTGAAAAAGGCACCAACTAATGGTAGCACTCGTATCTCACCGAACTCTAAAGTGTATAAAGGCTTGCCTCTCATCCAAACTACCCCCTCTTCAATCACTCTCTCCACTAACCCCACTGAAATATGAAAAAATAATACCTTCAGTTCTGATATCCTTCCTTCCTTCCTTCACACCCTCTTTGCCTTTCCTCTCCCTGCCCAACTGAAGGGGCACTGACAGCAACTCTTTAGGAAATGTTTCAGTGTGGCATGGAATTCTCTATCGACATAGGTCTCCAGGGGACCACGGGTGACTGGAGAATGGCTTTTGGTAGAGGGAGAGTGCTGTCCATCTTGCACCAATCTCCGTCTAAACTCTGGAGTCTCCGGTACCATGGCCGAGGCAGGGGAACACCAGAGAACGGCTGGTGATCAGGGGTGGCCCCTCTGCTATGGCGGAGGAGCGTCTCCCCACTGCTAGTAAGGCAGCAGAAAAATAAACATTATTATCATTTTATTTTTCTGCTTTCTAGGGCAGGGTGGGGTGGGGCCAGCAACCTCTGCGTCAGGATGGAGGAGGAGTAGTGGTGCACTCTTAGGGTCAGATGTAGCACGCCGTTTGCATGGCGCAAAATGCGAAAAACGCAGTTTGCGCCATGCAAACGGCCTCACGCGATGCACATTCCCAAATTGCGAGTAGGTACCGACTCGCAATTTGGGAATGCGACTCGCAAATAGGAAGGGGGTTTCCCTTCCTATTTGCGACTCGCATCGCAATTCAGAGTTGC
The DNA here is from genome assembly GCF_031143425.1 of Pleurodeles waltl. Lineage (NCBI taxonomy): Eukaryota > Metazoa > Chordata > Amphibia > Caudata > Salamandridae > Pleurodeles > Pleurodeles waltl. The sequence continues at coordinate 732,507,239 of NC_090449.1, forward strand.
TTTGTGACCGCGAATGCGGTCGCAAACCAACTCGCAGTTACCACCAGTGTCACACTGGTGGTAACACATTCGCAAAAGGGAAGGGGTCCCTATGGGACCCCTTCTTTGTGAATGTCGATAAAAATATTTTTTGAGAGCAGGCAGTGGTCCTATGGACCACTGCCTACTCTGAAAAAAACGAAACCAAATGGTTTCGGTTTATTTTTCATTTTGCAACTCGTTTTCCTTTAAGGAAAACGGGCTGCAGAATGAAACAAAAAAACTGCTTTATTTATAAAGCAGTCACAGACATGGAGGTCTGCTGACTACAGCAGGCCACCATCCCTGTGAGTGCAGGGACTCGCTATGGGGTCGCAAAATGTGACCCACCTCATGAATATTGATGAGGTGGGTCTTTGCGACCCCATAGCGAGTCGCAGAAGGTGTCAGAGACACCATTCTGTATCTGTTTTTGCGACTTGCATCTGGCCCTAAGTGCGCATGTCAGTTTGGCCGGCTGTCTGAGGCCAGTCAAACTGACACGCACACTTAGAACTCTCCACCCGAGCTGTATTTCACAGCTGGGTGGAGACCAAGTGCAGGCTTCTACTCCCTCGCTGAGCAGTATTTCAGTCCACTCAGGCCAGTCCTGGTACTTCTCTCATGCTGTGTAACAGCATGAGAGAAGGGTCTGGATTGGGTGGGGATGGGGCAAAGGCAGCAGGTAGGTGCTTAAGTGCATTTTCTTATTTATTCCCTCCCTCAGTTCAGCGCAGTGCCCCGCCAACCCCGCCTGCTAGCAGCCACTACTGCTGATGATGTACAGCCGAGAAAAAAGACGTTTATTTTTTGATTGTTGTCACGTCATAGCAGTAACTAACCAAATAAATCTGGTATTTGAGTTAGTAACTGTAAATAATCAATTCCATCAACATTGTTACAATTAAAAATGGCAATTCTGTCTTTAAATGTGAGTGTAAATGGTCGTTAGGTTGGCAGCTGCAAAGATATAACATTTATTTCATTTTGTGGTCTGACATTTTAAACTTAGCATCGTGGTAGGAAAGTCCGAGTCCACTGAATGTTTACATAAATGTGTGCACATAGGTTGCCTGGATACTGCGAAGAAAGCTTTATTTTCACAGGCCTGCTTTCACAGTTCAGAAATAAAATGGAAACTATCAACAGTAGGAGACAGTACAAACCACAATAATTAGGGGGGTTGCAGTTTTAGCTTTTAGAACGATGCCTTTGTAAAAGCGTAATATATTTTCCACATTAGCAATTTCCGTTTTAATTACACTTTGATTCTTTAGGAGAGTAGCACTTTATTTTTCAATCAATAGTTTATCTTGCTGCCTAGGTGTTAATAAATACTTAATGAACAGTAGGGAGCTTATAAATACTTTATATGTAAAACCGAGTTCTGACCACAAGAAAATGGTCTGCACCTTGTCCCTATGAATGGCTAAAAAATGCAATGCACGTTAAAAATCTGTGTCTACCCATGTGTGTTTCTAGGTATACACTTTTACCCTGTAAATAAAATGCGGAGATATAGACATCTGAGCTGGATAGCGAAATGAGACTCAGAATGCTTGTAATAAAGCAATAGGAATATAATATTAGTCTCTTTCTCTCTCTCTCTCGTTCTCTCTCTCTCTCTCTCTATATATATATATATACACATGCATGCAATTACATCTAATGACAAACATTATCCGGTAGCAAGGCATTTCAAAGAAAAACACAACTCTTACTGTACCAAACTATCCTATTTTGGTATTGAACATGTTCCTCCACATCATAGGGGAGGGAACAGAGAATTAGTGTTGAGGAAAAAAGAGTCAGTATATATCTTAGAATTAGAGACTAAGGGGGTCATTCTAACTCTGGCGGGCGGCGGAGGCCGCCCGCCATAGTTCCCCCCTCCGAAATACCGCACCGCGGTCAGTAGACCGCGGAAGGTATTCTAAGTTTTTCCCTGGGCTGGCGGGCGGTCGCCAAAAGACCGCCCGCCAGCCCAGGGAAAAACTCCCTTCCCACGAGGATGCCGGCTCGTAATCGAGCCGGCGGAGTGGGAAGGTGCGACGGGTGCTGTTGCACCCGTCGCGTATTTCACTGTCTGCCAAGCAGACAGTGAAATACTTGTAGGGGCCCTCTTACGGGGGCCCCTGCAGTGCCCATGCCAGTGGCATGGGCACTGCAGGGGCCCCCAGGGGCCCCGCGACCCCCCCTACCGCCATCCGGTTCCCGGCGGGCGGACCGCCGGGAACTGGATGGCGGTAGGGGGGGTCGGAATCCCCTCGGCGGCGCAGCTAGCTGCGCCGCCTTGGAGGATTCCAAAGGGCGGCGGTACACTGGCGGGAGACCGACAGTGTTGCCGGTCCGACCGCGGCTTTACCGCCGCGGTTGGAATGCCCTTGGGAGCACCGCCGGCCTGTCGGCGGTGCTCCCGCCGACCCTGGCCCCGGCGGTCTTAGACCGCCGGGGTCAGAATGACCCCCTAAGACTCCGATTGGTTTGAATATGGGGGAGGAATTAAATACTCACCTATATGATAACTATTAATTTATCTTGATGAGACTTTTTACCGATTGGAAAATTCTTTTTACCATAATATATATAATGAGTTGACTGTACAGAGATTTAATTTTATTATATATAAAATTGATTTATGGGTTTTAGATCAAGTACCTCGGTCAAATATTTGATATGTATTATGAGTGTCAAGTTTATATTCAAATATTAATTTGATGTTTAAATTTTCAGTTACTGTTCTAATTTTGACTCTGATATCTCTTTTAGATAATATGGTCGGACGAAGAAGTATCAAACTTTACCCGCTTGTTTATATTCATTCTCCAGTGTTTTTCACGTTATTAATGGGTGGTTAACTTTGCAGATTTTCAGATTTGATTGTTAAAATTAGTACTGTGGATGACTTTTAGCCTTTAATAAGCTTATGATGATATATTTGCAGTGTATATATTTTACCATCTCTCTATTTTTTTTAAAATGATAAATATTTTTACTGACATTATGGTCTAGAACAAAGAAATATGAATTTTAATAGATAGAACACTGTTATTTAACTTGGTTATTTCCCCTTTTAAATTCAACAATGAATTTTCATTAAAAACTGATAATACTAATTTATTAATTTTATTAATAATATTGGGGGAAATGATTTGTAATTTAATAATTATATCTGAATTATATCTGGTATTATATAGGGGCATGAACTGATCTAAGTACTAAAAGTATTATTATGATAACATCTGCAAAGTAGTGTGTGTTGTTATGGGTTGCACATTTTAGATGTCCTATTTCTATGTCTATGCTAACAGGGTATTTAAATGGTATTTTAGTGGTGATGTATATCACGTGACCAAGGCTGCTGTGTCAGTCGAAACGCGTTGTGTAGATTAAACTGATCTTTTTTTGTTCCTGAAATCCGAGTGTGCGAGTATTATATTTTTCTTTTCTTTGCTTAACTAATTACCGGCTTGCTCGTGCCGGTTCTCGCACCACCCCTTTGGGCTGGTTGAGATCATACTTCGAGTATTTTTGTAGTCATATATATATATATATATATATTACCTACTGGCGGTTACCAGTAGGTAGTTATAGTTAGGATCATGTTGGCATAGAAATAGGCAAGTCAAGCATTTTTTGACTTGCCTATATCTTTGGCGCTGTTCGACAAATCATGTTCACAAAATTTTCCCCCCAAAAAGTGTGCCGGTGATTCTTTTTGCTCACGGAAAGTTTTAGGGTGATCTGTCAAGCGGGGACCAAGAAAAAAAGGGGGGGAGGGGTTAAAAAATGTGCTTTTCCCATGTTAATTCCTGTAGGAGTTTTGAACACGACTGCAGCCTGAACTGCTGGACGGAATTACACCAAATTTGGCAGAAAGCTAGCTTTTATTCAGCAAATTGTGCTTTTGGTTATTTGGTGTAAATCTGTTCAGTAGTTTTGAGATATTAATGGGGAGATACATTTGTATGTCTGAGGTTGCAAATTCTTTGCGATGACTTGGCGAAGAATTAGAGCTCATGCAGGGAAATACACAGCTCTGATTGACTGGCAGTACTTAAACCATGTCACACAAAAAAATTAAATAAGAAAAGAGGCCAGGATAGGGACACCCTGACTCCTTAGCTGTGGTGCTGGGGTCCCGCCAGGGCAAAAAAGCCCTTACAAAAAAAATTACCGTAAACTTGCGACGTTGTCATGAATTTATGGTAAAAAGTCAGAACCTAACTATAACGTCCCTGTAACCTTTGTTTTCTTAAAGTGAATATATATATATGTACATATATATGTATACAGTATATATACTGTACAAGATAACTCCAGCAGAGCTTCTGAAATATCTGGGCCTAAATAATAAGTGCTGTGAGTGGAAGGTAAGCTCAGCTCGATGCCTTTTATATTGCAACAAGAGTACCAAATTACACAGATAATATTTTCTGACATACTGATTGTAAACTGCTAAATTCAGTTGCTCATTTTGTTTTTATATATTCTTATTGATTCAGTTTGTGCACCGCAAAAATGTGCATACATCAAAATATGTGTATTCTTAGGATTCAATTGACAAGTCAATACAATATATAATATATCAGCACCAATAAACACCTGCAACTATCCAAATATGTAAATATATACATGAATGATCAATATCGAGTGAGGAGCAATGTCTCGTATGCCTGGAATGGTAAAGAGAATTTTAACAGAAAATCAAATATCTAACCAAAATATATATAACAACTAAGCCCAAAAGTGCCATACCCTCTCTCTACCCCACCCACCGTCCGGTCCTATGTTGCCCCAGTGTAACATGGTCCAGTATTACAGGCAACCCACACAGTATGTTATTCCGATGTCAAGGTATCAATCGCCAGGGGACGCCAGATGTTGATGTCCTCCACCCATTGCCCCATGAGGTTACACCTCCCATCCAAGGCATGTAGATCAGACCTCATTGAGAGCTTTGCAGAAGCCCAACAAACCACATACATTTGCCGGGCCAAATTGGTGGCAGGGGGAGGTGGCTGGTGCCTTCCAAGAAATAGCTATACACCGCTTCCCTAGGACAAGTGGCAACCCCTGAAAGCACATCAACTGTTTGTTTTTCTTGGTTATAATCCCTGTATTAAGAAGGCACCAAGTGGGTTTGTATCGTAGGGCAGAGTTTGGAATAGCTGATATGCATGAAGTAACCACATGCCGCCATCACAAGGTCTCTGGACATGTCCAGACCATGTGCCAGAAGACAGTTGTATCATGTTGGCATCTGGGGCATTGAGTGTTGGCACCTGGATACATCTTACTAATTCTATCGGGGGAGAGGTATATGATGCAAATAACTGAATTGTGTAAATCAGAAAGGAGCGGTTTGAGTTGCTACTCCCTAAAATAGCCTCAAATGTGTGCATTTTGCCTTCCACTATTATATCTCCCCATTTAATATATCCTGCTGCCGTCCAGTTCTCCATGAATAAAAGGTCAGTAGAGGCTTGCACAGTGGTGGTTCTCACAACGGTAAACTGGGTGCATGTGGGATCCCTTTGTGGCCATGATGAATATATTTCCTTCAACATCACATAGCTACTTTCAGTAGAATATTTGGCACCACGCAGTGAGAGGGGCATGTCAATAAACACTCAATTATGGACCTGTCCCCAAGATCAAGACCTAGTGTGTCTCTTTCTGGACAAGAAGCAAAATGAAGCCACCGTAAAATCAGTTGGAGATGATCAGCCACGTAATAAACCTCGTAACTGGGAACACCTAGGTCCCCCAATTCAAGTACCGGGGTCATATTTTAACTCTATTTCTCTTGGAGCCCTGCACTAAAGAGGCAATCAATTGTTGTAGTTCCTGAAAAAAAGGGGGCCGTAATATCACCAGCAGAACTGCAAAGAAATAGAGGAGACAAGAGAGTATTAACATCTTTGCTATGGATAGCCTACCAATGGGTGGCACCTGCAATTGCATCCAAAAATTTAGTGATTGGTGTATAGACATGAGTGCTTTACCAAGATTACCATATATCAAATCTTTTTCAAGGTGATAGACATGGACCGCAGGCATTTGAAGGTATCATACGCCCACAGTAGAAGGGAGCTTACGTCAGAATTACACACTGATTGGGAAAAGACATGAATTCCCTCAGTTGATCCGAATTACAGATATCTCACCAAAGTCAAGTAAGGCTAACATCACTGCCTGTAGGATCAATGGATCTGCCTTCAAGTAAATCAGTGTCTCATCGGCGTACATGGAGACTATCTGAGAAATGGCTGCAGTCTGGTATCCCTATTCATGCACTCGTTCTCACAATACCCATGCTAGGGGTTCCATAGCAACAGCGAACAGTAATGGAGACAGGGGACATCTCTGCCTGGTTCTGCATTCTATGGGAAAACTAACCAACATTATACTGATGGTGCGGACCCTTGCCCTAGGGGTATCATGTATGATTCATATCCACGTACAGAACACCAGGCTGAATCCCATTTTCCATAAGACACCCGGTAGATCCATCCTAGGGTGTTGAACGGCTTTTCTATATCCAAGGAGGCCACCCATCCCTAAGTGTCTGATCAATACGCTCTCTCCATGACATTTAACAACCAGTGGATATTGAGGAATGTATTTCGACCTGGAATAAATCAATTCTGGTCAGAATGAATCACTGTATGCACTATTAGAGTCAGTCTGTTTGCCAGAACTTTTCTAGCACCTTATAATCAAGGTTGAGGAGAGACAGTGGATGATATGATGCCACTTCAAGAGGGTCTCTTCTGGGTATCACTATTATCAAGGCAGTCCTCATGCTTTCTGGTAGGCCACCATTATCCTTGGCTCGTTTGTATATAGCCAGCAACTGTGGCAACAGTAGGGCACAATCTGCGGCATAAAACATCAGTGCCAAGCATTTTACCCCTGGCAATATGTTTAATGGCTAAGGATATCGCCTCCAAAGTCAACGGAGCATCCAACTTCTGCATCAATTGGAGATTAACAATCTGAATCATGAGAGGCTGTAAATAAGTGATTGCCGCCTCAGAGGTAACATCACCAGGGCACGTTATAACTCCCCATAATAAACTTCAGATTCTTTATTAATAAGTAACTGGGAGTTCACTGTGGTGCCCACTTGGGACCGAATAGCTCCCACCATACTACATGGGTGGTCTGATTTCAGCAGCCAAGCTAGTAAACTGCTGGTTTTATCTCTCATTTCATGTTGGCGCTTAGTGTAGTCTTTGTAGTCAAAGGTGGCAGGTTGTCCAGAAAGAACTCTGTAGTCTGCCCTAATGCTTTTAGTGTAGGGTATGTGTCCAGATTACTTACCTAATTCGCCTCCGCTGTCTTCAATTTCCCCTTCTAGATCCATCATTTTCCCTTGCAGAGCACATCTTATACAGAATTGCGTCACCATACACACCACTTTGAAGGCATCCCACTCCTCCAGCTCAGTCAAAGCTGAGCCCTCGTTTTCCTTGAACTACCTATCTATATGTCCCCAAATGGTAGTCTGAAATGCATTGTCAGCTAATGCTTGAGATTGTAGATGCCATGTGGAAATGGTTGGACGCTGTCTCCCCCACTGAAAGGAGACCAACAGAGGACAATAATCAGATAATGTCCGACTGAGATATTCCACATGTTTGCATTTAGTAATAAGTGTCACAGTGCCATAGACCAGATCTATTCAAGCGTGGAGGGCATGCAGTGCAGAATAATGTGAGTACTCCTGGTGAAATGGGTACAACGTGCACCAAATACCACATCCCTGTATGTTCTGGGACCATTGTTGTAAGAGTATAGAGGTAGTGTGGGATTGAGCGCCTGGGACCAGGAGAGAGGATCTATCTAGGTCAATGTCTGGAACACAATTAAAATCCCTGCACCAGAATGTCAGGGAGTGTGGTGAACGAAGAAGGGCTGGTGACAGGGAGGTCAAGAAAAGGGGCTGACCCACACTAGGTGCATAAAGCACTACTAAAGTAAGAAGTTCCCCGTCCAATGTGCCCACCACTATCACAAATCTACCTTTAGGGTCGATTGAGGTACGTTCCCGTACAAATGGGTTTCCCTGGGCTATCCACAGAAGGAATCCCCTGGCATAGGCACAGTAAGTGGTACCCAGTACAAGACCCCTTCAGCGTTTACGTAATTTTAGGAGATCCCCAGTGGTTAAGTGTGTCTCATATAAGCAGGCAAATTGGATATGATGCCTTTTCAAATAAGAATGGATGATGTGCCTCTTGCTATATGTACCCATGCCCCTCACATTCCATATGAGTATGTTATAAACACATATGTTCATGTGTTAGGTATAAGAGAAAAAACTCCAACTGAGAGGTGCATGTTAAGGCAGAGATGGGGCAGCAGGGAGGCTGGGCTGTAAAGTAAATTAATCAAACAATGAAAACAAATATTAACGCTCCAAATCACAGTCCCAACAAACCCTTAATCTCTCGCCACACCCTCAATTGGCCATGGACAGACATTGCCAATAACTGGGCAACTAATATACAGGCCCATATTTATGAAAAATTATGCACAACTGCGCTAGCACAGTTGTGTGTCATTATTTTTAACGCAAACTAACGTCATTGTCTAGCGCCATCAGTGTGCCATATTTAAAAAATGATGCACGGTGGCGCTAAGGAATGGTTAGCCTCAAAATAAATTACGCTTACTATTGGACATACCTTAAGGAAAAATGAGGCTCATGCTGCAGAAGTGGCACTAGACGGTTATGCTGCACGTATTTATCACGCAAAATGGGTTAGCACCATTTTTTACCACATTAGCATCAAAAAACGATGCACAAGCAAGAAAGCATACAAATTGAAACACAAAATAGAGATTGCAGGACAAGTGTACGCTGTCGTAAGATCCTCTCCCTCCTTCTGTGCTGCCTTTGTGGCTGCTGTGGTGGTGTTTGGGGTTGTTGCGGTGGTGATGGAGGGACCTGTTGTCATCGCTGACATCTGCGGCATGTGTCAAGCTGGAGCAGTGACTCCATGTTGTCCTGGAGGTTGCTAATGCTCCTTCTCTGTGTTTTCTTTAAGTGGTGGTGTGTGGGCCTCTCTTTAACGCCTGCTCTGACCAGGTGTTAAATTTTGACGCTAATCGGTCTTAGCATCAGTTTTTGGGTCCGCTTCCTTAGTGTGAGTCATTTTTGCATCAGGAGGTAAATATGATGCTGGAGGACTAGCATCATTTTTTGGAAGGGAATATCATTGGCGCTCCCAGAAAATGGCGCTACCTCCGATATTTGGACACTAGACGGCTCTAGCTTGTAGATAAGCCAACTGTTTTCCACCATGGATGAGTGAACTGTTGCTAGCTCCTCTTCGTCCTCCATTCTGTCTTTAAACCATTTATGTTCCTAGCCACAAAACACTATGGCCCTCATTATGATTTTGGCAGTCTTTTTGCAAGACCGCCAAAGCCACAGGCGCCAGAAGATCCACCATATTACGAGTACTGATGGATTTCCACCGCATTTTCGATGGAAATCTAGCAGTAGTCGTGCTGGTGAGTGGAGACGCAGGGGGCGTATTATGAGCAGTAATACGGCAGGGCGGTGTCCTGGTGGCAGGGAGTGCCGGAGGTGGAAGCACCCGTTTGCTGATGGATGACCTCTTCCCCAGACAAGCTAAGTTGATTGTCTGACATTGGAGGAGTGTGGGAGGGTGGGGGCTGTTGTGTGTGCGTGTGTGAGTGGGTGTTGTCTGCGTGTGTTCACGTATGTGTGTATGCGTATGTGTATGGGTGTTTGTATGGGTGTGTGCATAGGTGTGTGTGTGCGTGTGTGAATGTATGTGTGTATGCATGGTTGAATGCGTGTATGAATGTTGAAGTGAATGCATGTGTAAATGTAATTGTGTATGTGTGTGTGTATGCATGTATGAATGTTGAATTGAATGCAAGTATGAGTGTTGTAGTGAATGCGAGTACGAGTCTTGAAATGAATGCATGTATGGATGCATGTGAGTGAATGCCTGTATGTCAGTGTGTGTCAGTGTTGGTAAATTAGTGTATGTGGGGTGCATGTGGGTGTCTGTGTGCTTCTATGCGGGGAGGGGGAGGTTGGAGATGGGCACTGTAAAGGTGGGGTGGGGGGTGTTGTACGTGGAGGGAGAGTGGGGGGTGCTGTACCTGGAGGGGAAGAGGTGGGGGGTATTGTGTTTGCTGGGGGTGGAGTTGTCTACTGGTGACAGGGAAGAAATTCCCTGTCACCGGTAGCATTTCCGCCAGGGTTTTCATGGCGGTGCTACCGCCGCGGAAACCTTGTTGGAAAGACAGCTCATTATACCGCTGGCGGTCTTCTGTGGACCGCCGGGTCAGAGATGCTCATCTCCGGCCCGGGGGGTCCAATTGCCCTGGCGGTAGGAGTGGGGATGTGGCAGGTTGGCAGAGGCCAACCCGCCACACTCATAATGTTGTGGTCTTCACTGCCAGCCTGTTGGCTGTAATACCGTCACCGTGGACCTGGTGGTCAGCAGACCACCAGGGTCATAATGAGGGCCTATGTCCACTATCAGTGAGTCCAATTTAGTCTCCAAAGAGGTCTTTAGATTATGAACTACTCTTAACAATTCTGCAAATAAGTCTGTGTGTTCTCGTAGGTGTTTCTCCACTGAAGAACGGTGCGCCAGAGGGTCCATGTCCGACTGAGCATGCAGAGTAGTACCTCCCCCCCATCAGACTTTGCTTTCAACATGATGGGGTTGTGACTCTAGGAGTATACCCGCCAGGGACCAGGTGAAGTAGAAGCGTGGTAGTAGTCAAGCGGGAACTTCCCTCAGCGTTCACTCTATAAAAATATTGTGCAATAGCTCCCACTAGGGTGGCGGGGTTAGTGGAATTGCAGCGCATACCTTAGGTCTCCACTTGTACGTTAGTGGGTCATAACTCTTAAGTATCTGTCAGGGAGCAATATTTGTTGGGAACACAAAGCACTCCAAATCACAGATGGTTAATCATTACCAGTCTCTGGGAACAAACTATAAGTATTGGAATCCTCAAATTAACATCACGTTAATAGGGGCTTAAATAATGGCTGCAGTATAGGGTGGTCATGAATCTTCCAAGAAAAATACTGGTGGGGCTGTCGTTTTCCGAGGGCCCAGGCCAGCACTGCCAGTAGTAAAGATCCCAACAAAATTGGCAGGTTTGACCCAGCTAGCAGCCTACCTCAAGTACACCCATCAGCAAGGCCTCAACCGGTATCAATGGGTGAGTGGAAGCACAGTCTGCAAGGGCGCTGAGGGAACACACCAAAGGAGGCAAGCAGTGGTAATACAGTATACCACAAAGTAATGTCTCCCTTTCTATTTTCCTCACATATTGTCCTCTTGGTGCACAAGAAGGATGCTTTTTGGGGTAGGGAGGAAGGGTTTCCACAACATGCTCACAGCATGCCCCTCAGCGATTAGAAGGGACAAAATAAATTGTCTCCATGGCTGTTCCGTAGAGTCACCAGCAGGAGTCACGGGCCTAAGGCCACTACATAGCCCTCAGGTGGTGTTTATCCCCTAGAAAACTTTCAGAGAGGTGCTGTCAGTATATATCCCTGCCAATGCAGGGGACCTGGTATCTACTGCGTGTCTTCCTCGATCTCTGCGCTCTCCTGGTGAGGCCTACTTCAGAGGGTGGAGACTCAATGGCCGCAAGAAATAGGTGGGGTAGGGCCAGACCATTTCTCTTTTCTGGCTGCAGTCCATCACATTGCACACAGGAGTCCCCGGCAGCAGTCGAGTCCTGCAGGGCTTCTGGAGGAGTCTTCCGCTCACCACTCACGCCAATGCAGGCACAGTGAGTCCTATGTCGGGCCCCAGCAGCGTAAGTCCATGCCTGGCCGTTGTACCCCAGGAACCTCCATCAGGGGCCAGGAAGGGAATGTTCTTCTCGCCTACATATCAGTGGAACACTTTACAGGTGAATTCGCTTGTGTGGGGAGTTCTGTGCAGATAACTGTGGCGATAGGTTGGAGCTCGATTTCAGGCTACCGTCCCATCCGCCATCTTGGAAACACCCATAAATTCAGTTGCTAATAAACTAGAAATTTATTTCATCTCTACTTGCAAAGCAAGGTGTTGTGCAGCTATTCCAAAAGTGTTGCCGATACAATACTTAGAGATGAGAGCCAGAGTTCCCCTCTCTGGCTCTCATTACAGAAGATGCAGTATTTACCTGGTGCAGAATCACTGTGCCATCCTTAGAATGAGCAAGAATGCATTATTAAATAGGTTGCCCCTAAACAAATGTCACTAATTTTTAACTGGTCAAGGTCATGATGGGGAGGGCCAGTAGGTGTGGTAATTACTGAAAAATCTCACAATCCTGAGTGTGATGCAGACTCTCATTTGTGCCTGAATCAGATTTTCAGGGCACCGATAGTGAGGCTGACATATCCACTGTCCCTATATTGTTCTATTTACAGATGTATTAGTCCAAGGGGAATGGGAGATTCTGAAGAAAAACAGCTGATCCTAGACTCTGGCTGTCATGTGTTGTAATAAACCTCACAGACGATAATTGTAAGCTTGGCATGGTCTACCTTATTTTATACTGGTGATGAATGTGCTTCTGTCACACCTCCTGTCCTCGCCTGTCACCCTTCAAAATATCCCAGTTGAAGGTGGAAAATCTGGCTTTATGGAAGAGAGTTTTGCTTTGTAGGTGAATTTTGCTTCTGGAAGCAGGCATAGCCAAATCAGCAATCAATGCTGAGGATGATCACAGAATCTTCTTCAAATGAGAGGCCTATGCAGATGGCTTCTTTGTCCTCTTATAGCAGTGGGCTTGGTACCAACAGGTGGAAGCAAATATGATAGATGTTCCAAGGTAACATTATAAGCTTTATGAACAACTTCGTCCCAAGCATTGTGGCCTTGAACACAAGTGAAGCTTGTTGATCATGTGGTTCTGAGAATCCCCTCATACAGCATAATTCAGAAGGATTCTAGGTAATGGAAGAGTGATTCAGTGATGCAACAGTGCAGAAATTGTTAATGATGTAGGTATCTAGCATCTAAATACACAGAACTGTACTGTACTGTATCTTTCATCCTCCTTAGCCCCATTTCTTTTCAAATTACCATGAGAGATCTTCCCTGAGTCATCCAGCAAGTTGCTTGTAATGGATTTGTGCCAATACTTGTACAGTGATGTGCATACCTTATACAAGGCTCAGCCAGCACTTCAGTGGTGGAAGTGACACCAAACATAACAGAAGGGTGATAATAAAAGCTACTGTGTAAAGGAAGAACCTGTCTTCTCCCTCATTGACAGTGTTAGCCAAGCCCAAGACAGAACTCAGTGCAAGTGGGACAGGAATACGAGAGAAGGCTCATAAGATACATCAGTTTGTAGCTACACAGCTTGTAACGTCAGAAGGAGGTTCTACACAGTCTTTCAAAAGTATCTTCTTTTATTGTTAGTAGAACAAAATATTAATGTTACTCTTACATAAATATGAAATATAGGGAGTGTTTTATGTACATGACTTTCATAAGAATTGTGACATTCTACAGGATATGGGACATAAATAAGATTTACTCTAGTAACTGATGCACAATGGTAAACATTTAACATATCAATTGTACAGTACATTAATCATGTTGGAGCCAAAAAATCATCATGATATTGTTCTTATTCCAATATCCTGAAGCAGGTGTTAATGCTCCACAACTTGAGACAATGATCAAAAACAAAGTTTCACACAGAATCTGCATATAGCAGTGTGGAGGTCCAAGATCCAAGCACCTGGCCATGCCCTAGGTCTGGTGTTTAAAGACTAAGGTATCCTCATACACTGCAGTAGATCCTCAAATCCTCAAATTCTGCAGTACATCCTCAGATCCCGGGATCCTCAAATCCTGGTGTAAATCCTTCAATCCCACTGTATGAGGCATATGGTAACTGCTTTAGACTTGCCCACCTGGGAACAGCCTGTGCTAGTGATGGGGGAGCAACTGGGAAGGACACATGTGAAAGCCACAATCCTGAGTAGCATGATCCTGGGTGGAAGGGGCAGCCAATTATGACCAGGACCAGAGTTAGTTTGGAGTGGGGGTGAGCACATGTGATGAGCCAAAACAAACAATATGAGGGCAAAATGATTTCATTTGGGACAATAAATGTGAGGAGGAGTTTCAATTGATGAAGATAGGTCCAGAAAGGGTGCCTAAGTTGCTATTGTTCTCAGAAGGGACTGCATTGAGATCACTGTGACATGTTTGAAAAGTTTAGGGGTCATTTTTGTGCACATGACAGATGAAATAGAGCAAACAATGCTTTTGTATTAAGGGCTTTCAGAAGTATGGAATGAAATTATTCTGTTGTAAAGAAGGAGGCCTTGGCGGTGAACTGGTCAATCAATAAATTAAAAACATTTCAGTAAGTGGAAGTGGTCACTGTGAATATGGACTAAACGTTATTAAAATATATTTTTGTTACTAAAACGGATTGCATGTGATCTCATCTAGAATAAGAAAGCCAGTGGTGAGTCTACAAGAACATACATTTCATGTGGGGTATATTCCAGGTACTCAAAACAATGCAACAGATTGTTTATAAAGATTATTTACTCTTGGGAAGAGGAAAGAGAAGGACATAAAGGGTAGCTGGCTGCAAGAAAGAGTATGTGTCATCACCGGGGGTGCAATTTTGGAAAGGAAATGGAAGGAGAAAAAAACTAAGGAAGTAGTCATATGGAAAGTATCTAGATTCTTGAGAAGTGAGTGGGTGAACAAAGTTAGAATCAGAAATTAATCAAATTTGATAATAGGGGTCTATTTGGTGAAAAAAGTATGTTTATTGCTCAGAAGACTAAGGTTCTATAAACGTACCTCTTCCTTCTATAAACGTACCTCTATTTTATATCCCCCTGACTCTGTGCCTGAATTGGGATTTCCAGATCCCTGAGCATGAAGGCGTGTGTAGTTGCCAGGCTAATATGACCCTAGAGGTATAATCTTTAGCTAGGGTGCTTAAGGAAGCACTAAGTGCTCCAACAGTGATGCTATATGGTTGCTGATCTGAGAGGAGTGCTAACAGCATGGATTAACTCTTCAATGAAGGGATACTGCAACAACCCTTCATAAACCATGGGTTTAACAACCCATGCAGTGGTAATGTAGAGGAATTCTAAAACATGCTTGGTAAGTGTGTTACTGGACATTTTTACCATTATATAGCATTTAATTCATGTCAGTAATTACTGTGGTAACTCACAGTAAAGAATAGCACTGTATTTTACCAGCTGAATGTTAATTCAAAAGTGCATTGAAAATGTTCAGAATATACCACTTACAGTCATGTTTATGCAGGTAGCAGCTACATGTTCTGGTAATCTGCTAAATACTGCAGAAGAGACTCACCATAATAGTATAAAGACTGCTAGGCATAAAGGGGGGTCTGTTATTTGTTATGCAAAGCACACAGTCATTAGGCAAGAAATAGGAAATACAGCATAAAGTTTTTACTTGTATGGTATATACTCAGACTATCTTCTTTAGAATTTTACTCTAGTCAGTAAAGTCACTGAGCTGACTCTTGTTTCACTTGCCTTTTCTGTGCAGAAATTAGACTTTGCGCCATGAGGACTAAAGTCACCACCTGCCCTGTGTTTGTTAGCAAACTTTACTATAACCGTGAAGGACCTCATCATTTTAGGGAAATCTGACCTAAACAGATTGTCTCAAATCTTAAGGTAAAGCTCTGTTGTCAAATTTCCCCCCAGTTTTCTGAAAACCATGTTCTACATTACTATCTTTTATGTGTTCTCTCTTTTTCCTCATCCATGAGAATTGACAATATTCCCTTAAAATTCTTTACAAGAATACCACACCTCATTTAAGAAAGTAGCATTTAGATAGGTCTTTAAAACTGATTAGCTCTAAGGTTCATGTTTTTAAAACTTCCAGATGAACAGTAACTTCTTGTCTAGCATTCATTGCGCTCTCTTTTGCATGAACGAGATGGTCAACCATGGAATGATGAGAGTTATGAACCAGGCAATTGGTCATTTCCTACTCCTAATCCCTCAGTGATCTATCTAGTAGGAAAATATCTAGCCTTCAGTAATGATCATATTTTTTTCAATGAATAGTATGTCCCATTAGTTTATCTGTCTATTTATTCCTAACATCACAGAGGCCTAAATCTTGGATCATATTTATCAGGGTTCTTTCAGCGTTCGGTCTGCTGATGTTTGAGCAATGCATTGATCTATCCAATAGGATACTACCCCCCACTACATATGGGTTTTGAAAGTCCTATAAATTATCGGAGGAGCTAATCCTGGGGGCTTAAATCATTTATTTTGGGCAATAAAACACAGCCCTTGTAAACACTGTTTGTTGAGATATAGCTTTTGCAAAGATCCATCTATATGAGTCATCTATTTGTTACCTATGTCTAATCCTGTGTTCTGTCTAACCACAAGGTCTACCCCTTTGAAAATGTAAAGCTAATCTGAGCACAACTCTTTCTGGATCCACCATCTCTTAAAGAGTGCTGTACATTCTGTTCTAATTAGACGTATTCCTAGCAGTAATACAGACACTTGCTCTCGTTAAGATTCCCGATTGCATTGTTCTGCTCTGTAAACCATTAAATTCTAGAATAAAAAAGATACCTGCATATATCCTGGTACCACAACCTACATAAAAAGGAAAGGTCGATAGTTTCATTTGTGCCTTATATGGCATCAGACTCTCTTGGAAGAGCTTAAGAGGATGTTAAATAAAGAAGGTCTGTCTTTAACAAATTTGCAAATCTAGTGTTTGGCATTTCAGTTAAAATCTTCCATTTATTGAATAACTAATTACATAAAACCTGAGCTGAGCAACTAAGAACTCTCCGGCCCCTTTGCTTAGAGGGTTGCTGAGAGGCTTTAAACCTGTCAAAGGTGCACAAACCTGCGCGAGCTGTAACCTTTCTCTCAAACCTCATTTCAGCTCGGTGCATTCCACCTCTGGCACTTATACTGATCATTTGCACATTGGTGAGCCACCTTTCCCATGCATTGCCCAAGAAAATAAGTTTGGCTTCATTACCCTTAATGTCTGCTTACTACCTTGTCATCAGCAACATTTTCATGATTTAGTGGGGGATCCCGCCCCGAATGCCATGTTTGTTACAGACACTTGGCTCCATGAGGCTTCCATGTCTGATGTTATTGCAGCCCTTCCAAATAATTATTCTATAGTGAGGCGGGGTGGGCCTGGCATACGGGGGGGTGGTGGGATTGCTGTTATGTTCAAAGACAAATATAAGTGTAAAATCCATGAATTATCTATTTCTGGTTGCGAGGCTGTCTCCTTTTCTCTGGAACTAACACCAAAATGTACATTCTCTGGTGCCTTAATCCACCAACCACCAGGTTATGCAGGCAACTGGGTCAAACTACTTCCTGATTCCCTTAACCCTTAGTCTCAGATCAGCGAATTTTATTTCATTAGGTGATCTAAACATCTACTTCGAAGACACCCTTTGTAGTTCTGGTCAAACTTTAATTGAGGATCTTTGGGCACTCAATATTGATCTTAATAATTCTACACCAACTCATCAAGCAAGCCACCTCCTTGACCCGATCTTCTCTAACTTAAAACACCTTACCTCTGATGACCCAGTGCCTCTATTGTAGTCGAATCACCTCGTAGTTCCTTTCTCTGTGCACACCTGCTCTGATTCACCCAGAGGGTGCAACAAACCTCAGATCAAGGTGAGGGCTTGGTCGAGATTGGACAGCATAGCTCTCAACAGTCAGTTAAGGAACACTATGCCCAGTTTAACACAAGTGGCTAGCCAGATCAGACTAAAATTGACTGTTGGCTGCTGGACTCCTTAGACCATGTTCTGCCATCACAAACTCACCGATCTGTCCAGTTACTTCTCCCCTGGGCCCTTGGTTTACTGAGGCACGTCAGCAAGAGAAAATAAGAAGGAAGGGATTGGCGAGGTTTAGCTTTGCTAACTCCTCCAGGACCAGATACAAAATGGCACTGAGACATTATCATAGTCTCTGCAGTATAGTTCGAGCCAATATTTATTCTGACCAGATCCTCTCTGAACAAAACAACCCCAAAACACTCTTCAGAGTTGTTAGGGAGCTTTATGACCCCAGCATGGCTGTTTCCGCACCTACTCTGCCCCAGTCCCAGTGGGAGGAATTAGCGCTTTTTCATCTAACTGTCTGGGACTGGAGGTGAGACTACTCAGGCTTGCATCTGTTCATCACCCCCTGATTTTGTTAATTGACCTACTTCTGATATCACACTTGCACCCCAGAAACTGAACTCCTGGGAGGCACTGGTCCCTTCGGCATTTCTGGCCCGGGCACAATTGATTAGGTCTGGCTCACCGCATGATCCTCTTCCCCCTGCCAAGCTATGTCTCCTGGACCCGGACATTATGCAGCTCTTAGTGGGACTTCTTAATTCCTCTTTGTAGGATGGGCACTTTCCTCAGTCTTGGAAGAAACGCCATGGTGCTGCTCCTCCTGAAGAAAACTAATCTGTATCCTTTTCATTTGTCCAACTATAGACCTATTTCACTACTTCCCATTTTGTAAACAATTATGGAAAAACATGTCAGTAAACAACTTTCTGCCTTTGCTGAGGCCCAACACTTTTTACCTGACTCTCAATCAGGGTTTAGAGTTGGACACAGTAACGAGTCTTCCCTTCTAGGTGTCTCAGAACATTTTAGGTGGCTCCTGGATAAAGGACATATGGCAGTGTTAACTTTGCTTTATTTCAGCAATGCTTCAATAATGTGTCATGATATAAACGTAATGAGATTGGCACATCACGGTCTTCAAGGAACAGCACTATCTTGAATGTCTTCTTTTTTAAAAGATTGAACCTTTCAGGTCTCCTCAGTCAGGGCTTCCTCTTTGCCTCATGCCCTGTCCTCTGGTGTCCCCCAAGAATCTGTCTTAAGTCTGCACTATTTAACATCTATGTCTGCCCACTGGCTGACCTGGTCGAACATTTCGGCCTTACCCTATTCTCGTATGTGGATGATACGCAAATCATCTTTTTTTGACACACACTCAAGGCCATAACTCTGAGTTCCTGAACCTGTGTCTGGCTCAAGTAGCCTCGTGGATGAACACCAGTTTGCTCAAACTTGACGGAGACAAGACTAGGAAACAACCCTTTCCTCTGGGGCTCAGAACACAAGCAGGACTCTCTGGGATATATCCCAGCCCCGATGCATAAGGTTAAGAACTTTGGCTTTCTTTTGGACTCTAAGCTTTCCATTGAGCCTCTGGTGGCAACAGTGTCGGATACCTGCTTCGCTGCTCTAAAATGACCTGGGAAAATCATTTGGCCACTACCACCTTCAATCCAAAGAACGGTTATACAAGCACTTATTTCGTCTAGACGTGACTATGGGAATGTCCTTTACTTGGGGATAGATAAAGTCTCAGAAATAACCGGAGGAATGTACTGAATGCCCAAATTACTGGTCAACATATATCAAGGTGCTGAGGTGGGAAGTGCAAAGATTTGAATGCCAAATATGGATGATGTTCAATGTTTATCAGCCGTCCACGTATCTCATCAAACCTTAAAGTATTGAGGTAAGCTGTGGTTTGGTTTTTTGAAGATAGCATAAAAGGAACAAATTAAAGTGTTGTTTCATCTCTTGCTCTTAGCTAAAGCAGAAATATGTAGAAAATGGATTTCATATCAGCTACTTTCAGCATTCGAATAGCTGCAGTTAGTGAACGTGACTAGACGTTATGGGCCGGATTCACAAAGGTAGCTTACTCTGTTGAATAATTTACATTTTGAGAAAATTACTAACTTTGGCTATTCAAAAACTGTGAGTGTAAGTTCCTACCAAAAACATAGCAAGTCCAACACCATAAACAGCCAACCACTGGAACTGCAACACCCTTCCATAGAAAATAATTGAGGTAGAGAATACAAATTAAACCTCAGGGGAAATATTAAATTAATGTAGCAATATTTTTCTTTAAAATATTTGATTTATTTTTAATTAAATGTTTGTATCACTTTTAATAATTATTACTGCAATGTAAAAACATGTTTTTCTTTATGTGGGAATTAGCTGGGAATGTATTATTAAATGTAAACTTTAGAAAAATAATTTAAATTGAATGTAATGTGTTTCCATATAATGGAATAAGTGAATGTTGAATAAAGGTACATCAGAAAGATAAACTTTAAATAATGATAGAGATAGTAGCAATGTCTCATTAACAGTGTCTACATATATATGTCTTGGGTGCATTTAGAAGGCTGACAAATGAAGTGGACATGTAATAAAAAAAATATTGAAAAGCTCAACATACTTTCGCTGACAGGCAGACATAGGGGGTTATTCTAACTGTGGAGGAGTGTTAATCCGTCCCAAAAGTGACGGTAAGGTGACGGATATACCACCAGCCGTATTACGAGTTCCATAGGATATAATGGACTCGTAATACGGCTGGTGGTAAATCCGTCACTTTTCCGTCACTTTTGGGACGGATTAACACCTCCTCCAAAGTTAGAATAACCCCCATAGTTCTGAAGACATGCACATATGCGTCCTAATGATGTTAGCAAAGAACACACTTCTCGATCTTCTAGAAATACTGCAACAGAGAACATAAATAAGTAAAGTCAACCTTCACAGAGTCTGACTTTATTAAAGGCAATGACACAATATTCATTGTCCATCTGAAGACCTATTTAATTTTAATTTGCTTCCGTCAAACATGTACAAATGAATGCAATCCTACCGGCTGACCATATACATGATGATTCACGTATCTGGTTTATGGAAAGTTGTTTGATAATTGGTGAATTTTCATTATGATTGACCATCTTTCAAAATCAGTGGAAAGGAAAAAGGATTTCTTGGTAAAGCAGCTATGAAAAACGTTATAGATTAAGAATGTGCATGCCCCACAAACTTTCCAACTAATCCGTCTAAAACACTGGATGTAGATTGCACTTTGAGGGTAAAGTTAACAATGGCAAATCTTCCATCTCACTAATTGGCCAGTCTAATTTGGAAACAGAGCTGAGGTGCTGGAGGTAGAGTGATCTTGGACATTCTAAGGGTACCCAAGTAAGGAGTAAGCATCAACAAGTGGTCTTTTTTTAAATGCAAAATAAAAAAAATAGGAAGTTTTAAAATGTCTCACAACCATAGAAGGGTACTGATATACATCTACATTATCCTTAACTACTAATGCAGACACAAATTAGTGCTAGAGTAAAGGAAGTACTTTTGCAATGCACAATTGTATATCATCACTAGCGAAGTGCTAATGGTGTTCTTATATTTCATAGAAAGATTAGGTTAACAAAAATCGTTTTTAAATTCATTATTAACGATTTTTATCAGGCGTGATGATGAGGGAGGGCATCTCTTCAACTGAGGTAGTTACCCCATGAATAAGTCCACTCAGTATGAAGGTAGTGGATAATGTCAATGACACATCCTGCACTGTGTGCCCTATCTGTCTGTGGCAGACCTTGAGAAATGACAATAACCTTGATTGCTTTTTCCCAGTAAGAGCCATCTCCAGTGGTCGGGAGAAAACTGTGAGAGAGAGCCAGCTAGATATATGTGCCCTGCTCTGAGTATGGATAAGCAGCTGTTCTCTAAAGTATGTTTATTGTTTATTAGGGATAAACTATGAACACTTTAGACACATTTCCACTTAAATCAATAGGTAGAACTCTTTAGACTTTGGTTGTCCATTGAAAGAGTCAATTTTATGGCAAGACCGGAGGCTCCTATTATGCTTTAGTCTTTTCTTTATTTCAAATAGCAGCTGCAGTCAAGAATAAAACTACTGATCCCATAAGGCGAACAAAAGTAGTCAATGGGAAACAAAAGGTATTTCAAAGTAATGCACCAATCACTGTCAAGCAGTCCTAATAATATCTATCTTGACTGAGAACAGCCCTCTTTTCTTGCTGCTCGCAGTCACGATAAGTATTTTTTTTTTCTGCATTTATGTCATACTGTTAGTTTAATTTGCAACGTGTTTCTCGCGTCTCTGTAGTTCGCGCGTTTATGCCTGCTTTCTTCAGCGTTCATCATAGTTGGCTTGTAGTCGCATTTTACACTTGCGTCTTGCTTCGCGAGCAAAAATCTATAACTGACGGTTTTTCTCCCCTCAGCGCATGGTCCCCATACTTTTACCGGTTGTTGAGGGGAAAACATTTCTTGATTCTACTTACCAGTATTGCTGCATTTCTTCGCTCGTCTGCTGCCTTTCTCCAGCGTTGGGCTCACTGTTTTATTCATGGAGCACCTTGCTTTCGTTTTCTGGGTATTTTCCCCACCCATAGGCTGAGCCTGGCTTCTTTCCTCACTCCTGTGAGGAATTTAACCCTTTCCTTCCCTTTTTTGTTTCTTTTCTAACCACACTCTATTTTGCTGTCACCATGGACAGCTCCCCTGTTTCTCACCTAATTCAGGAGGAGGAGGAAGAAGTCCTGAAAGATAATTTAAATGATTTTATACAATTGTCTGTTGAACAAGCTGTTTCGGCTTCTTGGGAAAAATTGTCCAAAAATTTAGAAAATTCCGTCGTCAAGTTGGTCTCAAAAACCATGCTGGCCCAGTCTGTGGGGGATAGCAGAAAGCGTCCTGCCACTTCAAAAAATTCTAAATCGACGCTGTTGGTTGGTGAGAATGTCTCACAAAGGACAGAGGACGTGGCTCCTTAAAGGCCTCCTTCAAAGGAGGGGTTATTATCTAGACCTTCTAAAAAATGCATGGTTAAATCAAAACATATATCTTCCCCTATTATTATTTCTAAAATATTCCACACGGACGACGAGCGTGCCTCATGTGTACTTGGGAATGCGAACTCATCCATTACCCATGAACGCAGGAAGGGACTCCTGCTTATACTTGACCCCAAATTGGCTAACCTAGCCGGCTTAGACCCTGGTGTTAAGGCTGAAGGTTTACTTTTTGGTGACTCTTTCATTAAAGAGCTGAGTAAATACATCGCAACGTTTGCCTCTCTCGACAAGGCACAACAGTCTCTGAAAAAGATGTTTTCAGCAAGGGTTTTCACCGGGGCCGGAAGAGGCAGGAACTGCTTTGCTGGCCGTTCCTATCCCAACCAAGGTTCCCGCGGTTTCTACAGTTACAACTCATACTAGGAGTACAGACCGCAATTCTATCCTCAAAGGAACAGGGGCTTCAGAAGCAAAGGAAATCGCAATTCCAGATTCTCTGCACAACCCGGTAAGTCAACATTCTTATCTTCCTGTTGTGGGGGTCGTATTTCTCTGTCCCTTCCAAAATGGCGAGAGCTCACAGCAGATCCCTGGGTTTTAAGTACAGTTCAGGGTTATGCTATTGAGCTTTCTCAGAGCCTTTTCAGTGAATTTCCCTCACCCTCCTCAGTTTTCTGTCCAAATGACAACATTAGTAGTTTTAGAAATTCAGGCCCTCATTCTGACCCTGGCGGTCCTAAACCGCCAGGGCCGCGGGCAACGGAAGCACCGCCAACAGGCTAACAGGGCCCCAGCATGATTTTCACTGTCTGCTTAGCAGACAGTGAAAATCGCGACGGGTGCAACTGCACCGTCGCATCCCTGCAACACCGTCGGCTCCTTTCGGAGCCGGCCTCTGTGTTGCAGGGCCTTTCTCGCTGGGCCGGCGGGCGGTCCTTTGGCGGGCGCCCGCCGGCCCAGCGGGAAAGCCAGAATGGCCTCCGCGGTCTTTTGACCACGGAGCGGCCAAATGGCGGTGACCGCCTCAATCTTTTCTGCAGAAACAGGCAATTGCCCCTTGCTCTCTGGACCCTTCAGGTTTTCTCAGCTCAGTCTTTCTAGTTCAGAAAAAGAACAAAAAGATGCGTCAGGTTATCATTCTAAAACAATTTGATCAATTTGTAGTATATCGCCACTTCAAGATGGAAACTATTCTACATCTCAGTGATTCATTGCTTCAGGGAGACTGGATGGTGCTGCTAGACCTACAAGATGCGTACCTCACAGTTCCCATGCACCCGGATTCACATAAATTTCTCCAATTCCAATGGTTCAATCAGACTTTCCATTTCACATCTCTACCTTTTGGCCTGTCATCCGATCGATGGTGCTTCACAAAACTAATGAAACCGGTAGTGGCCTTTCTCAGAGCTCGAGGCTTCAGATTGATCATTTACTTGGACGATATCCTAATCATGAATCAGAATCGTACATCCCTTCTGTCTCATGTTCGTCTTACTTGCACTCTTCTCTCAGACCTCGGTTTTATTGTCAATTCCGAAAAGACTTTCTTAGTTCAGGCTCAAAGGATCGAGTTCCTAGGATTTCTAGTGTATTCCATTTCGGCCACTCTTCTCCTTACGTCATCAAAGATAAAATCCATAAAATCAGAAATGCTTCTGATCTTACACAGTTCTCGTCTATCCCTCAGATCTCTGGCAAGGATTGTAGGCCTCCTCTCTTCTTCAATTCAGGCCATTTTTCCAGGTCAGTTACATTATCGGGCACTGCAGAGACTAAAAAGTTGTAATCTCCAAAAAGGTCTCGCTTTTTCAGATTCCATCGTAGTAGAGCAAGATTCTCGTTTGGAGCTTCAATGGTGGATCGACCATTTAGATGCCTTGAATGGCAGGACTATATTCGCATCAGCCCCAGATCCTGTATTAGAATCAGATGCAAGCCTACTGGGTTGGGGAGACCGTTGTGGTCCAATCTCGACTGGAGGCACATGGTCTCTAGAGGAGTCAAAGTTGCACATCAACTGTTTAGAGATGCTTGCCGGCTCCTTTGCAATCAAGAGCCTGGCAAGAGACAGAGTTTGTTGTTCGGTACTCCTCAGAATGGACAACATTTCCTCGGTTCGTTACATCAACCTTCTGGGAGGCACAAAATCCAAACCTTTCGCGGAATTAGCAAAAGGGTTTTGGGAGTTTTGTCTTCAAAACAGAATCTCAGTCCAAGCAGAGTATTTGCCGGGCAACCTCAATTTGGTAGCAGATTGGCATTCTCGCCACTTCCAAGACTCCAGCGATTGGAAGCTCGACGCACAAGTATTCAACACCATACTCCAGAAATGGGGTCCTTTTCACATAGATCTTTTTGCGTCCCGTCTCAATGCACAACTTCCACAGTTCTTCAGCTGGCACCCAGATCCACTATCTCTTGTCTTCGATGTGTTTTCTCAGGATTGGTCATCCTCCCTCAATTACCTCTTCCCTCCTTTCATCATGATTTCAGAGTACTGGCGCAAGTCAGATGTTAAAAAGCCACTTTAGTTCTCATAACTCTATTTTGGCATTCCCAGGTGTGGTTCCCTACTCCCCTGGAATTGTCAATCGATTCACCATTCTTAATTCCCTCGATCCGGGATCTCTTGACCAGACCCCTCGGCCTCCGCCACAGTCTGATACGTCAGAAAGTCCTTTCCCTTTCGGCTTGGAAAATATCGGGGAATCCCAATCCCTCCTACCTATTTCGGCAGAAGCTTCAAACTTTATCAATCTGGCACGAGCTCTAGGAACAAAGAAAGCATAAAGATCAGTTTGGTCTCTCTGGCATAGCTGGTGTGTGGGAAAACATGTTGAACCCCTTACAACCGATGTAACTCTGATTGTCAATTTCCTGGCCGCAGAGGCCAGTAAAGGTGAGTCCTTTCGTACTTTCCACCTGTACAGATCCACAATCTCCTCTTCCCACTCTTACATCCAGGGAAAACCGGCTGGAGAACATCCGTTGGTTTGCCGTCTTTTAAAGGGAGTAACATTATCCAATCCTCCGAAACCTAAATACAGTTCATTGTGGGATGTTAATGCTGTATTGAACCTTTTTGTTTCCTGGCCGGACAATTCAAAGTTATCTTTAAAACAACTATCTGCTAAACTCACAATGCTTTTATGTCTTGTTTCTTTCAAACATTTATCTGATGTTAGAGCTTTAGATATCACAGCTCGTCAATTTACACCATCAGGTGTTCTTTTTAATGTGTATAGACATTACTTAGGGTGATCAGGAAAAAAGGGATAGAAAACTGATGAAAGATTAGTCTTAGTATGTGTAGGCCAATGTTTGAAAGTCTACGAACAACAGACAGACGGTTTGAGAAACCCCTCTGTATCCCAACTCCTTATTTCTTTCAGAAAACCTTTTAATCCCGTGTCCTCTCCCACTTTGGCTCGTTGGGTCTGTTGGATTATGTCCCTTGCTGGTATAGACACCGCCGCCTTCGGTGCCCATTCAGCTAGAGAAGCCATGGCGTCCAAAGCTTTCTGGGCTGGTTCTCGCCTTGATGATATTCTTAGATCGGCTGACTGGTCTAATGATAATGTTTTTAGAGTTTTTTACTCTAAACCAATACAACATGCCTCTTTAAATGTTATTGATGTGTTTTAAAATAGCATAATAGGAGACACTAGTCTTGCCATAGAATGTAGATTTTCCTAGTAGATTATGAAGGAAAGTCTTAATTTTTTTAAAGACATGGAGGCGAGTATTATCCCACCTCTACAAATGCCGACGCTCTTGTTTCATTTCCCTCCCTTCCAGCTTCTTCAACAACTCAACAGACCTCTTCCTAGAGATCCTTTCTTCAATCCTCCACCTACAAGGATTCCAACCTCACCTGCTCTCTGGAACATTCAGCTTTCAGATCAACAGAGACTTCCGGACTTTTTTTCTGGACTTTTGTTCATTCTACAAGAGATTTTATCAATTTGCATGGCAATTTGTATTTGTTGTTCCATTATCCCGTTATTTGTTACTTATTAATCTCGCACAAGAAAAGAGGGCTGTTCTCAGTCAAGATAGGTATTATTAGGACTGCTTGACAGTGATTGGTGCATTACTTTGAACTACCTTTTGTTTCCCATTGGCTACTTTTGTTCGCCTTATGGGAACTGTAGTTTTATTCTTGACTGCAGCTGCTATTTGAAATAAAGAAAAGACTAAAGCATAATACTCGCATCCGTGTCTTTAATACAATTAAGACTTTCCTTCCTAATCTACTAGGAAAATCTACATTAACCTCTATGTACATTTTTGAAGACTGGCCCAATGTATTATCATCTTGTTTGTTCCTTTGTTGATGCAGCATTTCCAAGCTATACAACTGGTCATCAGTCCCTCAGTTATTGTTTTCTTATGTTGGGTTAAATGTCAAACTTTCTACCATAGAATAGCATGTTGCAGGTGACTCCTCAGCTGCCTACCACTGCCCAAAGCGAAGAAGCATAAATACAACAACCCACCTCTTCAGACCATGATAAGATCCACAGTGCACCCTTCACTGCATACATGGCCCAGCAGGAGGAAGCCCACTAAGAATGAGATATACTTATTTTCCTGGTAAACCTAATGTGTGCTAGAAGAACTGGTGAAGAAGCTGCATTCCCTGAGGTTATTTAGTAAACGTGAAACATAGCCTCCACATATACAAGTCAACCTCTAAAGGACTGTGTTATGTGATCTTATTGTTGGATGTGGTGTTAAATGTTTGGCTTTGTATCACGTTCTTTTGCAGGCTGTCA
Organism: Pleurodeles waltl; assembly: GCF_031143425.1. Lineage (NCBI taxonomy): Eukaryota > Metazoa > Chordata > Amphibia > Caudata > Salamandridae > Pleurodeles > Pleurodeles waltl. The sequence goes on from NC_090449.1 coordinate 732,534,771, forward strand.
CTTTTCAACTGCTCTTTTAATTATTTGCTTATGTTTTATAGATTGTGAGGTGATGTCTGTTTAACTGTTTTTCTTGATGCGTTATGCCTAAACATAAGCCCACATTCTTTATCTACCTAGTAATGATTGTGCAAATTTCTCGATGCACAAGGCATGGCAAACATACTTTTTCACTTGTAACATCTTTAATGTGGTGCATAGGTATTTAATGTTTGTTCCACGAATGTAACTAGCAACTAAACTTGTTCTTTCTGTTATTGCATGCATTACAAAAAAATAGCTGTGTAAAGAAACAAATTCGCTATAATGATTGATAATGTCCAACAGCTTCCTGTATTAGCAAATTGAAAAGAATATATTTTTCATACTTTATAACTTTACTGTGAATGCACTTTATGTCTCTTCCTATTCTCCATTCCCTCCCGATTTCAGCCTCTGTCACTACCCTATCATACTCGCCCTCTCCCCTGAGCTTCAAATCCCCCAACCCTCCACAATCTGTGCCCCTCCACAATTCTCCCCCAACTCTGACAAAAAATCTGAGTAGTCACGTTTCCCCGTCCCCTTCAATCTCAGAGTTGAAAAAGGCAAGTTGGACTACAGCACCTTCAGACCCTGCCCATGAAATTGTCTCAGACACCTAGTACCTCTCTACTAGCTAATATACCTTCCCTGATACCCTCTCCAGACGGGTATACCACACATCAACAGCTCAACAGTCTAATACAGCTTGCAACTATCACTTTTAAGTTTTCGTCAACTCTAAATGTACAGCTGGTTAAGATTTTGCCTTTAGTAATTTCTGCTTCAAACAACTTCAGCCCACAGAGACACTTCTTTTGAACAATACAAACATCTCCGATGCTTTTAAACCCGTCTCATCAGAACCACCTATTCTCAACACCTCCACCCTCCCCAACAGCACTTTGTCTGTGTGCACATGCATAGCTCATACCTCAAATCCTCGGAACACAAGTCCTTGCCCACTTCTCCCCAAAGCTAAATCTCCTTCTCTCACCTGTTCTTCCTCAGCTTTAGTATCCGAGTCAGGAAAATGTTTTAATTCCTGTCCCGATCACCCTATTGTTTCAACCCTACGCTCACCTCTCAAGATCAGAAATTATGTCTGGAAAACCTGACTCTATTGTATCAGAAGTGAAACGCCTTTCATCTTGCCTTACCTGCCTGCAAGATACAATTTACATGTGTGAGGGCATTCTCACCGCTCACCTACCTTTGGTTTTATCCTTCAACACCAATGATGTTAAAGGGTAAGCCCTCAAAATAATAAGCTTTCTCGCCCATGAAAATCCCTACAACCACTGCCTGAGGTTGATAGAAAAAATCGGACTCTTAAAACACTGCAGATTCCCCAGAATGTACAGAAACTCCCTCCTGTAATGCTGTCAACAAAAGAGAGATTACGTTTTGTTTGAATCACCAGAAACGACACTGGCACCAGTAATCTCATATAGCTTTCAATTACTTTTACACCTGCTGTAAGAACTGATCATTTTTCCTGCAATTGGATGTTGCACGGATGTAAATCAGCAGTCAAACATCAACACTATATTGCAAAACAATGCAGTCTTATACCCTAATCCTACAATTCCTCAAGGAGACTTGGCTCTCTGACTCCTCCTAGCCACTACTCAGTCTCCTAATATTTCCATGATTTGCAATCAATTGGCACAACTGGGAAGGAAAACTAGACAAGGGATTACTATCATCCACAGTTCCCTGTTTCACTGAAAAAGCATAAAGAGAGCTTAATTCTCCTTCTTTGAATGTCTCTCTGTTCAAATTAAAACATCAGATTTGAAGCCTATAATGTTTCACCACGTATATCACCCACAGGAGAAAAAAACTCCTATATAACATCTTCCTAGGGGGTTTCAACATTCACAAGGGAGACTAGGTCATTTCATCTGTTTTCTTTGTATCTTTTTCTCTGCTATGCTCAGATCTTACCTCAGGAGACACGGTTCTGCTAATCTGTGAATTAATGGACACCTTTTGAAGAGATATATGAAACAGACCTGGAAGACACTCTCTACTCCATTCGGCATTCTGCCCATTTTGTTGACCCTATTGTGAAAAAATCAGCTCCATCCCTAATGCCCTATATGACACACGTAAATAAATAGACAGGTCATCCTTCTTCTGAAAAACTAGATGATAACCTGAAAACCTTAGCAACTTTTGGCCAATATACAACCAACAGTACTTGAAAGCTGGTGGCAGAACAACAAAATAAATTATAAAAGAAACTAACCTTCTTGATGACCACCAGTCAGCCTTTAGGGCTAGTTGTGGTACAGCAACACCAATTCTACAGGTGGGGGGGTGATGCACACAGGGGCAATGGCGAATCCCACCTCTTCCAGCTTCTTCTCTGATCCTGAGCATTTGATACCATCAACCACACCTCCCTTTTCATATTCATTCTAAACGGATGGGGTGAATGGAACAAATCTAAAATGATTTGAGTCCTATCACACAAATCTCCAAAAGCATGTAAAAATATGTAATTGTCTTTCCAGACCCACGCTTCTTCATCAAGAACAAGGTTGTTCCGTACTCTCACTGACACTCTTCAACTTGTAGAAAGAACCTTTCAGGTCTTTCTTGAGAAATTCCACCTTTTCTTTTTGTTTATACATAAAGGGCATGTATACCTAAAGATCTCCACCCCAAGGAACATAACCAACTTTGCAAAGAGCCTTAGCGGCCCCACATCCTGGATGTTGTGACTGTATCTCAAATTGAGCACCCAGAAAACTGACTTCCTTCTGATCTCTCCACCACATTAATTCACTCCAGTATAAGCCTGGTTGGATGCATGAAACATGCCCGATGGTAAACCACCCATTCTGGAAAGTGACAAATATTTAGGATTGACTGTGGACAAAAACCTTAGTTTCCACAACCACATTAACGCTGTTCCGAAGGTAGCTCCATATCAATTGAGACTCCTCAAGGGAATCTAGAGCCAGCCACATTTTGTTTTGTGACTCGCAATTTGCGATCCTATTGGGAATCGCAAATTGTGAGTCGCAAAACAAAATGTACAACAGTATAAAGCACACTGTTTGCGGGTCCCAACGGGGTCACAAATGACCTACCTCATCAGTATCCATGAGGTAGGTCACAATTTGTGACCCCATTGGGAATGGCCGCACTCACAGGAATGGTAGCCAGCTGGGGACAGCAGACCAGCATGTCTATGACTGCTTTTTAAATAAAGCAGTTTTTTTCTGATGCAGCCTGTTTTCCTTAAAGGAAAACAGGATGCATTACAAAATAAAATGAAACGTTGTCTTTTCATTTTTTCAGAGTAGGCGATGGCCCATGGGTCCACTGCCTGCTCTGAAAAAAAGTTTTGCACCCCCATTCACAAAGGGGAAGGGGTCCCTTAGTAACCCCTTCCCATTTGCGAATAACTACAAATGTTTTGTGACTGCATTCACGGTCATAAAACATTCATGGCGAAATGCATTTTATCTGTCGCAAATGGCCCATCATAAAATGGTTTGTATATCTGGACCCAAGTCTCTTATTCCAGCTGATTACCTCAGAACAGTGGTGCAATCACTATTCCTCCCAGAACTCAATAATAGCATCTCTCTGTTGACTAGCATTCCTTGAATTCACCTGGCTTCGCTGAAAACTGTCTCAATTCTGCAGTCTGACTAGTCTCCGGCTCCCGAAAATCAGAGCATATCACCCCATTCCCGTTCATACTAAAATGGCTACCCATTGAAGCAAGGAGTATTTAAGCTACCTGACACAAAACTAGTAAGCTAAGAAAGCTCTAGTTCTCTCGGAAGCATAGACTTGCTAAGACTAGAATCTATTAAAAAAAAAAAAAAGCTAGTACTCTGAAGCAAGTCTTCTCCAGAAATGTTTTTGGAATCTGGAATATCGTTCCTCCGGCCATTAGAATGCATACCTTCCCTGAGATCTTCAGAGAGCTTAAGGCCCTGCTCTTTCTGCAACATCTCCCTCTGTGACTGGGATAAACCCTGCACCAAAGGAATTTATCTCGTGAGTTTCATATAAAATGCTTTCTAGGACGGAAACAGCTATTCCATGGTTACTATACTATTGTCGTGCTGTTATTAGATTGTGAATGTATTGAAACACGTAATCCTATACAAAGCGATCTGCTGCCCTGGTAGATGTGGTTTGTGCTACACAAAACCACAAATACATAAACAATCCTGCCTTAATCATACAACTTTACCTTTCTGATGAAATGACATTTTTGAATTTTTTTATTAGCATGCATCATGATTATTCCTCTAAAATTATAAAAAATCCCATTTAAAATTGTTGGTCTGTACGCAGCCGGAAGGAGGTATGTTATGTAATTAATTTTCAAAATTAAGAACATTGAAAAATATTCCTTCCCCACATCTCCACTCTCCACTGTGAAGGGCAGTAAATGGAAATGGTAGCATTCTATTGTGAATTAGTAATGAAAACGAAAATCGGATGCATTTAATTAATTAATTCCCTTGGTATCACCTGAAGGTTGTGTAAGGCAATTATGAAAGATGGAGTGCCGAGGATAGAACCTGTAGTGTTCTGTAAGTTTAATATAATGGCACAGATCAAACTGCAGTCTGAGCCTTTTCTATACACATAGGGTTTAGGAAATGACTCACAGTGATGTCCTATCATCCCTTTAATGTTAACAAACACAGATACAAGCAAAAACAGAAACATAAAAACACGCTCCTGCAAATGCCTTTTTGAGCAATTCTTTCAAGAATAAACGAGTATTATGAAATCAATAATGAATGTGAATATATTTTTATATTGTACAGACTCTCTAAATCATTGTATTTTCAACATTATGTAAAGACGCAAAGGACAATCTTTAAATAACATTGTAAGTAAACTGCCACAAGTCATTGCTTTTACTATCAGTGATGTAGCATTTGGATTTCTTTTAATATGCTGTACTGTGCAGTATTTCAGTAACTGGCTTTCATGCTCAAATTATCATCGCATTTTAAAAATTACCAAAAAAGGGTTTTTCTATAAAATATTAATCTCTCGAGTATGGAGGACATAGATGTGAAGGTGTTCCCGAGTCTGTAGATTTATTCGTGTGCTTGTTTCCTACATGCTCCCTCTGGTCTGATGAGAGTGGGCCAGCGAAAAATCTTTCTTTCGACTGCCTGTTTTATTGGCAATGTACAAATGCTACAAAATGTAATAATTAAAGAATGCAGTCGATAAAATAATTGTATCAAAAACTCTGATGAGAGAAAAAGAGATACACTGAAGAAAAGAAACAAACAGAGCACACATTTCTGTAGCTAGAGACCAAAATACCAGACCCCTGTCTTTTGTGTATCCCTTGAGTCTACCTCTTCCATGAACGATATCTTCTTTCAAGGGCAGATTGCAAAACAAGTGACAGGAGCTCCTTAACATACTCCGCAATGGAAGTCTAAGCCTTACTTCTATTTCACTTTACTTCTCCCTTTTTGAAGAACAAGTGCTATAAAAGTAACACAGGGGAATATGGCAGAAACCCATCAACCCTTAAAATATTTCTAAATGTTGATGTTCCTTCAAGAGAGGTTCCTTCCCTTTCCAAGTGATGTCATCTATATTTTAGTGTTGTCCCTTATGTCACAAAAATAATCAAAATGGGACAGTTTATGTTTAATTAATGCATAAATGGTTTTAAACATAGAAATTGCACTGACACGTTTTATGAATGTGCATTAATTTACACTGTAGAGTTCGACATAGGTGGTATATGTACTAAATCAAGTATTTGCTAAATTTAAATTAAATAATGGTATAACTTAGGCCTTCTACTAACAGAATGTATTTAAACAATATTGCATTTCTAATTATTAATGAATTAAAAATGTGTACAAAAATGAAAGGAATATACTTCCCTATCACATTCAATAAAATGCATTAACGGAGTGCTTTTTCATTTAAAATGGAAGTATCATGTCGATTATTAAAGCATCATTAATGATGAATTCATACGTTTGAGTATTAAAAATATGTTTACTAAGCTGTATTAACTAAGTGATTTGCTGTAATTCACTTGTGTTAGCTTATGTGAGGCCTGCTAGATTTGCAATTTGTGACTGTACAGGAAATGCAAATCATTTTTTCTTAATGCAAGCTTTCTTTCAGAGTTTGTTCCCATGAGAAGACTAGATTTTGATAATAGGTACTATTGTTTAGACATAGAGAGAATGTATCATATTGACCTTGAGCATCGAACATTGTTGAACATGAACTGCCATTGCATACATTTGTTTCATACTTATGTGGATCACACAGATGGAAGATGTTCCAATGACCAGACCTGGAAATTGAAACAAATGTTGCATCCTGGAGTTGTGTGATTAATCCATTTTTATTGCTTGATGCCCCTTCAATGTAATGTGGACTGCTGTTTGGAGCAAATCAAATTGGTTTATGAACTTTAATATACCATTGATTAGTTGGGCTTTAAACAGTTCTTCAGATTACCCTGATGCTTGCAGATGTCCAGATGCCCTGTGATCAGACCTTTGCTGGTGAAGAATCCCATATGCTGAGCCCCTTGGAGAGGTACCTCCTCTCTGTACTTGACCCTTTATGATGCCCCTTTGAGACTTAGAGACTTGTATTTCTAACTCATTTCAGAAGACTTGTGATTGAGCTTCTGATATGCTGACGCTTTCCCTTTTAATTTATTTTTTGCTCACTTTAGTTAGTATCCTTTTACCCAAAATTTCCTTGTTTTCAAATTATTTTTGTCCTTTTAGTTCTTTTTGTTTTTTGCCCGCATGTGTTTCGCCTCACACATGTATTTCCCTGATTTGGCCAACAGTAGGGTTTCTTCTGTGCCTGGCTAAAATTATGACTGCTAAATTGAATTGACTGATGATTGCAAATCCTTAAGTTCTGTTTTGTAGGTATCTTTGCTGATGATATGTAATGTTCTTCTTGAAATCTTAGTTTTCTTGATTTTAATATGGTTAAATTTATTGTGCCGCCTTGGACAACCCTTGGGGATTATGTATCTTTGTAACTTGGTTTTGCCAATTGTCTACATTACTTTGATCTTGAGTTTGTAATAAACCCCTTAACTTTAATCTTGACTGGAATTTTGCTCCTGTGGCCACATTGGCCCTGGTTTGTAAATTAATTGGGTTGAATTGAATTGGTGTTAATGGTCGTACCACACCCTGTTTCAGTTTCCAGTTTTGCAGAGTCATCATACTCAAAGTGATTGTGGAGCTTCTTGCTCAAAAAATGTCTGCAGTTGCTTTTTTGTTGACGGGTCAGTTGTGGCCTAAGATCTTGTGATCACGCACAAGTGTAGAAGACACTTGGTTAATTTATTGTCTGCAGTAAGGTAATCGTCATTAGATGTCGTTACCAATAGTTTCCTTGAATGAGTGTAAATTGTGGTTGGTATTCAGTGAATCCTGAATGCACATGAAGGACCTGCATCAACCAGAGTGAGACTTGTTGGTCAAGTTTCACTCTTTGTATAATTGTGAAAGCTACAGCCAGAGAAGTGTATCTCCATACATCTTTGAAGTGTTTGAGTTTCTACTCTGTACTTCACAGACAGGTTGCTGATTTTTGCTCACAATATTTTGTATTAGAAGTGTGCGAGCGAATGAGATACAATTGTGAAGTGAATGCAGCTGCTGGAAGAAGTGAGAGTGACTTCATTTTGTGCTGCACTGGTATAGTTTGGTTGGTGTAAAGTTGTGCTGGTATTGGTGGACTGTATCACATTGCTACTTGTTGAGACCATCTTGAGAAAAGGGTTGTGGGATTGAAATTACTTCCTGATTCGATAGAAAGTTATTGTGATTAATTGAATTTGAGTAAAAATTAGATTTTTTAAAACTTTGAAGAGTGGGTTGAGGAGATGTGTTTATTCCAGTTAGAAAGGGTATAGAAGCACCACCCACAAGAACTCCAGTCTATTTTGTGTCATCTGTAAAAGTATTTTCTGCACGAGTATGGTTTGAACAGTGGTACAAAATTACTGAGAAAGAAGGTGCTTTAACATTTCTCTATTATGTAACTTTAAATATGAGAATTTTGGACAACTTGAGGTGAATAATGTATTAAATGAAACTGCCTTAAAGACATGCACAGTTTGAAGCCCTTATCAGATCAGGAGGACCATTTGAAAGAATGCAATTTGATTTCATGGACTTACCTGTGTCTAATGGATTGAGGTACATCCTAATTGTTGTTCACATTTATTTACACTGGGTCAAGGCTTACCCAACCAGGAGAAATGACAGTCTCACAGTAGCAAAGCTGTTACTTGGGAAGTTCATTACTCGCTCTGCTTTCTGGCTTTATTAGAATCAGACCGTGGAACTCATTTCAATTGTGAGATCCTCAAGTTATAGTGTGCTGCATTACAAGTCGAGCAGCTACAGACCTGAGGCTTCAGGACTTGTAAAACAGATTAATAGAACCCTGAAGTCCAGACTGGCAAAAGTATGTGCATCCACCACTTTGCAATGGCCAGATGCATTGCCACTTGTTTTGATGAATATGCAAAGTGCACACAACAGAAAGACAGGGTTATCCCCTCTTGAAATTATTATGGGGGGGCCATGAGATTGCCAGCAGTGTCTGCAAATGCGCTTGTAAATATCACATATGACTTGGTACTGGTTATTGCAAAGGACTGGCTGACGTGGTTCCTTCTTTGTTTCATCAGGTTGGAGAAGCTAAAGAACAGCCACAGCAGGAGCTTTGTCATGACCTATGTCCCAGTGATTGGGTTATGATTAAAAGGCATGTGATGAAGATGTGCTTGGAACCGTATTGGAAAGGCACTCATCAGGTGGTTCTTGTAACCATTACAGCAGTAAAGTGTGCTGGTCTGACGAACTGGCTACATGTGAGTCATACTCGCAAGGTTCCAGTTCCTATTGATGCACCTGTTACAGAAGGGTTGGTTTCAGTGAGCGAGAGGGATCAGGTTACCCAGGATATTGGGACTGGATAAGTGCCCACAGAAGCACAGACTCAGTCTGGTGGGGTTCTCAGTGAGTCAACAACAGTGAATGATACAGAAGGATAGAGACAGAATCGGTTGACTCACGCAAGCTTGGATGCTGACGAAGAATCAGTCATGCTAGATAAAAGGGCTCTAAAGCCTTTCTTCTACACTATGGGGGAGTGCTGAGTTCCATGCTTCACGCAGACTTTGTGTCCCATTGTACATCACGCTGGTGAGGCACCAACGGTGCTTGACAGGAAGGGACGTGGCTACTTAACACCAGCACTACAAAGTGTGGCAGCTTCCTCTGCTGCACAGGATGCACACCGACTGCGCCTGGGCAAAGCCCGGGCCAAGGGAGAGCCTGCCTGTGCCTGTCCGCAGCCAGATAAGGCTGGGCTGGGCCACTCCCTGATGTGAATACCGATTGAAAATTCTGTTTGTTTAGCAATTCTAGGTCATTGCTCTCTTTTTTGTTTTATTTTTGTTACTTACCTAGTGCCATGGACAAACGCAAAGCTCCCTGGAATACTGTACCTCCTCGGAAAACCCACGAGCATTGACACAATGATGGAGAGCACTATAGGGGTTGTGTCTACTGAAATAGCTATAAATGAGTGCAGATTATCTCTGGGGTGTGGTATTGGTCCTGGTGAAATTATTCAGGTGTTTGCTGTGCCCGCAACCTCAATTTGCAGTTAAATGGAGAACACTGTTAGGGCGGTAACCAGGAACATACCCTTGGACATATCCTTGGCTTCTCATATGAACATTATGCCTAAGGCTGCATCTGCAAAAGACGCACCCTGTCTCCATTCAGCCCCTGTAATTACCAACAGTTCTAATCTTTCTACTGAACTGAGCGTAAAACAGAAGAAAACAAACAACCATGTCCCGCAGGCAAGTATTAAATCAATATAGTTGCCCAGTGGGAAGATCTTGACTTAATAAGTGTTGGAGATACAATTATTGAGGAAATATGTGCACATTTTTAGATATCTTGGAAAAGCACTTAAGGACATTATCAGACCGTTTGAACTCCATTGAAAGTCACTTAGCAACCCTGGCTGCACCTCACACTTTTTTAAAATAGTACATCAAGAACTACAGAGGTTCTCGCTGAGTCTGCATCTTCCCATAGATACAAGGCATGCACATAAGGGCAACTCACTCGAAAGCAACCAGTAGCTTGCCATTCAGATTCACTAATCAGTTCAAAAGAAACTATAAATGGAGTTAAGGCCACTGATACTATTGTCCATGGTGCGAACCCTGAAGCTTTAGGCAGTGGTCGCAGTCTAACAGTCGTCCCTCGAATGTCACAAGCAAAATAAATGGGGTTGCAGTTCAAAAAGGATGATATTATTTCTAACACGACGATTCTTAATCTTCCACCTAATGTATGTCCCTACATTTTAGTGATGGCAGGCATGCCACCCTTGAGGGAAGACCAAATAGAGTCATGGGATCAAGAATGCAACAACGTTCTTCATTGGCTTGGTAAGCACAAAAAGTTTAGCACTGCAAATTAAACTTTAATGACACATCGAGTAAGCTGAGTTAGCCCTTGAAAAAAGACATAGAAGAAACCTGCATAGTTGTAAATTTTAAGCGCCCCAGCACTGTGGAGAAATTATTAGGTACAAATATTGTGATGACACAGAAGAGATCTAATATCATCACATTACGGTTGGGCCATTTTTAAACCTTCTAGAAAGGGGGCAGGCCCTCTCCTATCACATAAATTTCAATTCAAGGCATCTCAAAGCTTACTCTGTAATAACAGAATTGCAGTGCTTTCTGATTGTAACCAGATCGACTGACTTGATGTGCCTAGACCGCCAAAGGACATTACTCTATGGTATGGGACACAGGACATAAGTGGCTTTCAAAGTGTATCACAGCAGCCCTCTTTTCAGGCACAAACTGTAATTATGCATGAAAGTGTGGTGACAACACCATCCGCCTCTATCGGGAAATTTTCAGACAGCCAGTCCCATTACAGTTAGCATCGTCCCCTTCAAATAATGAGCTGGAACACCACAGGAATACACACGAAGATGGCTATCCCGGATTGGCATATGTCTATGATACTTTATGATACATTGCTCTTTCAGGAAACCTGGGATATCATTTCTATAGTGTCAAAAGGCTACCTGTGTTTTAGTGTACCAGCCACCCCGCCTCATTCAGGTTGTGCGTCTGATGGCCTTAACTATATGGGTCAATCTGTTACTTGCCTGCCACGCAGAGGACATAAAAACTCATCAAAGCGACTTCCTGGTGGTTTTTCATAAGGGGTTCTTTTCTATATATCTGATTAATTTTTATAACAATGACTTCACTAACATGCCTCATCACTGCTTTCCGTGTTTATTTAATTGTAGTTCTGCAATTGTGGAGAGAAGGGCACTTAAAGGCCAACAAACACATTTATGCCTGGCTGGAGATCTTAACACTAAACTGTCCTATGTTCACATGGAGAATGGACTAGACAGGCATGTAGGAACAGATACAAGCGCTAAAGACCTGGAAGCCTTTCTTACCTCCCTCGATTTGTTCAATGCATTAGATGTTGCTGGCATCAATGACTTGGGGTTGTCTACCTTCAGGGGGAGAAACTGCACTTCAATAATTGATTATATATTTGTACTTTCATTAGTACAAATTTTGGGGCTCAGAATTCTTTAGAAATAGCCCTTGATGTTTCATTTATGGTGAATCTATTTCCATCCACAGACAACCTCATACTTTACTGGAAATTATCTGACCCCCTGAATTTGTTAGGTAGGGCAATCACTGAGAACATAGATTTAGTCCTGGAATGTCTGTAACAGGGGGTAGATGGACAAAGGGAAGTTATTAATTCCGCTGTTGTTTTATGCTCTAGAATTCACCAGTCCCTTTCTGAACCTCCTAGACCAATGCAGCAAGCCCCACATTGGTTTAACCACCTCCTGCGTAAGGCTCTAAATGAGAATCCAAGAGATCGGACTGCCGTAGTTCCTCTGTGGAAACAATATAAAATAGTGATGGTTAGGAGGTGGAACAAAATTATTTCTAAACAGTGGGACACATTGTCACACTTGGCAGACTCGAAAAATAGTAAATCTTTCTTCAGAGCAGTTTCAAGTATTTGCTCCCAAGATAAAACAACCACCACCATTATTTGTCATATAAATATTATAGCCTGGGAGGCTCACTCTTCCACTGTTTATCAGCCACCGATTCATCTCCCATGATGTACATAATATTGGATCCCCCTCTATCAATACAGGTTTTGGTGCAAAAAGTAATTATTGCCATACAGCAGAGTGAGGGGGGAAGCTCCAGGCCTAGATGGCGTTCCAATGGACTTAATCAAATGTAAACTAATTTTATGGGCACCACTGTCGACAAATCTTTTCAATAACTTAAGTCATCAAACTATACAAATCTAGAGGGTGAGCTCAGTGATCATTCCAATCTTCAAAAAAGGTGATCGTTCTAAAATGCAACGTTACCAGCCCATTTCATATTTCAGCTGAAATTCTTGGCAGAGTCTTTTACAATAGGATATTGGAATGGGTTCAAGGCAATAATATCTTAAACGTATGTCAGTATGGGTTTCACTCTAGCATTGGTACAGTAGAACAATGCTTACATTTGAACCTAAGTGTTGCCAAATATATGGTGGCTAAGCAGTCCTCTGTCTTCCTTGCCTTTATGGATCTGTCAATGGCCTTTGACTGTGTCAATCAATCAAAGATGCAGCAATTGTTTTTTGAGATGGGGCCGGATCCTAAGTTAGTGCATTTATTGATAGCTCTGCACAATAATACTAAGGCCAGGGTCAGGCTCGGTCATAATAGTGAGGTATCGAATGAAATTGGCATTGGTGGTGGAGTCCACCAAAGGTGCCTGCTTGCTGCACTGTTATTCATTCTGTCAAGCACTCCTGATGTTTCCGAAATAAAGGACGCTCAGCTAACTTTCGTGTTGTATGCGGATGACGCTGTACTTATTGCTCGCACTCCCAAAGGGCTGCGTCATTTAGTGCATTAATTTGTACATTTTATGGCCGATCTTGAAATAATAACAAATGACACCGACCTCTGGCTCCAAGCGCACTAAACTCACAAGTATTCAAGTAGGCAGCCATCACCTAATACTTCTTGGTACTTTTTCCCATCTAGGTGTGTCTTTTAGTTCATCAGGCTCTTGGGCTCCACATATATCAATATGTTGAGCAAAACTGGCTAGAGCTGTAGGGTCTGTTGTAAGTCTTCCCTGCCCGTTGGGAGGCAGGGCACTTGCCCAACTGTTGCAGATTTACACTACCCAATGTATTTCAATAGCAACGTATGTGGCAGAAATTTGTGGCTCAAAAGAATATGAAGCTCTACAGAGGGAAGCAAATCGCTTTCTCAGGAAAACTTTGGTTGTTCCCCCTTCAACCTTTCACTATGTTTGTTAGAAGAAACTGGGTGTTCACCCTCTAATCAATTATATTCACATTAAACCCCCCTATTCTGTATTTATATCTGGAAGAAAGAGGAGGCAGCATTAACCAGGGATGTATTGAATGAGCGTCTGGCATGCAACAAGGGTTCACTGAATCCATGGCTGGTGTTTGTTAAAAAAAAAATAGCTGAGATTGGCTTACCTCATATTTTCACTGATAGGGCATCCTGCGCTGTCACTGATAGAAAGCAGGAACAAGCTTTGTTTCTATCTCAGCTAGAAATGGACAGGGAAAATGCTGAGCATTTGAAAACATCTGTGGATAGTTATCTGCACCTAAATCCTGAAATATCCCCTACTAGTTATCCATGGAATACTACAGGATATTGGGTGTGTTGATTATGGTTGCACTTTAGAGCTGGCATGAGCAAATATTTGCTTTGTTATCCGCTTTGAAATCAGCAAAACTTAGAAAGAAGAGTATGCCCATGCAATAATGTTTCTAGCCAAACAATGCTACAGTTTCTCTTCTTCTGTGATTTTCATAATATCTATACTAAGAGATATGTGGTTCTATTTTTAAAACTCAGAGGTTTTTGGCACTGTATTCAGGCCTACCATTATCAGCAACAACTCTCAAATGAAGAGATTTGTCTTTGTGTAAGCTCAGCTGTTCGATCACAAGGCACTATGCACCTTGAGTAACGAGCTATTTATGATGATTTTCATTTTCATTTTTAGGTCCTGGTTTTAGTATTGTGCAAAGGAAGTATGTTCTGATATATTCATCTGTGTATTTACAATTGTATTTAGTTGCATTCCATAGCTGGTATTAATGCATTTTAAGATTGAATATTTATTGTTTTTTAGGTATATTTTGGGCGTATATGCTTTTATAGTTTATTTATGAACCAAATAACATTTATTTTGAATGGAATAGACAAAAGAGTTGAACCCTGAGGCATTTGGCCTAAGAAGCATTCAGTACCACCTGTACTCGTGCCTCCGACTATTGCTGAGGATAGTTGAGTGAGAGTGACAGTGATGCTGAAGGTGTAATTAGAAAGTCAAAGAGAAAAAGAGTGCCAAGTCAAAGATACTCAGCACCTGAACTGACATATTTTGCTGCCAATGACTAGGAGCAGGAAGTTCTCCCCTTTTGTGCTAACAATTCGAATCCAGTTCAACATTCTTGAAATTGAAATTGAGGTGGAGCTGAACTTTGTAATCTCATTCAATTAATTGATCAATCAATCAAACATTTGTAAAGTGCACTACTCACCCGTTAGGGTCTCAAGGCGCTGAAAAAGGGGGGGTGGGAAGGATCTGCTACTGCTCGAATAGCCAGGTCTTGAGGTGTTTCCTGAAGGACAGGAGATCCTAGGTCTGTCGTAGGTGGACGGGGAGGGTGTTTGCCGCTTGATGAAGAGAAATATTACACTTTGGAAGTGATTAATAGTGATTCCGAGCTGTGCCTTTATTAGAGACGTTTTTTAATAGAAGCCTCCAACATTTGTAAGTAGAGAAAACTCTTGATTAACTTTCTAGTTGATCATGAAATTTTGTAAATAATTTGCATTTTTGCAAATACTATTTTTGATTATTTGCTTTGCTCACAAATTAAAAGGACTGAAAAGAGACAGTGATTTTTTCATTCAAAATTTTGGTCTGAGTCTGGAGAAGTCATGGAGTCAAATTTCAAAAGTTGTAGCAAATGTAAATATGTATGCATACATTTAGTTGTAGTGACAGTATTTATGATTATATTGATGTTCATTCGATTGGGTTTGCCCCTAGAAAGTGATTCAGAGAAAGGTACACCCACAAGTGGCCTGAACTTAGCAAGTTCCATTGCAAAACAAGATCCCCTATACAAAGATAAAAAATTCTTAAACACTGATGAATCTAGAGGTTATCATCCAATGTGTGTTATAAGCTTTTGTATGACTATATAGATATCATGGAAGCTAGAGATTTTTTACGAATGTACACAGTTGACATCATCAGTAAGTGAGGGAATCACATATCATAGTTTGCCCATAACATATGGAATTTCTTTTAGTTTGTTATTAACATTGATGTATCAGCAGGAGTATTGTCACTACTTCTCTTCAGATTACGACCTGTGTTTCAATTGTTCCTATTATGAAGTATTTGAGCAATGTTGCAAAGACAAACAATATTGACACAGTGGGAGGTTTCTTTGAACCTACATTAACCTGTGGAAACGTTTACGCCTATAAGAATAATAATGTGACTTGCATTCTTAGCCCGGTAGAGAAGGACTTCATTGTTGAGGGAAGAAGAAGAGCAATGAAATCCAAAATAGAAAAAGGAGTAGTTTTACAGACTTGGGGAAAAGACGTAATGAACTCAGTGACTGGAAGTCAAAGATTTTTGGCCTTAGATTGGCAATATATGAGGAAAATATGTGTATATAGAGCAAGATCAAAGACTGACACACATTTTGGAGGAACTAGTAAATATAGACATGTATTTTTATTTAAAACTGTTTGGACATGTATGTTGAATGGAGAGGATTCTGCCATCCCAGGTGTTTCTTTCATATGTGGAAAAATGTCTTTTATAAGCTGCCAAAAGGCTGGTATGGTACATGTTACCTAAGAGCTTTTCCAAATATTAATCATGTGGATCATTTTAATGATCAAGTCCAGGATGTCAAATCCAATTCTAGAGTCAAAAGAGGAGCTATTGCTTCAGAGATTGTGGGAGATATTATTGGTGCCATCAGTAGGTGTGAGCTTGATTCATATCAAGATTAGAAAGCTGTCAACAATAGTAGATAACCTATCTACAGACACTGCAGGTGCCATATTGCTAATGGACACGGAAATGGGGCTATAAGATCATTGGTTTTGCAAAATCATCTTGTGTTAGACAGTCTTCTTGGAAGAGAAGGCTGGGTTTGCAAAATTTTACTTGCACATATGTACCTAACAATTTTAAGGAAATAAGAAAATACATTGTGAACATGACGGATCTGACAAGATTGACAGCAACAGGTGCATGTGAAGCTATTGGTAGTGGCTTTCAGCCATTGGTAGATGGTTTGGAAACTTCACAAGAGGAATTGTGGGAACCATCTTGAGACCCCTGTTGATTATAGCTTTGTTTGCCCTAGTTGCACTTGGCCTATACACATAGATCAAAAGGCTGAAGGAAAAGAAAGCCACAAATAGAGAAGGGAAGAGATTGAAATGGAGACTAGGGGAAGTATATATTATTGTAAACTTAAGCGGTTGGAGGATTACCAAAGACCTTACCAGGATATGCCTCCGAAGTTTTGAGCTGTCTCATTGAAATGAGAATTTGTGTACTTTGTGATGGCAATTTGCTATCAAAGGGGGGGACTGATGTAGTCTAAATTTTAATGTCATCCCTCATGTCACAAAAGTCACCAAAATGTGACAGTTTATGTTTTATATTAATTAAAACATGAAGGGTTTTAAATTGTAAACGTAGAAATTGCAATGACATGTTTTATTAATGTGCATTCATTTACACTGCAGAGTTTGACATCAGTGTTATTTGATTTAAATCAAGTATTTGCAAGATGTAAATGATTTAATTTAGGCCTTAGACAAACAGAATGTAATAAAATGATTTTGGATTTCTAATGATTAATGTATTGAAAAAAGTGTGCAAGAATTAAAGGAATGTACTTCCCTATCATATCTAATGAAATGCATTAGCAGTGTTCTTTTAAAATAAACATAACATGTATATTATTGAAGTATTATAAATGATGAATTCATAAGTTTGCATATTAAAAGAATGTTTATTAAAATGTATTAATTAAATCTATTGCTTTAATTCACATGTGTTAGCTTAAGTAAGGCCACTAGATTTGTAATCCATGACTGTGCAGGAAATGCCGATTTATTTACCAATATCGAGTGCTAACATGTGGCCCCATGTTAACATTCTGTTGTACTTGTGGTTCACTCATCTCAAATTGAGGTTAAATTGCACACTTTCTCTAATCTGATGCACAGTCAGCTTTTCTGTGGGAATGCCTTAGCAGGTCACCTATCCAAAGAGGGCTGCCAGGTTTAGAATGTCAAAAGGCCCAATCAGTGTAGGCTGAATAGTCCAGGTACTACCCACATGGACTTGTGTACAGCTCCCAGCGCATCAGTGCAATTGCTATTTTATTTTCATTTAAAAAACACCCTTTATTGTGGGAAGAGGAGGAGGTTGAAATAAAAACAAAAATAATGCTGAGCAGGCCACCTTGACCTGGCAAGGCACCCGGCATTAAAGTATCACTGAAAGTTTGGCAGTGTCAACAGGAGAACCTTTAGTGAAAATTCCCACAACAGTGGCAGGGCACTTTAACACTGGTGGAGGAATTGCCACTGGCTGTAGGAATATGGCTTCCAATCCCCTAGTGGTTCACTGCGAAAGGAACACACTTCCCTTAATTGAACCCAACTCGATAGGGTTTGAGCATGTCGAGAAATGCTGGCTATGCCCCCAAAAACCTCATTTAACTCTGTATACTGGGGTTCAGAAAATAAAGTTGAACTGGTTACTTTAGATAAATTGAGACAAACCAGATGTTGCTTCCATACTGCTTTCATTTCAAGTCTTATGACCCTAAAAATACAAAGTAAAAAGGAGGTAAATGCTCAGGTGCGTGTCATAGCATGATGATATCATCAAATGTGTTTGAAGATCCACATCACTGGCTTTTTGCTGGCTATGAGGTTAAAACCAGGTCCACCAGATGAAAAGCCGCTGACAATTTAATGGATTGGGTCAAACTCATGTATGCATCTAGTATCAAGTCAAACCTGACGAGGCACAGTACAGTGCTGCAGACATTTACACTTACAGCTGGTGAGACACTGGAGGGGTTATGGCACTCCGTGGGTGAGTAGGGAGGTAGTTATGAAACTCAGAATGTGTGTAACTCAGGGAAATGTGCGAATTATTTTGGGGTACAGCGAGATAATCAGAGGCAATAAGATGGGACAATACTTGGGGGGGCTAGGGAAGAGAAAAGGAAGGCTTATTTGTGGGGGCGGGGTTGAAACCACTAATTACCATATACATGCCTTACTGATCTTGTGAGCTGGCCAAAGATGCTGAATCTATGTGCAACAATTTCACACTTTACAAATAACAGCACTAACTGCCCACTGTCCTTCAGAATGTAGCAGGGTATTTATGAAGATTCAGGGCAGTGTTATGAGACACCAACCAGCATTTCTGATGGCAAGTTTGCAAAATATCATTAAGTGTAACAGAACCACATAATTGTCAAAAGAGCCTAGTATATATATAGAAAGAGTACTGGAACAGAGTAAAGAACTGGAGTGAAAGAAAATCACAGGGAAATGTCTGCCATGTTGGTAGAAGTAGGACCTGGAGCCAAGCGAAGCAGTGAATAATTGGCGAGGGAAAGGAGGCAAAGACAGAGCAGGATTAGAAGGTAAGCGAGGCCTTTAGACAATATGTTGGTATGACAGTCTTTAAGATTTGGTGCTGCCAGTAAAAGTGTTGCTGTGTACACAGGCCCTCCATAGGTTGAGCAGCAGGAATCAAGAGCAGGGTGGAGGTGGAGCACAACCCAGAAGAGGCACGGGAGAAAGACCTAATGTAGGATGAGACTGTAAGTCCAAACATTTTTAATTGCTTCTGTATTTTCTCTGTGTGTGTGTGTGTGTGTTTAACTGTTCATGTGGCAAAATGTAAGAGTGTGAGTGAGTGTGCATAAGAGGCAGTCCCTACAGGGAAATGACACTGTTGTTACTAATCACTTATAAAACTCCATACAGGGGTCGTTCTTTACACAACTGTTTCCAACCCTGGCACAATGGTGGTAATTTTTAGTAGATTGTGGGTATTTTTGTTGTCAAGGGATGACTGCTACTGGTGATCATTTTTGGCATTGAGAGGGTAGCCATAGGATGATGATGATGATGCCCACCCTTAGTGTAATAATGACCTTGGTATAATTCTGGTAATTGCTTTATTGATGTGTGGGTGCTACTGCAAGTATAACCAGTCCCCCATTTAATGGTGCCAGTTCTTGCCACATTTTGGGCATCTATGGCATTATGGTATAATGCTGGTCTGGTACAAAATGGTGGTAATTCCTAATATAGTATAAGTATCCATGGCATGGATATTCATGATAATAAAAAATGCTGTCCATGGTTTAATGATGAAAATTCTTGAAAGATTACAGGCACTTGCTGTAATGAAGCCCACTTTGGTATAATTTTGTGGTTGGATTAATAGTTGGTAATTATTGACATAATGTAGGAATCCTTGGTATAATTAGGCCTCCAATCATTTACAAAAATGATGTAAATCTTGGCGCGCATGGCACCCTTTGCATGAGGCAGCAATACTTGGGCATGAGAGGAAGAATATATCCCTGTGTGGCACTAATATATGGCAGTGTAGGTACTTGATTAAAATGACAAACTAATGATTCTGAACTAAACATATACTTGCTAAAAAATTAACAACAACCATTTCTAGACAAATTTCCATGAAAGAAGGATTGAAGTTATTTTTTTAAAACAAAACTGTATTTCACAGCAAAATGAATTTACATAAAATGACATTCTAATGATTAGGGCTAAAATTATTTTATTGGCAAACAGATATAAAAAACTGATAACTGCTACAGATTTGCAAATCCCAAGCCTTTACGTACATTGTGATGGCTCTAATGGGGCTTTGGGGGGAGCCGACCCCGGGGAGGTCTCCCCCGAGATTTTTGGGGAACTGGAGCAGTCCAGGATTGCTTGGGCTTCTTTGGGCTCTTTGGGCTATCTAGGTGGACGACGGGTATAAAGCTGGACATTTCACACCACCTGCCACCATTTTGGTGAGGCAACACAGTAGCTGGCCATTAGTCAGGGTTTTAAGGTTTTTCTAGTCACGGATACATGACTACGTTTTGTGTAGTTCCAATCTACTGCCCCATTCACTGTAGTGCAGGATTGCAGCGTTTAGTCAGCAAGCTGGTTGAGTGGTTTACCGTACTGATGGCAGCTGAAGATAAGGTGTGGCAGGCAATGCGACTGTTGGAGGAGGTGGGCAGGCTGGACCTCCTGACAGTGGGTGCACTGAAGCATGGCCCACAAGGCGTGCTACGGCAGAGGTGGCAGCGGCCATGTTTGCATGTTCACTGCCAGAGGCCAGGTGAGCGCACAAGGCCACTCCTGTCTTTGGAGTGTGGCCTCAGGTAGGCGGGGTAGGCCACAGGGCACTCAGGCTGCATTAGTGAATAGCAGTGAGGCCCCCGGTCTTAGTAGACATCGTCACGCTGGAGGGGATGTCGGAGCGACTCAACAACGAGCACTGCTCCTCTCAGCCAGTGTGGCGTTGCAGTCTGGTGGGAGGGGCAGGGCCTTGCCTAGCACTCAGGCTACAGCCCAGAAAACCAGAGGGAGAGGTGGAGAGAGGGGCGATGGGGGTTGCAGAGGCCACAGGGTTGGTGTTGGCCAAAATAAGTCTAAAGGAGGCAAGTGATAATGGGGCGACATCATCTAGCCCTATGCATACGATATTGACCACCTCTAGCAAGGAGGTACAATCACTGGATCTGCCAATGGAGGAGGGGGCCTATGGGGTAACTGTTTCTGGTGTTGAGGAGGCAAAGGGGATTCCAAGCCAGTACATGCATACCTACATGGGCACAGCACCCATACTGGCGAGCCAGGAGCCCTGTTTTTTTAGCTTTGAGGGCTCACAGGAGCAAGGGGCCAAAGTGTTGGGGGGAGAGGGGCTCGGCTTCCTTGTTCATAGCTGCAATGTTAGAGTGGTGTGATGAGGAGGGGGCTCTATGGGATGATGAGGGGGTAATCTCCTGTAAGGATTTAGAGAGGAGGGGGACTGGCATTGCAGACCAGAGTATATGGCAAACAGGGTGACAGTGGGGTAGGTGGTGGGGTGGTTCCTTGGGTAGAGCACAAGGGTGGGGGAGGGGACGACTAGTCGAAAGGTTGTCGAGTGAAGGTGGGTTAAGGTTCAGAAAGGGAGGCCATGTATTGGAGGAAGAAATTACAGGTCATGGCTGTGAGAGTAGTGAGCAGGTAGGTAGGGACTTGCATACCAGGCCTCTTTTCTGTTTTGCAGGTGACAACGACCAGCGGCAGGAAGGACTCATGGGAACTTGGTGCAGCTTGCGATCTCTGAGAGGAAGGGAAGGACCCTGGGCATCCAGCTGGACCAACGTGGAACACGAGCAGGTGGTGGCAGCAAGGGGCAGCGTCAGCTTGGATTTGCGAAGGGAAGGAAGGTTTCGGGCAACCTCCGATGTCCTAGGTCATCAATCAGGATCGAGTTTGGCGGCAGGGTGGGAGAGAGGTCATTTTACTGCTCTCAGTGCCCTCTGGCAGCCGCAAGGTGGCAGCACACAGGATTCCACAGAGGAGCAAGCTGGGCCGTCAGGGCTAGCGACTGTTGAGATGAGAGGTCACACGGTTCTGGATTATGATGAGAAAAGCCTGGAGGAAAGGGAAGTGCAGGATGAGGATGGAATGCATGATAGGGAGGAGGCATAGTGGAAGGGTGAGAAAGATGTGCGGGGGAAACACGTGACACTGTTTATCATGTGTTGCAGGCATCGAGTACTGCAGGAAGGCCTGGAAGTCACCAGGGCGCAACCAAGAAATCATAACTGGCAAGGCGGCAGCATCAGAAATGGCCCCCGACATTGACACTAGGTAAGCTCTTACATGGGAGCCAGAAAGGTACAGTATCATTGGCAGTTGAGGCCATGGAGCCTGGCGGTGGAGGTGCAGCCCGCCTTTGAAACGGTGTGTACATAGTGGATGTAGGCGTAGACACTGAGGAGGGGAGCCAGCAAGGGACGGTTAAGGTGACAGTCAAAGTAGACAGTGCTCATAAGATGGATGATAGACCAATGACTGGGTCGGGGTCAGATGGAAGACAAGCCAGACAAACAGGAAGGTTTGGAGAGCAAAGAAGTAAAAATCAAGAAGCTCCCATACATGGGGACCGCTAAACCCCTCGGAGCTCACCTTATGTTGGCAAACAAAAGAAAAAATATGGAAAGGGGAGTACGTAGAAATGTTGAAGCTCCTTCACAGGGAACTTCAGGCAAAGGAGAGTTCCAAAGAGAAGACCATTGAGCTGGCTAAAAGACCTTGGGTTCTGGTCACGATCAAAAATTGGACATTAGCTTTCTTGATTTCTGCCAGTGTTTTAATGTGAAAAATATCTGTAGAGGTTGGTGGCTCTCCTGAAATACATGGATGTGGTTTGATAGGCCCAGCTACATTACCAAGGGTATGCCTGGGTCCAGTACAATGAGGAGTATCAGGAGTGTATGACTGTAAGTCCAGAAGTACAGTGGGGTAAAATGTATGCTGATTTAGAGAACTCTCTCCATGACCAGGCAAGTCAACGCCGTCTCCGCGTCCTGCTTTAACACCCTCCGTATGCTCCGCAGGATCTTCAAATGGATCCCCCTCGACACGAGAAAAACCATTACCCAGGCCCTCATCACCAACAGACACGACTACGGGAACGCCCTCTACTCAGGAACTACAAACAAGCTCCTGAGATGACTCCAACGCATCCAGAACGCCTCGGCCCGACTCATCCTCGATGTCCCCCGCCGCAGCCACATCACACTCCACCTGAGAGGCCTGCACTGGCTCCCCGTCAACAAAAGGATCACCTTCAAGCTCCTGATCCACGCACACAAAGCACTGCACAACATCGGACCCACCTACCTCAACAACCGACTCAGCTTCCACACCCCCACCCGAAGCCTCCGCTCAGCCAACCTCGCCCTCGCCACAGTCCCCCGCATCCGAAAAACCACAGCCGCGGCAGATCCTTCTCCTACCTCGCCGCCAAGACCTGGAACACTCTCCCCACCATCCAACGACAGACCCAGGACCTGCTGGCCTTCAGAAGACTCCTCAAGACCTGGCTCTTCGACCAGTAGCACCCACCCCTCCCCAGCACCTTGAGACCCTCGCGGGTATGTAGCGCGCTTTACAAATGCAGTGATTGATTGATTGATTGATTGATTGATTTATGGCAGCACACCATAGGACCGGGGAAGTTCAGGAAAACAGTTTTCACGGCGAGTGGCCTTCCCATACTTTCCAGAAGGTCCCACCAGGGGTGGGGTGGGGGCCACTGCACAAGGTCAGAGTAGCAGACAGTGGGGGTGCACAAGGTGGGGCCTGCTGGGACTTCACAGAGGCCTGTGCACAAGAGAATACTGCAGTTTCCGGCAAGAATGTTCTTGATGTTCAGGCAGACATGTTCTTGTTAACTGCTATAGGGGGGCATGTCTCAAGCGGCATGGGGGCAAGTGGCAATCGCAGCAGGGTGGCACAGTGGCTCAACAGTTCAATGCCAATACAACCCGGGGCAGAATGAGTTCACAGAGGAAGAGCTCATATTCCAGATAATCCCGAAAGGTTGCTTTTTTGGTTGACACAATATGACAAACCAGGCAATGCGTCTCTTTTAAGTGATGGTTTTACTTGGGGGTTTCGACTGGTATACACAGGGCCTAGAGGACAACGTTGGGTGGACAACTTGAAATCGGTGGGGGCTCACAGACAGGTTCTGCGAGACAAACTACAGAAGGAGATCAAGGAAGGTCACATGGCAGGTCCTTTTTCAGATTGGCTGATGCAAAATGTGATAATATGTCCTCCGCTTGGTTCTGCATCTGTCAAGACTGGAAGAAAATTCCGTGAATGATTTCATTCTTGATCAGCAGGTCTCGGTTTCATACAGTTTGGTGGATGTGCATTTTACTTTTTGGAGCAGGTCGGACAGTGGGCCCTCAAGGCAAAGAGCTACTTCAAGTCAGCTTTCCGTTTGTTGCCGGTATACACAGGGAGGACTTTGAACTCCTAACCATCCAGTTTGAAGGATGTTGGTACATGGATAAGGTACTGCCAATGGGCTGCTACATTTCATGCACACTTTTTGAATGTTTTAGTACATTCTTGCAATTGGTGTTTTCAAAATGGACCGAACACACACTGATCACACACTGTCTGGACGTCTTTTTCATTGTAGGTAAGCCTGAGTCAGCACAATGTCAAGGACTGTTGGAGGCCTTTCAGAACATAATGGACGATTTGGGAGTCCCCCTGGCACCGGAAAAGACGGTGGGCTCTACCACTTTCCTGTCATTTCTGGGCATTGAAATAGCTTCAGTGGCAATGGAGTCCTGCCTGCCAGTAGAGATAAAAGTGGCAATGAGACACTTGTTGGATGACATGCTGGGAAGGGACAAAGTAAAAGTGAGAGAGATCTATGTCTTACCAGGTCATTTAAACTTTGCATGCAGGGTCATCAGGGCAGGGAGGACATTCTGTAGGTGGTTAGTGTTATATTTAGCGGGCAGATGTTTGCCTCACTACCATGTACGTTTGATGGCAGGGGTAAAGGAGGACTTACTGATGTGACGCCTCTTCTTAGAGGCCTTTAATGGGGTCCCCTTGAAGACATGGCTGGAGATGGAATGGGTTGCACAACTTTTTCTGATGCAGCGGAGCGGCAGATTTTGGCATTTACTGGCAGGGCAAGTGGTGTGCAGAGAAGTGGCCTCACTGTGGAAATGCCGTGGGAGGAGTATTGCTTTCCTCGAGTTCTTCACTTTGATCATAATGGTGACCCTTTGGGGAAAGAAATTAGCTCACAAGAAGGTTCCTTTCAGGATTGATAATATGGTGGTTGTGCATGTGGTCAATCAGTAATCCGCCAGTGATGTGTGGGTGGCCAAGCTGCTGCAAGTTTTTGTACTGCTCTGTCTCACACATGATATAGCATTTAGAGCGAAGCACGTTCCTGGTGTGGACAATGATATTGCGATGCTTTGTCTAGCTCACAGTGGGAGAGGTTCTTTGGTATGGCCATGGACTCAAGGCTCATGGAAGTGCAGATGCCTCCAGAATTGTGGCCAATAGGAGACAAAGAATGCTTCAGCTGCTTTTGAATTCACTGGCAGTCTCCACACAGCAGGCGTACTCGCAAGCCTGATGGGAATTTTTGCAGAACGGGGCATGCAGGTTACGGAGGAGTGGGAGAGGGTTGAGGATGCGGTGAAGTACATAGAAAGGGGGCAAAACAGGGTGACCATATCAGACAAGCTGGCAGGGATCGCATTTATGGCAAAACTGTGCTGGGGGTATGCTCCATTTGCTGGGGAATCGGGGAAGTGTATATTAGAGGGTTGGGCTAGGGAGGTGTGAGCCCGGGGAACAGCCATGACACCGGTGACTTTAGTGCTATGTACCACCTTGGTGTCCACTTTGTCTACAATCTGTTTTGACAGAGAGGAGGTCATGTTATTCAGTACATTGATGGTGTGGATGTTTTTCAGGCTTTTTGGGTGTCCGAGCTCCTGAGTGGTCATGGGACAGCAGGAGGTCTTGTGGCAGATTATTTAGTTTGGAGGGGGTGGTTTGTTTGGATTTGGCTCAGCAGGTCCAAAATGGACCAAAGCGGGCAGGGCAACAGTGTTCATTTGAAGTCCTACCCTGACAAAACCACATGGCCTCTAGTATGGGTCACGTTTTACAGGTAAGGCAAGGAGCTGCTTGTGAGCCAGTGTTTATACACAAGGATAAAAAGCCACTGAAAGCGTTCCAGTTGCTGCCTGTTCTGCGAAAAGCAACTCAGACTTTGGTCCTTGCTCCTGCAGATGTTGGTACCCACTCCTTCAGAATAGGCCTGGTAGGAAATGCTGGGGAAGGGAGCGCATCATGAGGGCAGGGAGGTGGGTCTCTGACGCATTTCAGAGGTGATCCTGTAGCTGGTAATTGTTTTTGTTGTGTTTGTTTCTTTTCAGGTTCAGCAGCTGGCCCGGTGAAATACGTTTTGTCGATATGGGTGGTGAGCCATTCCTTTGTAAAATGGGTGAAAATACAAGTACAGCTGGGCATCCATGGTGGCAACATGAGCCTGGACCCCTCAGCCTACATCCTACAGTGGCATGAAAGGGGAGGATGTGGTGGCCTGAGCTGTTACCCTATTCAAACAAGTTGTTGGTGAGGGGCCAGTGCCCGGACCTCATGTTAGTCCACTTAGGTGAGAATCACTTAGTTTATGAGCAGGTTATGCAGATACTAAAGAACATGAAGAAAGACTTTAGGGAAATACAACAGCAATGGTCAGGATGCAATATGGTCTGGACAACATTCATATCGCATAGGGTCTGCCATGGTGCAAGATGCCCTGGGGCGATCGAGTGGGCGAATAGGAAAATAAATAAAGGAGTGAGAGGCATTACATTTTTGGAGCACTCTGAACTTCAGCTGGTGGATGCTGTATTTTGCAGGGAGTTTGGGGTCCACTTGCACTTTATATGCTACATATCAAGGACAATTTATACAGCATGCTTTGGGTCGATTAGTGGGTTCTTACTGGGGGGTGGCAGAAGAAGTCTGTTATGGCTTTTTCTGGGTGGCGGGGTAAGGTCAAGTTGGCATGGTTTGCAAAGTTTTAGACTTGAAAGCGGCAGCCAAGGTGGGAAAGGAGAGGGTGGACTGGACTATGCCTCGATGAGCCAGGTTGTTATATGTTCATCAGGAAGTTATGTTAGTTACAGTTGCAGAGTTACTATCATCTGGAAAGGAGTTTTAAAACAGCAATCATTCAACTGTGAAAGGAAGAGTACAGGATTGCAATACTTAAAGCGGGGAGTGGGGAGAGGTAGAGTGTAGGGGCAGGGTAGAGGGTCTGTTACAGGGAAATCATATGTAGTTAGTTAGTTTTGTAGGTTGTTAGTTTTGTGAGGTAAAGGGCTAGGTTTTCATTGTTAGTACAGCTGTTTTCAATAAAGTGGCCCTTTTCACACAGCCCGGTGTCAGTCTCGGTTATGCTCCCCTTTTCCCCAATGTCTGAACTATCATATCTAAGTGAAAGCAATGCTGTGTGTATCTTTAAAATCAGTCTAGTTTGCTTTTACTGCCTGAGATTGTGATATGTGTGTATTTTTAATTTAGGGGTCTGTGTATAATCTAAATTCACAGGCCTGACAAATTGTGAAACATTTGAAGGGTTTAAAGTACTTCCAGCACAGCTCTGCACAGAGCTTGAGGGTCAGGGGCTTATATCATAACTCAATAGGTTGACACATTTGTTGCGGAAATCCAATCATAACTAACGTGCAGATCACAATTCTAATGAAAGCAAATATATATCGGGACTACTCTGCAATGGACATCCTGCTGCAAATAACTGCAATATAATACAATGCAATATAAATTCAGTGCACATGTAATATTCTCTTGTGTAACATAAAAGCTGGATGCTGAGTATCTTTGAACCATTTTTGCTGGCTTTCTTTGACCTACATGTTTTGCTTTTTCAGGCATTTTGAAAACGTATATTACTTCCTTTGCCTCTGCCCTTCTCTAAACAATCAACAGTAAACTGAGGCAAAGTGTACCTTTTATCTAATGATATTTGTTTTCTTGTTACCTCAGTGAGGGGAAGTGGAAGGGAGCGTGAGAGCCTACAGATGTGTTCCCTCTGATCTCTCATACCTATTAAGTTCCCAAAATTCAAATGATAAAAGGCAACTTCATTGATTAAAAAGAGAGCTGAAATGTTCTCTTTAGTTTGCAGTTTTGAATCACGAAAACTACAAATAATTATCCGACTTTCCCGAAATAATCATAATCTTCCACCCCCAAAACAACTAGACCACTCTAGATAAAGACAGAAATCGCGTGCCCCTTAGGTACCCAACTCAGAACCTTCTTGTTTTTTGCTGATGCGGAGTCCTGACAGTTCCAACATCACTTGAAGCCCGCGCCTATATATAAAAAAATCACAGGTGTGCTAAGAAATGTTTCCGCTCTTCACACTCTGGGCCATATTTATACTTTTTGACGCAAAACTGCGCTATCGCAGTTTTGCGCCAAAAAGATTAGCGCCGGCTAACGCCATTCTGAAGCGCCATGCGGGCGCCGTATTTATTGAATGGCGTTAGCCGGCGCTAGCAGACCGGCGCTGCCTGGTGTGCGTGGAAAAAAAACACGTACACCAGGCAGCGCCGGCGTTGAGGAAAATGGCGTTAGGGCGTCTTAAAATGGGGCAAGTCAGGTTGAGGCAAAAAAATCGCCTCCACCCGATTTGCGCCATTTTTAACGACGCCCAGACGCCATTTACATGACTCCTGTCTTAGTAAAGACAGGAGTCATGCCCCCTTGCCCAATGGCCATGCCCATGGGACTTATGTCCCCTGGGCATGGTCATTGGGCATTGTGGCATGTAGGGGGGCACAAATCAGGCCCCCCTATGCCAAAAAAAAATATTAAAAAAAATAAAAATTATACTTACCTGAACTTACCTGAATGTCCCTGGGATGGGTCCCTCCATCCTTGGGTGTCCTCCTGGGGTGGGCAAGGGTGGCAGGGGGGTCCCTGGGGGCATGGGAGGGCAGCTGTGGGCTCATTTTGAGCCCACAGGTCCCTTAACGCCTGCCCTGACCCAGGCGTTAAAAAGAGGCGCAAATGCGGGTTTTTTTGCCCCGCCCACTCCCGGGCGTGATTTTTGCCCGGGAGTATAAATACGACGCATTTGCGTCGCAGTCATTTTTTTAGATGGGAACGCCTACCTTGCATCTCATTAACGCAAGGAAGGCGTTCACGCAAAAAAATGACGCTCATTCCTCATACTTTGGCGCTAGACGCGTCTAACGCCAAAGTATAAATATGGCGTTAGTTTTGCGCCGAATTTGCGTCGAAAAAAACAACGCAAATTCGGCGCAAACGGAGTATAAATATGCCCCTCTGTACGCTAGCATCCAGTCTTACAAATTATAGCAACTACCCCCATGGTAAAGGTGCAATTCATTGACTTAATTGAATTCTAAACAACATCTATGCTACACAAATTAGTCAGATATCACTGGGTCAAGGAGCTGTAAAAACTCTACCACGCCTTTTTCTTTATTTCAATAAAGTTACTATCCAGACTTTCTTATTCAAACAAGCCTTTTGTTCAACAAAAATAAATGTTTCATGATGATATCATTTCCAATAAATTACATCAGTGCAGTGTGTACCAGTGAGCTAGGAAACCACAGCCAAATGTATCAAGAAGTGATAAGACTCTGTATGTGTTTACAACAAACAACAGGCATATTTCAACTTGTGTTGGCCACAAATGGCGAGTAATGGTATTGATCCAGGAAGCGTGTGATACACGTAATAAGGATCTCCCATGTAAAAGGGACAAATTCTTACTCAGAAGGTGCAGTAACCCCTCTGAGTAGTGGATACACTCCAGATGCAAGTGTGGATGCAGGAACCGAGGGAACCCAGGTTTCTCCTATTGGATGCCCAACAGCTGTGTCAACAATGCGTGAAGGATGCCTGTCCAATGACTCATCTACATAAGACAGTGACGATTTGTGCTGCTGATTGGCTTACCTTGTCATCATCTGCACTTTCCTATATATGCAGGAAAAAGTCACCACTCCTAGATTCGATGTGGAGTGTAGCTAAACATCAAAGTGTCCTCGTAGCTGCACTAAAGAATAAGGTCCTCTAAAAATCTGAGAGTTCGGACATCACTCTCTGAGTCAGAAGATGACCGAAGAAAAAATAATAAAAATGTTTTAAAGGACCAGAAATGTTTTAATTATGTAGGTCCTTAGTGTTTCATTAAAAAGTAACTGATAAGCCCACACCTTCAGGTAAACAAATGGCAGACATGTTTCATTGCCAAAGAGAATTCCTGGAACTTCACCAGGGCAAGACGACCCAACTGTCACCCAACAGTACACCACACCTATTAAGGAAGGGGAAAGCACACGAAAAGGTGTTCATAAAAACTGGTATCCATCAACAGATGTGCAAATCACTACTGCTGAGAAAAACTCAATTTTTGCCACATCGACACCAGGTGTAGGCCTCCTAGTGGTCAATGGTTCATGTAAAACCATGAAAAAATAGGCACAAACATTCAACAGTTGGCTGAAACATATAGGAGGTCCATCTGTAGCTCAGGTGTTCGAATGGAGGATGAGCACTGGTTTAGTGATATAACCAGAGGCATAGAGAAGAAGAATAAGGTTCAAGCATCCAAAAATATTATGGCCCTCATTATGACAGTGGCGGTATTTTCAGAATATCGCAGTGGTGACGGCCACCAGCATACCGCCGCAGAGGCAAACATCCGCCCACCAGATTATGACACACACACACAAAACCGACAGAAACTAGCCACAACCACAAATCCGCCAGACAAAACAAACACGAAAAACTGTTGGAACAAGCACCCATACCGTTACGCCAGCAAAACAACGCCCTCCAAATAATGACCTATGAATCACCACAATACACATTCAGCAACGGTAAACCATTGGCAGTGCACACCGCCGCAGCGGAAATGGCCACCCAAAACTAAAACAAGCCAACATTGGCCAGTCCAGAAAACCCACACCTGACACAAATACACACATCCCACACACACACACCAACAGCACTATAGTACACACCCCCACATCACCCACAATCCTTTGCAAACACAAGAAGACCGCTACACCTTGCCAGGCCAATCCCAGAGAGAACTGCACACACACACCACAACTACCCATTCATCCATCATGCACCACACACCATACACCCCACCACATCACTCAACACCCTCTGCACAACACACACACACACCACACAACACCCATGTCACCACAACGGCACCCCGTTTCACTGATGAGGAGTTGCTGGTGATGATGGAGGAAATAGTTAGGGTACAGCCACAGCTGTTTTGAGCACAGGTACAGCAGATCTCCATTGAACTCCTCTAGGACCACTGGTCAGTTGGCTACCACATCCCACAACCAGTCCATCACAGCCCCTCCTCAGAC
Source organism: Pleurodeles waltl (assembly GCF_031143425.1). Taxonomy (NCBI): domain Eukaryota; kingdom Metazoa; phylum Chordata; class Amphibia; order Caudata; family Salamandridae; genus Pleurodeles; species Pleurodeles waltl. Next base: position 732,566,096 of record NC_090449.1, read on the forward strand.
TCAAACACCACAGCAGCAAGCCAACGCCCCCAAACCTCTGCCCCCAGGACACATCAATCAGTAGTGTGCCCACCTGAAGAAGGACCAGAGTCAACACCACACAGGCAAGACAATGAAGATCCTGGTGTAAGTGGGAGTGGGCATACCATTTAGGGGACACAGGCACAGGGGGCAAGGGACAGTCGGAGGACAGCTGTGCACCAGGGGGAGGCCAGGCCCAGGGAATCAACTGCTCAGGAGGCACTCACAAATGTCCTGGGGGCATACCAACAAATCCAGGACAGGATGGGTCAGGTGATCAACATCATGTAGGAGAACCAGCGGTGCAGGGGGAACACCACCAGGAGGTCATGCAGCAATTGCAGGCCTTGAATACCACCATGGCCTCCTTTGCAGGAGTGCTAAGTGACATAGCGAACATCATGCATGAGTACACAACATACCAGTGGGCCCCTTCCACTAGCCAATGTACTGACTAGCCCATCACATCTGCTTCAGCTAGTGGACAGGAGGCCATGCCACTGGACTCACAGGCCACCAGCAACCCTCCCCCTGCAGAAGGTGAACCACCCAGCAAACGTTCCCTCAAACCCAGACAGACACCAGAGACAGTTGCCAAGACCACCACCATGAAACAAGCCCCTCCAGAATGTTCCCCTTGTGTTCCACTGATTCACCTTGTTCACTTTGCACTGCCAATCCTCCTTTTCCTATGGCCCCATGGACACTAGACCTGTGCTACAAACAGACTGGGTCACTACACTGGACTTTTCCCAACCATCACCCTACTCTATTGCACTTCCCATTGATTTTTTGTTGTTCAAATTAACACCCTTGGACAGAACTTGAGTAATAGTGCTTTATCATAAAGAAAAGTGCAGTGTATTGAACTGTATTGAAATGCATTACCCGTGCAAATGTCCTGTAATGTGCGAATCCATCCAACAAATATGTCTCAGCAATCTGTAGTCATCACATCAGTACACTGTTGTAACCACACTAACATCTGCAATAAGGGAAGGCATAGGTGACAGTCGGTTGTGATGCAAAGGTAGTGACTGGAACAACACAACAGCCACACAGCACTTTACTAAAATGGAGACATGTATAGATCAACAGTCTTACCTGAGTGTCATTGGAGGTACTGCTGAATGATGTGTGTCTTGTTGTCCACATCCTCCTCCTCTTCCTCCTCCTCACTGTCAACTGCTGCCACAGCTGCATTGTCACCCCCTCCTCCTGCAGATAGGGCACATGGCATCTGAGGGCCAAATTGTGTAGCATGCGCAGACTATCACCATCTGTCAGACATTCTCAGGGGAGTAGCCAGGGATCCACCTGTTAAATGGAGGCACCTGAACCTGGCTTTCAGGAGACCGAAAATGCGTTCCACAATAATCCTGGTACGCCCATGTGCATCATTGTATTGATTTTCAGTCCCTGTTCTCGTATTCCTAACAGGGGTCAACAGCCAGGACAGGTTTGGGTAGCTGGAATCACCTGCAAGAAGTGAGAGACACACATTAGCCATGCACAATGGCATGGGGTATGACTCCAGTAGGCATGCACTGACATACATTGGGTGGGGACTCAAGATCACCTATAAGCCACACTCTGTGCCTCTGTAGTCGTGCCATCACCTGTGGGATGCTGCTATTCGTCAAGACGCAGGCATCATGCACAGATCCAGGATACTTGTCAACGACGTGGTATATGTACTGGTCAGCAAAGCACACCACCTGGACATTAAGAGAGTAGAAACTCTTCCTATTCCTGAACACCTGCTCATTTCCCTGGGAGGGTCTAAGGCAATACGGCCCAATCACATGTGGTATGTGTCCCATTACATAGAATCCATCCTTCACAGTGGGCAAATCATCACCCTGGGGAAATGCGATGTAGCTGCTCATGTGTTTGAGCAAGGCAGCCAAAACCCTTCCAAGCACAATCAAGAACATTGGCTGTGCCAATCAATCAATCACTGCATTTGTAAAGCGCGCTACATACCAGCGAGGGTCTCAAGGCGCTGGGGAGGGGGGGGTGCTCCTGGTTGAAGAGCCAGGTCTTGAGGAGTCTTCTGAAGGCCAGCAGGTCCTGGGTCTGTCGTAGGATGGTGGGGAGAGTGTTCCAGGTCTTGGCGGCGAGGTAGGAGAAGGATCTGCCGCCGGCGGTGGTTTTTCAGATGCGGGGGACTGTGGCGAGGGCGAGGTTGGCTGAGCGGAGGCTTCGGGTGGGGGTGTGGAAGCTAAGTCGGTTGTTAAGGTAGGTGGGTCCGGTGTTGTGCAGTGCTTTGTGTGCGTGGATCAGGAGCTTGAAGGTGATCCTTTTGTTGACGGGGAGCCAGTGCAGGCCTCTCAGGTGGAGTGTGATGTGGCTGCGGCGGGGGACATCGAGGATGAGTCGGGCCGAGGCGTTCTGGATGCGTTGGAGTCGTCTCAGGAGCTTATTTGTAGTTCCTGAGTAGAGGGCGTTCCCGTAGTCGAGTCTGTTGGTGATGAGGGCCTGGGTAACGGTTTTTCTCGTGTCGAGGGGGATCCATTTGAAGATCCTGCGGAGCATACGGATGGTGTTGAAGCAGGACTCGGAGACGGCGTTGACTTGCCTGGTCATGGAGAGAGTGGAGTCGAGGATGACCCCCAGGTTGCGTGCGTGGTCCGTGGGTTCCGGGGCTGTGCCTAGTGACGTGGGCCACCAAGAGTCGTCCCAGGCTGATGGGGTGGGTCCGAGAATGAGGACCTCTGTCTTGTCTGAGTTCAGCTTCAGTCTGCTGTCCTTCATCCAGTCGGCTACGGCCATCATTCCTCGGGGGAGGTTAGCTTTGGCGGTGTGGGGATCTTCGGTGAGGGATATGATCAGCTGGGTGTCATCGGCATAGGATATGATGTTGAGGTTGTGTTGTCGTGCGACGTGAGTGAGGGGGGCCATGTAGATATTGAACAGTGTCGGGCTGAGGGAGGATCCCTGTGGGACGCCGCAGATGATCTCAGTGGTTTTGGAGCGGAAGGGTGGGAGGCGGACGCTCTGGGTTCTGCCGGAGAGGAAGGATGTGGTCCAGGCCAGGGCCTTCTCTTGGATACCGGCGTCATGGAGGCGTGCTGATAGAGTGCGGTGGCAGACCGTGTCAAAGGCTGCTGATAGGTCCAGGAGGATGAGGGCGGCTGTTTCTCCTTTGTCCATCAGGGTCCGGATGTCGTCAGTGGCGGCGATGAGGGCAGTCTTGGTGCTGTGGTTACTGCGAAAACCGGATTGGGAAGGGTCCAGGATGTTGTTGACTTCGAGGTAGCGGGTCAGCTGTTTGTTGACAATCTTCTCGGTCACTTTTGCCGGGAAAGGGAGCAGGGAGATGGGCCGGAAGTTCTTGAGGTCCTTGGGGTCCGCCTTGGGCTTCTTCAGAAGGGCGTTGATCTCGCGTGCTTCCAGCTTTCTGGGAAGGTTGCTGTCTCGAAGGAACCGTTGATTGTTTTCCAGAGGTGGGGCGCGATGGGTGCGCTGGCTTTGTTGAAGACGTGGTGAGGGCAGGGGTCTGATGGGGATCCGGAGTGGATGGAGTTCATGGTTTTGATGGTGTCTTCGTCGCTGATGCTGGACCAGACGGTCAGGCGACTGGTGCGAGTGGTAGTCGCAGGGGTGGTGGACTCGGTGGTGGGTGCGGGGGGGTCGGGGTTGAAGCTGTTGTGGATGTCGGTGATCTTGCGGTGGAAGAAGGTGGCCAGGGAGTTGCACAGGTCTTGAGATGGCGGGATGTCGTTGGTGATGGAGCTGGGGTTGGAGAGTTCTTTCACGATGCTGAAGAGCTCTTTGGTATTGTGTGCGTTGTTGTCTAGGCAGTCCTTGAAGGCAGTCTTCTTGGCGGTCCTGATGAGTTGGTGATGTCTGCGGGTGATGCTCTTGAGGGCTGTGTGGTTGTCTGGTGTTCGGTCGTGGAGCCATTTCTTCTCCAGCTTCCGACAGGTGTGCTTGGAGATCCGGAGGTCCTCGGTGAACCAGGCAGCTTTCTTGTTGGTGTGGTTGGTTGTAGAGGTCTTGAGAGGGGTGAGGGTGTTGGCGCAGTCTTTGATCCACTGTGTGAGGTTGGTCGCGGCGGTGTCTGGGTCGGTGGGGTTGGTGGGTGGTCTCAGGGCAAGGGCGGTAGTCAGTTGGTCCTCGGTGACCTTGCCCCAGCAGCGGCTGTTGGGTGCGGTGGTGATTGGTGGGTTTTCTGAAGGTGAAGTGGACGCATCTGTGGTCGGTCCAATGTGGTTCGGTGCTGTGGTTGCAGGAGACGTGGGGGCTTGCGGAGAAGATGGGGTCGAGCATGTGTCCAGCGGCGTGAGTAGGTGTCGTTACGAGCTGTTTGAGTCCGAGGTTGGCGAGGTTGTCGATCAGGGTGGTGGAGTTGGCGTCGTTGTTGTTCTCGAGGTGGAAGTTCAGGTCCCCGAGGAGGATGTAGTCCGTGGAAGCGAGGGCGTGGGTGCTGATGAGGTCGGCGATGGTGTCACTGAACTGTGGACAGGGGCTTCGCGGCCTCCATATGAGGGCAGAGGGAGGGAGGAACAGCTGGGAGGTAGGAGCGGGGCGGCTAATGGGAGTGAAGGGGGTGGGGCAGCAGGGGCTCAGCGGCGAGGGAAAAACCCGGGGAAAACCCGGGGAAAAAACGTCGGGAAAAGACGGCGGGAGAGGGACAACAGAGCAGAGGGGTACAGAAAGCAAAACACAGGGGCACAGAATGAAAAAACTAAGTGGCACAGAAGCCACGCGCAGGGGTACAGAAAAAAGGGAGCGAGTAGTTAGGCTGCAAAAGCGGCAACAGAGGTTCAACCCGCAGGGGGCTGAGTGGCAGATGGGGGGAGCGACCTGCCTGGTGACAGGGTCAAAGGTCGCTGCCCACAGTCACCTGGAAAGAACCAGTTGCCAGGAAATGGAGCACTGACAGTACCTGCACAAGAGGGGGAATTGTTGTGGTGCTACAGATAGCAGGTATCAGATCAGGCTCCAACTGTGCACACAGCTTTGTGATGGTGGTCCTGTCCAGACGATAGATGAGTATGGTGTGCAGGTCCTCCAGTGTAGCCAAGTCCACAAGGGGTCTGTACACGGGTGCTTGCCTTCTCCTCCTATTCCTCCGCAGTGGTTGGTATCTAAGTAAAATGGGTGTGACAACAGGACCTAGGGACACACACCATCATAGTACACAGAACATGTATGTATGTAGGACACTAGACTTGTCTAGGTGTGTACACTCTAAACCATTGACGCACATATTAATTTAAAACATGAGTACTAGCAGTAGGAAATGTCAGCTGCCTGTCCTGTATGCAGGGACAGGTGGAAGTGACCTCACTCCACCAGCGTTAGGTGTCATGGCGGAAGGCGGTCTGCACCGCTGTGCTATTCTTCATTGGCTAACATGGGGCTCTATGGAGTACAGGAACCAATGATGATCAACGCCGGCGGTGACGGTGCTCACCGCCGCGGACGTGACCGCCATTTTCTTACTACCACTTAACTTGATTTCTGACTTTCCACGCAACAACATCTCCACTGCATGAGCTGCTGTGACCTGTGTCTGGAACCTGCCGTAGCCCGTGCTACAGGGGAAAGGGCCCCAGCCTTCATGTCAGAGGAGTTGTAGAAGCTCGTGGATGGGGTCCTACCCCTGTATGGGCAGTTGTATGGACCTCCAGAACAACAGGTGAGTAGATAAGTATGCATCACTGCATGTAGATGTAAGTGTGTGCAAGCAGTGTGTCATTTGGAGGGGGAATGGCTGCAGGCAATGTGAAAGCAGAGCTAGAGGTCATGTGTGTGCTTGATGAGGGGCAAATTCAGTATGTAAGCCATTTATGTGACAAGCTGGATTGTAGGGTTCATGGTGTCTTTCTGTCTGTGTTTCCTCTGCAGGTCAGTGCCGATCAGAAGGAGGGGTTGTGGCGTGCCATCGCCAAGGACGTGCGGACCCTGGGGGTCCGTAGCCGGCGGAGCACCCACTGCATGAAACGGTTGGAGGACCTGAGACACAGCAGCCACAAGGTGGTGAGTACAGACTGTGTGGTATTTTGTACATGTTGCCTGCCATAGTGTTTGGGTGCAGGGTTCTAGTCAGTGGATGCCCCAATATTCCAGTTTAGACATTCCTGCATGGTCCTACTTAGCTATATAGGGTGGTATGCATTTGTGGTATTGCTGGGTAGCTAGAATACCATGGCAAACAGGGCTTAGTTGGCCCCAGTAGGTGTGCAGATGGTAGTGTTTGGGTTCCTTCCTCATGTAGTTCCTAGACAAAGGTTTGTCACTGTGGTCCATACTGCGCAATGTAAGCCCCAGGGAGTGATTGTGATGTGCGTGCCATCTGTGCTGTTGGTGCTGTGATTGACCCTGTGATCCCTTTCTTTGTCCCCCACCCTCTCCCCTTTTGTCATCCTGTCCATGTGTGCATTAGCATCATCTGGTGAAGGAGCAAGGGCACTGGCGAGTGAGGGAGCTGCAGCCCACGGGATCCAAGAGGCAGGGTCCACCAATGCTGAGGGGACCAATGGGTTGGAGGGCGAGGGGAGCACAACGGGGAAGACTGCAGACTCTGATTCCTCTTCCGATGAAAACTCCCTGGTGGTGGTGGACCCCTCTGGGACCACCCCAGCTACTTCATCTTCTGCCACCCCCGTACTAGCACCACCCTCACAGTAGCTCCCCCACCTAGTTGCTCGTGCCCACTCACCCAGGAGGGTGGGCGTCTCTTTCGCCCCAGGCACCTCAGGCCCTGCCCCAGTCAGCCCTGCTGCCCTCAGTGAGGAGGCTATTGACCTCCTGAGATCCATCCCTGTACGACAGTCAACCATAGTGAATGCCATCCAGGGGCTGGCATTCCAGATGCAGCAATGCAATGCCTTCTTGGAGGGCATTCACAGTGGCTTGGCAGCCCTACAGAGATCGTTTCAGGCTCTGGCTTCCTCTCTGACGGCAGGCAGTATCCCTGTTTTTTCTGTCCCCCCTCCATCTACCTCTTCCCAGTCCCAGTCTCCTCTCCCCCCACCCATCCCAAGCATGCACCCAAAACAATAGACAGGACTCACATAGACAAGCACAAGCACCACAGATCACACCACAAGCATATACACAGCCAACACCGAGGTGCACACATAACAACAGCCACTGCCTCCACTGTCTCTCCTCCTCCTCCTTCAGAGTCACATCAGCACTCACACCTGCATGCACTGCATCATCAGTCCCAAATCCTGCCACCTGTACAGCCTTGCCCACAGTCGCCCCAACAGCAGACACGCAGACATGCACATCACACACCACATGCGGAGTCACCATCACCACCTCATGTAGCACATCCACCTCACTTGCAGATACCACCACAACATACATCCACATGTCCTGTTTGTCCTCCCCAACCCTTTCTGCCCCCTCCAAAGACACATAAACACTCCCACTCAGACCCCCAATAGCCATCCACCTCACACATGAACACTGTCCATGCACTTGCACCCAAGTCCAGCACACCTCCTCTTACAACCACTCCCTCAAACTCCACTCCCATTCCTCCTCCCACACCCCGCCCCACTGACCCTAAGAAGCTTTTCATTTCCCACCTTGACCTCTTCCCTACCCCACCCCCCATCCTGCCTGTAAGAGGAGAATCCCCCCAGCCCAGTACCTCCAGCTCACATTCAACACCTCCCTCTAAGAGTTCACTGCCACTAAGGGGAACAAGAGTGGCTCTCAGGCCCCCCATTCCAAGGCCACTCCTCTGCCCCCTACTCAGAAGGGCAAGGACTCTCCCCTCCCAAACCCACACCCAAGGACCCTCCTCTCACGTAAAAGACCCGGAAGATGCCAACTTCGCCTCACTCCTTGAAAACATGAGCATCATCAGCCTCTTCCAGCTAATCACCACCCTCACGCGTCCAGGACACACACTGGACCCCATTTTTTCCACCAGTCTCCTACACCACGAGGTAACATGGACTGAACACAACATTGTCCACTTCTCCATCAATAGACTGCCTGAAGCCATGAAGAGGCCTCCACTTCCTCCTATGCTGCAAGTGGAGCAAAGTCACTGAGATACCCTGGATCGCTGCCCCCAAAGAAACCAGACCCATCCCTGCGGACACCCTCGAGCACTGCGTTCTAAACTTCTCCAACTGGATCTCCTCAGCTGCTGACACCATCCCCCCTCTAAAAAGCACCACCACCAGCAAACCCACCAAGAAAGCCAAATGGTTCACCCCTCAAACGTCATCGAAAGAAACTCAAGAAACACTAGCGCTCCAACAAGGCCTCCGCCAACCTCGACTCCTTTAGGTCTGCCCTACAGATACCACCACTGACTCCGGAAGACCAAGAAAGAGGCACTCACCACACGCATTGAGGCGAGCACCAACCATGCCAAAGAACTCTTCAACATCGTCAGGGAATTTTCATGCCCACTCCACCACAGAGAGCACGATCCACCCCTCCCTAGCCCTCTGCGACTCACTATCGAACAATTTTCACCATAAAATCGCCAATATCTACAGCATCTTCGATTCCTTTGCCACAGACCTTGACCACCCCTGCACCCAAAACCACCACCACCCCCCCCACTGGATCAACGAATGGAAGCCACTCTCCACCAAAGACACCATCTTAATCATGGCCTCCATCCACTCCGGATCCCCAGCGGACCCCTGCCTGCACCGCTTCTACAGTCTAGGAAGAGAAGTAATCGGAGTCTCCCTCACAGAAATCCTCAACACCTCTATCTCCACAGTCACCTTCCCCGAGCCTGGAAGCACGCCAAAGTCAAGTCCCTCCTGAAGAAATCCTCAGCCGACCCCAACGACCTTAAAAACTACACCCCGTCTTGCTTCTCCCATTCCCCACCAAAATCTTGGAAAAAGCCATCAACTGCCAGCTCACGGACTACCTCGAAGACGACAAGCTCTACCCATACCCAATCTGGTTTCCAGCCCAATCACAGTACAGAGACCACCTTGATTGCAGCCATGAATGGCATCAGATGCCTCCTCAATCTAAGGGGTACAGCGGCCCTCATCCTCCCCGATCTATGGGCAGCCTTCAACACCGTCTCCCACCACACTCTCATCCCCAGACTCCACAGCATTGCCATTCAAGACAATGCACTCAACTGTATCTCCTCCTTCCTCTCTGGCCGAACACAGAGAATCCTCCTCCCTCCCTGTGTCTCTGCATCCAAAGACATCATCTGTGGAGTCCTTCAGGGTTCCTCCTCCACACCCACCCTATTCAACGCCTACATGACTCCACTGGCAGACATAACATGCACCCACAGACTGAACATCGTCTCCTGTGCCAATGACACCCAGATCATCCTATCCCTCGCAGATACTGCCACCACCACAAGAACCAACTCCCAAAACACCTTGACCGACATCGCCACCTGGACGAGGAGTAACTGCCTCAAGCTAAATTCTGACAAAACAGAGATCTTCATCTTCAGGAACAAGTCCTCCCCCTGGAACTACACATGGGGCCCCACCGCCCTCGGTCCCCCACCCACACCCACCTACCATGCACACAACCTCGGGATCATCCTGGACATGCAGCTAACCATGAAGCAACAGATCAACACCATCTCATCTGCCTCTTTCCACATCCTCTGCTTGCTCAGCAAGATCCTCTGATAGAACCCCATCTCTACCAGGAAAACAGTCACCCAGGCTCTCATCTCCAGCTGACTTAATTACAACAACGCGTTTTGCTCCGGCACCATAAAACAGGGCATGATCCACCTCTAGACCATCCATAACGCGGCAGCAAGACTCATCCTCAACCTTCCCAGAAGAGCCAGCATCACTCCCCACCTCAGGGCCGTCCAGCAAAGATGCAGCTTCAAGCTCCTCACACATGCGTATAAGGCCCTCCACAATGCCGGATCAGCTTACATCAACAACCGCTTCAGTTTCCACCGACCAGAGAACTCTGCTCAGCCTCCCTCACCCAGGCCCATATTCCCCACATCCCCCACATCCGCCACGAACGCTTTGGAGGCTGCTCCTTCTCCCAACTCACTGCCAGGTCCTGGAACTACCTCTCCTCCAACCTGTTCACCTCCTCTTCCCTGAAGGATTTCAGAAAGCAGCTCAAGACTTGGCTCTTTGATCACCATCGCAACCCGGATGAGGCCCGCAGCATCCCTCCAGCGCCTGGAGACCCCCTGGGGTGACACGTTTGCACTCTACAAGGTCCCTTGATTGATTGATTGATTAATAGGTGCAAAACTCAGTTAAAGACTGCCGGCATGGCCTGATATCTTGCTGGAAAAACAAACTCACTATAGCTAAAACATGATCTAACCGCCTGTTAAGAGAGTTCCTCAACCAACAAAGCTCTTAACTGCCCAAAGATATTAGAGTCAAAACAGCTCAATGGAAAGCCCCCAAAATGGCTTGACCAAATCAGACAGGGAGGGGAAACCCAACTGTGGCTCCAGTGGGAGGTTTTCTATCATGGTACACAAACAACAACAGGGGCCACACAGAAGAAAAATGCTTCCCCTGCGTCACTCCTGTGGTTCAAATGAGATGCAAGAACATCAATTAACCAGGGGCCATCTTGAGGATGTGCTAGGACAGAAGATGGCTGCCTCACACATCTATGTTTATCATAGTATAAATGAGCAAAGAAGTGATCCCTTACCCAGCGACTCTTGCCACCAAAGGTGAGTTTACATATATAGGATGCAGAGGAGACCAACAATCCTAAAGTGTAAAAAATGCTAGAGCATTTATATGCAAAGGGCCATCTTGTGAGAATGCCAGAGATAAGAAGGCTGCCTCTTGTATGTGATATAATCAAACATAAGTGGGAGCACAGATGTGGATCAATGCACAGGAGACATATATACTCATCAGAGCCCCATCACAGTTCAGGAGGAACCACAGGAGTGCAGGCATGCAAACCATTTTCATTTAATAACAAGACACAGAAATAGTATTGATCGGGGTATCAGTTTTGTATTCTATGCAACTCCACTAAATCATTTAACTCTGTATTTTCTGTCTGCTCAGAAATAATCCACCAGGCCCCCTATCAGTAAGAGCATCCTCTGCTCTCTCAAGTCTCTGGTGTAGACATTCAACCACAGTCCATTTGAAATCCAGAAGGCCATGAGGTGCTTCGTTAAAGTGTTGTACCAACTTAGTTGTCAATCTCCCAGTCCTGAAGGTACTGATATGTACCTGCATCCAAACTTTCACTTTTCCTGTGGTTAGTCCATTGTAGAACACCCCACAAGTGCATTCCAGTCTGTAGATAACAAAATGCGAATCGCAGTTGCTCATTTTGTTTTTAAACCAGTTTTGTCCATTCCTCGATGTTACCTGGATCGTGATGTAAGCTTGCAAATGCTACCATCACATTAGGTATAATGGTTCTAGATTGTAGGAAGATCACTTGGGCCCATATTTATACTTTTTCAGCACCGCATTTGCGCCCCTTTTTGACGCAAAAGCAGCGCAAACTTACAAAATACAATAGTATTTTGTAAATTTGCGCCGCTTTTGCATCAAAAAATTACGCAAATGCGGTGCTAAAAAAGTATAAATATGAGCCTTGGTGTATTACCAGGGACACTTCCAATCCTTGTTTGCAATAACCTATTCCTAAGATTGGAAGCTCATTGAAAAGCAAGCAAAGAGTGGGGCACCAGGCTTGATTCTGCCTGTAGCAGGTGCATGAAGAGCACTCTTTTGGGCTTTATTGATTAATTGGATAGGGTAGACTCTCTGCACAAGTTGACTTTGAAGAGACGCAGACTGTTTAACAAATGTCTGCTTTTCAGAGTAATTCTTCCTGTACCTGATAAATTGATTTACATGCAAGTTTTCCCGCAAGGCTCTTGGATGATACGACATATATTGAAGCAAAGAGTTCTTGTCAGTTGGCTTCTGGTGAACTCTTGTCATAAGGTGGAAGTGTTTGACAGTAATGTGACGGTCAGGATATGTCATAGACTTCCATGTAATGTTCCATGTGAAGTTAAGTTATGGGTCAAGCTTGTTTAACTACTGTAGACATGATAACATTTTGTCTTATGGTCCAGATCTGAGAGACAGCACATCATCTATATATTGTTTTCAAAGAGCCATGCTGTTATGATAAAGGTTAGATGCATGGTAAATGAAGTTTGACTCAAACATGGTGATATAAATGTAAGCTGGACTCGGGGCAAAGGTGGCGCCCATTGAGGTTCTGGAAACCTGTAGATATACTTGATCTTAAAGACATTTCAGGTCAATGCCAGCTCAATAAAATGGGGCAAAAAATTTTCCTGTGCTGCTAAAGCCCTGGCTGCAGCTCAGTGTAGCATCTTGCAGAATATTCATGTGAATTGTTTCAATATTCAACATCACCAGATATTGTTTAATATGATCAAACTCGAGATCTTGCAAAAAGATGCAAGATGTCTGAAGGGCTTTTCGTACATGGTGGTTGATTAAATAAACTTTACCTGAGAAAACAAATCAGCAAACTAAGATGGCATCTACAATACTGATGATTCTGGAATCAATGGCTCTACCGGGGGAGGGATCTGAGGTTTATGTAAAAGGCCAGAATATGAGGATTAGTGTTTATTGGGAAGTCTCTTTCCTGTGTAGTCATCCAAGATTTTGTGTTGCATCATCCACCAAATGTTGGATGATTGTTCTCAGTTCCGGAGAAGTCTTTCTGTAACGGAATCTACACTTGCATTCAGGAGCCTATTCACTTTAGCCTCATAATTGTGTAGAATCAAGACAACAATCACTCCACACCCTTATCAGCTAGCTTATGATGATTCTTTAGTTATCTTGCAACGATTCTGTAGCCAATTTTGTTATCCCTTGAAGTGTTTGAAAAACCTCAGGTTGTTGATTGTTGAAGTGTAGAAACCTGTCGCTCCAGCACCTTAGAGACAAGGCAGACCAGAATCACACGAGCTGCAGTGTCGCCGGGCTGCAGACAGTCCTCTGAATCAAGCTGCTTCCACATCCGCATTCACAAACTGCAGCAGGACGGGTCAGATCTGATAGGAATCCAGGAGGGAATGAGGGGGAGGATCCGTTCAACTGTGCTACTCCTCGCCATTTGCCTCCCTTGCGAAATAAAGAAAACTCTCACTCTCTGCATAACTGATTTGAGGAGTCACGGGAAAGCCAGACGCTTGCTATGGCCCGGATGGCTTCCAAACCAGGGTGTATCCCAAAGCCTAACGGAGGTGGCACTGCAGGGAGGACCCTTGTCACCAAGACCAGCACCTGGAGAAGTAGTGCAGTTCCCACGGAGAGGGATTTGGAGACGGACAGCCTGGACACAGGCATCAGCAGGTGCGTGGCTGCAGCAGGTACAGGAGCAAGAGCAGGACCTGTGGACCCTGCAGTAACGGTGGCTGATTTCTTCAAAAAGCCCGCTTGTGAGCAGTCAGTCCGAGAAGATGAGGGTGATGCTGCCGAGCGAGATAGTGACCTGCCAACACCAGTGCATAATATTCCCCCGCGCCGCAGGATCCTGTTCACTTGGGACCAGCTCTGGGAGAGACTCAGCAGGGAGCACCAGTATAACTGAGTTCTGGCTTGCAACATGATATGAACCTTGTTAAAGGTTTATAACCCTTGATTGATTATTGTATGAGTGAAATGGAGGCAGGTCCTAAAAGATTAGGCTTTCCTGATAGATCTGTGTTGGCTAGTCAGAGTATTGATTCACTACCTGGTGGGGCTAAAGTACTTGGGCCCGTATTTATACTTTTTTTGCGCCGCATTTGCGCCGCTTTTTGACGCAACAACGGCGCAAACCTACAAAATACAATGGTATTTTGCAAGTTTGCGCCGTTTTTGCATCAAAAAGCGGCGCAAATGCGGCGCTAAAAAAAGTATAAATACGGGCCTTGGTACTGGGCTGGCAGTTTTCACTGAAGAGGTGGCAAAAACAGAGGAGGGGACAAGCAGGGTGGATGAGTTAGTTAAGGGAGGGAACTCCCCTGACTGCGTACTTGCAACTATTCCTAAAAATTCGATATCCCGGGAGGACCATCTTATAACTGAAGCTCAAGGAGAACTTGAGGCAGGGGAGCATTTTTTTCTATGTCTGATCGTAGCTGAGGCAAGCGATACCATGCCTCCTGAGGAGCCCTAAACAATCCTTATCAGACAGTCATGAAAAAGATGTCCCCGCCAGTGAGAAAATAGCACCCCCACCCCAAATAAAAGGGACCAAAGTTGTTCTGTCCACCGGTGGGCAGATGGGGCAATTACCCCCGATTCACACCCTGGGGGGGCAGAAAACCTACTAGATGCCAGGGAATTAAAAAAAAAAAAACGTGGAATGGTGGCTACCAACCAGTATGGGCATGGCTACACCCCCACCCCAACTGAAGGGGGTAACAGACTTTCAGCTCTCCCCCGCACACTAAAACATCTTATCCCACGGCAAGCAAGAGGACATTTGATTAGTTTGGGTTTTGGTTTTACATTTGGGCAATGAGAACTTGGCTAACTCTCAAAATTGTCCCACTTGGAATGGTGAGGGCTGCCCTTTTTGGACTTTGGGACGCTGCCAGGTAGAAAAATCTACAAGATCTAGACACATCTGAAAACTAAACATCTGGGTGAGTTCAGGTTGGTGTGCTTCACATGCACCCGCACCATTTTCTTACCCACAATGCCCTGCAAACCTCCAACTTTGCTGGAAATCACACATTTTTCCCACATTTTTGTGATGGAACCTTCTGTAATCTGCAGGAATCCACAAAAAATTCCTACCACCCAGCATTGTCTCATCTATACCGATAAAAATTCTGCCCCACTTGTCAGCCTAAAAATGTTTTTTTGAAACTGCCCTTTTGGGTCAGCTTTGGTTCCCCCTTAATTTCGACATGTTTCTGGCTCTTCCGTGTCACAGGCACTTGGCCCACCTACACACGTGAGGTATCATTTTCACTGGGAGACTGAGGGGAACTGTGGTAGAAATTTGTCCCAGTGCTGTGATCCCACACAGAAATGTGAGAAAATTTTGATTTGTTAGCTAAATTTGAGGTTTGCTGAGGATTCTGGGTAAGAAAACACTGGGGGATCCACGCAAGTCACACCTCCGTGGACTCCCTCGGGTGTCTAGTTTTCAGAAATGTCTGGGTTTGGTAGGTTTCCCTGTGTGGCTGCTGACCCCAGGACCAAAAACGCAGGTGCCATCCCCGCAAAAAAAGGTAATTTTGTATTTGATCATTTTAATATGTCCATTTAGAGTTTTGGGGCATTTCCTTTCCGGGCATAAGGCCTACCCACACAAGTGAGGTACCATTTTTATACAGAGACTTGGGGGAATACTGTGTGGTAGGAAATTTGTGGCTCCTCTCAGGTTCCAGAACTTTCTGTCACCGAAATGTGAGGAAAAGGGGCTTTTTGGGCCACATTTTGATGTTTGCAAAGGATTCTGGGTAACAGAACCTGGTGAGAGCCCCACAAGTCACCCCACTTTGGATTTCCCTAGGTGTCTAGTTTCCGAAAATGCACAGGTTTGGTAGGTTTCCCTAGGTGCCATCTAAGCTAGAGGCCAAAATCCACAGCTTGGCACTTTGCAAAAATCAGCTCTGTTTTCTTTGCGAAAATGTGATGTGTCCATGTTGTGTTTTGGGGCATTTCCTGACGCGAGCACTAGGCCTACCCATAAAAGTGAGGTACCATTTTGATCAGGAGACTTGGGGGAATGCTGGGTGGAAGAAAATTTGTGACTCCTCTCAGATTCCAGAACTTTCTGTCAACGACATGTGAGGAAAAAGTGTTTTTTGGCTAAAGTTTGAGGTTTGAAAAGGATTCTGGGTAGCAGAACCTGGTGAGAGCCCCACAAGTCACCCCACCTTGGATTCCCTGAGGTGTCTAGTTTTTAAAAATGCACAGATTTGGTAGGTTTCCCTAGGTGCCGGCTGAGGTAAAGGCCAAAATCCACAGCTAGGCACTTTGCAAAAAACAGCTTTGTTTTCTTTGGGAAAATGTGATGTGTCCACGTTGTGTTTTGGGGCATTTCCTTTCGTGGGCCCTAGGCTTACCCACACAAGTGAGGTACCATTTTTATTGGGAGATTTGGGGGAACGCTGGGTGGAAGGATATTTGTGGCTCCTCTCAGATTCCAGAACTTTCTAGCACAGTAATGTGAGGAAAGAGTGTTTTTTGGCCCCATTTTGCAGTTTGCAAAGGATTCAGGGTCACAGAACCTGGTGATAGTCCCACAAGTCGCCCTATCTTGGATTCGCCTAGGTGTCTAGTTTTCAGAAATGCACATTTGGTAGATTTCTCTAGGTGCTGGCTGAGCTAGAGGCCAAAATCCACAGCTAGGCACTTTGCAAAAAACAGCTCTGTTTTCTTTGGGAAAATGTGATGTGTCCACAATGTGTTTTGGGGCATTTCCTTTCACGGGCACTAGGCCTACCCACACAAGTTGGGTACCATTTTCATCGGGAAACTTGGGGGAATCCTAGGTGGAAGGGAATTTATAGCTCCTCTCAGATTCCAGAATTTTCTGTCACCAAAATGTGAGGAAAGAGTGTTTTTTGGCCCCATTTTGCAGTTTGCAGAGGATTCTGAGTAACAGAACTTGGTGAGAGTCCTACAAGTCACCCCATCCTGGATTCCCCTAGGTGTCTAGTTTTACAAAAGCACAAATTTGGTAGGTTTTCCTAGGTACCGGCTGAGCTAGAGATCAAAATCCACAGATAGGCACTTTCCAAAACAAACCGTCAGTTTTCAATGTAAAAATGTAATGTGTCCATGTTGCGTTTTCTGTCGTGGGCATTAGGCCTACCCATGCAAGTGAGGTACCATTTTTATCTGGAGACTTAATAAAACACAGAATAGCAGAACAAGTGTTATTGCCCTTTGTCTTTCTTTACAATTTTTCCTTCCAAATGTATGACAGTGTGTAAAAAAGATGTCTATTTGAGAAATGCTATGTAATTCACATGCTATTATGGGCACCCCAGAATTCAGAGATGTGCAAATAACCACTGCTTCTCAACACCTTATCTTGTGCCCATTTTGGAAATACAAAGGTTTTCTTGATACCTATTTTTCACTCTTTATATTTCAGCAAATGAATTGCTATTTCTCCGGAATAGATTGAAAACCCCTTAAAAGGTGCAGCTCCTTTATTGGCTCTAGGTAACTAGGGTTCTTGATGAACCTACAAGCCCTATATATCCCCACAACCAGAAGAGTCCAGCAGGAGTAACAGTATAATGCTTTCAAAAATCTGACTTCGCAGGAAAAAGCTACAGAGTAAAACATGACGAAAAATGGCTGTTTTTTCCACCTCAATTTCAATATTTTTTTAATTCAGCTGTTATTTTCTGCAGGAAAACCTTGTACGATTTACACAAATGACCCCTTGCTGAAATCAGAATTGTGTCTATTTTGTACAAATGTTTAGCTTTCCAGGATCCAGCATTGGTTTCACACTCATTCCAGTCACTAACTGGAAGGAGGCTGAAATCAAATAAAATAGTAAAAATGGGGTATGTCCCAGTAAAATGCCAAAGATGTGTTGAAAATGTGGTTTTCTAATTCAAGTCTGCCTGTTCCTGAAAGCTGGGAAGATGGTGATTTTAGCACCATAAACCCTTTGTTGATGCCATTTTCAGGGGAAAAAACACAAGCCTTCTTCTGCAGCCCTTTTTTCAATTTTGTTTTAAAAAAACCTAACTTTTCGCTGTATTTTGGCTCATTTCTTGGTCTCCTCCAGGGGAACCCACAAACTCTGGGCACCTCTAGAATCCCTAGGATGTTGGGAAAAAAAGTACGCAAATTTGGCATGCGTAGCTTATGTGGACAAAATGTTATGAGGGCCTAAGTGCGAACTGCCCAAATAGTAAAAAAAAAAGGCCTGGCACCTGAGGGGCGAAGGGGTTAATGAGAGTTGATGTGGTGTGTGTACAGGAGACACATATTCCATGGGGTAAGAAAGGATATTTTGCTGATCTAGAGCTATCCCTTCTTGGCTGCACGCCTCACTGCTCTACCTCTGGAGGGTGCTGTTCTGGCTGATAAAGCTAGGTGCTTGGCAACATGATGCATAGCTGACAACTTGGGCAGGTTGGTTAGTATTGAATCTTATGTGGGGGAAAGGAGGTTTACGCTATGTACTGTCTATGGATCAAACTTAGATGAGGAGGCAGTTTTTGATTATTTGAATACTGAGCTCTCTTCCTGGCCAACCTCTATTATTCTCTGTGGAGATTTTAATATTCATTTAGACACTAATGATAACAAAGAGGATTCTCCCCCTGTTCTGAAACATATGCTGGCAGGAAGTCATTGCTATACAGGGCACTGCGTCGGATGGTTAAGGGCTTATCGATGTATGGGATTGGTTAAAGGCCCCAGATCCAGGGTATACATTTTTTTCTTACCACGCAATAAATTGGTTCGTCTAGACCGTTTTTTGTATCTATCTCTCTTATCAGTTGGGTAGCAATTGAGAGGTATCCCAGAGCATTATCAGACTGCAACCTGCTGATTTTGGAGCTGTTGTACTCGGGGCTTGGGAAGCTATGTGCAGGCTGGTCGTTCGATAAGCAGCTCCTGTTTGACCAAACGTATGTATATCATATGTGCAAGTGGATTAATGAATTTCTTGGTTTCAACAGCGGCATAGTGTCGGATCATATTTTGTGGGATGCGCTAAAAGCTAGAATGAGGGGTGAAACCCTAAGCTTTAGTCTGTCTCAACTAAAACAAAGGCAGGCTGAGACCCAGGAGCTATATAAAGAGCTCTCTTTATTAGTGGAGTGCCAGACCTAGTTAATTATTGGAAAGCTTGATTGTACCAAGGTCAATCAGAAAATAGCTGCTTTGAGGGCAGGGATAACCCAATATTATAGTAAGGATGTTACGGCGAAATACCTTAATCATAGACTGGAATGTTATGAATATGGAGAAAATGCTCGTTGTTTGCTTGTGCTGTGCATTCAACAAAAACAGACAGAAAGATATAGAGGCTATTTATGACCCCCAGGGACGTAAATGTGTCCTTCTGGCAGATATCATTAGGGTTTTTAGAGATTAATACAAGAATCTGTACACTAAGAATACAGATGTTCCTGTTGATAGACATGAGGCCATACTGGGTGCCGCTGATGAAGTTAAAGGCAGGCTTAGTGTAGAGGATCAGGTAGAATTGGAACTACCTATTTCCTCTGAGGAAAATATTGGAAGCAATCAGCTCATTAGCCACGTGAAAAACTACAGGGCCGGATAATCTGTCCTTGGAGTTTTTAAAAGTATTTTATAGCGTACTTTCTAAAGATTTACTTTCTATTTTGTTAAATGCATAGTCAGGGGTGATTCCTCCCTCATGGGAAACAACTAATATTGTTGTGTTTAAGAAAAAAGGCTAATCTCCTCTTACCCCAGGGCCCTTTAGGTCAATTTCTTTAATAAATAAGGATGCTAACGTCTATGCAAAGATTTGGAAAATAGATTAGGCAGAGCTATCTCAACCTTTGTGTCACTAGGGCAGCATGGCTTTATACCTAGGTGAGGTACGGTGGATGACGTTAGGAGGGTAATTGCCTGGCTTGACATCGCAGAAGCCATGAGGATGCAGATGAGTTTAGTGCTTCTGGATGCAGAAAAGACATTTGGCAGGGTCTTGTGGGTCTTTTTGTGGGTGGTCCTAGCATGGAAAGTGTTTGGTCGAGGATTCATTGAATCAGTCACAGGGATGTATCAGGCTCCTATAGCAAAACTGAGGATAATGAGGGAAGAATCTGATTGTATAGTGATTACCAGGGGTACAAGGCAGGGGTGTCCCTGTTCACCCTTAATGTTTGTTCTTTGTATGTAGGTTGGATAAGAGCCAGTTCTCGGACAGTCAAATCCGTAGTTATGTACAATTGGAGTTATGTACAATCTGTTAATAAGAACACTTCCGGATGATCTAGAGGCTCAAAATAGTAAATGGTGATCTAGGTTCAGGGTAGAGAAACTTTTGCGCCAGGATTCTCTGGACATTGGGAGTAAGGTTTTCCTAGCAGATGGGTGAAGGAGCCAGCATTTCAAAATATTATTTGATCTGTACTACACGCCGTCTAAGTTATAAAAATGGGACAGGAGACCTCATGATAAGTGCATCTGGTGTGGAGCCGACCAGGTGAACACTGTCAATATGTTCGCTTCATGCCACACATTAAACACCTTCAATCATGAAACTGGAAATTTTATGAGCTCAATAATAGAAGAACAGTTTCAGATTGCTCTTGTGATGATGTTATTAGGGGTCATGGAGGGTAGTGGTCCTCTCAAAAATAAGGTGTATTTGGGGAAACATCCTGAACAACGAGGTCTAAACCACTACTTGCCTGAACCACTACTGCTAAACAACTAAAACGTCTCTACAACTAAGTACTAAACAACTACTGTCTAAACAACATTTGTGCCAGAATAACAATTGCCTGAGCAACTACTTTTAAGGTAAGTTTTTCTTTTTGTTTTTTTTATGGTTTATTAGTTGCTTAGAATGTATATATACATATATATATATAAATATATATATATATATATTTATATATATATATATTTAAATATATGTACGTTGTTTAGAAAATATATATATATATATATATAAGTTGTTTAAAAACCAAAAAGAAAACCTTACCTTAAAATTAGTTACTCAGGCAATTGTTATTCAGGCACAATTGTTGTTTAGACAGTAGTTGTTCAGTAGAGACTTTTTAGTTGTTTAGCAGTAGTGGTGTAGACTATAGTTTTTTAGGACCTTGTTGTTCTGTCACATATTCATGTATTTGTTATTTGTAGCTATGGCTGTCGCACAATTGTATATTGCCTCAGACTGGTTAAGTCCGGAGACACCAACCGTTACGGAATGGAGGTCTCGGTTCCTGTGCAAGGGGCCGAAGTCACAGAACCGCGAGGCTAGGATTTGATCATCTGTAATTAAGTGAATTGATAATATGAATCATTAACATTAAATGCACCAGAACTTTTCGGCCTTATAAATCGACTCGTATTTTAACCTCCTATCTAAAAATCCCTACTCAATCTGCGTATTATTCTATCAATGCAGCAGGAACTGCTGGATTCTGGTTTTCTCTTCCTGTTTGTGTCTGTTTGTATATATCAGATGAATCATTCACTGCATTCTTCTAAATATGTTTTCTCACTTTTTTTTGTATTTCTTGTGTTATTGCTCTTTCTCTTGTTATTTGCACTGACTTGTAATGTATATATACTTATGTTTACTGCTATAACTTATTGTATCTGTGGGGTAATGCCCTTGAGCTCTCATTTTGAATTCAAATAAAAAAGTGCAGAAACCTGTTCCAAAACCCGTTGCTGAAATACAACCACTTTGGGTCCAATAGAAGGTTCTGGAGGGGTAAAAGTGGACTGTTTCTTCAGGTCAGTTGAGAATATCCACCTAATTTCTTGTGGTTTATCACAAAAAAATGTTTGCAATCTTATTTAGCGAGCAGTCTCTTGGGACTCCAGATGAAACTTTATAGCATCATGTACAGGGGTTGGAATAAATCTTAGCCCATTATTAAGGACTATTTCTTCAGGTTCGATTAGCTTATAGTCATACAGATTGACTTAATTTGAAAGATTTGGCCCCGGCCTCTGCTCCTGATGACCTGCTGTGAATATTCCTACCATTGATGGTCATGCCTGGCCCTTCCAGTACCTTTTGATCCTCCCCCTAGTCTGTTGCCTCTTTCTCAAGCCTAAAGGAGACTTGGGTAGATCCCCCAGATGTTCTGCCTGGTGAGTTTGTGAGCCAAACTGGATGCACTTTGCTGTGCTGGTACGAGGACATAAGCTTTTAGCGACACCTCACAGCAAATTTCAGGATTGATTGGTTTTTCCTGCATTTCTCGGAAAGTGCCACTGATGACAAGCTAAGCTGGTCAGCAATTCGAATTGACACGCTTATGGCAATTGCTCCTGTGAGAGACTTCCTATTTTCAGTCTTCACACTGTAATTTTCACATATTGCTGTTTGTCACTGATCAACTCTACACATATGTGTATTATCTTTTCTTGCAGCATCACACCTAGTTATGAAATTTCTTAACAAAGGGACTCGAGCACACAGGGTGAAAGGTAATAAAAGATCAGTGCAGTATATTTTTTAAGTTATTTGGGGTGTTAAGAGAGTGGGATCCTTTTTGCTCTTATGCTCTTAATCTACAATTCAGCAGCCCAATTCATTAATATTCATGACTGGAAATGCTTCAATGCACACAGCACATCCCAATGTCACACAAATGTGCTCAATGCAATAATCAAATCAAATGCATTTATTGGTTCAGCTAAAAGTCATGCAGTAATCATGCCATGCTCAAATATGAATAATTTACACAAAATTAAATTAAAGCTATTTAATATTGTCAGCTGTAGACATAAGTACTTAAAAATCAGTGTGGAGGATCAATCCTTCGAAGCTAAAGTTAGAATCTTTATTTTCCTAATGTACATATACTTATGGCTGCTGCTATATTTTTTGTATCTGTGGGGTAATGCCCTTGACCTCTCATTTTAAATGCAAATAAAAATGAAAACGAATGAATAAATACATTAAAAAGGGCAGAAACCTGTTCCAAAACCCGTTGCTGATATATAACCACTTTGGGCCCATAGCAGGTTCTGGAGGGGTAAAAGTGGAATGTTTCTTCAGGTCTGTTGAGAATATCCACCTAGTTTCTTATGGTTTATCACAAAAGAGTGTTTGCAATCTGATTTTGTAAGCACTTTCTTGGGACTCCAAATAAAACCTGAAAGGATCATGTATAGGTTTACCTAGTGTTGCATCCCTAACAGTTGCCATCCTGCATGGAAAACAAAAAGAAAATCTGTTGCATGTATGTTGCCTTAGGATCCGTCTTCAAGGGGGTTTCCTATGCTGTGCAAAAGAACATGATTATGAGTGAAAGACTCTTTCACACCCCCTCTGGCAGGTGCATATGCCAAGGAGCAGCTTCTTTAGCTGCCCACCTTGCAATAAATGCTCCAATAGGCAGTATTCTACGCTAAATTCCAGATAAATCTATAGGTGTATCTTAGGTTTAATCACATCAGGGTATGACTCTCTATGCTAAAATATTGTAAGTAATTTTAATTTTATAGTAGTGTTCCATCGTTGCTCTGTTGACCGCGTACTTCATTTGTGCTTGCCCAATGCCTTACATCAGTTAGTGACTGTGCAAACACCCATAGGATTCCATGGGCTGCAACTCCTGTATCTCAGTAAATCCATCGTGAGGGGCAGATTTACTAATATTTTGCACTGGTGTTGCATCACAAGAGTGATGCAAACAGGTGGAAAATGTTTATTTGGGATTCACTTTCCAGCACAAAAAAATATCCTTTCGAAAGTTCCTTGGAAGAAAAGGTGCTTTCTATTACTTTACATCAACGGGGCTCATCTTGGTGGTGCATTGGTCTCCCCATGCAAGCACCTGTGAGTTTTGACACAAGGCTCCATCTACTAACAATAGTAGACAGAGTTTTGCAAAAGTAATGACTTTTTGAGGTTGGCATTAATTTGGAGAAATGCTTTTATTTCTCTAAACTTTCCTGCTTTGTGTGTGCACTGCACTGTACAGCACACATCCAAAATATTAAAGTTTGTCTAGGCATAGTATTTTGTGAGGATACCTATACTAGGCCTAACACACAGATCTCTGCACTGTGGGTAAGGTTGTGTGTGTAACACAAGGCATGCTCCAGGGGTGTCAGGACAGCAACAGGTAGGAACAGCACCAACTCTTTTTAGATATGGTGCTGTCCTGCTCTCTCCCTGTCATGTAAAACAGCACAGAGTTGTGTGCATTTTTGTAAATCTGCCCCAGGATGTTTGAATTGATAATGAACTGTCACATTATTAACACTAGTTGTTGCTATAGTTGCATAAAGTAAATACATTTCAAGCTCTTTGGTCATAGATTGGTTGATAGTGTTTACTTATTGTTCTGCTGTTACCATCATTCTTGTAAGGAACACCTGCTGCACCCATACCACTACATTTACTAACATTTCACTGTGGCCTGCGCCTTTTTCGATTTTTCTCCAACATATTTTGCCGTATTTTTACACCAAGAGGAGGTAGGGGAAACCCAATTAATTGCTGCTTTGTAAAGATGTTTGGTGTCAAGGGATACTCTAATGAGCATGACTGTGTTGGTAGGTTCACCGAAGGGATCTTTTATGCATGCTGAGCTCAGATTTTGGCAGCTGATCTGTTTCTTGCACGGCATGCTTTAATGGATTCAATTACCTATGAATGACCTGTGAGATCATGAGTCCTGGCTCTCCATGTTACACAGGGGAGCTGGGTATTCAGTTACCCTCAGCCCCATACGATTTATATGCTGAACTGACAGAGACGTCAGTTCTAATGCAGTACTGCCTGGTGAGCTATAGTGTATCCAAATTGTATCGCGTTTCTATTAAGAACGTATGTGTGTCTGAATTAAAATGTAAATATTTGCATATGTGGGTGTATTATTTCTTCGCCGTGCTATATATCCGATCATTCAGGGATGGGCAGGGCATAAGTGTCAATACCAGACTGAATTAGATATGTTGCTGCATCCAGGGCCTGCAGCATTACCACAGATTTCAGTTTTTCAGTTTTTTGTAATTATTTTGTTCAGCTGGTGGTAGTGGGTCATGGTTTTCCCATCATACAATGTAATATTATCGGAGCTCAGGAGTCCGATAATATTGTCCCAGGGAATACAACAAATACGCCCGCAAATACACACCTTTGTAAATGTTGCTGAACAGCACGCCCTTCCATACATTGCCTGATAAGGAGAATTACGCAGGCATATGATGAGAACGCGCATGAAAGAACTATACTTAAGAAGGAATAACAATGTGCAAAATATATTGTAATGTGCACATGCCAAAACACCACCTACTGAATCAAAAGGAATGCTTACACAAACACTCCCCCATAAGCCCCAACCTTCCCTTCTTGGGGCTGCAGTCCAAAAGCATGTACATGATCACCCAGAAGGGCAGCTGTGTAGGGTGACCAGATTTTGAGGAGTAAAAACCAGAACAAGTCAGACATAAACAAGGACTAAAGACATTACTCTCACTTTTATATCTAGCCTGTCCAGTTTTTTTGTGTAGCTTTGGGAGTGTATGCCTAAACATGTGTGTGTGTGTGTATTTATATAAACACACACACACACACATTTACACGACTACAGATATAAAATTAGCTATGGATTGACCTCCCACCCTGCAGCCCCAGCCCGCCCCCACCCACCGCTCTCTGCTCCCCACTCCGTCTCTCTGCTCGGAGCAGACAGGGGACTGTGTTGCCTGACAGTACCAGATCAAATACTTTAATTATTTCATACTTGGTAGGCCTCTTTAACTTATGCTTCCATAGATGATCTGACCTTTGTCCCAAAAACCGGGAGATTTATGTAATAATCTGACCTTTGCCCCAAAAACAGGGGCATTTATTTAAAATTAAGAGAAGCGTCAGGACGCCGGGACAGTCCTCTAAAAACCGGGACTGTCCAGGGTAATCCGGGACGTCTGTTCACCCTAAACTGTGTGGCATGTCCCACAAATACAATGGCAGTGTAGGATAATATTACATTAATCGCGAACATGTATGTTGTCCCACACAGAGAAAACCATAAGAAAGTGTACAGAAATAAACAAACACCATGCAACAAATTCCGAGAAGGGGAGGTGAAGACAACAGCACTCATGAACCAAGAAGTAACACAGGAGACAATTAAATTATTGGCCATGCCACACTTTCCGAGAGAGGGTTCAGCAATATCCATAAAGTGGATTGGGCCACAACAAGTGCAAGTACAGACTGATGCTTACTGAGGAAATCATATTAAAATGCTTCATATCAATGGAAGATAGTTGCAGCTCCACAAACCACACAACAGCCTAGAAAATGAACATTACTTCAGTGTGCACCTGTCAGCCTGATGCACATTGTCACTAATGTGCAACCATCAGCACATGCAGGCAATCTGCCACAGGCCCAAATGTGCGACCAGTCCTAAATTCAGCCAATCAAGGAGAACAGGACAGTGATACGCGTTGCATAAACAATGATATTACCACCCCATAGAATCTCCAACCATCACCTGATGAGGTGGCAGAACGCCTGGTTTCACCAAATCCTGTATGCACTTTCCTTCTAATGATATAGGCCAGCAGTGTAGTTACTCTTCCATTCTACCTGATGAAACAGAAAATACTGTTGTGATTTGGATGCCATGTGCAGGTGACCAAATGTCCTAGAGCAATATAGTAGATGGCATCACAACTCGGTGTTAAATACCAAAGTCGAGCTCACCAGACCCATGGCACCTATAAGAGATGAGGTTGGATGTCAACGAGCAATGAGTAAATGGGAAGATGTAGTGGTGTTTGGAATTACAAGGGGAAAAAAATGGAGGATTCACTAGGGCTAATGATCAGGTTCAGCACAAGAGTATCAGGCCAAAGCATGTTACTGCTAACCCATGTGAATGAGGCACCAGGGCTTGTGGGCAGTGGCTGAGTCAGATCCAGCCACGACGATTCTGCCATAGACTGCAATCGAAACCCTAGCAGACTTGATGGAACAGATGTTTTTGGTGCTCTTTCACCAGGAAAAATCCAGGCTCTGCCTAAGTTTATCATGTACCAAACATGTACTCCATAGATGCCAGGTGGGCAAGGTACAGGCACGATCTCAGCATTGTACGTGGACATATGAATTCCTAGGTCATAAGGTCCCATTCAAGTAACAATCGAAGCGGAGTCTGGTCATGGGCACCACTGAAGCAAAATGTACATTCTGAAGCACCTACAGTTTCACTTGGAACCAGTCATATATTTGTATATGTATCCTCTTCCGATGGCTTCTTGCTATAACTGGTCTGCAGAAAGCATGAAAGACCCAATTCACATTCATTAACGCCCATAAATTAGATTTACAAGCTCAAATCGCTGTATTTGCAACTGTAGGGAATTCAAACAAGGTGACCTTTCAGTTGTATATCCCTTTACTCTCACATACTATCACCTCCACCATCACATGATACTTGACAGGGGTAAGCTCCAGGCAAGAGGGTGGAAGTGGGTATCACAAAGCATGTGTAGCCTTTAAAAAACTGCCACCATGCACGTGGTCATCAATAATGACTCGACTTAATGCCACGTCTGCACAGCGACCATATAAGACACTCCAGAAAAAGTATGCAAACACAATCTAAGAATTGATTCTACAGCCCTCAATCCGATTCAGTGAACAAACACTGATTCATATAGTAATTCCCGATTCCAGAAATGAAAAACGTACAATGTTGTGATAATTGCTCACCGTGGTATTAGCACTGACCAAAGTATCTAGATGCAGAATTGCTGATGTGTATCTCCTATTTCACTTATAATGAGAGCCAAAGAGTCTAAATCAATATCAGAGAGGCACACATTCAAAACATATTTTATTACTTTTCAGTTGGTCAAGATGTTTGGACTCAAGCATTGTTTCAGTTAAGATAATTTGCTGGGGATATTTTTCGAAGTAGCTTCGATATCGCGTAATCAGTTATAAATCATTTGCAACTCAGGATAAAGAGATTTGGGGGGTGATTCAGATTATGGCGGACGGCGGAGGCCGTCCGCCATAGTACCGCCGCCAAATGACCGCACCGCGGTCAAAAGACCGCGGCGGCCATTCAGACATTTCCTCTGGGCCGGCGGGCGCTCTCCAAAAGAGCGCCCGCCGGCCCAGAGGAAATGCCCCTGCAACGAGGACGCCGGCTCAGAATTGAGCCGGCGTAGTTGCAGGGGTGCGACGGGTGCAGTTGCACCCGTTGCGTATTTCAGTGTCTGCAAGGCAGACACTGAAATACTTAGCGGGGCCCTCTTACGGGGGCCCCTGCCGTGCCCATGCCATTGGCATGGGCACGGCAGGGGCCCCCAGGGGCCCCGCGGCACCCCCTACCGCCATCCTGTTCATGGCGGGTTTCCCGCCATGAACAGGATGGCGGTAGGGGCTGTCAGAATCCTCATGGCGGCGGAGCGCGCTCCGCCGCCATGAAGGATTCCCCCGAGCAGGGGTAAGTCGGCGGGAGCCCGCCGACTTGCCGCTTCTGACCGCGGCTGAACCGCCGCGGTCAGAATGCTCGTGGGAGCACCGCCAGCCTGTTGGCGGTGCTCCCGTGGTCGGTGGCCCTGGCGGCCACCGGCCGCCAGGGTCAGAATGACCCCCTTGATGCCTTGTGTCACAAGACGTGCCCCTTAAATAATATGGAGCTGGATTGTTCAATTGCTTCTTTTTGAGAAAAGGAATATACATTTCTCAAAGGAGAAGCACTGTATTTTTATAAATTTGCTCAACACTTTACTAGTCATGAAGAAACATATGTTTATAAATGGATCCTGTAGGAAAGTGAATTATTATGTGGTATGGCTTGGAGACCTCACCAACTAATAATATAGCAATCTTTATCAGGTTCAGTTAGGTTTATTTCATAAAACCCTTAGCTCAGTCCAGGGTTACTGTGGCACAGAGCAGTCAGGCTTAATCAAAGGAACAAATGTAAAGCATTTAGAAGTACCAAAACAGTCAACAGGTAAACACAACTCTGCAAACATTTGTACAATTAGAATACATTTTCATATTTAGATCAAAGGTCTTCAATCTGTGGGGTGCGACCCTCCCCCCCACCGGAGGGAGGGGAACGTGGAGTCATGGGAAGGGGGTCATGCACTCTCCCAGCCTAATGTCTGCCTGAAATCCGAGTTAGCTTTTCGTTTTGGGAAAAGACAACCACCCAGGGTGACTAAATCCAAAGTTAAAATGCTTCACCAGGAGTGTTATTCAGAGAGTGTCCTGTGCTGTGAAACTGAAGCCCAGCTAGGTCCCTGTGTGCCTGAAAGAAATACAAATGTGCACAATGGAGTTAATCTGCAAATGTAAAGGATGCTTGGGAGTGTGTACTGGCTCTAATTGATCGAATCAATGGAAGTTTTGTGATGACAAAGATGTATTCTTTTTGAGTGGTAGTGCAAAGAGTTAACAACTGAGCTGCGAAGTGCATGATTTTAATTATTTACATGGCGCTTGTTCCCCCAAGGAGGTGTTGAAGGAACAGTTAAATATAGTCTGGGTGTTACTAAAATCTATATTTTGGAAGCATAATTTTTCATGAAAATATCTGCATATTTTGTAGCAGTCTCTCTTATACAGTGTATGAAGCAAGTATAAAATAATGACTTATGTATTCACAGTGCATTTTGTCACAGGCTGTGTGTGACCTCGTAGCACTAAAAATACACAAGTCACTATTCTCCACTGCACCAACTAAGATTTAATTCTGTTGCTTTCTGATTACACACAGACCTCTGCAGTGCATTAACTAATGGAGGTTTCATAATGTACTGTAGTGCATTTCTCACTGAGTAAAAACTTTTTTATATATATTTTTCATTTAAGCTGCCCTTTATTTTAGATGTAACTATCTGAACCTGAAAGACCTAAAAACTGAAGGCAACAACAGTATCAAACAAATATAACCAGGAGTCAGATTTTTCTAAAATAGAAACATCTGTTTTCATAATGATAAACATAAAAACCTTTTTCGAAAAATAGTGTGAAAGAAGATTAAGGGACCACTTCCTCCCCTGGAATTAAAGAAAGCATCCTACCTGGACCTTACAGTTGATCATTAATGATTGTAAATGGTATGTTTTAATTTGATGAATGGCATTTACCAAACTCTAATTCCATGTAGCTGTAAAAGCCAAGCCGTCAGCATTGCATGAAATATAGAATGATTCTTCTTGGATGCCATTCACTAAAGGTGCAGCCAATGCATTACAGCCATTATACCCAGGACCACTTGAATTATATGATTGTGCGGCCATGGCGATGTTTGCATAATTATAGATTTGCAGCATTTAGCACATAATCTATCATCTGCTGCATAATCTGCTAATTTTAACAAAAGATAATGTTGTTTATAGTTCAAATGGTTCAAAAGCTACTAAAAAGCAGCAATACATGTTGCTGTGCAGTAGAAGGCCCTTTGCAAAGCTGGACTGATCACTTTTTGTTGCTTATTGTTATATTTGGGTGTTAAACTGGTACTAGTGAGGTGCAATCCACATTAGTTGAGGGAGGTGTTATCAACCTAATACGTTTTGTCAGAATATGCTTTGTGGAAACTAAAGGGACATTGTGTTTTTTGGGGTAATTCTTTTTGGAGACTTTTTGTTTGACCTGTGTGGTAAGCCACTGAAACTGAATCACTGTCACCCGCTAACCTTTGGTTTGCTAAGCAATTTGTAATATTATTTCCCCAACATAAAAATGATTTGATGTGGGAATTGGGGGTGTTTATGGTTGCGATGGTTGTCAAAGATAAGGAGTATCAGGCTCTAGAATTGTTTTGTCAGGAGTGGGTCCTTCCACCTAAAAGGTTTTGAGATGGGGGTCTCGGCATCAACAAGTTTGAAGACCTCTTCTTTAGATAAACACCAAAATGACAAAACTCTATTGAGGGAAACCGGAGGTATAATTTAAAAAAAAAAAAAAAGTCAATGTTGCTCAATCTTCAAAATGCAATAAATCATTTCAAGTATCTGAGTAGTTTTCAATCATTGGGCTAGAACAGTTACTAAAACTCTCTTGGAGGGGCCACAACAGGTTGGGAGTCATTCACAGGGGTGACGTAGGTCCATGGAGACAATTGCTGGGTACAGTAGTCTCAGGGTCCTCAATGGAGTTTTACCACTGATCGCTTTCCAGCGAAGAAAATATCCTGATGCAGGGGATGCAGGATGCTCAAGACGCTGAAGAGGCTGGAGATGCTAAAGGTGCTGAAGGTACTGAAGAGGTGCAGCAAGTCTTCCTGGGGCCACCCTTGGGTTCAAAAACATCAGGGGTCATCTGCATTCTCAGAACTTAATCCCATTTATTAGCACTGCTACTTAACCTGGTAATGTGTGTTAGATGGGTGTAAAGGTATGGCTGTCACCAGTGTCCAGTGTAGGTTTAGTTGCAACTCCCGGTCATAGCGGTCTCAGCACTTTCTTGCAAGTATGTCAATTTTTCTTGGAGGTGGACCAGGGAACACTTTGACTTTAACCAAGGGTCCCACTAGCTAGAGAGCATCTTATGTAGGCCAGGACTTAATCTCCCAGGAGGCACTTCAGCATTCAGCAGCTGGCAGGCACTCCTGGGGAGCAGAACTCTTGAGAGTGACGGCTTGCTTAGCTTTTGTAGTCCTGATGCTTAATAGGAGGTTAGCCACTGCTAGCGCGCCTGGTCCTTAGTAAGTAAACTTAGAAGGGGATGCGTATAGGTCGATGAATCTTTTGATTTGCATGGAGTATCTTAGCTAGGCTAATGGTCGTCACACTAGTAATTAACACTCAATTCAATAACACTAGTATCAACATTAATGAACCCACTGGTCATGAATAACCAAAACTCACTATACGTCTTAGTAGTTTTTATTCCCTATTAGTTACAATACTAAATCATGAGATTAATTCAAACTTTATTCAATCAAATCAAGATTATTTTATTAGTGACCACCAATAACATAATTTAATCCAAACTTGAGATAGGATACATTCTAACACTTCAACATAAGCCAACATATGAATCAAAGGTGAATATGTCAACATAAGTAGCAGAGTTCAGCAAATCAGTCCGTCAAGAATTAGTCTCTGTGTTCGGCAATGTCATAAGGTAAGAACCTCACCTAACACACATTAGCATCAGCATGTGGGACTTCATGCGAAAACAATTTAGAACATGAATTTGGAAAACATCTAGCTAAGAGAAAAAAAAAACTATTAGACAGCGCAGTTGGTACCTAGAAATGAAAGGCACAAAAGTTAATTCAGTCGCATTGTCATATCTACCTATCCTCGGTATGGATCAGCAACAAAGTCAGTCTTTGACTTCTTTGTCTTCAGGTCATCAATCGCTCAGCATCTCATCAGGCTCTCAAGAGCATGAGCCCAATGACAGAATCTCGAATCCCTTCAATCTCGTAGTCTCTCTCTGGACATCCACCTAACACCTCTCTTTCTGCATCTCATCTGTTCTGTTCTGTCTTTTTCCCCCTTTGTCAATACATTATATAAAAGTCACCCAGACAATCTCCCAATTCCTAATTGGTCAATTAATCACACAATTTTGCATTATCCAATTACCCTTAATTTTCAAATCTATGAGTTCTTGCATTACGCAGTTCCCCCGTAGTTGATTGGCTTACTTTATCATGTCCTCATTATCCGGCTCGTCAGGTATAGAAAATGTTGCATCTTCTTCTCCAGTCAGTGTCTCCATTGTTCAAGTCCTGGGAAAGTACACTCTGGATGCTTTACACAGTCCTTGATAGAAATGTTGATTCCCTGATCTCCTGTCTGTCGATTCACGCATA
The DNA here is from genome assembly GCF_031143425.1 of Pleurodeles waltl. Classification (NCBI taxonomy): domain Eukaryota; kingdom Metazoa; phylum Chordata; class Amphibia; order Caudata; family Salamandridae; genus Pleurodeles; species Pleurodeles waltl. The sequence goes on from NC_090449.1 coordinate 732,598,530, forward strand.
GGATTTTAGCTGAGCAGATTTTATTAAACAACAAGCAGTTCATGGTCAGTTCAGCACATCAGCATTTCTACATTGAGCGTTAATATTCGGCTTCTGCACAAGGCCTGGCAAAACTAGGCCACAACTTCGGCTGAGTTAAATTCTACAATATAAAGCAAAACATACGTTACATACCTCAATTTGACATATTACTACATTATTTCAATACGTTTTTTTCTATATTTCATTCAATGTTATTCATTTTATTAGTTCATTTGTGAATCTTGGTGATCGCTCTCCGAGGGCACAATTTCAAACATGCACATTATTTTTCTACATTAATCAATTTCTACAATTTTCATACATAAACATTTATTAATAATTTTTAATTAATACATTTGCTTTAGCACCACCTAGCACTTGGAGTCACTTCTTCTGTTGTGGCACAACTGAAGCTCCTTTCCATGAGTGGAGACAGCAGGAACAATCCTCTATACAGATCCCTCAACTGTAGAAAGTGCAGTCCAGTCTTGCTGCAGACTCACTTGGTGGAGTTCTTCTTCCCCTGTGTAGAACTCTGGGCACACCCCTAAGATGTACCCAGCAAATTGAGCCACTGCTCCCAGAAGCCAGCTCTGCAACAGGTTTTTCTCCTGTGAAGGAGATACTAGCTTTTCTATTGGCACAAAGAAGAGGGCAGGCTAAGGAGTGATCGGCATTTGCTTCACTGAGGCAGTAGCCTCATTGAAGCTGGGCCATCTGCAGCCACTGTCATTCTGCTGGATATTCAGAGTGGGCTACCAAAGGTTTGGCAACAAAGTGGTGGCTTTGTAAAGTTACCATTGCCTTAAACGTTACTTCAAATCCGACATCAGCAATAAGTCAGGTTTAGTGCAACAATTAATTTGATAACTTGAAGCACCATACTCAGTAGTCCCATATGGAAGTAAGCACTTAGTGTGTGAACTAGTGAAATTCCTTGGTAGCCAATGAAGCTACCGGCCTTACTACAGTAAAAAGACAACAGCAAGTTTTTACTGCAGGACATGTACAGCATAAATTCCATATGTCCTTCTTTCTAATATCAGCACCCTGTGGTATGGGTGTATAAGGTCTTCCATAGGGGTGACTTAAAGAAATGAAAAGATTATAAGGTGCCTACAGTGTTCACTATCTAGATTGAAACCAAATCTAGGACTTGCATTTTTCAAGAATGAACGTAGATTCTCAGGAGACCACAACTAGAGAAGATCAATTCTACACTCACGATTTTCTAAAGTATAGTGACGATTAACTACAAACGTAATGTGTCTTTGCACTTTCAGAAATCTCTTGGTTCATTAATTCCCTCAGAGAGCCCTATGGAAAGTTTAATGTACAATGAGAGAGTGTATTATTTTTGCTACTGTGTCTGCAAACAAACTCACTAAGGCAAACTCCAGGTGTAAAGCCTAAACAGGCATTGATGAAGAAACTGTCCTAAATTTATGCAGAATATTATTGGTAGAACCATTTCTGTACTGGGGTACATTCAAGGACATAGCTTAAATTTGGAGAGGAGGGTCCTCTATAGATTTTTCAATAAACGCAAAAAGAGTTTTCCCCAAAGCGCTTTATAATTTATTTAATGCCCTAGCCTGTGCTAGATATTTGATGCTCATTTGTTTAAGATGTTGTTTATTATTTGGATCATGAGAGAAAGTACTAACAAGGTAGGTGTAAGACTCTGCCATGTCTTGTTTCTCGTCACCTAAGAACCAGCTAATTGGCAAACACCCTTCCCTTCCGTTAAAAGCAATTATTTTTATTTTGGAAATATATATTTTAAGAAAGTGATGTTCAGCAAGCATATGCAATGCAGTCAAATTTCGCTGTTGGCCAATTGAATTTAGGTCAAAGATGACTACATCGTCTACATACATGAGCAGGTGTGTGGGATAAGAGCCCACCTTCCGAGGGAAATTCTTCATTTTAAGAAATTGAGACAAAGGGTCATGGAGAAACAGAGAAAACAGCAGGGAAGCAAATTAGAAACCTTGTTTTGATCCATTTTCGGTTGGTATCCTAAATGTTAGGAATGTTACTATGACGTTATTTGTACTTTCTACAATACAAATTTTCTATGCCTTTTTAACACAACATTTGGTGTTTATCATGAAACTTTCAATTTAATGCCATTGTTGAAATATAAAAATCTGGCAGTCAATGATTTTTCCGCATAGAAATGGACAAAGTCCAGAATACATGGCCAAAATGTTGGACCACAACAATTTAGAAACATGACTCAGAGATATGCAAATGAAAACTACTGGAAGAGATAAGCAGTGACTAGAAAAGAAACACTACAGAGTAGTCCTTACAAAATTCATACTGGATCTTTAAGACCAAGTCATATGTTGATAGGTAATATCCACATCTAGTGCAGCAGGAACTGAAAATTCTTCTTGCGCTCTCTGTCTATTTCTAGATGGAGGCAGTGTTCTGCCACTTCCATTAGTCCCCATTAGTTAATACTCTCCTCTGTAAGAGAATTCAATAGACACACCTAAAACTGCTAGAACTCTTCTAGCCCATACCAGTTGCCAACTGATTTGCAGCCAAGAGCAGACGAACTTTTCCATGTTTGGCTGTTAGATCCCCTGTGAGTTTATGCCAATTTTTATGATGTTTGGATCAGTCATATCAATGATTTTATGGCAAAATTGGAGACTGATATTATTGCATTCTTCTTTAATGCCACCAATATAGCAACACCTTTAAAGAACACGGAACACAACAAAGGTCCAACTTAATAAAAAAGTAGAACACCCAGCCATCTCCCTTCTTTTGTTCTGTTGCTTTCACTGATAGGTCCTCAACTAGCAGCTCTGTATGACTTTGATTGAGATGGTTGTATGAGAACTGAAGAGTTCTGGACGGATTTTATATGTATTTGTTTGATATATTAGTTTTAATTTGACTTTGAGTGTGCTGGTATACGTTTGAATTTAGTGATGAGGTCATTTAATAGCATTTTGTTTTTCAAGCGTATTACTTTTAAATAGGCTGGAGCCATTGCACGTAAACTCAAAGATATTTATTAACCCCTCGGGTGCCCAGGACGTAACGGTTACATCCTCCTTTGCACCGCTCAGGTGCAGAGGACGTGACTGTTACATCCTGCTATGGGCCCTGGGGCGGAGAGCTAGTGCTTCCCCAGATGGCAATGCACCCTCTCCTCTGGGCAGGGATGAAAGGGGAATTGCTTCCCTTCCACCCTCACTACCCCGGATCCCTCCGTGGCATCTGATGACATCATCGCGCAATTGCGTGCTGACCTCATCAGAGGCTGCCCCCTCCACACTGGAAGCTCAGCTTCCAGCGCGGATCGGAGGAGAAATGCTAAAGCATTTCTCCTCTGATTACGTGGAGGGGGTGAGAGAGGCATCAAAGGAAAGGAAAAACCTTTCCTGCCCTTTGATGTCTCTCTCTGCATTTCTGCTGCCCAATCGCGATGAGATCAGGCAGCAGAAATGCCCAATAGACCACAGGTAGTTTTTGTGTTTTCATTTACGCATAAGGGGAACTGCTCCTTAGGCAAGGGCCACTCCACAGGGGGGACAAATTATTTTTAGGCCTTTTCTGTTCCCCCTGGTGGCAGACCGGCCTATTCTAATAAGGCCAATCTGCCCCCGGGGGCAGAAACCGCTAGACACCAGGGATCATTTAAAAAAAATATATATTGTTTACATGTAGGGAGCGACCCCTTAGGCAAGGGTCGCTCCCCTGGGGGGGCAAATTGTTTTAAGGCCATTTCTGCTCCCCTTGGGGGCAGATCGACCTATTTTTATTAGGCCAATCTGCCCCCGAGGGGAGCAGAAACTACTACACACCAGGGATTTTTTTAATGTCATTTTCATGTGAGGGGTGAGACCCCTTAGGCAAGGGTCACTTCCCTGGGGGCAAATTTATTTTAGGCCATTTCTACCCCCCTTGGGGGCAGATCGGCCTATTTTAATTTGGCCAATCTGCCCCCAAGGGGGGCAGAACCACCAGACAACAGGGATTTTTTTTTAGCCAATTTCACGCAAGGGGAGTGACTCCTTAGACAAGGGTCGATCCCCTGGGGGGGGGGATTTATTTTAGGCCATTTCTGCCATCCTTGGGGACAGATCGGCCAATTTTAATTAGGCCAATCTGCCCCCAAGGTGGGCAGAAACCACTAGTCACCAAGGTGTTTTTTTACACATGGGAAGCAACCACATAGGCAAGGGTCATTCCTATGGGGGCAATTTTAGTTTAGGCCATTTCTGCCCCCCTTGAGGCATATTGGCCTATTATTATTAGGCCAATCAGACATCAGGGATTTTTACTTTTTTTGCATCCATTTCAGATGAGGGGAGTGACCCCTTAGGCAAGGGTTGTTCCCCTGGGGCGCAAATTTATTTGAGCCATTTCTGCCCCTCTTGGGGGCAGATTGGCTTATATTTATTAGGCCGATCTGCCCCCCACTTAGGCTCCAGGGTTTGGTGTGTGTGTATGTGTTTGTTTTGTTAGGGGGGCAGCCCCTTGGGCAAGGGTCACTCCCCATGGGGGCACAATACTGTTGGCCATATCTGCCTCCATGGGGGCAGATTGGCCTATTTCTGGAGGGCCCATCTGCCCCCGGTGGGCAGAAAGCCCACTAGAGACCAGGGAAGATTTTTTTTTCAAAAGAGAGGGTGGGGGTATGGCCATACCCCCACCACAAATAAATGGGGCCAAAGTTGTTCTGCCCACCGATGGGCAGATGGGGCAATTACCCCAGATTCACTTCCCCGGGGGAGAAGAAAAACTACCAAATGCCAGGGAATTTAAAAAAAATATTGTGAAGTGGTGGCTACCAACCATCATGGGCATGGTTGTGCACCCACCCCAACTGAAGGGGGTAACAGTATTTCAGCTCTCCTCTGCACACTAAAACATCTTATCCTATGGCAAGAAAGAGGACATTTGATTTTTTTGTGTTTTGGTTTTACATTTTGGCCATGAGAGCTTGTCTAACTCTCAAAATCGTCCCCCTTGGAATGGTGAGGGCTGCACTCTTGGGACTTTGGGACTCTGCCATGTAGAAAAAGAATCCACAAGACCTAGACTCATCTGAAAACTTAACATGTGGGTGAGCCCGGGTGGTGTGCTTTACATGCATCCCTCACCATTGTCTTACCCACAATGCCCTGCAAACCTCCAACTTTGCGTGAAATCACACATTTTACCCGCATTTTTGTGATGGAACCTCCCAGAATCTGCAGGAATCCACAAAATTCCTACCACCCAGCTTTGTATCATCTATACCGATAAAAATTCTGCCCCACTTGTCAGCCTAAAAAGGTTTTTTTTCAAACTGCCCTTTTAGACCCACTTTGGTTCCCCCTCAATTTCGATATGTTTTTGGCTCTCCCCTGTCACAGGCACTTGCCCCACCTACACAAGTATCATTTTTACCGGGAGACTGAGGAGTGGTAGGAAATCTGTGCTAGTGCGGTGATCCCACACAGAAATGTGGGAAAATTTTTGTTTTTTTTTAGCTAAATTTTAGGTTTGCTGAGGATTCTGGGTAAGAAAACACTGGGGGATCCACACAAGTCACACTTCCTTGGACTCCCTCAGGTATCTAGTTTTCAGAAATGTTTGGGTTTGGTAGGTTTCCCTATATGGCTGCTGAGCCTAGGACCAAAAACGTAGGTGCTCCCCGCAAAAAAAGGTAATTTTGTATGTGATAATTTTGATGTGTCCATATAGTGTTTTGGGGCATTTCCTTTTGCGGGCACTAGGCCTACCTGCACAAGTGAGGTACCATTTTTATCGGGAGAACTGGGGGAATGATGGGTGGAAGGAAATTTGTGGCTCCCCTCAGATTCCAGAACTTTCTGTCAGCGAAATGTGAGGAAAAAGTGTTGTTTGCCAAATTTTAAGGTTTGAAAAGGATTCTGGGTAACTGAACGTGGTGGGAGCCCAACAAGTCACCCCATCCTGGATTCCCCTAGGTATCTAGTTTTAAAAAATGCAGACGCTTGGTAGATTTCCCTAGGTGCCAGCGGAGCTAGAGGCCAAAATCCACAGCTAGGCACTTTCCAAAAAACACATCAGATTTCAATATAAAAAAGTGATGTGTCCATGTTGCGTTTCCTCTTGCGGTCATCAGGCCTACCCACGCAAGTGACGTACCATTTTTATTGGGAGACTTGAGGGGACACAGAATAGAAGAACAAGTTATTTCTGCTTGTCGTTTTCTAAATGTTTTCGTTCCAAATGTAAGACAGTGTGTAAAATAGATCTCTATTTGAAAAATGCCCCATAATTCACATGCTAGCATGGGGACCCCGGGATTCAGAGATGTGCAAATACCTACTGCTTTTCAACACCTTATCTTGTGCCCATTTTGGAAATACAAAGGTTTCTTTGATACCTATTTTTCACTCTTTATATTTCACCAAATGAATTGCTGTACCCGGAATACAACGAAAGCCCATTGCAAGGTGCAGCTCCTTTATTGGCTCTGGGTACCTACGGCTCTTGATGAACCTACGAGCCCTATATATCCCCTCAGCCAGAAGAGTGCAGCAGATGTAACTGCATATTGATTTTGAAAATCTGAATTGGAAGGAAAAAACTTACAGAGTAAAACGTGGAGAGAAATGGCTGTTTTTTTCAGCTCAATGTCAATATTTTTTTATTTTATCTGTTATTTTCTGTAGTAAAACCTTGTAGGAGCTACACAATGACCCCTTGTGGAATTTAGAATTTTGTCTACTTTTCAGAAATGTTTAGCCTTCCGGGATCCAGCATTGATTTCACACCCATTTCTGTCACTAACTGGAAGGAGGCTGAAAGCACAAAAAATAGTAAAAATTAGGAATGTCCCAGTAAAATGCCAAAATTGTGTTGGAAATGTGGTTTTCTGATTCAAGTATGCCTGTTCCTGAAAGCTAAGAAGATGGTGATTTTAGCACTGCAAACCCTTTGTTGATGCCATTTTCAGGAAAGAAACCACAAGCTTTCTTCTGCAGCCCTTTTTTCCCATTTAAAAAAGAAAACAAAATGTTTGCTGTATTTTGGCTAATTTCTTGGCCTCCTCCAGGGGAACCCACAAACTCTGGGTACCTCTAGAATCCTTTGGATGTTGGAAAAAAGGACACACATTTGGCGTAGGTAGCTTTATGTGGACAAAAAGTTATGAGGGTCTAAGTGTGAACTGCCCAAATAGCCAAAAAAGGCCTGGCACCAGAGGGGGAAAAGGCCTGGCAGCGAAGGGGTTAAATTGGTATAGGTTACCGTGCGTGTTTCATTTGAGGCCATTGGCCTATGGACGTTCGGCACGAGCTCTTGAATTAGGCTGCGTGGAGCCATTTGGCCACGTGAACCGTGATTACCGGTGGCGCATGCAGGGTGCGTGAGGAGTCGTATGGCCGATGTCGTCATATCAACCTTTTTGTGTCTTGTCATCATTGAAGGCATTTCTTTATCTCTGCATTTCTTCACTTCACTTTAATTAACTTTTTCCCCCAATGCTTTTGGTTGGTTTACTCAAATAATATAGGCACATAAATAGATTACTGTGCACAAAAGCTCAGTGCAGTGTCTACAGTCTAATCAGTAACTTCCAGAGTAGTACTAAGGTTTACCATTACTACTACTTTACTGTATTTATTTTGTAACTTAGAACACCCAAAAGAACCAGTAACTGTGTGGTTCGAAGGTTGGTGTCTGTCATCAGTGAGTAAGCATTACTCTTTATTATGTATTGTGGACGCGAAGGGTTGGGGGGAAATTGGAGCAGGTCCCGTACAGCTCATTGAATCATCAATATGCATTTTTATCATAGACATGAATATCCAACAACTTTTAGCTACCTCTACCCCTCCCCCACTTTTACCCAGCTCATATATATCTGTTTAATCTATTTATTGTATCATGTGACTTCTTCTGCCAGGTTAAGCATTGTTCTGCTGTTAGCCTGTTCATTGTGGTTCTCCCTTAGCCTTGCAAGTGACAATTTTATCTTGTCCCATAGGTATGCTATTGGACGCCTGCGTATCCCTTGTGCTTCCATCCTATGTAGTGCCAAGCCCTGAGTGTTAGCTCATTTTGTACCAATCATCTCCATTTACTCAGAGTGGTGGTGGGGGCTTTGGTAGATATCAATAACTTGGTTCTCTTCGCCAACAAAAGTGCCAAGTTGATAAATCTATTGCCCAACTTTGAAGCTTTCAGGTGAATCATCTGTCTCCTTCGAACACCTATTACAGGTTGATGGGGTCTATATGTGTGTGAGATGAGCATTTCTAGACTCTTTGTGCTTGTATGACACTTTTCCAACACTCAGTGTCGTTTTCATTGAAATCATGACAGCACACCAGTGTCCAGGAACATAGGTAAAGTGAAATTGATCTACGGTGTTGGGGGGGGGGGTCAAGAATGTGTTCTGCATTTCTACTGGTGCCAAAGCTGGCAGTGGATTCATCCGTATTCTTTGAATAACTGGCAACATTGCCACAGAGGTTAGCTAATGGCTCGAGCTGCTTGTGAAACAAATTTCATATTGCATTGTGGCCGTCATGATCACGAGATGGCTGATATTTATTGCCTTGCAGATGCAAATGTTTTTATCCCTTCGTCAATGGTGGCAGTAGGAATTATTTAGGTCTGGCTTAGAGACAGATTTTGCTGCCATGCTGGACTCCTGTAATCCAAAACTTCAAAAAAAATTATATATCAATACATATATGTAACTATGTTTTAGTTATGATTTTTTAATTACTTGAACCTGGCAAGACAGCAAAGAGGGGCTTTGGGTTCGGCTAGGGGTCAGTATAGGTGCCATTCACATTTTGCTTCTGCTCACTACAACATACAGCATGCAGCAATGCGTCAAACAACTTCTGTTATTGGCTTTTTTTCACTGAGTGGTGGCATTTTGCCTGAAGGCTGGTGGGCCAAGACTTTTGTCTTCCCATTTTTTATCGTTTTTTTTTACTTTTATTCATCATTGCATGTTTAAATATGGCCGACACAAAGTAAATCAAGTTACAGTAAATCAAAGCTGATAGTACCTTTTCTTTTTTTCCCCCGAGTATCACAATTTCCTGCGATGTGTGTTAAATCTATAACGTTTTATTTTCCAGTTCTGGTAAACCTGCCTGCTAAGAAGCAGTGACACGGTTTATATGTGATAGTTTCTTTTCATTTTTTTTTATTCCAAGTATAGGGCCACACACTTAGATGGCAGCAGGTTTTCTTTTTTTTAATTCTTGTTGTTTTTGTGGCATATGCTTGCAATAAAAAAAAGTGCAAAAATGCAACCATCACAGCACACCGGGATAGACCTGTTGGCAGTAACAATGCTTGTTTAAATGTAGTATTCTAAGCGTTCATATTGAGTTTTTTTCAACTGCCTGGCATAAAATCTATATTTACCTCCATATACACATGCATTTACTTATTCTCGCTATATAGCATAGTCGATACTTTGTCCACAACACTTTTGCAGATCAATATTTTTGCCGTCGATCTTCTGACGTAACCACTCATGAATACTGGCAAACAACAGTCTGCTTTTGACAGGTAAATGATCATGGATAGTGTCTTAGTCAGTTGCACAACATAACACCCATCTTTAGAGAATGGGGTCGGTCTGACCACCTCCATGCCACCCCAACCTAACAATGCCCAGACAATTCATAATTTTAGGGGCAGGGATTGCCACTTAATGCAAGATTTGGGGAATACAATGCAGTAATTAGTGTCTCTGCCCTGATTCACAGTTGATTTTCTTTATTTTCAGCCAGCATTTCACCTGGACTTTTGATCTGATTTGAGCAAGATACATGTCCGGGTCAAAGTCCCCAGCCTGCGGTGTTCCTGCAGATCCTGCAATTTCTTTCAGGCACGTTATTTCAGTTACCGGCGCTCTTGGGATTATCAGGTATTAATAATGAGGTTGTGTGTACCCACATAACTAACAGCCAATCTTGAGCTGATGTACCTCATAGACAGGAGTGTAATTATTGTAAGTGCAGTGGGTGCGGTGGCACCTGGACCAATGGTTGTGAAAGGCCACAGCACCCCAATTACGGTTGTTTTTACTGCCTGAATAGTGGCAGAGAGGGAATTTTATGTTTTTTACATCAGTGCCCATCGCAGACTTGCTGCGCCTCTGGTGCTTGAGGTCCAAAATAGGAGTGTCTACAGGACAACCTTTATGGGCCCCTTTATTACTTAGCAAAGGCTAGAATTTTAAGCAGCTCCTCTGGGGAATTCTGCAGCAATATATTATATTATATTGTATTATATTATATTATATTATATTATATTATATTATATTATATTATATTATATTATATTATATTACATTATAATCTATTATTATATTGGATGAAATTATATTATATCATATATTGTAAGCAAATTTAGGATATGCTAGTTTGATTGTAAGAGATGTTTCCCATAGGAAATGGAACAGTGGCAAGTATTACATGGTATCTGTACTTGCAATCTTGGAAACAGATGGACTGAAAAAGCTTTTAAAAGCAGAAAGTCCCAGAGGGTTGGAATCCAATTTTACAGAAAACATGGCACATAAGTTCAGGTTTTAGCATGGTCTCGTTTTCAATTAGCTTTCTAAAAACATATGCACGTAGAGCGGTTCCTTCAAGAGACATGCAGCAGAAATATCTTGTTTTTCCTGATTTGAAGCAAATTTAAATTGCAACACGTCCCTTATGGCGTTTATTTTGCAGGGCTTATTTTTCATTTTATTGCATCAGTGAGTTGTATGATGAGAGCTGTTATTGGAGCTGAAACCTGTGAACTGAAATAGAGAAAGAAACATGCTGAAGTTCATCCACTCCGACCATATAATCTCCTAAATACATTCAGCATAAGAAACATGATGGTCACAAATCAAAATCTAAAAACCGCACAAATTTGCCATTTATTGGATCCAGGCAACCGCATCTCTGCCCAAAGCACTGTTCATGGTGTGATGTGATCTCACTGGTAACATCATAGTTTGCACCGCTGGTGACATCACATGTCCTTCATGAAGAGTGCACTGGGGAGTATATGATTGTATGGCTCAGACTAAATGGGGCGATTCAGTGGCTTTTAACTTTTGAGTTAAAGCCTTGTAACGATAGCATTTCTTTAGCCGAAGATTTTAATGGACATTTATATGGCTTTATGATATATTATTTTGAGATGTAATCACAGAACCAAAGCTTCCCTGTAAAACATATTTTATGAAATTATTGTTTATTTTGTTTTAATATAGGCAGACTGTCCACTGTGCACAGACATGTCCTGTGTGTAATGCCACCGACACATATCTTGCTCCACATATCATTAACCAATGTGGCTTTCTTTGGCTGTACGGCATGGTGTGGTCTTTGGCCAGGCCCCGTACCCTGGGGTCTGTCAGCTGAGCTTATTGCACACTAGCATTTTTTTCCACGTGCAGAGGGGGTTCTGTATGTAGGGCATGATACACGTGCTCTGCTCATGGTCCATGTCCTCAAACATCTAAGGCAGTGGTTCCCAACCTGTGGTCCAGGGACCCGCGGGGTCATGAAGCCTACTCAGGGGGTCCTTGACTGCTTAGAAAATTAAACAATATTTTTCTGAGTAACAAGGTGTATATAAGTAAAGTGGCTAAATGCACAAATGAAAATTTAAAAACATCCTGTAAATGTCAAGAAATTTGAAATTGGATGCTAAAAATGAAATTAGTATCCTCAGAGTGATTCATGGGAGCAGTGCAGGTGCATCAAATAGAATATGATAGACAATGTGTGGCTTAAATTGAATTTTGAAAAGCTCCAACCTTCCTATTAAAAGTCCATTTTTTTTTTTTACTCATAATTGTTTGCAAATTAAATAAAATGTGTTATCGTTTGTGTGTGTGTTTGATGAATGTTTCTCTCCGTATTGTTTGTGTTTCAAATCATTAACAATGTTTAGGTCAGGGTCCCCAGCTTCCAATAATGACTCAGTGGGGTGTCCCAGGATTGCCATAATGATTCAGTGGGGGTCCCCAGGTTCCAGTAATGATAAAGAGGGGTTTTACAGAAGTCACAAGGTTGGGAACCACTGATCTAAGGTACAGCTATTATTTATGCACAGCACCCTAGGGCAAAGGGCCATTATGTACTCCAGTTATTCATCCAACCCCAGTACCAACTGGGCATGGACTGTTGTCAGGCAAGATTGTTTTGCTGTCTTGATGCTCAGTAGTTCCCTGTGAGAATTCCAAAGGAAAATCCAACTTTTTTATCCCCCCCCCCTCAATAATGTCCCCCGTATCCATTCCGCACAAATCATACCAATATCAAAATTAGGTGGAAGCTGCTTGTGTTGGAATGTTTTTGGCATATTCGCACACAATACCATAGTTGTAGGCAGTCAAAAGGATGAAACAATGCCAGTATGTACCCATGACAAAAACATGTTGGGGAAGCATGCATGGCACAATGCACACTAGTATCACTGCATACTTTGGCTTTGGGTTGCTTTAAGAGTTTCTTTTTATTGCAGTTTTTATACAGAGCCAACTTGACCCGAAGGTATTAGAGCACTTTACATGAGTACCAGTTACATTACACAAGGTCACGGTGATTTTTTAGGCACCAGGAGATTAAGGACCATATTTATAATTCAATTGTGCCGAATTTGGGTCTATTTTTTTTTACACAAATTCACGCAAACCTAACTCGATATTTATATTTTGACATTAGACCTGTCTAGCATCAAAATATAGGAGTTTGCACCATTTTTGGATGCGTGCACCTACCTTGCATCAATGAGGTGCAAGGTAGGCATTTCCATTTAAAAAATTGTGCTATCCCCATAGCCCCACATTTATCCCCCCAGTGCTAAAATGACGCACGGGTGGGAGGAGGGGCTAAATAATGGTGCAAAGCTTGCTTTGCACCATTATTTAACTCTTGGTTCAGCCCAGGCGTTTTGGGACTTGTGGACCCATTTCCATGGTCAAACACCATTAAATGGGGCCACAGGTGCCCACCCCAAGCCCTAGAAACACCCCCACCCATACCAGAGGGACACCAGAGGATGAGGAACCCCATCCCAGGTGCGTAGGGTAAGTATGTTTTAATTTTATTTTAAAGTGCCATTGGGGGCCCTAACTTGGGGCCCCATGCAAGGCACAGGGTGCAATGGCCATGCCCAGCGGACACTTGTCCTCTGTGTTGGCTACTGGGGTGGTGGGCATGACTCCTGTCTTTCCTAAAGCAGGAGTCATGTTTTTAGTGGTTGTGCGCCAGGAAATGGCACTAGTCTGGTTAGAGCCATTTTTTTGCCTCTAACCAGACCAGCGTCATTTTTTGATGCACAACCCCATCCTTCCCTACCACCACCCCCACCCGGCTAGCATCTTCTCTAAAGACGCTAGCCAAAGGTTAGCACTGGCTTGCGCCAATCCTTTAATATGGCACCCAGCTGGCGCTGTGGAATGGCGCAAGCGGGTGCTATAGTTTTTGCCGCAAAACTGCATTTGTGCAGTTTTGCGGCAAAAAGTATAAATCTGGGCCTAAGTGATTTGCTCACAATCATAGGATGTCAAGCCGAAGCAGAGATTCAAACGTTGTTACCCAATTCCAAAGATGGCAGCTCTGGCCGTAACGCCACATCCTCTCCCTAAGTTACAAGGTTGTAAAGTAGAGAGACAATGATGCCATTTATACTACATTAGACTGAGTAGACACTAATAATGAGCATTCTGTTGTGGCTAAATGTGCATAGGTTTGTGTTGGAAAAAGTGTAGTTTATACCCCTCCTGTGGGCACTCTCTCTTTCACCCTGTGATTGAGTTGATCCCTAAGACTCAACGTAAGCCCTGAAATGTTTTTCAGACATCAATGTTCCCAGACTCCTGCATCAAGCAATAGTTTATAGAGCAACAATTTGCACTTTACGCCTTTCATATTGATTGTGTGGTGTGCAACATTTCTCGGACTTTGTTGAGCTTTCCATTATTTTAATTTAGCGATGTGCTGTCACAGTACCATTCAATATTGCTCATAAATTATTGATGAGCACACCCGCTATTACATTCATGAACATTTCGCAGATTTCCAATTTGCTTTTTGCACAACAGTCCAAAGATATACAACAGGACTTCTTACACAACCGGCCAGCTGTTAACAGTTCTCAAATGTAATAGTCGAGATGTTTAACAGATTAACCCCCTGAAGACGACCCAGCACCTTTTCAAATGCAAGTGTCCAAAAAATAATTATCCGTGCAAGAATGCAAAAAAGATGTCCTAGGACCGTGCCTGGACCATATTTGGGAAGCAGGAATGCTTTGAAAAGCATGGACAAACACCACACCAGATAGTCTGTGCCCTTGGGCATGGTTGAAGGACAAGCAAATGGGGAACTGTAGGGTGAACAACATGTACAAAAAACACATCCTGTGGCAAGTACCTGGTGACCACTGTCATAGGTCATGCCATTCTATACTTGTCTTTCACCTGGTCTCAATTGGTATGAACCCAGCTTAAGCAATAGCTACAATCCTGGTCAGGGTGAAAAACAAAAAGTCACTAAATAACTCATGCTTAACCCTCTGGTAGCTTGGCACAAGAGCAGACATGTTTAATTTAGTGGCAATGTGCCACGTTTTTATACAGTACCTTAATAGTAATAAAGTTAACACACAAGAAAAATTCCACACTAATTCAGAAAAAAAGGACTACATTTTGGTTAATTATTTGACACCAAACTTGAAAAGAAATCGAATCAGTACAACTAGAGTTATGAATTTTGAAAGTTTAAAATGTAAAAAAGTGCTAAATAGATCAAAGATTCAACTGCAGAGATCTAGCCGTGCAAGACCTGGGCAAAGTTTAACGTTATCACCAACCATGATGGAACTCACAGAATATGGGGAATATTAGTTATGTAATTTCCAAAGGAAGCTCCAGTTTGCGGGATCCGTTAAAAAAAATGACGAAAGTGTTGGCAGGTCGGCCATGTTTCCATGGCACGACAGATCTAATTCTATGTTTTTTAATTTCCAATGCATGACCCACTTTGTCAAAAGTATGTCTGCCAAAAAAATGACTCTGGGAGGGTTATTACAAGCTGTAACTTGGCTACAGCGTTAGTTTAAATATATTTACAAATCATGACAAGCTGTTTCGTTGCAATCGTGGAAAAATGCTTTTAGAAACATTGAAAGTTGAGCGAATGGGGCGAGTACAATAAATGCAGCATGATATGGGAGTGAACCCTTCACATGAACAGTTAAAAATATATCAGAACTGATTAGCACAGTATAAGCATGGGGTCATGAACAGAGGATTCCCAAGGGCCAGGTCTCCTCAGCACAAGGAAAGGAGTTCACAGAAAGTCAGGGAAGAGCAAATAGTAGTGCAGAGAACTGGACAGAAAATGATTGAGCAAATGGTAATCCATCACAGATCTTTCACAGACAGGCTTTTGTAGGTTCACTTTTTGCCATAAATGTGGAGACTAAATCAGTCCATTCCAAACTGCAAAGGAGCTGTCACTCTGACATGAATCATTTGTGAAAATGTTTTTAAAATAAAAAGAAAACTAAAACATTAAAACAGAAAAGGGGAATAAAAATATATGTATTTTTTATTTTTCCAGTACCTGAATCCCATACATACAGAGGTTCACACACTATGGGGCACATTGATCACAGTTTTGCGTCACCCGTGTGTTACCATGCGTGGTGCAAGGGCGACACAAAACTTTGATAAATATCAAGGTAACGCTTGGGTGATGCAAAACCTAGATGAGATTTACCAAGCCAACCAAGGCCACCTTTCTTGGTAAATCTGGAGAAACGCAAGGCAGCCATAAGACACTGCTTTGCATTACTGCAGCACACGTAGAAAGAGGAAAAGGCCTCAAAGGACTGTTTTTGTGCATGAAGGTGTCCTGCAACCCAGGCACCCTTGAACCATGGTGCAAGGGTTCCCGAATTAGAGCTAGGCAGCCAAAAGTGGGCAGCACAAGGAGAGAGCAGGAATGTGCCATATCCTGGTAGATATGGCACATTCCTGCCCGCTCCCTTTCACACAGTGCAGCAAGTTCCCTTGCTGCATGACGTGAAAGAATGATAAATATTGCCGTAGGTTTACGTAAAACTGTCATACCTCAGAAATGTATGTGAATAGCATTCTACTAAATGCATGCATTTCTGTCTAACTGGGAGTTTGTGAATTTTGCACAGTCATACATCTCTGCAATCCATAGCTTTAGAGCTATGCATCTGAAGGTTTACAACCACTTTGTGACTCGGTCCCTGCACAATTCCCATAATAGGAAACGATGCGGCATTATGGCAAGAGTTTCAGACAATGGAGAGCCCAGTTCCACTGTCGGCCTCCCTTCAACATCCTGTGATTCTAGGCAAATCATTTACTCTCCCCGTGGCTGTAAAACTGAATGTGTCCTTGTTCAATGTAACTGGTGCTCGAGTCAAGTGTTCCAGTAGCTTCGGGTAGACTTCACGCTGTCTAAAACTGCAAATAAATTTTTTAAAAACTGAAAGTAAAATTCATAAATCTTTTTCTGAGAGTCGTTGTGCCTTAGTCCCGTTTTAGATGTGAAGTACTCATGAGTATCTAGGTGGAATTCTCAAAGCAAAGGCATACTTACTCATAGAGGGAAGGTTAGTCATTGAGTAGGCGTGTGTTGGACTTCTCAAAGAACAGGAGTAAATAAGACCTAAGCGTGAAGTAAACATAATCGCTTACAAAAACGCTGTATGAATTATCGCTGTGTTGTGATGTGTGTATATAATTGTGTTGTGCAGAAGACAGCAATACAAATTGTGTTGTGAAGCTATCGCTTGACAGTACCGAAGACTGCAGGAAACAACCGCACCTATACAATATTTAATTACACAAACTTGACCAGAGTAGAAAATACTTTATTAATCTTTAATGAAACACATGAACAATCTACATCAGCTGCGGCAAGCAATTATTTATAAGTAACCAACATTTTCAGAACAATATTTAATGCCTGACCTAGAAAACGGATCAGTCAGGATTTTCCATTCACAGAGGCTGAGTGGCAAAGGGGAGGCAGTTCTCAGAGAGGAGAAATTCAGAAGGTTAAAAGATCGCCTTTCGTAGTCACTCCTTGAAGGTTGTTTACTTACGCAATTTCCCTTACTGGAACCACGCAGCAGACTGTTCAAATTGTGCTTATTTACTTCATAATCACAAAACCTCAGAACAAATCCAGCAACGTACTCGTCAAACATTGATGAACATAACAAGTCAGATGTGATGGAATCCGGCATTTGTAAGAGCGTTTTACGAGGTCTAGAAGTAATTTTTGCATAATGGGTGATAGTGGATTGAGGGTGCCGTTTCAAGTGTTTAGAAAAGGAGCAGGTTCTGAAACATGCAAGGAGGCAAAATCAAAGAAAATCTGTCTGTTTTGGTATAAACAGTGCTTAATTTGTGCCAGTGTTTTCCGAAGCGCAAAAAAGAGGGGCGGCCCAATAATCTTGGGAACAGTTCAAGACAGTAAATAAAGGAAAACAATGGTCCCAATGAGGGAAGTATAAGCCTCGACTTCCATGGCAACCATACAATAACTATCACTAGATTGGTTTACTCAGGAATCACGTGACCAGCTCGGCCATCTCGAGTGCTGCCTGTGAGCTCACCGATTGCATGATGCTGTCTTTTTCTTAAACTGATATGGATTTTTCCCTTGATGAGTTCCTCAACTCACTTTGAAATGTAACGCTCAGTGATAATATCACTACTGCTTGACATATCGATTTTCTGACAGTCTTTGGGGTAGTCTAATTAATTACGCCTTTTTTAAATAGCTTAATTTTGGATTGGCACGCGCCACTGTCGGTGGTCATGAGTTATTCCCCACATCACTGCATGATTTATTTGTGCTGGTCATTGCCACCATTTTTTGTCCTTCCATTCAATCTTTTCCGATCCTGATGATGACCCTTATATAAGTAATGTCTATGAGGTCGAAACGTCAAGACTGTAAGAGTGGAGTGTCCTTTCATCTGATATGGATTATGATACTCTGACATAGAGTGGTGCGTCAAACCCAATGTATCCATATCAGTCACTTGTATATATGCTTACTGTGTAGCACTTGCGCACTTCCAATTCACCCTTTTTCACCTTCACTACACCATATTATTCTTTAGAGCAGCTTCTTCTGAAATAACATGTTACTTTAAAGAAATTATATCTTTAGATTTATATGTTTTGAACATGAACTAATCTTGCTTTGAAGCCTGAGTAAAACAATCTAGTGATTATTTTTGTATGGTTGCCATGGAAGTTGAGACTTATTCTTCTTCCATAGGGACTGGTGTTTTCCGATGGGCACCTATTTCGTTGCAGTAGCCTCCTGAGAAATACATAGGGCCTAATACTTTTTTTTGTTTTTACAAATTAATGCGGAAATGTGAATTTTTATAGTGTGGAATCACAATGATATCTCAGTATTAGGATACTTTAAAAAAAATAAAGTAAGAGCCCAATGTACAACTAACAGGGCCCAAAAGCAGTTGATGTAGTGTGACTCTGACAGCTTTGTGAGCCCATCTGCATGCTGCACTGCAACAAACCCTTATTAATATTATTGAGGCAGTAGGTTTTTTTGGTGAATCCTTCTGAATTCCTGTGGTGAACACAGTGATGAAATTAGGCTGGGAAGGTGCAGCAGACCTCCATCTCTGCATTAAGTTGCCTCAAAAGTCTATGTTTTTCTGAGTGGGACCCCTGTCCTTTCTACCGAGTGGGCCTGCATTCAGAAAAAAAAATGGCCTGCTATGAGTGGACAATACGGAAGCATGCCATAGTCTCTTGGACCAGTCTCTACTTTAGCCGATGCCTAGAGCTGGCGTTCACAGCCTCCACGTTGCAAATGGCTACCACCTTCTATGAGATGTGGGGATTCCATCAGTGGTTTTCGACTGAAATTATGGTTGCAAATCATTGATAATTTCCATTGTGCCTTAGAAGAAAAAGGGGGGGAAGAGTACGTTCAATTACTCAGAACAGAGCTAAGAGAACTTTGTGAGCTGGAAAGACGTTTCCCTTTGAACACTGAGACTCTGTATTTTTGCAGTTACAAAGCCTGCGAAAATGGAGATCGTATTGCCTCACGGTCAGAAAATGGGATTGTCTTTTTCGTTACATCACTAGTAATTCTTATTGATAAATTGGTGCGCAGATTTCATAGATATGCGTTTCTATCTATTGGGGTGCCCCCTATTGTGACATCTGTCCCCTTTTCCCCTATTTGTGTTTCTTGTGAGCAACTTTCTATTCTGTCTCTCATGAATTACAGGTTAAGAGTTAACCACATAAACATCATGGAGAGTTTAATAAACAGGACGAGATTTCCTGAAATACAGACATATGTTAATATATAATTGAAGAATGCTGATATTTACCTGCGGGTGTAGTGTTTCTTTACATTTGCAAAAACACCACAGGCATCAAAGTATGGGGGCATATGTATTAGTTATACGCATGTGGAAATAAACATTTTTATGGCTTCATTTATAAAAAATAAAAAAAAAACACAAAATAAATAAGGATAAATACCGATCAGATGGCCAATAAATAAATATTGATAAATACAGCCGGAAATGTAAACAAACAATACCATAAAACCGGGAGCTCTACATATAAGGCGTTAAACTGTACACTTAGCTAAACCAGTGAAAGGCACTAGAGGGCCACCTGGCCACTTGCAGACAGTCCATTCCCTCAGGATATTCTTGGATCATGAGGCCCTACATTTCCCGCGGTAATCATTCTTCAACTGTATTCTTGCAATGTATCCTGTACTGAAAGGTGAACTGTTGTTTTTGAAAGTTGAGTGCCATTTGAATTTTTATATGAGCACTACATGTTTGTACCGTACAATTTACTGAATAAACGAATAAAGATATTTAAAAACAGGAACGTAAATATCTGTTCATTATCCATCATCCATTAATTTACATTGGCCTAGTAACGATTTCTATGCATTACACATTGTTGTCCATTTCAACATACCATTCTTATTCAGAACACAGTCTACACGCATTTAATTAATTCCTGCAGGTTATACTAGGAGCATGCTTTAGGCTGGAGATCATTTTGATCTATTTCATTAGCAAAAACAGAACAAAAAGAGGCAGGGAGTAGATAGCTCAGCCAGAGACGTGCTATATATGTACATACTTAATGACGCTATATGTTGTCATATGGGTATAAAAGAATACATTAGCACTTAGCGTTCATAAACTGCTGTCACACAATTTTAAGCAAGTGTCCATATTTCTATATTTCTTACATTTTTGTCTCACCCACTATCTCATTTTAGTAAAAATGCAAAATGAAGGCCTCAGGCTGGGGAATCCCAATCTTGTACAATTACTGAAATAGCAAAAACACATGTCAATGAAATTCCAAACGAATTTTACAGAACAAAAAAGAAAAACAAATACTAGCATCAATTTCCAGCACTGGCTCAAAAATTATGTTTTTTTACAAAAAGAAAATGCAAGTACCCCTTACAATTGCCATTTATAAAGGAGCAACAGAGGAAATTTAGAAAAAAATGAAAAATATCAAAGGAAGAACCAAAATATTGTTATTGAATAAAATAGTCACAGTAGTCCGTTTTCAAAATGTAACGCAAACACAGCAGCTAGGAGGAAGATGAGGAGAAAGAGTGTGGAGCCCCTCCATGCTGAGAAACATTGACATAAAAAAACAAGGACAGAAATAAAACAAGGATTGACCGAGCCAATAGGTCTCACCTATGCAAGAGCTATTGGCTTTTCCAATATGTTTAAGCCGTGTTGTACACCAGCATGGCAGCTGCTCTGCATGGCTAAAAGTTAGTGGTGGAAAGGAGAGTGATGTGGAATAGAGTGTTATTAAAGAGAGTGTCATAGAGAATAGTAGCGTGTTATGGAGTAGCGTAGAGAGTTGAGTGGCGTAGAGTAGAGTTGAGTAGTATGGAATGAAATGGAGTGTCAGAGTATTGTGGAGTGTTGGGAGGGAGTAGAGTGTCATAGAAGGGTGTAGAGTGGAATCGTGTGTTGTAGGGTTGAGTGGCATAGAGTGGAGTGTCAGAGTGGAGTAGAGTGTTGTACAGTGGAGTGACATAGATTGTTGTGAAGTGGTGTAGAGCAGATTGGAATGGCATAGAGCGTGTTACTTCGAGTGTTGTAGCATAGGGTGGCATAGAGCAGAGTAAATTGTAAAGAATTAAGTGGTATAGTGTGGGGTAGTGTAGAAGAGTGAAATGGCATGGAGTGGAGTAGAATATGCTAGAGTGGAATGGCACAGAGTGGAGTATAGTGTCAGAGTGGAGTAGCATAAAGTGTCATACAGTGGAGTGGCGTAAAGTGTAGTAGTGGAGTGGAGTGAAGTAGTGAGTCATAGAATAGAGTGGAGTAAAGTGGCATGGAATGGTGTAGAGGACGTTGACAGAGCGTCATAGAGTGGAGTAGTGTCATAGAGCGGTATAGAGTGCAGGAGAGCGTTTTAGAGTGGAGTGGCAGAGAATGGAGTAGAGCGTCATTGAGTGGTGTAGAGCTTAATGGAATGGAGTGTCTGTGTGGAGTTCTGTAGAGTGGAGTGTCGTAGAGTGGCCTAGAGTGAAGTGGCATAAAGTACAATGGTGCAGAGTAGACTGGCGTAAAGTGCAGTGCGTAGATTGCATTTGTTTTGAATAAAGTGGTGTAGAGTGCATTGGCATAGAGTGCAGTCACATAAAGTAGAGTGGCATAGAGTAGAGTGTTGCAGAGTAGAGTGCAATGGTGCAGTGTAGATTGCAGTGGCCTAGAGTACTATGTCATAGAGTAGAGTGGCACAGGGTGAAGTGGCCTAGAGTGCAGTGCCATAGAATAGATTGTTTCAGAGTACAGTGATGTGGTGCAGGGTAGAGTGGAATGGTGCAGAATAGTGTGCAGATGTGTAGATTAGAGTGGCATATAGGGCAGTAGTGCAGAGTAGATTAGAGTGGTGTAAAGGGCAGTGGTGTAGAGGGGAGTGATGCAAAGGAGAGTCTCGTAGAGTGTAGTGTCAGAGTGCAGTGACGTAGAGCACAATGTGTAGAGTGGTGTAGCATGCAGTGGCATAAAGTTCAGTGGCATAGAGTAGAGTGTTACAGATTAGAGTATAGTGGCGCAGAGTGCAGTGGTTTAGAATAGAGTAGCATAGAATGCAGTTGCATAAATTAAAGTGGTGCAGAGTAGAGTAAAGTGATGTGGAGGGGTGTAGTGTAGAATGGAGTGGCGTGGAGTGCAGTGGCATAGAATGGCATAGAGTGCAGTGCTGCAGATTAGATTAGAGTGCTGTAGAGTGGAGTAGAACAGAGTAGAGTACATTGGCGTAGAGTGCAGTGATAATATAGTTCAGTCCTACAGAGTAGAGTTGCATAGAGTAAAGGGCAATGTAGAGTAGTGTGTAGCATCTTACCCAGCCTTGTACACACTGAATGACCGGGCCACACACGCAGTTGTAAATCACATGTCTTCATTCTCCTTCACGTACCTGTGAACTTCAACATTCCAAAGCAAGCTTTCATACATTCTAGTCTAGCGATTATGTCATACACTGAGACAGTGTCCTCGGGGAGCCAGAAAAGTTCCATTTTAAATCATGCGAGACACTACATCTACCTCACAGTTAAATGAAAAAATGCACATTTTTAGAAAATCACGAGACAGATACAAATATCTACATAGATAAAAACACATACAACTAAATATCTTCAATTAATATTCTTGGCGCTTTGATCTGCCAACACGATTTGGTTACTGGAAGTTGTAAATGGTTGTTCTTCAATGTCGGAAATTGCCAATGATGGTAAGGAATCAGCAATAGTCACTACATTTTCAAACTCAGTCTTTCTTTCACCATCTCGTGTTGAAGATTGATGAAATACAGGCCTGAAGTGAAAAGAGTCTCTGGAAAGGGACTTCCCAGTCGGTAGGCAGTCACCATGTGTCCTTGAAAGGTTCAGCATCGTAAGGAACATCAGATTTTTTTTTTTTCATAGCTGTCAAGCGATTAAATCTCCTTTCGGAATGGACGATCTTTTGCATGTCACCTCTTGTCTGCATACATTTTCATTTTCTGTTTTTGAACCAAGTCCCACGTATGAATCAGGTTTTCATTTGTATCTCTTTCGGTGGTCCATTGGGAGTTCTTGGTTGCCATTGCTCTCCCAAACATCAAAGTCGCAGGATGTTCACCTCTGGTCAAGTGGGGTGTCAAACGAAAAGCTTGTGAAGTAGAGTTCAGTACTATTTTTAGGCTGTGCTTCTCAAGAGTTGCGGAACTTCAGTGCTCTCTTTAGTGTACTCATAAAATGCTCAACAAATCCAGTAGCCTGTGGCCACAAGGGTGTGATCTTTTGATCCTTTACATTCAGATGCTCCACAACTTCTTTGAATTCTTTGTTGTTGAAGGGTGGACCATTGTCAGACTTCACAATGGTTGGCAAACCCCATGTGCAAATTTGCCATCATGCTTTTCGATTAATCGCTCATATGTCGTGGATGAAAGATCTTTGACCAATGGAAAACATGAATATGCATCTATTATCACCATTAAGTGATGTCCATTTGTCAAATGGACCAAAGAAATTAATGTCTATTCTCTCCCAGGCATGTTTAGGGAGTTCTGACATGTTTAAATGGTTGACAGGCAATTGCAGATGTGACAGGTTTTGAGTTCCTTTTCAACTCTTTCATCTAGGTATGGAATCCAAACTTGGTCTCAGAGAGCTCTCTTTGTAGCAACAATACCACTATATCCTTTGCAAGCCACATCTATCACCTTTTGTCACAGACTCTCCGGAATCAGGATCCTTAATCCTTGCAGGACAACTCCTTCTTGAGTTATGAACAATTAATTTTTGACATTCTTGTACTTTTGATGTTCGCCATCATTCCTACAGAGATGTTTTAAGGCATGGGCAAAGTAGGCCCTGGCCCAGGGCCCCAACCTTTCAGCACCCCCACTGATAGAGCCAGCTCAGTTCTGCAGAAACCGTTGGCCTGTTGACCTCAAATAATTCTTAAAAACTATTGTTTTGAACATTGTTTTCCTTCAGTTTGGGTTTTTGGTGAGGTGCTGCTTCTGAGCCGGGAGGATTGGGACGACAGTTGCAACTTGTAGGACTGTAGGACTACAAACATAAGAACTGTCATCCTCAAACCAGCAGTCTTGCCTAGAACAAGAGTTAAACTACAACATGGCACCACCAACATTAGTATTTAGGCACTAATTTACGGATACCCTGATTATCACTGTCTCACATACAACAGGTACCCTAAGCACCATTATACAGAGACGTCCGTGGTCTTGGGAAAGATCCTCCTCAACTGAATAAGGAGCACCTAATTAGGCTGTAGGTTGTTTGAGTTCAAATCATTAAAAGGACTTTTTCTCCTCACTTGGTGTTCCTTCTCTTTACTCACTTTACAATATGGCTAACGCCTTAGACATTCCTGAGAAGGCTAGACAAGCATTAACATTACACCTTGTAGCACATGGCTAAAGAGAGGGGGGCCGGGATGTTACATTTATAGTAGAAGCTAGTGAAGCTTACCAAACAGAAACATTTTATTCCTGGGTTCACTTTCCTGAGGAAGGCAACACTACATTCACATTCCACACATATAGAATTGCAAATGTACCTCAACGGTACCAAGCATACCAGTATCATGAAATACCGTTCACCTCTCAGGAGCATCACAACTGGTTTAATGGCACCCTACCACACGTAATACAACACGTGAGATTAGGTCCCTTAGGTAATGACAGACCAACTTGGCCTATGTTTGCCACATACACACCTCACCCAGGCATATAATACATGCAGGCAGTTGATCTGCATAATCTATACATTGAGATAGTAACACTCTATAGATGACTTGTTTAGTTTGTAATGCAAACTCTGACCACTACACCAGCGCGTCAAGCACCACCAGCACCTGCTGGATACCAATTTGCTACTGGGATTAATCCACAAACAGTACATTCTATTGTGGGGAAAGTACCCACAGAACGAGAGAAAATTCCGGACAGCCCAGAAAACAAATCAGCTGGAAGCTGTGTTTCACCATACTGGACCACAGAAGAAACATAGATTTCATTGCAGTTGAAATTGCGGACAGGTGCGTCCTCCTACCCGATAGGGTTTATGATTGAAATATCCAAATTGAGGGAGACGTGGATTGCACCATTGGTGTGATATTCTGGGATGAACTTAGTTGTGATATCCTGCTGCCCGAAAGGGACTGGCCACCCAAGCATGTCTGTAAGCTCCCACATGGGGAAGATGTAATTTTGACTTCTTTCTCTGATCTTGTTCCAGAAGTGGTAAAACAAGCCTACGCTGTCAATTGGGCTTTAGCGCAGGCACCTGCGTTGTACCACAATCATGTAGGTTTGGACAAGGATTCCTCCTTGCCATGTAATACCTATCAGGACTACGCCCCAGCCTCAGCCACAATATCCTGTGAAACACAGTGAGGGAGATCCTCACTCAGCTCAGTCCGAGGGTGTAATTGAGCCCTGTGTCTAAGCAATGAATAACCCGTTATTCCTCGTTGCAAAACCAGACCATTCCTACAGAATAGTCTTAGATTACGGACACTTAAACTGTCATACACGTATATATGCTATACACAATTCACAATTCACATAGCGCAGCACTAATTAATAACATAGTGAACAAAAAATCCAAAACAACCTTGGATATTTCCAATGTTTTTTTTCTGCCAGAACTTAGCACACAAAAGTCGGGACCTGAGTGCATTCTCATTTGGCTTACAAAAACGTTCCTGCCGTTTACCCCAAGGCTACAAGAACAGCCCAGGGCTGTTCTCAGCCCGTGTTACATCAATATTGCATGATAGTGATCCCGAGGCATTGTCTTACATGGATGACATCAGTCTCACAGATAAAGACCTCAACATTCATCTTGACAGGGCAATCGGAACGGTTTAGGATTCGCAGCCCTTGGCTACAAATGGAATTTTAGGAAAACTAATATAGCCTTTCTCAGTGTATTGTTCCTGGGATATGAGCTTTCAAACGAGGGCAAGAGTTTGGCCCCACACTTTCTAGAAAAGTGTGGTCAACTACAACCAACAAATACAATTAAGAAATTACAGTCACTACTTGGTTTCTTCAGCTTTGGCAGAACTTACATTCCTAACTATGCACAACGTATCAAGCCACTTTATGACTTAATATGCCCTGATTTTACATTAGCAGTATCAATGTGAGGCCACATTTCTGATACTTTTATCTCTCATGTGGGGGGTAATAAAACTTGTCCACAACATGTAACAACCTTAGAGATTGAAATTGCATAGGCAATTCCTGGTCGCATACCACAACAACTTTGGTCGCTCAGCACCACATAACTTCCATTTGAAAGTACATGAAATGCGGGTCGAATCAAAGGGATGGGAGTACCCTTCGGAAAACAGGCCAAGTTCAAGACCTCCGCATTGCAAAGGCTTTGAAGGGACACCTGCTTGCAAAATCATGATTAACAGTGGTCTCACATTCGCTTCTGCTAAGAAAGACCTCTGTTTAGCCATTCAGACATTTGTATTTAAAGGGCAACTCCCACTCTTCTTTCATATAGCTATCACCTAGCCACTTGTACTTGCTCATGGCAAGATGTTTCAGGCATTTCGAAAAACGAAACGTGGAAATGGGCAGATTAATAATGCCATGTAGGAGCCAAATTGTTGATAGACTTCCTGCAACTGTGAAAGGCAACTTCTCAAACTTTTCTATGTAAAGCATGGTGAAACTCACCTCCCTTTTAGCCACTGACTGTTTTTCCTTTGATAAATTAAAAGCAGCAAACAAGTCACTACCATTAATGTACTTCCACGGAACGTGGCCATTTTTCAAAGTCTGTAATGTCCAACCTAACTGCATGACGGAACGCAGCTGACTTTGCCCATGATATAAAAAGGACACATCTGTCTGAATGATATAAATCTCAGAAGACACTATGGCCCTCATTATGACCCTGGCGGTGTTGCACCGCCAGGGCCAACGGGGGCGGGAGCACCGCCGACAGGCCGGCGGTGCTCCCTTGGGCATTCTGACCGCAGCGCTTTGGCCGCGGTCAGAAATGGAAAACCGGCGGTCTCCCGCCGGTTTTCCGTTGCCCATTTGAATCCCCCATCTGCGCCGCCATGGGGGATTCTGACACCCCCTACCGCCATCCTGTTCCTGGCGGTTCGCCCGCCAGGAACAGGATGGCGGTAGGGGGTGTCGCGGGGCCCCTGGGGGCCCCTGCAGTGCCCATGCCAATGGCATGGGCACTGCAGGGGCCCCCATAAGAGGGCCCCGCTAGTATTTCACTGTCTGCATAGCAGACAGTGAAATATGCGACGGGTGCAACAGCACCCGTCGCACCTTCCCACTCCGCCGGCTCGATTACGAGCCGGCATCCTCGTGGGAAGGGAGTTTTTCCCTGGGCTGGCGGGCGGTCTTTTGGCGACCGCCCGCCAGCCCAGGGAAAAACCTAGAATACCCTCTGCGGTCTTTCGACCGCGGAGCGGTATTTCGGAGGGGGAAGTCTGGCGGGCGGCCTCCGCCGCCCGCCAGACTTAGAATGACCCCCTATGTTTGTTAGGGAATAAATCCTGTTGGACAGAGTGTTCACGTCGTTGTCAACAATAGCTAAAGCCTTTTCAAAATTTTCCTTGTCTATCTGCCTTAAACGCGCAGCAGCTTCTATCTGAGAAAGCTTCCAGATCCTATTATATATGGCATACATGAATCTTTTAGAGCGTGGCTTTCTAAGGCCTAACAAGAAGTTCTGCAAGTCTATATCTTCAGAAAGAGTGTTAAGATGTTCCTTAACTGCGGCTAACGTGTTAGTCTGTACCCACTGTTGGCACAGTTTGCCCACACTGTATTTTGTAACTTTACCTGTGTGTTGACCCGAGACAAAGCGATGGTCTGGCCCGCTAATCTTGAAACCCCCTGAGGAATTCACAAAACATGCCTGACACCCATTTGTGTCTACTGGCCAAATCAACCAGAAGAGTTATAGGAACCAGAATGTTAAACGGAACCACAAATAGTTCCATGGGTGTATGAAACAGTTAATTTTAAGCCATAAATAGAGCTTACGTGACTTTGAAACATTTTCAATCGCAGGAGTGAATGAATCTGAAAAAAGTCATCAATGTCGATGAAGTAACCAGAAGCAGACTCTGCAAACATAGGGGCTGGTGCATTACTGGTGGATTCTTCCACTTCGCATGGAGGCTCATGGTAGACGATGTTGTCAGTTTGTGTTGTGCTGGTGTAGAAAACAGCCAAATCTTAGACAGGTTTTGTCGTTGAAGTGGTAATGGAATCAGCAAGAGCTCATTTTCTGCCCTCTCTACGGTCGAGGAGGTATTTGTAGCATCGGTGGGCATTGCTGTGTAGTCCAAAGTAGTGTTGTTACTTCTGCTTTGAAGAGGTAATGGCTGTTGGGTAGTGAGAGGGGACCGGGAACTACCCAAGGGACCTCTGGGTCTACTGTGCAGGATCGGCCACATGGTGAGGTTTGACGCCATCAATGGAAATTAATCTGTTTGCTTTGGAACCAGGCAACAGTGGTAAGATGGCAGTTCTGGTACCTTGTATTCCCAGGACTGGGACCGGTGCTCGGGAGGATAGCCTAAATTCCTTCTTCACAGTGGTCTTCTCACGATCCAGATCCCCAACTTTAGGAATCCAGCCAGTAGAAGTTGTTGGTAAATCCCTTATTCCTAAAATGGCAGCACTGGTGGATGACTTATCATTACAAAATTGCTGAAGCTCCCGTAAAACAGTGAGACGTTCATTTATGTCAAAAGATGTGTCGCCTGGCATCAAACTAGGGCCATCCAGATCTGGAACATACATGGTGTAGTGAGGAGTGATTGAGTTCAACACCCATCGTCCCCAGGGTGTCCCTGAATGACTTAAAGGCAAATGCAGGGCCCTCGTCCGAATGGAAAGCTACAACCTCATATGTACCAATAAAGATCAGCAAGTCTTTTATAACAGTTCGAGCGTCAGCCAACCACTGAGGCCATACCCACAGGAATCTAGAACAAGAATCTACAGCGACTAAGATGTATTTATATGCACCATCAGGTTGGAGCGGACCACAATGGTCCAGGTACACACATTGTAGTGGCCTGCTGGACACTAAGAGGGATGTCTGTGGCGGGCGTTTGATGTTGGAGCCCTTAATTTGCTGGCAAATATCACAACAAAAGGCGTACTGTTTTGTCTGTTTGTATAGACCTGGCCACCAGAAGTGTTTCTGTAAGAGTGTTACTGTGGCCGAAATACCAGCATGAGCAGAAGCGACACCCTCATGTACTGCTTTTATGATATCTAATCTCTAGTCTTGGTTGAGGTTCGCTTGATCTCCAACTCCAGAAATTGTTGCATAGGCAACATTCTGTGCACTGATGTAGTAAGAGTATTTTGTAGGGTATGCTTTTGGGAGAAACTTGCCTTCAGCCGAAGCTTTCGGAGCAGTCAGAATTTAATTATCCAATCTCGTCTGAGAATGAGTCACTGCAGCCACATAAGCCGTAGCTACTGCAGATTTGGCTGTTTCCTCAGCCAAAGTGTTGTAGATAATGTGTACTCCTACACATTGGTGGCCCAATGTATGTACTACATGGACACAAGGTAGCTTATCCTTATGATCCGCCCCCCTCCCCCACAGAGTTCTGTGTTTTATGGTATTCCCTTTGGAGTCTCTAAACCTGTTCAATCTCCAATGATTCAGATAATCACTGTAGGACTGGACGCTGTAGTATGAGTCACAGACAATCAAAGTCAGTAATCCTGTCTCTGTGTGTTCTAGCGCTAAAATAAGGGCTTTGAGTTCAGCCAGCTGAGCTGTGCAGTCACCTAATGTCTGCATGTAGGTATTGTGAGGGTGGAAGACTCCATCCTTCATCACTCCACTCACAGCTGCGCAGGCAGCTGAATATTGATGTTTAGTACCTACAGCCGGTTGTGCTAAACCATCTGTGCAAATGACAGTATGGTATCTGTCAAGTGGCAAAATATCTAGAGGAGCGAGGTACCCTGTTCGAATTGGAGAAATTCTTGTGTCTGAAGTTTTGGATCAAAGATGTAATCTACATTGGTGGCAGTCAGGGAGGTTGCCCGCTGAATCCAGTGTGGATGTAATGCTTTAGCATTAGGAACGCTTGCTTTGGTGACAGCATCTAAGGCTGGCACTGGGGTAACAACAATGATGCGTTTCCCCCGGGCAAGTGGTCTCTCCTTGATGACAGCCATTTGAACTGAAGTTAGAATCTTTTCTGTGGGAGCAAAACGATGCTCTGCATTGGAGCATGAATGTGATTTATATGCTATGGGCACTGTGTCGCCTTCATTAAAGGTGACATAAGTGATTCCAATA
Organism: Pleurodeles waltl; assembly: GCF_031143425.1. Lineage (NCBI taxonomy): Eukaryota > Metazoa > Chordata > Amphibia > Caudata > Salamandridae > Pleurodeles > Pleurodeles waltl. The sequence continues at coordinate 732,628,997 of NC_090449.1, forward strand.
GCACCAGCAATTATTCTGATGACCAAATTTGTTTTGTTATCACGTGTGTGCAAGTGTTTTGCTTCTAGCATGTCCTGTTGTAATTCCCTAAGAAGTGTGCGTACGACAGCAGGATTAGGCGTCATGCTCCCATCAGAAAAGATATGGCCAAAGAATGTCAGTTTCGTATTATTGAACCCACACTTGTCTGCATTCAAATTCAAACCTGCATCACTGAGTAACTGACATACATGTGTGAGGGCTCTATTGTGCTCCTTCTGTGTCACTCCAAAAATCAATATGTCCTCACTGTGTGTAAATGCATTAACAAAATGTTGTATGATGCGTAGAATGACGTCTGGGAAAAGTTCTGCGGCCGATGACACACGCAAACTTAGGCTCATATTTATACTCTGTTTGCGCCAGATTTACATCATTTTGTTTACGCAAATCCAGCGCAAACTTAACTCCATATTTATACTTTGACACTAGACCAGTCTAGCGTAAAAAAATATAAAGTTAATGTCATTTTAAAGATGCATAAAACTGCCTTGCGTCAATGAGATGCAAGGTAGGCATTCCTGTCCAAAAAATGACTCAAATACCCTAGCACCATATTTATCCAACAGGGCAAAAATAATGCACGGTTGGGAGGTGGACCCGATAAATGACGCTAAACTCGATTTGCATCAAAATGTAACGCCTGGGTCAAGGCAGCCATTAAAATGAGGCAAATACACCACTACTAGAGGAAAACACACACAAGCAACATTACAGACCAACAGGACAAGATGGAGGTGCTACTGATGCAGCTTGCAAGACAATGCCGAGCACAGGACCAACAGCAGCAGCCACCACCATCCCAACGCGGCCCACAAAGGCAACACAGAAGGCAGGAGAGGGTCTTCAGGAGCAGGACAACCCTCCATGCCTCAGGGAACAGGACATCATCTGGAGGTATCGACTCAACTGGCAAGCCATACAGCAGCTGCTGCGCCATATTGAGCCACAACTAACAGCTAACCTACAGACACCACACAACATACCACCGGTGACCAAGCTGCTAGCTGTCCTGCATATGTTGGCAAGTGGCTCCTTCCAGACAATGGGTGCCCTGGTTGCTGGGGTATCACAGCCTTCATTCTCTGCCTTCCTGCCCAAGGTGTTAGATGCCATTATCTCCCTTACACCCTGCCACATCAGCTTCCATAACAACCAGCAGAAGCAGCAGGGGATAAAACAGGGCCTATATCAAATCCATGGCTTCCCGAATGTGCTTGGTGCAATTGACTGCACCCATGTCCGGATCGTCCCACCCGCAGCAACAGAGAACCTATTCCGGAACAGAAAGCACACACATTCCATCAATGTGCAGGCCATAGTTGACCACCAGGGATTGTTCATTAACATCTTGGCCAAGTATCCTGGGAGTGTCCATGATTCATTCATGTTCCGCCACAGCAGGATCAATCAGCACTTCCAGGACGAACAATATGGCAATGGCCTTCTTGTCGGTATGTCAATAAACCTAGCAATATACATACAGCACAACAACCCTGTAGGGCACACAAAACATACACCACTACATTGACATGTGGGCAGGATGACACTGAGGTGTGACACTGGTAGCTATGTTGTACACCCTGACACAATGGGGTACACACCTTTGGACAAATGACGGCTGCCACAAACATTAGCTGCCACTCTAGAGCAACAAGGGACCATTGTCAAAGCCCACAGTGACAATGACATGGCCTGCCCTGGAAGTACAACTTGGAAGATGAACCATTTACAATTACATTAGGCCACATAGTCAATCCAACACCCTCCCAAGCAGTATGTAGCATGGAAGGGGTGTGCAATGTGTGTTGCAGCAGGTCTAACACCATGAGACACATAGCATGATGATGCTGACTCACATGTAGGTGATACAGAAATACTGAGACAGTCCCAACATCATACATCACTCCTGGGGTGCCATTGCCAGGTTGCAATAAGGAAGTGGACTGTGCTACGAACACGTATTGATGTTACACAAATGCAAACTGCACACTGCTGCACACACTGAAAGAGCTAATTGTCCATCAAAATAGCATATGTACAGGGAGGTGGCCCTTCCTGCATAGATACATCCACCTCCACAAGGCAGTTAGCCAGGTTTCCTGGAGAAAGTTCGGTAGTGTAGGTGCATGGTTGCACATGAGCTACTGGCAGAGGGAACAACAAAGGTTTGCCTAGAACCAAGTCACACATGGGACAATTGTGCATTGTCAATACTGAACCCCTCAGTGCTGCCAACATATGGATATGTGTTGTGCATTGTCACCTAGCTAAATAAAAGGGCCTAACTGTTGCATTTCATCTGCAATGACATATGTCTAAATGGATGGGATGTCCAGGTGATGTAGTGCAACCATGATACCACCACATCTGAATCTATTGTGTGTGTGGAAGTATCATGTCCCTCCACTAAAACATGTTGGACACTACACAACGCATGGTACATACATACTGACCAACAGTTTGGAAAAAAATCATAGATCCCAGGTCAATGAGCCAAACACAAGTTGTCAAGTCAAACAACCCACTGCAGAAAAAACCTCATAGAAGCCCAGGATCTCACACAATACCACAAACACATATGAGTCACAGATGCCACAAGATATCAACTGCCAAGCCACATGACATTCCTGTTGCACGCACTAACAAAATACTCACTCCTATTATCTTTTGCAGCGGATCAGGGTTATAGGATCCAGCCATGGATCATGACCCCATTCCCCAACCCAAGCACAGCAGCAAGAGCGCGCCTATAATGAGGCACATCGGAGGACACGCACCGTTGTGGAAAGGACCTTTGGCATCCTGAAGTCCAGATTCAGGTGCCTGGACATCACAGGAGGCAGCCTCCTATATGCCCCACACATTGTGTGTAAAATTATACTTACCTGTGCTATCCTGCACAACATTTCTGTGAGGAGGAACATCCCTTTATATGAGCCAGAGCAAGAACTGCCTGAGGAGGAGGATGGTGGCAGGGAAAATGAGGGGGAACAGCAGAACCCAGCTGCAAGAATGCACAGCAGACAGCAAATTGTACAAAACCTTTTCACTCAATACTCACTCGACACACCTTGTTAAGATATGTAAATAAAAACCTTACTTTATTTCACAATCCTGCTCTGGTTTCTTCATTCTCCATGACATGTTTGTTAGGAATGTGAGTATTACCTCAGGGAGCATGCTGCAAAGACAAATCTGACTACTTCTGATGCAACATCACATGTGATGCATATGATTGTACAGCAAACATCACACACATACAAAAAATACTCATCTCTTGAATTTCACATATAAAGGACAAAATCAATGGACCACAGCATATGACTCACATCCCCGTTGCCAACATGGTCTACTGTAGCACATGGCACACAACTATGACATCTCCAATCATAATGTAAATAAACTCCCCATGCATGAGGCAGTGGATGTGAAATTTCAGTGGAAACAGGAATGTATGAACAGACCCCTGACATCAGTAAGTGTGACATTTGAAATCTCTGCAAGGAGCGTGTGTGACAAGTGGGGCATCATTTGTGAAAATGGATAGCATGAGTGTCCCAGGTATGACAAGCAATATTCACAACACATGCCCTTTGCAGTTCATCCCTGGAAATAAGTCCTGCCACTGCCATGTGTTATGTCGCTGCCCTCCCATCTCTAGAGGGCGCTGTAAATGGACTATCTATACCCTGAGAATAATAATTGACACTCACCCAGAGTCCCTTTCTGACTCCTGTTTGCTTCCCTTTTCCATATGGCATGCTATAGAAGAACTACATTAGCTTTCATGGACTTCAGGTCCCATAATGCACTGTCTGGTAGTTGGTAAGACCTGTAATCTTCTGTCCATTGCTTCCTATGGGAAAAGTCCGGTTGTCCCTTTATACTGGATTCTCTCCTCCAGGACTTGTGAGAGACTGAAGCTGCACACACCTGTGACCTCTTTTGTGCAGCCCAGCCATGTGACTCTGCCCTGGCCCTGCTGCTGCCTGGAACGGCTGATAAGCTGCCATTCCCTGAAGCTCCTCGTCGTGCACTGGGGTATGATTCCTTTGTGTTTCAGACCCCTTGTTAGATTGTGTTACAGTCCTGATTCAGCCTGAACCTGCTCTTTGTTTACCCAGTCCTGTTCCTGCTTGTTCCAGTCAGAGTCTGCTCCCTGTTTTTCAGCCTTGTTCATGTTTGTTTCTGCCAGAGCCTGCTTTCTGTTTCCTAGACATATTCCAGCCTTTGCGTCAGCGTGAGCCTGTTCCCTGTTCCTGGCTTTGCCTCCTAGTTGGTTGCTTCGCTTTCTGTTTCCTCTTGGGTTATCGTGCCTGGTAAGTGTCCTATCAGTCCTCACCTGTGTAGAAGTGTTTTCCATTGTACTTGGGTTGGCATCTGGTTTCCAGGAGGCAAATCCAGCCCCCATCCTTTATGTAGTGTTACATGTAGTCTTTAGTACCTAACAGTGACAGTGTGCTAAGGCTGTATTCCAGGAATTCCCACTGTGTCTCCAGCCGGACCCACCAGGGCTAGTCTTGTGTATGTCAGTACAATCCTTGTTTGTGCCCTAAGGGACCAGACACAGAATCACTTCTGCTGCCTCCTTTCTGTGGGGCTTCCGTGGTGACTATCGGTAAGATTAATCTGCACAGAGGCACTGAGGTTCCCTGTTGCTGTGGAAAGTTCTGAGCCCTACCCTGTGTACAAAACCTTAGTGATAACCCCAGCGTGTTTGTCCATTACTGACCCGTTCCATATTTGTTCACACTAAGGTTGCTCTGCCTTCACATTTCTGTTTTCTCTGCCTTACGATAGCTGGCCTTTCCTCTTGTATGCCTTTAGCTGCTCTTCTGCTTTGGTATACTACCTCTTTGCGAGATACTCTGTGAACTCAAGGGGTGCCCCTAACAGAGTCCTGACTAGACCTGCCCAAAACTGTGACACCATGGAGCCCAATCCTGACACAGGATACACATGCCCACACACTTGAACTGGACACTTCTGTGGAATGCACATCTGAAAATATGTGAACACATGTATCCAGGGCAGCAGGTCCACCACAGCAACACAAGTAACATAGGTAATTGTAATGAGTCAAACTGATGTGTACCAAACATTTTATGGGTGGAATTAAGGCACAGTGTCTCAAACACAGTATGTTCCAAACATGTACACATGTCAGTCATTTGTGTAGTCCATACACAAGTCACCATGAAGTCGTAACCAGCAATTAATGACATATGAGGGGTAACATATCCTACATAGCACTCATCAGCCATCCTCAATGATGCCTGAGTTTTGTTTGTCGTGTGAAATGTAATGTCTCCTAAGTCAAACAACTACACACATCACATGAGCCAACACATTACAAACACATATCATGGCTGTTGTAGATCACTGATTGCCATCAGATGTAGATACCCATTTGGAATACATTCATAGATTTGCATGGCGTCCAATGTATTGCATGCCGTTCCTTCAGAAACACACATATTGTTGTTACAGATTGTTCACACCCAAAACACACAGTTGCATGCTTTACCACATGTGGCCAACCACTATATAACAAACTGCAGGCCATACCATCCTGTCTTCATGTTGATGCAGGGTGCATGCATGTTAGATATTAGAAAATCATGCACTCACAGATTGAGTAAAAAATGTTGCCGCAAATGTGTCGAAAAATCACTCAAACGCAAACTAACCATACATGAGCCCTTAGCGTGAATTCCACCTGCGCACCACACACATGCGGATATCCATTGAAATTAAAGTTGCATGGTATTTTGCTGCACATGTAGGTTATGCATCGAAAATATTTACGCAAACATCATATGCGTAAAAAAAAATACACACATGACGGAAAACGGGCCGCAAAGGGGAAAGGAAGTGATGTAATAGGAAATCCTGTTTACAGGCATGGTAGAGTGGGTGTATTTTCACTTGCACTTTACAGTATGTGCTATTTCTTGATTGTGTGGCTGTGTCTCAGTGTTGCTGGTGTCTCCATTGCGTTTATTGTATCTTGTGGTGTCTCTCTTGTGTCTTTTGTGGATTCTGTTTGTTTATTGTACCTGTGTATGTGATTTTGTGTAGTTTAGTGTCTTTCAGATTGTATTTGTACTGTCAGGTGTCTGTCTGGGGGTTAAATTAGTTGGGGGTCTTAGGTTTGGGCTGTAAGTTTCCTTTATTTTCATTTTTCCTTTTTTTTTTACACATTCTCAGTTTTGATTTGTTGTTCAGGGACATGTCGGGAAGGGCGAGGCTGACCCACATGGGGGAAGAGGAGCTTGGGGGCTTTTTGTGGCTGGTGTGCCACTTCCTTTCCTTGATGCTGGAGATGGGTGGGCGGGTGACACAGGGGTATCACACAGAGGCGAAGCGGCTGCAATGGGCAAGGTGCTCTACCACCTCAAAAGAGTCTACCATATGAGCAGGAATGAGCACCAGCTGAAGCATCGCTGGGCTGACCTGGTGGCCAGAGAGCAGGATCTGCTGGACCACCTGGGTGTGGTGATCGGTGGCCTTGTTGGTGAGAATCACATTGATAAATGTGTACAGTAGAATGCTCCTGAGTGACAGCAGCAGATGTCTTGACATGCTGCATTCAATGTTTGTGGCCATGTTGAATGCAAGCAGAACAAAATGTTAGCATCCCAGTACTGAGATGGAGTCCACATTTCTATACAATGCAGGCCTGACTTTTGTTGATTCATGTATGACTATCACTTAGGGACACATGTACAAAGCTATATTTAATTGTCACAAATGGCCTAGTTTTCAGAATGTGTGTGTTTACGCCAAGAATTTATTTTTATTCCAATGCACCAACCCAATTTTGCCATTCTGCAATCACATTGCCGAATTACAAAACAGGGTTTGCTAGTGGCATTTAGGAAGGGGCGTTTCATTCCTATTTGCGAGTCGCAGTCCGCTGATTGATTGATTGGTGACCTTGAATGCTGTCACAAAACAATTGCAGTTACTACCAGTTTCAAGTTGGTGCTAACCCATTCGCAAAAGGGAAGGGGTCCCCATGGGATCCCTTCCCCTTTGTGAATAATTGCAGACTGAAAATTGAGCCACATGTCCATCACACAGTAACTCAGTGTCCCTTGATGCACAAGCCAAAATACCTGAGTCACTTGTATTGCAGTGCACCAGGGAAGTGCCATTGAAATTGTCACCAAAATACAAATCGTGCCATGGAGTACCATCTGACATGGATTACCCACAAATGGTTGTAGTACTGTTTAGCACCACATAATTATTAGGTCCAGTGCATGTGCGCAGTTGTGTGGATATCACTCACTGTAGTGTCAGTGTCAATGTGAGTTTGCAGTGATATGTCTGTTGTACTGTCTACATGCAGGATCACCAGCTCACTCATGTAAAATGTTACACACTGTGGTATGTTCTCAACACGTTTGTACAGTGATCTGACATTGAGCATATATTTCCTTTCCATGTCTTACAAGTAGACCTGCCCCCTCTACCATCGGGGAAGTGGCTCGATTTCAGGACCAAGACGTATCCAGTATGTGTGATAATGTCTGTCCCGTGTAGTGATTGCAGCTGTTGTGTGAGTGAGTCATGTGTGTTGCACTCATTGCAAGATATGATGAACTGGCACGTGATCTGATATCTTACTCGGCTGGATGTTGACATAGTGTTCCGTGCAAGGGTTACACATTCACAGGCCGAGAGTCATATCTTGGGAGTCTTGTGCTGAGCAATAGGAAGTAGCGTGTGAACAAGGTGATTACTAGCCACATGTAGGCCCACATGTGACTTGGAAGTGCACCAGTGTCATTATATTGGCACATGGTCATACCCTCGTTCTCATCACACAGTGATGCTTCAGTTTTCCACACAAAATTGTGCATCCCTGTATTGTAAAGTACATGTAGGACTGTATGGGTAACTGTCCCCCAGCATCTAGCCCCATAAGTTGTACTCCATTTACGTGACACATGTGGTATGTAATAGGCTTGCATGCAGGTCAAGGCCAGAGGTGTGCTGGCATCAATGTGCGTGTTTTGGGAATTGTGTTGGCAGATTAGGTGTTGATGGTTTTCCACATGAATGTAGATGTGAATGACCTATGGATACCTTATTCCTAGATGGCAGCCCTCCTCACATGTTTTCCACTCACTAAATCCATGTACAAATGGATATGCCTTAGTGGTTGTCCTCAACAGTTTTGATGATGTATTGCATGCCCATCACCCCTGAAGCACAGGGGTTGTGGAACAACATACAGTATATGTAGGTAGACATGACGGTCACAATGTAGATGACAGTCATCTGCTTCAGGCATGCTTGTGTACCAAACAACACTGACCCCTTATGATTAGCAACTGCATACCATCCTGCCTATTACAACTACAAGTCACTGGTCTTGTGTGCTTTGAAGTTGACTTAGATGATAAAGATTAGTCGGCCTGCCCCATGTAAAGTAGTTGCTGCCTTTGCATTGTGACACATTGCACTACATCACTTCACAGATCACTTTATTTGGTCCAACTCTTGTTGTGCTTTGCTGTGGTGTCAAAGACATAATGGGTAGACAGCGTTGCCATAACATTCATCAGGGACATTGTATTATCTGGACTGTGATTTGGACTGCATGTGCAAATCGAGGCAGAGTGGTAGATTATTATCTGTACAGGCATCACACAATGATGACACTGATGGTTGCCTGTCTCATTTTAACAGCTGCCAACATGGATGTTGCGGAAATCAGGGCTTTCCAAAAGCAATCAGTGTGATACTGACACATCTTGGACGTTGAGTCTGGGTACCGAAAGATGGCACAACGATATCAAAGAGAGCGAGCCACAGGTGAATGGCGGGCTTTCAGCCAAGGGGGACCGGCAGTGGCCACAAAAGTTCTAGCCACCACCACAACTACACAGAGTACCACAATTGCCACCGTCACATCTACACCACCTGTTGCTCCATCAGCCTCTGCACCACAGACCACCACACATGCTGCACCATCAACCTCTGCACCACAGACCACCACACCTGCTGCAATGGACATGTCTGCAATAGGGGAGCTCCAGAGGGACATGAAGAAGGTCCTAAAAAAAGCTGGACAGCATTCAGAAGGATGTGGACAAAAACACAAGGAGACTAAAGGCCATCAAAGAGATACTGAGGAGGGCCAACCGGTGAACTCTTGCCTCCCCTCACACCTAGTTCAGTCCCCTCCCTCCTCATTCCTCATCCTGTTTTGTAGTGGGTTTGATGGGTTTAGTGATAGGTTAGAGTAGAGTAGTTGTTTAGATAGGATAAGTAGGTTTAGGGGTGTTTTTTTCATATTATTACATGTTAGTTTGTGGGTGGGTGGGGGTTAATGTTGGGGCTTTTGTGTGTATATATATATATATATATATATATATATATATATATATATATATATATATATGTTTAGTATTAGGTAGTGTATGTTTAGTTTAGTATAGGTTGTCCTGCTTGTGTCTCGTCATATAAGGGGGGGCAGGGGCACATGTTTAGAGTGTGTTGTTAAATGTGGTAAGTAAGCTTAGCATAGGGTAGTTAGGGCCAGTTGTGTGTAATGTATAATTAGGATAGATTAGGTTAGTATAGGTGTGTTACATAGTTTTAAGTTCTGTTCTGCACATAGATACTAGAAATTTAGGTACACCCTTACTGCATGTGTCATATGCTTGGGGCTCAGGGTCTTTGCATGAGTATACAGTGCCAATTGTCTGTTGGCCTATGAATTCCGTCCTGCATCCACATCCCTCTCTTGACATGTTAATTCCTACTTCCAAATGAGCTGTCACATTGGCAGCTAAAACAAATCTAAATCTCAATGCATCTGTCATCCATTGTACCCACCACTCAATGTGACTATGGTTCCTATGTATTTGACAGATAGGTGTGCTTTTTAAGCTGCAATTGTATTGATCCTGTGTGGTGATGTTGGGAACTGTGGGACGTCAGCCTGCAGCCTGAAGTTCACGTCAACACTGCTAAACTGAGTAGTGCCAATTTCAGATGAGGTCAAGTATACAAATTTCACGCCAATGTGTTTTAATTGTACTCCCAGCTGACGTTATTGGCCGAGCACTCTTACACAGCCATTTCTGCTGTATGTTGTGGGTGAGGCATGTATGTTTTAAAGCAAATGTCACATACACAGTGACTTGCTTGTAGGGGATGTTGCCAGCATTGACGTTCATCTTGTAGATACCTTGTGCGTAGATATCTGCCCATATTATTTCTGCACTCTGGTATTGACACTCTGTAACCATAGACATGTTACACGCATCACAAATCTCCAGCAAAGTAGATGTGTCACATTACACAGAGACAAAGTGGGTGTGTAGGTGCTGTTTATTTTAAAGTGCCGTAGTGCAATATTTACATAGTTCCGGTCTGTGACCCCATTAGTGTAAAGCATTCTATAGTGACGCAACACAAGTGCAAGGTTGAGGACATGCTGAGGTGAAGTGTCGTTCAGTGCAGGGGAGCATGAATTGCCAATTGAGTAGTGAGAGACAATTGCAGTCCAGAGTGGAAAGGTTAACAGTGTGTTGGTGAAGAGTGCATGTCACCAACTATAGCAACACTGGCATGTTGTCAAGCACAGGACAGAGGGAAATCACTGCCCATGTGGCATGGGCTGGTGCTACCGGGTACTCCTATGGGTGAAGATGATCTGTTCCACATCTTCATCCTCTGATGTGTGTGTCGTCTCCTCTACCCTTGATGTTGTTGGTGGTGGTGGGTTTGAGGGAGCCACACTGTAAGGAAATGCCTCCTTGGCATGGTTGCCCCCTGACTTTTTGCCTTTGCTGATGCTATGTTTACAATTGAAAGTGTGCTGAGGCCTGCTAACCAGGCCCCAGCACCAGTGTTCTTTCCCTAACCTGTACTTTTGTATCCACAATTGGCAGACCCTGGCATCCAGATAAGTCCCTTGTAACTGGTACCTCTAGTACCAAGGGCCCTGATGCCAAGGAAGGTCTCTAAGGGCTGCAGCATGTCTTATGCCACCCTGGAGACCTCTCACTCAGCACAGACACACTGCTTGCCAGCTTGTGTGTGCTAGTGAGGACAAAATGAGTAAGTCGACATGGCACTCCCCTCAGGGTGCCATGCCAGCCTCTCACTGCCTATGCAGTATAGGTAAGACACCCCTCTAGCAGGCCTTACAGCCCTAAGGCAGGGTGCACTATACCATAGGTGAGGGTACCAGTGCATGAGCATGGTACCCCTACAGTGTCTAAACAAAACCTTAGACATTGTAAGTGCAGGGTAGCCATAAGAGTATATGGTCTGGGAGTCTGTCAAACACGAACTCCACAGCACCATAATGGCTACACTGAAAACTGGGAAGTTTGGTATCAAACTTCTCAGCACAATAAATGCACACTGATGCCAGTGTACATTTTATTGTAAAATACACCCCAGAGGGCACCTTAGAGGCGCCCCCTGAAACTTAACCGACTATCTGTGTAGGCTGACTAGTTTTAGCAGCCTGCCACAAACCGAGACATGTTGCTGGCCCCATGGGGAGAGTGCCTTTGTCACTCTGAGGCCAGTAACAAAGCCTGCACTGGGTGGAGATGCTAACACCTCCCCCAGGCAGGAATTGTCACACCTGGCGGTGAGCCTCAAAGGCTCACCTCCTTTGTGCCAACCCAGCAGGACACTCCAGCTAGTGGAGTTGCCCGCCCCCTCCGGCCAGGCCCCACTTTTGGCGGCAAGGCCGGAGAAAATAATGAGAAAAACAAGGAGGAGTCACTGGCCAGTCAGGACAGCCCCTAAGGTGTCCTGAGCTGAAGTGACTCTAACTTTTAGAAATCCTCCATCTTGCAGATGGAGGATTCCACCAATAGGGTTAGGATTGTGACCCCCTCCCCTTGGGAGGAGGCACAAAGAGGGTGTACCCACCCTCAGGGCTAGTAGCCATTGGCTACTAACCCCCCAGACCTAAACACGCCCTTAAATTTAGTATTTAAGGGCTACCCTGAACCCTAGAAAAATTAGATTCCTGCAACTACAAGAAGAAGGACTGCCCAGCTGAAAACCCCTGCAGCGGAAGACCAGAAGACGACAACTGCCTTGGCTCCAGAAACTCACCGGCCTGTCTCCTGCCTTCCAAAGATCCTGCTCCAGCGACACCTTCCAAAGGGACCAGCGACCTCGACATCCTCTGAGGACTGCCCCTGCTTCGAAAAGACAAGAAACTCCCGAGGACAGCGGACCTGCTCCAAGAAAAGCTGCAACTTTGTTTCCAGCAGCTTTAAAGAACCCTGCAAGCTCCCCGCAAGAAGCGTGAGACTTGCAACACTGCACCCGGCGACCCCGACTCGGCTGGTGGCGATCCAACACCTCAGGAGGGACCCCAGGACTACTCTAAGACTGTGAGTACAAAAACCTGTCCCCCCTGAGCCCCCACAGCGCCGCCTGCAGAGGGAATCCCGAGGCTTCCCCTGACCGCGACTCTTTGAATCCTAAGTCCCGACGCCTGGGAGAGACCCTGCACCCGCAGCCCCCAGGACCTGAAGGACCGGACTTTCACTGGAGAAGTGACCCCCAGGAGTCCCTCTCCCTTGCCCAAGTGGAGGTTTCCCCGAGGAACCCCCCCCTTGCCTGCCTGCAGCGCTGAAGAGATCCCGAGATCTCTCATAGACTAACATTGCGAACCCGACGCTTGTTCCTACACTGCACCCGGCCGCACCCGCGCCGCTGAGGGTGAAATTTCTGTGTGGGCTTGTGTCCCCCCCGGTGCCCTACAAAACCCCCCTGGTCTGCCCTCCGAAGACGCGGGTACTTACCTGCAAGCAGACCGGAACCGGGGCACCCCCTTCTCTCCATTCTAGCCTATGCGTTTTGGGCACCACTTTGAACTCTGCACCTGACCGGCCCTGAGCTGCTGGTGTGGTGACTTTGGGGTTGCTCTGAACCCCCAACAGTGGGCTACCTTGGACCAAGAACTAAGCCCTGTAAGTGTCTTACTTACCTGGTTAACCTAACAAATACTTACCTCCCCTAGGAACTGTGAAAATTGCACTGTGTCCACTTTTAAAACAGCTATTTGTGAATAACTTGAAAAGTATACATGCAATTTTGATGATTTGAAGTTCCTAAAGTACTTACCTGCAATACCTTTCGAATGAGATATTACATGTAGAATTTGAACCTGTGGTTCTTAAAATAAACTAAGAAAATATATTTTTCTATACAAAAACCTATTGGCTGGATTTGTCTCTGAGTGTGTGTACCTCATTTATTGTCTATGTGTATGTACAACAAATGCTTAACACTACTCCTTGGATAAGCCTACTGCTCGACCACACTACCACAAAATAGAGCATTAGTATTATCTATTTCTACCACTATTTTACCTCTAAGGGGAACCCTTGGACTCTGTGCATGCTATTCCTTACTTTGAAATAGCACATACAGAGCCAACTTCCTACATTGGTGGATCAGCGGTGGGGTACAAGACTTTGCATTTGCTGGACTACTCAGCCAATACCTGATCACACGACAAATTCCAAAATTGTCATTAGAAATTCATTTTTGCAATTTGAAATTTTTCTAAATTCTTAAAAGTCCTGCTAGGGCCTTGTGTGTTAAGTCCCTGTTTAGCATTGTCTTTTAGAGTTTAAAAGTTTGTTAAAAGTTTGAAATTAGATTCTAGAAACAGTTTTAGATTCTCTAAAAAGTCTTCCAACTTTTAGCAAAATAATGTCTGATACAGAGATGAATGTGGTGGAACTCGACACCACACCTTACCTCCATCTTAAGATGAGGGAGCTAAGGTCTCTCTGTAATATCAAAAAAATAACCATTGGCTCCAGACCTACCAAAATTCAGCTCCAGGAGCTGTTGGCAGAGTTTGAAAAAGCCAACCCCTCTGATGATGACCTCACAGAGGAAGAAATTAGTGACTTGGAGGCCAATGTCCCTCCTCCAGTCCTAAATAGAGAGAACAGGACCCCTCAAGTCCTGTCTCCAACTGTGTTAGTCAGAAATAGTGAGTCCCTCACAGGAGGGTCCCACATTTCTGAAATCACTGAGGATGCTCTCAGTGAAGATGACCTCCTGTTAGCCAGGATGGCCAAAAGATTGGCTTTAGAGAGACAGCTCCTAGCCATAGAAAGGGAAAGACAAGAGATGGGCCTAGGACCCATCAATGGTGGCAGCAATATAAATAGGGTCAGAGATTCTCCTGACATGTTAAAAATCCCCAAAGGGATTGTGACAAAATTTGAAGATGGTGATGACATCACCAAGTGGTTCACAGCTTTTGAGAGGGCTTGTGTAACCAGAAAAGTGAACAGATCTCACTGGGGTGCTCTCCTTTGGGAAATGTTCACTGGAAAGTGTAGGGATAGACTCCTCACACTCTCTGGAAAAGATGCAGAATCTTATGACCTCATGAAGGGTACCCTGATTGAGGGCTTTGGATTCTCCACTGAGGAGTACAGGATTAGGTTCAGGGGGGCTCAAAAATCCTCGAGCCAGACCTGGGTTGACTTTGTTGACTACTCAGTGAAAACACTAGATGGTTGGATTCAAGGCAGTGGTGTAAGTAATTATGATGGGCTGTACAATTTATTTGTGAAAGAACACCTGTTAAGTAATTGTTTCAATGATAAACTGCATCAGCATCTGGTAGACCTAGGACCAATTTCTCCCCAAGAATTGGGAAAGAAGGCGGACCATTGGGTCAAGACAAGGGTGTCCAAGACTTCAACAGGGGGTGACCAAAAGAAAGGGGTCACAAAGACTCCCCAGGGGAAGGGTGATGAGACAACCAAAACTAAAAATAGTAAAGAGTCTTCTACAGGCCCCCAAAAACCTGCACAGGAGGGTGGGCCCAGAGCCTCTTCACAAAACAATGGGTACAAGGGTAAAAACTTTGATCCCAAAAAGGCCTGGTGTCATAGCTGTAAACAGCATGGACACCAAACTGGAGACAAGGCCTGTCCCAAGAAAGGTTCCACTCCAAACTCCCATCCAGGTAACACTGGTATGGCTAGTCTCCAAGTGGGATCAACAGTGTGCCCAGAGCAAATCAGGGTCCACACTGAAGCTACTCTAGTTTCTGAGGGTGGGGTGGATTTAGCCACACTAGCTGTCTGGCTGCCTAACATGCAAAAATACAGACAGCAACTCTTAATTAATGGGACTAGAATAGAGGGCCTGAGGGATACAGGTGCCAGTGTCACCATGGTGACAGAGAAACTGGTTTCCCCTGGCCAATACCTGACTGGAAAAACTTACACAGTCACCAACGCTGACAATCAGAGAAAAGTACATCCCATGGCAATGGTTACTTTAGAATGGGGAGGGGTCAATGGCCTGAAACAGGTGGTGGTCTCCTCAAATATCCCAGTGGACTGTCTGCTTGGAAATGACCTGGAGTCCTCAGCATGGGCTGAGGTAGAACTAAAAACCCATGCAGCAATGCTGGGTATCCCTGAACTGGTGTGTGTGAAAACACGAGCACAGTGCAAGGCACAGGGTGAACAAGTAGAGCTGGAGTCTGGAAGAATGGCCCAGCCTACCAAGAGAACAGGAAAGTCAGTTGGGAAACCAACTGCAACACAGCAAAAGAAAGGGAACCTCTCTTCTCAGGAAGAAGTTCTGCCCTCTGAGGGAACTGAGCCTTTGGAGCTTGAACCTTATCAGGTTGAGCTCTTAGGCCCAGGGGGACCCTCAAGGGAGGAGCTGTGTAAGGGACAAGAAACCTGTCCCTCTCTTGAAGGCCTTAGGCAGCAAGCTGCTGAAGAGTCCAAAGGCAAGAAAAATGGAACACATAGGGTCTATTGGGAAGATGGACTCCTGTACACTGAGGCCAGAGACCCCAAACCTGGTGCCACTAGGAGAGTGGTAGTGCCCCAGCTGTTCAGGAAGTTCATCCTAACATTGGCCCATGACATTCCCCTTGCTGGACATTTGGGACAAACCAAGACGTGGGAGAGGTTAGTCAACCACTTCTACTGGCCCAATATGTCCAACATGGTTAAGGAGTTTTGCCTCTCCTTCCCCACCTGTCAAGCCAGTGGTAAGACAGGTGGGCATCCAAAGGCCCCCCTCATTCCACTTCCAGTGGTGGGGGTTCCCTTTGAAAGAGTGGGTGTGGACATAGTTGGTCCACTAGAACCTCCCACAGCCTCAGGAAATATGTATATCCTGGTAGTAGTGGATCATGCTACCAGGTATCCTGAAGCTATTCCCCTTAGGTCGACTACTGCCCCTGCAGTAGCCAAGGCCCTCATTGGTATCTTTACCAGAGTGGGTTTCCCTAAGGAGGTGGTGTCTGACAGAGGTACCAACTTCATGTCAGCATACCTAAAGCACATGTGGAATGAGTGTGGGGTGACTTATAAATTCACTACACCATACCATCCACAAACTAATGGCTTAGTTGAGAGATTCAACAAGACATTAAAGGGCATGATCATGGGGCTCCCAGAAAAACTCAAAAGGAGATGGGATGTCCTCTTGCCATGTCTGCTTTTCGCTTACAGAGAGGTGCCACAGAAGGGAGTAGGATTCTCACCCTTTGAACTTCTGTTTGGTCATCCTGTAAGAGGACCACTTGCTCTTGTTAAAGAAGGCTGGGAGAGACCTCTCCATGAGCCTAAACAAGACATAGTGGACTATGTACTTGGCCTTCGCTCTAGAATGGCAGAGTACATGGAAAAGGCAACCAAAAACCTTGAGGCCAGCCAACAGCTCCAGAAGTTTTGGTATGACCAAAAGGCTGCACTGGTTGAGTTCCAACCAGGGCAGAAAGTCTGGGTTCTGGAGCCTGTGGCTCCCCGGGCACTCCAGGACAAATGGAGTGGCCCTTACCCAGTACTAGAAAGGAAGAGTCAGGTCACCTACCTGGTGGACCTGGGCACAAGCAGGAGCCCCAAGAGGGTGATCCATGTGAACCGCCTTAAGCTCTTCCATGACAGGGCTGATGTCAATCTGTTGATGGTAACAGATGAGGATCAGGAGGCAGAGAGTGAACCTCTCCCTGATCTTCTGTCATCAGACCCAAAAGATGGCACAGTAGATGGAGTGATCTACTCAGACACCCTCTCTGGCCAACAGCAAGCTGATTGTAGGAGAGTCCTACAACAGTTTCCTGAACTCTTCTCCTTAACCCCTGGTCAGACACACCTGTGTACCCATGATGTGGACACAGGAGACAGCATGCCTGTCAAGAACAAAATCTTTAGACAATCTGACCATGTTAAGGAAAGCATCAAGGTGGAAGTCCACAAGATGCTGGAATTGGGAGTAATTGAGCGCTCTGACAGCCCCTGGGCTAGCCCAGTGGTCTTAGTCCCCAAACCTCACACCAAAGATGGAAAGAAAGAGATGAGGTTTTGTGTGGACTACAGAGGGCTCAATTCTGTCACCAAGACAGATGCTCATCCAATTCCAAGAGCTGATGAGCTGATAGATAAATTAGGTGCTGCCAAATTCTTAAGTACCTTTGACTTGACAGCAGGGTACTGGCAAATAAAAATGGCACCTGGAGCAAAAGAGAAAACAGCATTCTCCACACCTGATGGGCATTATCAGTTTACTGTTATGCCCTTTGGTTTAAAGAATGCCCCTGCCACCTTCCAAAGGTTGGTGAATCAAGTCCTTGCTGGCTTGGAGTCCTTTAGCACAGCTTATCTTGATGATATTGCTGTCTTTAGCTCCACCTGGCAGGATCACCTGGTCCACCTGAAGAAGGTTTTGAAGGCTCTGCAATCTGCAGGCCTCTCTATCAAGGCATCCAAATGCCAGATAGGGCAGGGAACTGTGGTTTACTTGGGCCACCTTGTAGGTGGAGGCCAAGTTCAGCCACTCCAACCCAAGATCCAGACTATTCTGGACTGGGTAGCTCCAAAAACCCAGACTCAAGTCAGGGCATTCCTTGGCTTGACTGGGTATTACAGGAGGTTTGTGAAGGGATATGGATCCATTGTGACAGCCCTCACTGAACTCACCTCCAAGAAAATGCCCAAGAAAGTGAACTGGACTGTGGAATGCCAACAGGCCTTTGACACCCTGAAACAAGCAATGTGCTCAGCACCAGTTCTAAAAGCTCCAGATTATTCTAAGCAGTTCATTGTGCAGACTGATGCCTCTGAACATGGGATAGGGGCAGTTTTGTCCCAAACAAATGATGATGGCCTTGACCAGCCTGTTGCTTTCATTAGCAGGAGGTTACTCCCCAGGGAGCAGCGTTGGAGTGCCATTGAGAGGGAGGCCTTTGCTGTGGTTTGGTCCCTGAAGAAGCTGAGACCATACCTCTTTGGGACTCACTTCCTAGTTCAAACTGACCACAGACCTCTCAAATGGCTGATGCAAATGAAAGGTGAAAATCCTAAACTGTTGAGGTGGTCCATCTCCCTACAGGGAATGGACTTTATAGTGGAACACAGACCTGGGACTGCCCATGCCAATGCAGATGGCCTTTCCAGGTTCTTCCACTTAGAAAATGAAGACTCTCTTGGGAAAGGTTAGTCTCATCCTCTTTCGTTTGGGGGGGGGTTGTGTAAGGAAATGCCTCCTTGGCATGGTTGCCCCCTGACTTTTTGCCTTTGCTGATGCTATGTTTACAATTGAAAGTGTGCTGAGGCCTGCTAACCAGGCCCCAGCACCAGTGTTCTTTCCCTAACCTGTACTTTTGTATCCACAATTGGCAGACCCTGGCATCCAGATAAGTCCCTTGTAACTGGTACCTCTAGTACCAAGGGCCCTGATGCCAAGGAAGGTCTCTAAGGGCTGCAGCATGTCTTATGCCACCCTGGAGACCTCTCACTCAGCACAGACACACTGCTTGCCAGCTTGTGTGTGCTAGTGAGGACAAAACGAGTAAGTCGACATGGCACTCCCCTCAGGGTGCCATGCCAGCCTCTCACTGCCTATGCAGTATAGGTAAGACACCCCTCTAGCAGGCCTTACAGCCCTAAGGCAGGGTGCACTATACCATAGGTGAGGGTACCAGTGCATGAGCATGGTACCCCTACAGTGTCTAAACAAAACCTTAGACATTGTAAGTGCAGGGTAGCCATAAGAGTATATGGTCTGGGAGTCTGTCAAACACGAACTCCACAGCACCATAATGGCTACACTGAAAACTGGGAAGTTTGGTATCAAACTTCTCAGCACAATAAATGCACACTGATGCCAGTGTACATTTTATTGTAAAATACACCCCAGAGGGCACCTTAGAGGCGCCCCCTGAAACTTAACCGACTATCTGTGTAGGCTGACTAGTTTTAGCAGCCTGCCACAAACCGAGACATGTTGCTGGCCCCATGGGGAGAGTGCCTTTGTCACTCTGAGGCCAGTAACAAAGCCTGCACTGGGTGGAGATGCTAACACCTCCCCCAGGCAGGAATTGTCACACCTGGCGGTGAGCCTCAAAGGCTCACCTCCTTTGTGCCAACCCAGCAGGACACTCCAGCTAGTGGAGTTGCCCGCCCCCTCCGGCCAGGCCCCACTTTTGGCGGCAAGGCCGGAGAAAATAATGAGAAAAACAAGGAGGAGTCACTGGCCAGTCAGGACAGCCCCTAAGGTGTCCTGAGCTGAAGTGACTCTAACTTTTAGAAATCCTCCATCTTGCAGATGGAGGATTCCCCCAATAGGGTTAGGATTGTGACCCCCTCCCCTTGGGAGGAGGCACAAAGAGGGTGTACCCACCCTCAGGGCTAGTAGCCATTGGCTACTAATCCCCCAGACCTAAACACGCCCTTAAATTTAGTATTTAAGGGCTACCCTGAACCCTAGAAAAATTAGATTCCTGCAACTACAAGAAGAAGGACTGCCCAGCTGAAAACCCCTGCAGCGGAAGACCAGAAGACGACAACTGCCTTGGCTCCAGAAACTCACCGGCCTGTCTCCTGCCTTCCAAAGATCCTGCTCCAGCGACGCCTTCCAAAGGGACCAGCGACCTCGACATCCTCTGAGGACTGCCCCTGCTTCGAAAAGACAAGAAACTCCCGAGGACAGCGGACCTGCTCCAAGAAAAGCTGCAACTTTGTTTCCAGCAGCTTTAAAGAACCCTGCAAGCTCCCCGCAAGAAGCGTGAGACTTGCAACACTGCACCCGGCGACCCCGACTCGGCTGGTGGCGATCCAACACCTCAGGAGGGACCCCAGGACTACTCTAAGACTGTGAGTACAAAAACCTGTCCCCCCTGAGCCCCCACAGCGCCGCCTGCAGAGGGAATCCCGAGGCTTCCCCTGACCGCGACTCTTTGAATCCTAAGTCCCGACGCCTGGGAGAGACCCTGCACCCGCAGCCCCCAGGACCTGAAGGACCGGACTTTCACTGGAGAAGTGACCCCCAGGAGTCCCTCTCCCTTGCCCAAGTGGAGGTTTCCCCGAGGAACCCCCCCCTTGCCTGCCTGCAGCGCTGAAGAGATCCCGAGATCTCTCATAGACTAACATTGCGAACCCGACGCTTGTTCCTACACTGCACCCGGCCGCCCCCGCGCCGCTGAGGGTGAAATTTCTGTGTGGGCTTGTGTCCCCCCCGGTGCCCTACAAAACCCCCCTGGTCTGCCCTCCGAAGACGCGGGTACTTACCTGCAAGCAGACCGGAACCGGGGCACCCCCTTCTCTCCATTCTAGCCTATGCGTTTTGGGCACCACTTTGAACTCTGCACCTGACCGGCCCTGAGCTGCTGGTGTGGTGACTTTGGGGTTGCTCTGAACCCCCAACAGTGGGCTACCTTGGACCAAGAACTAAGCCCTGTAAGTGTCTTACTTACCTGGTTAACCTAACAAATACTTACCTCCCCTAGGAACTGTGAAAATTGCACTGTGTCCACTTTTAAAACAGCTATTTGTGAATAACTTGAAAAGTATACATGCAATTTTGATGATTTGAAGTTCCTAAAGTACTTACCTGCAATACCTTTCGAATGAGATATTACATGTAGAATTTGAACCTGTGGTTCTTAAAATAAACTAAGAAAAGATATTTTTCTATACAAAAACCTATTGGCTGGATTTGTCTCTGAGTGTGTGTACCTCATTTATTGTCTATGTGTATGTACAACAAATGCTTAACACTACTCCTTGGATAAGCCTACTGCTCGACCACACTACCACAAAATAGAGCATTAGTATTATCTATTTCTACCACTATTTTACCTCTAAGGGGAACCCTTGGACTCTGTGCATGCTATTCCTTACTTTGAAATAGCACATACAGAGCCAACTTCCTACACACACACACTTCAGTGATTGGAGAAGTGGACACCAAATTCCCAGCAGCTGCCATCTGTGGAACTACATTTGGCATCACTGCAGCAAGGAGGAGCTGCTGATTATTGATTATGGCAGCAACATCCCTGTGGTAGGCAGCCATGTCCGCGCTGAGGGAGGCTAGTTCCTGGTGCATGGAGTCCTGCTTGTTTGTCATGCATGCAGCAGCAAGATTGGGAGGGCAGGTGTTGTGGCAACTCCCTCACGGCTGTGGTTAGGTCCCTCACACACTGTTGGACACCATGCAGTAGGGATTTTGTGACTTGTTTGGCTGCTGTCTGTTCTGCGGACGTCATCATGCACATGTGCATCCCCTCAAGGCTGGCTGCCATAGTTTGCATCCCCACCCACACCTCCTTGGCTAGCTCCTGCTGTACTCCCACTACTGTCCTCTCAAAGGTGGTCCCTGTGTCATCAAAGTTCTCAGCTGTGTTTGAGCTGGCAGGTTGTACTATTGGGGTGGTGGGTTGATCCTCTTGGATGGCTGCTACATGAAAGCTCCTCCTTGCGACTGGAGGTGGTGTCTGGAGGGTTCCCAGGACATCTTGGAGGGTATCCTGACTGATGGTTGTCAGCTGGACATCAGGGTCATCAGGGTAGTCCAGGACAGGCAGATCCACAGGAGAGAGACATCGTCCTCTGCAATGAGATATTGTACAATTAGTGTGTCTGTGTTGTGCCAGTTGTAATGTGACGTCACTGACTCCCTATTGGTGGTACATTGTCATCTTGGTTCCCATTAATTGTTCCTGTTATTAATGTTTGCAGTCTCTCAGCCCTATGCCCCACCTGCATGTCACATGTAGTGTGGGCAGTTTGGGCAATTGTCTGCGTCACATCTTCTAGGTGTGGGTTCTGTCCAAATTGTGGCTTGCCACCTTCTTGTCCTCATCAACCCTCCCTCTGCCTCCATTTGCATGGTGAGGCCTTGCAATGATTGTTGGTGTGCTGATGCCACAGCACCACACATTACAATATGGCCCTGTCCCAGTCTATCATTTTTCATATACACCTATGCGGTGCTGAGACCTAGCACCACACCATGCATGGCATTTCCATGAGACAATGCACATGTTACCATTGGTAGTTTCTCATGTTGATGTTTGCGTATGTGTGCCACATTGCGTTGCACTGATGGACCTGGCAGAGTTCCATTTCCTCTTGTGACTGTGCGGGTATGTTTGCCTTCCTAAACACATATGTCCAGCCCCTCAATGCAGTTGTTTGAGCACTACGATACCTGAGATGTTGAATGGTGGCATTGCAGCTATTGTGACACAGGCACAGGGGTAAACCCAGGGTTGGGCAGCATGGGTATGAGATTACTGCTGTGTACATCATTATGTATATGACAGTGCCTGATGGGTATTGAGTCTATGGACATGACCAGTTGACAGGAGTTGCACTTGGATAGTGATTGATGGGGATTGATCACGTAGTCATACTGAACCCTCATTTCGAGTGTGTTTTTTTCCATGGGCACCTGACTGGCATTTCCTAATTGACCAGCCCACACAGCACAGGTAGTTGTGGCAAATGTTGTCAATGGGGAATGCAGGTTGAGCCAATGGCCTGAGACCGGGCATTGTCCTCTAGTTTACATTCTGACAATACCAGCTGTCCTGTGACCCTAGACCAGTTTTACGTTCTACCCTATCCTCCTGGTCTGCTTCAGCATTTCCAGCAGCCTTGGCATGGCGGTGTATCCCCATGCAAAGGTTGTTGGTGTTGTGTTGTGCTGTGCCCCTGGATGCCCCTGCACAGCCCATGCACTTGGCGTGAGCAGTGCAGGGAGTCCCGTGCCGTGCCTCTTTGCCCTTTCCACTGCCTGATTTATAGGGCTGACATGCATTGTGCAGTAGGTATGTGCCTCCCCCTTCTTACACTTGACATTTTGGTCCC
The DNA here is from genome assembly GCF_031143425.1 of Pleurodeles waltl. NCBI lineage: Eukaryota > Metazoa > Chordata > Amphibia > Caudata > Salamandridae > Pleurodeles > Pleurodeles waltl. The sequence goes on from NC_090449.1 coordinate 732,652,192, forward strand.
CCATGCAACTTACCCTGCATATGTGTTGTTTCCTGGTAGTCTGCACTTTCCTGTCCTGTGATACCAGTGACGATTTCCTCCGGGATGACTGCTGCAACTATCTCCTACATCTCGTCCAAGTCCTCTTGAGGTGCTGGACTCCCACCTCTGGTCTGCAGTGCTGCCTTCCTGTTCCTTGCCAATTTTATGGGTGAGCGCAAAGCGTTCCGTCCCATGCTGTAATCTCTCTTTGGGCTTCTAACCACGCCCATGTCAGTCACTTCCATTGGTTCGTGGGCTTGCCTTTTTAAATCCGCTTCCTTTCATTTGTGAAAGGCATGCATATGTCATGCCTTTTCTGGTGTTTAGCCCACCCACACAGCACCGGTAAATTACTGAAACCATTCAAGGCTCGATGTTTTTAGCATGGTTTCCGGACTACTGTATCTTTTTATTTTCCACGCAGAGCGATCGTGCTGGGGTTTACATAGCGCAATCGCGCTGTGGTTTTTTTCTTGTAATTTGTGTGACAAGAAAAGTCCGGTTTGGAGTTTAACTTGAGCAAATGCAAGACCTGTTTAATTCCAAATGCTTGTTTCCTTTGTCCTCCACTTGCAATCATACCAGCGTTTCTTGCACTCATTGACAGTTCTCCTGACCTCTGCCACTTTGTTGCTCTTGTCCACAATCTGTTGCCAAATTACCTCTCTCCTTCCAATTGCCAATTTAGAGGTGATGAAGAGTTGATGCTGGTGCTCCGTCACCTCTCTCACCAGTATCTCATGCTCCTCTGTGCTGAAGTGACACTTCCTCTTCTTCTTGTCTCTCCCCTGGGTCTTGCCTGTGTCCCCCTGTCTGGTTCCTAGTTGTCTGGGGTCTCTCTGGGGTCTCTCCTGGCTTCTGGGATCCATTTTGGGGCTCCTTCGCAATGTTTGCTCCATTTGTGTCATTTTTTGACGCTATTGCGGGGAAAAATGACTCATATCCGTTTTGCAACGTGTTTACATGACAAGGCGCAATGGTTAGCGTCAGGAAAACTGACTCTAACCTCTTCTTAGCGCCACCCAGTGTCAAAGTATAAATATGACGCACGGATGGTGTTAAGAAATGGCGCTAGACAGTGCTAAACTTTTTGACGCAAAACTGCATTAGTTTTGTGTCAAAAAGTATAAATCTGGTCCTCACTCTCTTGTATCTAAACAAATCAACATGTGTAGCAAAGGTTGTAATATAGCTGCAGTTTTCCTCTAGTTCTAACTGATGATAACCTTTATTCAAATCAAGTCAATAGAGGATTTTGGCACCATTAATTTGGGTAATCATGTCAGCAATGTGCGGACTTGGATATTGCTCTTGTTGAGTTGCTTTATTTGCCTGGCGCATGTCAATGCATATGCGCATAGTTCCTTCATGGTCCTTTTAAGGCACTACTACTATGGGAGAAACCCATGGCGTTGGACAAGTAGAACGTTTATTAAAGTTATGCTTAGGTAATGATTCAAGTTCTTTTTCAACAGTTTCTTGTGAATGAAAAGCAACTCTTCTATGTCTCTCACCAACAGGATGGACATCCTCATTTATATGCAGTTTTACTTTCTAGTTTTTAATTTTCCTAAACTATGAAACAATGAAGGGAATTGACTTACTATTTCGTGATGAGCATTCATGTTGTAATTCTTTGAAATCAGTCCCATGTCAGCAGTCGTTCTGAAATGGAAAAAGCAGGTCCCTGCCACTGTAACTTGAAGTATACAAATCAGTGTTTATACTTTTGTTTTCTTATGTTTCACTGTTGACAAAAAAAGAAAACTTTATTCTTCATGGGTGTCAATGCAGCCGAAGTGTATACTTTGGTATTTGATGGTGTGTGCCATGGTAATGGTGACAGTTCATTGTACTTTTCTTCAGGCGTTATTTGATCAAAGTACCACTATCAGTGATAAAAGGTATGGAACATCAATTTATTTGCAATGTAATTTTTGGACAGTGTTTGCATGGTTTCGCTATTGTGACATCTCAACTTATCTTTGAGTGACATTTCTCCTCACATGTGACCAGTCTGACATGTGCACATTTTTCTGAGGTAAGCATTAACATGGCACTATCTCATTCTTCATTTTCACTTATTTTTGAGGTTGAAGAACTGTTTAACGATGACTTCGATGACAATGGACTCAGGCCCATATTTATACTTTTTTAGCGCCGAATTTGTGTCATTTTTTGATGCAAAAGTGGTGCAAACTTACAAAATACAATTGTATTTTGTAAGTTTGCGCCGCTCTTGTGTCAAAAAAGCAGCGCTAAAAAAGTATAAATATGGGCCTCAGTTTAGTATCTGTTTCCCTCAACTGATGTCGGGGCTTGACCTTGTGGGTGCGTGTCAAATATTGCTTCTGGAACATTCTGGCAGCCATTTTGTCGTCGCCCAGTGACGCACTTACTTCTTCCTTTGCACTGCACATCATCACGAAATGGTTCTCTTTACTACAGCCTTTACATATCCAACCAATGGCGGGACATATTCCTTCATGTGGAAACACAAATCCACATTTGAAACACAACTTCTTTTTGTGTAAACACATCACTTTGTGTCCTTCAGACTTTTGTATCAAATTACTTTTCACACTCATGATTGACTGTTTTTGGACACTTCCGGCCTCCATGTCGGCAGCTAGTTTTTCAGCACATCCTCAGCTCTGGCACCCATCAACAATCACTTCAGACTAAGGCCCTCATTACAACCCTGGCGGTCAGTATTAAAGCGGCGGTAATACCGCCAACAGGCCGGCGGAAAAAAAAATGGGATTACGACCACGGCGGAAACCGCCAACATAGACAGCCACTCTAACACTCCGACCGCCACGGCGGTACAGACAAACAGCATGGCGGTCACCGCCAACAGTCAGGCTGAACACAATGTACCGCTCACACTATTATGACAGGCCAATCAGCCACCTTTTCCGGGGCGGATTCAACGCGAACAAAAACACGGCGGAAACAAGACTTGGAAGGGGAAACACTCACCTCTACACAACCCACGAGGCACCAGGACGCCATGGAGCCTGAACTCCAAATACTCCCTGCGATTGTCTTCATGCTCCTCTACCAGGAGCGCGACCGACGGCGGCGACGACCACGGTGAGTACTGCACCTACAACACAGAGGAGGGGGAGGGAAAAGAGAGTGACACACACATGCAACACGCAACACCCCCACCCCCACCCACTACAACACACACACCAATACATGCTGAAACATTACATTTACATCCTCCCACCCCTCTGGAAGAACGCAATGACAAAAAGAAATGAGTTGAACAATTGTAATCATGTAAAATCCATTCATCCAAATTTTATATACACTATAAACAAATATGTACACCAAGAATTCAAGTGCAGGTACTGCACCAATATAGTCCGTGGACCACTGGGCCCAAAATGCATGGGTGAGGCCCACACAAGATACCCGATCGAAACGGAGAGAACACTGCAGGGGCATCAGATCGAAAAAAAACAGGCATCTCAGGGGGAAAGGAAGGGGGGGCACCTCAGCCGGATGAGTGCACGACGCCAGATCCACAAGAGGGCTCCATGCCCATTGATGTATCCTGGTGAGTGCAAAGCCACAGTCTCTCAAGTCTCTCCAGTGGTTGGTTTTCCCACCGCTTTATCCTGGGAGTGCAAAGCCACAGTCTCTCAAGTCTCTCAAGTGGGTAGTTTGCCCACCGCTGCATCCTGGGGAGTGCAAAGCCACAGTCTCTCAAGTCTCTCCAGTGGGTGGGTTGCCCACTGCTGCATCCGGGGGAGTGCAAAACCAAAGTCTCTCAAGTGGGTGGTTTGCCCACTGCTTTATCCTGGGGAGTGCAAAGCCACAGTCTCTCAGTTCTCTCCCGTGGGTGATTTGCCCACTGCTACATCCTCGGGAGTGCAAAGCCACAGTCTCTCAAATCTCTCAAGTGGGTGGTTTGCCTGCTGTTTTATCCTGGGGAGTGCAAAGCCACAGTCTCTCAAGTGGATGTCTTCCTCCACTGGTTCTGGAGGGGGCTTTGTGCCCAGAGTGCTTCATTCTGCCAAGGACTGAGGTAGTGGATGGGATACTCCACTGGGTCTGGAGGGGGCTTGGTGCCCAGAGTGCTTCATCCTGCCAAGGACTGAGGTAGTGGATGTAATACTCCACTGGTTCTGGAGGGGGCTTTCTGCCCAGAGTGCTTCATCCTGCCAAGGACTGAGGTAGTGGATGCCTTTCTCCACTGGTTCTGGAGGGGGCTTTGTGCCCAGATTGCTTCATCCTGCCAAGGACTGAGGTAGTGGATGGCTTTCTCCACTGGTTCTGGAGGGGGCTTTGTGCCCAGAGTGCTTCATCCTGCCAAGGACTGAGGTAGTGGATGTGATACTCCACTGACAGTGGGGCAACATGGAAGCTGCCCAGGCCCCTGGAACTGACCACCAGCCTCGTACGAATGACCACTGGGGATGGCTGCCATGTCTGCGGCGGTGCCACTGGCTCAGGATGTGGCGTGGTCGCTGGCGGTGCTGGCGGCGGGCTCAGTAGCGGCGGTGCCTGTGGCGGTTATTGGGCAGCAGTGCTGGTGGCGGGCTCACTGACCTCTGTGCTGGCGGCGGTGTCATAAGCGGCGGTGCTAGTGGGTGGCTCACTGACCTCGGTGCTGGCGGTGGTGTCATGAGCGGCGGTGCTGGTGGCGGGCTCACTGACCTCGGTGCTGGCGGCGTTATCATGGGCGGCGGTGCTGGTGGCGGGCTCACTGACCGCAGTGCTGGTGAAGGGCACAGTGTCTGCGGTGCTGGTGAAGGGCTCACTATCTTGGGTGCTGGCAGCGGTGCCCGTGGCGGCGGTGCATGTGGCAGTGCCGGTGGCGGTCTTGTCCGCCGTGCAGGTTGGCGGCGACGTTGACTTGCCTTTCTTTTTCAGGCCCTTCCCCACCTTGGGTGGTGGCGCAGCTGTCTTGCCACTCCCAACTGTTGTCTTGGCTGAACCCTTGGTGGCAAGTGTTTTGGCCTTCTCCCTCCGGGATGTGGTCAACTTCTTCTGTTTTGGAGGTGGGGGAATGTCCTTGGACTCGCTCCTTGGGACACTGGCAGGCCTGCTGCTTGGCGCACTCCAGAATCCGGTTACTGCTGACACCACTGTGCCCGGTGATGTATTGGCTGAGGTGCTGGGTTGGGACCTGGAATGGCGGGCCCTAGGGGACGGAAGGGGTGGGGGAGGTGAAGGGAAGAGGTCAAGGTTTGACAGGAAAAGTCTTTTAGGCACACTGGGGCGAGTAGATGGAGGGGGTTTGGGAGTGGAGGAAGAGGTAGTGGTTGTAGGAGGTGTTTGTTTGCTGACTTTGGGTGAAGGTGCATGGGTTGGAGGCTGTCGTGAGGTGGATTGCTGTTGGGTGGGTGTGTGACTGTGTTTGTGTACTTTGGGAGGAGGGCTCACAGACACACTGGTAGAGGACACAGGGGATGTGTGAATGGTAGTGGGGGTGGTGATTGCACGTGAGCGATGTGTGGTGATGGGCGTGCTGGTGATGGAGGTAGTGGCTGAGGAAGTAGTGCATGCAGGTATGAGTGGAGACATGACACGGAGGGAGGAGGGAGAAGTGGAGGAGGGGGACACAGTGGAGGCAGTGGATGTTGGTATGTGTGCATGGGTATGATGCTTGTGTGAGTGCCTGTGGGATGTGTGGTGCTTATGTTTGCCAGAGCTACCCTTGTGTGTTGAGGTGTGTGCATGCTGGTCTGATGGTGTGCTTGGGATAGGCTGAGGTACAGGGGATTGGGTCTGGGTGGATAAAGTTGGAGGGGGGAGGTTGGACACAGGGACAATGGCTGCCATCAGTGCTGAGGCCAGAGTCTGAAATGCTCGCTGTTGGGCTGCCTGGCCAGAATGAATGCCCTCCAGGTATGCATTTGTCTGTTGCAACTGCCTCTCCACACCCTGGATGGCATTCAAAATGGTAGACTGCCCAACAGTGAGGGATCTCAGGAGGTCAATGGCCTCCTCACTGAGGGCAGCAGGGCTGACTGGGGCAGGGCCTGAGGTGCCTTGGGCGAAGGAGGTGCCCACCCTCCTGGGTGAGCGGCCACGGGGAACATGCTGAGGGGCTGCTGGGAGGGCGGTGCTGGTAGGTGGGGTGGCAGCTGTACCTGTAGATGCGGGGCCACAGAGGGGCCCGCCACCGCAAGGGAGCTCCCATCAGAGGAGGAGTCAGTGTCGCTGGTCTCTGCTCCAGTCCCCGCCGTGGAGCTCCCCTCGCCCTCCGTCCCACTGGTGAATTCTGACTTCGTAGTCTCACACTCCAGGGCCATGTGGGATGCAGCTCCCTCCTGCTCCGGTGGCACAGCTCCTCCGCCCGATGATGCTAATGCACACAAGAACAGGGAGACCACAAAAAGGGGGGGAAAGAAAGTAGAAAGACATGTTCAGTACATGCAATACCACTACCATTGGCGGACACTACAGACACAGCAGCCCTCTGCCCAACGCCATGCACTTAGTGTTCCCTAATTCCTCACAGGGACATGGGGTACATGGCCTATGCCCGATTGCTGCACACATGGAAGTCACAGGAGCCTGACTAGGTGTAGATGGCTCTTACTACTGGTGGGGTTGGGGTGCCACTTAGCCTGCCTCACAAAGGGTCCTGGCCTACAAGGCTCGCCCTAGCCTAGGGGAACCCAGAGCCCACCTCCCCCACCCAGACACCACCAATGCGCGCAGAGTCAGATGGATGTGACTGTACTCACCCCCTTGTGGCTGCCAGGATCCGAAACATCAGGGGGGTCATTGTGCGACGGGCACCCCTCCCACGTTGGGAGGCAATTCCCAGCTGGGCCTCCAGCGTCTTCTTGCTCCAGCGGAGAATGTCCTCCCATCTTTTACTGCAGTGGGTGCTCCGTCTGTGGTGGACCCCCCAGGGACCGGACGTCCTTGGCAATGGCACGCCAAATATCCTTCTTCTGGTGGGTGCTGACCTACAGGAATAGTACAGGGGAAAAGGTACAACATTAACCGTCCGGACCATCACAGTCATTGGCCCACGTTCCCACCCTTGCCCTGACGCACATACACTCACCGTCGGATCATGCATGCCTCATCCACCCCCATCTCCCATCCACACCACTCCAAACAGGCATTGCCCATACAGCATGCTCACAGAGTACTCACCTGTTTGTCTGGAGGACCGTAGAGTAGCGTGTACTGGGGGAGGACCCCATCCACTAATTTATTCAACTCCTCCGATGTGAAGGCAGGGGCACTTTCCCCAGACACATGAGCCATCGTCGCTTCCAGACTGAGGTCACAGCAGCACTTGCAGTGTAGATCCTCTCCTGTTGAAGATCTGGTATCAAGTGAGTGAACAGAGAGAAAATGGCGGTCACGTCCGCGGCGGTGCGTATCGTCACCGCCGGCGTACATTGTCATTGGCTCCTGGGACCCATAGGGTCCAATGTTAACAAATGCAGGATTGTGCCGCGGTCTTCGACCGCCTACCGCGACGGTATACAACGCCAGCGCAGTTACCTCATATCCCCTTGTCCCACATTACAGGTCAGGCAGTCGCCATTTCAGGGGGCCACATGGCATTAATTTTAAATGCATCACACATATCTAGGCCTTGCATACACACTAAGACAGGCACATAGCGGATTGGCAAATGTGTGCAATAAAGTTGTTTTTTTAGTACCTCAGTGTTGGCTGACCCTCTGATCGCTGTTCTCATCCATACAGCACGTCCGCTGGGGCAGGTGATGAGATGGCGGCATCCTCCGGTGTACAGACTGCTGGTGGACCTGTCGACAATGGAAGAGCGACATGTAATTGTCACCTACAGACTTGATTGTGCCACAATCCAGGAACTGTGTGCCCAGTTGGAGCCAGACCTGATGTCAGCTATCTGCCATCCCACAGGAATCCCCCCTCTCGTACAGGTCCTGTCAGTACTTCATTTCCTGGCAAGTGGGTCTTTTCAAACTACAATGGCCATAGCATCAGGGTTGTCCCAGCCTATGTTATCAAACGTGTTGTCCAGAGTGTTGTCTGCCCTGCTGAAACACATGCGCAGCTACATCGTTTTCCCTCAGGTGGAGGATTTGCCTACAGTGAAAGGTGACTTTTATGCCCTGGGACATATCCTTAACATCATAGGTGCCATTGATGGGACACATGTGGCCTTGGTACTCCCCCGCAGGAGTGAACAGGTGTACAGGACCGGAAGAGCTACCATTCTATGAATGTGCAGATGGTGTGTTTGGCAGACCAGTACATCTCCCATGTGAACGCCAAGTTTCCTGGCTTAGTGCATGACGCTTACATTCTGAGGAATAGCAGCATCCCTTATGTGATGGGGCAACTCCAGAGGCACCGGGTGTGGCTATTAGGCGAGGAAAAGGACCCTATACAGTGTGAATAGTTGTCTGGGTCTAGGGTTGTCCGTAAGGGTTAGTGTGTGTCTAACAGTTGTCCCTCGACATTTGCAGGTGACTCTGGATACCCCAACCTGTCATGGCTACTGACCCCAGTGAGGAATCCGAGGACAAGGGCAGAGGAACGCTACAATGAGGCACATGGGCAAACTAGGAGGGTTATATAGAGGACCTTCGGCCTCCTGAAGGCCAGGTTCTGGTGCCTCCATATGACAGGTGGTTCCCTATACTACTCACCAAAGAAGGTGTGCCAGATCATCGTGGCCTGCTGTATGCTGCACAACTTGGCTTTGCGACGACAGGTGCCTTTTCTGCAGGAGGATGGTCCAGAAGGAGGTCTTGTGGCAGCTGTGGAGCCTATGGACAGTGAAGAAGAGGAGGCAGAAGAAGAGGACATAGACAACAGAAACACCGTGATCCAGCAATACTTCCAGTGAGACACAGGTAAGAAGACATCACTGCCTCCTACATCTGATAGAATTGTTCGACCTATCATCTGTCTGTCACTTTCACCCAGTGTATGGACCCTAATTTGTCACTTTGCCTTTCGATTTCACAGATGTGGGTCTCACTGTGTGACCTCTGCTATGTTACCTCATGAACTAGAGCTGTGTGTCATAGGTATGTTGACAATACAAGGGACATTGCTATTTCCCTCAGTTTTTGCAAATACATATTTGTGAAAGCACAGACTGACTCCAGATTGTTTTGTGATTCAAGGGTGTTTATTTAAGTGCTAAATAGTGGAGGGGGTTGTAAAATGGGCAGGGGTGATGGTGGAGGAATGTCCATGGCAGAGTCCAATCTATTTGTCTCACAGGTGCATTGTCCAAAGGGGCATAGGAAGTGGAGCTAGGGCAGTTTAAGGATGGACAGGGTGACAAAGTGGGACAGAAGGATGACATTCAGGGTGGTCTCATTTCTTGTGGGGGCCTTGGCATTGTTCTCTCTCTTTGTCCTGGATCTCAGGGACCGCTTGCGGGGTGGTTCTCCATCTGCAGGGGGTGGGGTGCTGGTGTCGTGGTCCTGTGGTGGTGCCTCCTGTCCACTAGCGCCGGCGGAGGTGGTGGGCAGTTCATCGTCCAGGCTAGTATCAGGGGCCCCTTGTTGTGCCACAGTGTCCCTCCTGGTGTTCACGAGGTCCTTCAGCACCCCTACAGTGGTGCCCAGGGTGGTGTTGATGGACTTGAGTTCCTCCCTGAATCCCAAATACTATTCCTCCTGCAGCCGCTGGGTCTCCTGAACTTGGCCAGTACCGTTGCCATCGTCTCCTGGGAATGATGGTACGCTCCCATGATGTTGTAGAGGGCCTCGTGGAGAGTGGGTTCCCTGGGCCTGTCCTCCCCCTGTCGCACAGCAGACCTCCCAGTACCCCGGTTTTCCTGTGCCTCTGTCCCCTGAACCGTGTGCCACTGCCACTTACCCCCGGTCCCTGCTGTTCTTGGGGTGGTGAGTTAGCCTGGGTTCCCTGTAGTGGTGGACACACTGCTGCTTGACGTGTCCTGGGGACAGAGGGATGGGCCCGCTGGGTGGGTGCTGTGCTGGTGTTTCCTGAGGAGGGAGGCTCTGTGGTTGCCTGTGACTGTTTGAGGGGAACCGACTGTCCCGAGGTCCAAGATGGGCCGGGCTGGTCATCTAGAACCAGTTGGACAGAGCTGCTGTCGTCACTGTGGGCCTCTTCTGTGGGGCAGTGGACATGTCTGGAACCTCCTGTCCAGTGACGTTGGGCAGGGGTCCTGCAGGGGTGTAAAGGCATGACTATTGCATCTGTGTGTGCCATGGTGTGCAATGGGTGGGTGACCCTGTACCCCAATGCTTACATTCTTGTGTAGGACCTTGTGTGATAATTGTTTAGGGGTCTGTGTGGGTTTCTGTAGTGGACATGCATTGGTGATGTGTGTCCATGCTTTTGTGTTGCATGCAGGGCTTGGTGTTGGGATGTGTGGTTTGTGATAGTGGGACATATGTGAGGAGTTGGAGTGATGGGGGTGAGGGCGAGGGTGGGGGTATGTGATAGCATGCAGGTAGGGTGGGGGATGAAGTAGTTAAAGATTTGACTTACTAGAGTCCATTCCTCCAACTGCTCCTGTGAGGCCCTCAGGATGCAGTATAGCCAAGACCTGCTCCTCCAATGTTGTTAGTTGTGGGGGAGGAGGTGGGGGTCCGCCGTCAGTCCTCTGAACCGCGATGTGGTGTCTTGAGACCACGGAACGCACCTTCCCCCGTAGGTCATCCACCTCTTCCTGATGTCATCCCGTGTTCTTGGGTGCTGTCCTACTGCGTTGACCCTGTCCACGATTCTGTGCCATAGCTCCATCTTCCTAGCTATGGAGGTGTGCTGCACCTGTGATCCGAATAGCTATGGCTCTACCCGGATGATTTCCTCCACCATGACCCTGAGCTCCTCCTCAGAAAACCTGGGGTGTCTTTGCGGTGCCATGGTGTGGTGTGGGTGATGTTTGAGGTGGTGTGTGTTGTGATGTGTGGGGTGATGGTTAGGGGTGTGTGGTGTTTTGTGTGTGCCTCTGTATGCTGGTGTGGTCTTTGCTTTTCTGTCTCTCTGCTTGTTCCCAATTGTTCGTTGTAAGGGTTTGTGGGTAATGTGGGTGTGTGTTTTATATTGTATTGGGTGTGTGGGAGTGGTGTGTGTATGTGTATCAGGTGTGTGTATTTGGAATTGTCCAATGTGGTAGTGTTTTGTAAATGTGTGTGTATTTTGAGCGCGGCTGTGTGTACCGCCAATGGAATACCGCAGTTGAAAGACCGCCATGTGGATTCGTGGGTCGTGATAGTGTGGGCATATTCCTGTTGGCGTGATGGTGGAGGTTTTGTTATCGCCAGTTTATCACTGACCTTTGGTATGGCGGACTTGTGTGGGTGTCTAGATTTTGGTGGATTCTGAGGTGTGGGTCGTAATAGCTGTGGCTGAATTCCGCAGCCGCAGCGGTGTGTTGGCGGTCTTCTGCACAGTGGTAAGCGGGATTTACCACCAATGTTGTAATGAGGGCCTAAGACTTTCTCTGAGCATTCCTCATCTAAATGAATTGGACAAGGATCAGTCAATCACTCTGATGCATAGCTTCTTCATCATTAACTTAATTGAATGTGTTTGTTGAGTTTGTCGAGTCTTTCCATGAATTCATTCATAGCTTTACCAACTCTTTGGCATTCTTAACTGAAAACATCTCATTCATAGATGAAGTTTGGCACTGGATTAATCTTGAGGTTCAACTCATTCTTAATCTGACAGTTTGTGACTTCTTCGTCAGTTCTCGGCATTGTCTTTATGACTTCTTTCACACCATCACCAGAAAGATTTGAGGTATTTGATAATCTCCCTGTTATCAGTCTCTTCAAGTGCATCAATAAAATCTTCAAATATATCTATTCATGCAGTCCATCTATTGCCAATAACTTGCTTTTTGGCAGTGTTGAATGGTGAGGGTGGTTAGAGGAAGGTGGCAGCATTGTAACTGTTCATTGGAGTGGCTGACGTTGAGGGTGGAGCTCTATCAGATGCTGTTGACTGTCCCTGGGAATCTGCATCATCACTGGGGCCCAACAATGATTCCACTATCAGGTCATCCAGGAAAGTCTTTGAAGTTTTGACCGTCTTCTTCATCTCCATTGGAGTCCCATCACCCATAGAGACCTCTGGAGTTGTTTTGAGCTGCCACTTGACAACTTTGATGGTGTGCTGCTTCAGGTATTGGACAGCTCAGTAAGCTACCACAGTGCTTCTTCTTGAGTCTCCCCATCCGGTGCTGAGGTTGTAATGCTCTACTTATCAAGACTCAGGTAAGAGTAATATCAGTATGCTTCCTCTTTCCTTATTCTGTCAGCCAGCATTATTATTTATAATAATATATAGCAAATCATGATTGTCTCTAACTGCGCTTTAGAAGCCTGTTCAAATACACCTTCAGCGTTAACGTTCCGTATATTGTATAACTTTATTTTTCTTGGCAGCACGGTACCTTTTTGTATGATCTTGGTCATAGTTTCTTCACCAGTGATGCGTATACTTTTCCATGAAGCTCTTTTTCCATTTACATGGCTCACACTGGCTGAAGCTGTGCTTTGACTCCACATACAACAACCATTGACTGGACACTTTGACGAAGGCACACTTGGCACTCACAAGCAGTTTTCTTGGACCATTGCAAACTCTCTACAAGAGCACTTTTTTCCTTGGGTTACTTACCTCCTAACTTGTCACCAGTTGTAGCGTCTTCACCAGCCTGGTACCCGCTAAATGAGTAAGCCACACATGGAGCTGTAAATGACATGTCTTTATTCCCCTGCCTGTACCTGTGAATTCCATCATTCTAAAGCAAGCTTCCATACATTCTATTCTAGCAATTGCGTCATACACTGATGCGGAGTTTTCTGGGAACCAGAAAGGTTCAATTCTAAATCATGCAAGACATTACAGAGTGGTGCAGAGTAAAATTGAGTGGCAGAGACTGGATTGGTGTAGTGCGCAGTGGTTAAATCCACAGTGTGAGTAGAGTGGATTAGAGTACATTAGCACTGAGTAGAGAGATACAGAGTAGAGTAGAGAGGAGTGAAGTGGTGTAGAGTGAAATGGTGCAAAGAAAAATGCAGTGTTGCAGAGTGGAGTGGAATAGTGTGGGGTGGTGCAAAGTAGAGTACAGTGACGTGGAGTGGTGCATTGTAGAATGAAGTGGCTTAAAGTGGAGAATGCATGATGTGGCAGTCCACAGCACATTTCAATTGAAATGACCATTACATCTGCACAGACATACAGTTTTACTGATAAAAGTATGTAGCGCATAAACGATAATGTGTGAAATGTCATCATCTAGTGTAGTGATTTGCTTTGATTGTATTAAAATATTTGTTTCCACCACACTTTAGAATTACCAGAATTACTCATGGTTGCCACATAAATCCTCTCACCTTGAAGTCAGAGAAAGAAAAGTAAACACCACGCTCCATCGGAAGACAGACCCTGACATTTGACCTCTATATTTGAATCCACAGCAAATGTGACAAGATATGAAAGACTGAAAGGCCTGTTTAAATGTTGTGGGCCACAGAAGAGACAAACTCAAGCTGGGCAGACTAAAACAAATAAAGTCAGCAAATAGAAGGCAAGAAAATATGAGTTACAAACCACAAAGTCAAATGAATGCAATTGAGAATGCATTCCTTAGGAAGCTTTCCAATGTCCCCAAGATGCCATTAGCACCCCAGACAGCTGTGCTGTCTGGTAAGGTTTGACCTACAAAGGGACGTAAGCTCAGCGAGGGGGAAACAGGATGGGGTGAAATGGTGTAAGGAACAAGGTTGACAAGTAACAAGAGATAGAGATGGTGTAAAGGGAAGATATGTTGACATGCAAAGAATAATTGTCACCCTACCCCCTGTACTAACATACAAAAAGGGGGTGCAGTGTTGTAAACCTAAAACAGTGGGGAATTAGAAGGGGAACCATCCCAAAAAGCAAAGATAAAGAGAAATCTGGGGGCCATATTTATGGTCTGGTTTGTGTCGCTTTTGCACCATGCAACGTAATACAAGAGCGAAGCACACCTTAAGTGAGATTTATGAAGCCGCGTGACTTCATAAATAAGTAATTAACCCTTGGCAAGTCACTGCGTTAGATTACTCTGCGCCAGGGAGGCATTTCCATAGGTGTTGCATGGGTGTTTCCATGCAATATCTGTGGATTTTGACGCATTCCCAGATTTATACAAACTTGTAAACCTGGGTATGCAACAAAAAGATACACCTCCCCAGGAGAGGTGGAACAATGAGAAATATATTTATTTCTCCTCATTTTTTACTCTTTCTATGTGTGCTGCAAAATGCCGCACACATAGAAAGAGGAAAAAGCCTCTCAGGATTGTTTTTGTGAACAAAGTGCCCTTTCTGCACAAAAACAATACTGCATGTAATGCAGGCATCCTTGGATTGGAGCTAGGCTGTCAACAGGGCACCAGCGCAGGGGAAAGGAAAGGAAGGTGTGGTATTCTTTTAAATAGTACACATTCCTGCCCTTTCCCTGTGACTCAGGGCAACACAGTAAGGTAACTTGCTGCGCTGCCCTCCATCACAAAGCCTATAAATATGGGCCCTGGTACTGTTACATCTAGCATTGAAATTTGAAATGGCCAAAGAGAAGCGTACAGTTCTACACAAGCAATTCAGGTAACATAAAACATGCCTCTCTCTCTTTCCTTATGGGTGATTGCATGTCATGTGATTTAAGTACATAAGAGTGTGTGCAGATTTATTTGCACAGGTGCATGTTTCTACAGGTCCAGATGTGTGAATGGTTGTAAGTGTGTTGGTCTATATGTGCATAGATGCCTGTGGTTATTCAGCTCTGTCTGTATAGTTCCATGTCTTTGTCTTTAATGGCTAATGAAAGTGTTAATCAGGTAACTGTTCTTTAAAAAATGCTGATTTTTGATTGGATCTGGCCTACATATATCTACCCAAAGGAGTTAGAGATAGTACATGAGACAATCCTCATTACAGTTTCACTCACATCCCCCTAGCCTTTGTCCCATAACAGCTGCCTGTTAACATCACAGAGCTGTAATAAAGAGCTAGAATATAGCCTTAGAACCCGCCGTAGCGGGCTCTACCGGCTATTAAAGGCCCGCTCCCGCGTTAAATGCCCGAGCCAAAGGCGAGGGCATTTAACAAGGGAAAGGGCCTTTAATAGCTGGTAGAGCCCGCTACGGCGGGTTCTAAGTCTATTAGAACATTCTGCCACTCAGGGCAGAATGTTCTATTAAAAAAAACAAATTGCTCATGGAGCCCAAGGGGATTAAAATCCCCTTGGGCTCCGTGAGGCTTTGTTCACAGCTGCTGCTGTGAACAAAGGGAACATTGAAATGTTGGCGCTGCGGGCTTTTACCGGCCAGTAAAAGCCCGCAGCACTCCATTGTCTTTAATGGACATGCCAACATTCCAATGTTCTAATGTTTATTTAGCACACAGAATGTTCCAGAAAGCTAAATATGAACATGCATTTTTTCCCTCTGCTGCTAAAATTTTCTGGAACAAAACAGTTCCTCAAATAGATTTGTTTCATTTCTGTGATTCTACTTATATAAGTTGTTCTGAGTCTATGACAACCTCCTAGTCCTTGACAGTTTTCAATGTGTTTTAAAATAGAAGCCTCATTTTTCTTTTTGATTTAAATTTTTCAAAAAAAAAAAAATATATATATATATATATTCTAATTAACTACCCTTGAATGCAGTGCAACATTTTGTATAGGCAATAAATATATATTCTTAAATATGTTTTAGCATTTCCTCACAATAAATATTTAGCCAGTGCACATTCATGCAGGCGAATTGGCTATTGACAAAAAGAAGTGTGAAAAACCAAAAGGGTAAAAAATCAATGTCCAAACAGCAGCTTTCGTGGAATGTCACTTCCTATTGGTAGGCAAATCTTTTCATTTTAAACATGAGATATACCTAAAAAAAAAAAAACTTCGATGTGGACTAAAATGTGCAGGAGCTAAACCCCAATATTTACCTGCACCCCAATATTTTGATCACCCCAAAATGTACTTTTGGCAGCTCTACTCCAACACCCTTGATCTTGCAATGAAAGCTACCACCCTTTTAACATTAGGCCCAACAAATAGCAGAGTAATTCAATAAATGACTGGCTCTACTAGATAACTGGGTTCTAGGCTGATTAAAAGTTAAATGATTTATTACAAAATATCAAAATCAGCTATACAAAAAACATGCAAAATATATAGGCCATGAAGGCTTGGTTATCGAGTAATCGAGTACATAGTCAGAAATCATATTTGTTTTAAGCCCCAATGAGCAGCAACATTTTAAATGGAACAGACAGCACCCCTAGAAGGGGAACAAGTGATTAGAAATAATCAGACAAAAGTCCTGTGAGGAAATTGAAAAGTCTCTGAATAGTCGACAGAGTCCCCAAAGGAACAGAGAAGTCCTCTAAGTTTTAATTGTCAAAATCACAAAGGAAACCAACAGCATTCCTAGTAGAAAGGGACAGTCTCTGTCTCACCCCAAAACCATGGGTTTGATACATATTTTACAAATACTCTTCTACTTATTATTTACATATGTAAAAGGCAAAACTGCAAATTCAGCATGGCATTACTAGTAATAACACATATTGGACACATCAGAATCTCAATCATCATAGAAATTAGTTCAACACTAATCCATTTCCAAGATAGAGAAAATCTTCCATTACCTTCCACAGCAGCAGCATTCCAGAGATGTACAACACAATATGAAACATTCTCAAAGACTCATACACTAGTAAGCTAGCAAGCTTGCATCAGCACTTCCAGCGGAAGGGTCCTACAGAAAATTACATTAAGAACATAATGAAACCTTCATTCACAATGCATGCTCTCAAAAGGAAAATAACCAATTGCGTCACAATGTCCTGTGGTCGGCCATGGCAGTCTTTATTTCTGAAATGGATGAGGAAGCTATTTGAGAACCTATTGAAAATGTTCCCTCATTTTTGCGATCTCGAGCAATAGGTATAATTTCTATAATCAAATGAAACCCCCTCATTTTGTTAATTTACTGCAGTTTTCTCCATAGGAAGAGGACAACTTTCAGTTCTGAAGGGATGATCCCAGCAACATGGCATTCAGGAGTGCATCACTTTGTCTTCAATCCAGAATACCAAAGCTCTAGTTATCCATTAGAACTTGGTGACGAACCTGGAGTACAGTACTGTGGAATCAAATGACAGACTGTTGCTGCTGTTGGACGTACATGTTATACTCAGCGTTACATTTTCTTAAGTGGCTGAGGAAGATATTTGTGAATTTATAGAAAATGTGTCCTCATTTTAGCTTGTTGAGCACCTTCCATAATTTCTATAAGAAAACCATGAGTTTTCTCTCCAACATGGTTCATAAAATACCAGCAAAGGAGCAGCATTTTTCACAGGTTAGAATCACCTTAGAATTTACTGCAGTTATTAAGTATGATAGCCCAAAAACATAATTGACATTGTGATCAAAATCTGCAGGAACCCTTCGTTTATGCTCTTTTTTGTGCCCTCAAACCAGGCTTTCACCTCAATATATTTGAACAAAAATGGATGATTCCTAGCACCCAAAAAATCTAAGAGGTATGCTTCTTGTAACCTTCCACCTAAATAGTCCCATGAAAATCACATAATCTAAGAAACAATTTTGTGAATTTTCACCCAAACCATTAAGGATCTGATTTACAATATAGCAATATTTGGATGATGTATCCCCCTTCAAGGAAGCATGGGGTCTAAAACCTATTATCACACTGGGTTTACAGTGTCTATAAAGAGCACTCCAGTCAGGGAAGAGGAGACCTTAAAGAGGGTTAGTAATTCGGCTTAAAGTCACCCTCATTTGTAAAATGAAAGTTATTGATATTGATTCTAACAAAATTATAGCAGTTGCACTCAAATTTCCAAGAGACTGCTCTTTAAGATAATATAATATCTATAATAGGATCTTCGGCCGGGGGCTCTGCAACGATAATGCACCTAGAAGCAAGTTTAACTGTCTGGGCAGGGAAGGGGTATTTGATTGTTGCAGGGGATCTCAATGCTACCTTTGAACCTCTGGCAAGCAGTCTTCAAGATCTTACTACTGAATTGATTATGGAATGGGGGATACCAGCTCTGGACCTGCCAGCTGTTAAATGGAAATCCAAGGCCATACAAATTATGACAACAACATTAAATTGGGATCTAAGAGCATATAAAGGCGGGTGCAAGTCAGATAGGATGGGGCAAATCACATATAACAGGCCAGGTCACATGAGTTGAAGTGATTATATTTTAGTAGCCCTGACCCTATGACATTTACTGGAGGACATGGTAATTATAGACCATAATGACAGTAAAGGTCCATCCTTAAATTGTTTAGGAGAAATTTCGTACACCAACAATAGAAATAAAATAAGTTTGAGTTGAGCTCAAAGAAGTCATTCCGTCAAACATCCAAGCATTAGTAGGTGACATGATGATGTCCAACTCTGCTCTTTACGCTGAAGGGGGTTCCTTCAAGGTCACTGATCAGCACAATCCTCTTATGAATAACAACAGATAATTATTATTCTAATGCACAAGTCAAAAGGCCAAAAAACTGCCAGAACCACTTGGTACAACAAGATATGCAAAAAAGAGAAGAGAACGCTAGTTCAGGCTCTGAGAATTAAAAAAACAGAACTGATATCTGTGCTTGGAAAGCATACGCAGGTACTTTCATGAGGGCTACAAATGTTTGGGAGAATTCTTTATGGAAGGACATGATTGCTGCAATGAAATACAATAACAACAAATTGTTTTGAGATTTGGTCACCCATTGACCTACTGCAGTGTCCAAACAACTAGATGTTTTTGTCCAGCCCAAAGATTGGATCAACCTTTTTGGTAGTTTATATGAACAGCAAAATGGTATGATATGGGAGGAGTTTTAGCTACAAGATATAATTGACAAAAGCCCCACTTTAATTGTTTCATTGAAAGGCACGTGCTGCTATAAGACAGGCAAATAACTGCAAGTCCCCAAGTCCAGAAAGGATGACAGGAGACCTTTATCTTTCAAATTCTGACATCTGGATACACTATATAAATTGTATTTCCAACCTTATATTAAAAGGGACAAGTATACCTACATCCTGAAATGCAGCAGAGATTATACTGGTCTACAAAAAAGGCTCATGCAATTTACTAACTAATTATAGACTGATGAGTCTCATAGACAGCCTGCAGAAGATACTTTGGAGGCAGATACTGAGTAAGATCCACGACTGGATTACGGAGGAAAATAGCTTATCTCTGTTACAGACAGGTTTTTGGTTAAGGACAAGCACGCTTGATCAGGTCTTTCGTTTCGGTAACATCTTTTGGAAGACTACACTAATCAACAAGGACAGGTTGTTTGTCACTTTTGTTGATTTACGTTCATCATTTGATCTGATCACAAGGAGCAAGCTCTGGGTAGTTTCGAATGACATGGGTATTCCCCCAAACCTTCTGTCAATTCTTATAAGACTGCATAATATTACTACTCGCAGTTTAGATGAGGCGCAGATGGACATCTCACTGATCGAATTGAAATCCATAGCTGAGTAACACAGGCATGTGTCCTTTCACCAATGCTCTTCTCTATTTATATTAACGATGTGGTGAATTGGTTGGACAAGAATGACTGTCACTCACTGAGAATAGGAGGTCAAACGGTCCCTGCCATCCTCTTTGCTGATGATAATTTCCTATTGTCAAAAACAGCTTTTGAATGCCTTCCAGCTTTTCTTTCAGGAAAATGGTCTGGAACGTAATACTAGTGAGACCAAATAAATTATTTTTAGTCTCAGCAGCAAAAATAGTCCTACAACTAGCTTTCGAATAGGTATAGATGAAATAGAGCATGTCCCACACTCTGATTATCTGGGAATAAAGTTGGCACACAGTCTATCTTGGATGACGCAACTACAGAAAAGTCAAATTTCATGGCAGAAGTATAGTTCAAGTATTACCAAATTGCACGAGGCCTCTGTATCCAAGATTTTTTCACCTGCACTGGAAATTTACAAAACCAAGGCTCTGGAGGCAGTACTTTATGGAGCAGAACTATGAGGCTATCTATAGGAATTGAGACATTCTATCCACTACAGAGAATGGATTTCTTAGATCACTTTTAACACTCCCCCAGATCACCCCGCCTCGTTCCCCTATATTTAGTCACACTCCTGAGCAGAGAAGGCCTTAGTCACTCAGGCCCGTATTTATACTTTTGTACCGCCGCATTTGTGCCGCTTTTTGACGCAAAAGCGGCGCACACTTGCAAAATCCAATTGTGTTTTGTGCTTCTTTTGCGTCACAAAATGACACAAATGCGGCGCTAAAAAAGTATAAATATGGGCCTCAGTTTTAATTGGCATCGTCATTTAAACAAATGAGAATCTAGTCTCTTAAAGAAATGCTTTAAGCGAAATTCTTGATAGTAATGGTAATGTTAAGATACCTTAGTTGGATCTATACTAAATCTATGTTACATAAAATGGAGTTGGAGAGATTTTGATCACACCCACATGAGTTGACTAAGATTTCAAGGTCATCCATGGAAGAAAAGTATTGGTCCATTTTGAAGGAGGGAAAATTGTAGAACTGCCAAAGTGGAGGTACTGTAGACAGTTTTCTCGATTTTAAAATGACGCCATTGTTTCAACCACTTACTGGCTACTCTTTTTCACCTCTAGCCAAGAAATTATGCTCACAACTCAGATGCAGTACTTTGAACACTAGGAGCTGGAGGTGTCAAACTGAAAGCTGCGACAAATGCCCTGCTTGTTTTTGTAAGCGGGGACAATTGCTCACTGAATTTGTTTCTGTACGGAATATGATCCACAAAGGAAGAAACTGATTATCCCATTATGCAGAAGCTTCGATTTTACAAGACACTAAGAAGCATTAAGAGTATTATAAACGGACACTAGTATTTTAACTGTATATTGTATGTAGAATTATTTGCAATCAGTATGGCTGCTTAGAGCTAAGTTCCTAGTGAAACTGAAGTACTGGCAATTTCTCTTTTAAAACTGTCATATATGAGCATTGCTTTGAAAACTGAATAACAGGTGTTCTGGATTTTGTTGTCATTTTTAAATTCATTCTGAGGAGATGATTTATGTAGTAAATGGTTTTAAAGAAAGATTTTTCTGAAATAATCTATCAATGATGAATGAATTAATATAGCAATATTATCCAAGGAGGAGGGCACGCCCAGGTAGTTATTGACCAGGGTGGAGTAGGCTTCTCGGCTTCGCCTCGGGCCCTCCTTGTCCACCTCAGTCAATACTAATTTGAGAGTGCCCTGCACCTTGACTAATATTGCTTTACCATACATTTGCAGCCCTTCTCCATTCTGTGGGTCACAGTCAAAAGATGTGTGTGAGCCACCAATGCAAAGATGGTCATTCCTCAGAAGAACTTGTTCCAGTTTGTTGGGTTTGAAGAATATTTCTAAATGTATTTAGTCTAACCACCCCAACAAACATGATTCATATTTGGCTACACAAGCCATGCCAGGAGTGTTGATATCCTTAAGTGACAAAACATTTTCAATTAATCCAGAAATTCTATGGATTTCCCACCATATGTCACTGGTCAGACCCAGGATTCTCATAAAGTATTATTGTGAAATTTACTCCATTCATTCACCCTAATCAAAGAAAAAGAACCTGAAACTGCCATCTGTTTTGCAACCGGGCCACGTTCGCAGATTAGGCAATATGGTCTCCTGACGGTTCAAAGCCACATGCATGAACGGTTACTTCATTTTTATTGTCTGTCATGGAAAGTGAATATACACACAGCACCACACATTCTTCACTTGAGTCAGACTCCTTGGACTCTCTCTCCACTTTATCAAGAGTATTAATTGATTTGCTGAGGAGTCTTTTGAAAGCCCTGCACACTTTGGCAAAGGGACCTTTCTTTTTATATTTGTTGCAAATTCAATCAGTAGCTGGATAACACTGGGCGTTACCTAGGTGATTGTTGCTGATGATAGCACGCCTGGTCCTTAGTAAGTAAACTTACAAGGGAACGCGTATAGGTCGATTAATCTTTTGGATCGCATGGAGTATCCTAGTTAAGTGGTAGACCATTGAACCATTAACCTCACTATAATCAATAACGAACTTTCATGGAAACCCCTTTCTAAAAAGAAATACCATCACTCTCAACTAAGGTTAATCGTTTTATTCCCTATTAGTTACAATTCTAATCAAAATCTTTATTCAACTTTATGGTTAACAAAGCTTTATTAATCATCACAAGGCAATGTTCAGCAAAAATAAATCTCGAGCAATCAAGTACAACATAAGTCAGCACTTATTCAACATAAATGGAGTGATTCAGCAATGCAATTTACTCAGTCAATTGTCACCGTCAAAGTCACCCTTGTCAGCCTACGTAACCCAGATTAGCATCAGCATGTGGGTCTTCATGCAAAAACAATTTAGACAAAAACATTAATTTGGAAAAATCGATCTAAGAGAGAAAAATAATTAAAACAGCGCAGTTGGTACCTAAAAGAAAAGCACGTATTAGTCAGTCACATTGTTATAGCTACCTATCCAAGATAGACCAGCAACAAGTCAGTCTTCGTCTCCAGGTCATCAGTCATCAGCAAAGTATCAGGCTCTCAGAGGGTAAGCCCAATTGTCAGCACTTCGGACAGCGTCTCCTGATGTCATCAACTTTTGCCTCTCCACTCTAAAATCTCTGCAATTGTCATTACTTTTTATTAGAGTCTCTCAGTCCATCCCACTAATTGCTAATTGGTCAACCTTATCAGAAGTTAAGACTCTAGCCTATAGTTTTTGTTTACCACATGTACACGTCTATTCAGGATTCAAATTCCATTAGTTTGATTGGTTCTTCTGTCGATGAGAACATCATCCGGCTCTACAGGTAACTAAATTGTTGCTCACAGTCTTTTATTCAGTGCTTCCATTGTTCAAGTCCTGGGAAAGTACGTTTACCCTACACTACACATAATTGTATCAATTTGTCCTTATCATCTCCTGTCTACTGGTACATTGCAGAATGTTCTAGCAGAGCCTTCTGAACTCTGTACAGTTCAAGGTCCTTTTCTCCAGTTCCAGTCCTCGGCAGCCTTGTCGCGTCTTCACGCTAAAGCAGGCAAGGCCCAGCGAAAACCAGGCCTCCATTATGGCTAAGTTAAGAATACGAATTAACATAAAACATAGGTTATACATCCAAATATGATATATTAATAAAATTTTTAATGAATATTTTCATTATTTAGCATTTTGTTAACACACATGGTGACCACTCCCTTTGGGCACATCTTGCTCATATACGTTATTTCAAATATTAGTATATTTATCGAGTTTCCTCATTAGTATTTATACACAAATCATTACAAATTTCTCACATTAGCATATCTGCTCCAACACTGACACAACCGTACCATTCCAACCCCTTGGATTTACCATTGGAAAACAAGTTCTTTCTAGGTTTGCTAACATCACCCACAGTGGATACTCCTGGAAATTGCTCTGCTAAAGACATTTCAACCATATAGGATGTTGTACTTTCAAATCCTGAAGCAAACTCCATGCCGTAACCCAAAGTCAGATTCAGAGTTAACAATAGAGACTCTTGGTTGTTTCCACAGTAGTTTTTTTTCCACCACCACCACCAGGTCCGTAATCGTTTCCTCCTCACAACTCTTATAGTGACATTTATTGTCTAAAACCTTTAGGGCTCTCACACAACGCACAATAGGCTGTCCAGTTAGAATTGAAATGATGGTGAGCACATAACAGACAGTTAATGAGAAAAAGAATATCCAGTCACTAACAATTTTTGCCCTATAATCCATTTGATTTTATTGTTTGAAAATGAACATAATAAACATCAATCACTGATTGGTAAAGAACACCACTTTAACAGAAGGGAGAAGTCACAAAAGGCATGTGCACCTACAATGGTAATGAGCACCCAATTGAGCCAAAGGTTTATCTTTACAATGCATTTTGCGGAAGGTGTGCATATCATCGATGGGCACCTGTAAAAATGATGCACGTTCACTAACAAGCCTATGCACCAAGGCGTTGAAGGATGATTAGCTTTGGGGAGGATTGTCCTCAGTGCTGTGGAGAGAACAGCCCACAAAATGGCAGCACGCAGATCTATCAGGGCATGGTGACCTCAGTGCATAAAAAAATATCCTGACAATGATGCCGCAAGATGGCACTGTTGAAAGACAGCACAGTTCTGACGTCACTAAAAGTCCTGTGCTGGAATGGATATTTATGTCACTATCCTTCCCCTCAAAACTTCCTCGATTAGTCACCTCTCTTTAAAAAATAATCTCCTCCATTGGTCTGTACCTAGAATTAAGCTGGCAATGGACAATAAGCATCCTGACAGCAACAAAGTGTCAACCAACATAAAAACTGCACTTAACCAGCAGATGTTGGTCATCACAGCCAACAGCCTCAGCAAGCGCCCTAACATATGTCCAAAACTTCTGCTCATCACTACTGGAAAGGTGAGGACATTATCTCTTAAAGTAAGCTTTTATTTGAAGCTTAGAACTATAACCAGCAGGTCCAAGGCTCAGAAGCAATGGTACCCACACAGCTTGAAAGAAAGCATTTAATGTTCCACATTCCATTTAAATAAAATATCTTGTATCCTGGGGTTGCCAGCCCAAGCCCAGACTAGAGACCTGGGGCTGGAGGTGTAAGACTTTCTTAATGAGATGATCTTGGGTGGCAACCATTGTCTTTTAGGTTCAAAGTTGAAAGTGGCTACATTACCTACTGGAGGTAAGGGAGCAAGCAGGGGAACCGTCCTTGCTGTCTTGATGGGCCCATTTCAGCATGAGAGAGGTATCAAGGCAGTAGCAAATAAACTATGTATCATGCTGAAGAACTCCATGGTACATTTGTTCACAAACCAAAGTTTAGTGATCATGAGGTGTAAGCCGGAACTACAGGTCATGAAGAAGGAGCTTTCTTCTGTAGGCTTGGAAGTGTCCCTCAGGTTTAATTCACAACTGAGAGTGTGAGACATAGTAAAGACCATTTGTTTGAGAACCCAGTTGCAGCCAAGGAGTTCCTCAGAGCAAAGTCACAAGCGATGAGTCAACTTAAGGCTTAATCACAACCAGAGAGATGTGGCACTGCGACACACAACAACTTTGTTCATTCGACCCTGAAGTGGTTTTTGTCAGAGGGTGGTCTCCAAATAAAGGCCTGGGGAACAAATTTATCAAAGAGTATATTCATGAGTTAAACATGTTTAAATATTTTGGATCCCCCTTTCCTAAGCTCTTCTCCGCGTTACTGTGTGTTGTGGTCTTAGAGACAGTCTTATGTTGTTAGTAAGTGAGGAATGTGTATTGAAATGCAAAAATTTCTAAATAGTTGCTCTATCATTGAGAACTGATTACTGTTAAAATAGGTTTCTAGCTCTTTTACATCACCAGCATCTAATTAAAAGATGTAAACCAAACTACTAGCTACCATAGGAATACTTTCACTATTCTGTAGTCTCATAGCTCTGATATGTTTTCACATTCCCTAGGCATTTTCTATTTAGACATATGGGTAGCACACTGTTTGACCTGTCAGTCTTAGGGTGGTCTTCCCACAAGCATTTTGCCTTCCTCCTCCATTTTTTGTTGATCTTGTTTTTGCTGGTTTTAGGACTTTACCACTGCTAACCAGTTCTAAAATGCATGTGCTCACCCCTTGAAACATGCTAACATTGGCTCATCCCTAGTTAGAATATTTATTTTACTTACCCCTAATAAAGAGATACTATGGGCTTCATTACGAGTTTGGTGGTCCGAGGAGGCCCATGTTGGCCATGGCAGTCCCACCGCCAACAGGCTGGTGGTGAAGACAGCCAAATTATGACATTGGCGATGATGCACATAGAATCCAGCCAAAGCACCGCTGGCACTGCCAGTGCCGCCAGAACGCCGCGGTCAAGTAGAGCAACCATCCATGTTTCCGCCAGACTCACTACAAGGTTGCACACTACCAACATAACTGCTGCGGTTGGACCACCACAGAATACCAGGTGGAAACAAACAGAATAAAAGGAGACACTCACCAAGCCATTCACTTCCAGAGTCTCCAGGGGACCACTACTAGATGTCATCCCGCGGCATCTGCTCGCTGAAAGACAACGGAATCATCACCGACGAGGAAGACAACGACCATACACACACTCACCTGTTACATTTGTAAAATGAATGAATTACAACTGTTACATAACTTCCCATTGGGAGGAGGGTGCGAGGGCTAAATTCAAACGTAACAGTACAGTGATACCCACACATACAGCAACAAACACACCCACACATACACAGCACCCACACTGCAGTCAACCCACACACAAAACACTTCAAGGACACACATTGATGCCCGGCAACACAGCACAGGGCCAGCCCTACCAATTCACATACAACAACACCACAACTGTACATTTAGAAAGACATGCCAAACACTCACAACCGACACTGACGAGGAACTCCACACACATACAACACAATATACAACCATCTGTGATTAAACACACCCAATTACACCATCATACAACCTAGCAATCAGCATACACTTCACACACACACACACACAGTACATCAAACCTATTATGGCACGCACAATACACGCAGACTCAAACAGGCTAAACACACAAAGTCACACAGCACTACATCAAACACATATCAACACTAACACAACAACACCATGCCATGACAACAACAAATCAGATACACACACATACCCATCACACAAAACACACAATCCCTGGGGATGAAAGCACTGCATATAACCTCAAAGACTGCTCAGACAATACCGGAACCACAAGCAGCACACACACACACACACACACACAAATACTGCCACACAACCAATGTCAGCCATGAACAACTCAAACCTAGGAAAGGAAAGGCTGGACAAAGATGGAATGTGAAAGCCAACAACTGGTTGGTTCATCCTTTATATGATAACTGTAAATTAAAAACAACATCAAAGGCCATAGGCCAGTCCATAGCTGGTGCAAACAGCACCAAAGGCACTACATGGTGCCCCACTTGACTCCTGACTGCAATTTAACCTGCACAGGTAGGGGCATCAAGTTGGCAGGCAGGCATCTCAGGGATTCTTGGGGGGGCGGTGGGAGGGGTTGGGGCTTAGGCTTGGGCTTGGGGGGGTTTAGGCTTGGGTGGGGTGCAGATGTGTTTGACAGGGGTGGACTTATTTTTGGCAGGGGTGGGGCATGGGTGTTGGCAGAGGGTAGGGTAGGCCTTGGAGGTAGAAAGGATGGACTTCGGGAGGGAAACAGACCTTTTAGGGGTGTCACTGGGGGAAGAGGAGTAGGGAAATGGTTAAACTCAGCAAGAAAAGATCTCTTGGACACAATGGGACGGTCATCTGAAGGCGGTTTCGGTGTGGAAGGTGAGGGAGTGGTTGTATGATGTGTCGGTATGGATGTTTTGGGTGCATGTTTGAGGGAGATTGGCTTGTGGGTGGTGGGTGTCTGTTGGGTGGCTGAGCGTGGGCATTTATGTGTCTTAGGCTGAGGGAGGGTGAGGGTACTGGGGAATGCCATGGTGGGTGGGTGGCTGTCTGTTGGGGTGGTGACTGCAGGTATGGTGGATGTGCTGCATGTAGGCATGTCAGTGGTTGTGGTGTCTGCAGGTGTGGTGAGTGGGGTGGATGTCTGAGGGTCTGCTGCGGTGATGTCTACGGGTAGGGTAGGTGTGGTGGCTGGATCACTAAATGTTGGTGTGGTGTCTGCAGGTGTGCCAGTTGTTATGTCTGTTATGCTGGGGTTGTCAGGGCAGGTTGTGACTGATGCTGTGGCTGCAGATGGATGTTGTCTGAGTGCATGCCGGTGACGTGTCTTGTGGTGCTTATGTTTTTCTGCACTACCCTTGGATGTTGAGGTGGATGCATGCCTGTCTGTTTGTGTACTTTGTCTGCGTTGGGGAATGGGGGATTAGGCCTGGGAAGAGGAAGGTGGGGGGGACGGTAGAAAAAGGGTGACTGGCTGCCGTCAGTTTGGAGGCCAGAGCCTGAAATGATTTTTGTAGGCCTGCCACTGCACTGTGAATGCCCTCCAGGAAAGCATTGCTCTTGTATTTGAGTTGCCAGTCCCTGGATGGCATTCACAATGGTCGACGCCCCCACAGAGATTGGCCTCAGGAGGTCAATAGCCTCCTCACTGAGGGCATCAGGGCTAACAGGGGCTGGGGCAGAGGTGCATGCAGCAAAGGAGATGCCCACTCTCTTGGATGGGCGGGCACGGCCAATTGGGCAGGAACCTATAGGGAGGGTGGTGATAGAATGGAGGGTGGCCGACAGAGATGGTACTGGGGTGGTCACCGATAGGTCCGCCACCACTAGGTAGTGCCCACTGGAGGAGGATTCCGAAGAAGATGTAGTGCATCCAGTCTCCCCTGTGGCACTCCCTTTGCCCTTCAGACCACTGGGTTCCTCGTTGTCTGTGTTCTTGTGACTAGAGGTCCCGTGGCCAGAAGCTTCCCCCTCGGCTGCGCGCTGTTTCCTGTGCTAATGCTGAATAACAGAAAGTCAGGTATGGTCATCTCATTCACAAGATAACACTTCCATCATACAGTACACATAAATCATATTACATCCTGTTCACCAATACCCCAGG
Source organism: Pleurodeles waltl (assembly GCF_031143425.1). Taxonomy (NCBI): domain Eukaryota; kingdom Metazoa; phylum Chordata; class Amphibia; order Caudata; family Salamandridae; genus Pleurodeles; species Pleurodeles waltl. Next base: position 732,680,829 of record NC_090449.1, read on the forward strand.
TAGTGCCAGTAAAGTGGCAACATCAGGCTACTACAGACTTTGATGGATGTCCCTCAATATGAACATTGTCAAACACCAGCTAAACTACCTAACTGACACTTACAATACCATGAATGAAGTATACCAATCACACAAAAAAATACCATTACAAGGTGACTTTGCCACATAATACGGGTTCACTATCCACAATAACATGGTCAAGCACCAATGTAACAATAGTTTAGGAAAGTGAAATTGCTCAAGATAGATCATGAACACATACTCAACACATAAAATTTTTAACCTAATGTCGTGTACCAGGCGGCTATTACACATGTTGGAAAGTAAAGGCAATCAGTGAAACTATTTTATTTTTTCAGTTCACTGCTATTAACACTGTCTTGGCAGAACTGCTCATCATTATAATTAATTTAACACCTTGGTCACTAAGGAACAGAAATCCATTGCCTAGCCTTTGCAAAGGATCTGCTATTATGCAGAATCACATTCTGGTGCTTTTGTTGTTAGACGCTTCAATCTGTTGCAGTTAGAAAATACCAAGAATCATTTTCAGGACTCATCAAGCTATAAGCAAAATTGGTAAAACTGAAGGAATGCTTAGGCTTTTTTTTTCTTCTTTGTGGGAAGCAAAGATGGCGCCTGTGTAAGCATCCATGCGTGGCTTAACTACTCACTCTTCATATGAAATGCGGAGGGACACCGAGAAACACTGCAGAGAGACAGAGGCTGGGAGCGTCAGGAGCTGAGAGACATGGACAGGATTAGATTGGACGCCCTCCCATGGGACTGAACCAATGCCAGATTGGGAGCTCTAATTTATGCTCCAGATGAGCGGCAGCAATAGTGGCAGCTGTCCTTCGCTGGATTTGGTGTTCTTAGCAGGCTTGGCAGCCCAGTGGATTTCTTTGTTGTAGTGGAGGCTCGTCTATTCAGCAATCAGACTGTGGAAAGGAGCCGCCCACAGGAACGCCACCTAAAGCCCTGAAAAGTCCTAGGAGCAGGCGGAGAATAGCTCAACAGTAACCCACACATTTGATGTCCTCCGTCCGAAAGCGGAACATGGGGGCAGTGGCATGGGCCAATCCAAACCCGGTACAAGGAAGGCTGACTTGCGGCAAGCTAGCAAGGGCACAGAAAGGATGAAATGCATTGACGCAGCAGGTGTCAGCCAAGGTTCAGATCTGCAGCCCTCCATAGAGGACTTTTTCATCTCGGCCAGCGGCCAGCATTTGCCGCAGACACCATCAGGAGCTCAGGGATTGCAGTACCCCACTGGCGCTTGTGGCCCCTGTGCTGAAAATATCAGCCAGCCTGGTTATTTAGCAGGCTCTTCAGCGGATGCCCATTTGAACTCCTTGGTTGATTTACCAGCTGACATCGAGGGCCCAGCTACATCTTCCCATCGAAGAGGTCTATAATGTGCAGTATTCCCAGGTTAGTGAGTTATCTATTGCCGCTAGCAGGGAGGAAGCCCCATCTGTACATCCGGACACGGAACAGGTGGACTACCATTGTCCATTTGTCTTGTCTGCTATGCCTGCCCCTCAGTCATTGCCACTGGAGGAGTCTTCACTAAGGGCCTGATTTTAACCTTGGCGGACGGCGGAGGCCGTCCGCCAAGGTTCCGCCGCCAAATGACCGCACCGCGGTCACAAGACCGCGGCGGCCATTCTAACATTTCCTCTGGGCCGGCGGGCGCTCTCCAAAAGAGCGCCCGCCGGCCCAGAGGAAATGCCCCTGCAACGAGGACGCCGGCTCAGAATTGAGCCGGCGTAGTTGCAGGGGTGCGACGGGTGCAGTTTGCACCCGTCGCGTATTTCAGTGTCTGCATGGCAGACACTGAAATACTTTGCGGGGCCCTCTCACGGGGGCCCCTCGGCACCCCCTACCGCCATCCTGTTCATGGCGGGTTTCCCGCCATGAACAGGATGGCGGTAGGGGCTGTCAGAATCCTCATGGCGGCGGAGCGCGCTCCGCCGCCATGAAGGATTCCCCCGAGCAGCGGTAAGTCGGCGGGAGCCCGCCGACTTGCCGCTTCTGACCGCGGCTGAACCGCCGCGGTCAGAATGCTCGTGGGAGCACCGCCAGCCTGTTGGCGGTGCTCCTGTGGTCGGTGGCCCTGGCGGCCACCGGCCGCCAGGGTCAGAATGACCCCCTAAAAGTCTCTCAGTAGATCGATCCCCCCTTACATTCTCTACGTCTTGGAACATGTTACTTTAGGGCCAGAAGGGGGACATAAGGCACCTAAGGTTTTGGGCCCCTATATCAAGGAGGTATCAGATACATCTGGAGATATCCTTGCTGATCCCCTAAAATCAATGACATCAATGGCCTTACAATCAGGAAGATTAAGGCCCTCATTATGACACTGGCGGTAAATGCCGCCTACCGCCACGGCGACGGCCACCAACATACTGTCACCGTGGCTACCAGCCGCCAACCGCATTATGACCATAGACAGAATACCACCAGAAGGCTGGCGGTATTCCGTCGACGGTCATGGCGGCGGACGGCAAAACACTGCAGTTTGTATCATGAGCCATGATACGGCCTGGCGTTGTTTTGCTGGCGGATGCTGCTGCTGGCAGCAGCACCGCATCCCGTCTCCTGCCGGAGGACCCCCTGCAAGCAGGTATGTCAGGTTCTCCGACAGGAGAGGAGGTGGGGGGTGCTGTGTGCATGTGTGGGGATGTTGTGTGTGTGGGGGGGTGTTGGGTGTGCGGGGGGTGTTTGTTTTTGTATGCATGCATGCAGGTGTGTGTCTCGTGGAATGTGTGCATGAATGAATGAATGTGAGTGTACGTGTATGTTGTGTGTTGTGAATGCGTGTGTGTTAAAATGTTTGTTAGGGGTGTGGGTATGTATGTGTGCATGCTTGGGTGGATGTGGGTTTGCGTGTGTGTATCAGTGTGTATGTGTGCGCGTGTGTGGATGTCGGGGGGTCGGGAGAGGGAGAGTGAGGGTGGTGGAGGACTCTCTGGAGGGGGAGGGGGGAAGGGAAGACCCCTATCAGTGCCAGGGAAGCAATTCCCAGGCACTGATAGTGCCTACTGCTATGGTTTTCGTGGCGGTAGATCTGCCACGAAAACCATGGCGGTAGGCGGGGTCATAATCTCGAGGGTGAGATTGTGATGGCTGCCTGACTGGAGACCGAAGTCCCCAGCCCAGAGGCTGTTACCACCCTGGCGAACAGTGTCATAATTTGGGAAAAGGTATCGCCAGCCGGTTGGCAGTAATTTTCCCCAGATTACCGCTGACCGTCAGGGTTGCATTATGACATTGGCGGTAAGTACCGCTCACCGCCATGCTGACTCCCGCCAACATACCGCCACCGCAGTGGATTACCGCCACCCATATTATGACCCACACATAGCAATTTGTCACTATACAGCCACACACACAAGTCCGCCAGCCCAAAGGTCAGTGATAAACTAGTTAGCAAAACCCACACCGTTACACCAACAGAACTACCCCCACAGCATTATGACCCACTAATCACCGAGGCGGACATTCAATGGAGCTAAACCATTGGCGGTACATACCACTGTGCTCAAAATACACACACATACAAAACAACACTACATAGGACAATTTGAATAACACACACCTTACATCCATACACACCCCACACCCACACACCCAAACCACTATAAAACACACACCCACATTACCCACAACCCTTTACGTCTAAAAACAATTGCCACAAGGGAGATAGCAAGACCACAGACAAGACCACAGACAAGGCCACAGCCACACACCACCATCATATATACACCATCCACGCACCTCACATCACACACCCCAACACATCATCCCACACACCCTCACCACACCACTCACACTACACCCATGGCACCACAACGACACCCCAGGTTCTCAGAGGAGGAGCTAAGGGTCATGGTGGAGGAAATCATCCAGGTAGAGCCACAGCTATTCAGATCACAGTTGCAGCAGACATCGATTGCAAGGAAGATGGAGCTATGGCAGAGAATCGTGGACAGGGTCAATGCCATGGGACAACACCCCAGAACAAGGGATGACATCAGGAAGAGGTGGAACGACCTATGGGGGAAGGTGCGTTCCACAGAAGCAAGACACCAAATAGCTGTGCAGAGGAAAGACGGTGCACCCCACCTCCTCCCGCACAACTAACAACATGAGAGGAGCAAGTCTTGGCAATCATGCATCCTGAGGGCCTGGCAGGAGTAGGAGGAGGACTGGACTCTGGTAAGTCAACTCTCTATTACTATCACCCCCCTGCCTGCATGCCAACACATACCCCCACCCTTACCCTCACTCCCATCACTCCACCACTTCACACACCCCCCACCACTCCCAAAACCAAGCCCTGCATGTAACACCAATGCATGGACCCCCATCACAGACCTGCATGGACACCCATCACTAAAGCATGCACACCAGAGAGAAACACCTAACCCACAAAATAACTATTCACACAAGGCAAAGCTGACAGGGCAATAACAACCATAGAGGGCAACACACCCATGCACAAAATGACCCACACTGAAACAATGACACTGCATTTACATCCCCTAGGTCCCCCACCCAATGTCACCGGAGAGGAGGTGCCAGCAAAATCCAGTCCCCCCAGAAGAGGCCCACAGTGATGACAGCAGCTCAGGACGCCTGAATCTGGATGACCAACCTGGCCCATCAGGGATCTCCGGACAGTCGGTTACCCAGGCACAGTCCCATACCACCACAGAGCCTCCCCCGTCAGGAAACACCACCACAGCACCCACCCAGCGGGCCCATACCTCTGTCCTCAAGACACGTCAATCAGCAGAGTGTCCACCACTACAGGGATCCCAGGCCACCCCACAAACACAGGACAATCAGGGACCTGGGGTCAGTGGCAGTGGGCACATGGTTCAGAGGACAGAGGCACAGGACAACAGGGAAGCTGAGAGGAATGCTGTGCAACAGGGGGAGGACAGGCCCAGGGAACCGACTCTCCAGGAGGCACTCACCAACATCCTGGGAGCCTACCACCATTCCCAGGAGACGATGGGCCAGATACTGGACAAGTTGCAGGAGACCCAGCGGCTGCAGGAGGGACAGTACCTGGGGATCAGGGAGGACTTGAAGGACATCAATACCACCCGGGTGTCAGGGAGACCAGATCCTCGGGCCTGCACACGTTCCCAAAATGTCCACCACTAGACAGCTCCAAAGCTCCGATAGATATACCACAGAGCCTGGGAGAGTCCAAGTGAGGGAAAAGGGGATTAGGTAGGGAACAGCTGGGAAGGAGACCTGTAGAAAGCAAGAGATTAAATAACACAATGTCAAGATATAATCACATTGACTTTCAATAGACTATGGTTCTAAGAGTTCTTATACTGTAATCATGGATAACCGAAGACATGACTATAACTAGACCTGAGAAATCTAGGTACCTGGAAAAATCAAGAGTGGGTTAATACAATGTTTCATATGAGCTTTTCATGAAATATCACATACTGTCTAGAATACAAGATCCTTCATCAATAATGTTTCAGAATAAACATTGCATTTTTACATGAGGACAAAGGCTATCTAAACATTACCTGGAAACAACAGGAACTGTATTAGGAACTTAATATGCACAAAGAATGTCGCACTTTGAATTAAGCGTTTCAAAGAAATCCAAAAGCTCATGATAAATGTGTGCACCTCAACAAACACGGCACACCAAAGTTTTCAATGTCATGAAATGATTGCGCACACTGCCGATCTAAAAGCCAAGTGTTTTATGCCAGGGTTGAATCGCGCACTCTGCCGATTCGAAAAGAATATGCAAATGCCATGAAATGATCGCGCACACTGTTGCCGATCTGAATGTCAAGGTTTACACGTTAGAAATGAATCGCACACTCTGCCGATTTGAACAAGAATATGCAAATGCCATGAAATGATCACGCACACTGTTGCCGATCTGAATGCCAAGGTTTACATGTTAGAAATGAATTGCGCACTCTGCCGATTCGAGCAAGAATATGCAAATGCCATGAAATGATCGCACACACTGTTGCCGATCTGAAAGCCAAGGTTTACATGTTAGAAATGAATTGCGCGCTCTGCCGATTCAAACAAGAATATGCCAATGTCATAAAATGATCGCGCACACTTTTGCCGATCTGCATGCCAAGGTTTACATGTTGGAAATGAATCGCGCACTCTGCCGATTCGAAGAAGAATATGCAAATGCCATGAAATCACACTCACGCACACAGAGAGTTTCACAACTAGGCCCAAAACTCGAATGTCTTTGAGAACGGGGGTCGGGGCCCAGCCCGACCTCCGCCTTACCGTTCTGCTCAAGGATCACCAATATAATGAGGGCAGGCCTTAAATATCAAGGTAGGCCTCCAGAACAAGAGCTCAGGAAGTTACTGCTGCTCTGCACCGGGACCTCTGAATAGTGAGCACGTGGAGCTGGGCTGGCTCCCTTATATAGAGTCAAACCCAGCCCACAAACCACACCCAGTTATGCTGCATGGAAAGCTTCTAGAAGGTCCTAGAAAGGGACCACACCCTAACACACTCAGAAAGCCTGCAGCAATACCTTGCAAATGAACAGTTATTGCAAACATCATTAATAGTGCTTTTTAAGATTAAACTCTGCAATGCAAAAGGTTAACTTACTGCATATAAACACAATGCATGAATTATACTCTTGCATAAAGACTGGGTTTTTGCATTTCTGTCGCCTGTAGATCGCGCACTGTCCTGATGTTGACACCTGGTCACCATTGCAGGGGTGCTGGCAGACATGGCCAACACCATGAGGGAGGCAGTGGCACCACCGGGCCCCTAATACTAGCCAAACCGATGAACAGCCTTCCACCTCCGCTGCCCTAGTGCACAGGAGGCCCAGCCACAGGAACAACAGGCCTCCAGCACCCCACCCCCTACAGAAGGAGAACCACCCCGCAAACGGTCCCTGCGATCCAGGTAGAAGCCAGAGACTATTGCCAAGACCCCTACCAGGAAATAAGACTCTCCTGATTATCACCCTTGTGTCCCACTCTGTCACCCTGTCCACCTTGAACTGCCATTGCTCCATGTCCTATGCCCCCTTGGACAATGCACCTGTGATACAAATAGACTGGACTCTATCCTGGAGATTCCTCCACCATCACCCCTGCCCATTGCACAGCCTCCTCTACTTATTAGCACTTAAATAAACAGTATTTGAATAAATGTAAGTGTGGAGTTTGTCAAATGATTGAAATATGTATTCGTTTAACAAGCTTTCAACACTGCAATACAACTGTACAGTAATATATACATAGGAATGACCTGTAGTTGACTGCAGTCAACACACCAGGAGCGATAGTGGGGGACAAATGTCTGCAAAAAGAGATGCCAAAGGGTACAGTAAGTGGCCATAGAAGTGGGAAAATCAGCCTGCCAGTGATAATGTCAAACACAAAACTGTCAATGTAAAGTGAAATTACAGTGTCTTACCTGTGTGTCATTTGAAGTATTGTTGTATTATAGCACTTCTGTTGTCCTCATCCTCTGCCTCCTCCTCTTCACTATCCACAGGGTCCACTGCTGCCACACGCCCATCTCCAGCCTCATCCTCCTGTAGAAAAGGCACCTGGCGACGTAAGGCAAGGTTGTGCAACATACAGCATGCCACGATGATCTGGCACACCTTCTTGGGTGAGTAGTACAGGGATATAACTGTTAGATGGAGGCAATGAAACCTGGCCCTCAGGAGGCCGAATGTCCTTTCAATTATTCCTCTTGTTCGCCCACGTGCCTCATTGTAACGTTCCTCTGCCCTTGTCCTGGGATTCCTCAGAAGGGTCAGTAGTCATGAGAGGTTGGGGTAACCAGAGTCACCTGCAAATATTGAGGCACAACTGTTAGACACACACTAACCCTTAGGGCCCACACCAAACCCATACACCAACACCTATTGGGTGGGAACCAGGGCTTACCTATTAGCCACACTCAGTGCCTCTGGAGTTGAGCCACCACAAATGGTATGCTGCTATTCCTCAGGATAAAGGCATCATGCACAGACCCAGGATACTTTGAATTGGCATGGGAGATGTACTGGTCTGCCAGGCACACTATCTGCACATTCATAGAGTGAAAGCTCTTTCGATTTCTGAACACCTGTTAATTTCTCTGGGGGAGGACAAATGCTATATGTGTACCATCTATTGCCCCAATTATGTTGGGGATATGTCCCATTGCATAGAAGTCAGCTTTCACTGTGCCAAATCCTCCACCTGGGGGAAAACGATGTAGCTACGCATGTGTTTAATCAGGGCACACAACACTCTGGTCAGCATTATTGAGAACATTGGCTGAGACATTCCTGCTGCCAAGCCCACTGTCACAGGGAAGGAGCCAGTCACCAGGAAATGGAGCACTGATAGGACTTGCACAAGTCTAGGCCAGGCCGGACATTGGAGGGTAGGGCCCATGTTGGGCAGGGTCTGATGTACACCTCCTCCAACCAAGCTAGTAGGCATCCACTACTGGGCAGGGGTCTCTGGGTCTCAGATATGCAGCAATTGGCCTTAGGTATCCCTGTCCATGGGCTGGTGACTAGCATTGTGATTGTTAGTGCATTGCCTAGTGCATAGGGCTGTTCCCTGTGTGTGTGTGTGTGTGTGTGTGTGTGTGTTGTGTACGCCAACAGTGGTGTTGTTGCCGCCACTGACCAAGGGTATCCTTTGTCTCTCCCACCCCTTTTTGTTTTGTCTCCCTGTCCTTATGTGCATTAGCATCATCTGGCGGAGGAGCAGAGGCACCAGGGAGAGCTGCATCCCACAGGGCCCAGGAGGCTGAATCCACCAACAGTGAGGGCACCAGGGGGACGGAGGGCGAGGGGAGCACCACGGCGGAGACTGGAAGGGACAGTTCTGACAGTGATACCTCCTTCGATGGAAGCTCCCTGGCGGTGGAGGACACCTTTGTGCCCACCCCAAATACAGGTACAGCCACCACCCCCAGTACCAGCACCGCCCTCCCACCAGCCCCTCAGCATGTTCCCCATGCTCCATGCATCTCAGGCCCTGCCACAGTTAGCCCTGCTGCCCTGAGTGAGGAGGCTATTGACCTCCTGCGATCCATCTCCGTTGGGCAGTCAACCATTGGGAATGCCATCCAGGGGCTGGCAGCCCATTTGCAACAAACAAATGCATTCCTGGCGGGCATTCACTCTGGCATGGCGGCCCAACAGAGATCAATCCAGGCTCTGGCCTCCTCCCTGATGGCAGCCATTGTCCCTGTTTCTAGCCTCCCCACTCCAACTTCCTCTGCCCAATCCCATTCCTCTCAACCCCAACCTATCCCAAGCACACAGGCAGACCAGCATGCACCCAGGACAACACACAAGAGTGGCACAGGCAAACACAAGCACCACACATCATCCCACAGGCACTCACACAAACAGCATCCAGATGCAGACATACCAACATCTACTGCCTCCACTGTGCCCCCTCCTCCTCCTTATCCACCTCCCTCCCAGTAGCCTCACTCACACCTGCATGTACTACATCCTCATCCACTACCACATCACACCTATCACTACATGCCCCTCACTGGCAGTCACCACCCCCACATCCATGCACACGTCCCCTGTGTCCTATCTCACTGTGTCTGTCCCCCCTCCTCCCAAAGTACAGAAATGCAAGCACTCAGACACCAACATTCATCCACTACACAACAGCATCCAGCCCATGCACCAGCCCCCAAACACAGCAGACAAACACCTCCTACAACAACTTCCTCTTCCTAAACTCCCAAACCTTCCCCCTCTTCCCGCCCCAATGTCCCAAAGAAGCTTTTCCCTGCCACCATTGACCTCTTCCCTACCACTCCGCCCCCCCTGTCATTCACGTCGGGCCAGGGTGGTCAGAACCCAGGCAAGCACCTCAGCCACCCAGTCCACGGCCACAGTAGTGTCGACAGCTACTGCAGGTGGGAGGGGATCCCGGGCACCAGGCAGCAGCACTGACAGGGTGCCTGCGCCAGCTGCATCAAGGAAGGGCAAGGAGGCACCACCAGCTGCGACAGGGAAGGGCAAGGAGGCACCACCAGCAGTGCCTAGGCAGGGCAAAGAGGCACCACCAGCAGCGTCTAGGAAGGGCAAGGAGGCCCCACCAGCTGCAGGAGGGAAGGGCTAGGGGCAATCCCTGGCTGCTGACAGGAAGGGCAAGGGGCCTGCACCAGCCGGCAGGAAGGGCAGGAGGCCTGGTGCTGGGACTCATTCGGAGCCCCCACCACCAACCATGGTGGTTCAGCCATCCGAGGCTGCAGTGGAAGGGCTGGAGCCTCTCCCCACCACTGCGAGCACCGCCACCAGCACAGCCACCAGCACCACTGACAGCAGCAGCAGCCCCAGTGGGCAGCCGTCCAAGGCTTCAGGGGAAGGGCTGGAGCCTCCCCCACCACTGCCAGCACTGCCATCAGCACCACTGCCAGCAGCAGCCTCAGTGGGCAGCCGTCCGAGGCTGCAGGGGATGGGCTGGAGCCTCCCCCCACCGCTGCCAGCCCGACACCAGCACCACTGCCAGCATTGCCACCAGCACTACCACCAGCAGGCAGCAAGGACAGGAGGCCTGGTGCTGGGACTCATTCAGAGCCCCCACCACCAACCATGGTGGTTCAGCAATCCGAGGCTGCAGGGGAAGGGCTGGAGCCTCCCCCCACCACTGCCAGCACTGCCACCAGCACCACTGCCAGCAGCAGCAGCCCTAGTGGGCAGCCGTCTGAGACTGTAGGGGAAAGGCTGGAGCCTCTCCCCACCACTACCAGCACTGCCACCAGCACCACTGCCAGCAACAGCAGCCACAGTGGACAGCCGTCCAAGGCTGCAGGGGACGGGCTGGAGCCTCCCCCCACCACTGGCAGCCCTGACACCAGCACCACTGCCAGCAGCAGCAGCCCTAGTGGGCAGCCATCCGAGGCTGCAGGGGAAGGGCTGGAGCCTCTCCCCACCACTACCAGCACTGCCACCAGCACCAACACCAGCACCACTGCCAGCATTGCCACCAGCACTGCCACCAGCAGGCAGCAAGGACAGGAGGCCTGGTGCTGGGACTCATTCAGAGCCCCCACCACCAACCATGGTGGTTCAGCAATCCGAGGCTGCAGGGGAAGGGCTGGAGCCTCCCCCCACCACTGCCAGCACTGCCACCAGCACCACTGCCAGCAGCAGCAGCCCTAGTGGGCAGCCCTCCGAGGCTGCAGAGGAAGGGCTGAAGCCTCCCCCCACCACTGCTAGCACCACCACCAGCACCACTGCCAGCAACAGCAGCCACAGTGGACAGACGTCCAAGGCTGCAGGGGACGGGCTGGAGCCTCCCCCCACCACTGGCAGCCCTGACACCAGCACCACTGCCAGCAGCAGCAGCCCTAGTGGGCAGCCATCCGAGGCTGCAGGGGAAGGGCTGGAGCCTCTCCCCACCACTTCCAGCACTGCCACCAGCACCGCCACCAGCACCACTGCCAGAAGCAGCAGCCCTAGTGGGCAGCCCTCCGAGGCTGCAGAGGAAGGGCTGAAGCCTCCCCCCACCACTGCTAGCACCGCCACCAGCACCACTGCCAACAACAGCAGCCACAGTGGACAGCCGTCCGAGGCTGCAGGGGACGGGCTGGAGCCTCCCCCCACCACTGGCAGCCCTGACACCAGCACCACTGCCAGCATTGCCACCAGCACTGCCACCAGCAGGCAGCAAGGACAGGAGGCCTGGTGCTGGGACTCATTCAGAGCCCGCACCACCAACCATGGTGGTTCAGCAATCCGTGGCTGCAGGGGAAGGGCTGGAGCCTCCCCCCACCACTGCCAGCACTGCCACCAGCACCACGGCCAGCAGCAGCAGCCCTAGTGGGCAGCCGTCCGAGGCTGCAGGGGAAGGGCTGGAGCCTCTCCCCACCACTACCAGCACTGCCACCAGCACCACTGCCAGCAGCAGCAGCCCTAGTGGGCAGCCCTCCGAGGCTGCAGAGGAAGGGCTGAAGCCTCCCCCCACCACTGCTAGCACCACCACCAGCACCACTGCCAGCAACAGCAGCCACAGTGGACAGCCGTCCAAGGCTGCAGGGGACGGGCTGGAGCCTCCCCCCACCACTGGCAGCCCTGACACCAGCACCACTGCCAGCAGCAGCAGCCCTAGTGGGCAGCCATCCAAGGCTGCAGGGGAAGGGCTGGAGCCTCTCCCCACCACTACCAGCACTGCCACCAGCACCGCCACCAGCACCACTGCCAGCAGCAGCAGCCCTAGTGGGCAGCCCTCCGAGGCTGCAGAGGAAGGGATGAAGCCTCCCCTCACCACTGCTAGCACCGCCACCAGCACCACTGCCAGCAACAGCAGCCACAGTGGACAGCCGTCCGAGGCTGCAGGGGATGGGCTGGAGCCTCCCCCCACCACTGGCAGCCCTGACACCAGCACTGCCATCGCTGAGCAGCAGTCACCGCCAGCGGCAGTGTCTAGTCCTGCGTCCATGGGCTGTTGTGCGTCTTGGCCCCCGCAAATCCTCTGGGTCGGACACCCAGGTAAGAGACTGTGACCTTGCACTCCCCAAGATCTGTATCACAGGGCACAATGCCCCTCCAGAACCAGTGGGAGAAGCCATCCACTCACCTCATCCTTCCCAGGATGTAGCACACTGGGCACAATGCCTCCTCCAGAACCAGTGGAGAAGCCATCCACTCACCCCATCCTTCCCAGGATGAAACACACTGGGCACAATGCCCCCTCCAGAACCAGTGAGAGAAGCCATCAACTCACCCCATCCTTCCCAGGATGAAGCACACTGGGCACAATGCCCCCTCCAGAACCAGTGGAGAAGCCATCCACTAGAGAGACTGTGGCCTTGCACTCCCCAAGACCAAGCAGAGGAGAAGCCATCCACTAGAGATACTGTGGTCTTGCACTCCCCAGGACCAGGCATTGGAGAAGCCATCCACTAGAGAGACTGTGGCCTTGCACTCCCCAGGACCAAGCAGTGGGCGAACAACCCTCTTGAGAGACTGTGGCCTTGCACTCCCCAGGACCAAGCAGTGGGCAAACCACCCACTAGAGAGACTGTGTCCTTGCCCTCCCCAGGACCAAGCAGTGGGCAAACCACCCACTTGAGAGACTGTGGCCTTGCACTCCCCAGGACCAAGCAGTGGGCAAACCACCCACTTGAGAGACTGTGGCCTTGCACTCCCCAGGTCCAAGCAGTGGGCATGTAGCCCCATCCAGGACCAGTGGCGTTGTACCATCTTCCGGCTGAGGTGCCACCCCATTTTCTGTCCCCCTGAGGTGCCTGTGTATTTTCGTCCTGATGCCCCTGCAATGTTCTCTCTGTGTTGTTGCCGGTGTGAGGTGGGGCCTTGGCCTATGTGATGTGGCCCTGTGGCCCACGGACATTGAGGACTGGCCAGTGTCTCTCCATTTGTAAATATGTATATACGTTTGTATTTTTATGCACGTATTCAAATTATTTTATCGTATTACACTCACTTTCCTCCAATCATTTTGTCCTTGCATTATTCCTGAGGGGTACGGGCTGGATATGTAATGGTTGTGCATCTGCCTGTGTGTATGGTGTTGGGGGTGGGGGTGTTGTGTGTGTGTGTGTCTCTCTCTTTTTCCTCCTCTCTTCCTTTTGTGCTAGGCGGCAGTACTCACAGTGGTCGTCTTCGCTGGCGTTGCTGCTCATAATGCAGGAAAAAGTAGACGAGCATCGGAAATATGTGCAACTCGGGCTCCATTGCGTCGTGGTTGTTCCCTGAGTCTCCAGAAGTGACTCCTTTGACTTCTGTATTCTGTTTCCGCTGTGCTTTTGATATCGTTGGTACCGCCCCGGAAAAGGTGGCGGATACGCCTGTCATAATGCAGTGGGCGGTACATTGTCTTCCACCTGGCTGTTGGCGGTTACTGCTGTGGTGCTTGTTGATACCGCCATGGCCGTCGGTGTGTTAAAGTGGCTGTCTGTCTGAGCGGTTTCCGCCATGGTCATAATTCCATTTTTGCTACCGTCGGCCTGTTGGCGGTATTACTGCCACTTTTTCACCGACCACCAGTGTTGTATTGAGGGCCTAAGCCTGGTCTTTGTGATGGCAATTGTATTGAAGGCACTGGAGGGCTTAGGGTACCAGATGAATCCCTTGATCTCGGAGACAGTTTTTTTTTCAATGACTGATAGCTCAAAGGCTTTTGGAATGGAAGATTTAGAGAAGTACATCAGCTCTTCCGTCTCCGATTGCAGCTAAGGCAGCTCCTCTGATGATATAACCACTACTGTCAAGGGAGCAAATCACCACCGGGGGAAAAATCTCAAAGTCAGCTTGCAAAGTATCTGGTGTGCTGTGCAGGAATGTGACAATCACTGCACTTAAGTGGGACCATTCAACCACACAAGAGGTGTACCCTGAGCCGCACAAATCTCTGCCTGAGGGGGTTGAGGAGTGCTCATTAAAGTTAATATATGACTCTAATAAACAGCCCCAGGAGGAAACCCACTCTGACAAGTGTAAGACCAGACTAGCTACAAAGAAACCCCAGGCAGAAGTCAGGAAAATCTCTAACGCTTGCTCAGAGATAGGGGAGAGAATTTCTGCAGTTGAAGAATGTACTGCAATGCTGCAAACAGACCATGTAAGCATAAAGGGTCACACGGAATTTCAAGCCTCTCAACTGTCAAACATTCAGTGGAAACTAGAAGATTTCAAGAACAGACAGAGGCGAAACAACATCCAGATCTTGAGCTTGGAGGAAGGCGCCCAAGGCAGCAACACAAAGACATTTCTAGTTAAACTATTTAAGGGGGCCTTTCCAGAGCGTTCTTCCTGGGACTAGGAAAAGGAGGAACAGAGGGCCCCCAGATTCCCTCTTATGCAGAGATAGAAACAAAGCCAGGAACAAGATGCAGATACTACTAGTCCAACGGCCATCATTGTCTTTTTTGGTAACTATTTGCTTAGACCGTAAACAAGCAGTATTTGAAAAAAGACTGATGGACATACCTTTTTTGCTAGGACGGATTTCTGTCATGTTATTGTTGAATGGAGGTGGAGGCTGAGGCAACTAATTAAGCATTGACAGGAAAAATGTGCAGGGGCATATCTTATAAATCCGGTCCAGCTCAAAATCATCCTTGGTAATAAGACTTGTGTCTTTACCTCAGAGGTAAAGGCTAAAGACTACCTGAATTAACTTGATGTGAGGTCTGCTAGCCTATAAGGGCTATCTATAGAGGGCTCTTTGCTCTTTCTCCCTTTGCTTTTTTCTTTCTCCCTTTTTTCCTGGGAGGGTGGTTCTCTTTCTTAATAAGCAATCTACTAGCCGATATTTGACATGTGATATTGAGTATTTTATAATGATGGTGGGCCATTTGTTTCTCACAGTTTGATTGACTGATCAGTTTTCTGGTTGGTATGCATGGTGGGGAGGACAGCGAGCATAGGTTCCATTACTTAGGGCTTCGGTCCAATTGGTTCTAGAGATTTGTGGGGGGGTTGGGAGGCAGGAAGGGGGGCTAAAAGTGTGGGATTTTGGGAAAAAGGGGAGGAGAGAGAAATGTGGGGGGAGGGGGTAAGTGGACAAAAAGCAGAAAAGGAGTATCTCACTGATGATCCACATGCTGGGTCTGAGTTAGTGTAAGCTACATCTTTTTCCTTTTGGCAGGCAGGGTGGTGGTATGATGATTTTGGTGATGTCCTACCCAATATCCTGATCACTAATCTTCTCTTTTTTAAGATTATGGCTGATTCAGTCAAATGTCCCATAATATGACACGTACAGCCAAATTCCATGTCACTACGGTTAATGTTTGTGGTTTGAAGGACCATAGAAAAAGGAGCATGTCTGAGGCATTAAAAGTACTCCGGGCAGGTGTGATATTAATTCAGGAGACTTATATAGATGGGTCAAGGAAAAACCTGCTTGAGTCTCTAGATTATAGGGGATCATTATAAACATGGCGGTCTGGACGCTATGCCGGCGGTGGACTAGCCAACGGCATGGCGGTCCAGACCGCCATATAACGAACGTGGCGGAACTGCCATGGATGAAACACTGCTACTGCCAGGCTCCTGTCACCAGGCAGCCTGGCAGTGGCTGCGTTTCTGATCCGACAGGGCAGAGCTGCAAGGAGCGCTGCCCGCCGGATAATGAGTCCCATTCCACCAGCCTTTCCCAGGCGGTTTACACCGCCAGGGAAAGGGTGGCAAAATGAGTGACTCAGGGCCCCCTGGGGGCTCCTGCACTGTCCATGCACTTGGCATGGGCTGTGCAGGGGCCCCCATGCTGGATATTTATTATGTGGGCGGCGGAGGGTTCTGCGCACTGGCAGTCTTCTGTTGACCGTCTGTGGGCCTATATGTTGATTGCTCACACCACACAAGGGATTACTATGTGGGTTGTAGCAATTGTGGCCCACAGAAACATCTACATAATCAAACATAGCAGTTCAGATAAGTATGGTAGGTGGTTAATCATAAAGGGCCAGCTGTTTACAGACATCATTACCATATGTTTAGTCTATGGCATGAACCTGGAAGATCGGAGTTTATTCAACTTTCTGAATCTAGAGCTGGCTGTATGGCGGGCTCCAATTGTTTTGTGTGTGTATTGGAATATTAGCTTGTGCTCTCTACTCGGGGTTCCTTATTTAGGTAGGAAACCCAAGTCATTATTGAGCCCTCCAACATCTTGTGGGCAACCATGGGTTGCTAGATATTTGTCAGAAGCTCAAGACCCTGGACCCAGGATACACTTTTCTTTCAGCCCCCGATAGGACCAATGAGCGGCTTGATTATTGTTTTTACTTCAGCTGGCCTAACTAGTGAAATGTCGATTCAAAGATTTCCGCGAGTTATCTCGAATCACAGTCCTCTGCTAGTTGGGAAATTCCTTGCAGTAGGCTAACCCCTTCCCGAAAGTGGACTTTTGAGATGGGGTTATTCGCAAATGAGAGGTATATTGAGCATATGAATAACTGGATCCCAGAGTTTGTAGGGAACAATATAGGTTCTGCCACTCTTTGGTTTGTGTGAGATGCATTAGTGGCAGGAATACGGGGGGAAATCCTCAGTTTTAGCTTAAATTTTCAGAACTCCCAGACTGTCTTTATTAGGGACAAGTATAAGGAATTGTCTGAATTAGAAGCTCAGCTCATCTTGGCAGTATCACAGGGGGCATATACTCAGCAGATTGTCAAATCTGCTATCACTAAAATGGGCGCAAATAAAGCGGCAGATAACTTTCTCTCCCATGGGCAAGAATGCTATGACTATAGCAAGCAGGTGAGGCCTCTCTTGGTCTTGAGGTCTAGACAGAGGACTACGAAAGGGGAGATAGCTGAGATGAGGGTTGGGGGAATCAGATATTCGGTACACCCCACCAAATCTGAGAAGAATTTCACGATTTCTATGAGGAGCTGTATCAAGCTGAGGTGGTTTATAATAGCGAGCAGAAAATCTGTCACTATTTGGATTCTGTAGCCAGAACAAGGCTGAGCATTGAGGAGAGTGAAGCTCTGGATGATCCCATTAAAGTGGATGAAATCAGGGAAGCATTAAAGTTATTGCCCTCTGGCAAGGCAGTAGGGGTAGACTGCATAACTTTGGAATTTTACAAGGTTTTCCTCACAGCCCTAGAGACCACTCTTGCTAACTTATTTTTAAAGGTGCAAAGTGGGTGCCCAGCACCAGAATCCTGAGCCCAATCTAATATTGTAGTTTTGAAAAAGAAGGGGAAAACTTCCCTGAAACTGAGCTCATACGCTGATTAACAGTACTACGAAGATTTACACCAAAGTTTTAGCCGTAACACTAGATCGAGCTATGAGCAGGGTAGTTTCCTCTAGACACAGCATGGGTTTATCCCAAGGAGGGGGACAATGGATCATATTCAGCCTGTTAAAGGGTAACAACATAGGAACAGGGCTTGTAAACGTGATCAATGCTGTCTATATTAACTCTACATCTAGGTATTCAACTTACAATGATGCTTAGCAGAAAGGAAAACAATTTCCTTGGCATGGTTCTACATGTCAATCTACCATAAGCCTACGGAAAGAAATATACTTCTACAGTACTCCAGTCATTATCCCAGAAGCCTGGGGGATAATCTGTCTTCTGGACAAGTATTGAGAGTAAGAAGGAACTGTTTTCATTTCATTCAAGGAATCTGACATCCTCGTTGGAAAGATGGTGTGATAGGGGATACCCAAAGGGCTTAATAAAGTAGGCAAGAAGGAGAGCCTGATACTATCAAAGACCTGTTTAAACCAAAAGAACACAAGGAAGACAATAACAACAGGGTAGTATGGTTCACTACTTGTTGCACCCTCAGTAATTAAAGAATGTAATCACTAGACATTGGGAGTTGATCTAAGATGAGCGTGACACACTAGCGGAACCATTATTTACCTATCAGAGAGGGTGTAATGTTAGAATCTATGCGTTGAGGCCTTTAGTACCTAATCTAGGGCAACCTGATTTGCATGCACACTTGAATTTATCTCCCACTGTGGGACATTAGAAGTGTGGTAGGTGCAAAGCCTGTGATCTCACAAAGGAAGTTAAGTAATTCACAAATTACAACAAGTTTCTCATTAAAGGCATTCACAAATTGTAACAGCACAGATATCATCTATATGCTTAGGTGCCCTTGCAACTTAGCTTATGTAGCACAAACAAGACAGAAGGTGAAATTCAGAATCCTACAGCACTGTAGTAGCATAAGATGTGAAACGCAGGAAGCATGATTAGTGGTGCGCTAAACATCAGGCTAGAGACATCAAATGGCTTATTTTTTAAACCTCTTAGGCCTTTAGGCAACATTGAACGTCAGAGAACGTAAATGGAAACATATTCTGGATACTGTAAACTATGGTATAAATGATTATGAGGAGATTAACAGACAGATGGTACAGTCCGATAGGGATTGATTATTCAATTCCCAAGCATAGCCATAGCTATTGGTTGCCTGTAAAAGATTTTCTTCCTTTTACTATATGTATGTTTGTTACATCATTTTACATCTTAATGGAGTGCCTGAAATAATCGACGGGCACTAGCCATTGCAAGTAATCAAACAATAAGATACTCTAGGACACAATTTATTAACAAATTGTTTATGATTATTATTTTTGCCTTATAGCCCGCCATAGCAGGTTATTCCGCCATTAAAGGCCACCCCAGCATTAAAGGTTTGAACTGAAGGCGAGGGCCTTTAAAAAGGGTGTGGGCTTTTAATGGCGGGTATAGCCCAGCTTCGGTGGGCTGTAAGGCTATTAGAACATTCTGCCACAAGAGAGCAGAATGTTCTAATAACTAAAACAAAAGCCTCACAGAAGCCCAGGGAACTCCATTGTCTTCAATGTTCTAACTGTGCATATAGACTATGGTATGAATGTGTATGCCCTGGATTCTACAATCGGTTATGCCCATCAAGTGCAATTTCTTTGTACGTTTTGTTGTGATTCATTTTTTTATACAAAGGTATCTGATTTTTTAACTATTTGTATTTTTAATTTAAGGGATACACCATAGGGTTGGATTAATGCGTGCAGCATGAGCGGTAAAAAGACCCACTCTTAGAAATGGGGTCTTTGGTTGGCAGTCAGGTTACCCCGTGTCCAAGCAAGGGCCCTCACTCTAGTCAGGGCAAAGGAGAAACACTCCCGGTTAACCCCCACTCACCCCCCTGGTAGCTTGGCACAAGCAGGCAGTCTTAACTCAAAAGCATTGTGTAAATTATTCATACCAAACACACAGTAATACAGTGAAAACACTACAAAGTGGACACCACACCAGTTTAGAAAAATAGGCAAAATTTGTCTAAATTAAACAAGACCAAAACGACAAAAATCCAACATACACAAGTTAAAATATGAATTTTCAAAAGAATAAGAGTCTTACTCCATAGAAAACAATGGAAACGATGATTTTGCATGAAGTACCTGGTTAGCGTAGAAAATAAAGCCGCACGGCAGAGCGTGCATTGGAAAAGGCAGCGATACGTCGATTCCTTCCTCCCAAGGGAAGCTGTGCATCATTTCTTCTCTGGTCGGGTCGGCGATGCGTCGTTTCTTCTCCCTCGCAAGAGAGCATTGCATCAATTTCTGGGCAGGGCACTCAGATCTGCATAAAGTGGGGTTGACTTGGACGCCCCGGGACGATGCGTGGAAAATCCTGTCGCACAGTGTTAGAAAAAAGTGCTGCATGGGGCTTGCATCTTTATCAGCAGCCGTAAGCGGGTGTTGCGTGTCGTTTCTCCAGCCATGATGCGTCAATCTCCCAGCAGCGATGCAGGTGGAGAGTCGATTTTAGCCGCGAAGCCGACGGCGCGTCGTTTATCAGCTGCTTTGCAGATGGTGCATTGAAAATTTGCCTGCACAAAGTTCTGTACGTGGATTTTCAGCTCGTGCCTGCCAACTTCACCTTTCAAGTGCCCACGGACTGGATAGGACACCAGTTGGCAGGGCAGGAGTCTCAGCAGAGAGTCCAGGTGCTGGCAGAGAAAGCCTTTGATAGCCATGTGACTTCAAAGCAGGAGGTGAACTCAGCTCAAGCCCTTGGAGATTCTTCAAAAGCAGGAATATACCACAAAGTCCAGTCTTTGTCCCCTTTCACAGACAGAAGCAGCAACTGCAGGATAGCCCAACAAAACACAGGCAGGGGCAGCACTCTTCCTCAGCTCTTCAGCTCTTTTCCTTGGCAGAGGTTCCTCAGAAGTGATCTGAATTTCAGGGGTTTTAGGTCCAATATTGATACCCCATTCTGCCTTTGAAGTAGGCCTACTGCAAAGGAAAGTCTCTGTTGTTCACAAGATCCTGCCTTACCCAGGCCAGGTCCCAGACACACACGAGGGGGTTGGAGACTGCATTGTGAGAGGGAACACACAGCCCATTCAGGTGTAAGTGACAACTTCTCCCTTCACTCTAGCACAGATTGTCCAGCAGGATATGTAGGCTACACCCCAGCTCCCTTTGTCTAACTGTCTATAAGGGATTCACAAACATCACAACTCTCAAACTGACCCAGCCAGGGAATCCACAAACAGGCAGAGTAACAGAAAAGTGGCATTTTCAAACTAACAATCTAAAAACCAACTTCACTAAAGATGTAATTTTAAATTGTGAGTTCAGAGACTCCAAATGTCTATCTGCTCTCAAGGGGAATCTGCACTTTAAAGTTATTTAAAGGCAGTCCCCATGTTTACTTATGAGAGAGATAGGCCTTGCAGAAGAGAAGACTGAATTTAGCAGTATTTTACTGTGAGGACATGTACCACACATCAGTACATGCCCCACCTTTAACATACACTGCACCCTGCCCATGGGGCTACCTAGGACCTACCTTAAGGGTGCCTTACATGTATGAAAAAAGAAAGTGTAGGCATGGCAAGTCAGAACACTTGCCAATACGAATTGGCAGGTTAAAAGTGCACACACACACACTGAGGTGGCAGGTCTGAGCTATGTTTACAGGGCTACTTAGGTGGGTGGCACAACCAGTGCAGCAGGCCCACAAGCAGCATTTGATTTACAGGGCCTGGGACACCTCTAGTGCACTGTACTAGGGACGTACTAGCAAATGAAATATGCCAATCATGGAAAGCCAATTACACACACATTTTACATAGGAGCACTTGCTCTTTAGCACTGGTTAGCAGTGGTAAAGGGCTCAGAGTATCAAAAACAGCAAAAACAGAGTCCAGCACACATCAACAACATGGGAAGTAGAGGCAAAAAAGTTAGGGGGTACCACGCCGAGGTCTAACACTCACAGTCAAGGAACTCGCTACATTTCCCTTTCCTTTTTATGCTCTTTCGCAGTCCATAAACTAAATTGTATTCATGTTTACCTTCACAGACATTTTTGGGGAAACGTTGTGAATGCAGATTTAAGTCACTGAATATAATTCATTTAGACCCTAACACGCCGCCACGATCTCAACATTGGTGAGTTTTAAGCTATGTTAATTAACTTACCCTAATTCACCGGCAACACTTTTTTTTTCAAGTTCTGAAATTATATGTAGCCTTAAATGCATATTCCTGGTTTTTGAGACTCGCGCCAAATGAGTTAAACAAATGTAAACATAGGATCATAACTGAAACGTGTGTGGGCGTGTTTGAGTGTATATGTACATACACACAAGGGCAACACTGAAATGTATATTATATTGTGAAAATTTGTCTGGAAGCGCAAATCTTTTTATAAACCAGCTTTTCTCACACAGTTCTGATACACCTTGCCTAAAGGAGGAAAAACCTAACATGAACACAGAGGTGAATATCCATTTTAGCTCGTTCATTTACTAGAAGCCTGCTTATCTGCAGCAGACATCTTTTTTTCTGCACGGTTGCTATTTGTCTGACATCATTCATGAATTGTAGTGGAGGACATTAGAAGAAACATAGGATGAGCAATATTATTACCTATCCTTGAAACAATTAAGCATAACTTTAGAACACATGGCAGTTACAGGGCATGCTTTTAAGATACATATTCCAGTCAAAAGAAAATGAGAGTGCTTTCTTACATGTTACTTTAATGGGTGAGTTATTATTTTCTTCTGAAGCAACTGTTTGATTTTTCCAGTAGAACAAGCAATACCTAAAGAGAAATAAACATAACAAAAGAAAAATAAATGAAAGGCAGTTCCATCTAGTAGTACACAAGCAGAGACATATATAATCACAATACAGTAATAGCACTCAGAAGCAAAATTGCAGTTCAGTATCAACACCACCTGTCAGTAGAGAACCCAGACTGTGTGACAAAACTGTATTTCAAAAACAAATAATTTTGTTACCAAGAAGAATAGTTCAAAGCTGCAATCAAGAGAGATTCCCCACCATCCCAAAGTTGCCAATTCTAGAATAGCACCTCCTGTGGCAAAACGAAATTTTGCCCCCGCACTGTACATGTTGACCCCACCCCGATCCACTCCCCCCTCTCCAGACTGACCCAGGAGCTCTCAGGCCAGAGTAGTGTGCTGAGGGGGGCCACTGGAGCTCAGGATTCCCCGCACTGCAGGGGCTGCAGGGGTCTTTAACATTGAACAACAAAACAACCATTCACAAAGCTGGGAGTGACAGGAGCTGAGAGGCAAGGACAGGATTAGTTTGGACTCCTCCCATGGGACTGAATAAATGCCAGATTGGGAGCTCTAATTTACAGCTCCAGATGAGCGGCAGCAATAGTGGCAGCTGTCCTTCGCTGGATTTGGTGTTCTTGGCGGGCTTGGCAGGCAGGGGATTTCTCTGTTGTGGTGGAGGCTCGCCTATACAGCAATCAGACTGTGGAAAGGAGCCACCCACAGGAACACCACCTAAAGCCCTGCAAATTCCCGGGAGCAGGCGGAGAATATCTCAACAGTAACCCACACATTATGTCCTCCGTTCGAAAGCTGAACATGGGGGCAGTGGTATGGGCCAGTCCAAACCCAATACAAGGAAGGCTGACTTGGGGCAAGATAGCAAGAGCACAGAAAGGATGAAATGCATTGACGCAGAAGGTGTGAGCCAAGGTTCAGATCTGCAGCCCTCCATAGAGGACTTTTTCATCTCGGCCAGTGGCCAGCATTTGCAGCAGACACCATCAGGCGCTCAGGGATTGCAGTACCCCACTGGCACTTGAGGCTCCTGTGCTGAAAATATCAGCCAGCCTGGTTATTTAGCAGGCTCTTCAGCAGATGCCCATTTGAACTGCTTGGTTGATTTACCAGCTGACATCGAGGGCCCAGCTACATCTTCCCATCAGAGGGATCTATCCTGTGCAGTATTCCCAGGTTAGTGAGTTATCTGTTGTCACTAGCAGGGAGGAAGCCCTATCTGTACATCTGGGCACGGAACAGGGGGATTACCATTGTTCATTTGTCTTGTCTGCTATGCCTGCCCCTCAGTCATTGACATCACTACTCATGGAAGAGTCTTCACTAAGTCTCTCAGTAGATCGATCCCTCCCCTACATTCTCTATGTCTTGGAACTTGTTATTTTAGGGCCAGAAGGGGGACATAAGGCACCTAAGGTTTTGGGCCCCTCTATCAAGGAGGTATCAGATTTATCTGGAGATATCCTTGCTGATCCCCCTAAAATCAATTACATCAATGGCCTTACAATCAGGAAGACTAAGCCTGGTCTTTGTGATGGCAGTTTTATGGAAAGCATTGGAGGGTTTGGGGTACCAGATGATTCCCTTGATCTCAGGGACAGGGTTTTTTTTAATGACTGATAACTCACAGGCTTCTGGAATGGAAGATTTAGAGGAGGACATCAGCTCTTCCCTCTCTGGTTGCAGCTAAGGCAGCTCCTCTGATGATATAATGTGACAATCACTGCACTTAAGTGGGACCATCCAACCACACAAAAGGTGTACCCTGAGCTGCACAGATCTCTGCCTGAGGGGGATGAGGAGCATTCAGTAAAGTTAATATATGATTCTAATAAACAGCCACAGGAGGAAACCCACACAGACAAGTGTAAGACCAGACGAGCTACAAAGATACTACAGGCAGCAGTCAGGAAAATCTCTAATGCTTGCTCAGAGACAGGGGAGAGAATTGCTGCAGTCGAAGAATGTACTGCAATGCTAGAAACAGACAGTGTAAGCCTAAAGGGTCATACGGAATTTCAAGCCTCTCAACTGTCAACATTCAATGGAAACGAGAAGATTTCAAGAACAGACAGAGGCGAAACAATATCCAGATCTTGAGCTTAGAGGAAGGCGCCTAAGGCAGCAACACAAAGACATTTCTAGTTAAGCTATTTAAAGGGGCCTTTTCAGAACGTTCTTCCTGGGACTAGGAACAGGACATACAGAGTACCCGCAGATTCCCTCTTATGCAGAGACAGAAACAAAGCCAGGTACAAGATGGAGATACTACTAGGCCAACGGCCATCATTGTCTTTTTTGGTAACTATTTGGTTAGACCGTAAACAAGCAGTATTTGAAAAAAAGACTGATGGACATACCTTTTTTCCTAGGCTGGATTTCTATCATGTTACTGTTGAATGGAGGTGAAGGCTGAGGCAACTAATTAAGCATTGCCAGGAAAAGGCACAGGGGCATATCTGATGAATCCAGCCCAGCTCAAAATTATCTTTGGTAATAAGACTTGTGTCTTTACCTCAGAGGTCAAGGCTAAAGACTACCTGAATTAACTTGATGAGAGGGCTGCTAGCCTCTAAGGGCTATCTATAGAGGGCTCATTGCTCTTTCTCCCTTTGCTTTTTTCTTTCTCCCTTTCCCTGGGAGGGTGGTTCTCTTTCTTAATAAGCAATCTACTAGCCGATATTTGACATGTGATATTGAGTATTTTATAATGATGGTGGACCATTTGTCTCTCACAGTTCGATTGATTGATAATTTTGATGGTTGGTATGCATGGTGGGGAGGACGGCGAGCATAGGTTCCATTACTTAGGGCTTCGGTCCGATTTCTTCTGGAGATTTGTCGGGGGGAGGGACAAAGGGGGACTAGAATTGGGTTTTTTTTGGGAAAAAGGTGGGAAGAGAGAAATGTGGGGTGAGGGGGTAAATGGACAAAAAGCAGAAAAGGAGTCTCTCACTGATGATCCACATGCTGGGTCTGAGTTAGTGGAAGCTACATGTTCTTTCTTTTGGCAGGCAGGGTGGTGCTATGATGATTTTGGCGATTTCCTACCCAATATCCTGATCACTAGTCTTCTCTTTTTTAAGATTATGGCTGATTCAGTCAAATAGCCCATAATATGACACACACAGCCAAACTCCATGTCACCACGGTTAATGTTTGTGGTTTGAAGGACCATAGTAAAAGGAGCGTGGCTGAGGCATTAAAGGTACTCCGGGCAAATGAGATATTCATTCAGGAGATTTATATAGATGGGTCAAGGAAAAACCTGGTTGAGTCTCTAGATTATAGAGGGTCATTACCATGCCGGTGGTGGCGGTAACTTCTGCCAACAGCATGGCGGTCTGGATGTGGTAGCACTTCCACGGATGAAACACCGCTACTGCCAGGCTCCTGCCACCAGGCAGCCTGGCGGTGGAAGTGTTTCTGATCTGACAGGGCAGCGCTACAAGCAGCGCTGTCCGTGGGATAATGACTCTGATTCCACCAGCCTTTCCCTGGCGGTGTAAGCTGGCAAAATGAGTGACTCAGGGCCCCCCCAGGGGGCCCCTGCACTGTCCATGCACTTGACATGGGCAGTGCAGGGGCCCCCATGCACAGCCCCATTGCGCATTTCGCTGCCTGATTTACGTGCAGTGAAATGCGCGACAGGTGCTAGAGCACCCGCCGCACTGCTACATTGCCGCCGGCGTCAATGTTCAAGCCCTGCTTCCAGCTGTTTCCGCCCGCCGGCCCAGCTGGATGTTTATTATCTGGCTGGGGGGGTCTGCGCACTGGCGGTCTTTTGTTGACCGTCAGCGGGCCTATATGTTGATTGCTCACACCACACAAGGGATTACTATGTGGGCTATAGCAATTTTGGTCCACAGAAACATCTGCATAATCAAACATAGCAGTTCAGATAAGTATGGTAGGTGGGTAAACATAAAGTGCCAGCTGTTAACAGACATCTTTACCATATGTGCAGTCTATGGCATTACCCTGGATGATCTGAGTTTATTCAACTTTCTGAATCTAGAGCTAGCCCTATGGCCGGCTCCAATTGTTTTGTGTGTGGATCTGAATATTAGCTTGTGGTCTCTGCCCGGGGTTCCTAATTTAGATAGGATACCCAAGTCATTTTGAGCCCTCCAACATCTTGTGGGCAATCATGGGTTGCTTGATATTTGGCAGAAGCTCAAGACCCTGGACCCAGGCTACACTTTTCTTTCAGCCTCCCATAGGACCCGTGAGCGGCTTGACTATTTTTTTTACTTCAGCTGCCTAAATAGTAAAATGTCAATTCAAAGATTTCCACAAGTTATTTTGGATCACAATCCTCTGCTAGTTGGGAAATCCCTTGCAGTATGCTAACCCCTTCCCAAAAGTGGACTTTTGAGATGGGGTTATTCGCAAATGAGAGGTATATTGAGCATATGAATAACTGGATCCCAGAGTTTGTGGGGTACAATATAGGTTCTGCCATTCTTGGGTTTGTGTGGGATGCATTAATGGCAGGAATACGGGGAAAATCCTCCGTTTTAGCTTAAATTTTCAGAAGTCCCAGACTGTCTTTATCAGGGACAAGTATAAGGAATTGTCTGAATTAGAAGCTCAGCTCATCTTGGCAGTATCACAGGGGGTAGATACTCAGCAAATTCAGCACAAAATTCTGAACAAATATGCTATCAATGAAATGGGCGCAAATGAAGCGGCAGGTAATTTTCTCTCCCATGGGCAAGAATGCTATGAAGATAGCAAGCAGGTGAGGCATCTCTTGGCCTTGAGGACTAGACAGAGGACTAAGACAAGGGGAGATAGCTGCGATCAGGGTTGGGGGAATCAGATATTCTGTACACCCCCGCAAATCTGGGAAGAGTTTCACGATTTCTATGAGGAGCCGTATCAAGCTGAGGTGGTTTATAATAACAAGCAGAAAATCTGGCTGTATTTGGATTCTGTAGCCTTAACAATGTTGAGCTTTGAGGAGGTTCGACTACCTGAGGGGACATGGCGGGCTGCATCAGGGTCGCAGCTCGCTAGACGCACCTCCCGACGTTCCTGGGGGCGTGCACGTACACACAGCGATCGGCTGGATGTGCCGCCCGGTCGATTGAAACTCGGAATCCCGGCCGTTTCAGAGACCGGGGGAGGCATCCGGCGAGAGACTCCGGCACTGGGGGCGTACCGCGCTGGAGCTCCGCCGGGTGCGAAGGGGTTCGGCGAGGATTCCCCTGCGGGGGAATCCAGGCAGAGCCAGCATTGGTAAGGCTCCTGAGAAGGGTCTCTGGGAGCCTGATAGAGTGACAACGCACCGCTCTTCAAACCCGGAATTTGCAAGTAAGGAGGTGGGCGTTGCGGGGGCCAGGAGCGCTACTAGACAAAGAGATAAGAGTTCTCCCCCACCCCAGACCTCCGTTAACGCCTTACAGGTAGGGGGTCTTGGGCTGAGGGGGGGGGGGGAAGGATACGGATGTCGGTGGAAGACAGGGGAAATCTAAAGGCAAAACGGACCAGGCGAATCACTTACTCAAGAAAAAGAAAGAAGGAAGTGAGGGGAGATTAAAGAATAAGCACAAACTCGCGCCCTCATTAAGAGCTTATTTTAAGGCTAGGCCGGAGGATATTGTGTTGATACCGGGACAAGGAAAAATGGATAGCCACACAATTAAGTACACTAGAAATAGTGCAGACTCTGGCGAGGGGGTTGAAAATAACCCTCCCCCTTAACTGATATTTCGGCTCACCAGGAGAATATACAAGTTGGTTTTGATGCTTCTTCGAGCCAAGGTGGTAATTCACCTATTTTGCGACAGGAGGAAGGAGTCATGCCAGAAGCGGTTACTAACCCTCCCCCTTCCCTTGCTCAGGTTTTGGCCCCCGACCCAAGACACAGTCTTTCCATGGAGGAGGTAATTCTCTCCATCTCGGAGGATATAAAAAGGGGCTTTGCAAGCTCGGAGAGCAATCAAGGGAAAATCAGAGAGGCCTGTGAGGTTCTGGAAAGAAAATTTGATAGTTTAATGGAGAGGATCCAGACATTGGAGGAGACGGTAGGAGGGATGATGGAGGAGTTGAAACATCAGAAGGATGAGATTCGAGACTTAACCGAAAAAGAACAAGGTTTACAAGTCAGGATTGAGCAATTGGAGAACTATTCGCGTAGGAACAACATAAAGTTGTTAAAGGTCCTGGAAGGAGCAGAAGGGGCAAACTTGAAGTCCTATGTGGTTTCCCTTATCAAATCTGTATGTGAGTTGGAAGAGAGTAGGGAAGAGATTGAAAAAGATATTCAGAGAGTTCACCGTGACCCTTTTACGAGGCGGCCAAACAGTACTAGACCAAGGAAAATCTTGGTTAATTTTTTAACTTATCATCTAAAGGAAAAAATCTTGAACAGCGCATTGAAACAGAAATCATTAAGAGTTGAGAATGTGACATTTGAGATTAGATCCGATTTATCTAAGATTACAATGGATAGGCAGTGGGAATTGGGGAAAAGGTTGGATGAATTTAAAAAGTTAGGAATTATGGCCCAGTTGAATTTTCCGGCATTCTTGCGGATAATGTACAACAATAAAATGTATAATATAAGGGAAACAGATAGGGCGGATGAGCTGTTAGATCTTATTAAAAAAGAACAGACCGATCAAGTAAAATAATTTTTTCTTGTAATCTTACGCTCCCAGGTAGGCAGGGTGCTCTAAAATCAGGCCCATGGTGGCCGATATAGTGGGGGGGTCCCCCATGGGAGGGTTTAGGGAGAGGATTGTATTAGGCGGGGGGTTCTTTTTTAGAGTTTTGTGTTTTTGAGTTTTGCATTGAAATAGTTCCTCATTCACCAGGGCAGAGGGATGGCAGGTTAATTTTGAATGGTTAGTTTGGGTAAAGGGCAGAGGGAGGGGAACTTTACGATTAAATTACTTTCTTGGAATATCAATGGTTTAAGGACCAAATCAAGACAGAATAAAATTCTACAATATCTAAAAGATTCATCGGCGCAAATTTTAATTTTGCAGGAGACTCATTTGGCCGCAGATGAGTGTAAGGCGCTATTTAAGGCCCAAAAATGGGTGCAGATGTGTTTCTGTACTACCCATAACTTTCACCCAAGGGGAGTAGCTATTTTGGTTAAACAAGGACTGCAAATCAGACCAGAAATCCTCGAGATAAGGGCGGATCAAGCTGGTCGCTGGGTCATAGTAAGAATTCAGGTTGATGAGGTAACTTTGGTATTGGTTGGATTCTATGGCCCGAACACGGATGATATGGAACCTCTTAAAAAGGTTTTTTCTCAGCTCATCTAATTTTCAGATTCTGCTGTTATGACGGGGGATTTTAATGTGGTGCTGGATAATAGACTGGATAGAACGGACACTTGCAGATCCTTAGGCACGCCAAAATCACAATATTATCTAAAGAGAATGATGAAAGATTACGGTTTGTGTGATATATGACGAAAGAGGGAAGGGGGGCCAGAGTCTTCTCCTTTTTTAATAAGAAATATAGCCACGCTTCACGTATCGATTGTTTTTTAGTGGATGATAGGTTGTTGGAAAATGTTGATAGGATTGAATATTTGCCCCCACATTTATCAGACCATGCAGCGGTAGCATTGCATCTGACACTCCCCCAGAGAAGAATGTTTAAGAGGTGGACATTGGAGCATGCACTATTACTAGATGAGGATGTCTTGGTGCAATTACGCAGAGAGACGGAAGTTTTTTTTAAGGTTAATATAGGCTCAGCATCATTATCAACGGTTTGGGACTCCTTTAAGGCTGTAATACGAGGGGAAATTAAGGCCCGTATTTATACTTTTTTTAGCGCCGCATTTGCGCCGCTTTTTGACGCAAAATGGCGCAAACCTACAAAATACAATGGTATTTTGCAAGTTTGCGACGTTTTTGCGTCAAAAAACGACGCAAATGCGGCGCTAAAAAAGTATAAATACGGGCCTAAGAGTATTTTGTGCTATAAACGTGAAGCGTTTAGAGATGAAATAAATATGCTAGAACAGGAAATGTTAATAAAAAGTGAGAAGCTGGTTGGGAAAGGTGAAGGGACCCAGGAGGAGGCAGGAGAGCAGAACTGGCTGAGCTAAGAATACGATTGGCAAATATTTTACAGGCACGAACGGTTAAGAGATGGGAGGTTAGTAAACTAAAACACTTTGAATATGGGGAGAGTTCAGGGAAATTGCTTGCCTGGAAAGCTAAATCAGATCAAGTTAGGGGCCATGTTAAGGAAATAGTGGCGGAAGATACTGACGCAAAACTATCCCGTAGGGAGGATATTGAACGAGGGTTTCAGGACTTTTTTACATCTTTGTATTCGGAACACCTGGAGGTGCGAGAAGAATTGGTGGAGGATTGGCTAGCTCAGGATGTGTTACTGGAAATTTCGCAGCAGACTCAGGAATTTCTTAATGGCCCTATTACGGTTGAGGAAGTGAGGGCGGCTTTAGCTGGGGGTAAAGAAGGGAAAGCCCCGGGCCCTGATGGCATTCCGGTGGAGCTGTATAAAGTATTGGGTGATGTTATTACCCCAATTTTGGTTGATCTATTTGGTAAGGTTTTTTTAATGAGATAGGAATGCCTGTTTCATGGAATGATGCAGTTATTTCACTGATTTTGAAACCCGGGAAAAATCTGACTAATTGCTCTTCTTATAGACCTATCTCATTATTGAATAGTGACTATAAGATGTTTACCAAAATAGTGGCGGACAGATTAAAGAGTAGCAAATAGTTTAATACATTCTGACCATAAGGGCTTTTCGAAAGGGAGATATTTGCACGAGCTGGCATATGAATTAGTTGGGGCCATAGATATGGCAGTATCTTTTGATTCCCCTTTATGGATTATTACGGTCGACGCTGCGAAAGCCTTTGATCAGGTAAATTGGGTTTATTTGAAACTCTTGCTAAAAAAAGCTAAGTTGGGAAACAATCTCTGTGGGGTAATACATCAGATATATATGGCTCCTACAGCTAGAATATTAGTGAATGGGAATCTCACTGGCTCGATTGCTATAGCTAGGGGCACTAGACAGGGCTGTCCGTTATCTCCTGTACTATTCAACTTATATATGGAACCATTTGCGAGGAAGATCCGGCAGAACAGGATGATTTCTCCCTTTTGTTGTCAGGGCTGGGAGAGGAAACTTGCTTTGTATGCAGACGATCTGTTGGTGTACACAGATAATTTAGTAACTGCATTCCCTGAGATTCTCAAGCTGGCTGAGGAGTTTGGTAAGGTGTCTGGCTATCAAGTGAATGTGGGAAAAACAGAAATTATGGCTTGGAATATGGAGTATAAATCTGTTTACTGTAAAAAGGAAATTAGATATTTGGGAATTTTGATACCTCAAAATATTAATCAGCTAGCAGAGAGGAACCACTTAAAATTGTTGTTGGAATGTAAGAGTTTATTACAAAGTTGGACTCACCTTCCCTTAACGATTATTGGAAGAGTTAGGGGCATATTTATACTCTGTTTGCGCCGGATTTGCGTAGTTTTTTTTACGCAAATCAGACGCAAAGCTAACTCCATATTTATACTTTGGCGTTAGACCCGTCTAGCGCCAAAGATCTTGGAGTTTGCATAATTTTTTAGCGTGGACACCTACCTTGCGTTAATGATATGCAAGGTAGGCGTTCCCTTCCAAAAAAATGACTCTAAGGCATGTGTGCCTTATTTAAACTCCTGTGCAAAAATGACGCACGGGAGTGGGCGGGCCTGAAAAAATGACGTCCAGTCGCTTTTGCGTCATTTTTTAACGCCTGGTCAGGGCAGGCGTTAAGGGACCTGTGGGCTCAGAAGGAGCCCAGAGGTGCCCTCCCATGCCACCAGGGACACCCCCTGCCACCCTTGCCCACCCCAGGAGGACACCCAAGGATGGAGGGACCCATCCCAGGGAACTTAAGGTAAGTTCAGGTAAGTATTTTTGTTTTGTTTTTTGTGGCATAGGGGGGCCTGATTTGTGCCCCCCTACATGCCACTATGCCCAATGACCATGCCCAGGGGACATAAGTCCCCTGGGCATGGCCATTGGGCAAGGGGGCATGACTCCTGTCTGTGCTAAGACAGGAGTCATTTCAATGGGGGTTGGGAGTAAAAAAAAATGGCGCAAATCGGGTTGAGGCCAATATTTTGCCTCAGACCTGACTTGCCCCATTTTTTGACGCCCAAGCTCCATTGTCCCCTACGCCGGCGCTGCCTGGTGTGGGTCATTTTTTTTTACGCACACCAGTCAGCTGCGCCGGCTAACGTCATTTAATAAATAAGGCGCCCGCATGGCGCTTTGGAATGGCGTTAGCCGGCGTTAACATTTTTGACGCACAACTGCGTTGGCGCAGTTGTGCGTCAAAAAGTATAAATATGGGCCTTAATTTGGTAAAAATGTCTATTCTTCCGAAGTGGAATTTTTTGTTCTCTACTTCCCCACTCCCAATGCAGAAAATATACATAGAAAAAATGCAGCGCCTCATCAGTGACTTTATTTGGAGTTCTAAAGGCGTTAGAATATCGCGGAGGAAGCTACGCCGGTGTAAGGATAAGGGCGGTTTGGCTTTACCAGAGCTGCAATATTATGCATGGGCCTTCCTTTTGAAAAACTTTAGAATTTTGTTTCTTGCCTCAGACTCGAAGACTACGGGTTTAATGTTTAAGATAATGGCTTCTAATATTAAAAGAGCTTCCACCAACTTTATGTTTAAATTCAGGGACCCCAAATTTTTCAAAAAGATAAGGCTGAAAATTATGCGGGGGATGGCAGAAAGTTGGTATCATATCAGACAATCTGCGAAACTCACCTATTATAATGCTGATGCACCTATTTGGGACTCCCCGGGAACCCCGGAATGCTTTCAAGATATTTTAGCGCTATCAATAAAACAATCAGGATTAGAGCACTGGGGAGATCTGTTTTCGAAGGGGATTCCTCTTTCCTGGGAAGTATTGCAGTCGAAGACGGGTGGTTCCTTGTCTAGGTGGAAATTTTTACAGATAAAAAAATGGGCCCAGGGGGTTAAGGAAGGTGTTGGTATGTCCAACCCATTGAGTGAGATCACCCCGAGCCCAATGGGAGGTTCCCACTAAGTGTCTGCTTGGTACTGGGGGATCCTAGAAGGGGTGGGTGGCGAATTTGTACTTCCCAGTGACTTGTGGAGGAATTTTTTCTCAGAAGAGGTAGTTAAGAGGTGGTAGGAAGAGTCACAAAAAATGCTTTTTTGTATTGTGAAACCGGCCACTCTTAGGAAAAACCATTATTTCACGATACATAGAGTTTACATTTCCCCTGAGAAGCTATCTAAAATGAAAGGAGGGCAGGAGGCAAGTTGTCCAAAGTGTGGGTTAATCCAAGCAACTGATATTCACATGTTTTGGGTATGTCCTGATATTCGACATTTTTGGGAAGGAGTATGTGAAACAATTTCGAGTATACTAGATCGGGAAATTGAAGCTTCTCTCCAGTTAATAATTTTTGGTCAGTTTCAAGATCAGCAGGGACGGTCTGATCGGGACACAATTGCAGAAAAGAAGCTTGTATTTTACGCAATACTGTTGGGGAGGCGAGAAATATGTAGAAAATGGATTTCAAAGACCCCTCCAGGCCATTCAGAATGACTTAGGGAGGTTTTTTGTACTGCAGAACTGGATCAAATGACGGGGGGTGGGGTAGGATGCGGGGGAATTTTTGGGCACCATTATTGAACTGGAAATCAGGACATTGAGGTATAGAATTTTTGTTTAAGTATTACTGAATGGAAGTGTATTTGTGTTATTGGTTCAATGATTTTATACCCTGCTCTGAAATCCTCCTGGAACTGGGACAGTCTGAGGATTGTTTGAGAGGAAAGGGCAACCCCTGGCCAAGGAAAACTTATTTTGTCTTGGTTGAAAAGAAAAGGAGGTTTATATAAGGCCTAGGGTGAATGAGGACAAAAAAAAAAGGTTGCGCTTTGAGGAGGGGGAAGCAATGGATGATCCCATTAAAGGGGATGAAATCAGGGAAGCAATAAAGTTATTGCCCTCTTGCAAGGCAGTAGGGGTAGACTGCATAACTTGGGAATTTTACAAGGTTTTCCTCACAGCCCTACAGAACATTCTTGCTAACTTATTTTTAAAGGTGCAAAGTGGGTGCCCAGCACCAGAATCCTGAGTCCAATCTTTTTTTTTAAAATCTTTTTTTAATAGTTTCAACCAGTAAGAAAATACAATTGCATTCCCAAATATACATAATTACACAGTTATTTTTTATGCTCCGATTCTAGTTACTCTCGCATGTCTTTTGCACTCTCGGCAGTGTCATTGATATTGATACATTCGACTGAAATTGTTTAGAAACATTGTAAACATGAGAGAAATATAATGGAAGGGAGGATAGCGATAGAAAGAAAGAAAGAGAGAGGAGGGGTCGTGATCGAAGGAGTCGCTCATGGGGGGGTGCCTGCGTCTCCCACCGCAAGAGCCCCACGCCAGGAGTGGGTGTAGCGCACCGTGTGCTCCCACAGTAGTTCGGGCGCGAAGTGCCCGTAGGCGGCACGCCGGCCATGAAGGAGAAGGGAGGGTGGGAGAAAAGGGAAGCAAGGGCCAGTCCCCGGCGATCTGTACGGCTTGTTCCCCGCCTTAGGTTTGATTTAATTTGATCTAGTGTTTCTGCATCCTGTTGTTCACTGCATCCCGCTGCCTTTTTATCACTGCTGATTCAACTATTCACTGCTGTGTTCATTCATTGCAGCGTATCCTGGAATATACTATCTGTGCCAACATTTACGTGTGTGTTCCTATAAGCTGTCTGTTATTGCTTGCCGGACCTATTTGCTCAGGGGGGTCGCTTGTCGTCTTTACTTTCCAAGTTGGAATTCCAGGTTTCTACGCCCTTGACTTGGACCCCTCTGTCCTGGAGTGACTGTAGTGTGTGTGCTTCTGCTTTTGCCCAGCGTAGCAGCTCTGCTTGCCACTGATGGGTGCTCGGCGCACTGGGTGCCTTCCAATGCATTGCTATCAGACTCCTATATAGCACAAGCGCTAGATCTATGCATCTGTGTGTCTGCTTCCGTCCTTTGGGTCTAACTCTGATTCCCAATAGGCATAGCTCCGGCTTAGGGGACAATGGAGTATCCAGCCACTCAGCTAACAAAGATATTATATCATTCCATGCATACATGATTGGGGACATTCCCGTGTCATGTGGAAAAAGGTGGCTTCAGCGACTCAGCATCTGGGCACCTCTGCGGCATCTGGGGAAACATGCGTGCGAGTCGGTGTGGTGATAAATATGTTTGGTGTAGATAATTGAACTGTGTGTATCGAAGCTGGGGATTGCGTGACACTGCATAAGTCAGTGTCATAGCTCGGCTCCATGCGTGCTGTGAAAGCGGTGTAGCAAGAACCTGGTCCCATCTATTTTTTGCTTGTTCCTGTCTGTGTTCGGTGTGTGCAGTCAGGATTCTATTTAGCCCGATACATTTATTGGGGTGTCTGAGTTATCTAGTAAATCATGTAAGATAGGGGCCGCTTTAGGTTCATCGTTCCCACTGTTCAATGCGGGTCGTACTAATTGTGGCAATGCGCCAAACGCTATAAAGCCCCCTGTCCCAGGTTATGGGCGCTGGCCAATGCCTCATAAGTTAGGAGGTGACCGTCGCCGTATATATCACCCACTGTTTGTATTCCTTTCTCAGGCCATGTTGTCAGGCCTAGCTTTGCTGCGATCTTTGGACTGCCCAACAGTGGGATCTTAGGGGAGTACTGTAGGTTCTTATTCCCGGTTAGTGTGAATCGATTCCAAATCCAGCGGGCAGTACTTAATAGAATGTTTTGTGTGTGTCGTGGGCCATCTCGGGCCAGCAGACAGTGTAGTATGTTAGTATGACTTAAGTCAGTGTGCACCGTCTGTGGCTCTTCACTCGTAGGGTTACAAAGCCATTTAATCACCCATTGCAATTGGGCGGATGCATAGTACAGTTCAAATCGTGGTGCCCCCAGCCCTCCCTGTGTGAGTGATTGGTGTATTTTCGCTAGGCAACACGTCCGCGACCGTTGCCCCATACTAAATCTATCAGTATACTGGTCAGGATCTTGAAAAAGGAGGTAGGGAGTACCAGTGGAAGCTCCATGAAGAAATACAATAGACGCGGTAATAAAATCATCTTCGCTATAGCCACTCTTCCCTTGGGAGAGAGTGGAAGCGAACACCAGAAAGGTGCCTCTTTCAATACTGAACTTCTCAGATATGGTGTCACCTGTCTTGACCCTCGCTGTCGGCTACGAGTATAAGACTCTGACCCAGCTAATATATGTCTTACCGAATCCCATTCGGTTATGTGTTTCCATCAAAAAGGGCCATCCTAGCGTATCAAATGCTTTTTCGATATCTAGTGACACTGCCACATGCTTGCATTCGCCCTCTGGGGTGTTTGCCATCAGACGTAGGAGGTTCGGTATGCTGATACAAGTATTGAGGCCAGGTATAAATCCGGACTGGTCCTGGTGCACTAGGTCTGGCAGCAAAGGGAGCAGGCGATTTGCTAATATTTTGCTGAGCAATTTGCAATCTGAGTTCAGCAATGATAGCGGTCAGTATGAGCGAACATCCAATGGGTCACGGCCTGGTTTAGGTAGTACCGCTATCATCGCCTCAAGTTGGGTTTCTGGCAATTGACCTTGCTCTAAGGCCTCAGCCAACATTTCTAAGTATGGCACTAGTGTTTGTGCTGAGAAAGTGCTGTAGTACTCTATAGGGATGACATCACTACCCGGTGCTTTGCCATGTGCCAATTGCTGCAAGGCCTGTTGTATCTCTGCGAGGTCTATCGGGTTCTCCAGATCTCCCATCTGTGTGGCAGTGAGGCGATTTAATTGTGTCTCCCTGAAGAACTCACTTAACTGTTCTAATGAGGGGGAGGCTGAGCCCTGTATAATGTGCCATAATATTCTCTAAAAGCGTCGTTTATTTCCGCTTGGGTGTTTATTATTACCCCTGTGTCGAGGTGGATGGCCCCTATAGGAGTATTCCGTTGGTCATTCTTTAGTAGCCATGCCAGAAGTCTCCCTGGTCTATCCCCCTCTGCATGTGTGCGGGCCAGGTGATGACGGTAATCACATTGCCTAAGGCGATGATCTGCCTCATTCCACTGCGCTCGCAGTCTAGTGAGCTCTGCGTCTGCTATTTTACCCTCTGCGAGTTTGCACTCCGCGGTGCGTACGTCCTGTACTTACTTGCGGAGCTCTTGAGTCAGTGTTTGTCGTACGCCCCCTGTCACTGATATACATGTGCCCCTTATTACCACCTTGTGCGCATCCCATTCATTTGCCCTAGAACTCGTTGTCCTGTTTTTTAGTGTGAAATAAGAAGTAATATGGGTGGCTAGTTCTTTTCTGAACGGGAGATCTTGCAGTAAGCTTGGTTGGAGGCACCATGTTGGGATGCGAGCGCGTGGTCTGCCCCATTTAATGTGCGCTATGAGAGGACATTGATCTGAGATTACCCTTGCGGTGTATACAGCGCCTGTGAACCTGTGCATCAAGTCTTGCGAGCTGAGTATTAAGGCCCATATTTATACTTTTTTAGCGCTGCATTTGTGCCACGTTTTGATGCAAAAACGGCGCAAACTTACAAAATACAATTGTATTTTGCAAGTTTGCGCTGCTTTTGCATAAAAAAATGACGCAAATACAGCGCTAAATAAGTATAACTATGGGACTAAATCTATACGGGTGTGTAGAAGATGCACGGGGGAGTGGTAAGAGTACTCCCCATCTAGAGGATGTAGGTGCCTCCACACGTCTATTAGACGGCGTTCTGTTATCCAGGATTACAGTATTTGTGAATTTTTCCTTCCTGGGGCAGCTACTAACGGGGGTGTGACCTGTCCATATCTACCTGTGGAACACAGTTCATGTCCCCCCCCAGATACTAGGTATAGTTAGGACATTTGACAGGTGTGGGATAGTATTCTGTAGGAATTTGCCCTGTTTAACATTTGGGGTATACAGCCCAGTGATCGCCAGCGGCTCACCGTCGAGTGAGCCTTCCAGTTGAATAAACCTGCCTTCCTTGTCCGTTATGTTGCGCGTCACTGTGTAGGGGACCCCCGGGGCTGTCCAGATCAGGACTCCCCTTGCAAAAGTCGATGTCACAGAACCGTACACTAGTCCCGCCCATCTCTTTTCTATTGTTTTGATATCATCTGGAGTGATATGCGTTTCTTGCAGTATAGCTATGTGTATGTGATGACGTTTTAAATATGCGTATATCCTATTTCGCTTAGTCATACCCGCCATGCCCTTCACATTCCAAGTTAGTGTGTTATATGTGGATATATTTCGTTACAACATCTCTCCCCCACCAGCCCTGCACGGGGGACTGGAGTTCTATTCTCCCCCCCACCACCCAGGCTCCCCACAACGCGCACCCCCACGCTCCCCGTCATCTCACCTCGATCGTTTGTGTAGGATGACAGTGACAAAAGAAAAGCGAAGTGAGCTCCTCCGATGGAAAAAAGAAGAAAGAAGATTATCTTAAGATAATAAAAAGGACGTACTGAGTGAGGCCCAACTTTAAATGCTGTGGCACAACTGGTGCCTAAACTAGTGTCTGTTCCATTTGGGTACCGTTCAGGTGGCAGGGGGCGTAGGTTAGTGGAGGTCGAGCACGTTCGTGTGACCCACCTCCATGATGCTTTTACCCTGCGCAGCCATAAATGAAGTTGCATTAGCCAACGCTAGTGTTTCTGCAGCTACCAGAGTCAGTGCTGAGCCGGTCCACGCTGGGCGGTGTTCATATTTGTCTGTTTCCGCAACCGGGGAGGGGGGGTTGCTCCCGGCCGTTTTGGGGTGGGCAATTTCACAATCATGTTCTCATCTAGGCACTTGAGTTTTTCTTTTTTTTAATCCTTAACAAGTGTCTCGGGGTGTCATTAGGGGGACCTCATATGTCGTCTGCCATATGTGGGGTGAGGTCAGGGCCACCCGTCAATCGAGAGAGGGAGGAGCTGGATCCGCTGCGTAGTGAGCTGTTGTCATTGAGGTCTGCTTCGCTTCTAGTGTCCGATTGCAAGCGTACAAATTTGCTGGCTTCCTTTAAGGCTTGCGCCTGGTCGACCGCCATCTGTGATTTTGTTGGACGTGCCGATGTGCTTTTCTTTTTCTTTCTGCGGGAGCTGGGCGTAATCCATTCTTCCTGGGCTGTATCTTCTTTGGATTAGTCAGCTAGGCCCTTGGCATGTATCCATGTCCATGCGTCTTCCGGGGTCGGGAACATAAGAGTCTTTTTGTCGATTATTATTCGGAAGCGAGCTGGGAACATGAGTGAGTGAGTAATTTTGTGTTTGCGAAGCAACTGCTTGATTTTGACGTACGATGCTCTCTTGCGTTGCACTTCCATCGTGTAGTCTGTGACGTTGCATTTCTCCAAACTGACTGTTCCTGAAGTTCTGAAGTGTTGCAGGACTTGATTGCTGTCTCTGTAATTTAAGAATCGCGCTATCAGTGTTCGGGGTGGGGCACCAGGTCGCGGGGGTCTACCAGGGATTCTATGTGCTCTTTCTATCACTGGTACTTTAGTGGTATCTCGTATTTTCATTATGTCTTTCAGCCAGACCTCTAAGAACTCCTCAGCTTTGGTTGACTCTGTTCTTTCCGGAATACCCAGGAATCTGATGTTATTGCGCTTGGAGCGGCGCTCCGCGTCTTCGGCCATGCGCTGCAATTGTGTCATTTCGGTTTTGAGTTGTTGAATTTTAGTTTTCATAATTGCGATCTCTGGTTGGACGGTTTCCAGTGCCAGTTCTGTATTGACGACCCTATCCGTTAGTTTGCGGTGGTCCGCACGGAGTAATGTGACCTCCATGACCGCAGCATCCCCTTGAGTGAGGTCTTAGTATCCATTACCACTTGCAAGACTTTATCAAATTGTAGAGAGTGTGTGCGCAGCGATTCGCTCACTTGAAGAAGTGTTGTGATCTGCGTGTCTGGATTGCTCACGGCGGGCGGGATTCCACCGTCCATGTGGGTCACCGATTTGGGCTGTTTTGGTTTAACCATTGTGTCGTATAGTGGTAATTACTGTTGAGCTATCCACTGGTTCTATGTTATAGCACACGTTAATGGGCCCGAGTTTACCGCGTCTGAATGACCCCTCAAGTGTGGGCGCTTGGGGATCCCTTACGTACTTCCTTAGCTGAGCCTCATCCGCAGGCTCCAAGGATCCAACTTGATGCTGCCCCGTGTGTGTCCAAGCGATGGATCCACTGTTGATACTCTTCATCCACTCTAGCAATTAAGTAGAATCTTGAGTCACCAGTGGGAGAGAAGGGACCGTTTCTACGATTATCTTAGGGGTTCCAGAGATCCGGTGTCGCAGACTATTCCATTTACACATTCCCAGTCGTCTTGGAGTGATGTACAACACACCTTCAGTTTGTGTTCCCAGCATGAGGTCTCCGTGTGGACCTCTTGTCGTGGAGTCTGCCTGTGTGACGAATCTGCGCAGTTCCCGAGTCAACTCTTAGTCACAGAAGGAGTCCCAGTCGGAGTCCCAGTCGGACAGCTCACGTTCTTCCGCGGCATCTTGGGCATGCAAACAGGGTAGGTCTGCCACCTTATAAGTTGTCTATGCAGTTCTTTCGTATTGTCCAGAAGTGGTGCACCAGGGGGTCTGGTGCAGCCCTTCCTGTTTCTTATTTCCCTTCCTTTGCTAAGTTTCACTTTTATTACTTGTTATTTTTTTGTTATGTTATTTTATTATTATTTTATTTTTTTCCGCCTTGTTTCTTATTTCCAGGGTTACCCTCTCAGCTCCCCGTGCCGTCTCAGCTGCTCGCCGGGGGTTGCAATCATTGTTCACAACGCCTCACAGGGGGTCTCCAGGGCCTTTTCTGTTTCAGCCCGCACGCCGCTCGCCCGGGCTCCGCTCCTGCCCTTTTGGCCTAGCGCGGTCCCGATGTTATCTCAGCCCTCGAGTCGCTTCGCTGCGAGGGCTCGATCTCGGCCACTTGCGGAAACACGTCGCCGTCTTGTCTGAGCGGCGCCGGAGCCCCGCCCAGCCGACAGGCACAGGAATCTTTAAAGCCCACGCCCGGCGGTGATCCCAGAGCTCACCTTGTCTCAAATGCCTGGGTTCCGGCCGGCATGGGCCGCTCAGGCTTAGGACGCAGGCAGCGCCGTACTGGCAGAGCTGTATTCGTCTTGTTCTCGGGCTGCCTTTTTTCCTTCTTGTCAGGACTCCGGTGCCACT
Source organism: Pleurodeles waltl (assembly GCF_031143425.1). Classification (NCBI taxonomy): domain Eukaryota; kingdom Metazoa; phylum Chordata; class Amphibia; order Caudata; family Salamandridae; genus Pleurodeles; species Pleurodeles waltl. The sequence continues at coordinate 732,722,648 of NC_090449.1, forward strand.
CTGTCATAAGAGGGGGCTCCGCTCGCCGCAGTCTTATCAGCAGGGCCGCGCAGGGGACAGGATCATTGCCGATTGTGGTGGGCCGTGAGCAGAGCTCTTTGCTCAAGCGTCCGCTCCGGCCGCCATCTTGGCCATGCCCCTATCCTGAGCCCAATCTAATATTGTAGTTTTAAAAAAGAAGGGGAAAACTTCCCTAGAACTGAGCTCATACGCTGATTAACAGTAATACGAAGATTTACACCAAAGTTTTAACCATAAGGCTAGATCGAGCCAGGAGCAGGGTAGTTTCCTCTAGACAAAGCATGGGTATCTCCCAAGGAGGGGGACAACTGATCATATTCAGCCTGTTAAAGGGTAACAACATAGGACCAGGGCTTGTAAATGCGATCTATGCGGTCTATATTAACCCTACGTCTAGGCATTCAACTTACAATGATGCATAGCAGGAAGGAAAAAAAATTCCTTGGCATTACCATCAAGGTCATGGTTAATAGGTTCTACATGTCAATCTATCATAAGCCTACGGAAAGAAATATACTTCTACAGTACTCCATTCACCATCCCAGAAGCCTGAGGGATAATCTATTTTATGGACAAGTTTTGAAAGTAAGAAGGAACTGTTTTCATAAAACAGATATTTCAAGAAATCTGACATCCTCGTTGAAAAGATGGTGTGATAGGGGTTACCCAAAGGGCTTACTGAAGTAGGCAAGAAAGAGAGCCTGGTACTACCAAAGTCCTGTTACAACCAAAAGAACACAAGGAAGACAATAACAACAGGGTAGTATAGTTCTTTACTTGTTGCATCCTCCGTAATTAAAGAATGTAATCAGTTGACATTGGGAGTTGATCTAAGATGAGTGTGACACACTAGAGGAACCATTTTTTACCTATCAGAGAGGGTGTAATGTTAGAATCTATGCCTTTAGTACCTAATCTAGGGCAACCTGATTTGCATGCACACTTGAATTTATCTCTCACTGTGGGACATTACAAGTGTGGTAGGTGCAAAGCCTGTGATCTCACAAAGGAAGTTAAGTAATTCACAATTTACAACAATAGTTTCTCATTAAAGGCGTTCACAAATTGTAACAGCACAGATGTCATCTATATGCTTAGGTGCCCTCGCAACTTAGCTTATGTAGCACAAACAAGATAGAAGGTGAAATTCAGAATCCTACAGCACTGTAGTAGCATAAGATGTGAAACGTAGGAAGCACAATTAGTGGTGCGCTAAACATCAGGCTGGAGACATCAAATGGCTTATTTTTTAAAACGTCCTAAGCCTTTAGGCAACATTGAACCTCAGAGAACGTAAGTGGAAAGATATTATAGATACTGTAAACTATGGTATAAATGAATATGAGGAGATTAACAGACAGATGGTACAGTCCGATAGGGATTGATTATTCAATTCCCAAACATAGCCATAGCTATTGGTTGCCTGTAAAAGCTTTTCTTCCTTTTACAATATATGCATGTTTGTTACATCATTTTACATCTTACTGGAGTGCCTTAAATAATCGATGGGCACTAGCCATTGCAAGTAATCAAACAATAAGATACTCTAGGACATAATTTATTAACAAATTCTTTATGATTATTATTTTTGCCCTATAGCCCTCCATAGCAGGCTATACCACCATTAAGGGCCCACGCCAGCATTAAAGGTTTGAACTGAAGGCGAGTTCCTTTAACAAGGGTTTGGGCTTTTAATGACGGGAATAGCCCAGCTATGGTGGGCTGTAAGGCTATTCGAATATTCTGCCACAAGAGAGCAGATGTTCTAATAAATAAAACAAAGGCCTCACAGAAGCCCAGAGCACTCCATTGTCTTCAATGTACTAACTGTGCATATAGACTATGGTATGAATGTGTATGCTCCGGATTCTACAATCAGTTATGCCCCTCAAGTGCAATTTATTTGTATGTTTTATTGTGATTCTTTTTTTATACAAAGATATCTGATTGTTAAACTATTTGCGTTTTTCATTTAAGGGATACACCATAGGGTTGGATTAATGCATGCAGCATGAGTGGTAAAAAGACCCACTCTTAGAAATGGGGTCTTTGGTTGGCAGTCAGGTTACCCCGTGTCCAAGCAAGGACCATCACTCTAGTCAGGGCAAAGGAGAAACACACCTGGTTAACCCCCACTGGCCCCCCTGATAGCTTGACACAAGCAAGCAGGCTTAGCTCAAAAGCAATGTGTAAAGTATTCGTACCAACACACACAATAATACAGTGAAAACACTTCAAAGTGGATACAACACCAGTTTATAAAAATTGGCAATATTTATCTAACTTAAACAAGACCAAAACAACAAAAATCCAACATACACAAGTTAAAATATGAATTTTCAAAAGAATAAGAGTCTTACTCCATAGAATACAATGGAAACAATGATTTTGCACAAAGTATCTGGTTAGCGTCAAACATAAAGCCGCACGGGAGGGCGTGCATTGGAAAAGGCAGTGATACATCGATGAGGCCGTGCATCATTTCTTCTCTGGTCGTGTCGGCGATGCGCCGTTTCTTCTCCCTCGCAAGAGAGCAATGCATCAATTTCTGGGCAGGGCACTCGGATCTGCACAGAGTCGGGTTGACTTTGACGCCCAGGGATGATGCTTGGAAAATCCTGTTGCACAGTCTTAGAAAAATGCGCTGTGTGGGGCTTGCATCGTTATCTGCAGCCGCAAGCGGGTGTTGAGTGTCGTTTCTCCAGCCGCAATGTGTCAGTCTCCCAGCTGCGATGCAGGTGGAGAGTCGATTTTAGCCGTGAAGCCGATGGTGCGTCGTTTATCAGCGGTGTTGCAGATGGTGCACTGAAAATTTCCCTGCACAGAGTTCTGTGCATGGATTTTCAGTTCTTGTATGTCAACTTCACCTTTCAGGGGCCCACGGACTGGATAGGACATCAGTTGGCAGGGCAGGAGTCTCAGCAGAGAGTCCAGGTGCTAGCAGAGAAAGTCTTTGATAGCCGTGAGACTTCAAAACAGGAGGCAAGCTCAGTTCAAGCCCTTGTAGATTCTTCAAAAGCAGGAATATACCACAAAGTCCAGTCTTTGTCCCCTTTCACAGGCAGAAGCAGCAACTGCAGGACAGCCCAACAAAACACAGGCAGGGGCAGCAATCTTCCTCAGCTCTTCAGCTCTTCACCTTGGCAAAGGTTCCTCTTAGATCCAGAAGTGATCTGATTTTCAGGGGTTTTGGGTCCAATATTTATACCCCTTTCTGCCTTTGAAGTAGGCCTACTTCAAAGGAAAGTCTCTTTTGTTCACAAGATCCTGCCTTGCCCAGGCCAAGTCCCAGACACACACCAGGGGGTTGGAGACTGCCTTGTGAGAGGGCAGGCACAGCCTATTTAGGTGTAAGTGACCACTCCTCTCTTCACTCTGTCACAGATTGCCCATCAGGATATGTAGGCTGCACCCCAGCTCCCTTTGCCTCACTGTCTAGAGGGGATTCACAAACAGCTCAACTCTCAAACTGACCCAGACAGGGAATCCACAAACAGGCAGAGTAACAGAATGGTTTAAGCAAGAAAATACCTACTTTCTAAAAGTGGCATTTTCAAACTAACAATCTAAAAAACAACTTCACTAAAAGATGTATTTTTAAATTGTGAGTTCAGAGACCCCAAACTCCAAATTTATATCTGCTCTCAAAGGGAATCTGCACTTTCAAGTTATTTAAAGGCAGCCCCCATGTTAACTTATGAGAGAGATGGGCTTTGCAGCAGTGAAGACTGAATTTAGCAGTATTTTACTGTTCGGACATGTACCACACATCAGTACATGTCCCACCTTTAACATACACTGCACCCTGCCCATGGGGCTACCTAGGACCTACCTTGCAGGTGCATTACATGTATGAAAAAGGAAAGTTTAGCCTGGCAAGTGGGTACATTTGCCAAGAAGAATTAGCAGGTTAAAACTGCACACACAGAGACTGCAGTGGCAGGACTGAGCTATGTTTACTGGGTTACGTAGGTGGGTGGCATAAGCAGTGCTGCAGGCCCACTAGCAGCATTTGATTTGCAGGCCCTGGGACACCTCTAGTGCACTGTACTAGGGACATACTAGTAAATTAAATATGTCAATCATGGAAAGCCAATTACACATACATTTTACATAGGAGCACTTGCACTTTAGCACTGGTTAGTAGTGGTAAGGGGCCCAGAGTATCAAAAACAGTCCAGCACACATCAACAACCTGGGAAGTAGAGGGAAAAAGTTAGGGGAGACCCCATCCAGGATGCCATTTCTAACACCCACGGTCAAGGAATTTGTTACATTTCCATTTCCTTTCCTGCCTCTTTCGCAGTCCATAAACTAAATTTTATTCATATTTACCTTCACAGAACATCTTTTGGACACGTTGTGAATGCAGATTTAAGTCACGGAATATAATTAATTTAGACCCTAACACGCCACCACGATCTCAACATTGGTGAGTTTTAAGCTGTGTTAATTCACTTACCCTAATTCACTGGCAACACTTTTTGTTCTAGTTCTGACATTATATGTAGCCTTAAATGCATATTCCTGATTTTTGGGACTCGCGCCAGATGAGTTAAACAAATGTAAACAAATGTAAACATAGGATCATAACTGAAACGCGTGTGGGCGTGTGTGAGTGTATGTGTACATACACACAAGGGCAACACTGAAATGTATATTATGAAATATTATACTGTGAAAATTTGTCTGGAAGCTCGAATCTTTTTTTATAAACCAGCTTTTCTCACACGGTTCTTATATACCTTGCTTAAAGGAGGAAAAACCTAACATCATGAAAACAGATGCGAAAATCCATTTTAGCTCGTTCATTTACTAGAAGCCTGCTTATCTGCAGCAGACATCTTTTTTCTGCACGGTTGCTATTTGTCTGACATCATTCAGGAATTGTAGTGGAGGACATTAGAAGAAACATAGGATGAGCAATATGATTACCTATCCTTGAAACAATTAAGTATAACTTTAGAACACATGGCAGTTACAGGGCATGCTTTTAAGCTACATTTACCAGTCAAAAGAAAATAAGAGCGCTTTCTTACATGTTACCTTAATGGGTGAGTTATTATTTTCTTTTGAAGCAACTGTTTGATTTGTCCAGTAGAGCAAGCAATACCTAAAGAGAAATAAACATAACAAAAGAAAAATAAGTGTAAGGCAGTTCCATCTAGTAGTACACAAGCAGAGACATATATAATCACAATACAGTAATAGCACTCAAAAGTAATAGCACGCAAAATTTCAGTTCAGTATCGACACCACCTGTCAGTAGAGAACCCAGACTGTGTGACATAACTGTATTTAAAAAACAAATAATTTTGTTACCAAGAAGAATAGTCCAAAGCTGCAGTTGTTAGCGCGTCAGAGCCTTGATAAGTAAACTTACAAGGAGACACGCCTAGGTCGACGAACCTTTGGACCACGTTCGGGGACTTCCCAGTACGAGATGTCTTTTTGGCATCACAAATCAATAGATCAATAACCCAATCAATATCCTTAGTAACTAATCAATGAGCTAATCAATAACATTTAATAAGAATCAATAGTTGAACACACCATGACCTTTCAGTCGCGAATAACCACAATAAACTAGTTAAGTATTAGGATATTTATTTCCCTATTGGTTACAATCTAATATCATCTCGGTTAATCTCATTAGCAATAAACCTCATTAGAACTCTTCTAATTAGCAATTTAGAACACAATTAATCAAAGCATAGAGAATATTCATTCAGTATTTAGACATGTCATTAATATGAAGCAACTTAGCAAAGTCTCATTAATACATGATTCAACAAAGCATGAACTCAGTCATTTGTCTATTTGCACAAGATATTTGTGAACGCCTTAACTAACCTCAAATTCGCATTAGCATGTTGGGTTTCATGCAAAACATTTAGAAACACAAATTTAGAAAACATCTAAACTGTGGCCTCTATCAAAAATAGCAGTTGATACCTAAAAAGAAAGGCAAACAGACAATTATAAATTTGCATCAGAAAGTTACCAATCCAACAGATCAGCAAACAGCGCTAGTCTTCGTCCTCAGGACATCAGTCGATTCACCATCAGCAGAGATAGGACGAGGCAAAGTCTCAATATAGCATAGCTACGGAATTAACTCTCTTCCCTCATATGGAGGAGAAGTTAGCATCAAGCAAAGAATGGGTAGAGGATGGTTTAGAGTATCAGGACAAAGCAAAAGAGTGGAAAGTCTCTGTGAGTGAGTGAAGTTTCTCCTCTGAGCTCTGTTTCTCCTTGGGTCACTCTGTTAAATCAAAACTATCTAATTAGCCCATAACTCCCTATTGGATAATAATTGGTGCTTCATTATCTCTGTCCAATAATTCTTCACAACTTGCCAGAATTTTTCACAAACCACAGTTCTCATGTCGCGGATTGGTCCATGTTATTGACGTCTTCATCGTTGGAATGTCAGGTAGGAAAAGTTACAGTTTACGCTCCAGTCAGTGTCTCCATTGTTTTCTCTTACTACAGCTACCTTGCATCTGTTACAAATTACACTGTTGCATTCAGCAAGAATGTCTCCTTAAGCAAATCGGTTCTCATGAGAAAAAATTTACTATGGCTACACACATAACTTCTGGAAAAATACAGCTTCATGTCCTTCAAGAAAACAGCACATTGCACGTTAGAAAATGCAGTTTAATACGAGACCAGGCAGCTAGGCCCAGAACCTCGCTAAGCTAAGGCCTATCAATTAATAAGCAACTTCTTACTACATAACTCTAATTATGATATGCTATTACAGATTCAAAACAATATTGCATAAAATTCAGAATTAACAAGCTTTCATTAGTTTTCATATACATTGGTAGCCACTCCCCGTGGGCACATTTCAAACGCGTGCATTAATTTCTATGTTAACACATTTTCTATGGAGCTTCATCGCACAATATATTGCGAGCTTCTTATGTTAATATTGCTTTTAAAAGACACACTCCAACACAATCAAGAGAGATTCCCCACCATCCCAAAGTTGTCAATTCTGGAATAGAACCTCCTGTGGCAAAGCAAATCACCCCCCTGCACTGTACATGCAGACCCCACCCCCTCTCCAGACTGGCCTAGGAGCTCTCAGGCCAGGGTACTGTGATGACGGGGCCCACTGGAGCTCGGGATTCCCCGCACCACAGAGGTTGCAGGGGTCTTTAACATTGTATAACAAAACAACCATTCACAAAGCATTATTTTAATTAAACTTGGTGTGGTGCCTATTCTGCCCATTCCCCTGGGCCCTTCACCAGTTGCTTAAATCAATTGGTTCAGTATTCAGCCAGTCAATCAGAATACAGAACATGACCTGTACAAGATCAACAACGCAGCTTTTTCATCACTTCATTCCAGGTGGCTAATAGGACAAGGCCAGCAGGGGTTCTTGTCCTGAATATTGACCTACCAAATTATTGACGTCAACATATTTTCTGCCACAATGTACTGAACACTATACGTATAATTAAAATTACAAAAATAGAGATTCTAAAATATTGTCCTAATGTATCTCTAATGGTTAAAAATTATCTTCTACACAAACATAGATTATGATCATTACTAGTTTGAAAATAGACATTAGAATTAATAATATTGAAAACAAAATACGGTGTAAAAATATCAATAACATGATGTACAACTATTAAATGTATTTAATTAAAAATTATTTTACATTTTAAAACATTGCATTGTTTTTTAAATATATATTACAGAATTAAAATGAATGTATTCATAATTATTCTTCTAAAATATATATTTTACATTATAAATCATCAAAACATTATATTTTTTTAAGCTACAAAATGTTTAAAACAGGAATGACATAAAACTAATTGTAAAGATTTATCTAAAAATGAAACTAAAATGAGATACCTTCGCAAATAAATGAATTTTCCAATTTACAAAAATATGCTTTTTAGAAATGTATGAAAATGTAAAACTTTATGTGAAGTAGTAAAGTAATCATATACCCTAAAGTAATGAAGATAAATATTTATAAAAATGATTTTGAAATTAGGAAATCACGAAAATAAGAATAACTAGAGACAAAAACAAAAAGCAATGTAAACATAAAACAATATGTGATACAACATCATTCAGTAAAATTATCAGGAAACATCTTTAAAAGCTTTTGTGTGGGTATAACACACTATTCTAACTTAAGTCCAACTAACATTGGGGGTACAATTTACTGCAATAATTAACTCCAATCCATCTAAAATAGGCGAAAATGTACATATTTAGGTGAGTGGATTTACTATTCCACAGCACACTTAGAAAGAGGAAAAAGCCTCAGGGGAATGTTTTTGTTCAGGAAGGTGTTCCTTCCTACACAAAAACAATACTGATTGCAAAGCAGATACCCCTTGCACCATGGCACAAGGGTGCCTGTGTTTGCGCTAGGCAGAAGACTGTGTGCCAGCAGAAATCAGGTAGTTGCTATATATAAGTAAATAAATATGGTACATTCCTGCCCTCTCTCTTTCAGGCAGCAAGTTGCCTTGCTGTATTGTGTTGCATTAAAGAATGATAAAACTGTGAGTAGGGGACAAAAAGAAACCTTTTGGATTCAGTATCGAGGAAGTTTACAAGCACATGACCTTACTGAGAGTACTGACATGAAACGTTACATTTGAACTGCAATAGAAACCGTAGAGTACTGAGAAGCTAGGCCATCTGGCTGGAAACACCAATCACAGATTCTTTACATAGGTATGAAAGCACGCCACAACATATGTAACATGGAGAGAAAATAGGGGAATGAATGCTACATGTCAAGTGAAGTTTAATTAAAATAATGCTTTGTGAATAGTTGTTTTGGTATGCAATGTTAAAGGCACCATTGAAATCATGTTTTGTAAATTTTGTTTTTGTTTGACAAACAGTTCAAATTAAATTTTAGTAATTGTATATTCTTAAAGAAGTGCTCAGTAATCCTGAAATGCATTGAAAAAAACAACTTTTACTAGTGCTGTTTTTAAACTTACCTAATGAATTACGACGCATAAGTATAAATAGCAGGTGGCAGAAATGTTGAGTGAATAAACTTTGTTCTTCAATGATGGGGAGTAAGTGGGTCATTTAGAGTTTGGCAGGATGGGAGAACCATGCTCACTGTGCGCCACTGGATTCAAACTAGGCTGGCTGATGAGGAGTGATACCCCGAAACCGGCCCCAGGATGCGTTGTTTCCGGTCCAGGGAGGATCCGGTCTGGCAGTTCAGGCTAGGCTGTTCCCATGGTGAGCAGGGTAAAGACTGATTTGCATGTGGCTGGGCCAAACTGGGATGGCATTGTGGGCAAAGAAATGATGGATTGTTATGCAGCCAGAGCAATTACCACTGGCTGAGGTTAAGTCACACATTTCATCCATCACCTTATTGTTTTTGCACTTTTAGAAGGCTGCCATTTTTCTGCTCTTAAGCCCTGTGTGCCTGCTGCCTGCCTCCAATACATGTCTGGGTTAGGTGATGGCTGGGCTTTGTGCATTGCCCCAGACAGTCACACACAAAGGAAGCTGAAGTGTGCCATTTACATCCTGATCACTCTTCTTCCTGAGCTAGATGAGAGGAAGGACCTGACACTTGCACCTGGATAGGGCTGTGTCTGTCCCCACACAAAGAGCTGCATGCCTCCCTGTAGTGTGTCTGGAGCAAGGGCAGGAAAGGGAGGACCTGTGTGCACTTCAAAGACCGTGTTGAAGTCACCCCCACTTCAAAGGCACCACTGGGTATAAGAACTGGACTTCTGACCCTACCAAATAAGTACACTTCTGGACCTGAGGATACTCTGCCAGGAAGGACAGCTGTGCCGAAGGGACTGTCACACTGCTGCAACTTTACTGGACTCCTGCTTGATTGTGCCTGCCCTGCTGCCTGCAGCCTCCTCACCTGGGGGTAAGAAGGACGGAACCTGAATCTCCACATCCCCAGATCCAAGTGATTCCAAGGGCTTGCTGATTTGGCTCCTGTTTTGCAGTATCAGAAACATCAAAGGCTGCCTGCAACTCTCCAACAGCACCTGGGCTCTGCCACCTGTGAGTCCTGCTCTGCCAAGCGGTGCCAATTCAGTCCTAAACCCTTGGGAATGGGTTGTGCTATACAACTCTCGACGTCGACTCATTGCCATTGTTGCCCCGATTGGTACTGCAACACACCCTTCCCCCCCAGCACCGACGCATCGCCACTGTCGCAGGGGACAAAGACTTTGCAGCAGCAACTGGCAGCTCTGAACTGGCACATCGCCTATAGCCTCGATACCTTACCTTCACCTCACCTGGTTGTGCAGCTCGACGATTACGCATTGCCTTTGCAAAGAGATTCTGATGCCGCACCACTGCTCAAGGATCAAGAACTGCACAGCTTGACGATGACACATACCCGGACAGCACGGATCAGAACCGATGCATCACCTACTCTGCTTCCCCCATTGGATCTTCAAAGTTGACGCAACTCTCCACACAAGATACTGTTTCAATGGGACAAGGTTGATCTCTTTAGTCGGCCGGTGCTCTATTGCAGTTGGCCTAAACTTTGGATTTACCCTGCTCTAGCACAATCAGATAGTCCCAGTTGTCACTTTAAGCTTTTTAGCACTACAATTGCAGATATTCTTTAAAAATTAATATCTATGGGCCAGATGTAGCAAATCGGCAATTTGCGACTTGCAAATTGCGAGTCCCTGCGACTCGCAATTTGCAAGTCGCAAATTGCTATGCAGTACGGTGTCTCAGACACCGACTGCGACTCGCTATGGGGTCGCAATGACCCACCTCATGAATATTCATGAGGTGGGTCGCAAATTGCGGCCCCATAGCGAGTATAGGCACTCGATAACATGGAGGCCTGCTGACGTCAGCAGACCTCCATGTTCGTGACCTGCTTTTAAATAAAGCAGTTTTTTTTACGTGTAGCCCGTTTTCCTTACAGGAAAACGAGCTGCACTTAAAAAAAAAACGAAACCTTTTGTTTCGGTATTTTTTCAGGGCAGGGAGTGGTCCCTTGGACCACTCCCTGCCCTGAAAAAATATTTTTGGGTCCAGTCACAAACTGGAAGGGGTCCCATGGGGACCCCTTCCAATTTGTGAGTGGGTTACCATCCACTTGAAGTGGATGGTAACTGCGATGCCATTTGCGACCGCGTACGCGGTCACAAATGGTATTGCATCCCACTGCGACTCGCAAATAGGAAGGGAACACCCCTTCCTATTTGTGAGTCGGAAATGCATATTGCGAGTCGGTAACGACTCGCAATATGCATTTCTGCATGGCAAACCCACGTTTGCGACTCGCAAACTGCGATTTTCGCCGTTTGCGAGTCGCAAATGGTTTGCTACATCTGGCCCTAGATTTCTACTGATTGGATTTTTGTTGTGTTGGTCTTATTTTGTTTATTAAATTAAGCTCTATGTTTCTAACCTTGTGTGGATTATTTTAGTGTGGTATTTTCACTGTTTTGCTGTTTTAAGTGTTGCACAAATACTTTACACATTGCTCCCTAGGTTAAGCCTGCCTTCTCTGTGCCAAGTTAACAGAGGGTGAGCACAGGTTAATTTAAGGTGTCTATTTGACTAGGTTTGTGGCTTCTGCTTGGACAGGGTGCATACCTCTGCCAATCAGAAATCCTTTTTCTAACATTATGGTTATGAGTCATAACCCCAGTAGACCCCAGTGTGAGATCTGTCATGGCCATCAGAACAACATTGGCCCTGTCTCTGCTCTCCCCGCATCAAACCATGCATTCTGCTTAAAGTAAACCATCTGTCTGGCATTTAATTTTTAAACAAAGTGCTTCCATGAACAAAATGTGAGTATTTTTTACCATAATTAATGCTGGACTGGCTGTTATGTCATAGCAGACTGCATTTTTTTTAAACAAGCATCCAAGGCGGGGTTTGTTTTTGAAAAAAACAGAAAAGAATAGCCCTGATGCACCTAGACTTTTCTCCTTGCCCATAGGAGCCAATCTTAATTTTCCAAGCCTTGGTCTGCCGTGCACCTCATGCCAGACCCAGATAGGGAAAAAATACATTAGGAGGAAAGCGTATGTAAGCAGGACATCCCAATAGGCTGGCCCCATCAGCAGACTCCAGCAGCTCATAGCCAGCCGTTTCCCTGCTTCTAAATGGGTTCAGGCAGGGTGTAACCGGACTCCCACTCAGTCAACCCCATGAAACACTACCTCAGTGTCCGATGGTAACTACATGAGAGTTACTGTGAATGTTAATGGTCATAAAACGTGGTGACAAAGCTCCGAAAAATGTGGTTCCCTGTGTATCGTATCCAGAGGAAGAGTAGCCAATGTCAAGGTTCCTCTGCACTGCTCGCTTGATAACATGCTTCTCTCCGACTGCGGAATATGAAAGGAATGTTTAATCCTTACACGTATTAAATACCGGTGTCTCTATGGAGGCTACAAAAAAGACGTAAGTCCATTAAAAAGGTAGACATTTTCAGTAGTTGGGACAGGAGTGGCTGCAGTGAATACAATCAAATAAAGGTTTTCTGGTGTATGAGTGTTAAATAATTTGGGGAGACAAAGAAGTAACAAAATGCATTATTTACTGAAAGAATATATTACTGGGGCAACATGCACATCTTATTCCTACACCACTCTTGCTTTCAGGCACAAGGTTAAGGAAATTATGATTTATTTTACACATTTGTAATTTAAAGATGATTTTGTAAATTAATAACATATATCATCTCGGAAAAATACCGTGTGTTCAATAAGGAAGTCCGAGAGGCCAAATTCTGTGCTCAGTCATATACTTCTTCACCTCCAGTAATGGTTTCTTTTTAAACAACCTGTTAAAATTCAACTAAGGGAAGGAGAGGAGTCAGTCGCCACCCATTAATATCACCCTTCTCGATTCTCCAATCAGTACCACTAAGAACATGCTAACCAATGTTGTCTCTCCTGGAAGTGATGTAGGGTTATCACCAACCGTTGTTAAGCCACAATGTATGATCCACTCAGGCCTTCCAGTACCTGTCAATCTCAGTAAGAGGATATGTAGGAAACACACAAGACTTCCGACACTCTGAGCTGGGCACCATTTCTCAAGTTATCCAACTGTTTAACTCTGCAGCTTTACACTATTCTCAACAGCAAAGGTTTTTAAATCATTAAGGGGAACTGAGACTATCTCAGTTTCTCAGAAATGATTCTGAGGAAAAAATGGCAAGCTGGCCACCACCAAATGGCAGCATTCCTGCATTATTTTGTTAAAGACAGTGCTAGAAAAGTGAGGGTGGAAGCATTTTCATCATAAATTATTCCCTAATGTGACAAAAACCTTTTGATAAGGTTCCAAACTCCTGCTGCCCTACAACCTGGGGGTCCAAATGGCTTCCTTTGTTCTAAAGTACGCTTTTCATTGCTGAGTATTGATTAATAAAACAGATTAGTCTATTTCCTACTAATTGGTTGGGTTCTACAAAACTCATATGTTATGCATGTACATAATTTGATGCTGTCAGTCTTGTGTAGAATAGTCTGTCAAAAAGTGGCCACCATATTTAGAATGCAGTTAAGTATAATGCATGTGTCATAGGTGAATGGGACATCTCCCACTTTAAAGACAGAGCACCCTGATCACCAAACTCTAATCAAATTTCTGAAATAGCCACTGAAGATGCATGGGATGTTCTAAGGGGTTGGTCTAATCTGAATGAGCATGTAATATCATGACACAATACTTCCTGGGCAGCACATGATCTCTGAGATGCAAGGGAACATGGTGTTTTTATTTATTAAAATAAGCTTATTTTAGGAGCCATTTATTAAGTAAAATAAGCTTATTTTAGGAGCAGGGTAGAGGACAGCACTGGAATAAGGCCAAAACAAATGTCAGTGACATAGGAGGAGGCAGGAGGAACGGAGTGCTGCAATAAAACAAAGGCAGCTAGCAGCCTAAAAGGGAGCACAAAAGAAATGTAAAAAATAGTCCATCACAGCAACAGATAAAGAAACCAAAGTGGAACGATACAGTACTAGGTCACTGCTCTGAAACAGAAAAAGGAGGGAGAAAAAGGATGAACTGACCACTAGCTAGCAATAATTTTTAAAGGAGAAGGCAACTGACAAATTAAATTGCTTTAACCCACAGGATAAGTTTCTTAAGTATGCACCAGGTCGAATGCTAACGCTTGACCTAAAAATGTACAAATTGATGAAATGCCTTGGACCAACGCCAATGCCTCAAAGAGGTTCATAAGTCAGTGACTAAAGAGGGATGACCAAAAGTCCCGTAATGGATGCTGAATGTAGTTTGGTGTGTGTTGTTTTTGTGTGATGTGTGCAGTTGCAAAGCAGCAGGTCAGATGTATAAGTGAGCGTGCCTCTTCATTGACTGACAAATTTGTCTGTGGGTTTGTGAATGGGTGAGTAAGCAAACTCAATCAAGAATGTGTTAATGAATGGATACATGAGTGCAGGGATAAGTGACTAAATACAGTGATGGAGGCTGAAAGCATGGCAGAAAACATTCAAGTACCCACCAGTTTACTCACCCCTGCAGTTACCCATTCGTACATCTACAATACCACAAACACACACACAGATTTTCAAGATCACTAATGAACAAAGAACAGCACATTCAATTACAAGCCAGGCATACTGGGTTTGCTTATGCTTGTTGCTATATACACTCTTGCGTTGATTAAGCTTATTCATTCATGTGGAGTAAGATGATATAACTAATCAGACAAAAAGCAGTTGTTGGTAAAGCTGATGTCCTCAAATAGCCCAAAAATAAATGCTGGCAAGACAGATTATAGTGTTGGTGAAAGTGCCCTACATTGCTCGTCTTCAATCTGGATTGAAATGCTTAGAACTTCCCCAATGAGGTGTTCTTGTGCAGTCAAATTTCACTCTGGATCCATGAAGTTTAATTCTTTTAAGAATTTGCTCCCATGATGTCAAATTGGTAGATCCCTTTTGTCACTGATTTCTCCAGACAGGATACCTGTCATCTTGTTTCAGTGACAGATAGATTACACCAATAACATCTACTTATTTTCCTAAATTATAATGTATGTGTCTTCATCAGATTCAAAATGTTGGCTTGTCTGATATTTGGACTCTGTATATACAACCATGTGTTTTTCACTATTGCCTCCACTGACTGGCTTCTGGTTGTTCGGAGATTATACTTATAAGCTTTGGAAACAATGGAAATTGGTGCCCCTTTTAGTGAAAGCTGATATACCCTAGCAAAAGGGTCAAAGCCTCAGCTTTATTTTAGAGGTCTCCAGAATTAGTGCTGGGAAGAGAAACTGTTTAATTTGAAGCAGACAATCTTCTTGCAGGAACCTTTGTTTCAAATTCATGCTCATGATCGCAAGTCTGTGATAGTGAATACAACCGATTCCTTATGCTAGCCAAGGTAACAGGACTGCTGGACAGGAGCGAGGGGCTCTCAGATGTACTATTGGTTGCTAGCTTGCCTTGCTTTAGGATAGTACTCTTTCACTGAGTAGTAACAGCCCCTGAGAAAATCTGTGAAAGGGATGTTTTCCAGCAGTCAAATTTTGTATCCTGGTGATTTGCTTCTGACCTGGTCATGTTAGATCTTGTGGCTTCTTTAGGTTACCAACAAATGTGAGTTCAACTCTTTAATTTTCTCAAAACATTTCCTTGGCATTTGTTTTATGGATCTTGTTCCGAGGCATTCTACTACCTTAGGTAGAGAATGAAATGAGACTTGGCTGCCTGAGATGGATGAACACTACATGATTAAAGGGTAGTGAAATATATGGAATAGAATACCAATGCTTCAAGATGATCCTCCTGAAGTACTAGGTCAAATTCTCTAATAGGACACCTTTCATCCCAAGACTCCTAAAGTTGTGTGGTAGCATCAGTTCCTGTGGCCAATTACTGAACGACAAAGACTGAGAGAGCCACAATCATTGCATCACACCTGCTGTGCGAACGCTAGCTGAGGGTAGACCCTGAGACGAATATCCATTGCTCCTTTAGTAATTTTCAAAGTGGTCTCTGAGTGCCCCATTCCACCCAGCATTCTGACCTGAACCAGCTTCCTTACTTCTTGGTACCTGTAGTATTCTTCCCTCAGGCGAAGTGATGGCCTACAAAAATACTTTGTCACACTTTCCAGGTCCTGCAGTTGTTGGTCTCATATGTAACAGGAGTTCTGTGTGCAGCTTGATACATTTGTCTTGTGTAGGAGCAGTAGGTGTTGTCATATACAGTGCTGCATTAAGGAAAGGGAATTGGTAAGGCCAGGACCAGAGCAGGCAATAGGTGCTGCTGTAGGGCACAGGTCAACTGGAGAGGAGAGAAAGGACTCACATCACAGGACCAGTGTTGTCCCCTTGTTTAGGCTGGAGAAAATTAAAAAGTCAATATAGCATGTTAATATACCATCCATTTGATAGTGTCTTCAAAGTGTTGTCTCTCGCAAAAAGCTTGATCAAGTAGTTTAGCAACTGAAGCACAGAGTCATCAGGATCTCAAGCAGTGGTGTGACTGCCTACCACAATGTCCCCTATAGAGCTAATCCTCATTTATGACTCACTAGGTCCCATTATGATATGGGGACTTCTGGCTAAAGTGAGATGTTTGTTAAATATTAGCCAGCATAGACTTTGTTAACGCGTCCCTCTATGATAATTTATTACACATCAGGACTCGTTTTAGGCCAATGAATCTTTTGACCCAGTTGAGAGACACCTTAGGACGAGATAGCTAATCAATATGTCAATCAATACATCAATAATATCATCAATATTTATTACGACAATGCATTTCACTTTAGTCAAAGACATCAATTAATTCAAGACACCACCATGACCTGACGGTCATGAATAACCACACCAGTTTAGTAGAATTTTATGAGTTTTATTCCTTATTAATTACAATTCTAAGAGCAAGTGTGTTAATCTCAAAACCAAGAAACAAAATAGCATAGTCACAATGTGGCAACTCTGATAAGATTTCATTAAGGCAAGAATCATAAACATCAAGACATAACACGGCGTGAACATAGATCAACTTTAGTAGAGTATCATTAACGCATCGGTTCAACAAAGCATAGATTCAGTAATTTGTCTATTTGCGTCAGTTTAGTGAACACCTGTCCTAATCACTGATTAGCATTGGCATGTTGGGCTTCATGCAGAACAATTAAAGAACACAAATTTGGAAAACATCTAGCTATGGTCTCTTTCAAAAGTAAGCAGTTGGTACCTAGAAAGGAAAAGCAAACAGACAAATCACAATTTCATTGTCATAGTTACCCTCCAAGGTTTGGGGCAGCACTTATGTTCAGTCTTCATCTTCAGGACATCAGTTGATTCGCCATCAGTCAAAACTCAGCTCTGGGGCAGAAAGGGGCACTTCCCTCATAAGGAGGAAAAGTGTAAAATGGGCAATCTACTAAAGGACGGTTTAATTAAAACCATATGTCACCAAACAGAGTGACAGAGTTTCTGGATCAAATCAATAGCATTCCCTAACACCTCTCTCTCGGCTCCCGTGTCATGGGTTTTTATCCCTTTGTCATTGTACATTCCCCTAAAATCTAATTGGCTAAGAGGTTGCACCCCACTATCTCTACCCAATTAACTTTGAATTAGCTCATCAAATTTGTCACCCCACGATAGTTCTCAGACAGTTTATCGGTCCATATGATTGACGTCTTCAGATGTAGCACATCCGGTATGATTTCATCCTTCTGTAATTCTTTGCACATCTTTTGGTCAGAAGCTCCATTGTCTTCCCCGGTTTAAACAACCTTGTACATTATATTAATCTACACTGTTGCATTTTGGCTAAACCATTTCTACAAGCAATATGAATTTCATGAGAACGGATCCACTATAGTTACATTCAGCTTCTAGTTTGAAGAAAACAAGAGGTCATGTCCTTTTGCGAGTCAGCACCCTGCACGTTTAGAAAAACACATTTAATATGAGAGCCAGGCAGCTAAACTTCGGCTCATGCTAACTTAAGGCCTACAAGATTTATTCAGCATAACTCTAATAACATAATCATTAATAATTAGTGCAAACCATTCTTTAATACAAATATTCATAGGCATTAGTCATTTTCATTAGTCCTCGTATACATTGGCGGCCACTCCCCGTGGTCACATTTCAAGTGCACGTTTCAGCAAAATATATTAGTACAACTTCTATGCGGCATTATCACACATTAGTTCATAAACATTTCACGTAAATATAGATTTTATAAGCTACGCTCTCTCAGTCCCTCCTCTGATGACGTTCGTCATCATACAAACCTTTCCCTTTTGACCTTTCACTTTAAATTTTTCACTTTGCGCATAATGCGCATTTCAACACTTTTTTGGGGGTGATTCTGACCGCCAAGCGGTTCCCGTCAAAAGACCGCGGCGGTCATTCTGGCTTTCCCGCTTGGCCGGCGGGCGACCGCCAGAAGACCGCCGGCCGGCCCAGCGGGAAAGCCCCATCAACAAGGAAGCCGGCTCAGAACTGAGCCGGCGGAGTTGAAGGGGTGCGACGGGTGCAGTGGCACCCGTCGCGATTTTCACTGTCTGCAAAGCAGACAGTGAAAATCTTTGTGGGGCCCTCTTACGGGGGCCCCTGCAGTGCCCATGCCATTGGCATGGGCACTGCAGGGGCCCCCAGGGGCCCCTCGACACCCCATACCGCCATCCTGTTCCTGGCGGGCGACCCGCAAGGAACAGGTTGGCGGTATGGGGTGTCAGAATCCCCATGGCGGATTCCCATGGGCAGCGGAAAGTCGGCGGTACACCGCCGGCTTTCCGCTTCTGGCCGCGGCTGTACCGCCGCGGTCAGAATGCCCGGCGGAGCACCGCCAGCCTGTTGGCGGTGCTACCGCCAACCTCCGCCCTGGCGGTAATTACCGCCAGGGTCAGAATGACCCCCTTTGTCCTTTGAGCGAACTCTCCCAAATTTCATTAAACATTTTCTCCCTTTCACTCTCTTTGTTTCTTCTATTCCTTTTGGTCCAGTTTCTTCTAATTTTCTCATTAATTTTGCATGCTCCCCATAGACCCAATAAACAGATCAGGAAAATTAATAGACCCCCTAATATCTTTGCAAGCACCCCATTCCAAATATTGGTAAACCAGCTCCCTACTCTGGCAATTCATTTTCCAACTTTCTCCCAAACTCCAGGTTCTTTCATATCTTTCAAATCTGCACTATCTCTTGTTAGGTTAGTAAGCATACCTCTAATCCTTCATCTATTATCTGGAATAAATGAGCAACAATGACGTTCATTAAGCATCTTACAGACTCCGCCGCTCTTTGCTAAAAGAATGTCTAAAACAAGCTGATTTTAAAGAGTCATAGCTCTTTCCGCAGCAAGTTCAGTATCCATCAGGAGTATAGCCCCTGTGAAATTTGTCAGATTGTTATCCACAATAGTAGACAACTTTTGAATCTTTATGGAGTTAATAAATAACCCCTACTGAAGGAATTATGGCTCCAAATCTGTCACCACGACAGCAGCCGCTGTCTCTCGTTTTTGTCTAGCATGTTGTAATTCAGACATTTTAGGTATTTGCTTTAAGTCATCAATCTGGTAAATCTTTGGGAAAACTATCCCCAAATAACATGTCCCATACCATTCCTTAGGGAGACGGTAATAAGCATTGAGTCCACAGATGTAATAGATCCCAGGGATCACTGGATCCTGTCCATTTAACATGAATGTCCATTTACTCTGAAACAAAAACACATGCCTGCATTCACTCGTTCCCACAAATAAAGTGTCATGATCAGATTTCGGCCTATATATACAAAGCCTACCTACATGCAATGCATCTATAGCTAATTTGCCCTGCGTCTTTATTGCGGTGTAAGCATAATCATTTGCATACGTGTGTTTCTCTAGCCCTTTTTCTAATTTTTCTTTCAGAACTTTGCGTCTATCATCACTGTGATCTAAGAAGCTTTTCTCTACAGGTGTTAATAAGCAGGTCAGATTGTTGCGGTGTGCATAAGCTGTGCCAAAAGGTTAGTGTCGGATCAAAGAAACCTCTAACTAATTTTATACTGTGTTCTTTAGCTAACTTGTTCAGAAACTCAATCACAGGCACAAAAGAAAACACTACGTCTAGATTTGAATAAAGATATTGCACATGTTCCTGGTCATAGAATCTTGTTAGTAGCAAACTACAACTTATCCCGTAGGTTAAAGGCAGACTATGATAAGTGAACAGTTCCTCGCATCCATAGTATCAACATACTTATTCAGCAAGCGATGGAAGACATTAGTAGAGAGTTCTCCACTAGAATTAGTTCCCTCATGCAAGTATTTAGTATCCTGCTCGAACTTCTCCCATGGTGTTAGTGTAGCAGTCTCAGGTTTTGAAGCATTGTTAGTCACTTTCTTATCCAACCATAGCATTCCCACAATCACACCTTCAATTATTATTGCACACACAATACCCAATATAACACTTAACCAATCACACACTTTACCCTTTTTGCTACTACCTCTAGTGTAAGCCATGATCTGTAAAGAATCAGATAGCAGAATAACTCAAAGCAAACAATCAACTTGAGGACGATAAAAAGCTCTTTTTTTTTTTTCAAAATAAAGTCTCTCTTTTTCTCTCTTGGCGTATATTTACAGCGTTTCACTCACCCCAGGACTTTTTTGTCAAATCAGGTTTAGTAGTTTGTCATAATCGGTTTTTCAGAGTAAATTCAGGTTTTATATGTCACATCCGGTAATTTATAAGTCTCTTTTCTCAGCTTTCAGCTTTCGATTTTAATTTCAATTTTAACACAGTCTTTCCTTGTTTGAATTCAGGTACCTTAGTATTGACCTGGTACTTCTTGATCAAAGCAAAATGCTAAGAATTCTTGTTGCCATTCCGATGTCGTTGCATACGCCCATTCAGGACCTGCATACCTTCTGTTTGCGATTCTCTTTCTTTTCAATCTGCGTTCACTCTGCAGCTCTCCTTCACTTAGATCCCCTTTTCTGGTTGTGTCAATTTCTTCCTCTATTGTTTCACCTGGAACAATCTTTTCCCTTGTAGCTTGTTTCTTTGGCCAGTTATCACATTTATGCGTTTTCTTCCTGCTTGGCCTTTCAGGACGCTGAACAGCACCCTCCTCTTGTACTATGGTGTTTTCTCTTGACGGACCTGCAATTGGCTCAGTGTGGATCTCTGTGTTTTGATCTCCTTCCTCTCTCTCCCCTTCGTCTTCTGGGTCAGTAAAAGGTTCAAGCTCTAACCTGTATCCGTCTATTTCTGGGAGAACCTCTCCTTGTTGCGGTTCTCCTGCTGCCTCTACTGAGATAGGCTCACCGTCACCTCTCTAGAACTCATTTACTGATTGAGGGACTAGGCCGTCCTCAGTGGGCTCTCCTACAGTCTCAGTTTCCCTTTGAATACTCTCCAGCCCTGAGACTTCCCTCTCTGGAGCTGTTGTTTCGGGCACTTCAAGTTCCTCATCAGTTGGACAGGTTACCTTCTTTGTGTGACTGGCATGTATCCAGTTTGGAACTCCTGCACACTTCACAGCAGTGGTTGTTGTCAGTATTACTTGATATGGCCCCTTCCAGCGCGGCTCCAAACATGACTTCCTTACATGCATCTTGACAACCACCCAGTCTCCGGCTTGTAGAGTGTGACATGGATCACTGATTGGTGGCAATGTATTAGCCTCCACCTGGTGGGAAAAGAGCAGATCACATCAGCCAAACCTTTGCAGTAGTCCAACACCATATCATCCGTGATATTCACAAGAGCATTCGCAGGTACTGCGGGCAACCTCATAGCTCTGCCCATGATTATCTCATGGGGAGATAATCCTGTCTTCTTGTCAGGTGTGTTTCTCATTGACATCAACACTAAGGGCAATGCATCTGGCCATTTCATGTTGGTAGCTGCACACATTTTTGCCATTCTCGACTTCAAGGTACCATTCATCTGTTCCACTAGTCCTGATGCTTTGGGGCGATAGCTACAATGCAGCTTCTGCTCAATGTCTAATGCAGCACCCAAGAGCTTTATCACCTCATTGTCGAAGTGTCTGCCCCTATCTGATTCTAAAGAGACCGGGAAACCGAACCTTGGTATTAGCTCTCTAAGCAACAGCTTTGCTACCGTGAGGCTGTCATTCCTACGTGTAGGGTAAGCTTCAATCCAATGACTGAAAACACACACAATCACCAACACGTACCTCAAGCCTCCACACACGGGCATTTCAACAAAATCCATCTCCATTTTGCGGAACAGACCTCCATCTCTCCCTATGTGGCTCAAAGTTACCACAGTCCTTTTTCCCTCATTCATCTGTTGACATATGATGCACCTGTGACAGGTAACCTCTGCGGCTTGTCTGAATTTCAGATTAAACCAGTCAATTGTGAACAATCTAATCATTGCGTCTCTCCCAAGATGTGCTTCTCCATGGTACAACCTTGTGTATTGTGACAAAAGACTGTTTGGCAAAACCAATTTCCCCTCCTCTGACACCCACAAGTTGCCAGCTCTCTGTACACATTGCATTCTCTGCCAGGAGCGTTTTTCTTCTCTGCTAGCACGACCCTGCAGTGATTTTAGCTCATCTAATGTATCAACCACCCTTAATGCAAAGTTTAAACACGTTTCATTTTCAGTTTGCAGTAGCAATTCCCACTGATCCTTGAACGATATACAGTTCAATGCGCAAAACCTTGCGACTTGATCTGCATCACCGTTTCCCATTGACACAAAGCCTTGTGACTTGACATGAGCATTGCATTTCACCACGGCAATTTCAAGAGGTAACTGAATCGCATGTAACAAATCCTTAATTTGTTCGCCATTTTTCACTGGTGAACCAGAAGAGGTCATGAAACCCCTCTGTGACCACAATTGGCCAAAATCATGTACAATTCCAAATCCGTATCTGCTGTCAGTATAGGTAGTAACTTTCAGATTTTCAGCTGCGTGGCATGCCTTAGTAAGGGCAATTAATTCAGCCACTTGTGCGGAATACACCCTTTCGAGCCAGGAGGCTTCTATAATACAGGTGATTGTACACACAGCATATTCTCAGAATTCCAACTGAGCCTCTCAGACATGATCCCTCAACAAACATAATGCAGTCATTTTCTTTTAGCTGCGTATCTTAAATGTCAGGTGTGGGTTTGGTACATAGTTCTGTTACCTCAAGACAGTCATGCTCCACTTCCTCAGCATTACTAATCGCAGTTTTTTCAACAGGAAGTAGAGTTGCCGGGTTCAATACAGTACATCGTTTCAAGGAGA
The DNA here is from genome assembly GCF_031143425.1 of Pleurodeles waltl. Lineage (NCBI taxonomy): Eukaryota > Metazoa > Chordata > Amphibia > Caudata > Salamandridae > Pleurodeles > Pleurodeles waltl. Next base: position 732,745,925 of record NC_090449.1, read on the forward strand.
CATTAGGCAACCCCAGAATAATTGTCTCATATCGGGTAAGTCGGGCATTTGTCATGTGCTGGGTTTTAGTTCAGGTCAACAGAATCTCAACTGAATGCGGAACCATTACTGTTAGGGGATGTCCCATCACTATGCCTTCACACTGTGTGAGGCTTTGACCAACTGCTGCAACTGCACGCAAACAACCCGGTAAGGCTGCTGCGACAGGGTCCAGAGTAGCTGAAAAATGTGCTACCGGGCGGTTTGCACCTCCATGGACCTGTGTTAAGACAGACAGAGAACAAGCATCACGTTCATGACAAAACAGTAGAAAAGGCTTCGTATAATCAGGCATACCTAAAGCTGGTGCCCTACACATGCACTCTCTCAATTCCATGAATGACTCAAGCTCTTCCTCAGATAAGGTTATGGTATACAGTTCATCCTTAGTTTCCTTGCCTGTCAGCTTTATCAATGGTTTAGAGATAATCGAAAAGTTGGGAATCCACTAACGACAGTAACCCACCATTCCCAAAAACATTCTGACATCTCTCTTTGTTGTCGGGGGGGTTCATCTGCAGTATGGCTGTCACCCTTTCCTTTGATATTCTCCTGGACCCTTTCTCAATCAAATGCCCTAAATATTTTTACCTCTTTCTGACAGTACTGCAGCTTCTTTGGGGACACTTTATGTCCATTCTATCCCAAGTGGTTCAGTAAGGCAATTGTGTTATACCTATAGTCGTCTTTAGTTCTGGACGCAATCAGCAAGTCATCAATGTACTGCACCAGAGTCGAACTGAAAGGTAATTCTAGCGACTCCAAATCCTTCTTCAGTATCTGATTGAAGATGGAAGATGACTCAGAAAACCCTTGAGGAATTCTGCACCAACTGTACACCTTGTCCAGGAATTTGAAACTGAATAAAAATTGGCTGTCCTCATGAAGAGGCACCGAAAAGAACGCTTGTGACAGGTCTACAACTGTGAACCATCCTGCATCACATGGAACCTGGAACATAATCACTGCTGGGTTTGGCACTATGGGGCAACACTTTACCACAATCTCGTTTACTTTTCTCAAATCTTGTACAATTCGAACCTTCCCACAAGGCTTTTTCAGACCCATTATTGGTGAATTACATGGGCTGCTCAATACCTCTTTCAGGACTCCCTGCTTTACGAAGTCAGCAATTATCTGCGACACCTGAATAAGGACATCTTGTGCCATATGGTACTGCAGCACCTGGGGAAACACTGGATTTGGCTTCACTTGTACTTTAAATGGGACTACTCCTTTTATCAGTCCCACTTCCTTTCCTGTCAGGTCCCACACTTTCTCTGTCACAGTTCCTTGCATCTCAGCTGGCAAGTCAGTTACTGTAAGCATTGGGAATAAGGTTATCAAAGGGTAATCTTCATTTGCGGTCTCTGTTTCTGATTCAGAAAAGTGCCCATCATCTCCCTCATCAATACTGTTGGTTTGCACTTCAATCCCTTCATTAGAGCAGGTAATTGAACATTTCGTCTTGCACAGTAAGTCTCTTCCCAGGAGGGACACGGGACGCGAATCACAGACTACAAACTTATGCAGTCCCTAGAAGTTGCCAATCTCAACTTGTACCGGGTCAGTAATCGGATTTGTCAAGTACTGGTTTGCTACTCCTACCACTCTTATGGTACGCCCTGACAGTGGTAATTTCGGAACCTCTGCCCTTCTGACTGTATAGCATGTAGCTCCTGTGTCAACCAAAAATGAAACCTTGTGACCCATTACCTTTCCCCTCTACATAGGGTCCTCTCTGATCTACTTCTAAGGACGCTGCAAGCCTGCACTCCTCACTGTCCGCACTGTCATCCGACCATTCATCATTCATTCCATCTTCACCATGCAATGCGAATTGCTGTACTGTGTTATTTTGGCTCATCACTTGACCTGTGACCTGCTGAGGAAGCATCACCTGTTGCTGTCCCATTGGAGCTAATGGTAATTGCATTTGCTGTCTAGGTACCATAGGAACCTGCTGTTGTACTTGCTGCATTTGTGCTGGTTGAACACGCAGCATTTGTATTTGCTGCATGGGCTGTAACCCCTGCATCTGAAACATATTATTCTGGTCGTTTTGATTTTGACCTCTCAATTTTGGACCCCTCACATTTTGGAATGTACCAACATCAGTGCTTTGTTGAACGACACCATCATGCACCACATTTGGGCATTCCCGCTTCCAATGCCCCACGCCCCCGCACGCATGACATGGTGACATCTTTTTCATCACCTGAGCATCATTTTGAACCACAACAGTTTTCAAGTCTTAAACGCGATTCACAAAACCTCGACCTCGGCCTCTCGGTTGCACCTGAAGCACGATATTCCCTTGTGGTTGCTGCTGTACCATCTGTTGAATTCCGTTTCCCTGCATACCTGCCTGTGCTGCCCTAATCTGCATCACCATCACTTTCTCCTTCAACTTTCTCTGCTTCAGCTCAATCTCGTCACTACAGTACTTTGCATACTGCAACACCTCATCAATTGGCTTCGCCTGCCAACAGATCAAATGATTCTTAATCATCTGGCTAACCTCTAGTCTGAGCCCTTCAACAAATCTGAACACAAGATGGTTCATGTCCTTCGGCTCAATAGTCTCAGTGCCACTGTTATGTTAGAACGCTTTCAACAACCTCTCATAATAAGCATGGATTGATTCTTTAACCTCCTGCGAGGTCCGATCGATTTTCTGCCAATCAGTCACTTTCGGCGACACTTTCTGCTTCAAAAACTCAATCACTTTATGATAGTACTTAATCACCTCCTCGGATGGTGCTCCAGTCACCTTATCCCTTGCCGGCTCCTATGTCGGCCAGTCCACGCCTCTTTTGCACTCAAGCCATAAATCAGGTGGAACAATGATCGTAAACAAGGTATTCAAGTCCTCCCAGAGACACTTTGCAAGCTTTACAAACCTGTCTGTCTGCTGATACCATTCTATTGGTTTCTCCCTCAACCTGGGATAATCATAAGTAAATGACAGAATGTCTCCCCTAGTCCACGGTACATGGATTAGAACCCCACCAGCTGTTTCTCTCATCTGTAACATCTTTACTGATCCCGTATCTGGTGAAACTTTAGCTTGACTTGATCCTGGACTGTCACTTTTCTCCTAATCTCTTTTCTTTGCCCATCTGCCTTCCCATTTCTCTAAAGCTCCCAGATCTGCGCACTTTACAGTGTTTCTTTAAGATGCGCTTTCATTCCGGCAGACCTCATATGATCAAAGTCCTTAGAGTCAAAGTCTAACCTGTAGCTTCTTTTCAAATGTTTAGTATTCTCAATATCAATATTGTATTTTTCTGCCAGGTTCGCCAACCTCTGATGTACCTTACCTACTTCTTTAGTAATTTTGGTGCACAAATATCTTAGATCTGCTTCTGTGTATGACTCTAATCTGTTCACCCCCATTGTTCCTTCCACTAATTCAGCAGCTTCCACACCCAGTCTTACGAAGTTTAGGTAATCATCTCTCTCTGATCTCTCTGCGATCACTGTAGCAGGTTGTGAAGTTTTGTTATTTCCCAGCCACTCGTTTAATAGCTGCACGGAAAAGCCTTGCAACAAGATATTTCCTGCGTGCATCATTGGCGACTGTGAGGCGTTCGTACTTACCTAACCCTGCCTGTCTCATTGCCTCCAAAGGTGCTTCAACCGGACTAATGTCTAGCAAGGACCTGGGTCCTTCAGCTGATTGCTCTCCTGGGGCCATTAACTGGGGAGTTCCTAGGGACCCTCCTATTATTGCATCTTGGGTCATTACTCCCTGATCACACATACCAGGCTTACCCTGCGCATACAATGGTACCAGTGGACCAACAGTAATCGGTAATGATATGGCAGTTGGTGTCTGCCCTGATCCCAAACCCCGTGGAGCAGTATCTCCCAAAGCCTGGCTCCCAGTGGCTGGTGTAGATACGAATGGAGATCCTCCCGCTAGACTATAACTTGGAATCAGCTGTTGCTGCGGCTGGGGCAGCAATTGTGGAGTTGGCTCAATCTGCACTAGCCTCGATTTTGTATATATCGGATCAGGCGGCACTATTAGATTCGTAGTAGTCTCTAGTACTGGGACATCTGGATAGATTCTCTGTATCTGCGGTGGAGGTTGCAACTGTATCGGCATGTCTGGTGCAGTGGGTACACTGACACCATTCTGTATCAAACCCATATTACTAGTCTGTACTGTATCTGTACCTCTCTTATCCTGCGTCTGGTTCCCAGGACCCGCACTAGTGCTCGGGGCATTGTCGTCTACTGCATAAGGTGGCGGGCAATCATGCAACAACTGATTAAGAAACTCTTCATCGTCTGAGTCATCTTCTTCTATCCAGGACCTCTTAGTCTCTTTGGGCTTATTAGAGTCTTTGTCTGTCTTACAGGTGGCTTTCTTTCCCTGTGTTTCATCTCCCTGTGTTATTGCTAGGAACAATTTAAGTCTGTCAACTATTCCCCTTCTCCACATTTTGCTCTCATTGTCCCATCTAGCTAAGGTCTTTTCTGCCCTCCTCATTCTTCTCTTAAATTTCTGCTGTCTTTGTTTAATAGCCATTAAATCCAGATTGCTAATGCCTCATACTGAGCTGGCCTCAGAGGTGGCTTTTGTACACTTAACATCCACCTCAAATTTTCTAAAATTCTCGTATTGAACGTTCTGTGTTCCGGAAACGCCCAACATCCCTCCTTTTATGTTAATTTGCGCCACTGTTTCATCCATAAGCAAGGCGCGACTCCCTATTCCTCCATTACTATATAAGCTGGAGTACCCTCGGGCCGTGTAGGCTCCCCTTCACTCGCCATAATGAATGCATCTCCTTTCAGAGCGCTCCTAAAAGCCTTGATAAAATTCATTTTTGAGTGTTTTCTTTTGATTTGTATTTAATCAGGAAGTGACTTTAATTCCCAGGACACTCTTCACCCACCTTTCTCAACCTATTGCCTCTCACGGACGGCTGGCAATCCGTGCGCGACCCCTCTCGGCAACTGACCTATCCCAGCGCGGCACCACTGACGTCACACTCACACACTGCAGCTGACAAAGTCTTGCGGCCTTACTGGGTTCACACCAAACTAATGCAAAAATTATTGCGAGCACCTTTAACAACAACAATAACTCAAAATTGCCGGTTTACTACAGGAAGGGTACACAATCGCTTCAGAACTTTACAGAGATTTCACTTGAAGCCTCGGCCGCTACTCTCTCCTTCTCAGTTCCCGCGTACGCAAGCAGAATTTGAGCCGCAAATCCTACTCTCGACTTGTCAATGGTTTGTTCTAGTGCACTTTAGAACTTGCCAAATCTCCATCGAAGGTTTCAGTCACACATTTAGATTCAAACTCGACTTGTCAACCATGCCCGATTGACCTATTAAACCGCACAAATTACAACATAAATCCAAGTGTCTCCTACACTTCATCAATATACTCCGGAGTCTTAGACCACAACGGGTCCGTACATTAACAACCAACCACGTGGATAATTTTTTGAGCACAAAGCGCCACACTCATATGAAGTACGCCGACTTCCCTACTCTCATACTGTGGAGTACGCCCACTCCTACTAAAACAACATTTCCTGGCTCAAACACACATAATCCTCACAAAACACCTGCAAAATGCATAAGCTGAGCAAGCACAAATCTATACCACACATGCTAAGACGCCGAAAACAGTCCCAACTCACTTAGGTAGGCTCCGAGATGCCGGGAAAGTCATGGGGAATTTAGAAACACATCATACCTCCAACTTGCATTATCTCAGAAAAACAATCTAAACAATAATTCTCCGTCCTAGGGCTCCAAAGGGCCTAAACCGTCGCTCTGCTACCAGAACTGTTAACGCGTCCCTCTATGATAATTTATTACACATCAGGTCGTTTTAGGCCATTGAATCTTTTGACCCAGTTGAGAGTCACCTTAGGACGAGATAGCTAATCAATATGTCAATCAATACATCAATAATATCATCAATATTTATTACGACAATGCATTTCACTTTAGTCAAAGACATCAGTTAATTCAAGACACCACCATGACCTGACTGTCATGAATAACCACACCAGTTTAGTAGAATTTTATGAGTTTTATTCCCTATTAATTACAATTCTAAGAGCAAGTGTGTTAATCTCAAAACCAAGAAACAAAATAGCATAGTCACAATGTGGCAACTCTGATAAGATTTCATTAAGGCAAGAATCATAAACATCAAGACATAACACGGCGTGAACATAGATCATCATTAGTAGAGTATCATTAACGCGTCGGTTCAACAAAGCATAGATTCAGTAATTTGTCTATTTGCGTCAGTTTAGTGAACACCTGTCCTAATCACTGATTAGCATTGGCATGTTGGGCTTCATGCAAAACAATTTAGAACACAAATTTGGAAAACATCTAGCTATGGTCTCTGTCGAAAGTAAGCAGTTGGTACCTAGAAAGGAAAAGCAAACAGACAAATCACAATTTCATTGTCATAGTTACCCTCCAAGGTTTGGGTCAGCACTCACGTTCAGTCTTCGTCTTCAGGACATCAGTTGATTCGCCATCAGTCAGAACTCAGCTCTGGGGCAAAAAGGGGCACTTCCCTCATAAGGAGGAAAAGTGTAAAATGGGCAATCTACTAAAGGATGGTTTAATTAAAACCATATAAGTCACCAAACAGAGTGACAGAGTTTCTGGATAAAATCAATAGCATTCCCTAACACCTCTCTCCCCGCTCCAGTGTCACAGGTTTTTATCCCTTTGTCATTGTGCATTCCCCTAAAATCTAATTGGCTAAGGGGGTTGCACCCCAATATCTCTACCCAATTAACATTGAATTAGTTCATCAAATTTGTCACCCCACGATAGTTCTCAGACAGTTTATCGGGTCCATATGATTGACGTCTTCAGAGGTAGCACGTCTGGTATGATTTAATCCTTCTGTAATTCTTTGCACATCTTTTGGTCAGTAGCTCCATTGTCTTCACCGGTTTAAATGACCTTGTACATTATATTAATCTACACTGTTGCATTTTGGCTAAACCATTTCTACGAGCAATATGAATTTCATGAGAACGGATCCACTTTAGTTACATTCAGCTTCTAGTTTGAAGAAAACAAGAGGTCATGTCCTTTTGCGAGTCAGCACACTTCACGTTTAGAAAAACACGTTTAATATGAGAGCCAGGCAGCTAAACTTCGGCTCATGCTAACTTAAGGCCTACAAGATTTATTCAGCATAACTCTAATAACTTAATCATTAATAATTAGTGCAAACCATTCTTTAATACAAATAATCATAGGCATTAGTCATTTTCATCAGTCCTCGTACACATTGACGGCCACTCCCTGTGGTCACATTTCAAGTGCACGTTTCAGCAAAATATATTAGTACAACTTCTATGCGGCATTATCACACATTAGTTCATAAACATTTCACGTAAATATCGATTTTATAAGCTACGCTCTCTCAACTTTGTGGTCATATTTGGCCAGTTTAGAGTATCCTTAGGTATAAGTGGCAGTTGAAAGGGCAGGTGGGCACTCACATTTCAAGCACCAGCTCTTTAGATTTCCCTTTGAGACTGAAGAAGAGAAATTGCTGGTCTGGTGTCAAAAGGCTGTTATTCTTTTGGTTGTCACATTACAACATCAAGAAGCTTTGGTTTGTGTAAGTGCAGAGATCTGTAGAGACTATCAATATCAATGATAGTGTCTGTGAATGGTACCAGACTAAGTGCACCACATCTTCATAGTAAGATAAGATTCACACATTACTCACTAGTCGGCATCAGTGGTGCTGGAATAATTTTCAGAGTGGGGAGTGCTACCATCAGTGTTATATGAAAAACCCAAGCTTCACACAAAGAACAAGTTTAGTAAATGAGACGCTGCCATTCAGCATGAGGGAGGTAAGGTATGGTATGAAGCCTGTGGGGCATATTTGGACACACTGTTGCAAATCCATCACTAAAGCATGGTGTGGTAGACCAAAGTCATCTACAGACAGCAAATTCCCTATTGAAACAACCACTTAATTTGTATAGACATATTTTACTGATAAAACTATATAGAGCACAAATGATAATGTATGGAAATCGGGATTCAGTGAATATTAGTCATTTGCCCATCACCAGGTAGCGTCTTGATTTGTTCTGATCTTTTTAAAATCTTTGTTTCCATTATACTTCGGAATTACCATAACCTAATTATGTTTATTTCAGATGAAACAAATCCATAAAAACAGCATCAGCGATAAAACATTAAAAACAATATATCTAGAATAATCAAAAGTCACACAGTTCCAGCAGCGGTTCCTCCTTTAGGGCAGAGGAGTGTTGCCCCTCTGCCAAAATGCCCCTGTGGGATGAAAAATAAAATGGTAATTGAGTTCATTTATTACCATTTTATTTTCCATTCTCCCATCCTCAACAGAGTTTCAGGACGGTGCGGGGCCACTGCTGCTGAGTGGCAGCAGGGAGGTGTGCACTTAAGTTTAAAATGTGCATGTCTTTTTGGCCAGCTGTCTTGCGACAGCCAACCAGACTTGTGCACTTTAAACTTTTCACAGGCCTCCAAGTGATCTTGTGAGTGCTGAGAGAGGCAGCTCCCTCCAATCCTGATGTTTCTTTCATGCTGGTTACCAGCATGAAAGCAGCACCACGATTGCTTCAGGGAACTTGCTGGAGCCAGAGAGGAGACCAGATCAGGGATGACATCATGCAGCAAGCAAGATAAGTGTTTTTCTTTTTATTTACACCACTCACCTTGCATGCCTGCACGCACCAACACCACCACAATTGCCCGCCCCCCACACTCGCCTTCAAGTCAGCCGACACTGTACAGTTCATTTCAGTTATAACATCTTAACTAGTAGAAGGCATTCTCCAAATAAGAAGCAGTCTCCAAACAAGAATAAATACAATCATCACAAATAGAATAAAAATAAGCAAGTTCAAATAGAAGAACATTCTCATGTTGGGGGACATATATAATCTACAAGCACTAAGGGACTTCAGGCAGCAGACTGAATCATTAATCACCCGAGAAAAGTTAAATATTGGGCACCTAGGAGTTTACAGGTGTTGTAGGCTTAAAAGATGGTCACAGCATAAGGAGTTTCATATAAAGTGCAACGTTCAGTGATCACTCACATCACTGCAAAAGGGTGCTAAGTAAAAGTGGACCATAAGTGTATGTGAATGCAAAATGGAAAGTGCAAGACGAATCGCCTGAACAGCTGCTATTTACCTTATCAAGGCTTTGAGTCTTATGGTCCATATCCATCCCAGAAGCTTTGCAATAGCACAAGACTAAAGTGGACTAGAATTGGACCTCAGTATTCTTAGTACTGCTGCGCAGTTCCTTACTCCTAACAGTAGCCAGGCTGGCCTAATCCAAGTTTGTCTTGGCATATGTCGCAGAAACAAACAAAACATGGGCTACATTTCCATTATAGTTTTTACAAATTGGACAAATCAATGAAGCCCCTGCTCGGGTTGCCCATTTGGCAATGAATGCCCTAAGTGGCACAGAACCTGTCCAGAACTGGATATTTAATTTCCTATCAACGGGATTAACTCCTACAGTGGACTTGACTTAAATAGGGCAATGTCCATAGACAGAGTCTCTCTGTTGCTACTTTGGGAGTCCTTCTGAGCCACCCAATGCCAACATAGTTTCTTAATTTGTTCTTTGGACAGAAGTGACTCAAAATCAATGGACTCACCTAACCTCAACAGCCCCAAAGCTGACATGACCTTTTTAATCTTCTTACACAATTTTGCGGAATCTGTCTAGCCTAATTACATCATGGAAAGCATCCAAGTACTTGGCTAGTTCAGGAGTGGTTCTAAGTCTCTGCCAAAATAAAACTGGTCTAAACCTTCCCTTTTCAGCAATTAATTTTCTACACATGTCAAGGGCAAGCAGAGAAGAGGGTGTATTAGGGCACAAGGGAGGGAGGTAGACCAAAGTTCTACTGAACTTACCTTCAGTTTTGGTCATATCAAAGATTACAAAAACTCTAGAGTTCTGCACCAAACAGTGCTACAGGCACAGGTTTATGCTCATAAATCTGCAGTGGGCCACAAAAGATGTGCTAAATGGGGCACGATGTTCTTTCAGAATGGATCCTGCTATTTGTTTGAGCTTGAGGGATGCTTTGTCGATGTGATTTTTCCATGACATGCTAGCTGATAATTCTATACCCAAATACATATATGATCCACTCTTTCAAGCTGCCCTCCAACCTTAAACATTTTTAATTTATGCTGGTTGAGTGACAAAAAGTTTGTCTTAGTTGCATTAACCGCCAAGCCTTGCATTGAGCAAAACTCCTCAAAGTGAAATAGAAGTGTTTGAAGCCCTTTTGGTATTTGGGACACAAGCAAGTAATCATCTGCAAAGAGTAAAGTGGATACCTTTGCATTGGGCAAGGATGGAGCACCGGCATGAAAAGTTAAAAGAAAGTGCACTACCTCATTCAAGTAAAGGGAAAACAAGGTACGAGCAAGAACACATCCCTGCCGAACTCCATTACTGGCAGGGATGGAGTTTGTAAGCTAACCCTGTACTCCTCTACCCCCCAATGAACTCTAGCATAGTTACCCTCATGAAGTCAGACAATGAGTGAAAGTATATTAGGGGGCATTCCCATTTGTTGAAGCACTTGACAAAGCTTTTGCCGGGGTCCAGGTCAAAAGCAGACTTTAGGTCAACAAAGGCCAAATATGTTACCCTTGGCGATGGGCACTATTTTCAAATAAAGAAGAAAATGAAAAACCTAGTCAACTGTGCTAGTTTTTTCCCTGAAGCCTGCTTGGAGGGGAGACAGTATTTGCCCTTTTTCAGTTCAAATGTGGATTTTCTCAAGGACAGCCTAACAAAAGACTTTCTGGAGAGAATATTTCAGACTTATTGGTCTGTAAATCAGCAGAAGGTTACAATCTCCTTTTTGTAGATGGGAATCACCACCACGCCTTTCAATGAGTTGGAGATTGGCACTTCCTTATCTATTGCATTACTAAAATAGAAACTGTAAATGGCCCAGGTGACTTTATCAGATATGAAAATATAACCTGAAATGCCATCTGGTCCGGGGGCTTTCCCCTGAACAATAGCACCTATTGAGGATAATGACATTCTGATCCTCAATAGTTCTATCGGGCAAATCTTCATCATATAAGGCTTGAAAATAGTTAACCCAAGTTAAGGGCGAGATAGGATTTGCTCGTTGAGCAGCTGCCTCATTCCTACCCCTTTAAATGAGGGACCAAATGCTAGTCTACTCTCTCTTGTTGAAGGTATATTGAAGATCACGCCACCTTTGTTCATCCAAGTCCCTTTGGACTTCGTGATGAGCTTGTTCAAAGGCCCGGCTCAGGTTCGATTTTAAATTTTATTTTTAATGATTAATATTAACTGGCTTTTGGATTTCCCATTATCATAATTAAACCATGTGGTAATTTTATGACTTTTCCTTCTATTGTGCAAACTAGGTGCAAGGAAGTTAGCAATTAGGAATTACATGTCGTTTTGTAACTGCTGATATATTTTGAATCATTTGTACGGTTTATACATAGGTATTTAATTTTGTTGTGCGTTGGAAAAAAATGACATTTTACAACCTTCCTTTTCACACCAGTAAGAGTTCCACAGAGTTTACTTTACAAAATCCTCTCACTTTGCAGTCAGAGACAGAAAAGTAAACACTCATCTACATGTTAAAAGAATAAGCAACAATTTGTCAAAAGACATAGGCCCTCATTACAACACTGGCAGTCGTGATAAAGTGGTGGTAATACCGCCAACAGGGCGGCGGTAAAAAAAAATGGAATTTTGACCACGGCAGAAACTACCAACACAGACAGCCACTTTAACACTCCGACCGCCACGGTGGTAGCAACAAGCACTGTGGCGGTAACTGCAAACAGCCAGGTAAAAGACAATGTACCGCCCACAGCATTACAACAGGTCTATCCACCAGCTTTTCTGGGGCAGTACCAACGCCAGCAAAAGAACGGTGGAAACAAAACATTGAAGGGAAACAACTCACCTCTCAACACTCACGGAAGAACCAGGACGCCATGGGGCCTGAACTGCAGATCTTCCCTGTAAGGAAATGCCTCCTTGGCATGGTTACCCCCTGACTTTTTGCCTTTGCTGATGCTATGTTTTGAATTGAAAGTGTGCTGAGGCCTGCTAACCAGGCCCCAGCACCAGTGTTCTTTCCCTAACCTGTACTTTTGATTCCACAATTGGCACACCCTGGCATCCAGGTAAGACCCTTGTAACTGGTACCCCTGGTACCAAGGGCCCTGATGCCAGGGAAGGTCTCTAAGGGCTGCAGCATATCTTATGCCACCCTGGGGACCCCTCACTCAGCACAGACACACTGCTTGCCAGCTTGTGTGTGCTGGTGAGAACAAAACGAGTAAGTCGACATGGCACTCCCCTCAGGGTGCCATGCCAACCTCACACTGCCTATGCAGTATAGATAAGTCACCCCTCTAGTAGGCCTTACAGCCCTAAGGCAGGGTGCACTATACCATAGGTGAGGGCACCAGTGCATGAGCACTGTGCCCCTACAGTGTCTAAGCCAAACCTTAGACATTGTAAATGCAGGGTAGCCATAAGAGTATATGGTCTGGGAGTCTGTCAAACACGGACTCCACAGCACCATAATGGCTACACTGAAAACTGGGAAGTTTGGTATCAAACTTCTCAGCACAATAAATGCACACTGATGCCAGTGTACATTTTATTGTAAAATACACCCCAGAGGGCACCTTAGAGGTGCCCCCTGAAACTTAAACCAACTACCCGTGTAGGCTGACTGGTTCTAGCAGCCTGCCACACTCGAGACATGTTGCTGGCCACATGGGGAGAGTGCCTTTGTCACTCTGTGGCCTGTAACAAAGCCTGCACTGGGTGTAGATGCTAACACCTCCCCCAGGCAGGAGCTGTAACACCTGGCGGTGAGCCTCAAAGGCTTACCCCCTTTGTTCCAGCACCACAGGGCACTCCAGCTAGTGGAGTTGCCCGCCCCCTCCAGCCACGGCTCCACTTTGGCGGCAAGGCCGGAGGAGATAATGAGAATAACAAGGAGGAGTCACTGGCCAGTCAGGACAGCCCCTAAGGTGTCCTGAGCTGAAGTGACTCTAACTTTTAGAAATCCTCCATCTTGCAGATGGAGGATTCCCCCAATAGGGATAGGAATGTGACCCCCTCCCCTTGGGAGGAGGCACAAAGAGGGTGTACCCACTCTCAGGGCTAGTAGCTATTGGCTACTAACCCCCCAGACCTAAACACGCCCTTAAATTTAGTATTTAAGGGCTTCCCTGAACCTAAGAATTTAGATTCCTGCAACTTACCGAAGAAGAAGACTGCTGAGCTGAAAACCCCTGCAGAAGAAGAAAGAAGACACCAACTGCTTTGGCCCCAGTCCTACCGGCCTGTCTCCTGCCTTCTAAAGAAACCTGCTCCAGCGACGCTTTCTCCAGGACCAGCGACCTCTGAATCCTCAGAGGACTGCCCTGCTTCCAAGAGACCAAGAAACTCCCAAGAACAGCGGCCCTGTTCAACAAAGACTGCAACTTTGTATCCAGAGGAGCAGATTTAAAGACCCCTGCAATCCCCGCAAGAAGCGTGAGACTTGCAACACTGCACCCAGCGACCCCGACTCGACTGGTGGAGAACCAACACCTCAGGGAGGACCCTCTGGCGACTCCGAGACTGTGAGTAACCAAAGTTGTCCCCCCTGAGCCCCCACAGCGACGCCTGCAGAGGGAATCCCCAGGCACCCCCTGACCGCGACTGCCTGACTCTAAAATCCCGACGCCTGGAAAAGACCCTGCACCCGCAGCCCCCAGGACCTGAAGGATCGGAACTCCAGTGCAGGAGTGACCCCCAGGAGGCCCTCTCCCTTGCCCAGGTGGTGGCTACCCCGAGGAGCCCCCCCCCCTTGCCTGCCTGCATCGCTGAAGAGACCCCTTGGTCTCTCATTGAAACCTATTGAAAACCCGACGCGTGTTTGCACACTGCACCCGGCCGCCCCCGTGCTGCTGAGGGTGTACTTTTTGTGTGAGCTTGTGTCCCCCCCGGTGCCCTACAAACCCCCCTGGTCTGCCCTCCGAAGACGCGGGTACTTGCCTGCTGGCAGACCGGAACCGGGGCACCCCCTTCTCCATTGAAGCCTATGCGTTTTGGGCACCACTTTGAACTCTGCACCTGACCGGCCCTGAGCTGCTGGTGTGGTGACTTTGGGGTTGCTCTGAACCCCCAACGGTGGGCTACCTTGGACCCCAATTTGAACCCCGTAGGTGGTTTACTTACCTGCAAGAACTAACAATTACTTACCTCCCCCAGGAACTGTGAAAATTGCACTGTGTCCACTTTTAAAACAGCTTATTGTGTTTTATGTAAAAAGTATATATGCTATTGTGATTATTCAAAGTTCCTAAAGTACTTACCTGCAATACCTTTCAAATGAGATATTACATGTAGAATTTGAACCTGTGGTTCTTAAAATAAACTAAGAAAATATATTTTTCTATAACAAAACCTATTGGCCTGGATTTGTCTCTGAGTGTGTGTTCCTCATTTATTGCCTGTGTGTATGTACAACAAATGCTTAACACTACTCCTTTGATAAGCCTACTGCTCGACCACACTACCACAAAATAGAGCATTAGTATTATCTCTTTTTGCCACTATCTTACCTCTAAGGGGAACCCTTGGACTCTGTGCATACTATTCCTTACTTTGAAATAGTGCATACAGAGCCAACTTCCTACATTGGTGGATCAGCGGTGCGGTACAAGACTTTGCATTTGCTGGACTACTCAGCCAATACCTGATCACACGACAAATTCCAAAAATTGTCATTAGAAATAGATTTTTGCAATTTCAACTATTTTTCTAAATTCTTAAAAGTCCTGCTAGGGCCTTGTGTTAGTCCCTGTTTAGCATTTCTTTTAGAGTTTAAAAGTTTGTGAAAGTTTGAATTAGAACCTAGAACTAGTTTTAGATTCTTAAAAAGTATTCCAACTTTTAGAAGCATAATGTCTAGTACAGATGTGAATGTGATGGAACTCGACATCACCCCTTACCTCCATCTTAAGATGAGGGAGCTAAGGTCACTCTGTAAAATAAAGAAAATAACAATGGGCCCCAGACCTTCCAAAATACAGCTCCAGGAGCTTTTGGCAGAGTTTGAAAGAGCCAACCCCTCTGAGGATGGCAACACAGAGGATGAAGATAGTGACTTGGAGGGAAATTCCCCCCCTCCAGTCCTACTTAGGGAGAACAGGGCTGCTCAAGCCCTTACTCCAAATATAATAGTCAGAGATGCTGTTTCCCTCACAGGAGAGGCCAACATCTCTGAAATCACTGAGGATAACTCCAGTGAAAAGGACATCCAGTTAGCCAGGATGGCCAAGAGATTGGCTCTGGAAAGACAGATCCTAACCATAGAAAGGGAAAGAAAAGAGATGGGCCTGGGACCCATCAATGGTGGCAGCAACATAACTAGGGTCAGAGATTCTCCTGACATGTTGAAAATCCCTAAAGGGATTGTAACTAAATATGAAGATGGTGATGACATCACCAAATGGTTCATAGCTTTTGAGAGGGCTTGTGTAACCAGAAAAGTGACCAAATCTCACTGGGGTGCTCTCCTTTGGGAAATGTTCACTGGAAAGTGTAGGGATATTGGGCAACTACGAAAATATTGAACGATGCCGACATTAGCCCCAAGGCTTTTGGAGATCATGACATTGAGCTCTTAGGGTATTTTTTGTCCTCTTTATCTATTTTAGGTAGAAGCGTCATGACCAAAATTTATGTAGCAGTGGATGGCAGGGACATCATAGGATGGAAAGACCTTGCGAAGTTGGGCATAGTATTACGTCCCGGTTTTGATAATCCCATTAGTTTAGGAGAAATGCCTATAGTAGTGTCGGAAATCAGTGTACCGGTTACCAACATCTCAGAGTCTTTTACCAAGAAATATCCTGAGGTATTTGCTGATGTTATCGGAGTTGTTAAAGGTTTTGAACATTGTATCAAGCTTAAAGATGGAGCTGTTCCTGTTTCACATAAGGTAAGACCTATTCCCATCTCTGTGAAAGGGCAGCTCAAAGATCTTTTAGAGAAGCTGGTCAAAGATGGCATCATAACTCCCACAGACTCCGCTGAGTGGGTTTCGCCCATTGTTCTTACTAAAAAGAAAAATGGGGATTTGAGGTTGTGTGTGGATCTAAGATCTTTGAATAAAAACATTACTATTGACTGTCATCCCCTTCCTCGTATACAAGAGGTGATTGCCAGCTTGGGCACCTCTAAAATTTTCTCCACTATTGATCTACACTCTGCGTATCATCAGATTGCTCTTAGTCTTGATTCTCAGGAACTCACTACTTTTGTGACTCCTTTTGGGGCATATAAATATCTTAGACTCCCTTTTGGACTAGCTTCTGCAGCGAGCATTTTTCAGAAGTTAATGGATTCTTTGTTTGGCGATTTTGAGAACGTATGTGCTTTTCAGGATGACATTTTGATTCACACTAAAGACATGGAAGAACATGTTGTTGTCTTGAACAAAGTATTCTCTATACTCAAAGATTGTGGTATCACGATCAAGAGTGAGAAATGTAAATTCTTGGTCCAGAATGTAGAATATTTAGAACACTCTATTTCTTCTGATGGCATCAAGCCCAAATAGGGAAATGTGGAAGCTACCTCAAATGTACCTTGCCCATCGAATAAAGATGAGCTACGTTCATTTTTAGGCCTTTGTGAATACTAGTCAAGGTTTGTTGATGGGTACGCAATGTTAGTTCAACCCCTTAGAAATCTATTGAAGAAAGGCAGTAAGTTTCAATGGGATGAGCAAGTTATGGCAGCGTTTAATGCCATTAAAAAACTAATATTATCCGCTCCTGCTTTGAAGCCATTTATATCCTCAGCCAAATCTTTTCTAGAGGTGGATGCAAGTATGAAAGGCTTAGGGGCGGTCTTTGGTCAATGGGTGGGAGGGCAAGAACGCACTATCGCTTTTGCCTCTAGATCTCTTTCAGAAGCTGAGATCAATTACAGCACTATTGAGAGAGAAGCTCTCGCCTGCGTCTGGGCAGTATACAAGTTTAAAACCTATATTTGGGGTATGGCCTGTACTCTGTTCACTGATCACAAGCCACTTGTATTTCTAATGGATGGGAATGGCTTAGGTAAAGCTTCCTCAGGTTAGTAAGACTGTTATCTAAGTTGCAAGAATTCAACTTAGAGGTAAAATACCTTCCTGGAGGGAAAAATGTTAGGGCGGATTGTCTCTCCAGGTTGCCTTTGCCTTTACCTCTGAATGTTACGGAACATGAAGACACGGAGTGTGTAATTGGTACTGTAGACATAGTTTCGGCTTCCGGAGGTCTATTTTCTGAGCAGGATTGGAATTCTGCCATGTCAAGAGACTCTGGGGGTCATTCTGACCCCGGCGGGCGGCGGGAGCCGCCCGCCTGGAGGGAACCGCCAGAATACCGCTGCGCGGTCAAAAGACCGCCGCGGTTATTCTGGGTTTCCCACTGGGCTGGCGGGCGACCGCCAAAAGGCCGCCCGCCAGCCCAGTGGGAAACACCCCTCCATGAGGATGCGGGCTCCGAATGGAGCCGGCGGAGTGGAGGATGTGCGACGGGTGCAGTAGCACCCGTCGCGAATTTCAGTGTCTGCTAAGCAGACACTGAAATTCAAAGTGGGGCCCTCTTACGGGGGCCCCTGCAGTGCCCATGCCATTGGCATGGGCACTGCAGGGGCCCCCAGGGGCCCCACGACACCCCTCACCGCCATCCTGTTCCTGGCGGGCGGAACCGCCAGGAACAGGATGGCGGTGAGGGGGTCGGAATCCCCATGGCGGCGCAGCAAGCTGCGCCGCCATGGCGGATTCCCATGGGCAGCGGAAAGTCGGCGGTACACCGCCGACTTTCCGTTTCTGGCCGCGGCTGTACCGCCGCGGTCAGAATGCCCGGCAGAGCACCGCCAGCCTGTTGGCGGTGCTACCGCCGACCCCGGCCCCGGCGGTCCTTGACCGCCGGGGTCAAAATGACCCCCTCTGTCTTGTCAGAGGTGTTGTTTTATATTTCTCATGGTTGGCCCAAAAATTGAAGTTTAGTGGGGATCTTAACACTTATCACCAACTTGCTGCTGAATTATCGTGTGAGAATGGTGTGTGTATGAGAGGCCCTGTTTGCATTCCCCCTTACGGTTTGAGGCTTTTGCTTATAAAAGCAGCTCATGAGGGGCATCTAGGTATTTCAGCTACTTGTAAAAGGTTAAAAGAAAGGTATTGGTGGCCATGCTTAGACAAACAAGTATCGAATTTTGTGGACCAGTGCACTTTTTGTGTGGTGTCTTATAAGCATTGGAAATGCCACAATGAACCTTTGCACAATATTCCTTTTCCTAATGGTGCCTGGGAAAGCATTGCCATAGATTTTTCAGGTCCCTTCAACCTCCTGCCTAGAGATATGAGACATATGATTGTTGCTATTGATTATTTTTCTAAATGGATATACTACACGTTTGTGGAACATGCTGACACAGAATCTGTTATTTCATTTTTATCTTCTCTGTTCTATTTAGAAGGCCCACCGTCTAACATTGTCACGGATAATGGAGTTCAATTCATTTCCAGTAAAATAGAAAACTTTTTGCTCAAATTTAACATAAAACATTCATGTTTGGCTTTATACAGTCCGATTTCTAACGGACTCGTGGAAAGGGCTAATCGGATTCTTAAAGAGGGCATTCAAACAGCGATTGCTACCAATTGCAATGTGAAAGAATTCTTAAATGAGAAATTATGGGCATACTTGAATACTCCGCATTCCACCACAGGTGTTTCGCCTTTTGTTTTGCCCAAAGGGAGGGAATCTAGATCCAAATTATCACCTTCATGGATGACCTCTTTTCATAACGGTGTGAATGTGGATGTTGAAGTACTGAAACAGAAAGTTTCTGAAAAACAATTTATTCAGAAGCGTAACTATGATTCTCGGAAGAATGTGAGTGAGGTAATGGTTAATGTGAATGATTGGGTATTAATCAAGAAACCGTGTAGAGTATCCAAGGGAGCGTCTAGATATTCGTTACCTGTTAAAGTTGTAAGAGTTACTAAATCCGCTGTGTTGCTGGAAGGAAAGGGGTGGTGGAATAAAAATTCCATTATTCCTATTTCCTCTTCGCAAGCTGATATTTTCAAACAAGTATATGCTGGACGTGAAGATGAAGAGGATGCCAGTTCTAGTGCTGCGTTCATTGACAGTTCTACTAACGACAAGATGTCCAACCATGCACTGAATGATTCTAACTGCCAAGCACGTACTTCCTGTCATAGTCTGGAGAGAGAGGATGGTCCTGCTGTTTCTTCTTCTTCTGTGTTGTGCCCAGTTCCTGAAATACTGCGTACACGCAGCCATAGACTGGTTAAACTTCCTTCGAAATACAATGATTATCTTTTAAAGTAAAAGCATATATATTCATGGTTGTTTTTATTTTTGCTTTGTGGAGGGGGAAGATGATGTAGTATGTTTATATAGTACCTTGTTCTCATGATTGTATGTACCTGTGCTTGTTGTTTCTTATTTCCTTTCCCTTACTCATTGTTTATATTCAAGTCTGTAATTCCATGTCGTTGGGGAAACAGAATCTTTGTGATTGGGTTCTGGATTCCTGACCCAATCCCAATAATGTTAGTGGGCATCTACTACTGGGCAGGGTCCTATGGGTTTCAGGTGTACAGCTTATGGCGTTAGGTATTGTACCCCATGGGCTGGTGACTAGCATTGTAACTGGTACTGCATGGCCTAGTGCATAGGGCTGTTCCCTGTAAGTTGTGTACGCCAACAGTAGTGTTGTTGCTGGCATTGACCAAGTGTATCCTCTGTCTCTCCCCCCTTTTTGTTTTGTCACCCTGTCCTTGTGTGCATTAGCATCATCTGACGGAGGAGCAGAGGCATAGGGGATGGAGGGAGCTGCATCCCCCATGGGCCTGGAGGCCGAATCCACTGATGATGAGGGCACCAGTGGGTCGGAGGGTGAGGGGAGCACCACGACGGAGACATGAGGGGACAGTACCGACAGCGACACCTCCTCCGATGGCAGCTCCCTGGCAGTGGTGGACACCTCTGTGCCCACCCCAACTACAGGTACAGCGCCACCCCCCGTACCAGCACCACCCTCCCAGCAGCCCCTCAGCGTGTTTCCCGTGCCCGGTCACCCAGGAGGGTGGGCATCCCCTTCGCCCCAAGCACCTCAGGCCCTGCCACATTCAGCCCTGCTGCCGTCAGTGAGGAGGCCATTGACTTCCTGAGATCCCTCTCTGTTGGGCAGTCAACCATACTGAATCCCATCCAGGGTGTAGCAGGGCATTTGCAACAAACAAATGCATACCTGGAGGACATTCTCTCTGGCGTGGTGGCCCAACAGAGAGCATTCCAGGCTCTGGCCAACTCACTGATGGCAGCCATTGTCCTCGTCTCCAGCCTCCCCCCTCCAACTTCCTCTACCCAGTCCCAATCCCCTCAACCCCAACCTACCCCAAGCACACCTTCAGACCAGAAGTCACCCAAATCAACACACAGAAGTGGCTCAGGTAAACACAATGTAGTATGTTTATATAGTACCTTGTTCTCATGATTGTATGTACCTGTGCTTGTTGTTTCTTATTTCCTTTCCCTTACTCATTGTTTATATTCAAGTCTGTAATTCCATGTCGTTGGGGAAACAGAATCTTTGTGATTGGGTTCTGGATTCCTGACGGGCAGTGGCAGACTGACTTCCATCCAGATCAGATGTGTATGCCTGCCGTGGACTTACAATAAACATCTTACCTGTTTCACCTACTTTCTGCGTGTGGAGAGTCCATCGTTTTCCCTCTTCCACTATTCTACACACAAGCAACACACCATCTCACAGGCACTCACACAAGCACCATTCACATGCAGACACACCAACATCCACTGCCTCCACTAAGTCCCGCTCCTCCTCCTCGTCCAACTCCCTCCCAATAGCGTCTCCACTCACACCTGCATACACTACATCCTCATCCACTACCTTCATCACCAGCACGCCTATCACTACACGCCCCTAACTGGCAATCACCACCACCACATCCATGCACATGTCCCCTGTGTCCTCTCCCACTGTGTCTGTGCCCCCTCCTCCTCAAGTACACAAACGCAAGCACTCAGGCACCCAACAGCCATCCACCTCACAACAGCATCCAGCCCATACACCCGCACCCAAACACAGCAGACTGACACCTCCTATAACCACTCCCTCTTCCTCCACACCCAAACCTTCACCCTCTTCCCGCCCCAGTGGCCCTAAGAAGCTTTTCCTCACCAAGATTGACCTATTTCCTCCCCCTCCCCCCACCGTCCTTCACCTTTGGCAGGGTGGCCAGAACCCAGCACAGCACCTCAGCCACCCAGTCTATGGCCACTGTGGTTTCAGCAGCAACCACAAGTGTGAGAGGCTCCAAGGAGTCACCCATCAGACCAGCCAGTGTGCCAGCACCACCTGCCAAGGCCAAGAAGGGTCCGCCACCTAGCAAGGGCAAGAAGGGGACACGAGCCAGTAAGGGGAAGTAGGCACCACCTGCCAGAAAGGGCAAGAAAAAGACACTAGCTGGCAGAAGCAAGGAGGCAGCACTATCTGCCAAGGGCAGGAAGGGGCACACAACCACAGCCATGGCTCTTCAGCCATCCGAGACTGCAGGTGAAGGCCTGGAGGCTGCCACTGCCAGCACTGCCATCTGCAGCGCAACTGGCATCCACTGAGCAGCCGTCACCGCCGTCGAGCAGTGTGTAGTGGTGCCTACATGGGCTGCAGTGCATCCTGGCCCCTGCAACACCTGTTGGTGTGACACACAGGTGAGAGACTGTGACCTTGCCCTATCCAGGATGAAGCACACTGGGCACAAGGCCCCCTCCAGAATCAGTGGAAGAAGCCATCCACTCAGCCTCTCCTTGCCAGGATGAAGCACACTGGGCACATGGCCCCCTCCAGAACCAGTGGAAGAAGGCATCGTTTCCCTTCAGTGTTCTGTTTCCACCGTGCTTTTGATGGTGTTGGTACCGCCCCGGAAAAGCTGGCGGATAGGCACGTTGCAATGTTGTGGGCGGTACATTGTCTTACGCCTGGCTGTTGGCGGTTACCGCCACAGTGTTTGTTGCTACCACCGTGGCAGTCGGTGTGTTAAAGTGGCTGTTTGTGTTGGCGGTTTCCGCTGTGGTCATGATTCAATTTTTTTTTACCGCTGGCCTGTTGGCAGTGTTACCGCCGCTTTATCCCCGACCGCCAGGGTTGCAATGAGGGCCTAACTTATGGAGACATTGCTGATGTTCGTAGTTAGATAGCAATTAAAATATAGGCATCAGTCCACAATTTACGAAAAAAAGTAGTATTCTAAATTTTTCTTATTATTTTAGAAGTGGGTATTTTTCAAATGCAGGAAGGGAAACTTCATATACCCAGATCATCATGGTATGTTTTTTTAAAAAGCCCCACAGAAACAGGGTAATATAACTAAGTCATGTTTTAGGACAATTTATCACAAATTCTGATCTTCATAAAATCTAGTTTATCAGCAATATTGTATCACTGAAGCGTACAGTACACGAAGGGCAAAAACAGGCTCATCCATGTTCTTCTCGGTTCATCCGAGGTTGTGGGCTCTTTAAGGCTGCGTGCGCCCTTCTTAGGTATTTCAGTATTCACCGAATTCATCTGTGCTCTGGTCACAGATCTCCAGGACGTTCGGCGCCAAACCCATTTTGTGACATCACCCGACACGTTGACCTGTTTACTTCTGTTTCCAAGCAACAGCCTGACGTGCTTTCATAATTAAGCAAAATGGGTTTTGTAATAACTCGGATGTCTAATACGGCCCCCGAAACGGAACGTGATGCTTTAAAAAAGAAGAATTCTGAAAACTACACATGCAAGCAAGACCTGCGCCAGCTGGAAACGGATACAGATGTCGTCACGTCATTTTTTTAAATTGGCCAGTTGTTTTCAAATAGTTCAAGCTGAGAATGGACAACTAGAATTCGGAAGAATAGTCCTGAGCCTGACCTAAAAAATCACAGAAATCCTGATTATGAATGTAATCAGACATGTACAATTAGTATTTTGTGTCATTAAAGAACCCGGAGGTCTGATTTAATGTGAAAAGTATGATTGGCCTTAGAACAGTTAGAAAACTAAACTATCGACTGTGGGCTTAACAACAAATTCAAGACCGCAAAAGGGTGCGGTGAGTTTAAGAGCTTTTTGCTGACTTCGCTTCTGATGTGCAGGTCACGAGTTCGAGTCTCGAATTTTCTGAGACTATCGAGACTAGAAGAGTACCATTAAATGGTGAATAGTGATACATAACTAATATAGTTATTGATGAATCAGTCAGTCTTATTGTTACCCTTTCTGGTGGGACTTGTTCGCGTTGAGGTTTGCACAAACACATCAAGTAGAGGGAGCAGGCAGGTGTTTGGGCGTTCTGGGATGATCACCTGAAAACTTAGGTGCACACCTCTGACCACCAACCTTTTTCAGATACTTTCCCATCCTGAAAACGTTTGCAAGTGTACACCTGTTGGTGGAGGGTAAACGTGTTTTAGGGAGGAAGAGGAGAGAAGACTATCATAATTCACAGGGTTGTAGGTAAATAGGAACTAAAAAAAAGAAAACTTAGCTGGATATGCGCTTTCCTCATAAGGAAGGCACGGAAGGATGTCTGTTACTTTGCAGTTTGTGAAAAGTTTAGTTTGTAAATTCATTTAAAAACAAAGAAACAGAAACCGATTCCTCAGAATCCAAATAATTGGAAATCAATTAAAATTAATAGAGCCACACCCCCTATGCCTGTTAAAAATTAATTTATTATGGGCCAGATGTATCATCACGGCCCTTTGCGATTCGGAAATAGCGATTTTTAAGAAATCGCTATTTCTGACTCGCAAAGTGCCATGTATCACATTTGCGAATCGTAATAGCGATTTCTTAAGAATCGCAAATGCTATAACCGATTCACAAATTGCGATACCGGGCCCATTCGCAGCTATGGGCCTGTTGGCCCATATCTGAAATAATTGCCTTCCAAAATTGCGATTTCTGAACTCCTCTGCTGCACCCCAAAAGTTTTTCTGGGAACATGTAAGGTGCACACATGCCAAAAGGGCATTTGTGCTTTACATGTACAATTTAAAAATGCATTTTAAATGCATTTTTAAATTTTGCACATGGTTACCACCAAGCTCAACTTGGTGGTAATTAGCGATTCCCAAATGCCAAAATCGCATTTAGGAATGGCTTCATACATGTGCTAAGAAATCGCAAATAAGGAATCCTTATTTGCGATTTCTAATTTAGAAAGTCGCAATTTGCGACTCTCTAAACAGGGTCGCAATTTTAAGGAATCGCTATTTTAGCGATTCCTTAAAATTGCGTTCAGAATGTATTTCACACATTCTGAAATGCCATTTTGCATTCGCAAACGGGCATTCACACCGTTTACGAATGCAAAATGCTTTCATACATCTGGCCCTATATTTCTTTAAAAAAACGTTTTTAAAGGGAAAGAAATGTTGCCCCTTCCCCCTTGTCAAATCCCAGCGTGTTTGAAAGCAAACTGTATATAAAGTTCACCATCTTGGTCAACGGCACTGTGTCTTATACATCCTCAGTGAAGGTCCTCTTCAGCGGGATAGTCTGCATCTTGCTGGCTCGTCCAGGATCTGGTTCCAAAGAACTCAAGGAAAAGGGGGCAGAATCGTGGGTGAGGGGTGTATTGCTCTACCTCAAATTGTAATTGATGCTTGATTTTATTGACTGATAAATTGAAATTGACTTTTTTCTTCAATTCTGAAATTTTCGGTGTACTCAAAATAATACAACTATGTGCATTTGGTGGAGACCCATTTTATTTATGTGTTTATGTTTTATGAGTGTATGTCGTATTTTTATATCACAAGCAGAGCCAAATGGCAGCAGAGTACAAATACGATCAAACGCCAGTCAAGTGATTGCAGGGGAGTCTGAGCTCTGACAGCAGAAATAGGCTGTTATTTTTTGATGAAGTTCTGTTCCTCAAACTGCTGTGTTTTCATCTATTTCCTCAACTAGAGCAGGGCTGGATAGTCTTGAAGGATAACATGATGCAAATCCAGATTCTGTGAGTATAAAAGAAAAAGGAACGTAGCCTTGTTTCTATTGCAGTTCCTATCTAGTCTGATGATGTTCTGTCCTGCTGATAGCCATTGGAGGCTGTGAGGTCGTTACCCAGATATGCAGAGATGCTTGCTGTGATGGCTTTGTAAATGTTGCAGCTGTTTTCAAAGATGATACAGGCTGGCAGGGGGAACTAGTAGAACTCCATCAGGATGGGAGGGATAATGGTCAAAGTTCTTCAGGTTTTTGATGAGGTGTGCTGTGGCATGTAAGATGCTCCTGAGGAGCGCCACTTTGGAATCTGGGAGGCCAAGGAACAGGGTGTTGCAACTATTCAGATGGGAGAGTATATGGGGTAGAATAACAGTGCTGCAGTAGCTTTGTCAGAAGGAATTATTTCGTTGTGTTCAGTAGAGAGTAGTTGCCAAGCTGTCTTGTTTTAATGACTGTGTTCTGTGAGGATGAGGTTGGTGCCCCAGGTAAATCCAAGAAACGTGGAATTGGGTAAAAGATGGGGTTTGAATCATACAAGTTAATGTCTTCATTTCCTAAAGTCCTCTGGGCACCTAGTAGAGGCTTAAAATGATGTAGGAGTAGATGTAACACTTCACCGATCTGCAGGTGATCAGAATCTTCTGGGACTTAGAGTTTCCCATGTGAACAAATGTGTGTCAGTTGGATAGGTATGTGAGGAACCGGTGGATCCTAGTCAAAACTTCTGGGTATTAATGAAGGTGGAGTTATCAGTGGTGTTGAAGATGTTTGAAGGGTCAAGCAACATAAGGAAGCAGATGTCACCTTTGTATGTGGTCATAAGGGTAATACCTACGAACTGTAAGTAAGCTGTCTCTGCTCTGCATCATTAACTCACGCCAGACTGGTAGTTATGTAGGAGATAGATAATAATAACGTGATATTGGAGTTGTACTTAACTCACTTTTCAATGATCTTGCCAATGAAAAGTGAGTGAGTGATGAGCCTGTAATTGGCAAGGTTAGTTTTTTCAGGAGTGAGAGTCTCTGGCTGTTGTGAAAGCATCTGGAAAGAGGCCTTGACAAATGCAAATGTGGCAAACAGGGGTTTAATTTAGTCTGAATGACAGTTTTCTCAAAGCTTTATTGATTGTGTTAGTATGGCACTTGGTTTTGACTGGTGTGATGAGTTGTCTGCCTATTGCATTGGGGGGGGTTGAAGTAAGTACACTGGCTCTTCTTGTTTTTTCCTTTCAAGTTTATTTCCAGTTATAATGTACAGACAGGGATACATGTGCTCGCCATCCCCAAACCGGCACAACTCCAACCTTTCATATGAAAACATTCCAATCCCCAGTCACAGCCTGCCCCAACATTCCACTGCCCCTGATGTCATAGCATTCTTCTTTTACATACAAACCAATACATCACTACACATCCCCTTCCCTTAAAAAAAATAAGAAAAAAAACAAGAAAAAAAATTATAATATGTATATAAATAAATATATATATTTTTATTTAATCACACACAAAATTTTCTAATACCTTAGGTTTTCTCAAAACCCTGCCGAAACAACTTTTCTTCACTTCACCACAAGCTACATTTTTATTCTGTTCACGCTCATTCACATTACATTCAAATTCTCCCATATTAATACGAGTCTGGACACCTTCCTGACAGCCCCTAGCTCCCAATTCCCCAATAACTCTAGAATCTTTGTTACCATCAATATCACACTCCAACCACCAATATTTGTTATTATTACCTTCCAGCAAATCATACTGCACAAATTGTTGTTTGCAAGGCTTAGCAATAGCAACGCGACTCATGTGACATACACTGCCATCATCCAAAATGACAGTATTTCTCATCACTTTCTTAATTCTTATAGGCTCGCCAAACTTGCTCTCACCTTTAGCCACTTTCCTTACGGATTTCACTCTCACCCAATCTCCCACATTCAAATGTGCTTCTTTAGTACCATATTTATTATTAAAATATTTCTTGTTCTTTTCTTGTGAACTCTTTATGCACTTTCTTACATGTTCTTTGCTCCAAAGTACTTGTCTGCTTCTTTGCATCCAACCAGGGTTAATCTTCGAAAATGGAATTCTACCTCGCATTATATCAAACGGACTTTGACCTATTGTCTCATGAGGTGTCACTCTATAAGCCCATAACATTTTCCTTAACTCAGAATCTATATTACTTTTGTTTCCATGCTTTGCAATTTGAATGATGCCCTTGAAAATCCTATTTATACGTTCCACTACAGCATTCCCCCTTGGATGATATAAAGCTGTAAACCTTTGTTCAATACCAGTCATTTTAGCAAAAGTTTTCATTTCCTCAGATTTAAATTGAACACCATTGTCCGTCAATAAAATTCTGGGAAATCCTTCCCTCAAAAATATTTCCTCCCAAAAATTAATCACTGCCTTGGTATCAATTTTTTGTAACACAGAAAATTCAATCCACCTTGAAAACAAATCAACTAAAACCACAATAAACTTTGAAGACCCATCATGCCACGTAATAGGACCCATAATGTCTAAAGCAACTTCGTCCCATGGTATATTAGGACAACTTGAAGAAGAAATTGGCGGGTTAAGTGTCTTTTGAGATTTGTCACTATTCTCACACTCCATGCAGTCACGTACATATCTCTCAATTTCTACATCAATTTTTGGCCACCAATAAAGTACTTTAATTCCTCTTTTGGTGCGAGATATTCCTGAATGACCTTCATGTCCAATAGCGATAAGTTTATTTCTAATACCACAGGGGGGAATAATCTTCCCACCTCTACACACAAAATCACCTTCAATACTCAATTCATCTCTCACTTCCCAAAAAGCTCTTAACATATCACTGCTTTTGACTTTCTTGTCATTATACCAGCCGAACATCACTTTGTTTTTAACTTCTTTCAACACTTCGTCTTTCTCATACTCCATGATCCATTCTTCTTTTTGCAATGAGCTTAAAGTATTCTCATCAAACACACCAGCTACACACCAGTCATTCCATGGATGTTGATCCAACTCTCTTAAAGGTAAGGACATTCTACTTAAAAAATCTGCAGTAACATTTTTTACCCCAGGAACATACTGCACTTCATATAAGAAATCTTGTAGTCTCATAGATAGTCTAGCTATTCTCGCAGATGCTCTACATAAACCTTCTGTAGTTAACAATTTAGTAAGAGGCTTATGGTCAGTCCGTATGATGCATTTTTGCCCCCAAACAAATTTCCGAAAGTGTTCTAATGCCCATACACATGCCAAAGTTTCTCTCTCTATTACAGAGTATTTTTCCTCTGTGGGAGACAAAGAACGGGATGCAAATGCAACCACATATTCTTTACCCATATTGTCACTCTGTGTTAATACACTACCAAGGCCCTTACCACTTGCATCCGTAGTGATAATAGAACAAGCTTTTGGATCGTACCCATGCAACATTGGAGCACTCACAATTGCATTCTTAATTTCCTGAAAAGCCTTCTGACAACTTACATTCCATTCAAATTTCACTTTGTTTTTTAGTAACAGTCTCATTTGGTAGGTTTTAGCTGAAAAATGTTCTACAAATTTCGAATAAAACTCGGCTAGACCTAAAAAGGATCTCAAATCATCTTTAGATGTGGGGCATGGGGCATTCTTAATAGCTTCCACCAACTTTTCTTTAGGTCTTATGCCTTCATGGTCAATCTCATGTCCTAAATACGTTACTTTTCTCTGTGCAAACCTACATTTACTGATCTCTGCGGTCAGACCTTTTTCTTGTAAGATGTTCAAAACATTCCTCAATTCCTTATCATGATGTTTCTTGCTACTTCCCATAACTAAAATATCATCCTGAAAGAATGTAACATTAGGCAAATGTCCAAATAACTGCGCCATCAACCTTTGAAAGACGGCAGCCGCCGACGCCAAACCAAATGGCATACGTTTGAAACGAAAACAACCCCATGGTGTACAAAAAGTTGTAAGATGTCTGCTATGATAGTCCAACCTAACCTGGTGGTAAGCAGACGACAAGTCCAAAGTGGAAAACCATTTAGCATCTCTCGTGGCATACAACATCTCATCAATACGAGGCAAAGGAAACTGATCTACTACGATATTATTGTTCAAACCTCTCAAATCCACACACAAACGCACTTTGCCATTAGCTTTACGCGCAACAACCAAAGGTGAAACCCACTCAGAAGCTTCAACTGGTTCTATAATCTGTGAATTTTGTAACCTGTCCAACTCTTTTTTTACCTCTTCCCTGACAATAAACGGAATATTCCGTACCTTATGAATTTTTGGTTTGGCATCCTTTTTTAGTCTAATCTGATATATAAAGCCTTTCAGTTGACCTACTTGCCCATTGAACACTCCTGGAAACTCTTGTGTGACCCATTTTTTTGTGTCTTCTTCATCACACATTACTAAGACTTGCTCTACACTGTTAGGATCAAGCACAATATGCAGTTTCTTTTGGTCTTTCCAGCCTAATACCGACGGACCATCCTTAGCCACATATAATTTACATACGGCTTGTCTTTGCTTAAATTTGAATACCAGCAATCTAAAACCAATGATATCTATTCTATCACCAGTGTAACTTTCAGGCAAAATGTCAGAGGTTTCTAAATGTTCTCCTAAACTATGTACAAAATGCTTTTGCCATGTGCATTCTGAAACAATACTGTATGGGGAACCAGAGTCTGCTGCCACCTGCAGCATAACTCCCCCAAATGATACCCAACACAAGGGTTTGTTTGACGTTTGTCCTGAAATGTTCAAAACCACAGTTTTGTGACCCCTCAGTTGATAATTTACGTCTTCATCACTGTCATCAGAACAGTCTTCCACCACTTCCTTAATGCAGGCCACTTTACTGTTCACTTTCTTCATTTGTTTCTTCCTGCACACCCTAGCAAAATGGCCTACAATTCCACATTCCAAACACTTAGCATTTTTAGCTGGACACCCATCAAATTTTGCAGAATGAAAGGAACTCCCGCAACGGAAACACTCATTTCTGGATCGATCAGACATGTTATATTTTTGATTCTTTGCAAAAGTTTGATTTTTCTCTTTTTTAAAGTCATTATCCCGCTTATCCATGGACGATTTGTTGTGCTTGCGATCACTAACTTTGGCAACAACTTCTTCAAAGTTCTTATCCTGTGCCAAAGGGATTTTCGCACATCTTTCGGATAATTCCGCTTTCTTCACTAAAGCAATAATATCCTTTAGACTGGATTCGCCTTCAATCCACAACCTCTCTTGAATAGATTTGTTTTTAGTATACATTACAATCTGGTCCCGTACCAGTTCATCATGTAGACCAGCAAACCTACATGAGCTAGCTAAATGTTTTAAAGCAGAAACGTAGCTCTCTATGTCCTCGTGTTTCTCTTGTTTCCTATGGAAAAATGTGTGACGAGTAACCGCAATGCAAACAGCAGGAGAAAAATGATCATTTAAATCCAAAATAGCACTTTGAAACACATCTTCATCGCCTCTATCGTGTTTTTGTAGTTGATTGTAAATACGAAGACCTTCAGGGCCTAAACAGTGCATTAAGATCCTTTTTTTTCTTTCAGCAGAGATTAAACCATTGCAATATTCTAAGTTTGCCATGTAATTCAAAAAATATTCCTTCCACTCCTTCCATTGTACAGCTGGTTCACCAGGAGATGCTAAAAATTCCTTTGGTGTACTCAACTGCAAAGAAAGCGACGTCCCTGTACCAGAAGAATCTCCACTCGAAGACATAGTGTACTAAAAATTATAGCTGTAAAATATAACTCTTTAGCTTACTTCTTCAGCAAGACATGCATCTCTGTTATAATAATTTCTGTTAGTTTTCCTTTGTGCCGGATAAACTTCAGCAATGAAGTTGCTAAAAAGTTAAGAATAGTAAAAATAATACCATGTACTTGGTACTAATTAACATTAAAAGGACGCTGTTCCTGCTCCTATGTAACTTCCAGCGCAAGAACCAGCACGTTCACAAGACATTGTTATTAAGCATTATGTTGTCCAGGCAACCAGTAACCATGCGGGGGTGCACGCGAGGACCGACGCGATGAAAAATCGAACGTTTGAGCCGTACACACGCGCCTCAAACAAAATAAACAAACGGCAACTGTATTAGAGAAAGAGAAAAATAAAAATAAATAAATAATAAAAAAAAACTTCCCTCACTTGCTTAAAATAAGTTGCCTTTAACAAAGCAGGTCCGAAAATAGCTGCTCTCCAATCCTCAGTCTGATGTCTGTAGCGTTGCCTTCCAATACAGTTTTCTTAGTCCAATGCTTGCTGCTTTACGATCCTGCTCATCGCCATGTGAAGTAAGTACACAAGCTCTTCTTGTTTTTTCCTTTCAAGTTTATTTCCAGTTATAATGTACAGACAGAGATACATGTGCTCACCATCCCCAAACCGGCACAACTCCAACCTTTCATATGAAAACATTCCAATCCCCAGTCACAGCCTGCCCCAACATTCCACTGCCCCAACATTCCACTGCCCCTGATGTCATAGCATTCTTCTTTTACATACAAACCAATACATCACTACAGGGGTCTTTAGTAGTGATGTGATTGGGGGTTCTCTTTTCAATCCATTTTCTTTACAGCCTGCGCATAGAGCATTCACTGTTTGCGAAGTCCTTAATTGTATCTGGGCACTTGAAGGATTCAACTCAGGGCTGAAGGTTTTGGCTTACAATTGTGTTTTACAGAGAGTGTTGACATGGTTTTCCAAAAATGTGTTGAAGCTATTTAAAAAGGAGTTAACATTGGATGTGGAGGTGGTAGGACGAGAGTTGAGATTTATGTCATCGATGGAGAAGTCCTTGAAGGATCAGAAAGTTTGCTCTTCTTTCTATGGTTGACTTTAGTGTGTTTGCTCTCTGCAGTGTAGAGTGATGAGGATGACACCATGGTTGTTACATTCCAGAGAAAGGGATCACACCTTTTGCAGTATCTTGGTTGGGTGACAGCTGTACAACATTGAGTGGGGCAAGGAGGCTAAAATATTTCTCCCTTGTGTTTTTCATGCTTGAGTTGTCGGGCTAGTTGAATTCACAGAGAACGGTGGTGTGGGCATGTTCAATGATTCGGATATTGAAGAGGTCCATTTGAAGTCTTTGTTCTCACTGGAAGAGCTGTAGATGAGTTGGAAGGTGGTTGACTTCCAGAGAGTGGCATGAGAGGAGCTCAATGGAGTTCAGTCTCACTTCGTTCCCTGGGGTACGAGGATAAGAGGATTTATTGATGTGAGAGAGGCCTCCTCCATTCTTATGTGCACATGTCACATTCTGGATGCTGCACACAGGGCCAGCCTGTCTATTCTAGCAGGAATTTATGAGAGGGGTGAGTCATTGGAGTTTAGTTTTTGAAGACTTAGGGCCACTGCCGACTTTTGCCATTTTCTTCAGCTCCCAGAGATCAATTGCAGCAGACACAGCGCAGGCTTGAAAAAAGAACAAGAGAAATAGAGATAAAGAGTGAAGCAAAATCAGAGAAGGAGACGATAGAAGAGACACATTGAATTGATAGCGATAGAGCATAGAGAGGATGGAAGCGTGGCTTGTTTTGAGCATTTTTGCCAGAGCTGCTTTTGTTTCCCAGCCTGGACCTAGCTGCAATTTCTGGGAACAAGGACATCTACAATATGCAAGGATGTGGGGGTAAACATTGTTTCTATACTAAAGAATGCGTCCATCTTGTGATAGTCGAAACATTCTGCGATGCCTGGACCATGGATTAATGCAGAGCATATGTGTAAAGATGAGGACACACGTAATCTTGTATTTCTTAAGTTTATTTTCTCAAGCTGGTCCACACATCCTTTCTCAACCGTCTCCCATATCAGAATGCCTCAACCTCCAACCCCCAGGTTCCATCTCCCCACATTCTATATTCCACCCCTCAACCTTCCACTATACTTAAACATACAACACACTTTCCCTCCTTAAACAAAACTAACAAAAGAAAAATAAACATTAAAATACATATAACAACAGAATACAGAAAATGTATTGTAAATCAAAACATAATGTAAACACCATACTTTTTTTCTAAACAAAGTCTGAGCTTTGCAGGCTGTCGTCTCGTCCTGACATAGGACTTTACACGTGACGCAACAGAATTATAATTCACAGGATGATAATTCACAACAGAATGATCATCCATAGTAACATTACCATTACTGTCACCCAACTCCATATTAGCCTCTCCTTCACAAGAACCATTCTCCATGACTTCCTGTTGTTCACAACTTGCCCCTTTATTTATACAAACACCAGATTGCATCCCACTTCCAAACATCACTAACGGATCAGTTCCACAATTTCCGTCATGATACTCAAAATTACCAGCACATTTTGCCAATCTGCTCACATTCCACACTTTACCATCCTGTGTAACAACACTTTTTTTGAACAGTTTTACAACCTTCAAAGCCCTGCCAAACTTAGATGCACCTTTCCTCACAAAACCTGGCTCACGCACCTTTACCCAATCACCAACCGAAAAACTAGGTTCCCTCACCTTCCACTTGTCATCATATCTCTTCTTAAATTTCTCTTGTTTCCCCCTCACCCTTTCTCTAACTTCCTCCACTGAGATATCCTCCCAGTCCTTACTCAGTTTCTTCTTAAACCACCACGGACACAATTTAGACACAGGATGTCTTCCTTTCAGTAATTTGAATGGACTCACTTCCGTGGTACTTTGCGGGGTAATGCGATAATACCACAACTTCTCCCTTAATTTCTCTTTCCACATTCCCCCAAATCCTCTTGCCCAGCAAATACTATCCTTAAGAACTCGATTGAATCTCTCTACTTGACCATTCCCTTGAGGATCATACAGAGGTGTAGTAACATGTTTGATATTACTATATTTAAAAAAACTTTGCATTTCACCAGAAGTCAGTTGGACGCCATTATCCGAAATCAACACCTCCGGATATCCTTCCCTAGCAAATACCTCCTTGAAAAACTCAATAATAGCTGCAGATGTCACCTGAGCAACCAACTTCACCTCTGGCCATTTGGAAAAATAGTCAATTAACACCAAAGCATAACGTGTATCTGTTGGAAGAGAAAAAAATGGGCCAGAAACATCAAAACCTAACTTCTGCCACGGGACAATTCGGCCAGGGAATAGGTTCAAGGGGAGCAGGTACTGTTCTCAGCATTTTCTCCGCATTTACACACACACAACACTCCCTCACAACCCGATCTGCCATTTTGTCTAAACCAGGCCACCAAAAACAAGTGCGTATCAATCTTTTCATAGAAGACATTCCAGGATGACCACGATGTGCCAGTTTCAAAATCACATCTCGCATACCCTTGGGTGGAATGCACTTCCCATTCTTAAACAACAACCCACTCTCTATATGCAGTTCATCCCTAACTTTACCATATGGTTCTAACTCAGCAGCTATACAATTCCTTCCTGGCCAACCGTCCCTCACATATCTCTTAACCTCTTGGAAAACTAAATCCTCCTCATCACACTTCATCCACTCATCTTCATGTATACTACCAAACTCAGCAGACATGTATCCAGACACAGAAGATACCACATCCCTTTCCACAATACTCACACCTTTCCCTTCATCCTGTGGAAGACGCGACAAACAATCCGCTACAGCATTACTTCTACCCGGCACATACTCCATTTTAAAACAATACTCTTGCAACCTGGAAACAAGTCTGGCAATACGGGCAGTGGCATTCCAACCTCCCCCAGGAGATAAAATACCTACTAAAGGCTTATGATCTGTCTGCAGAATGAAATTGGACCCCCAAATATAGTCCCGAAAGTGCTCCACAGCCCAAATGCATGCTAGCAATTCCTTCTCAATTACTGCATACCTTCTTTCTGCATCCGTCAATGTGCGAGAAGCAAACGTAACATTCCATTTGTCTCTCCCACATCTCTGAGATAAAACCCCACCAATCCCATACATGCTTGCATCAACAGTAACTATGCATTGTGCCCCCACACAAAAAGGTCTCAAAGTAGGCGCCTGTATTATCTCTTTCTTAATCCTCTCAAATGCATTACTCTGTTTTTCTGTCCATACATATTGGACTCCTTTTCGCGTAAGCTCCCTCAAAGGCTCCATTTTTGTAGCAAAATTCTCAATAAATTTGCTATAATACTCACACAAGCCAGTGAATGATAATAATTTTTCACGATCATCAGGAGCAGGAGCATTTACCATTGCTTCCACTAGGGATCGTTTTGGTACAACACCTTCTCCCGAAATTGTATGACCTAGGTACTCAACAGATTTCAAGAAGAATTTGCACTTCTTCTCCCTTAAAGTCAAACCATTAACACTCAACACTTTACAAACATTTTCTACATGCAGTTTGTGTTCAACTTCATCTTTTGAGAAAATTAAAACATCATCCTGAAAACACTTCACATATTTGTCCATGTCTTTAAACAAATGAAACATCGCTCTCTGGAAGACTGACGCTGCTGACGCCAATCCAAACGGCATCCTCTTAAATTGGTATAACCCTTGCGGGGTGATAAACGCCGTGAGATGTCTAGAATCTTCCGTTAATTCAATTTGGTGATACGCCGATCTCAAATCCAATGTGGAAAAAATATTCGCCCCCTCCAACATACTAATCACCTCATTTATCTTGGGTAAAGGATGGCAATTCACAATGATGTTAACATTTACAGCTCTCAGATCCACACACAGTCTCAAAGAATTATCAGATTTTCGTGCTAAAACGATCGGAGAAACCCACTCAGAGGATTCAATCTCTTCTATCACACCCTTATTCACCATATCTGACAAGATCTTCTTTAATTCATCTCTGACACTAATGGGAACATTCCTAAGTTTCTGAATTACAGGTTTGGCATTAGCCTTGACTTTAATTCTTTGGCTGTAGTTGATCAATTTGCCCAATTTACTAGTGAAAACTTGTGGAAACTTAGAAGTAATCCACTCTGTTGCCTCCCTGGACTCTATCACTAATACAGGTTCACTACACCGGGGATTCAAAATTACACCCAATTTTCCTTGGTCCCTCCATCCTAGGACATTAACCCCCTTAACTGCAACATACAATTTAATATTGGCACGTCTCTCTTTAAAAGTGATTCCAGTTTCAACAAAACCAGTCACATCAATAGTCCTCCCTTCAAAACTTTCAGCAATAATATCTGGTTCCTTCAAATCGGTCAAATCCCAAATTCCCTCAAAGACTTGCTTAAAATAATCTTGTGTAACAATTGTCCAAGGTGACCCCGAGTCTGCCATTAACTCCAGCCTCCTCCCAGCAATTTGTACCTCACATCTAGGTCGTTTTATCTGTTCGCACCGTATTTCATCCCCATGCTTGAGTGACAACACCATGCCCTTTTGCTCATTATCACCCTTCAGCCAATCATGACCATCTTTACCACTACTAACACACGCCATCTTCCCTTTGGCTACATAGTTACTTTTCTTGAAATCTTTACATACCCGAGCAAAATGTCCCAACCTTCCACATTTCATACATTCTTTTCCAACTGCCGGACATTGGGGCAACGATGCAAGATGGTTCACACTACCACAACGGAAACAGGATAGTTTCTCCATCCTATCTTGTCTCACCCATTTCTTACCCACACCAGTATTCTTGAAACCAGGATTACCACTCGAATTACTACCCATCATTGCACCCACCACCTCAGATTCTATATTATTAACTTTATCGACATCCTGTACAGATCTCATCCACTTCTCAGATTGCTCTAGAGCTTTCGCAGTAGAGATTACATCTTGCAATTTAGGATCCCCCATAACCCACAGATGTTCTTGGATCTTCCTGCTTTTCACATGCACTATAATTTGATCCCGAATCATCTCATCAGTCATATCACCAAAATTGCAATGTATAGATAATCCTCGTAGTGCTGTTAAAAACTCATCAAATGTCTCATCAGAATGCTGTGCCCTAGTATAAAACTTGAATCTATTTAATGCCAGACTTGCAGTAGGTTTGAATCTCTTCTCCAATCTCATTAGCGCTTCCTTGAAAACGTCCACTTCTCCCTCCGTATGATCTGGTAACAGTACTGGTGGTAAAGTTCTGAAAACCATCTGCCCCTCAGAGCCTAAACAATGTAATAAAATAATTTTCTTCCTATCTTGTGACATTTCGTCATCATCAATAGCTTTCGTATAAGTCAAAAACTCTTCCTTCCACCTAGTCCAATGCAATGGTGGTTCTCCTTTGTTCTGTAAAAACTTTGCAGGAGGTTCAAACTGCATCTTTTCTCCCTTTTCCTTTTAATAAGTATATTTATATATAAAAAGGGGGGAGAAAAAATATGGAAAAAAAAAAATAATAATAATTATGTAAGTGACTTTAGTTGTTCATAAAGTTAATGAATATTTGTCACAAAGATGTTCCTTTTCCGCATTTTTCCTTTAAAGACCTTTTTTAGTGACAATAATAGAAGAAACCATCCGATAGTCCTCTGTTTATGTCTAGAAGACAAAGTCCCGGCTCCGCCGAGAACAATATGCAGAGAACAGCACAGACGGCAGGAACAGCAAGAAACAGGTGTACTCCAACACAGGGCTGCGCAAACAAGTAAGGTATATTGCTAATGTAATCCTCATGTAATCCTCAACACGGCAGTCTTCCACTTAAATTCAATCCGGTACGATGCGAAGATTCGCTACTGCGCGTAGAGCACAGAATGTACAGCACGCTCTAGGATCCAGAAAAGGATGTCGCGCGGCGCGTTGTTTAAATTAGGCCGCGCGACCAAACCCACAACGGCAGTTCAAACGGGCAGGCAAAGGCAGCAAAGAAGGAGGAACAGAAAGCACCAAAATAAAATAAAAACTGAAAGCCCACCTTCACTGCTGTGCCTCCATATCGCACACCCGTTCAATTCATGTGTTTCCTTCTGTTGAAATTGCGTGAAGTACTACTCCTTCACCTCCTCCGTAGTGTGCGCCTGGAGTACATCCTGTCAAACCTTTAAAAGTCCACTACTTCTTTCATTGAATCTTCCTTTCCCTCGTAGCCAAAATGTAAAGATGAGGACACACGTAATCTTGTATTTCTTAAGTTTATTTTCTCAAGCTGGTCCACACATCCTTTCTCAACCGTCTCCCATATCAGAATGCCTCAACCTCCAACCCCCAGGTTCCATCTCCCCACATTCTACATTCCACCCCTCAACCTTCCACTATACTTAAACATACAACAATATGTTAATGAACGTGAGCCTGAGTGTGTGTTTAGTAGTTTGAATGTGTGTGGTGGATAGTGGGGTGTGTATGAAGTTTCCTGTGCATGTTAGGAGGAAGCTGTGAGAGTTATTGTATGGTCGTGAACTGGGTGTGATTGTAGGAATTGATAGTGATGGATGCCGGGCTTCAAACAGGAGAACTTACTTGGTGATGATTATTGAGGTTACAAGGGACAACGGTTTCTAAGCCCTTCATAGCCTGAATGCCAAACTACTATTAGCCTGGTTTGTCTCTGCTCTGGAGAGCAGACTGAAGTAGGAGAGGAGGCAATAGGCCTCAGGTAAAAACGTGTGATTTCACTTCCTGTAGAGATCGGTGCTGGTGGGAACTATCGACGTCACTTCATGTAGAGATTGGTGATGGTGGGAACTAGTGATGTCCCTTCCTGTAGAGACACGTGGTCGGGAAATCCTATGGCGAAATATTTGAAGATCCATCAACAGAATGAATATATGAATTCATTCACTAACAGATTTTCAAGCAATGTCCATTGGCATTGACTGGATTGCCGTATACATGTGACAATGAATATGCTCCTTCAGTGCGTAGGTACGTTTTATAGAGGATAGATAGTGTGGGGATCCCCCAGCAGGGCCTGTTCCTCAGAAAAACCTTTCTAAACAGTTTTCATCTTTTCACTTGCAGAGATTCCAGCAATTAATCTGCAAACATGCGTTGTTTTTCCATTCTGCGCACCGTTGATGTAATCCCAACGTTTTCAGACCGAGCTGGGCAAGTGGAATTTGTACTGACTACCGAAAGTCCAAATTCGTTTCTCTTCTGCTCACAGAGAAATGTTGTATTAGCGCGCTTTCTGGGGGTAACTTTCCCCTTCCCGTAAACCCGACCCTTGGTTAGATTTTGATACTCGTAGTTTACTTCGAGTTATTACATTTTTAACCATGTTGGCAATAGCACTGCAGATTGTTTCATTTTACTGTGTGGTCTGTCTTACCTTTAAAGGACGATCTCGTCAAAAATAGGGGGAAATTGGAAACTTAAAAAAAATATTTAGTTTAACGTGTCAGTGGATACACCCATAGGCTGAAGTGACTTTCCTAGGAACGGCATTTATTTGATCGATTCTAGCAGATGCCTTCTTCAAACAGAACTCCGTTATTCTTCAAACTCACGGCCATTTGTGTCTGAATTTCAAATTGGCAATTTGATTTTATTCTTTTGCCATAATGTGCACTTTCTGTGTGCAAGGAGATTAAATTAGCTCGCACGAGAGCTCAGCCATCA
The DNA here is from genome assembly GCF_031143425.1 of Pleurodeles waltl. NCBI lineage: Eukaryota > Metazoa > Chordata > Amphibia > Caudata > Salamandridae > Pleurodeles > Pleurodeles waltl. The sequence continues at coordinate 732,785,679 of NC_090449.1, forward strand.
TTTCACAAGCATTATACTCGTAAACCCTGGATCCCCTTACAGCAAGTCGCTAGTACTGTATCCTTCAAAGTGTCTCCATCTTTCTGTTACTTCTCGTTTAACTCTTTAAAGTCCAGAGGCTGGTACTCCTTGAATATGTCGTTCACCTTCATTTCACACAGCAAGATATGTATTTTCTTTTGCGTTTTGTTAGGTTTGCTTCGTCACTGGCCAAAAAACATACCCCTACGTGCCTGTGTGTTTGGTGGCGGCCCGTTAGATTTGTTCTCTTAATTAGCCAAAAGCACCACCTTCTGGCTGAACTTATTATTGTCAAGTGAAGTGTCTCTGGCGAATATTTTCGAAAAACATAATGCCTCAAGGACATCTCAAGTGCATCACAGACATTTAATACATATTTCATATCTATTTGTATTTTTTCTCGTTGCAAAGAAAAGTTATAATAATGACAAAACAACCAAGTCGCGATTTCTTTAACGAACACTTCATTACCAAAAAACAAAACTTCATATATCTCTCAGATATGCCGATAGACACCTTATCAATTTATACAAATAAAGCGTTAGACGTCTACCTAAAAACAGTCATCGGCTGTATAATTTGGGACAAAATTGAGCTAACAGGGTCTAATTAAGATAATTATTTCTGAAAATAAATGCAATTTTTACATCTGCACTTCTATTATTACCAGAAGATGCAACACTGCAGTGAACATTGGCAAAGGATTCATTTTATAGTACTGAGCGCTATTTATATGAAGTTGAACGTGTAAGGGAGGTCCCACAGCTATAACATGGAATTGTTTTGATCAGACAGTGCATATTTAAAGATATGCAGGGGCAATGGAATTATTTGGCAAAAGAAGATCAAATTGTGGAGCAAAACTTCCTAACTTACTTGGCACAGAAAAGCAAATTATGGAGAACATTCTGTGCCAAGGTTGTGTCACTATTTTTCAAATTTAATACGCATTGACACAGTTTGGGCAAAGATTTCACATTATCAATACCAGGTTAACATAGGACACAGCAACCAGCGATTAAAAGGGGACCAATTCATTTTTGTCAAAGGGCTGCCACTCCACCATACAACAAACGGTGATCTATATATATTATCACAAAAAAACGGGGACAGGGACATTATAGTTAGGTTTTGATGTTACACACACAAAGCCATTGAAATTCAGCAGTTCTGGTTACACTTATCTCAAGAAACCATAACTTGTGCCCTACGGTAACTACAACTCACGTCCTTGCCATGCACAGTTTTCTCACCAATAATTTTATTGTAAATATTGCAGTGTTATTATCAATAATGTCATACAAAATGTCAATGACTGATGTAATATGTGGGGTAATTAGCACTGCATGACGAGGGAACACGTTATTAGTTATCTTAGGGCACAAATATTTTTTTCATACAAGTATAAATCTTACTGCTGAATTTCAATTTTTTTGCGTGCAAAATCTGTACCCAACTAAAACATCCCTGTAACCTTTTTTTGGGGTGAATTTCTAAGGTTTTTAAAAATTGTTTCCTAACTATAACATCCCTGTAACCTTTGTTTTTTCAGTGAATTTCTAGGGCTATTAAATGTAAAGTAATATTTAATTACCATACATTAATCCAACCGATGCGGAGAACAGCCTTTGGGCATGAACGACAGCGGGTTGGCCACAGGGCCTGCAGCCTAGACCTTGCACACAGACACCACCATATTGTGGATCTGTGAGTGGGTGTGTGAAAGGCTGCCTGGTTGTGTGGGTGTGTGAGTGGCTTTGTGAGTCTGTGACTGGGGGTGGTAGTGGATTGTGTGAGTGGGTGTGAGCATGTGTGAGTGGGTGTGTGGGTCTGAGAGGTTGTGCAAGTAGTTTTGTGGGTCTGAGCGGGGCAGCAAGTAGTTTTGTGGGTGTGTGGCTATATGGTTGTGTGAGTGTGCAAGTGGGTTTGTGAGTGGGTGTGTGGGTCTGGTAGTGGTTTTGTGGGCCTGAATGAGTGTGTGAATGGGTGGGTCTGAGTGAGTGACTTTTTTTTTTTAAATGGGGCTCTGGATTCACGGGTTTGTCAAGGATTCACATGGGGGCCACACTGAGCGCTGCAGAGGAGCCACGAATCCTTTCATGCCCCCCAAAAAATGTTTATGGGCAATTTCTTGCCCATGAGGGGTCCCTCGCAGACCCCTCTATCAGTCCGATGGGTCAGGAGACCTTTATATATAGACTATTTTATCTTTATTCCTCCAGAAACGGTGTCCTGATTGGCAAAATGGCAGCCACAACTTTTTTCTGAGGTTGCAGCCAGCCAGTCACGGCACTGCTCTTGGATCCGCGTCTCTAGCTACACATGAACCATGAACCTTTTTTCTTTCATAACTCCAAAACTACTGAACAGATTTATACCAAATAAAAAAAAGCTTTTTCTGGACCTAGATCCAGCTTTCTGCCAAATTGTGTAATTTCATGCAGCGGTTTGGGCTATAGTCTGGTCTAAAATCCCAATGGGAAACTGCATAAGAAAAATGTGTTCTGGGGCACCTTTTTTTCTCAGACCCCGTTTAACGAATCACTCCAAAACATCCCATCCAGGAGATGAAGTGAATGGCAAACTAGTTTTGAAAATTCTGTGAAGATTCTTCAAACGGCACCAAAGTTATTAGCAAAACAAAAAACGCTTTTCCTATAGAAGATTAGTCCTAACTCTATATATTTATATATTCACTTAAAAAAACAAATGTTACAGGGACGTTATAAATAGACTCACATTTGAAACATACAAAACCATAGAAATTCAGCAGAGTTACTTCAAGTAACTATAACTCGTGCCGTAAGGTAACTATAGCTCGCTCCCTCGCCATGCACCGTTCTCATTAATAACGTGCAGTTGTATGCAAGGCCTGGCCTTGCATTGTGATGCTCCCACCCAAGCTTGCCGCTCCTGCCTCCTTCCTCCTTGCCATCCTTTATCCATGTCCATGCCTGCTCCCTCATTACAGTTCTGTGTGGCCTTTGTTCTGCCACTGCCCTTCTCACCTGACCTGAACAGTTACCTTGCTGCCCCATTCCACTTCCTTCCTACCCTCTGTTGTCCGAGTCCATGCACCAGCCCCTTCCCTCCTGCCCTCCTTGGTCTGAATGCTGTAACTGCCCTCCATTTAGCTTGATGTCCCTACCCACTCCTCCTCCCTCCCCACTAGCCTCCAATGTCTGTGTGCTTGCCCAGTCGCCCTCCTTTTTGCTCACCATGTTCCATTCACCTGCCACTGCCCCTCCTCTCTACTCTGAGTGTTCTGTTGAGCTGCCACTGCCCTCCCACCTCCCTAGCATGGTCAGATGACTGATGCCCCCCCCTTGCCACTGCCCCCTGCCTGTCTGAGTTCCATGCTCCTATCACCTCTCTCATGTCTTTCATGGTCCATTTTGCTGCAACTGTTCCTCCTGCCTGGTCTGTTGTGAAGTTCCTTCACTGCCCTCTCTTGCTGGATTCCAGCCCTGTGTGGTCAGCTTGCCACTTCTAACCCCACCTTCCCTCCATTGTCTGTGTGTATGGCATTATAGCCTCACTGTTGCCCCCCATGGTGTGGTGTGCTTCCAATACCCATCTCAAACGCCCTCCATTGTCAGCTTGCTGCTCCAGCCCTCTCCCTTCCCCCCTGTGCTCCTTTTTCCATGTGCAGGCCTCTATCCCCTCCCTCCTGTCTTATCTGCTTCGTTTTCATGCCCCTGCCCCCTCCCTCCTGCCCTTCATGGTCTGTTATGCTGCAACTGTTCCTCCTGTCTGATGGTATGGTCAGCTTGCGGCCCTTGGCTCTTTCCCCTCTCCTCTCTTTCCAAGTGCATGGCCTGGTCCCACCCCCTTGCCCATTGTTTTCCGCAGTCTGTTGTGCTGTACTGCCGTCTGGTGTGCCTTGTGTGGTGTATTGTGCTTCTGCAACCCCTTTGCCTGCCCTGTAAAGTCAGTTTGATGCCCCTCCTCCATCTCCTCCTACGCACCGTTATAAGAGTCCATGTCTGTACCCCATTTCCCCTGCCCTCAGTGATCCAATGTACCATACTTGCCAACATTTTGAATTTAGGAAGAGGTAGATTTGTAAAAAAAAATAAAAAAAAAACCTTGGGAACTGATTTTCTCCATTAACTTACACTGAAATAGAGGCGATGTTAGGCAGGAGACAGATAAAATAGAGCTCTTTTGGGCTTAAAAACATTGGGAGTCTCCTGCCTAAATCAGGTCTGTTGGCAGGTATGGTGTATTGCCAATGCCTCTTCGTTCTGCCCTCAATTTTCTTGTTATATTGCCACAGCCTCTCGACTGTCCTTCATGGTTGGTTTGTTTCCCCTGCTCCCTCTTTCCCCTGCCCTCCATGGTCCCTTGTGCTGCTCCTTCTGCCTGACCAGCGTGGTCAACTTGTTGCCTCTGCACCGATCCTTCTTGCCCTCAATTATCCAAGTCTGTGCACCTGACATATGCCTCACCACAGTATTCTAATACACAACTAACATCCCACATTTATTACAAAAGTGTGGCATTCCTGATGTCATCTTGATGTAATCAAAACTGTAATACCTAAAGCATTTCCTTTCGAAATTATAAAAATGAGAGGGTCTTATCCCCATAGACATTATGGTTAGTGCTCTAAAATGAGGATATATTTTCTGAGTTCAAAGAACTTTTAAATTATTTTCTATCTTCATTTTTGTTTTTAAGCTAGTTCATCATTTCATTATATATTGCACTTGGGGGAGAGAATGTGGTTGTAACGGCTAGAGCTGCAGACTTTGCAACTAGGGAACCAGGTTTGAGTTTCAGCGTCAGATCAGCATCCTGTGATTCTGGGCAAATCACTTAATTTCCCTATGCCTCAAGCCTGAAAGGAATGTGTTCTTCTGTAATGTAACTGAGGCACATGTAAAGCACTTCAGTACCTTTTGGATCAAGTCTGCACTATATAAAACAGCAAAAAAAGAAATGTTTTGCACACTTCTGTCACTGGGCTGCACTTAGGCTACATTTGGGCGATATCTGTGTTACATTTGGGCTCTTTTTTCTCTGGTGGCCATCTTGAGAGGCACCTTTGTTATAAGGCTCCCTAATTCTGTCAGGACCGAAGGTTTCATATTATGCTTTCCTTCTATGCTGTTTATTAAAAGTATGAAATCACAGCAGCCAATCAGAACAATTTTTTTTTAATAAAGACTACATTTCCCATAGTCACAACGTCATGCCCACTGCGCCAATGATGGGACTAGCCCTACAAATACTTGATCTGGCGCCATATTCCTCCTCTTTCTTTGCTGCTCGGAGGAGAAAGTTAAGTGAATATGTGTCGTTATCGATTTACTGTCATCACTAATTGCTTTTTGTCAAGGGTAAGCAATTGAGCGCTCCGCTCGTCAAGTCACTTCCGGCACCTGACGTGGGCACATGGGGAGGGAGACGATGCACTCCAGTGCACAAGGACAATTAAGTCCTAGTTTTAGCTCGCCCTGCACGCGTCTTTGTGCAGCAGGCAGTCCCCAGTGTGTATCAGGACGTGAGCTTCACGCACAGCCTCAGCAAGTTGAGGGCCACTGCCAGCATCAAATTCATCTATTTGGCAGGGGAAAAACCTCTCCCATACACCGAAAGCAGGGCAAGATCAGGCAATTATAGGATTTCTCCTGAGGGGCATAATCCTACAGTCTGCAAAGCCTTGCAGCTAGGATTCAATTGCATTTAAATTCAATTGTCCCCCTTTGTGACATATCTACTTAAAGTGCACTACCCCCCCTTGAAATACCTCAACTTTATTGGCCAACCACTCTGTACTGTATTATGGCCCAAAAGGAATTCCCTGACAGTCTGCCCCAGTCAGACGAAGACCTTATTCTGGCATGCGACATTGTTCACGCCCTGGATGCCTCTGTCACTCAGTCGGTGAACAGGGCTTTGGCAGTCGCTCGACAAACCATTGCACGTCAATTAAAAAGGTAAGCGCTTTCTGTTCCCCCTTATGATGCAATCCAGGTTGCCTCTCCCCCCTTCCACAAAGTGACAAGATTCCACCCCCCTCCAACTGGCCTCATGACAAGACCATGGCAGGCATTTCACAGGCTTTCGCCTCAGACCACACATATTCCAACCCCAAAGCATCCACTAGCTCCGCCCCTCCAAACAACCATCACCCAAGACAGTGACATGGGAGCTTCCTATTCCAACTGACTGACGCCGCCGACTCATACAGAGCCGCCAAGCGTCACAGGCATATGACACAGACTCACATGCCTTCCCCCTAAGATCCCCTACATCCACAGGGTTCCTCCCTGGATTTGGACACGGATAATATTGTCCATCCTCCCTCGTCCAATTGGTCGCCTCTTCCATCTGTTACAGACTACACCCATGACAGGCTTCCGAAGGCCTTTGATAAGGAGGTACGCAACAGACTGAAGTCAGAGTGTCCTCATCCCGACATCCCACACAAAGTAGCTGAGACCCCTGAGCTAGATGCTAACCTTGTCACATTCCTGAAATGGTCATCAAAAGATCCCAAGTAAGGTATTGACAGTCCTGCCAGGATAAATTATTGGACATCTCAGGCCCATTATGCAAGATCCTAGACATGGCTGTGGCGGTCAAACAGTCTGATGCCCCTGTTGATCCAGACACTCTGGCAGGCTGGGCTCAGCGCGCTCTCTGCCTATTAGGCAATGCCAATTGCGCATTATCAGTGGAGTCCAGAAGATCAGTGCTCATGCGCATAGACCCTAAGCTATCTGAATTGGCACATGCAGAACCAGGACCCCTTGCCAATGGCGCTCTTTCTTCGGTGAGAAATTCGTGAAAGATCTAAGAAAGTTTGTCCACACCTTTACTGCCCTAGATAAAGCACAAACCTCTATCCAAAAAGTGTTCAATCAGTGCCTTTTTGCAAAGGCCGGTCGTTACACAGGGCGATCGCCCGGCCGTTAAGCCAACCGTAACTCCAGCCCTTCCAACTACTCCTGAGGTCATGGGTACTGTCACCAAAACAAAGATACCTTCTATTCGGCCAGGAACCGGGGAGGTCGTCCCAGTTACAACAGGGGCTCCTACAGAACCCATGCTGGATACAATCCAGGAACAAATTCCCAAGGTAAGCCTAATTCCACCTGCGTCTGTAACCTTGGGGGGCAGGACAAGGTTTTTCCTAGACACCTGGTCGCTTCTGACCTCAGACCCATGGGTTTTGGAAATGATCCAGGGTTTCAGACTAGAATTTTACAAAGTTCCCCCAACAGACTCGATTATTCCCCCCTCTTTATTTTTCCCATGCAGCTCAGAGCTTCATTCAACAGGAAATAGATCAGCTCTTGAGTAAGGATGCAATAGGTCACTGCCTCCCAGATCTCTCTGGATTCTGCAGCAAAATTTTCGTAGTCACAAAAAAAGGGGGAGGTTCATGTCTGGTCATAAATCTGAAAGATTTCAACAGTTGGCTTCTATACCACCATTTCAAAATGGAGGGAATCCACCTTCTGAGGGAAATCCTCAGAGATGGCAACTGGATGGTCCAATTGGATCTGAAAGACGCTTATCTCTCGATTCCAATTTGGCTGTCTCACAGGAAGTTCCTACAATGTCGATGGAAGCACCAGTGGTTACATTTCAAGGTTCTACCTTTTGGTCTATCTTCCGCTCCTTGGTGCTTCACCAAGGTGCTACGACCGGTGGTAGAGGCTCTTCGCTCCTGGGGCGTTCGTCTTATAATTTATTTAGACAACTTCCTCATTTTGGCCCAACAATGTCACACACTCATACTACATTGAGTTGGACGTTCCAGTTGTTGCAGGATCTAGACGTCCTTGTCAACGAGAAGAAGTCTGTCCTTTCTCCCTCTCAATGCATAGAGTTTCTCGGCTTCCAGATCAATTCCCAGTCCTCTCTTCTCTTGCTTCCCCTCCAAAAGTTAAAGACTGTCCGGAAGGAAATAAAGGCTGTCCTCCTCAAGGATCTCAGCTCCCTCAGATCCCTAGCCCGGATTGTAGGTCTCCTGGCATCTTCAATACAGGCTATCTTTCGGTCTCTCTTCATTACAGGGCCCTCCTACGGTTGAAGATCAAACACCTCCAGAAGGGAGTAGGTTACTCGGATCTCATAAGTCTAAACGCAGAGACCAGAGCCGAACTTCAGTGGTGTCTGGAACACATGTCAGTATGGAATGGCAAGGCCATTTGCGGTTCTCACCCAGACGTAGTACTAGAGTCAGGCGCCAGTCGGGTGGCTGGGGCACCAGATGCGGCAGCATCTCCACTGGGGGTTGATTGTCCTTAGAAGAATCCCAACCTCACATCAATTGCTTAGAGCTCTTAGCCGGGTCCTTCGCAATCCAGGCCTTGGCTCCTCTCTCCAAATGTTGCATTTAGCTGAAGATGGACAATATCTCAGCAATTCGGTATATCAACAAACTGGGGGGGAACGCGCACCCATATATTGATGGAGATAGCAAAGACCTTTTGGCAGTTCTGTCTCCAACATCACATTTTAGTGACTGTGGAATACCTGCCAGGTCAGTGCACTGCAGTGGCGGACTGGAACTCGAGATACCTCAGAGACTTCACCAAATGGAAGATACTACCTTCAGTATTCCGAGCCCTCCAGAATCATTGGGGCTCATGCCACACATACCTGTTTGCTTCTCGACTGTCACATCAGTTGCCCCGATTCTTCCCCTGGAGACAGGATCCTCTAGCCGTGGGGGGAGGTGGGGGGGTCTTCTGCATTATGCCTTCCCTCCATTTCGCATGATCCCGAGGGTTGCAGGGCAAACCCTTCGTCAACAGGCCGATTTGATCCTAGTTACTCCTCTCTGGAGAGCACAACCCTGGTTCCCAATTTTGTTGGAGATGTCGCTAGATTGCCCTGTGATGATTCCCCTGTTACCGGATCTTTTGAGGGATCCAATGGGCAACAGGCACCCTCTTCTTCAACAGGGCAGCTGTCAACTCATGGCCTGGCACATTTCAGGACAAGATTGTTTGTGCCAAACCTTTCGGAACAAGCTATCAACTTCATCACCACGTCTTGGGATGACTCCACTCACAAGAGATATGCCTCAGCATGGCGTAGATGGAAGGGTTGGTGTGACTCCCATGGAGCCCCCATTGCTTTTATCATCAATTTGTTACTCAAAATGGTCTCCAGCGGTCTTGGTTATTGTTCGATCAACAACTTCTGGTTAGCCATTTCCGCAGGGCACGTCCCTCTGGACGGTAAGCCTAGAGGGGAACATCCTCTGGTAAGTAGAGTCATGCGAGGGATTCAATTAGCTAATCCTCCTATTCCCAAATACTAATTTCTCTAGGTTGTCAACATTGTTCTAAAGTTTTTACAACGTTGGCCATGTGATGCTGACCTGTCTAGAAAGCAACACTCACCCAAATTAACGCTTCTCTTGTGTTTAGTGTCATGCAGAAGGGTATCTGATGTCAAGGCCTTAGATCTCACTAGTCAGGTGTTTTCACCAGAAGGAGTCTAGTTCTCCATTTCGAGACACATGAAAACATTTCCCAAACAAATTTCCTATCCTATTTTTCAGGAAAATCAGAAACTTTGTGTTGTACATTGTCTAAAAGAGTACGAGGACCACATGCGAGAATTTAGACAGTCCATCAACAGTCAACTCCTGATTTCCCTTCAGAAACCATTCCACCCAGTGTCATCAGCTACATTAGCTCGCTGGGTGAAATGGATTTTGTCAGACGTAGGTATTGACATCTATTTTTGGTCCATATTCTGTGCGAGGAACCATGGCCTTTAAGTCTTATAGCTTAGGCTCACAATTGCAAGACATCATGAAAGCAGCTGATTGGTCAGCTGATCCAACGTTTAAAACATTCTATTACAAACCTATACTAGATGTGGCTTCCTTGGTGTTACAGCAGTTTTAAACAAGCATAATACGAACCCTCCGTCTTGACATAGAATAAAACATTTTCTAGCTTACGTGTGAAGACTTTTAGATTCTATTAAGGACACGGAGGCGAGTAGTATCCTTTCCTCCCTTTTATTTATTTATTTGATTATTCATTTAATAGTATATATTTTAACACTGAATAATGCAAGTTTAAAGATGCATCAATGTAATAATTTATAATGTTTTTTCCCTCCCAGATTGCAGTATTGCGATCATGAACCATATATCGGAATGTGGATATTACAAGGTTCTCCTTTATTATTTTCAGATTCAGAACAGAAGACTGGATGAAAGAATACGGTTTCTATTGTGCTGCAAGTTTTCCAGACCCTGCTGGTCATCAGTAGTGTTATGGCTGTTAAAAATATTTGGATTTCACGTGATCTAACTAAAACAGAGACTTAGTCCATTTCAAGCTACAGTTACACCGTTAGGCAAAGAAAGAGGAGGAATATGGCACTGGTTCAAGTATTTGTAGGGCTAGTCCCGTCATTGGCACAGTGGACATGACATTGTGACTATGGGAAATGTAGTCTTTATTAAAAAATAATAATTTCTGATTGGCTGCTGTGATTTTATACTTTTAATAAATAGCAAAGAAGGAATGCATAATACTCGCCTCTGTGTCCTTAATAGAATCTAAAATTCTTGACACGTAAGCTAGACATTTGCTGCAGTATCCTCAGTAGAAAATGCTTTCAGATTTCCACTTTGATTCTATCAAGATGGCGGCTAGATGTGCTACACTTCTGGCATAAATTCAGAATGTGCATGTTTCAGTCTACATGTCAATGTTTTAATGAAACAGAAGAAGAACATTTTTGAAAATTAAATTAAGATGTGTCCTAATTTTTCTTTATACAGCACTAACCATAATTTCTATAACAAAATGAAACCCCTCATTTTGTTGCTTTCTAAATTAAAGGTTTACCAATTTGATTAAATCAAGATGGCTTCAGGTGTGCCAAGCGTTTGTCATAATTAAGACTGTTAGCGTTCTAGTTGTTCTTTAGAACACTCTGGAAGGCTGTAGTAGAACACAATGGAATCAACTGACAGGCTACTCCTGCTGGAGGTACATGTTGTGCTAAGAATGTCAGACTTCATTCTCATATGGCTGAGAAAGATAGTGTGAATTAGAAATTTCCTAGCTATCGAGAAGGAAAGTTTCAATCCCATTAAGGACACGGAGGCGAGGATTATGCTCATCTTTCTTCACTCTTTATTAGGACAGCAGGTTCAAAGTCCATAAAACACAAACAGAAAAAACTACATTTCCCATGGGACAACGTTCCCATGACTACCATTGTCCAACCAACATTTGATCTGATGATAGTGTAAGTATCCCTTGCCACCTTCCGACTTCCTCGAATTCACTGCAGAGGGAATTCAGTATTCTCAGGTTGTTGTCATCTCTGAACCTACGAGAATAACATCATATATTCAACAAAGGAAGAATCGAATCCAGAAAGATTGAACCAACAAAAAAGAAATCAAAGTTTACCTGTATACCAAAGATCTCCAATTCATGTGAAAAACAACAAAGCATAAAACATAACAGACCAATTATCAAGAGATCTAATATCATGGTTGTAAACACATATCACCAGAAATCTGAGATGTCTTCTACAGTTCCTGGGTGGGGAAACATTCCATGTGATGGGAGGGATAATCCTCGCCTCCCTGTCCTTAATGGAATTGAAACTTCCCTTCTCGATAGCTAGGAAATTTCTAGCAGAACCGGAGGCGAGGATTATGCTTGTTCAAAGCTTACTTACCACCAAAGAGGTTGCTTCATGAATAGGTTTAAAATAAAATCTCTTAAAAATCGATTCTGACAACCAGTACGCAGCATTCATGATATCCTCTAAACTGCTGCCTACCTGGATAGCCATAACACCCCTAGTAGAGTGTGCCCGGAATACACGTACATTGATACCTGCCTCCGCCAGTATCCATCTGACCCATCTAGCTATGGAAGGGGAGGATACTGCCTTAAAGGGTTTCCTCGAAATCAAAAATTGGCGTTCCCCGGGAGGCTGAAACTTGGCCATCACCTCCTCATAGGCCTTGAGGCATTGTACTACACAAGGTTTCAGTGCATGAGGAAAAGCTGGGTAGGTTACTGACCTGATATTACACTTGATCCTCCTGGAAACCGTGAATGTGACCCCCTCTGGGGAAAAAAACCCTGGCTGAGACGTCTAATGCCCTGACATCAGACACCCTCTTGCAGGAAATGAGGCACAGTAGAATAGCTAACATGACATCCCATAATTCTGAGTACCTAGGTGATGGAGCTCTAGAAATTTTAATACCCTTAAGCAATTTACACACCCAAGGGTGCTCCCTCACCGGCCAATTGTGGAGAGGGGATGACCTGCCGAAATTGCTGATCTGAAGGAACAATAAGACAAGCCTGTTTCCACTAACTAAGCAAGGAAATTTATGATAGCCATAGCCTGGGCCCCCATGAGATCGATTTGTTTTCCCAAACACCAACGAGCCCATCAATGCCACTCGGACTTGTAACATTTGCAAGTTCCCAGGGCCCAGGCCTGTCTGATGAAACTCTGAGCTTCCTGTGAAAGTCGTCCGTCCTCCCAATGAGCCCAGAAATGTTCCAAGCAACTAGTGCGAGGTGACCCTGAAGAACCAGGGGATGGTGAAGGCCCGTAAGGGTCTGTGAGAATCGTAGGAGAGCTCGGAAGTAGGATGGGGAAATCGCAAGAGAGCTCCAGCAGGGACGGAAACCACACTTGAGATCTTCACAGTGGGGTTATCAGAACCACCATAGCTCTCCGACTACGGACCTGGGCCGACACTCTGAGAAATCAGAATGAACGGGGGAAACGCGTACCCAAATGGGTTCCCCCAGTCCTGCAGGAAAACATCCACTGCTGATGCCCCCAGATCCGGACGCCAACTGATGTATATCGGCAATTGGGAATTCCATCTGGACGCAAAGAGGTACACCGCTGCATGAGTGCCTGAAAGACTACACTGTCCAGGCGCCAGTTGCTGGAGTCCCCCAGAAACCTGGAGTTCCAGTCTGCTAGAGTGTTCTGGGAGCCTGGAAGATACTCCGCCGTCACCAAAACCCAGTGTTGGTTGCAAAAATGCCAAAAATCTTTCACCAATTGCGCGAGGGCCTTTGAACACGTACCCCCTAGGCCATTTATGTACTGCACCACAGACCACATTGTCCATCCTCAGGAGGACTACACAGGAAACCCTGTCCCGAGTCAAAGATCGGATTGAGAAGGAACCCACTAGGAGTTCCAGACAATTGATGTGCAAGTTGAGTTCCTGTGGAGTCCACCATCCCCCGAAGGAGACATTCCTGCATCAGGCTCCCCAGCCCTGCCGACTGGCATCCGATTCTATGACCAGGTCCGGGAAAGCAATGAAAATGGCCCTGCCATTCCACGCCTTCATGTGATCTAGCCACCAATGGAGTTTTGTTTTCGACTCCTGCGTAAGGGAGAGGAGTTTGGAGTAGGTGAGGCCAGGTGCCTTCAGACGGTGAAGAGGCCGATAGTGAAGAAGTCCTGGAAAAATGGCCTGGATCAAGGATGAGAGCAGATCCACTACACAGGCTAGTTGTCTGAGAGAGACAAGAGAGATTTGTGTCTCAAAACCTTTGTCAGTTCCTTCTTAATCTTGGAGATCCTCGCAGCGGGAAGGTTGAGGAAGGCTGACCGGGAGTCTATAAGAAATCCCAGAAAGATCATCTATTGCGATGGCAGCAGTTCTGATTTCTGCTGATTTATCACGAACCCCAGATCCTGGAGGAGTGCAATAGTCGTGGTCACATTGGACAAGAGTTGCGACCGAGATTGATCCATAAGAAGGATATCGTCCAGTTAAAGTATTAGATGAATCCCCTGTGAACGAAGGTATTCCACCACTGGTTTGAACAGTTTGGTGAAACACCACGGTGCTGAAGAAAGACCGAACGGGAGGGACGTAAACTCGAATACCTGACCCCTCCACCGGAATTGCAGAAATCTGCGATGAGGGGGAAAAAATGGGACTGTCAGATAAGCATCCTTGAGATCCAGATGGATCATCCAGTCCCCCTAAAGGAGAAGGTCTCTGAGCATATGGATGCCCTCCATCTTGAAATGTCTGTAGACCACCCATTCGTTGAAGTCCCTGAGATTCATAACTAGGCGAAAGCCTTTTTCCTTCTTTTGTACGAGAAAGATTGCTCAGGAAACCCCTGGGGTGAAGGACAGACGGATGGATGGCCCTATTCCAAAGAAGACCATGCACTTCTGAATCTATGAGAGCTGATTCCGCTGCTGTGAAAATCAAGGGTATCGGAGGTCGTTCCTGAGCCGGTGTTCCTCAGAACTCTATGCGGAACCCTGAAACAGCAAAACCCAAGAATCCGAAGTTATACCTGCCCAAATATGCTTGAATAGCATATCTCCCTCCTATACGCTGAGGGGAAGAAAGGGTAATCCTTACTGGAAGGGCCTCCAGCGGCGTTCGCCCCTCCGTGGGCGTTTCTGCTGGTTCTACCTTTCCCTCTACCCCAATTGGGGAAGAAGGCACCTTGGCGACCATCCCACCAGCTGTTGTTCCTGTAGCCATATGAGCTGGAGCCTTGCTGGGAGAGGCAGCCGGAAGAGCGACCCCTACCTTGTCCGGCCCCTCCAAAAACCTTGCCAGGAAAAATCTTTTTGATGGATGATTGCACCTTATCTAGAGCCGAAAAATTGGCGACAAATTTACCCAACTCCTTCACAAAAGGGTCTCCAAATAAGTTGCCCTAGGCGATCGCCCCTGCCTCGGAATTGGACAACTCCCCCAACTTGGGGTCAATTTTTATGAGTATGGAGCGGCGTCTCTCCACTGAGATGGCACGATTCGCATTGCCCAAAAGACAAACTGCCCTCTGGGCCCACCCCACCACGACATCCGTGGGCAGAGGAGTGTCAGTGTGTCTGGCGTGCTCTTCCAGCTGGATAATTTGCGTTAGGGGTCCTAACACATCTAGGAGCTTGTCCTGGCAGGCCCTCCAGGACCGATCGATGCCTTTTAGGGTCCTTGGTGAATGTGGCAAAAAAGGTGCACATTTTTGGATCAATGTCCAGAGTGGCTGCCACCTTATCCGGCAAAGTAGGACGTAGGCATTCAGCCTTAAGACAGGCTCTAACCTCCTTGTCCAGAGGTTGCCTGATCTTACTGGCTACATACTCAGCCACCTTCTGCTCCGGTCGCCACTCCGAGGACCTGGGGTGGTAAATGCCCTCAGGTTTGAACATATCCAAGCTGGAGTCTTCAGTCTCCGGCAGATCTGGCACAGTGGTCCCGGGGCGACGGGAGTCCTGGTCCTCCGCAGAGGAAGAATCCCCTTCGGAATCCTCCTCCACCTGTTTAGTGTCCAATAAGTGGTGCCCCAAGTCACCTTTCAGTCCGGGTACCAAACCCTCCCGGAAGGGTAGGCGCGTGTGCGCGTGCATTCTTGGAACAAACCTCCGCGAGATGCTGGAGGGTGTCCAGGTGCCCTGCGTCGCGGTTGCGCGACATCTTCGGCGTTATGACTGCCTTAGACGAAGGTCGACCTCCCGTCTCCCCACTCATGCCAGTACCCTTAGAAACCCTCTCAGCAAGTTGTGCCACACTCTCTAATAGGGGCCAGGGCATGGGCAATAGCTTGTGAAAGTAAAACATCTACCCCAGGGGGTAGAGCACTGTATGAAGGGCTCTCCCTAGGGGACAAGGTGGGAAACAAATTTGCTATCTTGGGTGGATTGCATTTGAATGAGAGGACTCGGATGATGACAGACCAAAAGTCCTGCAGTTATAAAGGGCAGCCCCCCACTTATCTGTCACAATATAAGGCCAAAATATACAGAGCAAACGATGTTCTGACGCCCGGTCAATAACCTGTGTCGGGCAAATTACCCTTGCCGCAAAGCAGTATAAATCTTGCCACAAAGGCATCTGGGTGGGGGTTGGAGGGGTTAGAATAAACCACGGCTTATGGAAAACCCATAACGCACACTTTTTCGACATTCAAAAGCGCTCGAACAGAAAAAAACACGCTGTAAACCATAGCGGCGTGAAAGAGCACCCTCTGCAGGAGCCGACGTGTCACCACGAGGTGAATCTGCGCTCTGGCTGAAAAGCCTGCTGCACTTGAAACACGTCCTAGCAATGGCTCCAGGAAGAGTACAAAAGCAAGCACGGAGTCACAAATACCCACAAACGCTAGCGAATAAACAGTTGAACGAATTCTGAGGCAGACAGGAAAAAAGGGTGACTAATCTTTTACCGGAGCAGTGAAGAAAGAGGAAGTCGGAAGGCGGCAAGGGATACTTATACTATCGTCGGATCCAATATTGATTAGACTATGGTCATCATCGGAACGTTGTCCCATGGGAAATGTATTTTTTTCTGCTCTTGCTTTATGAACTTTGAACCTGCTGTCCTACTAAAGTGTGAAGAAAGATGAGCATAATCCTCGCCTCCAGTCCTGCCACAGGATTTTCACAAAATATGCTCTCATTTTAGCTTCTGGAGCACCTTACATAACCTCTATGGGAAAATTATGAGAAAACAGCTTTCTCTCAAACATGATTCATGAAAGAAGGCAAGCACCCCATAAAAATCTACAAGCAACAGAGCACATCCATATTGTGCAATAGAAATTTGCCTGGAGGTGATATTGGAAAAAGTACGACAAAAACACATCCTGACTTAGAGAAAACATATCAAACTTGCACGTAATCTCAAGATTATGGCAAAATACACTTTTGAGGAGGTGAAAAGGGGGCAGGAAAAGCATACTGTTGAATTACTCCACATTCTGTCCCACGTGAAATATGAGGCTATTGCCTATCCTTTATCACCAGGCAAGCCACTTGCACATGCCTCTTCCTAAATTAAAATATATATGTATATATATATATATTAAAAAAACAAGGGAACAAATGTGCTTCAGTGCTACAAATGGTGAGCCAGTTCCAGTGTCTTTTTTTATGGGTCCTCATTTCCTTTTTTACTTTATTATGTTATTATATTTTACAACAAGCTGCAGCTTTCTAGGCAGTGTTAATGGGCCCCTTGTTTACTGCTCATTTCATATGCGGTGTACCACATCTCGCAACACCACTGCTTTCAAACAGGGCAGCCATCTTGGAATGATAATATCCATATTGTACCATTGTTTACTATTGTATAATGGCCAACACTTTGCTTCCAAATGGGGCAGACAAGCTGGGGCTTTAAAACAGTACAGTATGCACAATATTATTGCAAGAAGGCCGTCTGCTACAATGTTGAATTTTATTATACACAGTAAACAGGTTTTTTTTTTTTTTTATTGAGAGCATATTGTTTAGACAACAGCATGTTTTCTTTTAGGTTCCACCTTGACAACGCTTGCCAATTTTTTTTTATCTTAAAATGGACTTAGAGCCCACTCGTTACTTACCATTTTATTCACTTCCCACTCACTCTCGTTCTTTGCTTAATTGTCAGGACTGCTGGTGTTCTCCTTTGGCTTCTTGTATCTCTGTTGAGAAGCATGGACCATATACAGCTTCCTGTCTGTGGCCAGTGTTCTTCCACTGGCCCACAGACTCCTGCAGGTACTTTTGTTTTCTTTACTTTGGTACATGCACTGTTACAGAGTGCATGCATCTGTAGTCCCTCATGTCTAACCTCCTCGCACGTGTTGCTGTTCTCTTCCTGCTATCTGTTGTTTTTCCAGCCCTTCCTCCCTTTGTTTCCTTCCCAACCTCACCCTCCTCCGGTGTCCATGTTTCCACCCCCCCACCATGTCCATTGTTTTATCTTCCTTCTGTCCATTGGGTTTGCCGCTCCATCTCTTTCTGTCAGTTTTCACCTCCACCCTCTCCCTCCTCCTGCTGTCTGTTCTTTGCTCTCCATCCTCCTCCCTTGCCAACCCCTGCACTGTTTTTGGACATAATGCACAGAATCATAGGCTATTGTGCCACATGACTTATTGGGGTGAGCGCAATGGCATGGTCAACGCTGGTCTTGTCAGTCTAAAGTGGACATTTTTTTTAAAAAGCACTATGGCACAGCACCTCGTGCTGCAGTAAAGAAAAACAAATTGTTTAAAAAATGACAAAGCCAATGGAACTTGCATAGCTAAACGTCTTGGTTTTGTCAATGCTTATTTTTACCTCTATTCTTCTATGTTGTTCATACTCTTACTGAGCTCTAATGTTTTATTGGGGGAAAGTAGGTGGCAGAAAGCAAGAATTAATCAATGAGTAGATGAATGAATACATGAGTGCAAAAAGTATCAGAATGCATTTATGACACCATATGGAATGCCTAAAGTCACCAGTGACAGAAGAGGCAATTTTAGGAAGAAGTGAGACCTACTGGCATTGCTTATGCTTGTTCAGTTTTGCCACAATTGCCAACCAATTCTTGAACCCCATATGTTCAACCATCCACTGTGACATTCACCATTTTCTTATTTGTCCATGTCCCACTAAAATAACATCTCAACAGTATCTTTTTGGTAGTCTGTTTTCCAAAATCTGAAGATTAAGACCGTTGCTGAAGTTGTGGAAAGCTACCTCTACCTTTTTTGTCCCTTTCCTTTCAAAGTCAATGCTAAACAATAAGCAGAGTCATTAGTTGATTTTCTTATTATTATTTTTTAATTCAGTAGTGTCACAATTCCCTCAACAGAAATTATTATGCTAGGATAGGTATCACTGATTCCGGTCAGGCCCCTCTAAACACAGATTGCCCAGTGTCACAAAGAACATTGCCTTTCTCCCCCAACCCTTTCCTTTGGGGACGAGGGTGTAGTGTAATCAAAATCAAGTACTGAGGTATGCTAAGGCAGATGTCTTATTAGAAATTATTATTGAATGTTTACATATTTTGAATAATGACTTATGGAGAAAAATGAATAACGTAGAAAAATAATGTGCACGTTTGAAATTGTGACCTCGAAGAATGGCCACCAGTGTTCACGAAATGTACTAAAATTATGATTCATCCATTTGAAATATTGAAAATGTATTAGGTTAATGTAGTAATATGTCATATTAAGGGTTACGAATTATGCTCTTGCTTATTAATTGTTGGCCTTAACTTAGTGAGTGCTTTGGCCTAGTTTGCCAGGCCTCATGCAAAAGCTGTATTTCTTAGCGTTTAATACAAAATGCTTACAGAGTGAACGAACTATGAAATGCTCATTTAATAAAATGCTTAGCAGAAGTTCTTTATGGGAACCGGCGGACAGGAGATGGTCTCTCGTAATGTAACTAAATGTGTGTAAAGTGTGCAAAGGGTTCTTTCCCAGGATGCGAACAATGAAGACATTGGAGACAAAGATGCAACAAAATTGATACCTGACGAGCCGGATGATGAGAACAACGTAAAGCAGACCAATCAACATGTGAACTGTGAAATATTAGAATTCATAGATTTGGTATATGTACACTATTGGGCTGAGTAATAACGTACGATTAATTGACCAAATGGAAATTGGCGGATAGTTTGAGGAACTTTGATATAACAACGTGACAGAGGAGAAAGACTTCAGACCTTATTCAGATTTACTGCGATTTTGAGAAGCGATTTGAGATTCTGTCATTGGGCTCACACTCCCTGAGAGCCTGATGTTTTGCTGATCGGTTGATGACCTCAGGACGAAAACTGATTCTGCTTGCTGACCCATACCATGGAGAAGTAGCTATCACAATGACTGAAATGCAATTTTATGCCTTTTCTTTCTAGGTACCAACTGCGCTGTCTTAATACTTTCTTTAGGTAGATGTTTTCCAAATTTGTGTTCTAAATTGTTATGCATGAACCCCACATGCTGATGCTAATCTGGGTTAGTTGAGGTCAATCACATGACGACTGACTAATTGCAGAGACAAATGGTTGATGGACTATTTTGCTGAACTTTCTTAGTTGAGGTCAATCACATGACGACTGACTAATTGCAGAGACAAATGGTTGATGGACTATTTTGCTGAACTTTCTTAGTCTTGTTTAAATGGGTTTTGCTAATGCATTGGAATGTCTTGATTCAAGCTTTGATTAGATCATGTTTTTTTGCATTTTGTTGATTAGCAAGCATTATTAAATTAGTCTGATTTGAGTTGATGATCAAGATTCATGACTTAGTATTGTTAATATAAGGGAAATAAACGTAATAAACTTATAATTAAAGGTGTGGTTTACTCATGGCTGAAGAGTCATGGTGTGTGAATTTTACTGACTCCATTGATTATTGATTTGATTAATGTGCGTTGATTAATGTCTCTGTACTGGAACTATGGTAAGAACACCTTAAACAAATCAAAAGGTTCATCGACATATTCACGTCCCCTCTAAGTTTACTTATTAAGGACTGACGCGGTAACAGTGTCAAAACTGCCAAACACGTTAAAAGGTTGGCTGTGTAGTTAACAGCAGGAACTGCTGCCGGTGAGGTGGAGTCTTTCCTCACTGTCGATTCTCCGCTACCATCTCACACCAAGAGGGAGGAGTGTTCACCTCCACAGATTGCCCTTACAGTTGAGAAGCATTAAGGTAACTGTTCTTGTAAAGCCCAGTGATTTCCTCTATGCCCTTAACGTAACCTCACTTTCCATGAAGCTAAGGCACTTTGAGCTACGCAGTCTTCCGTAGCACGGACCATGCTGCCATGTGAGCAGACCTCTATTGGATGCCTGAACAAGAGCAGCCACCAATTCTTCACAAGATTTTGCATGTGCGGTGTCTTGCGCACTGAAGCCATGATTCCTATTTCAAACAGCAACAAACTTGACACTGCTGACTGACAAATGTTCCTTTAGCACTAACAACCAAAAGTCCAATTCTGGGGCAAAATCAGCATCCACTTGGAGTCAGTCTCATACACGCAGATAAATATTCATAGCTCTCCCGGGCTCACATACCCTAAAAGAAGGACAGCGCTCTGGTTCTCACTCTTCTTTCACAAATTAATCTAAACCAACCCCCACAGTTAGAGTGGCTTCCCACAGCAGTAGAGAATACATAAAGTAAAGAATAGGAACAGTCCTACTGATATGCTAAATTGAAGTGAACCTCACTGATATCCTTTGCATAGGTAGTGCCCTTCAAATCAAGAAGCAGAGTTTCTTCCGCCATATCCCATTCTTGTCACCAGTGTAACAAGGTTGGTTGGTAGAGAAAACAGAGGGTGTCCTGTATTATGAGATTAGTTTATGCTCTACATGAAAGGTCCCATCCAGCCACTTCAACTGCTACTTCAACCGTCTCTCAGCCACCAAGATTCCATTCTATTACATCATGGCCTACTAACATTCCAATAGCATTAGCTCTGTACAAGTTACCATAATTACAGAAAGGTAAATCCACTGCAGATGCACTCACCAGTGGCAAGAAACCTCATCCTAGTTTTCCATCTTCAGAAACAAATTCATATTTATTTCAAAATATACAAGAGGAAAAGTCGAGCAACTCAACTGAGTGTGGTGCCCTAGAAATTAATTCTATATTTCTGGATTAATGAATTAGAAATGAATTTGGTGACCAATGTTCAGGATATGTTGCAGATTGGTCCTCTCCCTATGCCTTCAGTACTGTTGACAATGCCCTACTACTTAGTGCAATCAGTCAATGGGCAACAGAAATTACTGGAGTCTTTTGTTTCGGTTAGACCAACTTTTATAAAACTTTTACCATGGTAATTGGTTCAAAGCCCAGTAAGACGAGCACACAAGATTAACAATAGGGTATTAAACAAGGTACATATTTTTAAATCTTTGAGTTCCTTTTGCTAGTTGTGGGAGAAGGCATCTACTGTCAGTGAGGGGGATGCAATTCATTAAATCCACAGACACTATTTTTAACTTTGCTAGAAAACTAGGGACAAAAACACAAACAATGCTTGACATATGCAGAACTAAATGTTTATCCATTTCCATTTATGGGGCAGGATTATGGGGATATACCGATGTTAAAAATCGTCAACTGAAGAGAATAGATTTCTCAGATGCTTACTGTCTTTCAGCTACCCCTCATGTCACAATGAACAGGGTTAACATATTTGGACGACTTCATTCAATTCAATTCCGTTCAGTTTTGTTATGGATCTCAAAGTGGTCCAAACTTGAAATTCATTTAAACAGGTCAGCCTTGTATTTTAGATGGTCCGACCTAGAATGCAGTTTCAATAGTCCTTTTCTTAATTATATCAAACCAGTATGTACTGATCAGAGCAGGTCAGATATTCTTCATTCAAAGTCAGTTGTGAAGCCTGCCTAGGCCTGGATTAAAATAGCTTTTTTTTTTTTTTTTTTTTTTTAAACTTTCCTTGCTCCCTCCTCAGGGAGGGCAATAAACTGTGAAAGTCTGATCATTTGCCCTTAAAAAGATTCTCTAGAATTAAACTTTATCTTTCATGACAAACCCAACACATTATTCTTCAGACTTGCTTTAGA
Organism: Pleurodeles waltl; assembly: GCF_031143425.1. Lineage (NCBI taxonomy): Eukaryota > Metazoa > Chordata > Amphibia > Caudata > Salamandridae > Pleurodeles > Pleurodeles waltl. The sequence goes on from NC_090449.1 coordinate 732,808,059, forward strand.
GTACCGTGCTGTTCACTTTCTCCATAAGCTTCCCCATGTTGGAACAGTTCCTCACTTGTTCTTGCGAACATGTATTGGCTCGGTCAACAATGTTTTTTGTAGTGTTTAAGGTTTTTTTCGGCATTAAGGAAACGTTATTTGTTCCCACTGCTCATTTTTTTTTTTTTTTTTAACAATCTAAGCTATCCACAAATGCTGCCTGATGAGCTTACATCTATTCTATTGTTAACTTTTTGAATGGTGCAATCATGCAAAGAAGGAAAATTTTACTTACCCAGCAGATATTGGTTTGTGGCATGTAGTGCTGTAGATTCACATGCATTTTGCATAAGTCCGCTATCTCGTGTTGGGCTCGGAGTGTTACAAGTTGTTTTTCTTTGAAGAAGGTTTTCAAATGACAAGATTGAGTGACTCCTCCTCTCGATGATACTGCGCATGGGCATCGAGTCCTTTGTTAGATTGCTTTCCCGCAGGCATTGTGAAGTAAAGAGTGTGTACATGTATATGTAGATAGATAGTGAAGAAATGAGATATCCATGCCATCTAAATACATATTTACAATATATTTTACTGCAACGGCTACAGGCTCCCGGGCGCATGTGAATCTACAGCACTACATGCCACAAACAGATGTCTACTGGGTATGTAACATTTTCCATTTGATGGCATGTGTAGCTGTAGATGCATATGCTTTACATAGCCTGTAAAGCAATCCCCTCCGAAGTAAGCCTGTAGGAGTTGGAGTAGCTTGAAATAATGTCCCAAGTACTGCCTGTCCAACATTTGCTTGATGGCGAGCTAACATCTACACAGTAGTGTTTAGAAAATGTGTGTGGTGTAGACCATGTAGCAGCTTTACATAGATCTGCTATTGGTATGTTCCCTAAGAATGCTATTGAAACTCCTTTTTTTTTTTCCCTAGAGGAATGTGTGTTAGCTGTCTTTTAGCCTTAAGATAGCTAGTTTGAATATACTTCACTATCCATCTGGCTAATCCATTTTTGAAATAGGATTACCTTTGTGAGGTTCTGAAAATGCTACGAAGAGTTGTTTTGACTTTATAAAATCTTTTGTTCTGTCTATGTAGGACATGAGAGCGCTTAGCACCAAGGGTGTGTAGAGCTCTTTCAGCAACTGAATCTGGCTGTGGACAGAAGATTGATCATTCCACTGACATATGAAAAGGTGAAACTATCTTCAGTAGGAATTTCGGATTTGTTCTAAGACCTAATTTGTCCTTATGGATTTCAAAGAAAGGTTCTTCTAAAGTGAACACTTGAATCTCACTAACTCTTCTTAAAGAAGTTATTGGCACTAAGAAAGCAACCTTCCATGAGAGAAACTGTAGAGTACAAGAATGAATGGGTTCAAATAGTGGACCCATAAGTCTTGTAAATACAATGTTAAGATTCCATGCAGGAGCTGGAGGAACTCTAGGTGGAAGGACTCTTAAAGCCCTCCATAAAAGCTTTTATAACAGGAATGCTAAATAGGAAATATGTTGTCTATTTTGAAGGTAAGCAGCTATAGCTGCTACATGAAGCCTAATCGTGGAGTATTCCAGATTTGTTTTTTGTAAATGTAACAAATAGACAATATATTGTACTGAAATGGATCAATTTTCTTGGGTTGTCAATAATACACAAAATGTTTCCATTTAGCGGCCTAGGTGTGGGTTTGCGTGCTTCCTTTAGTATAGCCATACACTCAGGTGGAAGTTGTAGGTAACCAAACTGACTTCAGGAGCCATATCACAAGATTGAGTGTGCTGTGATGTGGGTGTCTGATTTGGCCTCTCCTTGGAGTCAGAGCTGGTCTGTTTGGCAGCTTGTGATATGGTACCACAGACAGATCCACTAGTGTTGTGTACCAATGTTAAAGTGCCCATGTGGGAGCTATGAGAATCCTAGTGAATGAGGTTTGTTTCATCTTTATTATCAGAACTGGAATGAGTGGGAGAGGCGTAAAAGCGTAAGCAAATATCCCTGACCAGTTCATCCATAGAGCATAGCCCTTGGATTGGGGGTGTGGGTACCTGGATGTGACGCTTTGGCATGAGTTTTCTTTTGTGGTGCAAAGGTCTATGCCTGGGGTTCCCCACATTTGAAAGTATTTTTAAATTACTAGTGGGTGAATTTCCCATTTGTGGACTTGTTGCTGCATCCTGCTTAACAGGTCCGCTAGTTGATTGTCTATCCCTGGAGATAATCTGCCACTAATTGAATGTGAATCGCCCATTTCCAAATTGTTTGGGCTAAAAGGGAGAAATGAGATGTGCCCCCCACCCCGTTTATCCAGGTAATACATTGTCATCATATCATCTGTACACTATCTTGTGTGTAATTTGTGTCACAAAAGCTTTCAGTGCTATAAATACTGCTAGTAATTCCATTCAATTTATATGATCTCAGTTGCCTGGAGTCCACATTGCCCTTGCATGGTGAAGTTGTTGAGATGAGCTCCCCAACCTATCAGTGATGCATCTGTTGTGATAGTAGTCTGAGGCACAGGGTTCTGAAAGATGTGCCATTTTGATACATTGGTGTGATTCCACTATTGCAGAGAGTGGCGAGTCTGGTGGCCTAAAACTAGATCCTGAAGTTGACCCTGTGACTGAGACCACTGTTGGGAAAGGCACTGCTGCAGTGACCGCATGTGCAGTCTTGCGTTTGGAACTATGGCTATACATGAAGCCATCATTCCTAATAGTTTCATCAGTAACTTTACTGTATAAGTGTGGTTGTGTTGTAGTTTAGATATTAAATTGTGAAATGCTCGAATCCTTATTAGATTTGGGTATGCTAACCCTGACAGTGTTCAGAATTGCTCCCAGATGTGGTTGTATTTGTGATGGCTGCAGGTGGGATCTGAGGTTACAGATTGTGAATCCCAAACTGGGTAGAATATCTATGGTATACGGAGTATGTCGTTGACAAACTTGGATTGTACTGGCGTTTTTGAGCAAGTTGCCTACATATATGAAGACATGTATTTGTTGTCTTCTCAGGAATGCTGCAACAGCAGATAAACATTTGGTGAGCACCCTTGGTGCTGTTACTCCAAATGGTAGTACTTTGAATTGGTAGTGCTTTCCTGCAAAGACAAGCCTTAGGTATTTGCGATGTGCTGGATGTATCAGAATGTGGAAATAGGCATCCTTGAGGTCTAATGCTGCCATGTAATCCCCTTGTTGTAGTAGGGGAATGACATCTTGTAAAGTGACCATATGAATGTGTTCAGAAAGGATGTATAAATTGAGAGGCCTACGATCTAGATTTGGTCTTAATGTGCTGTCTTTCTTTGGTATCAGAAAGTATAGTGCGTATACTCCTAATGCCTGTTGGGATATAGGTACTATCTCTATGGCTCCTTTGAGTAGTAGTGATTGTACCTCTTCTTTCAATAGAGTGATATGGTCCTGAGAGAGTGTGTGAATGAGGGGGAACGTTTGGTGGGGTTGAAATGAGTTCCAGACAATAACCATGTTGGATAATGGACAGAACCCACTGGTCTGTACTGATGTTGTGCCATTGTGGAAAGAAATGTACCAGTCTTCCTCCCAAAGCAGATGTGTGCACTGTGGGAATGGTGAGTAAGTCACTGCTTAGTTGAGGAACCTCTGGAAGAGGATGGTTTGCCTTTTTCTTTATTGTTGGATCCTCTATAGAAACCTCTGAATGATCCTCTTGTGTAGAAGTGTGAGGTGTGTTTTTGCTGGGAAGTTGATGTTTCTGTGACTGATGGCTTGAAGCCACCTCTAAACTGTGGCCACCGAAAATTTCCTCTGGTAGGTGTGGTGTATAATGCACCCATCGCCTCCGCAGTTTCTGATTCTTTCTTAAGAATCTCTATAGTTGTGTCACCTTCTGGGCCGAATAGATGTTCCTTGTCAAAGGGCATATTTAAAACAGCTTGCTGTATCTCAGGTTTCTACCCAGAACATTTTAACCAAGTATGTCTTCTGGTGACTACATTGGTGTTAACTCCTCTGGTTGCGGTATCAGCTGCATCTGTAGCAAATCTATTAGCATTATTAGACATTGCTTGCCCTTTTGTTACTATTTGCTGTCCCTGTTTGATGCTCTGGTGGAAAATATTGCAACAGTTCTTCCATCTCGTCCCAGTGGGTCCTATCAAATCTAGTTAAGAGAGCTTGTGAGTTGGATATCGTCCAGTGATTTGCAGCTTGTGAGGCTATAAGCTTTTACTTGCTGCATTTAGCTTTTTGCTCTCCTTATATGGAGGAGTAGCATCTCCTATTGACTTAATGTTGGCACTTTTCCTTGCTGCTCTAACCACTATTGAATCGGGTGGTAACAGTCCTAATAAAAACTGGGTCTGAGGGTGAACGATAATGTGTTAAAAAGGAAATCCTCCTCTATATGATCCATATGCATCTGCACATTACGGTAGGCAGCTGCTCTGGCTATGACCTGGTTATGTGCAGTAGTGTTGTCTGGTGGAGAAAGTCTAGCAGGATACAAGTCTGGATCATTTCAAAGAATGGAATCAGGATCATACAGATCACATGGAATCATATCCTGCTGAACGTCACTAAGATCATCCCAGTGTGGTGATGCCGAGGATGTCTGTGGTGAAAACTGCGACTCATATGTGAGTGATGGTGGTGGTGGTTTGGAAGGAATAAAAGGAGAATGTGGTGGTGAAGGCTGTTTTTGTTGTATAGCCTCCTCGCTCTCTCTGTCTTTGGAGACCTTCTTTGGTGGGGTCCAGCATCTAAGGTCTCCTGAAAAGATAGTTTCCTCTTAATAGTCACTGGTGGAGAAGCGTTCATCATTCCTGTGTTTTTCTGAATATGCAATTTTCGCTGTTTAGCATCCATCTCTTCTAAAATGGGTTGTACATCGTATGATTCTTTTGTAGAAGTAGTAGGTTTACTGCTTATGACTCAGAAGGTTTCGACACAGAGTGTTTAACACGAACCGAAAGTATCGGCTCCGAAATTGATACTTTTTTTGGCTCTGAAAATTATGTTTCAGTTTTTTGGCTCAGTACGGAGACAGCTGCAGCAGTCTGTTTTGTCGAGGCCGAATGCACTTTGGTCTTTGTTCTCGGTGCTGAACCTGAAGGTTGGTCATCACTTGTTTTTCAGATTTGACCATGGCCCAAAGGTAGTGGAGGACCCACGACCAGTGCTGGGGTATTTTTTTTTATATCTTTGGGTGGTGGGATGGGGCAGGTGTACTTGCATACCACACCGGAGATACTGAGTGGCTGTCAGCATCGAAGTCTTGTTCGGAGTCCGAGTCTCTGATGGAAAATGCCATACTCTGTTCTACTTACTCCTGCGCGTGTTCCTCAACGAAAATATCAGGTGTGTATTCTGTGGACTTGGATGCCATTTCCAAACAACGAGCTCATCAGTCCCAGAGAGTCTTCTTAGATCGAAACGATACGCATGTGTTGCAAGTCTATTCTCGATGATTGGGAGATAACTGAGATTACACACCAAATGCTGGTCGGTTTAAGGGGATTTAGCGTGACACAGAGGACAGAATCGAAACGGAGTTCGTTCCATCAGCCTGACATTGAAGTAGGCCCTAAAAGGGTGAGGCCCCTCTTAAGGGTGAAAAATCGACCCCAACGGTCTAAATAGGATCGACTATGGATCAGAAATGCGATCAAAACTATACAGACGGGCTTAGAGTAAGGTAGACTAAGTTCGGAAGTACCGAACCGAGATCCACCGGAGCGAGAGGGAACACATCCGAACTCGACACAGAATGAAAACAATCTAACAGAGGACCCGATGCCCATGCACAGTATCAAGAGGAGGTGTCACTCGACAAACTCAAAAACCTTCTTCGAAGAAAAACAGCTTGTAACACTCAGAGCCCAACACTAGGTGGCAGACTTATGCAAAGCATGTGCATCTACAGCTACACGACATTGAACACAGCAGTTTGCTATTTTCTGACTAACCAATGTTGCTCTGGGTGATATTTTCCTGTGCATTTTACTCAGCTTTTAAGGTCTTTTGAAATGAAGCATTGCTAAATTACTGCTAAAATATTTATGTAGTGTATTTATGTATTCTGCATTTTTTTCTTTTATGGCTTTAATTAGCTAAATAAATATACATATTGAGTGAATCTAAACATCACACAAGATGGTAGGCAAGATGGGGGAATCTCAAGTATCAGTCTAACCCTCATTTAGTAGGGGGCTGTCAATGAGCTATCAGAAAAACACCCAAGCCAGAGGTCTTGGAGGACAATGAAAATTTTCAGAGGCCAGTAACACCTCCATTTCAGCTTTTGAAAGCACTACAGGAGTAAAACCAATATGCAGTAAGCAATGGAACCTGCAAAACAGCCAAAAAGTAATCACATTACTGGGTTTCACAAATGTGAAGGACTGTTGCCAACTACTCCCGCCTTACTTCTTTCTAATAATTAGACAGTAAAAGAAAAATTTCAAACATTTAGAATCCAATTTTTATCTTGTCAAAATTGATTTGACTAAATCTTTGAAAAGGTAGAGTTGAGTATGACAACATAATACTTTGGACTCGAGCTACTAATTGTACTGCTCAAATTAAGCAGACTGAAACTTCAGAACACAACAGTGGCTACTAAATGTCCAGAACATCAGAATTTCAGAACCTGCACATTGTGTGTAACCTAGCCTCAAAAGATACAGGGCTTAAGATCTTTGTTACCAAGTAACTGAGATATTCCCACCAGACACCCGACAGCTTAATATATTTATTTCTGAAACCCAGCATGGTCATGTGAACCCCTATGAAGTTCAAGATAGAGAACCTGCTCTGTGTTTACGTAAAAAGATGTCCGCAGTGCATGCATTAATTCTATTGCAAGGAAGATGTACACTGCAATTTACCAAATCTGGTTAATGTATAATACAGCCCCAAAATGATGCACCGGAAGGATGCAACAGTTCCAAGGTGTTCTTACAGAGAGGAGAGCAAGGAAACACAAACAAAAAGATCCTATATGTTTACACCGTTGCACTATTTTATTAAGTTTTAATAAGAGTTCACTGGATGAGGAAAAGGAACTACTTAGAAAAAAAAAATCTAAAATGCCCAAATGTACCACTTGTATTTTTTTTGTATTTTATTTAAACACGTGTTCGGTCAATAAAAGCCATTACATAAAGAAAATAGAGAAAAAGAAAAGAGAGGAAAAGAAGATAACCCCTTCTGTGCCGCGGACGTAGTGGTTACGTCCCGCGGCAAAGTGCTCCTGTGCCGAGGACGTAACCATTACGTCCTCGGCACAGAGTCCGGAGGGAGCGCTAGCGCTCCCTCCGTGGGGTTCACCCCCACCACCCCAAGGCGGGGATGGAAGGTGAAGACCTTCCCCTTCCTCCCCTGCTCCCCCCCACCCACCACGTAATAACGTCAGCGCGTGATCGTGCGCTGACATTACTCACTGCCAGTCGCACTGGAAGCCATTTGCTTCCAGTGCGGCGAAGAGAGAAACAGGTAAGTTTCTCCTCCGGCGGGTGGGGGGTTTGGGACAAAGAGGCACCGGGGGAAAAGGAAAGGTTTTTCCTTTCCCCCGGTGTCTCTTTGAGCGTTCCTGTTGCCGGATCACATTGCGATCGGGCAGCAGGAATGCCCACTAGACGCCAGGGATTTTTTATTTTTTTTATTTTTTTAAATGGGTAAGTGTTTGGGAGCGGCCCCTTGGGCAAGGGTCGCTTCCTTTTGGGGGAATCTTTATTGTGGCCATTTCTGCCCCCCTGGGGGGCAGATCGGCCTATTATTTTTAGGCCGATCTGCCCCCAAGAGGGGCAGAAGCCACTAGACACCAGTTTTTAATTTTTTATTTATTTACAGTGAAATGTTTTGCATTGGGGAGCAGCCCCTTGGGCAAGGGTCGCTCCCATTTGGTGACATGTTTCTTGTGGCCATTTCTGCCCCCCTTGGGGTGAAGCCACTTAGACACCAGGGATATAGTATGTGTGTTTGTTAGTGGAGGGGGGGCGGCCCCTTGGGCAAGGGTCGACCCCCCCTTTGGGGGCACGTGTACCAATGTCATTTCTGCCCCCCTTGGGGACAGATCAGCCTATTTCTAGGCTGATCTGCAGAAACCACTAGAATGCCAGGGATTTTTTTAAATATGTTTATCTACGTCGGGGTGTCCCCTTGGGCAAGGGGGGCATTGAACTGTTGGCCATTTCTGCCCCCCTTGGGGGCAGATGGGCCTATTTTTTCCTAGGGGGGGCAGAAGAGAGAGAGAGAGAGCGCGAGCGCGCGCGTGTGTGTGTGTGTGTGTGTGTGTGTGTGTGTGTGTGTGTGGTTTGTTTTTTGTTTCAGGGTGGTCCCTTGGGCAAGGGTCGCTCCCCCCGGGGACACTACTAAAGGTATTTTCTGCCCTCCTTGGGGCAGATAGGCCTATTTTTTAGTAGGCCCATCTGCCCCTATGGCAGAATCCACTTAGGCACCAATTTCTAAATGCTTGATGGTGGGATGTTTGTCAACTGACAAAGTATTTGCATTTGTGATAATTTTTTTCCTCCTTTTTGTTCTAGTTCAAAGCTTTTGCTTTCTTTGCTGTGGCTCCTTGCGGTTTTGGTGGTGGTTGACCTGCGGTTTGCATAGTTGCATGTTTTAGGTAAGTAAAAACAATTTACTCCAAAGGAGTATTGTTGCCATGCATGAATGACATGTTTGTAGGTGGTGTACTAAATGCAGGTTTGTGTGAAATTGTCCTTAGATTTGTGCACAATGATATTTGTGTTGTCTTATTTCTATTTGCTTTTCTTTCTTTCTTGTTAGTGGGATATCATCGGTGATTGCTGTGTCTGTGCAGAGTAGTTGCTGGTGATTCAAGCTTTTTCTTCAGGCAAGTGAGCGGTATAGTTTGAGTTTAGAACTCTTACTAATAAAGCTACACTTTATTACTTATCTTACACAGTGCTGGTTGTTGGTTGTGCATTTGTCCAGTTAATTTTCGTAGGAAAGATCATGGCTAGCCGCAGGATGACCCCTCAGCAGGTGGTTGGTATGCTTTTTGAGTCATTGTCGGATCATGATTATGACACGGACTCTGCATCTGAGGCAGAGGAGGAAGTGAGGGATTCTGGCAGTGAAGTTTCTGTTGGAGAGGAATCTTCTGATGAGGAAGCCACACTCAGTGCAGATGAAGGGCCTGTTTCAGAGGAGGACACTGATGTGCCATTAGTGCAGCAACCTGGGGCTGAAAGGTTTCCCGTTAGAAGACCTGAACTCTGGGTTGCCCCAAACATGGAGCACCTAGAGTTGCCTGCCTTTACTGGTCTCCTGGGGTGTAGAGTCAATACTGAGAACTTTTTGCCTGTCAATTTCTTTGAGTAATTTGTGGATGATGTGTTTTTGGAAGAGATTGTTGAGCAGACTAATTTGTATGCGGAGCAGTATTTGAGGGACAACGCTGCTAGACACTCTAGAGCTGCCCAGTGGATTCCCACAAATTTGGAGATGAAAAGGTTTTTAGGTTTGACTCTTTTGAAGGGGTTGATAAGGAAGCCGTCACTGGCTTCTTATTGGTCTACTAGTCCCTTGATGGCAACAGCTATATTTCCTGCAACAATGAGTCGTAATCGGTATTTGCTTCTTCTTAGGATGCTGCATTTTACTGACAATGCAATAGCCTTGCCACGAGATCACCCCGATTGTGACTGTCTTTTTAAGATTAGGCCTGTCCTTGATCATTTTGTAGATCGGTTTTCAGAGGTCTATGTTCCAGGCAAAGAAATAGCTGTGGACGAGTCTTTGGTCCTCTTCTAGGGTCGTCTGGTTTTTAGGCAGTACATTCCTAGCAAGAGGGCACGATGTGGAATTAAATTGTATATGCTGTCTGAAAGTAGTACAGGATATGTGTATAATTTCCGTGTCTACACTGGTAGGGATTCCAGTATTGACCCCCCTGGTTGTCCTCCCACTTTTGGAGTTACTGAGAAAATTGTGTGGGAACTTGGTAGACAACTGTTCAACAAAGGTCACCATTTGTATGTAGATAACGTTTACACTGGAGTGCAGTTGTTCAAGGAATTGTTTAGAGTGGACACTGTTTCTTGTGGCACAATTCGTTGTAACCGGAAAGGTTATCCAAGGGAGCCTGTCTGTAAAAAAATTCAGAGGGGACAGTGCAGTGCCTTGTGGAATGATGAGCTGCTAGCTTTGAAATTTTCAGACAGGAGGGATGTCTACATGCTAAGTACCATCCATGATGAGAGTACTTCCGCGTGACTGTTTGGGGCCAGGTTGCTTTAGTGCGCAAACCTGTCTGCATTTTAGATTATAATAAGCACATGGGAGGTGTAGATAGAGTTGATCAAAGGTTGGAACCTTATACTGCTATTCAGAAGTCTTACGTTTGGTAAGTTAGCAATTCACCTCTTCCACTTAGCAACTTTTAATGCTTTTATTGTGTTTAAGGTAGGTCTCCAGAGTCAAAGATGACATTTGTGAAATTTCAGGACTCCGTGATAGCCTTATTGTGGTGGAACAGGCCACAGTTCCTAGAGAAGCAGTGGTGGAGGATGTGGCTAGATTGAAAGATCGCCACTTTGCTGAGCACATTCCTCCCACACCCAAAAAAGACTTTCCAGCTAAGAAATGTAGAATGTGTTTTCGAAGAGGTATCCGCAGGGAGACTTGAATGTACTGCCCAGATTGTCCTTCAAAGCCTGGGCTGTGTGTGGGTGGTTGTTTTAAGAATTACCACACCCAGAAGAATTACTGGGAACAACCATGAGTGTAAACTCATGTCTGTTTTATATTTTCATGTGTTCAGTTTCATGGTTAGCATTTCTGTCATGTACTTAGAGCTTTTGTGTTTGTAGTTTTGTAATTATTTCTAATTAGTTAGGGGTTTCTTTGTTTAAAAAAAAAAAAAATGCTATTGTGTGTGGAGTGGGGCTTGGCTGAGGGTGTACATAGTGTACATATTGACTTGCTGTTGGCTACTGCAACACACTGCCAGCCAAACACCAGTCCACACACTCCCATCAGCTGGTGCGATTGTTGTATCAGGCATGTGGGCGTTTGTAAGTGATGGGCCATTGAGTGGCGCTGTCTGTCGATGCGAGTGTTGTAATGTGCTGGGCCCGTGGCTGGCGGCATGAATGGTCTTGTGCATGTCATGTATGAAAGGTGTGTGAATGGACTGTAAAGCGGTTGGTGCCTTGCCGTGGCTTTACAGCTCATGAGCTGCGAGTCACTGATTCAGTTTTTTGGCCTTTCAGTTATTAACAGTGCATTTCATTTTTGTGAAATCTCTTGTTAATAAAATTTGATCCACTGAACCATCACTCACCCTCGTGCCAAATCCAACCAGTATGTGTGGTAAAAATGAAAAAACCTGCTCCGCTGTAATCGGGCGTCGCAGCACACCTGTGACACGCTAGGTGCCTCGGGTGGGACCCCGATGATGAAGCATGCCACCAACTTGGTTGGTGGGTGAGGGGTCTTTTTCACATAACCTAAGTGCGTTTCTTTTCACAATTTTAGTGTTTGGCACATCACAGATGTATGTGGGCACATCAAAATGATATATTACAAAACTACCTGTGTTGGGGGGAGGGGGCACCTACGTTTTTGGTCCTGGGTGCGGCCTTCATCTAGGGAAACCTACCAAACCCAGACAGTTTTTAAAACTATACACCCCAAGGAGTCCAGGGAGGTGTGGCTTGCGTGGATCCCCCAACATTTTCTTACCCAGACTCCTCTGCAAACCTCAAAATTTGCTTAAAAAAGCATCTTTTCCTGACTTTCGTTTGTACGATCACCGCTCCAGCACAGAATTCCTACTCCCCAGCGTTCCCCTCTGTCTCCCACGCAAAATGACACCTCACTTGTGTGGGTCCCCAAAGCAGAGTCAGCCTAAAGATGTATAAAAGAAGAATATGTCCTTATCAACTCGCTGTGCTATCCCCTCTATCTCTACAGGTTTTTGGCCTTATTCTGTTGCAGGCACCTGGCCCACCCACACAAGTGAGGTATCATTTTTATCGGGAGACTTGGGGAACGCTGGGTGGAAGGAAATTGGTGGCTCCTCTCAGATTCCAGAACTTAGTCACCGAAATGTGAGGAAAATTTGTTTTTTTAGCCAAATTTTGAGGTTTGCAAAGGATTCTGGGTAACAGAACCTGGTCAGAGCCCCACAAGTCACCCCCATCTTGGATTCCCCTAGGTCTCTAGTTTTCAAAAATGCACAGGTTTGGTAGGTTTCCCTAGGTGCCGGCTGAGCAAGAGGCCAAAATCTACAGGTAGGCACTTTGCAAAAAACACCTCTGTTTTCTGTCAAAAAATGGGATGTGTCCACGTTGTGTTTTGGGGCATTTCCTGTCGCGGGTGCTAGGCCTACCCACTCAAGTGAGGTATCATTTTTATCGGGAGACTTGGGGGAACGCTGGGTGGAAGGAAATTTGTGGCTCCTCTCAGATTCCAGAAATACAAAGGTTTTCTTGATAGATATTTTTTACTCTTTATATTTCAGCAAATGAATTGCTGTATACCCGGTTTTGAATGAAAACCCACTGCAGGGTGCACCTCATTTAATGGCTCTGGGTACCTAGAGTTCTTGATGAACCTACAAGCCCTATATATCCCTGCAACCAGAAGAGTCCAGCAGACGTAACGGTATATTGCTTTCAAAAATCTGACATTGCAGGAAAAAGTTAGAGTAAAATGTAGAGAAAAATTGCAGTTTTTTTCACCTCAATTTCAATATTATTTTTTTCCAGTTATTTTCTGTAGGAAACCCTTTTAGGATCTACACAAATTACCCCCTACTGAATTCAGAATTTTGTCTACTTTTCAGAAATGTTTCGGTTTCTGGGATCCAGCATTGGTTTCACGCCCATTTCTGTCACTGACTGGAAGGAGGCTGAAAGCACAAAAAAAATCGTAAAAATGGGGTATGTCCCAGTAAAATGCCAAAATTGTGTTGAAAAAAATTGGGTTTTCTGATTCAAGTCTGCCTGTTCCTGAAAGTTGGGAAGATGGTAATTTTAGCACCGCAAACCCTTAGTTGATACCATTTTCAGGGGAAAAAAAAACACAAGCCTTCTTCTGCAGCCCATTTTTCCCATTTTTTTTTAAAAAAAAACAAAATTCACTGTATTTTGGCTAATTTCTTGGCCTCCTGCGGAACCCACAAAATCTGGGTACCTATGGAATCCCTAGGATGTTGGGAAAAAAAAGGATGCAAATTTGGCATGGGTAGCTTATGTGAACAAAAAGTTATGAGGGCCTAAGCGCAAACTGCCCCAAATAGCCAAAAAAGGCTCGGCACAGGAGGGGGAAAAGGCCTGGCAGTGAAGGGGATAAAGAGAGGGAAAACAACAAAAAGCCAAGGAGTTGTAAATACAGTAATAAAACTGACTTGAGTTAAAAGGTTTCAGTTAAATTACAGAGTGCTACGATGTTGCTTGCAGGCTGATTGCACGTGTTTGTCTCACTTGTTCAGTCTCTTGAAGAAGGCGCCCTAATTTATCCAAGAATTTAGCCAGTCTGCAGCTGTGCTGTACGTTGCTGGTCTGAATCTGTGGAGCCCTCTTTGAAGCCAAACTGGTAGTAGGAGCCTGCTATGATCTGTTGTGATGCTTTTGCATAGGCATATCTGATGGATCAGCGTTTCCAGAGCCAGCCCGCATAATCGACAGGTGTCAGTCATGTTGACTCTCGTCCACCTGGGAAGGTGGGCATATGTTGGAAGGCAGCCCATTCGATATTTCATAAAGGCTGCTTTAATCTGTGGATTAACTGCTGCTCCCAGATATAGTTGTGGGGTTAGAGAACAGTATGATGATAAAACCAACCCGGCATGGCTTTGTTTTGATAAAGCCTCTTTGTCCTGAAGATGTGAGAGAGAATTGACACTTACTTTTGTTGCATGTTTGACAAGCTGACGTGAGCCGAGTTGGAGTAGTTGATCTTCCAGGCCCAATGTTGTCAAGGAGGACTCGAGGTAGAGGCAGAAGTTGGATCGAAAGTCATTTCCACCCAAATAATAGAGCTTAGTGAGCCTTCTTGGCTGATAAATGCCCCTTTCCTTGCTAGAGACTGCCTTACCAAGCCAAGTTCTAGGCGAACTTGGGCCGGTGAAACAATTTGGTAAGCTGAACAACCTCTTGAAGAGCTTAGTGATCACTTTGTCCAAGTGGTCGTCGCCACGGCTTCTTAGAACTTCGCTGCCATATGTGGTTGTTGGTATTAATTTGGCCTGGATGACACTTGAAATGTAAATATATATTTGATGGGAAAGGATTCAAGTTTGACTAATGTGCTTCTTCAAAAACCTCTCTTCAGTCCGAAACTATACTTAAGAGCAACAGAAGTGAACAATATTTGTGCCATTCGATCAACACGTAATGAAAGCAATACAATATTAGTAGCTAAAAACTACAAAGCAAAATTTAAGTACAGAAACTACCCTTTTGTGGAAAGTCCGAAGATAAGGCGGTGATTGCAAAATAATTTTTATTTCTTACGTTAAGTAGATGTTTCTTCTTCTAGTGGTAAACTGAATCAAAAAAGTCTAAGGGTCATTAAATGAAGTTACCATTTCAAGAAAACTGAAGACTTTTTACTGAAACCTATACACTGAACAACGTTATCATTCTGCAATAGGGTGCCTTCAAAACGCAATCTCTAACAGTCCAAGTTATAAATTCCGTTTAGGTCATGGTATAGTCTTGTTTATCAAATTGGGTCCATTTAACTCCCTTTATAAAATGGACAAATTAGCACGCCAGAATGACATTACGGGTTGCCGTTGTCCAGTTAGAAGATTCTATCCTTCCCTAGCTTCGCTGAAAAAGAATGTAAGGCCTAATGTTGGTGAGCAATTTGAAGAAATAAAGACATCACAATTGCGAGGCTGGGTAATTAACTGCAGGTACTGCCCTCAGGTGGAAGCAATGTTTGCTTACGGTAAAGCAAATTTAACTTTACAAAAATGTTTAGAAAGTGAAAATGCGAAGTATCCTGTGCAAATGGGGCCACTTCAGGCACCTTCCCTTCACCAAACTGCTATATATACCAGAACATTACTTCTGCCGTAATGGTGTGGCACAATGTCACATTTAAACTGATCAAGGTGCTTTTACAAACTCTTATGTAGGTGAAGGACATCCCGATCATATGTAGTTCAATTCATACAAACTTTATTCGGCCATTACCTTTAAAGTTCAATTACACACCAACAATATATAAAACAAAGTTAAAATTCATTAGAATAAAAATAGATAACAAATAAATAAGTCACGGTGTGTCAAATAAATTAATTAAAGCCATCATGTAGAAGTTGGAGCAAGCACACTAAACAGACTAGAAGTGTTGCTAAGCGTATGCAGGATCGACCAAAACACTTGTCTAGTCCGCCACATAGCCAGCAAGAAATATGAAACCCCAAAGACCACCCATTGTCTGGTGTCAGATTTTAGGGTTCTCAATGTCACTATGTACCCGTGTCCTAATATTGCGACAGATTGGCACAGTCCATTTTTTTCTGGCGCTGCGATATGCTAGGCAGAAAAATAGTCCATGCTCTAGTGTTTCATCCCAGTCAGTGCACAAGGGGCACAATTTCTAAGCAAGCCCTGGAGGTACGACCCCAACTGGTGGTAAAGCTACAGAAGGACAGAGTCCCAATTCTAATGTTTCAGGTAGAGCTTTATGGCCAGTGGGGGCTCGGTTTCATCTAAAAACGGTTCTGGCTTTAACTCGTCCTTCTGCAACGGAAAAGGACATAGTAGGGAAGCCCAGGTTTGTCTGGCGGTATAATTGGTTCTGCTTAAATTGCCAGAAAGCTGACTTGACTTGGGCCTTTGAAAGTAAACTAGCATCAAGTACCCAGAGGTGTGTTAGGCCAATATTTGATAAGGTCACCTTCACATGCTTCAGCCACGGGATATTACTAGCTCCCGGCAATCACAATAACTCGGACAGGCCTGTCTGGTAAGAGGCCAACTCTGGAGTGGCTCATAACCTTTTCCAGTATGAAATGGGCCTTAGACTCACTTTATCCACACTTTTTTGTGCCAGCTATAGCCTAAAAAGGGTCAATGGCGTGCTGGGAGGTAAGCCCGTAAGTTGATGCACAAAGCAATTTTCTCCTGCGCTAAGAGTAGACACGTCCCTGAGTCTCTGCAACTTGGCACCATACAGAGCAGATCCTAGTGCCTGGTAGACTTGTAGAGCTGGGACAATAGGACTAAAATAAGATCCCTTTGGCATCTTTACTATTCCGCCTGCAATTTGATCTATTTTAAGTCAACACCTTACTAGTTGCTCCAGCCAATCAAAAGTTTCCAGTGAGTGTTATCCCCACGTAGTCAAATGTACGAACGTGTTCCCCTAAGCCTGGGGTTTGGGCGCACATAATTAGAAGGATTAAAGACCACATATTTTGTCTTGGCGATGTTTATCTCTATCCCCCCTGAGATTACAAAAGGCACCAAATCTATCCAAAATCTTTTGAAGGCCCATAGGGGACCCCGACAGAAGCAGCGTGTCATCCGCAAACATCAGGGCTGGAACCCTGATGACTGTCAGACACTGAGGATCAGACTCACTATGATCCACATAGGCCACCAGTTAGTTAATAAAAAGTGACAAAAGTGTGGGTGCTAAGACGCACCCCTGTCTTACCCCTCTGTTTACTGGGAATGGGTCCATTAGTTCTCTTATCTGTCCATATCTATTTTGGGAGAAGTTATCTTGGAGCCTCATGATTGCATCGAATAAGTAATGCAGCACCCCTATGTCAGCCAAAATCTGTCATAGCTTGGGTCCAGATACAAGATCAAACACGGACTTCAGGTCAATGAACACCACAGAGGTACCAACCCTATGGGGACAACATTCCAGTTTAGCACCAGGAGACAAAAAACCTGATCTATCGTACTAGTGTGGTCCCTAAAGACAGCCTGAAGGGGGGTGGTTAATATCTGTGTGGCATTCATCCATTTGTGTAACCTGCTCATAAGAACCTTTGCAAATGTGGTGGAATATATCATAAAAATGTGCTACCCAATCAGACATCTGTATGTGATTTTCTATCAGTAGGTGGCCCAGTGGACTATCTGTTGCAACAATGGTCCAAAATGTTTGAGTAGCCGCTCTTGGCTGCAGCTAACAGACTCTCCCATTTCCTGGCTTCCCACTTTCTCTTAGTTTCCTTAATGACAAGTTGATAGGCCTGCCTAGACTCTTGGATCCTTGATCTATCTTGTTGTTTAATAGCACTAAATAACACTACTCTAGCCTTGCTACATTGATTACTGAACAAAGTAGGAGGTTCATATCTCCTGGCTGGGCAACACATTTCCACAAGAAAGAACTCTCTCATGTATTTAAATAATCGTGAATGAATGTTACTAACGTCAGTCAGGGCTTCCCTCTCCTCTGCAGGCTTTTCAAGTAGGATCGCTTTCCCAGTACCTTCGGCAACCAACTTTGTACAAATTGGCAACGGAGTCTACAGATTGTGACAATACACTCCATTTTACCCTGTGTTTAGTTGTTGACAGGCCCATCCTTGTATCAAGGTGCTCATTACTGGTGGAACATACAGCAAGATCTACCAATTTAATCCCTAAAGCTAGTGCATTATCAACACTGTCTAAGCGGTGTATAATAGCCATATCACTAAATTGGAACAAAGCAGAATGTCAAGTAGAATATAGTCTATAAGACTTGTGCTCCTAAGCCGATGGAATGTGTGATTACCGTCCTTTGAGTTCGTCCTGCCATTACAAACTCTGAGGCCCCGGTTTAGCATAAGAGCATTAAATTGGATTGCAAGGGGATGACCATCTTTTTGATTGCTTGAAAAAAACAGCTCAGGAATAGAGCAAAGACTGTCTTCTTCTGACAGATTTACTCTGGGCTACATGTCTAGCGGCTCGAACTGACAATTAAAATATTCCCCCATAATCTTAAAACTCTCAGCAGGGAAAGCAGTCTGGTGCACAGAAAGCTGTTCAATTATGCCCAATTCTTATTTATTTGCAGTGGGCCTACAATTTAAGTTATAAATACAGCATGATAGATTATTTGGCGAAGTCCAACTAAAACACATCCTAGCTCAATTTCCCTTATGTTTTCGACCCAGATAGTGATGCCCCCTGAAGGTCTACCTTACCCAGTGGAGATAGCACCCCGACTAACAAGAAAGCCCTGACCAATACAATGGGGTAAGAGACCAGGTTTCCTGGAATAGGCAAACATCAATTGTGTCTACAAAGGCACACCACTACGGAATGGACAACTTGGGCAGTAGCCCTAGACCATTCCAAGAAATCAATCTGAAGTGAGGGAGCGGTTCACAGGCACAGGGTTCATACGTAAACTCACTTTAGTTTTATATTTTGTAGGAAATAATCAGTTCTATAAGGTTCATCAGTATTCTCCCAAATGAGGAAAATAACTGTACACCTTGACTAACAACTAGTCTGAACTATCCCTACAGATAACCTGCAATGCTAAATAAACAGTCATACACCTCACAAGCATATTTACGCTAAATTTATGTTACATCTTTTTTCTTTCCATCTGCACTTACTGTTAAGACTAGCATGGTTACTTCCTCAGACGATTCCTCCTTTACAAAATCAGTTCTGCTTTTCATTTAATGTTCATCACAGAGCACACATGGCCTTGAAATATGGCCTAAGTTTCAAACCTAAACGACATCACTTGGACAGCTGGGTACACTAGTAAATGCTAACTAACATTTGCAATGTCTCACACCGATAACATCTTAACCCACTTTGTTCCTAACTTAGTAGGTGAAAGGATACTCAAGCTTGAAGGTGACTATCACTGAAGTACCTGCACGTAAGATTTTTTTTTCCTGTAACTTGCACGCACCTCTGCTTTCTTCAAGACTCTGTGCCCCGTTATTTTACACATTTCTTGGGTTTGCCTGTTTCCTTTTGCCATAGATGCTCAAAGGAAAACTCCTAAACCACAATATATCTTGCAAATTGGTAATGTAGAACAAATTGATACCTTCATAAAGGGAGTCACTGACCTTGAATATTGCAGCCTGTCTCTATTCAGTGGCATACAACCATTTTCCCCTTGTACCTCCAAGAAATACCTTCCTATAATATCAAACTTGATCTCCATCACCCCACTATCTTACATCACCCTGGGCCCACTCCAGCTTCTCACAACTCTGCCCAACTTGCTGTCATCGTGGAGCCACCAGGAGTCGTCACTCACACACACGTCCACAAACAGATTTCTGTGACACAATCTTTTTGAATCAACCAGATACATTTTGCTAACACTAAACCGTGGAACTACTCTATCTTCCCTCAATGTTCCTCAATTATAGGCCAAAACCATAATCACACACTCATCTTCTCTATCCAACTTTCCAACATGATGAATTACAAAATGGAGGTTTTTTTTTCTTAAGTGAAATATTAATCTATCCCAGACCTCGAGGACTGTATCCCATTCTCATCAAATGTGTTGTGCGATCTCCAGCAACCAAATGTATCCACTTCTAAGCTAATACTAGTTCCTTTCTAAGTGGTACAAGATTTCACAAGTGGGGAAGCTTCTTTATTCCCAACTTACCATCCACTACAGTTTCTCTAGCCTATTTTAAGCATGGCAGACCAAAGTTCAATAGACCTGTACACAACGAATATCATTCATGGACACCGAGGACACCACAGATATTGTATGCAATAGGGAAATAAAGTTCAACCAAAATAGGAGCTGGTTTTAACTATGTGGTCATTGATACATTCAGGTATCTCCATTCTTTGTTGTTTTTGGCTCCCATCATTAAAAATGATGTGTCTGTCACACACCATTTAGGCGAGAAATATTCCACTGACTGTGGATGTAAGAATGTCAAAAATAAAAAGTAAGACTTACGAATATGCAAAAATATTGTTTTAAAGCATTTTATTTTAATCACGTATATCACAAATGATATTTAATGTCTCCAAGTATAACAAACTGAGATGCTTTTTTCTAATGTAATAAAGTCTTTTGTAGGACACCGTCTTACTCAATTTTCAAAAGGCAGGCTACGCTTTTCTGTATATAAACTGTACACAAACAAGGCACTATACATTTTTGGGTATTAAAGTATAAAGATTGATTTGCATAATTTCCCAAGAAAATCCTTTTTTTTTTTTATAAATACACTTTGTTCATATTAGCACTCGGAAAAACACGGAGAACAGTCCATTGCCTTACACAAAAGTAAATCTTGTGACTGCATACTGTGTAGATATATACTGGTGGCATATTTAATTCAGAAACAAGCAACATATATACACATTCTCTGTATTATTTTGACACAAAAAGCTTGAAAAGTGAGTATAGGTTGCATTGTTAAAACATTATATAATGTGTTTATATAAATATAATCTTTTGTCATTCATAAACTAACAAATAAAATAATACTTTACAAACAGAACATCTTCAAACAAAGGGACAAGCTAGTCGCCAAAGAATCGAACTGCAAAAGTAGTAGTGTCAAGTTTAAGTGCAGGGAAGTATAATTTTGCTATTTTCTTCAGAGTTCATATGAAAGCAATTGAAAAGTGTCCGCTTGCACATGTACAATATAACACAAACCATAGCTGGAAGTTCCTTAGAGGTTCTGAGGCAGACCCATTTTCAATTTAGACGCAGATCTCCAAATACATCATGTCACTGGTCCACAGATTATGACTGACAAAAGAGATCCCTCCAGCACTGTCCTTGTTCTGACATTAACTCGCTCTCAGAAAAGCCCTTTTGATTTCTTCAGATTCACCTGTTTCCACGAAGGCAAGGTGTTGTACTCTTCTCTTGCCATTTCCAAAGCGGTCTGTAACCAAAACATAAAACATAGTGATCAGACTATAAAATAGAAAACGGGTCTTAAGTAAATGTCCAGTTTCCAAGATACAGCTGTTCCCCTAAGCTACAGGTTACGGGTAAGGAACCTTTTACGCAATGGTAGGTTAGATTAAGTCAAAATGCAATTCACATTTACCTAGGTAACATTTTGTTTGATTTCCGAGCAGAAACACTGCTATAGATGATGGCTGTAGCCCATGCCTATGGCCACAGTCTCAGAACCAAGAACCACACTGCCCTGCAGAGTTATTTTCTTTTGTAAAACTGCCTCTGCCCTTTGGACTGCTGCCTTCTTTGTATATTAATTTATGGGCAGGATAGCTGCCACTGTACAGTGAGAAGAAAGAACATCTTAAATAAAATGCATGTTGCTTTAGACATGTTAGAATCTAAGTGTTACATCTTCATTTCCAGTCGCAGGGAATATGATAGAAAACAAAATAAAGTTAGATTCTTCTCCGTTGATCTCTTGCTACTTAAGCAAGGAGGCGATGGATTCCATGAGTTGAGTCAGAGGCGGAGCAATTGGCAGTAGAATTTTTAACAGCTGTTTTTGTATGGTCTTGAGATGGCCAGCTTAAAGGCCCTTCCTTGTAAGTCAACTTTTAAGAGCCAGATTCCGCATAGGCGATTGTGTGTGTGTTTAGCTGGTTTAAATTTTTATGTCAGTGGAACATCAGATTCTGCCCCATATCTAGGTAATAAAGTCTTTTCTGCCCAAGTGATGAACAGCATATAACATGAGAAAAGGAAGATTACATCCTCACCAACAGTGCAATCAGAATATTGTCTGTGTTATCTGAAAGAAAATCTGCACTGCTAATTTTAACATGTACTGTTGCAGTTATCATAGTTTGTGGAATGTTTTGTTTACAACCTATAAGGAAATGCCACAATAGATGTTGCATAATTTGACTTCTTTACAACAAGATTATGTGGTAAACTTATCTTTACCCATCTCTAAACATGACCAGAGCAACACCATGGCTGACCTAGTTTTGTAACAGCTTTCTTATGTCGCAATTACGTGTCTGAAATGAAACTGCTGCAGGATCTGCTTTTCTATGCCAATATGTATGCAGTTTGTTCATCCCTTCAGAGACTGCTAGGTATATCTCTTGCCTTGTGAGTGAACAAAGTCCACGCCAAATCTTTATGTAATCATTGATAGGGCTATCACAAAAAAAATCAGACCTAATCTGCCCTTTTTTCTGCAAGAAAAAACAACTTAACAGATGGACTTGAGCACTAATTTGCCTTGGGTTATGTTGGAAACTTAACATACTGAAGACGTTGCTCGATTAGCTGATGGCAACAAGGGTCACAAACATTTTTACATCAACTAAAGGCATCAGAGGTTAATGTACTAGTGTTTTGACAGCACTTCTAATTAACACCTAAGCACAGTCGCTAGTTATATTTAGAGTTGAAGGACACTCCTTTACCAACCGCTAACATCACAAAGCCAACTTATGCCCATGTAACAAGAAACAAAACTCAGTTAATGAAGGATCTGCCAATTCATGCCTGTGACTAATGTCTGATAAACAAAGCAGACATCTCAGATGGAGGCAGATTCTACGATAACGGTTTTCTCTTTTGGACAGCTAGTGGAAAGCAAGTCTAAGGAAGTAATGCTCGGAGGACAGACAAAAAGGTGGAGGCAGCCGTCTCTCAAAATTCGATGGGGCTCTCAGTGATTATCCAATTTAGCTGGAAAAAAACAGATTTGTAAGAACGTTTTTAAGAGTGCCGCAAGAATGGAGATATTATTGATACAATATATATATATATAAATCTCATGTTCAAAACAAAATCCGCACTCACTGGAAAGATTGTTGATTTTATTCATGGAGTTGCACGTTCAACAAACACGCATTTCGGCAAACACCTTCATCAGTGTCCATGATCACATTACGTAAGGCATGCTTAAATAACTCAATTCATTGGCTCATGGTCATCATTGAAATAAATAACAGACTATACTTGCAACTCGTTCTGCGTACTCAATAGCACAATCACAATCTTGGAATTCCTCCATCTCATAATATTCGCAGTCTGCACCAATCAATAATGTAAGCAAACTCATGTATTACATCTATTATTCCATTAAGGAACAGTTCGCAGGTAAAATGAGCAATGAAAGAGTGAATTTTCTTGTTCTGGAGGTATTTGAGTCAGATAATAAAATTTGTGCCACCCTGTTCAGAAAAGCAACAGCAGGGAATTCCCTCCTTCATGCTACAAGTAATTATCCTGAGGAATTAAAGTGGAGTATCCCCTAGGGGAAACTCTTAAGGGCCAAATGGAATTGTACGAAGGACGTTGACTTCCAAAGAGTAGCAGCAGATATTATAAAGAGATTTCGAGTGAGGGGTTACGCCAAGAGAGTAGTAGATTTAGCTTAGTATGGTGCACTAAGCGCACTGTCCAATGTTAACTATTAATATAAAACATTAAGACCACCAGTATAAAAATGCATTAAAGAAAAGTTGCATAAACTCTTCCCCTTAACCGGTGTTAACTAGTTAAGATGTCCCTGATTACCACAGGCTTCAGGGGAGGAGGGAGGGCACATGTGAGTCTACAGCACTACATACTACAAACAGACTTGATTAGGGTAAGTAACACTGGCTGTAGGAACCTCCTAAAACAGTGGCTAGCAGTTTCATTGCACAATGGTGTTTAGTAAACCTGTGGGGGTGGCCGCTTTGCTGATGCTAGCAGTATGTTGCCTAAGAAAGCTGCTGTTGATCCGTTCTTATTGGTGAAGTAAGCCCTCGCTGGGACAGTTAGGACTCTTGGCTTTGTGGTAGCAGGTTTTGATGCACCCTACTGCTTCCTTTTGAGATTGGGTGGCCTTTGTGAGGCTTTGTGAAGGAGATAAAAAGCTGGTTAGACTTGCAAAAAGGCTTGGCCCTATCAATGTAATACATAAGAGCTCTAGCATGTGTGATCTTTCTGCTACCAGGTCAGGTTGCAGAAAGAAGACTGAAAGTTCTAAAGTTTGATTGAAATGGAAAGGGAAGACCACCTTGGGGAGAAATTTGGCACTGGAAAGTCCGTATCATTATGGCCAAAAGGCTCTTGTATAGTTCGCTAATGCATCCGAGGGAAGTTATGACCTCAAGGAAAGCTATCTTCCAGGAAAGGAACTGGAGGTGTAATAAAATGTTAAGGATCAAAGAATGGCCAACTGAGTCTGATGAGGACTATGCTATGGTTCCATATAGGGGCAGGTGGATTCTAAGTGGTATAACCTTCTTAAGACCCTTCATGAATACCTTGACTACTAGAATCCCTATTTTGCATACAACCAATACCAGCAGCTAAGCGTAGGTGCACATTCCTGTGAAAGGTTTGAATAGCCAAATTATAAGACCTTAGGTGCCAGATCGCTAGGTTGAGATGCCTGGGGTTTGGATGTTTGATCTGGCCTTTGCTCTGTGTGAGAAGATCCAGCCTGAGCAGTAACTTCTTGTGGAGGCTGATTGACATCTCCAGAAGCATGGAGTACTATGGCTATCTGGCCAGAGGGAAGCTACCAGGATCAGTGTCAGAGACATCTGTCATTTTCCTCACCATGCATCAAAAATATCACAATACACAAAATATTGTGAAAACATATTGGAATCCAAAATATTCTTTACATACTTTGTATGTAGACAACAAAAATAAACGAATCTTGTGGGCCATGATATCAAAATCAGGCAACAGTACCAATCTTTCAATATACAGCATTCCATTTTATTTAACATTTTCGAAAAAATATATATATGTTCTTTAAAAATGTAAAACATTACACAATTTATCAAAATTGTTACATTTAACAAAAACATAGCAAAATAATTAAATTGATAAAATTACAATTATTTATTTTTATAATTTAAATAAAAACATTATTAAAAATAGAGATAATCTAAATTTGTAAACACTAGCAAAAGTGTTTGAGTTCATTGAGGTCAGAGTCACTATTCTCACTCAAACATGAAAAACAGTAGGAAGCATGGTTGACTTTGGAGGGGTCTAATTTATTACTCCCACTCATATCTTAGCACCAGTAGAGAAACTGTTAGAAGACAGAGCGGTTAAAATTTACTATTGCCAGTCCAATCACAAAAAACACTATGGGAAGTGAAAGGCTTAGTAGGGGGTCGGAATTACTATTTCCTCTCCAAATGTAAATAAAAGAAGGGAATGTGCTGAACTTTGGGAAAGGTCGGATTTACTTTTCCCAATGCCTGCATTTTTTTAAATAAAACATTTCAATATAGACCAAAAAAATAAAATGACAATATTTTCAATCTAAACGTACCCTGCATTACTACACACACAAAAAAAAATACGTTAGAAATATTTAAAAAAAAAAAAAAAAAAAAAAAAAAAAAAAAACATTAAAATATACCATATACAAATAATTTAAAAATGGAAATAAACTAGAAATGGGCACAATAAGATAATTATCTATATAATAAAATAAATAATTTACTTCAAATTAAAAATAATAATTTAGGTAACTTCACATCATAATCCCCTACAAACCCCTTACCCACTACTAAATTAATTTCTAATTACATTAAAAATTACATTTAATAAAAAAATGTACAAATACATATGAAAACAACTTTACCGCATATGGCAATACTAATGTAGTCAAAAGAACAAAAAATAAATAAATTATGAAACTTATTAAAAACAATATACACACCTATATTAGAAAACAACATTCAATACTACTTTAGTTTTAAAGAACAAGTTACTTACCTTTGGTAACAATTTTATCTGGTAGACATTCTAGTTTCAGATTCCTTACCTTAGAATTTCCCCATGGCATCACACTGGATCCATGGGGAATTATTTTCTTCGAGCAGTACCCTTGCATGCCATTGATCTACTCTGCGTCCGTCGTTTCGTTGCGGTCACTGTGATAAAGTTGCAGTCGGATATGGGCACCCCCAGGCACTGGCGTCACTTTCTTTTCACGACTTTCCACGCCAGGAGTGCAGAGTCATTAAAAACCTTGAGAATGGAGCGCCAGAACCAGAGCCCTAAAAGGGAATCCCTGTCCCAATAAATCATTTTGCAATGCGGGAAGGATTAGGGGGGGGGGGGGGGGGGGAGGGGGGGTGACAGTAAGGAATCTGCAACTAGAATGTTTCTACCAGATAGTTACCGAAGGTATGTAACTTGTTCATCTGATAGATTTCTAGTTCCAGATTCCTTACCTTAGCATAGATAACCAAGCAATATCATCCTCGGTGGTGGGCTGCGAATCAAGATCATACTAGGAAGTCCTGCAGGACTGTAACAGCCAAAGTAGCCATCTCTGCAGAACTGTCTGTCCAGGCAGTAATCTCTTGTGTCGCTGCACATGTTCACACCAAAAGAGTAAAAAAAAAAATAGACAAAACTGTCGAAGTTAGTTAAAAAAAATGACTAACGGTAGCTGCGTGTAGGCTGGCGTCGAAAGAAAATAACCAACTTCAGAGTGCAGGGGTGGCGCCTATACACGACCGCATCATCACAGTGACCACAACACCAATGACTGACACAGTCGACCAAGCCACCTGACGGCATTCAAGAGTATAGCTTGAAGAAAAACCTCTGGATCCACTCTAAAGCCTGCGAAAAATTTAAAGGTAAGTAATCTGCAACTAGAAGTCTCTTTCAGATAGAATTATATTACTCACTTAAAAAGCTATTTTTTTTACCTTTCACATAGGTTACCACAATATTCTTGACCCAATGTGAGTCTCTTGACTTTTTTTCTCAATTTTTCTTCTCAGAATACCACAAGAGGAAGAGAAAGGTGGAAACGCATAAGCAAGGATTCCTCTAGCAATTCATCCACAGTGCACTGCCTATGGATCATGGGTGAAAATTTCTGGAGGTGCAGTTTGGGACTTTTGTATTTCAGGGGTGTCAAATTGGTGTATTTGAGGGAGACACCAGTGCAGGAAGTACCTCTTCATGACTTGTAGGTGGAACCCCCACTCATGGGCTTGTTTATACATCCTGCAGAACAGGTCTCTAAAGATGCTGTTCGCTCGCCCCCGGAAGGTGTCTCGCTAGAAGTTGTATGTCATTGCGGATCACCCATTACCAGATCCCCTTTGTGAAAGCTGAGAACTAGGGAGAGTGTATCCTGCCCCGTTTCTGCAAAAAGAACACAGCAGTAGTACTGTCAGTCTTGATGAGAACTACTTTCACATAAATTAGCTGGAAGAAGGCTTTGTGGGCTACTTTTTTGGAAAGCGATTCTAGATAACTGATCTGCCTACTCTTGTACTGAGGGGCCACACACTCTGAACAGTCATGTCATTGAGATGTGCCCTTCCCAGGTTTTGAGAGGCATCAATGGCAATAGTCACTTGTGGAATGGGGGGGGGCGGGGGTCTGTGAAAGGCTTGCGCTGTACCAAATTGTTGCTGTTCACACTGCAGACAGCGGTGAGTGATAGCCTTTACCAATACTAAATCTTCCTCCCTACCCACCACTCATGCTGCTGTTTCAAAGGGGTCCTCTAAGATTGGCAGGGCACCCATGTATTTTGCAATCTGTGCCCTTTTTTGTACGTGGACCGACTGTCTTCTGTCCTGGCTCAACGTCCTATACCTTCTTGTAGTCTGATGGACTCAAACAGCCAGATTCGGGCATTGAGTTGCCTATGTTGCCATGACTCCTGATGGCCCAGCTTCTTTGCCTTTCTCAGAACCAAATAGATATTCCTCCACTAATCTATCTAGAGTCTGGGATAATGCCTGCTGAATCATCTTGAGCCCCGCCCCAGGAGGGGAGAAGGAACCGACAGGCGGTAATGTTGGGGATCGGGCAAAAGCCAAGTTCCAGGCATTGTGATGGTCTGACCACAGATATTTAGGTCTATTCCATCAGCCCATTCTGGTCTGCATTCTCTGGTGCTGAGAGCCGAAGAGCACAACAAAATCTGCAATAGAGTGTTTGTGCCTTCGGAGGTTTGCAAGGAGGAGGCATGATGATGGGTCGTTGAGAAAATGACTGGTTATCCAGACAGGTCTGTATTGAAAACAAACTGTGACCCCGAAAAACATGTTCAGGATACATTTTAATTTCAGTCAAACAATTAACACACAAATCTGGAAATAGTGTTACAGAGAAGCACTGGCCCAAAGACAACATGTCTCGATAAGTCTGTAGAAAGACTACAGAACTGATTAAAACTATGGAAACACATTTGTCCTATCAATTCTTTACCATTATAGAGAAGTTGATAATTGGAAAAAACGCCTACTTCGGGAGTCTACCTTCTTGGTTTGTGCCATGGAATTCCTTTAACAATTATCTGCAGAATATTGCTTTTTGTGAAGAAACTTTTGCCTTTCTGTGAATAATCCCTGTACAATGTAATTTACATTTACATCCCTTTATAGGTGCCCAAGCAAAATATAAAAACCTACTGAATAAAAACATGAATTAATTAATAATAGGTCTCTTAATTTTATATACTTTATTTTTATTTGAGGAATTAAACTGCATGATTAGTTCATTGATTAAAAAGTGTTTTCATGAAAATTGTATAGCTATTTTGTTAACATCTAAAGAACATTTTTGAACTGATCCTTTTAGCTGTTTAGGCATTGATCGAGTAGCTAACTTCTTACTTGCTGTGTGTCTCCCACGTCAATTGACTGGGTATGAAGTGCCAATGACGTTAGTTTTCACTTAGGCAGAAATGTATTCTGTATCCCACCAGGGCTAACCATCCTAGTGACAGTCATTCTTCATGGTAACTGCTATTGATTCAGAATTCTCATTACTACTTCTAGACTCTTGCTTTCCTTGCCTGGTCATTTTTGGTTGTGGAGTTTGGATTGATCGACCATTTTATTACCACACTAACAAGGACAGAATCCGGTTAAGCATCATCTGGACGTCTTTTTATGGGTATTCTATTCTCTGGAATCTGAGCACATTTGCAGTCTGCTTCCCTTTCCTGGTGCAGTACCTCGGGAGGCTGTGAATGGTAATAACCGACTCTTTGAGGACTCAAAATGTCCATCAGGAAACTGGTCATCCTCTGGTAAACATATGCCAGACAGTCTTGCAAGTATATGGAGGAGTAAAGTATAAGTTGATTTGTTATTCAGTGAGAAGGGCTTGGGAATCACACAAGTGAATTTACTCAATAGTTTTCCAATTCAGCTTCAAAAGGCCAACTCCACTCATCTAGTATAGAACTACGAGTCTTCAGGCTGAGGCCCTGAATATGCTCAGCCTGGAAAGGGTGTAATCTTTATTGGGCCAATGGGTTCTGAATTTTGATAAATAGCACCCAATTTCAATTAATGCCCTGGAAGGGAGGCATAACATGGTGATTTTGGTGCTTGCAACAGCAAGGTAGGCACATCCCATAATTTAGTGGATATTTTCCCCAGTAATAAATGTCATCGGATTTTACCTGCCGAATGTATGCTGTATCTGCAATGCTATTCACACAACTTAATTGCTATACATACTGTAAGAGGAGGTATTGCACATATTGTAGTATGGCTGACCATATTTGGTGCCTCAATGTATAATATGACGCGGGCTGGAGTTTGGTTCTTGGCTCTCTCGCTCTTAAGGAGTAAACTGTCTGTTTTTAGTATTCTTTTTTTGGTATAGTTGGTGTGCTATTTCCAGTTAACGGCTCCTAGTAATATCTGAAACAAAAACAAAAAAATCACTTTCACATAGTGCAAATAGTTACCTCAAAGTCTTGATCTGAAAGATAGATTTCAAGTCTCAACGGGTCAACTCCCTCAGGTAGAGGCCTAGCTAGAAGTTCTGATAGTGGGTACACGGTTTTACAGAGTTTTGCCAACACATCTTCTACAAGAATGATCTGATTACAGATTTCTGCATCCTGTAAAATAAACAAGGATCAATAAGGATCAAAATATAGCCACTCAAGTTCGATGCAATACATTTCTTATTAAGATAGTTAATTTACAATACCAAGAACGCAAAACAATTTCTAAACCATTGAAGTGAATCTGATGCAAACTACCTCCCAGACCAAATTAATGATATAAAAAATTAGGGGGGGTGAATGGAAATTTGTTTTGAGCACCAACAGTTGCAGACACATTCTTCTTCCGGAGCATTTAGAACTACTCAAATGAGTGCAGGTGTTTTTATGCTTTAGCAGTTTACTACCTAGTTGGAGCACATGCAACAAAAAATTTAGAATGCAGCAGTATGAGACAAAAGAAGCAACTTTGCCTTGAAGGCTGAACCAAAAGTAAAAACTTTGAGGCCCAAAGAGGGTTTTTATTTTGGTATGCTGCAGACAGCTTAGATGAATGGTGTCTAGTGATCAAAGCCTCACAGCATTGTTAGCCTCTGCATTATCTGTCAAAAATTCCTTAAATATTCGATTAAGACCCCAGTTCAGGTCAATTGCTTAAATGGAACAAATTAGTCAAATATACAAATAACTGCATTGTGTTAAAAATAACATTTGTTGGTGACCATAACTGTCAGCAATGTGACGAATAGCTATTATGTTTATTCAGTGCAAATAACCCTTTTCACAAACTGCTTTTATGCAAGCTAGCTACTCTTTGGTTATCTAATCGGAGTTCTAGCACAGACTAGTGTTTTAGCACTGGTGCATATAGTGAACAATATACCTCAGAAACCCACAATACTGTTATACTAAAGTCAAATGTTGACTGGGTACATGAGTTAGATCACCTAACAGCAATTTATTCTATCACTCATGATAACGTATGCTCGCTATCTCGCTGACCACCATAATCAGCTAACCAGATAGGTGTAAATGGAAATTTGTTTCGATCTCCATACAATGTCAAATTTTGACAAAGTGCCTGCAAGAGTTGGATTAATTAGAGGCAAGTTGTTCTATAAAAAATATATCCTCGGTTTGAATTATGGAACAATCTGCTGGTAATAACCACATCCTCATTTAAAAAGGAAGAAAAAGCATCCTACTTGGGCAAAGGTAGAAATGTCTGATAAATGGATATGCAATACAACATTAGCTTACATTTTCTGTAATTTCAGCTATGTCTTCTCGGTGCTCCCAGCTAGGGAACATGTTTGTAAACGTCAGCGGTTCGAGCCCAGCATGTATAAGATAGGATTTTGGAGGCTTCTTTTTATTTTTACCTATAAAACAAACAGAAATAACTGTAAACTGCACAGTCATTTATTCAACGGCTGCCTACTTTTCAGGAATAAAGGTCCATTCACTTACATAAAAGAGGTAATGCTATTACCAGAAAAATAACTGTTTTACTAATACATTAAACTACGTTCATGAAATTACTACTCACCTGTAGAAGTAGTTTTGCAGTTTTTTTTAAACATTCTTTATTGGTTTCTGGTAACAGCAGCAAGAGGGCTTGACAACAAGTCAGTCAAACAAGGGCCGACCTAGACACCATTCACCGCGAGGTCCACATCCAGATCCACAATACAACATGAAAAACATTCAATACAGAAAATGCAATTACCAGGCCCAAAAGCCCATGGGTATTCGGTAAGAAGCATGTTGAGTTTGTGAGGAGGGTCAATTAGAGGCAGACCTGAAGGAGCTATCAGTCTCATCACCTGAGGCCTAGTATGAGTCCAAAGGGTTCCGGAAGGCACATGGCAACTCACCCAAAGTGTCAAGATCCTCTGTTAGTTTGTCAGTTCTATATTTTTTTTCCAATCTCACTTCCTCTGCCACTGCCCATTCAGCCACATAGTGTTCCCAGCGCTGCAGATTTGGGTCCACCATGCCCATCCAAGGGATTGCAACGTGGTGCTCAGCAAATACGAGAAGTAAAAGCAGGAACTCAAAGGCATTTTCTGTCTCCTCCCGCAGCAAATGTTCCCCAGGAGACATGCAACTTGGTCTGCCGGGTAGGGGATTGGGACCACTGCTGCTACTTTTTTCACCACCCGTTCCCAGGAGGTAGGAACTAAGTGGCAGTGCCACACGAGGTGCAAGAAGGATGCTGTTGAGTGGGCACAACAGGAGCACAGCTTGGACCCAGATGGATCTATCCTGTGCAGCATCTATGTCGTCACATAAGTTGGACGTAACTAGTGAAAATGTGGGAGTTTATACCTGGTATTACTGGAGATGGTCTGAACCAGCCAATACATGCAAGCCAATTGGAAGTCAGCAAGCTCCAGCCCCAGTTCGATGCTGCTCTCTGCCTGCAAGCATAGACTTTTAGAAATCTCAGCAGGTGTCGGGCTCCACCCAACTCCAGCAGAGTCTGGAAGGTTTGAGAAGTGAGAGGTGCAGCTGCAAAGGAGGTCCATATCTCCCTGGTAACATCAGAGATGTATTGAAGGAAACATCCTGGGCCCATCGTAACAGCTTCCTGAGCTCCCTCAAATGTTATAAATTCGTTAGGGAATAAATAGTCAAAATCATCACTGTCCCCCTCCTACCAAGGAGTCATATATACTAAGCTTGTGATTGTCTGAAACGGTGGTAGATCTGAAAAAATAAAGCCTTTGGCAAAGGGGGCCTTACTCAGTTTAACTGTGTAATTTTGCAGGGGAAAGTATTTTGTTAATTTACATTGTGCATCATTCCTCTCTCTATTGGTTGGGTCCAGAACACTCTTGTAGTCCTCTCTTCTTGGGCTGTATCAACCATTTGCTATCCTTTCCTTCCCCCTGTGACATTAGACGCCCAACCTGGAAGCCCTTCTCCATGGTCGACACTATTTTTTTCACCCCCTTTTGGACTCTGCTTTGTCGTGGCTTCCCAGTCCTTTCTATGCCCTCTTCACATTATGTTCAAATTCCACCTCATTTCTGAGGAACTGGGCGACTTCCAAGTGATACAAAAGATTATTCTAGCAGGAGCACTACTCCTGCAGGTACAAGGCAATTTTATCTGGCAGAATGAATATTTTTGGGATTCGTACCTTGTGCATAGGTTAAGTAGCAGTATTCTCTCTTGGGAGGTTGAGTTCAAATGAGTATTTATGCAAACAGGTGTTTTAATACTCTGTCCCGCCCCTGTTTTTGCTTTGCTTGGCTATACACACAATAGTGTTTTGTGAAAATGAGTACAGAAGACCACATGGCTGCCATACAGCTGTTACTTCTGGATACATTTGATATAAATGCCAGTGCAGCACCTTTTTCCCCAGTTGAATGTGCTCTTAGTCCCAGCATTATTCCCGCTGTCACATAATATGCTGGATTATTTGGTCAATCTATTTTGCAGTGGTCCACTTTGTGACCAGTAAATCCTTGCTTGCCGGTGCAAAGGAGATGAAATATTGGTTTTCCTTCCCGTTTTGTCTTTCCTTGCAAGTAACATATGATTTCCCTTCTGACATCCAGTATGTGAATGTCACTTTCTGCTTGTGACCTTGGGGTTACACAAAACACTAGCAGTTGCATAACATGGTTGACATAAAAATTAAAACTTTACCTTTGGCAGAAATTGTGGGTTTATTGCGATTATCACTCTGACATTACTTATCTGTGAGTAAGGTTCTTGCGTTGAGTGCCTGCAACTCACAAGAAGTCCACAAGGATGTGATGGGCATCAAAAAGGCTTCTGAGTGTAGACATATGATTCCTAACTTATCCAGAAGCTTGAAAGAGACACCAGCTGCACTAGCACTAGGTTTAAGTTCCACAGTGGTACAGAAACTCACCTTGGTGAAGCCACCTTCTTTGTCCCTTCTAGAAATAATTTCATCACCGGTGTGTTGAAGAAATGTTTTCCTGTGTAGTCTCTCGTGTATGCTATTATGGCTGAGAGGTGCACCTTAAGTGAGGCAGTATGAAAGGCCCACATCTAGCAACTGAGTGAGGTACTTTATCACTAACATCCGGGGTCCAACTATCCTTGAGATCTACCCTGTTGCACTATTCTATGAACCATTTTCATGAGGTAAGCTTTCTGGCTTCTGTTATGGCCCATTTTCATAAGGTTTTTTACCCCGGTGTTCCCGATCTCCGCCAACAGCATCTTGAGACTTTGACCCACAGACCTTTTTGCCTGTGCTTGGCCTTGACCAGAGCTGCTTTTGGTGTCAGGATAGGAGTCCTGGACTTTGAGCCCTAATGCTTCGGTTTGGCTCCACTGGGCCGGTGTTACCTAGCACCGCTTTGTCTCTGTCGTTCGATGTCTTCTTAGATGCCTTCTACATTTTCAGGACTTACTCAATATCAAAACCCTCTTTGTGCCTCATCCGTCTCCTTGAGGTTTTCTGTGTCGCTCAGCCTAAGGTTTCTCAGCAAGGTTTTGTCAGCTGTAACATTGTCACAGCATAGAGTCCACTGCTGTCTCATCTTCAGCCTCTTCTTCAGGGTCTTGGGGAGGAACTATGCACGTAACAGCCCTTCAAAATGTGGTTCTTTGGCATGTAAAGGTAGCAATCCTTGTGGCTGTCCTATGCAAACTTGTGGTGTTACTTGGGGCAAAATCTAAAGGGAGTATACTCCATCCCAGATCATTCTCTGACACTTGATGTTCTCACGACAGAATTTCTGGAAACTTGAGCCCCTTGATGTCAGTCTTCTAACCTTCAGTTTCCCTAGTGGTTTGGCTGGTGATCCCTCTGGGAAACTGATTTTTTACTCAAACACCTTCTGCACTCCAGGCCAAGCTCCCAGAACCAAAAGTGGAAAAAAAAAAAAAAAACTGAAGATGGCAGCCACACAGAGTGACATCTGGGGCAGACACCTGGCATCTCAAGGGGATGGACGGAACACCAAATGATCGACCCTGCCTAGAAGAATCAAAACACTACAAGAGAGTTTCGGACCAAACCTACAGATGGCAGAAAAATTTGAATCCATAAGAGATTCTTGTTGCCAAAACAAGCCTTCTGTACAGCATATCATATACCTTAAAAACCCTGACAGCAAGAATAGAACTGAATTATTTAAAGCTAAGAAGCAGTGTCAAGGTGCACTGTGGAAAATGTTGATGGATCGACCACAAAAGTATATTAGAAGACACACATGGGGTGGCTTTCTAGAAACAGAATAAAACATCTCTGCCTCTCTGGCATTTTATCTATAACTTAAAAATGCTATTAGATCAACAACCATGGACATTACAAGTGCCAAGCAGGTGGACGAACAATACAACAATTTGTGATGGAAAACATTAGCTTGGCGACTGCAAATGTGAAAGTCAGATTTGACTCATTCTTTATTGTTATAACTACCATTAGATACTGGCCCAACAGTTCTTCTAGAAGGCAAGGCATTTGGATCATCTTTACACAATACAGATCACTCAATCTCTCCGAGCAGGCTTTCAAATTTACAGGTTTTCAGTATACAACAGGAAACACAAAACCTCCTTATCATATGGTTGACCATCTGACAACATCAAACTACAAATACATGTTTAGCTGTGTTAGACCTGTCAGCTCTTGGTGTGGTTTCCCCTGTCTTTTTTGCTTCTGGCCTTGTGTTTTTGATCCTGTGTTGAAATCCGTTTTTGCTGGCTTTAGGACTTTGGGTACTTTACCACTGCTGACCAGTGCTAAAGTGCATGTGCTCTGTCTAAATTGTATTTTTACACGATTGGCATATTTGATTTACTTTTAAGTCCCAAGTATAGTGCATCCTGTGTGCCCAAGGCCTGTAAATCATATGCTACTACTGACTGTGCCACCCACATGAGTAGTCCTGTAAAAATAGCCCTGTAAAAAAGTGTTAGACCTGCCACTGCAATATCTTTGTGCAGTTTTAAACTGCCATTTGGAACTGGCAAGTGCATCCATTTGCCAGGCCAATACCTTCCCTTTTAGTGCATGCTAGTCACTCGTAAAGTAGGCCTAAGGCAGTCCCATGGGCAGGGTGCAGTGTATTTAAAAGGTAGGACATCTACTTGTGTGTTTAACATGTCCCGATAGTGAAATACTCCTAAATTCTATTTTCACTATGTTAAGACCGGTCTCTCCCATAGGGTAACATAGGGATTGCCTTGAAATACCTTTTAAGTGTAATTTCCCATTGGGAGGAGCAGATTGATATGTGGCGCTTGGGGTCTCTGAACTCAATTTAAAAATGCATCTTTTGGTGAAGTTGTTTTTTTAAATTGTAAGTTTGAAAATGGCACTTTTAGAACGTGGGCATTTTCTTGCTTAACCATTCTGTGCCTCTGCCTGTGGAATACACGTCTGGATCAGGGTGACAGTTGGGCTGGTTGTGAATTCACTCTAGACAGTCACACAAAAGGAGCTGAGATGTGCCCTGCCCTGCATTTTCTGATGGGTCTTCCTTAGCTAGAGTGGTGGGAGGAGCAGAC
Organism: Pleurodeles waltl; assembly: GCF_031143425.1. NCBI lineage: Eukaryota > Metazoa > Chordata > Amphibia > Caudata > Salamandridae > Pleurodeles > Pleurodeles waltl. Next base: position 732,844,193 of record NC_090449.1, read on the forward strand.
ACTGGCACTGGAATAGGGTTGTACTTGTCACAAAAAGCACTCTTCAACCCCCTGGAATGTGTCTGGGGCCAGGGCAGGGAAAGGTAGGGTCTTGTGCACTACAAAGACTTCTCTTTGAAGTCTGCCTACTTTAAAGACCGAAATGGGTATAAGTACTGGACCTCAGACACTGCATAGTTAGAATACTTCTGGACTGAGGACATTCTGCCTGGAAGAAGAGCTAGATGCTTTAGGAGGGACTGCCACTTTGAAAGTTGCTTTGTTGTGGTGACCTGCTGCTTTGCTGCTTCTGTTCTGGGAGTGAAACAACTGGACTTTCCTTTCTAAATCCTGCTTCCAAGGTTCTCCAAGAGCTTGAACTGAGCTTGCCTCCTGTTAAGAAGTCTCAGGGACATCAAAACCTTCATCTGCCAGTGCCTGGGCTCATCTGATGAAAGTCCTGACTTGCCAAGTGGTGCCAACTCCAGTCTCTGGGCTCTTGGAAGTGTAAGGAGGTGACCTGAAGGAGAAAATCCATGCACAACAGGTCGCAGCAGAAAACTTTACGTAATGCCTGCAGACTCAATCCAGCGCCTGTCTAGCAATTGAAAAATCAATGCAACACCTGCAGAATCGATGCAGCACCTTTTTCACCACAGTTCCATCATCACAATGCACCTTGATTTTCCACGCATCGTCCCTGGGCATCATTTCTCATCAACCCCACACAGCAGTAAGAAACAGAGGCTGTGTGTCCCTAAATGAATGCATAGCCTTTCCTGCGAGGAAAGAATTGATGCATCACCTCTCCTGTCATTAAAGAACCAACCCATCACTTCTCCGGCCCCGTAAGGAACAGATGCATCGCTTTGCTTTTTCGGCATCGCACCTCCCCTGCAGCCCACATCCTCGGTTTTAGACACATCCCAGATACTTTGTGGTAAAAAGTAGCAACCATTGATGCATATGGACTAAGACATATTTAACTATTCAAAAAGTGACATCTTTGCTTGTGCATGTGGGATTGTCGTCGTTTTGGTCTTGTTTTACTCAGATAAATATTGGCTACTTTTCTAAACTGGTGTGGAGTACTTCTGAGGTGTTTTCACTGTGTTACTCTTTGTGTGTGTGTGTGTGTGTGTGTGTGTGTGTACACAAATAATTTACACATTACCTCTGATTAGCCAGACTGCTCGTGCCATGCTACCAAAGGGATGAGCAGAGTTTATCTTAGCTGTGTAACTCCCTTACCCTGACTAGAGTGAGGGTCCCAACTTGGGCAGGGTGCAAATCACTACCAACTACAGACCTCATTTCTAACAGGCTGCATCAGGGATATTAACTAATAGTGCAACAGCAAAAAGTTCTTAAACACAAGAACAAGACTCAACAGTGCTTTTAGATGCTTTCTCAGACATTTTATAGTTTCTTAAATTTACTCAACCAAGTAGGGAAGCTTATTAAATAGCATCTATATCCCTGGCAATCAGACAAATAGGGTATTATATAGTTGACAGCATCAGTGAGTTGCTGTAGTACTCCCATTCAATGGAAGTGGTCCTTATGCAAAGGATGAAGGATGCTCCAAGGATGCAATGTGGCCGACGGGGGTGTTTTCTGTGGGGATTACACGGTCCACAGAGATGGTGAGGGGGTCCTGGATGTAGGGTCGACGTCTCACAAAGACCCCTCTGGTCTGGACAAGGTCCAGCCGTCCCTGGCCTACTAGTCACCCAGTATGGCAATCGCAGGCCAATCTTTCCTCTGTAAAGAACTCCCCCTCTGAGGGTCCCAGCAGTTCTACCCCAGCTCAGAAAATTCAGGTACAGCTCTGTGCGTCAGGTCACTGTCTGTGGTGCTGCATGTTGGCAGTGGTAGCAGCTTGAAGACGTTGGGCTACCAACTTACCTAAGCAGGTTTCTTCAGCTGTTGTGTCACTGTGCTGCTAACAGGAGGCCAGTCAGCTGGGCCTTAGAGACTTTTGGCTTTGCTGGGCTCTGGAAATGACATATCCTTGAGCATAACAACTCAGGCCCAGTCCCTTTCATCGCAAGCCACCAGGTGAAGTCCTCGCCAGTGTAGCCTCTGTGATCGTCCCTCGGTGCAGCAAGGAAGTCTTCCTTCAGTCCTTCTTCCAGTCAGTTGAAATCTGGGTACCATATATGTCCCCTTATGCTCTAAAAATGTCCCCAGGGAAGGATGCGGTTGGTAGCCAATGGGCTACCAGGCTCCCTCCCACCCGTTGACCACTTCCTGTGGAGTGTGGCACCAGACTATCCCATGATGTACCATACTGCCCACTCACAAGATGGCAAGCCATGGAGGTGCCCCTCTAATGTGCATGCCCTGGGGTACTAGGGAATGCAGGTAAGTTAGCCATTTTCAATTGGGTACAGTCAAGTTCACATACATTTTAGTATCAGGGCACTGGTCTCAGTGCACTCAGTCGAAGAACTAGCAGCATGAGTCAAAAACCTGGGGAGTGACCATTCAAAAGGATGCATATCCTTACTAGGAAGCCATCAATAATTCTTAGAAAGGTTTTGAAAAATAAATATCAGCTCCTCTTTAGCCACAAGGGGACTGCAATGAGTATATCTCAGTGCCTTTGTCAGCATATGGGAGTACATCCATGCGGTAAAAACAATAAAAAGACGCAATCTTCCCATGAGCAGGATGCATAGTATCCATTTCATGGGGCTAATAGAGACAAGAGTAACCCAACATTCCTTAAAGGAACGTAAGCTATTACATGTATTATAAACTGTGTTCATTAAGAACTTGATCTGAAACATTCAATCATGTATTTATAGGTAACCTAATTGTCAATGCAATAAATGCCATAAGAAAAGCCTGCAAGTCACCGTGGAACTAACTGCGTGAAAGAGTCATGCACACTCAGGATAATGCGTAAAAAATGTTTTATAATAAAAGTAATTGAGCATTATCCTGAGTGCACGTGACTAGTTTCACGCAGTTCCACATTCGTTTTGCATACTGTGTGTGTGTGTATATATATATATATATATATATATATATATATATATATATATATATATATATATATATATATATATATATATACACACATACATACACACACACACATACACACACACATATACACACACACACACACACACATACATATATATATACACACCAGGACACCTTTGTGATGCTGTAATTCCTTTTATTCAGGAAAGGATTTCCCCTCCAACGTGTTTCGGCCGTAGCCTTGTGAGTATTTGGGTTTTACGAACCGGGCTGGGACCGCTGCATATTAGCTTCTGCATGGTACTATATTCACTTATATTTATAAAAAATAAAATAAAAGATTACCTGGACGTTCTAGTTAGGTTGACGTTTCACCCCTACAATACCACAGAAAATCAGCACTTCTAGTTAAACTTATGTTAAGAAACCATAACTTATGGATTAAAGTATAACTACAACTGCTGAATTTCTGTGGTCTTGTATTGGTAAATGTCAACCTAACTGTAACGTCCCTGTAACCTTAGTTTTTTCAGTGACTTTGTATGCTTTATTTTTTTTGTTTTTGTTTTTTAAAAGTCATTTATATTAGCTGTATGTCAATACAACAACTGCCGCCAACAGCTGGTGGGGGGTTGGCAGCAGGACCTGGCCTAGAACTAATCCTAGAAATTATGGTTAGTGTGGTAGAAAGAAAATTTAGGACATGTTTAAATGAGTTGTCAAATCTTTCTCTATTTCGTTTAAACATTTTGACATGCAGACTGAAAAATGCACTTTCAACACCAGCAGCCGACTGCCAGTTAAATCCCTACTGATCAGCAGCTTTTCTACAGAGTTCTAATGGGCACCTAGAGTGCTAACATTCTGAAGTTATGCCAAAAGTGTGACACATCTGAATGTCATTTAATAAAAATAAAAAATAAAAATCATTTCAGGTATAAATATTACAAATTATGTCCCAAATTATTCAGCAATAATAATCCATTTTCTTCGGCTGGTCGCATCATTATGGCCTTAGCTAATCCCCTCATATTGGTCAATTAGTTGCGTTTGTATAAAATATTTGCTATGTTTGTCTTGTTTGTAGAATCAGCAATATACTCACAATAATCCTTTAATCAGTTCCCGATATATAAAAACAACCAGGTTTAGCGAATCATTTTATATGTAGTGTAACATAGTATTGACGAACAACTCTTGCTTCGACTCCCGGTATTCGTATTGGTTACATAGCTTTACGTTGGCTTACTACTCCATTAAATACTGCCACCTTTCAACGAGGATACTGTAGTAAATGAGGAAATTAGGGAGCGTCAAGACAAATAAGTCTCCCAAGATGGCCACCAGAGAAAAAAAGAGCCCAAATGTAGCTCAAGTACAGCCCAATAACCAAAGTGTGCAAAACACATTTTTCTTTTGTTGCATTTTTATATAGCGCAGACTTGACCCAAAGGTATTGGGGTGCTTTACGTAAACTTCAGTTACACTACACAAGGACATTCATTTTGGTGTTAGGCATAGGGAGATTAAGTGATTTTCCCCAAATCACAGATGTCACTAAAAATCAGTTTTAAAGTATGCAGTTCTGGCCATAACGCCACATCCTCTCCCCCAAGTGTAACAAATTAAGTAATCAACTGGATAAAAAACAAAGATAGCAAATAATTTAAAAGTGCTTTGTCGCTATTTGAGAACTCAGAAAATATGTCCTCATTTTATTATAGCACTAACCATATTTTCTATGGGAATAAGAAACTCATTTTTATAATTTCTAAAGGAAATGCTTTACTTATTCTAGTTTTGGCTACATCAAGATGACGTCAGGCATGCCACACTTCTGTACTAAATACAGAATGTTAGCAATCTAGTTGTTCAGATACTGGAGTGCTTTACATAAACATCAGTTACATTACACCAGGACATATTCATTTTAGTTTTAGGCATGGTGAGATTAAGTGATTTGCTCAAAAACAGAAGACGTTGAGCCGACGCTGAAACTCGAGCCTGGTTGCCCAGCTGTAAAGTCGGTAGCTCTGGCAGTACCACCACATCCTCTCCCCCAAGTGCAACAAATAATCAAGTGATCAACTAGATAAAAAAAAAACACATGACTATAGCAAACAATTTAAAAGTGCTCTGTTGCCATTTGAGAACTCAGAAAATGTGTTCTCATTTTAGTTTTTTAGAGCACTATGGGAAAAGGCCCCCTATTTTTTTTATAATGCTTTAGGTACTACAGTTTTGATAACATCAAGATGACTTCAGGCATACCACACTTTTGTAATAAATAAATAAAGAATGCTAGCAATCTAGTTGTTCATTAGAACACCGTGGAGAGGCAGAGGTCAGGGGCACTCTGACTGATAGTTGATGGCAGGGAGGAGGGTGGTAGAGGCAGCACAACAACCATGAAGGACAGTGGAAAGTGGGACAGGATCAACAAAACAACCATGCAGAACAGGCAAGAGAGGCTGAGGCAATACAACAGCCCGGTGAGTGTAAACGGGAGAGGCAGTAGCAGTACAACTACAAGTTTCCAAGGACCAGATTCAGGCAAAAGATACCTAATATTTTTAAGTCAAAATGGATTTATTTTAGTCATCTCCCATCTAAAATCGCCTCTTTTTCAATCCAAGACAAAGGGGTAAAATCAATTGCCCAGATTTTGTTTTTCAAATCTCTCTCTTATCATTAAGTTCAGAATGTTGGCATATATGGTACACTGTACCACAGAGGGCAGGAGGAATGGGGTAAGGACATGGACTTTGATGACAGAGGGCAGGAAGAAGGTGGGCAGGGGCACCAAACTTACCTTACAGGGCAGGCCAGGGATTGTAGTAGCACAATACACCACACAGGGCAAGCAGGAAGGCCATGGAGCACAACAGACCACTGAAAGAAATAGGGAGGGGACAGCGCCAAGTATGTGGACAACAGAAAGTAGAGGGATAAGAGGCCAGGCCAGCAAGCTGGCCATACTGTACACTCAGGAGGGGGAGTGGGAGCACAGCTGACCATGAAAGGCAGGAGGATAGGGGTCTGCACATGGAAAACAGAGGGCAGGAGCAGAAAGCAGACCATGCCGGGCAGGCGGAATGGGCACTGGAAGCACAATACACAATGGAAGGCAACAAGAAGACTATAGTGGCATACACACAGACAACTGAGGGAAGGTGGGAGGGGGTTAGGGGCAGCAATATGACCACAGTGCATGCAGGAGGGTCAATTGCAGAACAAAAGACCATGCATAGCAAACAGGAAGGTTAGTGGCAGTACAACGGCCCATGGTGGGTAAGAAGAAGGGGCAGGGCCATGCACAAAGGACCATGGAGGGCAGAAGGGATGAGGGAGCAGGGGAAAGGGGCAGGGGCGGCAAAAGAGACCACACAGGATGGGCAGCAGTAGTAGTAGTAACAGCACAACCGAGCATGGAAGACAGGAGGGAGGGGGTAGAGGCATGGATCTTGGACATCAGAAGGCAGGGAGGAGGTGGCTGGGGCAGCACAATGAACAAGCCAGGCCAGAACCTGCAATAGTCCCCCGCCATGCGTTATGATGGACATATTCATTTACGTTAAAAAAAAAAAAAAAAACTAGAAACTCATTGAAAAACCCCAAAAGTTAAAGTGATGTTATAGATGGGAATTGTAAAATTATCTAACTTACATTTAAAAAAAAAAAAAAAAAAAACCTCACTGAAGAAAAACAAAGGGTTAAAAGATGTTATAGTTGGGGGAAAAGTACCATTTTAAATTAACAAAACCACAGAAATTTACTAGTTCTATTTACTGCAAGTAACTACAACTTGTACCCTAAAGTAACTAACTTGCATCCTCCCCATGCACTGCATTTACCCTCACATATTACATCACTCATGGACTACTAAGTTACTTTAGGGTATGGGTTGTAGTTATATTCTTACAATGCGTAACTAAAATGTCACTTTAACCTTTGTTTTTTTTGTTTTTTTTTCGCCATAGCCTGCTAATTACCCTACATATTACATCACTCATGAAATCTTTGATAACATTTGCAGTAAAATTACTGAGGAGAGAACTGTGCATGGCGGGACGTGAGTTAGTTACTTTAGGGCATGAGTTATAATTACTTGAACTAACCTATCTATAATTGCTGAATTTCTATGGTTTTGTGTGAGTAAATTCAGAACTTAACTACAACCTCCTGCTAACCTTTGTTTTTTTTAAAGTGAGTTTCTATTGTTGTTTAATTCTATTCCCTAAGTATAACTTTCCTGAAAAATGTTATATATAGATACACACAACTGGGGGTCCGATAACGGTCCTGGGTTCAAACCTGTGAACCCACCGTGCAGTTTCTGTACTGCGAGGAACCTAGTCTGCTTCCTTAAAGTGTCTCCATTTTGATCTAGTGATTAGTTAGCTCATCATCAGGACAGGAGGCAGTGGCACGGCACTAGAATAATTTGCATCCAGGGCCCAGGTTCATATTACTGGGCAAGGTAGCCAGATTACCCATTATCAAATATAAAGGTTTTAAGATCCCTTAATGAAGGGATAGCCATCACAGAAAATAGACTCCTCATAGCACACCCGTACTGTCCAAACCAGATTAAGGGGGTTATTACAACTTTGGAGGAGGTGTTAATCCGTCCCAAAAGTGACGGTAAAGTGACAGATATACCACCAGCCGTATTACGAGTTCCATAGGATATAATGGACTCGTAATACGGCTGGTGGTATATCCGTCACTTTACCGTCACTTTTGGGACGGATTAACACCTCCTCCAAAGTTGTAATAACCCCCTAAGTGTATTTTAGAGTTGCCTGGGAAAAAGCAACCCTCCCCAAAACCTTGGCAAATTTATTTAGAATTAGTTACAAGAACCCAGCCGTTTGGCAAAGCCAGTTTGAGTTTGCAGCACAAGCGCCTATACTCATCTGCACGAGGTCGACAATGCCACTCGTTAGAAAACCATTATCCATGTTTGCAAACTTTTACTGGACACTTGGGCTTAAACAACCAAAATGGATGCATTACAACTAAAATACACTAAACCGAGAAAGGAACAAAATGGAGACAAACACAATGTCACTGACAAATTGGGTGTACTTCTATTCAGTGGATTTTAGGGTTTTGTCAGTCGTGGGCCGATAAAGGTGAGGGCTAGGTCCTAACAAAGTGTTTGCACCATTTATTTTACCAAAGGAACTTTAGACAGCTACAGCCCAAGCTGCTGAACACATTTACACCAAATTTGTCAGAAAGCTAGCTATTGGTCCAGAAAAAATGCTTCTTGTGATTGAGAGCAGGCTGAGGACGAGTGGGCTCTAGGGCTCCTGCGCAGCCCTAAACTTGCTGCTCAGTTCATGCCCCACATTTACAACCGAGGCACCTCCCTAAAGTTAAGGCAGGCCCTGTGAAATGTGGTCCCTGTGGCCTTTACAGGCTCTCTTAAAAGGTGGTGGTTTGGTTGGGGGGCGGGGGGCTCAGCCCCTCTGCTTTTGCATGTCACGCAGCCCAGGGGATGTTGTCCTCAGGCTCAAGGAGGGAGAGGGTCTGTGTTGCACCCTCCCCATTTTGCCACGTGGCCCCAGGGTAAAGGTTGGCTGCCTGTGAGTGGTTGAACAGAGGGGCTGGCCCTTGGCCAGACTGTGGCCAACCCCCTGCTGCACCTAGCCTAAGGCCGTGCAAGCTTGGGGTTGGCAGCCTACAGGAGGGGTGGAGGGTCTTTATCTCTGGTAACTATAACTTATCCCTAAGGTAACTAGAACTTGGCCCTCTCTATACACTGCTTATTGCCCCACACATTACGCCACTCATGACAACTTCTGACAACTTTGTTAATATCATTGCAGCATCTGCACTTACATTGAGGAGAAAACTACATGGGAGCACAAAATAGTCACCCGATCTAATTATACTGGTGAATTTCAGTGGTTTTGTAGGTTTAAAACGTTATGCGGTCACTCAAGTTCTCACCTAACTAGGACATGATTTTTATCTTTGCTTTTTCCATACACACACACACATATATAATACAGACACGCATCCCCAAAAGGCTCGTGAGTGGCCCAAAATGTTTGGATCCTTAGTGTCATAATTCACCTTTGCAGTGAATACCCTCAGCATTTGGCTTGCCATTCAACGAGAGACTATCATTTGATAGATACGGCACATACCAGGCACAAAAACTTTATATAAATACATATATCAGCAACATATATAAGTGCATTACCTTTGCAGTATTGAAGTACTGTCTCCATGGCAGATTTTCGATCTGTATCCCATCGAATGCGAGCAGATCCAGCTATTGTATTCTCTGTAGCCCACCAGCCTTGCCAAAGATACACTTCATGATGATTATCAACAAGGAAAAGTGCTATGATCAAAAAGACAAAAACATTCTTCAATACGAACGCTATACTAGGAAATATCGTAATATGCATTACCCATTTTGTGTGTCTAGTAACTACAAAAACAAACAATGTTTACTTCAAAAAATTTAAGAGGAATTTCATGAACTATTCTAAATACCAAGTGCAATGATGAATGAGAGCACTTCAAGACACGCTTGATTTCTTGACATTACACAAATGTCTAAAATTTTTGTATAGCAAAAGCACCATTTTAAACCCTTTACAGGGTAAATAGCCAAGGATTTATGAAGGAGGTTATCAATTATACAAGTCTAAAAGCTGCACATCTCAGGCACAGATTGACCAGAAGATCTTTCTGTGCCTTCTGGATTGAGGTAGGAGTAGCAAGAAATGAATTTAACCTTCAAATATTGAGGAATGTTTCCAGAGATAATGTGACTGGCTATCTTAAATGGATCTAGCCTTGCTCCTGGAAGAGAAGACAATGAAGAATAACACCAGGTTTAGCCATCTACATTTTAAGAGGGGAGGCCATGCTTGCTATTACTGCATAAAAAACACTAGTTATTTTGTTCTACTACCATGTTCATATGCTATATTCAAGTGCTTCAACTCCTCATCAAGGGTGGTAAGCATTATATAAATGCAATTACAACACCAAACCGCTGATTACATACAAAGAGATGGACAAGATTCTCTACTTTAATGACATGTCGAAGGAGCTGTGTCTGAGTTAAAATTGCTGCTGATAATACCGCTGCAGTTGTGGCAGACTAAACAGTAAAAGCTTATATGAAATTTTTAAGATGAAAATATTGTCCTACGTTGCAACATCTGTAGTCTAATTCAAGTTACATTTGAATATGTGCGAATGTCGGAATTTGTTTCAGTGAACAGTAATACCAGGTTCTCATTTCACACAAGAAAGGGCTGTAGCTTTTGTGATGTCATTATGGTTGAAACAGTTTGACCCAGGTCGCATGTTATGCATGAAAACTTCTAAAGATCATGAAACTGGTTTTTATCTGGGCTTTCATTCTCCCCACCCAGCATCTATACTACTACTTAATTTTATTGCCCAAATGTTTAGCATAAGTGTGTGATAGCTCCTTCAAAACAGTGTGATGGAACATCCTATTTACGCAGAGATCTATAAAATCTCAAAACTAATTTTGTCCAAACGTTTCTTCTGTACCTGGCTGGGGGGCTGTATAGAGATCTTCTTGAAGGAATGGCATAGAATTTACAACCGTGGGAAATCTTGAAGGATACATGTACTCTGTAGCCGAAAAATCTCCCGACGAACTACTGAGGATGAACAGACGAGGAGTGAAGTTGAATTTTCCAGGATCTAGGGGGCACAAAAGAAAAAAATAAATAAACGTGCACATCATGCCTCCAGATATGCATGCCTCAACCTTATTCCTAATAGAGTGATAGGAACAAAGGTGCACCAGTTCTATGTAAATACATTTCAAATACAGCAATGAATTGCAACAGAATTTTGCACCACAAGCCATGGTCAATTTGAAAACTAAGCTCATGAATGGAGAAAAATGCACTTTTGCAGACAAATCCCTTCAAACTAGGATGGGCTTATATAGATCCTTTGAAGAGGACTTACAAGCCCTTAAATGTAAGGTGAATTTTACTGCACATTACTTGAAGTACAAGTTACTTACTTTCGGTAACAAAATATCTGCTAGAGACATTCTAGTTGCAGATTCCATACCTTAGCATTTTCCCCCAGGCGTCAGACTGGATCAGCAGATATTTCTTCGAGCAATACCCTTGCGCATCGGTAGGTGGCGTGGCCGACTCCGCAGGCGTCGTACGCATCATGGTCGCCGTGATGACGTCGGGAGTAGTGCGTAGATGCCGACCTTGCGCAGTGACGTCAGTTTCTTTTAACGACTTTCCATGCCAGAGCGTAGAGTTGCTAATGACACTGAGATTGGTGCGCTAGAGCTAAGGACCTGAAAGGGGGAATTCCTATCCCTAAAAATCAGTTTGCAAGCGGGGAGGATGGGTGGGCGGTAAAGAATCTGCAACTAGAATATGTCTCTACCAGATATTTTGTTACCAAAGGTAAGTAACTTGTACTTCTGATAGAGACTTCTAGTTGCAGATTCCTTACCTTAGAATAGATACCCAAGCAATGCCATCCTCGGTGGTGGGCTGCAAACCAAGATCATACTAGAAAGTCCTGCAGGATCGACCGACCAAAATAGCCGTCTCGACGGACCTGACAATACAGGCAGTAATGCTTAGCAAACGTGTGCAGGGATGCCCACATAGCTGCCTGACAGATATCCAGGATAGGAACTCTGCGTGCTTACGCAGTGGAAGCAGCAGTTGCTCTGGTGGAATGAGCATGCAAGCCTTCAGGAGGTTGCTTCTTGGCCAAAGCGTAGCACATTTTGAGGCAAAGAAGCACCCATCTAGAGATGGTACGCTTTTGCACCGCCTTCCCTTTTTTCGCACCCACATAGCCAACGAAGAGTTGATCGTCCACCCGGAAATCTTTAGTACGATTGAGGTAGAACGCCAACGGTCTTTTTGGGTCCAGACGGTGGAGTCTCTCCTCATCATGGGAAGGATGTGGGGGTGCATAGAAGGTAGGCAAAGTGATGGACTGGCCTACATGAAATGGAGTAACCACCTTAGGAAGGAAGGAAGCCCTAGTGCTTAACACTACTTTGTCAGGATGTACAGACAAGTATGGAGGTTTTGAGGAAAAGGACTGAAGCTCACTCACCCTGCAAGCAGAGGTGATAGTGACCAGAAAGACAGTTTTGAAGGTGAGGATCCGCAAGGGACAATTATGCATTGGCTCAAAGGGGGTACACATCAAATAAGTACTAGATTAGGTTCCCACTGAGGTATGATAAATGGAGTGGGAGGAAATAAGAGGTTGAACCCTTTTAAGAACCTACTCACAATAGGAGATTTAAAGATTGAGGGCTTATCAGGTAGCCTAAGAAAGGCGGAAATGGCAGATAAATACCCTTTAAGGGTGCCAAAAGCAGAGCCCTGCTGGGCTAAAGAAAGAATGAACAGAAGAACCTCTGACAGAGGGGAAGAAAGGGGATCAACAGATTTGTTGGTACACCATGCCACAAGTTTATTGCAACAGGGATATACAGTTTTAGTTGATGCACGCCTGGCTGCCAAGATAACATTGCAGACCTCGGGTGGAAGGGCAAAAGCCGTCAACTGTTGCCGCTCAATCTCCAAGCATGAAGGCGGAGGTTGGACAGGTTCGGGTGAAGAACCGTCCCCTGGTGCTGCGACAGATGATCCGCCCAAAGAGTCAGTCTGAGTGGAGGATCGATGGACATGCTCAATAGCTCTGGATACCACATTCTTCTAGCTCAGTCCTGAGCCACCAGGTTGACTTGGGCCCGGTCGTTCTAGATTTTCTTGAGACCTCTGGGCAGAAGAGGGATAGGCGGGAAGGCGTAAATGAGACCTGCGCTCCACTCGAGATGAAAAGCCGCCTCGGAAACTCCAACGCGCAAAACAGCTGACATTGTGCGTTCTTTGCAGAGGTGGACAGATCGAACCAAGGCTCTCCCCACTGCTGAAAGAGACCTTGCACCACCTCCGGATGGAGACGCCATTCGTGATCAGCTGTGCATCGAAGGCTGAGTTAGTCTGCTCTGGCTCTGATGGATCCAGCCAGATGTTGAACCCTCAGGGTAATGCCCTGATGTTCCAGCAAATTCCAGAGGTGTAGTGCCTCCTGACAAAAGGTCCAGTACCCTACTCCACCCTGTTTGTTGGAGTACCACATGGGGGTAGTATTGTCCGTGAACACCTGCACTACTTTCCCTTTGAGAGAGGGAAGAAATGCTTTCAATGCAAGCCTGATTGCCCGGAGCTCCAGCAGATTTATATGGAGTCCGGACTCCGCCAGAGACCAGAGGCCTCTGATCTCTGCCTCCCCCTTGTGGCCGCCCCAACCGAGAAGTGACGCATCTGTCACTATCGAGAGATCTGGTTGGGGAAGGATCTGCTGTGGACCCAATTTGGATTTGAAAGCCACCACTGCAGGTCTTTCGCAGTTCCCTCTGAAATCTGGACCAGGTCAGATAGATTCCCCTGATGCTGTGCCCACTGGAACTTCAGGTCCCACTGCAGAGCCAGCATGTGCCACCTGGCATGTGCGATTAGCAGGATGCAGGAGGCCATGAGGCCCAGCAGCCTCAGAGTCAATCGCACCGAAACCCAAGACCAAGGCTGAAAGATCGGAATCCTAGCCTGAATGTCTTGTACTCGTTTGTCGGGAGGATAAGCCCGATATTGCACTGTATCCAGAACTGCCCTGATAAAAGGGAGCGACTGAGAGGGAGTCAGGTGTGACTTCGGCACATTGATAGTGAACCCCAGCATGTGCAGAAGGTTTGCCGTAGTCTGAAGGTGGCAGACGACTTACTGGGGCGAGTCCGCCTTCAACAGCCAGTCATCGAGGTAGGGGGAAGACTGAGACCCCTAAACCTGCGCAGATGAGCTGCAACCACCGCCATCACTTTGGTGAACACCCAAGGGGCGTTGGTAAGGCCGAAGGGGAGCACGGTGAACTGAAAGTTCTCATGACCTACCACGAATCGTAGGTAACATTACTTCTGGCACAGGGACCTTTTCTATAGCTCCCTTGGCCAAGAGCTGCGACTTCCTGGCAGAGAAGCGTCAAATGATACTCTGGAAGGATATGGAAGGATGGTGGCATGTGTGGTGGAGCCGATTTGAAAGGGTGGGAGTAGCCCTTCCAAATGATCTGCAAACCCACCCATCCGTGGTGATATGTTCCCAGTGGGGCAGGTAATGGTGAATCCTGCCACCAAATGGGTGGGATTGAGGGGACGGACTAGGAGGGTTTGGAGGCTGCAGCAGGGGCAGAGGTGGACTGGACAGACCTCTGGTTCCCTGTCCCACGCCTATGTGGGATTCCGTGTCCTCTGCCACGCATAGGCTGGCCAGCGTGCGTGGCATAGTGGCTGTGTGGAGAACGTGACAGAGCACCTCTTCCGTGTCCACGAAAGGGGCAAAAAGTGGACTGAGATGGGTGAGAGGCTGAGGAAAGACCGAGGGACCGAGCCTTAGCCCGGGAATCTTTGAATCTCTCCAAGGCAGAGTTTGCTTTTTCTCCGAAGAGACATGTGCCATCAAAGGACATGCCCATGAGTGACTGTTGGACATCCCCTTAGAAACCAGAAGTGCGTAACCAGGCGTGGTGCTGTAAGGCCACTGTTGTTGCAACAGATCTTCCCAGAGTGGCATATCCAGGCCACAACGGATTGTGAACTTTGCCGCGTCTCTCCCATCGTTCACTGCTTGGGAGACAATGGCACGGGCCTCCTCCGGTATATCTGGCAGGATCTGCGCAACCGTATCCCACAGGGAGTGGGTATAACGGCCCAAAAGGCATGTGGTGTTCACAGACCACTGTGCTAGAATGGAGGAAGAAAACAACTTCTTGCCAAACTGTTCCAGCCTTTTGGATTCACTATCCTGGGGTGCGGAAGGGAACGCGCCTGCAGAAGAGGAAGCCTGGATAACAAGACTCTCAGGTGTGGGGTGTTGGGACAGGAATTTAGGGTCGTTCGGAGTGGCCCGATGGCGGCGTGCGATAGACCTATTCCCTGTGTTGAGTTTGAACCATGTACCCAAAAGGTCATCGGTGAGGGCCTCATTGAATGGTAATAGGGGTTCTGAAGTAGATGCCCCAGGCTGAAGCACCTCCATCAGTCGATTAGACCTGACCTCTACAGTAGGAAGCTCGAGGCCGAGGACCTCAGCTGCCCTACTGACCACCATACCATAAGTTGTTCCCTCCGCCTTAGCCACAGTAGGAGGAGACAGCATGCCAGCGTCAGGAGAAGTATCTAGACCACTGGCTTTGCTCCAATTCCTGTGCCCAGTCCATAGCAGGGTCATCCTGGTATTCATAAGGGTCCAGGGACCCATTCAATTCCTCCCCATAGGAAAAAGGGTCCAAATCTGACCTGGGGTGAATAGGCCCCACTGAAGCCGGCGTTGGCCGACGCCTCTCCGAGTTGTCGGGGATAAGAATCGGGTCAATGTCGATAGTGGGCACCACCATCGGGAGCGTTGACCTGGCGCCAGGGAAGGTCTCAAGGATGTGACCGGCGCCGGTGAGGATCCGCCCATGGATCCAGAGGTGACCTCGGTGGCCAGGGCCGAAGCCGCCGGCATGGAACCCGAAGACCCCACAGCCGAACCCCTTGGGCCCGAAGGCGCTGTATCGGGGTCGGCCTGCCCAAAAATGAGGCACATGGCCTCGTAAAACCTAAAGTTGGGTGGGGGTCGCTGTGTCTCTGGGAAGCGCAGAGCCGACCCAAACGCAGGCTCCGAGGATGGAGGCCTAGTGCGTGGACACTCTTCCCGCGTCACGCCAGCCGAGCGACGGGGCCAAGTTGGAGAACGATGGGACTTTTCTTCTAAATCCTCGGGTCAAGGTAAGAAGAATGAGTGGTGATGACTCCGCGATCGATCGAGACCTTCCTCTCGAGCGAGACCGGGACCTACGCAGAGTCGAGTGCTGGGCCGCCATTAGTTTTAGGGACCGATCGCTCAAAGCCTTCAGGTGCATGGCCCAACACTGAGCATGACTTTCGGGTCGCAGGCACCACAGACAAACGTGATGAAGATCCGTCACCGACATTGTCCGATGGCAGTCCTCACAAAGCTTGAACCCAGTCTTCAGGGACAGCCTTGACGCACCAAGTTCGTACACAAAAAAACTCAACAAAACGGTTGAATTCAGCCAAAAAATAGCCGAGGGTAGCTCTTCTCCAGATCAGCGCGTGTTATGGAAAGAAAAGAACTGACGTCACTGAGCGAGGACGGCGTCTATAATGACTACTCCCGATGTCATCACGGTGACCACAACACCTGCAGAGTCGACAGACTCCACCTACCGACGCGCAAGGGTATTGCTCGAAGAAAAATCTCTGGATCCAGTCTGACGCCTGGGGGGAAATTCTAAGGTAAGGAATCTGCAACTAGAAGTCTATCAGATCATTTTTTTAATAAATGCTTTGGAAAGGTATAAGAATAATTTAACAAATTCATTAGAAAAACAATATTAAAAATTTCAATCAAGATTATTTTGTGATCTCTAACTCTGAGCTCTTGCAACAACATATACAACTGAATTTAGAGCCACATTTAAAACCCCTTGAAATCATCAGTTAAGAATCATCAATTCCCACCTTTGACATGCCATCAACTATGCCAACATTGAGGTGGTCAGCCATCTTGCAAACATCATTGGGTAAAGTGCACAACTAAACTGCTGCCGAGGGAACTCTTGACAATATGTGGCATTCAGCCAGGCTCTTCTCTGCACAAAATTTAAAAAACTCATTGGGCTTTGATTTGACATGTTCAGCCTTCAGTGTACAGTGCCGAGGTTAAGCATGCCCTTCATCAACTCCTTTTGCTGCATACACCATTTAGCTCTACATTTGTCTGATCCCACCATCGTGAGTGCAGGGCTTACCTTTGATCCCTATAGTTAAAGAAAATCGTACTCACTCCCTACGTCACCTGAAATGGTGATCTGAAATGCCCAGACAATTCTGGTGATTACCCCTTGGTTTCATCTACCCCTTGCGTATCTATCTGCTTACCCATTAAGAACAGTCTTGGCCACCACCTTTACATATGGATGTGTTCTTGCAACGCATCCCTTTATAAATCATGAATGTAAATACCAGACAACAAATGAGCAAAAATCAATACATTTGACTTCTGTAATGCTAGTGGTAAAACACTGAAAACCACCAGTCATGCCATCCATGTCGTCACCAGTGCATCAAAACTATCTTGCATGTGTGTATTTTGGAAGCGGGCCCAGGAAATGACAAATGAGCCACAAGGCCTTTTCATATAGTGCAGCTTCAGAATGAAGAAGATAATTAGAAGCGGAGTTCCTAAGACAGAAAACTCTTGGGTTAATGTCAAACGATGCTGATTCTGGAACCCTGTTGGGCAATACTGTATCAGGAGCAGAACACAAACTGAAATATCTCCTTACCGGACACCACAATACTGACATGCACTCCACTCTTAATAGTCAGCGTTTTTAGGGCAGGGGTGTTTGATTGATGCACTCTGCCAATGCTCCTTTGTGGCTAACATCACACAATTAACATAACATAGGTTTAATCCCTATATACATAACTGGTACTGGCAAGACCTCTGTCTACATTTTCTGTAGGAGGATATAGAATTCCACTAGTAGGAAACCATTCCATGTTATCCATACCTAGTACTCACTAGCCATCAAGCAATAATGAATCTCTGAAATAAAGATTATTTGACTCATTTTGAAACTGAGAAGCACATTAGAATGCAGGGAGGAGGAAGAATATTGTTAACAGGAGACAATGACTTGTCGGCATCTCACAGAGACTATTCCAGAAATGACATGTTGCACTCCCCACACACCATCCTCTTTTGAAGTCTGGTCGGCTTTGTCTTTGGCCCTGCTTTGGGGTAGGGATTTAAAACATATTTTCCCTATCACTGGTTGAGGAACTTGTGAGGCCTGCCATGCTCTGTCCCAGATCCAATTAGGACAGGACTGGTGGCTTTGGGGGCTGTGGATGCACTTCATTCCACTGCCCTAATCACTAGTCCAGGGGCCAGATTTATATGAGGCAGCTGCTGCAATTTCCAAGGACTCTTGTATTTTGCATATTCGTTTCTCTGTGCTGCTGCCATGTGCTTTGCCTCCAGTCATTTGCACACAAAAAAAACAAAAAAAACTACTGCTGCTTCCTGCATTGTTCTCTGAGCGCTCTTCCAGAGGAACGTATTTCTTCTGGCCACATTTTTGGCCCCCACCATGTACTTCGGGAGATTCTTCTCAGCCTCTGGTGATAAAAGTTCCCTCTTCTTCAGGGATCCTCACTCAATGAGCCCTCCATCTACTCACTCCTCAATTGGTCTGACCATACATTCTCACTTGTACTATGCAGCCAAGATTGTGAAGCCACATTTAGAGTATGGCTCTGCAATGCTGCACTTGTGTACTATTAAGGTAGCATAAATATACATCTGACCTAGACCGCTCCCTCAGAAACCTACCTTTCCCATGGGTACCTCTAACTGTACCACTGCCTAGAAGGCCAGCGAGGCTCTAAGTGTCTCTGAACCACTGAAAGGGGAGACAAGCAAGGACTGGATAGAGCAGAGGCGCACTCCTGGATTAACAACAGATGTCAGGGTTCAGGAATCTACTCTTTCCTCATGTTGAAAGGCAGGTAACATTAGCAGTTATTTTTACTGAATGTTGGTAGTAACTCAGTGAAGTGGTCTCATCTTTGTTTCCATCAGAGGGCACACAACCAACAGACAATGCAAAATACCTTACTTCTTCTCAACATAGCTCAGATATGACAAATTAGTGGCTTTCACAGGGCTTCCAATAGCACTGCCATCAGAATATGCCATACACAAACATTTGAACAAAACAGAAAACACCTAACAAACTTACAGTATAAATATATTATCAGATACTTCCATGTCACTTTATCACTAGCCACAGTGAATCACACAAAACAGCACAGATTCAATGTATAAAGGGATGTCAGGTTTCCACTTACTGCCCTAGCCAATTTGAGTGGCCACACTATCAGACAGGACATGCCACAAAGTCATGAAATGAAAAAAGGAGAACCACTGGCAATAATCACAGAGAAAGTTGCATTAGAGAAACAGCACATTAGTCTAAGCATGACAAACAGTATTACTGCACAAGCCATCTAAATGGCAGCATTCATTGTGAGTTTATCGACCTAAAAGATGCAAAAGTAACCATTTATTTTCTCCAACATTTATGATAGCAATAGTATACATCTACATCTCAATGAAGAAGGCATTTCCATTAGACCAGTCAGTTGGAAAACAGATTATGCGTTTCCATAGGATTTCAAAGTCTAACCTCGCACTGGGCAATCTAAACTGCTCACTCTTATAGACAGACAAGAGCATTAGATACATACCTTAACAAGGTCACGCAACTGTGGCCTAGAGTGGAAGCCTCAAATCATGCAGAGGGGCACAGTTTGACAACAGAGCTCTGCAGCTGCGCTGCGTGGATACCAAAACACTAACTAAATGAAAGCCAAATTATCTAAATATAATATATGCAGTTAATACAGGCAGCAGATTATGTACGCATATATTTCGATCATGTACAATGTCCCCTGCATTTGAAAATAGTAATGAAAATGTCACTTACCCAGTGTACATCTGTTCGTGGCATCAGTCGCTGAAGATTCACATGTTGTGCATAGCCCGCCATCTGGTGTTGGGTCGGAGTGTTACAAGTTGTTTTTCTTCGAAGAAGTCTTTCGAGTCACGGGACCGAGGGACTCCTCCTCTTTGTCTCCATTGCGCATGGGCGTCGACTCCATCTTCGATTGTTTTCCCCGCAGAGGGTGAGGTAGGAGTTGTTTGTTAGTCACTCCATTGCATGGGCACTATTACTAAGTATGTACCTATCTAAGATTTAATATATTTACAAATGTACAAAGTTGAAGCTAACTTCCAAACGGCTACAGGCTCCCGGAGAGGTGGGTGGGCACATGTGAATCTTCAGCGACTGATGCCACGAACAGATGTACACTGGGTAAGTGACATTTTCAGTTCGATGGCATCTGTCGCTGTAGATACACATGTTGTGCATAGACTAGTAAGCAGCTATCTCCCCAAAAGCGGTGGCTCAGCCTGTAGGAGTGGAAGTAGTCTGAAATAAGGTTCTTAGTACGGCTTGACCTACTGTGGCTTGTTGTGCTGATAGCACGTCTACACAGTAGTGCTTGGTAAATGTGTGAGGCGTAGACCATGCGGCTGCCTTACATATTTCGTGCATTGGAATATTCCCTAGGAAGGCCATGGTAGCGCCTTTCTTTCTGGTTGAGTGTGCCCTTGGTGTAATGGGCAGTTGTCTTTTTGCTTTAAGGTAGCAGATTTGGATGCACTTAACTATCCATCTGGCTATACCCTGTTTCGATATTGGGTTTCCTGCGTGAGGTTTTTGAAATGCAATAAACAGTTGTTTAATTTTTCTGATGTTTTTAGTTCTGTCGATGTAGTACATTAGTGCTCTTTTGACGTCTAATGTATGTAGTGCCCTTTCAGCTATGGAATCTGGCTGTGGGAAGAACACTGGTAGCTCTACCGTTTGATTTAGGTGGAACGGTGAAATAACCTTTGGCAAAAATTTAGGATTGGTCCTTAGGACTACTTTATTTTTGTGTAGTTGGATAAAAGGTTCTTGTATTGTAAACGCCTGAATTTCACTTACTCTTCTTAGAGATGTGATGGCGATGAGAAATGCAACTTTCCATGTTAGGAATTGTATTTCGCAAGAGTGCATAGGTTCAAAGGGTGGACCCATAAGTCTTGTTAAGACGATGTTGAGGTTCCATGAAGGAACGGGTGGTGTCCTTGGTGGTATAATTCTTTTGAGGCCTTCCATAAACGCTTTAATGACAGGTATCCTAAATAGTGAAGTTGAATGGGTAATCTGCAGGTATGCAGATATTGCTGCTAGGTGTATTTTAATGGAAGAGAAGGCCAGGTTCGATTTTTGTAAGTGTAGTAAGTAACCCACTACATCTTTTGGAGATGTGTGTAATGGTTGAATTTGATTATGATGGCAGTAGCAAACAAACCTTTTCCATTTGCTTGCATAGCAGTGTCTAGTGGATGGTCTTCTGGCTTGCTTTATGACTTCCATGCATTCTTGTGTGAGGTTTAAGTGTCCGAATTCTAGGATTTCAGGAGCCAGATTGCTAGATTCAGCGATGCTGGGTTTGGATGCCTGATCTGTTGTTTGTGTTGTGTTAACAGATCTGGCCTGTTGGGCAACTTGACGTGGGGTACTACTGATAGGTCTAGCAGTGTTGTGTACCATGGTTGCCTTGCCCACGTTGGTGCTATCAGTATGAGTTTGAGTTTGTTTTGACTCAATTTGTTTACTAGATATGGAAGGAGAGGGAGAGGGGGAAAAGCGTACGCAAATATCCCTGACCAGTTCATCCATAGGGCATTGCCTTGAGACTGCCTGTGTGGGTATCTGGATGCGAAGTTTTGGCATTTTGCGTTCTCTTTTGTTGCAAATAAGTCTATTTGAGGTGTTCCCCAACGTTTGAAGTAAGCGTTTAGAATTTGGGGGTGAATTTCCCACTCGTGGACCTGTTGGGGATCTCGAGAGAGATTGTCTGCAAGTTGATTCTGGATCCCTGGAATAAACTGTGCTATTAGGCGAATGTGGTTGTGAGTTGCCCATTGCCATATTTTTTGTGCCAGAAGGCACAGCTGTGTCGAGTGTGTCCCCCCCTGTTTGTTTAGATAATACATTGTTGTCATGTTGTCCGTTTTGACAAGAATGTATTTGTGAGTTATGATTGGTTGAAAAGCTTTTAATGCTTGGAAAACTGCCAGTAGTTCGAGGTGATTTATATGCAGCTTTCTTTGATGTACGTCCCATTGTCCTTGTATGCTGTGTTGATTGAGGTGTGCTCCTGTAAGGAAATGCCTCCTTGGCATGGTTGCCCCCTGACTTTTTGCCTTTGCTGATGCTATGTTTACAATTGAAAGTGTGCTGAGGCCTGCTAACCAGGCCCCAGCACCAGTGTTCTTTCCCTAACCTGTACTTTTGTATCCACAATTGGCAGACCCTGGCATCCAGATAAGTCCCTTGTAACTGGTACTTCTAGTACCAAGGGCCCTGATGCCAAGGAAGGTCTCTAAGGGCTGCAGCATGTCTTATGCCACCCTGGAGACCTCTCACTCAGCACAGACACACTGCTTGCCAGGTTGTGTGTGCTAGTGAGAACAAAACGAGTAAGTCGACATGGCACTCCCCTCAGGGTGCCATGCCAGCCTCTCACTGCCTATGCAAGTATAGGTCAGTCACCCCTCTAGCAGGCCTTACAGCCCTAAGGCAGGGTGCACTATACCATAGGTGAGGGTACCAGTGCATGAGCATGGTACCCCTACAGTGTCTAAACAAAACCTTAGACATTGTAAGTGCAGGGTAGCCATAAGAGTATATGGTCTGGGAGTCTGTCAAACACGAACTCCACAGCACCATAATGGCTACACTGAAAACTGGGAAGTTTGGTATCAAACTTCTCAGCACAATAAATGCACACTGATGCCAGTGTACATTTTATTGTAAAATACACCACAGAGGGCACCTTAGAGGTGCCCCCTGAAACTTAACCGACTGTCTGTGTAGGCTGACTAGTTCTAGCAGCCTGCCACAAACCGAGACATGTTGCTGGCCCCATGGGGAGAGTGCCTTTGTCACTCTGAGGCCAGTAACAAAGCCTGCACTGGGTGGAGATGCTAACACCTCCCCCAGGCAGGAATTGTCACACCTGGCGGTGAGCCTCAAAGGCTCACCTCCTTTGTGCCAACCCAGCAGGACACTCCAGCTAGTGGAGTTGCCCGCCCCCTCCGGCCAGGCCCCACGTTTGGCGGCAAGGCCGGAGAAAATAATGAGAAAAACAAGGAGGAGTCACTGGCCAGTCAGGACAGCCCCTAAGGTGTCCTGAGCTGAGGTGACTCTAACTTTTAGAAATCCTCCATCTTGCAGATGGAGGATTCCCCCAATAGGGTTAGGATTGTGACCCCCTCCCCTTGGGAGGAGGCACAAAAAGGGTGTACCCACCCTCAGGGCTAGTAGCCATTGGCTACTAACCCCCCAGACCTACACACGCCCTTAAATTTAGTATTTAAGGGCTACCCTGAACCCTAGAAAATTAGATTCCTGCAACTACAAGAAGAAGGACTGCCCAGCTGAAAACCCCTGCAGCGGAAGACCAGAAGACGACAACTGCCTTGGCTCCAGAAACTCACCGGCCTGTCTCCTGCCTTCCAAAGATCCTGCTCCAGCGACGCCTTCCAAAGGGACCAGCGACCTCGACATCCTCTGAGGACTGCCCCTGCTTCGAAAAGACAAGAAACTCCCGAGGACAGCGGACCTGCTCCAAGAAAAGCTGCAACTTTGTTTCCAGCAACTAAAGAACCCTGCAAGCTCCCCGCAAGAAGCGTGAGACTTGCAACACTGCACCCGGCGACCCCGACTCGGCTGGTGGCGATCCAACACCTCAGGAGGGACCCCAGGACTACTCTGATACTGTGAGTACCAAAACCTGTCCCCCCTGAGCCCCCACAGCGCCGCCTGCAGAGGGAATCCCGAGGCTTCCCCTGACCGCGACTCTTTGAACCTAAAGTCCCGATGCCTGGGAGAGACCCTGCACCCGCAGCCCCCAGGACCTGAAGGACCGGACTTTCACTGGAGAAGTGACCCCCAGGAGTCCCTCTCCCTTGCCCAAGTGGAGGTTTCCCCGAGGAATCCCCCCCTTGCCTGCCTGCAGCGCTGAAGAGATCCCGAGATCTCTCATAGACTAACATTGCGAACCCGACGCTTGTTTCTACACTGCACCCGGCCGCCCCCGCGCCGCTGAGGGTGAAATTTCTGTGTGGACTTGTGTCCCCCCCGGTGCCCTACAAAACCCCCCTGGTCTGCCCTCCGAAGACGCGGGTACTTACCTGCACGCAGACCGGAACCGGGGCACCCCCTTCTCTCCATTCTAGCCTATGTGTTTTGGGCACCACTTTGAACTCTGCACCTGACCGGCCCTGAGCTGCTGGTGTGGTGACTTTGGGGTTGCTCTGAACCCCCAACGGTGGGCTACCTTGGACCAAGAACTAAGCCCTGTAAGTGTCTTACTTACCTGGTTAACCTAACAAATACTTACCTCCCCTAGGAACTGTGAAAATTGCACTAAGTATCCACTTTTAAAACAGCTATTTGTGAATAACTTGAGAAGTATACATGCAATTTTGATGATTTGAAGTTCCTAAAGTACTTACCTGCAATACCTTTCGAATGAGATATTACATGTAGAATTTGAACCTGTGGTTCTTAAAATAAACTAAGAAAAGATATTTTTCTATACAAAAACCTATTGGCTGGATTTGTCTCTGAGTGTGTGTACCTCATTTATTGTCTATGTGTATGTACAACAAATGCTTAACACTACTCCTTGGATAAGCCTACTGCTCGACCACACTACCACAAAATAGAGCATTGGTATTATCTCTTTTTGCCACTATCTT
This sequence comes from Pleurodeles waltl, assembly GCF_031143425.1. Classification (NCBI taxonomy): domain Eukaryota; kingdom Metazoa; phylum Chordata; class Amphibia; order Caudata; family Salamandridae; genus Pleurodeles; species Pleurodeles waltl. The sequence continues at coordinate 732,868,702 of NC_090449.1, forward strand.
ACCTCTAAGGGGAACCCTTGGACTCTGTGCATGCTATTCCTTACTTTGAAATAGCACATACAGAGCCAACTTCCTACATTGGTGGCAGCGGTGGGATACAAGACTTTGCATTTGCTGGACTACTCAGCCAATACCTGATCACACGACAAATTCCAAAATTGTCATTAGAAATTCATTTTTGCAATTTGAAATTTTTCAAAATTCTTAAAAGTCCTGCTAGGGCCTTGTGTGTTAAGTCCCTGTTTAGCATTGTCTTTTAGAGTTTAAAAGTTTGTTAAAAGTTTGAAATTAGATTCTAGAAACAGTTTTAGATTCTTTAAAAAGTATTCCAACTCTTAGCAGAATAATGTCTGATACAGAGATGCAGGTGGTGGAACTCGACACCACACCTTACCTCCATCTTAAGATGAGGGAGCTAAGGTCTCTCTGTAATATCAAAAAAATAACCATTGGCTCCAGACCTACCAAAATTCAGCTGCAGGAGCTGTTGGCAGAGTTTGAAAAAGCCAACCCCTCTGATGATGACCTCACAGAGGAAGAAATTAGTGACTTGGAGGCCAATGTCCCTCCTCCAGTCCTAAATAGGGAGAACAGGACCCCTCAAGTCCTGTCTCCAACTGTGTTAGTCAGAAATAGTGAGTCCCTCACAGGAGGGTCCCACATTTCTGAAATCACTGAGGATGCTCTCAGTGAAGATGACCTCCTGTTAGCCAGGATGGCCAAAGGATTGGCTTTAGAGAGACAGCTCCTAGCCATAGAAAGGGAAAGACAAGAGATGGGCCTAGGACCCATCAATGGTGGCAGCAATATAAATAGGGTCAGAGATTCTCCTGACATGTTAAAAATCCCCAAAGGGATTGTGACAAAATATGAAGATGGTGATGACATCACCAAATGGTTCACAGCTTTTGAGAGGGCTTGTGTAACCAGAAAAGTGAACAGATCTCACTGGGGTGCTCTCCTTTGGGAAATGTTCACTGGAAAGTGTAGGGATAGACTCCTCACACTCTCTGGAAAAGATGCAGAATCTTATGACCTCATGAAGGGTACCCTGATTGAGGGCTTTGGATTCTCCACTGAGGAGTACAGGATTAGGTTCAGGGGGGCTCAAAAATCCTCGAGCCAGACCTGGGTTGACTTTGTTGACTACTCAGTGAAAACACTAGATGGTTGGATTCAAGGCAGTGGTGTAAGTAATTATGATGGGCTGTACAATTTATTTGTGAAAGAACACCTGTTAAGTAATTGTTTCAATGATAAACTGCATCAGCATCTGGTAGACCTAGGACCAATTTCTCCCCAAGAATTGGGAAAGAAGGCGGACCATTGGGTCAAGACAAGGGTGTCCAAGACTTCAACAGGGGGTGACCAAAAGAAAGGGGTCACAAAAACTCCCCAGGGGAAGGGTGATGAGACAACCAAAACTAAAAATAGTAAAGAGTCTTCTACAAGCCCCCAAAAACCTGCACAGGAGGGTGGGCCCAGAGCCTCTTCACAAAACAATGGGTACAAGGGTAAAAACTTTGATCCCAAAAAGGCCTGGTGTCATAGGTGTAAACAGCATGGACACCAAACTGGAGACAAGGCCTGTCCCAAGAAAGGTTCCACTCCAAACTCCCATCCAGGTAACACTGGTATGGCTAGTCTCCAAGTGGGATCAACAGTGTGGCCAGAGCAAATCAGGGTCCACACTGAGGCTATTCTAGTTTCTGAGGGTGGGGTGGATTTAGCCACACTAGCTGTCTGGCCGCCTAACATGCAAAAATACAGACAGCAACTCTTAATTAATGGGACTAGAATAGAGGGCCTGAGGGATACAGGTGCCAGTGTCACCATGGTGACAGAGAAACTGGTTTCCCCTGGCCAATACCTGACTGGAAAAACTTACACAGTCACCAACGCAGACAATCAGAGAAAAGTACATCCCATGGCAATGGTTACTTTAGAATGGGGAGGGGTCAATGGCCTGAAACAGGTGGTGGTCTCCTCAAATATCCCAGTGGACTGTCTGCTTGGAAATGACCTGGAGTCCTCAGCATGGGCTGAGGTAGAACTAAAAACCCATGCAGCAATGCTGGGTATCCCTGAACTGGTGTGTGTGAAAACAAGAGCACAGTGCAAGGCACAGGGTGAACAAGTAGAGCTGGAGTCTGGAAGAATGGCCCAGCCTACCAAGAGGAAAGGAAAGTCAGTTGGGAAACCAACTGCAACACAGCAAAAGAAAGGGAACCTCTCTTCTCAGGAAGAAGTTCTGCCCTCTGAGGGAACTGAGCCTTTGGAGCTTGAACCTTACCAGGTTGAGCTCTTAGGCCCAGGGGGACCCTCAAGGGAGGAGCTGTGTAAGGGACAAGAAACCTGTCCCTCTCTTGAAGGCCTTAGGCAGCAAGCTGCTGAAGAGTCCAAAGGCAAGAAAAATGGAACGCATAGGGTCTATTGGGAAGATGGACTCCTGTACACTGAGGCCAGAGACCCCAAACCTGGTGCCACTAGGAGAGTGGTAGTGCCTCAGCTGTTCAGAGAGTTCATCCTAACATTGGCCCATGACATTCCCCTTGCTGGACATTTGGGACAAACCAAGACGTGGGAGAGGTTAGTCAACCACTTCTACTGGCCCAATATGTCCAACATGGTTAAGGAGTTTTGCCTCTCCTGCCCCACCTGTCAAGCCAGTGGTAAGACAGGTGGGCATCCAAAGGCCCCCCTCATTCCACTTCCAGTGGTGGGGGTTCCCTTTGAAAGAGTGGGTGTGGACATAGTTGGTCCACTAGAACCTCCCACAGCCTCAGGAAATATGTACATCCTGGTAGTAGTGGATCATGCTACCAGGTATCCTGAAGCTATTCCCCTTAGGTCGACTACTGCCCCTGCAGTAGCCAAGGCCCTCATTGGTATCTTTACCAGAGTGGGTTTCCCTAAGGAGGTGGTGTCTGACAGAGGTACCAACTTCATGTCAGCATACCTAAAGCACATGTGGAATGAGTGTGGAGTGACTTATAAATTCACTACACCATACCATCCACAAACTAATGGCTTGGTTGAGAGATTCAACAAGACATTAAAAGGCATGATCATGGGGCTCCCAGAAAAGCTCAAAAGGAGATGGGATGTCCTCTTGCCATGTCTGCTTTTCGCTTACAGAGAGGTGCCACAGAAGGGAGTAGGATTCTCACCCTTTGAACTTCTGTTTGGTCATCCTGTAAGGGGACCACTTGCCCTTGTTAAAGAAGGCTGGGAGAGACCTCTCCATGAGCCTAAACAGGACATAGTGGACTATGTACTTGGCCTTCGCTCTAGAATGGCAGAGTACATGGAAAAGGCAACCAAAAACCTTGAGGCCAGCCAACAGCTCCAGAAGTTTTGGTATGACCAAAAGGCTGCACTGGTTGAGTTCCAACCAGGGCAGAAAGTCTGGGTTCTGGAGCCTGTGGCTCCCAGGGCACTCCAGGACAAATGGAGTGGCCCTTACCCAGTGCTAGAAAGGAAGAGTCAGGTCACCTACCTGGTGGACCTGGGCACAAGCAGGAGCCCCAAGAGGGTGATCCATGTAAACCGCCTTAAGCTCTTCCACGACAGGGCTGATGTCAATCTGTTGATGGTAACAGATGAGGATCAGGAGGCAGAGAGTGAACCTCTCCCTGATCTTCTGTCATCAGACCCAAAAGATGGCACAGTAGATGGAGTGATCTACTCAGACACCCTCTCTGGCCAACAGCAAGCTGATTGTAGGAGAGTCCTACAACAGTTTCCTGAACTCTTCTCCTTAACCCCTGGTCAGACCCACCTGTGTACCCATGATGTGGACACCGGAGACAGCATGCCTGTCAAGAACAAAATCTTTAGACAATCTGACCATGTTAAGGAAAGCATCAAGGTGGAAGTCCACAAGATGCTGGAATTGGTGTGAGGTTTGGGGACTAAGACCACTGGGCTAGCCCAGGGGCTGTCAGAGCGCTCAATTACTCCCAAAGATGGAAAGAAAGAGATGAGGTTTTGTGTGGACTACAGAGGGCTCAATTCTGTCACCAAGACAGATGCTCATCCAATTCCAAGAGCTGATGAGCTCATAGACAAATTAGGTGCTGCCAAATTCTTAAGTACCTTTGACTTGACAGCAGGGTACTGGCAAATAAAAATGGCACCTGGAGCAAAAGAGAAAACAGCATTCTCCACACCTGATGGGCATTATCAGTTTACTGTTATGCCCTTTGGTTTAAAGAATGCCCCTGCCACCTTCCAAAGGTTGGTGAATCAAGTCCTTGCTGGCTTGGAGTCCTTTAGCACAGCTTATCTTGATGATATTGCTGTCTTTAGCTCCACCTGGCAGGATCACCTGGTCCACCTGAAGAAGGTTTTGAAGGCTCTGCAATCTGCAGGCCTCTCTATCAAGGCATCCAAATGCCAGATAGGGCAGGGAACTGTGGTTTACTTGGGACACCTTGTAGGTGGAGGCCAAGTTCAGCCACTCCAACCCAAGATCCAGACTATTCTGGACTGGGTAGCTCCAAAAACCCAGACTCAAGTCAGGGCATTCCTTGGCTTGACTGGGTATTACAGGAGGTTTGTGAAGGGATATGGATCCATTGTGACAGCCCTCACTGAACTCACCTCCAAGAAAATGCCCAAGAAAGTGAACTGGACTGTAGAATGCCAACAGGCCTTTGACACCCTGAAACAAGCAATGTGCTCAGCACCAGTTCTAAAAGCTCCAGATTATTCTAAGCAGTTCATTGTGCAGACTGATGCCTCTGAACATGGGATAGGGGCAGTTTTGTCCCAAACAAATGATGATGGCCTTGACCAGCCTGTTGCTTTCATTAGCAGGAGGTTACTCCCCAGGGAGCAGCGTTGGAGTGCCATTGAGAGGGAGGCCTTTGCTGTGGTTTGGTCCCTGAAGAAGCTGAGACCATACCTCTTTGGGACTCACTTCCTAGTTCAAACTGACCACAGACCTCTCAAATGGCTGATGCAAATGAAAGGTGAAAATCCTAAACTGTTGAGGTGGTCCATCTCCCTACAGGGAATGGACTTTATAGTGGAACACAGACCTGGGACTGCCCATGCCAATGCAGATGGCCTTTCCAGGTTCTTCCACTTAGAAAATGAAGACTCTCTTGGGAAAGGTTAGTCTCATCCTCTTTCGTTTGGGGGGGGGGGTTGTGTATGGAAATGCCTCCTTGGCATGGTTGCCCCCTGACTTTTTGCCTTTGCTGATGCTATGTTTACAATTGAAAGTGTGCTGAGGCCTGCTAACCAGGCCCCAGCACCAGTGTTCTTTCCCTAACCTGTACTTTTGTATCCACAATTGGCACCCAGATAAGTCCCTTGTAACTGGTACTTCTAGTACCAAGGGCCCTGATGCCAAGGAAGGTCTCTAAGGGCTGCAGCATGTCTTATGCCACCCTGGAGACCTCTCACTCAGCACAGACACACTGCTTGCCAGGTTGTGTGTGCTAGTGAGAACAAAACGAGTAAGTCGACATGGCACTCCCCTCAGGGTGCCATGCCAGCCTCTCACTGCCTATGCAAGTATAGGTCAGTCACCCCTCTAGCAGGCCTTATAGCCCTAAGGCAGGGTGCACTATACCATAGGTGAGGGTACCAGTGCATGAGCATGGTACCCCTACAGTGTCTAAACAAAACCTTAGACATTGTAAGTGCAGGGTAGCCATAAGAGTATATGGTCTGGGAGTCTGTCAAACACGAACTCCACAGCACCATAATGGCTACACTGAAAACTGGGAAGTTTGGTATCAAACTTCTCAGCACAATAAATGCACACTGATGCCAGTGTACATTTTATTGTAAAATACACCACAGAGGGCACCTTAGAGGTGCCCCCTGAAACTTAACCGACTGTCTGTGTAGGCTGACTAGTTCTAGCAGCCTGCCACAAACCGAGACATGTTGCTGGCCCCATGGGGAGAGTGCCTTTGTCACTCTGAGGCCAGTAACAAAGCCTGCACTGGGTGGAGATGCTAACACCTCCCCCAGGCAGGAATTGTCACACCTGGCGGTGAGCCTCAAAGGCTCACCTCCTTTGTGCCAACCCAGCAGGACACTCCAGCTAGTGGAGTTGCCCGCCCCCTCCGGCCAGGCCCCACGTTTGGCGGCAAGGCCGGAGAAAATAATGAGAAAAACAAGGAGGAGTCACTGGCCAGTCAGGACAGCCCCTAAGGTGTCCTGAGCTGAGGTGACTAACTTTTAGAAATCCTCCATCTTGCAGATGGAGGATTCCCCCAATAGGGTTAGGATTGTGACCCCCTCCCCTTGGGAGGAGGCACAAAAAGGGTGTACCCACCCTCAGGGCTAGTAGCCATTGGCTACTAACCCCCCAGACCTAAACACGCCCTTAAATTTAGTATTTAAGGGCTACCCTGAACCCTAGAAAATTAGATTCCTGCAACTACAAGAAGAAGGACTGCCCAGCTGAAAACCCCTGCAGCGGAAGACCAGAAGACGACAACTGCCTTGGCTCCAGAAACTCACCGGCCTGTCTCCTGCCTTCCAAAGATCCTGCTCCAGCGACGCCTTCCAAAGGGACCAGCGACCGACATCCTCTGAGGACTGCCCCTGCTTCGAAAAGACAAGAAACTCCCGAGGACAGCGGACCTGCTCCAAGAAAAGCTGCAACTTTGTTTCCAGCAACTAAAGAACCCTGCAAGCTCCCCGCAAGAAGCGTGAGACTTGCAACACTGCACCCGGCGACCCCGACTCGGCTGGTGGCGATCCAACACCTCAGGAGGGACCCCAGGACTACTCTGATACTGTGAGTACCAAAACCTGTCCCCCCTGAGCCCCCACAGCGCCGCCTGCAGAGGGAATCCCGAGGCTTCCCCTGACCGCGACTCTTTGAACCTAAAGTCCCGACGCCTGGGAGAGACCCTGCACCCGCAGCCCCCAGGACCTGAAGGACCGGACTTTCACTGGAGAAGTGACCCCCAGGAGTCCCTCTCCCTTGCCCAAGTGGAGGTTTCCCCAAGGAATCCCCCCCTTGCCTGCCTGCAGCGCTGAAGAGATCCCGAGATCTCTCATAGACTAACATTGCGAACCCGACGCTTGTTTCTACACTGCACCCGGCCGCCCCCGCGCCGCTGAGGGTGAAATTTCTGTGTGGACTTGTGTCCCCCCCGGTGCCCTACAAAACCCCCCTGGTCTGCCCTCCGAAGACGCGGGTACTTACCTGCACGCAGACCGGAACCGGGGCACCCCCTTCTCTCCATTCTAGCCTATGTGTTTTGGGCACCACTTTGAACTCTGCACCTGACCGGCCCTGAGCTGCTGGTGTGGTGACTTTGGGGTTGCTCTGAACCCCCAACTGTGGGCTACCTTGGACCAAGAACTAAGCCCTGTAAGTGTCTTACTTACCTGGTTAACCTAACAAATACTTACCTCCCCTAGGAACTGTGAAAATTGCACTAAGTATCCACTTTTAAAACAGCTATTTGTGAATAACTTGAAAAGTATACATGCAATTTTGATGATTTGAAGTTCCTAAAGTACTTACCTGCAATACCTTTCGAATGAGATATTACATGTAGAATTTGAACCTGTGGTTCTTAAAATAAACTAAGAAAAGATATTTTTCTATACAAAAACCTATTGGCTGGATTTGTCTCTGAGTGTGTGTACCTCATTTATTGTCTATGTGTATGTACAACAAATGCTTAACACTACTCCTTGGATAAGCCTACTGCTCGACCACACTACCACAAAATAGAGCATTGGTATTATCTCTTTTTGCCACTATCTTACCTCTAAGGTGAACCCTTGGACTCTGTGCATGCTATTCCTTACTTTGAAATAGCACATACAGAGCCAACTTCCTACAGCTCCCCACCCTGTCATGGAAGCATCTGTTGTTATCACGTATTGTGGCACTGGGTCTTGGAAAGGCCGCCCTTTGTTTAAATTTATATTGTTCCACCATAGAAGCGAGAGGTATGTTAGGCGGTCTATCAACACCAGATCTAGAAGCTGACCCTGTGCTTGTGACCATTGTGATGCTAGGCACTGTTGTAAGGGCCGCATGTGCAACCTTGCGTGTGGGACAATGGCTATGCATGAGGACATCATGTCTAGGAGTTGTAATATCATCTTCGCCTGTATTCTTTGTGTTGGATACATGCGTTGTATAATCTTTTGGAAATTTTGAACCCTTTGTGGACTTGGAGTGGCTATTCCCTTTGTTGTATCTATTGTCACTCCTAGGTATTGTTGTACCTTGCACGGCAGAATGTGTGATTTCGCATAGTTGATGGTGAAACCGAGTTTGTAGAGGGTTTGTATGACCTGATCTGTGTGGTGTGAGCACCTTGTCAGTGAGTCGGTCTTGATTAGCCAGTCGTCTAGATACGGGAATACGTGTATTTGCTGCCTTCTGATGTGTGCAGCCACTACTGCTAGGCACTTTGTGAAGACTCTTGGTGCAGTTGTTAAACCGAAGGGCAATACTTTGAATTGGTAATGTATTCCTTTGAATACGAACCTTAGGTATTTCCTGTGCGACGGATGTATTGGTATGTGGAAATACGCGTCTTTGAGATCTAAGGTTGTCATGTAATCTTGTTGCTTTAGCAATGGTAACACTTCCTGTAGCGTGACCATGTGAAAGTGTTCTGATTTGATGTATGTGTTTAGTGTTCTGAGGTCTAGGATTGGTCTCAGTGTTTTGTCCTCCTTTGGTATTAGAAAGTACAGTGAGTAAACCCCTGTATTTGTTTGTGTATCTGGTACCAGTTCTATTGCGTTCTTTTGCAGTAATGCTTGAACTTCTATTTCTAGAAGGTCCGAATGTTGTTTTGATATATTTTGTGCCTTTGGTGGTATGTTTGGAGGGATTTGTAGAAATTCTATGCAATAACCATGTTGGATAATTGCTAAGACCCAAGTGTCTGTTGTTATGTTCTCCCACTCTTGGTAATACTGACTTATTCTTCCCCCCACTGGTGTTGTGTGGAGGGGATGAGTGACGTGTGAGTCACTGTTTGTTTGTAGGTGTTTTGGGGCCTTGAAATTTTCCCCTGCTTCTAGGGAATTGTCCCCCTCTGTATTGGCCCCGAAAGCCTCCACTTTGGTACTGTCCCTGGTAGGTGGACGGTGTTGACTGAGGTACTGGGTTGTGTGGATTGACCCCGAAACCCCCCTCTAAAGGTTGTCTTGCGGAAGGTGTTGAAAGTGCCTCTGCTCTGCGGGGAGTAGAGCGCGCCCATGGCTTTTGCAGTGTCAGTGTCCTTTTTTAGCTTCTCAATTGCCGTGTCCACTTCAGGTCCGAACAATTGTTGCTCATTGAATGGCATATTGAGCACCGCCTACTGTATCTCTGGTTTAAAACCAGATGTTCGTAGCCACGCGTGCCTTCGGATGGTCACTGCCGTGTTAACCGTTCTTGCTGCTGTGTCCGTTGCGTCCATAGAGGAGCGTATCTGGTTATTGGAGATGTTTTGGCCCTCCTCAACCACTTGTTTCGCCCTCTTTTGTAGTTCTGTGGGTAGATGCTCAATGAGGTGTTGCATCTCATCCCAGTGGGCTCTGTCATATCGCGCTAGGAGCGCTTGAGAGTTTGCGATGCGCCACTGGTTTGCAGCCTACCACACCTGTACTGCGACCCTTTTACCAGCTGCATCGAACTTTCGGCTCTCCTTATCTGGGGGTGGTGCATCGCCCGATGTGTGGGAGTTTGCTCTCTTGCGAGCCGCCCCTACCACAACCGAATCTGGTGGTAGTTGTGAGGTGATGAAAGCTGGGTCTGTGGGAGGTGCTTTATATTTTTTTTCCACCCTCGGTGTTATTGCCCTACTTTTGACAGGCTCTTTGAATATGTCCTTTGCGTGCCTTAGCATTCCTGGGAGCATAGGCAGGCTTTGGTAGGTGCTATGTGTGGAAGAGAGGGTGTTGAAGAGGAAGTCATCTTCGACAGGCTCCGAGTGTAGAGACACGTTGTGGAACTCTGCTGCTCTAGCCACCACTTGTGAATATGCTGTGCTGTCTTCTGGTGGTGAGGGCTTTGTAGGATACGCCTCAGGACTGTTGTCCGACACTGGGGCGTCGTATAAGTCCCGAGCATCTTGGTCCTGGTCACCTTGGCTTAAGGTGGTGTAAGCCGGTGAATGTGAAGGAGTCTGTGCTGGTGAAATGGGAGCCACAGGTGGAGGAGAGGGTGGCGGAGTTACCTTCTTCACCAGTTTTGTTTGTGGTGTTTGTTCTTGTAGGAACTCCAGTCTCCTCTTCCTCCTAATAGGGGGAAGGGTGCTTATTTTCCCTGTTCCACTCTGTATAAAAATCCTTTTTTGAGTGTGGTCCACCTCAGTGGATTGTAATTCCTCTTCGAATCTATGCTTTCGCATCTGAGAGGACAGTGATTGTTCCTCTGAATAGGAACCGTTAGTTGGCTCGGTTGCGGGTCGTTTTGGCACCGAAACCATGTTCACGCTCTTTTTCGGCTCCGAGGCGACTTTCCTCTTTTTCGGAGTCGGCCCCTCTCGGCGTCGATCCTCCTCGGTGCCGCTGTCTCTGCGTCGAGCAGCTTCGGCTCCGCTATCTCGGCGTCGATCTTTGCCGGCAGCACTATCTCGGTCCCGAGATGGCTGGGTGCCTGTGTCTCGACCCGAGTCGTACGATCTCGGCACTATTTCGGCCTTCTTCGGTGCCAATGGTCGGTCACCGAGTTTATGGGTTGAGCCATGGCCTGACGGCAGTGGCGTCCCCTGGGCCTTGTTAGTTTTCTTATGTGCTATCTTCGACGTCTTACTCACTGTTTCATGGTCGTCGAATTCGTCCGAGTCCGATTCATGGATCGAGAAGGCTTCTACTTCTTCTTGTTCCTCAAAATCTCGGTGTCCTGTCGGCGTGGACGCCATTTGCAGTCTTCTGGCTCGGCGGTCACGGAGCGTTTTTCGGGACCGGAACGCACGACAGGCCTCATAAGTTTCTTCCCTGTGCTCGGGCGACAGGCACAGGTTACAGACCGAATGTTGGTCTGTATATGGGTATTTGTTGTGGCATTTAGGACAGAAACGGAACGGGGTCCATTCCATCAGCGTCTATGTCACACGCCGTCGGGCCGACCAGGCCCCGACGGGGGATCGAAAACTACCCCGAAGGGCAACGGAGATGTTATCGTATCGATGCGATGTCGATGCTATCTAACCCGATCCCGAACGCAACAATACCGACGTAATTTTCCGATTTTGAGCTAACTTTCCGTTCCGAAACCCGGAGCGAAAGGAACACGTCCGAACCCGATGGCGGAAAGAAAACAATCGAAGATGGAGTCGACGCCCATGCGCAATGGAGACAAAGAGGAGGAGTCCCTCGGTCCCGTGACTCGAAAGACTTCTTCAAAGAAAAACAACTTGTAACACTCCGATCCAACACCAGATGGCGGGCTATGCACAACATGTGTATCTACAGCGACAGATGCCATCAAACTCCAATTTATCACATAATGAAGGGGTGTGACCAAAGTGTATTTAGTTCCCACAGAATACACCAACATCTGATAGAACACATTGGCCAAACATTTAACATGCATCCAACAAATGCCTGACATACCCATTAGCTACTCACGACAGTCCTCCTAACAATACTTTTCAACAAGACACAAACATCTAACAGACTACGTTAGACAGATCACTCATGCAGAATATCTGCCATACATTTCATTATGAAGCTACAACAATAATAACCAGGGTATGCCAGACAAAACATCCAAGAGAACAGCTTACATACATTCACCATAGCTCATACCTGACTACATTCTTAACAGTGGCACATCTGTAACATTAAGTAGGTAGCAATACCATGCTCAGACAATTTTCAAATGCTGGACAACCAGCATATTACTAGAGAACAATGATAATAATCAGTAAGCAATAAAACCACATTTGACACTATCATCTCAGTTTTTTTTCTTCAAACTATTGAAAAGGACAGAATATACTCCTTTATGTATCAACTGATCAATCGACCTCACACCAGGCAAATCAAACAAGTTACTTACCTTTGGTAATGCCTTCTCTGGTAGAGACATTCTGGTTGCACATTCCTGACCATTTTTAATTTCCCCAAGCGTCAGTCTGAATCCGGAGATTTTTCTAGAGCAGTTCCCTTGTGTGCCATTAGGTGGCGTTGAGCGTGCCCGTCATTGTGCGCGCTAGATAGGATATTGCAGGTCCTATATAGGCGCCACTCCAGCACGCTGGTGCCAATTTCTTTTCATGACTTTCCACACCAGATGTGCATTTCCATGAACAACACTGACCACTGGTGCGTTAAAACTAAGGCCCTGAAAGGGATTCCCTGTCCGTAGAAATCAGTTCACAGAGCGGGGAGGATGGGTGGGTTGGTAAGGAATCTACAGCTAGAATATGTCTCTACCAGATAAGGTGGTCCCGAAGGTAAGTAACTTGTTCATCTGATAGAGACTTCGAGTTGTAGATTCATTACCTTTTGAATAGATACCCAAGCAATACCACCTCCAGTGGTGGGTCTGCAAAGCAAGATCACAACAAAGTCCTGCAGTACTGAACTGGCAAAGTACCCCGTCCCTATGGGCCAAACTGTCCAGGCAGTAGTGTTTGGTGAATGTGTGCCGGGATGCCCACATTGTCACCTGACAGATCAAGGACTGAAACTCAGCATCCTAACCCAGTGGTCGTAGATGTTCCTCTAGTAGAATGAGCACACAAACCTTCAGGTGGTTGCTTCTTGGCCACTGCGTAGTAGATTTTAATACAGAGTACAATGGAGATTGGAGATGGTCCAATTCTGCACTACCCAATCTTTATTTGCACCCACATAACCAAGAAAGAGTTAATCATCGACCTGGAACTCTTTGTACGACCAATGTAGAGCGTCAATGCTCTTTTTGGGTCCAGGCAGTGGAGTCTCTCCTCTTCCTTAGAAGAATTGGGGGCGGGGTGTATAAAAAGTAGACCAGGTAAAGGATTGGCCAACATGAAAGGACATGACCGCTTTTGGCATAAAGGAAGCCCTAGTGCAAAACACCATTTTGTCAGGACAGATGGAACGGTAGGGCGGCTTAGATGACAATGCCTGCAGCTCACTCACCCGGTGGGCAGATGTAATGGCCACAAGGAAGGCTGTTTCCAAAGTAAGAAGCCTGAGAGGACAACTGTGGAGAGGCTCAAAAGGAGTGCACATTAGGAATGTCAAAATCAAATTCAAATCCCATGGGGGATTAATGAAGGGGGATGGAGGAAACATGAGTAAGGCCTTTAAGGAACGTATTTACAGTTGGAGACTTAAAGGAGGTTGATCAGGCAACCTCAAAAATGCAGAGATATCAGATAAGTAACCTTTGAGACAGCCCATAGCAGAGTCCTCCTGTCCCAGAGAAAGTATAAACAAGAGAACCTCAGAAAGAGGGACAGAAGGGGGGGGGGGTCAAACAGACTTGTCTGTGCACCGTGCACCATGCCACAAATTTCTTCCAGCGACAGGCATTTACCATTTTGGTGGAAGGATGCCTGGCGTTCAAGATAACATTACAGACTTTGGGCGGAAGATCAAAAGCTATCAACTGCAGATGATCAATCTCTGCAAGAAGGCAGACTGGACCAGTTTGAGTGGAGAACCCTCCTATCCTGCTGCAACAGAAGATCCTCCCTGGAAGAGGGGGGGGGGGCAGTCTGATCAGAGGATTGTTGGCTTTGCTCAATTGCTCGGGATACCAGACTCTTTGTACCTAGTCTGGTGCCAGAAGGATTACTTGGGCCCAGTCCTGCTTGCAAACTCTGGGCAGAAGTGGCATGGGTGGGAAAGGCATGCAGGAGGCCAGAGTTCCATTAGAGATGAAAAGCATCCCAGAGGGAATGCTACCCTGGAAACTCCAACGTGCAACACTGCTGACTTTGCGTGTTCTCTGCTGAGGCAAACAGATCTAACCAAGGCTCTCCCCACTGCTGAAAGAAACCTTGTGTCACCTCTCGATGGACACACCATTCATGAGCGACTAAGCATTGTCAGCTAAGATTGTCTGCTCTGATGTTCAGAGAGCCTGCCAGATGTTGAACTATCAGGAAAATGCCCCGATGTTCAAGCCATGTCAAGAGGCGCAGAGCCTGGGTCCACAACCCTAGTTGCCCTGATTGAGGCAGTAGCACATGACAATGGTGTTGTCTGTGCACACCTGCACTACCTTCCCTTTGAGAGAGAGGGAAGAAATGCTTCCAATGCCAGCCTAGTCGCCTGGAGCTCCAACAGGCTGATGTGAAGCTGCAGCCAGACTCCTCTGATCTCTGCCTCTCCCAGGTGGCCGCCTCATTGCAGGTGCGAGGCACATGTCAATACTATCAGATCTGGTTGGGGAAGGGATATGCCTCTGGCCCAATCGTGGGTCATTAGCCACCACTGCAGACCACGGGCAGTTCCCTCCGAGATGCGGACCATGTTGGAGAGGTTCCCCTGATGCTGCGCTCATTGGAACTTCAGGTCCCACTGCAGAGCTTGCATATGCCATCTGGCATGAGTCCCTGGCAAGATGCAGGAGGCTATGAGGCCCAGCAGCCTCAGTCATTCTCACTGAAATCCAGGCTAGAGGCTGAAACTTGTGCCTCATAGCCTGAGTATCCTAGACTCGCCTCTTGGGAGGATAAGCCCGAAACTGCACTATGTCCAGTACAGCTCCAATGAAAGGGAGCAACTGAGAGGGAGTCAGGTGTGACTTTGGCATATTTATAGTGAACCCCTGGGAATGCAGGCAGTCTGCCGTGGTCTGAAGTGGGAGATGACACCCTGGGGCAAGCCAGTCTTCAACAGCCTGCCATTGAGATAGGGGGAAGACTGAAACCCCTGGCCTGTGCAGATGAGCTGCGACCACGGCCATCACCCTGGTGAACACCCAAGGAGCGCTGGTAAGGCCAAAAAGGAGCACTGTGAACTGAAAGTGCTCTTGGCCCACCGTGAAATGCAAGTAATGCCTGTGGGCAGGCAAGTCGGGGACATGAAAATAAACTTACTGTTAGTCCAACACAACAATCCAGTCTCCTGGGTCCAGAGCAGATAAAACCAGAACCAGTGAGCATTTTGGACATATCCTTTCTGAGAAAGATTGAGGGACCAAAGGTCTAGGATAGGGCAGAGGTACTTGTCCTCTTTGGGCACCAGAAAGTAGTGAGTACAACAACCATGACCTACTTCTGGCACAGGGACCCTCTCTATGGCTCCCCTGGGCAAGAGAGCCATAACTTCTAGGCTCTGGCCTAGCAAGACCGCTGGCTCCCTGATACACGAGGACAGTGGATCCCACATCCCCAGCTATGTAGAGGCTGGGCAGTATCCGCGGCACGGTGGCTGGAGTGGAACAGACATGGTTGGACACACTTTCTATAGCCACAAACGGAGCAAAAAGCAGACTGAGGTGAAGGAGGGACCACTGAGGACCTAGGACCTGCCTGTAGCATGAGAACCCTAGAATCATTCGAGCACTGAGTCTGCTTTCTCTGCAAAGAGGGGTGCCATCAAAGGACATGTCCATAATATTAGCTTGGATACCCCCTGCCCCCTCCCCCCAAAAAAAGCCAGATGTCCTCCACAAGGCGTGGCACCTGAAGGCCACTGTTGAAGCAACTGCTCTGTCCAGTGAGTTGGTTTTGTCCAATCCACATCAGACTGTGAATTTTGCTGTGTCTCTCCCATCAGCAACTACTTGGGAAAGTACAGGCCGGGCCTTTTCCAGGGCCTGTGGCAGCACTTGCACAACTGTATCCCACAGCATGTGGGATAAACGTCCCCAAAAAGCCAAGCGGAGTTCACTGACAGCAGTGCCAGGTTGGCAGAGAAAACATCTTCTTCCCAAGTGTATTCAGCATCTTGGATTCCCTATCTAGGGGGCAGCATAAGGGAACACACCCTAGAAAGTAGAGGCTTGGATAACCAAGCTCTCAGGGGTACAGTGTTGTGTTAGAAAACCTGGGTCACCTGGTACAGGGTGAAGGCAGCAGGCAATACCCCTGTTCACAAGAGCACCTGTTTTGGGTTTGGACCAGGTACCCAGAAGGACATCTGTAAGGGCTTCATTAAAGCCTAGCAGGGCTCAGAGGATGAAGCCCCCGGCTGAAGCACCTCTGTAAGAAGGTTAGTCCCGACTTCCACCGAAAGCAGCTCAAGGTCCAGGACCTCAGATGCTCTCCGCACCATCACTGAGTATGAAGCACCCTCCTCCGCAGCCACAGCAGGGGGAGAGACAGCATGCTATTATCTGGGGAGGTATCAAGTCCACTGGCTTCACCCAGGTCCGCGCCCCAGTCCATGTGGTCTTGGAGCTGGTATTCTGGAGGGTCCAGCATCCCCCTCTCCCCCCCCCCCCCCCCAACCATAACCAAGCCCATAATAAGGCTCCGGGCCCCGACCTAGGGGGCAAGGCCCACGTCGGCACCCGAGTACAACACCCATCCGGCCTCATGGCAGAGTTGGCACAGAGGATGGGTGAGGCACCGCCGAGGGGCACAGGCAGCACCAGAAGCGTCAATGTCTGAACCGGCACCAGGGAGGGTCGAAGTGATACGACTGGTGCCAGTTCAGATACCAAAATGGATTCATGGGTGCCCCTCAGAGCAGAGCCCAAAGCTGCCAGCACGGAACTGAAAGGGGCCCCTTCTAACTCTGCAGGGCCCAAAGTTGGACTGCCCCAAAATGAGGCACATGGCCTCAAAATTCTTGCATCTGGACAGGGGTCACTCCAGCTCCCGGAAACTCTGGGAAGCGTAAAGTCTGCCCAGATGCAACCTCCACAGATGGAGGACTAGAGCAACGCCGCTGCCCCTCCCTCTTCGGCCAATGGACCAGATGAAGTTGAAGAACTTTGGCCTCAGATTTCTTATGCCGCAACTTACCCGAATGTCCTGAGGACTTGAAGTGGGACAGAGAAGATGACCGAGACCCTCCTCTCAACTGAGATCAGGACTTGTGGAGCCAAGTGCCAGGCCGCCATCAACTTTTGTCCCTGCTCCTTCAAAACCTTTGGATTCATGGCCTGGCACTCTGAGCACGACTTTGGTTCGTGGTCCAGAAACCAAAGGCACATGAGGTGTGGATCAGTGACCGACATCGCCCAAAGACGGTACCTGCAGGGCCTTAACCTGGTCTTTCTAGAGGATGTCCTTGATGCACCAGGTGTTATATAACTTGAAAAAAAATGTGGACAAAAACCAAAATGGACCAGTCAAAAATTGACAGAGGGTTAGCGCTCTTGAGATCAGCACCTGCTGGTGCGGAAAGAAAAGAACTGACAGTGTGCTGGGGTGGCACCTACATAGGACCAGTGACATCATATCCAGCGCGTATGATGCTGACGTCCGAGACTATCGTTTCCCTTTAAGGGCACACAGGGGTACTACTCAACAAAAATCTCTGGATCCAAACTGATGCCTAGGGAAATTCAAAAGTTAAGGCATCTACAACTAGAGGTCTATCAGATACATCACATGACAGTTCAAGACATGAACAGAACACCATAAACCAGCTCAAAGATGAAAGGGTTCCAGTGTGTGATGGAGACATTGGAATGACAAATGGCACCTCAAACTACTGACAGCATCAAAACGCTACACAAATGTCAACACAATAAACATGACCAATACAAAATTGGGTAAGGCAGAAAATTCCACAGGAGATTAATAAAATCACGAAAACTGTGCGCCTACTGAGTGGTACAAAAACCTGAGAATACGTTTGGGCGGCATTTCAAGCAACCCCGTCTGCCACACTTTGCTCTCCGCTGATGACGGCCAAAAAACAGAAACACGTGTTCGGAGATACGGTATTCGTCGCACCAACATATGGTGAAAAACTTTCCACAACGTTACAGCACTTGCTGCACCCATTTATGGTGAAAGACTTTTTGAAATATAATTTGAATTCATTCTAATGACTGCCTTTATCATGATGCTTTGGGGCTATTCGAGCTGAAATGTAAGACAGGGTGCTCCCTTTTTGGATTGTGTATTTAACGGCTCCCGTAAGCCTTTGAGCTGACGAGCTCTGGTGAAGCACCTGTGCGCCTACTGAGTGGTACAAAAACCTGAGAATACGTTTAGGCAGCATTTCAAGCAACCCCGTCTGCCACACTTTGCTCTCCGCTGATGACGGACAAAAGCCAGAAACACGTGTCCGGAGATACGGCATTCGTGGCACCAACATATGGTGAAAAACTTTCTACAATGTTACAGTACTTGCTGCACCCATTTATGGTGAAAGACTTTTAGAAATATAATTCGAATTCAATCTAATGACTGCATTTATCATGATGCGTCTTTTCAATCACAGTCCACGTTATATCAATCACTATGATGTTACTCTTTTTGTGAGGTCATTGCTATGGCATACTTTATTCCTGTGCTCCATGATACCCTATTTGCTCTTCTGTGTTTTCATACCAATACAGTGTAATGCAGATGGACAGGTTAACATGCCTCTGTGTTATAATTTGTAATCGTTTTGTTTTTTAATTAAAGAATTTAAGATCGAGATCCAATAGAACTGGAGTTCAGCATTGTATAGTGTCCTGGTGATATCGAGTGAGCAATGGAATTACAATCATAGCCCCTCTAAACATTTACACATTGTATAATTCATGGTCCACAAGGACACTGCTCAAGAGGCAGAATCACTCCTCCCATTAAATAGTGGGGGGGGGGAGGGACCTGTTGACAATACTACACGGTGAAGGAAGGGCTGATGATGAAGTACGTCACTTCGGTGAAAGGAATCATTCAACGTTTCCTCTTGAAGTATTAAAATTCTACGGAGGACGGGACTCATTACTACTTAACGTGATCTGGTGTGTCAGATACATGAGTGAATAAAATGTTAATGAGGATGTACTCGTGATTCCACCTAATCGGTTTTTTCCTTCCATTTCACCTCCTCGGTGACTTGGCCCATGGAGGCCGGCACCAGCCAGAGGTTGCTGTGCTTCTGTCGTGATGGGCTCGAGCTGGGCGGGTGAGCCTGGACGGTTCCAGTAGGGACAGGTCTTCGGCTGATTTGCATATGGTTAGTCTCCATTTAAAGGGGTGCGAGGAAAAGGATGGACTGGAAAGCCGCCAATACAAAGGTCGATAGCGGGCAGTAATTCCTACACCAGTTTACTATTTAAACGGCCTCCTGTGCGAAGTAGCATAATCAAGTGTGTCCAGTGACTGCACCAAAACACGAAATCAGACACTTAAGCGTGGGATCCCTTCTAAACACTACACTTTGGGGGTTATTCCAACTTTGGAGGAGTGTTAATCCGTCCCAAAAGTGACGGTAAAGTGACGATAAAGTGACGGATATACCACCAGCCGTATTACGAGTTCCATAGGATATAATGGACTCGTAAAACGGCTGGTGGTAAATCCGTCACTTTTGGGACGGATTAACACCTCCTCCAAAGTTGGAATAACCCCCTTAATGTTCTCAGCATGGAGGTACATCCTTATATAGAATCATACCCAACATCACCCGATATTTGATCCTTTTCCCAGTGTTTCCTATGGCTACTCATAAATTTCATTTTGTATGCAATAATGAATGGGCCATCATCACTGGGGTTAAAGTAATACCTGTTTGATTCATTTTTTTATTCTTAAATATTTGCTATTGATATGGGATGCACCCCACCTACCTTGAAGCATACAATCGTAGGCCTTCCGGTCTCGCCGCCCCAGCGCATCCCAGAAGCCTAAAGGCTCGGACCCTTCGTCACATTCGTGTATTGTCACTTTGCTGCTGCTGTGCAACCCTGCTTCCAAAGGACATCTAAAAGACACCCAAAAAATGTGAGTGGACAAAACTATCAGGCTGTAGCAAGAACATAAATAAATAATACATAATTGGAAGAAGATTTTGATTTTAGGGCAAGGTAGCACAATTGGGGGGTCAATTCAATCAGTTCTATGAGCGCTCACTCAGCTCATGTTTTGCTCACAGGGCCACTAAATATGCATTTCACATTCCTTAAGAGTAACGCCTATCCAGGAGTCTCAACCGCACCACAATATGTTGAACTATAGTTTTTGCGGACATGAAAGCACTTAAGGCCTCAATAAGTCCCCCCTCCCCCTCCCCCCCCCCCCCCCCCCCCCCCCCCAAGGAGAAAACGAATGCCGTGTCGGGTACAAACGAGAGATTGTGCCCAATTGGGTTCTGCGTTTGGCGATTAAAAACCTGGTGAGAAGTGTGTGGTGAGTTTAGAGGAGTTCTCACGACACTCGCATTACTGCTGCCCTCGACCTCTACGCGCAGGTGGAATATTCTGAAAGATGCTGAAATACCGTTGCTGGTAACAACTGAACCGTGATGCGAAATTCCCGATGCAGTATCATATCAGTTTGCCGCTCATGAAAGAATGAGCACAGGTGTTGGTTGTAACTCCATTCGTTTTTGTACATAGTTGAAGGCTGCATTTCTGCTTTATCGTTATACGGCTAGTTCAAAAGGCAGTATAGAGCATTTTTATGTTTTGCTTTTATCCTACATAGCTGTCCACTCGCATATTCACAGAACTGAATCACGCACACGGAACGCCCAATTCCTCTTCTGATACTCACTGCTCCTTTATCTGATTCGCTGCCGTTCTCCCAACTTCCTTTGTGTGCGCCTGCGCCTTGCACCCATGCCACAGGTACATTAGAGCCTTATTTACACTGAGAAGGATCATAGACGTCCTCGACCGCAGACTGCTACAGTGACTGGCTACCTCAAGCAGATTCCCCTCAATGGGGACTTCTCCGCGCACGCAGTACAACCTCCACTCGCCTGCAGGGGGCAGAAGACCACCAGGTTAGAACATACGGCAGATTAAAAACGAATATGCACATGCACTGAAGCGACCCTTTGCTTTAATTCGCGAACTGAAAATCACTTCTTACTTTGCGTATTCTCTTCCTCCTCTTCCCTCCTACCCGTGTGCACGATCATTCCTCCCTTGAAGCACTGAAGGAAGCAAGGCGGCTCTTTCCCTTGCAGCACTTGCACCTACCGAAACAAAACACCAAATACTCAATGTTAATGGTTCCGAACTATAACCGGCCCAAACAACATTTAATGAACATATTTTAAAGTCATTTAGATGTCAATGTTAGTTTAGGCGTCCATTTAGTTTAAACTTTATATAAAGCACAATGGGGCACGTAAATTAATATAGGAGAGAAACGAACGACATGTAATGTATGGTATGCGACTATGTACAATGTTTACGTTTACTGCAATATCAATATAAACTGCACCAGAGTACCTGCTTGTTTCTTAGAAGTGCCGATACTTTCCAATTAAAAGTATTACGTTTTTCTTGAGAAGTGAAGGTACTTTCCCAATCGAAATAAAGTGTCGGTACTGCGTACCGGATTGTATCAGCCCATTTAAAGCACTGCAGCTGGGACAATAATGTCTACCGTACACCTGACGCGACTGCCGGAAGCATTTGTTGCCGGTCAAGTTCCAGAACACTTGATAAACACGTGTGGGGATCCTTGCAGACAATCCCCTTCAATCGTTAATCTGGAGTCTTGTCCAAGTGATTTTGTCAAAAGGAACGTCACCAGTAAAGGTAAAAGCACTCAGTGATGCTAGTGTTAATGTCACTAAAGGTTTCCTGGATTCGTAGTAAGGGAGTTCTTCAGTGTCTAAATGCAACCGAGGTGCATCAAGGAACTGAAACATCAAGTGAAGTACCCACAGATTATGGGAATAAATAATGATCATGACCTTTGCTAACGAGAGATTGTCATACACAACACAGATCTCCAATGGAGGAGCCACACAAAGGCATCCTCCATCAAAGAACATTAAACATCTGCAATGTTTAAAACAAATCAGAGTTTGTAAAGCGCAACTACTCATCCGTAAGAGTCTCGAGGAGCTAATAGATTTAAAAGAGCAGCACGTCCAGCAACACGGTTTGAAAAGTGACAAAAATGGGCAGAATTAGCTTTACAGATGACATCATGAAATGCACTATAAACCACTCAAAAATGCTGACAACACAGAACAGCATAAAGCAGTTCTGAGAAATTAATCCCTAGAGTCACTGTACACAATTAATTGTAAACTTTCAATACTTCAGTTTCCCTAAGACTTAACACTTGCTCTCTGAATATTACTTCTTGGAGAAAATATTAAAACGATATGCATCATTGGGACCAAATCACAAGCCTCAAATAGGAAGATAGAAACAAGCATTTGCAATGCAGTAGATCTGACATTGCAAGAGAGCTATTGGCGTTGTAAATGCCTAGTAGGACTTTTCATGACACAAATTGCTCAACACTGCCTCATAATTTAGTCCTTTCCGGTCATATAATTCCAGTGCTGTTCGGGTATTAAGTATACTTTTCTACAGTTATAAGGAACTATTTTCAATCTAGAGTCACCCAAGGGTAATTTGACGCGATGAGATTAGAAAACGTTCTCAGATTGGTTTAAAACTCTAGATGTTCAACAAGTTTATGGAGGAGAATGTTTCAATCTTGTACCATGAACATAAGAACATCTTTGCTACATAGTTGCAACTCCGTTGTATTACTGAATTATGCTTCTTAAAATGAGAAAATCGATCTACACAGATGAGTATCCGTCGACTGGAATTGGGAAAATTTATTTTCAAGATGGTGCCTGAGTATCTCGATAAGCACCTGTAACTATCATTGTCTCATGTTCGAGGAGATACTCTTCCAAAATGGTCACAAAACATACATTTTAGGACTGGCACGATGTTACTTAGAACAAACACTCCTTTCCAAAATGGACTGCCAATCGGAGCACCATATGACACGTGGCCATCTTGGAAAGGAACGGAAGGTCAGCCAAACATCAATGTCTGAAAATAAGTTTCTAAAAATAACGGCCAGATTCAAAGCAAATTCTGGTCTAAGCCTTGATTAACTATTTCGAATAAATATAGGCTTCAGCATCTCTCCCAAAAATGTAATCACTTCACTTCCATATTGTCCCGACAAGTAAATAATAAATAGTGATAGATATGAACAAATTCCACAGACAATTCCAAGTTCAAAATTATAATCAAGAAGAAAAGTCAAATTTTCAAGCATGTACGGTAGTTCAGTGTTGGTATTGCGCTCCCGAATAACAACCCAATGGTCCCCGAGGGGCACAAACACAGCCCACCTTACCTTGGTGGTCTGGTAGCCCTCGAAGGCCCTCAGGGCACTTATGTGCTTGGCCTGCACTCCCTTGTTGCATACTGAACTATTTGAGGCCCACAAGGAACAGCAAGCTCTTGCTGTTTATTAATGTTCAGGCAGACCCAGGGTTTTCGACTGATGTGCGTGCGCACATCTACCCACACCAGTTCCATCACAGTTCCTGCAAAACACGCAGGCCTGTGAACATGAAGCCTTGCTAATTTCGAACATCAACTCGAAACTTGTGGCATACTAAAGCAACAAACTTATTAACTCTACAAACCAGTACTAGGATATTCTTAAGAAAAAACACACAAGCTTCCAAGTCTGGCAAAAGGCTGAGAGAAGCCCAAGTTAAATGAGGATACCTCAGATCGAGTTTGCGCTACATGAAACTTAAAAGCGCAATGGCCGCCATGGAGAGTGAGGGGGATAAACAAAAGAAAAAAGTAGCACGCCTACTCTAAAGTATATGGCCGATGATGCAATAATCCATGTAACAGGGTCAGTCTGCAAGGCGTAACAAAACAGCCTCAAGGCAGGGCAAATGTAAAGCATTTGCCAACAAAGCCAAAGGATTTTTGAAAGGCAGGGCCAGGAACGAACGAAAGTGAGGGGGTGGTTCAAGCCCACAGATTAGATTACAACATGTCGAAAAGAGCAGCACTTGTGCACTGCTGTGCTTGACCTAAAAAAAGGGGTTGAGTCAAAGTAGGTGACCCAAGCAAGGCATTATAGTCACAAAAATAGCTGCTATGGGCACACATTTGTAGAAACCTATTTGTGTGAAGTTCAACAATGTGTAGGATCAGAACAGATTATGTTACTTACCCTGTAAGCATCTGTTCGTGGCATGTAGTGCTGTAGATTCACATGCTCTGCATACCTCTGCCATACAGTGGTGGGTCCGGGTGTGTACAAGTTGTTTTTTCACCCCCAAGAAGTCAGTCTTGAGGTAAAGTGACCCCTCCTTTGCAGATACTGTGCATGGGCACTGACTCGATTGTTTTCCCGCAGTCTGGTGAGAATGGAGGGTGAATATAGTGCTAGTAGAAGATGCCCATGCATGTGAAGTGTAATGAAACACTGCATCGGCCACGGGTGTCTAGGGAGGTGGGCGGGTGCATATGAATCTAGAGCACTAAATGCCACGAACAGATGCTTACAGGGTAATTTACAATCCGTTCAATGACGTGTGGCTGAAGATACACATGCTCTGCATAGACTGTAAAGTAGTGCCGTCCCAAAAGCTGTGGCTAACCTGTGGGTGGTTGCATTTGTCTGATAAAGAGTATGAAGCACAGCTTGTCCAACATTTGCTCGTTGACGTGCAAAAACATCCACATAGTAATATTTAGTAAATGTATGTGGATTTGCCCATGTGGTTGCTTTGCAAATGTCACTTGTTATATTAACCAAAAACGCTATACATGCACCTACTTTACGAGCTGAGTGTGTTTTAGGAGAAAGAGTTTTTAGCTTTAATGTAGCATGTTTGGATACATCTGATTATCCATCCTGATATGCCTGCTTTAGCTATAGCCTTCCCTGTATGTGGAGGTGAGAAAGCCACAAAGAATTATTTAGTCTTACGAAAGTCTTTAGTTCTATCAATATGGTACATTAATGCTCTTTGAACATCTAAGGTGTTTAGAGCTCTTTCAGCAACTCAATCAGGCTGAAGAAAGAAAACTGGTAGCTCTACCAATTGGTTCAGGTAAAAAGTGGAAAGCACTTGTAGAAGAAATTTTGGATTGTACAAAGGACTACCCTATCCTTATGTATCTGGAGAAAAGGTTCTTCTAAGGTTAATGCCTGAAGCTCACTCACACATCTTAGTGAAGTGATTGTCACCAAAAATGCTACTTTCCAAGAGAAACTGGATTAGACATTTATGTTAACGTTCAAATAGGGGTCCCATAAGTCAGGTAAGTACAATATTAAGATTCCACATTGGTGCTGGGGGCACCCTAGGTGGAATCATTCTTATGACCTTCCATAAATGCTTTCATAACTGGAATTTTGTAAAACGATACTATTGGGGATGATGAGTGATATGGAGGGATCTAGAACAGATAAAACATTGGTTGGAACGGCGACTGCGGTAGCAAAGAGAGATATAGCAGCCGCTTGGATGAGCACCAAAGGTCCTTCCCTTCAGAAATGGAGGAAGGGGGTGGACTGGTGTGCAGCCCAAGAAAAAGTGGTGCATGAATCAAGGGGATGCCCTCACAAGTATGAAAGAATATGGGGGAAATGGGTGGGACTCCTAAGCTAAGATAAGGGGCTTAGAACAAATGTATACCCTTGTTATTCTTACCTTGTTTCTACCCTGGCAAACTGTGACGAAGTGACTTCTTACAGATGTTTGAAACATTGAAATGTCAGACCAGAATATATTGTCCAACTGGTGTGAAAGAGATCAAGTTTTGCTAGTTATTTGTTTTCCTTATTTGTACCTTTTCAAAACAATAACAATTTGATTAT
Organism: Pleurodeles waltl; assembly: GCF_031143425.1. Classification (NCBI taxonomy): domain Eukaryota; kingdom Metazoa; phylum Chordata; class Amphibia; order Caudata; family Salamandridae; genus Pleurodeles; species Pleurodeles waltl. Next base: position 732,894,333 of record NC_090449.1, read on the forward strand.
AAAAAAAAAGAAAAAAAAAACTGGAATTTTGAATAATGTTCAATGTTGTCTGTTTTGTAGCTATGCTGCTACTGCCACGTCCAGCCGTATTGAGGTATATGCTAGCCCACAAGTTTGCAAGTAGGGCAACTAGCAAACAATATTTTGAATAATTACATTAAACAGATTAATTTGTTTGTTTTTACAGTGAATAACAAACCTTTTCCATTCAGCAGCCTAGCATGCTCTGGTTGTGGGTTTGTGCGCTTCCTTAAGAATGGTCACGTGTTCTGAAGGCAACTTTAAATGTCCAAACTATGACCTTAGGAGCCAAATCGCAAAGTTGAGTTCTTTGGGATTTGGGTGCCTGATTTCTTCATGGTTCAGAGTGAGAAAGTCAGGATGTAGGGGAAGCTTCTCGTGTGAAACTAGTGAAAGTTCGAGTAGTTTTGTGAACTGTGGTTGACATGCCCAAGTGGGAGCCACCAGAATGAGAGTGAAAGGGGATTGTCTGAGCTTCCTCAGCACAAAAAGGAGAGGGAGAGGTGGAAAAGCATAAGCAAATCTCCCTGACCAACTCATCCATAGCATATTGCCCTTGGAGAGAGGGTGTGGTAGACTGGAGGCGAAGACTGGGTATTTTGAGTTGTTGGCTGCTGTGAACAGATCTATGTGTGAAAACCCCCACCAATGGAAGTACTTTTATACGAATGAAGGGTGGAGTTCCCACTCGTGGACTTGTTGCCGCATCCTGCTGGGTAGGTTGGAAAGATCACCGTCTGTCCCTGGCAGATGTTCTTCTAACCTGCTGTAGGAAGTTGGCTCTGTATGTGCTATTTCAAAGTAAGGAATAGCATGCACAGAGTCCAAGGGTTCCCCTTAGAGGTAAAATAGTGGTAAAAAGAGATAATACTAATGCTCTATTTTGTGGTAGTGTGGTCGAGCAGTAGGCTTATCCAAGGAGTAGTGTTAAGCATTTGTTGTACATACACATAGACAATAAATGAGGTACACACACTCAGAGACAAATCCAGCCAATAGGTTTTGTATAGAAAAATATCTTTTCTTAGTTTATTTTAAGAACCACAGGTTCAAATTTAACATGTAATATCTTGTTTGAAAGGTATTGCAGGTAAGTACATTAGGAACTTTGAATCATTTCAATTGCATGTATACTTTTCAAGTTATTCACAAATAGCTATTTTAAAAGTGGACAGTGCAATTTTCACAGTTCCTGGGGGAGGTAAGTTTTTGTTAGTTTTACCAGGTAAGTAAGGCACTTACAGGGTTCAGTTCTTGGTCCAAGGTAGCCCACCGTTGGGGGTTCAGAGCAACCCCAAAGTTACCACACCAGCAGCTCAGGGCCGGTCAGGTGCAGAGTTCAAAGTGGTGCCCAAAACGCATAGGCTTCAATGGAGAGAAGGGGGTGCCCCGGTTCCAGTCTGCCAGCAGGTAAGTACCCGCGTCTTCGGAGGGCAGACCAGGGGGGTTTTGTAGGGCACCGGGGGGGACACAAGCCCACACAGAAATTTCACCCTCAGCGGCGCGGGGGCGGCCGGGTGCAGTGTTAGAACCAGCGTCGGGTTCGTAATGGAAGTCAATGAGAGATCAAGGGATCTCTTCAGCGCTGCAGGCAGGCAAGGGGGGGCTTCCTCGGGGAAACCTCCACTTGGGCAAGGGAGAGGGACTCCTGGGGGTCACTTCTGCAGTGAAAGTCCGGTCCTTCAGGTCCTGGGGGCTGCGGGTGCAGGGTCTTTTCCAGGCGTCGGGACTTAGGTTTCAGAGAGTGGCGGTCAGGGGAAGCCTCGGGATTCCCTCTGCAGGCGGCGCTGTGGGGGCTCAGGGGGGACAGGTTTTGGTACTCACAGTCGTAGAGTAGTCCGGGGGTCCTCCCTGAGGTGTTGGTTCTCCACCAGCCGAGTCGGGGTCGCCGGGTGCAGTGTTGCAAGTCTCACGCTTCTTGCGGGGAGTTTGCAGGGTTCTTTAAAGCTGCTCCTTTGGATAAAGTTGCAGTCTTTTTGGAGCAGGTCCGCTGTCCTCGGGAGTTTCTTGTCGTCGTCGACGCAGGGCAGTCCTCAGAGGAGTCAGAGGTCGCTGGTCCCTTTGGAAGGCGTCGCTGGAGCAGAGTTCTTTGGAAGGCAGGAGACAGGCCGGTGAGTTTCTGGAGCCAAGGCAGTTGTTGTCTTCTGGTCTTCCTCTGCAGGGGTTTTCAGCTAGGCAGTCCTTCTTGTAGTTGCAGGAATCTCGTTTCTAGGTTCAGGGAGAGCCCTTAAATACTAAATTTAAGGGCGTGTTTAGGTCTGGGGGGTTAGTAGCCAATGGCTACTAGCCCTGAGGGTGAGTACACCCTCTTTGTGCCCCCTCCCAAGGGGAGGGGGTCACATCCCTAATCCTATTGGGGGAGGATTTCTAAAAGTTAGAGTCACCTCAGCTCAGGACACCTTAGGGGCTGTCCTGACTGGCCAGTGACTCCTCCTTGTTATTCTCATTATTTTCTCCGGCCTTGACGCCAAAAGTGGGGGCCGGGGCCGGAGGGGGCGGGCAACTCCACTAGCTGGAGTGTCCTGTGGTGCTGTGACAAAGGGGTGAGCCTTTGAGGCTCACCGCCAGGTGTTACAGCTCCTGCCTGGGGGAGGTGTTAGCATCTCCATCCAGTGCAGGCTTTGTTACTGGTCTCAGAGTGACAAAGGCACTCTCCTCATGGGGCCAGCAACATGTCTCTAGTGTGGCAGGCTGCTGGAACCAGTCAGCCTACACAGATAGTTGGCTAAGTTTCAGGGGGCACCTCTAAGGTGCCCTCTGTGGTGTATTTTACAATAAAATGTACACTGGCATCAGTGTGCATTTATTGTGCTGAGAAGTTGGATACCAAACTTCCCAGTTTTCAGTGTAGCCATTATGGTGCTGTGGAGTTCGTGTAAAACAGACTCCCAGACCATATACTCTTATGGCTACCCTGCACTTACAATGTCTAAGGTTTTGCTTAGACACTGTAGGGGCACAGTGCTCATGCACTGGTACCCTCACCTATGGTATAGTGCACCCTGCCTTAGGGCTGTAAGGCCTGCTAGAGGGGTGTCTTACCTATACTGCATAGGCAGTGAGAGGCTGGCATGGCACCCTGAGGGGAGTGCCATGTCGACTTACTCATTTTGTTCTCACTAGCACACACAAGCTGGTAAGCAGTGTGTCTGTGCTGGGTGAGGGGTCTCTAGGGTGGCATAATACATGCTGTAGCCCTTAGAGACCTTCCCTGGCATCAGGGCCCTTGGTACCAGAGGTACCAGTTACAAGGGACTTATCTGGGTGCCAGGGTGTGCCAATTGTGGAATCAAAAGTACAGGTTAGGGAAAAAACACTGGTGCTGGGGCCTGGTTAGCAGGCCTCAGCACACTTTCAATTCAAAACATAGCATCAGCAAAGGCAAAAAGTCAGGGGGTAACCATGCCAAGGAGGCATTTCCTTACACCTGCTAACAACTGAACGCGATGGTGAATTGCCCAATGTCAGATTGTCTGAGCTAGTTGAATTGTAGTGTGTCCCCTCCGTTTCTGTAAATAAAATATGGCTGTGGTATTGTCCATCCTGACTAGAACAGTCTTGCCTTGGAGATGAATCAGAAAAGTTTTGAGTGCTAGGTGAATGGCTTGAAGCTCCAAGTAATTTTTGTGTAGAGCTTGGTGTTTGGTGTCCCACAACCCTTATATTGAGAGATTGTGGAGATGAGCGTGCCAAACCTACAAGGGATGAGTCGGCTGTTAGAGTGATCTGGGGAACAGGGTCTAGAAATGGCCACCCCCTTCTCAGATTTTGTGTGTTCCATCATTGCAGAGAAGAGTGCGTGAGGCTGTCTACCAACACTAGATCGTGAAACTGACCCTGTGCTTGAGACCATTGATTCTCCATACACTCCTGCAGCAGACGCATGTGTAGTCGTGCATATGGCACAATTGGAATACAAGATGCCATCATTCCTAGAATTCTCTGGACTGTTTGTACTGGATTATGTTGATCAGGGAGTACTTGAAGCAGTTATATTCTGAATCCTGATTGTATTGGTGTAGGCTAATTATAAGTGAGTGTTTAAAACAGCTACTCAAAAGAGCTGTATACAAGATGGTGGTTGGTGGTGTGATTTTTTTTATGTTGATGGTAAACCCTACCTGGTGTAGGAGATGAATGGTTGTCTGTGTGTGCTGAAGACATTGTTGAAGCGAACTGGATTTGATAAGCCAACTGTCCACATATGGGAAGACATGACTGCTTTGTCTTCGTAGATGCACTGCAACGACTGCGAGGAATTTGTGAATACACAAGGTGCAGCTGTTACTCCAAATGGGAGTACTTTTAACTGGTAATGTCTGCCTTGTTTGACAAATCTGATATATTTCCTGTGTGCTGGATGTGTAAATAAGCATCCTTTAGATCTAGCGCAGAAATCAAGTCTCCTTGTTGTATTAGTGGTATTACATCTTGTAGAGTGACCATATGAAAATGTTCTGATAGGATATATTGATTTAGTCATCTGAGATTAAGAATTGGACGAAATGACCCATCTTTTTTGGGAATGAGAAAGTACAGAGAATAAACTCCTGTTCCTTTTTGATGATTAGAAACTAACTCTATTGCTCCTTTGTAAGGAGAGCCTGTACTTCTTGATTTAATAATTGTAGATGTTCTAGAGACCCTGTGCTTGGTGGTATGTTTGGAGGTGTGGTTATGAGCTCCAGGCAATAACCATGTTGAATAATATCCAACACCCACAGGTCTGTTGTAATGTTTTGCCAGTTGGGTAAAAATTGTTGTAGACATTGCCCCGGCAGGTGTTGTGAGATCGAGGGGAATGAGAAGAGAGTCACTGCTTTGAGGTGGAAGGGGAGGTACGCGTGGCAGCACCTCTTCCTCAACCTTCGGAATTGTTTCCCTTATGTGACCCTCTATAAAACCCTCTTGAAGGGGATGGTGACTGTTGCCGGAAAGAGGTAGAGGATTCGGATGTTGCTCAACTATTGCTTTGTTTGCAGGCTGGTTTACCAAAGGAGCCTTTGTTTCCAGGAGTTTGTAGGGCCTCCATAGACTTTGCAACATCAGTGTCTTTGAAAAAAAATTCTAGAGCTTGGTCCACTTGTGGACCAAAACGTTGTGTCTGATCAAAAGTGGAACTTAGAAGTGTTTGTTGAACTTTAGGTTGAAAACCTGATGTATGCAACTATGTGTGACGGCGTAGTAACAAACCAGTGTTTATTCCCCTGGTAGCTGTATTTGCCGAATCAAGAGCACATTTAATAGAATTGTTAGAAATTAACCTGCCCTTTTCTACAAGCTGTTGTCCCTTTTTTTAAAATTCTTCTGGGAGATGTTTAATAAGGTCTTCCACCTCATCTCAGTGTGCTCTATGATACATTGCCAAGTGTGCTTGCGTGTTGGCAATTCTCCAGTGGTTGGCTGCTTGAACTCCCACCCTTTTGCCTCAAGCATCAATAAGCTTGGATTATGTCTGGAGGAAGTGTCCCCAGAAGTTTGAGAATTAGCTCATTTAGGAGCAATGGAAATTACTAAGTAATATGAAATCTTCCCCTTAGTATAAGCAGGAACTGATGGGGCAGGTTTATATTCTTTGTCAACCCTGGGTGCAATTATTCAAGAGCTAACAGAGTCTTTAAAAATTTCACCCACGTCGCATCATCCCCTTTAACACTGGCAGTTATTGAGATGCCCTAGTGGTGGAAGAAAGAGTTTCAAATAAGAAATCCTCTTTTATAGGGTCCTTATGTAATGGGACCTAGTGGTTTGCAGCCACCCAAGCTACCAAATCACTGAATGATGTGGTGTCATCTGGTAGAGATGGTTTTGCTGGACATAAATTTGGATCTGTGTCCCACCTGGTGGGTCAATATCATATGTTCTCCCCCCCATCCCCCCAGGGTCTAATGGTGGCTGCTGTGTGTAATCATGCCTCACCCTCGTCTTCTACATTTGAGTGTGGGGACCCTAATGAAGTTTCCTCTATTAAATCATCTACCTCTGAGTGCGAGTGGTGTGGTGGAGGAGAGGGTGTAAGGGTAAAGGAATCTGACTGGTGGCAATGTCCTTTTTCTTCCGAGGTGGTGGATGGCTATCAATAGCCTCCTCAAGTAAAGCTTGGGGCTTAAAATGAGAAGATGTTGCGATGATCCAAACAGTATGTGGTTGAATATGTTTAACTTTTTTGTTTCAGATCCAGCTTTGCCATAGTGTGTAAAAAAGGCTCCGGCTCTGAAACAGATGGTTTCGATCCAAATGATTGAACTTTCGATGGCGAAGAAGGTTGTAGTGGATCCTATTTAGTTTTTATGGGAATGAGGAGTTCGCTTAGCCTTCTGGCTTGCAGGCCTGTGCCCCATCACCTAGTGACGTAACCTACTTCACCTGCTCTGTTTTAGTGCATTTATTTAATTATTTATTCAAAGATGGTTGCTATGTTTATAGTTAGGCAGATGTTTTGATTTCACGTAGTCAGTGCCACACTGTGAAGGCGTCTCGATCGGCTTCTAAGAGAAGTGACAAAACATAGGTATTCACATGTCCCTTTCCCACTTACATGTGACAGGAACAGAATATACTTTGTGGAAATTGTTTATATAATTGCTGCCCCAAGCATGCCTTATTATCTATTGTTTGGGAACATACCTGCATCAGGGGTCCTACAAGATCTGAATAAATAAATCTCATGCATACAAGGTTATCACAGGGATTCCTAATAGATGCCTATAATGCTACATGTTGCCATGATGCAGATCCAGCCTTTGTGGCCCTGTGGAGTCTGATCTATGAGACCTCATTCCAAGGTAACTAGGGATGGGGGCGGGGGGGGTGCTTCTCATGGACATGGTACTGGCAGATTATGTTGAACGTACCTAGCTCTCCTTAGGCTAGAGATTAGTTTCCCCATGCTAGAGTATTATGGATCTTTTACATCTCATGTTGTTGCAAGATGGTGGGGGTCTTTATATTCATGAGTCTCGTTTTTACAATTCTGTTTCTTGCATTGTTCATTATCCTATTCATTGCAGCCCATGCATTTTACAGTAGATTGCAGCCTTGTTAATAAAACCTATTGAAAACTTTACTGCATCTCTTTCATGGTCTGTGTGAATGAGATGTGTTGCTCATGTGAGAAAAACGTAATCTCTGTTTGACCACAACTCCCCTGAGATGTCACACACTGGCGTTCATGTGTAAAGGCTGCCACAAATCACCATTTACTATTTGGGATTTTGGTGAGGCACTGCTTATGAGCCAAGAGGGTTGGACCGACTGTTGTGACTTGTAGGATTGGCCTAGTTGCCTACAAACAAAAGTGCTGTCATCACTAAACCAGCGGTTTTGCCTAGAGCAAGAGTCCACCTACAACAAGGTTTTCGTTTCTGTGCCGAAATGTTCGATGTCGATGTTGTCGGAACCGAAGACAGCCTAGGGTAGGCCGATGCTGAAAATGTTGAAGCCAGTTTGTGGGGAGAGCCTTTAGCCCGAGCCGGAAGGCAGGGCACCCTTGACAATTATTCTGTGCAGACCATGGCCTGATGGCAGTGGTTGCCCAGTAGCCTTAGTCTCTGTCGAAGCTGAATGCTTCTTTGTTATATGGGCCTTTATACTCACTGCGAGATGCACCAATGGTACCTGCTGTGTCTGCACGCCCGCCTCAGTCTCCGACTCTGATCTGGAGTCGAAATGGATAAAGCCCCCTTTTCCGTTGCAGAAGCCTCGTGAAATTCCTCCTGTGGCTCGATGTCCTGGAGCCCAAAGATGTCCAGTGTCTCAGTTTTTTTTCACTACATTTCTTTCCGTTGTGCCAGACGATCCTGCAGCGTTTTCTTCAACCGAAATGATCGACAGGCCTCTCAGTTCTCCTCATTGTGATCTGGTTATAAACAAAGGTTACACACTGATTGGAGGTCTGCGTATGGATATTTGGTATGACACCTAGGACAAAATACAAAAACCATGGCCGTTCCATTAGCAGCAAATTTGTTTGATACCAAAGAGTGAGGGAAAAAAAAAAAAAAAAAAAAACAGAGGCCCGATCGGGCAAGGCCCGAAGGCCTGAGAGTCCCGACAGTGTCGTTTGCGGCTCAAGCTCATTAATTAAACACGATCAAAAACAGTACTGAATACGGAAGTCAAAGGTTGGTCTGAAGGGATCCTGAAACGGTCTTGAACCAGAGCACTGAAGAACACGTCCAAACCAGATGGCGGAAAGAAAACAATCTAACAATGGAGGCGATGCCCATGTGCAGTATCACTGAAAGGAGGGGTCACTTTACCTCCTGACTTGCGACTTCTTTGAAGAAAAACAACTTGTACACACCTGGACCCAACACTAGATGGCAGAAGTATGCAGAGCATGTGTATCTACAGACACACATGCCATTGAATGCATAGTTACGAAGTTCAAGCCATTCAACATTAATTTGAATTTGTTTTTGTTCGGTAAAACTTTGAATTGGAAATTGCTTGACTGCACAGACTCCATCTTTAGCACTGATCTCCCTAAACTCAGTGACTGCTGGGATTAACAAATATACTAGCACACAAATTAAATCTGCCCAAAATACTACTAAAAGGAATTGACAGGTTTTGTGTAAAAAAAGAACGTACCTGTAACTGCCCATCACGTGCTCTAGATGTCGTAACATAGGCATCTATCAGCACTTATCTGTAACTGTACAAAACAATTTGTCCCCACCAGCATGCATCAGCCTGCGTCTCCCTGCCAGCACCACAACATGCAAGCATGTTCTTGCCTGTATCAGTCTTTCTTTACCTACTCTTTAGGATTGAATGTAGACTGATCGCAGTAGAATATGTCTATTGAGTTCACCTGGAAACAGTATGGGTCAATGGGCTTGTCTTATGCTGCATACTGGTGGCAGATCATGATGGATTCCACACAGTTAAGGAAAATGGGAGGGTTCAGCATGCAAAGCAGACTATGGAACGGTCATACACTGAAAATGGGGCAAAATGTATGCATAGTCTACATTTTCATTTTGCTCTTCAACATGAAGTGTAAATACAAGGTGACTTGACATTCACACCCCTGTTCATCTAGTTAGACATGTTGCTATGCATAACAGGCTATCTAGGACTTCACATGGAACTGAACTGGGGTACACCGATCTTGCATGTTGTACAGACCAATCAATTCATAACCACAGAAAAACGTTGACCATCAATGTGATATGCTGACTGGAGCATAGCACATTTATTAGAACCCTTACGTTTGTAGCTTTGGGGGAGGGGGTAGTGTGTTAGGGAAATGTTCATATAGCACTCTTGCCAAATATACAAGTCCCCCTCCAGGGTATACTCTGATGGTAATGCTGGAGTACAATTAGAGAAAAAAAAAAAATGTTTGAAGAAAAAAAAAAAAAAAAAAAAAAAAAAAAAAAAACACTTGCTCTGTATGACTGGACTGTCCTTTAGTTGCGCCTGTCTTTCTTCACTAGTGTACTAGCACCATGCCGCATCTGTTGTGCCCGTTATCACCTGCACTAGTCTTTACATGCTAGCTAATATGGCCTGGACCCATCTGCATCTGCCTATCACCCAGCAAATTTGAACTGACACACTCACTCTACCGAAATTAGGCATGGACATCCTCAGGCGGCCAAATATGTTTTTTTAGGAACATTCGGTAAACATTAGTCAAATGGAAATAGATTTATTAGCCATCGAAAAAGATGTGTACTATCTTCTATGGGGTCACTATATGATCAGTTATTGCAGTTTCAAAAAGCAGCTCGATTTTTGCAGTAAAAAGATGTACATTATCTTACATGATGCCACACTGGCCAAAACAGGAGAGCAACATTCAACGTTGTAAAATTAAACAACTTGTTGCTTTTTCCACATAACTAAAAACTAAGACCATGTGCATTAAACGTAGCCCACACCAGATTAACTTTTCTTTCTGTACTGTGCGATGAGCATCAGCAAGTTTTTCTACCATCATACCCCAGGTATTAATTGAATTACATAGTGATGCATGCTATGAGCTAGCGTTAAATACCAATTGCACAGATGCAATAAAAGAAGATCACACAGTTGTAGATTTGATAGCATTTGTTTTTGGTGCAACATTTGATGTTTTCACCCTCGATTGTAAATGTTAACCTTTTTGCAGTAGTCAAAGACCGTTCCAGCTGTCTGTTTGGGAGAGAGCCTTATATACTATACTCCAGATATAAACCTTGCTCAAGATTGGAAGGCTTTCATGTCAGTCTCAGTTGCCTTGGTTCTACCTGTTGCTTTCCTCCCTTTCTGTGTTTTGGCTATAAACAAGTATTGTCAATGCCAATCTGACACGTATGTAAAGGTAAGTAAGACAGACTGACAATACCAATGCTTTTCAACTATGCACTGCAATCCTAATGCCTACTGAAATTTAATTAGTTACCACATTTTGTTTTAATTTAAAAAGAACAAATACTTTAAAATAACGGGCTTAGCCATTAGTCTTACCTGAGCTCCCCTCTCTTCATCTAACTCCACTGTCATTAAAGCAGACGTTCCTTTTTCGCTCACAGTTGAATGCCTTCCTTGCCAGAAAAAGTATGCACATTTCTCCTTTCCAGCAACTCTCACCGCATCCGTCTTTTGTCTGTGCCCAACTGTGAACAAAATACAAAGTCATTAAAAAACTAACAGATGGTATTTAAATACACATCTAAGCATAAGCAGACCAAAGGGAAAGCATGCAATACTGATGAAGCCATGGGGACACGAGGGGCATAAGAAAAGGTCCGATTGGGAAAATGAAGCATATAAGATACACTGGTGGCCAAGATGGAGCAGAGGACATGATGGGAATTCATCACGATTCAGTTACGATGAGAAGTACCGATGGGCTACACATGGGAGCACTGAGAGCGTCTGTAATGGTCGATACAGGAGGTCGTTTGACTGTGGGAAGGTGGGGTGTATGGGGAGATGGAGCCAATTAGTGGTGCAGGGAGCCAGCGGATGAAAATGAGACAGGCTACCTGGGGAAACAAGTGCAGGCTTAGTTGGACACATGCGCAACAGAAATGCAGGGAGCCAACCAACAACTGAGCTCAAGAAGCCAACGAGCCTGATATGTGATGCTAGTGGGCCACCTAGCAAGCCACAGGAGGAAGTCAATCAGGAGAACAGTGGAAAGAGATTAGGAAAGGCTTGGAAGACCAGTAAAGACCGAGAGTTGGCACCAAAAAAGGCTGAATGGGAAGTGGGAGACCACAGCCGGCTGAAGGATTAAGACTTAGAGTTGAGTTAAGAGGGCAGCCCAAGGGGGTGAGCCATGGTTGCACATAGTGATGAACCATGGAGGAACTAACAAGGATGGGCAGATCATAGGGCCCCCGACAGGGTAGTTAGATAGGGACTCCACGCAAGGGAAAGTGTATAGATCATAGGGCTCCCAAGAAAATAGGGGCAGCCCACAGGGGCCCCCAAAATAACGAGGCAGCCCACAGGGGCCCCAAAAAACGAGGCAGCCAACAGGGCTCCTTAGTGGTGCGGCTCAACAGGACCAACGTTGTGCAAAGTAAGTAGTGCCTAAGGTGGAGTGTAACAGGTCGGGAAAATTGCTACTTATCTTTTCATATGCAACAAATCAAAGGTTCTAGACAAGCAAAATAGCATTTCCTAGCTCCTTCTGGAGATACAGAATCCTAAAGCAACGTTTTAACGGGGCAAAAACAGGTGTCAGTGAATAGGATAACTTACAATTAATAGCTTTACACCCTGCAAAGGTGAAAATGATAAAGGGGTCCCTAATAGACTGGGCTCTCTCTTGTCAATTTCTTAGTTGACACCAGATCATCTAAAAACCGTAACTAAGATTTTCAAATGCATTAAAGGTGTATAAACAAATTTGTGGAAGAATTTGCCCACATACAGATGTGTAAATATGAACCGGTTCTTGGACGGTCTTAGTTCTTGTAACAGTTAAATGAGATTTAATTAAATATTTACTGTTTAGCAGTAATAATTACATGCAAAAACAATGGTGCCATTAAAGAGGGAAATAAACAAACACTGACCTGTTGTGCTAACCATGTACTTCCACTTAACCACATACGTATCGCCCTCATGAAACTGTCCAATGCTTTGCTTGGGTAGCCGGCTGTAGTCAAACTCCAGGATATGCCACACGTCTACAGACTCCGTTATGATTTCTAACTGCCTCCTGTCATCTCCTTCCACAAACCCATAGCCTCTGCCAACGTTTAATCCATCCAAGACTGTTCCAACAGCAGTCTGGGGAACTGGAACCATAAGCATGACATTGTATGGTTTGAAGTCTGTTTTCTGATCTTCCTGTAAGGGGAGAATATGGAACGTGATTTTTGGGATAACAAACTAACATTTTCAATAACCGATCAGCAGTAGTATAGTGATTGGATTTTGAATGACTCCATACACTTGCGGCTTCCGGTCCTTGGTTGCTCTTCATACACTATGCGGTCTGTTGCTAGATACTTACATTAGCGCTTAACTCACCTCAGCCAACTGGTGTTTAAATGTTTGTCGAAGTAATGACACTTCTGTAAACACTATGGACACATACTAAACTTCCTCAATAGATTTCAGTTTGCGACTTCTAGGCAATTAATGTCTCGTAATGACCATTGCTTCAAACTGGTAGTAAGTCAACGTGTTTTAAATAAGAAAAAACAAATGCAGAAGGCTTTCCCAGGCTTTTGTGATTAAAAACAAACAGGGTGGTTGAGGTGAAGGGAATGTGACTCAAATTAGCATATTGTAGCCTCACTATTAACATAACCCTTCATTTCAGGATCAGGTCGATATATACACCCTGCTTTGTCACTGAAGCGGGCTCACCTTCACCACATCAGGACTTATTTAATGAAAAATGCCATAACACTGAATACACAGATCTGTAAAAACATCCTGGTTATTCACGCTACAGAGGATTTTAGGGAAATACTAGCGAGAAAACGTTGGCTTCTAGGATAAGGTAGCTCTTTGCTTCTCCATCTACAAAAAGTTTCAAGCTCAGTACATTAAACAAGTTGCCAAATTCTAAACATCTATGCCACACTGCAGTGTCCAAGCAACAGATCTAAAGCCACAGTCTTCATACTTGCCTCTGGAAAGAGACCCAGTAGACAAGAATTCAACCAGTGATAAAGGCCATTAAACGAAGGAGTAAATGAAGGCTTTACACCCTCACCAGACAAAACAAACTAAAGTTTAAAAAAATCAGTGTAGCTCAGCAGTTTCCTCACTGCACCCTGGCATGGTTCCTGATGTCACTGACTGTCAGCTGCTGTCAGGGCCGCGCACTACAGCCTCATCAGCAAATGACATGCACTGAAAGTAGGGGGTACTGCTGGGCGAAGTCTCCACAGACCCACCTCGCCACCACCAGCTCCTCACCTCCAAAATGCTTTGCTCCTTCAATTTGAAAGGACACAGAGGAAAGCCAGGCTCTCGAGGATTCCAGCTCCTACGGGTGGAGGAGTTACTGTAGGACCACGACAGCAGGAAAAATGGAAGGTGGAAGGAAGAATTTCTCCCCCTTTTTCAAATGACTACCGACTACCTCACCCAAACCCAGCTTAACTACGGTTTTTAGAAAGGGCACTGCAAAGGTAGAGCTAGGGGATGTGGATTAGGGCATTGGAATGGGGATGGCAGCAGGCTTCACGCTGTATTCACATTCACGTCGCCTTCCCACTCGTGAAGCCTTCACTGTGCTCTGAACATTACTGTATTGTAAGAGTGGTTTCCATTTTCAACAAAGTTAGTTTACTCTTATTTCATTCTTCAAATTATCAGTCATGAAACCTAACAGCAAAGATGTTATTCCAAGCCACAAAAAAAAAAAAAGAAGAGGTTTAAGCAGACAGAACAGAAAATTGAAGAGCAATAATTTTCCGTTTCAAGAACAATACTCTTTCTCTGGTTTACAAAGACTACCAAAACAAACAATATTCCATCTTGTATTTTGGAGAGTTATCCTAAATTGGGTTACGAGAAACTAGACCCATTTAACATCACAATGTAAAATAGCAGTACCTTATGTGGCTGGACCTCCTCGATTGCATTCTTTTCAGCAGGTTTCTTCATTTCTGTCCAATCGAGAAACTTTTCTTTGAACAGTAAAGTCTCATTATGCTCGGTGATTCTACCAAAAATTGCCCAATCTGGACGTCCCTGTCCTTTTCTGCAGGATTAAAACATGCATGAAAGAAGATTAAATGAATATGTAAATATGGGTGCACATCTTTAGATGCATAATCTAGTTTACATATGTAAGCAGCACAAGAAAACACAATATTCTAACACAATGTGGTAGTCAAGCATTTGCAAAGTGAGACACTAAGCGCCAAGCTAGGCCCCTGGGCATGCAATAAGGAAGCAAGTAGCGAGGCTTTAAGGTGACCACAACTAGAAGAAGTGGTTTACAAATTCCAGATGACTGAAAGTGTGTGAAACCCATGAGTGAAAGGGGTTCCAAAGCTTCAAAGCCACGAAGCGGTCAGATCCGCGAGAGCATGATCCGTGGATCCGAATAAAGCAGGGAAGGTTATCAGAGGAAGAGCATAGATGACTGGCTGGGTTGTGGTGATGGCATTAGATTGTAATGAATGGTGCAACTTGTTTATTGAAGGCGTGATCAACCACGCATGGCAAGCTGAATTGTACACAAAGGCCAGTGGCACCAGGGGTGAGGAGGCAGGCTCTGGTCATGTGGTTGCTTATCTTGAGGCCAAATTGCAGGTAGACCACTGTGTAATTACTGAAGCCTATCCGTGGGTATAAGAAAAGTCAGAAGAAAATTCTGCTGAATTTGTCCAGTGTGAAACCTGGGTGTATTTTAAAGTCACTTTGTGCAATAACATCGAGTATCGGAGGATCCTTTGGCAGATGTGAAGGTCACACAAGCCACAGCAGACCCAGTTAAGTTGTGAAACTAAAGAGAAGTCTGTATCAAGGGAGAGGTTACTTTTTTTTTTACATATACTGGCGATAGTGGGCAAGGACCAAGACCTCAGGCCAGTAAACCCATCCGCACTGGTGAGAAGACCCTCAGTTTTGAAACATTTATGCTTCGGCCAGTTATCAAGTTATCACTTGTCTAACTGTGCCACACTTTGTCTGTATTCACGATGGATGCAGGCAAAAGGCAGCAGAATACTATACAGTGACTCGAAGGGTAGCTGGGCTCTGGCTGCAAACGTTGGCTGTCACTCTATGGCAATATAGTGCTCTTTACACCGATGCCATTTTTTGGGGAAAAAATTGCTATCTTGAGCAGGAACTGGGAGGAAACTTGTCGGAGCAGTGGTGGAGCTCAAGGTTGCTGGTGAGGGAGTGAGTAGGATGTGGATAAAAATATTGATAAACGAATGGCAAACGGCTCGCATCATGCGTTTGATTGTGAGTAGTTGATAAACAGTCCATGACGGGGAGCAATGAAAAGTGAATGAACTGCCGTGTGAGTGGAGTCAAAGGTTGTAATAGGCTCCGTGCCTTCATGTTGTGAATTAAGAAGTTTTACTAGATTGACTGGCCTGGACTATCCAGATTCTACAGTTGCCTAGAATAAGAAACTTGGCTAAGGAGTAGAGTGGAAGTGGTGGATAAAGTTGCATTAAAAGCATAACAAGAGACCAGACGGTGGAAGACATAGCATCAGAAAAGAAAAGGAGCATTGTACCAGCAGGCTGCAGAAAGGATGGAGAACACATGGATGATATGGTTTATAAGCAGTACACAGTTGCTGAACAAAATTCCAATTATAGGAGCATGTATTTGGTACGACGGCATACTGTAGTGTTATAAGTTCACGAAGGACAAGTTACTTACCTTAGGTAACACTTTTTCTGATTGAGACCAACTGCAGATTTTTCACATTTTGAATGTCACATCAGATTGAATCTGGAAATGTTTTTCAGCAGTACTTGTGTAGCGGTAGGTGGCATCTGGAGACTTCTAACAGATACAGTTCCACTTCAGAAATTGAAACGCAGGACCTATAATCGATGCCACTCCTGCATGCTGACATCAGTTGCTTTCAACACTGTGTCCCCAGACGCCGAGCAACAACAGCAAATTGTCTTTGAACAGTGTGTGGAAACCTAGACTTAGGACCTTATTAATGGGTAAAGCCCAATTCATACAATGGGGAGTAGGGGAGGGTTGGATGAAGGCTCTGCATTTAGACAGATTCCTCACATATTTAATAGATACCAAAGCAGTACCTATTAGGAGGTGGGTCTCTAAAATGGTCATGCAAGACCTAGCGTGCAAAATGCCCCTCTGAGAACTTTCACACAGCACTACTGTCTGGAATGCAATGTATGGAGTGACACCCACAGAGCCGCCTGGCAGATGTCCATGACAGGCAGTCCACATGCTAATGCAGTGGCAGCTTTGGTCCTGGTGCAATGAGCTCGCAGACATTCCGGTCACTACTTTGTGGCCAATTCATAGATCTTGATGTACAGTACGACTGAACAGGTGATGGTCCTTTTCTGCAAGACCTTGCTTTTTTTCACTCTAATGAACTCCACAAAGATCTGATTGTATGTAGGAAAGTACCCTCTTTTTGGCACGGTTAACTCGACATTTCGCTTACTGTCAGTGCGGTTTGACTGTGTTCACTGGGACCGTGCTAACCACGACCCCAGTGACTGTGCTCTTCCCTCTAAATTTGGTTGCTCCTGCCTTTGGCCACCCCATAATTTGCATACTGGTGCCCCCATGTAAGTCCTAGTATATGGTACCTAGTTACCCAGGCCATTGGGGCAACAGGGATTCCCCATGGGCTGTAGCATGTATTATGCCACCCATGGGAGCTCATTCAAAACGTGTCTGCAGGCCTGCCATTGCAGCCTGCGTGAAAAGGTGCATGCACCCTTTCACTACAGGTTACTGCACCAGGTCACTAAGTCACCCCTATGGCAGGCCCTCCTAGCCCAGAGGGCAGTGTGCAAGTACCTTTGTGTGAGGGCACCCCTACATGAGCAGAGGTGCCCCTACGAACTCCAGCTCCATTTTCCTGGACTTCGTAAGTGCGGAAAAGCCCTTTTACCAGTGTCCAGCTACATAATGGTAACTCCAAATCTGGGCATGTTTGGTACCCCAATACTCTGTGGGCTGCTTAGAGGACCCCCAGCTTTGCTCCTACCAGTTTGCAGAGTTTTCCCAGACAGCCGGCTCTGCTGCCATCCTACAGACAGGTTTCTGCCCTCCTGCTGCTTGACCAGCTCAAGGCCAGGAAGGCAGAACAAAAGATTTCCTTTGTGAGTGGGAGTCAAAACCCTCTCCCTTTGGAAATAGGTGTTACATGGCTTGTGAGGGGTATCCTCCCCAAGCCACGGGTATGCTTTGAAAGGGCATTTTTGGTGTCTGCCTTGCATAAACCAGTTTGCACCAGTCCAGGGACCCCCGGTCCCTGCTCTGGCCCGAAACTTGTCAATGGAAAGGGGAGTTACCACTCCCCTATCCATCACCACCCTGGGGTGGTGCCCAGAGCTCCTCCAGGTGGTCACTTGATTCTGCCATCTTGAATCCAAGATGAGCAGAGGCCCTGGGAGCATATGAGTGGCCAGGTGAGGCAGGTGTCGTCACAGCCCCCTCCTGACAGGTGGTCACCCTGCTTGGAGACCAATCCCCCTTCCTGGGCTATTTAGGGTCTCCCTCTTGGGTGGGTCCTCAGATTCGATGTGCAAGATTCCAGCAGGACTCCTCTGAAAGGTTTACTTCATCTTCTGGCCACCGGGACTGCAACTGGACCCTCCAGGAACTGACAATCTTGTAAATCCAGCCCCAACACTGCAACATTGTTTCTCTGGCTCCTTTCAGCACCTGCAACATTTCCCTGACTGCATCCTCTGAGAGCAAAAAGTATTCAGCCTGCACAAGAAACAATCTCCCTTGAAGTGAAGGTGTTGCTTCCCTACATCTGCAGGCACCAACTGCAACAATGGCTGGCTGCATGGATCCTGCATCACAGGTGGTGATCTGGAGTGGTCCCCCTTTGTCCTCTCTACCAGCTGTCCAACTTAGGACACGGTAAGTCCTTGTCTCTCCGTGTAGGACAGTACCTCTGTGCAACGCTATTCTTGCAGCTATCAAGGTTTGTTGCGCTTCTTCCAAGGGATCTTCAGGCTCCATGTAGCCCCAGCCTCCAGCACTCTTCCCTGCAAAGCATAGTCACCTGCCTGCTGCTCCAGTGACGTGGACTACTCTCCAGGTGTGCCGAGTGGGCCTCACTGCAACTCCTGTGCTTGCTGCCTGTGAGTTGCCTTTGGGGGCTGCATCCTCAAATTCTAACTCTCCTCACTGCTGAGGGTCACCTGGGACTACCCTCCATGGGTTGAGTTCCCCTGGAACTTCCTGGTCCCAGGCAGCTCTGCAACTCTTCATCTGAGACTCTTGCCTTTGCCAAGGCTTGTTGGTGGTTTTTCCACACCACTGACAGCCTGCAACTCTTCTTCAGACGTGGGACAATGACTGCATCACTCCTGGAACTGTTCTCCTGCTCCTGTGCAGCACTGCAGACTCCATCTTCACAGTCGACCTGGTCCTGCATCTCGATAAGGGTGGGTAGTGGCTCCTGCCCCAACGGGACACGGTATGAGGTGATAATACCATAGGTACTCCCCACACACCAGACCAGCTTCCAAAGTGCTCGTTTGGGGTCCACGCCATGGAGTTTCTCCTCAGACTGGTGGTGTGAAGCACAGAATGCCAGTATGCTGATGGTTTGGTAGAAATGGAACTGTATCACAACTTTTGGTAAGATGGATGCTAGCATCCACAGACGCAGTTTGTCTAGGACGGTGGTGGTGTATAGTGGATTGACGGCACTTACAGCACACCACAGCAATGACATGGCAATGAGGAACACCGCCTTGAGGGTAAGAAGCTGCAAAGGACAACTGAAGCGGCTCAGAAGGAGTACACATCAAGTACATGAGGACGAGGTTATGATTCCACTTTGGCATGATGAGAGGAAGAGGAGGAGGAAATAAGTATTGGGGGCCTTCAAAAAACACATCACAACCAGTGATTAAATCAACGAGTGATCTGCAAACCACAAAAAAGGCTGAAAGACCCAAAGGGTATCTCTTAACAGCCCCCAAAGCAAAGTCTTGCCAGCTGAGACAAAAACAGAACGTCCATTAACTTGGCCTGAAGGGGGTGAATCTGGCACATGAAGCACCAAGCCACAAATATGTCCCTACAACAACCATATACAGCCTGCTGAGGGATGCCTGGCTGCCAAGATGACATCAACCATCTTTAGAGGAAGGTCAAAGGTGTTCAGCTGTCACCGTTTAAGCTCCATGAATGAAGGTGGAGATTGCAAGGGCCTGGGTGCAAACCTGCCCAGTTGCTGCAACAGCAGGTCCTCTTGAGGAGCAGCCTGATCAGAGGCTAGATCTACAAGCCCAGGGCTCTGGATACCATACTCTCCATGCAGAATCTGGGTCCACTAGGATGACTCTTCCCCAGTCTGGCTTGAACATCAGAATTCGCAGTATAAGCAGTATCAGTAGGAAAGCATACAGGAGTCACAAGTTCCAAAGTCATGTGCTAAAAACCAAAGCGTGATTGCTACAATGTCTGTTATTGTTTTATACATCTGGATCAAATTATAACTTCTTTTTTTTAAAGTTCACTACCTTTATTACTGAGGCCAACATGCATCTTTACCTTGCATGATTTTCCAGATTCATCAAGGCAAAACTGTTTACAAAAAAGTTGATTTGCTTAGAAGAGTCTGTGGTCTGAATCAGGTGTCTGGGAGTGTAGGCTTGCTGTATTCTACTTCACTCTAAGTGTTCTTATCTATTAGATGAGGTGCCTAAGTCTTTCCAGAAAGTGAAACTGTATGGGCTAGCGAGGCAAATGCCCTACCACCCTACGTGGGGCAAACATCAAACGGCATGGGAGCTGCGCTGAAGCTCACCATCAGCAAGAGATACTCCTTTTAAAGTAATTGATATTTTTCTCATTATTTGAGAGCAACTGCTTTAAAATAGATAATTTAGCACTTTTTTTTCAAGATTTTTCTAAGAGGCAGGACTTAACTGGCTTGGTACAATATGGAGCTGCTATGAACATTTTTGCCACTGCTGCTTTTATTCTCATTACAGCTATGCTTGCTACTTTAGAAGGCACCAAAACCTTTCCCCTCAGTCCGTTGCCTCCAATATCCTGTTGTCACATACAGAGGCGTGCAAAATGAGCAAGGCAGTGGATGCCATGGAGGCTTTGACCTCATACCATTCTTGGTTGTAAGGCAGTCAAGAAGACCTAACATCCTTCTACTTCCATGGCACAGAGGTAGGTGCCTTGAAGGGCTCAGCGGATTTGTAAGAGGAAAGATCTGTTACAAACTACAAAGTTCTTGGCATTCACTGGTAACGAAGTTTAGTATGCATCATATTTCAAGGACAAATTAACCTCAGTCTCCTGCCCACCTTTTCAAAAAATTCACTTCGGTAACCAGCCAAACTATATCCCCAAAATTCTCCACACTATTAATTCAGCACATCATCTCATTCCATCCACATTGTACATGGTGCTGCTCAATCTCTTACTCTGTCCTCTCTCCAATCTTCAGCTCCTATTATATTTCTGTGGGCAACCTCTAGCTTTCTAAATTGATTCCTCTGTCTGCATACACCAGCCCAGGTACTGGGCTAATCTGTCTGCTTGGGATTGGAGGGGGGGGGGGGGGGGGGGGGGGGGGGAAGTGTCTCACTACCTAAAATCCACCTGTGGGGGACGAGAGGATGGGGGTAAATGTCTCACTATCGCAAAATGTTATCCTGTCGTTTTGCACCATCAAGGGAGTATTGTAAACCAAATGACCATATTGAGAGTGTGTTCTCTCCATATTCCCAGAAACACCACCTGTGGTGTAACCTCCAACGCACTCCACCCAAGGACTCTGGAGACATCTTGTCAACCCGACCTCCCAAAAACAGACATATTTGTAGACAGTTCCCTCTAGTTGCATTCCCACAAGCATCTGTCATTATCCACCCTTTCAATTCTGTGTGGCTTGGTTCTAGTGAAATAAGCATGATGGAAGATCTTCAGCTGTATGAGCTGGAAGCCCGCTCTAATGGCTGCTTCAGTTGGTATTTGCACAACCATCCACGTTCAAGATCCCCAAATAGATTTCCCCATTCTCCTATGCAATAGGCTGTTATTAGTGTTCTATATATTTGGGTAATTCAGTGTTTCTGCAGCTTTGCTGCCAGAATCCTATATTTAAGAGAGGATTCATCATCCACTTTGTCGAAGTGGCACACATTTGGAGAGGGCATGTTTCAGTTGCATGTATCCGAGCTGTTGTGTTCCATACAGGTCATATTGTCGCTTGAGGTCTGTAAAGGACAGATGACCCTGTGGTCCCCACGCATCACCTAGTTTGGGAATTTCCCAAAAATCCCACCTCTGAACTGTACCCGACCCAGACAAGTTTTCTAGTATCCCCAAGTATCAACGATGGTTCACTTTGGTCTCCAAACACCCATTTATTAATCATCTGCAATAGGGTCACCTGGTGAGCGGCTTGCCAAACCTTCTGAATAGGTCTGGAACGCCGATCCCTCCTACATACTGGCCCCTTGATAGTGTTTTCAGAGCTATTCTGGGAGACCCCCTGTCCCATACTTATGGCCTTATCCTTTTAGAATACAGTGTTTTTACTGGACACAAAGCTCCCATTACAGTAGGAGTGCTAGCCTGTCTCCACTTACAGTATTCACGGGAACATTTCTTTGGTTCCATAACACAGTATTCTGCCTTGCATCATGGGCAACCAGAAACAAAACGTTGGTCTCTAACAGGCACAATTTCCTTTATACATATATTTCCCAGCAATTAAGATTCTGAAAGCCAGCAGGTTTGGCACAATCTAGTCAGACAACACACTAATTTAACACAAGATAGAAGGGGCATCAAAAAAAGGGCAACAAGCGGCAAAGTTGCATCAAAGTTGTACTGCTGTGGATCCGGATTAAAGGACAATGCTTTAGCCAGAAAAGATTGCTTGTGGCCTCTGAAGACTCATACCCCCACCGGTTTTTATGTTTCAGCTTGATTAGTACTTTGAAACCAGGGTAGGAAGCACAGAACTTGGACATGCTTTTTTTTTTTTTTTTACAGGTACCTTATGTTCACTCCAACTACCATGAGGAGAGTTCACAATCTACACCAGCTCCATTGAGTCGTCCTTCTCCACGAACTCCATCACAATTTAGAGTGTACTCACTGGAGCTACCACTCAAATGGTCTACTGCAACACCTTCAACTGAGCTGCTGCTGAAGGGCAGCTCCGGGTTGTTAAGGAAACGAGCAGTCGTGGCTCCTGCGACAAAGAAGGGGCGGCGCACAGGGGGAGGAATGGGCGATTACTGACGGGAGGGGGGGAATTAAATTTAAAAAAATAACAAAATAATTTCAAAATAAAAAAAAAAAAAACACTTACCTTCTCCGCTGTGCGCTGCTCCATCCGCTCCTCTGCGGGCACAGGCTCCCAGCCTGCTCTGCACCAATCCAGTCGCTGCTCAGAGCACCATCAGGATTGGCTGGGGGCACCCAGCCAGGGTGCTCCCAGGTAGACTGGGAGCCTGTGCAGCTTCTATAGCCCAGCAACTGTGTTGCTGGGCTGGAGAGAGCCCTGTGCGCATGTGTGTTTGTCCGGCCTGAGACGGCCGGCCAAACACATACGTGCTCTCAGGGGGGGGGGGTGGGGGGTGGGGGGGTGGGGGGAGTGCCGAGCACTCCCAATTGCTCGTCATCCCAGTGGCTCTGCCCCTTTTCCCCCAAAGCAATAATAAACACAGTGAGAACAAGTGCTATAGTAGCCAAGCGGCAGCAAAATGAATTGAAGTGGCATGGATAGTGAAAATACTTTATGCCACATTCTAATCAAGTTCAAACGATAACGAGAGCAACAAGTAACATTTTATAGCTGTGAAATACATTTTTTGCAATTTCACTTTTTTTTTTTTTTTAAATAAAGTTTCTCTGCACCTTTTAAACCTACAAAATGTTTTGCCAACGTATCAGTAAAATCTCTTCATGGGGAAACCAATTATCGTTGCCATTATGCATAATGCTGGCACGCACGCCTCCCATTGTTATAATTTATATGTTCAAAGTGGTTCTCACGAAAATTACAACTTCCGCTGAGCGGAAGAAAACAAGTTTGTGCTGGGATTTTGAATTCCAGGTTCTTATAAAAGCTTTAGACACTAGAGAATTAACATATTTCCATAAAAAATATTCAGTGGTTCACAACATTTCACCACTTGACTACAACGTATTAAGACTCCATAACAAGACCTTCTGAAAATGAAGCAGATATATAGTTCTTATTCTATCGTTCACCACACTGCTGGGCTTAGAGTGACTAAAGAAAACATGTAAAGGCTGGACAATAACCTCTGAAATTGATTTTAGAAATACTTTAACTCCAGTAACTTAATTGGCAACAACTTCCATACCAAAAGTCACTCGTGGCCTCAGGCAAAAGAAGTACGTTCCAAACGTTATGCAAGAATTAGATTTTAATGGGAGAAAGGGTAAAGTAAGGCGCCCAAGGGAATACAATAAAAACAATGGTCAGCGCTCTTCTCTGTTTTCCCACTGCAGACATAACCTTCACTCAGGTTGCCTATGTCTGAACAGGAAAGAGTTCTCAAAGAAAAGAAACACTGGCAAAACCAATAGGTCACTCTTTAGATATGCAATAGCAAAGCAGAGAGGCCTGCCCGACTTTCAGATAAGGGATGTGTTTAGTAAAAGCTGGGGTGGGAGGGATGGGGGAAAATTGCACTTTTGCCAGTTATATGGATAATTGCACCTTGACCGATAGGTTTCACTGCGAGCGATCTTTTATTTCCCTTTATGTCTGCCTTGCGCTGATGGCCGTCGCCTTGCTTATGTGAAACTTACTTTTCAGTTTATATGGCAAGAAAAGTACTGTTAGTTATGTGAAACTGTTTTTCATTTTCAATTTATGTGGCAAGAAAAGTCCGGTTAGGAGTTTAAAACGCTAATAGCTCTAACTCAAGCAAACGCGAGACCCATTGCATTACAAATGCTTGTTCAATCATGCATCTGCCGCTCTAACAAGTATAATGAAAATTGTTTAAGCTTTATTTAAAAACATTCCACCTGTACCTCATCATTCAATATGGGGTTCTTTGGCTTCAGTAGGGAGCAGCTTATTCGCAAAGGATTACAGACCACGTATTGCCCAGTTTCATTACAAAACAATTACTTTAGTTCAGTACGTTACTTCTCACCACTTACACAATACAGTAGTTTGAGTGCAACAACTGTTTCCTTAGGTTTCTGCTAGACAGAGTAAGTGCCGTCTCTGCTAGACTGTTTACATACAGTGGGCTTACAACCAACCAACAGCTTACCATTTGTTTGCTTCAGGGTTGCTCTCATTTGCTTGGCTCTCGTTTGTCATGGCATGCATGGGTCATGTCCCCCTTGTTTGGCCGTCCCCCGGAGTATGGGCCAAATACTTGTGTCCTTCCACTGCTCCGGTTTTTGGACCTACTTTTTTCTTCCGGCTCAGGCACTCCATTTGAGTACTTGTGTTTTCGGTCCTTCTCCTCTATCCCCATCCATGTAGCTTCTTTTCCCTCCCACCCCCTACCCTGTACTTGATGCCTCTATGTCACTGCACTCTATGCCACTGCACCTTACACCACTCCACAGCACTCAACTCTGCACCACTGCACTATTCCACTGCATTACTACGCCAATGCTCTCTACCCCACTCCACTGTACCCTAGTCCAAGCCACTCTACTTAACTCTACTCTATGCCACTCAACTCTACGCCATACATCTCCACTGTACACTACTCTACACAACTCCACTCTACGTCACTCCAGGCCATTCCACTCTGTTGTACAACATGGGTTAAAGAAACTGGCTAAGCCAGTAGCTCTAACATATGTGAAACCTATTGGCTTTGCCAATGCGTGTCCTCCTCCCCCCTTTTCACTTGTCTCCCCAATGCATACATTCACCCTTAAATTTGTCAAAATTACAATGCAATTTTGATATCAGTCTCTCAAGGACTATGTTTTCTTATCTCGTTCATACTTATAAATCAGTCAAACGTCACTTATTTGTATAGTTCTAGAGTATTTATGATGCCTGCATCGGTAGACCTCTGCATGTGTTTTTTTGTAATTTAAATTGTTCAACTGGACAAATGTTTGATAAATCATTAGCCATAAATGTACATAAAAGGTCTTTAGTACAGGGAAAGAGGGTAATAGCAAGAACTGCATATGTAGGCGCACCCTTACTAGTGTACAAGCTTCTTTATTCACCAGGAGCTGCATTTAGCGATCTTCTGCAGAAACCCATTTACTGCTACTTGGAGAAACACATGGCCGAGTCTCAGACTGCATGAGAGTGAAGTACTCCAAAATTAAGATAGAATAAAGTAGTAATTTCCAAATATACTCGAATGGAAATGAGGAGCAGGTCCTAGCAGTGCAAGGGAACATAGTAATAGCTGTGCTGTTTAAGAGTCCCTCAATGCCCATGGCAGAGAAGTAATCCGAGACCTTACAACAAATGCAGTCCAGACAGGAAAACACCTATAAAGGTGAAGGCCACTATCTAAAACTCCTGCTCTTCAAAACTGCAAAACAATTGCAGGATTTATAGTTTCTGGGTTAAGCACTCCTAATTGCCAGACACATGATGTGATTCCACCACAATACGGTAGGCGGTGTAAGAAGGTGAGATGGAATAGCAGAAAAACAACCAACTGACCAACTAGATCCACTGAAAATAAAGATCATATCAGGCTGTGAAATCAGGTGGATTTTACATGAAGCAACATCTTTTGGAGGAGTGAGGTGGAGTGGGAATGTGTCCCCAGCCCAAAAACAAGCCACAAACGTATATGGAAAGGAACTGTCAGCAGGAAAGGTTCTTCAGATTTTACACACCAGATAGGTCAGGAAACTCTGCAGTGGTCACAACATTCTGTAATTACATTCTTCCCTTAAACGGAGACCTGAAACTTTTTCCCTAGTCAGTATAAACTTTTGGGCTATGCCCTCTGGCTGCAGCATGTGTAACAGCTGGAGTAGAGACTCTTGGAGTCTTACCGTTCACAAGTGTGCAGCATTTGAGACAAAATGGTGAGTATCTAGTTCCAAGGTTTCCAAGAGTGTACTACGATTCAAAGAATAATAGCATATGCAAAGTAAAAGCAGAAGTCCATCTACCAATGTTCAGCTTGTAACAAACTGAAAGACAACAGCTCTAAACAGAACTTTATTTAGCTATTTCTTCTAATTAGACATCCATAAACATTTATATAATGCAGCTTATTCGTCAAACTCCAAGCTACACAAGTACCCTTCCAAGTTCTCATGATATACCAAAAATGGGTCCTAAGTGACTAAAATCACACCAGCTGAAAACATTAAAAAAAGTAAAGAAAAACATCGAAAATTGAAAAAGAAAACACAACGAAGATTGTCACAGGTGAGGTGCAAATGCATTCCGTACCTTGGTATGAGAGGGTTGCACTCTCCTGGATCCAAGGGGTTAATGTCACAGTTCTCATAGTCAAACGTCCCATTCCACAAATGTTTTGCCAGCTGGAATGCCACTTTCCTTTGTGTCAGTGTGACCTCCTTACCATGCCAAACATAAACTTCACTGCCGAAGTCGAATACTAGCACCTAAAGAGTTATATAAAAAAAAAAAAAAAAAAAAAAAAAAAAAGACAACGTTTCAATTGAGGATACAGTCCGATTTTCCAATTCGCTCCTCTATCACAAACATGTTTTCAGGAGGAAAAAAACTCAAACTTCTAGGAGATGGGTATTAGATATGCAAACAGCAGACTCCCTGTAACGGAATTCCAACAACCCACAACAGATAGGTTGGACAATCTTCACTATAAAGATGAAGACTCCAGGCAGATCAAAGTGTTGTTCCACACAACAGGACAGCGTTTCATCTCCTTGCCATCTCCCGCCTCTCACTTAACTGTCGCCTTTTCTTTCCCCCATCATTAAAGAACACGGCTATCCCCACATTCCACCATGACAATGCATTTACATGTATTACATCCCAACACATCTTCCTCTTTTATAATAAAGAGAACACAAAAATGAAAAACGGTTAACAAATCTCTTAAAACATCCTTACCTAAGCTCAACACATTACATAAAATTCTACAACAACATATCACAATATAGGTCTTAACCATGAAATGACAGGTACACAAAGGTGCTTTCATAGCCACAAAACGTAGTCTTTGAATTTACTGGGCACATTCATTTTTCTTGATGGAAGTTCCCATTTCAGTACATACTCTTCATTTTCAGTACCTTTGACACACACGTCTTTCTTACATCACACAATCTGGCCTTTCCTTCTGGAAAACGAGCTACTGGTATTTTTATCTTTTTTTCCACCATTTTCCATTTTCTAATTTCGCTACACTTTTTCTAACTTCCAATATTTTTTTTAGGTTAAAAAAATGTAGACTCCCCTTTTGGAATTCACTGTCGTACGGACTGCCCACAATATTTTCCTTAATTCCAATTTACAATTTAAACCATTAACTTTTGCCAGTTGTACATTCTCCTTAAATACTCTGTTAACTTTCTCTACGAGACCATTACTCCGATAATGATATGAATAAGTTTTGGTATGTTGGATTCACAAATACCCCAAAAACTCCTCAAATTGCAAAGATGTATATTGACTACGATTGTCTGTTAAAACTACCAGGAATTCCCTCCAGAGCAAACAGATTCCAAACATTTTATTACACTCAAGGTGTTTGGAACATTTACAAACTTTATCGGGCCTACGACTAATAATCCAAAACTACTATTCGGTACTCCAGTGTTCCTCCTGATAACACCATAGGACCTACTGTGTCAATAGCTAACTTGCTCCATGCTTTGCTGGGAACCTCAACTGCCTCTACAGGACTGGCGACAGTCATTTCTGATTTGTCGCAGACAGCACAATGAACACAGTCCTTAAAGTGTTCCACATTCCTGTCTAGACCTGGCCACCAAAAATGTTCCCTTACTCATCGCACACATCATAATATTATGTCCTTCATTTGCCAGAGCTACCACTCTGTTCCTTCTATCATCCGGTGCCACCAGGCTGTTTAACTGGAAAAAAAGACCATTAACTATGGACAGTTCTTCAAAACCATGTTTATATCTTATACTTTAATAATTTTCAAGATGCCATCTTGACCACCCCTGACAGAAAACAGTCATAGCGTACTTCATTTCTTGATATGCTTCATATGCAGCCATACATTCTTGTTTAGTTATTGTGCCTTCTGAATGACTCACCACCACACACCATTTCATTATCCTCTTCTTTTATCTCACCAGTCACATCGTATTCATTGAATGGTAACCAAAACAAGCAATCCGCTATTAAGTTCCTTTTTCCTGGCACATATTCCACTCAAAATTTGTAATCTTGGAGCCTATACTGCCATTTGGCAATTCTCAGGGTAGCTCGCTCTCCCCC